>NC_142514.1:135297500-137797500 GCF_057876585.1 Rhinolophus sinicus | reverse complement strand
TGTTTAAAACAAATGCGTTTTTTCATCATTCTTAATAGAAACATTAAGGGTAATAATAATGATAATAGCTATACCTAAGTGCTTACTATGTATCACACGTTGCTAAGCACTTCGTATATCTTGCCTCTGTTGATCTTTATCATAATTCCAAAAAGAAGTTATTGTTATCCTCATTTCACAGATTAGGAAATTGAAATTGTAGAAGTAAATTACCTAAGGCTGCAAAAAGTGGTGTAGAGGTAGTATTCAAGTTGAGGTCTGACTCTAGAGCTACTATACCATATTACTTCTTTTTTATTTTAAATTTTTAAAAAAATTTTATTGGGGAATAGTGTGTTTCTCCAGGGCCCATCAGCTCCAAGTCATTGTTCCTTCAATCTAGTTGTGGAGAGTACAGCTCAGCTCCAAGTCCAGTTGCTGTTTCCAGTCTTTAGTTGCAGGGGGTGCAATCGACCCTCCCATGTGGGAATTGAACCGGCAACCTTGTTGTTGAGAGCTCGCGCGCTAACCAACTGAGCCATCCGGCCACCCTACCATATTACTTCTATCACATTTCATTGTTTTGCCCTTACCTGCAAGGGATGAGGACAAGCATGAAATAGTTTGCTACCACAAAGGACAAATTGAATAACTATTCAAGAAGCTTATCTTTCAGCATTAGGGTGTGTGTATTTTGGGTAACATAAAGATGAGTAGGGGAATTGCATGTTCAGTTATGGCACTGGTTCTTGGTCAAAAGCTGCTGCTTAACATTACCAAAGATCAATCTTCTTTTCTGTCTGAGCAGATTATAAGGCCCAGGGGAAAGGGTAGATAGTTTCTCTTTAGTTGGGAATAATAAGCATGTTGATGTGCCAGGAGTGATAGATACAGGCGATCCTCACTTTATATCAAGTGTGGGACAAAACAAGTGACCGCGCAAGTTCAACTTGGCAAAGTCATGTTAATGGGAAAAGTTACCATTGTTCTGTGACCTTTAAAATTTTTCATCAAACATTGTAAACCCTCTTATTGTTGGTTATAAATACAGAGGGTGCCAAATATATATATATACACACATATATATACATTATATATATACACACACACTTTAAGAAAGGAAAACTGTATTAAAATTGTAATACTCAATATATGAGTATACCAATAACAAAAGATGAATACAAGTCACGTTTGACTTCTGCAATTACAAGAGATGCTCAAAGTGGTTGCCATTCGGCGTTCAGACACTTCTGATTACAGTGAGCTACTGTTTGAGAAACATTGACCAAAGTGTCCATCGTATACATTTTTTTGGCACCCCTGGTATAGATAAATGAAAACAATATAGAGAAATGAAAAAAAAATAGTAAAACTAATATCTATTTAGTGCACTGTAGTTTAAAAATTAAAAAACATTAAGAATTAAAATGTTTTGTTTCTTTCTAAAAGAACGTATCAAGAGTAGTTTGAACAGTGCTTGCCTTTTTGTCTTAAAACGTGGAATGAGTGTTTTTTCTATGCCTTGGTAAATTGTCATACTCCTTTCTAAGTTTGGATCAGCTCCCAACAGTTTATTCTTTGCACTTTCAATATTGTGAAATACCGTTGAGAGTTCCTTTAATTCAAAGTTTTTTGCTGGTGTCACTTCTGGTCCATCTTCATGCTTTTCTCACAACCACTTTCTTCATTTGTGTCAATAAGTTTGCCTTCCCTGAGTTCCTCTAGCTGCATGTGGCAACCTCAGTCTGAGGGGGTAACCTGGCAGCAGGGTCAACACTGTCAGCTATTCCTTCTGTAACTCCACTTATGTATGATCGGAATTTCACTTCCAACATTGTCACTTTTTGTTTCTCTGCTGTACTTTCATTATTGTTTGCCTGTACCCTCTTTTGATTATTCACTTTTGTAAAATGTCACCGAAGTACATCACCAGGAGACAAGGAGCAGCTCAGTGACATGCTTTGCTGTCTGTACATGGGCTAAATAACAGATGTGCAGTGACTAATCACCAACAGACTTTGCCCTGATGTTTTATCCATAGTTAGAAATTCAGGCAGAGAGATAGTTTTGTCTCAACACTTTGAAGATACTATTTCATTGTGTCTTTGCTTTTATTTTTGCTGATGACAAGTCTTCCAACAGCCTAATTGTTGTTCTTTTGTAATTTATTTTGTCAAATCCACCAACAAACTTTGGAAGAAGTGATTTGGTTAATCACAGATGATGATGTGCTTCTATTATTTATGTAGTGATTTGTGAACTGAAGATCTACTAGCAAAGTCTGTTGTAATATATTTATGGTTAATATACTGTGATAACTGAAATTTAGATTGTCTTGTTGGGAGCTTGGCATTATTTAACTAAACTGTGGTAACTGGAATTTGTGCATACTAGAACTTTGCAAAGTGAAGACTGTATTTCTAATCCTCAGAACATTCTTAGTAAGTAGGTGGTGTTATTCCCATTTTATAGATGAGGACACTGAGTCTTAGAGAAATTAAGTAACCTGCTGAGCATCATACAGCTATTGAGTGGCAGAAATGGTATTGAAATATAGGTCTGACGGCTCTTTTTACCAAGACGTACTGTCTACAGGAAGTGGAATTCCAGGTGCTGTTGGTTTCATGGAAGAAATACTACCTAAAGGGAAGTGGAAGGGAAATATTACCTAAAGGGAAGTGGAAGGGAATTCTATACTTTCATTATCATCTTAGAGGAGAATTACCCAGCTAAATATTTTTCAGAATTTTTTTTTTTGTTTATTCAGCAAACACTTACTGAACACCTTTTTTGTCATTGACTCAGAATACAGAACTATGTGAAGTCTGCCAGTTCCAGGTAGCTAACAGGCTCGCAGGGGTATGAATAGACAAGTTCAAGCAGGCATTTCCTACTTTTAAGGGAAATGCATTCCTAAAAATGTATTTGAAAGGCAAATGTCTAAGAATTGACATAGTATGAAAGAGTGTTTATTTTTCAGAAAGCTAAAAAATATTTATAAATTCCTAATTATGGGTTTTATAGGGGCTACCTCAGTCTGAGGGGGTAACCTGGTTAGTAAAACATTTATGGATGGGGAGAATGGATGGTAACTTTTGATAGGATCATTTAGCCATCTCCTTTTTGTCCTTGGGCTAGGATGGTTCAAGCTAAGCAGGTGTTGTCCCTTCTCACAGGTTTGGCGCCCCCTTCCCACGCTATTCACAGGAATTGGGCAGAAGGAAAGCAGGGCAGTCCTTAGTCTTTAGACCGTTATTACGGGATTCACTTCAATGGGGTCTTTCTTTCCTTGTCACTGCAGCACAAGACCAGAGAGGCTTTACCCAGCTGCCTCTGCCATACACATATGCCACTCAAGGCAGCTAGCTGCTTGTAGCTCGTTACTGCCTTTCTTTTCTTTCCTTTTCTTCAGGCCCCATCCCACTATCTTCTCTGTAGCCTCAAGTAAGTGAGCATATTTAAGGCTTCTTTTGGTCCTGGGGTCCCATGGGCTGGCAGAGGGGACATCTGGTCACCTTAAGGAAGTCGGTCTTTTTTCTGAGGGTTATTGACAGGCAAGCACTACTGCCTCCGACTGATAGCTCAAGACCCCTGTAAGTCAACTGAAGAATGAAGACCAAATGAAGAGCCAAATTCAGCATTCAAAAGGATTTAGATTTAATGTATACAGGTCAAAACTGCCAGTATATTTTCAGGTTCTGTGATGGGCATATGTTTGTGGTACATTGGAATGCAAGGAAAGGTACTTAGTAAAAACTTACAGCATTAAGGCTTTAGAGTTAGTGCTAGAAAAACTGCCATACCAGCTGTTTATTTATTTATTTATTTATTTATCGTGGGAAAATACACACAAAACTTACCATCTTAACCATTTTTAAGTGTGCAGCTCAGTAGTGTTAGTTACATTCACATTGTCGTGCAAACAGCCTGTAGAACTCTTTTCATCTGGTAGGACTGGAACTCCCCATTCCCTTCTCATCCTCAGACGCTGGCAACCACATTCCACTTTCTGTTTCTAAATTTGACTACTCTAGGTATCTCATATATGTGAATTATACAGTATTTGTCTTTTTGTGGCTGACTTGTTTCACTTAGCATAATGTCCGTGTGGTTCATCTATGTTGTAGCATGTGTTAGAATTTCCTTCTTTTTAAAGGCTGAGTAATATTCCATTGCGTGTATATTCCACATTTTGCTTACCCATTCCTCTGTTGATGGACACTTGGGTGGCTTCCACCTCTTGGCTATCGTGAATAGTGCTGCCATGACACGGGTGTACAGATAGCTCTTTGAGACCCAAAAGTGGAATTGCTGGGTCATATGGTAACATAGCAACTATTTTAACCTTTTCATTAGAAAGAACCCTTTTATTTTCTTTCTTGGGCCCCATGAATTTATTATTAATCTTACATAAATAGTAATTTACTATTACTTTTGTATAAATTGTAATTATTAATGTATTTACCCCCATTTTCATTAATCAAAGACATATGTACTGTTAATCAGAGGAGCTCTAGTCAGTGACCACACTATTGATTCATGAGATGTGATCACTGATTACCTTAATGTATTGATATAATTCTAGTTCAAAGCAGAACAGCATAATATTTTCATTGCTTCCTTATTGTGGATAAATGTGATTTTTGAAATACTGAAAATAGCCAACACAAATAATAATAGCTAATATTATGGGGCACTTAATGTGCAAAGCTTGATGTGTATATTATCTCATAAGAACCCTTATTATAATCCGCGTAACAACCCTTTTAAGTTAGATTCAGTTAGTGGTCCTACTTTATAGATGCGGAAATTTAGGGCACAGAGGGGTTAAATAATTTATGCAAGGTTTTCCACTTTGCAAAGCTAGGATTTAAACTCACACAGTCTGACTCCAGAGCATGTTCTTTTTCTCTTTCTTTTCTACTTTTAAAATTAGCTTTGTTAGGTATGATTTACTTAACAATAAAATACATTCACTTTAAGTGTATAGTTTGAAAAGTTAGACAGGTGTATACATCTGTGCAACCACCATCCCAATTAAGACGTAGACTGTTTCTATCACCCTGAAAGTTACCTAGCAGAGCACTCATTTGTAACCAGATGGTATACTGCTTGATCTCTGAGGTAGGTACTATTTATTATAATTCTAATTTTGCAATTGAGGACACTGAAGTTAAGGAAGGTTAAGTAACTTGCCCTAGTTCACACACTATTAAGTAGCAGAGTCTAAGTGACCCAAGGGCCATTTGATTTCAAAGCAGTGCTCTTTAACTACCATACTTCTTGCCTCCTTTCATTACCAGTTTTTCACACCCCAGTGGGAACAAGGACCTTTGGTTGGGAATTACTGGTCTGACCTTCTTATTTTACACATAAGGAGAAAGACCTTGGGAATTGAAGTGATTTGCCCAAGATTATGTTGCAAATTAGTGGTAGACCAGAATCCACATTCTGTAGTTTGTCAGTATGAGAAACGGTTGAGCTGAGAATGATGATGTCAAATATTGTTGATGTTATATTGTTAATGAGTTACAGTAACATAGGACGTCCTCAGGACAAGAAAAAAGATCCTAATGGGGCGGCCGGATGGCTCAGTTGGTTAGAGTGTGAGCTCTCAACAACAAGGCTGCCGGTTCAATTCCTGCATAGGATGGTGGGCTGCGCCCCCTGCAACTAAAGATTGAAAATGGCGACTGGACTTGGAGCTGAGCTGCGCCCTTCACAACTAGATTGAAGGAAAACGACTTGGGGTTGATGGGCTCTGGAGAAACACACTGTCCCCCAATATTCCCCAATAAAATTTTAATGAAAATCTCGTGATGAGTGTTTTTTTATGGTGGAAAACACTAACATCTGTAGAGTGCTTTGCAGCAGCGGTTCTCAGACTTTAATGTGCTTGTGAGTTGCCTGGAGATCTTATTAAAATGCATATTCTGATTCCGTAGGTCCAGAACGTAGCCTTAGATTCTGCATTTCTTATACACTGTAGGTTATTCCAATGCTGCTGCTCTGGATGGAGACTACACTTGAAGAAGCAAGGCTTTACAGTTCAGAAAGCACTTTTAAGTTGTTTTCCCTGTGAGGTGGAGGTGTTGTCCCTATTTGATGTAAGGAAACCAAATTCAAAAGGATAACAACTTGTTCAGGATCCTGGGGCTTGTACTGTAACCCAGTTTTCTAACTTTGAAAAAGAAGTTAGCTGTTCCCCCCCTCCCCTCCCCCACAATCACATGGTGAAAACACACGTGGGAAGGAAAGTTTGAAAATGATCATCCTGGGTAATGAGCAAAATTAGAACTTAAAATTGAACTTTTTCATTTCAGAAAGTTTTTATTCTCATTTGCTCCTAATACCTTCACCAACCTCAAATCAAACCATCTTTAGACTTAAGTCTGTAGTTAGTAATTAGAGCTTAGTAATACTTGAAGGCTAAGCACATTTTGAAGTCTAATCTTGATTTGGCATTTACCCAGTTTGTCTGAGATATTAACTAGGAAGAATTGTCATTTGGTAGCACATGTTGGAAGAAATGATTGACTTTTTTTAATGGAGCAGTAACTGGTTAAATGGGTAAATAAGGGTAATACGGAGAACAAATATTTCAAATGGTTGGGCTGAGCTGGAGTACACAGAATAGTAAACATTTAAATGAAAGTCTTGCCCAGTCATTATTAATTATTTCAGGTTAAAATTTCAAGTTGTTTCTTAGATTTTGAGTTATACCCTTGTGACTTTGCCAGTTATTTCCCAGTCAGTGGAAAAACTCACCTGGAGAGTTTTAGGTAGTGCGAAAAAACATTTCAAAAGAAGTAAAGGCGTGAAGAAACATGTTAGGACCCCGCAAAATGACAGAGCCCAAAAGAGACAGCAAAAGCATTTTACAGTGACGGAAATGAAAGTCACATGTTTTACTGGGGGGAAAGTACATGATATAATGATTTGGAGTCAGAATCAAGATTCCTCTCTGAACTTTGTTCGATTGAACCTTGTGACTTTGGGCAAATCACTTAATCATTCTTCGTATCAGTTTACGTTCCATAAAATGAGAATAATGATATTTGGCAGGGTTATGAGAATTAAATGGCATGATTATATGTATATCTATATCTATCTATCTATCAATCATCTATCTACCTGAAAGCACACAGTGAAGTGCCTGGAAAATACTAGGTGCTCAATAAATATTAGTTGAATTGGAATCTAGTCAAAGTAAGTTTAAAAAATCATACTCTAATTGTGGCCTCCTCATCTGTGCTGGTTAGTTTTATGTGTGAACTTGACTAGGCTATAGTATCCAGTCATTTAATAAAATACTAATCTAGGTGTTGCTATGAAGGTATTTTGTAAGGGTGGTTAACATGTACAATCTGTTGACTAAGTAAAGACGCCCCTCAGTAATGTGAGTGGGCCACATGCAGTCAGGTGAAGGCCTTAAGAGCAAACGTTGTGTTTCAGGGGTGTGAGGTGGGAAGGTTAAATGTTTATTTGGGGAGGTCTCTTATTTGACTCCTCACCTTTGTAGACCTTTCCCTCTCTTCCTTCTTTCCTTCCTCCCTTCCTTCCTTCCTTCCTTCCTTCCGTCCGTCCGTCCGTCCTTCCTTTCTCCTATCCTCCCTTCCTCCTGCCCTTCCATTCGTTTGTTTGAATATATTATGAATATAGCAGAATTTGTAGGTGTTTTCAGTGGGAAGTGCATTGGAGGACCTGATGTGCCACACAGCCTTAACCTGATTGCTTTTGTACGTGCTGCTCCTTGTCACTTGTAGCTATGTTCTCTCAGTCAGTAAATACCTCTTTAAACCTTGACTGATCACTTCTTACAGATTTAGGTGCTTCTTTGTTTCCCTTTGAAGACTTTCTATTAACGGAAGGATTAAGGACAAATTCTAACAAGGCATGAAAAGCCTCCCCCTTCCCCCTTAATGAATATTTTCACACATACAACAAAGTAGGAAGAATTTTGCAGTGAATTTATGTTCACCTGCTACCTGAATTCTACCATTAACGTTTTACTATACCCATTTTATCACTTATGTATCCATTTCTATTTATCCATTCCTCTCTCCATCTATCAATTCATTTTATTTTTTGACACATTTCAAAGTAAATTGCTGGTATCTGTACACTTGCCGCTAAGTACTTCAACATGACATCATTAACTAAAGTTCAATTCTTTATGTTTTCCTCTTGATGTAAAATGTATATTCAATTTAATGCACAAACCTTAAGTGTGCCTTTGCTGAATTTTGAGAAATGCGTGCATCTGTATAACCAAAATCCCTATCAAGATACAGAACTTTCCATCAAGCAAGAAAATTCCTCATGTCCCTTCTCTGTTAATCCCGACCTCCACCTTCTCCCTTCTCCCCAGGGGCAAAAATATTCTGATTCTTTTCCCCCACCATAGATTAGATTTGCCTATTCTAGAACTGCATGTAAGTGGAATCACATAGTACTTACTATTTGGTATAATGCTTCTTTCACTTACGATGTTTTTGAGATTCATCCATATCATTACATGTATTGATGATTCCTTTTTTTTGCTGAGTAGTATGCCATTATATTAATAACCCACAGTTTGTTTATGTATTTTTCTGTTGATGGACACCTGGCTGTTTTCAGGTTTGGGCAATTATAAATTCAGCAGTTATGAACATTCTCGTACAAGTCTTCTTGTGGATATATATTTTCATTTCTTGTAGGTAAACACCTAGGGTTGGAATAACTGGGTCAAGGGTAGTTGAATGTTTAGTTTTATTAGAAACTGCACATCTTTTCCCAAAGTAGATGTACTGTTTTACATTCACAGTATTGGAGCCACATTCTTGCCAACATTTGAGATGAGTCTTTTTAATTTTAGCCATTCTGATGGGTGTGTCATTGTAGCTCATTATTCTAAACTCTTAGTCTTTCTCCTTTCCCTGTAGTCCCTACCTTCCCTGCTTACACTGTCTTCCTGCCCAAACAGGCTATTTACGTATACATTTATGCACCTTTCATTGTTCTTGCTGCTTGTATGAGAGGTAGAATAAATTATTTTTTAAAGTCATGAAGTTTAGGGTGGTTGTTATTCAGCAATAGATAACTGAAACAGCGCCTGAAGTTCAGTTTGGAGCAATTTTGATTTACTATTGTGTAAACTCAGAATTGCACCATACCTTTTATTTAGAAGATGAGACTTTAAACATAATAATAAAGTTTAATACTTTTATAGGTTCTTCTACCAGGAGATTTCAAAGAATTTTAGAAGCATTGTTTTATTTATAATGTACTCATGAGACTCAAAAAAGGTATTTTACTCAATGAAAGTGAATAAGTACTGCAAGGTTGAAATAATTCAGTTGCAGAGCTAGAAAAATCTTTGACTCATTATAGGTATACACTCTTGCTCTGAAAGTTCTTTAACTTTTCAGAGCAAGCTGCTTTTAACGGCAAGTGAATAGACTGCTATGAAGCCAGAAAACAAACCGAAGTCCAAAATTATGTGTGTTAAAATCTTGATACTGCTACAAAAACTTTTTATGACTGACATTCACTCATTTATTCATTCATACAAGACGATAAGGAGAGATTCTAGATAAGATAGTGTTCTCCAAATGAAATATTATGGTTTCTAGGCTATTTTACCTGCTGGGTAGCAGTTGGCTCTTCACCCCCCCCCCCCCCGCCCTTTTTTGAAAAGCAGACATGAGGACGTGTGCTTTGTTGTCTGAGCCCTTTGATCACTGGAGTTGATTCAATTAGTCTTGCCTATCAGATGGATGTTCTCTGTTCTTTCACTACTCTAGGAATGTCAGACCCAAAGCTTGAGAATTGAAAAGAATTATGACCTTGATAATAAGGGAGGACTATTCTTTGATTAAGAGCAGTCATCATTAAATAAAATTTTGGCCCCCTGTGTGCCCTTCCCTAATTCCATCTCCCTTTTTCTCCAGAGATGACCACTATCCTTAATTTAGTGTTTATCATATTCTAGATATTTACCATTTACACATTTCTAAAACTATATGTTTAGGTTTGCGTGTCTTATATTTTATATAAGTGGAATTGTACCTTATATATATTCTTCTGCAACTTGCCTTTTCACTCAAATTGTGGTCCTTAGTATCACCCATGTTCCTGAGAATTGCCTGTGTTGATGGGTATAGATATAGCTCATTTATTTTTATGTTGTTTAGAATTCCACTATATGAATATTTTCATTCATCCATTCTTCAATCATTGGATATTTTGTTTTCAGGTTTTTGGTATTACAAATAATGCATGAGCATTCTTGTACATCTGTGATACACACAAATGTTTAAGAGTCTCAGTACGTACTTAGGAGTGTAGTTGTTAGATTGTAGGGCCCATATTCAACTTTTATTAGATCAGAAGTAGCTTTTTGGACTCATGACCCCTTTGCACATTTAAAAATTGTTGAGGACCCTGAAGAACTCTGAATTAAATCTGTTGGTATTTACTATATTAGAAGTTAAAATTGAAAACATTTTAAATCTTTATTAATCCATTTAAGAATCATGCTTGTGAGAAATGAGATTTACCTAGCTGTGTATCAGTGGTTTGCTCCTTTTAATTATCGAGTAGCATTCCATTGTATGAATAATACCATAAATTGTTTGTCCGCTCCACTTTGATGGACATCTGAGCTGTTTCCAGTTTTTGATTATTACGAATAAAACTGCTGTGAACATTTTTATACATATGTTTTCATCTTTCTTGGATAAATTCCTACGAGTGGAATTGCCAGGTCATAGGGTTGATTGGTTTATGTTTAGTTTTATAAGGGACTGCAAGACTTTTTACAAAGTGAGGTATACCATTTTTCATTCTCATCATGGAAGTTTTCAGTGTTCCACATCCTCAGCAACATTTGGTGTTGCCATTCTTTTTAATTTCATCCGTTCGGGATTATGTGTAGTGATATCTCATTGTAGTTTTAATTCGCGTTTACCTGCTGACTGAAGATGTTGAGCACATTTGCATGTGCTTGTTGGCCATTTGAGTATCTTCATCTGTGACATGGCTTTTCAATCTTTTGCCCATTAAAAAAGTGGTTCTTGTTATTGAGTTATTAGGGGCTCCTTAAATACTCTGGCCATAAGTCCTTTTATCATGTGGATGTTTTGTGACTATTTCCTTCCTGTCTGTGATTTGTCTATTTGTTTTCTTAGAGATGTCTTTTAATGAGGAAAAGTTTAAAATTTTGATGGAGTCTAATTTATCATCTTTTTCTTTTAAGGTTATCGCTTTCCTTATCCTGTCTAAAAACCTTTGTCTACCCTCAGGTTGTAAAGATATTCTCTCATGTTCTCTTCTAGAAGATTTATAGTTGCAGCTTTAATTTAGGTCTATATCCACCTCAAATTCATTGTTATATATGATGTGAAGTAGGGATTGAGGTTTATTTTTTCCCCATATACATACATGTAACAACCGCATCATTTGTGGAAAAGGCTTTTCCTTCCCCATTGGATTGCTTTTGCTCCTTTGTCAAAAATCAGTGGGCTGTACATGTTGATCTATTTCTGGGCTCTCTAAACTATTAATCTATTTGTATATCCTTATACCATTACCACAAAGTCTTGGTAAAGATAGCTTTATAGTAGGCCATGAAGTCAACTACTATAACTCTTCCAACTTGGTTCTTTTTAAAGATTGTTTTTGATATTCTAGGTCTTAGGCATTTCCATATGAATTTTAGAATCAGCCTGTCAATTGTGGTGATTTTAAAAGATGTTCACAGATCCTTTGCTACTTCTCTGTTGAAGAGGTAGAACTTAACCTTGTCTTCCACCTGATTTTGGGCCAAATTTAATGACATAGCTTCTAATAAAATAATATAGAAGTAATGGGGTAAGACTTCAGATACTAGATTATAAAAGGCATGGCTGCTTCCATCTTGGCTTGTTTTCATCTTGGATCACTCACTCTGGGGGAAGCCAGCTCTCATGTCATGAAAAGAAGTCTGTGTGGTGAGGAACTGCAGTCTCTAGCCAACAGCTGGCTGAATTAGCTGTCTTGGAAGTAGGTACTCCAGCTACATTCAGGCCTTCAGGTGACTTCAGACCTGAATCCATGAGATCTCCTGAGTCTGAACCACATTCATATTTCTAATGTTCAGAAACTATGTGAAATAATAAATGTTTGATTTTTTTAAGCTGTTAAGTTTTGAGGTAATTCATTATACAACATAGATACCTAATCCATCGATTTTTATTTTTTAAAAAAGCCTATTGGGATTATGATTGGGATTGTATTATATCTATAAATCAGTTTGGGGAGAACAGATATCTGAGAAATGTAAGTCTTACAATGCACAATGGTATATTTATTTATTTAGGTTTCCTTTAATTTCTCTCAGTAGTTCTGTAGTTTTCACTGTAGAGGTCTTAAACATCTTGTTAAATTTACTTCTAAGTATTTTATGACTTTTGATGCTGTTATAAATTGTATTTTTTAAATTTCATTTTTCTAATTTTCGCTAGTATTCAAAATTGATTTTTATCGTCCTTCTATCTTCTGCCTTGCTAAATTCACCTATTAGTTTTTTTGTTACTAAGTAAACAATCATGTAATCTGTGAATAGAAAATTTTATGTCTCCCTTTCTGGTCTTTATGCATTTTTTTCTTGCTTCATTGCACTGGCTAGTACCTTTCAGTACAATGTTGAGTAAAAGTGGTACGAGTGGACATCCTTGCCTTTTCTTTATCTGAGGAGGAAAGCATTCAATATTTCATTATTAGATGTAATGTTAGCTATAGTTTTTTGTGTAGATATCCTTTGTCTGATCGAGGAAATTCTTTTCTTTTCCTAACTTGCTGAATTTTATTATGAGTGAGAATTGTATTTTGTCAAATGTTGTTCTGTATCTATTGAAGAGATCATGTTATTTTGTCCTTTCTGTTAATAAAATAAAATGATTGATTTTTTAAAATGTTGAACTAACTTTGCTTCCCCTGGCCCACTTGAACATGAGGTATTATCACATATATATACCTGGGTTTGATTTGCCAGTATTTTGTTAGGCATTTTTGCATTCTTGTTCATGAGAGATACTGGTCTGTAATTTTGTTTTTCATTAGGTTTCTTGTATCAGTTTGTATTTTTCAAGGACTTTGTTTCATCTAAGTTGTTGAATTTATTGGCATAAAATTATTTTGATATTCCCTTATTGCTCTTTTAATGTCTGTAGAATCTGAGGTTATTTCTGTTCTTTCATTCCTGATATTGGTCATTTGTGTGTTCTCTCTTTTGTTGATTAATCATCGTAATGGTTTATTAAATTATTTTATTAATCATTTCAGAGGAACAACTTTTTGCCTATTTATTTATTTATTTATTTGGGAAGGGGAACAGGACTTTATTGGGGTACAGTGTGTACTTCCAGGACTTTTTTCCAAGTCAAGTTGTTGTCCTTTCAATCTTAGTTGTGGAGGGTGCCATTCAGTTTCAAGTTGTTTTCCTTTCAGTCTTAGTTGTGGAGGGCGCAGCTCAGCTCCAGGTCCAGTTGCCGTTTTCTAGTTGCAGGGGGCGCAGCCCCCTCATCTTTTGCAGGAGTCAAATCAGCAACCTTGTGGTTGAGAGGACACACTCCAACCAACTGAGCCAGCGGCAGCTCAGCTCAAGGTGCCATGTTCAATCTTAGTTGCAGGGGGTGCTGCCCACCATCCCTTGCAGGATTTGAGGAATCGAATTGGCAACCTTGTGGTTGAGAGCCCACTGGCCCATATGGGAATCGAACCAGCAGCCTTCGGAGTTAGGAGCCTGGAGCTCTAACCGCCTGAGCCACCGGGCCGGCCCCCAACTTTTTGCCTTTGTTAATTTTCTCTCTGTTTTTCTTATTCTCTTTTTCTTTTCTACTTTTTTCTTTTAATTCAACTCATTCTTTTTTTTTTTTTTTTTTCCATAAGGTGGAAGTTTAGAACATTAAATTTAGGTCTTTCTTTTTAATACAAGTATTTAAAATTTTAAATTTCCGTTTTAGCACTCTATAGCTATATACTAAAAATTTCGAATGTTTTATTTCAAGTTTTCCTGTGATTTCTTCTAAATCACCCATAAGTTAAAGAAGAAATTGCAGGAAAAGTAGAAGTAACCTATGGGTCATTTAGAAGTGTGTTGTTTAATTTCCAAATATTTGGAATTTGCAAGGTATCTTTTTGTTATTGATTTGTAGTTTCATTATGTTCAGAGAACACATTTTTAATGTAAAATTTTTAAATTTATTGGCTGGTTTTATTGTTCTTCATATGTTTTACTTGGTGAATGTTCTATATGCACTTGAAAAGAATATGTATTCTGCTATATATGCATGTAGTTTCTGTGTCAGTCAGGTAAAATTAGTTGATAGTTTTGTTCAGGTCTTGTGTATATTTACTGATATTTCTGTCAGCTTCCAGTAATTATTGTGAGGAGTGTTGGAATCACCAACTATGCTAGTATATTTCTCTGTATCTCTCTTTTGTTCTTATTTTGTATGTTTCAATGTTACATTTTTTTAGGCATATGCACTTCAGGATTGTCACATAATCTTGAAATATTAACCCTTTATCATTATGGAATGTCTTCCTATTTCTTTGGCAACATCGTAAATTCTGAAAGTCTGTTTTGTTTGATATCAGTGTAGCTATACAGCTTTCATGTGGTCGTATTTACATGGTACTTCTTTTCTACCCTTTTAATTTTAACCTATGTGTGTCTTTACATTTAATACAGTAGCTTATAGTTGATCAATTGTTTTTTGTTCTAGTCTGACAATCTCTGCTTCTTAATTGGCATTATAGTCCATTTACCTTTAATGTAATTTTTGTTACGATTCTTATCATCTTGCTATTTTATATTTTTCCATCTGTTTTTTCTCTTTCTTGCCCTCACTCTTTTCCTTCCTTCTTTTAAATTAATTTAGGGGTGTGTATGTGTGTGTCTATTTATTGTTCTATGTCATCTTGTCTACTAGCTTCTCTGCTCCATCTCTCTTTTATTTCATTAGAGTTTGCTGTGGAATTTATAGTATATATCTTTATTATAGTCTACTGTCAAGTAATATTATACCATTTCATGTATAAGAACCTTAAATAGTGTAGTTTAAAAAAAATTGAGGTATAATTTTTTATTGCGGTATAACAACAAAAAATTGTTCCATTGTCTTCTAGTTTGCATTTTTTTATTTAAGAAGTCATAATTTTTTTATGATCATTGTTCCCCTTGCCTTTTTTCTGTCTGCTTTTAAGATTTTCTCTTTATCTTTGTTCCATGGTGATGAGGTGGTGGTGGTGGTGATAGTGTGTGTATGATTATCTTGCTTGGAGTTTCTAGATCTTTTTAGGTCTTTGGATTGATTTTTAAAAAATAAAATTTGGAATATTTCAAGTTAGCATTTTAAAGCCATGGAATTAGGTGCATATATAGATTATGCTATCTTCCTGGTGAAGTGGATCCCTATTTTTGTAGTGCTTTTTATTTTAAAGTTCTTTTTGTCTGATATTATGATAGCCCTACCAGCTTTTTCTGTTTTTGGTAGTATTTATATATTATCTTTTCATTCTTTTACTTTCATCCTTTCTGCATTCTCATGTCTTATTTGAAACTCTTATAAACAGAACATATCTATTTTTTTATTCATCCCTATAGCTTTAGTACTTAACATTATAGCTGTCACTTATGGGCAAAGAATACATGTTTTACAAATAACTTAATTATTAAAGTGTATTGAGGAATGCTCTGAGTAAACCTAGTCTACACTGGAAACTGAAGGAGAGAAAGGAATTCATTCCTCAGGTGATACATTTAACAAATACTTGTTGAGCATGTATTTTATGCTAGGTACTTATTTTGAAGGTACCTGGGATTTGTTTTACTCAGGTATGATAGGACACACAGACATAGAAATAACTGTCATGAAGGAAGAAGTTTTTATACTCACAGTTCCCTAGAAACAGGAAGTATGGGACACCACGCAGAGCCACATGGGAAGTGGGATGTGGGCAAGAGTTGTGGTTTCTGTGGGAAGGAACAGGCAAGGTAGGGTAAGCAGGCCTAGGATTGGTTCATTTGAATAATTTCAGTGGGCTCTGAGGCATAGGGAGTGTCTTTATTTGTCGGATAACCTGGCCCTGGGGTAATTTGGGCGGGGAAATAGTGGCCTGGAGTGTAAGAGCCTGATAAAGGAGGTGTGGTTGGGGTTCTGCCTCTGGATTGTTTGGTTTGCAGATAAAAGGCATTCTTGCAGGCAGGCAAGTATTAGGTTGGTGCACAAGTAATTTCATTTTTTTCAATTATATTTAACCTTTTAAACTGCAATTACTTTTGCACCAACCTAATAGTATGCTTTTTAGTTAGCCCTGGGATAGAGCAGTCCTACCAGGTTAGCAAGACCCCAGATGTCAAAGCATCAAATATAAAAAGCAGAAAACATGGCTGTTACAGTGCTGTTCTAGGAGCTTGTGATACGGCCATGAAGAAAACAACTAAGATGGTTCTTGTCATGAGATTGCATTCTAATGAGGGGAGGTGACATATACATAAGCAAGTATATCAATGGTTTCTAACTGTGATAAATGCTATGAAGAAATAAAACAATGTAATATGTTAGAGAATGGCTAGAGGACTTTTTTCATTAGGGTAATTAAGGAAGACTTCTCTGAGTTGGTGAATTTGGCATAATACCTAGAGAATGAGAAGGAATGTGTGATAATCTGGGATAATCCTGTTCCTGGCAGTTCTGCAAATGGCCCTGAGGCTGGAATGGACTTGATTTGTTTTAGGAGCAATAAGAAAACTAGTGTTGTTGGAATGAGTGGGCAAGGAGAATTATTAGAAGGGAGGCAGGGGTTGATTGTATTGGTCTTACAGACTATGGTAAAGAGTTTGACTTTTATTTTATTTTCAATTGATAGCCTTTGGAGGGTTTTAGGCAGAGGAGTAAATATTTTTACACTCAGTTCAGAACAAATTAGTACAAACAACAATGACAATGTAATATTTGGGAGATATACTAACATGCTACAATTAAATGATTAAAATGGAAGATTTTTATTAAATTGGGAAAGTTTTCATGAAATACATATCTTCTAAGGCGGCTAGTGATCCAAGTGGGAGATTAGGACTGACGAAGAATGAGGATGGAATTTTAAAGGAGAAGAATCCAACAAAGCAGGCCTTATGTGTATGCTCAGGCACCACAGCTTTTCAAATCTAAGAACTTGCCATCGAGAACAACGTATAGATAAAGTTTAAAATTTAAGAATGTCCAAAATAAGTGATAAAAGAGATATAAAATAGCTATAGAATTCAGAGAAAGCCTGTTGTCCTCAACTTTCTATAAAGTATTTTTGATAAGGGATTGGGGGACTAAAGCTAGATTCGTTTTAAGAGAGGGTAAAGATTGTAGTGGGTGATGAGAAAGCAAAGAAAACTCAAGAAGAGATACACAGATACACAACTGGAAGTAAATTTATATGCTTTGCATTAGCTGGATCAAGACAATCATCTTCATATAAAAAATCATAATTGTTAGCCAATATATTACAGTTTTGAATATTTTACATTCTATAGGTGGATGTGTTCTTGTCAGTTTCTTAGAATTAAATTATATTTCAGTAAAATAAGTGATTTTTAGGATATGGATGGCCATAGGTATTTTAGATTAAACCATTTCAAGAAAAGGGCTTTTCTATTTTAAGATTTTATTGGGGAAGGGGAACAGGACTTTATTGGGGTACAGTGTGTACTTCCAGGACTTTTTTTTTTTTCCAAGTCAAGTTGTTGTCCTTTTAATCTTAGTTGTGGAGGGTGCTGTTCAGCTTCAAGTTGTTGTCTGTCAGTCTTAGTTGTGGAGGGCACAGCTCAGCTCCAGGTCCAGTTGCCGTTTTCTAGTTGCAGGGGGCACAGCCCACCATCCCTTGTGGGAGTCGAACCGGCAACCTTGTGGTTGAGAGCCCACTGGCCCATGTGGGAATCGAACCGGCAGCCTTTGGAGTTAGGAACATAGAGCTCTAACCGCCTGAGCCACTGGGCCGGCCTGTTGAAGCCTTTCTTGATTCTTCCAGATAGATTTTCTGCTTCCTCTGGGCTCCCTCAATTCTTCATATATAATGTTTTATATTCTTATTTGTTTGTGTCCTTGCTTTCCCCTTAGATTTAGAGTTTTTCTTTTTTGGACTTTTTTCCAAGTCAAGTTGTTGTCCTTTCAGTCTTAGTTGTGGAGGGCGCAGCTCAGCTCCAGGTCCAGTTGCCGTTGCTAGTTGCAGGGGGCACAGCCCACCATTCCTTGCGGGAGTCGAACTGGCAACCTTGTGGTTGAGAGCCTGCGCTCCAACCAACAACTGAGCCATTGGGAGGCAGTTCAGCTCAAGGTGCCGTGTTCAATCTTAGTTGCAGGGGGCAGAGCCCACCATCCCTTGCGGGACTCGAGGAATTTAACTGGCAACCTGTGATTGAGAGCCTATTGGCCCATGTGGGAATCGAACCGGCAGCCTTCGGAGTTAGGAGCATGGAGCTCTAACCACCTGAGCCACCGGGCCGGCCCAGATTTAGAGTTTTTCAAAGCTCTGCTGACCTTTGCATTATCTTGTACCAACAGTGCTTGGCACACAGTAAGAGTTCAGTAAATATTTACTGAATGATTGGATGAACATTTGTACACTACTTTTTTTCAATTAAAATTTTTTTCACATCAACTATACACATTTAAAGTGTACAATTTGATAAATTTTAACAGATGTACTCCTGTGAAACCACAATATGTTCAAGATATTGAACATGTTCATTACCCCTAAAAGTTTCCATGTGCACCTTTGTTGTTTCATATATTTTGTCCATTGTTGTTTCCGGTAGGAGAGTAAATCTGGTCCTTGTTACTCCATCTTGTGTGGAAATGTAATGTGTATTATTTTAAATCCTGTCGTTGATATAGCCTACCTTGCTTGTTATTGCCCTCTGTTAGAATAGTCTTCCTTAATTATACGGTAAGCATGCTGTGTAGGTATCTTCATAAAGCCGTTGTGTACATATAGTCAGTAAGTGGTTTGCTTCTTTAAGAGAGTGGACAAAACATGTTACTAATTCAAAAAATAACCTGAAATTTAAGCTACATATTTATACTTTCAAATCTACTTTGTTTCTTTTGTCTGGCATATTTTACCCCAGGCTTTTAGCTTCAGCTATTACGTGCCCTTATTTTTTAGGTGGTTTATCTTATAAACAGCAGGTAGCTATTTCTGTTCTTTTTTAAGTTCAGACTCATTCTCTGTCTTTCTACTACATTTACTGTGATTACTGATACATTTTTATTTATTTCCACCCTTTTTAATGCTCTCTATTTATCCTACATTTATAAAAAGTTTTCCTGGTTCTGTTGGCATTAATTCATTTTCTTTCCCTTCTCCCCTCTACTGGTTTGAAAGTCACTAGTTTGTTCTAGTTCTATTCTTTTAGTGGTTACTTAGAGTTTTTAAAAATGCACGTTTGACTTAAAGTCCAAATTTATCTCTTTTCTCCTCTTAGGTAATCAAAGAACCTACTTGAACTTTGAATATGCTACTCCTAACTTACTTGCCATTGCTATGCAGTATTTAGTTCTACCTTGTATTACTTTTCTTTGCTGCATAATAAATTACTACAAATTTAGTGACTTAAAGTAACACATTGATAATTTCAGTTTCTATATGTTAGGAGTGTGGGCCTGGCTTGCTTGGGTCCTTTGCTTAGGGTCTCACAAGGCTGGAAGCAAGGTTTTAGCTGGGGCTGTGGTCTCGTCTGAAGCTTGAATGGGGAAGATTCCGTTAGCAGAATTCAGTTCCCTGTGGTTGTAAGACTGACTTCAGTTTCTTACTGGTGTTTGGATGCAGGCTATCCTTAGCTCCTGGAGGCTACCTTAAGTTCCTTATCACAGTGTGGTAGCTTCGTTCTTCAAAACCAGCAAGGAGTGAGAGACTTCAACAACATGAGTGCCACAATCTTATGTAACGTTATTACGTACACATATGTCTTGTCATCTTGCTATGTTCTGTTGGTTTAGAAGCAAGTCACACGTTATGCCTACACACAAGAGGAGGGGATTACACAAGGTATGGATACCAGGATAGTATCAGGGGACCACTTTAGAATATATTTGTCACATGCCTTGTTTTTAGACTTCTAAGTGAGGTAATTAATTGTTTCTATTTGTTTTATGAATTTTTACCCTGTAACCAGGTCAATATAGAACAGCTTTTTGTTGTTTCTCTGTGCTGGTGGGTAATCACTTTTCTATTTCATTTAGCTACTAAGTAGTAGTCCCTCAAGCATCTCAGCTTTATGTGAATGTTCTCAGATCCAGTTCTCATCCTTGCATGGGCCACGGCCTCATATCGCCTGTTCCTGTAGGAGCACTAAAACGCAACCTGCTATGGTACTGAGACTTGCAATTCACTGCCCTACCTCTTTCCCTCTAGGACAGTCATAACTCAGCTACTATATTGATTTCTTTCTCTCTCTTTTTTTCACTCCTGGAATCAGTCTTTTGGGAGCTCAGCTGTACATTTAAAAATATGTTAATTAAATTTTATCCAGAATATCTAGGTATTTGTAATGAGAGTATTTTGGGGTTGTCTGCCATATCACTCAGTAGCTATTTCTTTACTTCCTTTTTTTTTTTTCCTCTCTTCTTCTGCCTCTCCCTGCCTCTACTCCGGTTCACATTTCAAGCCATTGTTTCTCAGTCTAGTTGTGTAGGACACAGCTCCCTGGCCCATGCTGGTATTATGAGCCTTGTGCTCCCCCCGGCTGAGGCAGTCAGTCGCCAGACGTCACCAGTCATTGGTTGGCCTGGTTGGCCGCTCACAGCAGCTCTCGCCGGCTGCCAGCCACTCACGATGGCTGCCGGCCACTCACGATGGCCACCGGATGCTCATGGCAGCACATGGCAGCCCACACCAATCCAGCTCCAAGGAGAGCCATTGTTCACAATCTTAGCTGTAGAGGGTGCAGCTCCCTGGCCCATGTGGGAATCAAACCGGTGACCTCGGCATTAGGAGCACGGCACTCCAACCACCTGAGCCACCAGGCCAGCCCCTCTTTACTTTCTTTTAGCTAAAGATTTATATATTTCAAAACTTAAAATGATATATACTATATATACATAAAAATCTGTGTACTTACAGAATATAAAATAAGAACAGATAATCAGTATTGGCACATACAGAATATAGAGTATATATAGTGTATGAAGACTTTTGCAATCCTTGATGACTTTTTTGATATAATCTCTTGCCTTTCTAATCACTTGCACTTTATACTTCAGCAATATAATTCAGCTTTTATTCCTCAAACACAGAATGCAGCTTCATGGTTTCATGTGTTTGCATACATTGTCCTTGCGGTCTGGAATGTCCTGCTTTACCTCTCTCATCTCTCTTAATGGGATTAGTTCAGCCTTTTTTTTCTTCTAAATTTACTTTTTCTATTTAGTATTTTTAATTATTATAGTTTTCATTTTCTAAAGGTTCAATTGTTTCTTTTTCAAATCTGCCTGACAGTTTTTGATAATTTTTTCTTCCTTGATTATTTTTGTTCTTTTTTAAAAAGTATGTAAATGTATCAAACATACTTATTTAATATTCTGTATTTATTATTTTCAATACCTTTCATCTTTGCTTATCTGTCTCTGTTGCTTGTTGTTTTACTGATTTTTCCTTTCTGGCATCAGGTTTCCTCATGTGTTCTTGTGATTTTTAACCATGAGTTTATTTATTTGGATATCTGGAAAATCTTTGATGCCATGTTAAATTGCAAAGTCTGTGAGGGCAAGGGCCCTACGTACAGTCTTGTTCATTGCTATATTCTGGTGCTTGTTACAATGTTTAGTACATGAGGTTTTTAATACATATTTATTGAATGAATGATGAAGGTACACATGACGTAGTATTGTGATTATTTATATACATGTCTATATTCTCCACTATATTGATAATGCCTCATGTTAAAAAGCTTTTTAGCTTTACCTCTGTACCTATAGCACTTAGCATAGTGTCTCATATAGATTAAGTTCTCCGTAGATGTTAAATCAGTGAGGAATTGCTTGGCATATTCTGCCCATTGTAATCGACAGAATAAAAAAGATTTATTTTTGTCTGATTGTCATTCTGAAGCCATTTTGACAAAAGAGGATACTGGAGAAATGATGAATCAATTCAGATAATGAGTAGTGTGTCTTGGTCATGCTCAATTAAAGCAGAACCCTTTTTCAGACTGAACTCCAAAACCAGAATTTTAAGTCCATTGTCACTGAAGGCTAATTACATCATCAACAATTCAAGTACTTACTGACTAAAAATATTCAACCAATAAATATTTACTAAATACCTATTGTGTGTATATTACTTTGCAATGTTATGTGATGGATTATTTTTTTCCAAATAGGTTATGTGCTACTGAGGTTATAAACTTTAGAATATGAAAAGTTAAATAGCACAAAAGATAAAGTGGTTCACTATAGAAGTGAAGGAATTGTCTTTAGACAATATCATTTCTTTAATCATACAGATTACAAATGAATAAATTCTATAGAGATCCAGATGAGTCTAGTATAGTTGCCAGAATTACATTGTTTGCTTGTCTCTTAAGAATTATTAATGTAGACCAAACACTCATGATTGTGTCTCTGCTGCTTTTTCTTTTGCATGATGTGTGGTAGGAGGTACACAACTTGTTGTGAGAGATGAGGTTGAATCTTGATACACCTACTTAGGAGCTGTATGACACTGGGCAAATTCCTTAATCTTGTTGTGCCTCAATTTCCAGACACATAAATAAAATAAGAATGATAAACCCACCTCACAAAGTGATATTTTACATTAAAAGAGATAATAAAAATAAAGTCACTAGCATGGTTTCAGGCATATTAAACTCAATAGATGTTAGTACTCTTCTGCCTTATTCTTTTTCTTTTATCTAATTTGTGGGATTTTGTTCACTTTTATTTTTTTTAAATAAAATTAAAATCAAGTTTAACAATAAAAATTCAGTATTTAGATTAAAGGTTAATGGGAAAGACCATGGAAATATTCCAGTTATATGTGTGTGGGTGGGTGTAACAGTGCTGCAATTTTAGCTGGATCACAGAGAAACCTCTGTTTGCAACATAGCACACTTGTTTTGGCTGACCTATCTCATTTTCTCTGGTTTTCTTCAAAGCAGCTTTTTTTCAGACCTTTAAAAGCTGACAATTGGGCAGTGAGTACCCTGGAAAAAAAGTTTTGTTCCTGTGGAACTTGGCCCAAAGAATTCAGGTAGAACTAGGAATTTGATTTAAATTAAACACTGTTTAAAAATTTAACTTAAATGAAATAAATTCATAAACTTATTTTTTACTTAATGTGGTCTTTCGGAGCAAATATTTAGTTACTTACACTGTTAAAGAATGAGATACTGCTAAACATTGACAACTAATTATACATTTTCAAAAAGAATTCAAAACAAACAAACAAAAACAAAAAGAATTCCACAACTCAGATAGCTTTTCATTTTTAGAAAACTAAAATCTAAATTTAATTATTTGTTTTAATCATTCATATTGTTCTGGAGGTTGACTTAAAGAAGTGAATGAGTTTTATTTGCCAAAAAACTGCTTGAAATTATCAGGTTAAAAATATGCAATTCGATAAATATTTTAGAAATATATTTATAACCATCAGCTAGAAAGAGAATAAAATCATCACTAAGACATTTAAATTATATTATTTTACTTTAAAATTCTAAACTATTAATAATTATTATGATGAAACAAGCAAGTGTTTTATGTAATTATTTTCATTTTGTGGATTTTTTTTTTAAGCAAAAAATGAAGTAGGACATTTAAATCCAAATCATCATAAGAATAAGAGAAGTAGTTTACACAGTGGAAAGACAATAGATTGATACCCTTGTACTTGAATCTTGACTTTGCCTTCTACATGCTGTATGGTCTTTTATATTTTAGGACAAATTACTTAATTTTGATTTTGACTTTTCTTAGCTGCCAAATTAGATTAAAAATACTTCATAGGTTTGTTTTGAGGATCAAATTAGATAAAGTAATGACCTCATACACTGTAAAGTACCGTATACATTTTGGTTAATGGCTTCCTTAAGAATTTAGAATGTCAGAACATACAATTAAATTCAGACTTTCTTTTCATCCATAAACTGAAAAAGAATTCATTTTTCTGCTTTAAAGTGTCTCACTTTCACTAAAACTGTAAGCTCTTACCTAACATAGTGCCTAAGCCGCGTAATGGGTGCTCATATAATTGTGGAGTGAAGGAATGAATATGTTCAACCTCTTGACATCAACATTACATATTACTATTAACCTTTTTAGTAAATAGATGAGTGCAGAGATACAGAGATATTCCATTTAATCCTCTAATAACAGCAGAGGCATGTAATTGCCGCAAACTTTGGAGGCAGCCTAGTACAATCGATAGGCCTAGACCTAGGCTTGAGTCCAGTTCTGCCCCTTCCTGGATGAGCAACTGTGGACAAGTCATTTAATTTTTTGAGCCTGAGTTTCTCTAGTAAATAGTGACAGTACCCACTTATAGGGTTAGTTTGGGAATTTAGTATATGTAAAAGTATTTATAAACCATAAACTAGTATAAAATGTAGAAATTTTTGTTTTATTAAGATTGACAAGGATATGAGCTGGGCCATATGGCTTATTTTATTATTATTATTATTATTTTTTTTTTAGGTTTTATTGGGGAAGGGGACCAGGACTTTATTGGGGAACAGTGTGTACTTCCAGGACTTTTTTCCAAGTCAAGTTGTTGTCCTTTCAATCTTAGTTGTGGAGGGTGCCATTCAGCTTCAAGTTGTTGTCCTTTCAGTCTTAGTTGTGGAGGGCGCAGCTCAGCTCCAGGTCCAGTTCCTGTTGCTAGTTGCAAGGGACGCAGCCCACCATCCCTTGTGGGAGTTGGACCAGCAACCTTATGGTTGAGAGCCCACTGGCCCATGTGGGAATCGAACCAGCAGCCTTTGGAGTTAGGAGCCCGGAACTCCAACCGTCTGAGCCACCGGGCCAGCCCCCATGTGGCTTATTTTTACATTCATGAAAGTGTATAGAAAATATTATTGCAAAGATTTAACAAGTTTGGATATTTGAAAGGACTTACAAGTCTCCATAAAGCATTCTTCAGCTAAGGCTTTTATTTAAAGACAAAGGATATGGTGCAGCAAGAGAAAGTGGACAGGCAAGCATTGAGGATGTGGGGGACATTGAGGGAAAACGGCCTAGGATCCTATTTTGCACACAGGTCCACTTCATCTATGGATTTATTACCGGGTTGTGATAATATCCCTCAGCTCTTTGTCTTCTCGAGGGAAAGAATTCAGTGGAGAGACAGCGTTTTGTGCAGGTGTAGGGTAGTAAGAAGTTTATTAGTCAAGGCAGATCCACTCTAAGATGTGGAGCAGTTGGAGCAACCCCAAGACGGGGAAAGGCCTCTCTTTACATTGTGTGAAGGCTTCTATTTCTGTGGGTAGAATTGCCTCCCCCTCTCCTTTCTCTTTAATCTCTTCCTCTCCTGCTGAGATGCTCAGTCCTGCCTTTTGGTTCTCAAGGCAGTTTCTGTCAATTTTCTTTTTTAGGATTTGTTTGAGAAACTCACTAAAATGGTCCTGATAAGCAGAATGTATACTCTGATAAACAGGATGTCTTTCTCCCTTCTCTGGCTTCTAACAACACATCCCTTGGATTTAAGGACATGTGTACACACATCCCTTTGATATAGGGGTATGTGTAAGCCTGGAATCCTGCTGGGCTGTAAGAATGGTGCCCTAAGAGAGGGCAGCTACAAGGGGTCTTGACCCAAGTAGGAGCTGCAGCAAGGGGCTTTCTAACCAGGGCTAGGTCTCCTTCTCCTGCTCATTTCTACCTACCTACCTACCCTATCAGATTGAACTGCTAAGATCTGCGTGATAAATCTTGGATTTAGGAGAGCCCAAGGCAGAAGTTCCCAATGGGGTATTCTTATGTCGCTCCGGACACGTAGTCAACCCAAGCTGGCTCACCAGTTCTAGCTGGTAAAAAACACCAGCCAACAAACTGGTTCGCAGGTCATCAGGGGAGTTTTGGATTTTAAATAGCACATCATAAATCCAACTGACCTTATCTTGTCCAAGAGCCAGACAAGGTGTCCCTAGAGATAAGGGTAGAGCTTTGCCAGTTCAGCTGTAAACTGACTCGATCCTCCACAATTATTGGAGCACCTGCTGTGCACCAGGTCTGTGCTACGCCTCTGGAATGAACACCGAGAGGAGTAAAACAGCCTTGATAACTAGAGAAATCAGAGATCAGTGCAGAAAAGAATAGAAAATCAACAAAGTGGTAGTATTGGCATTTAGAGGAGTAAGCAGCTAACTCTAAGGGTATCTGGGTGATTTCTTCCCTACTTATTTAAGACTTCACTGAGGAAGTAATAATTCAGATGGTTTTAAATGATGAGTAGAATTTTTCCAATGTCTAGCACAAGTACCTGGCCAAGTAGGCTTCAATTAATAATTGATATATTTAATTATAGGACACCTAACGTAGGCAACAGTATGTTCAAATCCACAGATAATAAAGTACAAAGCTTTTCTGGGGAACAGATAATGTAATGTGGTTGTGCCTAGAATGTATGGTGATAATGGCAAAGTGATTTAGGGACAGGTTATTAAAGCTCTTACATGGCATCTTAGTAAGTCCCAATTTTATCATATAGATAAGAGAATATGCTGTAGACCTGTTCTTAAACAATTTGTTTTTGTAACCCCTTATACTCTGAAAACTTAATTGAGGACTTCAAAGAGGCTTTTTGATATAGGTTGTGTCTATCAATATTTATCATATTAAATAAACATATCAACTCACTTCTCTAACCAGAGCTATAAGCTACTTTGAGTTGGCTCTGTGCATGCAGGGTTCAGGGGTCTTACAGAGACTTGAGCAGAGTTCATACAAAAAATTTAGGGACTCTTTTTCTGGTTCCCTCCCATCTGTATTACTCCCTTCTCTCTCAGGTGGCAATGGTTGCCCTGGACTCCTCAGGCCAAAAAGATTTTATCTCTGGAGGTTAGCTGCACGTTAGGACTGTGGCTTGACCTTAGGCCAAACTGCAAAAACAAAACAAGGACCGGCCTGGTGGCTCAGGCGGTTAGAGCGCCATGTGCCTAACTCCGAAGACTGCCGGTTCGATTCCCACATGGGCCAGTGGGCTCTCAACCACAAGGTTGCCGGTTCAATCCCTTGAGTCCTGCAAGGGATGGTGGGCTACACCCCCTGCAACTAAGTTTGAACACAGCACCTTGAGCTGAGCTGCCACTGAGCTCCCGGATGGCTCAGTTGGTTGGAGCGCATCCTCTCAACCACAAGGTTGGTGGTTCGACTCCCACAAGGGATGGTGGGCTGTGCCCCCTGCAACTAGAAACGGCAACTGGACCTGGAGCTGAGCTGCGCCCTCCACGACTAAGACTGAAAGGACAACAACTTGAAGCTGAACGGCACCCTCCACAACTAAGATTGAAAGGATAACAACTTGACTTGGAAAAAAGTCCTGGAAGTACACACTGTTCCCCAATAAAGGCCTGTTAAAAAAAAAAAAAAAAAAAAAAAAAAAAAAAAAAACTTTTAGGAGAAAATCAAAACAGAACAAAACAAAAAAACGGAAAATTCACTCCAGTCCCGTCTTTGCAAAGGGATTATTCCTTTCAAATACTTGAATTATTTAAACATCTTTTACCATCCATTGGATCCTTACTCGTACCAAAGCCCAAGATTCTGGAGTTGCATTTGGGATTTTTATGAAATTTTATCTTTCCTTTTTGTCTCCGCATACCATGGTTTAGGGGCATAAAAAAAGATTCATGGAATTTTCCCTTTAGGGTTTCTCACTACTGTCCCACTAAGTGTAAATCTTTGAGACAGAGATGTATTATGGAAGCTTTGCTAAAGGAGACCCCATCGCACCCCACAATTCTGGCTTTTTCACCCTGTGATAGACTGTGGGAAGTATGTTAGGCTAATGTTCTCTTCTCCTGTTTTCAAAGATTTTGCTTTCAGTTCACTTAAAAATTGAGAACCCCAGAGAGCTTTTATTTATATGTGGTGTGATAAAAAAATATGGTGAATGCTGCTGCTGAGTGCTATCCAACAAAAAGGCAGGGATCTTCAATATGAGAAGCAGCTCGTCTATCCTTAATAACAGCGTGTGACAAGTTTCAACTTGTTCAGTGCAGTCAGTCGGGTGTGAGCTACGGTTGAGAGAAAGTGTGTTTTAAAGTGTGCTGTAAAATCATGGGACATGTGTGGGGACAGAGCCCCAGAAAGTAGTTTATAGGCTCTCGGCCTCACGTGAAGGGTGCTGGCTCGGGTGGTGAATGGCCGTCGGCTGTGGCTGATTGGCCGCCGGCTGTGGCCGGTTAGCCGATTGGCCGCTGGTATAACTGCTGCGGCTACGAAGGATTGCCGAGGAGCCAAGCAGAGCCGAGCAGAGCCGAAGAGAGGGGAAGAGGAGGGCCGAGGAGAGCGGAAGAGGAGAGCCAAGAGAGAGGAACAGAGTCGAGAGAGTGGAGGAGAGTCATAGGTCGGTCGGTTGGCGGAAAGGCGGACGGCAGGTCACGCGTCCGGTGGGCCCGGCCTCCAGTGAGACCATAGTGGTATGACTCCCCTACCTATGGCTCCGTGGGTGTTCCTTTTCGGCCTCACCATATCCTGCGTTCTTGTGTGGGGAGCGGGAGCAGAGACCCCGCAGGCCGCCCCGCCTGAAAGATGGCGCGGCGAGAAGGCCTCCACGCAGACAAATGGCGCAGCGAGCAGGGTCTCCCGCACGACAACACGAACAACACATTAACATGAAATGGGCAAATGGTTTCATCCTCCATCATGACAATACTCTGTGTCACACATCACTCTGGTACAGCAATTTCTGTAAAATAAAAACATTACAGTATGTCCTCATCCACTTTATTCACTTGATCTGGCACTGTGTGACTTCCGGCTCTTCCCTAAAGTCAAAAGGATCATGAAAAGTAAACATTTTGAATTGATTCAGGACATCGAGGCAGCCATGACAGTGCAACGACAGACACTCACAAAAGAGGACTTCTAGAACTGCTTCAGAAAGTGGCAAGAACGGTGGGATGTGTATTCAAAACGAGGGGGAGTATTTTGAGGAGGATTAATGGCAATGTGTCTTTTACTGTAATAATGTTTTTAAATTTAAACATTCACTGTATTTTTTTTATCATACTTCGTATGTGTGTTTTACCTATAGATATTTACCATATTAGAAATTAAAGCTGAGAAAAAATTTTAAAGTATTTGTTTCAATTCATTTAAAATAATAAATATATTACATGTTAGCATAAGCAATATCATTTTATGGAAAATAACCAAAAACAAACAAAATTTAATGATAAGAGTGGCAGTGTTTACATTTTTGGAGGTCCTTTAATATCTGGCTTAATAGAAGTCATCTGGATTCTCACATCTGCTTCTGCATTTAATCTGTTGTAATATGTTGTTTCAACTGAAATATATAAAGAAAATCAGGCTTTACACAGTCATATGTAGTTGGAAAAGGGATAATTATTTTAATAATAGTCTTTCCAGATAATTGTCTATGTTCTTTGATAGTATATACCAAAACTTGAAAGTAGCAGCCTTAGGGTTAATTAAAATGTGGAATCTGAGATCATATCATTGAACTTTTCTTACTATGTTACATTAAAATCCATTGGTCTGTCTCGTACTTTGAATGGACTTTTACCCCTGCATGATTTTATAGTATCATGCATCGATCATATGGAAAATATTGGTTCACTGTTGATGCAGATCTTGTAGATGTTGACGTATTTCTTTTTCCCCCCTTTTTCCATCCTCCCCCCACTCCGGTTTAAGCTGTTGTTTCTCAGTCTAGTTTTGTAGGACACAGCTCCCTGGCCCATGCTGGTATTATGAGCCTGCGCTCCCCCCCCCCCCGCCCCCTCGGCTGAGGCAGTCCGTCATCGGTTGGTCGCTCACAGCAGCTCTCACCGGCTGCTGGTGGCTCACGCTGGCTGCCCACCACTCTTGGCAGCACAGCAGCCCACGGCAGTTCATGCTGACCTCCGGCTGCTCTGGCAGCCCTGCTCCCGGGAGAGCCATTGTTCACAATCTTAGCTGTAAGGGGCGCAGCTCACTGGCCCCTGTGGAAATCAAACCGGGAACTCTGGCATTAGGTGCTCTGCGCTCCAACCGTCTGAGCCACCGGGCCGGCCCCGATCTGTTTCTTTATATAATATCAAAAGATCGTATTTATTAATATATTACCTCTGATTTCATCAGAAAAGCCTTTTAAGTATCAGAAAGCTGTGAAACTCACAGTAGTAGGTGCAAGTTTTCTAAAATTCTAATTTTTTCTCTAAAGCTTGAATTTTATCATCGATAAAAATACTGTTAGTTGTTTGTCTTTACTCATTTTCAGGAAAATATCTTCCAAATATCCAAAATAAATAATCATATTGTGCCTGTCAGTTCTTTTAAGTAAAAATGGCATTCCATGAAAAAGCAGCTAGTTGAGATCACAACTCGAAACAGTCACACAAACGCCTTTCCTTGAGACAACTATCATCTTCAGTGTATAGAAGTTCTTTGTGCAAATTCCCATTTCATTACAGAGAATATTAAGATATGCACTCAAGAGTTGAGATTTTATACGCTTAGTAATTTTTATTTTCCTCAGAATAAAAGGCATTGTTAAAAGACTTCATCAAAATAAAAGCTTAATCAAAGGCATTGTTAATTGAAACTGGCGTTTTTAAAAAGATTTTTATTAAAATATAGCTAACATATAATATTATATTAGTTTCAGGTGTACATAATAGTTATTCAACATTTATATACCTAAAGAAGTGATCACCATGATAAGTCTACCAACCATCCGACACTATACTAGACCTTCACAATATTATTGACCATATTCCCCATGCTGTACCATACATCCCCATGACTTATTTGTTTTATACCTGGAAATTTGAACCTCTTATTCCCCTTCACCTTTTCTACCCCCTTTAAAAATTTTTTTGATTACAATATTATTTTATGTTAATTTCAGGTGTACAACATAGTGGTTCGACATTTATATAAGTTAAGAAGAGATCCCCCTGACCAGTCTAGTACCCATCTGACACCATACATAGTTATTACAATATTATTGACTATATTCCTTATGCTGTACCCTACATCCCCATGATTACTTTGTAACAACCATTTTGTACTTCTTAATCCCTTCCCGTTTTTTACTCATCCCTCCAAACTCCCTCCCATCTATCAATCATCAAAATGGTCTCTGTATGTATGAGTTTGTTTCTATTTTGTCTGTTTGTTTATTTTTTTCTTTAGAGTCCACATATAAGCGAAATCATATTGCATCTGTCTTTCTCTGACACTCTACTTAGTACAATACCTTTCAGGCCCATCCACACCACTGCAGATGGCAAGAACTCATTCCCTCCCATGGCCAAGCAATATTCCATTGTGTATATGTACCACCTCCTCTTTATACATTCATCTATCAATGGACACCCAGGCAGCCTCTACATCTTGGCCATTGTAAACAATTTTGCAGTGAACATATCGGTGCACACGTCCCCTCGAAGTAGAGTTTTGGATTTCTTCGGTTAAATACCCAGAATGGGATTACAGGGTCCTTCTTTGGCACTTGTTATAGCCTTTGTTTTAAAGTCTATTTTGTCTGGTATAAGTATTGTTACTCTATATTTGTTTCCATTTTTGTGAAACAACTTTTTCCCATCCCTTTACTTTCAGTCTGTGTGTCTTTCAATCTGAAGTGAGTCTCTTGTAGACAGCATAAGTGAAGGTCTTGTTCTCTTATCCATTCAGCCACTATCTTTTGATTGGAGCATTTAATCCATTTACATTGAAAGTAATTGTTCATAGATGTGTACTTATTGCCATTTTATTATTTATATTTTTGACTTTTTCTTTTTTTCTGTCTTAAAGAAGTCTCTCTAAGCTTCCTTATGATACTGGATTGGTAGTGATGAACTCCTTTATCTTTTTGTTGTCTGGGAAGCTCTTTATCTGTCCTTTGATTATAAATGACCAGTTTTGCTGGGTAAAGTAATCTTGGTTGTAGGTTTTTGTTTTTCATCACTTTGAATATTTCATGCCATTTCATTCTTGCCTGTATGGTTTTTGTTGAGAAGTCAGCTGATAGTCTTATGAGAGCTCCCTTGTGGGTAACTAACTGCTTTTCTCTTACTGTTTTTAAGATTCTTTCTTTGTCTTTAACCTTTGGCATTTTAATTTTAATGTGCCTCAGTGTGGGCCTGTTTGGGTTCTTCTTGTTTGGGACTCTCTGCACTTCATGGGCCTGTATACTTATTTCCTTTGCCAGGTTAGGGAAGTTTTCCATCATTATTTCTTCAAATAGGTTTTCAATTCCTTGTCTTTCTTCTCCTTCTGGTATCCCTATGATGCAGATGTAGGTATGCTTGATATTTTTTCTCAGAGGCCCCTCATTTTTTTGGGGGAGATCCTTTTTTATTTTTGTTGTTCTGATTGGGTATTTTCTGCTACCTTATCTTCTAAATTGCTGATTCAATCCTCTGCTTCATCTAATCTGCTGATTCCCTCTAATGTATTCTTCATATCTGTTATTGTATTCTTTATTTCTGACTGGTTCTTTTTTGCATTTTCTATCTCCATTTTTATGTTTCCTGTCTCTTTGTTGAAGTTCTCCCTGAGATCATTGAGCATCCTTATAAGCAGTGTTTTGAAACTCTGTGTCTAAAAGATTGTTTGTCTCCATTTTGTTTAGTTCTTTTTCTTGAGCTTTGTTCTGTTCTTTTATTTGGGACATGTTTCTTTGTCTTCCCATTTTGGCTGCCTCCCTGTGTTTGTTTCTATGTAGGGCTGCTATGCCTCCCACTCTTAGTAAATTGGCCTTATGTAGCAGGTGTCCTGTGAGGCCCAGCAGTCTCCCTGGTCACTTGAGCTAGGTGGTTGAGGTGTGTCCCTTGTGTGGGTTGTGTGTGCCCTCCTGTGGTAGTTGAGCGTTGGTTGCTGTGTGCATGTCAGTGGGAGGGACTGACCCTTGGGCTGATTGGTTGTGAGGACTGGCCGTGAGTACAGTGGAAGAGCTGTTGTGTAGGGGTTGATCCTACAGAGCAAGATTCACTTTAGCAGAGCTGTTACCTGCCCAGTCTGCCCTTTAGGTGTGTCATCTTTGGGGGCACTGGGCGATGCTCTGGCTTGGTCCAAAGCTAGCTACTGGGTGTGCCAGCACTAGAGCCTCCTGGGAGGGTCCCTGCCACGGGCCAATTTTACCCAAATCTGTTCCCTTCTCAGGACCACCCGGCATGAGTCCCAAAGTAATCTGCAGATGGCCTCTGCCTGCACTGGGCTTGGAAGTGCCTCGAGAGGCTAAGATGCAAACAGAGGCCAACTGCCACTAGTGCCGGGCTTGGGGCTGCTCAGCCAGAGGTACGGGACCTACCGAAGCCAGATGCTGCTTGTTTGGGTTTTGTGATCCTTTGAGAGAGATTTTACGAAAGTTCGTAGCATGAGCCAAGACAGGCCATTTGTATGGAAAAGCCACGGAAAGCGGCTTGGGTGTGCCTGCAAGTTGGACTATTACAGTAGTGTCCTATTTTTCCTCTTCTGCCATATCCAGTCTATCAGGCTTATCTTAAAGTTACTTGTCTTTTTATCATTTCTCTGCCTCATTTGCTCTCCATTTGCTCCTTGGGATGGAGTTCACACTTTTTACAGTTGGTAGAGAGCTCACGGACATGTTTTCAATGTTTATCTTAGTTTTAGTTTATCTTAGTAGCTTTATCTCCCGATACAACTTGCCCCCTAGATATAATATGGTTACTTCTCATGGTTTCCTAGGCACACTGTGTTCTTTCTTGCTTTTGCGTATGTCTGTGTTATCTCTACTCTGAATACTGTTTTCTGCTCTTGTCTAACTCCTTAAGGCACACTCAAATATTATCTCTTCTGTGAAATTTTCATCAGTTATATCTAGCCAACGGTTAATTAATTGATACCATTTTCTGTCAACCTCCATTATGGTATGTTGTATTTTTTCTATTGATGTTATGTTTATATGGGTTTCCTTTATGAAAACTTTTCCCGTTTTTCTTATGAGAAAGTAATTACTTTCCTATTGCAGAACATTTTGAATCAGTCAGCAAATATTGATTGATTACACTCAATATGCCAGGCACAGTGCTGAGCCTAGGAGAAATGGTGGTAAAAGCTTCATGGAGCTCATAGTTTAGACTTGAGGAAGTACTTCAATAGTTCAACTCTTCAAAGTGTTGTGAAGGAAAAATATAGAAAATACAAAGAAGCAGAAAAAGAAAGTAGAGTTATCCTATTTAGATTTAAAAAATTAAAAACATAAACAAATATGTGTACATATGGACATACATATATGTAAAATAATTTTTAAATGAATTATAGTGATGCACACCAAAATAACACTAGCCATTACCTCTGGAAATGCATGAAGGGGAATTGGACTGGAGAGATGGGTGACCTTGACTTTATCTGTAAATACTTCATTTCCTTTATTAAAATAAAAAGCTTGATTCAGGCATAAAATATAAACAAGTAATCAATTCTAGGTGGTGGATGTTTATTACATTATTCTTGGAGTTCCTAAATTAAAACAAACGTCATATTGTATACATCTGGTACAAAACAGATACTTAATGAATTTCAGTTCTCTCCCTGTTTTCTTCACCCATTCATACAGGAGGAGTGAATCAGTAACTTATATTACACAGGCAGTTTAATATTCTAGTTATTTAAAGCTTCTCCATTAACTTTAAAGATTCTCCCTCTCCCATCCTCCCAATTGATGACATATTCTGAGGTACATATTCAGTAAACAAACATTCTTGATGACAGATTGGGCCAGAAACCAGTTCTTACGAGAAATACCAATGATCCCTGTCTGGCAACTTTTGTGTTGTTATCTGGTTATTGCTTCTGCACTTGATATTCTCCTGTAGAGTATAACACACTAGACATTATTTCAAACGAATTTATTCTAAGATCTGTGTTTTTTAGCTAACTTGTTCTTGGTAGACGTGCTGTTGGTGTGATTATATCTTTGTTTCTGCGGTTTCCTCTTTCATATTGTCTAACTTAGGGAGATAAGGCATAAATATCTGTATTGTGATTTAGTAAAAAAAAAGCTATCTGTACACTGGCAATCTGTGCTGAGTGCCAGATGAGCAGTTAGAACAGTACATGCTGTAAGAAGGAGTGATCATTTTCAGCAAGGTGGTTAAGCAAAACTTACTTTATTGATTTGGGCCCTGAAAAGAAAGTTTCAATAAAAATTGAAAGGAAGTAGAGATTATCAAAGTAATCATTTTCAGATTTCGTTATTTCGGTAATACCTCTTCATCCTGAGCATGATTTGGAAACTTCCCCTTTTTGACGTTTAGATAAATCTAAAACTCTTCAATTCACCAAATACTTCTCTAGAGAATTCAAGACAGCCTTACTTCCCTGTTCTTTTGACTCTTGTCTTCTTCGTCATGCAGATCGGCTGACTGTTTATTCTCACTGTTCAGCGCTCATCGTTGAACCTCCTTCAAAGCAGCATTATGTGCACGTAATGCTCTTTTTGCTATCAGTCGTTCCCCTCTATAACCTCCATTTTGTTAGGCTAGAGTGTACCTGGGCCATAATTAATAATGGAATTCCCAAGTTCTTTTCTTATCTCTTTACCACTGTGTATTTGATCTTTTATCCCAAACGTAAAATTGTACATCGTCTTGAATTTAATATGAACTTTTCCATTTTCACAATATGTGGTTTTAAAATATTTTTGTTATAACTTACATGCAGTAAAGTGTAAAGTATGTTTTTTAAAATAATGTGAAAAACCATAAATTGAATACATTTTTTTCCTTGGCTGATTTATTTTTGATTAGAGAAAGACTGCGTGTTTCTTGTGCAAACTGTTTACAATTAGTGTTTACGGGCCCCCTCCTTTCCTGGTGCTCTTTCTGCCTTGGGTTCTTTCCCCACTCTTAAGAAATAATTAACTCATTTATTCTTGTATTGGTTTGCTTTTGCTCTGTAACAAACCACCCCAAAATTTAATGACTTAATAACCTTTTTTTTTTTGCCTGCGATTCTATGGTTTAGGAATTTGAGCTGGGCTCAGCCAGAGGGCTTGTCGCTGCTTCACGTTATGTTGCCTGGGCTCCGTAAGGCATTTGCAGTCTGCCGGGGTGGGGGGTGTGGGGGGTTAATGACCTCACTCCCTTGTGTAGCAGGGAGCTGGCTGTTGGCAGAGGCTGTAGTCACAGTGACCCAACAGCAGCAAGACAGGGAAGGCCACAAGGCCCCAGCCCTTCACAAGCCTCCTCATAACGCACATTTGATGGTCAACCCTGAGCCAACGCAAGTCATGACTTTTGTGTGGATTAGAGGTTCAGTAAGATCTCTTTGTTTCCTTTCCTTGTTCTTCCTCTTCTTTTTTTAATAGTTTCAGGTGACAAAACAATGTAATGGTTAGACATTTCACTGCTTACATAGTGATAAACCCTCTCCCCCAATCTATTGCCCCTCTGGCATCGTCCATATCTATTAAGTAAATTTTTGAAGCTACTTGTATGTGTTACAAAGAAAATAGGATGACTCCTGTGTATTAGTGGTGATAAAAACCCCTCTTAAGGCATACCTCACGTGTTAACCTCCTTACTGAATTCAGCCCCTATTGGGTGCCTTCCCTCCTGTTTATGCTCTTTGGTCCTGCCATTCTCCCTTGCTAGTTGTTTAAATGTCTTTCCAGCTAAATTGTACATATACACGCGTACTTTCTTGGGACTGGGACCAGTTATTCACTTGCTAATCTTTCTTCCCATCTCCCAACTCAGTACTTTGCCCATAGAAGATACTTAATGAATACTTGTCAAATGAACTGAATTTGTGTTTATCACTTTTTAAGTTAAGACTGACAGTAGGTCCTCAAATAATGTCATCACTCAATGTTGTTTCATTATAATGTTGATGAGAAGGGAAAAAAAGTTGATTCCAGGCTGGGGCCATTGTCTGTGTGGAATTTCTCTGGGTACTCTGGTTTCCTCTCACATCCCAAAGATGTAAATGTTAACTGGCGTGTCTGTATGAGCGGGTGGGGGTATGTGTGTGAGTATCCCTGCGATGGAAGGGCGTCCTGTCCAGGGTGGGTCCTGCCTTGCACCGTAAGCTGCAGGGATAGGCTTTGGCGACCTGTGACACTGAACTGGAATAAGCGGTTTGGAAAAGAATTATCTTACTTGTTTTTATTTATCTTTCATAAATGATAAGATGTATGTATAGCTCACATTTATTTCAGTATTTAATATTAGAAATGTTTGGGGGCTTTACATAGAAGTTTGGTGATGTTTTGTGACCAAAAATATACTGTAGGAACGTAACTCTTGTTTGTCTCAATTAGCCCATGGTAAAATTGGTTTCCTTGTATATCATTTCACTTAAAGTCACAGTTTCCAAGAACCTATTGATGCCACTAAGTGAGGACTTACTGTACCTGTACTCATTTCCTGTTTTTATTCTGATATCACTCTTATTGATAATTAACAGATAGTGAGGAGTACCTAGTACTATAACATGCATTTATATGTTGTTTTTTAACTGTGGACGAACCAGAGTACCCTACAGCTTTCTTTGTTATTGGTCAGGATGAGAAGGCAAATTTTCTCCCATGTAACTGTTGTTCTTGGGCTGGTCCAAGTATAAGAACTTTTCCCAGGCAGAACTTAATTCTTACCATGACAAAATTATGGAAGTTCCTGTATAATGTTCAGTAGATCTTTCTCATATCAGAAGTGATCTTTATATGCATTATTTGGTCATATTCATTGTTCTCATCATGTTTATTTAAATAATTTAATATGATTGTTCCCCTCCCCACCCCACCCCATTTTACAGGTCAGAAAAGTAAGGCTTAAGCATAAAGAAGTGGCCCAAGTTCACCCAGCTAGAATGTGGTATAGGTATGAACAAACTGTTGCCTACTATAGATTGAGGAGATTAAGTTAGATGATCTCCCTGTCTTCTTCCAGCTCTGAAGTCTCTGAAGTTCTGGGGTCTTTTAACATTATTAGAACATTTGCATGTGCAGTAAACTATTTGGCAAAATGCTTTGGGGAAAGTGCTGGACTCAAACCGGTTCCTGCTTTCGTGTAGCTTATTTGCTCACTGCAGGGCGGCTCCTCACGGTGGCGATGAAGCAGTATGGGTCACAGTTTTAGCTTCACTAGGATTTGATGCTTCTGTTTCTTTATCCTCAGCTCTGGGTGGCAGTTATACAATTGTAAATACTACTGAGCTCTAAATTGTCTACCAGTTGCCCTAGGGCTCTCCTATGCTGCCAAAGTGGGGAGAACTGTTAAGACTGTTGAGCACACTGGCTCCACCTACTGTCATGCTGAGGCAGTGGACATGTTTCTACTGGACCAGGTCAGACAGTTCAGTTCACGAACTTGCTGCACCAATGTTGCTAACCTTTTTTGCTATCAGAGTGATTATTCACTATGAATTTGTACCAACTGGACAAACAGTTAACCAAGTTTACTATTTGGAGGTGCTGAAAGGGCTGTGTGAAAAAGTTATAGACAATAACGACCTGAACTTTTCACCAACAATTCCTGGCTCTTGCATCACGACAATGCACCAGCTCACACAGCACTGTCTGTGAGGGAGGTTTTAGCCAGGAAACAAATAACTGTATTGGAACACCTTCCCTACTCACCTGATCTGGCCCCCAGTGACTTCTTTCTTTACCTAAAGATAAAGGAAATATTGAAAGGAAGACATTTTGATGACATTCAGGACATCAAGGGTAATACGATGACAGCTCTGATGGCCATTCCAGAGAGTTCCAAAATTGCTTTGAAGGGTGGACTAGGTACTGACATTGGTGCGTAGCTTCCCAAGGGGAGTACTTCGAAGGTGACCGTAGTGATATTTAGCAATGAGGTATGTAGCACTTTTTCTAGGATGAGTTCATGAACTAATTGTCAGACCATTGTACATTAGGTCTCCAGAACTTGTTAATCATATAACTGGAAGTGTGTACCTTTTGACCAATATTTCCCCATTTCCCCCACTCCCAGCCCCTGGTAACCACCACTCTATTCCCTGTTTCTCTGGGCTTGGCTTTTTTAGATTCCACATATACTTGATATTATACAATATTTGTCTTTCTCTGTCTGACATAATTCCCTCAGGTTCATCTAAGTTGTTGCAAGATTTCCTTCTTTCTCATGGCTGAATAGTATTCTGTTTTATATATATAACATCTTATTTATCCACTCCTGTGTTGATAGACACTTAGTTGTTTCCATGTCTTAGCTATTGTGAATAATGCTGCAATGAACATGGGGGTGCAGATATCTCTTTGAGATCCTGTTATTATTTCCTTTAGATATATACCAAGAAGTGGGATTGCTGGATTTTTCATTCTTTGAGGAACTCCACAGTGTTTTCCATAGTGCCTGTACCACTTTACATTCTCAGCAACAGTGCAAAAGTGTTCCCTTTTCTCTCCACCCTCACCAACACTCGTTACCTCTTGTCTTTTTGATGATAGCCATCCAGGCTGTGAGGGGTTATCCCTTTGTGCTTTTGATTTGCGTTTCCCTGATGATTAGCAATGTTGAGCATCTTTTCCTGTACCTGTTGGTCATCTGTATGTCTCCTTTACAAAAATGTCTATTCAGATCCTCTGCCCACTTTTTAATCAGGTAGCTTTTTTTATTCTTGCGTTCTATATGTTCTTGATATATTTTGGGTATTAACCCCTTATCAGATATATAATTTGCAAATATTTTCTCCCATTTGGTAAGTTGCCTTTTCATTTCGTTGATTGTTTCTTTTACTATGCAAAAGCTTTTTGTGCGGTGTAGTCAAAAGCACTTATTTATTTTTGCTTTTGTTGCTTGTGCTTTTGGTATTATATCCAAAAACTTATTGCCAAGACCAATGTTAAGGAGCTTTTCCTCTGTATTTTCTTCTAGGAGTTTTATAGTTTCAGGTCTAATGCTTTAGTCTCTAATCTATTTTAAGTTCATTTTTATGAGTAGTGTAAGATAGAGGTCCAATTTCTTTTTTCTGATTATCCTGCTTTCCCAGCACCGTTTATTAAAGAGACTATCCTTCCCGCATTGCATGTTCTTGGCTCCCTTGTCAAATATTAGTTGACTATATATGTGGCGGTTTATTTCTGGGCTCTTGATTTTGTTCCAGTGGTGTATGCATCTGTTTTTATGCCAATACCATACTGTTTGATTACTGTAGTTTTGTAGTATATTTTGAAATCGGGAAGTTGAAAGGCCCAGGCTTTGTTCTTCTTTCTCAGGATTTATTTGGCTATTCAGACTCTTTTGTGGTTCCATATAAATTTTAGGATTGTTTTCTTCTATTTCTATGAAAAATGCCTTTGCAATTTTGATAGGGATGTCATTGAATCTGTAGATGGCTTTGGGTAGTATGGACAATTTAATAATATTAAGTCTTCAAGTCTATTAACATGGGATATTAAAGTCTTGTAGATGTCAGTGTACAGATCTTTCACCTCCTTATATTTTATTGATTTTGAGGAATTGTTAATGGAATTGTTTTTTTTATTTCTTTTTCAGATGTTTTGTTGTTATTGTATAGAAACACAGCTGTTTCTGTATGTTGATTTTGTATCCTACAGCTTTACTGAATTTGATTAGTTCTAGCAGGTTTTGGTTGGAGTCAGGATTTTCTATATATGAAATCATATCAGCTGCAAACAAAGACAGTTTTACTTCTTCCTTTCCTGTTGGATGCTATTTATTTATTTATTTATTTATTTATTTATTTATTTATTTATTTTGCTGGATTGATCTGGCTAGGATTTCCAGTACTGTGTTGAATAGTAGTAGTGAGAGTGGGACCCCTTGTCTTGTTCATAATCTTAGAGGAAAAGTTTTCAACCTTCCACTCTTAAGTATGATATCGGCTGTAGGTTTGTTATATATGGCCTTTGTTGTATTAGGTGTATTCCTTATATACCTAGTTTGTTGAGTGTTTTTGTCACAAAAGGATGTTGTATTTTTTCAGATGCTTTTTCTACATTTATTGAGATGATCATATGAATTTTATCTTTTATTTTATTAATGTGATATATCACATTTATTGATTTGCATATGTTGAACCATCCTCGTAGCACAGGGATGAATCCCACTTGATCATAGTATATGATCCTTTTAATGTGCTGTTGAATTCGATTTGCTAATATTTTGTTGAGAATTTTGCACCTACCGTGTTTTCCCGAAAATAAGACCTAGCCGGACCATCAGCTCTAATACATCTTTTTGAGCAAAAATTAATATAAGACCCGATTTTATTTTACTATAAGACCAGGTATAATATAATATAATATAACTTTTTGCTCCAAAAGATGAATTAGAGCTGATGGTCCGGCTAGGTCTTATTTTGGGGAAACACGGTATGCTTATCAGGGATATTGGTCTGTAATTTTCTTGTAGTGTTCTCATCTGCCTTATCAGGGTAATGCTGGGCTTGTAAAATGAGTTTGGTAGTATTCCCTCCTCTTCTATTTTTTTGTAAAGTTTGAGAAGGTTTGGTATTAATTCTTTTTTAAATCTTTGGTAGAATTCACCAGTAAAACCACTTGTCTCAGCTTTTCTGTGTTGGGAGGTTTTTTTCGTTTTTGTGTTTTTGTTTTTGTTTTTTTAATTTGTTTTTTAAATTTATTGGGGTGACAATTGTTAGTAAAATTACATAGATTTCAGGTGTACAATTCTGTATTACATCATCTATAAATCCCATTGTGTGTTTACCACCCAGAGTCAGTTCTCCTTCCATCACTATATGTTTGATCCCCCTTACCCTCATCTCCCACCCGAGAGGTTTTTTAATGTAAGTGTTTATAGCTAAAAATTTTCTCTTTAGCACTACTTTTGCTGCATACCATGAATTTTAGTATGTTGTGTATTCATTTTAGTTCATCTCTAGGGATTTTCTAATTTCCCTTGTGATTTCTTCTTTGATCCATTGGTTGTTTAAGAATGTGTTATTCAGTTTCCACAAATTTGTGAAATTTTCCAGTTTTCCTTCTGTTTTTTCTAACCTTATTTTTTTGTGGTTGGAGGGGATACTTTATATATCTATCTTCTAAAGTTATTTATGACCTAACATATGGAGTATCCTGGAAAAATGTTCTATGCGCACTTGAGAAGAATGTATATGCTATTATTATAGGGTAGAGTGTTCTGAATGATCCATTAACTGGTATTTGTGTTGACATCAGCTCTTATGTAAAAATCATTTATTTGGAATTTTGAATGTTTTGTGTCACTTTGTTCTACTCAGAATCAATTTACAAAATAGTTTAGCCATTTCTTTCCCCATTTTACTACTTATTTCTGCTGTTGGAGTTTTTATTGTTTCTTTGCTATTCACGTTTGAGCTTTATTTTTGTAAAGACAAGAACAAAGATCAGATTAAGATTCATTGCCTTTCATGTTTTCTGGAAACTAAAAACATTACCACAAACATGAAATTTTAAGAAGATATGCCAAATGCAAACCCAGATTTGTTGCTATTTCACTCAATAGACAAAATAAACTCAATTCTGTTTTTTATCCTGGCATACTGTATCCATGGATCACCCTTTCAGTAAGTAGCATTGGTGTAGGCTGCCTTCTCCAACTCATTTGCTGCTGTATCTCTGAGGTTCTTTTTGAGATACTTTTCCTTTTTACCTTTAGAAATTAAATTTCCTTTAGTGGATGTTCAGGTTGAAAATTTTTAGTTTCAGTTTTCTGAAGGTATCTTTATTTTACTTGGATTCTTGTAAGAAATTTTTGTTGAGTGGAGAATTTTCTTTTAGCACCTTTTAAATATCTTTACACCATCTTTCTAAGAAGTCACCTATTTAATTTTTGTTAAGAGCCAAGTGCATATATCTTTATAAAGTGGTATTGATTAACCTAATTATCTTCTTGTGTTTTTCTTCTAGGGAATACAGTGAGTAACCTGATTATGATTATACCTCCAATTTTGGGTGCAATTCAGAGTGTTAAAGATGGACTGGAAAAGCGGTACATTGCTTCTTACTTAGCACTCACAGGTATGTATAACACTTCATCTAAAAAGGATGTATTCAGGCTGTTTTTCTCCTTCATTCCTAAAATTGGTTCTCAATTTTGTGTTATTACACAATTTGGACATATTCTGAAATTTCTGAATTAAAATTTCACAAATCTTACCAGTAAATTGAACTGCATTTTGAATAAAATATTTTTAAATGACAAAATATTTCAAGCATACTGAAGAGAATAGAGATAATATAACAAATATACCCATGTATCATATCACCAAGTGTAATGATGAGTGGGGAAAAGAATGAGGAGGGACACATGCTAGAATGTGGCTAGTTAATTTAGCAATATCTAATCAATTTATTTAGTCATATGCAATAGCAAAAGACAAAGGCAATTAATAGGATATGTTAATGTCAGAAAGTAAAGGTGGTTTAGACTAAACTATATATATTGATAAGAATGTCATGTGAAAGGAATATACATACATATAAGTTTAAGAGATCTCAACATATGTTTACTATTGATCAAAAATCACTTGGCTAAATACACAAATAACATCAGTGAGGAGTAGCCAAAAGCAGTAATAAGCTCTATAGGATAGTAACTATTACACTAGATGTCAAAAGCTCATCAAACTGGGAGAGAAAAACAATGGAAAAGTCATAAATCAAAACTTGTCAGGTCTGTAGCGGAGAGAAACTCAGGCGTCTCCCACACCGCTGCTTGCTAGTTCCCAAGAAAGGTGCTGTTGTTGTCTTTGATGTTGTTAGAAGTCAAGGCGCCTTCTGATGATATAAGCTGCAAGCTGTATATAAGTTTTTAAGGTGTTAACAATCATCATCTCATATCTCCCCTACTCGGGAGTGAGCCCAAACAGAAAAACAGTCTCATCTCATGTCTCCCCTGCTTGGGAGAATGAGACCAAAGGGGGACAGAAAAGCAACTTCATCCCATATCGCCCCTGCTCAGGAGAATGAGACCAAAGGAGGAATTGACTCAACCCCTGATCACAGCACAGAAATCACTTCACATGCAGGAACAGATAAAAGCTAATAAAGAAAAGTTCACATCAACCAATATTGGATAGATGTATGAATGAATTTTACCAGAGTCCAAGATGGGAAAATCACTCCGTCATGTTCTTGCATTATCATCATAAAGAGAAAAATAGCAAAGCAAGTGGGTTCTAGTTTGTTTCTTTATATAACTTTCTAAACTAAACACAATTTCTTTTATTTTAGCTCAAGGTAGATATTATTTATGCATTGGTAGAAAGGACTTCTATTTACCACAAAACTGCAATCTATAGTGTATCGTATCAGATTCTACCATAACTGGATTAGTCATTAGATATGAGAGACTTTGATTTCTGAATCTGTTTCTCTATGTATAGTGTTTTAAGAAAGTTACTTGATTCATCTTCAGAAGAAAGACTTGTCCACAAGCTTAGCTCTTACGATCCTACTGAAACAAAAGAACTACAAAACACATCGGGCCCTTTCCCTACAATCTTCCTCCCACCCCGCCCCAATAAATAAATGTATATGAAAAAGGACATTGAAATTCACTATTTTGACAGAAGGGGGCAGTCTTGAATTACAATTTTTTAAGCCACCCAAATCTCTACTCTTTCCACAAAATGGACCAAAAAAGCAACCTATGTCCATACAAAGTTACTATAAAAAGAAAACAGAAGATGAGAATCAAAACTTTTTGGCTCATGGACATTCTTCCCCCACAACTAATTATAAAGCAAAGAGAAACTGTAGCATAATACTTCTAAATGAATTAAATAGCCTCAAACAAAGAAATGAATCAAAAATTTAAAAACTAATAGCAGAAATAGCCCCCATTAGAAAAAATAAAATTAGAATTGATTAACTTGGTTAGAATATAAAATCCTTGGCTTCCATTTAAAATGGAGTATAGCGATTCTGAAGTTATTTTTGTATGCATTTTAGGAGTCAGCAAATGAGGAAATGTATTGATACTGTTGAGGGCTAAGGTTCTCAGGTGGAAGAAAGGAGATACAGATTTGATGGAGGAAAGCAAGGAAAAACCCTGTGGTATTGAATTGGAATTAGAGGTATCAGCATGATTTAAAAAAAGAATTTCATGTATTCTATCTTCTGAAAGGGCCTAGAAGCAATGAGTCTTAAGTATCAATGAACTCTCCTAGTGTCTGTGCCTTGGTTTCTAAAAATCATTCCTCACTAAAAAGAATCAAGTCTTGGAGAAAAGGCTAATTTCTGGGATGAGTCAGGGAAAGTACAAGATGAGTCTAGAATATCTTGTCGTGCCAGAAAGTACGAAAGTGCTCAAAAAATGAGGGAATCGTGTTAAAATGACACAGAGGGCAGTTTGGCCAAACAGGGACAGTTTGAGGTTCCAGGTGGAAAATGACAGTATTGAGTTATAATACATAGGATAAAAAGAGAATCACAAGTTCAAATTAACTAACAACAAACAAATAAATGGTGTGAGAAGGGAAAGCCTTTTTTTAAAGAGTGGAATTGCCAACTAATAAATGTAAATAGAATGATAGGGTTATTTTTTAAATCACCATTTTGCAGCTATGATAGTAATAATTGGTTCAGACAAGAGTCATCAGTTAATGCTAAAAATATTGGGTGAAAGTGTGTGGACTGGTAACCACATGATGATTACATAGCCTGAAAGTATTTCACAACAGATTACTCATTAATTACAAATGGAAGATAGTAATGTAGAAATCTGGCAAATACCACCTTATTCAAGTAATCAAATTTAACATCATTAATACTGGTACAAACTATTAGGTTAGTGCAAAAGTAATTGCGGTTTTGCAATTATTTTTAACCTTTTAAACCACAATTACTTTTGCACCACCCTAATAATTGGTTCTTCCTGGAGTGATGCACTTAAAAGGCAGCAACATGGACGTATTTCTGAAAAGAGCGACAACTCAAGGACAGCTTCAGGCAGGCCCTTCTGTGTTCCAGAAGAAGGCCTTCTTATCCTAGGAGATGACAGCTCCATAAATGAATGTCACTGCCCCTGAAGATCTTCCAGTGGGACAAGAGGTGGAGGTGGAAGGCCCGACCCTGTGCAGGCCTAGGCTAAGGTGTGTTTGTGTCTTAGTTTAAAAAGAAAAAAAGTTTAAAATGTAAAAATAAATTTAGAAAAATAGAAAAAGCTTATAGAACAAGGAGGTAAGGAAAGAAAATAGTTTGGTACAGCTGTACAAGTATTAAGCTAAATATTACTACAAAAGAGTCAAAAGTTATAAAAAATTAAAAAGTTTATAAAGTAAAAAAGTTACAGGGTGCTAAGGTTAATTTATTATTGAAGAAAAAAATATTTCTAGGCTTTCACATTCACTCACCACTCACTCACTGACGCACCCAGAGCAATTCCCAGTCCTGGAAGCTCCATTTATGGTAAGTGCCCTACATAGGTGTGCCATTTTTTAAATCTTTTATGCTGTGTTTTTACTGTACCTTTTCTATGTTTAGATATGTTTAGTTACACAAATATTTACCATTGTGTTATGAGTGCCTACAGTATTCAGTACAGTAACATCTTGTACAGGTTTATAATGTAAGAGCAGTCAGCTATACCATACAGCCTAGGTGTGTATTAGGCTATACCATCTAGGTTTGTGTAAGTGCGCTCTCCGATGTTCACACAACAACGAAATTGCCTGACACGTTACTCAGAATGTATCCCCATCCTCAGGCAGCGCATGACTGAAATCATTGTGCCATAAGTCAGTAATTTAAAACTGTGCATTACCTAAAATCGAACCGAACCAAGCCAAAAACAGCCTTTTCCATGACATTTAATTTTTCTCTTTACTCGCAAAATCACAGATTGTGGTTCATCTTGTTCATTTAAAATAGAAATGTGTTCACTTATTCTTTCCTTTACAAATATTTTTGAGTACCTATTATGTGACAGCAAAAAAGACAAAATCCTTGTCACCAGCGAGCTTATGTTACATTGAAGGGAGATGAACTGCAAATAAATAAACAACAAAATCTATTTGTAGTTGTACAAATGTGTTTGTTATGCAGTTATTTAAATGAGTAAGTAATTGTTAATAAGAAAAATAAAATGAGCTCTAAAACAGTAAAAAAAAAAAAAAAAGAGCAGGAAAAGATCTATTAAAGATTCGTATTATCTTTTTCTCAATCCAATGCTGAAATAGAAAGTTACTAAAGTAGAAATGTCACAGAGACACAAAGTCATGAAAAGATCCATTTAAATTCTTTGCAGCTGTGATCACACCTATATAGTCTGTCTCTGCCAGACTAAATCAGAGTCATTTGAAATGATCTTAAGAACCTTATGCCTCTTGTCAAGGGGAAAGCTAGTGGACTGCGTACTAGTCTAATAACATTTTTAGATTATAGCAATTGCACTTAGTAATGAAACAGACATAAAATCAATGTGCTGTGGAAAGGACCTTTAGAAATAAGTTTCTAACTTGCTTGCTAGCTTATTTATTTCCTTTTATTTAGTCCTAGTTTTCCAGACATTGCCAAAAACATCAATGATCTTTTTTTCTAGATTGTTTATAAAAAGTATGTGATGGTAACACTGAAGACAAATTTGGAAAACACTGTAAAAATACCCATAATTCCATCACCCAAAGGAAACAGTATTTTCAGTTTTTTGTTAATAGTTCCTAATCTTTGTGCTTCTGCAGTTGTGGTGTTTATATATCACTATGCTTTGAATAAACATGTCCAACCTCGCAGCCAAAACCCAGCATCAGGCTCAACCAGAAGCGCAGGAACCACATATAGCTACGTAGCGCATGTCAGTGAACAGGCAGTGAGGAAATGAGATGGCCAGGAAAGTTGCCTGGAAGAAAGTAAAAACAGAAAGGTAGAAAGTCTGGTAGAAAACAGCCTAAGGCAGAGAGCAGCAGCAGTAATGGCTACTCATCTGGTTCCTGTGGCTTCAGTTGTGGCTTATTTCAATATTTTAGACCGGAGCCAGAATAAGGCAATAATTGATCACACAGGTGGGAGTATTTTGATGGGCAATGTATATATGGAACACAGCAGGCAAGAGGTTCCCCTCCCAATCCTTTTTTAAATTGATGCATATTTGCTATTCATTAAAATGTACAAATCTTAGGTATACAAAGTTCAATGAGATTTTCCCTATGTAACCACCATCTAGATCAATATACAGAAAATTTTAATCACCCCAGAAAGTTCCCTTGTGCCCTTTCTCACTCAGTCCATATACCACCAAAAAGACAGCTACTAGTCTAACTTCTATTCCCATATATTAACTTGCATGTTCTTAAACTTTATATAAATGGAATCATATTGTGTGTACTCTGGCATCTGGCTTCGTTCACTTGTACTTTTTTTGAGTTTCATCATTGTTTATATCAGTAGTTCATTTTTTTATTGATATGTAATATTCCATTGTGTGAATAGAATACAATTCATTTGCCTATTTTCCTGTTAATGGACATATGTGTTGTTTTCAGTTTAGGATTCTATGAATAAAGAGTCTATGGATATTCTTGTATATGTCTTTTGATGGACATATGCACTCATTTCTTCTGAGTGTATGTCTAGGAGTAGATTTGCTACTGTGTTTCCCCAAAAATAAGACCTAGCTGGACAATCAGCTCTAATGCGTCTTTTGGAGCAAAAATTAATATAAGACCAGGTCTAATATAATATAATATAATGTAAGGTAATGTAACATAATATAATACCGGGTCTTATATTAACTTTTGCTTCAAAAGACGCATTAGAGCTGATTGTCCAGCTAGGTCTTATTTTCGGGGAAACAGAGTAGGTCATAATATAGTCTGTCTTTAAATTTATTAGAAACTGCCAAATAATTTCCTAAAATGGTTGGACCATGTTACACTCCTACCAACAATATCAGAGAGTTCCATTTATTCCACATTGTTGCCCATACTTGTCAGTCTTTTTAATTTTAGTCATTCTGGTTTGGTTTGTAGTAATATCGCACTGAGGTGGTGAACAATTAGAAAAGCTCTTTTAAAATACCCTAAATGGCTTCCCATCAGCCTAGAGATAAAATCCAAACTTCTTAGGACAACTCTCCAAAGCTCATGCTTTTAATCACTATGCTCTACTGCGTCTCTAATACGATAGTGCACTTTGTTTCTAATGTGAATGCTCACTTCACCTGGCAAGTACAATCATGCAGGCCCTTTAATTGTAGCTGGCGTTGTTCTGATACAACCAGTAACTCTAAAAACTCTACCTGAGTTCATAGATTTTAAAACAATCACACATTATACTCTTAATGCCTTTGATACTTTACAGTTAATACACTTGCTCCTTTTCCATTTTTCTGGGTGCCTTTTGCATTATGGTAAATCATGATGTAATTTAAAAGGAACTCAATGTCTTCAGCCTGTAATTTTGTGTCATGGCAAATAAGCTAACCAGCTTCCAAATTTAATGAGTCCATTCTCTATGTACGTGAATTTTTTTCATAGTTTTAGTTAGGGACTAAAAAATGAAGTTTATTGATATTTATTGTATGCCAGGTACGTGCTAGATAATCCTCAAGCAATGTTTCATGATAAACATTGTTATCCTTATTTTATAGCTGAGGCAACTCAGTCTCAAAGAGCTTGAAGTAACTTGCCAAAGTTAATAAATAATAAGTGATAGACTTGGGGTTCTAGTTAAGGTCTGATTGCAAAACCCTTATACACTCTTTCCACTGTGAGGTCAGTCAAATGGATCAAAATAAATGTGTATCAGAACATATCTGTATTCTATTATAACCTTGAAAACTTTGGTAGCATGCCAAAATATTTTAATCAAGAGGTTCCAACTCAGTGAAATTCTATTATATGCTTGAGAGACTCTTAAAACTGTAGTAAAGTGCTGTGAATATGAACGTCTAATTAGAAAATGCAGACGGGACATAACCTCTTTATTCCAATTCCATTACTATTTTCACTTTAGCCATGGCCATGCAGAGAAACTTGTCCCTGTTACTTGTTTTTTAAAAAGCTCTTGGCTAAGAGTCACCCTTATATTAGGTAAACATTTTATTTTCCATGTGATTGAATCAATCAATTTACATGCAAGAGGAAGAAAAGAAAAATGCTTAGATTCCTTTTTAAAGTATCGCCAGAATTTCTAATTATAATTTAGGGATCAATGAATGTTGTTTGTTTTCACACATTTCACATATGTTCCTTTGGCTTAAATAACTCAACTTTCCTGTTCTTAAATTTTTCATTTGTGCCAATTTGGATAACATTTCAGAAAATATTTACCTGTTGATAAATTGTAGTGTGTCAGTGGTGAAAACTTGTTTACTGTGCTAAATTTCACCAGCTTTCTCCAGCCAGGCGTGCCTCTTTCAATTCAACCATTTTGTCTTTAGATGAGATAACCTATTTGAAAAACCTCTATTTCTTGGCAGTTTGGTCCTAATCTGAACTATGTATTACTAGCCTCATCTTCCACAACTCTCCCACCTGCACATTACACTTCGGCTATATCAAGCTACTTGGTGTTTTAGTACCAGATATATTTTTACATCTCTGCCTTTAACCTCTTTTGTCTGGTAAACTCACCATGTCTGTCATTCAGGACTCAGTTTAAGTGCCGTTCCTCTAGAAAGCCTTCCTTTAATCCTTCCTCAGCTCCCTGAAAGAATTAGGTGACCCTTTTCTCTGCTCCCAGTGAATACAATGTATATCTCTATTACTGTGCTTCATATAGCATATTGTAATTATCTGTTTACTTTCTGACTTTCCCCTGATATTCTTTAGTGGGTCAGGGGGAAAGTGACAGAATATGAGGTTGGAGAGATTTAGGCAGGGGCCAGATCATGTAGGTCCTTACCATAGGCCAGAGTATGTATATCATTTATAAATAAATATACATTTATGGGGTTGCTAAATTGTGTTTTACTGTCAAAGTTGGGAGACTACTCCTGTAGACTGGACATTACCCTGCCTTGTAACCAGAGATATATATTTTACAATGCACAACGAATCCTCTTAATCCTTGTGTATATGTACATGGATCTAGTCGTCCGTCAGTATACACAGGGCATTGGTTCCAGGACCCCCCTCAGATACCGAAATCTTACAGTGTTTAAGTCCCTGATATGAAATGGCATTAGTATTTCATATAACCTACGCATATCCTCCTGTATACTTTAAATCATCTCTAGTTTACAGGCATGCCTTGGAGGTATTGCGGATTTGGTTCTAGACCACCACAATAAAGCAAATATCACAATAAAGCAGATCACGTGAATTTTTTGGTTTCTCAATGCATCCTATTAAAGTTATGTTTACACTGTACTGTAGTCTAGTAAGTGCACAATAGCATTATGTCTAAAAAAACAATGGGCATACCTTATGTAGAAATAGTTTATTGCGAAAAAAATGCTAACCATCATCTGAGCCTTCAGTGGGTTGTAATGTTTGCTGGGAGAGGGTCTTACCTTCAATTTGTAAAGAATTTTTTTTAAAGATTTTATTGGGGAAGGAGAACAGGACTTTGTTGGGGAACAGTGTGTACTTCCAGGACTTTTTTCCAAGCAAGTTGTTGTCCTTTCAATCTTAGTTGTGGAGGGTGCCATTTAGCTTCAAGTTGTTGTCCTTTCAGTCTTAGTTGTGGAGGGCGCAGCTCAGCTCCAGGTCCAGTTGCCGTTTTCTAGTTGCAGGGGGCGCTGCCCACCATCCCTTGCGGGACTCGAGGAATTGAACTGGCAGCCTTGTGGTTGAGAGCCCACTGGCCCATGTGGGAATCAAACCGGCAGCCTTCGGAGTTAGGAGCATGGAGCTCTAACTGCCCAAGCCACCGGGCCGGCCCAATTTGTAAAGAGTTTAATATCTGCGATGGGCAGGAAAGTTAAGTGCAATAAAATGAGGTATGCCTGTACAGGAATGTTCATAGCAGCACTATCTGTAATGGAAAATCCTGAATGTCTGTCTTAGTCAGCTCAAGCTGTCATAACAAAATACCATAGCCAGGGTGGCTTGAACAACAGACGTTTATTTCTCAGTTCTGGAGGCTGGGAAGTCCAAGATCAGGGTGCTGGTGTGTTTGTTTCCTGGAGAGAGCCCTCTTCTTGGCTCTCAGGCGGCCACCTTCTCCCTGTGTCTTCACATGGCCTAATTTTGTTGCATACAGGTGGAAAGAGACAGTGAAGTCCTGTCTCTTCCTCTTCTTATAAGGACACTAATCCCACCAAGAGGGCCCCACCCTCAAGACTTCATGTAACCCTGATTACCTCCCAAAGTCCCTACCCCCAAATACAATCATGTTGGGGTTCAACATATGGATTTGCGGGGACACAAACATAAAATGTATAACAGTGTCCGTCAACTGGTAAATGGGTAAATAAAATGTAGTATGGCCATACAATGGGATATTATTCATCATAAAAGGAATGGGTTATGGATGCATGCTATAAAATGAATGAACCTTGAAAATATTATGCTAAGTGAAAGAAACCAGACAGAAAAGACCACATATTGTATGATCCATTTATATGAAAAGTCCAGAACAAGCAAATCTATAGAGACGGTAAACAGATTAATAATTGTCTAGGGCTGAGGAGGGAAGGAGAGGTTTGAAGGGGAATAGGGAGTGACTGCTAATAGGTATAAGTTGTCTCTCTGAGGTGATGGAAATGTTCTAAAATTAGATAATGATAATGGTTGCACACTTTATGAACATACTAAAAATAATCAAATTGTGCACTTTAAATAAATTAATTTTATAGTATGTGTATTATATCCCCATAAAGCTGATAAACTTTAGCAAATATTGGTGGTTTACTTTAAAGTGACAAAATATAAAATATTGTGTAGAGATAGGTGATTCTGTTCTCTTACATTTCTTTACATTCTACATGGGTTGTTGAAAGGAAATAAATTGTAGAGATCTCTAAAAAACCAGACTTTTAATGCTCTATAATAAACCACCAAGAGAACATTTGAAAACGTTTGGATAAAAACATTCCTTCAGTGAGGCATGATTAAGTGGCCAGTCTCCCTTTCAGGATGAATAGTCATCCACTTCGTTTTTGTTTTTTAACCACAAAATATTGCGTGACTTTAAATAACTCACAGGGGTTGTTTTTTTCCCCTTCCAATAATTATCTAGCTTTGCACCTTCTAATTTCTTCTGTGGAAAAAAGACACCAATCATCTTACTCTCTCATTTCTTTAGTAAAACAAGTGCGATAACTCTTTACTTCTCTTACCTCATTTTGAGCAGTGGAAAATAATATAATATGTATAGTGGGTTTTTTTTTTTTTAAAGCAAGAGTAATAACGATTTTGAAATTGTTTTCAAGTGGCTTCCTACAAATTATTAGGTGATACCCCCTTTCACCACATTGGTTGGGCTCACTGGTTATACATCCTTAAGTCTCACTCCTCTGGTGTCGTTCTTGTAGTCCCTGACTTCCTCCATAAGTGCCCCTCCTCTGTGCTCTATATGTCTACTTGTACTGGCCTCTTCTATTTATCTATCTGTGTCCTCCATTAGACTATGTGCTTCATTCATTAAGGCCCATGACTGGATCTTTTCTTTGCACCTCAGTGTTTGTAACTGACTTGACTTTGGCAAAGAGGAGATGCTCAGTAAATGCTTGTTGAACTGAATTTAATGAATCACAGTAGAAGCTCAATGATTAGATGTGATAGGGGCTGATATTTTGTCAGTTGATTTTTAAAAAGTTGAAGCATATAATTATTGAAAACAATACATACCTACCGTAAAGGTTTATTTTAATTACAACATATAGTTATATAATATTTGACAATTATTTGATGTAGGGCAGGGCCTTTGAATATGAGGCTGTAATTTTAGTTCTACTGTTTCTTGGATTAAAAACAAAACAAAAAATTTTAAACTCTAAAATGAAAGCAGTTTATTTAAAATAGAGGCACTTGGGAAGAACATTGGGACACGAATACAGAATCTTTAGATTTTTACTATTTTCCCTAATCTGTAACATACTTTACCCATACTTAATTCAATAGCTATTTTTATTAGCAATTCACTTTTATTGAGTCCGTTTTAAGTATTTAAAATAGTTTTTGTTGAAACAGCAGTTCTCTTTGCAGTCATAGTTCTGATAACTAAATACAGTGGCATTAACAGGTTTGGGAACAAACATAACCGACTGGCTCTTAGTAAGCAAACAATTCAGCTATTTGAATCCGAAAGGCAAGGAAGTACTGAAGAGTAGCTAACCAGCTGTGAACATGAAAGCTTACCCTGAGCATCAGGCAATGTATTTCATAGAAACAAAGGAGAATATTAATTAATTTGATAAGTCACTTAGTGGAGGGAATTTAAGAGAACTTATACTAATTTTTTCTATGCCAAAATTTCATTAATTGTAGAGCATATGCAGAGCCTGCTGTAACCTGCCACAAGATTTCATATACTTTGTTCTTAAAACTCTGTGGTTTGAAATGTCTTATTGTCACTCTGGCCACCTCCGAAGAATTTTATGCTAATTGGCTTTTTTGTTTGTTTTAATTTCAGTCGTAGGAATGGGATCCTGGTGCTTCCACATGACTCTGAAATATGAAATGCAGGTCAGTAATGGCAAAATTGACAAAATGCTTATTTCTCCTAATCCAGAGACACTTCACATTTGAGAAAAGAGCACGTTGCTACAGGATGGTATCAAGATAAGAGACTGAAGGAAAAAAAAAAGATGGGATTTGTAGTCTGGACTTTTTGCTTCGGGCTAAAGGATCCAGATTGACTAAGTGAAATAAAGAGGCAAGCAAATAAGTTGTCCATAGAGAAAGCAAGTGAGAGCATTATTTTGGACCACCTCTGTGCAGGCATGTACAATTTTAGAGCAGGATTAAAGAGGAGAGTCCCATGGAGACATCTTAAAAAGACACAATCAATTCACCAAAATAACACATTTTTATTCTTAGATGCCTGCGTTCCCTATGTCTACTATGGCATCCATTTGAATGATCTGGTCCCTCTATCTAGCAAGGTTTTAGGGCTATGCCAGGATTTTTATCTACTGCCCTTGCTCAAAGGAGGCCATGTATTTAGTCCTCAATCTTTGGACCTCTTTTTTTCCCCATCACAAACCCAGAAACTTCTAGAACAGTACTGTCCTGTAGGAATATAATATGAGCTACATATGTAATTTAAAATTTTCTAGTAGCCACATTTAAAAAGCCAATTAAAAAGAAATAGGTTAAATTAATTTTAATAATATGTTTTATTTAACCCAGTATATCCAAAGTATTACTTCAACATGTAACCAATATAAACATTTATTAATGAAGTGTTTCGCGTCCTGAAATCAGTTGTGTATCTCACACTTTAAATTAGGTTTATTTCAAGTTCTCAGTAGCCACATAAGGCTAGTGGCTACTGTATTAGACAGCGCTATTCTAGAAGGATATGTGTATACAACAGTCTATAAATTATTTACAGCTGTATTTAATGTGTAAGAATTCTTAGAATTGATTCTAATATTCAGTACATATTTATGATAAAATGTCAAATGCATGCTGTGCTGTGCACGCCGTACTTGACTTGGAGAATATGCAAATGAAATGACAGACTGGACTGACCTAATTGAGTATAGAACACATTTCTTCTCATACTTTCTGCCTGGGAGAACAGATTTATAAACAATAATGCAATATGAAAATTATTTTTAAAGAAGTAAAAATAACCTATGGCAACACAGTGGCGCTTAGAAGAATCTATAAGTTAAAGACATTTGAACAGAATCTGAAAGAATTAGTTGAAACTGTTTAGGTAGTGAAAGGATGAGATGACATACCAGAGTTACACTATGACATAAACAGAAACAAGGAATCATTCATTACAACGTGTGGTGTATCTGACAATAGTGATCAAGCTAGAACTTAAAATGGTGAGAAATGGCAGGAATGATATTCAAAATATTTAACAACTGTATGGAGAAAATACCAACAATCAGAATAGTGATATCAGTGAGCAACAGCTGAATAGTAACACTGATAAATAAGGTCTTGCATTTTATCTTACTAAAAATTGATTGGAATTTGTCCAGCTCTAGCAATTATTAAGTGCTTGCATGTATAGTATCTTAGATAGTTATGACTCACATTTTACAAATTCCAATACTAGAGCTGAAAGAGGCTGATTGATTTGACCAAAATCACCCAGTTTATAAATAATGCATTTCATATTTATTTATACATATATATATATAATACATATATATATATACATATTTCTATACACACATACATACATCCATTCTCTTCCAGCTCTGTCCATGAGAGGACTTGGTAGCAGGGAACCCCAATACCAAGAGCATACCTAATATCCAGGTCTGGTTTCTAAAAATCATTCCCCAGTAAAATGAACCAAGGCTGATTCCAAGAGCTGGCAGGAAAAAGCACAGTATGAGCCTGGAACATCATTTTCTGCCAGAAAGAATGGAAATGCTAAAAGAATGATGGGGACTTGTCAAAAGGACACTGAAGCCAATTTGAAAGGGTTCCCACTGGCCAAACTTGGGACAATTTGAGCTCAAAATAAGTAACGATAGTAGCAGATTATAACAGTTATCAAATCCATTGATTATGTAACCCATTGAATAAAATGGGAAATCATGAGTCCATACTAAAATAATACATGCTATAATAAATGAAACAATAAGTGATTATAAGTAAATGAATAAATTAAAAGTTTGATGTTCAATTTACATAGTTTCCAAGTACCTCCCCACAAAATAATTATAAAGGGAAAAAGAGTAACTTTATAATGGAGGAGCCTAGCAGACAACTTCTTAATCAAAGAATCAGAATGAGTATCTTCGGTAATGGGACAAATAAAAATTATGTGCTATCTGATAGGCTATAGTGGCAAGAACACAGCATCACTTCTCTGATATTCTTGCCGAAGATGCATAATCTGAATCTATTCATGGGAAGCATCAGGAAAAATCAAATTAAATGACATTCTATAAAACATCTGGCAGGTAGTCTTCAAATTAAAAGACTGAGGAACTGTTTAAGATTGAAAAAGAGTGAAAAAGAACAAAAAAAAGAAAAGCAAATACTAAAAAGGGAAAAGAGAGAGTGAAAAGACATTACAACTAAATACAGCGTGTGATTCTGGACTGGATCGTGTGTGTTTGTGTGTGTTTATGGTATTATTGAGATACTTCGAAAAACTTGAATGGGGTCAGAGGATTACATGGTAGTAATAAATTAATGTTGATTTTCTGATTTTTGTTGATAATATTATGGATATATAGGTGAATATGTTTTTTTAAAGATATACTTTACATACTATAAAATTCACCCATTTAAAGTGTACCATCTAATTACAGAACATTTCATCACACCGAAAAGAAACCCTATGCCCATTAGCTGTCTCTCCCTGTTAACTCCCTCCACCCAGCCCCTGACAACTGCTAATCTTCTCTCTCTCTCTCCGGGTTTGCCTGTTCTGGACGTTTCATAACAATGGATCATACAATATGTGACCTTTTGTGTCTGGCTTCTTTCATTTAAGCCAAATAATATTTTATTGTATGGATATACCACATTTTGTTTATCCATTTATTAATTAATGGACATTTTGATTGTTTCTACTTTTTGGCTTTTATGCATAGTGCTGCTATAAACATTCATGCACATGTTTTTGTAGATGTATATTTTAGTTTTCTTGGGTATATACTTAGCAGTGGAATTGCTAGGTCACATGGTAACTCTATACTTAACCTTTTGAGGAGCTGCCAGACTCTTTTTCAAAGTCGCTGTACCATTTTACATTCCCACCAGCAATTTTTCTGTATCCTTGCCAATACTTGTTATTGTCTGTTTTTTTAATTACATTCATCCCACTGGGTATGAAGTGGTATCTCATTGTGGTTTTGCTTTGCATTTCCCTAATGACTAATTATGTTGAGCATCTTTTCATGTGCTTATTGGCCATTTGTATATGTTCTTAAGAGAAATATCTATTCAGATCCTTTGCCCATTTTTAAATTGGATTATTTGCCTTTTTATCATTGAGTTCTTCATATGTTCTGGATACTAGACCCTTATCAAATATGTCGTTTGTGAATATTTTCTTCCATTCTGTGGGTTTTTTCACTTTCTAAATAGCATCCTCTGAACAAAAAAAGTTTTCAATTTTGCTGAAGTCCATTTTATCTATATGTCCCATGTATGAAGAAACAACTGGATGAATGTGCTGAGGCAAGATGTCTGGCAAGACTAGGCATCTAAGGGAAGGAGGGCATACACCCCCCTTCTGTGCAATGATCAGATTGTGACGAGAATATTGCATTCAATTCTGAGGACTGACCTGGCATATGTTCAAATGAGAGACACTAAAATGGTGAAAAAACTAAAATTCTAGACTGAGGGGAAGGAACTGGAATATAGTCTTACGCTACTTAATGATGAGGATATCTGAAAAATACGTCATTAGATGATTTCATCATGCGAACATCACAGAGTGCACTTACACACACCTAGATGGTGTGGCCTTCTACTGTGATTGTACGTGCTATGCTTTTATATGACTGGCTGGTTTGTTTACACCAGCATCACTCACGAACACGTGAGTAATGTGTGCACTAACACATTATAACGGCTACAGCAGCACTAGGCGATAGGAATTTTTCAGCTCCACTATAATCTGATGGGACCATCATCTCATATGCTGTCCGTGGTTGATCGAAATGTTATTATGCAGTGCATGACTGTATTTGGCCTGAAGAAGAGAAGATATGATCCATTACCTCCACTTAGCTATATACACCAGACTCTCTATTCTGTGCATTTGTTCATGTCTGGCCCTATCACATTTCCTTCTCTCCCATGGACAATTCCTGTTCAGCCTTTAAGTCGCAGGCAAAGTGGCAGCTCTTCCAGGAAGCCTTCCATGGATGGCCTCAGTGTGAGATATGTACCCCTTATGTCTTCTTCCATAATACTTCGTGTGTCTCTATTACTGCCCTTACCAAGTGTTGTTTTGTAAATATATTTATGTGTCTGACTTTTCTATGAGAATGTCAGTTACCTGAGAGCAGGGACTCTCTCTGGTTGACCTTGGTGTGTCCCCTATTTATATCACAGTTCTGGCACATAGCACTGCGTACATGTTTTCTGAATCAGTGTTTTAAGGGTTGACATACTGAAGAGGATTAGGTTCATTTTATGCGGTCCCGGTGGGATTAAAGACAAAGACATCTTGCTTAACATAGGGAAGAATTTTCTGAGCCAGTAGATGGTAAGAGCTGCCTTGGGAGATCGATCTTGAATCCTCTCACGTTGGAGGTGCCCAAGCACAGACTGGAAAAACACTCTGATTAGTTCAAAAATTTTTATTTGGTACCTGGAAAACAGGTATGCATAGGTAAAGATAATACTGTTCTTCCCTCAAGGAGTCTATGGTCTAGGAGTGAAGATAATATGCTAGTGAATGCGATGACAAAGGGCTATACAGGGTGCTGTGGAAATGGCAAGAGAAATGAATTACTTAGGGAAGAAGGTCAGAGAAGGGGTTTCACAGAGATGCCTCAGACACATGTTTGAATTGCGTTGTCAAAGATGAATAGGAATTTGCCAGGCCAACTGGAACCCCAGTTGTGAGAGTATGTCTGGCATCTCAGGGCACTGCAGGTAGTGCATGATGGTTGTGGTCTTGAAATAGCAGTGTGTGGTGATGACGGCGATTGTGCTACCAGTAATGATTCCTAACTTTGTTAAATTATTGAGGACCTGTTCTGGGGCAGGCGTTGGACTACGCTGCAGGAGATGGGGTTTGGGAAACTAATTGGAGGCCAGATCTAAGCCTCTTGGGCTTTGTCCCCTGTGAGCCATGAACAGATTTTGAACAGAAGTGGGACACACTTTGATTTGCATATAAACTTAATTATTGGCAAGGTTCTTAGCAAGATAACCAGCATTTGGATGGACAAGATGGCCCTTCATCCTGAGATCTTTGATTGTGTGCTTTATCATTACTGTAAGACCACTTTATCAACTTCATGGACAAATTATACAAATGCCATATTTTCTTCTCATTTTGGACTACAAAGTTGTGGTTTTATGTGCTGTCTTTGTGGGCAGAAATGACATACAATTCATTTTCCCAGTGAGTGAGGACGAGGGAAGAATCATCAATATTGAAGGACTTGTGTAAACAGCTTCTTCATCTCTTTAATGTAAACGTAAAATGATTGTAAATATTCCTTGCCGGCTCCCTGCCTTGTCTCCTTTCAGGATAAATTTGTCTCCGCTGCGTTAGGCCATAATTTGTTATGCACAACCACTGGAGCAAATTAAGAAATGGCAATGCTGCCACTTACCTAACTCTGGGGGTCCACTAGTGAGCCACTCCACCAGCCTGAACTTTGTTTGTTGTAGCTGTAGAGATATTCGGGGCCCAGCTCTGCCGCAAGGGAGCTCAAGCAAACATTGACGGGTCAGTCTTAAGAATGATTTGGAGGTTGGATGGTACTTTCTTCAGATTTATTATTCCTACATGGCTTCTTGGGTTCCAGTTCTGATTCTACGCCTTTACTGGCTGTTTAAGATATACCACCGTATCTTGCTGAGCCTTAGTTTTCTCATCTATCTAATGTGTTTAACAATATCTGTAGGAGTATTATGAGGATCAATTGATTGGCGTATGTGAAAGTGCCATCATAGGATTTGGTAAATAAGTGTTTAATAAATATTAGTTTTCTTCCTTTTCTTCAGCCAGTCAGAATGTCTGAAACCACCATTTACTAATCCATTGTTAGGGATTCATTCGAGTACTGTTATGTGTGCCCCTGTGAAGGGTAACATTTTAAGGTATTACTAACTCCTTTCTCAGGATTGTGTCACATTCTTGTGGCAACTAACCAAGAGCAAGGCCTCTGGAAATGGAATTGATTTAGAATCATAGAGCTTTTATTAAGAGAAATTTTAAAAATTTAGTCCAATCTACACATTTTATAAATGTAAAACAGCCCAAGAGAGGGAAAATGACTAAAGTTATACAGAAAGTTAGAGACAAATTTAGGACCCAAATTTCATTTTGTGTTGTTTCCTTTACCTGTCTTAGGACTTTGTCTTGCATTGATGGTGGTAGGAGTGTAAAGGCTTTACGTTTGTAGAAGACTTCTCCCAGATTTTCTTTTCATTTTTTCACTCATTCAACTCGTTCTTTTTTGCTTCCACTAAGTGATATACACAATTATTGATAATCCTGTGGAGGGTGAAATTAAAGACAATTTCTTAACTTTTTATTTGTGTTTTTTCTACTTTTTCCAAGTATTATGTACTGAGTATACAATATGCTTGATATTAGAAAAAAATTAATGCTAGTAGAAAAGGAATGTATTAATCTATTTCTCATAAGTAAAAATAAACTTACTTATTCTAGGAAATAAAACCAAAGAAAAATGTTTGTTCACCTATAACTTTATAATACAAAAACAAAAAGGTTAAATGGAAAATGTTAAAAAGGAAAAATGTTTGTTCACCTATAACTTTATTTATAATACAAAAACAAATAGGTTAAATGTTAGGAAATAATGTAAGCTAATTCAGACTTTATAATATAAACAACAGATGTTCTGGTTATAAATACTACCCTTCTTTCTCTTTTGCTTCCTATCTCCTTGAATGGAATCATCTTAAACCGAAAGCCCAAGCCAAAAACCTGTGATTCACCTTTAATTTCTTCTACTTTCTCACTTTTACAACCTCTTGATTCAACTTTCATAATAACTCTTGGATACATTTACCTCTCGCTATCTCCATTGCCACCACCATAATCCATCATCTCCAACCCAGGTTCCTGTAACTGCTTCCTGAGTGGTGACCCTTTCTCCCCTTTCCATTTGTCACACTGGAACAGAAATATTCTTCCTACAAGCAAAACTATTATCACTGTTTAATTCTTTGAGCAGTGTTGACTAGGCTTTGTACAAGTGTTGAGGATGAGATGTGTAAAACACAGTCCCTGGTCTCCAGATGGCATGTCACTTTTTAAACCTCTTTAATACGAGTACTTCCCATGTTTAAGCTCATAAATCTGAAGCACAGGCTTTGTGATCTGTCCCCTGCCTGCCTCTTCAGACTCATCCTCAGATACACACCCCACCCCGCCGTGAAACTCCATTTTCTTGTACTGGTCATAATTTTGCTAATTATGGTTTTCAAATAAGATTATTGGATTTGTATCACCCAAACTTTAAAATCTATGCCCTTTTAGCATATGCTCAGTTCCATTTAGTTTCTTTAAACAAATAAGCAAGTAGCCAACATCTGGAGTCCAGACCTTTCTTCCAGGCTACAGATTTGTATTCCTAGTTGCCTGATTGATTTCTACTTGACTGTCTCACAGGTACCTCAAACTCAACATGTTGAAAATTGCTCTTGTAATTTTCTCTGTGTTCAGTCTCAGTAAAGTGTACTGCCATCAACTGAAATGTTTAGGCAAGACACTTGGGAGTCACCCTTGGCAGTTCTTCTCCCTCACCTTTATATCAAATCAATTACAATCCTTGTTTATTTTACTTCCTAAATATTTCTCAAGCCTGTTTACATACATCAATTCCCAATTCCGCTACCTTAATCTAAGTAGAAACTTTCCTTAGCCTGGATTGCTGTAGTCTCCTAGCTAGTCCTCTCACATTTATGTTTTCTCCCTTTAGAGCACTCGCCACACATACCTGATCTGGCACCATAGACCGGGGGTGTCAAAAAAATGTACACAAGTGGACACTTTGGTCAACGTTGCTCAAGCAGTAGTTCACTGTAATCAGAAGTGTCTGGGCGCTGATGGTAACCACTTTGAGCACCTCTTGTAATTGCAGAAGTCAAACGTGACTCGTATTCATCTTTTGTTATCAGTATATTTGAGTATTACAATTTTAATACAGTTTTCCTTTCTTAAAGTGTGTATACATTTTTTGGTACTCTCTGTATTTACTATTGTATTAGTCAGTGAGGGTTGCTGTAACAAATGCCATGGACTAGGTGGCTTAAACAGTAGACATTTATTTTTTCATAGTTCTGGAAGCTGTAAGTCTGAGATCAGGATGTCAGCATGGTCGGGTCTAGTGAGAGCTCTTTTTTCCTGGCCTGCAGGCAGCCACCTCCTTGAAAGCTCTCTAGTGTCTCAATAAGGGCATTAATTCCATGACACAGGTTCCACCCTCATGACCTCATGTAACCCTGATTACCTCTCATAAGCCCATCTCCAAATACCATCGGACTGGGGATTAGGACTTCAGCGTGTGAATTTGGGTATGACAAACATTCAGTCCATAACAACTACATTTTCTTATTTTCTGTATTCTTGATACTGTGGAATCTGGGACCTCACTGATTAGGGAGAGACTGCCCCTCCCAGGGATAGCCAATGTGTAGATATAGCAAACAACTCATCCTGGACTGTGCCTTTCATACCTATGCAAACTAACCAGTCCAGAGCGCATACTCTAAACCACCTCTTACACTCCAGCAGGCAGCATTCCTCTGCCCAAACCACCCCAGGGCCAGGTACCAGACCACTAAAGATAGCCCCTTGACCCCTGAGCCTCCTGAAATTATTCATATTAGCCAGTGCTAAACCTGTTTACCCTTCCTTGCTTTGCTTTTCTCTTGGAAACCACCATAAAGGCTGTCACCCATGCTTTCCCTTGCTCATTCTTTCTCCTGACTGACCCTGGAGCTTTCCCGTGTGGCCCTGCGTGGCGTAGCTTGCCCTCTTCTCTTGGGAACTGTGAATAACAGACTGTCTTTTCAATGGCTGTCATCTCCTGATCTGTTAGCCTCACCATACCTGAATAATTATAAAGCCTGTATTTTAAAACACACCACTACTGCTGTTATGGGCTGAACTGTGTCCTCTTAAAATTCGTATGTCAGATCCTTAATCCCCAATTTGACAGTATTTGGAGATGAGACCTTGTGGTGGCAATTAGGGTTGGATGAGGTAATGAGGGTGGAGGTCCTCATGATGGGGTTAGTATCCTTATAAGAAGAGACGGAGAGCTGGCGCTCCCTCCATGTGAGGGTACAGTGAGAAGAGACAGCCATTGCAAGCCAAGAAGAGGGCTCTCACCAAAAACCAACACTGCCAGCACTGTGAGCTTGGACTTCCCAGCCGCCAGAACTAGGGAGAATAAATTCTGTTGTTTAAGCCACCCGGTCTATGGTATTATGTTATAGCAGCCCAAGCTGATGAAAACAGTCACCCAGCTTAAGTGTTTTCAATGCCTTACCATTGCTTTTAAGATAAAATTGAGAATCCCTTTCAGCCTAAAACACTGTGTAGTCTGCTGCTAATCTCTCTAGTCTCATTTCATATCCCTTCTCTTCATCGCTAATTATTCTTCAGCCACATTGGGCTTTTTTCAGTTCTTTACATTCGCCTCCTAACACAGGACCTTTGCATGTGCTGTTACTGCTGCTCAGGGTTCTCATCTTCCCCTCAGTCCCTCTTCATCTTACTCATACCTGCACGTTTTTCAGGTCTTAGTTTATATGTCACTTCTTTAAGGAAAATTTTCATGACTCCCTAAGTTAGGACCCCTATTTTATGGTCTTAGTATTCCGTACTTTTCCTTCATAGCACTTATTATAATTATAATTACAAATTTTTCATACAATTAACTGTTTAATGCCTCTCTTTCCTGTAAAGTACCATGAGAGCAAGGACTATCTTGTCTCCTGAGCATAGCACGGTGCCAGGCACATAGTAAGTGCTTAATATTTGTTGAATCAATGAATAAAAGAATGACAGCAGCGGGTGGCTGGATGGCTCAGTTGGTTAGAGTGCGAGCTCTTAACCAGAGGGTTGCCAGTTCGATTCCCTCATGGGCCAGTGAGCTGCGCCCTCCACAACTAGATTGAAGACAACGAGCTGCCGCTGAGCTGCCAGGGGGTGGCCGGATGGCTCAGTTGTTTATAGTGTGAGCTCTTAACAACAAGGTTGCTGGTTCAATTCCGTCATGGGATGGTGGGCTGCGCCCCCTGCAACTAAAGATTGAAAACGTCAACTTGACTTGGAGCTAGCTGAGCTGCGCCCTCCACAACTAGATTGAAGAACAACGACTTGGAGTTGATGGGCCCTGGAAAAACACACTGTTCCCTAATATTCCCCAATAAAAATAAAAATAAATAAAAACTTTGTGAACATTTGAAAAAAAAAGAATGACAGCAATTATTTCAGCTGCCTTGCATTGACTATATGAATAGGCCTATGGGATAACACACAGAGTAGATCTTTTTATGTCCTACCCTCCAGATATATGGATAGATTCCCCCCAAATGGGCCATTTACACACCTCAGTACATTGTGGAAATGGCAAGTAATTGCACAAATATTTTGCTAACACATGAAAACTTGATAAAGAAGGTGAAAATGCAAAAGATGTTTAATGTAAAGCCAGTAGATTCTGGTTCAAAACTTTAACTAGAGGAATCTTTTTTATAGAATAAAACTTATGGTAGATTTATCTATAGCACATCATGCATGATACTGTGCAAGGTTTTTTTGAACATTTAACGGTGATTCAAGTGAGAGGTTTTAGAGGCAACACAATGTAGAGGTGTACTCCAGAGTCAGTTCAAAGTCTGGCTCTCTTAACTTACTAGCTCTGTGATCTTGGACAAGTTGCTTAAAATGTCTAAACCTAAGCGTTCTCATCTTGGAATGGAGATAATAGTACCAGTCTTAGAATTGTTGTATAAATTAAATGAGATAATGAATGTAAAACACTTAACCATAAGACCTCACTGAAACACTGCAATTTTCATTATTCTAGTAATTTACCAGAATAGATCACTTTGCATAAGCTCTCTTCTTTCTTCCTTCAATGCCTTTCTTTACTACCCCGTTTCATTTCCTGTCACAGTCTTCTCTGGCTTCTGTGTGCCTCTTTTGTTGGAATTTTACCCTATATTTAATTACGTGTTTTTCACTTTTTCTACCTTACTAGACTGTGAATTCCTTTAAGGCAGTGACCGTGTCTTGTTTTCATTGTATTTTCAGTTTCTAACACATTGTGTGGTACATAGTTGATACATTATTAAAGAATTAATTAACTATATATCTAGTGGATAAATAAATTCTGTAGTATTATTTTAAGGATTAGAAATAACCTATCTACAACACTTAGCTTGTAGCTGAATACATAATAGCTATAATTATTATTATTGCTAATGATGATAATACTATTTTTCAGAGACATAGGTTACTTAGATTAACTAAATGACTTCCTGACTATTAATATCTCTTCTAGTATATATTGGTGGACATTTTATCCATCCTAAGTGCTATAGGAAGGGGGAGAAATGCAAAGAATACTGCTAGGACCCACAGACCTGATGGAGACCCACAGAACGATGGTGGGCATCATTCTTTCCTGGAAGTATGATACCATAGTTTGTGATACCAAATGATCTGAGCTACTTAGGTATATACATTAGGGCAGACAGATGGATGGATAAGCTTGTTTGTTCAAAAACAATAAACTAAATATACACTGTTAGGCATGGCTGAAGGAATGAGTCACGGGAGACCAAGATCAGTCTATTAGAATTTATGTGGTGTGTTTGAGCTGCGGGAGGTCAGGTGAGAGCAGAGAGAAAAAACCATAACCTCCCTGAGCAAAGAGGGGTATGGAGTTTTATAGGTGGGGGTAAGCAAGGCTGTTCCCCCTGCAATGCTTCAGGGGGTTTTCATTGACAAAGGGTTTCAGGGTGTGACCAAGCCCTCCAGCTCCACACACTGGCCGCAGGTCACCGTCCAGACCGCCCAGGCCCCTAGGAAGTAAAGCAAGACAGGATCAAGGCAAGATGGCTTTTAAGATAAGGTTTCTGCTCCTGGCCTAAATATGGCTTAACATGCACACTCAGAGTAAATTAGATGGTGATAAATATGTAAAAGAGCTACTAAAAGAGGTAATGAGGTGGCCATCTTAATCATTCTGATGTTTTATTTTGATTTACATAATAATTGCAGCTCTACAATATTCAAGTCCTATTATCTGCCTTTGTTTCTTACAGCTTTTGGATGAACTCCCAATGATTTATAGCTGTTGTATTTTTGTGTACTGCATGTAAGTACTTAAGTTTAAAATTAAGTTGTTTGATATAGTTTAAAATTCAATTGTTTGGTATATTTAAAATTCATATTTGCCTCATAGTAAATTAAGCACTGTAACTCATTGTTACTGGGAGATTGTAATATTGTAAAAGATTATAACTTTTGTGATCTCAACGCCCTATAGCCAATTTAGATAAACTCTTACTTAAATTTGACTTAAGTTGCATAATTTGCTTTTCTTGAGTTATGAATGCATACAAATTTAGATAAAGATTTTATATATTATGCCATAAAAATAGTATTTATCTACTTTGTACCTGTAATTGTTCTAGAGATATCAAGTCATCTCTAATTCTCACAGTTGTGCAAGATAAATGAATATTGTCCATGTATTATAGATGATGAAATGAAGCACAGAGAGATTTAGTAACTTGTCTAAGGGTACGTCCATGTAAGAAACGTCCAAACCTGTAGAGAATTTGTATATGAGTTTATTTGAGCCAAAACTGACGACAGTGCCAGGAAGCAAGATCTCAAATGCTCCCAGAATAACAGTTTTGCAGTTTCTTTTATGCATTTGAAATTAAGGAAGGAATTTAAAAAAGATTACATAAAGGTGGGAGAAAGCAAGGCAGGGATTGGATTACAGGACAGTTAATAAGATTCTGTGTTTTCTTGAGGGTGGTTATGCTTAAGTCAAAGGTGTGTTAACCTAGATTCACAAAAACAGTGGACAGGACATGCTTAAAGCAAAGAAACCTTTTACTAAAAATGATATATGCCTGGGGTATGACTACCCATCATGACCTGCTCCTTTAGGAATTTATGATCAGGTCACCCTGTGAGGTTACTTTCCGAAGAACTCTTTTTTTCATGCACAGATACAAGCAAAGCTTATGCTTAGGTGACTCACCTAAGATCATGAAGTTAGTGTCAGAGATGAAAATTGTACTACAAGTCTAATAACCTTACCTTCTACTATACCTTCTATTCCCTAGCACTAATACTTAAGACATCTCTGAACCCCTTATGTGATGGTTGTCTGATTCTTTTCAATGTGATCATCATTGTTAGCTCAAGTATATCCTCTATGTAAAATTCAAAATAGTTCAAAAACTACATTATTAAAATAGAGCTCTTCTGAAATTTTTTTTGGTAAAGGACAAGATAGTAATTATTTTAGGCATTGTGGGCCTGTGGTCTCTGTTGCAACTCTTCAACTTAGCTGTTGTAGCTTGGAAGCAGACATCAATATGTAAACAAATGGATGTGACTGTGTGCCAGTAAAATTTTATTTACAAAAATGGGCTTAGGCTGAGAAATTGCCCTTGAGCTGTAGTTTGCTGCCCAGATCTAGAAAAATACTTTCAGATGAGCTCTTTTTAGTAAGTCATCAAGTTACAGAGTTTAAAGATAAAGGAAATCTTAAAAATCATCTGGGCGACCACCTTTTTTTTATAGGTAAGGAAATAGGCCTTGGGTCCAATTCCCACAGCCTATTAACTAGTAAACTGAGAAAATTCTTACTTGTACCAAAAAAATAGTCTCAAAGGTTGGATACTTAACTGATGGCCAAATATTTGTTCATATTTGTTTATCTACTGAATATTTCCTGTATGTCAGACACTATCCTAGTGACTATGTAGTCATATATGGAAAAAAAGATTTTTGTCCCTGCACACAAGGAATTCAGAGTCTGGCTGGGAAGACAGATGAGTAAAGCGACAATTATAATACAATGACATTTTACCTAATAGTGTGCCTTAGTCCAGGATCATTAGTTGCAAGACAGAGAAACCTACTCAAGCAGCTTGAGTTAAGAGAGAATTGATTTGTTGTAAGGACATGAGGAAATTATACGGAGCCCAATAGCAGGAAGTACAGTCTCACTAGACTGGAAGGACAGCTTCTTTCCCTCCCTCTTTTCTCTGTTCCTTCCTCTCCACATGGTTTCAAATCTTATGTTTTCCTCCCTGAAAATCACTTCTCTGCTCATTCACCTACTTGTTCATTCAGTTTATTTCCCCAGATATCAGCATCAGAACTTGAATCCATGTGGCTTTGTACTTTGACTCTCCGCATTTGATTCAGTCTCTGGCTCCCAAACTCCAAATGTTTGGAAGAAAGACTCTCATTGGCCCAGTTTAAGTAAGGTGCCCCCTCCTGGTTCCCCAGCCTCTGGGAGGCTGGAAGCAGTCAGAGCTCTAAGATGAGAGTGTGGGTGGGAGGAAATGAAATGGTGGGCATCACTAGACCCAGCGTGCAAGCGGTGAAACAGCATTCTATTTGTTCTAGTTTTATATTCTAAAACAAGTTTCTATTTCTTTTTTTTTTTTAAGGTTTGAATGTTTCAAGACCAAGAACTCAGTAAACTACCATCTGCTTTTCATCTTAGTTCTATTCAGTTTAATAGTAACCACAGTAAGTCATATTTTGTTTCTAACAGATTAAACATGTAAACTAGCCATATATGGAGTTTGGCACATTTTGCTTCCAGCTTTTGCTTCATACTGTTCAAACTGAAATGTTTCTACACAAAACTCACAGATACTCCTCCTTTGTTTCCTGTTTAGGTGTTATTTCTCAACAAAACATTGAAACAACTTTTTTAAAAATCTGGGGTTTTCTTACACAGGGACAAAAGTCAAAAGGCAGATATGAGTGTCAATGGAAAAAAATTAACTTTTTCTCATGGATGGACATACTACCTCCTGTTTGTTAAAAAAAATAGAGAGAGAGAGAGAGATTGGCTCTATTCTGTTGGGCCTAATATGACTATTTTAATGGTTAGCTTTTTCTAATAAGTTGAGATAACTGGTCACTTCTGATCCGACCCGGGTGCTTTTTTTCCTCAAGTGAATTGCATTTTATAATAAGAGATACTCATTTCAACAAACTTTTATTGCAAACCTACCATATCAGGCCATAGAAAATACAGATGACTAAGAAGCAATTGCTATGGTTGAGGAGTACATTCCAGTAAAGAAGTCAAACGTGTAAACAAAGAATTGCATCAAAAGATAACTGCAATAATAGAGATGAAGAGGATCGATGAAGATTGCTTGAATGGGTCAAGGAAATCTTCAGAGAGGAGACACTTGAGCTGGGTTTTAACGGCTGATTAGGAATTCGCCAGGCCCCTGGAAAAGGATGTGGTGAAGCATTTCTTAATAGACTCGCGTTGTTCGTAGGCATAGAACCCAGAAACAACATAATGAACTATCATTTTTTTAAGTACTTACTATTTGTCAGATACTGTAGTTTACATTTATTTTCTCATTGAATTACCTCTGCCAGTGGAATGGGGAAAGATTTAATTAAATCAGCCGACCAGTAGAATTAGGAGAGATTTAATATGGCTGGAGCATGTGTTAAATGGTGAGGCGTGAATGAGTTTAGTGAATTGGACAAATGTCAGATTATAAACACCCTGATATGCCATGTATAAGTTTGGGTATTTATCCTCATAGTAGTGTGGAACCATTAACTGGTTCAAAGTAGAGGAAAAACGTAATTAGATGTGTGTTTTAGAAAGGTTACATTGGTTGTGGAGGCTGGATTAGAGGAGTCAGGGGCTAGACTTAGGGAGTTTTGCATTTGCTTAGGCAAGATCCAAGACTCAGACTGAAGGTAGCTGTGGGGATGGAAAGCTGTCATAAATAACAATCCACAGGACTTGTGACGTACTAAGTAAAGGGGCTGGAAATGGAGTAAAAAGAAGGAATTGTCTAGAATGATTCCTCAGTTTATGGCCTGGTCGGCAGGATGTATAGTAGATCCTTAACCAAGTTAGGAAAACTTGGAGGAAGAGCAGATTTTGCAGGAAAGATAATGAGAAGATTTGTGTCATGGGAGTAGACATAGAGAAATTTAACTTGGAATGTGTTCAGATTGAGGTGCCTGATAGTATTGATATGTGAGGTTTACCAGGTAGGCTGGGCTAAAGATGTGGATTTGGGGGTTGTCAGGGTATAGGTGGTACTAGAAACGTGGGAACAGAGCTAGCATAGACCATTAAGATGACCAGAGATACAACACGGACTTTCTTTTAAATAGAGATAAGCAAAAGAGTATACATTTATGATATTATACTCTAAAAGTTACAGTTGATTTGTCTGTTGGACATTCAAAGCTAGTCAGTTTACAAACTCTTTTTATAATCAAATTAGGATACCTCATTTCCTAATGCCTAAGGATTTCAATAAGAATCAACATTTTAAAGTAAAAGTTGTATGCATTAAGGTGTATGACATGATAATTTGAGAAACATATACATAGTGAAATGATTACTACAGTCAAGCTGATGAACATATCTTCCCACATAGTTACCATTTTTTTAGTGTGGTTTGATGAGAGCACCTGGAAACTACTCTCTTAGCAAATTTCCAGTGTTATTAACTAGTCATCATGCTGTACTTGGAACACTGACATTTGAGGGTCAAGTGGAAGAAATGGAGCCAGCAAAGGAGACTGAGAACTAGTAATCAAAGATATAGCAAAACTAGGAGAGTCTGCTACAGAGTACAAAGAGATTTCTAGAAGGAATAACAATATTAGTTGCTTCTCATGAGAGGATGAGTTAAATGAAGGTTGAGGTTTGACTCATTAACAATTTCAATTAAAAGACTAGGTAACCTTAATAAGGATACTGTCAGAAATAGATTGATGGAGGCAGAAACTAGCTTTCAGTGAGTTGAAAAGGTGAATAGGAGGTTGAAAGAACACAGATAGACTCTTTTCTTATGCTTCGACATTGCCCTTCTACATAGTCCTTTACATAAACTACGTACTCATTAATCATGGGAGAATCCTAGAATTTCAGAGGTGAAAAGAAGTCTTGTAACTGTATCAAAGAAGAGAATGAAGTCCAGAGAGTTTTAGTGACTTGCCGGGCCAACCAAGTTTATATGGAGAATTGGTGGCAGAGTCAAGACTAAACCCCCTTGTGAGTTAAGAACTGATGTGGTTGGAAACATAGGCTGGGGAGTCTATCAGATCTGAGTTTGGACCAACACTATTACTTAATATTATAACTGTGGGGCCTGGGGCAGGTTACTCTCTGCTTTAGTTTTCATCATTTGTAAAATGAAGATAATAATAGTATATATTTCATATTAGTTGTGAGAATTAATACCTGGCATATAGTAAGGGCTCCATAATTCTTTTGCCTTAAAAAAAGTCTTTAAGAGGCATGCACTCTTGTATTGCTTTTATTTGTAACAATGGGAATCTGAAACTATAAAAAGGGAAATTAGTATTTTGAAATAACAAATTTCAGAGATTACAAGCATTCTTCCTTACTGATTTTAGAATTAGAGATATAATGTCTCATACACATCTTACTATTAAAGCTCTATGGATGCCTAAAGGAAATAATCTCCTCTTGTAGTGAGGGAAGGAACTTCCTCTAGGAATAAGAAATAGTAAAATTATATAAAATTTGTGAGATCAGCACTACATTAAATGAGGATATGGAGATATCTAAACACAGTCCTTGCTGTCAAAGAGATTATTGCCTTGTAGGGGAGAGAAACAAACTAGTGCCTCGAAGTTTATACATGGACAGTGAGGATACAGAGGAGGATGAGTAGTTGCTTCCGTTGAATAAAGAAAGAATCAGAAAAGGCTTCAAGAAAGAGGTATAGTTTGAGCTGAATCTTGAAAGATTAGTGTTTGCCAGCGGGGAAGGATTTCTGAACAAAGCAAAGAGCAACATGTGTAAAGATACAGAAGCATGAAGCTAGAAAATTTGGGAAAGCACTGCACTTTCTGGAGCCTAGGATGAAAGAAACATAAGAGAACAATGAGGCCAAACAGAAAGGCAAGAGTGAGATCATGAAAGGCTTTGAAATTTGGACTTTGTCTTATAAGCGATGGGAGCATTTCAAGGTTATAATTTGAATTTTGACTCCTCTCTATCACGTCATTTCAAAGATATACTCCAATAGGGCAATAAATGTATGCTAAATCTTAAATAGGTATTGAACTTAATCACCCACATGACATTGGAGCCTAAAACAGGTTTCTTTGTAACTGGGAATGCATCCAGGTGAGTGAGTTAGAGGTTTTTGGAAGCACAAGAAAGCACAAAAAAATTGTTTTAAATGTTTTCACTTATTATATGCTAGACACTTTCACCTATTTTAACTTATTATTCCTCACCACTATTATTCCCATTATCCAGATAAGGAAAAATGAGTCTTGGTTAAATAATTGCTACTTACTTGCTTAAGGCTTGTACCAAGTAAGTGGCAGAGTCCAAAATTTAACCCCTGTCTCTAACTCCTAAGTCCAGTGTTCTTTCTACTGTAGAACAGGTCTGCTACGGGATTGTCAGCATAGCCTCACAAGTAGCAGAGCATCTTTGCCCCTCGTTGAGGCTGATGCAGAGGCTAAGAGGCCAGAATCATCCACAGCGGCTTTGAAACGTGTCGTTTACCATGACAAAGACAGCACTGGGGGGGTGGGGGGGGAGACTCAGCTGTAGGGACTAGCCCTCCTATGGCCTGCCACCCAATCCGATTGGTTTTGCATGGATGGAGTCAGATCTGAGTGGCGGGACTGGAAAACGCAGGAGAGGTTTGGGATTTGCAGAATTGTGGGAATAGGTTTTCTTTACCTTCCATAATGCACTTCATTCACATGTGTTTTAATATTTTGCAGGTTTACCTTAAGGTAAAGGAGCCTATATTCCATCAGGTAATTCTTAAAAATTATTACACATTTGATTGTTTAACAAGACTTGCCTGCCTTATGTTTTCCATTTCTGGTAAATTACATATAGATACAACTTCTGGAAATGAGATGGTAGATGTCCTAAGAAAACTCACTGTTTAAAACAGGTTGCAAAATTCAGGTGCCTACAGGAGCGAGGTGTAGGTAACAGGAATATACCTGGAACAGCCAACGCCCAGCTCAGCCGGCTACTGGTAGTTGGTAATACAGGGCAGCATTACTCTTATAAGTGGAAAAAACAGGAAGCATGCACATACACGTATAAAGTCATTTTTATGTTGTTAATTTCTAGAAAATATAGACTGAAAACTCTTGAATATTTTCCCCCTAATATATATTTTAATAAGTTTTTTGAGGTGGGAGGTTATTTAGATTGAGGGAAGCAAACACAGGGAACTTTGCTGTAGGAAATAATGATGTAAGTGCATCCCATAATGAAACCAGAGTGAAATGAAGTGGCAGACCCTAAATCAAGAGAGTTATTGTTTAGTGAATGCCACCATGTGCCTGGCACAATGCTCATTACTACACAGACTCTAATCTCCCCAGGCGTCCTACAAATGAGGGATTATTGTCCACATGATAAGGTGAATGAACTCAGAGACATTAAGTAATTTGCCCTCGGGTCACACAGTTATTTAGGGGCAGAGCCAGGATTGTAACCTGGATTTGTTTGACTCCTGTCACCATTCTTTAAACAAACTAGCAAACAAAAATAAAGAAATGAATAAACACATATTTCAGGAGTATCAGAGGCCTTGTAGTTTTAGAATATTTTGTGCTTATATAAAAAGTAAATGTTCCCATAACTTTTAAAAACGAAGCTACACAATAACCATCTACCTGAAATCTATTTTTTAAAATAAATTCCAAAACCACATGATTGTGCCTTGCTTTTCTACAGGCCAGCTGAAAGCAGATGTACTAAGGTAGATGTTACTGGAGAGGACGCATTCACTTTCCTGTTTATTATAGTTTGAAGTGATGTAATTATGTAATTACCTCTTTATTTAGAAAGATTAATTGACACAGTATAAGAAATGAAGAATAAGTTTATTTATATGAAGAATACTTCAGTTTTTATAAATTTTTGTTTGCCTTTATAAGAAAGAAAAGTCATAACCACAAAAAAACAAATTTGGAAATTAGAGGTTAATTTTTGTAAGTTTATGTCCATCAATTTTTCATTTTGTGTTTTAGACCTATTTGACACTATATTCATGTAATAAAAGTAACAAACTATTCATATAATTTCCCGTGCTGCAATTTCCATGTGTTTTTCCAGTAATGAATATTTTCTTCACTGTGTATAGTGCTAATGTTTGCTGATAGGAAGGGAGGCAGGATGAAAGTTTGTATGTAGCTATGGCTTATATCCTAAGTTTAGAGATTAAAAATCCCTAGGTACATACCCTAGAGGAACTTCTGTACATGTATACTAGGATATGTGAATAAGAATGTTTGTAGCAGTGAAAACTGGAAAATTGGAAATAACCCCCAACTGTCCATCAATACAAGAATGGATAAATAAATTGTTATCCAATTAAATTGTATATAACATCAAAAATTAATGAACTATGACTATATACACAACATAACTGAATTTTAAAAGACAAGACAAAAATATATGCGTACAATATTATTCTATAAATTCAAAGTCAGTTCAATTCAAATTAAAATTCAGGAAAACAAACAATATTATTTAGGAACATGTTTAGGAGACCAGTTTAAGTTAGTAAATATGTAAAGAAAAGCAAGAAAATTTTTATTATGAAAGTCAGTAGAATGGTTTCCTCTAAGGAGGAAAGGAGAGGGCTGGACTGGGAAGAGACACAAGTAGCATTTTCAGGTGCTAACAGGGATCCATTTCTTGACCTGAATGGTACTTTCCCAGCTATTGGCTACTTAAGTGTTCATTAAACTGTACCTTTATATTGTATCCAATTTTTTTGTATGTAATATTTCATACTTTTAAAAGTTCAGTCTTCCCATTCAGTTCAGTTTTCCAGGTAGTACTGTATTTCCCCCAAAATAAGACCAACCATCAAAATAAGCCCCAGTTAAGATCGTCAGCCAGACGGATGCATTTAGTACGTTATGACGATGTTCCAGAAAATGTCATGTACTTGAATAAATGTAGATTGTTGTACATGACAAAATAAGACATCCCCTGAAAATACATCCTCATGTGTCTTTTGGAGCAAAAATTAATATAAGACCAGTTCTTATTTTCGGGGAAACATGGTAGTACTTATCCATTGCTCAATACAGAAGAGAAAGAGGTTTAGTTGATAGAGCCAAGTCTAGGAATATGTAAGAGCATATAGAATAAAGAACTCAAATTAGATTTACCTCAGTCAAGAAGAAATGGCCATCTGTTTCTTTGGAGACTGAAATGGGAGAAAGAATGCAGGGAGAGGACGCATTTATGAATGCAGAAACATTTAGGAGGAGAGTTTAAAAGAGTTCATATTTATACTGTTATAAAATGGGAAGTAGAATCAGTTACTTAAAGAGAAGGAAAGGATCAAGGGAGTGTGCGGCAAAATTACAACATTTGTTCAGGTTTCAACAGACGTTTAAAATTTCATGTAACCATTCAGAATTAAACTTGACTTCTGATATCAGTTATTTACAAGCAGACTCTTAATTTTTCATCAAAGGTTAGCATGACTCTTAATTATATAAGTACATATTTTTTAAAAATTCTGTTCTTTAAAATATTTGAAGATAATAAATGTTTACATTTAATTAGGAGGGCTATTTTTATATACTTTGTCAAAGAATAATGATTTTCCTAACTTCATTTTTCCTTTCTTATTCAGGTCATGTATGGAGTGTTGGTCTTCACATTAGTACTTCGATCTATTTATATTGTTACATGGTAAGTAGATTGGGTCAGCAACACTATGACTAGCGTGCATTCAGGTGATAAATCTATAGCCTAAATTGAAATGACACATAAAACCCAACTCCAGCAGGGATATTGATTGAAAACTATAATCCAACATTTTTTGTGGTATATTACAAGGAATACTGGTTCTTTAAGCAAGTTGTTAAAAGGCATCATGTGAAAAGAAGAGTTCCAATGATGGCCTCCTTTTGAATATTTATAATGTATACTAAAGGCCTTTAAAAATCCTACAGTAAAAGAAATTGTTTTTATGTTCTTCAGACTACTTGACTAAGGAACTCCTTTTATAGAACATGTTTCAAGGAAGGCTATTAATGTCACAAAGAATCCATGTTCCATAAATATCATTGAGGAAATAGTGATAATCTTAATAGAGTTCATAAAGATTAAATAATATTCATGTGAGTACCTTCCATAGGTGCACAATAAATAAATAGTATGATTTATAGGTTTATTCTTTTTTTTTTTTAAATTAAACTTGTAGGTAATTTAGAAGCATATGCATTTGTAAGAAATAATTAAAGAGCGATCCCCTGTACCCTTTACCAGTTTCCTCTAATGGGTAACATCTTATCAAACTATAGTACAATATCACAATCAGAATTTGACATTGATAAAGTCGAGATATAGAACAATTCCATCCCCACTCGAATCCCTGTGTTGTCCTTTTATAGTCACACCCACTTCCCTCTTACCCCATCCCCTCACCCCCTATCCTTGCCCCTGGAAACAACTAATCAGTCCTTCATTTCTATAATTTTTTTATTTCAAGAATGTTATATAAATGTAATCATACAGTATATATAACCTTTGGGATTGGCCTTTTGTACTTTGCAAAATTCACTGGAGATTAATATAAGTTGTTGAGTGTACCAATAGTTCATTCCTTTCTATTGCTGAGTAGTTAGTATTCCATGATATGAATGTACCATAGTTTAACCATACACCTGTTGAATGACACCTGGATTATTTTCACGTTTTGATTATTATGAATAAAGCTGCTATGAACATTTGTTTATATGTTATTATGTGAATATAAGTTTTCATTTCTCTGGAATAAATCCCCAAGATGGAATTGCTAGATTCTATGAGAGTTGTATGTTTAGTTTTTCTCAAAACTGCCAAACTGTTTTCCAGAGTGGCTCTACCATTTCACATTCCTACCAGCCATGTATAAGTGACCCAGTTTCTCTGTATTCTTGTCAACATTTAGTGTAGTCACTATTTTTCATTTTAGCCATTCTTCCATGACACATATACTGATACCTCATTGTGGTTTTATCTCATTTCTTCAATGTCTAATTATGTCGAACGTATTTTCATGTGCTTATTTGCCACCCGTATATCCTCTTTGCTTAAATGTCTGTTCGTGTCTACCCATTTTCTAATGGGATTGTTTCTTTTTTTCCGGTTGAGTTTTGAGCATTCTTTTTATATTCTAGGTAGTAATCCTTCATCAAATATGTAGCTCACAAACATCTTTTCCCAGTCTGTACCTTGTCTTTTCCTTCTCTTCATGGGGTCTTTCACAGGGTAAAAAAATTTTAATTTTGATAAAGTCTAATTTGCCAATTTTCCTTTTATGGATCATGCTTTTGGTGTCAAACCTAAGGACTCAATGCCAAACCCTAGATTTTCTCCCATGTTGTTTTCTAAAAGTTTTGTATAGTTTGACATTTTGCATTGAAGTTCATGATTTATTTTGAGTAAGTTTTTGTATAAGGTGTGAGGCTTAGATCAAGGTCCATTTTTTACCTATCAATGTCCAACTTCTCTAGGATCATTGGTTGAAAAGGCTATCCTTTCTCCACTGAATTGCTTTTACACCTTTCTCAAAAATTATTTGGGTATTCTTGTATGGATCTATTTCTAGGGTTTTTATTCTGTTGCATTGATCTGTGTCTATCTCTCCAGCAATGCCACACCACACTTTCTTGATTACTGTAGCTATCCAATAACTCTTCAAATCATATAGATTGATTTTTCTCCCTCCTTTTTCAGAATTCTTTTAGCTGTTTGGGTTCCTTTACCTTTCCATATAAATTTTAGAATAATATTGTCTATATTTAAAATCTTGTTGGCATTTTGATAGGATTGCATTAAACCTGCATGTCAATTTGTGAAGAATTGACATCTTTACTATGTTGAGTTTTCTAATCTAAGAATACAGTGTGTCTCTCCATTTATTTAGATCATCTCTGATTTCTTTCATCATCATTCTGGAATGTTCATTTTTCAAGCAATTGTAAATGGTATTGTATTTTTAAATCTTGGTGCCCATGTGTTCATTGCTATTATATTGAAATATAATTGATTTTCTTTATGTTTATTTTGTATTCTGCAACCGTGCTGAATTTAATAGTTCTAGGAAACTTTTAAAGATTCCTTGAGATTTGCTGCTGATAGGGACAGTTTGTGTCATCTTTTCTAATGTATGTGGTTTTGAATTCCTTTTTTGCCTTATTACCCTGGCTAGAACTTCTAGGACTATGTTGAATAAGAGAGGTGAGAGCAAATATCCTTGCCTATTTCCCAATCTTAGAGAAGTATTCAGTCTTTCACCATTAAGTACAATGTTAGCTGTGTGGTTTTTTTAGATGATCAAATTGTGGAAGTTGCTATCCCTAATTTTCTGAAACTCTTTATCATGAATCGGTATTGAATTTTGTCAGCTTATTTTCCTTTGTCAACTGATTTGATTATATGATTTTTTCCTGTCGTCTGTTAGTATGGTGGGTGGATTACATTGATTAATTTTTAAATATTGAACCAGCTTTGTATTCTGAATGCACCCCGCTTAGTGATGGTGTAAAATTCTTTTTTTTTTTTTTTTTTAATAAATTTTATTGGGGAATATTGGGGGACAGTGTGTTTCTCCCAGGCCCATCAGCTCCAGGTAGTTGTTCTTCAATCTAGTTGTGGAGGGTGCAGCTCAGCTCCAAGTCCAGTTGCGTTTTACAATCTTTAGTTGCAGGGGGCGCAGCCCACCATCCCATGCAGGAATTGAACCCGCACCCTTGTTGTTGAGAGCTCGCGCTCGAACCAACTGAGCCATCCAGCCGCCCTTCCAGCAGCTCAGCTGCAGCCCGTTGTCTTCAAGCTAGTTGTGGAGGTTGCAGCTCACTGGCCCATGTGGGAATCGAACCAGCAACCCTGTTGTTCAGAGCTCGCGCTCCAACCAACTGAGCCCTAAAATTATTTTTATATATTCTAAATGATACTTGTTAATATTTTGTTAAGGACTTTCACATCTCTGTTCATGAAGGATATTTGTTTATAGTTTTATTTTTTTCTACTGTCTATCTGGTTTTTGTATCAGGGTAATATTAGCTACATAAAATAAATTGAGAAATGTTATTTCCTCTTCTATATTCTGTAATAAACTGTGTAAAATTGTTGTTAATTCTTTAAATGTTAGGTAAAATTCTCCAGTTACACCATCTGGGCCTATAATTTTTGGGGGGAGCAGTTTTAAAACCATGAATTCAATTTCCTTAATAGTTACAAGACTATTCAGTTTATCAATTTTGTATTGAGTGCGTTGTGGTAGTTTGTGTTTTTCAAGGCATTGGTCCATTTCATTGGTCCATTTGACATATAAGTTGTCAAAATTTATGTGTGTCGAGTTGTTTATACTATTTTCTTGCTTTCTTTTGATGTCTTCAGGGTTTGTAGCAATATACTGTTTTATTCCTGATATTGGTGATATGTGAGCCTCTGTCTCTCTCTCTCTCTGTCAGACTTGCTAGAAATGTGTCAACTTTATTGATCTTTTAAAAAAGCAGATTTTTTATTTTATCTGTTTTTCAATTTTTGGTTTCATTGATTTCTGCTCTTCATTTTTTCCTTCCTTCTGCTTCTTCTGGGCTTATTTTGTTCTTCTTTTTCAAGGTTCTTGAGGTAGAAGCTTAGATTATTGATTTGAGACTTTTCCTCTTTTCTAGTAAGCATTTCATGTACATTTCTCTGTCAGCACTACTTCAGCTGTGTCCCACAAATTTTGATATTTTGTGTTTTTATTTTCATTCAGTCCAATGTATGCTTTTTAGTTTCTGTTTGACCCATGGATTGTTTAGAAGTATGTTGTTTAACACTCAGGTATTTGGATATTTTCCTATTATCATTCTTATTTCTAGTTTGATTCCATTATGATCAGAGAATACATTCTCTATTATTTCATTTCTTTTAAATTAGTTGAGGTTTGTTTTATGGGCCAGAGTATGGGCTGTCTTGACATATGTTTCATGTGTGCTTGAAAAGAACCTGGGCCAGCCCAGTGGCTCAGGTGGTTGGAGCACCTGCTCCTAACGAGATCACTGGTTCCATTCCCACATGGGCCAGTGAGCCCTCTACAGCTAAGATTGTGAACAACAGCTCTCCCTGGAGCTGGGCTGCCATGAGCGGCCGGAGGTTGGCATGAGCTGCTGTGTGCTGCCTCGAGCTGCTGTGTGCTGCCTCGAGCTGCTGTGTGCAGCCATGAGCTACCATGTGCTGCCATGAGTGGCCGGTGGCCAGCGTGAGCTGCTGGCAGCCAGCGAGAGCTGCCGTGAGCTGCTGTGAGCAGCTGACCGGAGACCGACTGCCACAGCTGGTGTGGGGGGCGGGGAGAAGGAGAGCAAGGCTCATAACACCAGCATGGGCCAGGGAGCTGTGTCCTACACAACTAGACTGAGAAACAATGGCTTTAACCAGAGTGGGGTTGGGGGAGGCAGAAGAAGTGGCAGGAAGAAAATAATCTACTTATATTCTGCTGATGTTGGGTGAAATGTTGTGTTAATGTCTATTAGATCATGTTTGATGGTTGCATCAGAGGTCCCTAAGAACACCCTCAGGTTTAATAATTTGCTAGAAGGACTCACAAAACACAAATCAACTTGTTATACTCGTGGTTACATTTATTACCCAGAGGTCAAACTGATATAGCATGACTTAGGGCTCCAGGCAAACAAAAACAGGCATTTACTATCAATCATATTATTAGCATATGGTGTGGCCCAAGGTGTCAGACATACAAAGACATTCTTATAGCATCGGGTATGCCAGGTTACCTCCCAGGAACCAGTCAAGAGCCAGTCCTTTCTTTGGAATGTGCAATGTTTGCACACTCCAGGTCCACTGAATTAGTCATTTGCTGCACAGTGGTGTTGTTGAGTTCTTCTATATCCTTGTTGATTTTCTGTCCAGTTATATTAATTGTTGAGAGAAAAGTGTTGAAATTTCCAAACATAATTGTGGACTTGTCTGTTTATCCTTCATTCTATCAGTTTTTGTTTCATCTTATAATTCACCCCATTTTGCAGTTCTGTTGTTTGGTGTATAGATATTTAGAATTGCTGTCTTCTTAGTGGATTGACACTTTTGTTATGATGTAATGACCTTCTTTGTCTCTGGTCATTTTCTTTGGCCTGAACTCTCCTTTATGTCATGTTAACATAGCCATATTAATAAAGCTTTTTTTTTTTACTGTTTGTGTGATATATCTTTTTCATTCTTTTACTTTCAGCCTGCCTATATTGTGTTTGAAGTGAGTTTCCTTTGTACATTATATAGTTTTTAATTCACTATATAATTTTTAATTTACTCTTCCAATCTTTTTTAATTGATGTGTTTAGGTCATTTACATTAACATAATTAATATATTAAGGATTGTCTGCCAATTTATTTTTTGTTTTCTGTTTGTTTTGTATTTTGTTTCTCTTTTTTCTTTTTTCCTATCTTCCTGAGTGAACTGAACATTTTTTAGAGTTCCCTCTTTAGCATATCTATAATGTTTATGAGTGTTTCTCTTTGTATAGCTTTTTTAGTGATTTTTATTGGTATTAACATATAGGTTACATACATATACAACATTGCGGTCTAATAGTGTCAATAATTTTACCAGTTCCAGTGAAGTACAGAAACCTTACCTCCCATTTACATAACTGTATTTGTTTCCTAGGGCTGTTACAACAAAGTACCACAAGCTGGATGGCTTAAAATCACTGAAATTTATAGTTTTATAGTTCTGGAGGCTAGAAGTCAGAAATTAAGGTGTCACTGGGGCTTTGCTTCCTCTGAAACCTGTAGGTGAATCCATCCTTACCTCTTCCTAGCTTCTGGTAGTTTGCTGGCAATCTTTGGAATTCCTTGACTTATACCTACATAATTCCAGTCTCTGCATTTGTCATAACATGGTGTTCTCCCTGTGTCTCTGTATCTTCACATGGCTATCTTCTTATAAAAACATCAGTCATATTGGATAAGGAGCCTACCCTGCTCCAGGATGACTTCATCTTAACTAATTATATCTGCAATAATTCTGTTGGCAAATAAGGTCACATTCTGAGGTACTGCGAGTTAGGACTTCAGCATATCTTTTTTGAGGGGAAGTAATTAAACCTATAACAGTGCCTTTTCCCTGCTCTATTTAAAATACAGTTACCTTAAATATTTTCTCTGCATGCATTTATAACAGCATCAGACAGTGTTATGGTTTTTGCCCCAACCATAAAACATAATTTAGAAACTCAAGAGGAAAAGGAAAATACATTTAACCGTATTTTACTCTTTCCATTTGTCTTTCTTCCTAACATTCCAAGATTCCTTCTCTCATCATTTTCTTTCTGTTTAGAAAAGTTTTAGCCATCTTTTTAGGGTAGATATGTTGGCAACATAACCTCTTAGTTTTCCTTTTTTTTTTTGAGAATGTCTTGATTTCTGTTTCATTCCTGAAGGATATTTTCACTAGATATAGAATTCTAGGTTGACAGTTCCTTTCTTTCAGAAGTTGAAAAATGTTGTGCCACTTTCTTTTGGCCTTAACTTTTCTGATAAGAAATCCTATCATTCAAATTGTTTTCCCCTATAGTATAGGTAAGTTGTTTTGTCTTTCTTACTGCTTTCAAGATTTTTCTCTTGTCTTTAGTTTTCAGAAGTTTGACTACAGTATCTCTTGATGTGTATTTCTTAGAGTTCTATCTTTTTGAGGTTGGCTCATCTTCCTGAATCTGTGGGTTTATATATATATATATATATATATATATATATATATATATATATATATATTTGTTTTTGTGGGTTTTTGTTTTGTTTTGGGTTTTGGTTTTTTTTGGTCAAATTTGAAAGATTTTAGCCACTATTTCATTAAGTACTTTCAGCCCTGCCCTCTTTCTCCTCTCCTCCCAGAACACCAGTCATGTGAATGCTAGATCTTTTGTTATAATCCCACAGGTCCCTGAGTGCCACCTCATTACTGCCAAATACTGGTAGGAGTACAGGGTCTTCCTTGGCCTCACTTGGCCCACAATGGGGGAAGGAGCTCCTCATTATTGCTGGGCTAGAGTAGAATTCTCATTTTCTACTAGGCCTTCTTTATACCACCCTGCCTGGGTGGTACAGGAGTGCCTAATTATTTCTCACCATGTGGCCTCCACTGACGCCTCAGTGACATGACCTTGTTACCTCTGGCCAGTGGTGAAAGTTTTGATTCTCCAGTAGGTCTCCTCTGACATCACCACAGTGGGGAAAGAGAGTACTTTGTTGTTGCCACATGAGGATGGAAGTCCAGGCTCTCCATGTGTTCTCCACTGACACTGCAGGGAGTGGGGCTCTTACTACTGCCAAGTAGGGATGAAAGTCCCAGCCCCTCCCTGCTTGTCCCTACCCTGGCAGAGGTTGGGCTTCTTACAGCCTGATGAGAAGGGAAGTCTAGGCTCCCGGGCAGCCTTTGAAGCATGGATGGGGTGAGGCCATGTTTTTTTCTGTGGTGTTTAACTACAGAGTAACAGTTATTATGTAGGTTTTCTGGCTTGCTAAGCTGCCTCTTTCCTTGTCCCTTGGCTAGAGAGAACAGATTTTTGCTGATTTTTTTGGTTTGTTTTGGTCTGTACCTAGTGGCGTTTCTGGGTTCCTAGCTTCTTCAACTCTGGGACATATGAGGCAAAAAGAAAATACATGGAACTTATCACTGTAGTGTTACTCAGGTCCCAGAGTCCCTAACCAGTTTGCCTTCTTCTCTTCACCTTTCAGAGTCTTCTTATGTTTGTTTGTATATAATGTTTAGGGTTTTTAATTGTACTTAGTGGGAAGAATAGGGAAAAGTATGTCTGTTTCATCTTCCCAGTAGCCAAAATCCCCAGTTTATTCTGTTTTTAATCTAGGTGCCTTAAGGAAATGTAAAGAAGCATAAAACATAGTCCTTGCCTTAAATCAAGTCTGATATATAGGATACCAAGACTTTTAGAAACACAAATGACAGACCTATAAAAAGCACGTAACAGTGGAAATCATATGAAATAAAAACATCTTCCATCGGTCTTGCCATAGCTTCTTTTCTATATCTCTATTTGGTGATCATTTCATGTAGTACAATTCATTTTTACGTATCTGTGTGTCCAACTAGATTGTAAGTTTCTTGAAGTCTTAGTTATCTTGGTAACCCCTGGAACTCAGAATAGTGCTTATCAGTAAAGATTTTTAAAAAAAAAGTTAAATTGAAACCCCAAAACTTCTGTTTCTTTTAGTGTGTTTGACAAGACATCTGAAAATCTCTCCTGTAACAAAACATGTAGAAATTCTGGGTAAAATCCAACAAACATCCTTTTAAATGCATAGTTGAGCTCAAAATAACATAAAGAAAATTCTAGAGCATCAATCAAATCTAAAGAAGGAGCTGTAACTAGGTGACAAATGAGTTCTGAGATCATGATCAATTTGAAATATATTTACAGATATCAGGAAATCAGAGCCTTAGATTTGAATAGCTTCAAGGGAAGACAAAGCTTTCGGCATGTTTAAGATGGGCAGTTAGAACTGCTTCCCCGCCACCATACACATGTACACATAAAGCCAGGACCATCAGAAAGATAAATTGTCAGCGAAAAGCTGGACTAGAAAAAAATTTGCCCTTCAGTAATACATCTTTCAGGTAGGAAAAAAATGACTCCCTGAGGATTTGTAATCACTATTCTGCATTTACACAGATTTGGGATTTAAATGTACATAACCTTCATTGTCTGGGAAACCTCAATGTAAAATTAATGCAAACTGATCCAACTTTCATAGAGTCCCAGTGTATTTGAGAGAAGTAAAAGCAAATTATATTCAAAGAAATGTACCTTTAATGTAGGCCTCTCAGGATTTCCAGATTTCAGATCAAACATGTCCACACAATGAATAATTCCAAATCCAGAGGAGGAAATAAGTTACCATAAGCAGAAGTCAAGAGAAACAGAAAACAACAGAAATAAACTCCCCAAATCAGATGCTGAAACATAAAATATTTTAAAATTATTTAATGAAATAAAAGAGAAAATGAAAATGTGACCAAGGAACAGTAGATTATCAAAAATGAAATCCCAGATTTGAAAAAGAATTAAAGAACTTCTGACATTTAAGAAAGATCATAAAAAAAAAAAACCCTCAATGGATAAGGTAAAACATTAAATATAGTTAAAGAGAGAATTAATTAAATTGTAAGACAAGTCTAAAGAAATAAACCAGAAAGCATCGCAGAGAAATAACACATCTAACTGTAGTTCCAAAGGGACAGAGTAGCAAAAGTGGGGGAAAAGATTTCAAAAAGATAAAAGGTGAGGATTTTCTAGAATTGATAAAAGACATGACTCCTTAGCTTCAAGAACAATTCACAAGCATAGTAAATAAAAGGAAGTCTTTCTCAGCTATTGAAGATGTGATAGATTAGTTCACTCAGCATCGTTCCAGTCTCCTTCAAGTTGCCTTCCTATAATGTAGATGCTAAAAAGCTAAAAGCTATATTTCCCTTATTTCCTTTGCAGGTAAGGTTCTAGATACATTCAGGTTCTGCCAATTACATGTATTCACATGGGATTGGAACTCAGAACCAAGTCAGCTTGGGGGAGAGAAGTGGTAATATGTAAGGCATCCATTTACTGGTATGTATCTAGCGTATGCATATCATGGCTCTGGAACAAACAGGTGTGATGGCACCTTCCTGATCTGTGAATTATAGGTAACGTGGTATGGTGTTGCATGCAGTGGTTGGCCCAGAGGCTCCCCAATTCTCTAGCTTTCTAAATGTGAAAAAGAAAAAAATTCCTTTGGCAAAATAATTCTGTGGTCATGTTCATAAATCATTTCTGAAGAGCCTAAATCTTGCTCATTTAGCATTTCTGTTGGAATTAAAAGTATTCAATTATTTTCTACTTTAAAAAGAGATATTATCTGCAGTTGAATCCTTTAAAAAAGCATACTGAAATAGCTGAAATCCAAAGTTGAAAATCTTAAAAATATTCAGAGATAAAAGACATGTTACTAATGAAGGAATACCAACAGCAACAATGGAAGCGAAAATACAATAGACTGTTATCTTCAAAGTGCTGAGAGAAATTAACCATCAACTTAGAATTGTATACCCAAATATCTTTTAAGAACAAGGGTAAGATAAAGACAGTTGAGACAAAGAAAAATGGACAAAGTTTACCAAACGCCTGACTAACATACCTCCTAAAACATATTTTAAGGAGGAAGAGCTGAGACAAAAGAAAGAACAGTAAAAGAGAAAAAAATGGTAACCTGTTGGACTATCTAAACAAAATATTGTGACACTTTAATATAATATCTAATTTGAGAGATTAAAAATGTAGAATGAAAATGGTGGACAGAATAACATGAGATACGAGAGGATAATATTAGTTACATAGTTCCTAAGGTCTTTTTTGGGGGGAAGAGGGTACGTACAGTGATTAATTTTAGATTTACATGTCCATTTTTGGTAACCACTAAAAACAGTAGATTGTACAATAACTTTCAAAAACACGAAAGAGTAAATGGGATTATGAAAACTGATCCAAAAGAAATCAGAAGGGGGAAAAGAGAAGCAAAGAAAAGTCAGGAAAAATATAAAGCAGAAAATAAAGGGGTAGAAATAATTCAAAATATATCATTAATCACAGTAAATATAAATGGGCAAAGCTAAGCAATTAAAAGGCAAAGTCTGTCAAACAGGTAAAAAATATCCAGCAATGCGCTGTTCATAAGAAACATGGTTAAAACATAAATACACAGTAATTTTGAAAGAAAGGGATATAAATACTATATATATGTATATATATATATATTTTTTTTTCACATACATGTATATATATACCATACAGATGTTAACTATAAGGAAGTGAGACTAACCATTTTAATAACATAAAAAATAATTAAGGCATTATTTAAAACAAATGTATTCACTGCATTATTATTAAAAGATTAAATTTGTAGAAAAAATAGTAATTTCTAACTTGCTTGGAAGATTTTAAGCAAAATTTGACAGAATTACAAAGAGAAATAGATAAATGTTCCATCAGCTGAGATATTTTAACAGTAACTCAGACCAAAAAATATGAACAAAGATATAGATAAAATTTGAGTGACATAATAACAAAATGATCTAATACACTCAACAATTAAAGAATGCATGGTCTCAAGCATACATGGAATGATTATTAAATTTATCAGATGCTAGCTTTAAAGCAAGGTTTAACAAACTTTAAAGAATTGGTATCACTCATAACGTATTCTCTGACTAGGATACAATTAGTTAAAACAGGATTAGCCAAAATAGCCCATATATTTGGAAACTTAAAACCGCAATTTAAATACAAGTAGAAAAAGAAATCATAATAGAAATATAGAAATGCTTAGAATGGAACCATAGTGAAAATACTACAAATCAAAAGAAGATGTAACTAAAGTGGTTCTTAGAGGGAAATTTATAACCTTGGATGTTTACATAGAAATGGAGAAACTTAAGAAGAATGCACCAAACATCTAACTTCAGTAATTAGAAAGAAGGTCAACAGAATAAAACCCAAAGAGAAATGAAGAGTGGGACTAATAAAGGGCAGAAATTAATGAAAAAGAAAAGAGTTACAATATTGAAGATCAACAGGTATCTAATTTTGCTTGCTTCTGAAACCTTACTAAGACTACAACAAAGGAATTTATTTATCAAGCATAAGCCCATAAGGAGAATACATAATAAAATTTAGAAGCTGGAAAGTAGATGAATTACTGCTAACTATTTTAATGAACCCAGGATAGCCAAATCCCAGGCTAGGAACCTCCTATTTACATCAAAGAATTTTCTCAAGTATCAGGCATTGACAGCAACAGACAATTTGGAAAAGGAGGTAAAGGAGGGGTCTAAAATAAAGAGGATAGGATAAAAGTTTTAAGTAACTGTAAAAGTGGAGTTTTATTCTCTGGAAAGGGTGAACAATGTCTCTAGATTGGGCCTTACTAAGAACAAGTGAGTACGTGACTACTATGCTGAAATTCAGGAAATTGGATGACCTTATGCTTCTTTCTGCATGCTGAATACAAAGACCGATAGGTAGAAAATTGAAAGAGTCTTCTTTTAGGAAATTTGAGCACCCTAAAAGACCTAAAGATACTGATATTAGGGGTTCCCTAACAATTAGCCCAGCAAAATAATCATACAGTGTAAGTTACTAGTCTAAAGACTAGTAACTAGCAAAGTCCTGAAAGAAATCCAAGTGTCCATCATGGTGCAGCCATAAATGGAACGCAAATCTTAGGCCCATTCACCACCACTGCTGTGGAGAAACAGCAAGGTGTTTGCCCAAGACCATGGGCTTCACAGCGGAAAGGGCAGAAGCAAAGAGAGACAGACATACACCCTGGGGGCCATCATTTGATGAGAAAGAAATGGAGAATAGAAGAGACTGAGTAGGAATATTACTAGGCCAGAATAGAAGTACTAACATAAAAAGGGGGGAGAGCCTGCAGAGAAAATGGAAAGGATGAGGGGTGGCCAGATGGCTCAGTTGGTTAGAGTGCGAGCTCTGAACAACAGGGTTGTCGGTTAGATTCCCACATGGGCCAGTAAGCTGTGCCCTCCACAACTAGATTGAAGACAGTGAGCTGCGGCTGAGCTTCTGGAGGGGCGACCGGATGGCTCAGTTGATTAGAGCAGGAGCTCTGAATAATAAGGTTGCCGGTTCAATTCCTGCATGGGATGGTGGGCTGCACCCCTTGCAACTAAAGATTGAAAACGGCAACTGGACTTGGAGCTGAGCTGCGTCCTCCACAACTAGATTGAAGGACAATGACTTGGAGCTGATGGGCCCTGGAGAAACACACTGTTCCCGATAAAATGGAAGGAAGGAAGGAAGGAAGGAAGGAAGGAAGGAAGGAAGGAAGGAAGGAAGGAAAATGGAAGGGATGAAATCGTCATGAAAATACTCTATAATTGAAAGATATGAGTTATTAGATCAAACCAACCCATTAGCTATTCAGCACAATGGGTGGAAATAGACCCATGCCAGTTTCAGAATTCTAGACAAGGAAGATTCCACAAGTTTATATACCCATAGTTAGAAGGTAGATATACATACAAAGGATCAGGAATCAGAATGGCTTTGGACTTAACCAAAGCAAAACTGGAAGGTAGAATTATGGAATTCTAGCCTAGAATTCTATAGCCAGCCAAACTATCAATAAAATAAAGGGACAGAATACGTTTTCGTACATTCAATTTCTCAAAAAAACTTACATCCAATAAACTATTGCTCAAGAACCTTTTAAATGTTTTTGAGCAAAATGAGTACAAAATACACTCTGGTGCTTGATAATATATGGGCAGTCTGTCCCCAGAATTGTATCTGTACTTAGCTTGCATGGACCATGTGCTGATGAAGTTCTAGCTCTTTCCCGCATACCCTGCTATCTGCATAACCAGACATGCATTTCACCCCACAGAAGAATTTTGCTTTGAACTACTACTGAGAGCTGAAGATTGGCCCTGGTAAGTAAGCTTAGAAGCAGAAAATAGTATCCTTTCCCACTGATTATATTCCTGTCACGTCTCAGCACCTGGCCTACACTGCAACCCCGCCACCCCGCCCCCCCAATAAAACACAATAAAGTTATACACAATAAAAAAGAACAATAAAGTTATAGGACTTACACTACTTGATTTACTCTCTGCTACACTAAGACAATGTGATATTGGTGGTAAGAATGAAATACAGATCAATGGAACATCCAAAAATAGACCCATACATCTGTACTGACGTGATTTTACATAAACATTCTAAGATAATTCTGTGGGAGAAAGGTCATCTTTTCAACAAATTGTACTGAATAGCTTGATATTTTTATTTTAAAAATGAACTTAAACTCACACCATTACAAAAATTTACTAGAAGTGAATCATATCCCTAAATGTAAAAGCTAAAATTATAAAACTTCTAGAAGAAAATACAGGAAAAGTCTTTGCAGCCTTTGGTTAAGAGTTTTTAAATAGGACACAAAAAGTGCAAATTATAAGGAAAATATTGATAAATAGAACGTCATCAAAATAACAAAGTTTTGTTCTTCAAGACACTTAAGAAAATTAAAGGCAAGTCACAGACTTGGAGAAATATCTGCAAAATGCATAGCCAACAAAAGATTTACACTTAAAATATATGAAGGACTCTTACAATGCAATAATAAGGCAAACAACAGTTTTTTCAATGGCCAAAGATATTATATATGGATGGCAAATAAGCACATGAAAAGATGCTCACTAACATTAGCAATTAGGGAAAGGCAAGTTAAAACCACAAGGAGATACCACTACACACCTACTGAAACAACTAAAATGAAAAAGACTTACGTCATACCAAGTGTTGGTGAAGATGTAAAACAGAAAAACACTCATACACTGCTGGTGGGAATGTAAAATGACACAATCCCTTAGGAAAACAGTTTAGCAGTATCTTACCAAGTTTAACATTCACCTGCCATACATTTCAGCCATTCCTCTCCTAGCTTTTTATCCAAGAGAAATGAAAGCATATGTCCATACAAATACTTATTTGTAAATGTTCATAGCTGCTTTATTTGTCATAGCAAAAAACTGGGAACAGCACAAATGTCCACCAATATTTGGACAGATAAACAAGTTGTGATGTATCTACACAGTGGAGTAGTACTTAGCAATAAAGCAAATAAAGTATTGATACACAAAACTACATGGATAAATTTCAAAATAATTATGCCAAGTTGAAAAAACATAATAAAGAGGATATACTTTATTGTTCTATTTACATAACATTCTGAAAAATGCAAACTCAGCTTTTGGAGGCGATGGATATGTTTATTATCATGAGTGTGGTGTTGGTTCATATATATATATGAATGTACTCACCAAATGTCCACTTTAAATATATGCAGTTTAAGTCAATGATGCCTCATTGAAGCTATAGAAAATAAGTATTATATTCATATATATGTATTGTATGTGTATGTGTATGTATAGTGTGTATCTAATTTACTGTAGTGCCTGACACAGCAGGTGACCTAATGTAAATCTGTTCTACCCGTTGCCTTGCATTTCATAGGACTGATAAAGTTATTGTGGGCTTTCAGATTGCCTTCTTGATACACTTAGCAAAAGTCTTAGTGGCTCATTCTCTCTCAGTACCTTTTAATGACTAAATGTAATAGGCAAATGTGTTACAGACTTTTACAGATGGGTTTAATACTAACGAAAACATTTCCTTTTCATGAAAGTGATGACTTCAAGCTCTGATCATGACATGATTTGACAAAATTTCATTTTGCTTTTCTTTTTATTATCCCCACAGGGTTTATCCATGGCTTAGAGGACTGGGTTATACATCTTTGGGTATATTTTTATTGGGATTTTTATTATGGAACATAGATAACATCTTTTGTGTTTCACTGAGGTAAGATATGTTTTCAATCTTTGAGAAATAGTTTTGGGATCAATCTATTAAGCAGAGCCTCATAGGCATATAGAATTATTAGTGCCCTGAAGTGAACTTTTGCCATTGTTGAAATTAGAAAGATATGTACAACACAATAAAGTTAAATCCTGAGAAGACTTGTTTAAATTACCTAAAAATTAAGACCTAAGAATATTTTGTAACATCTGTAGAGATTTTTAATCAAATGTTGGCTAGGTCTTTGATATCTGCCTAATTTGCTTTACTGAAGAAATAAGAATGATTGGTAATAAGAATTTGAAATACATATATAATTTTGTACTTTAATATGTTTACTGCTATTTTCCAAGAAAGGTGAGTGTTCCTTTTACCATCTTGTATCAATTATGCATTGACTGGAGTTTGATTCTTGGGTCTCTGGCCTAGTCTGTCACTAAGACACTATCTTTCTGGGCCTCAATTTCCATAAAATGGGCAAGTTAAGTAGGTTAAACTAGCAAGTCCTTCCAACTCAAAATTCTATGACCTAGCAGTTTTGTGTAAACAGAGATCAGAGGGATATATTGAACATTGAACAGCACCACAGAGAGGCAATCAGCAAAATTGAGACTGGGAAATCTGCAGGCTGAATGGCCTGGTCTCTTCAACAAATAAATTGCAGAGGGAGAGAGAACATATAGATTAAAAAAGACTTAAGAGATAGATAACCAAATACAATGTGTTGACCTTTTTTGGATTTTGATTCAAACAAACCAACTGTAAAATGACAAAAAGTTTATGAAACAATTGGAACTTTGATTGATAATTGAATGTTTGATGATACTAAGTAATTATTGTTAATATTTTAGGTATGAAAAGTGGTATTATGGTTATGGTTTAAAGAGGTTTTAATCTTTAAGACATACATGCTGAAATATTTAGAAATAAAATGATACAATATCTGGGATTTGCTTCAAAGTAATATGGAGGGGGATTGGGTGGGGGAGAGAAGTGGATAAGACTTTAAACGATACAAGATTGGCCATAAGTTACAGTTGTTGGAGCTGCTGGGTAATGAGTACATTAATATTTTGCCCACTTTTGCACATGTTTGAAATTACCTGTAATAAAAAGTTAAATAAGTAAATGGAGACATTAAATGTACATAAATAAACAAAGTAATACTGCTTGCTTAGAATCTAAGATTTAATAGAGTGGCTCTGCATCAGTAATACCCATCAGAAACCCCCTTGGCACTTTGACACTGCTGAGGGAAGTCGTCCTCCTCTGGATCAGAGCCACTAAGAAACAAAGCAGGTTCTTAGGGATGGTCATTGTCTCAAAAATTTATGGGGCTATCTAGAAAAATAATTTGGTGCTTCACATTGATTTTTTTCCCCCTCTAATAAATGAGAATATTAAGTATGGTACACAATCAGAAGATCTAGAACTTTAGACTTGGCTATGCCACTAGCTGAGTGACTTGGGCAATTCAATTAATCTCTGAAGTTTGGGTCCCTAATCTGTAAAGCAAAGCTAATAATACCACCTCAAAGATTCACTATGAAGGGAAATGATAGCTACAAAAGGACTTGATGGTGTGAGGTACTCTTCTAAGATGATGGTTGTACGCAGGGTGGAGGAAAAGCATGCATCCAGTTTCTTAAGGGAATGAAACGCTAAGTAGCTAGTGTTTCCCAAAGTGTGTTCCAGGAAACATTTGTTCCATAAGGTGTTAACATTACCTGAATAAAGGGTTCTGTGGATTAGTAGGTTACCTGGGAAAAAAGAAGATAATTTCTTTTAGTTATGATAGGACATTTCAAAGCTAATGTGCATCACTGATCTCCAAGAGGGCAATAATAAACTATGTACTATTTCCCACATTTATTTTGACCAGAGTTATTTCTTCATGGAACTTTTGCTAGGAATACTATTCCTCAATAAACACTTTGGAAAACAATACAGCTGTCTACAGCAAACTTAAGGAAATTAAATAATTGCCATATTTGAGAATGGCATTTTAAAACACTCGAAGACTGTCAGCATTAGTTGATATATTTATATATATATAAGTTAATGTGGTGATTTTCTCCCCCTTTCTACACAGGAACTTTCGAAAGAAGGTACCACCTGTCATAGGTGTTTCCACACAATTTCATGCATGGTGGCATCTTTTAACTGGCCTTGGTTCTTATCTTCACATCCTTTTCAGGTAGGAAATAAAGACTTTTTAAACCTACTATTGGAGTATTTCTTTTCTGTAGTCTACAAATAGGATGGTGTAAATATAAAATGTCAGAGACAGAGACTTACGTTCCAGCTTTGCCTCTGCCGCTGGGTGACCTTGAGCAAGTACCCTCCTTCCTCTCTCTGAAGCTTGGTTTTTCTCATCCTTAAAGTGACAGCTGTACTATCTGACTTCTGATAGATGATCTAGATTTTAATGCAAGTAGGATATAAACTTTTTTTTAGTATAATTAGTATGTAAATATCTCTATTTCTTGTTGATTAGCATATCTTTGTTTATAGTGAGCAAATTTAGGGGGGAAAGAAAAGCAACCAGAACTCCTAAGTAGGAGACTGGAAAAGTGTGAGTATCTGGTCTCCAGCTTAATTTGTCTTCTTCTCTGAGATAATCGATTGCCACTTCTCTTCTTCTACTCCCCAAAAAAGAGTCTGTTGGAGGCCAGCCACTAACAACAAAAATGGAATCAAAGTTCTTTCTGATGACTTTATCCAAATAATACTTCCATATTACTCTCTCTCCCTTTATCAGGCCTTATTTTTCTTCAAAGCATTTATAACGAGTTATATATTTATTTGTTTACGTCCCCCAACTAGACTGTAAGTTCCTTGAGAGCAGCTTATTTATCCTATTTACTGTCCTCTCCCAAATGCTCTGAACAATGCCTGTCACATAGTAAGTACTCAGTATATACTGTAAAGTGACTTAATGAATGAAAGTGTACACACCGATCTCTTTACCAGGGCTATGTTTAATCTCAAATTCGTCTCAAGAATTGAGAGAGCTGAAATATTTGTAAAAAGGGGAAGAAATTTTTCCTTTTAATCAATGTGAAAATGTACTTAAGCTTTTAGAATACCTCCCCAAAAATACGTTTGTATCTCACATATCTGGAGGGCAACTTATTTAGGCATCCTGAATTATCTAAAATTTTACTGCTTGAGAATTATATAAAAAGAACTTCAGGACAACTAAATAAGAATCGCTGTGAAGAGCTCAAGGTTATTAATCATGGAAGAACTCTTTACACTCTAGCTCTAAGTATATTTACTTTACTTTTTGCAACTTCTTACTGCATTGATTATTTGGATTCTGAGCCCATAGCATATGAAAAATACCTAACTTAAAAGGGAAGGGATATGGGAGAAAATGCTTGGGAAAATTGGCAAATGATACAAAAGGAGAATCAGGAATAAATAAAAAGCAAACTTAAGAATTAAAATCTTGGAACCTAACACTGCCCAAGAAGTTCCAAGGATGTTATCTCAGTGTGATGTAATATAGTAATGAATTTCCCTAATAAATACTAAAGAAGAAGTGAAATTATACTAATTCTATTTTAAATGGCTAGGGTTTCCCACTTTCCCTTTTCTATCTTTCCCTTTCCATCTTCCTTTCACTTTTTTTCTCTCTCTCTCCTCCTGGTGCGGAAACCCTTCATGAGAGCAGGGCACTGAGGGGAAGGAAGTGTTGTGCAGGCGGTAGCCTGCAATGTCCAGGAAATAGGGAATGAGGAGGGGGGTCAATAGTAGCAGCATGCTGAGCTTCCAAGAAAATCTGGAGGTGATGGGGCAGAGGCTGCTGTGCAGGGCAAGGAAGCAGGGTGATGAGGGGAAGGGGCGAGGAGGGGTAGATGGAGGAAGGGGCTGGAGTTGGGAAATAAATGAATGGATTAGAGAATGAGTAAATATATTGAGGATAACAAAAACCTGATTTCCCCACTGTCGCAGGAAGGATTTACAAATATGGAAAGATGAAAAGCTAGAAGGAACTCTTAGGGGACAAGAATGGAATTAAAAGTATTGGTATGAACTCATGGGAATGTGGCACACACACTTAGATATAGAAAAAGACGAATGTGTTGTATAAATTATAAATATGTATACGTATATTGACACATATTTATGTTACCTAGTTCTGTCCCCTATGAAGGCTGAAAAGCAAGCTTTTGGTCCGTTGGCTAAGATAGTTTGAGTATCAAAATTAAATAGCAAGAGTTTCAGATTATAACCTATTAAATAAAATAGGAATCCATGAGTGCATACTAATATAAATAAGTGAATAAACAAATGAGACGGAAAGCTCTTCCTTACAGAAGAATGCCAACTAATAAATGTAGAAATAACAATAGAAACAGATAATCAGCATTTGACAGTTATCTTAGGGGTAGTTGATAGGCATTGGTTATCAAAGGTTGCCCTGGCCGACAGGTGGAAGTTCAGTGAGAGCACATACTGGCGTAATTCAGAATGTCTCCCCCGGCTTACTAATACAAGGGGAAGTGGTGACTTTACAGTGAAGAAAACTGGCAGCAGCCAACTTGACCATGCATCTAAGGTTAACCTTCCCGTGGTGGAGCAGGTCAGTGTAGTGTGTCTCCTGATGTGATCACTGCGGTGAGCTTAGCATCATTTCTGTGGTCTTCTTTTTTTTTTAAGTTTATTGGGCTGACAATGGTTAGTAAAGTTACATAGGTTTCAAGTGTACAATTCTGTAGTAACGTCATCTGTATATCACATTGTGTGTGTATTTTTGTGGTATTCATGCCAAAAATGCATGGTGTGGGTCTGGCCATGAGGAAACATTGATGGACCCAGATTGAAGGTCCTTCTACAGAATGCAAGTCCTGTACTCTTTAAGACTGTCAAGTACATAAGCGGCAAGGAAAGACTTGAAGACCTGTTCTAGTTAGAAAAAAAACCGTTAAGACATGACATGAAAACTAAATGCAATGTATATTTCCGGTTAGGAACATAGATCAAAAAGAGAAATTGTCCGGACAGTCAGCAAAATTTGAATTAAGTCTTGACTTGGATAGCAGTGTTGTATTGATGTTAATTTCCTGATTGGAAGGGTTGTATTGTGGTAAGTTAGGAGAGTGTCCTTGTTTTGTGGTGATGCACCTTGGAATATTTAGGGGTGATGGGCATCATATCATACAAAGACTCTATGAGGTATATATACACATGTACATATGTGTATTTATGTTGTGCGTGTGTGTATGTTTGTGTATGTGTATAAAGCAAATATGGTTAAATGATAACAATTGGAGATCTGACAAGGGGATACAGGAATTCTTCATACCAGTCTTACAACTTTCCTGTAAGTTTGAAACTATTTTTAAATTAAGAAGCAAGGGGATGAAGGGGGAAAGGCCAGTCCTCCAGATCATGTTTTTTGAGATATTTGTAGTAAATGAGCAAATAGAAAAATGATCATCTGACTGGTAATGGCATAATTTTTATGTCCATACAGTATTTTGAAATTCCCTTCTGTGTTCTTTGGTTGCAGTGAAAATGGTATGATCACACATAGTAAGTGTAAATTGATGTAACCTATTTGGAAAGAAATTAGACAATACATGTACTCATGAAAATAAAGTGTTTATATTTTTATCCCAGTTATCATATTCCTCAGAATTTATCCTAAAGAAATAACCCATAAAAATGAAAATGTGTGTGTAAACACAAAAAGATTATCACAATGTTATTTAACTTAGCAAAATAACAATAATAGAAAAATAAAGCAAACTACCCAATAGGGCAAAAATCATAAAGTAAACTATATATAGTATTCTTTTATTCAGCCATTTAAAATTATAAATATGAAAAATTTATAGCAACATAGATGTTTTAAATGAAATAGACTAAAATCATATATATGTAATTATTAAACCTGCATAAAAATGAATTTGCATATGGACGAAGGTTAAAGTAAATACAGAAAAATTGAAGCATTTTGACTCGATTTGGTGGCAGCGTTTTGAGCTATTTTTTTTTTCTTTGTTTTATATTAGTGTTAAAATGTCTTAACTATGTTTTTTTTAAAGGAGGCATGAAAGATTTAGGAATATGTTTTAGGCACATTTCATCCTAAATAACTAAAATGAAAGAAGCTTGGATGTTTAAGCTTTAGTTATGGAAATTTTGATTCTATGGGTACCTCATTGAATGGAGCATGTGAATAATACTTCAGAGGAATGATTTGAGAATTTAGTAGTATAAAACATGTACCCTTTAAGACTTAAGTACTATACCTATATAAATGTTTGTTGCAAACAAAGAGTTAACACAGTAGAGTAAAAATATCTGAGTTAAGATTTTTGCTCTATCACTTCATAACTGTGTAACAATCTTAAACCAAGTTATTTATTTACTTGGCTCTAAGCCTCAATTTCCAGATCTCTTAAAGACAGAGAATACTGTTTACTTTATAGATTGTTGAAATGATTAAACTGAATAGGACTTCCTTTTGCAGTAATGCCAGCTTAACTTATTCAGATAAATACCCTGCTAAAAACAACTAAAAGTGAAGCCTGGAGGACACCAATGTGAACAAGTTGAAATCATCGCAGAAGGATACAGTTCGTCAGTTTATGATCTTCACACAATCTAGTGAAAAAAACAGCAGTAAGTTGTTTGTCTCAAAATGACTAGAAATTAGATGTTGCAACAGACAATTGTTTTCCAAAATCCTGAACTTTATATACAAGAGAGTGTAAAAGGAACATCGGCCAAGAAGAAGTTAGAACAACTGTATAATAGATACAAAGGTCCTCAAGATGAAAATAAAAGTGGAATAGATAGTATCCGGCAGCTCTGTGACGACCTGGCCCTCGACCCCGCCAGCGTGAGTGTTTTGATCATTGCGTGGACGTTCAGAGCAGCGACACAGTGCGACTTCTCCAAACAGGAGTTCATGGACGACATGACAGAATCAGGGTGTGACAGCACAGAGAAACCAAAAGCTCAGATACCCAAGATGGAACAAGAATTGAAAGAACCAGGATGATTTAAGGATTTTTACCAGTTTACTTTTTGAATTTTGCAGACAAAGAATCCAGGACGAAAAGAATTAGATCTAGAAATGTCCATTGCCTGCTGGAATTTAGTGCTTAATAGAAGATTTAAATTCTTAGACTTATGGAATGAATTTTTGTTGAAACATCATAAATGATCAACACCAAAAGATCCTTGGAGTCTTCTTTTAGACTTCAGTATGAGGATTGCAGATGGCATGTCTATTATGATGAAGAAGGTGCATGGCCTGTTCTTATTGATGACTTTGTGGAATTTGCACGCCCTCAAATTGCTGGGACAAAAAGTACAACAGTGTAGCACTAAAGGAAGCTTCTAGAGTGTACATAGTCTGTACAATAACTACAATGGAAAATTGCACAATCAATTTCTGCTGGCTGGACTGAACTGAAGATCAATTCTAGCAATTCAGACTGAGGGTTGAGACCAAACTTTAAGAATGAAATGTGTATAAACCTCTGGGCCCAGTGCTTGCCCCCCCCCCCCCCCCGCCCTATTGTGGGTGCTTAATAAATGGTTGGGAGCACCGAAGGTAACAGCAAGAGTTGGAATTCAGGGCTTCTCTGCCCCAGTCCAGGATTCTTTCCTAAAGAGAAGGAAAAAGGTGGCAACTTTCTTTTAGAAATTAATGTCTGAAAAACTGTCAAAGTGAGGTTATATTTTAAGACAGTGTTCTTCATAATACTTCATGTTCCTCTTTACAGTTCTGGTTTTGGGTAAAGTAGAGTGGCATCATAGCCACGTTAAATTCCACAAATTCAACTATACGTGCTCTTTCACCTTTCTCTTGTTTTGAAATTTTTTTCTCATACTATAAAGCCATGTTTTGCATATATACACATGATACACTGTATGTTACTATTCAAATACATTTAAATAGTGTACAATATATAAAACTATGTATGCTGTATGTTATAGACAGTTTAATGAAATTTTCAGGGATATATTTAACTTTACTTTTGTTGTATGCACTGAATTTAGAATCTGGTATCTTTAGAAGTGACTCATTTTAAAGGATACTATGAAGAAGACTGTTGCTTTCCTAGTTATTTCATACCTGTATTGTAATCCTTGTAGAACTGATATAACCATTTCCAAAATATTCTAAGGATACTCTTCTTTAATGCTTACTATTAGATGTATATCTTCAAAGATGAAACTGGTAATTGTGATAGGAATCATACCAAGCATGCGTGGATGCTCCCTACTAGATCACAAACATCCCTAGGTCACATCTGAGCGTTGATCATCTCTCTGTCTATCTTAGCATCTTGCCAAGTGTTCTGCAGAGTAGGCACTCAGAAAAATGGTTGCTAAGAGAACAAAGGCTATGCCAGTGTTGCTTATTCTTTGTGTATACAGAGTCATGATGGTTAAATTTGTCGGTAAGCCAGTTTGCATGGATTAAAAATCAATCTCAAGAGCTATCTCCCCCTCCCCTTTTCTTTCAGTGTATATACAAGAACACTTTACCTGAGATGGAGGCCAAAAGTGAAGGTAAATCCACTTCCTAGGGGTGTGTGTGTGTGTGTGTGTGAGTGTGTGTGTTGAGAGAGGGAGGATATTGGTGGGGTAGAAAGGTAGTGGAGTAAGGACAGGCTTTGGAACCAGATGCTCTTGAATCTTAATTCTTCCACTTACTGCTCTATGACCTTGGGCAAGTCTCTTTAAGCCTCAGTTTCTTCAGCAATAAAATAAAGCTGTTAATAACTACATTGCAGAGTTGTTAAGGATCTGAGGTGATTTAAATTCCCAGCTCCATGCTTGACAAAGTAGATGCTTGATACATTTAAATAAATTAAATAAAAATAGTTTCTGAGATCTGGTGCAAGCCTGGAAAAAATATGCTGTGCTCAGACTATTACTACCAGGACAATGGCTGGCAAACCTACCAAGCTCTGTAGTCATAGCCCAGGGGCTCTTTTTCATTGTTTCAGGGATAACATGGAACAATTTTTTCTTCTTTCATTTTGTCCTAAACTTGTTTCTAGTTTCTCTTCGGAATCTGGCCAATGATCCTGTTTGAGCCTCTCAGGAAGCACTGATGAATTATTCCACCAAGAAAACAAAACAAAGCAAAGCAAAGCAAACCACCTATCACTGGCCTGGCCAAATGAATAAGGAAATCCTTAAAGAGCTACACGTTTGTGACCATCGCAGCAAAGGAGTGACGTTCTGACAGACGCTCCCAGCCACACAGCGAATGAGGAATGGGGCTTGTTGGATGTTTAGCTCATGTCTTTATCTCATTTGTCCTCCTCTTCCGCACCCTTACCCTAAGATGTTTAAAAAGAAACAGACATGATGTATATGTATGCTAGAAAAATTGAATGCTAGAAAAATTGGGCTTTTCTTAACAGGTTAAGAGTTTGTGCTAATGATAGGAAATTAACCTTTCCCTCTTTTTTGACAAGGGTTGCATGTGAATTATACTTTTCTTAATATTTGATTAAATAACGAAAACAGCGAGGCTGGTAAAACCCCGTATCCAGATGGCCAGCTGTGAGTCAGCACTTAGCTGTGTCAGCCTTGATTTATATTATTGTCATAGTCACCTCATGGATGGTTTTCCAAAGTTAGAAAAGAAAACAAAAAAAAAGAGCTATCAGTGGGATTCTGGTAGTTCTTCGTTGTCTGCTTCTGTGCTAGTCGGAGCGTCAAAAGCAAGCTTAGACCTGCCACTGTGTTCTGTACTTGTCACATCCCAGCTCTGGCATTTCTATGTGTGGCCACAGCCAATCAGAGTGGGTGGGTCATCTTGTAACCTTTATGAAGGTCACGAGGACATCTCTATAATGTGTCTCCAGCCAGTTAAAGGTGGTTGTTCTGTTTCCTTTGATCTTTACAGATCTTTAAGTTGTTACTGTTTTTATGGCTAGGCAAACATGATGGGTGGTCTGGCCTATCCATATTCCATCCTCCTAGCATAATTTATTTGAAGTTACTAGTGAATGTCGTTATACTCTGACTTTTTAAATTATGCAATATTTTCCAGTTTTCAGAGAGGCCATGGTTATATCCAGGGAAATGTGTTAACTAGAGCTAAATGATCAGGATCCTATTTACATAAAGCTTATTAGAATACTTATGCCTTCATTTTTTGAAGGAAATAGATATAAGTATTAAGAACAGTTCTAACGTACTTGAACTTGTAACAGAACTCCCCCAAATTAAAGTGCTAAAAAATGGCAGTGAGATCTCATTGTAAGGCAGCTAGTTCTAATTTGGGTTTGAATGTATATCTAACAAATTCTAACACTTTTCACAAACATAACACCTGTCTGGATTTAAAAACCTGATTTAACCCCTTTGTTCATATATTACCATATTTGTAGCTCTGTACCATTTAGCATTTTTATTACTTTTCCTGCTTATACATTATTATAAAATCTAGATTGTTTTTACCACATGGTGACATTGCCCCAGATTAAATCCTGAGCCATAGCTTCAAAAGAAACTCTTTTTTCTTATGCAAAGGTATTAAACAGTTCTGTCATTTTTCCAGTATTCAGTAATTAGCCTTAGTACAAATTTAAAACCAATACGAATTGTGTTGTTTTTCTTCACCTACTGGCCTTAGTTTTAGTCCAAGTACTATTTTCCTTCCCTTAGCATGCCAACATGCCATTAGGCAGATACTTCCATCTACTTTTATGATCCTGCAGCATGAAAAGCATTTGCCAAAAAATAAATCTAAAAGAACTTTGGTTGTGCCTTAGGAAAATACAAAACTAAACAGTTCCATCACACAGCCCAGAAGACAATTCTTTATTTTACCACAAAGTTCTGACTTCTGGCTACATTTCATGTGCAGCTACTTTGGCTGTCAGCCATCTTACATTTCTAATGACTTCATTTGTTTCACACCGTTGTCTTTTGTACTGTTCACTGAAGATACACTTCTGTATAAAGAAACAAAGGCACATCCTTCACGATAATGCCGCTCAGCATTGGAGACAGGTTCTGCAGTATTGAAGGCAGATCACCAGTGCAGAGAGCACGCCCTGCCAGAGGCCCTTTAGAGCAGTTTCTTGAATGAGCTATTCAGCCACCACTTGTTGAATAAAGTTGCCCAGCACCTCACTGGAGAAGCATGGGCACCACTGGGGGACTTGGAACACTGTGGCCAGTTCTTCAAAGACCCTGTTTTCTGTTGTGAAAACAGCATGAAAGCTCAGCCTAAAACATTTCAGAAGAACTGAGCAAAAAGCAGAGACTAAATCCAGGCTTGTTAATTTTCCAAGTTAGCTTGTACCTCACACGTGGCTCTTTTTAGCAACCCCAGTATTCGCACACTCAAGACTTTGTATCTGTGCCATACGAGTATTATGGAAATACTGCTGACCTTCAGGATATTGCCAAATCATCTTTATTTCAATGGCATTATTTTTTTCCTTCTATGATTCTGGGTGGGCATTACAGGGTGGGCTTACTATGCCCCTTCCTTGCCTTTATTTTCTTGGAAGACTTGCTGTTAACTAGAGTATATAAAAAAACCTGTTTCCTGCTGAGCAAATAATGGTTTGTTTGCATATTACCTGATGTGAAAGGTGCTCATCTCTGAGCCCTGTAGCAAATTATATTTTAGAAAACATTAATACTTTATAAGGATGTGAAAGAGCAATTTGCTTGCACACTTTAATATCCTTCCTATGCTGCCATTTTCACTGCAGAAAATTGAAATCAGTTCCATTTTTTAATTTTTATTTTAAGGAAATACTAGGTGAAAGGTAGTGGTTGTGTTAATCTGATTGATCACTCTAGCCGCTCTGCTCCATCTTGGTGCTTTCATGAAACTTTGCCACCACATGAGGTGATCTCTTTTATCCTCGTGATATTATTTAAATTGATCACAGGAGAAACATTTGTTTTTCAATGATCTACAAATGAGAACCCCAAATAGTGATATTTGGTTTAGCAGAATTCGATCAAATATTATGATTTAACCTTACTGCAAAATTTCCAGGACTGTTAAAATCTGGGCTTTCCTTACACTTAGAGGGTTTTTCTTATACTAAGGGTAGGAAGTGTGAGACAAAATCAAAAGACCAAAAATTTCAGGTACACAATGCATGAAAATCTTTAAATGCCTGAAAAAACTAAGTTGTTTTAATGCAGACAATTTCAAATATAGCCAGTGCCGCTAAAAGGTATAAAATTATTTAAGGTTTACTTATGCGTCCTATGGGTTATGTATTACTTTTCTCTTGAAAAAAATCATTTGTTGCTAAGTTTAACAGTTTTAGCACCCAATTCCACACTTACATGACAGAAGGAATTCTTTTAACCCTGTGGTTTATGATATGCTACTGGATAAGCATTTGTGTAAAACTGATGTTTCAAAGAGAACCAGTTATAATTGGAATTTGCAACTATGTGGTGATTTGCAGATCTACCTCTGTCTTACATTTTGCATCATATCAATGCCATAATATAATTAGTTTGATCACTTGGTCTTGTTTTTCAGTGTCTAATATTACAGCTTATTCACTATGCTGTAAATATTTGGAAATAACGACAAAAATTTGGCTAAAGGTAGTTAATTAAACCCCTTTATGGGGAGGGTTGTAAAATGGGAGAAAAAGAAAACGGTTGGGACCCATCCAACTGGAAAAATTCAATGCTGTTTTTTAAACTGTTACCTTCTTTAAGAATTGGGAAACTTTTTAATTTAATGTCTAACTGCAGTTGCCAGCTGGAGAGAAGTTGCCAGTATTGCTAAGGTGTATGTGAGCGTGCCACTGGACTTAACAATTTCTCCTGTTGAAGAGGGAAAACCTTTCCTCTGCCCTCTTAGATTCAGTAATTGGGGGCCTGAGCAAAGACAGATTAGCAAAGGAAAAGGCAGATTTGTATTCACATACGTACACAGGAATTCAGAGAAAACTGTGACTCAAAGAGGCAGAATTTGGGGCGTGTATACCATCTTAATAAAGGAAGCGGAAGGGGAGAGAGGGCATTGTGGGAAAACAGATGACTTTTAGGAAAGGCAACGGGCTCTTAGGAGAACAGGTAGAAGATGTGATGGTTTTGTGACCATGTCTGTTCAGGTGTGGTACTGAAACTCCCAGGGGAGAGGATTTGTGACCATTAGGTTTTTTCCAGGAGGTCCTGCTTTTCAGCAGATAAAGAGGCCTCTTCCTGTATGTGTTGATTCCCAAATGCTTTCAACTCAAAATAATTTTTATGCACAGTGGTGTATTCCGGACCCCTTTATTTCCCGTCTAAACCTTCCTAAGTGTCACAGACCAGAAGCTGAGGTGGTGGCTGTGGAGAGATCTGTATTACAAGTTGGGAAGTAAGACATTTACAAACAGAAAAAAAGACATAGATTTATGGAGAAACAAAAGGAAAAACAATAATACTTGGAACAGAGTATAAACTGTTTTTTTTAGTCCAGACGTTCTAAATGTTGGTCTAGAATCATCTTTATGTGGTGGCATAAGGATGGTAGTGGCAGTCTCAGCCAAGGTTATTTCCCGGGGCTCAAAGGACCATGTTCTGGTGAACTTCCTGAGTGGCGCAAACTGTTTTGATAAGTCCTTTCAACTTATATCAAGTCGTCCAGCCTCAGCTTGCAAGGCTTCAGGAAAAGGGCAGTTTTAGTTCTTAGTGATGCCAAGTCAGGAGTGAAAGAAAATTGAAAATGTTAATTACTCACAAAAATGTACAAGATGGCAGTGAAACCGAAGGCCAAACGAGTCTGAGTCCAGGGTTCGTGCTGCCTGCGCCGCTCAGCCAGTAGACCGACACCAGAGCTGGGTCATAGAATAAGCGTTTATTATCAGAGCACTGTGGTCTGAGAGGGCAGCAGGTTAACACCTCCAAAAACTTCCTTAACATTCTCAGACCGGCTGGGGGTATTTAAGGGAAAAAATCTGGGCATTCCTCCAGAGGCTGCATGAAGGTTTGGGGGTCTGCATGGAGCCTTCCCTCTGGCCACATGATTCATCGGACAGGACATTCCAAGCTCAGGCCACGGGGGTATGATCTATTGTTAAGCTATAGGTAGGTGAAGGAAAGGTGAGGCCGGGGGCTGACAGGCCAGCCGAGCCCTGCTTCAGCACGATCCAGCTTATAAAGAGGCAAACATAAATAATGAACAGGATTCAAAATCTGTTAATCCACGATAAATCTGTTAATATACTTTTCCATTGAAACATAAAATTTCTCTCTATAATCACACCCCATTTTTATCGAAGATAATCAAGGTAAGACTAGTTTTGTTTGCACACAAGTCTAGTCTCATCAAACTTGGCCTGATTGTTTATGTATGTGCAGCAAGAATAGTAATTGATGACATAGGCCTTTTAAGGTTTGTTTTGCTGGAACTTTTATTAGGAATCTTAGATTGGACTTTTAAAAGCCTCGAGCTAAGAGACCAAGCCAAGAACTCACCATTAGACTTCACCTACAGATTTGGATGGATTCCTGTTCAAAGTCCCCAAACCATTCTAAGCTCCCTGGGCCTGCCAGGAAGTGGCTTTCCTTACCCGGAAGGATAGGAACCCTGTAAGGCTACCAGGCTGGTTTTTCAAGAGAGCTTTGTAAGCTCTGGCTCCTTTAAGTCAAATTTCATTCCTGAAAACTGGTTATATTTGATTCTATGCGCATCTCAAATATGACATTCCAGTCAAAGCCTTGGTAATATAACCAGTCTTTCCAGTTGTGTCCTGTTACAAGGAGAACAAATTCTTATTGAACTTATTCAAATAACTATATTGCCATGAAAATAGGAACATTCAATACGAGTTTCCAAATTTTGGAAGGATCGGACAAGGAGAAAAGACGTTTCATTTCTGTTTACAAAGATATAATCCAGTAAATTGCTGTAAGTTATGGATAGCTTAAGAAAAAGTTTCCCTGAATCCAGAAAAATAGAACATTAAAGAATCAGCAACACTCTAAGAAAAAGTCATAGAAGAAATTATAATTATTCTTTACCAGTCTATTCAGTCCCATGTGATAAATTCAGGTCTTCCTTAACTTTGGGTTAGTAGTTTTATGAGCCCATGAGTTTCTCCATTAGTTCTGGAAATCATTAGTTAGTGCAGTAGTATAATCTTAAAGTTACATAAGCAATGACATCAGAAGCCTGTACACCAGAGTACCTACTATTGTCTTTTCCGTGGGTTTCTGAGGCAGTCCTTTTTTGTTGAAAATTAAGCCTGTAGCTGGTGGCAAGCATTTTCAGGAAAGCATCATACCTGAGAATGACAAAAGGCTTAAAATGTCCATAGTTAAAGATCTGGTGAGTGTTTATTACAATGCAACTGACAAGGAAATTTGGTTGTCTCTGTGACATTCAACGTTTTAAGATAACTGGAGTTATGACTGATCACATTATGCCAGGACATATCATGGACAGCTATGACATTGACAAGTTTCTAGACATTTCACACAATTTCTGAAATATTAGGTTGGTGCCAAAGTAACTGTGGTTTAAAAGGTTAAAAACTGCAAAAACCGCAATTACTTTTGCACCAACCTAATGCTTAATAATATATACCCATAAAAATATAAGCTAGGGAAAGTTAAGCATCTCTTATCTGGCAATGCTTGCTGTGCAATTTGACATATCAAATAAATCTCATTAGTTTAACATCGCTCTTTCTACAAGGCAGACCAAATCCTTTGAGATTTTCCAGGGGTTCCCTGGGAAATCTCAGTCAGAGGTCAAGAAGATTTCATATAGAATTTGATTTGGGGAAATTGTTGAAGCATTTGAACACTTGATTAAGTAAAATCACAGGTCACTGTGAAACAACTTTAGTTACCCATGTAACCAAAGTGGCAATAATTGCAGTCTCTTATTAAGAACAGACCCAGAATCCAAGAAACTTTGTCCTTTGAACAGGGAATTACACCTGTACACTGTTGAGCTCATTTTTTAAAGAATTATAAACAAATGCATTCATTCTTAGCCAGCTTGACCACATAAATAAGATATGCCCCCCACCTCACCCCTTCTCTCCTCTTCCCTCCTGCCCCCATGCCCACCCCACCTTCTACAGACTCTTTACAACTTTCTATACCCATTCACATTTTTGTCCTTCACTTTCCACTTTCTCATTCCAGAACAACCTTTAATCAACCTCTAAGCAACTACTGTAGGACAAAATTACTGTCGATTTTTTCCTTAACAAAAACATATCTTTCATTCCTTTGAGACCTTTCAAGATTGTTTCCCTTCTTTTCATTTCTAGTATTTCTATTTACATATATTGATTCAAATTCTTAACCCTCAGTAGCCTTAATTTCAAGTGAAAATGAGGAAGTAGACAATTGTGAACTGTTACGTGTCAGCATTCTATAGCAGATTAGCAAATTTATGCATACACTACCTCAATGTCTAGAGGCATGTTTCTTAATAGCACAGTGTTTGAACGTAGTGAAAGAACATGTTTATTAACAGACCCAAATATGTTTAGTCTCTAAAAATAAGCAGTCAAAAGTAGATAAACTTAAGTTTAGTAATTAATGATTCAGTATTTTATCTTACTCGGAAATGACCTAGATCCAGATATAGATACTGCTTCACTTGAAATTCAAACTGAAGACAGGTTTATGGCTTTGGGCCATAAACTTTCCCCTTGGGTGATGAAACCTTGACATCATTGAAGGAAAAGTGAAGAACGTTAAAGATACCAATTTTCATCAAACATCATTCCTCTCTGATAGGCAATCAGAGCAGCTAAGGAGAAGACTAAAGAATTTAAACAACTATTAGCTACAGAATTTCTGCTATCGCTGCACATTCAGCCATTTGGAATAAGCAGTACTGACCCCCATTTTAATACACTTTAAATAGCTAGTATTGCTTCACAAGACCTTCATTTATCATGACATTCAGCAAAGTCCTATCTGTTTTGATTGGCAGCTAGTGTGGAAAGTGATTACAAGAATATTTCTTACTAGAAAACCCTAAAACCTAACTCAAGAAATTCAATTACAGGCATGCAAGTGACCTAAAATTGCCCCATTCTTGTTAGCTCAGCAGCTGGCAATTTTATAGCACCCACCACAGGTCACACTTTGCTCACAGTTCCTTTCAGTCCTCATTAACAAGACCCACTTCACGGCCTTAAAGAGCACAATGTTGATAGTTGAACTAGATTTAGTCATCGGTAATTTAAATATTCACAAAATTGTCACAAAGCTTCTGAAATTTCTGGCAACATCAGGTGTGGAGGCTATCACTTCCAAATTGAGTTTGCAGAAGTAACTGAAAGGTTCCAACAGGGCACATTTATTAGAGACATCTTTAAGCACATAAATATGGTGCCCTACAAACACTCATTCTGAGATCGTCTGTACCTGAAAGGAAATGATTAAAATATTCTATGATTACCAAATGGCTCTCGATCAAGTGTAGGCAAACTACAGCCCACAGGCGAAATCCAGTCTGCAGTTGTACGGTCTGCAAGGTAGGAATGATTTTTTACATTTTAAGAGTGTTGTGTAAGCACACAACAAGAAGAAGAATGTGCAGTGGAGATGTATTACTATGTAGCCTGCAGAGCCCTGGTTCTGGGAGTTTGCCTCCCTTCTCTTGACCTTCAACAAAAGACCTCCATAACGGAAATCCTGTAGCACTTCCCACTGCCCTTCTCGGCAAGGTGATTCGTGTGTATTTGTCAGAATGAAGTATTTTATACATTTAAGACATCTCTCACTTCTTTGTTGAATGTAATCATAGGATTTGTGTTTAAATATTTACACTATAAAATTATTTTTTCATATCAGTTTTACTAGATTGGTAACAGTCTGCTGCAAAGTGCCTAAACTTTTGAAAAAATGACATGATTTTGTTTTCATTATAAAGGGAATTCCATTCCATAGTGTAAAGTCCAAAAATGCTAGTTACGTTCAGCTTTGGAATTGACTTCCAGAAAGTTGAGACCATTTTTTCTCATGCCATATGAAATGTGTCATGTAATAGTTTTCAAGGGACTAATAAGCAATCATAGTCATGTACATTTTCTTTAACCTTTAAAAAAGGAAAAGTTCAAAGTCCTTTCCACGATTACTCCTTGTCTCTTTTTTGGCTCCTCTTTTTAGAGGTAAATTGCTTAATACCAATTAATATGTGAGTCTATTTTTAAAAATAAACACTATCATCAATTTCCATTTAATGTACTGATCGGGCATTGTTCACTGTCAAGCATTTCCACACGTTTAATATTTCTGAGTCTTTTATAAATGTAACCAACAGATAAACTCTTCAAGTTAAAATATGTTTTCCTTGTTTCATTTTGGGGTAGATGTTTGTTCTGCTAGCAACTATTTAATAAACATAGGTTGTTTATTAAACAATCTATACAAGGAACTAACCATTTTCAGGTGAGCTCAGATCTGCTTATTCACTTTTTCCATTTGATTTGCCAATGCCACAGTCATTGTTCTAGAAGATAATAGAATTATGTATTTTTATCTAGTCTGCTATAATCTAGATTATATTTCAGCATCAGTTACCCTTCTATAGGTGAAAATATTAAATGATACTGTTTTGAATAAGACTTCTGGTAATGTTTCATCCTTGGTTTATATTTAATATATCTATACATTTACGTAAATGCAGAGTCACCGTGATTAGTTGCACGGTTTATGCACTACACAAAGTCACTCAGTTGGGGGAGGGGGTTAGTGGAGGCTGAAATCCAGCCTGTGCTCAGCTTTCAACGTGTGTACCTTGGTAGGATTACATCTCAAGACACACCTTATCCTAATTTCCAAGTGAAGGGGGCCATATAGGCCAAGAGTAATCCTGTTCCTGGGAAAGGATGTTTAGTAATTATGGATTGTTTAGTCTTGAACTCTCCTGCAATACCTTTCTACTCAAGCCTAGGTAATTTACAAGGCTAAAAGCTAATAACTTCTCAATGAAACATTTCTGATCTATAAATACATAGCATTCTCAACTTGAGGAGCTCTGGCGTAAACACATGAACTTTCCAGCTTCCCACAACGAAGGGGGACATATCAGAAACAGAAAAAAAAAAAAAAAAAAAAATGCATAAGCCACGTCTGTCGATGGTTTGGCAATGGCCAGAGTGCCATTTACAAGATGTACAACAAATTAGAATTTCCCATAACTCAACCGAGTTCTCCAAACCACAGCTTTTAAATACTAGCTTTCCTAGCCAAGCCTGCTGGAAAGGGTAATTTTCATCACTGCTGACCATATGGTAGATTCAACTGACCCCTCCTTTGTGTGTCAGAGAGGGGTAGCCTTGCCTGGATCAACAGAAAAACTGGCAAGAGGTAAACCATGAACCCTCCCTGACAGACAACAAGTGAAGTTGCAAAACATATTGAACTGTCCTTTGTCAATGGATGACTAAAACGGAGTAGAATTGTTTCGATTCTACCTGTGTACAGGGCACACCTTTCTAAACCACTCTGCCACACACACCCTACACACGAGAATGCATCATTTGATTTAATGACTTCTTAATTGATCTTTCTCTAGGCTCAGCTCTGGCATGTCTGGTATTATTTTTTCTTATCTTTTTCTTTTGCTTCTGCCACGGACTGGTATGCAGAATGGGTCTACCTAGGTGAGAGAGAAAGCAGGACCTGTCCCACTTGGTAGGGTGAATTAGTACCAAAATAAGGCTTGATTCTCGAAGGAAAAAATGGAGAAAGCAATAAAAGAGAAAGAGAATTCATTTCCTGAGCCCTGCTATGTGGGGTCTATGTGGCGCCGTGCCATCCATTCAACGACCTGGAATGCGGTGTCTGGGTTAGGTGCTAGGAGAGCAGTGGAGAACAAGACACCCTGCCCTGAGGCTCTCACAGTCTGTTAGTGTCTAACAATTGTGCCAGTTACACTTGGGATGAGTGTCGTGGAGGAAGAGTATCGAGAGCTCCGAGAGTGTGAACTAGGGAACTGCAAAAAGGAAGACTTCCCTGAAGGTGGACATTATGTTAAGACCTAAATGATGAGAGGAATTAGGAAAGGTAGAGAGGCTGCTTATAGCAGAGAGAGCAAGAGGGTGACATGAGGTCACAGAGGGCTTAGAAAACCATGGTAAGGATTTTAATTTGGAAACTCTAAAAGGGTAGAGAGCAGATGAAAGGGAGCCAGTGTGGATGTAGAGATACTGGATAGAAGGAGAATGCAGTAGTCCAAGGACAGACAATGGTAGAGAGTGGCATTGAAAGTAGAGATAGAAAATCAAATATATCTGTTACATGGAAAGAAGCAGATTCAGGGTGAATTATCAAGTAAGTTTTTGAATTCGTTGAGTTTGAAGTCTGTGAGATAGATACAGAACGTCCTCAAATAACGTCGTTTCATTCAATGTTGTTTCATTATAACGTTGAGGAGAGGAAAACAAAATTGATTCCTGGACTGGGCCACTGCGTGGAGTCTGCACGTTCTCCCCTAGTCTGTGTGGGTTTTCTCCAGTACTCCGGTTTCCTCCCTGTCTGACGGTGAGGCAAAGTTGTAATGGTCACCATTATGAGAAGGTATCTTCAGACCCACAAATGAAGCAGGCAACTCCATAGAATATAACAGAATTTTTTATGGGGTAATTTACTGACAGGAATGTGGGGTGGGAGTGAACAGATGACCCAACAATTCTGTGCAAATTATCCTCTGCTCCAGAATCTTTTTTATTTTATTTTAAATAATATAACTCAGGTACTAACGATTAACAAGACAAAGGGACAAAGAATTCAGTAGCAATCAGAGGCCATTCCTCCTGGTGGTCTCGTGATAGATGCTTGTTTAGAATCAGCACTATCACCGATTTGATATTTATCTCAGTAGTCATGCCATTTTGTTAACTAACAAAAATATTTATAGCTACATTTTAAGGAACACAGATAATCATCAACTAGAAGACTCTGATAGGCTTGCTAAGGACAGTGAGGTTGGTCAAAGGTCACAGCATGAAACTTAGAAATGCAAGGAAGTCTGGGCCACAGAGACGGAGTTGGTTTTGTTCCCATCTATGTCTATACATTCCCATATTCCAAAGATCGGCACGTTAGGTTCACTGGCACTGTGTATATCGTCCCCGTCTGAGTGAGTGTGGGTTTGTGTGTGAGTGGCCTTGTGATAAAAGGGCGTCCTGTCCAGCGTGGGCCCTGCCTTGTACCCTAAACTGCAGGGATAGGCTCCGGCTACCCTTGACTCTGAACTGAAATCAGCAGTTTGGAAAAGAATTATCTTACTTGTTTTTATTCATCTTTCTTAAATGTATGCATAGCTCACATTTATTTCAATGTTTAATATTAGAAGTGTTTTAGGTCCTTATTTAGAGTTTTAGTGATTTTTTTTTGTGGCCAGAACTATGCAGTAGGAACGTAACTGTTGTTTATGTCAATTAGCCCATGGTAAAATTGGTTTCCTTATATGTCGTTTTGCTTAAAGTCACAGTTTCCAAGAACCTATCGGTGCTGTTAAGTGAGGACTTACTGTATCCTGGTGGAGAGCTCCAGGACAGGAAACGTGGACCTGGAGCTCAGCGGAGAGGTCTGGGCTAAAGACATAAATTTGAGAATCAAAAGCATGCATGATATCTGAAGGTATAGGACTGGATGAGATCATGGAAGAAAAGAGAGGGTCTCAGACTTGAGTCCTAGAAACCAACCATCGAAGGATTAGGTAGAGGAATTTGGAAGGACAAGGGCACCTCCAACCAAGGAGAGTCACCGGTCACTTAGAAAGGACACCTGGAGTGAGGGCCTGAGTTCTAGTTGCTCAGGGTCTGTGGATGCCAGTGGCTGGGCTGGGGACTGTCGTGGGCAGGGCCCTTTGCGAGGCATGAGGGGTGGACGGCACTAACCCCGACCCAATGCTACACTGAGACAGCAGGTTCTGAGTTGAAGCCCGTTAGCGTTAGTCCTGGCAACGTGCTATTACCTACTTCCATCCTTGTTGGCGTCTGCAGACCTGGCTTAGCATCCTGGTCCCCCCCTGAAAAGCAGTGTGATGTGGCTAAGTCACTTAACTTTAAATGTTGGATTTTACATCTGTCAAGTGTAGGGTTGTCTTGAGGGTTAGCACCATGGTGTAGTATGAATCTAATTATAATGGGTTTTCTGAATAGGATCCTTCCTGTAAGAGTAAGAGTGCCTCCTCTAGGCCTGCCGGGGGTACCTCAAAACTTCTGGACAAACCTGAGAAGTCAACCCCTCTTCTAGATCCTTCTCTCACTGGCCAGTTCAACCTGGAACAAGGGACCATCCAACTTTCCTCTCCTTCCTGGTCACCAGGTACCTGCCTGTGTCCACAGAATCTGTTTGTCTTGGCGTGGGGACAGATGCCTCTGCCTTAACCCACCCCAGTTTTTCCAGACTGGGCTGTGGCAGAACAAGCACTGGACTTTTTACACTAGATTAAAACACCCGGCCATTGTAAAAGAGAGGGCTGAAAAGGAGTCAGGGTTGCTTTCATTCCATTCCTGAACAGTACACATCCTGCCACACCCACCAACTGCATACATCTCACCAAGTTCCTCCCTGGCCATTCCAGAACCTTTCTAGAGGTCACAGCTGCCTGTCCTAAAGCCTATTCATTTTACTCCAATAAACTTACCCCCATTTAACTTTCTTCCCACTTCAATTTATCCACACACTTCCCAAAAGACATTTTTGCTAAGCAGAAAAGATGAGTTTTTAGCAGGTTTGACGAAAATGAGTTAACAAAATTAAGTCATTCGCCAACCTGGACAGATAGATGCCTGCTTTGTGCCAATGGGCTCTGAGCCATGAGCGGGACAGGAGGGGCTCAGTCTGGGGAGGAAAATGGTGAGGTCCCTCCCTGGGGCTGCACCCTTGCCCTTATTTGCCCCAGACTTAATTGGTGCTTCCATCGTCTTTCAGTCCTTTATCCTCCCACCACTCGCTTCCCCCCTAATTCTTATACCTCTCTCTTATCCAGACGTCCGCCGCCCCCCAGGCCCCTCTAAATTAGCGAGAAGGACAAGGAGCCCGAGACGTGAACGTTCTCGCAGAGTACCCCATAAGTCACCAAGGTTCGAGGACACCATCCCTGCCATGTTGACAGCAGCTGCCCAGTTCAGGCCAGGGCCGCCCCTCTCTCCCGTGGATCACTGTACCGCCCCCTCTGGGTTCCCTGCCTCTAGGCTTGCTCTCTCCAGCCTCTAGCCCACCATATGGGCCACTGTAACGTACTCTTGCAAACAGATGTGGACTTGTCAAAACCTTCAAACACTCAAGTTACGACTGCAGGCATGACATTGAAGTCCCTTCAGGGTACCTTTCATTTACCTGCAACTCTCAGTATTTACCCCTCCAACCACATTAAGCCTGGAGTGTGTCCCAGACATGTCTTGTTTATTCCCAGACAGACCTCTATGCCTCTGCCCAGAGTGCCCTCTCCCTCTTTACACTACTCCTTGCTTTCCGAGACAACTTACCTCCTCAAAACCCGTTAGTAGGTCACAGATGGCCACAAGTGTTTGAAACTCTGCCTCACCCCTTGTATCTGGGCTGGTCTTGTGACTTGCTTTGACCAACAGGATGCAGTGGAAGTGACAGGATGCAAGTTCCCAAGCCCAGGTCTCAAAAGCTCTTGCAGGTTCCGCCTTCACCATCTTGGAACCCTGAGACCACCAAGCCATGAAGCAGCCCAGGGTGACGGAGCCGCAGGAGAGCGAGGCCCACCGCCCTGGCTCAGCAGCTCCCGGCTTACAGTAGCTGAATAGGGCCACACTGCTGAGGTCCCTTGTGGTCACATTGGACCCACCAGGATAATCCAGGATTACTTGCCTTCTTAAGGTCAGCTGATCAGCAACCTTCATTCTGTCTATAACCTTAGTTCCCCTTTCCCATGTGACCCAACATGTTCATAGGTCCCTGAGATCAGGGCGCGGACGTCTTCTGGAGGCCATTATTTTGCCTATCACAGTGTCCCATGAATATTTGTTAAATAAATGAACAGTAATGAAATAATGAACAAAAGTGAATAAATGACCAAATGTGCTCCCTTCACACAGACCTGCCGAATGTAAACTCTCATTCTGGACAACTGAGGCTCATTAAACCTGAAGTCCCTTCCCTCTGCCGTTTCTCAAGCTGCCGTTTCTCAAGCGCTTGCAACAGACAAGAAAACAAGAATGCTGAGGTTTGGAGAGGATACCTCTGTATAGTCAGTCGGGAAAGCCTGAATTCTGTGCTTTAACCATTTGCTCCCAATTTCCCTGACAGGCAAGTGGATTATCCCCACTTGACAGGTAAAGAGATTAAGATTCAGAAACTTCACAGCTCAGAAGGGTCAGTGCGGCGCAGTTACAAGCCTGCTGTGTCACTGGATTTTGATCACCTCGTCTCTGAAGTTGAGCTGCTCATGTTACCAGGCCCAGCAAAGGCTCGCGGCCCATGCAACTCTGACACCGCCTGGCCTGGCTCTAGCCCCGCTCACCTGCCCGGCTCATCGGGTTCGTGCGGCCCGTGACCGCCAGGGGGCGCGCCTAGCACATGGTTTCTGCCCGGAGACAGGCGGCGGGTCCGTGAGTCGGTATAAACCTGGACCCCCCCGGAGACTATGCTGCCAACTCCCTTTACCTTGCCGGCGTAAGTGATGTCATGAGCAAGGAAAATGATGGATCTGTCTCACGCAAACACAGATGCAAAATCCTACACGAAATGCGAGCAGACGGAATGTGGCAATATGAAAAAAGAAGAATGCATCAACACCTTAATAGGTTTATCCCAGAAATTCAAGGTGGGTTTAGCATTAGAAAAGCATAATATATGCATAAAAAAGGAAGATCTGTCAGTGAGGTACAATCATATCAAGAGAAATTTGAGTATCTCAGATGTGAGAGAAAAAATTTTTTTTTCTAAAGTTCAATATCCATTTGTGATTTTAAAGAGAATCTCAGTAAAAGATGGAAGCATTTTAAAGAATTTTCTTTAAGATTTGGAACAAGACCAGATGTGCCCATCTTCACCACTTCTGTTCAACATTGTCCAAGACTTGAGAGCACAGCAAGGCAAAATAAAGATTCAAAAATAGAATACCTTGAAAAAAGAAAGAAAACTATCAAAACCTCAGAGGTTAGCAACTCTGTCAGATCCAACTTCCCCTTTCTCTAATAAATTAATGCCATATGCCCTATCCTAAAATGAAATTATTAGATAATACAACCTGTCCACAAATATATTTTAAAAAAATCAATATAATTATTTAATTTTAATGTAAAATATTAATAAAAGACAAATACTTTTAAATAAAATAATATGAATTTTGATATGTAAATTCTTGAGCACAGCAAAAAAACTCCCTTATAAGTTTCCAAATCTCCCCCCATGGGGCTGTGCACCACTGAGAACCATTGGTCTACATAGAAAACCCACCAGAAAGCACACACAAAAATCCTATATACATATATAATTGATTAGATTAATAAAAAATGTATCAATTTTTCCAGATATAAAAGCAATGTACCAAAATCAATTTAATTTCTATATAGTAGTACTGAGCAGTCAGGAAAAGTCATTTCTCAAAAGTAGCATTTAGAATAGGAATAAAAAGGTATCTAGGACTGAATCTAAATAATATGCAAAGAAATAATAAAAAATTATTTTCAGGTATTATTTTAAACATCTACATTAATGTAGAGCAATATCATGTTATAAAGCTCCTCTATGCCCCTGACTTCCTTGGACCCTCGCTCCAACCTGGGAATAGGGATTATGATCATCCCATTGACCAGATGTGGAGACTGAGGCCCAAGTAGGGGAGTGACCTGCCCAAGGTCACACAAGTCTGCTGGGCTTGCACCTCTTGCCTGTCATTCCTGGGCCCTGACCACTGCCCTAGGCTCCTGATGTCAACCACACCCAGAGTCCAAAGTCTGCAGCTGCATAAGGCCAGAGGTCAGATCTCTGAGTTCCAGAGAAAAGGAGGCAGGTGGCAATTTGGTGACACACACACAGACATAACATTATTCATACCTTCAGTGGGAGGAAAACCTCCTCAGCCCCACCCATCTCACTGGCACTTGGGAGCAGGAGCCAGCAGCCCTTTGAGGCAGAAGGTGAGAGGTAAGGCCACACCCCAATGTCCTACCTAGCCACTCCCTCAAGCCCAGAAGAAAAGGGCAAATAATGATTATGGTGAGACTGGAAGCCAGAGCCTGAAGAGCCCTGAGAGATGCCCTCCTTGCCCCCACCCCCAATGGATGGGAAAGTGGGCCCAGCTCAGCATCACACAGCAGGGCTGTGGCAAACAAGGAGGCCAGGCCTGACCCCAGCTCAGAATTCATCCCTGAGGAGGGGACGCGTTTGGGTTTGAATGGTGAAGACTGTGTTTGTCTGCCCCTGGCCCCCTGAATTCAGTCAGGCAGAGCTACATTCACCTGTGCAAAGAATAACGCTGGAGTCTGATCAGAGCCTATATTGGGGGAGTATTGCCTGTGGGAGCACAGACGACGGGTCCCCAACCCTGTCTGGAGCAGCAGTTTTCAAACTGTGAACTGAGATCCATGAGTGGGTCATGAAATCAATTCAGAGTCTGAAACCGACATTAAAAAAATAAATTAAACAGAACAAAATAGAAATACCAAGTGAATCACAAATGGTAAAGATAGGATCATGATAGAAAATGTACTTCTAATTTGTGATTGTGGTTTAAAAAAAAAAATGTCAGCAACCTTGTGACAATAAGGTTGCCAGATTCAAGATCAACATACAAAAGCCAATAGCATTTCTCTATACCAGACATAAGCAACTAGAAAATGTCATTTTTATAAAGGATAACATACATATATGATGTATGGAGCTTACTTTCCAATGGTTCAGAAAAAAGTGTGAGTGTATGTGAAAGAGAGGAGAGAGATAAAGCAAATGTGGCAAAATATTAACAATTGGTGAATTCAAGTAAAAGATATAAGGGTATTCATCATTCTTACCACTTTTCTCTTATTTTAACATTAAAAAAAAATAAAAGGTTGGGGGGAAATACCACTTACAATAGCAACAAAAATATAAAATATCTAGAAATTAAGTGAACATACAAGCCTCCATGGAGAAAAAATATTAAACTCTAATAAAGGACAGAGACGGGCGGCCAGATGGCTCAGTTGGTAAGAGCACAAGCTCTTAGCAACAGAGTTGCCGGTTCAATTCCCGCATGGGGGGGTGGTCTGCGCCCCCTGAAACTAAGATTGAAAACGGGTGACCGGACTTGGAGCTGAGCTGCGCCCTCCACAATTAGATTGAAGGACTACGTGGAGCTGATGGGCCCTGGAGAAGCACACTGTTCCCCAATACTCCCCAATAAAAAATTTAAACATAAATAAAGGACAGAGATGAAGATCTGAATAGAAAGATAGTACATGTTCTTGGATGGAACTGCATAATATTATCAAGACGTCAATTCTTCCCACATTTTTAAATTCAGTACAGCCCTCATTAAAATTCTCCATTTGGATTTTTTTTTTTTTTTTTTAGAAACTCAGTAACCTTACTCTAAAACGTAAGCAAATAGCTAAGTCACTGTTGAAACTTAAGAGTTAGAGGAGACATTTGTCTTACTCGATTATGACCACAAAGCCATGATGATCCAAACAGTGTGGTTCTAAAGCTGGAACAGGCTGAAGAGAGGCGAGAGCTCAGAGGCAGCCTGTGCAGGGAGGAGCCTGACGTGTGGGGCGGATTTCCCTGTGGAGCGGGTGGTGTGGCCCACGCTATGGGAGGAAGTGCGCGTACCACTGGGTCCTTACCTAACGCTGCAGTGAGGAACGTACCTTTGCTGGGTGACAGTCCTAAACGTGAAATGTAAAACTATAAAAACAACAGAAGGGAGTACAGAACGTCTTTGTGGCCGAGGGGTGAGGAAGGACTCTTCAAACAGATTTCAAACTCATAAATGGAAGATTTGTATAAGCTTGAATTGTTTTTTTAATTTTTTAACTTTTCCAATTATAGTTGGCATGTAATATTCGTTTCAAAAAGCTTGAATTTGAATGTATCAAGCCTAAGGAAAGATATCTGTTCAGTGAAGAACAAAGGTAATAGAGGCTGACAGTGGGAGAGACATTTGTATGATCTAAAGCACACAACGGAGCAACGTCCAGAATATACAAACCAAAACCCCAACAGAAAGCTGGGCGAAAGAGGCAACATCTACGTTAAGAAGGGGAAACTCTGAAATTTAACAGAATAAGAGGAGATCCTTCAAATTATTAATGATCACAACAAAAAACAAATTAAAACAATGAGCTAGCAACACTTACAGACAAGGAAAAGTTAGAAATGTGACCCTCCAATGTGACCCTCCCATTTCTGAATTCTCAGGAGAGAACCATTAGCAGCCACTCCCAACCTCAGAGTTCGGTGTATCTGGCTCTGAAACTGGTTAAGACGGTTACTTGAATATTCCACCCCAAAACACCAGGCCGTAGGAGCCTCCCTTTTTGAGCCACTCCCTCTCCCAAGGGGCTTCCTTTAGGTTTCTCCAACAAGAGCTAGGCAATTAAATTTGCTGGGGTTTTAAAAATAAATTATTATTATATGAGTTTCACCTGGGAAACACTGTCATATACGGGAGCAATGAAGATAGGGGATTTCTAGCCTGCAGCAGAGAAGATTCTGTGCCCAGGGCTCTGATGGGGTGGGGGGTATGGGTCCCACAGAACGAGGAAGAGGGAGGAGAATCAGCGCTAAAGACTCTCCCAAGTACAGTGGAAAGGGCTGCCCTGTGAGGGAATGAGCTCCCAGTTACAGGGGGATGTAAGCAGAAGTTGGAAAGCCAGTCAAGGACCCTTCAGAAGTGTCTTTTCCCTGGGGGAGAGAAGAGGAAGAGGAGGGAAAGGGCACAAGTGTGGGGTCAGACAGGACAGTTATGCCATTTCCTAATTGTGTGACCAGCAGAGGACTGGAGCCAGAGCTGCCTGGCATCACCAGACACTAAGTCTTCCCCAGAATGAGCCTCAGCGTCGCTCCGCAGGAGACTCCACCACTAACTCCAAGACCGGCAGCCTGAGTTTAGGGTCCTGGTCCTGGAAGAGACACAACCAACCAGGTGGGGATGCTGAAGAGGGCGGGATGGGGCTTCACGGTGGAGACATGGCAGGAGAGCTGAGGCCTGATGTCAGGAGGTACCTTGGAGAGGACAGGAAGAGCCTTCAGACGGGGGCAGATAACATCAACAAGGTCTGAGGCTGTGAGAGCAGGAGAGCACTTGAGAGGAGCATTGCAGGCCTGGGGAGGCTGCAGCCCAGGGCACAGGCAGTGATGGATGGGGTACAGGTGGGGAGTCGGACAGGGGCACAGACTTGGAACATTGTCCTGTGGGTGGTGGGTCATGGTTGCATAGCTGAATCTTCTCTGGCTCCATAGGAAGCTCCTGAGGGGGCTGGAGCTACACCGAGGGGAGAAACATCTGGGAAGCCTGGACAGAGGCTGTGAGGCGGTGGAAGAGACCCAATTAGTGTGACTGACTGAGAGGTGGATGAAATCTTTAACCCAGACTGGGAGCACTGGAGGGGAAGATGAGTGGACCTGAGTTTCTCTGTCTGCGAAGCGGGCTGATACTGGCCTCCCGTGAGCGGATCAGAGCGCGTCCGCCCTGTGGTCCTAGAGCCGTGCAGAGGAAGCGCGCCGTCCCTGAGCCCCTACTGTGTGCCAGGAATGGTCATTTAAAAACCTGCTCAGTCTTATTCCCCACACATGCCCCTCCTGCTGCCGTCCTAGCACAGCAACGTAAATGATCAATATAGGCTTGGAGGCAGCTTTCTCCATCTGACAAGGGCTCTCTTCGCGCCTCCAGGGGTCGGGGACCCCTCACACGCCCCACCCCGAACCTTGAGATGGGAACGCCTCTTCAGGTCCTTTTCCCAGCCCCCGGCCTTGGCCCTTGCCGCACTCATCGTACAAAATGCATGTCCAAAGGTCGGTGGCCTGCACGCCTTCCGCGGGGCTTGCACGGAACCCTCCCGCACCTGCTGACCTGGACTCATACCCGGGAGAGGGCGCGGGGGGCGGGGGGCTCCCAGAGATATTTCACAGCCGACAGAGCGAGGCTGAGAGGAAGGTAAGCAGGGAAAACAAGGGCCTGATCGGGCCCAGAGGGGTAGGGCTGAGCCACGCCGGCCCCCAAATCCCGTCCTATTTCCCAACCAGAACTCCGCAGCCACCTCCCGGCCAGTTAGCCCCACAGAGCGGGGCCAGTTCGCATGCGCAGCGGTCCTGGCCCTCCCGCCCCATTGAAGACCACGCCTCTATCCCCAAATGGGTGGAGGCAGCGGGGCGGGGCGGGCTGCAGCCTGGGAGTCCCCTCTGGAGCACCCGCCCCAGGCCAGCCCCATCTGATCCTGGGCCGGAACCGGAGGCGGCTGCCCCGGGCCGTTCCAGCCTCCGATCCAGTGCCCGCGCTGTGCCTGCATCCCAGAGTCCAGCTCGACCCGCGGCGACACGGCAGGTAGGAGGCGCTGCGCAGAGGGAGGCGTGTGCGAGCGCGCGCGTGTTCATGTGTGTGTTTCAGGATGTGTGTGCGGGTGCAACGTGGGCCAGTGCGTGCCCTGTGAGCATAGATCAGTGTGTCTGGGGGTGCACATCCAGCAGGCCGGGGAGGAAGGGGGTGAGCGCTGGCCTTCAGCTTCGGGGCACCGGGCATGGAGCATCCGCCAGGGCCCCCGGGGTTCGTCCCCACCCAACCCACACCCCGCAGCAAGGGGCCTCCCTGACCCCCGATACTCCACACGCCTCTGACAGTTCTGAAGCAGATTTCCTAGTTCAGACTCTTCCGGGGTTAACCCCCGGGGCTTGACCTCCTCTTCCTCACAATTTCCCTTTCCCTTCCCTTTCCAGCCCTCCACCCATCAATTCCACAACCCCTCCTGGGTGCCCTCCCCGACTCCCATCCCGGGTCTTTGGAGGCTTAGGAAACCTGGCAAAGCAGATGCCCTTCCTGATCCTCCTCTCAGGCTGAATAGGGACCCTTTTCCTGGGCTAAGGGGCTTGGGTGTGGTTTGAGGAGTGGGGGGAGGGTTGGGGAGATCTGGGAGAGTGGGTCTTGGGCTTCTCTGATCCTGCCTTCGCCCTTCAGCGTTGGGGGTCTGGGGAGACCCGCCTGGGGTCCAGCGGTGAAGTAGGGCAGGATATCATTAACAGGTGCCAAGTTCTCTCCAGGCTTAATTTCACGTGGTGGGATTCTCCCCCAGACTCCATAAGGGTGAGGAGAGTGGCCACAGACGGGTGAAGCGAGCTACTCTCAGGGCTCCTGAGGCAGAATTTGAACCTGGTTCAGCCTGGCTCTCAAGCCACAATCTTTTCCCTGCACCTGCCATGGAGAGAGAGGTGCCAAGAGCAACTACTCCTAGGATTCTAGGGAGGGAGAAATCTGAGAGGATTTCCTGGAAGAAAGGGGTTTGAGGGTGGGGTACAGCCTAGCTTTTAGTGTGAGGCTTCCTGGGGGAACCGCTGTTCAGTTGCAAGGATTGACACCTCCCAGGGTCTTTGGGCCTGGTCCTTGCTCCAATCCCCAAAGTCTGGGGCAGTGGTGAGAGGCGTGGATGCTTTCCCTGGCAGAGGGACTGGGAGGGGTAGAGTGGGCTCAGCTGGGGTGCTTCAAGCCAGGCCAGTGCTCCGTGCCAGGGCAAAGAGGTGCTCTGGTGGGGTCATGCCCTGAGGAGCTGCTCTACTGTCTGGTGAGGTGGGTGGGTCAACAGATGAACCCTTGCCCACAGCCCTTGTTAGGAGCCAAGGTTGGGGTCAGTTCCTGCCTGGGAGCTGGGGGAGATTTCACTGCAGATACATGGGTGCTGGGTCTCCAAAGATGAAAAGTTCACCAAGCAGAAAAGAAAGGGCGGGGTCCTGCAGGCCCAGGGAATAGATGAGTAAAGGCCTGGAGGTGTGAAACTGAGTGATAGGATAGTCTGTGGGCAGGCGCATTAAACAGTCAGCTGTGCATCTGAGAAGGGTCATCTTTGGCTGTTGTAGTGGGTGGGTCGATGCAGAGAGCAGTGAGGAGGAGGCCAGAGCAGGGACAGCCCTCTTCCTCTCTCCCCTCCCCTCTCCCCTCCCCAGCTCCCCATTGGAGAGGATCTGATAGGGGTTCCCAGAACAGAAGTGAGGGTGAATGGGAGGTGCTAGGGGCTGCATAGGGTCCCAGCTTGGGGAATGGTGGGTCAGGGAGCCACATCTGAGATGGGGCCACCACTGGCGGTGGAGCAGGTCTGGGAGAAGTTGACAAGGTGGGGGCTGGACACAGTGGTTGCAAGGGGCCTATGGGCTTTGGGGGTGCCATCCAGGACACTGCTCCCAGACCAATGCGTCTCTGGCTACTTTTGGCCCTGCTTTCCCCATGGGCTCTCAGGACAACCCTGAAGCCCTGGTTCCTGAACAGGAGGGCCTCCTGGACCTCCAGTGGGCCCAGGGAAACCTCTCTGTGACCCTTCCTACCTGCAGGACCTCGGCCTTTAGGGTCATTGTGTCCAAGCTTCTTTCTTGCTGAGACTGGCTCTGCACATGACCTTGAGGCAGGGAACTTCCCTTTGAGTTTCAGTTTCCTCCTGTGTGAAATGGGAATAAATGCTGCCTAATGCAGGGTTTTGGGGAATGACGATTAAGTTAAATGGTGTTACCTGCCACAATGGGGCATGTGGGAGAACTTCCCTGCTGGTGCCCAGAGCAGACAAAGCCCACGCACTGGTACCCAGCTGACCATCACTGTCGGGGTGTGCCCAGGGATGGCCACAGGATCTTAAGGTCTGGGGCATGAAAAGCAGAGCGCCTGTAGGCCTGCTCTGCCTGCCTCTGCCCCGCCAGTCCCTGCCCTGTTACCCACCCTCCCCCTCACCGTGTAACTTCTGCCAGTCAGGTGAGATGGGACCTAACTGGTTTGTTACTAATAATAGTAACTAAGACACTGAAGTTTGGGTGACTGTTTTACATTGGAGCAATTCAAGGTGTAACTTTACCCTCACTCACTCTCTCACTTCCTTGAGCAGGACGGAGGAGTGAGGCCACATACCCACCCACACTGTTCTTTACAAACAATCGTAGTTCTCTATTGCTGCTGTGACAAATTAACACAAACCAAGTGACTTCAAACCACACAAACGTATTCTCTTACAGTTTCGGAGGTCACAAGTCTAAAATGCATCTTATGGGGCTAAAATCAAAGCGTGGGCAGGCTGGTTGCTTTTGGAGGCTCCAGGGGAGAAATCTGAGGCACAAAGACGGTTACTGGTTTGCCCTCCCTGGGCCTCAGTGTCCCCATCTGAGGGTGAGGATGTTGGAAGGACATTCTGAGGCTCTGATTCGTCCTCTGACGGGCGTGGGGAGAAGGAGGCATTGGCTTTCAAGGCTGCCATGGGCAGGCCCATGATGTGGTGCAGAGAAGTGCCCACAGCCTGGAAGTGCTACCAGCACACCACTTCCCCAGAGACGGGTTGCCATGCTAGGAGGTGGTGAGCTTCCTGGGACCTCCAAGGAAGAACCCCCAACCAGCCCCCCAGAGAATCCCTGGTCTGCATGCTGCAGACCCTGTCCAGTGTGGGTCTCTATTACAACCCCACGGCCAAGGCCAGGCCATATGGGGCCCTGCTTCTGTCAGGGGCCATTTCTACAGCCTGGTCTCTCTGCCTGCATCCTGGCCGCCTCTCTGTCCCATCTTCTTGTGAATCGTCCAGTAGCCCCACTCACACCTCCGCATACTCCTGAGTCTTAGCCTGGCTCTCATCATTGCTGTAACCCGGCTGTGGCAGTGTTTCTGTGCTCGTCACTTTTTCCAACTTCCCTCTCCTATATATTGCCCCCCAGTGTTGCCAAAATGGTTTCTTCCTCCTAGAATGTTCTGTCTTCCTCCAATCCATCTACTTCCATCTTTTGAAATCACAGTCTACCCTTTGAGATCCTGCTTAGATACCGCCTCCTGCATGCAGTCTCTCCTGCCCCGTCTGAATGAATCACTCCCCTTTCAGAGCAGATCTCTCAGGCTGGTACCAGGGTGGCTGTTCTCTCCTCTACCAGGCTGACCTTCAGGGCAGAGCCCTGTCTGACTCCTCGCTGCCCCCTTGTTCAGGCACAGAGCAGGTGTGAGTGAAGGTGTGCCAGGTAGAGCAGAGGTTTGACGTGGAGAGGCTCCAGGCTGTGTCCTGAATGCGCTTCTTCCCTCGGAGCCTCTGGACCTCATCTGTGCAGTGAAAACAGTACAGCTCATTTCTGAGGTTGTGCAGGGGCTTGACCTAGGAATCAAGCCTCAGTTTCCCAGTCTGAGAAATAGACCCCCTCTCGCCAGGTTTCCAACCTTGAGTCTTAGCGGCAGGCGGTGCTGGGGGCAGAGACTGCCCATGCAGGAAGCAGGAAAAGAGGCTGTCCTGGCGACAAACCCTGCAAAAGGAAAAGAGCAAGATGTGTCCCCCTCGCCACCATTCATTGGTGAGCACCTACAGGCCAGAGAGGGCAGGGGCTTGCCTGGGGTCACACAGCTCAGTGGAGCAGAGATGACTTCATGATCTGATCAAGTCACATTTTGTCTGGTTGTTTTCCCTGTGGGGGCGGCAGCATCTGCAGCTGAAGCTCCAGGTGTTCTCCTCCACCAGTAAGTTAGAGAACAGCCCCTGCTGGGGGCGCTCAGCTGCATCTACCCCACCTCTGCACCTTCTCGGCAGGATGTAGTGCTGGGCTGGCAGGCCCAGGGTAGGGTGACCACTGCCCTGGGTTTCTGGGGACATGGGACTTTCAGTGCCCACACCAGCCAGGCTACTCATCTTGCCTGAGACTGAGCCTTAGCTGCTCCAGCCCAGGGAAGCCCCAGCCTCCAAGAGCATGGCCAGGTTCCCAGCTTCTTCCTGTCCATGCCCTCCCTGGAGGACCCCTAACTGGAAGGCACTTTTGGAGGTTCATCTCCGAGGTACATTCCGTTTCCCCAGGCTTCCCGCCACCTCCCCAAAACCCTATGGCGGGACCCAAATCCCAGTGAAAAGCAGCTGTGGCACAGGGGCCTCAGCACTCAGCCAGGCCACACAGCGAGCTGGCCCGGAGGCTGGATTTTCCCTCAAAATGCTGCCAGAGGGATGTCGGTGCCTGAGGACCACCATCCCCCAGGACCAGAGAAAGGGCCTGCGCCCCAAACCCCTGGCCCTGCCTTTCAGTCCCTTTGTGTCTCCTGGCAGGTAGCAACTTATCAGGTTTATGTGCTAGAAAGATCACTGCAGCTGGGTGGAACTAGATTGGACACAGACAGATAAGGGGTGGGGAGTGAGAAGAAAGACAGGATTTCCCAGCCCCGGTGCCAGCCTGCCTGGCGTTGGCTGCACTGACTCACTGGGCCTGGCCCCTGGCTCTGCTGCCGGAGCCCAGAGCCCAGAACCCGCTGGCCCCAGCCCAGGTCTCCCTCCTCCCCCTCATCCTCCCCCGCCCTGCCATCCGTTCCTCAGTAACAATACATGGAGAAGATGGGGTCCTGGGAAACCAAAATGTACTCATAATAGGACAGAGATACCTGTTCAGCATGTTATTGAATTGTGGCTTGTGGGGCAAGAGGAGAATGGGATAAGAGGGAATGAATACATTGACAAAAACAAAAACACCCAAATAACCAGGAAGCCACCAGACTCCGCGGCTCTACCCTTTCCAGGCCCCCTTCCCTGGCATCAGGCCTTCCTGTGCCCGGGTCGCTGCCTCAGCCCCTTTGCTCAGCATCTGACCCTTCGTTTTGCCGCTCCACCCATTCCCTGGCTCCTCTGTCCTCAGAGCCCTGCAGAGCTGGTCTTGCCAGCTTCCCCCAATCAAAGCTCTGCACCCTGGCTTTCTGGCTGTTTCTCGGTGCCCTCCCGCCTTCCCTCCACCCGAAGCGCATGCTGCCTGCTCTTCACTGATGATTCCGGCCTCGCCTTCAGGCCCTGCTCAGCTTCCGTCTTGAACAGCCACCACCATGCTTCCCACTTCTACAGCGCTTCCTGCAACACGCCTTCCTCCTGGGAGCATTGACCGCTTTGGTTTAGTTCTTAGTCCGGTCCATGACTCTGTGCCCCGTCCTCTCCTGGGACTGCCTTGTGGAACTGACCCCGTCAGCTCAGAGCCAGCCCAGAATGGGTATCAGTGAAGATGTGCATGTTGTTAATAGACCATGTCCCTTGAATTATAAGACACAGCTCTTCAGCCCTGCCCTTATTATGTGGCAAAGGGGAGGGGGCGCTGTTCCCTGGAGTGGGGTGTAGTGGGAGGTTGAGGAAGGGAGGGGAGGGAGATGAGGGGCTTTATTGCCAGGCTAATGGGTGTGGGGTGTCATTGGCTCCTTCCCCTGGGACTGGATGATACCCACTCTGCTGGTTCCGTGCTGTACAACGGGCACCCACCATGGCGTGTGGGGAACTGGGGCACAGAGGCGGGGTCCCCAGCAGGCCTTCCTTCGTTCTCCCTCTAACCCCCACCACCGGCTAGCCACAGATAGAGTTGGGTCTCCTGCCACACAACTCTAGACCCCATCTCCTCCCTATTCACACCTGAGCTCACCAATTCAAGTCCTTTGGCCTTCCTTCTGGTCTTTCTGCTCTAGTCTTGTCCTTTTCTAGTGCATTCTCCATGGGGCAGCCAGGTGGATCTCAAGTCCCTCCCCTGCCCTGCACCCTTCCCCAGCTCTCCATCACCTCAGGATGAGGCCTGATTCTTGTGGCCGGCATGCCAGGACCTCTGACTGGGGTCCTGTGCATCTCCCCACCTCGCCTCCACTCTGCGTTGGCTCAGTTCCTCTCCCTGAGCACCATGTTTGCCCTCAGGGCTGAGAATGTCTCCTGGGGATGGTCTCTGGCTGGCTGGCACCCCTTTCTCAGATGCAGAGGAAACTTTGGAGGTGTGTGCCCAGTTGGGGCATGAGGGCGCCACCTTCACCTTATGAGGCCCTCTCTTGGACTTGAACACTCCAAGTGTGAAAGCCACAGTGTTCTGAGATGGAGGAGGCTCACAGAAGGTCACACAGCCTGTACGCGTGACCAGCCCGGTGTCCTTCCCTCCAGGTATGTGGTGTCCAGCCTGACAGGGTTAGAGCTGCGAGGGGCTCAGAACTGGTAGGATCAGTCACTAGATTCAGCCAAACCCTCCGCCTACAGCCACTGCACTGGCTCTTTAAAACTTGTTATTGAAGCATAACTGACCTATAGAACTGCATAAATCTAGATGCACAGCTCAACGACCCCACCCACGTAGCCACCACCCAGACCAAGGAGCGGTATCACCAGAAGTCCTCTCATGCGCCTTCGAGCCACTACCCCCAGAGGCAGCCAGTCTCCTGCCTTCTGTTCACCATCGATGGGTTATGCCTGCTTTTCAGTTTTGTATAAATGGAATCGCAGTTTTGCTTTTCTTGTTTAATATTATGCTTGTGAGATCCGTTCATGGAATTTCGTTTAACAATAGTGTGTTCATTTTTGTTACTGTATCATATTCCGTTACAACAATGTGTTTATCCTTTCCTCTTTTGTTGCGCATTTGGGTTGTTTCTCATTTTCAGCTAAAACAAATACTGTGATAAAATTCTTGTACATGTTTTTGGTGAATATGTGCATGTGTTTCCGTTTGGAATATACTTAGGAGTAGAATCACTGAAGGACAGAGTGTGTGTTCAGCTTTAGTAGATATGATCAAATGATTTTGCAAAGTGGTTGTACCAACTTATACTCCCACCACCAATGGAGATCTGGGGGGGGGCAGGGAGGAAGGGAGGTAGGGGGAGAGAGAGAGAGAGAGAGAGAGAGAGAGAGAGAGAGAGAGAGAGAGAGAGAGAGAGAGAGAGAGAGAGAGAGAGATTTTCACTGTAGCCATTCTGGGGTGATATCTCATTGTGGTTTTAATTTGCATTTCCTCGATGATTAGTGAAGTCAAGCACTTTTTCTTTCCTTTAATTGGCCATTGGGACTTGCCCTTTATCTTACATTTTCTTCAAAAAGTTTTATTGTTTTATTTGTCAGACTGGCAATCTATGTGGACTTGTTTTTGTGTATAGCGGCAGGAAGGAGCCAAGGTGAAGCTTTTTCCATCCTGATAGCCAGTTGACCCAGCACCATTCACTGAAGAGACCGTCCTTTTTCCAACGCACTGTGGTGTTACCTGTGTCATAAATAAGGTGTCCTACCTGGGGCTTCTTTCTGGGCTTTCTGTTCTGTTCCATTGGGCTGTTTCTCTACGCTGTGCCAACCCCACATTGTGTCAATTACCAGAGCTTTGTGATAGGTCTTGTCAGCGCAAGTTCTCCAGCTGTTCTTCATCAAATGGCCCTGGCGGCTCACAGCCCTCTGTGTGCTGGCTCCATTGTCCACCTCTTAGAGGAGAGCCCCAAAGCTCAGAGAGCTCAGGTAACTTGCCCTTGCCACACAGCTCTTCCTCTGCAGCACCGTGCCTTCCCTGGCTTGGTGTAATGTTGTTTCCCCACCTACACCACCAGGAACTTAATAGTTTTCTTTAAATCAACTTCTTTTTTCCTTATTTCTTAAAGGAAACTGTGTGTTTACTATAAATGGAAAGTCAGCATTACTCTCCATAACTACAAGGTAACTGGTAGAATCTGAAAGATCAAGTAAAAGCAGCAGAAAAATCCATCTAGTTCTAACGAGGTGCTGTTGCTCTGAGTCTGAGGCCAGCTCTTCCCTTGTTAAGGAGATGGGCAAGGGCCGTGAGGGATTCAAGACTCACTGGACCAAACTGACTTCTCCTTGAGAAGAAAATGGCCAGGGAATAACTTTCTTGCCAACTGTTTTATTGCCATATCAGCGTACCCCCTCAGATGTTAACAGTTTTAACCTGGGGCCCTGCTTTGGGAAGCCTTGGTGTGATACTGAGTCTGGAAGCATGGGATCCAGCTCACCAGCCACAGATGTGGGGCACGTTCCTTGATACTCTCATCTACAAAATGGGGCTAAAACTCGCTCTCCTGTTTCTTCCTGGCTGTGGTGGCTACAGTGTCCAGGGAAGGCTCCCTGGTGTCAGTCCCCTCCTGCAGCTGGCTCAGCGTGGCCTGCTGCAAAATGAGCCCTTTCTCTGCCCCAGGCACAGCTGGCCTGTCCGCGCTCCCTCCAGCAGATCCAGAGAACAGCAGACGAGGTCACAGCCTTCTTGAAGGGGGTTCACACTGTTTCCAAGGCGAGTACAGAGACTCCAGTAAGGCAGGCCCACGGCAGATGCTACTTTCTTACTCTGCCGTCTTAGAGGCTAGAACCAGGTAGGGCTGATACCAGCTCCGAGGGATTAGTGACTTGCCCACGGACACACAACGCTGAGCGTGTGAGCGCTGCAGCTGACACTCTAACTTGGGTCTGACTGACCTGCTGGAAGCCTGTGTTCTCTGAGCTCCCTGCAAGCCCTCGTTCTGCCCCAGCTCAGCACCTCATGCTCAGTCCGTAGGGCCCCACTATGCCAGGCCGGGTCTAGATCACCTTATACTTCCTGCTGTGAACCTTTGCTTGAGCTGTTCCCTCTGCCTGGAAAGGTCTTATTCACCTAACGGACAGCCAACTTCTGGGGCCCGGCCTTTGTAATGGCTTCCTTGCATCCCTCTTGCTGGAACCTCGGAAATGACACATTTTTCATTTTGTCTTGTGTCTATCAGCCACACTAGATCATGAAGTTCCTTGGGGGCTGGCACCCTGAATTATTGTAACCCTCCTGGTCGGGGTCTGGAAACTTTATAGATGTACCAGACGTTGATATTGACACCCCAGGGACACAGTACATTGAATGTACAAACTGCTGTTCCATGCGGTGGTTCTCATTTGATCCTCCCAGAGGCCCTGGCACGTTATCTCTTCCTTCCAGACAAGGACCATGCAGACCAGAGAGCCAACATGGCCTGTTCAGGGTCACACAGCTTTGGGAGATGTTAGGAAACTACAGCCAAGTCTCCACAGGAGCTGGAGAAGGGCTGGGCCGCAGCAGAGTGCCAGGGCTGCAGCAGCACCTCCTGCTGGACAGCGGGGGTGTGGGCACTGGCTGGCACCCAGCCATCGGGAGGGGGAGGGAAGGCGAGAGGCCTGATCGACTGGAAGGGGCAGGCCCTGGCCTTCAGGAGAACTGAGAGCGGGCGAAGCTCTGATAGGGAAAGCTGATCCCCTTTGGGAGTCCCTGCCACTCATTGAGCCTGTTTTTCCCATCCCTGAAATAATTCCTCCTGTATCACCTACGTTGGTTCATTCAACACAAATTTACTTAATCAGTCCACTGATGTTGGACTCTGGGGTTACAGAGAGGAGCTGGATAGGCACCCTCCCCTGGAGGGGCATAGGCTGGGCGGGGGAGATGGACAAGTCATACAAAGATGGGGTACAGCGTAATGGCTGAGGCAGATGGAGGGGCAATGTCAGAGGCAGGGGGGAGGTACTTGGGCTGAGTCGTAAAGTATGCACGTGTGGCAGGACAGTGAGTGTGAAGACCCTGAGTAAACAGCTTTAGGGAACTATAAGGAGCTCACAGCACGGAAACTTTGGCCCAGGGTAGAGACTAGAAATGGGGTCGGGGGTGGGGGTGGGGTGAGACTGGCAGGGGTGGAGGGATGAGGGCAGGCTGAGGGGCAGCTGGGAAGCTCGGACTGTCCTGTTAGTGCCCAGCTCAAACACAAAGTAAAAACATTCAGACAGGCAGTGCAAGGGCCACAAGCTCAGGCCCAGACAAAGGAGGCCCAGCTTTCCGACTTCCATGGTTATGCCTGGAACTACAGGGAGAGAGCAAAGCTCAGAGGCTGGTGATTCTGTGACCCCGTGTGGTATTGACCCAGTGGATGAGTGGGAGGTGACCTTGGGGCAGACAGGTAGTCAGCATGAGGTACAGCTGGTGCAAAGGCCCAGGCCAGAAGAGCCTGGCATGAGTAGGCCAGGGTCAGCCTGGCTGGCAGGGGTGAGGCAGGAGAGATGGCTGAATAGGGTCAGACCCTCAGCCAACCAGGCCTGGCCTGGGTTCTCCCAGGCCCTGGCCCAGCTGAGATTTCCCCTCTCTGACCCCCACCTCCCTTCTATCCTCAGGAGCAAACCTTCCCAGCAATGTTGGCTGCTCTGTAGCCTGGAAGGCCGCCAGAACCCTCATTCTCCAGGAGCCTGGCTGTGTGACGTCAGCCCGCTTGTTCCCTCTTCCTGGGTCCTTTGGGTTCTCAACACTGGCATTGCTAGAGCTGATTTCTGGGCTCCTGCTTTCAGCTTCTTTGATCTAATTCTTGCAGCTTAAATTACTTCCTGAGAAGCCTTGCAGAAACTATGCTAATGACTCTCCTGGGTGGCTCTGTGCCAGAAGCCCAGGGGCTAGCTCCCAGGGCTTGGGCTCCCACTTCTCTTTCCCTCAGGCCTCCAAGGCAGGGCGGGGGGATGGAAGGGGGCAGGATCATTGGCTTTCCTGGGTAGAGGGATGGCCAAAGAGGTTAAGTGGCCAACCTGAGGTCACACAACACAGAGCAAGGGGCCCAAGTAGGATGTGGGGGCGAAAGGTGAAGTGACTGAGGGTTCAGGCAGAGGACATACCAGCTCTCAGCCGCTTGGCAGGCAAGCAGGGACAATGGGCCCTCCCTCTTCTCCCTGTTTTCCATTTGTGTTCCACACTTACCGCCCCTTCTTGCCAGCTTTCCTTCCTGCTTCTCCCTTCCCTGTGGAATCCCTTTTTCCTTCCTGGGAGGCTGGCTCCCCCAGAGTGCGTGTGGGGTGAGCCCTGCCCTGCCCGGTGTATTGTGGGATCTCCAGGCCAAGGAGGAGGCAAGCAAGTTGGAGAATGTGGCTTTGAGTCCAGATTGCCGTGGAACAGTGAGCAAGTTGCCTTCCCTCACTGAGCCGCAGTTTTCTTTTCTGAAAAATGGCAATAATGAAAGGCCTACCCAGCGCTGTTTGCAAATACCACACACAAACCTCTAGCCAGGTGACTGGTACATTGTAGGTGCCAGAGGAATGGAATCTGTCTCGGAAATGAGAGGTGGCTTGACCACTTCTCTTCTTGTCCCTCTTCCCTCTGGCCCGCTGAACAGTCTCCTTGGCCTTTGCCTAGTTATAATCATGTTGAGGCAACTTTGTTCCCACTGTGGAAATAAGAAATTGGGGCCTCAGAGAGCTTGAGTGACTTGTTTAAGGCCACACAGCAGGTGAGTGGTGCAGCTGGGACTGGCACCCACATCAGTCTTGCTCTCAAACTTGTTTGCCTCAGAAGCCAGCCTATCTTGCTTCGGTTGCCCTCAGCTGGGCTGGGAAGTTGGGAGCTGTGCCTCGGCAGGGTGGCAGTGTTGCTCTGGGCAGGCCCCAGGATGGGTAGACTCGGGGAGTATGGCACTCTGCCAGCAGCCCAGATGGAGTCTGAGATACGGGGTCATGGGTGGGCCTGTCAGTTGGGTGCCCGGCTGTCCAAGCATCTGTTAGGGCATCTGATATGTCGGGCCCTGCTGGCTGTTGCTCCTCACCCTGCCCTCCCTCCCAGAGGTTTTCTAGCCTGTCAGTTCAGTCTGTGTCCCTTGCATTTGGTCGGCATGTGGCTACAAGGTTCAGGGCACTGGGCTGGGCCCCAATGGACCCTTGGGAGCTGAAGGGAGGATGCTGGCATGTACAGTCACCTCCTGTGTCAGGCTCTGTGCCAGGGGCCGCATGTGCAAGAGGACCAAACCAAGTGGACCCTGCCATAAGGGGCTTCTGGTCCATGGGGTGCTTATGGTCCTGGTCCCTGGGCTGAGGAATCTGGGGAAGGTGTGTGGGGAGATGGGATGTTAAGTTTGGGATTGGTGTCTTTGAGGGGTCCATGGTCCTCCTCATAGCACGTGGGCTGGTTGGGGGACCAGAAGAGGGGTCCAGGCTGAACACAGGGGTCATCAGCAGTGGAGAGGTGAACAGACCACTGGGGACCTCCGTAGGGGAGGGAAGGTCAGAGACGGGGGAAGGGTCAGAACCAGCCCCAGATGCTCCTGAAGCCCCGGTGTTCAGGCCTGTGAGACACCGCTGTGAGGTCTGAGAGGCTCTGGGAGAGTCTGGCTGTGGAAACTGGGAGGCCACAAGGTAAGGAGTGTGTGTATGGGGGTGGGGGTTCCTCAGGGGAATTAGGTCATTGTGATTGAGGAGCAATTAAAGTGCTGCCTATGGAATTGGAGACATTTATCCTAGAAGTGCTGGAGGAAGGGGGAAAGAGAGAATGTAGATGATGGCTGGATGGGCCCCGGGTCAAGGTTTTTCCACACAGGACAGAATTGTGCCGTTCTAGACTGAGGCGTGATGATGGTCCAGACGGGAGACACTTGGAGACAGTGCTGCTGCTTTCCTGTGGGTGTGACACCGGCCAGGGAGCTGTGGGTCAGCCACACCACTAGTCTGATTCAGCTGAGCGGTCTAGGGAAGGCGGGTGAAACAAAGGAAATGGGGGCGGGGGCGGCCGGACAGCCCTGAGCCCTGTGTGGCTGTGCCCTTGGCCCATTGACTTTCAGGCCTGGTTTCCCCTCTACGCTTCAGAAGTGAGAGAATTCAGGCTGTGGAGTCAGGCCAGTTGGTTCCCATTCCTGCTCTGTGTGTACCAGCTGTGTGACCCTGGGTGGGTCTTCTCGGTCTCTGAGCCTCCACGCCTGGCCTGTGGGATGGGGATGAGGCTGCCCACTTCACAGGGAGAGTGCACATGGGGATCACGTGCCTCGGGGCCTCCAGCCCTCAGGAAGTGATGATCTCGCCTTCTATCCTCCCAGGTGCCGCCAGAGCTGCCCACACGCCCGCCCAGCCCTCCGCTGCCTTGTCTTAGCCTCTCCTCCAAGGGCAGCAGCCACCATGTTCTCGTGTGTGAAGCCCTACGGAGACCAGAGCTACTCAGCGCTGAAGCGGGCCTGTCTGCGCAGGAAGGTGCTCTTCGAGGACCCCAACTTCCCAGCCACTGCCGACTCGCTGTACTATGACGGCACCCCGGGCTCTGCCGTCAGGTGGAAGCGGCCCAAGGTCAGTGTGTGGTCTGAAATGGAGCTGAGGTGAGCCGGCCCAGACCCACCCAGTCTGCAGGGGCCAGTGGGGTGGCGGGGAGAGGTCATCCCAGGGCCCCAGGCGACAGTGAAAGTGGAGGGGCTGATGCTGGGCCCTCCTGCTGTGGGATTGATCTGGAAGGGGAACCAGGAGAACGGGCCTTCGTCTGTGGCCGGCACTGCCCAGCCAGGGCTCAGCCCCTCTCTAAGCCTCAGCTTCCTCATGGGGAAAACAGGCCCCTTTGCCCTCCCTACCCCCCTCTTCCCAGGATCGTTTTTTGGGGATAAAAAGGAGGTAGCTGTGGATGTGAACTTTTTTTGGTGCGAGGAATTTGCTTTGCTGATTATTATCATAACGATTTTGAAATAGGCATTTGCTGTAAATGAAAAGTACTTATGATGATGATTAATCCATAATAATAGCAGTAAAAAATAACAGCCTCCTAGGGTTGTTGTGAGCAGTGAAAGAGACGATGCTTGGAAAAGTCTGGCGTGGAGCCTAGCGCCCAGTACAGGCAGCGCTTACCCTCACTACTGAGAATGGTGAATTATGCAGCTTCTGGCTGGCAGGCTGCTCTCCTTGTCCTGGCCGTGGTCACTGAGGCTAGAATGTATTTAACGGAAGTGTTTGTCCTTGTGCTGTAATTTCATCTTCTTTAACCTCGATTCCTGAGTGTGAGGGTGGGTCCCCCTGGGGGCCTGGGTGACGGGGAGGTGGCTGGAGGTCAGCGCCCCAGGGCCCGCCCCAGTCTCCACGGCTGTGCTGGTGACACACTGAGGGCTGGTCACACAGGAGGGACATTGGTACAGGAGATTGTGCTCTGCTTGGGGCCGGGAGGAGACTCCCACTGCCCAATAATCAAAGAAGGCGTTTGGCAGGAAGCGCTGTGCAGGCAGAAGGCACAGTGTGAAGAAGACAAAGGCTTATTTGGGACATGGCAGTGTGGCTGGATCATAAAATATGTGGAAGGGAGTGAGGGGAAGAGGGAGCCAGGGTGGGCAGGGCTGGTGCTCTGGGATAGCAGGAGCCATCAAAGGTGAGGCTTTCAGCAGGGTGTGACAGGGACACGTTAGCATTTGTACAGTTCCCTCCGGCCCCTGGACATTTGGGGAAAATGAAATTTAGTTTTCTGTTCTTTTCCTATGATCTATGATCTCAAGTCCCTTCTAACTCAAAACATCCTGTGTATTTTCTTGGACTGAGTAAGGAAGAGAAACTGAGGCCAAGAGGAGAAGGCAGATGCCCAGATTGCCCAGCGAGCTGGCAGCAGAGCTGGGCTGGGACCCAGGAGTCCTGCCGCCCTCAGCCCCCTTCCCTGACATTAGATAAAGAGTCCCTGCAGCCTTTGACCTCAGCCCCTCAAGCCGCACTAGAATCTCTGGACCCTTTCTTCATTCTCTAGAACTCCCAGGAGTTTCCTGGCCAGGCCACAAGATTCCTGCCTCTTGGGCCCCCCCCCCCCCCCATGACTTCCTTTCTCTCTTTTGTCTAGTGGGTGGGGAATGAGGCCACACTCAAAGAGCCTTTGTGAAGCCTTGGATGCAAGTGGGTGGGAGAGAGACACTTGAGTTCACTGTCTTCCTCTCAGTCCACTGTCTCAATGCCCCTTCCTGACCCTCTCCTGCCCTCCTGCCATCACCCAGACATTTAAGATTCATGGCTTTGAAGGACGCTAGTGAAGCCTGGCTGGGGAAGTTTGGGCTTGGTGCCCTGAGAGGAAGAAATGCCAGGCTGGCCGGGCTCAGCATCCTCCTGCTGTGTGACCCTGGTAGAGTCACTTGCCCTCTCTGGGCCTCTTTCCTTGCCAATTCAGGAGTCCTGCCACACTACCCCCTCTTTCACTGACTTCCTCCCTGGGCTGGCTGCACGGCCCTTTCTAGACACTGAAAGGTGAAACAGAGCAGCTCCTGTCCTGGATGTGGAAGCCGGTGACCGATGGCATGTGGTGGTTGGTGTTGAGAGGGAGATGTCTGAGTGGGATGCAGGAGTGGCTGTGGGGGGTCAGTTCTGGGTTGGGGAGGCAGCTCAAGGCCAGGCATGGCTGGCTGAGGGGTGTACATTGAGGAGGTGAGACCCTGTGGACCAGGCTGTGACAGAGTGTGTCAGCAGTCCCTGCTGGGTGGTGGCAGGGCCAGTGTTCCTGGCAGGCTGTCACTCCACTGACAGGATGGGGTTTGGTGGAGCAGGACCTCAGGCTTGCCACAGTGGGTGGGGTGGGGCTGGCCCAGTGGGGTGACCACTAACTCCCAGCTGCTTGGCCCTTGGCCAGTGAGATGGAACTTTGGTCGGAGGCAGCTGTTTTTCTGTGGAGTTTCACTTCCTGGGTCCTGTGACCTGACTGTTTACAAACAGAGCAAAACGCCAACCTTCTCACAGCCCAGGGGAGGCCCTCCTTCACTCCCACCCACCTCCGCTCCTTCTCTCCAGGTTAGTCTGTACCAGAGTCGTGGCCTCCGTTCTTAGAGGAGCTCTCAGCCAGCCTCCCTGCTGACTGGCCTCTTTCTTCCAAAATGGAAAGAGGAGGCTGGTTTTTGAGCCAGATGGACTTGGCCTTACCTCATGGGAGGTGAGACCTTGAGCAAGTCATTTCCCCTCCTTGGGCCTCAGTTGCCTCATCTGTAAACAGAGAGAATAATTCTTGTCAATCATGGTTTCTGGAGATTGAAATGACTTCAGGCATCATGGTGTTAGACACATGGCAGGCAGATGACAGACTGGCTCCCCTCTTGCCCACCTGCCAACCCTCCACAGCTGGTCCTGCCTGGGAAGTCCCGCCTCTTATGGACTTTGCAGGTAGGACCAGGCCTCATGTTCCTCAGTCTCCATCCAGGACACCTGCCTTGGGTCCACACCCTCTTCCTCCCCTCAGGTTCCTTGTTCCTTCCAGTTCAGTAAACGTCTGCTGGCTTCCCCCACAGGCCTGGCGAGGGAGATAAGAGGAGAAGGGACTGTCAGTCAGGAAGGCCAGTGACTCAGGGGGAATCCTAGGTTATGGATGTAAAGGGGCCGGGGGTAGTGATGGAGGAATATTTTTCCTGTGATTCCCCAAATGATGTAGGTGATGTTGGATCTGCCGGCAGTTTCTGAGTGCGGGCCGGGATCGTGTCTCGTGAAGCTGAAGAATGGAAACACGGACCAGGGAGAGGCAAAAAGTTTTAAAAAGAGGATAGTTTATTAGAGGCAGGAGAAGAGGTTGCAGCTCCTGAGCGGGAGGGGATCCTGAATGGGGGGTGCCCCATGACTGAGGCAAAAGCTCTTACTTTTATACCTTCCCTTGCCTGCTTGGGGAAGGGGAGCTCTTTGAAGAAGGGAACTTGTTTGAAGAAGGGAACTGGCGCCTTCTAATGAAATTCGTCTACCAGGTTTGCTCTGCTTGCCCATCCTAAAGGAATTAGCAAAATTACCCACTCTTATCTATCAGATCTGCTCTATTTGTCCAAAAGGAATTTTACAATTAACCTCAAGGCCTTGTTACATTATGTCCTGGAGCGAAGGAGTGATTTCAAAACCTGGAGTTTTAGGATATGGCTGTCTTTTGTTTATTCCACCAGGGACCTCCCTGTCTACCTAGGGACATGCTGGCTAACCTGTATCAGTAGGGTGAAGCTTCCTCCCCTCAGGCCCAGGGCCTTAGTAGGGCCCCTTCTCATCCCTGAGGGGGCAGAGTGCCCCCCCATCCAGCACTCTGCTCCCCCACCCCCATGTCTGGAGGTGAGTCTGCAGATCCCTTGGTAGAACCAAGTAGGGCCGACAAACAGAACTCTCCCAAGGTGGCCTGCTGGTCCCCAGCCCTGTGCCGGGGCTCACGCTCATCTCACAGCACCTGGACGCCCATTCCTTGGCTGTGCTAAACAGCGGCCCCTTTATGCCATGAAACAAGCAATTTGCACTGAGGCCGGCCACCCACCTGGACCTCTGCCCTGCCCAGCAGTGATCCCCTGTGTGGCTTATACTCATAGGCGGTGAGACGGGGAGCATGTGAGAGGGAGGCAAATCTGTTGCAGGCAAATCTATAACCCCTGAGAACATGGCCCTTGTTTCCTGTCACAGGCAGACGTCCTGCTTCCTTCCTCAGCCTGTTGCCCCACTTGTCTGGTTGAGTCCTACTGTGGTCTTAGATTCCAGGAGGAGGTGACTGGGGTGAAGGTGGATGGATGAGGAGGGGGAGGGAAGGAGGGGCGGAAAGTACCCTGGATCCGCTGTCTGCTGCTGCATTCCTGTTTGTACACCGGGCCTGGAAACCTGAAATTCTTGTTATGCTGCTGAGGGAGGTAGTTACGGCTGTGACCTGTGTCCAGTGGAACTGGTCTAACAGGCTGGGAGGGTGTGGGGGCGGAGCCCCAGAGAGTAGTTTCCAGGCTCTCAGCCTCACATAGACAGGTGCTGGCTCAGGTAGTAAATGGCCAACTGTGATTGCATGGCCATCAGCTGTGGCTAGTTGGCCGTCAGCTGTAACCAGTGAGCCATTGGCCACTAATATAACTGCTGTGGCTACGGAGAGGAGGAAGAGAAAGAGAAGAAGGATGGGGCTAGCAAGGAGATGGTGGCTGGGCTGGCAAGCGTGGATGGCGGTTTGCGGACAGTGTGTATCCAGCCTCCAGTGAGAGTATAGTGCCGCCAGAGAGAATAAAGTGGTATGACTCCCCTACCTGTGGCTCCGTGGGTGTTCCTTTTTGGCCTCACCATATCCTGCGTTCTTGTATGGGGAGCGGGAGCAGAGACCCCGCAGGCCGCCCTGCATTACAAATGGCGCAGCGAGCAGGGTCCCCCGCATGACAGAGGGGTTGAGAGGTAACTGCAGGTGCAGAAGGCTGTGCCCCAGAGAGAGGTTTGCTGACCAGAGAAACCATCACCCCCCAGCCCTAAGGGATAGCCTGGCCCAGGGCTCACAGCAGGTGCCTGTCCAGTCCCATCCTGCATGCCACTTTGTCTGCCTCTGAGGGCTCCTGCCTGCAGCCCCAGTGGAATCTGCCAAGCCCTGATATTGGAGGTGGACAGAGTTAGGCCCAGGCCCTGCCCTGGAGCTTGCAAGCTTGCACGGGAGACCCCAAGGCAAAGCTCACTGTGGACAGTGATGGAGGGAGCACAAGTGGCCGGGATCCTAGGAGGATGGTGTCAGAGGTGGGAGCTATCTTGAGGGTGGCTGGATTGTGTCTTAGGCAGATTTGGAGGCCCCATTCCCCTTTGGAGCCTTCCTGCCGACCAGCCCTCTCCATGCCTGCCCTGCTGGTGTCACCACCTCCAGGCAGCCTCCTCTGATCTCTCTGGGTTCCTGTTATCACAGCTGTGTTCACATGGAGGATCATAAACTAATTTCTCCTCCTCAAGGGCTCTGCCTCTAGGCTGGGATCCTCCTGGCCCAGCTCTGTGCTCTGTGCCTAGTTGATGGGCCAGAAAAGGTGGAAGGACAAATACTGTTTTGAGAACCCTGGCCCTGTGGTGGTGAGGGTAAGGGTCTGGGTGGCCCCTGATCCCTTGGTCTCATTACTATATAGTGAGACCCCCTAAGGTGGGTTAGGGACAGGTGCAGGGGTCAAGTGAAGGAAGGGTGGCTTTGTCGCTCATAAATCCTAGCCCCGCAGGAGGCTCTGAGGCAGCTGCCTGAATTTGAATCTCAGTTCACCTCTTCCTAGGTGGCCCTGGGCAAATGTTTTAACTTCTCTGTGCCTTGGTTTCCTCACCTGTAAAATGGGGATGCTACAGTGCCTGTCTCTCTGGGTTGTTTTGCACAGTGCCAGGCACATAGTAGTGCCGGTCATTATGAGCTATTTCTGTGATTATTCCATTCAGGGTCCCCAAAGTGGCCTCTGGACTCCAGGACAGACTCCAGGTGCTCCCACTCTCAGATGCCTGGGCCTGACTTTGCCCGCCTCCAGGGTCAGGAACAGGGCTTGGCAGGTTCCCCTGGGGCTGCAGACAGAAGCCCTGGGAGGGAGGACAGAGTGGCATGTAGGATGGGACTGGACAGTTTCTGTAGGTCAGAGCTGGCAAACCTGTGCTTGTCCTTCCTCTCTACTAGCTCCCAGGCTGGTGGATTTGCCCCAGGTTCCTGTTTCCCCATAGCAGGTCAGGGCAATGCTGGGCCTGGAACCTGGGCCTCGCTGGTTCCTGAGCTCGCTCTCTCTCTCAATCTCTCTCTCTTTCTCTTGCTCTCTCTCGCTCTCTCTCACGCGCACACTAGAGAAGTGTCTAGGACCAGGGCCCTGTTCTGGGGTGGCAGGGCCAGGCTGAGACAGTTGCTGCTCCATGAGGAGGAGACCTCAGGGCGGAGAGCCCAGAAGACCTCGGTTCTGTCCTGTTGATCCACTTACTTGCCTCATGACCTTGGGCGTCATTGTTTCCTCCTCAGTGTTCTCTGTGGAATGGGCGGCCATGTCTCTGTCCAGGGCCCTGGCTGGGGGGAGCACCTCTGAGGTCACTGCCTGGTGACGTGAGGCGGTAGCTCCATCTCTTCCCATGGTGAGCTGTGGCTGGGGTCTGCCAAATATGAAGCTCCCCTTTACCCCTGTCCTGCCTGTCCTTCCGGACCCCAGGGAGGCAGATGCTAAGTCATGGCTCTCTCTGGCTCAGAGTGCTGGGTTGGGAGATAAGATACGGAGGGCAGCAGGGAGGGAGGGAGGCAAGGCTTCCTGATAGCTGCCTGGCCGGGTTTCCGTGACCTGGGGCGATATTCCTGCATTCCATGCTTTGGGGAAGCCACCTTGCAGCTTGGCCCTGAACTTGTCACCCTGAAGTCCCATCTGGAGTCACTCATGTCCTCAGGGGAATTATAGCCCTCAACGTGGCCCTCTAAAACACTGGTTTTCCCAGGCAATGGTGGCAACAGGGGTCCCAGATACCTTAGTGAAAACCGATAGCCCTTTTCCCCATTTTTCCCCCTCAGTGTTGTGCCTCCATGACCTGTGGAGTCCTTACACAGCCCTGCAAGGATAATAACCTACCTCCTTTGCACAGGGCAGGAAACGGAGGCTCAAAGAGGTTAAGCCACTATCCCAAAATTGCACAGCCAGGAGATGGGGAAGAATTTGAATTCTCTCTTCCTGACTCTGCTACCCTCTGCTGGCCGCCTGCAGTAGGATTTCGTTAGTTCTGTTGTGATTGAACTAGCTTGGAAGCACCTGCTGAAGTGGTGGCAGGCTCGTGCTGTGTGGCTGGAGCATGTTATTCCATGTCTCTGGGCCTCAGTTTGCTCGTCTGTAAAATAAGTACAGTGCCCACCTGTCAGGACCATGGTGAGGGTTGATCATAGTGCCAGCAGGATGCCTGGCATTAGAAATGTATGTTTCAGTGTTTACCTCCCCCCACTCCCACCGTAGCCCCTCTTGGGTAGCAGGCACTCCCTCTCAGCTCTATTGGGTGAAGATGCTGATGGATGAGGAGGAGGGGCCTAGGGTGGGCCCTCTGGGAGCTCTGTGGGTGTCTGCTCAGCTCTGCTCCGACTTTGCTTGCTGTGTGCTCTTGACAAGTCATCTGCCCCTCTCTGAACTTTCATTCCTTACCCATAAAATGGAATAGCAATGCCACACTCCTCAGGTGGGGTGAGGGTCAGATGAGACAGCCTGAGGATGTGCCCATATGGGGCCAGACACATCAGCTCCCCGGTTCTCCCCACCCTCTGTACTCATCACAGGTACTTTTGGTGTGTGTTTCCACCCTGCACCCCACCCTGCTCCCTGACTGTGGGCTCCTGAGGGCCGGCTGGGGTGGGCACTGCAGGGCTGCTGGTGCTGGTGCAGGGGAGGAGAAAGGTGGTGGCCCAGGGTCCAAGCCCCTGAAGTCCTTCCTCAGTATTCGGTTATCGTGGAACCTTTGGCAGAAGAGCAGAGTTCTTCAGCCAATAGGAGGGAAGGGCCTTCCAGGCAGCAACTGGGGGAAGCTGGATTTGGGGAAACTGATTAGCCATGAGGGGACCCCAGTCTGTAGGGAAGACAGGCAAAACTGCACGCTGACAGTGAGGTCTCCTCTCGGCTTCTCTGCAGGACATCTGTGAGGACCCCCGCCTCTTTGTGGATGGCATCAGCTCCCACGACCTGCACCAGGGCCAGGTGGGCAACTGCTGGTTTGTGGCAGCCTGCTCATCGCTCGCCTCCCGAGAGACCTTGTGGCAAAAGGTGAGGCCTGGGGTCGGGCAGGGGCTTGCCAGGGAATGTGAACTCAGCCTGTGGCCCTGTCACATGGGGTGGCCTGCGGGGTCTCAGCTTCCGCTCCCCACATAAGAACGCAGGACATGGTGAGGCCAAAAAGGAACACCCACGGAGCCATAGATAGGGAAGTCATACCACTGTAGTCTCACTGGAAGCTGGGTTGGAGACATAGGAAGCAGGAGCCACACTATCTGCAACCTGCCGTCCACTTCTTTCTGCCAACCAACCTTACTTGCTAGCTGCAATCCGCCGTGCTAACTGCAATCTGCGCCTGCCAACTCAGCCACCATCTTCTTGCTAGCCCCCCATGTGCTGCTGACGTAGCCACGGCTGTTATATTAGTGGCCAATGGCTCACTGGTTATAGCTGACGGCCAACTAGCCACAGCCGATGGCCATCCAATCACAGTTGATGGCCATTTACTACCTGATGCCGAGAGCCTGGACACTGCACTCCTGGCTCTGTCCCCACAGGCCCTCACTGCCCAACAGAGGCGGTGCAGCCTGAACGTGCTGATGAGACTTTATGGAAACCTGTGCAGGGGGTAGGGTGGGGTGACACCGGGGCTCCCCAGCATTGGCTGACATTAAAATCACCTTCCCCTCACCTGCCAACTGGGGTGGGTGCTGGGAATCTGTGTAGCTCCCAGTGGGATTCTGATATGTCCCCTCCCCACAATGGGGGCCCACAGTGTCCCTGGAGTCACATGGCAGAATACGTACCTGAGAAATGTGGACACGGCCTGAATCACATGCAGTGTGGAGAGACTACTAACTGAGGCTCAGGAGACCCCTGCCAGTACCTACTGTGTGACATGGCCAGTCCTTGTCCTTCCCTGAGCCTTCATTTTCTCATTTGTTCAGTGGGAATGATCCATGATTCACGGTTCCAAGCTGCTGATGGTCTGGATCAGCGCCAAAGGGTTTAGGGTGGAAAGAACGGGCTCTGGTCCCGACACTTCGCCCTCTTGTGGCATCAGTCGGCAGTGCAGCCCTTAAATCAAACAGCACCTCTGCCCTCGGGAGGCGGGGACGTTGGAGTAGAGGCTGGACTTAAGCTCTCCAAGAATTACCCAGGGATCGCACCCTGGGTTCTCCTGCCAGCAAATAGAGTCATTGCCTCTTTCTCATCCTTGCCCTTCCTGCTGTTCCTATTAGGGTTGGGCAGCAGAGCTTAAGAGCACTGGGCATCTCAGTCATACAGGCTTACGGATGTGCCCCAGCCTCACCATATGGCAGCTTTATAAATAGCCCCAGGTTATTCATCCAAAAAATCAGGATATCAGGGTAGCTCCCTCTCAGGGAGGTGTGAGGGTGAAATGAGACACGGTACTTAAAAGGCCTTGCACAGTGCTGTGTGCCATGAATATTCATAGATCATAATGGGTATTCTCATGTAAGCAGGGCATAAGGAGCAGAGTTTGTTCTCATTCTCTAAGACGTTCCTCAGCCATCAGAGGGAGCTGTGCCCTCAGCCAAGGCTGGGACTGTGGTGGGGCCCTGCTGTCGTGTCTTCTGAATGCAGTGTGATTCTCAAAGCCGCCCCGGGGTGGGCATCCCAAGGGCCTGGCCCCTGATGGTCCTGTGGGGATGGGGTAACTGCAGGCTGTAGGGCCCTTACAAAGGCCACGGCTGCAGCCCGTAGATGCAGGTAGTCCTGGGGTGTCTGAGCTGGGATGGCCTCGTGGGAGCATTTTCCTCCTGGGCCTCAAGTCCCAGAGAGCGTTGGGGCTGGGAGCTGTTCCCACCCTCCTGCCTCCAGGCTCTAACACCCTTCTCTGAGCCAAGAATAAGGTCCCCCTGCCTCCGATCCCCACTGTCAGCTAGGTCAGGGCTCAGTCTGAGGCTGGAGGTGGCACACAGGAATCCTCTAGTGCTGGCCCCGTATCTCCCATCCTGCCCTATAGCTGTGTGTTTTCCTGTGGCCTCTTCTCCCAAGTTGAGTTCCCCATGGGCAGATAGGCCAGTTTATATCTTCCCTGTGAGCCCAGCAGGGAGCCTGGCACAGAGAAGGCTCAAGAAAGTTTTGAGAACTTTCTTGAGCCCCTCCCCAAATTGTGGGACCCAACCACTGGCCAGCAGCCCCACAGCCAACGTTGCGGCCATAGGCCTCCTGCAGCCTTCAATGGGGCTGAAGCCTGACCTGCTGTGTCCCCTCCTGGGGAATGGCTGTCTGGTCATTTGCAGCGAGAAGCCTCAGCTTGCTCCTGCCCTGGGCCTGGCCTCAGGTGGTCCCCTAGTACAGCTTCTTATCTAAGTGGAATGAGGGGCCCAGAACCTGCCCGGGGGGAGGCCTGTCATCGGGCCATGGCAGCCCTGTGTTTGTCTCTGGGCCAAAGGTTCCTCCTGCAGGGTGTTGGGGCACCTGGCCTGCCTGGAGGCTTTGAGGGCCAGGAGCTTATGTCCCCTGGAGGCTGTGGCACTCTGGACCAATTACAGTCTGCTTCCTGGTGCTGCTGTGGTGACAGCCCCTTGGTCCCAGAGGGAGGCACGAGGCCCCAGGGAGCTCATTACAGTGCCTTATCTCCCCTCCTGTCCCTGCTGACTGAGCCCTGTTTGTTGTCACCCCTCACCTTCTGGGCCCGTTGCCCTACAGGGCCTCCCTGGCCCCACTGTGTTTTCTCCACGGAATGGGGGTACTCAAGCTGACCTGCACCCCTGCTCCCCCCACCCAGCTCACTGTGGGGATGCTGAGCCTCAGACACGGATGCATGACGCCCTCAACACACATGCCCCCTCCTCCAGGAAGCCACTCTTTTACCTCTAGTCTTGATGCAACCTGGGGTCAATGATTTTAAACCACCCAGGCCTGGCTTTCTTTCTGACTGGGTCCCTTGCTAGCTATGTGACCTTGAGCAGGTCATGTCCCTTCTCTTGACTTCACCGTAAACATGATGTTTCTATTCCAGTGTTATGAGAGCATTAAAGGAGCCCGTGGGGGGCAAGCCCATGGTATAAGGAGCAATCCACACTTGTTAAACCCCCCTCTGTGCCCTTCTTGGGCCCCCATCTATTTCTCTGTTCTGCTAGACACCTCTTGGCAGCGGGCCTTCCCCCTATGGGATCCCTGTTGGGGGCATTATGGTCTCTTCAACTTGACTGTACATTCCCTGATGGTAGGGAAGTGCACTTCAGGTGGACCTGAAAGGATGTGACAGTAGGGAGGGGCATTTGCCATCAGGCCTGGCCTGGCCCAAGCCAGGGAAATTCACCTCCCCCAGAGCCTGGCACAGGCCTGGGCATGAGGGCAGGCCTGATCCCTGGTCTGAGCCATGGGCTGCTGTGCCCCTGGCCCTAGGAAGCAGATGTAACAGCAGAGTCCCAGTAGAGTGCCGGATGGCAGAGCCAGTGTTGGGGGGTGGGCAGTCCTGTGGTGGGGCCGGGGGAGGAACCTGGTGGTAGAGCCAGGCTCTCTTTTGGTTCCATTTAAATGTTTCCCATCCTGCCCTTGCCCTGGCTGTATGAGCAGTTCATGCCCTTTAGTTGTATAGTAGTAGTTCATTTACCACACGTTAACTGAGCACCAACTATGCCACGGCACCATTCTAGGTACTGGGGACAAAAGATTTGGAAAAATACAAAACCACTGAAGGCTTTCTTTACCCAGAAACAACCAGTGTTAGGGGTTTTCTATATTTCTTTCCATTTGGGGTTAAAGAGATATTTGTTTATTTGTGTGCTTTTTTTAAAATACACATTTTTGTAATCACATCTGCAAGTCTGGAGCTTCTTCTCTCCTCCCTGTCGTTCCTATATCCAGCCTTCATGTCAAGGTGTCGGGTGGCTGAGCAGAGGTGTGTGGACAGCAGTGGGCCCAGCCCCACCTGCAGCCTCCTGCCTCCCCTCCCTTCCCTCCCTTCCTTCCTCTGGCGTTTCCTGGCTCTCACTGGTCCCTCTCTCCTGCCCTCTGCTGTCTGTGACGCCCAAGCCCTGGTAACAAACTCCACCTCAGCCTCCCCCTGCAGGCCTGGAATCCTCTGCCCAGGCCGAGACCAGGCTCTCTCTAGGGTCCTGTGGCCCCTGGTCCCCATCAATAGGACACCTCCCCCATGTCCTGCAGGTTCAGGGATGGGGCAGGCATTCTCTTCCCTCAGTACTGCCTCCAGCTCACACCCTCCCCATATGAACCCCTACAGGCTGCTGCCATTGCCCTCCCCTGCCAGCGCAGCCCACCTTATTGTCGTCCACTGCCAGGTAGCTACCCTGGCCTGCCACCCAGCCCCCAAGGCCTTGGCACCTCCGATTTCCCAGCCTTTTCCACCCACAGTGGTGCTGTGTCCCAGGGTTTACTATGCCCCTGTGCGGGCACCCTGCCCTCATCACGCTGGCCTCTGTTCTTGATTACATCTCCATCAGCCTTCACCATCATTTGCCTTGAACTCGTGTTCCCATGGCGACCACAGCCTGCGCCTGGATCTGCTTTCTCTGCAAGTCTTCAATTGAAGGATCAATCTCTCTGGCCTCACTTTCCAAGCATCTTCGCCACTCTTCCACTCCGACGCACACCTGTCCCTAAAACGCATTTTGACCTTGGTCACTGACCATGTACTCTCCCCATCTGCCCATCTTCTTCCTCTTGTCCTTGACCTTGGGCCCCATGGTCCATCATATCAACCATTCTCTCACCATGCATTCATTCGTTCATTCATTCATTCGTTCATTCATTCAGCAAGTATTTTCTGGGGGCCTCCTATGTGTCTGGTCCTGTTCTAGGTGCTCGCTTAAAGTGATGAACAAGACAGACATGGTCCCTGCCCTCTCTGGGCTTACGGTGTAAGTGGGGAGACATCACAGACAAAAACTAGCAAATGTACAAATAAAAAGCAAAATTTAGTGCTGGGAAGGAAAGAACGTTCCTCCTTATGAAGGAAAGAGAAGCCCCCCCCAACAGTAACTCCTCAGCCAGGTTCTTCGCCTCTAACCCCTCCAGCTACAAAGTAAAAGTTTCTATGAGGGTCAGGCAGTTTCACATCTCCGTTCTATGGTTCTCTCGAATACTCTTGGGGAATTGGTGCCAGCAACCCCCAGAGCTGACCCCAGGGCTTGACAGGACCAGGTGCTCTTCTAGGCCCTGCTGCTGTTCATGGGGTCCAAGATGCCACTGACTTACTTAGCCTCCATCTAGCAAATGACGGTGCTTGTGGTCCACTAGACCATTCACATTGTTTTCAGGTGTTACACTTTGGCCCGGGCCTCTGTCCTCTTATCTGTGGGGCATGTCGTAGCAGCTTCCCCTCTCTCCCACCCCCCACTACACTCACATACTCCAGTTCTTCCATTGGCCCACATATAATAGCCGAGGTCCTGGTTCTGCCTTAAGTATTGGGGATATAGACGTTTGTCAGATTCTTCTGAGGCCACAAGTCTCCTGGGGGAAACTGAGGATCGATACAGGTAGAATAAGAGGTAGGGTTTTAGTAGGAGAGAAACCTGGGCATGTGGCTGCTTTGCAATGCAGGGCTGAGCCAGGGCCAGCAGATAAGAACCGTTTAGGTCAGTGATTCTCCAAGCATAGTCCCTAGACCAGGAGCATAACCTGGGAGAAAGGCAGGTTCCCAAGCCTCATCAGAGCCCTCTTAAACCAGAAGCTCTGGAGCTGGGACCCAGGAGTCTGTGCTCCAAGTCCTGCTGGTGACGCTCATGCCCCCTAAAGTTTGAGGACACGGGTCTAGGTGAGAGATGACGGTAGTTGGCCTGGGCCCTGGCAGTGGGGGTTATTGGGCAGGGAGGGTTCTCTAGGTGTCTGGGAGGCAGAATCAATAGGTCTTAGCGACTGGGTGTGGAGGGGTCAGGGGGAAGCTGATGCAAGGATGGCTCCCAAGTTTGGCTCGAGTGACATCAGATCTCAAACCAGCGGGCCCTCTGGTCCTTGTGCCCCTGAACCCTCCCACCAGGGAGTCTTCCAGGTTCTCCTCTCACCCGCTCCCCACCCTCACCCCCTCTTACTGCCTGGATGCAGTGCTCTCTTCTTCGCAAATAAGCCAGCTCCCAGCCCATCCGTGGAGGTGGTAGTCAGGGCGGTTGCCACAGCAATGAACATCAGCAGTCTGGTCCCCGAGGAGCCTGTCACCCTCCTGCCGGCCTGCAGTGCTTCCATTAGCGCTTCTGCCTGGAGTGCAGAGGAGGCATTTGGGGACTCCCACCCTCATACGCACCCTATTTTGAGGACTGGGTGGGGTTGGGAAGGGCCAGTGCCAAGAGGGGAGGGCCTCAGGGTAGGCAGGGCCCCTCATTGGTGGCCTCTTGCCTTGGCTGTGAGGCCCCAGCCCACTCGGCTCCTAGACAGAGGCAGAGGCAGAGGCAGAGGCAGAGGCGGCATCAGTAATTGGACCATGGCAGAGGACAGGCCAAAGCAGCCACAGCTCAGCATGCCGCTGGTCCTGGATGGGCACCTGACCCAGCAGCTGCGGCTGCGTGTGGAGAGCCTGAAGCAGCGTGGGGAGAAGCGCCAGGATGGCGAGAAGCTGCTGCGGCCAGCCGAGTTCGTGTACCACCTCAATTTCACCCAGCAGCAGAAGCTGCAGTTTGAGCGCTGGGATGTCGTGCTGGACAAGCCGGGCAAGGTCACCATCACGGGCACCTCCCAGAACTGGACGCCCGACCTCACCAACCTCATGACACGCCAGCTGCTGGAACCCGCTGCCATCTTCTGGCGCAAGGAGGACTCGGACTCGGAGGTCATGGATTGGAACGAGGCCGACGCCCTAGAGTTCGGGGAGCGCCTGTCGGAGTTGGCCAAAATCCGCAAGGTCATGTACTTTCTCATCACCTTCGGCGAGGGCTTGGAGCCTGCCGACCTCAAGGCCTCCGTGGTCTTTAACCAGCTCTGACGGCAGCGGCTCGCTGCTGCCCCTCCTCTCACCCGCCTGCCCCGTGCCCTGCCTGTACCCCCTCCCCCCAGGTGTGTATTTGGGGACATTTTTCTAGCTGCTGACCTGTACTCAGCTTTGCCAGGACCCTTGTGCCCGCATCCTTCCTCTCGCCTCCCCCTGGGCTGGTGCCCTCGCTTATGGAGGGAGATACAAAGGCTCTGTAGTCTAGAAGCTGAACTGGCAGCCTGGCTGCCTCTGCTTCTGCTGTAGACCACAGAGGCCTGGCTGGGGCTAGTGTGGGAAGATGGAGGGGCAAGGGGTGTCTGCCTTCTCTGCTTCATCGTTGGGAGAGAGAGACTGAGGGAGACCAAGAGAAAGACAGACGGAGACACAGAGACAGGGAGAGAGATCCAAAGAAACAGCCATCGGGCTTCCTCTGGAGTTGGGGATGGCACAGCAACCTCCTTGGGAATCCAGCAAACAGGCATTTGCTGCCCGCCTGGCCACAGCGCCCTTTGTCCAAAAATGAATGCCCAACCTGAGGATCCAGGAAAGCACCGCTCCTGGCATGGGCCTGGCATGGTCCCACGATGCCTCGGGGTCCTCAGGACATCAGACAGGGTGGCTGCGGGTATTGGTGTGGGCAGTGGGGAGTGGCTGGCATGCTGGAGGCTGTGCAGGCCAACTCTCGCTCTCCTGAGAATGACCAGAATGGGAGAAATGAAGGGCGGGGGGACATAAAGTCATACAGGGATGTATCTACCTATACATATACATATATAGTGAGAGAGAGCACGCTATATTCACATGGATATAGAGTCTATACCTGCCCTATGGACACATCTGATTTTAGATTATCTATTATATAATTGCCCAGCTGGTTCCAAGTGGCCTTTAGCAGGGGGTTGATCAGGCTGATCTTGGGGAGAGAGATTTCCTGAGCTGGGAGACTCAGGTTTACACAGTGAAGCAGAAACAATATAGTGAAGGGGTTTCCTTCTGCTTGGGAGAACCTGGATGGAGGGGTCCAGAGCTTTGGAGCTGGGGACAGTAGGTTCTCTGGGGACTCAGGTATCCCCCTCTGGGACTTCAGGCTTTTTCCAGCTCACTGGTCAGGGAAGGTGACTGTTTCATCTAGTGTGGCACCCCTGGCATCTTTAGTGGAGCTGAGGGGTGGGGTGGGACGGCCTGGTAGGGCAATTGCGATGACTGATGGTCAAAAGTGGGCTGGAGGGAGCATGTGCTGTGACGATAGAACACTGGCCTCAGGCCACTGCGCACAACCCACTCCCCAAACAGGGCAACTGAGACACGATTATCAGTAGATTCAATTCTGGCCCCCAAGCCTCACCCCCCTTCACACTGCACAGGGCCAGTGAGCCCATTTGAGGGAGTGGCCTGACTTGCCTGGCATCAGCTGAGGGCACCTCAGGAAGTACCTGCAACACCCTGTCTCGAGGTCAGCCCTGGTTTTTGTCAGGGACGTGCCCTAACGAAGCATAGCTACCTGGGGTGGGGGTTGGGGGTCAGCACAGGACCCTGAGAACAGATGCACTGAGAGATGGAGGGTCAGAGCCATTCCCACTGGCCGAGGCTGCGGGGAGTGTGGGCCCCCACTTAGGAGGCGTGTAAGCAGGATCGGGTGTGGGAGTCTGGATTCTTTGGGTGGGAGATTGGCTGTGGTGTGAGCTATGGTCCCCAAACGCACGGCTCTGGCTTGTTCTGAGATGTGCTCAATGTCCTGGCTTGCCTGCCTTGCTTCTCTACTGACCACTGGGGGAGGCCAGACCCCTGGGGATATCCCTGCCCTTCTGCCTCTTTGCTTCACCTCTCCTTGCAGCTCTGGATCCTCTTGGTGCAGATTGCCTGCACCCCCACTCTGCCCCACCACATCTTCCCTGCGGGTGTGTGAGCACCGCTGCTGTGCCCACTGTGTGGCCCCAATAAAGCCTATGTGCTCATGCTTCCATGGTGTGCAGTCTGTCACCGTGAGCCACCCCCTCCCTTTCAGGATCTCTGACTTAGCCCTGTCCCCTCACGGCCCTGAGCACCCCCCACCCCGACTTTCTCCCATACTCCCAACCCCTCTTCCCCGCGGCTTTCAGGGATGAGGCTCAGAGCAGTGAGGTACCTGGCCTGAGGTCAGACAGCAGGATGGAGTTTAGAACCAGGTCTTCTGATACCCAACCAGGAACCAACACTCCTTACAGCTTTTTCTGCAGTCGCCCCCAGACCAGCCTCTGTCGGGGCATGAAGAGAGCAATGCTGAGGCCACAGAGAGGTGCCATCTAGTCCTCGGCAGGTGGGGCCCAGAGGGGATGGGTGAGGATACACCAAACCATGCTCAGCTTTCCGGTGTGGCCGGGCAGGGGCAAGCTGGAACGGGAGTAGCCAGGGGTGGGTGAGGTGGGGGCAGGCCTGTACCCAGGTGTCATCCAGCTGTCACCAATTTGCTGCCTGTCCTCAGGCAGCCCCTGACTCTGTTCTAGCCTCAGAATTTCCAGAGGGAATTGCTTGGTTTGGTGAAGTCCTTTCCAGCCCTGTCCTTCTGACCAGCTAAGACGGACATCGCCGTCTCACCTTAGTGCCCCACTTGGCCCATCAGAGCTCCGTCCCCTGGTGATTTCTCTCCAGGTCACTCAGGTTTTGGACAGAGATAACAGGCCCAGAGGAGGAGGTGGCCTGCCCACAGTCACAGAGGGTGTGTGTGGACCAGGCTTCTGGGCCTGTGGACCTCTGACCACATGACACGGGTCCCCTGGGATGGGCAGGGGTGATGCCCCCACCCACCTGTGGTCCCAGGCCCAAGAGAGGCCGGCTTCTTCCCAGAGACCAAGGTCAGGCTCTGCTGCAGAGGCCACACTTGGAGTTTTGCTTGGTAACAACCCCTGCTCCGAAATACTGCCCTGAGCCAGGTCTCACCTCCCTGTCCTCCTCCTTCCTACCCCTGGACAGCAGTACAGGCCTGGTTCCACTCCCGAGACTGGATCGGGAGGAGTACAGGGAATGTGAAATGATCCATTTTCCTTGGAAATCACGAGAAACCGTAGAGCGAAGATACCTGCCATTTCCTGAGCTTCTGCCTCCCACTGAGGCAGTGTGTGTGGTGGCGAGGGACCCGGCCGTGCTCATCCACCAACCGACCACCTGTGTGGCCCTGGGCAACTGCTCTGGGCCTGTTTCCTCTTCTGTCGGTGGGGCTAATAATGTGCCTCCCTCACAGGGTCGTGGTGAAGGTTAACTGAGTAGATGTGAGTAACGCGCTGAGCTTCACAAGCTGGCACATGGGCACCCTGTCTCCGTCTGCTCATTGTTACTCTCCAGTCACTGTAGACACATGGTGTCACTTTTCACTATTCTTCTGAGAGGAGGGTCTTAGTTGAACCTTTTAACTGCGGAGGAGCACAGGGTTCAGAGAGGTGAAGTGAGTTGCCCAAGGCAACACAGCAGCTGGATGCTTGTAGAGGGCCAGGCTGGGGCCAGGCCTGGCTCTGTGATCAGAGAGAGTGGTCTTGGGAGGAGATCCTCTCTTCTCTCTCTACACCAGGCTCAGAAGGCCCAGCTGAGGATACCTTTAGCCTTCACGGTATAGCTGGGGAGCCCAGAGGGAGGGGCCAGCCCCAAGGCTGGGGTTCCCACCCAGGTCTTAGCATCTGGCTGAGCGCATTCCTTGCCCTGTGAACAGGAATACCTGGGGCCCCCTACACGAGTGTCAGTGTCCTGCTCTCCAGAGGAGGCAGGGAGTAGCACCCAACCTTCCTGGCCTCTTCCAGTCATGGTAGCTGAAATTCGGGAATTTGAGACTCTTGGAATCAGAAGCTGAGAAGTGAGGAACTTCAGATGCTCAGAACCAAGGACCCTCTGGTTTTGAGGAGTCCAAGCGGCCTTGTGGCTCACCTCACCCAACTCGCGTAACACAGGAAACCCCGTCACCTGCAGCCCCTCAGCCCACAGCCCTGCAGCCTTGTTCAGGAATGTCTCATGCCGACCCTCTGGGGTCCCAGGCAGAAATGTGTGAAAAACTCCCTCTCTGTGCTATGCCTACACACACACACACTGATGTTCACATGTGTGCACACACATACATGCGTGTGAACGTACTCGTGTAGGCTGACATGCATGTAAATGCACACCCACTTGGACATGGGTCCGGAGCAGTGCTTCCCTCCCTGGGTTCTGACCCTCCCAGTGTCTCCTCTGTCACAAACCTGTGCAGACTCTGGGTGAGCCCCTGCCCCAGCAGCATTTAAGCCCAGCCACTTGGGTCTACGTGGGAATCCCCCGGGGAAGATCCTAGGAGCCCTCCAGATAGGTATGTATGTATAGGAAGCAACGCAATATGTGTAGGGTTCAGGCACCAACTGGGGATCTTGGAATGTATCTCCCATGGATAAGGGGACGACTGTGTCTGGCTTTGTTTCCATGGTGTCATTTAGTATGTTCTCCGTGCCCTGCATTTCCTGTAAGCTAGGACGTCGCTCTAGAGGCTGGATAAGGTTCAGGCACAAGTTTTATTTGGCTCAGCTGCCTCATAGGCAATATTCTCTCAGGAGGCTCATACTATCTGGTTGTCTCTCTTTTGTGTGATATTAGAAGCCATAATTGCATAAATCCATTATTTGTCAGTGATTGCAAAATAGTGAGAGTCTGATATTCTAATTTCTTAGCTGGAATTCATCTCCAGATACCAACCTCCCTTTATCTGCGATTGGTTACCCTCTGGTACAGTCTGTGTGGAAAAAGCAGGATAGATCTTCCATTCTTTCCCTTAATTGTCCAGTTTCAAAAAAAATGAGCTGATTCCCTGCCAGCCTCCGATGGTGACTAATTATGTATCATGATCTCACGGATGTGCACACATTTGATATGTTTCATCCATCGAAATTGTTATCCTTATTGCTACTCAGATTGGCCCACCTTTGGCCAGTGGGAGCCTCTTCAGGTTGGTCCTGGATCCTCTGATGTGGCCCCAGGCGCTTTGGTTGCTTCCTTGATTTCCAGCATGACCGGATGTGGTGTGGAAGGGAGTTGAGTGTGTATTCCCATGGAGTACTCCTTCCCGGACGTTCTATCTTTCTTGCTTTGTACTCTGCTGGCAACAGAGGGGCCGAAGGGTAAGAAGGCTGGCCTGGGGTCCACCTCCTGCCGGGTCCAATGGCTGTGATGCAGAAAGGGAAAGTCAGGCCCATGGGGATCTCTGTCGGATCTCCAGGCCCTGGAGACTCATTAGCTGCTTCTTGAGCCACAGAGGGCTCAGAGCCAAGCCCAAGGTTTGGCTAATGATCTTCCCGCAGCCCCAGCAGGCCTTCCCTGTGCCCTGTGGGGGCTCCTCGTCCTCCCTCCTACCCCCCCCCCCCCCCCCCCCGTGTGTCCGCATGCAGTCCAGAGCTTTCAGAGCCAGGAGCAGGGGAGGAGAGTGTAGTGGCCGGGCCAATGTTCTCAGCTTCTGCCTCCCCATCACTCTGTGCCCTTGGGCAGCTCTTGGCCCTGTCTAGACCTCAGCCTTCCTGTCTGTGCAGTGGGGATGATACCCACACCCTGCACATGCCCCATTTTTAGTAGGAAAGAGTGCTGGGGTTCAGGGCAGAGGCTGGTCTGAGAGTTTTTCCTTAGAAAGGACATGGAAAGGAGGCAAGGGGAAAGGGCAGCCAGTATCAAGCCCTTGCTGGGTTCCTGATGCTGCGCCAGGCTCAGAAGCCCTGAGTGTGAATCCTGCCTCCCTCACCCGTGCCCATGGGCAGTCTCTGTCACGGATGTCTATAGCATTGCCCCACAGGATAGCAGTGAGGATTAGGGTGATGGAGTAAGCAGCTGGTCCCACACCCGGCACCTAGCAGGCTTCTTCTGTGAGGTACCTCTCACTGTGCTTTGCATTTTCATTCTCTTGGTCTCCAATGTCCCACTAGGGAGCATTTCTCTTTGCCAATGTCCCTGTTGATAGTACAAGGAGTGTAAACAAAAGCGTCTCTAATGAGCATGGGGGTTGGGGAATGGCTTTTGGCTGCAGTCTCTGTGCTCAGGCTGTCCCAGGTCCTGGGATTTGTAGGCTCCTGATGCATCTTTGGCTCCTCAGCCTGGATACCTGTGCGCCACTACCACTCAATCCTCTATACTGCGAGTGGTTTTCTTTTAGAAGGAACAGTCCGTGGTCCTGACGGGGCCTGGCCCCTCTGGTCCCATGTTCAGCAGGAATAGCAGTCCCCCTGACTCGGCAGAGTGAGGGGTTTTCCCCTCCCTGTTCACCTTCTGCTGCCCAAATTGCCTCTATTTGCCCTTTTCTGCTTGGGGGGCACACACTGCCAGCTCTCAGGACACCTGCTCAGAAGCTGTTGCTGGCCCAGCACTGTCAGTCCCATCACTCCCTTCTCTCCACGGGCCCAGATGTCCCATGTCAGCCTCAGCACTTGCCTCCATGCCCACCTCTCCCACCAGACGGGGAGCCTCCCAAGGGCAGAGACTAGGTCTGATTCATCTGGGTCCTCAGTGCCAACATGGTGCCAGGGGCAGCGTGGTCCACGCTGATAAAGGATGTGTGTATTTTCTAGCTGTGTGATCCTGGATAAGTTACTTGCCCTTTCTGAGCCTCCATTTTCTCATCTGTAAAGTAAGGATGGATAACAGTCATCTACTCATGGGGTTCTTGTGAGAATTAAACTGAGATGAACCTATGGCAGTCACAGGCTTGGCACGTGGTGACATTTCCAAGATGCTCCATAAATAATATTGTTGGGAGTCCCAGTCAGTGCCTGTGAATTTATTCATTCAGTTAATGCATGTTTATTAAGCACCCTCTCTGGGCCAGGACCTGGGTTAGGTGCTTGGGGATAGCAGTAGCCAAGACTGATGTGTCCCTGCCCTCAGAGAGCTGACATTCCCACGATAGTGATAGTATCAGAACTGTACAAAACATCACACACTTGTTTAATTACAACTAGAGTAAGTGTCTCAGAAAAGTACCAGAGGCCATGAGACTCATGGACAGGGGGCCTGACCTAGTCTGAAGAGTCAAGGAGGGCTTCCTGGAGGAGGAGGGTAGGCCCTAAAGGACAGCAAGAATCAGCTGGAGGAAGAGCAGGTACAGAGTTCCTGACCAGGGAAAGAACCTGGAGCAGGGAGGGGATGGAGAAACAAGTCTGGGAAGTGGTATTTGGAGCAGAACACCTTAGGTGTTTGGACCTTATTTTCCAGGGAAGTGACATGATCAGAAAAATCATTCTGCTGCTGTGTGGGGTGGGGGCAGATGTGGCTGCTGATGCTGTTACCATGACCCAGGGCAAGAAGATATGGGACAAGGCCAGGGTAGTACAGGGGGATGGAGAGGAAGAGACAGATGTTAGTGGAATGTAGGAGCTCAGACTGGCCTGATCGGATGGAGAGAGGGAAAGGGAGGAGGCCAGTTGCCAACTCCAGCTCAGGCTGGAAGGGGAAGGATGGGGGTGGTGCCACCAATCACCACTTGGGAACTGGTGTGCATGATATTTTTCTGAGCAAGGAAGATGCAGATGGAGGCATGAGGAAGGGAGGGGGTAGCTCATAGAATCTTAGAGCTGGAAGAAGCCTAAGAGAGCCTCCAACCACTGCAGAGATGGGGAACCTGAGGCCCAGAGATGAGAAGGATTCGCCCACATCCTACATTGGTTCATGGCAGAGATGGGAATCGAACCCGGCATTCCTTTCCATTTTGAGTCCCTGGAGGCATGCACTCCCATTTCTTCAGGAAGCCAGATGTCACCCTCCATGTGTTCCCATCCTGTCCCCCTCATCCAGGTCATCCCAGACTGGAAGGAGCAGGAGTGGGACCCTGAGAAGCCTGACGCCTATGCGGGCATCTTCCACTTCCACTTCTGGCGCTTTGGGGAGTGGGTGGATGTGGTCATTGACGACCAGCTGCCCACAGTCAACAACCAGCTGATCTACTGCCACTCCAACTCCCGAAACGAGTTCTGGTGTGCCCTGGTGGAGAAGGCCTATGCCAAGTAGGTGCCAGCAGTAGGTGGGCAGGCGGGTGGCCAGGCTGGGGCTGCATGGTTGGGGTGGCACTGCTAATGGGTTCCGCATGGGTTTTCCTCGAGCCAGAGCTCCAGGCACAGAGATGTCAGGGGCTGGTACAGTTGCACAGAGTGCTCAGCGTCCAGGCTCCCCAGGCATGGCCAGCTAAGCCCACACTGGATGGGGTGGAGACTTAGACTGAAGGTCCTCTGGGTACCTGGGTGTCAAGCCCCACAACCAACCCATATAGGGAGGGATAGTTATTCCCACTTATACTTGACAAGACTGAGGCCCAGGACAGTTTCCTGCAGGTAGCCATGGGCAGAGCCAGCACTCACATTCAGGTCAGTGGTTCTTTCCCAAAGATCCAAGCTGCAAGCCCTCCATGGAGGCTTTGTTGGAAATGTGGTATCTCTGAGCCTGGGCTGGTTATGGAGCCTTCCCTGCTCACTGGGCCTCCCCTTCGTCCACCCATTCATTTGTCTACCAGACTGACTGTCCATCCATTTTTGTCTTCGCTGACCACCTCCTTCTGCTCTGTGCCAGCCCCTGGGTCCCCAGCATGCGCACGAGCAAAGGTTTGCTGAGCTTTGTGAGAGCCTGCTTCCTCCTCCCAGGCCTTTTTGTCTGTCTCTTGGACAATGTGTGTGTGACAGAAAGAAAAAAGAAAAACAAAAACTCACAACATCAAAAACAAACCCAAGAAAACAACCTTGGCAGGTTCCATTTTTTAATCCTAAGAAAGCAACCCCGCTCCCGGTGGTTACTACGTCTCTGTGGTCCTTGATACAGATCACTCTCCTTCTCTGAGAGAGCCACTCAGGGGAATTTGAGTGATAAAGTGGTATAGTTTAGTGGGACAACTGTTGGCCTGGCAGTCAGAGACCTGGGTTCTAGTGGTGGCTCTGCTGTGGCCTGCTGTGTGACCTTAGCAGTTTGCTTGACCTCTCTGAGTCTCAAAACTCTCCCCTATAACGTGAAGGATTTAGACCAGCTGGAATGCATGAGCTGGGAATTCTTTCCACATTGCTCCCTAGGCTGGCGGGCTGTTACCAGGCCCTGGATGGAGGCAACACGGCGGATGCGCTGGTGGACTTCACAGGTGGCATTTCCGAGCCCATTGACCTGACTGAGAGTGACCTCACCAATGACGAGGCCAAGAGGAACCAGCTCTTTGAGCGGGTGTTGAAGGTGCATAGCCGGGGAGGCCTCATCAGTGCCTCTATCAAGGTGAGAACACAGAGCCAGACCCCAGAGGCGGCCCCTCCCCTTCATCAACCCTGATTGGGGGCAGAGGGGGGGCAGAGGTGGCTGTGGCATCCCAGGCAGAGCCCTTGCCCAGCTTGGCTCATACATCCAGACTCTCAGCCTCGTGGGGGGAGGGGAGCAGTGGGAAGGTACAAGCCCACAAGCCCCAAGCCCCCTACATTATGAAATGCCCTGCCCACGTTGTTTCACCAGCATCCCCCTTTTCCGGCCCTCTCATATTGGGGTAATGGATGTCTATGCATCTGAGTGTCCCCAAGTCAAGGTTGGAGGCATCACAAGCTCTGAGGTGACTGAAAGAGGAGAGGAAGCCCCAACTGCCTGCTGGCACAGGCCTGGGCGCTTCAAGAGTCTTATTTCATTAATTGCTCATGTTTTGGGTGGGAAAGCTGGGTCTCAGTGAAGGCAGAATTTTAACCTAGGTTTGGCTGACCCAGTGGTATGTTCATAAACTGGCTTTCTGGAAAAATGAAAAGCCCTGATTTGTAGCACTTGCTGATTTCTGTGGTGTAAATACTCCCACCATGGCTGATGTCAAGCTAACATTTCAGCAGCCAGCTTGCAAAATTGAGCCAGTGCTAGTAGACTCCAATACACCCCTGGGCCGACCCCACTGCAGGTGCCTTCATTTTCTCCACACTGCTGCTCCCAGAGGCTTTGTAAAAGGCCATTGAACACTGAGCTCAGTTCCTAAGCACCGGAACCAGGTCTCCCCTGTGTGCGGGCCTGCCATTCCCTCCGCGTCCTGTAGGGGGCAGTGAGTGTGGCTCTCTGGCTTCAGGCGGAGTCTGACTGCACTGCCTCTGAGCAGCTGTGTCCTCCCGCAGGCAGTGACAGCGGCAGACATGGAGGCCCGCCTGGCCTGTGGCCTGGTGAAGGGCCACGCCTATGCCATCACCGATGTGCGCAAGGTGCGCCTGGGCCACGGATTGCTGGCCTTCTTCAAGTCGGAGAAGCTGGACATGATCCGCCTGCGCAACCCCTGGGGCGAGCGGGAGTGGAACGGGCCTTGGAGCGACACGTGAGGCCCGGGACGGGGGTGCAGGCACAGGGCCAACCCCAGGCTGTGGGTGGCCTGGTACGAGGGTTTGGACAAGGACCGTGTTGTGCTTTCTGGAGGAGGTGGCACCGGTCTAGGTCCTGAAGGATTTGGGGGGAGGATGACATTAGGAGGAGATTTACTCTGGACTGGGCACTGGGGCTAGATGCAGCATGGGCAAAGGCCTGGAGCTGGGTATGAGCTGATTCCTGGAACAGACATAGAGACTAGTCTGGAGAGTGAAGGGAGAGAAAAGCAGGGAGGGAGGCCACCAGAGGTGATGATGGGGGTGAGCAGAGAACAGGCCCCCAGTAAAGGAGCCCTTCCACTAAGGGTCTTGCCCCCCAGCCTGCAGCTTTGCTCCCAGACCTCTGGGCCCTGGCATGGTAGCAGCCCACGGTTGCCTGTGGGAGCGGGCAAACAGAGCATCTTGGAGAGCGGCTGGGGATGGCTCAGGTGCCTCCAACCACACCCACACTGATGGAGCCCAAGTGCCAAGCATCCCTCATTCTCCTTGCCCTGGCCAAGCTGGCCCTGGTGGGTCCCTCCACTTACTCTCCTTCTCTCCCCTCCCCCGTGCTCACATTCCAGCTCAGAGGAGTGGCAGAAGGTGAGCAAAAGTGAGCGGGAGAAGATGGGTGTGACCGTGCAGGATGATGGCGAGTTCTGGTGAGTGCTCTCTCCCCAGCCGGGTGTCCAGGGCTAAGGGAGGACCTCCTGTGTGCTGGGCAGGGAGCACCAATGGGGAGGCGGGAACCAGGGCTCTAGCAAATGCTCCACCTTCAACTGCTGCGTGGCCTTGGACAAGTCACATCATCTCTCTGAGCTTGTTTCCTCCTCTGTAAGATGAGTTGGGCGGCCCTGTCATCTCCACAGCCCCCTCTGCCCACCTCAGGGACCCTAGGCTGCTCTGGAAACTGGGCTGACCCCTTGGCAACTAGGCCAGGATGCCAGCAGGTGGGGGACCGACCAGAGCACAGAGGACATGCGGGCAGCCTGATTTCCCAGCGCAGGTAGGGGAGAGGAAAGGCCTCACAGGGGTGCTGCCTCCTAAGCTGAGACTTGGGGTGCAGAGAGCCGTTGGTGGGCGGGGAGAGAGACCCAGTGCAGAGGTCAGAGAGCGCACCACGTTTGGGAAGAGTGAGTTTAGGGAGGCACCTGGGTGTGGGGTGGGCTGAGAAGATGGCAGCAATGTCACTTAGAGCCCAGTGATTCCTGCATCAACTCATCCTGCATCCATCCCCCTTCATTTAGTCCCAACCGTGTGCCAGGATCAGTGTCATTCTTCAGCAGGACACTTGATTTGGAGACTCATCTACTTCCTGGAGGGGTACTGGGTACCCTGTGTGTGGTGGATACAGTGAGGGCCCCTGGCAGACCCAGAGGCAGATGGCAGTGACCTTAGCACCCCAGTGAGGACCCCTGCTGTGGGTGTCAAGGGAGCCCCCTGCAGGAGGACCCCCAGGCCCTCTGGTCTCGGCTCCTGGGGATGAGATGCACTGTCCCAATCTGGCTCAGGGCTTGAATTAAAACAGCAGTAGAAATCCCTCATCAGTGGAAAAGGCTTCTCCCTAAGGCCTGTCTCATATATGCTCACATTTGGTGCATATATGTGCATGTTCTCACATGTGTGCACATTTGAAGGGGGGTGGCCACTCCCCCTTCTCCACCCAGGCTCCTGGAGGTGTACGTAGCACATTTTCCAAGGGGTTCTCGCCACCAGTTTATTCAGGCCTCACAACAGCCATGGAAGAAGATAATGGATGGAAATATCTTTCATAAACTGTGAAGGGTTGCACATGTTAGTTGTTCATACTACAGAGGGTGCCAAAAAAATGTACACACATTTTAAGAAAGGAAAACTGTGTTAAAATTGTAATACTTAATATATACGGATAACAAAAGATGAATACATGTCACATTTGACTTCTACAATCACAAGAGGTGCTCAAAGTGGTTAACCATCAGCGTCCAGACACTTCTGATTACGGCGAACTACTGCTTCAGCAACGTTGACAAAATGTCTACTTGTATACATTTTTTGGCACCCCCAGTGTAATAGCCAGCCTTTGCCAACTCCTTTTGTCTGCTGGAAGTTGTATGACAAGCTTTTACTGCATTAGTTAATTCCTACACTAACTCTGTGAGATAGGCAATTGTTGTTAAATTAATTCTCAACTTACAAATCAGGAAACACACCAAAAGAGACGTGAAGGGTCCATGTGATGCCATGTCCATGCTTGGTATTTATTGTGTGAGCCCTGGTTCAGAGCATGCAGGCCGGTGGGTGGTGGGCCAGCGCAGGCCTGCCCGGCTCAGCCCCTCGCTATGCCCAGGATGACCTTTGAGGACGTGTGCCGATACTTCACGGACATTATCAAATGCCGCCTGATCAACACGTCGTACCTGAGCATCCACAAGACGTGGGAGGAGGCCCAGCTGCGCGGTGCCTGGACACGGCATGAGGACCCACGGCAGAACCGCAGTGGGGGCTGCATCAACCACAAGGACACCTTCTTCCAGAATCCGCAGGTGGGCCTTGTCAGGGCCCCCCACCCTGTCCTTTGAGCAGCTGCAGGGCCCCTTGCTACTGTCCTGCCACAGATGCCTGCATGACCTTGGGCACATTCTGTCCCTCTGTGGGGAGACCCACAGTGGGGCTTGGATGGCTCCTCTGGGTGGTCATGTAACCCCCAAACTCACAATCTGACCCACAGTTGGTAAAACTGGGGTAACAGGCGCTGAGGACTGAGTGTTTTGTCTAGAGTTACAGGGACATGTAGAGGCTGAGCTGGGGGCACAATCCTCTTATTTCCACATGCATAATGCTGCTCCTTCCAGGGGAGCTTGGCCAGCCCCCCCCCCCCCCCCCGGACCTCTCCCCTGTAGCCAGTTCGGTCATGACCCCGCCAGCTGCCTAGTCCTCACATGTGCTGTGCCTTCATGGAGCACTGAGCACGTGCAGGCTCTGAGCTGAGCATCCACGGACTCAAGTCCTCCTACCCCTCATCTCGGCAGCCAGTGCAGGTCTGTCTTACAGGTGAGCGACCGAAGCTTAGAGAGGTGCTGTGACTTGCCCAAGCCCACACAGCTAAGCTGGGGCCTGGCTCGGGGCCATGCTTCCAGGCCCCAGTGAGCCCGTTGTCAGTATGGTCTCACTGTGGTGTCTGTCTTCCTCGGCCACACCTACAGTACGTCTTTGACGTTAAGAAGCCAGAAGACGAAGTACTGATCTCCATCCAGCAGCGGCCGAAACAGTCCACCCGCCAGCAAGGCAAGGGTGAAAATCTGGCCATTGGCTTTGACATCTACAAGGTGAGGTCTGCTCCGGGTGAGGAGAGTGAGGGAGTTGGAGTCTGGGCCGCCTGCACCCGAGGGTGAACACCTTGGGCACTGACGTCACTCTGCTGCCCTGACCACGTTAGCTGACGCCAGAGTGTGCTGTGGCATGGGCCCTGTTTGCAGTACCCACAGAGGGCCTAGCCGGCTGGGATTGGCTCCCGGGGGAACACTCAGCCTGATTTCTTCCTGCCCTGGACCCACAGGCCTGGATTGTTGGGTGGATGGGGAAGGGGGAGATTTCTGGTGGATGGGACCAGGTTCTGGGAGCTCCCTGCTGTCCCCTCCCTCAGGGCTCTGGGTCCCCTGAGCTGGAGGCCTTTCTGGGCACATGGAGGAGGCATCCTGGGCAGAGCCACTGGCTGTTTGTCCTGCCTGGGACCTGCGAGCCCCCGCACATTCGATGCTCTGTGTGTGACGATAGCATAGCGTGACACCATGCCCTACACCAAGAACCCAATGAAATCACACGGGTGTGCTAGGCGCGTGGTCTGAGCTGAGTTCCGGACGTTCATATGCTCAGTCATGGCATGATGGTTTCTTCATGTCACTGTGTTGGTCCATTCATTGTGTGGTGATGTGTTGTGACGTTGACATGTCACAACCTTCACCGATGTTACTATAGCTTATCATGGTACTTGTTCCAGGTATTGTCTAGTGTGTCCTGCCAGCTGGCGATGTCACCTCGTGGACACATGCTTCGACCTGGGTGGGCAGACAGTGATACTTGATCCTATTGTGATAGAAACCCCACCGACGTTGTTATCAGGGGGATTCCTATAACCTCCAATTAAAAAGTTTTATTAAGATAGAATTCACATACCTTACGATTCAGTCACTTTTAGTGTGTTCACAGAGTTGTGCAACTATTGCCACAATCAATTTTAGAACACTGTCATCACCCCAAAAAGAAACCCCCACCCTTTAGCCATCATCACCCAGTCCCACGTACCTCCCACCCCAGCCCCAGGCAAACACTCATCTGCTCTGTCACTGTAGACTGGCCTCTTCTGGGCATTCCATGTAAGTGGATTCTGTCGCTCTTTTCACAGCAGTGAGGTTGAGATGGGGGCTGTGTGTGTGGGGGGGTCCCGTGTGACCAGCCCCTCGTCTGCCCGCAGGTGGAGGAGAACCGCCAGTACCGCATGCACAGCCTGCAACACAAGGCCGCCAGCTCCATCTACATCAACTCACGCAGCGTCTTCCTGCGCACGGACCAGCCCGAGGGCCGTTACGTCATCATTCCCACCACCTTCGAGCCAGGCCACACTGGCGAGTTCCTGCTCCGAGTCTTCACTGACGTGCCCTCCAACTGCCGGTGCGTGGGGGCTGGCTCAGGGCCAGGGTGGGTGCAGCTGAGGGCCGCACTGGGCTGGCCTGGAATCTGAGGCTGAGATGGTTGGTGTCTGCCCCAGGCGTGGAGCCCAGGCCTCCAGCCTCCCCGGCGGACACCAGTACCCATCTCCTCCCTCTCCCTTCCTCTGCTTGTGCCAGCCTCTCTTGGCCACGTAAAGGGACAGCTTCTCATGTGCACAGCACTTCACAGTTTACTAAGAAGCTTTCACTCACCTCATTTGTTCTTCCCGAAACTCGACTGGGAGGTCTGACCCTTCCGTTTTATGGATCAGAATTGGGGATTGAAGTTGGGGATATTTACCAAGGTCTTGCAACCACTAACATAGGTGAACTACTGAAGCCATCCTCATTCCTACTGGGGTGCAGACCCAATGGGCCCCACACTGCCCTCCCACCTGGGTAGGCAGCCCAGATTTGGTACTGCCTGCCCACATCCCAGACCGGGGAAGCAGCTTGTGTGGTGGAACAAGTCGACCTCGATCCCACCAGCCTAGGCTCCACCAGCTTTGTGGCAAGTCCCTTCCTCTAGTGAGCCTGCTACTTCCTAATCTGTAAAATGGGCATAATAGTCACTTACCTTCAGGGCTTTGTAAGGATTAAAAATAATTCCTGTAACATCCCCACAGAGGGCTTGGTACACACCTTAGGTGCTCAATAAATTGCTTTTCCCTTGGGTGGCGATAGAGCAGCAGGAAACCCCGGGGGTTTGCCCAGGAAAAGCAATGTCTGGACTAAAGATGGCTTCTTTCCCCCTCCCCATTTCTTGAAACCCCCTCACCTTTCATCTTCCTGACCTCACTCTGTGACTCCCCCCTTTTCTCCTCTGCCCTGTACCAGAGAGCTGTGCCTGGATGAGCCCCCCCACTCCTGCTGGAGCTCGCTGTGTGGCTACCCTCAGCAGGTGACACAGGTGCATGTCCTGGGGGCTGCTGGTCTCAAGGATTCCCCGACAGGTGCGCTCGACTAGGAAAATCCCGCCTCCCCCCCCACACACCACCCTCGGAGTTTGCCCCGTGTCTCCTCCCCCACCCCAGCCTCAGACACTCAGCCTCCAGACCTTTCCTGCTCTTGCTCAGCTAATGAGCAAACCTTCCCTGATGTCTCCTCGGGCCCAGCCCTGGGATGAAGCGGGCGCTCAGACAGGAACAGGCTCTGCCTCCTGCTCTTGGGCGGCTTCCAGTGCGGTGGGAATGTTAGGCAGAGGGACAGGCAGCTGGGAGGGAGGGCTCAGGGAGGGCTTCTTGGAGGGAGTGGCCTCTCTCCAGGCTGAGGTGTTAAGGTAGGAGTGTGGTGAAGGCAAGTAGGGCAGAAGGGGGAACAGCATGGGTAAAGGCCTGGAGGCCGGAGATGACCGGTGTGTCCCCTCCTGTCTCTGGAAGTCAGAAAGCGAATCAGGCTCTAATCTCCTTTCTCCTGAATCTATGAGCCCAGGCTTCTATTCTGGGAGGCAATTTCACCTCCCAGACATCTGTCCCATGCGGGCCATGCCCTCGCCCCCACCCTCACCCATCGCCCCTTGTCTCTCCAGGGGCTGACTCTTATGTGATCATCAAGTGTGAGGGGGACAAAGTCCGCTCGGCAGTGCAGAAGGGCACCTCGTCGCCCGAGTACAACGTGAAAGGCATCTTCTACCGCAAGAAGCCGGGCCAGCCCATCACCGTCCAGGTGGGTCTGCATGTCCCGGGGCCGCTCCTGTGCCCCTAACCTGATGCGTCCCCATTAGAGGAGCTGGACTCGGTGGCAGAGCCTATGGCGGGGACCCAGGAATGCTCGGTTCTAGTTCCCACTCTGTTCATGACACGGTGTGCTCTTGGGAGTTCTCCTGCCTGCCCTCCTGGTACCCCAGAGTCCCCTCTGTGGGGTGGGTGAGTTGGATTAGCTGGTGTGATTCTGAGACCCAGTAGGGTCAGTCCCTTGCTCATGGACAGTGGTCATCTCTGCCGACCTTGCCCCAACGCCTTGGGAGTTGTTCCTTAAATTCCCCTGTAGGTGGGTCCATCTGGAAAAATTGCGCTGAGATGGCATGTGGTGGGGTGGCCTCCTGAGAGCAGAATCAGAAAACCAGGTTCCTGTGCCTGGGCTTCCTTCCCCTCTCAGGCCAAGGCGGCCGGTAGATGAGAATTCTGAGCTCATTAATAGGAAGCCCTCTGTCCCCTGGGCCCAGGCCAGCACCTCTCAGGGTGAGAAACCATCTGTAAACAAACACTCAGGTATCCCGGGGGGTGGGGAGGTGAGGCACTGTAGGTTTTCCAGACATTGGGTCCCACTGGATCCAATCACAGACCCATGGATGTTGGGGCCATGGGACACTTAGGGGCTATTGATACCCTCATATTAAAGATGGGAAACCAAGGCGGGGGGGTGGGGGTGGGTTCTATCACTTTTTAAGGTCACCCAAGGTCAGTAGTAGAACTAAGAATAACAGACTTAACTTTCTACATGGAAGGGAGCTTTGACAAGGGAGGAAGTCTGAGGCTCTGGAAGGGGCAGAAACTTGCCCAAGGTTCATGGTGAGGCAGAGGCAATGCAGGGCTCCTTTTGCTCAGCCAGACTGGCACTGCAGGAAAGGGATTCAAGGCCCTGTCACCAGCACGAGCACCCCAACTCCTGGTCTTGGAGAGGGCCCCACGATCTTCTGTCTTCTCCCAGATATGGAACCACCGAGTCCTGAAGGACGAGTTCCTGGGCCAGGTGCACCTGAAGGCTGACCCAGATGACCTCCAAGCCCTGCACACCCTCCACCTCCGAGACCGAAATAGTCGGCAGCCCAGCGACCTGCCAGGGACCATTGCTGTGCATGTCCTCAGTAGTGCCTCCCTCACAGCTGTCTGATATCTGCCCACCTACCTGGCCCCCACAGTTCTCACCATCACCTGCATGTCCCCAACCAGGCCAGGGATTCTCCTGGAATCCAGGATGCTGGGGTCCTTTTTTCAGATTTTCTACTGACTTGCTGTGTGACCTTGGGAAGTGTCTGCCCCTCTCTGGGCTTCAGTGTCCTGAGGATCCCAAAGCATTACTTTCTTATGGAGGAGTCTTCTTGCCTGAGATTTAAAATAGCCCTCCTTACTTACCCCAACTGTTATCACTGCTAAGGAACTCTATCCATTCAAAATGTATTCCCAAGGCTCTGCTGTCTGCCAACGGAGTGCCAAGAAGATGTCACTTGTTTACACACAAACTGCCATATCCCAAGCCCCACTCTTGCCCTTCCTGTCCGGGGCCCACCCCGCCCACCCCAGTGTCCTAGACCTTGCTTTCCCTGTTACCTACACCTGCTTTTCTAGCCACCTTGAGAGGACTATTGGCTCTTGCTGGGTTCCTGCTCAGGCTGGAATTGGGGAAATGTGCAGGTGACATTTGTTCATTCTCTAATCCTGTCCACCCACCCATCCATTTATTTATTCCATAGAGATTTCCCAAGTGACTAAGCAATGCCCATGAGACCCCAGGTGGAGCTGGACCCCTGCTGCAGCTCTGGGAGACCCGGTGTCCATTCTGAGCCTCATCTCTGCTCTCGGGTCCCTCAGGCAGATGCCCAGATGCTCAGAGGAGCTGTAGCTACCTTCTCATTCTAGGTTCTGATTTCATCTCTAGCCTCTGGTTTAAGATCCCAAGAGAGTTGGTGGCAGTGGTGGAGAGGAAGGGCGTTTCCTGTCTTCACTGTCCTGATGCTGGAAGGAGTGTGCCTGGTTTAGTGGCCAGGGGCTGAGGTGGGGGGACGTGGGGACCTAAGGGGGAGGCACATGCTCTCAGGCCCCCTTCTACTGTAAGACCTGAGCTTTCCTGGGAGAAGGGACTCTGGGATGGTGATGGCAGGTCCAGCAGGGTCAGGTCACCCACTGGGCTTGGCAGAATATACGGTAAACCCATCGCCTGACCATAGACTCCTCCACCAACATTCCCCCCAACACACAGCCAATGAGGCCACAGCTCTCTTGCTGGCCAGACCAAAATGTTCCTTTTATTCCTCAGCATTTTTATTCTCTCTGTTTTAAAGCTCTCAGTTTTAACCAGGGGTTTTTAAAGGAAAAGTGAAAGCCTGAACCCCTTTTTTCTTCTTAAACTTCAATTCTTATGGTCCTCTGATTTTATTTTGATTCCGCTTGGGGAGGGAAAAGGAGAAGTCATACCCTCTCAGAGGAGGTCTGGAGATGGATGCAGAGGGTGTTTAGAATGTTTGCAAGCTGGCAGCAACTGTGTCCGTGGCAAATGTTGATACCGTGACCCGCTTAGGGTCTCTTCGGTGCCCTCCTTGGGCTCCTGACCAAGCGACGTAAATGAGAAAGTTCATCTGGTTCAAGAACAAGAATTCCTGTGGTCTTGCTGGGAATTCATTTGGGAACCTGGATTTTCAGCTCCAGATCTGGCTGTTTGGTCCAGTGTCCTGGCTGGAGGTGCTGGATTCTTGACTTTGCCTCCTCGGTGGTTGGCTCCGCTCTTGTGTCCTGGCCCTGGGCCAGGACCTGAACGACGAAAACAAGAGGGCTCCTGGAAAATCCCGGACTTCCCCTCAGGAACCTGGGCCTGGGGCCAGGACTCTGCCCAGGACCAGGAGCAAGTCACTCAAACCTCCTGTGCCTCGATTTCCCCCTTCTGCAAAGTGGGGCCAACGATACTTGTTTGTCAGCAGTCTTACTAACAAGTGCTGAATAAGGGCAAAATCATACTCTTTCTCTGTGTATCTCTCTCTGTATGCGTGCACATTGTACACACTCATGTAATCACTTCTCAATATCTGTTTCGAATGAACACTCCTGAATCAGGGTGGAGAGGCTGCATGAGCCTGCTTGGGGCCTCTGGGGCTGACACGTGGGTCTTTGCTCAGCCACGTCTACCTGGGGTATGGGGACGAATCAGGACAATCTGGCCGACCTGTGTGGGCTTCAGCCTGGGGACGGGGCCCTGAACCTCCACCAACAGTTTGTTCGGCAGCCCCTCTGCATGGGCCAGGCTGGCTCCTGGCTATGCGGAAATCCCTGGTCCCCAGGAGGCCCTGGGGACAAGGCAGATGAGGTCCGAGTTCTTCCAGGCTGGGACTGGATGATGGATGGGGAGAACGATTGCTCTGTTCCCTGATGCACCTTCAGGCCACAGGTGCCTCCAAGTCCCCATTTGCAGATGGGCGGGGCCTCGGATCCATCCCACTCTGTCTGGGTTTTCTTCCTTCAGGGCCTATCATGGGGTCGGTGAGTAGAGACCTGTCCTGTTCTCAGAATAAACGTTACCACAATGCCAGAAAGATCTTCCTGTGTCTGTGTGTCCCTCTGGGAGTAAGGGACAATGGAGGGAATACTTCCCAGGCCTGGGTGACTGTTCTGTGGTCAGAGAGACGAGAGGGAGGACTCAGGCGTTACAGCTGAGGCTGGACCCCACTGCCTGCCCAGTGCGTTTGTGAGCTGGGATCATTGGGTTCATTCAGTGGTTCCCTCAGCTGATCTGTCCTAAGACCCATCCCAGATACTAGGGATGCGGGGAACCAGCCACAGCCCTTGTGAGGCATTTTGCAGACTGGTGGGGAAGATAACAGAAATACTCTGATCCAGACAAACACCACGCAGAGAATTACTGGCAGGGCGGTGTGGGAGAGGATGGAAGGCCTAGTCCTGATCCAATTGTGAAATAGAGGGAGGCAGCCACGTGAAGGGCATCGGACAGAGGAGATGGGCTTCTGGGGGCACAAATGGATGTGGGGAGACCCGAGTGGGCAGCCTGAGCCAGGAAGCCAGGAGTGGCAGTGTGGAGCAATGGTTAAGATAAATTTTAGAGATGACTCAGTAATGGCTGAGTTGGGTTGGGGAGTGGGAGAAAAGGAAATGAATTAAGGCCATTTCCTAGATTTTCCCATAGGACGGTGAGAAAAGAACATTAGGAATTCTGTGCCCACCTTAGCATAGAGCCTGGACCCTAGCGGGTGCTGAATAAATGATGGCTATTTTGATACCTGGAAATCACTGCATACCCGTGTACTCCCCACCACTCCACGCCCATCCCTCACAGCTCAGACCTGCGTTCTGCCCTGGACATCACGTGCCTCTCCAGGGCTTACTTTCCTCGGCTGTGTAGGGCTGACACCACTTGCCTGCCCAGCCTGGGAGGCTCAGCAAGGGAGGTGATTGGAGGAGTGGTAGGTACCTGTCTATGGCAGGCATGAGTTCAGGAGTTGAGACCGTGTTCCAGAGCAACTCCTGTCAGAACACCCAGCCCAGCATGCTCCAGCAGCCCAGGGTCTTCAGGGGTCAGGATTGTCAGATCAGAGGGAGCCCTGGCCCCTGCAGAAGCTGAATCATCCCACTGTCACCTCCCACCTGCTGTTTTCAGGCAGAGGCTGGATGCTCAGCCTTGCTCCCAAGGGGGTGCTGTAGGGCAGCCATGCCTGTGCCCAGCAGGGGGCTCACTTGGACCGCTGGTCCTGCAAGAGTGTGGGGACACCCCGTTCTTTGGGGTGGCCCTTTCCCTACAGTCCTGCCCCAGTTACAGAAGCTGGGGATCCAAAAGAGGGCCTCTCTCCGCCCAGGCCTAGAGATGCCCTTGGAGAGGCCCGCAGGGACAGGGCAGCTGCCAGGGTGGGTGTAGGCAGAGGGTGGTGACAACGAAGTGCTGGATCTCAGCCGGGCATCCTCGATGTGACTTTCTTTGCCACGCTAATAACAAACATCTTGTTTACTTCTCCTTGTTTATCTCCCTCCGCCCTTCAAACCACACATTTTACTTCAATTTGTATGTGTCCCTGGTACATGCAGGGTTGCTCCAAGTCAGCTGGTTTGAGAAAGTTTCCTGGATAATTATAGACAACACAGATCTCCCCCTCCCACCCTCCCACCTTCCCACCCCCCTCCCCGCCCTGTCCCTGCAGCCCACAACAGGTTGTGGGGCAGCGGTGAAGTGATGAGTTTCAGGGGGCACATCTGAGGGGAGCCCTCGGGGAGCGGTCTGGGGCAAGGGTCGTATGTGTACAGGGACAAGGGAGAAAGGACTAGAATGTAGGTCTTGCAACCTCCTGCCCTGCCTGGTCTTTTCCTCTCCGAGTTTCCAACAGCCACTTGCAGAGGAGAAAATAGGCTTAGCGGAGGGCAAGCAGAGGCTGAGACTCAGCAAATCTGTGAGCAAGTCGGGATCCGGACATGGTTTCCTGCCTGGTGCTGAGAGAGCAGGTGGTGTCTCTCTAAGTGACAGGAAGCAGATGAGGCCAAGTTGGGTGGCCCCAGCCAGGGTCCCACGCTGGTCACAGCACAGCCGCAAGAGACCCCCGTGCGCTGCCTCCCATTGGGTGGCCAGTGCTCTGCACAGAGCCCTGGACAGCACAACCCGCCTCCCACACTGATGTCATGGCATCTAGACCTTGGAGGGCCCTCTGGCTCCGCCTCCTGGGGGAAGGCCCTGGAGTGCAGAGGAGAGGGCAGCAGTGCTGGCTGGGCAGCCGACCTCGGTAGGAAAGAAAGGAAGAGACTGAGACGGAGAGAGAGAGTCACACAGTGAAAAACTGAAAGACCCAGAGAGACCCTCAGAGCAAGCTTTGGAGCAAAACAGAGGAAAAGGAGACGTGTGTCTACAGATTGTCCCAGACCCGCGACCCCAGCTTCCAGAGCCCTCCGTGCAGGTGGCAGCTGCACCCAGGCTGGTGGGCAGCAGAGAGTGGGCAGCTGACCCAGGTAAGCATTGGCCACCCACTGTCCTGGGCATTTGGAGAAGGGTTAGCTAGACTTCGGGGGGAGTCATGGCCTTAGGCCAACCTGGAGCCCATGACCCCACAGCCGCTTGCTCCTGGTCTGGGCTTCCTGCCACCTTTAGGGACTCAGCCACAGTCGCCATCAAATCAACTGTCCTGAACCTGGAAATATGGGAGGCTTGTACCCTGGAGAAGGGAAGAGCCAAGGGGCATGGTGTCCATGGAACTGTCTCTGACCAGGGCTGGGACCGGACAACAGACATCCTGGGGGTCCCAGAGAGAGAGTCCTCTGTCCCTGTCTCTCTGTCTCCTTGGCCTTTCTCTGACACTCTTTTGTTATCTCGCTCCTCGGATAAGTCACTTCCTTCCTCTGAGCCTCAAAGTTTCCATCTGTGAAATGGGAATATGAAACCTCACCAGTCAGGGTTGTTATGGGAACAAAGTAAATCAGACATGACACTGAAATATAAATGCAGTTTTGTGTTCCCTGTTGTCAATGTGAAAAAACAATTAACTTGAACAAGGACTAATTCTTATTTTTAGAAGGACAAAAAAATCGATCTTGTAGATTTTTCCTTGTGGTAGCCCTTAACTTCTATGCCCTCGTCACCCCCTTCCACCTCCCCAAAGCGCTGAATCTTAATGAAAACCCTGGTTCGGCCCCCTGGCTCTTGTGGCTCACGCTGGTGCAGGATGCCAGCCTGATGGCCAGGCATGCTCTTCGGGCATAGATCCCTGTGACAGCTGCCGGCTGGCCCTTGTTGAATTCCCTTCCCTGCCAGGCACCCAGACCTGGTGCAGGTCTCCAGCTCTGGGGCAGGGGTCAGGGCTCAGGTGTCAGGCAGTGTCATGGGCAGAGGATCAAATGGCCCAAGGCCTCTGAATGGGCCTTGTGAAAAATTGATGCTCATCTTGGGGGGTGAGTAAGGGGCTGGAGGGGCCTCATGCCAGGGCCTGGGGGCTGGGGCTGCCCTGGGTCACCACACTCAGCCCCTTAAGTACTTCCTGAACCATCTCCAGGTCTAGCTCTGTGCTGTGTGAGGCGATGGCTGAACCCCACACCTTGCCCTGGATCAACTCCCCGACTTTGGGGACAGAGGTAGGGACAGACCCCAACCAGACAACATAAGGCATAGAGTCAGGGCTGGAAAGAAGGAAGCATCGTGACTCTTTGCAGCCTAGGGGTGGTCAGGGAAGGCTTCTGGGAGGAGGTGCCATAGGAACTGAGCAATGAAGCACAGGTGGAAATTTAATAGCCAGAATTCCAGGCAGATGAGCCAGTGTAGGCAAAGGCCAAGCATATGAAAAGGGCTGGCATATTTCAGGAATAGTGAGTACTGAGGATGGCCCAAGTGCAGGGATGGAGAAGGAAGAAAGCAGTGAGAGGAAAGACTGAGGCATCTGTCGGAGCCACATAGTGATGGGGCTTAAAAGCCAGAGGAGACTGGGGGCTTCGCGCCCTCATCCTGAGGGTATTGGGGGTTCCCGAAGGGTTTAGGCATGCTTAGCCCATACCCCTCCCCTTGGGCCAGGCTTCCCCTGTCTCCCAACACTCCTGGGGCAGCTCTGAATTAGGAGTCCTGAGACTTTAACCTGCCCTGGCCTGCGGGGTGACCTTGGGCAAATCTTGGTCCCCTTTGCCCATATGTTTAGGGAAAGGAAGTGCTCCCTAATTCCTAGGAGTCCTCTGGGAATTTCTAATAACAGTGACTGACAGAAGAGCTCAGCTGCTCTAGGCAGTGGAGCTGGTGGCGGCAGGTGAGACTCAGTCACCCAGGCTGGGCTGTGACCAGAGGAGGAAAAGCTGAGAGGGTTCCCCAGGGGGAGGAGGGGCTGGGCCTTTGGGAGGAGCCCAGGTGACCCCGGCCAGGTTCAAGGCTGCTGGAGGTGGTCTGCTCAGAGGCTTGACATAGTCTTTCCCCTGCAGAACCGTGTCTGGCCAAACGGGCAACAGGAGCATCTGACAAAGGACAATGGTGATTCTTCAGCAGGTGAGTGCTCACCACACCCTGTTTGCCTCCATCTTTCTGTGCCAGGAATAACCCTGTTGGGTGACTCATTCATACGCTGACCTGTAGGACAACCTCCCCAATCCTTTCTTTCAGAAAACTCCGAGCTATGCTTCAAAACCAAGCTGTGCAACTTTCCCTGACTGTCCCAGGCCCAGCCTGGAACTGCTCCCTCTGATGTGTCTGATGGGCTTTCTATTTCTCGTTGCACTGACTCCACTGGGTAGCAATTATTTACTCACGTACATCTCTGAATCCTTTGGCATTCCAGGCAGTAGAACAGCATGTGCAAAGTCCAAAATGTGGGAAGGCCCTTGGGGAAAGGGAAGAGGAAGTTGGCAAGTCTGCTGGAGCCAGATTGAAAGAGGCTTGAGCCTGACTGGGGAGCAGTGAGTGGAGGGTGACATAGCCCGAGCGGAAGTCCCCTGGGGGTAATATGGGGAAGAAACAGAGGTGCTGCCTCCAGCTGAATCCGCCAGCCCCCCGTGTTCCCCAGGGCTACAGTGGCCCCTGGCCCTCAGCCCTTCCCCGTGATCAGCCTGAAGCTCTAATGAGCTCTTGGTCTCTAGAGCCAGGAATGTGGGCCCTGGGCCAGGCTGGCCTGGCACCAGGCCTGAGGCTTGGTGTGTGCCGTGGGGGCTTGGCCAGTGGCTTCACATCCTCTGGGACCGTCGGAGGCCGAGGGGTAGCCTGTTCTGCTGTTCTGTGTTTGTGTGTGAACGTGTGTGTTGTGTATGTGAGAAGGCAGGCATCAGGGCAGGATCAGGATAGACAGTCTTCCCTCCTGGGGCTAGAGAAGACCCCCTTTCGTCCCCTTGTCCCCTTGGCCTGAGAGGCTATTTAAAGGCTCATTAGGGACAGTCAGGACCAATAAGAGAAGGAAAGTCACTGTCGCTGAGTGTTTGCTGTGTGCCAGGGCCTGCACTGCAGGTAGGGCTGGATGGGCGGGGGCATGTGCAGTCCCCTAGAGGGGGGGCCTGGGCCATCCAGAGCCCTCCAAGGGTGCTTTTCCTCTGGGGACCTCTGAGGCAGGTCTCTGGCTGACTGTCCCTTCTCCGCCACCCCCCTCCCCATGAACACTGGCCCACTTCACCCTGCGAGTGGCCGCTGCTGGGAGCAGGTGTCTGCAGGTGAACGCCAGCTCTGCCCACCACGCACACAGAAAGTACATCGCTGTTCCTTCTTTGGTTCTGAAATGGTCCCACCTCTGGGGAGCCAGCCAGCTATGCAGTGCCACCGGCAAAGCCCACGCACCTCGGCTCCCTTGGGCTCCACTATTGACAAGTGGGCAGACTTTGGGCAGGGTCTTCAGCCTTCCTGAACCTCAGTTTCCCCACCTGTAAAACGAGGATAAAACCCTCCCTGCCCAGGATAGTCGTTGGAAAGATAAAATGCCATGAGGGGGTTAGTCAAAGCAGCTTCTTTGCTTCTTTCACCTGCCTCCCCGGTCTGCCTCCCTCCTCCCCGTCTCCTGCCACCCCTTCCTCTCCTCTCACATCTGGACATCGGCCCAGGGTGCTCTGTCTCCCCTTTTCAAGGCTGACTTCTCCTCGGACCTCACCATGGCCACTGCTCCCTTCAGGAGTTTTCACTGGACTGCCCATATTACAGTCCCAATCAGCCCACCTTCTTCCCCTGCTTACCTGGGGCCTCCTGTGAGCCCTCCTGGAAATGGGGGACAGCCTTTGTCCTGTTCCCCACTGTCTCCTCAGCCTGCTCCGAGATGGAGCTCTGTGCTGAATGAATGAAGGTCATTACACCCTCATTTGGTCTGAGGGGGTACAGTGGACAATGGTATCTACTTCAAAGGGACGTTTGAGAATAAACTATCATAACACATATACACTGCTTAGCCCAATGCTGGGCACAGCTCACCAAAGGGGACCTGCCATGGCGACTATTCCTAATAAAACCATATTAGTCGTGTTCCTATGTATGAGAATTCCCCCATTTTTTTTCTCTCTCACTTTATTTGGGATAAAAATCTCAGGAAACCTTGAAGGATATAGTGGCTCTTTCCCATGTATAGAGCGTCCCCATGTGGGACATATCAGTGACAGGAAGTCACCCATCCGTCCCTCCCTCTCCTCCTCCCTCCCTCCCACCCTTTCTGAGCCCCCACAGGGCACCAGGCACAAGAAACACCTTCACAAAGAGAACTAAGAATCCAAAACTCTTCAGTCATGAAGAGAGAATTGTATTCATTTATTGAGAGTTCTAACTCTTCAAAGTAACATCCCCAGGCAGTCTCCATCCATGATCTCATTTTGTTGCCACAAGTCTGTGAGGTAGGGATCGTCATGCCCATATCACAGGTGAAGAAACTGAAGCCCAGATAGGGTAATTTAGACATAAGCTGGGCAGGGCCACACAGGCTAGGGAGCCATGATGGTGAGGGGTGGGCAGCAGGCCGGGAGAGACCAGCAGGGCACGGGGGTGTGACACAGGAGCAGGCACAGGGCTTGGGGGAGGAGAAGTCAGACTGCCCCTGCTGGGTGGCATTTGCAGAACATGTGCTCTTTCCTAGGGCTCCTGTGGCGGTCTGGGAATACCCATCGTGTTGACGGCTTCAGAAGTGGGGTGGGGGGCGCTTGGCGATTCCTAGTCCTCCAGCCACATTCTCACTCACCTACCCAGCAAAGCGGCCCTGAGCCCCTTTTCTGTACGAGGCTGGGCACAAGGTTGCAGAGATAAATTGACTGCTCCTTGTCCTAGAGGAGTTACCAGAGGAAAGGGGGAGGTGGCTCAGAAACACAGCAAGGGTGCCCATGAGCGGAACTGTGATGGCAGAAGTAGAGGGGGGTGGGAGGGAACCTGGGATGGGGGCAGCTTCTGCCATGCCTGAGGTGGTGAGGGGTGTGCCAGGGAAGACGCCCAGGCTTTTATACTAGTCCCTTAGGTCCAGATTGAGATCTCAGAAGGGGGGACTTGCCCCAGGTTGCAAGGCCAGCTGGTGCTTGCGAGAACCCAGAGTTCTACGGTGCATATGATCTACTTCTTTAAGGACCTCAGTGAGGGCTGCTGTGTTTCAATATGATATGATTTCTGGCTCCGTGGTCGGGCCAGAGTAGGGACTGAATGTACTTTGCCCAGATTCACAGGCGAAGGGAATTTTGAAGATAAATTTGTGGGCTGTTGATAACAGTTGGATTGACCCATTTGTTAAAATATGATGTCTTTCTTTGTCTTTTGCAACAATTTTTGACTTAAAGTCCATTTTGTCTGATATACGAGGTGTGAAAATTAAGTTTGCGAACTCATCCTAGAACAAGTGCTCCATACATCATTGCTGAATATCACTACGATCACCTTCGAAGTATTCCCCTTGGGGAGCTATGCACTGATGCCAGCACCTAGTCCACCCTTCAAAGCAATTTTGGAACTTTTTTTCTGGAATGGACATCAGAGCTGTCATCATATGACCCTTGATGTCCTGAATGTCATCAAAACGTCTTCCTTTCAGTATTTCCTTTATCTTCAGGTAAAGAAAGAAGTCATTGGGGGCCAGGTCAGGTGAGTAGGGAGGGTGTTCCAATACAGTTACTTGTTTACTGGCGAAAAGCTCCCTCACAGTCAGTGCCCTGTGAGCTGGTGCATTGTCATGATGCAAGAGCCATGAATTGTTGGCGAAAAGTTCAGGTCGTTTTTGTCTTTTTCACGCAGCATTTTCAGCACTTCCAAATAGTAAGCTTGGTGAACTGTTTGTCCAGTTGGTACAAATTCATAATGAATAATCCCTCTATAAAAGTTAACAACATTGTTGCAACAAGTTCACGAACTTAATTGTCACACTTCCTAAGTATAGCTATCCCAGATCTTTTTTGGTTATTATTTGCATATAATATATTTTTCTGTCCTTTCACTTTTAACCTATTTGTATCTTTGGATCCAAAGTGAGTCTCCTGTAGATAGTCTATAGTTAGAATTTTTTTAACCGATTCTGCCAACCCCTACCTTTTAATTGGAGTGTTTAATTCATTTCTATTTAAAGACTTCTGTTGTTTTGCTACTTTTAATATGTTATGTCTTTTTGCTTCAATTCCTCTGTTACTACCTTGTTTTGTGATTAATTGATTTCCCCCCCAGTGTTCTGTTTTGATTCCCTTTCTCATTTCCTCTTCTGTGTGTGTGGAGGCGTGTGTGTGTGTGTCTGTGTGTCCGTGCACGTGTGTTTCTAGTGGTTACCCTGAGATTTGCAGTTAACACTTTACATTTATAATTTAGTGGGAGTTAATACCAACTTAGCTTCAATAGTATATAAATACTCTGCTCCTCTACAGCTCCATCCCTCTCTCTTTATATTATTATCAGAAACTGTATCTTCATACATTTGTGCCAATTAACATAGATTTGTAATTGTTGTTTTATGCATTGGTCTTTTAAATCACATAGGAAAAACGGGGGTAAAAAAGAGGAGTTACAAACCAAAAATAATAATAATCTGGCTTATATTTACCTATGTAGTTACCTTTATCAAGATTCTTTGTTTTCTTGTATGGCTTTGAGTTACTGTCTAGTGCCCCTTAATTTTAGCTGATTACTTTGAGCATTTCTTGTAAGGCAGGTCTATTTGTGACAAACTCCCTCAGCTTTTGTTTATCTGGAAATGTCTTGGTTTCTCTTTCACATTCAAAGGACGATTTTGCCTGATATAGAATTCTTGTTTGACGGGTTTTTTTTCTTTCATCACTTTAAATATACCATCCTACTGCCTTCTGGCCTCCACGGTGTCTGAAGAGAAATCTGCTGTTAATCATATTGAAGATCCTTGTATATGATGAGTCATTTCTCTCTCAGTGCTTTTGAGATTCTCTCTTTGTCTTTGTGTTTTGACACTTTGATTATAATGTGTCTCAGTGTAGATTTTTTTGAGGGGTCTTAGGCGCTGCTCATTTTTCTTAATTCTTTTTTTCTTTCTGCTCGTCAGACTAGATAATCTCAACTAATCCATCTTCAAGTTGCTGATTCTTCCTTCTTCCTCTTCAAATATTATGTTGAATCCCTCTAGTGAATTTTTCATATCAGTTTTTGTACTTTTCAACGCCAGAATTTCTATTTGGTCCCTTGTGATCATTTATGTCTCTTTATTGATATTCTCTATTTGGTGAGATGGTTTCCTTCACTTCTTTCAGCATATCTAAGACAGTTGACTAAAGTCTTTGTCTAAAAATCCAAAGTTTGGGCTTCCTCAGGGAAATTCTCTGTTAATTTCCTTTTACTCTGTGACTGGCCATATTTTCTTTTTCTTTGCATACCTCATGATGTTTTGTAAACTGGACATTTTGAATATTATAACGTGATACCTTTGGAAGTCAGATTCTCTCCTCTCCCCAGGGTTTGTTGCTGCTTGTTGTGAGTTCTAGTTTTGTTTAGTGCCTTTTCTAAATTGTTTTTGTGAAGACTGTATTCTTTGTTGTGTGTAGTTACTGCCGTTGCTAAAACACCTGGAGCCAAAACAAAACAAAACCCCAGATCTTTGTGAATGGGCCCTGTGTGTGTGTTGGGGCGTGCCTTCAATGCTGAGTCAGGGCATTTACAACTCTGCCTTAACTTTCACTTCCTGTCCGCATGGAGCTTGAAGTGCAGGTGGGGGTGAGAGCTTAGGGTCTTCTCAGGCTTGTTCTGACCATTTTTCCAACCCTGGGCATGTATGTGGTCTTTGAAAAGTGTAGGAGCTTTTCAAAGCCCTTATTGCCAGAAGCATCTCACTCCCCTGCCATTCCTCCAGGCTTTTCAGAGTGTCTATTTTTTGTTTTCAATTGATTATATTTTTCCCCCAGGCAGCAGTGGGTAGTTCATTTGCCTTTCGATGTTTTTGACCAATGAACTTTGTATCTGCTTCTCTGCCCTGGGGGAGTTCTAAGTTAGGATAATAAAGGCAAACCCTTTGCATTATTCCTTCAGGGAGCCCTCAGACAGGTTAAAATAACCATAATACCTTGATAATAAGGTCTCTTCTGCTCCCTCTGACCCCAAATGCCCACACTGGGGATGCAGGCTGCCATTTTTAAGATTGCCACCAAGGTGGGTGTGAGGGAGATGGGTAGGTTAAAATACCACAAAGCTCACCTGCGGGATTTCAGTCACCTTTCTCTTCATTAAATGTTTAGTTGGTTACTGGAAATCTTTGAATATTTTGTAGCGTTCCAGTAAAGCTGATTCTGACAGATTTTGCCATTTTTTTGGTGTGCTTCTGTAGAGGATGGGTTCTTGGAGTTCCCTACTCAGCCATCTTCACTGATACTACTTACTGATGACAATTGGCAGTTAGTTCCTGAAAGCTTTTAGTCCCAACATACTATGTATCCTTGGGTAGTTCCTTCAACCCCCTCTGAACCTCAGTCTCCCCATCTGTAAAATGGGTGGCCAGAATTGGACTGGATGGAAGTGCAATGAGGGGCGCACCATGGATCTGTGTGAGTCATCAAGGGAAAGGAAGGTAGTGGGGAGGAAGCTCATGGCTCAGTGGAGCCTTGGTGGCTGGGTGGGGGCAGGAAGAGGATAGTGGGATGAAGCATTTCTGGCAGAGGACACAGCATAAGCAAAGGTGGGAGACCCTATCCTGTGTGGTCAGGGCAGCAGAAGATGAAGATGGAGCAGCAGTGAGCCTTGGTTCTGGGAGAGGATCTGGTGTGGTGCCAGAGTAGGTCACAGGGGCATTAGATTTGCCTCCCAGGCCTGGTACACAGGCCACCTGAAGGGAACGGGGCTATTCCCAGGCTTTAGCTAAGGGTCATCTGGTTGCAGGGGGTTGAGGGGTTGAGCAGTGGGTCTGGGTCTGGCAGGGCCAAGCTCTCAGTCCTTTGCTGCATCTTCCCCAGGAGGCCTCTCTCCATCCACCAGACTTGTTTTTATCATCTCTTCCTTCTGCTTCTCTGTGCTTTGCTGTTCCCTCATTTGGAAAGTCCTCCCTCATACCTCCCAAAAAATTCACGATACCCAGGTGCCACCCCTAATGTGTCTTGCTCAGTTAATAACAACCAACACTCCTATAGCATTTGCTCTAACAGGTACCAATCTGAGTGAGTTACATATGTTAACCTGTTTAATCCTGTTATTTGACAGATGAAGAAACAAAGGCACGTAGAGTTTGAAGAACTTGCCTAAGGTCCCACAGCTTGTGAGTGGCCTAGCCTGGATTGAACCTAAGCCATCTGGCTCCAGAGTCCAACCTCTTACTGGCATGCTATCCTGTCTCTTCAGGGCTAATCTGTGCCTTATCTGGTGGTATCTTCCTTATCTGTGTCTGGGTCTGTCCACCCCCAGGCTGGGAGGTCTGAGGACAGTGTAGCCCAGCTTTAGTCTAAGTTTGTGATGGTTGGTTAAATGGACAGATGGAAGGATGCCTGGAAGCCCACCACCAGCACCTCCCTGTGTCTGATTCCTGTTCCCCTGGACTCCCACCTGTGGGCGGTGGGCAGGGGTAGGTGTGCTTGTTCAGGGTGTGACTGGGGGAAGGACCCCTCCTGAGAACAGCATTCCTGAGAGCGCCCAGGAAGTGGCTGGGAATCACTGCAGTCAGTCCACTTGGTGTTGGGTGCCAGAGCACTGGGTCTCAGAGGCTGGGACAGGTGTTAGGGTGGAAGGGAGCCTGGGTCCAACAGGGCAGCTCTGAGTTCTGGGGGAGGCATCACTGTCTACTTCCTGGCCATTCCTTCTACTCCCCGAGGTGGTTAGCTTGTTTGTGCCAGGAGCAGTTGGGCTTCCAGGATTCCAGACGATGCTGAGGGCCAAAAAAAGGAAGAAGAGGCTTTGAAGGGAGAAGACAAAGAAGGGGGGAAGAAGGGACGAAGAGGAAAGATAAGTACAGAGAGGAGAGAAGGTGAAGGTGGGAGGAGTCACAGGGCCTGGGCATTCCACCCCCTCTGGGTGGGAAGGTGGCTCACCGCCCAGCATAGATCCAAATGGGGTCATTGCTGTGGCACCGTGGCTTGGTTCTCACTGTGGGGTGAGCTCTGACCCATGAACGGTGGCTTCATGTAGTCAGGAGCCAGGAGCCTCCTTTCCCCCAGGCCTCAGTGCCTCCTCTGTGCGCTGGAGATCACAGACTGGCTGGCTGGCTTCGGAGGCTGGGGAGGATCACAGGGACAGTCTCTTGGGGGCTTTCCCCCTCCTCCTCAAGATTTGTATCAGCGCTCACTCCGCAGAGGTAGCCAGTGAGCTAGAAAGATCTTTGAGACACCTTCCTTTTAGTCTTAAAAATTCACAAAGTTTATTGTGTTCTACTCCATAACATCCGCACATTTCTTTTCATAGAAAACATACTGATTTCCTCCAAAACTGCAGTCAAGGTGAGAGTCCCGGTGCCTAGTTTACACTGAGGCCTGCAGCTCGGTTGCCACCTGCTGCGGTCTCCGGTGAAGCCAGCAGAGTATTCCCCACGATGCTGGGATGTTGGGGGTCCCGCCGAGATGGGAGGGGGCCGGGGCGGCGCGGGCACCCCCTCCCCGTTCCGGCCCGCGGGCGTCACCTAAGCCGCCGTTGCCATGGGCCCGCGGCAGATGGCCCGGTTTAGGGTTCCCCGCGGGCAGTGCGCACCGGATTAGGTGAATTAGGGAGTCCAAGCCGTGCCGCCGCCGGAGCCGCCGCCAGACCCTGTGCGCCATGGAGCCCCCCGCCCACCCCGCGGACTCCGCGGACCCCTCCGCCCCCGATGACCCTTCCACCCCCGACGACGAACGCTCCAAGCAGCCCGGCAAGTGGGCGCTGGTGCGCAACCTGAACCAGATGTTGAAGACCTTCGCAGTCATGCCGGTGAGGCCCGGGCCAGGAGGGGGAGGGCGCGCCCAGGACACCGCCCGGGCCTCAGTTCCTGGCTCAGGCCTCAGTTTCCTCGCCCGCTAGGCGCCAGGAGGACCGCAGGTTCGCAAAGCCCCAGGGTGCGTGCAGATGGAGGCCTCCGGGTGCCGCGTGGGGTCCCTGACTCCCTGCGTGAACTTGGCCCCAGCTGTCTCTCACTGGGCAGGAAGCTTTTGTATTCACCCAGGTGGACGGGTCAGGCCTGAGGACAGGGATTCCCTGCCTTCTCCGGAGTCCAGAGCAGGGAGCCCTCGAGATGCCCCAGGGCAGGGAGCCCTCCGGGTGCCCCAGGGGCCTGGGTAGACATTTGCGAACTGGCAAGTAAAAGGAAAACATCGCCCACAGGTCCCCTCTATCACCTAAGGTTAGCAACTGGGCACTTTCTTGCTCACAGGTGCCCCTGGCAAGTTGGTTGGCTCACCTTTCTCATCTGTGAAAATGGGGCTAATAAAACCAGTGTCCCAGAGTGACTATGAGGATAAGTGAGAGAGGAAAATGTCCTGAAACAGACTTCTTTTTGTTCCATAAACGGGGACTCAGGTAGGCCCTGCTTCAGAGGACAGAAGAGGCGTAAAGGCTGAGGCCCCCTTGGGGAATTAATATTGATTGGAGACTGGGCGCGTGCCTGGGAGGGAAGGTGGAGAAATCCAGAGAAACTTGCATTTGCATGGCTCTCTCATTTTCTCAGGCATTGACTCCTTCCATTTTAAAGATAGTGAACACTGAGGCCCAGAGAGACTGAGACACCAGAAGTCTCACACAGTGTTAGTGGCAGAACTGTGGATGTGTGCCAGTTTCCTTGATGAGATGCCCACTGGGGTTTTGGGGTACCCTTGAGAACTTTTAGACAGACCCATTCAAGGAAATCACCACTCTGGGGCTGAGAGACCCTCTGCTCCAGCCACTTATGTGACAGCAGAGAAGCTGGAACCTGTCCGAAGTTACACAGCCACACTGAGGTATGTGTCACACCACAAATGAGATTTTTGATTTAAGATGAGGTACCTAGTGGGGCACCCCTCCCAGTGGGGTGGTAGGAATGGAGCCAGAAGCAGTCATGAATCTGGCCATGGGGATGAGAGTGGCTGCTGGGGTTAACCTGGGGCCCAGTGCCCCTTTCCTCTCATCCCTGCCCCTCAAAAAAATGTCGTTTCTTTTACATTTCCTTCCTCCCTTCCTTCCCTCCCCCAACCACTGACTCCTGATCCGCGCTGTTTTGGGTTCGGGCTCTGCCCTGCAGATGCTCAGTCTTATGGGTCACTGATCTGATGAGTGACTGGCCAAGTTCCTTTCTGTCTTTGGTTTCAGTTTCCTCATCTGTAAAATGCAGACCCTAACAACCTGGCTGCATTCAAATGTCCAAAACCTTTCCCTGGGACCATGGGGCTTTCACCCTCAGGCCCCAGAATTCTCACTGAAGCTCGTTAGATGTCGTTTTAGCCCCTTTCCTCAAGTTCTGACCTAAAGCAGAGACAGTGAAGTCACTGCCCTCCTGATGTCACTCCTTGGGTAGGAGAGTTCTAGTCACTTCTGTTTGCTATGTGGCCCTGAGCTCCTCACCCTCTGAACCTCCATTTCCTGCTGACACAAGGTCTTTTATTTCGATGATGTTATGTTCCCTGAATGGGATGCATTTTCTGTGTGCCAGGTTCTGTGCTGGGACAGGAGATACAGGTAACTCAGAGACCCCGCCCTCCTGTTCCCCTCAGCCCAAGCTACAAGCTTGCCTTTTGGGCCTATGAGTCATCTATGGCCAGGGTCCCTAACAGAGCCTCCCATTCTGCTCACAGAGCTGGGTTCAGGGCTGGGTCCATGGCATGTTGGGAGAGGGCACTGGATGTTGGGTAGAGCACGGGCTCTACCACAAAGCAGCTGTGTGAACTTGGCCACATTTCTTGACATCCTTGAGGAGATGAAGTGGAGGTAGAATCTTCTGCCTAAGAGATATCATGAGGTTTGATGACATAGTTAATTTCAGGGAAGCATCTAACTCACAACCTGGCCCATTGTGAGGGTAACTGAGTTAGCACAGAGCAATGTCCTGGGGCCACGGCAGTCCATGGTGGGCCTCCAGGAGTCAGCCTCTCCTCTCCTCTCTCTCTCTCTCTCTCTCTCTCTCTCTCTCTCTCTCTCTCTCTCTCTCCACATATTCTGTCACATGCTCTCTCTTACACACTCACATACACGCTCTCTCACATATATATGCTCTCTCTCTCTCTCTCTCTCTGAAAGACAAATTCTGTTTTTCTGTGTTTGACTCTGGGGAGTCACAGATGAAAGACTCAGACCCAGCCCCACCCTCAGGAGGCTGTAGACTAGTGGGGAGTGGACACAGATGGTGATGACCCAATGGACCAGCGTGGTGCTGACTGTACGGAGGGTGGCTCCATTCTCCACTGAGCAGCCAGGGTGAAGTTTTGAAAATGTAAATCCATCACACCATTCTCCCGCTTAAAACCTCCCAATGGCTTCTTTTTATACTTAAAAGAAAGCCCAACTCCTGTCCGTGGCTTACAGGGCCTGTGTGACCTGGCGCCTGCCCACATCTCCCTTCACCTGGCTCCAGCCTGGGGCTGCCTCACGGCTCCAAGCAGGCTGCCTGCTCACTGCTGTGTCCCCCTAGTCTGGAATAGGACCCACCTACAGGGGGCTTTTCACAAATAGGGGCTGAATGGATGAGTAAACTCTTCAGGAGCTGTGGAGGAAGAGGAGGAAGAGGGGAAGGGTGTGGATCTAGGGAAGAGTTGAGATTTGCTCTGGGTCTGGACAGATGGGTGGGTGTTCAGTCAGTGGAAAGGTGGGGCGGGGTAGGGGGCAGGTAGAGAAGAACAGTCCAAGTAGGGGTGTGACTGGTGGTCCAAGGGCCACTTAGAGTCGGTGAGAAGTGTAGCATGGGGTGCAGCTTGGGCTCGGGACTAAAGCCGTCATGAGGATTGCCCGGGGCAGTTTATGAGAGCAGCCATGCAGCCCTGGGAACACAGCAGATGCTCAGTGAACACGTGAGTTCTCCTCCCCTTCCAGAGGCTGTCTGATTTTTCCTATTTTTTCTGGGAGAAAACTTGGGTTTGGAGCAAGCTTGTCTCTAACATGCGCTAACCTCTCATGAAGTAATGGCCCATAGTGGCAGCTGTGGCTGAAAAATAGTTGGTTCTGATGGGAACAGGACGGGGCTGAAATAGTGACGAGTTGGCCTTGGGACCCACTGAGCCCATCCCTCACTGAGACATATAGAAACTGAGGCTCAAAGAGGTCAGTGACTTTCTAAGACCAAACATGTCCTAGAACCCTGTCTCCTGACTCTCAGACCAGAGCTATTTCCACTGGCCTATTCCTATGGGCTGATTTCATTGTGAATCAGTTTTATCAGCTATTGTTTCTAACTGCTGCTTGATAGTAAGTTACATTTTTGTTATAACCCTCCTGGGGAATTTGGGAACCACCACCCACAAAGAATACTCTTATTAGGATTAGAATAAAATCCAAATGTTTAGCTCCAGGCCAATGAGAGCCTTTGTGTCCTGAATGTTGCTCACCTCTATGACCTTCCTCTCTCTCATCAGGTCCTACCACAATAACCACCTTGCTGTTCCTTCCTGCCTCAGGGCCTTTGCACTTGTCATTTTCTCTGCCCAGATTTCTACCCTTGTTCTTTCCTTGTTTGGCTGCTTCTTGCTGTTCAGGTCTCAGCTCCCAAGATTTCCTCCACAGAATGGCTTCCCTGGATACTGCATCTGTGGTTGGCCTCTCGGTCATTCTCCACTATTGGGGTGCTTATTGCCATTACAGCACTCACCACGATTCAGTGTGATCATGTTAATATACTTACTCAGCTGTTGGTTTTCTGTCTCCTCCCAACAAGAATGTAGACCCCATGGTCACTGCTCAATCCCCAGCATTTAGATCAATCCGTGCTTTGTACTCAGCAGGTGCTCAATGCATGTTTACTGAATGCATCATTGTTGAAAGTGGTTGCTCTAAGTCCATTTCTCTGACTCTGGGTTTTAGATTTGTCTTCTAGGTGTCCTTGCTGAGCGTGTAGTAAGAGCCAGGCCCTGTGCCAGGCCCTGCAGGGGATGTAAATGTGACAGCTCTCTCCCTCAAGGTCGGGGCTCTCCTCACAAGGCAGGAGGCCGTGAGGCTGAACCTGTGTCACAGGGCCCGCCCGGTACAGAGTGGTGTCACTGGGAGGAACCCACAACTACGACTAGGAGAGTTAATCCTGGAGGCCACGGAAGCGGTTTGGGTGTCCTGTGGGAATGCCTCCTTTAGGACAGAGGGATGTCTTGGTGTTTCAGCCTAAACTTTGATGAGTCTGCTGTACATGTGTAGGCTGTAGAGTTTGGGAAGAGCCGGCCTTTGGACAGGCCTGGGTTTGAAGCTGCCCAGCTGTGTGGTCTCAGCCCTTCTTCTCTCTGAGTCTCTCCTTACTCATCTGTAAAATGGGGACACGAATGGCTACCACAGAGCAGAGGTAGATGACATTGCGTAAAGTGCCCACCCAGGATCTGGCTCCAGATGACTCAGCAAGGTCAAGTTCCCTTTTCTTGCTTCTCCTGGGGTTGGCATGAGAGCCTCTAGTGGTGGTAGCATGATGGCCCAGGACTGCCTGGAAGGGGTGCTGAGCCCTGTCCCTGCTCACCTGTCTTGGCACTCTCTCTCACCCACAGGGGGACTATGTCTGGATGGACCTGAGATCTGGACAGGAGTTTGATGTGCCCATCGGGGCGGTGGTGAAGCTTTGCGACTCTGGGCAGATCCAAGTGGTAGACGATGAAGGCAATGTGAGTAGCCCCCCACCACCCCCGCCCCCATGCCGTGGGGAGCCCGTAGGCTGACAGGCGACCTGAGGCAGGGGCCAGGCAGTGACCTACCTGAAAGGGGTAGAGGCGGGGCCTGTGCTCCCACTTCTGCCTCTCACCCCCCTCCTCCATGGAAATTTCCCCAGTACCCCTGCGAGAGGAAGCCTCCCCTTCTGTCCCAGGCTACATGTTCTGTTTCCATTAGCACTTCAGTTCACTCTGCCTAGTATTAGAGACTTATGTCTGTGTGGGCATGTGTGTGTGTATGCTTGCGCTGGTAGCTCCTCCGGCACAGGGGTGCTCCAGGGTCAGACAGACTAGAGTCAAATCTGATCCTGCCCACTTACTAGCTATGCAAGCTTCACCAAGTCTCTTTTCCTCCGAGCCTCAGTTTCCCCTTCTGTAAAATGGGGATGATAGGAACGATCTCATAGGACGTTGACCCACAAGTGAGCTCACCCGTGGAGAACACCTCCGTAGAGTGAGAGACTGACAATACACTTAGGTTATGGCCTCATGTGAATTCATTGTCTACCTTGGTGCTGCCCTGGGAATCAGCCTAAAAGATTAACCCTTTATCGCTTATGGCCCTGAAGAAAAGGGACACAGGAAGTCTGAGTTGGTAGGTAGTGAGAGTGGGGCTTTGGGGTGGGAAAGAAAGGCCTGAAGTCAGGGGCCTGCCCTGGAGCAGGTGGGTGGTCTGGATGAGGGCCCAGAGGGGACGTGTGGGCCCTCTGCACATATGTGCACAGGTATTACATGTGTGTGTGTCGGGGACATGTGGATGTGGGGACATGTGGATGTGGTACAGAGAACACGATTTCAGCTTAGCAGGGACATGAGGTGCCCAGGAAGATTCAGTTCCACCAGCGCTGGGGACGTAGAAATGGAACCGAGTCGTTGTTTTAGCTTCCTAGTCTGACAGGGAGAAAGACAGTGCAGCCACTTGGAGCAGGAGGCTCTGCTGGGGGCAAGGACACACCCTCAGGGTGTCCGTTACCCCAGTTCCATCTTTGGGTCCTCACAGCATCTGAGAAAGCAGGGAGGGAAGCCAGTGTTATCCCATGGGAACCTGGGGCACATAGAGGGACCACCAGGACGAATCACACAGCTAGTAAGTGACCGGACTGGGATTAGGACCCACGCCCTCTGGCCTCTTTGCATGCATTTCCCCTCCCAACATCACCTTGGCAACTTGGGGGCTCAAGTTCTGTTAACCATGCATTTGTCCCTTGGGTTTTGGAGTGCCTGCAATGTCATTCCAGAGGCTCCAGTCTGAGGACTCTCTAGGAAGCCACCCTGAGGTTGCAGCCACAGAAGGGGGGCTGGCTGCACAAATAGACCCATGAACCTCCTACAGCCCCCAGGGTGGGGCCCAGGGACTCTGCCTGCAGGCTTGAGTTTCACCTGGGTCATGTTGCTTGTCAGATGGTGTCCCGTAACTGTGTCACCGGATCCCAGAGGTCCCCTCCCACATACCCCCACTAAGGCCCTAACAGTGGGGGCTACAGAGTGGGGAGGGCCATGACTGCCTGGCCTCGAGCAGATGAGGGAGGCTGCGTTTGCCTCAGTGGAATTGAGCCCCCGGGGCTTCTGGCCTCCTTTTTCACAAGCTTTTCTCATTCCCATGCCCTCCTCCTCTCCTCAGGCCATCTCTTGTATTCCTCTGTCTTCCCATAGACTCCCTCAACTTGAGGGCAGGGCCCAGTAAGTCACATCTCATTCCCCAGAGCTCAACAAAGGGTCTTCCCAGAGGGTGTTCTTCATTAAGACTTGCTGAATGAATGAATGAGAGGCTGTGGTTCCAGTCCTTACTGGAATCCTAATATCTGCCTTTGCCCAAGCTGTTCCCATTGCCAGATGCACCCCTCCTTCCCTTTCTCTTCAGTGCATGTGGTCCCTGTCTCTCTGAGCTCAGTGCCAGGCCAGCTCTTTCTCAAATGTGTCCCCAGTCCCTGGAATTGGCCACGTTCTCTCTCCCTCCCTCCCTCTGGTATCCATTCAGGGCCAGGCCTCGGTTTCTGCCCTGGTTACACTTTAGTCATTGCTGTAGGTGCCTGTGGACGTTGACCCAAGGGGTGCTGACCTCAGCCGGGAGACCTTCCGTTCAGGAAAGGGGTGGGAGAGGCTCAGCTCCGCCATTTTACTGCGGGAGCCACTTTACCTCTTGAGTGTGACTCCTCACTGTGAAACAGGGCCGGTATTTCTGTTACGAGGAGCAAATGAGAACATACATCTCCTTTGTAAAACCAGAAAGCATTCAAATAATAATACCCAGCACTGGCTGAGCAATTACCAGTGCTTTTTAGACCTGGCAGGTGTAAACCGAAGGTTGGCTTTATTATATCAGTTCATCTTCCCAACCTCCTAAGCAGAAGCAACTATTATTCTAATTCCCATTTCACAGATGAGGGCATGGAGGCCCAGGGAAGCAAAGTGACAAGCACAGGGCTACAGGGTCATGCAGTGACTGAGCCTCCTCTTAACTCTGTGCTGAACTGCGAGGGAGAGGGAAATGATGGCACCAGAGTTGCGGTTCAGTGGGGAAGGCAGACAGCCTTCCCAGGAGTCCTCTCCCTCTGGCCCACGCTGGGGCCTGGGACCCAGTCAGTGAGCAGGGACCAAGCAGAGGGAATTTTCCAGTTGGATCAACTTGTGTCAAGAAATAGGGTGCCTGGGAGAGAGGAATGTTCCGCTTGGGATTGGAAAGTCTAGGTGGGTTCTTTGATCTCACCACTTGGCCCATTCATGCCTCAGGAAGAGCTGTGTGAGGGCCTGACCTGTATATAGATGCTTCTGGCCCTGGAGATGTCTTGAAATGCTGGGGAAACTGGAGTTGTGGGCAATGGCTGGCCCTGTCCCTGATCCCTCTGAGGGCCTTGTGCAGGCTGTCACCCTGCTCTGATCCTAGTTTCTCATGTGAAGTGAAGGGGTTGGAATAGGGACCTGTAAGGCCTCTCCAGGACTAGGACTTCTGCTTCTAATTCATACCTGGTTCTCAATCTGTAGTTACCAGCTGGCTATAGGTCCCATTAGAGATTCCCTGCCATGTTATTTGTGTCCTGGTCACTGTGGAAGGGATGTAGCAGACATGGAATCTGGCCTCCAGGAACTCCCAGCCTTGGGGCAAATCGGGAGGTCAGGGACGGAACTGCTCTCAGACAACAGCAGCCCAGGGTGACCATTGCCTTGCAATGGGAGACTCAGTCATCGTGGGAACCCAGGGGAGACCCCCCACCTGGCCTGCCGTAGAGGTGGCATAGATGGACCATGTGAGAGTGGGCAGGGTTGTCATAGAAGGTTCAGAAAGCTGAGCCTCAAAGGCTGAGTGGAAAGAAAGTAGAGGAAACAGCATGAGCAGGTCACAGAGGTGTTTGGGGAAGTGGAGGCCAACCTGCCCTGGTTAGAAGTACAAGGGTAACTGGAGCGAGCGTTAGCAGTCCCTGTGTCCGGCTCATGTGGGCCCGTGAATGCCAGCCTGAAGAGCAGGGGGGGGGGGGGGGGCGTCAGGGAAGCGCTCAAAGCCCCAGAGTGCTGGGATCATACTGGTGCTTGAGGAAACCCCCAGAGGATGACGAGTTGGGGGCAGGGGAGAGCTGGAGGTAAAGTGAAGGGCGGCAAGGGGCAGGGGCCAGAAGAGCGATGCTGGTCTGGATCAGGGTAGGGACTCAAGGTCGGTGAGGACACTGCCCACTCAGCAGCGCTTTAGAGGGTTGAATGGGTAGGAATGGGTGACAGTGGGGTTGGGGGTGGGATGGGATGGGGGGACCAATGCCCAGATTCCTGCTAGTATCTAGCCATTGGGGTTGGTTATCCCAGAGGGGACCCGGAGGAGAAGCAAGTGTGAGAGTTCATGACAAGTGCATCACACCTACTCAGCAAGTCTGAGGGCTTGAGCTGGAAGGTGGCAGAGGGGTCCCCTTTACATCCCCTTCCCAAAACTCAGGTTCCTATTGGTCTTGAGGCTCTCTGGGTTCTGTCATTTGGAAAGGGGGAGAGGGCGCCAGAGGACGTGGGGGCTTGACTCAGGCGATAGCCACACTCCAGAGCACAGGTCAGACTCTCACTTGCCGGAGCAGCTGGGATTGTGCGCAGTGTTGGAGACCACGTTGGGGAGGGGAGGCTTCCAGTGCTGGAAGGAAACAGGGCTTTGCAAGCTGTTTGCGTCAGTACTGTTGGCTGCATGCTCCACCCTGTGGCAGCAGGAAATATTGCAGGGGAAAGTAGGGGGAGCCAGAGGACAACCTGTCCTATTTGCCCCTTCAGCTCACCAGTACTGAAAGTTCACCCCTGCTCCACATACACCAACAAGCCCTGTGAAATATATCCCAAGTGGGTCTATTTCTCCCCATCCCCACTGCTACTGCCTGGTCTCCCCCAGCCTCAGGTCCTTTGCTTTTGTTGTTCCCTAGACCTCGATTTCCCTCTCCCGGGGAACGCCACGTCTTACAGGGGTCTCTTTCTCATCATCCAGGTCTCAGCTAAAACATCATCTCCTCAGAGAGGTGGCCACTGACCACCCTGTCTAATGTAGCTACCTTGGTAATTCATCCCGTGTGCCTGTTTATTCTTGGCATTAGCTGGCATTACTTTTTATGCATTTGCTTACCAGAGCCTAGATTTGAAGCCAAGTCTACCTCTAATTATTACACTTTCCACTCCATCCTGCAGTGTGACCGAGGAACTCTAATCCCCTTTATGATAACTGTAAGGTGGGGCCAAAGTCCCTGGCCATCCACCTCTTAGGTCTGCAGAGAGAATCCCCTAAGAGGAGAAGGAGCGGTCCATGGGGTTGGGGGTGGGCAGACCATCTTCATAGACTCAAACCTGCTAAAACTGATAGCGTTTGGTTACAGAAGAGGACGAGGCCCTTACCAGGGTCTCACAGACTGGGGGTCCCCTCCTTTCCTGGGCCCCTTCCCCAGCAGTGCACAGTCCCTGCTCCAGGAGAGTAACCTGACGTTAGCTGCTGGGCCTCCCCGCAGGAACACTGGATCTCCCCACAGAATGCCACGCACATCAAGCCCATGCACCCCACTTCGGTGCACGGCGTGGAGGACATGATCCGCCTGGGGGACCTCAATGAGGCTGGCATCCTGCGCAACCTGCTCATCCGCTACCGGGATCACCTCATCTACGTGAGTGACACCCCGCCGGCCCACAGCCCCACCCGCACCACCCGGGGCCCCGCCTCCTGAGACTGCCAGGTCTGCTGCCGGACACTGGGGTCCAGGGACTCATCTGGCTGTATCCCTCCATCTGGCTCATCTTCTCTTTCGAGCCATAGCTTCTTTGGTCTGTGGTTTCGGGCCATAGCTTCTGTGCTTTGTGCCACTGCAGGTTCATGTAGCTCTGCAGGCCTTGAAACCACTGGGCGTCCAGGGAGGGGTCGGTGAGAGGCTCAGTGCTTTGCCCAGAGAAGGGGAACTGCTGCCGTCTCTGGGTTTGCTGTGAGGCTGGGGCCTGCCTCAGGAAGGGGATAGAGGAGGGAACATGACCCTTGCTGCCCCTCTCCCCCCCCCCCCCGCCAAAACCTTGATAGTAGAAACAGTCATACACATACCCCACACTTCACCTTGAAAACTCAGGACAAATACGGTCTCACGCAGCTAGGACTGAGCTGATCCCAAGAGGTGGGCTCAGAGACCATCAGAACAAGAAGGGACCACAGAGATCATTGAGTCTAGAGGTTCTCACACTTTTTGGCCTTAGGTGTGTGAGGTTGGCTGGTAGAGATGGCATTCAGGAAGGGGCACTACGTGACGTGAATAGAAAGCCAGAGGCAAGACCATGCCAGGCAGGTGAGCAGCATGGAGTCACCAGGTTGTCAGGAATGTGAAGGGGAGTCAGGGGGACAGAGCTGGAAGAGTGTGAGGGAGCCCGGGGGGTTGTCCCTGAGGAATCACAGTAAGATGCTTTCAGGCCAGGGATCTATCCCCTTAGAAGTCCTGGCGTTGTGACCCCTCCGCTGCCTGGGAGGCCCTCCACTACCTTCCCCATTCTGGGTCCCTCTGCGACTTTGGGTTCCCAAGGAGAGGCTGTGTCCAAGCCCTTGACGTCTGTGCATTGCATAGGTACAGCAAGTGGCTTCCACAGGGAGCACTTGGTGCTGACAAAGCCCCTCTTACTCTTTCCTTCACCCAGAGTGGGGCAGGATGCAGACAGCACCTCCCACCTAGAGCAGTGTCCCCTAACTGGGGGGTGCGGCTAGAACTTGAGCCAAGGCCAGAGATACCCCATGAGGACCCACTGGTGTCTGTATCCCAATTCTTGGCAGTTCTGTCTCTGCTTCCCTCCCTGGATGGAAGGTGGACACAGCGGGGTCCTGGAGCTCTCTATGGCCGCTTGCCCAGACCCAAGTGAAGTCTGACACTTGGATCTGGAGGTAAACGAGGAGCCCCCACCTTCCTTCCATGGAGGCCACAACCAGAGCTGATATCCTGGCCCATTTTCCTGTCCGGAGGAGATGGTTAATAGACCGAATCAAGGAGCAAAGGCAAAAGCAGAATTCATAAGGATGAGGGGAGGAAGAAACTTCAGTCTGGGATCAGTGAATATTATTTGTGAAATTTTGGGGGGTAGACTGATAAGCTGGCAGCTAGTGGAGCAATCAGCCTGGACATTGTATTCTTGGGGCCACCTAGGGGGTCAAAGAAAAGAATTCCAAAGGTTTATGGGTTCTCCAGAAAACCTGGAGATCTATACCATTTATTAGCAGTGTCACTAATAAGATTTCTGACCACTTTTCTGGGTGGGGTGGGGAGGGGACATGGGATGGAACTGAGCAGAGGTGTCTTAGCTGCCTTCTTATTCAGAGCCGTGTGGTCCGAAAACCAAGCCATGGCACCTCGAAGGTCCCAGCTGCGACAATCCGTAGACCTGATTCTGCATGTCTGTTGGTTTGGAGAGTCATGCTCAGGAACTACAGGGTTCAAGGAAGTTCCCTCGACTTGCTGACTGCATGATTCTGTGACTGAATAGAGGAGGCAGGCTTAGAGCAGGGCTTTGAAGAAGCAGCCAGGCCATTGTCCCACCCAGAAACCATACCTGTCCCTAACCATGGCAACCCCTGGTCACTTCATGGCTTGGGTTACCCTGGGCACAGCCACGCACACCCAGGAATTCCTCAGATTACCACGCTGCTCACAGCCGTGAGCCAGGCGGACACTCTGTCCCTCGCTGTCTGCCCTGTGTTTGCCTGCTCCAGCTGGCCTGCTCCCAGGATCCTGACGGGTAGCACCGAGAGCCACAAATGAGCCCTGGGCACCCCAAGCGGGAGAGGGACCTCAGAGGACACCTAGCAATTTCTCACTGCGTGGTCCCAGAGGCCTGGGACCATCCCTGGATTCTGCAGGGAACAGCTGGCAGGCTGATAGGGACCCAGGACTCCCCAGTGCTGAACAGAGGCTGGAGCCCAGTCTGGGAGGCCTAGTCCTGGTCTTGCCATGTGGCCTTTGGAGAGCCTCTGCTACTCTCTGGTCTCATCCTTCCCTTTGGCACAATGGGGAGACTCCTTGGATGGACGCCTCTGTGGCTCTGGGAAGATGTGTGTCCTAAGATATGTGTCTTGGTCTTCATGGCCTGCTAAGGTAGAAGCCCCAGGCTAGCAGGCCTGGGGGGCTTCCTGGAGGAGGTGGAGCTTGGGGTAAAATGGATTCCTTCCTAAGGAGGCCCTCTGATCTCCTCCTGGGCATTTAGAGGCCCCTGGGGACCTTGTGAGCTGTGTCTGGTGCTTGGGAATAGTCCTTATCTCTCCCCCACCCCAGCCCATGGCCCCACAGAGCAGGTTTTATTACTGGAGATCTGAGCAAGAGGCTTCTACTGGGCAGCTGGGCATTAACCCTCTGCTGACTGTGGACTCTCAGGGAAAGAGGGCCAGGGGGCTCAGGAAGCCGTGCTGAGAGTCCCAGGGGATGGGTGGGCACCGAGGACCAGAGACGGACAGTGGCCAAGCCCCTTGCTTCTTCCACTCCCCCTACACCCTTTCCACAGTCCCGCAGGTACAGACCTGGCAGCTGGGGAAGTCCAGGCGGGGAGGTAGGAGCTGGGCCTCTGGTGCTAGGGTCCCTTGCTCATCCCACTCCCTGCTTATCTGCTGCTATATGAGCTTGAAGTCCCTCCCCTTCTCAGAGGCTCAGTTCTCCCGTCTGAGAAGGAATGTGACCACACCTCACAGTGGCCTTCTGAAGAGGAAAGGGGGACATGGAGCGGAAGCTGCAAAGTCCTGCCCCCACAGGGGTCTTCTTGGCAGTTGGTGTGTCTTTGCCCTTCTGCTGGGGAGGGTCCTCTCACTGAAGGAAGAGACCTAGCTTTTATTATTTATTTGGAAATGGGTATATGTGCTACAAATTGGAAGTTTTCCTTCTGCCGCTCAGAGAACTGCTGCTATTACTTTCTAATCTATCCTCAGAAGAAAGACTACATACTATATATAATAGCCTCTTGGTATTCGTGGAGGATTCATTATTGATTCCAGGACCAAAATCCTCAGATGCTCAAGTCCCTTGTATAAAACGGTGCATGTAGCATTTGCATGTAACCTATACGTATCCTGTCCTATACTTTAAATCATCTCTGGATTACTTACAATACTGAATACAATGTTAATGAATGTAAGTAGTTGTCATACTGCATTGTTCAGGGAAAACGACAAGGAAAAAACGTTCAGTACAGATGCAACCATTGTAGGCCCAACTACACAGTACACGTCAACCACAACGTAACATTTTGTCCCAAATGATTTCGATTCGTGGTGGGTTGAACCTGCAGATGCAGAACCTACAGATATAGAGGGCCGTTGTGCATGTGACTAAATCATATACATGATATAAAACTATATAGAGATATAATTAAAAATGTTCTTCTACACAAATGGTAGCACTGTTCCACATGCTGCTCTGTGCTTTTCCACTAGCCGCATGCCCGGGCCGTCCTTCCTGTCAGCGTAGAGGGCTGCCCCAGTGTTGCTGATGGGCCTATCCCCTCAGCTCCCTTCCTTGCTGTTTCCTGTGGGCAGCCGTTCATTTCTTCTCCACCCATTCATTTCAGTCTGTCAGCAAAGATTTGCTGAGTATCCTACATGCGGTGCAGGGTGCCTGGCCCTGGCTCTGGGGGACAGCGAGGCTGGGGGCAGAGCCCTTGAACCAGAATTATGGAGGAGTCAGGTGAGCCAAGTGCAGGGACCATGTGGGCTGTGACGGATCACACAGGAGGATGGCCCGCTTCCTGCAGGGTGGTCATCTCAGCTTGGACCCGAAGGATGAGCAGACATTAGCTGGTGAAGGGGCAGAGGATGGATTGTGGGGCTTTTAACAGAAGGGTTACTATAGAGGGAGCTCTGGCTGAGGGATGTGGCTGGTCAGGGCCAGCGCTTGTAGGCGGGAAAGGACATGGGCTTTGTCCTGAAGCCACAGGAACCTGCCTGAGGGTTTTTGGGGGGAGAGGCAGGGATGACATGATCAGATATTTTACAAGCTGACCCTGGCTCCCAGTGGAGGATAGATCGTAGGGGACAGTGTGGAAGTGGGGAGTCCAGGGGGGAGGTGCCTGCAATGGTCTGCTGAGAGCTGATGGAGGACTGGGCCAGCGGGGTGGCTGCACTAGTGGAGAGGGGAGGGCTGGTGTGAGGGAGAGGGAGGCATCAAGCAAGGTACCTCCCACGTCCGGCCCTGGGTGAAAATGATCGTGTACTGTTGGCTGAGCTGAGAGGCTGAAGGGCAGGGTGAGTTCCGGTCTGGACAGACGGTGGACCTTAAGTGGGGAGGTCCGGGAGGCGGAGGCGGGGGCTGAGGCGCCTAGGGCACGGGAGAGCCTTCTGAGCTGTGGGCAGAACAGAGAGGACTGTGGGAGACGTGGGTGAGCGAAGAGTGTCGAGGCCCAGTCCTCGGAATGCTTCTCGCCATGTACATGGTGCCCTTGGCCCTCTCTGGTATTGCCCCTGCCACGCGCTTGGTGGCAGAGCCTGCTCTCAGGGCCACCTCCGTGTGGTCCTGTCTCCCCCGCCCCCTCCCTTGAGTGGTTCATTAGGTCTGAAATAGTATCTCCAGCTCCAGTCTCTGGAGCGGCTATCGAGCCTCCCAAAGCTACACAGCGGCCAGGGTTACTTTTCTCCAGCAGACTTCCCAAACGTCACGCCCTTCCACGCCTCTGTGTTTGATTTCCACTGAGAGCCCTCTACTCTCCCTCTCCCACCTCCCACGCCCCAGCCCCCTTTGAAGATTCCAGGGGGCCTCCTCTGAGCTCCCACAGCCCCAGGCTTTCCCTCCCTGCCCCTAAGAGAGCAGCTGTCAACCTCCCCTCATTTCTCAGTGAAGGGTTCTTGAGTGGCTGCCTGGAGCCAGTCTCATGCCACATGGTGATCATGGGCCAGGCAGTTGAATGTTACGTTTTTAAGGAAGTGTGGTGGTCATGGACAGCCAGTCTGCACCAGGCGCCTGTCAAAGCCTGGGAGGTGGACGTTACCATCCTCCTTTTACAGATGAGCAAACTGAGGCTTAGAGAAGTGAAGTGATCTGCCAAAGGGATATTCCTTGTGGTCACTCCCCCAACCCGGGATCAGTCTAGCTTGTCCCACAGCTGGGCAGGGCTGAGCTGTAGGAGACGGTGGCTGAGGCATCCCAGGGCTGGAGGTGGGCAAGTTCTGCTCTAAGTTGTTAGCCCAGCCCTGGGCTGTTGTTCGTACAGAAGACCGTCATCATCCCGTACCCCACTGACCAGTTTCCTTTTCTCCTGCTCCTCACTTTCCGACTTCAGACCAGCTGTGGCGGGCAGGTGAGTGTGGCACAGAGCTGCTCCATCTCTCCATATGTGCTCCGCCTGACCCCTCTCCTGCCCACTTCCCCATCCGGCCCCATCTCTTCCTGCTTGGGCTCTTGCAGGCGGTCAGCACAGTGAGGCCCAGCTGCTCTGGAGTGGGCTGCTTGGAGGAACAGCCTGGGTGGGAGAGGCGGGCCCTCCAGGGCCCACAGAAGGGCAGTGTCTGGCCAGGACTAGAGCCTGGATGTTGGATGCCCAGCCCAGGGCTGCTTTGCATGGCCACACCTGGCCCAGGGGTGGGCGTTTCCCCTGGCATGCAGTGGCAGTGCCGGAAGCAGTGCCTTCCCTGCATGGCAGTCTTAGCTGAAGCTGCTGGGGCATGGCTGTGGCTCTGGTAGAGGCACTGAGCCCTGAGGGGAAGGGATGGGTGGGGCTGTCACTTTCCCTGTGTGGTCACATCTTCCTTCAGCCTCTCCTGGCCCAAATGTCAACGCATCCATAACCAATTACAGGCTGGGCCTGACCTTTTCAAGTTTCGATGGGAAGGGGAGGGAAGATGGAGAAGTTACCCTTGAGCGCCTCACTGTGCCCTCGTGGCCAGAGGGCCAGGCCTGTTGTCCCCTGTTTGGCAGAGCCCGGACACAGAGCAGGAAATTTTGCACACCGGTTGCCATTCTGTGCACTAAGAGAGGAGCCCATGGAGAGACAGCCCTCAGAAGGCTCCCTGAGGTACATCTGGCCCCTGAGCCTACACTGCCCAGGATGGCTGGAGGTGCTCTGTCCCCAGAGCACATGGGTAGTGCTGCGGGGACTGGGGCCCACCCAGCGCCTATAAACCACATACCCCAGCCCCTTCAGCTCTTTATACCTTGGTTTTACTCCCCCCGCACCAACCCATCCTCTGCTCTGGAAAGGTCTAGTTTATGAATTTTGCTCCAAAAGTTTGGGCTGCAGGGCTTGGTGACAAAAGTGGGAGATGGCATTTGAGGCGAACCTACAGTGTGCTATACAATTTAAAGTCTACCATCTTCTTTAATCTACATAAACAGTTATTTTGTACCCATTTTCTAGATAAAGATAAGGAAATTGAGTCTTAGAGACCCTCCCTCCCTCCCTTCCTCCCTTCATCAAATGTTGTGGAGCACCTACTCTGAACTAGACCCAATACTAGTCTGAAGGCTCCACCCCCGGCTCCTAGGGAGGCAGGATTCAGACCCTAGAGCGATGTGACCCCAAAGCCAATGCTCTCCCTTTCAGAGGGATAGAGCCTGAGAGCTCCTGGAGTCTGAGCCTCTCATATGGGAAGAGGTGAGCTCTCTGTTCCTTATTACCTGCAGACATACACGGGCTCCATCCTGGTGGCTGTGAACCCCTACCAGCTGCTCTCCATCTACTCACCAGAACACATTCGCCAGTATACCAACAAGAAGATTGGGGAGATGCCGCCCCACATCTTTGCCATTGCTGATAATTGCTACTTCAATATGAAACGCAACAGCCGTGACCAGTGCTGCATCATCAGGTGAGTGGCTTAGGACCGATGTGGAGCTCCAGGCTTAGCCTCTAGAGCTCCAGCTCTGTGTTTCTGCTGATGCCTCATAATGTAGAGAATCACCTCCCCTTTCCCAGGCCTTATATCTCTATTAATGTTACCAAAGCTCATGTTAGCTTTTGAAGCCAACCTTATTTGCAGATGGCTTCTGTCAAGTTATAGTCAGTTGAAATCTCAGGCTGCTGTTCTCTCTCTGGCAGAGGGTAAAAGAACATTGATCAAGCATCTAATATGTGCCATGGTCTATGGCAAGTGTGGATGGAGGGGTGTGCATGTCTGAATGAAGGGGAAGGAAAGTAACCTTTGGCTGTGGCAGAGCACTGAGCTCCTTTAGTCTCCCAGTCTCGAAAGGTCCATATTGTCAGCCCATTTTACAGATGGGGGAGGATGGGTAGAGAAAGCAGCTAGGCTGAAGCCCTGTGGGGAGGGGACAATGCAGACTGTGAGAGGCCCTTCCCTCTCTCTGGTTCTGCTCTGCAGTGGGGAGTCTGGGGCAGGGAAGACAGAGAGCACGAAGCTGATCCTGCAGTTCCTGGCAGCCATCAGTGGGCAGCACTCGTGGATCGAACAGCAGGTGCTGGAGGCCACCCCCATCCTGGAAGGTAGGTCCAGGGCTCTCAGAGTGGGGCGGGGCGGCTGGGTGGGGGCTGACCTTGCCCGTGACCCTCTACCCACCCTGAAGCCTTCGGAAATGCCAAGACCATCCGAAACGACAATTCAAGCCGCTTCGGGAAGTACATTGACATTCACTTCAACAAACGGGGTGCCATTGAGGGCGCCAAGATTGAGCAGTACCTGCTGGAGAAGTCACGCGTCTGTCGCCAGGTGGGCCCGAACCCTGCACAGGACCCCAGCCTCAGGCTGCATGTGAGACACACTGTGCATAGCCTCAGGGGTCCCTAGGCGGCTGCCTGCTTGCCTGTGCCTGAAATCCCACCATGAAAACACCGTGGGGGCTTTTTCATGAAACCCAGTCGTTAAAATAGCAAACTATATTTCCAGTCTTCCTGATTGTCTCACTCCTGATGGCCACCTCCTGCCCTCCTGCCCCTGTCCCACATTTTTAGGCCCCTGATGAAAGGAATTACCACGTGTTCTACTGCATGCTGGAGGGCATGAGTGAGGACCAGAAGAAGAAGCTGGGCCTGGGCCAGGCCACGGACTATAACTACTTGGCCATGGTGAGGCTGAGATGGGGCACCGAGGGAGGGGACACCCATCCCAGCAAGGTCAGGGGCAGCCCAGCCCCTCCCCAGCTGTATGCGCGGTGGCAAATTCCCATGTGCTCTCTGCTGTCCCCTGACCTGCCCCAGCCCACCCTGGGCTTGCATATGCCATAGGCCTATTCCTCACTTGGGCACACACCCACTCGCACACACATTCAGACAGATTCTCACCACAGACATACAAATGTGCATAGATATCCCAGACCAGGGACATAGACACACACGCACCCACGTGTACACGCACACAGCCCTGTGTTAGTTCAGTCTGTGAGGACGTGAAGACTGGGGCCTCTGCCAGGCTCCCGAGACTGGTGTACAGGCTCCTGTGGCCTCAGCCTCAAGGGCTCGCTGGTTGCAAGGCTCAGGTGCCAGCCTCGTGCTGCTGTCAAGCCACCAAGGAGAAGTGAGTCCCAGGGCCATTGCTACCACCCAGCACCGGGTGGGGGGCTATACACGCAGCAGGCTGGCTTGGGGGGCACCAGCTTCCTTAGCCCTGGGGAGAGCCTATGACTGGTTGTCTGGAGCTGGGCTGGGCTATGGCACCTGAGGGAGGCTGTGTGTGTGTGTGTGTGTGTGTGTGTGTGTGTGTGTTGTATGTGTGACACGCCTTCCTGGACCCTTCCTATGGTTAGCTGGCACACTTGTACACACACACACACACACACACACACACACACACACACTCGCACACAGACCTTATAGGCACACATAAGAAGGCAGACTGTCAGCGCTCTGCCCGTCTGCAGTTACCCCTCTTCCTTCCACTCTAGGCTATACTTGGTGAGGGGTTCTAATCCCTGAGGGTGGGTGTGCATCGGGGAAGGGGGGAGAATGGTAGGGCCTTGGTGCTGTGACTGCCAGGCAGGGTGACAGGCCAGGCCTGACAGCAGTGACTTGGTCATTGGGGGGCATCCAAGGTCTCCAGATTTGGGAAACATGTTCTTGAGAAGCCTAGGCAGGAGCTTTCTAGATATTCTGGAGGAGTCGCTAGGAGCCCTGGGCTCGCCTGGCCTGGCCGTGAGGGCCCTTCGGCCCAGGGACGGCCTCTCGGGGGATACCCCTGGCCCCCCTGATGCCCTTCTGCACCCACTCTCCCACGCCTGCCCACCAGGGTAACTGCATAACCTGTGAGGGCCGGGAGGACAGCCAGGAGTACGCCAACATCCGTTCCGCCATGAAGGTGCTCATGTTCACCGACACGGAGAACTGGGAGATCTCAAAGCTCCTGGCCACCATCTTGCACCTGGGCAACCTGCAGTATGAGGGTGAGGGGCCCGAATGGCACACTCCCCACCCCACCCCTGCACTGACTCCAAGGGCAGCACAACAACTAGCTGTCCAGGGGGTCCAGGTGGCTCAGTTTCTGTCCCCGTACATATCCTCTTTGGGGTGGAGAGTTCACTTGTGGTAGATTTGAACAGATCTGCTAGCCTCAGGTGTGCTTTCACTGTGCTGAAATCCCTCAATAGAGATGTACAGGTAAAGTATACTAGGGTTCACTATGGGCCCTTTAAGACCCCTTTTAAATCTGGTTTCTTCTTTAAGGTCAGATATTTTGGAGAGAGGATAAATCTTTGAATTAATTCATACTAAGGTGTGAGTGACTAAACAGCCATCTTCAGAAAAGGGGGAAGGCTAGGGAAGAAAACATGTTCACTTGTCTAACACTGCCTGGACACCTACTATGTGCCAGGCTGGGAGGTGGTTCTCTGAGGCAGCCACCAGTCCCACTCTGCTCTTGCCCTGGGTAGTCAACATGGTCCCTAGACGAGTAAGAGCCTGAGCTTACGTCAAAACTGTCTCTCTGGGAAAGTTTGCTCAGTGAATGCATGAATAATCCCAGATCCAAGGAGTTCACAGTCTAGTAAGTCTTGAAAGACTAAGAGATGTGGAGAAAGGGAGCATCAGGCAGAAGGAAGAGCTTGTGCAAAGGCCCTGAGGCCTGAGAAAGCAGGGCACATTTGGGGAAGGACAGATGGTATGAGGCACTGAGCTAAGCAAGTTCACAAAGCCTGTGTCATAGGAGCCCCGGATTGCTCTGGGAGTCTGGAGTGGAGGTTGGGGGAGATGGGTGTCACTGCCAGTGTCTGCTACGTGGATGCCACCAGGCATGAAGCCAGGTGCTGGACACATACGGTTCCTACCCTCATGGTGCCCATAGCTCATGGTGAGGACATTCATCAACATATATGGACCCAGAGTAGCATTTACTCATAGTGCTGATGCCCTCTGTGAATAGGACAGGCCCCCTAAGAGTGGACATGGCTCCTGGTCCTCCTAGATTACGCCCTTCCCCCATGCCCTCCCTCCCTTACCTGACACTGTGCCCTCTTGCTGCTCACAGCCCGCACGTTTGAAAACCTGGATGCCTGTGAGGTTCTCTTCTCCCCGTCGCTGGCCACCACTGCATCCCTGCTCGAGGTCAGTGCCTGGTCTTCTGTCTCCACAACGGCTTCTGATTCTGTCGGAGGGAGAGTTTTGACCTTAGGCTCAGGGGCCTGGACACGTGCGGACCAAGGTGCTGGATCCTCTGCTTGAAGAGTCCTAGAGGTTCAACCCTGAGAACCAACTGTGTGCAGGATCTGTGCTGGGCACGGTGCCTGTGGGGGAATAGAGCCCAGAGTCTGGGAGTCCCACTGCCTGTCTTAGCCCAGCTGCTCCTGGGCCCGGGGCCCTGAGTGAGTGAGTCAGTCAGTTGTATAGCAAACATTAGGCTCTGCTCTGGGTTGGAAAACTGGGATAAATAAAGCCAGAGTCAGAGCCAGGCTGGGAGGGACAGGTAACCTGCCAGGGGAACAGGACAGGCCTGTCAAGGAGAGAGCAATTCCTTCCCAGCAGCATTTGGATGTGATTTAGTGGCTTGGGAGGATTTGGCTGTGAGGCCACCGGGAAGCGCATTCTTAGTGGAGGGAACAGTCTGCGCGAGGCCTGGGTAGAAAGCAGGAGGGGGTTCTTGGTGCGGTGGAGGGAGGGACAGGCCCGCGGGGGGCTGGGTGAGAGCCTGGATATCACCCCACAGGTGAACCCTCCAGACCTGATGAACTGCCTGACCAGCCGCACCCTCATCACTCGGGGGGAGACGGTGTCCACCCCGCTCAGCAGGGAGCAGGCGCTGGACGTGCGAGATGCCTTCGTCAAGGTGGGCGTTTGTGGAGTGGCCACTGGCTCTCCCTGCCCATCAGGAGACTGGGTTTGAACGGGCAGGAGCCCAGGAGTCCACACAGCTGGCGGAGGGCCTTGACCCTGGTCTGCCCGTAGGTCCGGGCTCTGGCCACTGGCTCTTTCTGGGTCTGTCTTCCCCTGAGCTCCACTCGTCCCACAAGGGGCTGGGCAGTTTACCCTCCAGGGGCCCTGCCAGCTCTGGTCCCCTCAGGCCCTCCACCCTTGCATACTTTGATCTCCACCATCTTTGGGCCTCATGCTAGGCCATATTCTTTGGGTCCTCAGTCTGCTGTGCTGTTCCCAGCCCAGGGGCCACCCTTTCCCATCTTTTCAAAGAAGACAGTAACGGGGCTGGGTCGGGTGGGGAGGCACCAAGTCCTGCCTGTTTCCGCAGTCGTGTGTTTGCTGTCCATTGGGCCCCTCCCTGCTCTAGGCCCTGGGCTGGGCTCTGGAACCCTCAAGATACTCAGAGCTGCTGGGGAGACAGAGATGGATGGAGAGATAGGACCCCAAAGGAGGGCTCCTTCCCAAGCTGTGAGGTCAGGGAAGGTTTCTCAGAGGAGCTTTGAAAAATGAGTAGGAATTTTCCAAGCAGAAAAGGGTGCTCCAGGCAGAGGGAACAGCTTGAGGAAAGGCTTGGCAGTTTCCAACAGCACGCTGTTTCACGGAAGGGGCGGGAGCGAGGCCACGAAGGGCCCAGGAGTCAGGCCTATCTCCCTGGGAGGGTGTGGCTGGGCCCAGTGGCCAATGAGGCTGCCCTGCCTCTCAGGGGATCTACGGGCGGCTCTTTGTCTGGATCGTGGACAAGATCAACGCAGCGATTTACAAGCCCCCCTCCCAGGAGGTGCAGAACTCTCGCCGCTCCATCGGCCTTCTGGACATCTTTGGGTTCGAGAACTTTGCTGTGAACAGGTACCACGCGGGGCTCTGCCTTGTGGGAATTTTCTTCCATAGCACAGACATAAGAAATGTCACATCTCTCCTTTTAAACTACATTTAGTTGGTGCCAAACACATTCTGCCAGGCCGTGGGAAAATTTGATTCCAGTTAGTCTGGTGGGCCCTCTCCCCTTCCTTCCCATCCCCTCCAGTCCCAGGAGTCAGCTGAGGCCAGCTGGGGGCAGGGGACGGGTAGGCAAGGGGTGAGGCTGTAATACCATCATGGGCTCCATCTGCCCAGTGTCCACACTGCAAGGTGCCTCAAAGCAGGTGAGGCCAGGCCTGGGCCAAGCTCAACATGGGGGTCTTGGCCACACTTGAGGTCCCATACTCTTGGGGGCCATGTGAGAGGCAGACAAGATGGATGGAGCAGGCCCAGGTAGATCCTGGGGCTGGAGACAGCTGGCCCTGCCCCACTTCCTAGTTATGTGACCCCTGGCAAGTCACTTCAATTCCTGTAATGCTTGCATGCCTCAAAGCCCTCCCCCACTGCCAAAATACCCACATTGAAAACACAGTGTCACCTGGGAGAGCACAGAGTTGGTGAATCAGAGATATCAGCCATCAAGGCTCTGCTTCCAACTCTCGTCAGCCCCCTTCCCAGGTGCTGCTGACACTGGATCCCTCTCTATGTCCACCTGCCCAGCGCCTTGGCTGTCCTCACCCCAGGTGCTCTGCCAAGGGCTGGGGCCCCCCTGCCAGCGCTCCCTACAGGGCTTGGTCATGCAGGGAAAAAGGTCCTGCACAGGGAGTTTCAAGCCCCCAGCCCTAGCCTTAACTCTCCCTCTGACTCACTGAGTGACCTTGGGTGAGTGCTTTGCCCTCTCTGGTTCTCTCGTGCACATTGAGGGAGTTAGACTTGACAATCCCGCCCCACCTAAGAGATTGGAGAGTCCACGATGGGCACCAGTGCCCAAGGGCATGCTGCCCATGGAGGCAGAGCTGGGCCCCTGGGCCATGGATCAGGGCTTGAGTGACACCCCACCCATCTCTCCTGTCCTGTGTCCCCCATGCCCTCTCCCCCCGCAGCTTCGAGCAGCTCTGCATCAACTTCGCCAACGAGCACCTACAGCAGTTCTTCGTGCGGCATGTGTTCAAGCTGGAGCAGGAGGAGTACGACCTGGAGAGCATCGACTGGCTGCACATCGAGTTCACCGACAACCAGGATGCCCTGGACATGATCGCCAACAAGCCCATGAACATCATCTCCCTCATCGACGAGGAGAGCAAGTTCCCCAAGGTGGGCCTGCGGCAGGGTGGGGTCCTCCAGGGCTGCATACAGGCCAGGGGGGCAATGGGCAGGGCACACAAATCCCCTCCACACTGAGCCTCAGCTTTCCTCATCTGCAAAATGGGACCGATGATACCTGCCTCTCGGGGTGGCTCTGGAGCCAATTCAAGTGCATGCATCTGACATTTGGGAATCACCTACAGTCTATTGGGTCCTGGACCAAACAATGAAGATCTGAGCACGTAGCCGGCCCAGACTAGGTGCTCAGACACCTAGTGATGTCACTCGTGGAACTAATTTTCTAAACTGGGACGTATTATCAAGGCTGTGTGGTTCCACTTCAGCCCCTTCACAGACGGGGTAATGGAGGGTTCCTGTATGGGGTTTAAATAAAGGGAGGGGAAGCTCTTGAGAAAGACAGAAGAGAGGGTGCGAAGACGTGGGGCAGGATAGGCAGTGGGGCTGGTGGAGGGTGGGGACAGGGGGGGTTCGGCAGCCGCCGCTGCTTGGTTCCCACAGGGCACGGACACCACCATGTTGCATAAGTTGAACTCCCAGCACAAGCTCAACACGAACTACATTCCTCCCAAGAACAACTACGAGACCCAGTTTGGAATCAACCACTTTGCTGGTGTCGTCTACTATGAGACCCAAGGTACCGGCGGGCGGCTGGGGGCTGTCTCTGTCTGTGCCCTCCTTCCCTTCCCGGGCTCCAGCCAGGACAAGGACCCCAGGAATACGGACAGAGAGGGGGCCTCAGGAAACAGCAAAGGGGGCTCACTGCTCCCCTTTTGTTTTTAGAAGAGACTAAAAAAATTGTAGTAAAATACGTAATATAAGATTTACTATTTTAACGCTTTTGAAGTCTACAATTCAGTGGCATTAAGTGTATTCACAATACAGTGCCACCAACAGCACTATCCATTTCTACAGCCTAATCATCAGCCCAGACAGAAGCTCTGTACCCGTTACTCGGTCACTGCCCATCCTCCCCCTCCCCCAGCCCCGATGGCCTCTACTCTACTTTCTGTCTTTAAGTATTTCACTATTTTAAGAACCTCATATAAGTGGAAACATACAACATCTGTCGGTTTGTGTCTGACTTATTTCACTTGCATAATGTCCTCAAGGTTCATTCATGCTGTAGCATGTGTCAGACTTTCTTTCCTTTTCATGACTGAATAATATTTGTGTGTGTGTGTGTGTGTGTGTGTGTGTGTGTGTGTGTGTGTGTGTGTTTTATTTATCCATTCAACTATTGCTGGATATTTGGCTGGTTCTACCTTTTGGCTATTGTGAATCGTGCTGCCATGAACATGGGTGTATAAGTATCTGTTTGACACCCTGCTTTCAATTTTTTTGGGTGGATTCAATGCTTTTTTGCACATATGGGAGACATGCACTCAGAAGGGAGGTTAACTGTCCTTATATGACATAGTCTGTTGGGGGCTAAGCCAGGCTTAGAACCAGCCCGGACTCTTTCAGCAAGCAAGACCAAGTGTGAGCTTTAAAGAGGCTGTACTGCAGTTGGGTTTGTTTTAAAGCTAGAAATAAAGAGAAGGTCAGAACACAGTCAAGTCTACCCACTTGGAGTTCTTACAGGGTTTGTCAAAAGCCTGCCATCTGCCCTTGCCAACCCCGCCCCTCCCACTGTAGAATAAAGGGCTGACCGCGAATGGGCATCAGTTGTGGAATCTGTCAACACTGAGCTCCTGCCGTTCAGTCTCAAAGGGTCCCCTGCACAGTCCAAGCCAAGAACCATTGGTGTCATACTTCCTCATTGCGTTGGTCCAGAAGGCAGTATCAGTGAGCCATGCTGCAGGGATGGAATCTGAAGGCTGCCCAGCCCTCTCTAAATTATTGGATGCGTGATCTGACCCTGCTGTTACAAAGTCGGATGCCAACATTAAGTTTGAAGGCCTGTTGGGCAAACCAAAGGGTCTGTGTTTGGAGTAATAGAGGATTGTCTTTCAGTTCTGTTCAACCAACTTTCACCAAGCATCTATGCTATAGCAGGTTTCATGCTGTTGCTGAGGATACAGAAATGAAAATGAGCGAACTCTATATGAAGTTATAAAATTACAGAATGTTGGATCTGGAGGGTCCATATGGGTCATCTATTTTAATGAATTTGGAAACTGAGGCCCACAGAGGGAAAGGACTTGCCTAAGTCCCTAATCACTTTAAACAATTCTACCAGCATTTTCTGGTTCAAAAAGTACTGTTTTAATCTAGCATTTTATCTATGACATGGGTGTGGTGTTAGGTGATCTGAAGAGAAGCAAGGGCTTATGGGTACTGTCATTCCCATTTCACAGGAAGCTGAGGCCCAGAGGGGACCTTCCTAAGGTCCCATAGTGAGTCTGTCACAGAGCTTTAATTAGAGACCTACAATTCCATCCCAACTCCAGAGCCCACTCTTGCCCTACCGAGCGCTGCCTGCAACTCTGCCCTCCTCAGACGCCAGTGGGCAGCCTGGCACTGGGTCTCTGTGCCAGGTACCAGCTGGGGCAGTGGGGAGAAGGTGCTGTTTCTCTGCAGGGTTCCTTTTCCCCAGGCATCCCCAGCCCTTGGGCACCCTGTCTCCTGCCCCACCCGAGTAAGGCCCCCCATTAACCAGTTCCTAAGTCCTCAGTTCCTGGGAATGGCAGCCTCTCTGAGGTCTGTGTGGTGCAGGGGAATCTCCCTGGGCTAGTGCCAAGGGTCCTGGGTTTGAGTCTTAACTCTGCCTGTGTCTGGCTGTGTGTTATTAGACAACTTGCTTAGCTTCTCTGAGCACTGGTTTACTCCTTTGTGTGAGGAGAAGATAATTCCTGCCTGTCCCGTGTCTCCAGGGGCAGTGATCATCAGAGCTGTGAGAACACTTTGTAAGACATAAGGCATGGTCCAAATAAATACAAGCTACTTTTAATTAACTCCTTTACTACTAGCTGGTACTAGATCAACATGTATTCTCTCTCAGGTGATACATTTACTTAACAAGGGCTTTTGACACCTTCGTTCAAAAGACTAAGGCTGGCATTTCAGGCATTGGGTGTCTCAGTCCGGAAAGTGGGCCTGCTCCCTCCCGGGGACTGAGACCTCCTGCCCTTCTCTCTGACGGGGTCTGGAAGAGAGGGGCTCTGTGTTGGGGGAGACAGCATTCCAGTTCTGGCTCTGTGCCTCACTTTCTCTGTGATCTTGGGCAAGCTGCTTTTATCTCCAGGCTTCCGTATCCCCCACTATAGCATGGATGTGGTTGAACTAAGTGAATTTTGAGGGTCCACCTGGCTCTTGGGGAGGATTGGGGAAGGGCTGAATCTTGTCTGGCAGAGGCTGCCAGAGCTGGCAAGGTGTGACCACTCTTTGCCGCTGCCCAGGCTTCCTGGAGAAGAACCGGGACACCCTACATGGAGACATCATCCAGCTGGTCCACTCCTCCAGGAACAAGTTCATCAAGCAGATCTTCCAAGCTGACGTCGCCATGGTAATGTCAGGACGGGGCTGTCATTTGGTGGGAAGGGCCCCTCAGAAGCCAGGCCTGAGTCTAACACCCCTCTACCCTTGTCTAATTGCTTCAGCTGAGCCCCTCTAGCCGCAGTGCTTTGCTGTTGTTCCAGGAGGGACTTGGGGGCCCCCAAGGTCCTCCCATCTGTTCCTCTTGTACTGACTGTGGGGTGCAGGTGGGGTGCAAGGCCCAAGGAAGGGTCACACGAGGGGGCACGAGGAGCCAGATCAGGACTCGGTTTAAGGTGGGGTCCCCATACCTGGACCTCTAGCGTTAACGGAGCACAGGCAAAGGGAGCACGTCCAGCCCCAAGGACATGGATGGGTGTGGGTGTTCCAAGAAATGGCACAAAGGCCATTTTTGTGGTAGCCCTGGACCCCATCCAGGGGGTAGAGAATGTCCCACCCTCTACATTTCCTTTGTCCCTAGAGTGGTAGTCTGGTGGACTTTTTCCTGCAGGATCATATCAGATGCCTTTTTATTTCATATTCTCCTCCTGTCCCGTGGCTTCCTGGAGGGTACACGGAGGGGCTCACGGGTAGGCGGAGCCACTGCCCCCTTGGGGCTCACTCAGATGCCCATGCTGCCCCGGCCCCCAGGAGCTCAGACCTCTGCCCTGAGGCTCCTTTTCTCTCCCTGTGGGTTTTGCCTCCCGTTTTCTGACCCACCACGTTCTCCTTGCCCCCTTCCCTTCCCATCTCCCCCTGCACTGTGGTTCCTGTTATAGTTTCTCTGTGGTTATTCATCGGGCACTCTCCGCCAGTCAGCAGCTTCCGCGAAGGTAAAAGACCCAGACCTGGGGTCAGAGGATGGCGGGAGAGGCCTCAGCAGCCCCTGGGGCTGGGCTGTGTCCTTGGCTCCCGTGGCACTGAGGGTTGGGGAAAGGGCTGGCTGCTACTGCTGGTGCTTTTCTTTCTTTTCTTTTTTTTTTTGGAATGTGTTTTTTTTGTGGAGTGGTTTGTGGAGTGGTTTTGTTTTTTTGTTTTTTGAGTTGTGTGTACTGCAAGCATCTCGGTTTCTTAAAGGAGGAAACTGAGTCCTAGAAAAAGAAACAAGACTGGCCCAGCTACCCTGTGAGCCAGGGCCAGAGCTGGAATCGAACCCATGTCACCCACAGCCTCTCCTGAATTGAGTCTTTGACTTAGCCAAGTCCTGCTAAGTGTTTCCACATTGCGATTTGGTTAGATCCTGTGATAATCCGGTGAGGCAGGATGGGCAGGTGGTATTGTCTGCACTTTGCAGACAGGGGACTGAAGCTCAGAGATGGGTGTGACTCACCCCAAGGCCCAGCACCTTCGAGAGCTGGCACTACAAGTCATTGTCCCCAGACCTCCTGCCTTAAGGCCTTGGAACATCACCCCCTGTACGTCCTAAACCACCACCTTCAGGCTGCGCCTCCCAAGGCACTTGAGGTCCCAAAGGTGCTGGGGACCCCTGCGCAGAAGCATAGCTCTGCCATCCCCTTTGCCTCCCTTTTCTCAACCCTCAGTTTTCTCTCCGCCTACTGACATCCCCCTACTTTTAGTCTTAGTGCTGAGTCCCTCTTCCTTTCTGCACATCTGCCCCCCCCACCCCCCCACCCCGCTGCTGCCCAGTGCCTCACAGAGTTCTGGGACAATTCCCAAAAGCCACAGCAGAGCAGGGCAGCCACATATCAGGAGTAGGGAGCTTGTTGCACGGTGGTCTCTATCCTCTGCCCATGGATTGGCCCTGGTACCCCACTCCCCAGGCCAACACTGTGGCCCCTCCTGCAGATGGGGTGAATGAAGGGCCAGAGAGGGGCTCCAGGTGCCTGAAGCGCCAGCACCCAGCAGGCCCACCCCTGAACACACCTATCGCAGGTTCACAGCATTGGGGACAGGTGTGGCTCTGGGCCCTCTTCCCCTCTTTCCTCTCCTCTTCTGGTCCCCAGACCACCCCCTGCCAGACCCACCCATTCCTCCTGGTCTTGGACAGTTCTGGGAGACCACGGAACCCCGTCTTCTGCACCTACCCTTCTCCTCTCATTCCAAAGTATCAGGAGACGACACTGTGAAGTTTCCCGTTCTAAGGCTCCTTCCCCTGGACCTGGGACTAGAATCTACTTGCTGAGCAACCGTGGAGAGCGCCAAGTATAAGACCCTGAGGTCTCCGTGAATGGCCCACCTCTGAGGGAGTTATTGGAGCACAGAATTAGACAGCGTGACACTTTGATACCAATTACATGTACTCTTCTGGGCCAGGCTGTGAGCTGTGCACTTACATTTCTCACCTCAGTCACTCCCCTAGTAACCTTGCGAGTAATTGCTGTTGCTCCCGTTTTACAGCTAATGAAGCTGGGGCCCAGAGAGGCCTTGCTCGGGGGTCACACAGCTTATAACACACAGGGATTTGATCCACGTCTGTCTCAGGAAGATACAGGGACTTGTCCAAGGTCCCATTCAAGTGAGGGCTAAAGTGAGGCTTTTCAAGTCCCTGCTCTGTTTCACTGTGCTATGCTGTCTCTGTAAGCTTCACCTCTGGGAAAGAAAAAGTGCTTTGTAACGGCTGGAAACATGATCGCTCTGTTAAAGGAACGTGGAAATCAGCTTGGTGAAGTGTGAAGTCAGTTTATTCGATACAGTGTATGAGCTACAGTGCTTTCCTCAGGGTGGAAGCGCAGATGCCTCCCCCTAGTGTTCTGAGTTCGTGTCCATTGCTGCTGGAGGGATCCGCTGAGCCATGAAGATGGTAGTTCTTCCAAGGCATTGAGCAAACCCCCCACCCCCACCGCCGTTAATCTAACTCCAGTCACATGCTCCCAGGGTCCTGAGTCCACAGGACACTTTGTTCACTCTTTGTGCCAGTGGCTTCTCCTGCCTGTGACTTCCCAGCCTCATTCCCATGATGCTCAGGTGTCTGTCCGCCCCTCAGATCCCTCCGTGGAGTCATTTAACATTGACTTTTGGACTTTTCACTTCTGCCTTTACCTCATCCCCAGATATCTTTAGATTATCCCAGAAAACAAGCAACATCCGAAAGGAGCACCTTTCCCCTCAATGAAATAAAGCAAAACAGAAACCCAGGTGGCCAGGGAAGTGACCGCAGACTCTGCAGCTGCAGAGCCCCATTTACTCACTCCTTCATTCAATCACAAATATTTACTGAGTGCCCATAGTATGCCAAGCATTGTCCTCAGTCCCAGGGACGTAACAGTGAACAAAACAGAAAAAAAAAATCTCTGTCTGCATGGAACTTACATTCCAGCAGACGGGGAAATAGTTAATAAGCAAATAAATATGTAAAATATATAGTATGTCAGGTGGTGATATATGATATGGAGAAAAATGAAGGAGTGGGGAATGCCGGTGGTGGGGCTTCGCAGTTTTGAATAGGGAGATCAGGAAAGGCCTTACCAAGATGCTGGTGAGAGGTAAAGAAGCCAGCCACAGGCGTTTTGGAAGAAAAGCGTTACAGAGAGAGGGAACAGAAGTGCAAAGCCCCAAGGTGCATCTTTAGCCCTCAGCCTGCCTGGTGCAGTGTAGGAAGAGCACAGGGTGCAGGAGACGAGCAGTCACTAGAACCAGGTCCTGTGGGACATCGTCGGTCCTTACAAGGACCTCGGTGTTCATGCAGGTGACTCAGGAAGCCTTGGAGGGTTCTGAGCGGGCAGACACGACTGGGTTCGTGTTTTAACAGCCTCACTCGGGCTGTTGCATCCATAGCGGAGTAGAGGGCCATGTGGAGTGTGGGGACAGAAGGAGGGAGACCAGTTTGGAGGTTATTGCAGTAATCTGAAAGGAATGCGGGAGGCTTGGACCAGGCTGACAGTGGAGGACGTGGTAAGAAGTGGTCAGATCCGGGATCTGTTTTGGATGGGGAGCCAAGAAGGTTTGCTGATGTACTGGATCGAGGAGAAGAGGAGTTGGGGACGGTTCCTAGATGTTGGGCTTGAGCAATTGGAAGGTGGACAATTTTCGGGAGCCCTTGGTTACTTGGAACCAATTCAGCAGCACTTCAGGTCAGCAGTGTTGTTGACGGTCACCGTGCCAGACCTGGGACACAGCCGTAAACAAGGCAGACCCGCCTGCCCTCACAGGACTCAGCCCAGCAGGGAAGACAGACCAGAAATTGTCCCAGGGCGATGATCAACCCCAAAGAAGAGTGTGTGTTGTATGTGTGTGTACGTGTGCGCTTTGTGTGTCTGTGCAGGTGTGTGCTGTGTGTGTATATATGCTGTATTCTGTTGTGTTTTTGTGTGCTGTTAGGACGTGTGTACTGTGTCCATGCACTGTGTGCTCAGTGTGTTGTGTGCTGTGTGTATGAGTGTGTGTCTGTGTCTCTGCTGTGTGTGTGCTTAGGGCAGGGGCTCTAACGTAGCCTGGGCACAGCCCAACCCGGACAGTTCCCTCTCTAAGTGGGGGTCACCCAGCGCTGCTGCTGGGGCAGGTCTGGGGGCAGCTGTGGGGGCCACAGACCTGACATTCACCCTACCCCGATGCAAATACTCCCAGCTTCTCTTGGCAAAACTCGAGAGTATGTTGCAAATAAAATTAAAACAGAAAACATGGCAAATTTCAGAATAGCAAGCGTTTGCTGTTCTTGGCAAGTTTCGTTTTAATCTGGGGCATATTGTCTACGGGTTAAATGCCTCTGCCTCCCCCACGTGCCTCACACATCTATATCTGTACCCCTGGTTTTTGGTGCTACAGGAGATCAGCTAAAATTCATTTAAAGTATAAAATCTTATAACGAGAATCAAATTTATTCATAAGAAATCTTCACCAGGGACACAGTAACATCAAAATGTTTTGGAAACGAATCTGGGTTCTATGTGCCTTTCCTCGGTATCAGTCTGAGATGGTCCGCTTCCTGTTTGTTTGCTGCTCAGGTCCTTCCCCAACAAACCCCTCACAGTATTCTGAGAGGGGACCCCACAGGGCAGGGAGGTGCAGGGGTCAGTGGCCTGCTCTCTCAGAGCAGCTGATGGAGCACAGAGCCTTGGGTCTTGGGCCAGCCCTGTGGGCGGCCAGCTGTGTGCCTTCTTAGGAGGCTGATTGGGGTGGGGGGATGTGCCCCACCCAGCCTGCTGCTGACTGGCTAGTCCCACAGGAGGGGAGGGCAAAGGCAGCACACTTCCGTGCCCCTAACCCCACACCCCCACATCCCAGGTTGCTGTTTACATACTCTGTGCTCAACCTTGCGCAGCCCTGTCAGCTAGACAGATGGCACTATTCCCATTTAGGAAAGGGAAGGTCAGCACTGTTTAGTGACCTGCCCAAGATCACACAGCTAGGACGCAGTGGGGCCAGGGTTTGAATTTAGGTCTATCTAACCTTTCTCTATGGACGATCCCAGTGCCCTGAGGTGACTAAGTTAGGTCACTCATTTACTCTGGGAAAGGAAGGATGGAGACTCAGAGAGGGTCATCCAGCACACCAGGGGGGTGGGGGACCTGGGGCATCCCAGCTCCCCGTGTAGTACTCCTGGCCCAGGTCCCAGGAGGCTACAGGGGAGGGGGCGGCGCGGGAGGGTGTCTGGGGTCCAAGTTCTAGCCCAGACCAGACAAGTCACAAGAAAACCCCAAGTGCAGTGCTGGCCAGCGGCTTCCCGGGGCGGTTCTCCTTGAGGCCCTGACCTCACGACCTTCCCTCCGGCTTCCCTTCCTGGAGTGCTGGAGTGGGGCAGGTCAGCCCCTCCCATGGCTGTGGTTCGTCCCCCCAGGGCGCGGAGACCAGGAAGCGCTCGCCCACACTCAGCAGCCAGTTCAAGCGGTCGCTGGAGCTGCTCATGCGTACCCTGGGGGCCTGCCAGCCCTTCTTCGTGCGCTGTATCAAGCCCAACGAGTTCAAGAAGCCTATGGTGAGCGGCCCTGGCCAGGGGGCTAGTCCCGGCCCAGCCCGGGGGTGGGGATGGGGGCGGGCCATGGGGGGCAGGGTGCTCCATGGCTCACACATTTGAGATGTGGGACTGGAGGAGGCTCAGGGGAGTTAAGGGGCTTGAGGCTACAGAGCCGGGAGCCTGGGCAGCCCTTCACTGGGCGCCCCCTCCTTTCAGGGTTCTGGGGGGGAGGGTGTTGGTACCACAAGGCTCTTCACAGAGGCCTGGGGGGAAGCTGGGGCCTGAAGGGTCTGGGGAAGCAGAGGCCAGTGAAAGTGCATGGAGGGAAAGGAAACAGGTGGCGGGAGCCACCCATCCACATACTGTCCCTGTCCCCTGCCTGGAAACGTTCCTCAGAGTGGGCTGGCCAGTCCCCCTGGACCCAGGACCAGGTAGGTCTGCAGAGGCATGAGGGTCACAGAGGGCTCCAGCGAGCTCCCCGGCTAAGGCAGGAGGTCCAGGGGACTGAGGCCAGGGCGTTGCCAAGGCAGTTAGGTACCATCTCTCTCACTCTCAGATGCCTCTGGAACCTTCTCTGGACCCACATGTCAGCCTCTATTGCGTGGACCTCAGTAGCAGGATGTCTTCGATGCTCCCCTGCTTTCCTGCAGCCTATCTTCCCTGTCCAGGCCCCCTTCCCACTACAGTGAGAGACAAGATTCTCAAACGCAAATCAAACCCATGACTCCCTGCTCCCTCCCTAGCTTTCCCAGCCCCTCCAGGAACCCCAGGCGGCCCTGCTCTGCCCTGCAGTCATGACAAATATGACTTGCGCCAGTTAGAAAAATGTGTCTCCTTCTTAAGGCTCTTTACTGTCAGCAGCCAGAAAGTTGTCTGAATACTTGCAAGTCTATAATTCCTGCAACAAGAAGGGCACCCCCTGGGGTTGTGCAAGGCACCCACTACCTGCGCTATCATAACCTTGGTGTGAATTAGCCTCCTCAGTCCCTGTAAAGTCCCCCAACATGTCCTGCACTTTCAGGCTTCCACACCTTTGCACATGTTCTAACCTACCTCCAGTGCCTTCTCTCCTGTCAGGGTTAGAGCAAAGACTGCCTCCTCCCTGAAGCCCCCTCCAGAGGTCCCAAGGGGGAATTAAGCCATCTCTCCTCTGTGCCCCCCAAGCACCAGCTCACCCCCTGTGAGGGTCTCAGTCGTGCTGCTGTGTGGGTTTGAACTGCAGGTTCAGGTTCAGTCCCACCTTTGCTCCTTGTGGGCTGTGTGGCCTTGGTCTGGGGCTGGGGAAATGCAGAGCAGCGCTGGCCTCCCAGCAGGAGCCGCCCGTGCTGATGGCTTTGGCTCTGTGCCTGCAGCTGTTCGACCGGCACCTGTGTGTGCGCCAGCTGCGGTACTCAGGGATGATGGAGACCATCCGAATCCGTCGAGCTGGCTATCCCATCCGCTACAGCTTTGTGGAGTTTGTGGAGCGATACCGAGTGTTGCTGCCCGGGGTGAAGCCGGCCTACAAGCAGGTACAGAGCTGGGGCATAGATGGCAGGACGGGGAGTCCCAACTCTGGGCTGGGCGAGGGCCACAGTTTTCTCATCGGGACAGTATACTGGACATGACATTGGCTCAGCCACCTTGGCTATGGCTGGGAAAATGGGGTTCAGGCAGTGGAGTGCCTCCGCAGGCTTTGATGGCTGTGCTCGGTAGGGGTGGACGTCACACATGTGGTGTAATGGATGAAACCAGGGCTGCCAAGTGTGCCCTGGATGTCAGCTGTGGAAGAGGGTTTTGCAGTTATCCTGTGGAGCTGAGGAGGTCAGTGAGGATCAGAGAAGGCAGGACCGGGTTGGGGTCATAAAGTGAGTCAGGGGCAGAACTGGAGCAAGAGCCCTGCCTCCCAGCCTCGGGAGGGACACGCAGGGGACCTTCTCATTGGCGGGGCTGCCCATTCCCTTGTGCACCTCCCCCCCCAGGATGACCTTCGGGGGACATGCAAGCGCATGGCTGAGGCTGTGCTGGGCACTCATGATGACTGGCAGATCGGCAAAACCAAGATCTTTCTGAAGGTGAGCACAGCCTCTGACTCGCTGTGAACGTCCCATCACGGGTGGGAATGTGCCCTAAGCGGCCGCTTTAGAGAAGCTACAGCATCAGATGGGGTCAGTGCTGGGCCTTTGGATCCTCTTGCCCTGCAGTTTGTAATAGGAGAAGCAGGTGGGGAATGAGGCCTTCTCGTTCAGCTCTGAGGACCATCATCGACCCATCGTCACCTCTCCAGAACCTTGGGGTATCACTGTGGGGGAGGGACAGCTGGTATTGAGCCCATCTGTGACCTGAGGGTGGGGTCAGAGCACTGACTCAGGGTGAGAAAACAGAAGATCAAGGTGGGCTCACCAGGGAGGCCTGGATTCAATCCAGGGAGGACTGTCTTCCCTACTTTGGGCAGGTCATGGCCCTTTCTGATCCTCATTTCCCCATCTGTAAAATGGGATGTGCCTGGGAGTGGGGAGCCCTCTTGAGTGTATCTTTACGTCTCCTCCTGCGATTTCCTGTCAGGCAGGGTTCATCTGGGGCTGTGGAGGACCCTCTGTGTCCCCCCACCCCCGCAGCCTGGAGCTCTCTGGCTCCCACAGAAACCTGGGCAGGACATTGGAGCCTGGCAGTTGGGGAGGGAGCAGGGCTAAGAGAAGGAAACTAGGCCATGGGGAGTCCAGAGCTTGCTGGGATTTGATGGTGGTGGGGCAGCTGCGGCAGGGAGAGTGTGAGCTCCCAGTACCCCAGCTTCCCCATTTCCATTTCCGCTGTACTGCATTTCTGGCTGTCCTGGGTGACGGGGCAGGGCTCCTTCCTTTGGTACTGGGTGGAGCCCTGTCAGTACAGGGCATCTGGGTGGAGGGATGGGAGGAGCTGGCCCTGAGCTGGCGGGAGTCCTGGGGTCCGGTCTAATTTCCTCCTGGCTGAGGGGCCACGGGCCAGTCCCTTCATCTCCCTGAGCCTTCATTTCCTTATTGGAAAAATGTGTCCACTGTTCCCTGCCTGTGCATCTCACAACTGCCCAGACCCCAGTGTGGGCTTTTTATCCATGATCTCATTTAGTTGTCACAGCAACCCAGTGAGGTAGGATTATTATGCCCATTTCAGAGGCTCAGAAAGGAGAAGGGAGTTGCCCAAGGTCAGGTGCTGGGCTTCCAGCCTGAATTGATTTGGTGCCCAGCCCAGGTGGGTAAGGGAGAGAAGGCATGCAGCACAATGGCACCTATAGGACTATCATCGACCCATCCTCACCTCTCTGGCTCTTCAGAAATGGGCAGTGGTTTCCAGAGCCTCAATGTCCACTTCTCATTCATTCATTCATTCATTCATTCAGAAAGGCTTGGCTGAGCAGCTCATCTGTGCTGAGCCCCGTCCACAAGAGATGTGGTCTGTGATTTGCTGATGGATATGGCTCCTCCCACAAGACTCCGCCTCTCCAGGGCAAGGCCCCTGTCTCCCTGGTTCATTGAGACTCCTAGCACAGTGCTAACAATGGAGACATTCACTTCATATGTATTGAATAAATGATGAAGTCTTGTCTAACTGGAGTGAGGGTTGGGAGCTCGGGGTGAGGAGGAGAGAAGCCTGGAGAAGTCGGCAGGGCCTGGATCATGGAGGGCCTGGGTGCCAGGGAGGAGTCCCTGGGAACCTGGGGGTATCCCTGTAAGGTCACCATCAGACTTGTTTGAGGAAGTTACCTCCTTAGGGAGGGCCAGGGGGAGCGACAGAGGCCAGGAGACTGGGTAGGACATGGCTGCCAAGATCCTGGCGGGTTATGAAAGTGGCCTGGCCCAGGTCAGAAACTGATGCGACAGTGACATCAGGAAAGGCAGGGGCTCAGCAGGGAAGGCCACAGGGGTAAAGCCAGCTGATCCCACCCAGTCAAATTAGGCTCCTCCTGCTCCATTTGTCCCACCCAGGCCTCTGGGAAACAGCCACAGTCACCTCTCTCTGTACTGGTGGCTGTGAGAGGCTGCCCCGTGAGCAGGGCTGGGAGCCTGTGGGGCCCAGTTGAGCCCTAGGCCTGGACTCTGAGTGAAAGAAGAGAGAGCCTACCTGGGGTAGCCCGAGCCCCAGGACTGGAGAGCTTGGTAGGACACTGCTCACGAGCTCTGCCCTCCAGGACCACCACGACATGCTGCTGGAGGTGGAGCGGGACAAGGCCATCACCGACAGAGTCATCCTCCTCCAGAAGGTCATCCGGGGGTTCAAAGACAGGTACATGCCCGGAAATGCTCCTCCCCACCGGAGCCCACACATGGGTGCGTGTGCGTCTGCTTGGCTTACCTCTGTGCCCTGCATGTGAACACTGGGAATAAGCGTGCACATCCATGTACACCACAGAAACCAGCACACACATGGATAGCACATGGATGAACATACAGCCATGATTCACACATCCCGTCTGTGCCACGTATACTCAGTAACACAGTACACTCACCTATTCACAAACACGCACATGTGGATACATGAGGCATGTACATGTGAACACTCTGTGGTCTCGGATTCCTGATGAAATTTCTCAAAGAGGAAATTTGAGATTTTATAAATTACAAAGTGTGTTCTATATTTGATATAAGGAACGTGTGTACAGCTGGGACAATTCACAAATGGGAAGGACTGACTTTGGAGTGTGATTCAGGCTCCACAGAAATCCCACAACCTTCTGCTTTTGCAGTTCATCTGGTCACTCCCTCCCTCCCTCCCTCCCTCCTTCCCTCCATCCATCCATCCATCATATTATTTACTTATTAGTCGTACATTTATTCATTCAATAAACACTTTGGAAAGGCTCCCTATGGGGCTCATATGACAAGCCTGTGAGGCAGGCAGGGCAGGTATCATTCTACCCACTTTACAGATGAGAAAGCTGAGGCACAGAGAGGTGATGTGTCATTGCCCCAGGTTATGTAGCTGGAAGACACAGAGCTGGGACTCACCCTGCTCTCCTGATTCCCAACACTGCCTGTACCCTGTCTGCCTCTTGGTGCCGAGTCTCTGCTAGGACGATCTCCTACATCATGCTGCTGTTTCAGGTCCAACTTTCTGAAAATGAAGAACGCTGCCACCCTCATCCAGAGGCACTGGAGGGGCCACAACTGCAGGAAGAACTATGGGCTGGTGAGGCTGCCACTGGCCCCACAAGGCCTTTGAACCTGGCCCCATTGCCATAGCAGTAGGACGTACCTGTGCCTGGGGACCGGGTGGCCTCCTGCCACTGCCCTAGCCTGCCCCTACCATTCCTCCAGCCCAAAGTCCAAGTCTGATTCTTTCAGAAGTAAAGTCTGGGCTTTACTTCTGGAATGTTTTGGTGGGTATGAGCACTGGGTCATCAGAGAGCTCAGAGGGGGCCAGGAGCAGGTGTGTCTCACGGATCTCAGAGGAGCAACTGGGCTGTAGCCGGGACTTGGGGCTGGGGAGGTGGACAGGAAGGAGACCAGCTTGTGGTCTGAGGATGGGGTCCTCTCAGGGGGACCCTCTCAGGAGCCCCTCTCAAGGGCAGCCAAGGCCACTCCCTGGGAAACTTGCCTGAAAGGGGTGGAGCTTACCTCTGGGGAGTCCTAGTCTGAGGGAGACGGAGTGGGGCCTTCAGAGTGGGCCCCGTGTGGTGAGGCTCCCAGGGTGAAGGTCCGCCTGGAGTCAGGGCTCTGAGTGGGCTCTGTCCTCGCAGATGCGGCTGGGCTTCCTGCGGTTGCAGGCCCTGCACCGCTCCCGGAAGCTGCACCGGCAGTACCGCCTGGCCCGCCGGCGCATCATCGAGTTCCAGGCCCGCTGCCGCGCCTACCTGGTGCGCAAAGCATTCCGCCACCGCCTCTGGGCTGTGCTAACTGTGCAGGCCTACGCCCGGGGCATGATTGCCCGCAGGCTGCACCGGCGCCTGCGAGCTGAGGTGAGGGGTCCAGTCCACAGCGCCCGCGCGTGTCCCAGCCCGGGGGTGAGGGGTCTTGAGTCCACAGGACCCACAGCTCCCACCACCATGAGGAGAGTGTCCTCTGCGGGGTGCTGCTCCATCTCAGGAGGACAAATCACCCCCTCTTGTTGGCTGAGGCCCACGGAGGGGAGCTAGGGCTATGCCTCCTCTGAAGAAGGACAAAACTGGTGCCAGACCTCTCATTTTCTCCATCCCAGCCAAGGCCAGGGCTGGGGACCCCAGTCATTCTTGTGAATCGTTGGGCGGCCAAGGCAAACCTGGTTTGGTTTTGGGATCATTGGTGCCCCCAGCCCACTCTGTGACCTGGATAATTTCTCAGATGCCTCAGTTTCCCTATCTGCCAAATTATTTAACACAGTATCTCCCAGCCCCAGAGCCCGGTCAGGGCTCCGTGCTCACAGGCTGCGTGCTCACGGGCTCCGTGCTCACGGGCTGCCCCTACCCTTAGTATCGGCGGCGCCTGGAGGCTGAGAGAATGCGGCTGGCAGAGGAGGCGAAGCTCCGAAAGGAGATGAGCGCCAAGAAGGCCAAGGAGGAAGCTGAACGCAAGCATCAGGTGAGCCGAGAATGTCCCAGCGCTTAGATGTCCATTCACTGGTTCAACAGCCTTCACCCAACACAGGCTGTCTATCCTCTGTCCATGCAACCTTCCTTCATGCGTGCACTGGGTGCTTGGTTCTGGGCCAGGCAGGACAAAGGACAGAGGGCTGTGGCTCCAGAGTGAGAGGGTCCACGTCCTCAGGAGCACTTTTTCTAGCAGGGAGACAACACCTAGATAAAAAGCCTGAGTTGGGGTGAGAGTGCCCAGGATGGAGCTACCGGCGATGTGTGGCTAATGATGTACTTGAAATAACCAAGCTCTCCACGTGTAAAATACACGCTAGGTTTTAAAGACAGTAAGAAAAAAAGGAATGTAAAGCACTTACTATTTTTAAAATATTAATTACATGTTGAGATAACATTTTGGAAATATTAGGTTAAATTAAATACATTATTAAAATTGATCTCACCTATTTCTTTTCACTATTTTAAGTGTAGACACTTCATACGTGGCCTTGCATTATATTTCTTTTTCTTTTTGTTTTTTAAATTAAAGTTTATTGGGGTGACAATGGTTAGTAAAGTTACATAGGTTTTAAGTATACAAGTCTGTAATACATTGTGCGTTTACCACCCAGAGTCAGTTCTCCTTCCATCACCAGCATTGCATTTCCATTGGACAGTGCTGGTCTAAAGCTGGGATTTCTGGTTGGCTGGTCCCCTCCAGCTGGGGAGGCATGAGCAGGCTTCCTGGAGGAGGCGTTCCAGCTGAGTCCTGAAGGGCAGGCGGCATTACCGTTGGGCGTCTGTCTGCACTGGGCTCTGAGCAGGGTGTGGCCCAGGGTGGGAAAGCCCGCGGCTCAGTTCTCAGCGGTCAGGAGGCCCAGGGGAAGGTTGGGACTATGGCCTGGCTGCTGCAGGGGCTCTCTTGGGCTCCCCAGGGAGGACTTGCTCCCTGAAACTGTCTCCTCTGTATCACCCTCGCCTCCCAGGAGCGCTTGGCCCAGCTGGCCCGTGAGGACGCAGAGAGAGAGCTGAAGGAAAAGGAAGAGGCTCGGCGGAAGAAGGAGCTCCTGGAGCAGATGGAGAGGGCCCGCCACGAGCCCATCAATCACTCAGACATGGTGGACAAGATGTTTGGCTTTCTGGGGACTTCAGGCGGCCTGCCAGGCCAGGAGGGCCAGGCACCTAGTGGCTTTGAGGTACCGGGCTGGGGACAGGGACTCGGGATAGCCCCAGTGTAATGGCCCTCCCTCCTCTTGTGCCCCTTTGCAGTAAAGTCCACCTGGTCCCCTCTGAGAAGAAGGAGCAAAGGGGACCTGAGCAAGGGGCCGCAGGTCCCAGGCCTTGTCTGGCCACCAGCCTGTCATGTGACCTTGTGTCAGTCACTGTCCTCCTCCAGGCCACTCACAAACTTTTATTCATTTGTATATTGAGGACCTACCGTGCACCGGGCTCTGTCTGGATAGTGAAGAGGATGAACCCAGGCCACCCTTGTGGAGGAAGAGCTGGCCCCCCAGGGACAGGTTGGGGGACTGCAGCCCGGCCCCGAGTCTGCCCCCATGGCAGGGACCCCCTCTCATCTCCTCAGGACCTGGAGCGCGGGCGGAGGGAGATGGTGGAGGAGGACCTGGACGCAGCCCTGCCCCTGCCTGATGAGGATGAGGAGGACCTCTCTGAGTATAAATTCGCCAAGTTCGCTGCCACTTACTTCCAGGGCACGACCACACACACGTACAGCCGGCGGCCCCTCAAGCAGCCGCTGCTGTTCCATGACGACGAGGGCGACCAGCTGGTGAGGGCTGGGGCTGTGCTGCCAGTGCAGGTACTGAGGTGGCGGGTCCCTGGTGGGCAGGTCCAGGGCTGACTTAACCCAGCCCCAAGCCGAGGAACACGGTGTGTACACAGTGGCCCTCCGGTGGGCTTCTCCAGCCCTCTCCCAAACCCCCAGGTTCCTTTGATGGCTTTAGCTATACCCTGGGCGTGGGCGTTCTAATTCGCATGGCTCTGCCCCCAGGCGGCCCTGGCAGTCTGGATCACCATCCTCCGGTTCATGGGGGACCTCCCGGAGCCCAAGTACCACACGGCCATGAGTGACGGCAGCGAGAAGATCCCAGTGATGACCAAGATTTATGAGACCCTGGGCAAGAAGACGTACAAGAGGGAGCTGCAGACCCTGCAGGGCGAGGGTGAGGTGAGGCCCCGGTGCCCTCCAGCCGATGTCCCTCCCAGGACAGTGGGCAGGGCTGCCTGGCACCCCAGCCTCAGGGTGTAGAAGAAGCATCCTAAAATTTGCCTCTGCCTCACCTCTTCAACTGCCCGCTCTCCTCTGTCTACTCATGGAAACAAATGTCTGAGCGTTTTGTAAACTGTAACGTGCTGCCACGAGTGAGTGAGGCCACGTAGCAGAGCAGACGGGCTTTGCAGAACCAGGGCTAATACTGATGCATTGGGCAGGCCACTGCACTTTTCTGAGTCTCCATTTTCCCATCTGTCACTTGTCTGGTGCAGGGAGGTGGGAATGTGGGGAGCCTCCCTCATACACATTAGCGTGGCAGTAAGACACTTCTCCAGCCATAGCCCCATTGTCCACTCTCTCATCATTACTTTGGGCCCAATCACTTGACCCTGGTCCCCATCGATCCTCAGGTCCAGCTCCCTGAGGGGCAGAAGAAGAGCAGCGTGAGGCACAAGCTGGTGCACTTGACCCTGAAGAAGAAGTCAAAGCTGACCGAGGAGGTTAGAGCAGACCCTGGGCTGCCTGGTCTTGGGACCCCCGGGGTCTGGGACGGCTGGCAGCAGGACAGCATAGGGGGTGATCGGGAAGACAGCAAGAGGGCAGTGAGCTCAAGCTGAGGCCATGTCAGGAAGGGCTTCTCAGGGGAGGGGACCTGAGAGCTGGGGAGGGCTGGTGACAGATGGTGAGTGGAAGGACATTTCCTGCCAGGGCATGGACCCATTGAGTTTGACCCAAGGACCTTTCTGTGGAATAAGAGCCCATGGGCATTAACATTACTGATTGGTTTGAACGCATGGATTTAGTCTTGTTGCCTTTTCTGGGCACCACCCTGCTCCTGTGCGCCAGGATTGTCCAGGCTGGGAGGGCAGACAGACCCAAACACAGCATTACAGAGCAGGGAGCCTGGCTCCCCCATTCCCCTACATGTGCTCACACCAGTCCCTCTGCCTAAAATTCCTCTTCTTCTCTGCCTGGGGGGGTCACCTCCTCCAGGAAGCTTCCTTGAACCCCTCTACAGCCATCAGACTTCTCCTTGGGGCTTCCACAGCCAACTTTGCCTGTGCCCTTGTCCTGTTCCCCATCTGAGGCTTGAATCCAGTCTTGCAATCACGTAGCCCCAGACTCGAATCCCACCTTTGCCACTGAGTATCTGAGACACCCAGGGAAGAAAATGCCCATTCCATGGGTTCCTGGAAGGATGGCACAAGGTGATGGCCGTGGGTGCTCAGTAGATGTGAGGGCCTCCCACACCTTTCCCAGCTGTAGGGGCACGATCCCGCCACTCACCTTCTCACTCACTCTGCGTCTCTGGGCAAGGCACAGGGCTGGCATTGTGGGCTGTGTGGGACCAGAGAGGATAAATGCATCTGTAAGAACCTGGGCCAGGGGCTGTTCCCATAGAGGGGCCAGGGCATTGGTGATGGATGATGGTGACTGGGAAGTGTTCTGGGTGTCAGAGTTGTGGGTGGGGGACCCACCCTGGAGAGATAGGGGTCCCGCCAGTAGTGGGAGGAGCAGGTCCCTATTCTAGCTGAAAGGGCTTTTCTGGGGTAGGGGGTGGGGATACGGGGTCAAGGAGCCTTATCCCCAGAAGTGGGTGTCACCAGGCCAGTGCTCCCAGCTCTGTGGGTCACTCATTGATCTAATGTCTGTTCTGCATGGGGTGGAATATGACAGGACTTGGGGGTGTGACAGTGCTGGGAGCCAGCTCTTCTGGGCACGCCCAGGATTCTGCTCTCCGGAGGAGTGGGCAGACTCAAGCACCAGGCAGGGCCCCTCACGTCACCCTCCCCAGGTCAAGTCTTCTCCCCTCCCCGTGGCCCAGGTGACCAAGAGGCTGCACGACGGGGAGCCCACGGTGCAGGGCAACAGCATGCTGGAGGACCGGCCCACCTCCAACCTGGAGAAGCTGCACTTCGTCATTGGCAACGGCATCCTGCGGCCAGCGCTCCGGTCAGCGGTGACGGGCAGGGCTGCGGGGGTGGTGGCTGGCTGGGTGGCACCCCGCGTTTCCTGGAGTGCAGCCCTGAAAGGCTTTTGGTGGCTGAGCTGTGGCTCTGTCACCTTCCCACAGATTAAGCCAAATAGCCCTAGGTTTAGTTCTGGGGCTGGCTAGTTGTATGACTTTTGAGTTATTTCATCTCTGTCTCAGTTTGTTCATCTGTAAAGGGGTGATAATAACAGTACCTGCCTCCTAGGCTGTGGGCAGATAAAACTACATGGAGCTAACCCAGGAGGCACTCAGTAAGCGGTAGCTATTGTTATCATTATCTGGCGTACATTTTCTGCTTTAACCCCATCCCTGCCAGCTCACCGTCAGTGCCCCGGACCCAGGGCCATGGGCAGGGCTCCTGTGCTCAGCATGCCTGGAATCCTGACAGTGCCTCCTTCCCCGCTTGGGCCCAGGAGAAGTTCACTGGGGTGTTGGGGGTGTTGGGATGATTCAGGGGGTACCAGGAGTCATTAAGGAATCAGCTCCGCTAGGTCAGTGGAGGGAAAACATAGGCTTTCTGACAACTCTGTCTGCACAGGACGGTCAGTAGGAGAGCTGATCCCACGAAGCTGTGTATGCTGGCTGGGAGGGCAGCAGGATGGGGTGGGTGCGGGGAAGGTTGAGCCCCATTTTACCAATGGGAAAACGGAGGTTCTGAGAGGGGAGAGACTTGCCCAGGGCTCACTAGCCTTCCAGACCACCTGCCTTGCTGCCAGGCCTGCTCTCATTGCTCCTCGAGGTCAGTTACTATCAGAGATGGTCACAGTAACCAGGGTTACCTGCCTCCAGGAAGAAAAGGTAGTCATCCAAGGTGTGGTTAAGGGGCAAGAATGTGTCTCCCAATTATCTCACAATCAGACCTAAAGTGGTCACTTCTGGAGGACATGGTGCCAGGCAGGAGGCCTGGACCAAGAACCGGAAGGCTGGGGTTGACTCCCTGAGGTACTAAGGCTGACCCCTCCCTTCTCTTGGTCTCAGTCTTTCCATCCAAAAAAACGACCGGGGTCAGGGGCTCCCAGCTGCAGCTGACAAAGTTTTCACCGATCTGTGACAAAGATGGGAAAATAAGGATGTTTCTAAAGCTAAATTTGATTTATTTAAAGGACTGTTCTTTGTTCGGAGACTTCATCCTTCCTACTTTTTGAATATTAAAATTATCTTTGTTTTATGAAATGATTATGATGTAGAAAGTGGGCTGGTTGTGTGTGTGTGTGTGTGTGTGTGTGTGTGTGTGTGTGTGGTGTGTTTTAAATGTCCTTAGTTGTCATGATAAAAAGTTAGCAACCTCCAGAATTTATTTTGTAAACGCACTGATCCAACGGTCACACTGGGGAGCCCCTGAATTAGTCCCTTCTGAGAGGGAGGAGGACAAGGAGCAGTGAGCGCCCCCTGGTGGTCACTGCATCATCGTGGGTTCTGCTCTTGGCCCTGAACAGTCAGGCAATGGATAATAACTGCGCTAGCATTGTTTGAGGGTTTACTGTGCTAGGTGCTTTGTAAGCCTGGACTCATTTTTCTTCACAGCAATCCTGTTATTTCCCTTTAAAATGAAAGCAAAAAACTACCTTCATTGCTTTAATCTGATTACAAAACGGATACAGGGCCACTTACATTTCAAACATTTCGGAAATGTATCAAGACTTCATCCCCCCGGAGAAACTCCCCAGATGTTTTTGTTTCCGTTCTGCCAGTGCCAGTTGCATTAGTAAAAACTGTTACCTGCTGCCATGACCATGGGTTGGGCTCAGAGAAGTGAACTCACCTGCTGGGGCCACCCAGCTGGTGAGGGAAGAGGCAGGGGTGGAACCTGTGCTTCTCACCAAAGTGGTCACCAGTGGCTGTGGCTGCTGTGCCCCAGAGCAAGATACACCCTACCCCCCAGATCATGGGGCCCCGGCCATGGATCTAGATTGGAGCCAGGAAGGTGCTTTATGCCTGATGAGCCCGTTTCCAAAACAGACCCTAGCCCAGCCTTCCCTACTTTGCCCCACTCCGCCTCCTCCTGGGTGGTGTTGGGCAAGTAGGAGAGGGCAGCCTATGTGTCCCACCTGCTGCTGGCAGGGAGGCTTTTCTTCTGAGGCAGCCCCCCTTCCGTGCTTCCTCACCTACCTAGGGATGAGATCTACTGCCAGATCAGCAAACAGCTCACCCACAACCCCTCCAAGAGCAGCTACGCTCGGGGCTGGATCCTTGTGTCTCTCTGCGTGGGCTGCTTCGCCCCCTCTGAGAAGTTTGTTAAGGTAGGGCAGGCACCAGGCCCCTGGGGTGGGAAGGGGAGCCGGCCATGTCCCCAGCATGGTGGGGAGAGAGCAGGGGAAGAAGCTCAGAGGAGCTTGGGAACAAGGCCCCACCAGGGTCACCTCTTCTCAGGCCTCACAGCCTGTCACCAGGCCTATCTTCCTGGTCCCTCCTGCCAGGCACTCAGCACTTCATGCTATTCTCCCCTCAGCCTATTTTATTTATGAGGAGACTGAATTTAACAGAAATGTCTCCTGTGCCCTCTACATACTGTCTTGGAGCAGGTACTTTAGTTCATCTCAGCCTCTTTCTTGACTGCTCTCAGTGCCAGGCTCTGGGTGCTATGGCCACAGGTGCCAGCAGGACCAACCCGGCTGGTCAGTGCTGTGAGGAAAAAAGCGGTTGCCCGGTCGGTCAGGAGGAGTCAGGGGGGTGGGCCCTGGAGGAGGAGCAACAGCTCAGCTAGGTGAAGAGTGGGTATGGTGTGTGGGGGGAGGCAGCAGGCGCCGCTGAGATGACACGGGGCTGGGGTGTGGTGGCCTCGCCGAGCTGAGTTACAGGGTCTGGATTCTGAGGGCAGCCAGGAGCCATGGAAAGCAGAGGAGGGGCGTAGGCAGACGTGCACTGAGGAGCAGGTCCTAAGTGTGGGTGGAGGCACTGGAGGCAGGAGACCTGCCGAGCTGCTCTGCTGGTCCAGGTGGGGGAGGCCAGAGCGGGGGTGCCCTCATCTGGTCCTCTATCTGTAGTACCTGCGGAACTTCATCCACGGGGGACCCCCGGGCTACGCCCCGTACTGTGAGGAGCGGCTCAGGAGGACCTTCGTCAATGGGACACGGACACAGCCGCCCAGCTGGCTGGAACTGCAGGTGTGGCCCCCGGCCCCCCGAGTGTGTGTGTGTGTGTGTGTGTGTACAGTGCACTCCAGTGCCCCAGAAACATTCCCTGCTTCGGGATTCTGTGTTTCTTCAAGCACCCACCAAGTTCTGGAATCCCAGGCCTACTGGAAAGGGAAAGCCCCCAGTGGATGATTGACTCTGCTGGCTTTGTGGTCTAAATGACTCGGACTGGGTGTTGTTCCCTCCATATCTCTATGGTTTTATTGACAGCACGGCAGTAACAATACTCATTTCACAGGGTCTTGTGATACTTATGTGGCATGTGGCAGTGCCAACCTCCCAGCCCCAATGCTCTGGCTCAGGGACTATGGACGTCCTATTGGGGTGGTGGGCACCTGTGACCAGGAAAAGGCAACGTCCTGATGGGATGCTGGGGTCTGGGGGCTCCGGAGCAGCTCCAACCCCATAGGGAGCAGGGAGTCAGGAGCACAGAGGGGTGAGCTGGTCTGCAGTGAGAGGATTCCTACAAACCCTTTTTGGTCACTTTCAGGCCACCAAGTCTAAGAAGCCCATTATGTTGCCCGTGACATTCATGGATGGGACCACCAAGACCCTGCTGACAGACTCGGCCACCACGGCCAGCGAGCTCTGCAACGCGCTTGCCGACAAGATCTCCCTCAAGGACCGCTTCGGGTTCTCTCTCTACATTGCCCTGTTCGATAAGGTATGGCCTGCCCTGAAGTGCCTCGTCCTGGCACTGCTCTGAGCTGCCAACCGGCTCCCAGCCCAGTGCTGCCACCTATTGGCTCAGGTGACCTGGGCGGTTACTTGGCTTCCAGGGCTTCTCTGTTAGCAGCTAGTAACCCTGGCTCTGGCCAACTCCTTTTTGGAGCGCTCTTGAATCCCTAAAGAGAAATCCAACAGTACAGTGTAGATTGAAATCCAGAGCTCACGTCAGTCATGCAGTGAGGTGAAGTCAGTCCTCGCCTGATGCCAGAGAGAACACGGCAGATGGGCTGCAGGAGCACGCAGCCGCTTGGCTCTCTGAGATAGTTTTCTCACTTACAAATGAGGATATAGTTCCTCGTCAGGTTGCTGTGGTAGTTTCTTCTCACTCCTTAGTGACGACCTGGAGTGTGTGCATTCCTGGCACATCCAGGCTGGAGCCCTCTCTGTGGAGCTGGACCAGGGGGTAGGTGATTTGCCTCTACACCCAGCAACGTCACGCACAGCAGAGGTGCCCCCCACCCTGCAGGTCCAGGGGCAGAACCACGTTGTCCGGCAGTTTGCCTGGATTTTCCCCTCCTACAGATAGATACCCCTTGTGTTTCCAGTGACCATTTGTCTGTTGGCGTCAGAAAAGGCTTACATTAGGAAATGGGAACTCCCGTGTGGCCAAGTCCGCTCACACCCGTGGCTGGCATCCAGGGGTCCCATGCTGACCTGCCTCCTCAGGGACCTGGCACCTCCCTACCTCTTTCTGACCCTCAGCTTTGCATCCAGATGAGAACAGTTGGCACAGCCGATGGCTCTTTGTAGTCCTTCCCTGCCTGTTCACCTTTCCGCTGGGTGACCTCCAGCCCTGTGCCCACAGGTGTCCTCCCTGGGCAGTGGCAGTGACCACGTCATGGATGCCATCTCCCAGTGTGAGCAGTATGCCAAGGAGCAGGGTGCCCAGGAGCGCAATGCCCCGTGGCGCCTCTTCTTCCGCAAAGAGGTGTTCACGCCCTGGCACAACCCCTCGGAAGACAACGTGGCCACCAATCTCATCTACCAGCAGGTGGTGCGAGGGGTCAAGTTTGGGGAATACAGGTGTGAGAAGGTGAGTGCAAGCGAATCTTCTGGCTGAACTTGCTTGGCTCACAGCCACCTGTTTTCTGAGTTTGGGCTGAGTGTTGCTGTCTGTGACCCACCCACCATCAGCTAATGCAGAGCTTAGCCTGACTGAGGCCAGCATGATCCAGGCCCCTCCTGGATGTCTCACTACAAGCAGGAGTGAGGGCTTTGAAGAACAGCCTGTGTCCTGCCAGTGGAAGGTGTTCTGACACTGCGGTGGTGGTTGTGCCCGGTACAGAGGACAGGCTTCAAAGCTTGTATTGTTCTGAGTTAGTGTAGAACTCTCTGCTCTAAGGGAGTAGGAGATCCACTCATTTAGATCAGCGTTTGCAAGTGCGTATCCTTTTATCTCTTTCTGAGGACAGGAGTGGTGTGGTGGTTTTGTTTTTGATGATGGCGGTGATGGTTCTCCTGACACTTACGATTCCGTTGGTGATTATGATGGAGGAAGCAGGATGGAGATGATGGAAATGAAGGGGATGGTTGGTGGTGGCTGTAGCCGTGGTGGAGGCAGTGATGATGACGATGGTGTTGGTGACCTTAGTGGTGGTGACAGTGGTGTCGTTGGGGACAGTGGTGGTGGTGGTGGTGATGATAATGGTGATGGTGAGCTGAGACTCAGGCAGAATGTATTAGTACAGCCACATCAGCTGCTAACACTCCGAAGTACTTTGAACTAGCTGGGAAATACCCACTGCCTTCAAGGCACCCAAGAGCCTTTCTCTAATGCCCCTGCTCCCAGAGCCTGGGGAGCTCCGGGCAGGCATCACGGGGGCTGCCATGCGCCAGCCGCAAGCAAAGAAGGCACAGATGCCCAGGGCCCAGCTGACTCTATGAAGCCTCTGCACTATAGCCTATGGGTTGTTCAATACTTGACTGTCTGCAGGGGGTGTAGCGATGGTGATGGAGTAGGGAATGGTGATGCACTCCTCACTCTGACAGTGTCCAGTGGTACCCAGGTCCCCCACTGTCAGGGCTGTCCTTTCCCTTTCTCACGTTTGTCAGCCCCTGTTGCTATCTCACTGGGCCAAGGGGGTAGTGGCTGACCCATTACTGATGGGCTGGCGGGTCTTTCCGGGTCAGCTCAGGTGCCCCTGATGCTGAAGGGACCCAGGAGTGTGGCCCTGCCTTTAGGGAGCTCATGGTTTCACCAAGTAGACAAGAGCTCCTGGTAAATGAGAGAGAGCACAGGGCCCGGAGGATGGGTCTGAGAGCTACAGGAGGCAGGGGCCTGGGGGCTGTGGTGGTTTGGAAGGGCTTCCCAGAAGGTGTATGAACGAGATCACACACACCCCCACCCCATCCTAGGAGGATGAGCTGGCTGAGCTGGCCTCCCAGCAGTACTTTGTGGACTACGGCTCCGAGATGATTCTGGAGCGCCTCCTGAGCCTCGTGCCCACCTACATCCCCGACCGCGAGATCACGCCCCTGAAGACGCTCGAGAAGTGGGCCCAGCTGGCCATTGCTGCCCACAAAAAGGTAGGAGGACTGGCAGGGGTCTTCGGCGAGACCTGGGCCAAGGAGTAAGCACCCGGGCAGTCAAAGGAGTCACAGCTCTCACCTGACGTGTCTGTCCATGGGCTCCTGGGGGCACAGGATGGCCGCCTTTCTCCACCATGGACATCAGTTCACTCGTCATCTGCTCTGGGCAGTTGCCAGGGACACAGCCATGGGTCACATCCAGCCATGGCCCAGGGGTCCTGGGGGTCCCCACTTCTGGTCTTGCACAGGGGCTTACCAGAGCGACGCTCAGGAGTTGGTGCATGCTGGAGGAGCTTCTAGGAGAGGCACCCTCCTTTTGCCTACAAGAACTCTGGCCCAACTTCCTGCCTGCGGAACTTTGTGTACAGGCCCCCTCGACCTCCTTGCTTAAGGCCCCAGGCCCATAACCAGCCCTGAGTAGCTCCCTTCCAGGCTAAGGAGCTGCCAAGTAGAGCAGAGTGTCCTGGTGGGGGAGAGTGTGGCAGACCCTGGCTGCTGGAAGGGACCCCCCAGGCCTCCCATCTCCGGGCCCTGGTTGTGTTAAGAGCAGAATCATCTTTGCACACAAGTTGCGAGACAGCTTCACAAATCAGCTGTCTCGAACCCCCTCCCCACACAGCGTCCTCCCACTCAGCCCTCTGCCTTCTCTGGTGAGCGGTCCACAAGCCTCCATCCTTCCCTGAAGGCTCCCTGCACCCCTCTGTATCTCGGCGTGGCCCAGCCCCAAGGCCCTGCCCTCCCTCCCACCCCCCGTCTCTCTCCGTCCTGGGCAATCTCCTCTCCATTACACACTGTCGCTGCCACAGCCCGTCCGTCCGTCCCCTGCACCTGTGCGGGCTACAATTGTAATTCTTTACTCTGCTGAATTGAGAGCTCCATATGGGAGGGACCCATGTTTCCTCAGTAAGCGCTCACTGATGTTGAGTAAGAGGCAGGCAAGTGATGGGGTGGTGGGGGGCTGATGGGATGGGGCGAGGCCATGCTGTACAGGAGGGCACCGGAGCCCAGGGTCGCTTCTAGCCTGGGGGCAGGGACGTTTGATTTCCAGACAGAGCACGTGTGATGTCTTTTTGTCCCCTGTTCCTGTCTGTCCCCCTCCAGGCAATTTATGCCCAGAGGAGAACGGATTCCCAGAAGGTCAAAGAAGATGTGGTCAATTACGCCCGCTTCAAGTGGCCCCTGCTCTTCTCCAGGTTTTATGAAGCCTACAAATTCTCAGGTACCCCCCGCTCTCCTGCCTCGATGCGCTCTTCCCACTGTCACTCCACGACTCCATCTCACAGCAGGGGGAGAGGATGGCCTGACCCAGGTGCCCCAGCCAGGCTCCTGCCCACGGGGCTGCTTGGTCTCTTCAGGCCAGTGCGCTGAGTGGGTCCTGCCTCCTGCAGTGTAGCTGGGCTCTGTCGCACATAGTAGGTGCTCCACGGCATACTAGGTTGAACTGAATGAGTGTTGAGATTGTTAAAGCACCTACAGAAGAGGGTGGCCCAGAGTACAGGCTGGGCTGACTGTGAAGCTGAGAGTGGAGTGGCTGACATGAGCCCACACAGGCCCTTAGTTCAGCCATCCTCGGGCTGTCACTTTGGGGTACCTGCTCCATGCCAGGCCCCGTGCTCCTGCGGGGCTTCACAGAATCACCAGTATCAGGCTGGAGGGAACCTTGGGGTTGGGTTAGCCCAAGCCCTCCCCACACTCCACCTCCCTGCAGGGCAGTGATGTGGCAGGGATGGACTCACACCCAGTGTCTTGGTTTCAGCACCCTCTTCCCACCACGCACTGGGTTTGGGCTTCCAGGGAGGTGGTGCTCGCTAAAGCTCAGTTTCCCCATCTGTAAAATGGAGATCCGTAGACCCTCCACCCTGGTGGTTGCGAGGATGGGAAAGGGCTGCATGTTGGCGGGGGAGGCCTCCCTCTCAGGGCCTCGCTCTGCCCCAGGCCCCATTCTCCCCAAGAACGACGTCATCGTGGCCGTCAACTGGACGGGCGTCTACTTCGTGGACGAGCAGGAGCAGGTGCTCCTGGAGCTGTCCTTCCCTGAGATCATGGCTGTGTCCAGCAGTAGGTGAGTCCCAGCCCCCCTACACCCCCCAGGGCGGAGCAGGGAGACAGTGAAGCTGCAGAGACCCTGGCAGGCGTGGGACTCACGTGCAGCGTCCTGACTCAGCCCGGTCTGACGGGAGGAGCAGCAGGTGGGGGCACAGACAGACAGATGGGAAGGAGAGGGCGCCCGGACCTTTCCTATGGGTCATGGGGCCTCTGAGGGGGGGGCTCCGCATCACGGAGGACGTCCCCGAGATGCAGAGGCACGCAGTGGCCTCTCCTGGTCACGCGTCATTGAGCAGTTTGTGCTGCACTGTGCCTCCCCCCTCACGGGGATGGAGGGGGTCTTGCAGTGGATTAACGGTTCTGAGATGGGTGTGGGTCGTTAGGACAGTCGGGAACCGTCGAGGGTGTACAGACAGAGCCTGGCCTGGGATTCAGGGGCCTGGTGGACTCATCTCCACATCCTCATCCCCAAAATAGAGGTCTTAATACTTTCCTCGATAGTGGCGAGGAATGCACGCAACCATCAATAGGCGAGTTCTCTGTAAATTGAAAAGTGCAGTGCACCTGGGAGCAAGGGTCGGGGTAGGTTCCTGGGGTAGACTGGCGTCCTCAGCAGCACTATCCGGGGCTTGTAGGAGTGTCTCTGGGATCTGTCCCATGTGGGCCAGCGTTGGGCCGTGACCAGCTCTGAGCAGGCACGTGCCAGGCACAAGGTATGCAGTGGTGACAAGACAGTCCTCGCCTTTTTGAAGCTTCAGTTGAGAGAGGAGATGAGTATTCAACAGGCCATGTTAAAGCAGGACTCGTGTGATGAGGGCTATGGGATGGCAGGGAGGGCTTCCTGGAGGAAAGGGTATCTAAGCTGAGACCTAGAGGGTTAATAGGAATTAGGCAGCAAAGGGGAAGTAAGCTGGGTCCCTGCAGGCCTCCCTCTGAGCATGTGTGACCTTGGCTGGGCCATGTGTGACTCAGGCTGAGCTTTATCTGACTTGGGCCGAGTCTCACCCTGGCCGGGCTGCGTCTGACTGGGCTGGCCTTGCTCTCCTTCAGGGAGTGCCATGTCTTGCTCTCGCTGGGCTGCGTCTGACTGGGCTGGCCTTGCTCTCCTTCAGGGAGTGCCGTGTCTTGCTCTCGCTGGGCTGCTCTGACCTGGGCTATGCTGCGTCTCACTCGGGCTGGGCAGGACTGACCCCGGCTGGGCCCTGTTCTCCGTGTTGGTCCTGCAGGGGAGCCAAACTGACAGCCCCCAGCTTCACGCTGGCCACCATCAAGGGGGATGAGTACACCTTCACCTCCAGCAATGCCGAGGACATCCGTGACCTAGTGGTCACCTTCCTGGAGGGGCTCCGTAAGAGGTCTAAGTACGTGGTGGCCCTGCAGGACAACCCCAACCCTGGTGAGTGGCTCCTGGCATGGGCTGCCAGGCACTGGGGGGTCAGGGGATATCAGGCAGATCACACGCCTCGGCCTTAGCCTGGTGTTCAAGGCTGCTAGGACCTGTTACCCATCTTTCCCCAGGCACCCTTGGCTCCAGCTGGACCAAATAGCCAAACTGTGTGCCTTCCCGTCTGTACTCTGTGCGCAGTCTTCCTTACTCTCTCTTCCTCCATAGTTAATACTTCCTTCCTCTTCAATACTTACTACCTGTCACCTTCTCCAAGTGAGATCAGAGGTTCCTCCTCAAGTGTTCTCTAAATACCCACCATCTTTAAATGATGGCAGCAATAATGTTACCCTGACGGGCCATCCCCTGGGCCTCCTGAGCCCTGGGCAGAGCGGTAAAAAGAGAGAGATAGGAAATGGATCCTGCCCTCAGTGGGGACAGGGTGGAGATAGACAGTGACATCCCTGTGACAGTGCAGAAGCTGTGGGAACATGGAGGAGAGGCACCAGGCAGCTGGGGTTCAGGGAGGAATATGTGTCAGTGAGTGTTTGAGGCAGAGAGGAGTGCAGGACCAAGCACAGAGGCTGGGAACTGCAGAGAGATGGGCTGGGCTGGGATGGGTGAGGTGAGGGCAAGAAGTGAGGTGAAGAAGCCAGGAAGGCCAGCTCACAACAGGCCTACGAGCATGTCAGGGAGAGTGGGCGTTCTCCTAAAGGCAATGGGGAGCCAAGGAAGGCTTTGGAGCAAGGGAGTGGCCTGCTCCGATGGCTGTGTCTGTGTGGGGGGCTGTGGCACGGTGAGGGCAGGGTGACCAGTGAGCAGACATGAGTGGGACAGGGCTTTAGTTCTCTAGTGGGGAGGAGCGGCTGATAGGTCATCAACCCAAATAAAGATGTTCCAACCCGGCCTCTCTCTTCTGCCCCCATATGGCCTTGTTCACTTCTGCCTCCCAGCGGGTGAGGAGTCTGGCTTCCTCAGCTTTGCCAAGGGAGACCTCATCATCCTTGACCATGACACAGGCGAGCAGGTCATGAACTCGGGCTGGGCCAATGGCATCAATGAGCGGACCAAGCAGCGTGGGGACTTCCCCACTGACTGTGTCTATGTCATGCCCACTGTCACCTTGCCACCGCGGGAGATTGTGGTATGTGGCTTGGGGGTGGCAGATGGATGGGAAGCTCAGCTTCTGTGAAGATGATCTGGGGGCCTTGCGGGACCACAAACTTAAAGTTGGGGCAACTGTCAGACCTGTACCAGATGGAGAGGAGCCTAGAAGCTGCATCAGATGAGGAACTGCCCAGTGGTGGGAGATGGAAGGCGGGGGAGGAGCATCACCTTGTTCTGGCTGAAAGGACAGTGAGGGCAGAGCTGGGAAGAGAGGTCCTGGTTCTTCCGGAGCTGCCTGGAGCGCAGCACTGACGACAGAGTCCAGCTTTCCAGGCAGCCCCTGAGCCAGGCTCTGTTCACTGGGAAGTTCTCATACGTGTCCCTGTGCCTTGTCCAAGCTTTCGGACTAACCCAACCTAGTTCAGACACAGGGCTGATCCCAGCATGATGGAGGCAGCATTAACTTCAGAGGTCGATGGAAGAAAAGGGGCTCCCAGGGTCAGAATGGAGCACAGTGTGCACCCCAGCCCCAGTAGGGAAGGCTCCAGGCTTCACTATGTTCACTCCACGGGCCCCCAGCAGAGAGCTGACCTTATTCCCCCATCTCTCGGTCTCTAGGCCCTGGTCACCATGACCCCTGATCAGAGGCAGGACGTTATCCGGCTCTTGCAGCTGCGAACGCCAGAGCCCGAGGTGCGCGCCAAGCCCTACACGCTGGAGGAATTTTCCTATGACTACTTCAGGTGACAGGGAAAGGGGAGAGAGGGCCCCGGTATGGTGAGCTGCAGGCTTCTGTGATTCTCTCTGGTAGCTAGACAGGGTTGCTTGTTATGCCCCCACCTGTGAGCAGGGGCTGGGTCAGAGGGACCCCAAGGGCCGTTTCTGTCCGAGATGACCCCTCTCGAGTTGTGTCATCTTATCCTTCATGTAAGAGATTATGACTGTGCCCACCCCAGGTGGGGTCCTGGGCACTCACAGCTCATAGTCCTGGTGGGGAGACAGGCACAAAGCCAGGCAGCTGTGATTCTGTGCCCAGTGCTGGGATGGGGCTACTGCAGACAGAAGAGTTTCTGGAGGAGGTGGCATCTGAGTTGAGCTGGGCAGGGGGTGACCTGGGTGGAGGAGTGCTGCAGGCCGCATGTGCCAAGGCAGGAGCAGAGAGAGCAGAGGGGAGCCTGGGCGAGGAAGCTGGGGGAGGTGGGGGCAGGGCTGGCTGGGGCATAGCTAGCTGAGCGTGTCTCCGTCTTCCAGCTGAGAAGGCCCAGGGTGGGCTGGTGACTTACCTACCCCAGGTCCACGCAGTGCAGCAGGGAAGCGCGGAGCCTGTGCCCCACGCTCAGCCTCCAGGCACAGGGAGGATGGGGATGAGGTCTCACAACCTGGGCATCAGTGCTGACTGTCCCTGTGCCGCATTAGGCCGCCACCCAAGCACACGCTGAGCCGCGTGATGGTGTCCAAGGCCAGAGGCAAGGACCGGCTGTGGAGCCACACCCGGGAGCCGCTCAAACAGGCGCTGCTCAAGAAGATTCTGGGCAGTGAGGAGCTTTCGCAGGAGGCCTGCATGGCCTTCATTGATATCCGAACCCATGAGCGCAGGTGACACAGAGGGTCAGGGCAGGGGCCACAGGCAGGGGGTCTCGGGGGATGGGACCCTGCCTCTAGTCTTCATCTAGATGCCTACTTCCTTCTGAGGTCCCAGCTGTGTCCTGGGCAGACGTGGAGGGACGCCGATGGAGTGGCTCCCTCCATGTACCCAGCACCTCATCGTGTGCAAGTGGCTGCCTCACCCATAGTCTCCTCTGACCCTGTCATTCTGTTGACAGATGTGTACTGTGCCATGAGCTGGGCCAGGTGTGGCAACAGTGGTGACCTGACCCAGTCTCTGGCTCATGGTACTTACAGCTAAGAGAGGAGACATGCTGACTGGGGTCATGCTCTAATGGGGCCGGCAGCACAGTGACCTGACCCAGCCTTCGAAGAGGGCAGGGAGGGCTTCCTGGAGGAAGAGGTGTCTAGGTTAAGACCTGAAAACTGAGTAGACCTTAGCCAGTCAAAGGGGAGAGGGCTGGGGAGTGTTCCAGACAGAAGGAGCAGCATGCAGAGAGGCCCTGAGGCAAAACAGAGCACAGCTGTTTCAAGGGCCCAAAATAAGTCAGCACAGCTGGAGGGCAGATTCAAGGAGGGAACCTGAAGATGGGGGGGAATGACTCATAAAGGGTTCCCAAGCCCTGTTAAGAAGCTTGAGCCATGTCCCAAGGCCGTGGGGAGCCACTGGGCAGGGGGTGGCAGTCAGATGAGTGATTTGGACCGTGCACCCTGGTTGCTGTGAGGACTTGGGATGTGGGTTGGGGTCCTGAGGAGTGAGGAGAGAGGGTGGGCAGGTCATGCCCATTTCCTAAGAGAGCAGCCTAAGGCCCAGGGCCACACGATCCGGAGGCAGGCCCTGGGGGACAGTGTAGCCTCCTGCCTCCCGGGTCCGTGCTGTCCCATCAGCCACGAGCCCTTCCTTGACGGCTGCCCACCTGTGCTCAAGTACATGGGCGACTACCCATCCAAGAGGGTGCGCTCCGTCAACGAGCTCACCGACCAGATCTTTGAGGGCTCCCTGAAGGCTGAGCCCCTCAAGGACGAGGTGTACGTGCAGATCCTGAAGCAGCTGACCGACAACCACATCAGGTGAGCCGGGGGGTGGGGGGTGGGGTGGGGGCAGAGGGGCTGAAGGGAATCTTAAAGGTCATGCACCCGTTGTGACTGGGGGCTCCCTCCCTCTGGAAGCAGCAGCTGGCTCTGCCTGGGAGCTGTCCTTTCTCACTCAGAGCAAGGAGCTGCCCTCAGGCCCCCTCACATTCTAGCTCTGCCTCAAGGATGGTAAAGATCCAAGAGGTGGCGGCTGCACCCCGAGTCTGTCCTCTTAGTTACAGCCCTAGCTCCTAACTTCCTTCCTGTCACTCCTTGCCTGGATCTCCCTCCTCACCCAGCCCAGACTCCACTGTCTGCCTGCAGGTTCAGCTCATGAGCAAACATCTCCATCCTGGCTCGGGCTGAGCTGAGCTGGCTGTCAGTAGGAAGCTCTAGCTGAAAACTCTCATGGGCTGAAGGCGTTGGGCCCCGGAGGGGACTGCCTTCTCCTCCCTGCTGGGCTAGACCACAGCAGGAGTGTGGAGTCAGGCACAGGCTAGTCTCAGAGCCTGAGAGAAGCCCCGTCATCGCCCCTTAAGCCCAGACCCCCAACTCCTGCCCCATCTTTGTCACTCTCTACATCGCTTACTCAAATCCACCATCGTATCTATCCACCACCATATCTTTTCACATTGACAAACCTTTGTACATGCTGTGTCCACAGCCAGGAAAACCTTTCATCTCCTTTGCATATCAGAATTTGTCTCATCCTTCAAAGCCTAGATCAAACGCCACCTCTTCCTGAAAGCCCTCCAAGCTTCCCCCCTCTCAGGCCCAACGAGCTCAGAGTGGTGCCTGAGGAAACCCAGGTGCTTGACTAACTCAGTGCTACTCAAAGAACAGAAGAGTTACAGAACTGCCGGAATGTAAATCACACACTGCTTCCCTCATAGGAAAGTCTTGCTTAGAAAAAAATCTTAGCTGAATCAGAGTCCTTGGTGACCAGCTGGTTTTCATTCTGGCATGAGCACCTTATCTCCATGTGGCTGGTAACTATGGGCCCTGCAGGAGTTGGCTGACCACACTTAAGGATGAGGTTGGTGCAAAAGTAATTGCGGTTTTTGCAATTATTTTTAACCTTTTAAACTGCAATTACTTTTGCACCAACCTAACAGCAGTAATTGGATCTGGCTGTCAGGGAGGTGGGTCCCTGTTGGTTCTCAGGCAGGGGTTGGCAAGGGGGTCAGGGAGAACATTTGCTGCCATGGTGAGGAGCCGAGGGGTGTGCAGCCACCAGGGGTGCTCAGACCCCTGTGGTTGGCCTGTGGTACCCCTGCTGAACACCACACCTCTTCCTGCAGGTACAGCGAGGAGCGGGGCTGGGAGCTGCTCTGGCTGTGCACGGGTCTCTTCCCTCCCAGCAACATCCTCCTGCCCCACGTGCAACGCTTCCTGCAGTCCCGCAAGCACTGCCCGTTGGCCATTGACTGCCTGCAGCGGCTCCAGAAAGCCCTGAGGTACGGCAGCCTGCAAGGGGCAGAGACAGTGGACACAGTGCTAGGGGGCAGGCACTGGGATGGGCTTCGGCTCACACCGGCTGGTAGGATAAGGCCCTTGGGGATGCGGACATGACCACACAGCAATCGGGGCCCTCCCTGGGGTACCACAGCTGCCAGCTTGACAAAGGGTGCAGTGCCCAGTGCCCATTCTAGATGCAGTTTTAGAGTCTGGTTGATCGGGAGGGCTTGGTTCATGCCTTCAAGTCTGCTGGGGAGGCAGGCACCTGACTGAATTTCATGTTCCGCAAAGCCCACTTGCATCCTCCGCTTCATTGCGTCCCCTGCACAGCCCTATGCGGTGGGTGCTATTAACATCTCATTGTATAGATGAGCAACTGGAGGCTTGGAGAGGTTAAGCGACTGTCCCCTGGTGGGGAGTGATGGACAGGGATTAGAAGTGGGGTCGGTCTGTCTCCAAAAGTTCCCTCTGTTTTCACTACCCGTGGCCCCATGAACCCAATGGTTCCTGACTTTGTTCCCACCCTGACCCCTGGTTTTTAGAAATGGGTCCCGGAAGTACCCCCCACACCTGGTGGAGGTGGAGGCCATCCAGCACAAAACCACCCAGATTTTCCACAAGGTCTACTTTCCTGATGACACCGATGAGGTGAGGGCTGCTGGCTTCTTGGTCTGTGGATGCCCCTGAATGACCAGGCACCGCTGGGGACAGAGGGAGCAGTGCTGTTGCCTCTCCCCCAGTATCCCCTCATTTACCCTCATCCTCCTGCCCCTCAGTGGAGTCAGGGCTCAGTCAAGAGGCCACAGAGTCCCTGGGTCAGGAGCCCTTCGGTTCCTGGTCCAACCTGCAGTCTCCTTGAGCAGCTTCCTTGACAAGGTCAACCCTCCCTCTCTCTGAGGAGGCTCTGCCTTGGAGGAAAGTGCTTTCTTCCCCTGAGCTGAACTCTGTGCTGGTGCCACCTACCTGATGCCAGCTCTGTTCCTGCCACAGGCCTCCCCTGTTGCCCGGAGCCCACTTTCCTGCAGACCCCTTCCCTCCTCCTCACCTGACCTGATTGGGGTGTCCTCTCCGCCCTGGTCCCCTTGTCCGAAGGTCCTGTTTGTCTTCCTGTCACGCCTATTCGGTCAGGCCACCTCCGGATCCCCACACCTTACCCCATCTCAGCACAGCGTCTCATTCAGATAACATCAAAACGTTTAGTTTGAAAAGCAGTTTTAAAACTTGTCTGGAGATTAGCCTCAGAAATGCCACGATAGGATTCCTGTGACAAGGACAGAAAAACTTTCTAAGATCCTTTCCCGTCCCCTTCAGAGGAAGGTGACATAGAATGGAACCCCCCCAACCCTCCTCCCTCATCTAAACTCCCTCAGACTCCAATCCCTTCCACCCCAGTCTGGGCTGCTTCCTCTCTCTCTTTTCTCCTCCCCCTTTCTGGAATTTGCTTTCCTCTTCCTCCAGCCTCTCTACTTCCAATCTCCCTGTGCTGTCTGTGCTCCCTTGGCCTCTGCCACCACTCATGCTTGTACAGCCAGGCCCACGTGGAGGGTCGGGGAGGACGTGATCTGGGAACACCCGGGTCGGAGTTGCCTTTTCCTTTTCTTAAATGCTGTGCCCAGCTCTGGATCCATGGGGAAACCCCCATGCAAGAGGAGGGGTGTCTTGCATGGGAGGGGGCTTGGTCTAGTTGGAGGCACAGCCAGAGGGTCTCCAGAGGTCCTGCCAGAGCCAAGCGAGCCCCCCCACCCCACCCCCAGGCCTTCGAGGTGGAGTCCAGCACCAAGGCCAAGGACTTCTGCCAGAACATTGCCTCCCGGCTGCTCCTCAAGTCCTCCGAGGGATTCAGCCTCTTTGTCAAAATTGCAGACAAGGTGGGTGGGGGCTGCTTGCCTGCTGTTGGGTCTGTCTGTTGGGAAATGTGCTGGAGCCATAGGAGCTCATGGGCAGCAGGGCGAGAGAGAGGAGAGAGCGAAGAAGAGAGAGGCATTCTTGCGTGGAGCACCCGATTGTGCCCATCTCCTTCTTACATCCCTGCAATGGCCCCGACATGTAGCAGCTGCCCCGAGATCTCTCCTCTAAGGCATGGCACAGCACGGCCTCAGACCCCTTAGGAGCCGTGTGGCACTCAATGTCTGGACATGCCAGGCTCCTCACCCTGCCCCGACACACATACTTTACAGGTTTGATTTGACTGGTCCCCCAGCTGCCATGCAGAGGCCAATTAACCCTTGAAATAACCCTTGAAGAGACAGTGATCATCCCCAGCTAATAGATCACAAAACCTGGGCTTGGAAAGGTTAACTTACCCACGGTCACACAGCAGGGACTTGGGTCTCAGTGGGTTTGACTTCAAAGTACACGCCCCTGCCACCATCCCACGTTGCCCACCCCACTTTCTGTCCACGGCAGTCAGAGGCCCAGCATTAAAGCCCCTTCCCGCGGGAAGCCTTCTCTGACCAGCTCAGGCAGATCAGGTTTCCCTTCCGTCCCCGTTCCTTCTGCATCCATGTCTGTCTCCTCACTTCATGATGGTCCCTGTGCCGGACACTGGGGACCCAGAGGCGATCCCAGTGAGGACCTTGGCCCAGGCTGCTCAGAGCCTGTGGGAGGAGCAGGACATGGGTGCTGGAGGACGTCCAAAGCAGGGGCTGGGCCTTGCTCTTGGCCTTTCTCCTGCGCCTTAGGGCAGGGAAAGTACATCTTTGCCTGATGACTGAATGCAAATGACTGTCACTCTCGGCAGGCACAGCTGGTGCAGGGTGGGCTGGTACAAGACACCCCTTCTGGTGCCAGTGGGAGGCTTTCTGGTGAAGGGGTCCCCGGGAAGGCTTTGGGTGGGAAAGTCAGAAAACTCAGTATTACTTGAACTGAAATGAGTGGACTAGAATGGCCATGTCCTTAGGTCATCAGCGTCCCTGAGAATGACTTCTTCTTTGACTTTGTTCGCCACCTGACAGACTGGATAAAGAAAGCACGGCCGGTCAAGGATGGTAACGTGAGGCTGGGTCCGGGGGTCATCTGAGGCTCAGAGCAGGGCAGGTGCCGTCTCACGGCCACACCGCGAGGCCTCCCTGGGTGGGACCCAAGCTAGGGGCTGGTGCTGCGACCCTCTGGGTGACTGAGTGCCCTCTGCCCCAGGGATCGTGCCCTCGCTCACCTACCAGGTGTTCTTCATGAAGAAGCTGTGGACCACCACAGTGCCAGGGAAGGACCCCATGGCCGATTCCATCTTCCACTATTACCAGGTGAGCTCCCAGCACCTCTCTGCTGTTGCCTCCACGCCCTGCACTGTGGCCGTGTGAAAGCAGACACCTGCTGTCCTTGCCAGGGGAGCAACCTGTAACAGCACCACCTCCAAGAGATTCCCGCTGGGGCCCTCAGGGGCTTGTGGGGTCGTGGTGGTAGCCCAGCCCTCCCGTTCCTTCTCCTTTCCCCCTTCTGTCCCTCAGGGGTTGGAGAGTTTCTTCTGCGCTCCCAAGCCCCACTTGTTCAGGCCCTTCCCTTGGTGAGGGGCTGTCTTCTGAATCCGAGGTCCCGCTGCTGCACTGGAGTGTATCCAAGTGTGAATCTAAATGTTTTCCAGCACAGACACGAGCCTGCGGGAAGTGGGAGTGAGGCTTACATGTTGAGCCTCTATTATGTGTCTGACACGTTCCACTCATTCTGTCCTCCCAACAAACCCCAACAACTAGGCTTGTTGTTCCCATTTTACTGAGGGAGAAACTTAGAGCAATCAAGTGATGTAATTAGGACCACAGGGCTGATGGAACTTGGGTTTGATTCCAGGCCTGCGTGACTGCAGACTCAGTGATCTTTTCTGGGCTAGCTGGTTTACCATTCTGTGCGAGAGACAAACCAGGATGCTGGGAAGGGCGGGGGAGCCAGGATGGTGGCTACCGTGGTAGAGAGAACCTGGCCTGGCAGTCAGAAGGGCTGCCCTCATCCAAACCTGGGATCTGCCTGTCCCCCACGCCTCCCCCACCACCCTGTGCACCCATTAGTGAATGGCACCGCCAACTACCAGTTTCCACAAGGCAGAAACCCTAGTCAGCCTTGACATGTCCCTCTCCCTCACCTTCCGTGTCCCACATCATTCACCTGACAACTTCACCTCCTGAATTTCTCTAAAATCCATCCAGATCTCTCCGTCACCCCTGCAGACTTGGGTTAGTCCTCCATCTTCTCTCATCTGCTCTCCCCCTTCTGTTTTTGTCCCCCTTCAATCTATTCTCCACAGGGTGGTCATCATACTTTCCAGATCCTCTCAGTGGCTTCCTGCTGCTCTTAGGGTAGAACCCCAAATCCTGACTGTGGCCCTGCATGTGGGTGCCACTACCTCCTCTGCTGCCTCGTCTTGTACCCGGCACTCCTTTGCTCAGTTCACTCCAGCTGCATTTTTCTACCGTGTTTCCCCGAAATAAGACCTAGCCAGACCATCAGCTCTAATACGTCTTTTGGAGCAAAAATTAATATAAGACCCGGTCTTTAATATGAGATGGGGTCTTATATATAATATATAATATAATATAATGTAATATAATATAATACCAGGTCTTATATTAAGTTTTGCTCCAAAAGACACATTAGAGCTGATGGTCCGGCTAGGTCTTATTTTCGGGGAAACATGGTAAATTCTCAAGTCCACCACAGGACTTTCATAATGTTCTCTCTTCTGGGATGCTCTTCCCTCATTTCTTTCCCTCTTTGCCTCCTGAACTTTTAGATGTGAATTCAATCATCTTATCTTAAGGGGTCTTCCTTGTCCCCAAGAGTAGATCAGGTCACCTTGGTTTATGTCCTCACAGCAGAGAACAGTTCCGTCAACAATTGGAATTATGCATTCATTTGGTGTGATGACTGATGTCTGGTCTTGCCTTGACTACAAGTTCCATGGGAGGATGTATGTTGTTGCTTAAAGGGCATGGCTCATAGTAGATGCTCAATAAATATTTTTTGGTTTGGTGGGTGGGTGAATAGATGAATGGGTGACTCTGTGAATGGATGGGTGGAAGGATTGAAGGTGAATGAGTTGTTGGTGGATGGGTGAGTGGGTAGGTGGGTAGGAGGATGGGTGGGTGGATGGATGGACAAATGGGGAAATGGATGGGACATGGATGCGTGTGGCTAGATGCATATGACTGGGTAGGGAGATGGATGAATGGGTGTGGACAGGGAGGAGGTGGGGGTGGGTAGGTGGATGAGTAGATGGGTGAGTAGATGAAAAGGTGGGTGGATAATAATTGACTCAGGTGTCTGATCTTCAGTGTGTCCTCAGGCCAGCCTCAGTTTCCCTATGCTCCACATAAGATAGCTGTAAGGCTCCAGGAGCCTGTGGGCAGCACTGGCCCTTTAGAGGCTTCTTCTTTGCTTTTGAGTTACAAGCGTAAGTCCTCATTCTGTTACTCTGCTTCTGGGTCTGGAAGTTCACAGTGGGGAAGGGGCTGACACTGCTGATGAAACCAGCTGGTCTCAAGGGAACGCTACGGAAGGAGGCCCGCCTGAGAGGCTTTTCCCAAGGAAGGACAGATCTGGGAAGTCAGGGGAATAGTCTCAGGTTCACCAGCTGGTCACTGAGTTTCTTCATCTTTGAAATGGGGCTGCTCACCTCCCCGGACTGTTTGAGGGGAAATGACATCATATTCACACATTGCTCTGTTTTCAAACTGCAACATGCTGAATCTGGGCGGGCAGAGTTGCCTATTCCCTGTACTGTGCCATCTCCCCTTGAGGAGCATGCCAGCTGAGGCTGGAGAGGTGGGTGGGCCCCAAGGTGGAGTAAGGCAGTAGACCCCATCTTGGGGGGGAGGGAAGGAGCCCCTTCCTGCAGGTCCCTCCCCACCTGTGACCTGTTCTGTCCCGGCAGGAGTTGCCCAAGTATCTCCGAGGCTACCATAAGTGCACGCGGGAGGAGGTGCTGCAGCTGGGGGCACTGATCTATAGGGTCAAGTTCGAGGAAGACAAGTCCTACTTCCCCAGTATCCCAAAGCTGCTGCGGGAGCTGGTCCCTCAGGACCTCATCCGGCAGGTGTCACCTGACGACTGGAAGCGGGTGAGCATGGGGGAGGCACTGGGAATAGGGTCCCCCTGCAATGGGTTTCTGGGCACCCCAGGGGTGAAGGGGGCAGGTGCTGGCCAGCAACCCAGGGAAGTGTCTCCTGTGGCCTGTATGTGATAAGGTCACCCTCCCACGCTCCCCTCCACCTGCTTTTGTCTCCAGTCTTTCAGGCAAAAGATTCAGCTGGTCAGTAATTTGCCGTCCTGGTTACCATGGTAACCTGACTTACTTGATACTCTTTGGCGTATTTGCTTGGGGGCGGGAAGGGAGGCCAGGAGTCTACTAACTGGGATAAAGTGGGGAGCCCCTCATGGCCTCCAGGACCCCCACCCTGTGCCTAGCCCATGCCAGCTTGACAGCTGCTGACCATGCAGATGGGGCAGGAGTGGCAGCGGGGTAGGACTGACGCCCCCTCCTCCTGCAGTCCATCGTCGCCTACTTCAACAAGCACGCCGGGAAGTCCAGGGAGGAGGCCAAGCTTGCTTTCCTGAAGCTCATCTTCAAGTGGCCCACCTTTGGCTCAGCCTTCTTCGAGGTGAAGGTAGGCTGTGGGCAGCTTCTCAGAGAGGAGGAAGGGGCCAAGGAGAGGGGACGAGAAGGCACAGAGACTCCTCCCTAGGACTGTGGCCTCTGCTGCCTGCCTGGCCAGGAAAGGAGGGAAGCCCCCTTAGGTGTCTTGGCTAAGTGCTGAGCCCTGGGCTCAGTCCTGGGACACAGAGGGTCCAGAAGCTCAGCCTGGCAGGGGAGGCAGCTGTGTGAATAGGCCGGAATCATGGTGGATGATCTGTGGGGAGCTCTCGTCCAGGCGGCAGAGCCCGGGAGGCCCACTCAGACTGGAAAGGCTAGGAAGGCTTCCTGGAGGAGGCGACACCAGATCTTCCCAGGAAGATCCTGGGGAGAGTGTTCCTGGCAGAGAGACTAGCATGAGCAAAGAAAGACCCAGAGGTGTGAGAGCTCAGGCCTGCACAGGACGAGCACATACGGTGTGAAGTGAGCAGACAGCAATGAGAGGCAGTTTGGCAAGCAGGCGAGGGGAGTGGGTTTCCTCCTACAGGTGGCAGCCAGCCTTGGAGGGTTCTGATGGGGCCAGAAGCCCATTCTGACTGTAGGGTTGGGGGTGGATCTGAGGGGCATGACCAGAGGCAGGAGAATGGTGAAGAGGCTGGCATGAGAAGATGAGACGATAGGTCTGGGTGGAGAGGAGAGGACGGCCTTGTTACACACCTAGGATGGGAGGCCTTTGGAGAAGCGTTGCTATACAAGGAACACAGAGGTAGAAAGGTAGCTGGAGGCAGGTATAAGGTTTAAGGAGGGTTTTTGAAGACGAGAGACATTTGGGCTGACAGGAGATAGCAGAGATTCCTAGAGAAGCCGGAGAGAAGCGATGAAACTGAGTGAAAGAGGGGGTCATTTGGGGACCCAGCAAGGGTTCTGGCATAGCACTGAGCGCCCAGCAGAGGTGGAAAGCATGAGATCATGGCAGGGCTGCCAGCAGCGCTGCACCCCTGGCACCGAGTAGGTTGCAGGAAAGGTCAGCTTAATCCTAGCTGGGGGCATCATCATTCCTGCCCTAAATATACACAGCTTTTCCTGCTCCGGACCCTCCAGCTGATGATTTCTGGCTTTCTCTACTAGCAAACTACAGAGCCAAACTTCCCTGAGATCCTCTTAATTGCCATCAACAAGTATGGGGTCAGCCTCATCGATCCCAGAAGCAAGGTGAGCAGTCACAGGGAAGAGCAGGTGGGGGCGGGCGTCTCTGTGTGTACCGCTAACAAAAGCCCCTGCCAGCCACCATTCTCACTTCATCTGCCCTCTTGGCCACACACCTTGACAGGCTGTCTGCGTTTGCTCCACTTCCTTACCCCTCATCTGCTCCACCAAAATAGCTCTCCTAGAGTTATAACAAACACCTTGTTACTAAATCCAATGAACTCCTTTTAGTACTTGGCCTTTCAGCATCACCAGATGCTACCATCCCCTCCCTCCTTCCAAAATGCTCTCTGCCCGTCTCGGCCAGGACGTCAGGCTGGGCTGGGGTAACTGCTGCTCATGTTTATGGGCCAGAGCTGTCCTCACCAAGGGGGCCAGGAAGCACAATCCGCCACGTGCCCAAGAGGAGTACAACTGCACTGTTGGTGACAGGTGCCAGAGACCACCAGCTTCCCCTTGGCTTCATGTGCCCACCTTCCCGGTTTTCCTCATCTCTCCGTCGGTCCTTCCTCGTGGATGTCTTCTCTACCCAGCCCATAAATATTGTGTCCCCCACGGTTCTGTCCTGTCTTGTCTGTTTCCTCAAACTTTCCCTCAAACAGCTCCTCCAGGACCACAGTTTCAGGTCCTTCAGGCCTCCCACGTTTCCAATTCCCGTCCCACGTACCCAGCAGTCTCCTGGACTTCCCTGAGTGTCCCTCCAGCTGGTCCAAGGCACGGAGGGGCAAAGCACCTGCCTCCCATGGCAGCTCCGTGGCAGCTCCTCTGGCCTCTACGCTCCTGCTCCTTTTCTCATCTGGGAGCCCGAGGCCTTTCCTAGTGGGTCGTGTCTGCGTGCTGGCGCTGAGGGGAGTGAGGCCAGAGGGTCCAGGCTGTGCAGCTTCAGACTCTCTGCTCCCCTAGGACATCTTGACTACTCACCCCTTCACCAAGATCTCCAACTGGAGCAGTGGCAACACCTACTTCCACATCACCATTGGGAACCTGGTGCGCGGGAGCAAACTGCTCTGTGAGACGTCACTGGTGAGAGCCGCTTTCCAGGACTGGCGGGTTGCGCTGCCTCACCTGCAGCTTCAGCCACTCTCCCAGCCCCTGGAACAAACATGAGGAGTGCGTGGGTGGGCCTGGGGTCAGGAGCAAGGGTCAGGTCGGGGTCAAGGTCAGGTAGTTTGAGGCTTAGCTTAGGTCTGGGGGGAGGGGCTTCATCTGGGGCTGAGGAACAGAGCCCTCATTCATTAACTATTGTTTGAGTGTCTTCCGTATCTGGGGACTGAGCCTTCAGCCCCTGAGTTCAACAGCAGAACCATTAGTAGTGAGGCCTCCTGGACTGAGCTCAACTTCCAAGACATAACTCAATTGGTAGAGCCTTTGGAGTCACTCCTGGACATAGGCATCCAGGATGTGAGGGACCCACAAACTAGGGCCTTAATGTAGGGTAAGAACAGCTTAGAACCTCAGACATCTGGCTGGATGCGTCCAGCTCTCCAGCTGTGCAGCTGGGGAGACAGTCCAAAGAGGGACAGGATTTGCCTTTGTCCAGGGTTCTGTCCACTGCAGTGTCCTGGGAGCTGTGTTCTGGGTCTGAGTGGGCTGGCCCTATCCCACTTTGTGTTCAGTTCATTTTCTTGCCACTGTTTCCAGGGCTACAAGATGGATGACCTCCTGACTTCCTATATTAGCCAGATGCTCACAGCCATGAGCAAACAGCGGGGCTCCAGGAGCGGCAAGTGAACAGTGGGGAGGTGACACTGGCTCTGTGCCGGCTCCCTAGGCAGCAGCTGGCTCAGGCCCATCAGCTACCTCTGCAGCGGGGGTAAGACCTTGGCCATCGGGCAGGGAGGCTGGGCTGGCTCGCCACCAGTGACTGCACCAACTTGGACTCTGGCCCTTCGTCCAGTGAGGTGGCCTCACAGGGATACAGAGCTCCCCTCCAGCCATCCCTGAGGCCCTTGGGTAGGATCTGGTCTTGGCTTGCTGTGGCCTTCCCAGTTGTAAGAGCCTGTGCTCCTTGGATGCTTTTCTTATCTCAGACCAGCCCTACCAGGCGACCTTCTTTGCCTTTCTATGTACCACTGGGACAGGGAATCAAGAGGACAACCTAGTTCTCCATACTAAGATCAACCAAACCAAACCGATCAAACCAAGAATATTCTGAAACCTAAGGAACTGGTTTAATTCCCCCGAGACCAGGATCCTCAGCTGAGGATGACAGACCACTTTTATATATTGCAGTGTGAGTACTGAGCCCCTGCTTCCCTGATCACCTCAGGGCATAAAGCATGTGTTTCACCTTCTGGCCCTGGAGTGTCTTTCTTGGGGGAAGGGAAGAGGGAAAGGAAGAGTGTGTGGAGCCAGGAAAGGGCTGTGTGTGTGTGTGTGTGTGTATGTGTGTGTGTGTGTGTGTGTGGTCTGTGTAACTATCTCCTTGGTCTGTGTGTACAGGGCCAGACTGGTCTGGGTTTGGGGGTAAGGATGCCTGAACCCAAGGTGTGCTTGAAAGGGGCTTCAAGGGGATGGTTGTGGAAAAATGCTGGACACTGGCCTGGGAGGTGAGGACCTAAACATGCATAGGCTGGGGATCTAGAGGAGAGACTGGCTTCTAGGCCTTAACTAGGGCCAGTGGAGCCAGAGAGGCCCTTGCTTCCTACCAGAAACATCTCCTTGGCTGATCAAGAGACCACCAAGAACCCCAAGAACAATGCTCATTGGATTAAATCCTTACATCCAGTGGGTCCCTGTAAAACATTACTTTGTGACCAGGATGGAACAGCCAAGTTTGGCTATGACCTGGGAAAGTCTGGGGGTGGGGACTGCAGACAGCAAAGGTATGATTTGACGCGGTGGCTGGGGTGAGTGCCTAGAAAAGTGACCATGGAGAATCTTGAGGTAGGCATGCTTGTGATCTGCCTCAAGTTCCCCCTGATACTTCAGCATAGCTAAGTCCTGCTTCCCCTCACACACTCAAGTGTCTTAGGTCGTCTGCATCTAGATGCCCAACAACTCCACAGGAACTGCTTTCCTGTGCTCCTCAGCTGCCTGTGTGGGAAGGGGAAGGGCTGGTTGTGGAAATGGAAGCCCCAAACTAGACAGCCCTGCTTTCTGGAAAGATCATGTGGCTGTCTGAGACAACCCTATCCCACCAATGGTTACACGACTCCACCATCAGCCCAGGATAAATCTGAGCCAGAAGGAAGGTTCTGTAGTGGTCTATCATTATATAGGTGGGGATACTGAGGCCCCAGAACCAACACACTTGCTTCAGACTGCACCAGAGCACCGCCTAACCACCTCCCCAAACAATACACCCAAAGGCACACTTGGCAGGCACAAAACCCCACTAAAGCAAATCCTGCTCCATAGAGGGAGCCCTAACAGCTCCTCCACTGTAGTCACAGCCAGTCCTCACAATCAATCAGCCTGAGGATCAATCCTTCCCATTGACACGCCAACAGCAATCAAGGCTCAACCACAACAGGAAGGCACACACAACCCAAACAAGGGACACACCTGGAGCACCTGGCTCAGGTGACCTGGGAGACTGTGCTACTGGGCCCCACACCTACTATGTACACTCTACTAAGACCAGGAGACATAGCACTTCTACCTAATACATACACACAAATACAGGGAAGCACCCAAAATGAGGAGACAAAGAAACATGTCCCAAACGAAAGATGAGAACAAAGCTCCAGAAAAAGAACTAAACAAAGTGGAGACAAGCAATCTATCAGACATAAAGTTCCAATCACTGATTATTAGGATGCTCAATGAGCTTAGTGAGAACGTCAACAAAAAGGTAGGAAACATAAACATGGAGATAGAAAACATAATAGAGAACCAGTCAGAAATGAAGAACACAATAACTGAAATAAAGTATACATTAGAAGGAATCAACAGATTAGATGAAGCAGAGGCTCAAATCAGCGATTTGGAAGATAAAGTAGCAGAGAACACCCAATCAGAACAGCAAAAATAATCCATAAAATGATAGTTTAAGGGACCTCTGGGACTACATTCACATCATAGGGCTACCAGGAAAAGAGGGAGAGTAAGGAATTGCAAACATATTTGAAGAAATAATGATAGAAAACTTCTTTAACCTGGCCAAAAAAATAAATATAAAAGCCCAAGAAGCACAGAGTCCTAAACCAGATGAACCCAAAGAGGCCCACACCAAGACTCTTCATAATTTAAATGCCAAAGGTTGAAGACAAAGAGAGAATCTTAAAAGCAGCAAGAGAAAAGCAGTTACCTACAGGGGGGTTCCCATAAGACTGTCAGCTGATTTCTCATCAGAAATTTTGCAGGTCAGAAGGGATGGGCATGAAATATTGAAAGTGATGAAAAGTAAGAACCTACAACAAAGATTATTCTACCCAGCAAAGCTATCATTTAAAATTGAAGGAGAGATATAAAGCTTCCCTGATAAGAAAAAGCTAAAGGAGTTCATATCCACCGAACCAGTATTACAAGAAATGTTAAAGGGACTTCTTTCAGAAGAAGAAAAGATCAAAACTATGAATAATTAAATGGCAACTACATATCTATGAACAATTACTTTAAACATAAATTGATTAAATGCTCTAATCAAAAGATATAGGGTGGCTGAATGGATAAGAAAAAAAACAACCATACACAATGCGGCCTTATAAGAGACTCACTTCAGATCTAAAGACACAGACTGAAAGTAAAGGGATGGAAAAAGATATTTCATGAAAATGGAAATGAAAAAAAAAAAAAAAGTCAGGGTAGCAATATTTATACTAGACAAAATAGACTTTAAAACAACAAAGGCTATAACAAGAGACAAAGAAGGACCCAGTAATCCCACTTCTGGCTATTTATCCAAAGAAACCCCAAATACTATTTCAAAGGGATATGTGCATTCACATATTCATTGCAGCATTATTTCAATAGCCAAGACATGGAGGCACCCTGGGCATCCATCAATGGATAAATGAATAAAGAAGAGGTGGTACATATGTATAATGGAATATTATTCAGCCATAAAAAAGAATGAAATTTTGCCATCTGCAGCAACATGGATGGACCTAGAGGGCATTGTGCTGAGTGGAGTAAGTGAGACAGAAAAAGACAAAAGCCATATGATTTCACTTACATGTGGAATCTAAAGAACATACTAAATGAAGAAAAAAAATAGAAACAGACTTATACAGAGAACATTTTGATGGTTGTCAGATGGGAGGGGTTTGGGGAGGGTGAGTGAAAAAGGGGAAGGGATATAGAAGTTCAAATTGGTAATTACAAGGTAGTCATGGGGATGTAAAGTATAGTATAAGGAATATAGTCAATAATATTGCAATAACTAAGTGTGGTGTCAGATGGGGACTAGATTTATCAGGATGATCATTTCATAAGTTACAAAAAATCACTATGTTGTACACCTGAAACTAATATAATACTGTATGTCAACTGTAATTGAAAAATTAAAAACTATTTAAAAAAATTAAAAAATATAACCAAAAAATTTCAAAAAAGGCTTTCATCTAAATATTGTGGAACCCCTTTTTCATCCACAATGTATAAGTATGTCTCAAAAATCAATAATAATAAAATAAACTCACTATAAAATGGACAAAATATTTGAACAGACATTTCCCAAAACAGATATGTAGATGGCAAGTAAGTACAGGAAAAGATGCTCAACATTATTAAACATTAGGGAAATGCAACTTAAAATTACGAGATTCCACTCCACGTGTACTAGGATGGTTAAAATGGAAAAGACTGACCAAACCAAGTGTTGGTAATTATGTTGAAAGGGGAACTCTCATTCACTGCTGGTGGGAATATGAAATGGTACAACCACTTTGGAAATCAGTTTGGCAGTTTCTTTAAAAAGTTAAACAGGTGATGTCAGCATCATGGCATCATGAGACCTCTAGTTCTCTCCCCTTGAAGTTATAATAAGTTGGACCACTATAATTCAACAAAGGATTTGCTGCTCAACACACAAACAAATCTGAGAGATCTGTGCATTGAGACATATGAAGGTGAGCATATTGGAGCGAACAGGGGAGGCAGGCCAGGGAGAAGGACAAATATGGGAGCTACTGACATAATCCATTGCTTGCTGCAGCCCCAACCAACATGATAGCAGCAAAAGGTCAGAGTGCAATCTCCACTGGGCAGGCCTGGGGAGCAGAGGCAGCAATCCAGACTGAGTGGCCTGTACACATTGAGGCTGAGCCCAGGGTCAGGGGTAGAGAAGCAGTGCAAAGGATGGCAGTGGTCAACAGCTATCATCACCAGACAAACAAAGCCACAGACACCAGAATTCCCACCGTGCTCCCTCTTACCGCCTGCCTGGCATTACAACCCTCATTCGGCAGATAACAACGGGGCAGAAGCATCATTCCAGCCTAAGTGGTCTATACTCATTGTGGTTGAACCCATTGGAAAGAACAGAGCCGCAGATGTATGAACTCACTTCCCCCTGCCCACACCTCCCCCATCCCTTGTGTTGGAGCCTGGTAGAGGCAGCTAAAATACCTCAGACAGAGTGTCCTGGCTGGCGGCTTCGGTTGCAAGAAAGCGGCACTGGGAACACACAGGCCAGTGGACCCATAGCCTGCCACATCCCACCACAGGAGTGGTACCGAGACCAAGGTGACCAGATCATAAACAGGATGCTTACCTCCTGGAGGAATATGGGGCATTTTCCACAGTTGAGGCAACATCATCCCACAGAGATCCCGGAAGTTCCAGTAGTGCAGGTAAGAGAAAACAAAAAACTTGCATCACGGCATCACCTACTGGAAAACAAAAGAAAGACATACTTATCAACCTGGTAAACAGCTGAAAGACAGTATTTAAAGAAAGAAAAAAGGATTTAATTCCCTCAAATGCACAGGCAGAGAAATAATTCATAAAATAACATGAATAACCAAGGTAACAAGGTAGTTCAGAAAGAAAATGAAAAATCTCCAGAAAATAAACTTAAAGACATGGAAATATGTGATTTAAACAACAGAGAATTCAAGAGTGAAGTTCTGAAAAAATTCAACGAGGTGCAACCAGCATGGGCTTATACAACTGGACTGAGGAACAACGGCTTGAACCCGAGTTGGGGGTAGGGGGAGATGGAAGAAGGAGGAAAAAAAAAAAAAAAACTAGAAAGAGAAGACCAAATTCAGTTGAAGGAAGGAAATAATAAAATACTAAAACAGCATTAAACGAAATAGTTAATGAAAAGACATTAGAAAAAATTAATCTTTGAAAAGATTCATAAAATCAACCCCACAGAAATACAAAGAACTACACAAGAATACTATGAAAGGCTTTATGTCTCCAAATTTGATAGAAATAGACAAGTTTTTAGAAATATATAGCCTTTCTAGACTGAATCTTTAAGAACTGGAAAATCTATATAGACCAATCAACAGTAAGGAAATTGAAACAATTATCAAAAACCTCCCAAAAAGGGCGGTACAGGATCAGATGGTTTCAGTAGTGAATTCTACCAAACATTCAAAGAAGATTTAATACCTATGTTTCTCAAATGCTTCCAAAAAAGTGAAGAAAAGGCAATACTGCCTAACTCACTTCATGAAGCCAACATTACAGTGATACCAAAACCTGGCAAGGAAAACACAAAAAAGAAAATTACAGACCAATATCTCTGATGAATATAGATGCAAAAATCCTAAACAAAATATTAGCAAATTGAATACAACAATACATTAAAAAGATAATACACCCCAATAAAGTGGGGTTCATTCCAGGATCCCCATAAAAATCCCAATAGCATTTTTAAAAGAAACAGGAAAAAAATCATCAGATTTGTATGGAACCACGAAAGATCCCAAATAGCTAAAGCAATCCTGAGAAAAAAGAACAAGACCAGAGAGGTATCACAGTCCCTGACTTCAAATTATATGTCAAAGCTACAATAATCAAATTACCATGGTATTTGCAGAAAAACAGACACACAGACCAATGGAATAGAATTGAGAACACAGAAATAAACCCATAGGTATATGGGCAACTAATCTTTGACAAAAGAGCCAAAAATAAACAATGGGAAAAAAGAAAGCTTCTTCAATAAATAGTGCTGGGAAAATTGGAAAGTCACATGCAAAAGAATGAAACTAGACTGCTATTTGACACCATACACAAAAATTCACTCAATATCGATTAAACACCTAAATATGAGACCTGAAACTATAAAATACATAGAAGAAAACATAGGTACCAAACTTATGGACCTTGGTCTCAGAGAGGATTTTATTAATTTGACCCTAAAGGCAAGGGAAGTAAAAGCAAAAATAAATGAATTTTTCGTTTTATCAAACAAAAAAGCTTCCGTACAGCAAAAGAAACCATCAACAAAACAAAAACGCCAACGATCGTATGGGAAAAGATATTTGCAAACAATACCTCTGATAAGGGGCTAATATCCAAAATATACAAAGAACTCATATAATTCAACATCAAAAACCAAACAGTTCAATTCAAAAATGGGCAGAGGACCTGAATAGACACTTCTCCCAAGAAGACATACAAACACCCAACAGATACATAAAAAGATGTTCAACTTCACTAGCTATAAAGGAAATGCAAATCAAAACCACAGTAAGACAGCGCCTCACAGCTGTTATAATGGCTATTACCAACAAGACAAGAAATAACAAGTGTTGGAAAAGTTGTGGGGAAAAAGGAACCCTCATACACTGCTTGTGGGAATGTAAATTGGTACAGCCACTATGGACAACAGTATAGAGGTTCCTCAAAAAATTAAGAATAGAATTACTACATGACCCAGCAATCCTTCTTCTGGGTATTTACCCCCCAAAATTGAAAACATTTATCCATAATGATACATGTACCCCTATGTTCACTGTAGCATTATTCACAATAGCTAAGATATAGAAACAACTGAAGTGTCTTTTAATGGATGATTGAATAAAGAAGATGTGGTATATATACACAATGAAATACTACTCAGCCATAAGAAAGGATGAAATACTACCTTGTGCGACAACATGGATGGATCTTGAGAGTATCATCCTAAGCAAAATAAGTCAGAAGGAAAAGGACAAGAATCCTATAATTTCACTAATGTGGGATATAAAACAGCAAACAAAACAGAGAGACTCATAAACAAAGATAACAGTATGGTGGTTACTAGAGGGGAATGGTGATGGGGAAAGAATGAAGGGTGTCAAATATATGGTGACAAAAGGAGACTAGACTTTGGGTGGTGAACACACAATGCAATATACAGATGATGTGTTATAGAACTGTGCACTTGAAACTTGCGTAATGTTATTAACCAATGTCACCCAAATTAATTTTTTTAAAAAAATTAAACATACATCTACCGTATGATAATGCTATTCTACTTCTAGGCATTTACCCAAAAGAAACGAAAGCATATGTCCACACAAATACAGGTAAAATGTACACAAATATTCATAGCAGTTTTATTTGTAATAGCCCAAACTGGAGACAACCCAAATATTTATCAACATGTGACTAAATAAACAAATTTTGGTGTATTCATACAATAAAATACTATTCAGCAATTAAAAGAGATAAACTTGATGCACACAACACCGTGGGGGAAATCTCAAAATAATTACGCTGAGTGAAAGAAGCCAGACAAAATCTAGTATATACTATTAATTCACTTCATAGAATTTTCTGGAAAATGCAAACTACTCTAGAGTGACAGAAAGCAGGTCAGGTGCCTGGGGATGGGGTGTTCAGGGAAGGGCAGGAGGGAGTGATTACACAAGGGCATGAGAACACTTTTAGTGGCGAAGGATCTGTTCATTTTCTTGGTTGTGGTAATGATTTCTTAAGTGTACAACTAACCAAAAACTTATTAAATATTACATTTTAAATATGTGCAGCTTATTATATGTTAATTATTCCTCAATAAAGCTGTTTTAAATCTTTTTAGTAATTTATTCATTTAAAACATTTGTTGAGTTTCATCTAGCATTGTTCTAGGTATTGAAGATACATCAGTAAACAACAACAAAAATCCCTTCCATCATAGAGCTTACATTCTCACTGGAGTAATAAGAGACTAATAAATAAGAAACTTAATAGCATGTTAGAAGGTAATAGAAGCAATGGGAAAATGATTGATGAAGATAAGGGTAAGAGTGAGTTGGCAATTTTAAATAAGATTTTCAGGGTAGAATTTTCTGAGGTGTTATTTGAGCCAAGACTTGAAATAGCTGAGGGAGTGAACCCTTTTGGATACTGGAGGCGACTCCAGGCAGTGGATAGCAAGGGCAAAGGCCCTGAGAGAAGAGCATCTTAGATATTTAAGGAAAGGGGAGGCCAATGTGATTTGAGCAGAGTAATAATATAAGACTATGTAGGCCATTCTAGGCCATTGTCTTTTAGCTTTTTCTTCAAGTGAAATGGGGAGGCACTAGAAGTAATGAGCAAGGAATGAGAAGTGATATAATCTGACTTAGGTGTTAACTGGATCACTCTAGCTGCTGTGCTGAAAACACTAGGGTTCGGGAGGAGGGAAGAGAAAGGTTAAACAAGGGTGGAGGCATAGAGACCAATTAAGGCTACTCCAGCAACCCACGTGAGAGGTGATAGCTTGATCCAGGGTGGTGGCAGTGGAAATGGTTAGAAGTAGCTGAATCTGAATATACTTTAATGGTACAACCAAAAGAATTTGCCAGTGGATTGGATGTGGGTTGTGCGAGAGCGAGGATTCGGGGATGACTTCAAGATGTTTGGTCTAAGGAACAAATGTAATTGCCATTAACTGGAAAGATGCAGATAAAGCAGTTTTTGGTGGTGGAAAATCAGGAGTTCAGCTGCTTGGGGCATGATGTATTTGAGATTTCTATTAGACACCCAAGTGAAAATTATGAAGAATGTCAATTTAGAGACTACAAAGGTATATTGAGGCCAAGGAAAAAATGATCCAGAATGAGCAGCATTGAGTCATTTTTAAATTAAGTCACTAGACTCTTTTTTTCCCCACGCCAGGCAGAAAGATCAATTTATTAGGTGAAACAAGGCTCACCTCAGATTTCTCCCTAGCATCATTCAATGCTTGAAAATAATGAAACGATTTCCTACAAAATCCAAGAATGTGACCCAAGAAAGAATGTGTCACGAGGTCCAACTCTGATATCAGTTTAAAGGCAGTAGTTAAACATTTCTGAATATATAAGAACCAGGATGTACTGTTTCCATGAGCCCTTCTTGAAGAGACTACTAAAGGCTGAACTTCAGCCAAAAAGAGATAAATGGAAAAACTACAGCAAAAGGGTTGTCTTAAGTAGTGAATTGATTTAATTGAAGCACTAAGACTAAAACAAATATAGCTGCAATGTAAATATTACAAATCTTGCCAATGTAGAGATGATAAGCTAGGAGGGGAAGGGGGAGAGATTTAAGTCAGCTCATTACTTACCATTCCGTTTATTGTCTGAGGATGGTGGTGGTTCAAAAGATATTAACTAGTGCTAATAAATCAAGTAATAGACATGTATTATCCAAGTAAGGATTTCTATAGGGTAATGCTGGATAGTTTTGTTATCTCCACATACATTTTCTTAATGACCATAGAGAGCAACAAGAAGAGAAAAAAATCCAGAAACATCCATACAGAAGTGAGAAGAGACCACAGGGAGCTGTGAAGAAAAATGAAAAATGCAGAGGCTCTTGTGGGGGTGGCATCTGTAAAATGCCAATGACGATTCACCTGAGAAAGCGGTCCAGTGATGAACAGGAACTACTGAGAACAGGTCTGAATCCTAGCAGTGAGAGTGCTGGCATTTAAAAGAAAGAAGTTTTAACGTTCAAGGGACAGGAAGAAAGTCGTAAAAGGCACTGTTTCTAATGGAAAGAGAGGCAGACACATTGGAAGGTGGCGGCATCCTGTGGAGGAAGCAGCCAGTTTCTGAAGAGAAGTATGGCGGCTCCTGACATTAGTGATGCTACTGCAACAAGAAAGAATAGAAAGATCAGAGGAAACCTGCCCCCCAAAAGGTTACTATAAAGAAACTGCCTTTAATTTGAGCAGCAAGAGGAGCCCTTGAACTAAGAAAAGTGGAAAGTGTCCAAAATTCTCCTCTTCCATCACATTATAGAATTGCCCAGCTAGTAATTAGTCCATGATATTCAATATATTCTCTTATGATAAAAATTACACTGAAGTATTCTTAGAAGGACACTGTGAGAACCAACAGAAAATAAGAATCATAACTTCTGGGCAATAAAAAGCATACAAAAAAATATCATGTCATGAAGAAAAAAAAGCCTGCAACGCTCTCCAACATGAGGTAATCAAAATATTTTAGACAAGCAACTGCATATTTGAAAGATTACAATGGAATAAAAATAAATAAAACTCAGAGAAGATATGGGAAAGCAATAGGAAGATGTAAAACCGAAAGTGACAGGACTGAATGAAAATGAAGAAAACAAACAAAAATTACTTGTAAAGTATATAAAGGAAAAAAGTTAAGTTAATGTCATAGAGGATATAAATGTCCAGATGCAAGAAAATGAAACAAATGAAGAAAGCAATTTAAAAAAACAAGGACTAGAGAACTTGCAAAAACAATCCAGAAAGAAAATTTTTTAAAAAAACATTTACAATGGTATCAAAAAGAATAAAACACTCAGGAATAAATTTAACCAAAGAGGTGAAAGACCTCGTATACTGAAAACCACAAAACACCCGCCAAAAGAAATTAAAGAAAACATAAATAAATGGAAAGATACTTCATGTTCATGGACTGGAAGACTTAATATAGTTAAGATGACAGCAGTACCCAAAATACTCTACAGATTCAACGCAATCCCTATCAATATCCCAATGGTGGTTTTCTGTTGTTGTTGTTTTTTTCCATCTTAAAATTCACATGAATATCAAGGGACCCTGGAAAGCCAAAAGAATCTTGAAAAGGTGAACAAAGTTGAAGGACTCACACACCACCTGATTTCAAAATTCACTACAAAGCTACAGTAATCGAAACAGTGCAGCACTGTCATAAAGACAGACATAAAGACGAATAGCATACAGAGCCCAGAAATAAACCCGTTTATGAGGTCAACTGATTTTAGACAAGAGTGCCGAGACTATCTGATGGGAAAAGGACAGTCTTTTCAACAAATGGTACCGGGAAAACTGGATATCCACACACAGAAGAATGAAGTTGGGCCCTTACCTTACACCATATATGAAAATGAACTCAAAATAGATAAAAAACCTAAAGTTACCAGCTAAAACTATAAAACTCAGAAGAAAACATAGGGACAAATCTTTATGTAATTGGGTCTGGCAATGATTTCTTGGATATGACACCAAAGACACAGGCATCAAAAGAAAAAGTAAACAAATTGGACTTCATGAAAATTAAAAACTTTTGTATACCAAAGGACACTCACCAACGGAGTAAAAAAGGCAACCCACAGAATGGAAGAAAGTACTTTTAAATCATATGTCTGATAAGAGATTGATATCCAGAATACATAAAGAATTCCTAAACTACACAACAAAATGAAGAATTGGGTTAAAAAAATGGGCTATGGACTTCAATAGACATTTCTCCAAAGAAGAAAAACGTATTGTTAATAAACACATGACAAGACATTCATTATCACTAATTATTACATAAATGCAAATCAAAACTACAATGAGATACCCCTTCACAGTCATTAGGATGGTTATTACAAAACACACAAAAGTTGGCGAGGATGTAGGTAAATCAGAACCCTTGTACAGTGCCAGTGAGAATGTAAAATGGTGCAGCCACTGTGAAAAATCATATGGCAGTTTCCTCAAAAACTTAACAATAGAATTATCATATTATCCAACAATTCCACTTCTAAATATAGTCAAAAGAATTAAAAGCACAGACATGAATAGATGTTTATAGCAGCATTATTCACAATAGCCAAAAGGTGAAAACCACCCAAATGTCCATACATTAATGAATGGATAAACAAAATGCAGTATGCACATACACTGAAGTACCACTTAGTCTTAAGCAGGAAGTTAATTTTTACACATATTACAACATAGATAAACCCTCAAGACATTATGCTAAGCAAAATAAGCCAGTCACAATAGGTAAGTACTGTATGATTCCACCCATACGAAGTACTTAAGAGTAACCAAAATCACAGAAACACAAAGTAGAGGGTAGTTGCCAGGAACTGGGCAAAGGAGAGTTATTGTTTAATGGGTACAGAGTTTCTCGGGTTTTTCAGCTTTTTTGAGGTATAATTGACAAATAAAAATTGTATTTATTTAAGGTATAAATCTTGATGTTTTGATAGACCTATACATAGTGAAATAATCACCACAATAAAGCTAATTAACCTCATATAATAATCACCTCGTATAGTTACCGTTTTCTTTTGTGGTGCGAACACTTAAGATTTACCCTCTTAGCAAATTTCAAGTATACAATCCAGTATTGTTAACTGTAGTTACATTGCTATATAAAGGCATATTTTGTTCTATTGATCTTTGTTTTATTGTGCTTTGCAGATACTGTGTTTTGAGAAATTGAAGGCAAAACCCTCCACCAGCAAAAAGATTATGATTGACTGAAGGTTCTGATGATGGTTAGCATTTTTTAGCAATAAATTATTTTTAATTAAGGTATATAGATTGCATTTTTCGACATAATACTATTGCACACTTAATAGACTACAGTATAGTATGAACATGAATTTTATACTGTGAATAAAAAGGGGCTCCATAATAAATCTGACAAAGCTCAGTGAATGAAAGTAACCTCACAGGGTGATCCAGTCACAAATTCCTAACTGGGCAGGTTATAGTGGGTAGTCACACCTCAGGCCTATAACTTCTTTAGTAAAAGGTTTATCTTTGCCTTAAGGAAGCCCTGTCCACTGTTCTTGTGCATCTGGGTTAACACAGCTTTGATATGCCAGAGTAATCCTCTTTTTCAGACCCCTTGGACGCATAACCACCTTCAAGGGGAGCACATGATTTTGTGAGGTATCCTGTAATCCAATCATAGAGATTTCCTGGCCAGGCTTTCTTCGGCCTTCATGTAATCTTCTTTAGTTCCCTCCTTAATTACAAATGGATAAAAAGAACTGCAAAACTGTCATTCTCTGGAGCATTTGAGATCTTGCTTTCTGTCACGTCATCAGTTTGGCCCAAATAAACTCAAAAATTCTCTACAGGTTTGGTTGTTCTCATGTCGACAATATGCACTGGGAAACCAAAAATTCGTGGCTTGTTTTATTGTGATACTTATTTTATTGCAGTGGTAGAGAACCAAACCCGCAATATCTCCAAGGTATGCCTGTATTAAATCTCCAGAAATTATTAATCTTGTATAATTGAAACCAACTGTATACAACACAGATTTGACCAACATCTCCCCATTTCTGTCTCCCCCAAGCAGCCACCATTCCTATTCTCTGCTTAAATATAAGGGAGATCCTGGAGTATTTGTATTTTTCTGTCTGGCTTATTTCACTTAGCATAATACACTCCAAGTTCATCAATGGTGATGGAATAACATTCCATGCCAGGAACTAGCTGAGCTACTCCTACACATTGAGCAAACAAGATAAAAACCACATCAAAATGGGGGGGAAAGGCTGAGACATAATCTCACCATAAACCTCACCCCTGACATGGTGACACACACCAGGAGGAAACTCCCAATTCCCAGCTTCTCTCTGAGGAGTAAACAGTTTGGACCCCATATTTGGTGCCCCAACTTTTAAGACTTTTACCTGAGAGAAGAGCCCCCAAACATCTAGCTTTGAAAGCCAACAAAGCTTGCATCTACCAAACCTACAAGGCTATTGCAAATTAAGAGACAGCTGTTAAACGGCTCACACAGACCAACATGGCTAAGCTCAGGGCCCAGTGCAGAGGCAGCAGACTGAAACACACCCAGTTTTTCCACGAAAGAGAACTGCTCGCTTATCTTAATAGTTGTGGTCAGAAGGGCAGGCTTCAAATTTAACACACATCTAGAGTTTAACAGCAATCCTCTCTAGAGATCGCAGGAGCTATTGGGCACCGTCTTCACCTTCTTCTTCTGTCTTACTCCAAGTCACCATTGTGTCCCAGAAAGGAGCTTGTGCACATGTCCGGCACCCTGGTTTTCACAGCTGCCACCAAGGGCATGCCCCTTGATTGCCTGGCTCTGGTGGCCAGTGGGGTTCACATTTGCAGGTCCCATAGGATTATAATAGAGAAATAGTTCTTAACGGGCTTTCCCCCACTCCTCAGGGCACAGTGCTGAGGCAGCAGGCAGAAACACCCAGAAATGAGGCCTGTTTGTTTATCTTAAAAGCTGTAGCCTGAGGGCAGGGCTTCTGATTTAACACACACCTGTAGGGGCCGAGTGCAATCCTTTCCAGAGACCAAGGAGGTCAGTGGGCGCCATCTTCATGCTCTTCTCCTGCCATGTCCTAGGTTGCTGGTGCCTCCAAGAAAGAAGGTTGCACATACATCTTGTGAAATGGCTTTTGTGGTTATCACCTAGAAGACACATCTCTCGATAGCCTGGCTCTGGTGGCCAGAGGTATTTGTGTTTACAGGTTCAACAGGATGGTAAAAAACAAAGAAACTGGCTATACCCCCAGGGCTCAGTGAAGAGAAAGCAGATAAAAATGCCCACTTCCCAGTCTTCCCCTGAAAGAGGTGTATTTGCATACTGTAAACACTGCTGCCTACGGATGGTCTTCTAATCAGCCTGCATCTAGGTGCTGACTGATATCCTCCCCTTTGGAACACTGACAGGTCTTGGCACACCCCAACTACTGGAGTCATTAAGAACAAAGAAGTCTGCTCAGATAATAACATAGATTTGAGAGACAACCAAGAGCTAGGGCAGGATTGAATGATAAGTTTCCTCTCCTTCAATTCGCGGAGAAGTGGCTGTTTTATCTAATGTATGGAAATCAACAGAGAATCAAGGAAAATGAAGAAACAAAGGAATATGTTCCAAATAAAAGAACAAGATAAAACCTCAGAAAAAGACCTTAGAGATAAGGAGGTAAGTGATTTGCCTGCAAGACTTCAAAGTAATAGTCATCAAAATGTTCACCAAGGTCAGGAGAACAATGCATGAACAAAGAGAATTTCAACAAAAAGGTAGAAAATATAAGAAAGTACCAAACACAAATCACAGAGCTAAATAATACAGTAACTGAACTGAAAAAAAAAAAAAAAAAATCAATAGAGGGTTTCAACAGCAGACTAGATGAAGTTGGAGAAAGAATCAGGGAATTTGAAGACAGGGCAGTGGAATTCATCCAATCAGAGGAACAAAAAGAATAAAAAATAGTGGAGATAGCTTAAGGGGCTTCTTGAGCCACATCAAGTACATATAGGGGTTCCAGAAACAGAAGAGAAAGAAAAGGGGCAGAAAACTTATTTGAAGAAATAATAGCTGAAAAATTCCCTAACCTACTGAAATAAACAGACATCCATATCCAGGAAGCCCAGAAAGTTTTGAATAAGATGAACCCAAAGATATCCACACCAAGACATGTTATAATTAAACTGTCAAAAGTTAAATATAAGGAGATAATCTTAAAATCAGCAAGAGAAAAACAACTTGTTGTGTACAACAGAATCCCCAAAAGATTATCAGCAGATTTTTCAGCAGAAACTTTGAAGGCCAGAAGGGAGTGGCACAATATATTCAGTTTTGAAAGAAAAAAAAACTGCCAACCAAGAATACACTATCTGGCAAAGTTGTCCTTCAGAATTCAAGGAGAGTTAGTTTTCCAGATAAGCAAAGCTGAAAGAGTTCAGCACCACAAGACCAGCCTTACAGGAAATGTTAAAGAGACTTCTTTACACTGAAATAAAAATGTATTAATTAATAACAGGAAAGTATACGAAAGTATAAATTTCACTGGTAAATGCAAATATACAGTTGACTCCTAAATAACGTGGATTTGAACTGCAGGGGTCAACTTATACACAGACTTCTTTTCAATAAATATTTTCTCTTCCTTATGATTTTTGAAATAACGTTTTCTTTTCTCTAGCTTCCTTTATTGTACGAATACAGTATATAATACATGTAACATATAAAATATGTATTAATCAACTGTTTATGTTTTTGGTAACACTTCTGGTCAACAGTAGCCTATTAAGTTTTTTGGGGAGTTAAAAGTTATACACAGATTTTCAACTGCATGGAGGGTCAGCACCCCTAACCCCTGCATTGTTCAAGAGTCAACTGAATTGCAGAATAATCCAGTGTTGTAATGGTGGTGTATTAATCACTTGTAAATCTAGTATGAAGGTTAAAAGACAAAAGGAGTAAAAATAACTATAAGTACAATAATTTGTGAATAGATACAGAAGATAAACATTTGTAACATCAAGAACATAAAACGTGGAGGGGAGAGCAAAAATGTAGAGCTTTAGAATATATTTGAACTTAAGTTGTTATTAACATAAAACAGACTATTATAAAGATGTTTTTTGTAAGCCTAATGGTAACCACAAAGCAAACACCTACAGTCGATACACAAAAGATAAAGGAATCTAAGCACACCAATACAGAAAACCCCCAAATCACAAAGGAAGACAGCAAGAGAAAAAAAAAAAGGAACAAAGGAATTATAAAACAGCCAGAAAATAATAAACAAAATGGCAGTAAATCCATACTTATCAATAATTACTTTAAATTTAAGTGGAATAAATCCTCCAATCAAAAGACATAAAGTGGCTGAATGGATAAAGAAACAATACTATATGCTGCCTACAAGACACTACTGTCTACAAGAGACTCACTTCAACTTCAAGGGCACATACAGACTGAAAGTGAAGGGATGGAAAAAGATATTCCATGCAAATAAAAATGAAAAGAAAACTGAAAGAAAAAATTCCATTATATATGTATTTACCCACACATTTATCCATTCATCCACCAACAGACATTTAGGTTGTTTCCATATCTTGGTTATTGTGAATAATGTTGCAGTGAACATGGGAGTGAAGATCTCTCTTCAAGGTACTGATTTAATTTCTTTGGATATATACCCAGAAGTGGGATTTCTGGATCACATGGTATTTTTTTAATTTTTAAATTTTTGAGGAACATCTATACTGTTTTCCATGTGGTTTTACCAATTTACACTCCTATCAACAGTGTACAAGAGTTTCTGTTTCAGGATGAGAGTTCCTAACAATTTTCAACACTTGTTATCTTTTGTCTTTTTCATAGTAGCCATTCTCACAGGTGTGAGGTGATTTCCCTTTGTGGTTTTCATTTGCATCTCCCTGATAATCAGTGAGGTTGAGCACCTTTTCATATATGTGTTGGCCGTTTGTATGTCTTTTGAGAGATGTCTATTCAGGTCCTATTCCCATTTTTTATTTCAGTGTGAATGTATGTATGCATTTGCTATTGAGTTGTATGATTTCCTCATATATTTTGGATATTAACCCTTTATTAGATATATGGTTTGCATATATTTTCTCCAATTCTGTAAGTTGCCATTTCACTCTGTTAATTATTTCCTTTGTGATGCAGAAGGTTTTTAGTTTGGTGCAACCCTACTTAAGTTATTTTTGCTTTGGCTGTCAGTGTTTTTGGTGTCCTATCCAAAAAGTCATTCCCCAGATAAATGTCAAGAAGGCTTTTCCTTGTGTTTTCTTCTGGTAGTTTCATGGTTTCAGGTCTTACATTTAAGTATTTAATCCATCCAGTTTCTGTTTGGTAAAATGAAGAAATTCTGTAGATAGATAGGAGTGATGGCTGCACAACAGTGTGAATTTACTTAATGCCATTGAGCTGTACACTTGAAAGTGGTTATAGTGATAAATTTTATGTTACGTATATCTTATCATAATTTTAAAGGACAAATTTAAAAAATTAAGATTGGTATTAAAATTTTGTTTTACTAATGTTGTCTAGACTACTTAATATGTAATCTGTTTTTCTCATTTCCAAATCCTACCCAAATCTTTAAATTCCAGTTCTAATTTCTCCCAGATTTCTTCCAATCTCAAAATAATGTCACTTGCTTTTCTGGATTCCAAGAACTACTACTCTCTGAATGAGTTTGTAGACAGACAATGATTTTCTGACTGCTGATAGTTCTTTCAGTGCTATCATGAAGATTTAAATATTTATATCTATAAATAGTTATATTTATCTTGACTTCTACACCAGATTCAATTTTTATCTGAGGGAAGGTGGCAATATCCTATTCTTAGTGTCAGTGAAGAGGACGAGGCTCTAGAAGTTATGCCTGGGTTTAAATAATGAAGTATTTAAAAATACTCCATTTGTAGCTTATTGCACTGCTTCTTTCACTTGGTAGGTCTGAGGCCGTCCTACTGATAGGGCTATAGACACTTGTGGATCTGGTGTTTGCTCAAGGCTTAGGGCCACTGGGTGGGCATGGGATTAGGCCCATCATCCCATTGGGGAACCAGCCAACAAGAAGCTATTAAGAAGCATCCCACTTCACACTAGATCACAAAAGTGCACATGGGATAAAATCTCTGCTCCTGATTCATGCCTATGCCATCTCTCATTTTCTGACTCAGGATGGCATCGTTTTTGCACTAATTCCCTAGACTTTGTCAGCCTCAGTGATCACAGGAGAGTCCAAAGAATACACCATTTACTTTCTGCATTCCTGAAAGGTTGCCTTTATTTCCATGCTGATGTTTACCACAGCCACTCCATTAGCAGGGGACACTATGAAGGGTTAGAGTGAGATGAACCCTGTAGCACCCAGAGAAAAACGAGATCCAGCCCTAAGACCACAAACACTGCTTTTCCCTTGCCCATTCCCTGGAGATGCATTCTTTGTACAGATGCGAGACCAGAACAGTCCTCCTGAGAGCCTTAACGGCTCTCCTGCACTCCTTTCTTGATCACTCCCCACCATGACCAACCTCAAGCACAGAGAGAAAGAGGATGAAGGAGGCAAGATGTAACTACTTCTTCTCTGAAGACAGCCTAAAGGAGGGTAAGGATATGTGAGATGTGGAGGAAACCATCTTCAAAGAGTATTCTTCGGGGGATTCAATAGTGGGCATCCTTTTATGTTGTGTTTCAGGATGAGGTACCTCTATGGAGGAAATTGTTGGTTCATTTGCCTTCGAGGCAGGCAATACAGTTTGGACGGTGGCCTCTCTGGTGGCCTTCCAGGTGGGTGTTTTGATGGGTTCAAAGGCTTTGGAGGGTATTAGTTGTCTATCATTATCCTTTGCAGGCATCTCTGGTTTTGTGGTTTCCTTGACTGGCTCTGGTTTTCCGTCTGTCTTCTTGGGGGCAACTAAAAACTGGCGAGGGCCTGGGTGTTTCTTTATTCTGTTGGGTAAAGCTGGGTAGAGGGGTTTTAGAGTCCAAGGGCTTTCCAAAATTCGGGCCGGAGGCGCTATGGATAAATTTGAAGCTTCCTGATTCTTACTTTTTCCCTTTGGGAGTATTTCTGTATCTGCAGGATAGAAAAGACAAAAACACAGATGCCTCAAATGTCACTTCTCCAATCTTAACCGGTCATGTGATGAAATCTTTAAAATGTTAGTCCCTCATTTACCATCTCAGGTTCTTTCCCCCTAGTTCTTGCCCTACCTCAGACTTGATGCAGACTTTATCATGGTCCTCCAACTGAGCATGGCACTGGAGTTTAAGAGTCTACTGTGTGATGTTCTAGTTCCCTAATGGAAGCCCTCAGAAGACAGAGTGACATTTCCTTAAAGTTCATGCATTTTACAACCATTGCTTCCAAGTCAGTTTGAACGAAAAAATGAACACATCCTCCATTACAAAGAGGGCTTTTTAAGGCCAGAGACTTTGTCTTGCTTGTTACTACATACACAGTGCTCAGAAGTGTGTTACACAATAAGCGCTCAAAAAATAATTTTTATCTGACTGATTGAAAAAAATTGATGATGGACAATTTCTTCTAGTAGTGGAGCTAGGAAATTGACTCTTACCAAAGAGAAATTAAAAACTGGATAATATACAGAACCAAGAAAACATACTAAATAATCTAAGAATTTACAATATGGGGAGAACTGTGGGGCAAAAATCGAGAAGAAAGTGAGACTCCAAAGCAGGAAGACCAGAACTCGTTTTTTTCCTCCTGAATATAATTTCAATCTTGAAGAAACAGCTGCACACGTGGGTTTCATCTTAAGTCTGCTTTACAAGAGGAAGGAGATTTTTTTTATTACACTTGAATTTGTAGGTCAATTTCATAACAACTAATATCTATGATAGTTTTTCTAATTCATGAATGTGGTATATTGCTCCATTTATTTTGGGTCTTCTTTCTTTCAGTAAACTTTCGTAGTTTTCGGTGACCAATTATGTATCTTCTTTAAGAGGGCTTATAACATTTTCCTTAAATTTCTATTTTATGTTTTTATGCTGTTATAAATGCTATTTAAAATTTTTTAGTTTCCAATTATTCTTTGCTAATATAAAGACATACAAGTGATTTTTCTGTGTATTGACCTTGTATCCTGAGACATTGCTTAGCTCACTTATTAGTTCTATGTTTGTTTGCTGTCTGATTCTTTAGAATTTTTTAATGCAAATAATCATATCTGCAAATCAGGAGTTTTATTTCTTACTTTATGCATGTTATTTATCTTATTAAACTGGCTAGAATCTCCAGTACAATGCTAAATAGAAGTGGTGAAAGCAGATATCCCTGCCTTATTGCTGATCTTACAGGGAAAATATTTATTGCTTCACCATTAAAAATTATATTGGGTATATTTTTTGTAAATATCTTTGATCAGATTGAGGAAGTTTCCTCCTTATTCTTAGTTTGCCCAGAGCTTTTATTATAAATGGGAGCTAACTTTTGTCAAAAATGCTTTTTCTACTTTATTTTGTCAATAGGATGGATTATATTGATTAATTTTCAAATGATATATCCATCTAGCATTACTGAGATAAACTCCACTTGCTCATGATGTATTATCCTTTTTATATACTGATAGGATTCAATTTGCAAATATTTTGTTAAGGATTTCTATGTCTCAGTTTGTGGATGATACTGATCTATAAATTTACTTCTTGTACAGTCTTTGTTGGGTTTTATATGAAGTTATTGGTGACCTCATAAATCAGCTGGGAAGTCTCCTTCCTCTTCCTTTTTTTCTGAGTTGATACAAGATTAGTAGTATTTCTTAAATATTCCTTAACCAATGAAATTGTTTGGGCCTTGACTTTTTGAATTAAATTTACTGAGGTGACATTGGTTAATAAAATTATAGAGGTTTCAAGCATACAATTCTATCATACATCATCTGTATATTGCATTGTGTGTTCACTACCCAAAGTCAAATCTCCTTCCGCCACCATATACTTGATCACCTTTATCCTTTTTTACCTTCCTTCCTCCCTCTGATAACCACTAAACTGTTGTCTGTGTCTATGAGTTTGTTTGTCTTTTTCCTTTGTTGCTTTCAGTTTTACATCCCACATGTGAGTGAAATCATGATTCTTGACATTTCCTGATCTGATTTATTTTGCTTAGCATGATATTCTCAAGATCCATCCATGTTGTCACAAATGGCAGTATTTCATGTTTTCTTATCGCTGAACAATATTCCATTGTATATATATACCATGTCTTCTTTATCCAGTCACCTATCAAAGGGGCCTGGAATTTTCTTGTAGTGAGGTGTTATATATACAAATTGATTGTGACAGATTGTGGTTATTAAAAATTTCTATTTCTCTCAGTTCTGGGAAGTTGTGTATTTCAAGGAATTTGTCTACTTCGTTTAAATTGTCAAATTTAATGGCATAAAAATGTTCATAATTTTCCTTTTTATGTCTAGGATCTAAAGAGACATTCCTGTTTCCTTCATCATTCATCATATTGGCAATTTTTTCTCCCTGTCTCCTTCCCAATCCCCTCCCTCTCTCCCATCCTCCCTCCATCACTTGCATTTTACAAAGGGTATATTAATTTTATTACTTTTTCAAAGAAATAACTTTTCATTTTTTTCATTTTCTCTATTGTCTGTATCTTTTCTTTTTCATTGATTCCTGCTATCTTTAGTATTTCCTTCCTTTCCTTGGGAAAAATTTACTGTTTTCCCTTGATTCTTAAGGTAAAAACTTATACATTTCTTCCTTCTAACTTTTAAAGTTACAAATCTCCCTCAAGTCCTGATTTAGTTGTACTCCACAAATTTTACTGTATATACATTATCCTTTAGTTTACAATATTTTCTAATTTTCTTTGTGCTTTATCCCTTGATCAATGGGATGTACAAGGTGTGATCAAAAACTATGGTGAATGTTTAAATTTTAAAAATTTATTACAGTAAAAGACACATTGCTATTAATCCCCCTCAAGATACTCCCCCCTCACTTCGAACACACTTATCCCATCATTCTTGCTACTTTCTGAAGCAGTTCTGGAAGTCCTCTTTCACGAGTGTCTTTAGTTGCACTGTCGTGGCTGCCTCAGTGTCTTGAACCAATTCAAAACAGTTCCCTTTCATGGTCATTTTGACTTTGGGGAAAAACCAGAAGTCGCACAGTGCCAGATCCAGTGAATAAGGTGGATGAGGACACACTGTAATGTTTTTATTTGACAGACATTGCCGTACCAGAAGTGATGTGTGACATGGAGCCTTTCTGTTGTGATCACAAAATATGGTGAATGCTGCTGCCAAGTACCATCCAACAAAAAGGCAGGGATCTTTGACACGGGAAGTGGTGCATCAAACCTTATTAATAACAGTGTGTGACAAGTTTCAACTTGTTCGGTACAGTCAGTTGGGTGTGAGCTACAGTTGAAAGAAGGTGTATTTTAAAGTGTGCCATAAATCATACTCCATCATGACAATGCTCCGTGTCACACATCACTTCTGGTATACGGGAATTTCTGTCAAATGAACAGATTTTGGTGTGTCCTCATCCACCTTATTCACTGGCTCTGGCACCAGGTGACTTCTGGCTCTTCCCCAAAGTCAAAATGATTCAGGCCATCAACACAGCCTCGATAGTGCAACTAAAGACACTCATGAAAGAGGACTTCCAGAACTGCTTCAGAAAGTGGCAAGAATGATGAGATAAGTGTGTTTGAAGTGAGGGGGAGTATTTTGAGGGGGATTAATGGCAATGTGTCTTTTATTGTAGTAATTTTTTTTATTTAAACATTCACTGTATTGTTTGATCACACCTCACATAGAAACACATTAATTTCAGCATTTGGAGGGTTAGCTAGATATGTTATTAATGTTTATTTCTTATTTAATTTTGTTGTGGCCACAGAACATACTCTCTAAGATTTCAGTCTTTTGAAATTTATTTATTGAAACTTGTTTTGTGGCTTGTCATGTAGTCTATTTTGGCAAATAGGCCATGTCATGTACATTTGAAAATACTGTATATTCTGCGGTTGTTGCATATACTGTTTTATGTCAAGGTGGCTGAAAGTATTGCTCAGACACCTGTATCCTTTGTGATTATATGTATTTTTGTGTTAAGTTGTTCTTTTGGGTACTGAGAAAGGATTATTAAAATCTCTGACTATAATCTCTCTTTCATCCAGTTTTAATGTATTTTGAAGCTATGTTACTAAGTGCATACACAGTTATAATTATAATACCTTCTTGATATATTAACCTTTTCATCATTATGAAATCTTTGTTTCCAGTAGTTCTCCATGCTTTGAAGTCTATTTTTTCAGATATTATTTCTTATGTTGATTGTTTACATGACTTATCATTTCTCCAACCTTCCACTTTCATCCATTTGCACCTTTGTATTTTAAGTATTTCTTTTGTACATACCATACAGTTGGGTCTTGCTTTTTTCTATCTAGTCTGAAAATCTCTACATTTGATTTGAGTATTTGGTCCATTTATATTTAATGTAATTAATAAAATGGTTGGATTTATGACTACCATATTTGAACTTGTTTTTCACTTTTTTTTTCTGTGATTTTGCTTCCTTTGCTCTCCTTTTCCTGAATCCATCTGTTATAAGAGATATTCTCCTGCTGGCTTTGAGGAAGTAAGCTGCCATGTTGTGAGGGGACCATATGGCTAGGACCTGAAGGTAGACTCTAGAAGCTCAGAGCAAAACCCTGCCAACAATGATGAAAAGAAAACAGAGTCAACATCAGTCCTACAGTTGTAAGGAACTAAATTCTGCCAACAACCTGTGAGCTTGGAAGAGGACTCTAAGATTCAGATGAGTATGCAGTCCAAGCCAGCATCTGGATTGTGAACTCTAAGCAGAGGACCCAGCTAACCCATGTCCAGACCCCTGGCTCATGCAACTGTAAGATGATAAATTTGTATTGTTTTAAGCTGTTAGGATTGTGATAATTTGTTATACAGCAATAAAAAACTAATACATACAGCAATAGAACCTATCCAAATGAAGCACAGAAATTAAGTAGTCTAACAATAAAAATGAACAGTCTCAGTAACCTATGGGATAATGTCAAAGATATACATATATATACATATATATATATATATATATATATATATATATATATATATATATATATATGAAGAGGGGGAAAGGGCAGAAAAATATTTGAAATAATAGAAACTAAAAATATATCCAATTTGATGAAAATTATACTCTGATTGATCTAAGTAGTTCAGCAAACCCCAAGCACAATACACACAGATACAATCATATAAACCGTAACCAAATTACTGAAAACCAGTAGTAAAAGGAACAATCTTTAAAAAGCAGTCAGAGAAAAAGAACATATTACAAGCAGAAGAACAAAGATAAGAAAATGGAAGACTATCTTTTTTTTGAAGACTTTTCATAAGAAACTATGTAAGATGGAAGACAAAGGACTGACTTCTTCAACGTGCTAAAAAATACATCCTCAAGCTAGAAAGGTGCTGAATGCCTTCTGGTTGCAGCAGGTGCAGCAGGACATGACCATCCTGGAGCTGGTTGTGGTGCCAGATTGTTCAGGAGACTCTATTCCCCCTCAGTCTGAATCGATCTAGATTGAAGTTCTGACTTCTGTCCAGCCTTCGTTATTCCCTCCCTGATTCTAAACTTAGCCCTCCACCTACTAGGTGTTTCTTGCAAGTACTCAAACAGCCTTTTGATATATTTTCTTTCTGCTTAGATCAGGCAAAAATAGTTTCTGTAACAACCAACTAAAAACTCTTAAAACGGGAAAAATTCTTAATTTATTTTCTACTCATCTTATTTTCTTATCATTTCAACATGGTGGGGAGTTGGGGTCAAGTTAAGTGAATACTTTTTCTAAGGCATTATAGCCATTTCCTTCATCCAAATTTAGACAGTTCTTCAAATTTTCCTTCAAAACTTCTCTCCCATCCATGATTTCCTCACCATTTCCATGTTCTTTTCATTTCTTGGCTGAATTACTGTTATGGGCTGAATTGTGTGCTCCCCAAATTCACATGTTAAAGCCCTAACCCCCAGAACCTCACAATCTGACTATACTTGGAGATAGGGCCTGTAAAGAGGTGATTAATATAAAGCCATTAGGGTGGGCTCTAATCCAATCTGACTGAAGAAGAGAAAATTTAGACACAAAGAGAGACACTGGGGGTGCATGTGCACAGAGAGGAAAGGCTGTGTGAGGACACAGTAAGAAGGAGACTATCTGCAAGCCACTAAGAGAGACCTCAGAAGAAACCAAGCCTGCTGACACACTTATCTTGAATTTCTAGCCTCCAGAACTGTGAGAAAATACATTTCTGTTTAAGCCACCAGCCTGTGATATTTTGTTATGGCAGTCTTAGTGTACTAATACAACTACTGAAAATCATAATGTAACTGGAATACAGCCTTCAGACTTAATGGCCAGTATAATGATCTTAAAAATCCATGTCACTCAGAGTTATTTGAAATCTCTCTTCCCCTCTGCCCACCAGATTTGGATAATCTTCGTTTGACCCTTCAGTTTCACAGTATGAAAGACCATTGCCTTTTATTTAATTTATTCAAATTTTGAACTTATTTCTTCATGGTCCCTGTGGATCCATTCCTGACTCTAAGTGTTGTATCGATTCAACCCTCTGCCAGCTAGTGCCCAGCATCTCAGGATCTTCACCACTGTCCCCAAGAAATTAAATTGATTTATGATTTTTGTGATGGTACCAATTTGAGGCTCCAGGAGCTGTGGAAGGAGATCGTATCACGTACTGCACAGTCCTCTGCCTTCTAATTGGCTTTTCCTTTCACATTGCACTGGCTTTCCAAGCCCAAAACTCACTGTGTGATTATCTCCACAACCTTTTGAAAATTAAATCTAGCTTCCCTTCCCCTTACTAGACCCATCTCACTTCCTCAGGCCCTGAGTTCTGCTGCTGAATAACAAACTACTCTGTTATTCCATCCCTTTACACAGAAATCTAAGCATATTGCTCCCTTGTTTCAAACCCATTTGCCATCTCCTGGCTACTTATATGCAGAGCCTAGACTCTAGTACAGCTTTCTAGGGTCTCTGTAGTTTTCTCCCTCCATCTTCCAATACACATCACACATAACTGAAGCCCCGTAGAGCACATTCAGCCCTAACAGGCATGGGAACTATTCTGTCTTGGACCTAGGTGCCTCGCCCAATGATGTCAATTGCTATGCTTTTGTCTGCGTCCTCACTGCTCTGTGGGCCAGGATTCTTCTCTCTTAGGCAACCCACAGACAGCTTTCAGTTGTCTTCAGCCCTTCTCAGAGCATGGTGCAAAGTACGTATTCAATGAATGAATATATGAACAAGTTAACAAATAAACACCATGTTCAAAATCTTCCAAGGGGTCTCACTGTTTAGACAATGAAGTCCAAAAGGAAGCCTATATCGAGGGTCATCCAGAATCTCTGCCCCGGCTACACTTTTCCATTTCTCCCTGGTGCCAACCCCCGTCCTCCACATTCCCTTGCCTCTTGTCAGAGACGTGAGAGGCAGACCCTGTGCCCTGGGGGCAATGGTTAGGAGTCGGGTAGGCCTCTGACTTTACCTTGACTGCTGGTGCTTTCCAAGGCTTTTTCTTTTTTCTTTTCTCTCCACCTGGAAGGAAGCAGACTGCCCATGAGTCTCAGAGACCTCTTCCAAAAAGTCTATAAACCGAGGCAGTAGCCAGAAAAGTAACATTATCCGGTCAAATTCTCCCTTTGGAGGGTTTGTACTTTCCCCCTTTAAAGGATAACTCACTAATGAAGAAATGATGGGAATTATGAGGTCTACACAACCACGGTATCCTCCAGCTAAAATTACTGTATTTTGCCGTGTACACTTTTTTGCCCAAATTTGTGAGGAAAAAATGAGGAGGCACTAATAGTACTAATTAGGGGTAGTACTAATTCTGTATCTATATAAATGTTTTTAAGCCTTTTATTTATGCTTATGAGCTAAGTGTAACTCTAGAAATCAATAACAATATCTGTATGCAGAACAATACCCTGGAATACAATAATCGGTTCTGTTGAACTTATGATGAACTTGCAACAGCAGAGTTCTTGGCCTTCTATGCTGTGTCAATATTGTGAATTTGTTACTGGTCATAACATTTCTTGTACCTTGTATCTGTTCTTGTGTTTTGTAATTATTTGTTACATAAAATTTCTTATACCATAATATGTTAAAAAATAAATGCTAAAATTCCTTTATAATACTAAAAACAAGTACCCAAATGTAAACAAATAAAAATTTGAATTAAAAAATTAAAACGAAAGATTTTTTTCCCCCAGAAAGTGTAGGCCAAAAACGTGAGTGCACATTATACTTGGGAGCACATTTAACATGGCAAAATACGGTACTCGACCAGGGTGTTTCCTCTCCAACCTTGAACCTTGCAATCCTGTAGGATTTGCCCTGCAAGGATTCTCAAATGTCATTTTTTTTTGGACAAATAAAAAGACTGTGGTCTAGAAAGGGACAGTGATTTTCCCAGGGTCACCCAACAACTAAGGGGCAAATTGAGGGCTATAACTCAGCCTTCCCAGTTTCTGAACCTGCTCTGCACAGTACCCTGCATGTCCGTTTCGTGGGAGGTGGGAAGATGGAGGCACTTGTTCTGGGCAACCTTCAACCCCTGTCCCCTCCCAAGTGATCCACACTGAATCCATAGTAACAGGCTTTCACTTGGCTTTCATGAGCGTCCTTCCCCTTAGAACACTGTCTGTCTTGTGCTGAGGACGTGGAAGGGGTGTGAGGAGCTGCAAGCCACATGAGAAGAAATGAGAGGTTCAGCTTATTCACCCTGTCTCCCTGAGATCTTGCCATGTGCGATTACAGGAAGAGTGTAACTGATTTTTTTGTTTTGTTTTGTTTTTTTCAACTTTCCATAAGAACCATTTATACTTTCACTTTGGGGAAAAAACATTTAAAATTACAAATATATGCTTACCAATGAAAATAAAATATGGCAACAATGAAAACTGCAGAAACACCATCCGTGAGAAGCCACATGAACATATAGTAACCTGGTGTCTGCAAAACAGAAAACAAACTGAAGTCAAAGAACTTTACAGTGGCAAGGGATTTTCGATCATATGGGCCACGTCCCTTGCTCTGCCACCTGGGCTGGGGGTGGCGAAAAGCGGCGGCAGAAGTGAAGGAAACCTTGACTGCTGTGGTGGTCTCAAACACAGAGAGTACCTGCTGCTGTCCTAACAATCACCCCTTCCATGTGGGGGTGCTCTACAAGGGATAAGACAGTCCACACCCTTCATTTCCCTTGACCCTCAACACAGAGGCCTGAGGGAGTCCCAGCGAAGCCACAGAGCAAGTCTGCTCTGGACCCAGGACTCCAGCCCAAGTTTCTTGACTTCCAGTGCTCTGTGTATTCACGCTATGGCTTCCCATCCTGGCTGTACATCCAAATCTACCTGGGCAGCTTTTAGTAATACAGGTTCCTGGGTCGCCCTACCGACCTCAGGAATTAGAATTTCTCCATTTTTAACAAGCTCCCCAGGTGATGCTGATGCAACTAGTCTGTAAGCCAGCACTTAGGAATCATTGTTCTATACCATGATGCTTCAAGTAAGCATGCTGAATTTATAATGCTCCCTAAACTAACATGCCCCCTTCTCCATGCTCCTCGCCTGAACCACCCACTTCCAAGAGCTGCATCTCCTGGGTCTTCTTGTGTGAGTTTTACAATTCCCTCGTTTGATCCTTCCTTTCCTCCCCCACTGTTCCCTCTCCAATTTTACTTGATGCTACTGGAGCTGGCACTTTTTATTCTTTCTTAGGCCATTCTCTACCTTAGCTCAAGGTCTTTCCTTGGACTGAATAATATTACCGTATTTTGCCATGTATGATGCACACTTTTTTGACCAAATTTGTGAGGAAAAACTAAGGATGTGCATTATACATAGGTAGTATGTTTTTAAATCTTTTATTTATGCTTATAAGTTAAGTGTAACTCTAGAAATCAATAATGATATCTGTATGCAAAATAATACAGATATCGGTTGGAATACAATAATCGGTTTTGTTGAACTTAATGATGAACTTGCAGCAACAAAGAGTTCTTGACCTTCTATGATGCCTAAATATCATAAATTTGTTACCGGTACATAAAATTTCTTGTACCTTGTATCTGTTCTTACATTTTGTAATTATTTGTTACATAAAATTTTTTGTACCATTATGTTAAAAAATAAATGCTAAAATTCCTTTATAATACCAAAAACAAGTACCTAAATGTAAACAAATAAAAATTTGAATTAAAAAATTAAAACAAAAGATTTTTTCCCTGGAAAGTGTGGGTCAAAAATGTGGGTGCACATTATACATGCGTGCGCATTATACATGGCAAATACAGTAATATTAATAACAACACTAATGATCATGATAATAATAACCAACAATTAATGAGCATTTACAGAAGCTAAGGAAGAGTTCTAAGTATTTTCACATCTAATCCTCATAACAGTCCTACCAGGCTCTTAACAACTTCCACTAAACTGGGGCTCTTAATGCCCTCTGGGAAACAGACTGATGCTCCAGGCCTGCTGGCCTGCTCCAGGATGCCCCCCAGGAGAGCATCACCAAGCAACACCAAGAATCAGTTGTTCTTGCTCTTCAAATGGCTTAGAACAGTTGTATTCATTGTTATAAATGTTCAGTATAACTCAATGTTACTTAAATTTGTAAAACGAGTGAAAAAAAAGTATGTCATTTTCAAGGAAACTAAGTCAATGCTTTGAAAAATTGCATGAAGACAAAGTAGGTCATTAAAAAATAAAGTGCATTTGAATTAGGTGTGTGTGAAACACTATAGGAGATTGGGGCAGGTAAATTATAAAAAGCTGGGTATAATCCTCATTCAGATTGTTTCTCCTTATGACTAAATTCTTATTCTGCTTTAAAGAAATAAAACTTAGAAATCATAACTGGTTCATCTGGATATTTAAATAAGGAAGAGAATACAGAATCCAATCAGCTGAATTAACCTCAAAGAAGAGTTTGACTCTATGTCAAAAGGTGAATGAATATCTTAAACTAAAATAAAATGTGTAAGGTGTGTGTGTGGTAGATTATACGACCACAATATTCCTCCCTAAATGCAAACCCATATGCGCTGTGACTTTGCTATTCTTCCCCATCAAGAGGTGGAATCGGGTTCTCTCCTGCCCCACCTTGAATCTGGACTTGGCCACATGACTTGTTTTGACCAATGGAATATTAGCAAACATCACACTGGGGGAATTTGAAAAGTACACGTGCATTGGGGCTTGACCTCTCTTGCTGCTGGGAACCCATGGCCACCAGGTGAACATGCTCAAGCTGGCCTCCTTGAGGATGAGTGACCACTTGGAGAGAGACCCCAGCCAGCCCAGGTAAGACCCTAGACATAGGAATGAGGCCATCCTAGACCAGACAGCCCAGCCCAGCTGGCTCAGACCACAGCAACCACTCAATCATCAAACAAAATGTAACAAATATTTCTTTCTTGTAAGCCACTAAGTTTTAGGTGGGTTTTTTTGTTTGTTTGTTTTTGTTTTATGTAGGAAAAGCTGATAGACTGCGTATCTTTTTTTATGATTCCCCACTTTTAACTTTTTCAATTAACAGACCAAAGATCAGACCAGATTGTGTTGGATAAAAGTGCTTGTATTGTACTATTATCCCAAATTTACAAATAAGCAAACTGAGGCACAGACAGTTTAACTAACATTTCCAAGTATATACAATAAGTGGTAAAGCCAAGGTGTGCGTCTGCATATTCTAACAGCAGAGTGTGGGCTGCTTGGGAAAGCCCTTGGGTTACTGGCCCCACCTCCCTAAACAAAATGACATGGGGTCCTTTAAAAAAGCCCAGGCCTGGTGTTGAAGGAAGTTTTTTTACTTATACACTCTATTTTTTGAATTTTGAATCACATGAATTGATTATCAATTCAAGTATTAAAATGAAGTTTTATTTACACTATATCCAAAGAGGCAACTGTGAGACATTACTACTTTAGAGGAACAGGGTTATGGAGGTGTCTGTGTGTAGCTTTCTAATTTATGCATTTTTGTAATGACTAAATTTTATATAATGAACAACTTTTCTTTGTAATCAATTTTTTAAATTGTTAGAAAAATATATAGTACACACGTGCAGGGGAATTGTATAAGGACAAAGAGGTGGACAGGCTTCACCTTTACAAAGGGACCTGCCATCCAAGGTTTCCTTCAGGATCATCTCCACAAAGCTGCCCAAGCCCCCGAGAAAGAAGGGAACAGAAATTTTACAATGCCACCAGAGGGCCTCAATGCACTACTGGCCGTGTGAGATGGTGCCCTTAACCTTGATCCCCTCTCTCCTGATCCTCACTCTGAACAGGTCAAAAAAAGAGGCTAGTAAGACTGGAGGTACGGAGAAGGCAACCTGAAATATTTAGGCTTCTCATTTAGGCTTCTCTGTCTAGCTTTATCTTCATTCTGAATCTTGTATCATGCACCAATGTGCAAAAATCTTCATATCTTCCAGCTTCAGTTTTCTTATGGGGTAATGATAGCGGCCAACTCAGCAGGCTCAATTACAGAATGCAGAAAAAGCACATTGCCAAGATTCAATAAACGGCAATTATTAGAAAAATATTCATTTCTCCCTGAAAATCACAGAAGGATCTGCGTGAGAAAAGGGAGAATGCCACATCTCCAGGACCACAGAAGTTTCTGCTTTTCAGTAGCTCCCCAGAGGACTGCACAGCTGGCAATGTATGGATGGGGTAGGGGACATGAATTCCCATTGTACCAGACTTGGAAGAACAACCTGGACAACTAGCTTACCATGAAGAAATAAGGGTGCTTTATCTTCCTCAGGAGCTTAACGTTATCTGTGGTCACTGAGTGAATCCTGGAGCACCACGCCAGTGAGTAGAGCCAAGGTTCATTAACGAGGTATAAGTTGATATTGATGTTAGCTGCTTTATAATCTCTGGAACAAAAACAGAACCCACAGGGGATTTAGACTTAATCTGACTCCCATCATCTAAAAGGGGGGCAGCCACCATGTTCGTGAAAGGCTGTTTACATCACCAGAAGCAGCTGGCCCTGGGACAATTTATGACACGCAGAATGGGCTCATGTTGCAACGACATAAAGGACTGGATTTAATACCCATACTAATGGTGGTATGTTAGTAAACTGGATGTCCCAAGGGGGAAAAAGGGAAGGGAAAAGGAAGGGGAGCGGAGGGGCAGGGGAGGAAAAGAAAAGCCCTATTTGTACTATTTGCCAATTTCCATGGTGTAAATACTCCTACCATAGCCAATTTCAAGCTACCATTGGTAAAACAGGTTTGCAAATTTCTAAATATTTAATAATTGGCTCCCATGAGCTGGTATGAACAGCTCCAGCACACTATTATTGGGTAGCAGCTATACCTACTTCCATCAAAGCACTTGACAACCCTCTACTCTATCTACTTTCCTATCAGTCTTCTTTACTTGAGTATAAGCAAATTAAATGCAAGGACAATGCCATTCATCACTGTATATCCAGTACCTAGCATAATACTTGCTTTCATAAATAGTAATTGAAGGAATGCATAAACGAACACCAATCTGGTGAATATTTAAATTTCAAATATAAAGAAGTTTTACAAGCACTGAGTAGGAGGAATGGAACCCAACTTTTTTTCAATGTATTAAATATCAGTAGATACTTCTGCACCGTCTAGAGAGACAGGAAGATAAGTAGAAGAATATCTAGTAATGCTGGCCAAGTTGTCATTTTCAGGGATTAAATTTCTCAGAAAATATACCATGTAAGTGCCTTCCAAACATTTTTTTTTGAAAATTGAGTTGGTATAGCATATTGGAAATAGCTCTGTACAAGTTTGAGTTTGAATCCCAGCTCTGTCATATACTAGTGTGGCATGTTCTTATGCTCAATATATAAATGTAAGATAAAAATAATAATGCCACTTTTGCAAGAGTGTTGTCCATTAGTTATCTGGTATGACTCTAAGATAATTCTACAGATCACCTAATGATAAATTTTAAAATATAAATAAGGAAATAGTAGTAAAAAGCTACTTTTTACACTTTGAAACTGACACACACAAAAAATCATATTTCTGTATGTATATGAATAATGAACATATAAAGACTGAAATTAAAAACACAATACCATTAAAAATCACCCCCAAAATTAAATTATATAAACATATATACATATGCATATATATATATACATATATATACATACACACACACACACACACACACACACACACACACACACATAAACACATAAACAACCTGGATGAATCTCAAGGGAATTAACTGTAAAAAATACAACCATAACAGGTTATGTACTTTATGATTCTATGTATGTACCAGTCTTGAAATGACAAAATTATAGAAATGGAGAAAAACGTTAAAAAACAAGACAGGGCTGTCCCCTATCACCACTGCTATTTAACATAGTATTGGAAGTCCTTGCCACAGCAATCAGGCAAGAGAAAGAAATAAAAGGCGTCCAAATTGGAAATGAAGAAGTTAAACTGTCACTTTTTGCAGATGACATGATTCTTTATATAGACAACCCTAAAGACTACACCAAAAAGTTATTAGAAGCAGTAAACGAATACAGTAAAGTTGCTGGCTACAAAATCAACACACAAAAATCCACTGCATTCCTATATACTAACAATGAAATTTCAGAAAAAGAAATTTTAAAAAAAGCAATTCCTTTTGCAATGGCAACAAAAATAATAAAATACGTAGGAATAAACATAACAAAGGATGTGAAGACCTATACACTGAAAACTATAAGACATTTTTAAAAGAAATTGAAAAAGACACAAAGAAATGGAAAGACATTCCGTGTTCATAGATTGGAAGAATCAACATAGTTAAAATGGCCATATTACCCAAAGCAACATACTGATTTAATGCAATCCCCATCAAAATCCCAATGGCATTTTTAAAGAAATAGAACAAAATATCATCAGATTTGTATGGAATCACAAAAGACCCACAATAACTAAAGCAATCGTAAGAAAAAAGAACAGTGCTTAAGGTATCACACTCCCTGACTTTAGCTTGTACTACAGGGCAACAATAATTAAAACAGTATGGTATTGGCAGAAAAACAGACACACAGACCAATGGAATAGAACTGATAACCCAGAAATAAACCCACATAAATATGGACAGATAATTTTTGACAAAGGAGCCATAAACATATAATGGAGAAAAGAAAGCCTCTTCAATAAATGGTACTGGGAAAATTGGAAAGCCACATGCAAAAGAATGAAACTAGACTCAAAATGGATCAAAGATCTAAACATAAGACCTGAAACAATAAACTGCACAGAAGAAAGCATAGGTACTAAACTTATGGAACTTGCGTTTAAAGAGGATTTTATGAATTAGACTCCAAAGGCAAGGGAAGTAAAAGCTAAAATATATGAATAGGACTTTATCAAACTAAAAGCTTCTGCACAGCAAAAGAAACCATCAACAAAACAAAGAGGCAACCAACTGAATGAGAGAATATATTTGCAAACAACACCTCCAATAAGAGGCTAATATCCAAAATATATAAGGAACTTATATATTTTGTCAACAACAAAAAGATAAACAATCCAATTAAAAAATGGGCAGAGGACATGAACCGAAACTTCTCCCAAAAAGACATACAAATGGCCTACAGATATATGAAAAAATGTTCAACTTCACCTGCTATTAGGAAATGCAAATCAAAAGCACAATGAGATATCACCTCACCCCAGTCAGAATGGCTATCATCAACAAGACAAATAATAACAAGTGTTGGAGAGGCTGTGGAGAAAAAGAAACCCTCATACACTGTTGGTGGGAATCTAAATTGGTACAGCCGCTATGGAAAACAGTATGGAGGTTCCTCAAAAAATTAAGAGTAGAATTACTATATGACCCAGTAATCCGTCTCCTGGGTATCTACCCAAAAAATCTGAAAACATTTATTCGTAAAGATATATGTACTCCGATGTTCATCGCAGCATTATTTACAGTGGCCAAGACATTGAAACAACAAAAGTATCCTTTGATAGATGATTGGATAAAGAAGATGTGGTATACACACACAATGGAATACTACTCTGCCATAAGAAAAGATGAAATAGGACCATTTGCAACAACAGGATGGATCTTGAGATAATTATGCTAAGTGAAATAAGTCAGACAAAAAAAGTCGAGAACCATATGACTTCACTCATACGTGGCAACAAAGGAACAACACAAGCAAATAAAGAAACAAACTCATAGACACAGACAACAGTTTAGTGGTTACCTGAGGGAAAGGAGAGAAGGGGAATGATAGAAGAGGGTAGAGAGGGTCAAATAACACGGTGATGGAACGAGAACTGACTCCGGGTGGTGAACCCATAATGAATATACAGATGATGTATTATAGCAATGTACACTTGAAATCTATGTAGTTTTGTTAACCATTGTCACCCCAATTAATTTTTAATAAATAAATAAAAAAAGATACGGAGAACAGATCAGTCATTGTAAGGAGTTAGGGTCTGAGGGAAGGGAAAGGAAATGAAGATAATTTCCAGAGCACAGCATGTAAGGATGTTGATGATAAAAGCAGCAGCTAACATTTATTGTGTTCTTAATATTTGCCCAGCATTTTACTATGTGCAAAATATGAAGTAACTCATTTAATCATTTAACCATTGCATCAGATTACTGTTATACTCAATTTACAAATAAGAAAACTGACAATTAGAAACGTGTCCAAAGTCTTATGTGTAGCTGATGGGTAGCCAGGATTTATAAAAGAGCCTGTAGTCTACCAACCACAGAACCTGACACATAATAAAAGTTCAACAAATAGAAGGTATTAAAATTGTTTCTCAACTTCTAGATTAATCTAAATTATGATTCAGAAGAAAAGGAAATCATTTAGAGCCATTTTCTCTTAGAAAAAAATTAAAACAAAAACAAAAACAGAAGAACACTAAAAATACAGGAGTAGCTGGGCAAAGAGAAATCTGGTTGGGAACTAGAGGTAAAACACAATTTTCCAATGCTAAAAAATGACGTATTTTATAAACCACACCATGGCCAAGAAGCAGGAAAAGCAGGAACAGAAACAGAGGTGCATCCCACAGCTGAGTTCACAGCTTGAGATGCAGAAAGGTATCTAGAGGAATTTTTATTAAGCCCAAGGAGATTTTGGATACACAAGGAAGACATTGTCTTGGAAACATTTAGAATGATCTGAAAACATTTTAAAATCTAAGATAAAGGAGATATGGATTAAATTAAGCAGTGATTAATAACAGTTAAGTTTGGAAAAGTTACCATTTTATTCCCAGGTGCTTTTAATTCCGAAAATCTGTCTCTAATTATATGTTTATAAATATGGTGGTTAATAATTTTAGTTTCTTCTCATGCTTGGCTGTTTTAAGTTTTTTAAAATAATGATTTAGCAATGTTCTTAATTATGCCTATAAGAAACCTGACTATGTAGATTACAAAGCTATTTGTGAGGTACTGCAATCCATCTGGTAATGGCAGGAGAAAAGAAACATCTTTTTGAGTTCTGACTTTTCAATGATCACCTTATGTAAAACCAAAAACGCCAAGCACACCAAACGTGTGTGTTGAATGATGAGAGAGTAAAGCACAGAGGAGAAGGGGCAGAAGACTATGTTCCAGGGACATAGTTTATACTCAATAAATGTTTGTTGGCAGAGGGAGGAAGGGAGAGAGAGAGGAAAGGGCAAGGAGGAGATAGTAGGGGACTCCAAAAAGATAGCCACACAGAAATCCTGAGATGAGAAGGGGAAGCTAAGTAGCTCAGTTAGCATGCAGGTTTTATGCGAGTAAGGCAGCACATGCCGAGAGTGAGGTGGTCAAACACTTACCTCAACCCACTGTAGAACAACCTCTTGTAGTCAACATTTATTTTAGTGATATTTTCTTTTGCAAGGCGTTCAATGGAGTATAACCGACCCACTTGCTGAAAACCAGGAGCTTTCAACTTGACGAAATGCCTATCAAAAGCTGTCAACCAATAAATCTATAAGGAGAAACAGGACGTCTTTCAGTGGATAATCAACAATCTAGGTACACACAGCCCCATGTAGAATAGCTGGAGCCCCATTCCAGCACTGGTAACAGTCTATAGGGAGCAGAGAGAGATTCTAACCCTTGGCCTAATATTGTCTAATGAACTCTTATAATGAGGCTTTCATCAGGTTGTTCTGGAGATGAGTTTTCTCAGGTAACATCATGGGTCAAGGCCCATTGTGTGCAGATAGCCTGACACCAGCCAAAGTGGATGAGGCTTTGGTAGGAGTGGATGAAAGGTGGGAATCATAAACATCTCCTCCTCTGGCTCAAAATCATCTTTGAGGGGGCTCATTTCCTGACAACAGGGAATGCTATTATGACTCATCCGTGAAAATAGCTCCATTGGCAAAATAACACATACTTGTTTCACTCGTAGCACTCTTCCATATTCTGAGAATTGAAGAGATTTAGAATGATTGACTATCCTAATGCAGAGAGTTGCTTCTGAAAAATATGATGAACAAATCTCTGCTCAAATAAGAACCAGCTGTTCTTTCCACATCATTAACTGAAGCCACGTCCTCAAAGCCTTAGTGTTCCCCAGGCTCCTTCTAATAGTTCTACGTTGGTGATGGCCCAGGTCACATCATGTAGTCATTACACACATTCCTTTTTAACAGAGTGCTGATATTTCATTTGGTTTGGAATAGCAAACAGCCTCAATGTTTTTCCCCACTGAGATAAATATAAGTGGATCATTCTTAGATTGTCACATATGAGCAATAATCTCCATTTCTATAGGGAGTAAATTTATTCAAGGATCTCAGGGAAGATCTACAAGACAGGGCAGGTCCAACTGTTGTGCTCCTGGGACAGGCTACCCGCCTCCCAACCTCTACCATCAATACTGAGATAGACGTACCAGATGTTGCTCAATTTTAGACTCAAGGATCACTCTTACTACCCGGCGGACAAATGTGTTTCTGAGCGGATGTTTTGGTGGAGGGGCGTTCAGATCAAATATCACAAATTTTTTCTCCTTCTTTGCAAGTTCCAATAAGTCACTTAGTTTTGGAATCATCTGATGTCTTGCTTTTTCTCTGTCAGCCTTTGATAAGGGTTTCATGTTGTAAAACGGTTTGGACTAAAAATAAATAATCAGAGAATACACTGGCTCCTATTAAAAGCATTTTCCAATCCTCCTGCTATACAGCCCTACAACCAGCCCTACCGCCATGTTGCTCCATTATCATTGAACCCACCGGGCCCTCTGAAGTACTGGTCCTGAAATAAGAGTTGCCAAGAAGAGAAATTAAATGTAATCTTCATAAGGTAATAAGGGTATTTGGAATGATTTTGTCTATTACTGAAGAACCTGTTGTATTTGCATTGAAAGACCTTCATGTTCCTGTCTTGACCTTCCTTTTCAGCCTTTTTTTCTATAACACAAGGTAATATAATCCCTTTTTGGTTACACTGGCTTCCACCATTTGCTCTCACTGTTCTAGTTTTGTGTAATACAAAGAAAATAGGCTTTGGCCTGTTAAAATCCTACCCTCAACTTGCAAAGCCCAGTTCAAATGCTACCACCTTCATGAAGCCTTCCTTAAATATTTCTGAACTAGAGACTTTGATGGTGTTAAACTCCAATGGCCCATTTTTGTGCCTCTGTAATTGTATGTCTCATTCTGCTTTATATATACAGTTATTTGTATATATCTTAGACCAGATTCAAATCCTGACTTCATATGCTTCTTGCTGTGTAACCTTAGTAAAACCATTTAAATTCTCAAAGTCTTCATTGCCCAAACTGTAAAATGGGGAAGGAGGGAGTCATCTATGTATTTCTCAAGATTATTTTGAAGATTAAATATTATAAAATAATTACAGGGTGTAGGAGCATGTCTGGGACATAGAGAAGAGTACAAGTCACTTAGTTCCCTAACTTGCTACTGCTTCAACTGGAGTGTAACTGCCTCACCGTAGGGACTGTTAATTTTTCTTTGCAATAAAAAGCATTTCATCTTATACCTCAGTCCATACATATATCAGCTATATTAAAAGTAGTAGATGGCTACTTTTATTGTCATTTACCAATTACAGGCCATTTGTACATGAAGTTAGTGGTAAAAGGCTTTCTCTCAGGAGAAGCAAGCACTAGCCACCTCACATTTTCTTAAGACTCAAGTAATCTCTCTTGTTCTCTACACAACTTTATCTTCGTTCTCATTCTCACCCTTTCTATTTCTTCTTCCCTTGAGTTCCTAAACAAGCTGCTCTTTCTCACCTTTTTCTTAGGGAAGAAACAATCACACTGCACGGTATCTCCATGCCTCACCAGAAGGCAGATCATAGAAGCAGAACTGAACCATACTCCAGATCTGAGTTGAGGTCTATAATGGAGGATTTAATTCATCCTCAGGATAGAAATTCACTTCAGGATTCAAGATTTTGTTAGACTCTACCAGATCTAGACCAACTGATTCATTTCATTGTTAAAAGAACAGAACGGCAAAGATCAAGAGAGGATTTAAATAACTTAGCTGTGCACATTTTTTAAATGTCCCTGAATGGGCAAAAAGAATAGCAAATGCATTATACGAGGACATTTATGAAGTCTTTCTTTTAAAAATAAATTGGACAAGAAATTCAAAATAGCAAAAATAATAAAGATTAATCAACAGGAGAGTTTAAAACTAGACTCCAGTAAGCTTTACATGGTGTTGGGGGAGGGGAGGTTATCTAACAGCTGAAGTAAATGTCTTTTTTTGTATCAAAAATAGGGGAGTTAGTCAGAAAAATAATCTGGAATGGGACAATGGCAGTTTACACTATCTCCAACATGTGGTTGAACACTTTCAAAAAGCCCAAGGAAGAAACAAGATAGAAATGACAACTCCTTGGTTCTCTATGTTTGTGCTTAGAGAAATTACAAGTAGAAGGGCCATTGGATGATTCAATGTATCATACTGTTTAAGAAATAGGAAAATTAATCAAAATCTGCCCAATAATGCCACTTAAAGGAAACCACTCACCAGACAATTTGAGGAGAAGTATCTGGAAATAGAGATGAACAACAATACGGTTTACTGTTGAAACAGGTGCCACTAACTTTACTATTAACCCCACTACCATGGAAAGTTGGATTGCTCAGAGTATGAATACCACTGAATCAGTAAGAAGTTCTAACAATCTGAAATCCTTTTCCATGTGCCGTAAGTATAAAGGTTATTTTGAGGCCATTGTCTGAATACTCCTTCTCTATGGCACTTTCCTACAAATTTCATCATTAAGAATCTACTTCACAAGAAGCACCACCAGAAGAAATGTACCACAGACAAAATTTTCAGGGATCAAAGATAATTCTACTGCACGATATCAAATTATAGCTATGGTATTAGTATAGTGATTCAAAATATAACAAATAATTGATCATGGTACCAGAACTCCTGCGGGGGAAAGAGGCAGAATAATTGGAGTGAAACCCATGAGACTCTAGATTCACTCTGTTGATAGCGTTGCCTAAAATCCTCTCAGTAAGCCAACTTATGACAGACTTGATATAATAAGGATTAATTATCGCTTGCATTAGTCCAAGCAATATGTCTGTTTCACCTGCTTTAAAAAAACCCAAAACTGAGATGGTGAGGATAAAGGTTCATCCAATACCTGTGAGCTATTAACCAGAGTCACACCTCATTTTCTAGTACTGCCTAACCCATTACACTCTCTTGGTCCAATTTCTACTTTCTTTTGTGTCCTTGCTGATGAAGATAGTCAATATTTATTGCCTTCACTAGGGAAAAATCAACAATTTACCTGGAAAGTTATGCTTCAGGCATTTACTGACAGTCCATGCTACTCCTTTCAAGCCAAACCAAGATCTTAAGGATATGCAGCAACCCATCTTGAAATTCTCAGATTGATTCAACAACCCTATTTACAAAACTTCTAAGGAGAAATCTTAATTCTACAAAATAACAGGTCATTATTCAGGGTTAATGAAACTTATTCTGTCAAGGGCCACATACCATATATTTTTGACTTTGGGAGACATAGTCTCGTTCACAACTATTCAATCTGCTTGTATATAATTCATAAGTGAATGATAATGGCTGTGTTACAATAAACTTTATTTATGAACACTGCAATTTGAGTTTTATATATTTTTACACATCATGAAATATTATTCTTTTGTTTTTTTCCCCCCCACCATTTAAAAATGTAAAAACCATTCTCAGCTCACAGGCTGTACGAAAACAGCCAGTGGGCTGGATCTGGACAGCAGACTGCAGTTTGCCAACCCCTGACCTACGCCATGATATATTGGCTAAGAAAGGATATTAAGCAAATGAGAGATTATAAATTATCCAAAATTATCCAAGGCTGACCACTGAAGACAATTAAGATGATTTCTTGGATAAACTGGGTCTTCTAAAGTATAGGTAGCAAGCTTTTTTGAAATAGGCCACTATGTGATTTGACTTAATCAAACATATTGGAACCATTCTCATGAAACACAGAAACCAAAAGACCTTCAGTGATTTCAAAATATTTCTTCAACAAACCTGTTTGCTGATATTCCGTATCATCATAAACCTTTCTTTTTGAAAGTACACAAAAGGAGAGGCCACGGTCTACGGGCATTAACTCAACAGCTTGGCATACATCAAAGACACTGCTTTTTATTGTCTATCCCCTGATCCAGCAGCAAGGCGCTTTATCTTTCCTCAGAAAAAAAAAAAAATGCAGTCTTGGCTAAACTAGTCTAAGAATTTTCAGATCCTGTATTAGGTTCACATTTCTACTTTATGGTACCACATTCAATACAATCCCTGTTGTTAACTTAAAATGTGCAATATTTTTATGTTAGTTGATTAATACCACACACTTTCTCTTTCTCAAATGACCATTCACCAATGTAACACTTTTAATACAGCAACTGTGTTATCTTTACCAGGGAAGGAAAACTCATGATCTCTGTACTTAGAGGACTACCCATGCCTGCAACAATTCTTTTGGATGCTCTTATACAAAATCTTGATTTCATATTGTTTATTGATAGCTTTTATTTTTAAAAGATGGTAATAGGCTGATTATGTGATACTTTTTCTAGATTCTCTTATAGAATCTAGAATCTATCCATTACCAGATATCAAATTGACTCAAGTGGCCAAAATATGGCCCTCTCTAGGGCATGTGACATTGGTAAAAGTAAAAGAGGTAAGTATATCCATTGATTGCTTGTTTGCTTTTAAAGTAGTTCACAACTTGGAATGGTATAGGAAAAAAAGAGGTTTTCAACCTCTCCAGTTATCTGCATTAAAAAAATGAATAACAAATATTCAAATGACTTATGCCTTGAAGCTTCCCAAATAAGTTGCTATTCTAAAGGTACAGGTCCACAGTACAAGAGACATTAGAGGAAATGCTTTAGCAGATCATCATACTAAACAGAATGATCTGACTAAAGACCTTAGACAAGGGCCTCTTATAGACAAGAAAGATCAATTTGCAGAGTTCAAGAATTGCATCATTAACACACAAAATGTGGCCCCCAATTCTGAAAAGAAACACTAGAACTAATCAAATTGCCAGATTCACGGTGGCTACCGGGTAGTACCAATTAACCTCAAATAGACACTTCCCCAAATCCTCATGATACAACTCATCACAGTGGGAACAAATGAACTGCAGTATTAAACACTGACGGGGCAACTTTTCTAAGATATCTGAAGATGTGACCAGTTCTTTCCTCGTGTGAATCCAACATAATCCTGAAAAAAACTGTGAAAATGAGTCATGGATTAGAGCCTTGCTGAAAGGGACACTTTGAGGATCTCGAAACAGATTTTGTAGTTTCTTCCCTCTGTGGGTAATGAGTTTGTACTAGTAATTGTACGATTATTTTATGGATAGGCTAAAGCATTTCCCCATTAAATAGCAACTGTAAATTAAAATGGCTGTAAAAACTATTATGTATTTGTGTTCTCTACCTAAGCTGCTCTAATCTAGCTATCCTGTGATAGGAAAAACATTTTACTGGGATATTTATTTTGAATTATGCAAAATTTTGCTCCTCACTAAAACATCTCCTTTCCTTACACACACCATACTTGGGGAAAGTAGGAAGAATACATGAAACATAAATACTGAAATCAGCCGAACTATCAAATACCCTTGAAATTCCATGCCCCTACATTCCATAAGACCCATTTTGTCTCATGCTTTGGGTTCTTTCCAATCAGATAAGTCTTAGATTATCTCCCTGTCAACTAGTCACATGCAGCTCCATGTTTTGGGGATATCTCCACCCAAATTTCATATCAGTCATTTATAAAAAATTCTTTTAGCTAAATATTATAGAGGATTATCCAAGATACCTCTCACTAACAGGAACAGGCTCAAAAATAGCTCATAGAAAGACTGCCCTTGAACATCACTGGAAAGGACAATATCAGATACTCTGAACTCAAATAGACTAGTTAAAGTAGAAATAATCAATCCTGGATATAGTTCCCAACTAAAATGATATCACCTATCTACAAGAATTGGAAAGGTACAGCCATTAGAGATCATAAACGTAACTTCTCCGGATAAATACTAGAAGTCAACAGCTGAGCCAAGACCTTTGGAACTAGCAAACAACTGCATGAAGTAGGAGAGCTGCCATCAAAAAGCAATGGGAAAGATTTTCCTAATAAATGCTAAATTCACCTTTGAATGCTTTTGTTCTTTATCTTGTCATACTTTTTGTTTTTACTCGCTTGAGCTGATACACTGCTGATTTAGTCTATCATGTTCCTCGAACTAAAAACAATAATTTGCCTAACTCTAAGATTGTCTAGACAACTATCACTCTAACTACAACTCAGCTCCACCAAACTATTACTAGTGGAGACAACTTGAAAATATGCTGGACATATCATCCCTTGTCAACTCTTAACAAATCTGAAATGAATGCTTCTAAAGTGAATTTTGGCCAAAAATATTCTAACCAACAGCCTTAAAGAGATGTTAGACTGCTATCTATTGAGATAGATAGATAGATAGATAGATAGATAGATAGATAGATAGATACATACATACATACATACATACATACATACATACATACATACATATAAAATCCCTAAAAAGACTCAAAAATTTAAAGCTATGAGTTATTCCTATGAATGGAACAAAGTTCAAATTATTCAGGTATAGAAATAACTGAAGATACTATAAGATGTATTGTATAATCTGTATTAGTTTCCGAGGGCTGCTATAATAAACAACTACAAACTTGATGAGTTATAAAACAGAAATTAGCAAACTGAAATGAACTCTAGTTTAGCAATATCACAAAGTATTGCAATTGCCTGTTTCATATGCTAGCCTGTGAACTCCATTAAGGCTGTGTGTTTATGCACCATTGTATTCCTTGTGTAGTGCCCAATAGGTACTCAATAAATATATTTTGAATAGTAAGAAGATAGAATGAAGAAAAAAATGTTTCCTAGTCTGCCTCATCTATGATTGTGAGCTACTCAAAATGCCCAGGAAATTGTAATGTACATGGTAGGTACACTGTAAACGTTTATGAAATGCTTGGATAAAAAGGAATTAAATGACAATGATAAGTTTAAAAGTTTATCTTCAGAATTTCCAGTGACTGTAGAAAGCAGTAATTAGATTGACTGCATTACTGGAAAAGCCCACTTGCCAATGCTATAGTCCTGCTACCAACTGGAATGAAATCTGTGTATGCTTGACTATCTTCATCTAAAACCTTTATCTTCAGGAGCATCACATGACCTCATATAGAAGAGCGATTCAATGCAGGATTGTTGAGCTGGGGAATGTGTCTTACCTGTGATTGTAAAAACCATTTGCCTGCATTCAGAGTCGACAGGAAATCCCAAGTGAAGAAAGCAGCAGGTGTTAAGGAAGCATTTGGCATGACCTCCTTGATATTGGTTGTTCTTCTCAGGTCATTGTCATGCATGAGAAAAGGCACCTCATCATAACTGTAGGCAGAGGGGGAAAAGAGGAGAAAGGGTGGATAGGCTGAACTCAGCCATCTTGGCAGATAGGGTTCTCAGAAAGCCCATTAATGTCACAAATCTTACTATGGTTCCTTATTCCTTTCAAAATCTCAGCAAAGGCTTAAGTACCAGTCATTTACACTTTGTTGTCAATATTTTTCTGTTCTAGGGATCAATCTTTTGTGACATATAACAATCATATCAGTGATAGTGAAGGTGGCTTCCTTATCCAGGGCTTTCTGGCATTAAGAAAATAGTAGGTACAGTAGAGACCTGAGAGTAAGGTGAGTTGGGTGGTGATGGGACAAGGTCCTGAGTTCCCAGAACTATACTAAGAAGGTATCAGCACAATCTTCCCACGGTTTTCTGACCCATTTTCCAGCTTGGCACCTGCCCTGAGTATTTCTGGTCCTAGATGCTTCACATCAGATGGTATCACTAAAGTTCCTGGTTCTGTTATCTGCTATTTGCCTTGAAGGAGCTCCGCATTTATGAAAATCTCTCTTCCTTTCCCATTAAAATACCTATGAAGAGAACTCTATAATGGCCATGAGGAAGTAACAGGGTTGAGACTTAGCCTCCTGCCCATAAACAACTAAAAAACTGGACAAAATAAGGGAACTATCTTTTCAGCCAACAGAACAACAGGGAGCATAGTATGATGATCTCTGAGAAAAGACAACAAATGCAATAAGCTCTACCATCACCCAGGCTTCCTTCTTATAGTTGAATACTGGACTGTGGCACAGAGAGGGGGGACCTAAAAGGCACCCAGCCATTGTGCTGAAATGAGGAGAAAGAAACCAGATTAAGCAGAGGTCAAGACAGCTAGAATTCATGTGCTAGAGTCCCATACAGGATGGAGCTATGCAAAAAAAACAGAAAAAAAAAAAAAAAAAGAAGAAGAAGAAGAAGAAATAAAAGAGTTCTAGGGAAATATGTACAGATGTCCCTTCAGTGTATGGCTAAATATCAATTTGTACATATGCAGAGTAAAACTCTATGGATCTTGTAATGTCCAGCATGTAATGAAAATTTACCAGACACGTAAAATAGCAGGAAAATGTAACCATAACCAGAAATTACTCCATAAAGAAAACTTGGAAATGAAAGAGGTAATAGAAGTAGAAATTAAGGGTATTAAATGATGTAAAGCAAAAATACACATAATTTATATGATAGATGAAAAGAAAAACATGAACATAATGACATAGTAGTAATATATTCAGAAATGGAAATTCTAGAGTTGAAAACGTACAGTAACTAAAGTGAAAATTTCACTAGATGAAATTAACAGCAGATTAGATATTACAGATCATGTAAAGATCAATAAATTTGAAGATGTAGTAACAGAATCTATCCAAATGACCTGTGAGACAATATCAAGCAATATTATGTATGTGTGATTAGATCCTAAAAAGAGGGGGAACAGAAAAAAAGAAATAAAAGTTAAAAAAAATCTTCAAAATTTGATGAAAATTATGCATTAAGGGATCCAAGAATCTTAATGAATACCAAAAAGGATAAATACAAGAGTACACACACACACACACCCCCCACAACATTACCATATTTCCCTGAAAATAAGACCTAGCCAGACAATCAGCTCTAATGCGTCTTTTGGAGCAAAAATTAAGACCTGATATTATTATATTATATTGTATTTATTATATTTATTATATATATTATATTATATTATATTATATTATATTATATTATATTATATTATATTATATTATATTCCTGGTCTTATAACAAAATAAGACCGGGTCTTATATTAATATTTGCTCCAAAAGATGCATTAGAGCTGATTGTCCTGCTAGGTCTTATTTTTGGGGAAACATGGTAGGGATTACTATAACAAAACTGATGAAAACTGAAGAGGAAGAGAAAATCGTCAAAATAGCCAGAAAACTGGGTATTCACATGAAAATAAAATTGGACCTTTATCTAATACCATATACAAAATTAACTCAAAATGGATCCACAACCTAAATGTAAGAGCTATCATAAAACAACAAAACTCTTAGAAGAAAACATAGGGGAAAACCTTTCTGACATTGGATTTGGCAATGATTTTTTTGGATAAGACAACAAAGGCACAGCAACAAAAGAAAAAATAGACAAACTGGCTTTCGTGAATATTTAAAATTGTGAATGGCTAATAAGCATATAATAAGATACTCAACATCACTGGTCACTTGGGAAATTCAAATCAAACTATAATGAGATATCACCTCACACCCATTAGGATGGCTACTCTCAAAAAAGAAAACAACAAGTGTTGGCAAGAATATGGAGAAACAGAATACTATTCTGCCATAAGAAAAAATGAAATACTGCCATTTGCAACAACATGGATGGATCTTGAGATTATTATACTAAGCAAAATAAATCAGACAGAAAAATGTGACATATAGATGACATATTACAGAATCGTACACTTGAAACCTCTGTATGAAATTGAGTAACTGATCTAGACTTGTGATTATAAGTTCAAATCTCATTACATTTACTTAAAAATTTGAAAGATACAAGCACATTTAAGGTTTACACAGTTATACATTTAACATATTAGATTTATAAGAAGTACTTAAGCAACCTTGAAAAGAATTACGTTAGTAAACTGCCGTACCAAAAGAAGAAAATATATTAAATACATAACTGCAGTTTAAAACATTTATTTACTTAATGAAAACAGTATTAAGTTTTATTCAAAGGTTCTCAAAAATGATGGTTCAAATGTTAGACTTATAAATGCAATACGGTTTTTAAGTAAATTTAAAAGCTTAAGTAAGAACTAGTGTCCTGAATTTAATAAATTGAATACTTATTTTGATTTCAACCAAAGTGAAATATTTCTGGCACACAAAAATCACCTTAAGGCACAAAATAAACTTATATTTAACACCAAAAAAAGGGAAAATGAAAATGTTTCATACAAACAAAAAATAGGATAATTCATTTCCAGCAGAACTGCACTATTAAAAAAAAAATTAAAAGATACTCTTAAGCAAAAAAGTAGATACCAATTGGAAATTTGCATCTACACAAAAGAATGAAGAGTATGAGAAATGATAAACATCTGAGTAAATATTTAAAACTATTTTTCTCATTTTTTAATGTTTAAAAAGACTGTTTAAAGCAAAATATTAATAACAATATATTCTGATATACCTAACAATAACAGGTCAAACAATAAAAGAAGTGAAATGGAAATACACTGTTAAAAGATTTGTATTTTACACAAAAAAATGTATAATATTTAAAGAAAGAGGTGATAACTTAAAAGATTATATTGTAACTCTAGTGCAACGATTAAATAAAAGACGTATAGCTAATAAGCCAACAGTGGAGATAAAGTCCTAAAAAAATACTCCATTAATCTAAAAGAAGGCAGGGAATGAGAAAACAAACAACAAAATATTATAGTGTACTCACCCCAGGTGTAAAATGTAAGGGAGGTCCTTCCCCCAAAAAACCAGTAACTGAGATAAATACTATTTTAATGCAATTATTTTAAAAATCTAAGTTAATGTAAAAAATCCATGAGAAACAAAATATTAAATTTTAAATATAGACAGAATTGGTATTTCTGATTCTTCCTTTTGCCTCAGGCTCTAGCATGGCTTGGCATGGCACATCTGTATTGAAATATCTGACATTTTGATCATCATGGATGGTAAAAAGGGTAGGCCAATAATGAGAGAAATCACTGATCTCTCTTCCCCTTCTCCCCCCACACACAGTTCTTAGGTACAATATTTACAACTATTTCCCTTAAAACACTATGTAGAGGCTGAGTTGGTGGGAAAGGCGTGGGGAAACAGGCCCACATAAGCTTATTGGGATCTTTCAGTCTCGCTGCCTCAGCTCCCATTGACTCCCAGTGACTCCTGGCAAGATTTCTCCTTTTGGCCCATTCAAAGAGGGCCACAGTGCTTCAGAGAATGTGACCGCCTTCTCCAGAGAGGTTGCTCCATGCTCAGTGAGGGTATGGCTGGCAGGCTTTATGCTAAACCTCAGCAGCCAGAAGTTCTTCGCATAGATTCTTGTAAGGGCCTCCCACTGGCTTTCTCTCAGACCCTAAATACCTGTTTACCTTACTCGCTTTTGAGGTCTCCTCCTTTGCAAATGTTTCCTCCTTTACAAATGTCTCCTCCTTTACAAATGGTTCTCAAAAATATATTCAAATGAAAGTTTCATATAAACGTTTGACATTTCTTAAGAATGTGTTTGCAATTTTACAAAGTGGGGTGAACATTCTGTCCAAGTTCACTTTGGGTGTGGGGATGAGACCACCTTTACAAATATTTTATCACAAATCTCAAAAATTCCAAACTTTTGAGGGCAAGAAGAGATGGTAGGAGTGAGCATAGAAAATCTCATAGGAAACAGCCTAAGAAGGAAGAAAATCAGGAGAGTATGATATTCTGGAAGTCAAATAAGGAAAGTGTTTTAAAAATGAGGGAGTATTCAAATGCTGAGAGGTTAAGATGAAAACTGAAAATTTATCATCATGTTTGGAAAGTGCGAGGTCACTGTTAACTTAGAAAGAGCTCAGTAAAGTGTTGTGGAAAATGTCTGGTTGGAGTGGGCTCCAAAGGAATTGGAAAAGCACAAGGAAGACAAAGAGCAGAAGTAACTCTTTGGAGGAATGTTGCCTATAAGAAAGGTATAGGGCATGAACTGGAGCAGGATATGGGGTCCTGAAAAGTTTTTAAATGTCAGGATGAATCATCTCCATCAATATACAAACACGACAGGGCCGGCCCGGTGGCTTAGGCAGTTAGAGCTCCGTGCTCCTAACTCCTAAGCCTGCCGGTTCGATTCCCACATGGGCCAGTGGGCTCTCAACCACAAGTTTGCCAGTTCAATTCCTCAGGTCCTGCAAGGGATGGTGGGCAGTGCCCCCTGCAACTAAAATTGAACATGGCACCTTGAGCTGAGCTGCTGCTGAGCTCCCGGATGGCTCAGTTGGTTGGAGCGTGTCCTCTCAACCACAAAGGTTGACGGTTTGACTCCTGCAAGGGATGGTGGGCTGCGCCCCCTGCAACTAGCAATGACAACTGGACCTGGAGTTGAGCTGTGCCCTCCACAACTAAGACTGAAAGGACAACAACTTGAAGCTGAATGGCACCCTCCACAACTAAGATTAAAAGGACAACAACTTGACTTGGAAAAAAGTCCTGGAAGTGCACACTGTTCCCCAATAAAGTCCTGTTCTCCTTCCCCAATAAAAAAAAAGTCTTTGAAAAAAAAATATATACAAACATGACATAACTCAATTTTGTGTATGTGTGTATATATGTGCATAGCACTACAAATTTTTATCACACGTATAGATTTGTGTAACCACCACCACAACTGGGGTACAGATCTGTTTCATCATCACAAAGAAACTGCCTCGTGCTACCACTTTAGTCAAACCCTCCCCCAATCCTAAACTCTGGCAACCACTGATATGTCCCCCGCCACTATAATTTTCTCATTCGAGTGTGATACATAAATGGAAACACAGCATGTAACCTTTTGAGATGTTTTTTCATTCAGCATAATACCATTGAGATTCATCCAAGTTGTTGCATGTGTCAATACTTTATTCCTTTTTGTGGCTGAACAGCATTCCATTGTATGGAAGTACCACCTTTTTTTATTCATTCATCTGCTGAAGGACTTTTGGTTCTTTCCAGTTTGGGGCTATTACAAATAAAGCATCTCTGAATATTAGCATACAGTTTGTGTGGACATACATTTTCACTTCTCTACAGTAAATGCCCAGGAGAGCAATTGCTGGGTTATATGGCTCGTGAATATTTAACTTTAGAAGAAATTGCCAAACTGATTTTCAGAGTGGCTATACCATTTTACATTCTTCCAACAAATGTGTTAGAGAATCAGTTGTTCCTCTTGTCGGTATGTGGCAGCCAATATTTTTTTTCAGCCACTGTGATTGATGTGTAGGGGTGTCTTATCATGGCTTTAATTTGCTTTTCTCTAATAGCTAATGATGTTGACCATATTTTCATGTGCTTCTTTGCCATCTGCATGTATTCCTGGGTGAAGTGTCCATTCATGTCTTTTGCCTGTTTTCTAATGGGCTTGTGTGGTAGTTGAGAGAGCTCTTTATGTAATCTGGATACAAATCCTTTGTTGGACATGGGTTTGCAAATATTTTCTGCCAGCCTCTACCTTGTCTTTTCATCCTCTTCACAGGACCTTTCACAGAGCCAAAGTTTTTTTATTTTGATAAAGTCCAACTTAATTTTTCTTTTTCAGTTTGTGTTTCTGGTGTCATCTTTAAGAACACGTCACCTAACTCTAGGTCACAAAGACTTTTCTCCTGTGGTATTTGCTAAAAGTTTTAGAGATGTACCTTTTACATTAGATTTGTGATTCATTCTGAGTTAATTTCTGTATAAGGTGTAAAGTACAGGATGAGGTTCTCTGCCCTGCCCACAGCAGTAAAGACATAAGAACAGTCCTTGCTACCTTTTATAACCGCAGCTACCCCTCTCTCTCATGCTTCCTTCTTCACCCCCCTAAACTACTGATTTATTTCCAACCATTTTAATTTTATCATTTTGAAGGTGATGCATAAATGGAAGCACACAGTATGTAACCTTCTGAGACTGGCTTTTCTCACTCAGCATAGTTCCCATGAGATCCATCCAAATTGTTGCATGTATCAATAGGCCGTTCCTTTTTACTGCTGAGTAAAATCCTGTTGTGTGGATACACCACAGTTTGTTTGACCATTTGCCTCTTGCACCTCTTGAAGGACATTGGGGTTGTCCAGATATTGGCTGTTATTAATAAAGCTGCTGTGAACAATAATTTAAAGATCTTTGTATGAACATTAATTTTTCTTTTCTCTGGGATAAATGCCCAGGAGTGCAATTTCTGGGTTGTATGGTTAGCACATGTTTAATTCTGCAAGAAACTGCCAAACTTACCAGAGCAGCTATATCATTTTACGTTTTCAGCAGCAACGTATGAATGATCCCGTTTGTCCTCCAGCATTTGAAGTTATCACTATTTTTCAATTTAGCCATTCTGATAGGTGAGTAGTAATTTTAGTTTTGTTTGCATTTTCCTAATGGTGAATGAAGTTGAACCTGTTCTCAGGTTCTTAGTTGCCATTTGTACATGTTCTTCTGTAAAATGTCTGTTCACAGCTTTTGTCCATGTTCTATTTGGAGTATATTGGACTTTCTTTTTTTTACACTGTTGAGTTTTGAGAGTTCCTTATATATTCTAGATGGAAGTCTTGTCAGAGACGCAATTTACAAATAATTGTCTCCCAGTCTGACACTTTTCTTTTTATCCTCCTCACAGGGACTTCTTTCACAGGGCAAAAGTTGTTCACTTTGATGAGGTCCCATTTATCATTTTTGCCTTTTATGGATAGTGCTTTTGGTATAAGAAAACTTTGCCTAGCCTTAGATATCAAATATTTTCTCCTGTTTTATTTTCTAAGGGTTTTAGAATTTTACAGTTTACATTTAAAACCATAATCAATTTTGAGGTGTTTGTTGTTATTGTTTGGTTAGTTTTGGTTTTTTGAGTCTAAACGTTGAGGTTTAGTTTGAGCGTCTTTTTTTTGCCTCTGGACATCCAATGCTCCAGGAGTATTTGTTGAAAAGGCTATCCTTCTTCCATTGTTTAGCTTTTTTTCAATTATTTTTATTGTGGTAACATATATAAAACAACATTTGACATTTTAAAACCACTTTTAAGTGTGCAATTTGGTGGCATTAATTACATACAAAATGTTATGCAACCATCACCATCTATTTCAAATTTTTATTACCCCAAACAGAAACTGTATACACATTAAGTAATAACTCCCCAATTCCCCCTTCCCCCAGACCCTGGTACCATTAATCTACTTTCTGTCTCTATGAATTTGCCTGTTCTAGATAGTTCATGTAAATAGATAAGCTTTATCCTTCTGTTTCTAGCCAGTATCACTTAGCATAGTGTTTTCAAGGTTCACCCACATTGTAACATCCATGTTGTAGCAGACTTCATTAAGTTTTATGGCTGAATAACACCCCATTGTATGTATATACATTTTTTTCATCTGTTGATGGAATGCTTGGGTTGTTTCCAACTTTTGGCGATTATAAATAATGCTGCAATAAACACTGGCGTATAAGTATCCGTTTGAGTCTGTTTTCAATTTTGGGGGGTGTAGGGAAGACGTTGAGGAAAATTTGCCTTCATTGGCTAATGTGAGCTTTTATCTGTTAGTTTTTGTCCCTTTGTTTCCCCACATGAGAGACTGCATGTGGGGTTCCCTCACGTGAGAGACTGCACATGAGGTATTGGTTAGCTTAGGGTTAAGAAAATTTCTCCCTTGTCTCATTCCCAGCAGGAGATATAGGAGGATGCTGCTTTCTGTCTGTTTTGCCCACATCAGCAAATGAGGTGGAGAAGTAACTAAGTTATATCAGAATGACGTGACAGGCATGTTGCCAGGCTTTGGAAAGCCTTGGGCTGATGGTCCCAGGCAAGAGCAACAGGTGTTGTTTGTCCGAATGAACTGGCCCTTCAGCCGGATAAGCAATATTCTTATCACAGTAACTGCCGGACCCTCCCGGAACTGGCCATTCCCAGAGTGGGAGGCAGGAACAAGGAGCTTGGCTGTAAGGTACATCTGAAAAAATGTATCAGACAGACCTCAGTTGGCAGTGAAAAAAAAAATTCGTCTTTTGTCATTTGTGATTCTTCATCATTCTAACACTTTTGGAAACTTCCAGCAACATGCAGCTTACACCACCAGGAGACGCCCTGACTCCCAGTCGCAGACCTGGTGAGGGCTGGCTGGTTCCTGACCTCTCCAGTGTTGTTCCCCATGGTTAGCATTCTTGAGAACTTGTTAGCATTTTGGAAACTCGTATGCAGCTTGCAGCTTGCAGCAGTGGGAGATACCTCAGCTCTCCTCACAGTTTGATGAGCTTTTGGCATCTACTGTAACAGTTGCTATTCTATAGAGTTTATTACTGCATTTAAATACTCATCGATGTTATTTGTGTATTTAGCCAAATGATTTTGGATCAATAGTAAACATATGTTGATATCTCTTAAACTTTAACATGACATTGTTATCAATGTAGTTTAGTCTTAATTGCCTTTACTTTCTGGCATTAGCACATTCTATTAACTGCCTTTGTCTTTTGCTACTGCATATTGCTAAATAAATTCATTAGTCTCATTCTAGCATGTCCTCCTCTTTCTTTTCCCCCGCTCATCATTACAGGGGGTGGGTATATCCTTAGGAGTAGAACTGCTAGTTCATATCGTAATTCTATGTTAAGCTTTTTGACGAAGCACAAACTTTTCCACAGTGGCTATACCATTTTACACTTCCACCAGCAATGTACAAGAATTATAGTTTCTCCACATCCTTACAAACACTTATTTTATACTTTTTTTATTATAGCCATACTAGTAAGTGTCAAGGGGTATCTCACTGTGGTTTTGATTTGTATTTTCCTAATGATGTTGAGTATCTTTTCATGTGTTTATTGGCTATCTGTATAACCATTCTGGAAAAATGTCTTCAAGTCTTTTGCCCATTTTTCAACTCAGTTGTTTGTCTTTCTGTTGTTGAGTTGTAGGAGTTCTTTATATATTCTGGATATTAAACCCTTATCAGATATATGATTTGCAAATATTTTCCCCTATTCTGTAATTTGTCTTCTAACTTTCTTGATCATGTCCTTTGATGCACAAAAGTTTTGAATTTTGAAGAAGTACAGTTAACCTATTTTTTTTATATCGTTTTTCACGCTTTAATGTATTATCAAAGAATCCACAGCAAACCCAGGGTCATGAAGATTATTCACTCTTGTGTTTTCTTCTAAGAATTGTCTGGTTTTAGCTCTTATATTTATGTCATTGATCCATTCTGAGTTAATTTTTATATGTGGTGTAAGGCACCAGTCACTGAATTGCCTTGCATCTTTGTCAAAATCAGTTGGCTTCAAGTAAAATGAAAGAAAACCCACATAATGGAAGAAAAGTTTTGCAAATCGCATGTCAAATAAAGGAGACTTCCTCTTTGACTTGTGGATTATTTAGAAGTGGATTTGTTTAGTTTCCAAGTGGTTGAAGATGTTCTTGTTAATGCTATTACTAATTTCTAGTGTTATTCTATTGTGGTCTGCGAACTCATTCTGTATTATTCCAGTATTTTTAAATTGGTTGAAGTTTGTTTTATGGCCCAGGATATGGTCTATACTGACATATGTTCTGTAGAAACTTGAAAACAATGTGCCTTCTGCTGTTCTTGGTGTGAGTGTTCTAGAAATGTAACTGAGATCCTGTTGGTTGATGTTGTTCAGCTGTTCTTCATGTTTAATGATTTTATGTTTAGTGATTAAACAATTTCTAAGAGAAGGATATTGTAGTCCTCAACTATAGTCATGGGTTTGTCTATTTCTCCCTTCAGTTTTGTCAATTTTTTTTTCATGTATTTTGAAGCTCTGTTCTTGGGTTCATACACATTTAGAACTTTTATGTCCTCTTGATGAATTAACGTTTTTTTTATCATTATGTAATGTCCCTCTGTCTCTGGTGATTTTCTTTGTTCTGAAGTCACTTTGTCTAATATTAATATAGCCATTTCAGCTTTGATTAGAATTTGCATATTATATTTTTCCATTTTTTATTTTTAACCTTCCTATATCATTACAGTTGAGATGAATTTCTTGTAGAAAGCATATAGTTGTGTCACATTTTAAAAATCTATTCTGCTAGTCTCTTTTAATTGGTATATTTAGATCATTTATATTTAATATATTTACTGATATGTTAGGAGTAAGTCTGCCATTTTAATATTAGTTTTATGCTTGTTCCCTCTAATTTTGCTCCTCTGTTTCCTCTTTCTGGCTTTCCTGTTGGTTATTTGAGCTTTTTTATCTATAGTGGGTTTTTTAGTATATCTCTTTGTATAATTTTTTGGTATGGTTACCCTAGAGATTACAGTGCAGACATGCATTGCATAATGGTGTTTCAGTCAATGATGGACTCCATATACAATGTTGGCTGCATATGATTATAATGGTTTATAAGCAAAACGTTTGTTTGTGATGCAGAAAGATAAGGCTGGACCTGACTAACATGCTGAATTTACTGCCTGCTCTGGGTGGTTTCAATAGACAAGGAGGCTCAGCATGCTGTCCACATGCCCTGTGCCCACCTGCAGCTGGGGCCTGGAGTTGGCCAAGGAGCATGGGGAGGAGGGGAGCCAAGATGCCCACTGCACCCCCCGCCCCTGCCTGCCCATGCCTGCCCCTGCACACATGCATACACACACACTCGTGTGCACAAACTCACTTCCCTTCACTCAGTTTTTATTTATCTCTCTTTCCTCCCAGTCCTGTTTGTTCCTTTTCTCCCTCTCTCTCCACCTCCTTCCCCTTTCGCTTTTATTATTTCTTGTCTGGAGCTTTATCTTTCTCTGGATCTTGTTTGATCTGTGTTATCGCTTTCTCACCTCTGTCCTTCCTTCCTTCTGTCCCTTCTTCCCCCTTCCTCCTAACTTTACTCTCCCTCTCACAGCACCTCCCTCCAGAGCCCTTCTGGTCCCTCCAATGCGCATGTATGCGTGTGCATACACACGTACACGTACACACACACACTTTATATTTTATATCATATTCTACTGTACTTTTTCTATTTTTAGATGTTTAGATACACAAATACTTAACATTGTGTTACAACTGCCTACAGTATTCAGTACAGTAATGCTATACATGTTTGTAGCCTAGGAACAATAAATAGGCTGTACCATATAGTTTAGTGTATAGTAGGTTATACCATCTAGGTTTGTGTAAGTGCATTCTGTGCTGTTTGCACAATGATGAAATCGCCTAATGATACATTTCTCAGAATGTATCCCCGTCATCAAATGATGTATGACTGTATATATATATCTAACTTATCACATTTTACTAGCTTCATAATTCTACAACTTCAAGTAGATTGTAGAATTATAAAATACTTTTTAGGTCCCTTTACCATACCCCCTTAATTTATTTATGATGTAGTTGTCTTAAATATATCAAAATATATTGAGACCCACATCAGACAATGTTATGATGTTTGGTTAACATCAAACATAATTTTCAAACTCTGGAGGAGGAGAATTTTCTATTTTATTTCTTTATACATTACCCTCTCCATTGTTCTTTCTTTATTCCTGATGTTCCAAGTTAACTTTTTCACCCATTTTATTGAGATATAATTAGTTTTAGGTATACAACATAATGATTTAATATACAAGGTTGGACAAATAAGTTTGCGAACTCATCCTAGAAAAAGTGCTACATACCTCATTGCTGAATATCACTATAGTCACCTTTGAAATACTCCCCTTGGGAAGCTATGCACCAACACCAGTGCCTAGTCCACCCTTCAAAGCAATTTTGGAACTCTTTTTCTGGAATGGCCATCACAACTGTTGTCGTATTACCCTTGATGTCCTGAATGTCATCAAAATATTTCAATATTTCCTTTATCTTTGGGTAAAGAAAGAAGTCATTGGGGGCCAGATCAGGTGAGTAGGGAGGGTGTTCCAATACAGTTATTTGTTTACTGGCTAAAAACTCCCTCACAGGCAGTGCTGTGTGAGCTGGTGCATTGTCGTGATGCAAGAGCCATGAATTGTTGGCGAAAGGTTCAGGTCGTCTAACCTTTTCATGCAGCCTTTTCAGCACTTCCAAACAGTAAACTTGGTTAAGTGTTTGTCCAGTTGTTACAAATTCGTAATGAATAATCCCTCTGATATCAAAGAAGGTTAGCAACATCATTGCAACAAGTTCGCAAAGTCAATTGTCAGACCTCTTATGTATACAGTTGAATTTTTAAATCATTTCTTTTGTCTAAAGAACTTTTATTTATTTCTTATTCCTTCCATTTCTTCATTAAGACTTTGTGTTTTTTTTTTCATTTGTTTAATGGGTGTTCATAGCAGTGTGTTGGAGACATTTTATGCTAGCTACTTGAAAATTCTTAGATAATTCCAATATCTGTTTCTCTTGATGTTAATATCTATTGATTACCTTTTCTCACTCACGTTGAGATTTTTGTAGGTTTTGGTATGATAAAAACTTTGGATTGTATCTTGGCTATTTTCAGTATTATGAGATTCTGGTTCCTATTTAAATCAATTTTAGCAGTCACCATGTTTAGGTTCAGAATACAGGTCCTGGCCCATGTTTGTGGGCTGTGGTTCAAATGCTAAATTGGTTTTAAAAGGCTTCAGTGCTTCGCTGGCCATTCTCATTATGTGCTACCCAGAGGTCAATCTAAAACCTGGATGGTGTTCCAGACCAACGTTCAGTTATGAAATCTTCTACTTTGTTGCTTCTGTCTGTTCCCATGCATGGGTTATACAAAGGTCTACCAAGGATTTTATAGACAAATTTAAAAAATCCCTTTCTCCAGCATTACAGTTCCTTATAAAATTAAACATAAAATTACCATAGATCCAGCAATTCTACTTCTTGGTATGTACACAAAAGAACTGAAATAGGACGTTGAAAAGATATTTGCACACTCAAGTTAGTAGCAACATTATTCAAAATAGTCAAGAGGCGGAAGCAATCAACATGCCCACTGGTGGATGAATGGATAAGCAATTGGAGGTGGCTTTTCCTCCACTGAGGTCCCAATGTATTTGACTTATTCTTCTCTGGGAGGCACTCCTCACAAATGGTCTTATACTGTGGGTACTTGTAAATATGCCATGTCTCCTTCACTGGCTGGGAACATCTCTTAGGCAGAAGTGTATCTCACTCATTCGCCTCTCCACAGCACTCAGAGGAAGGCCTGGAATATGGTAGCTGTCCAGGAATGTTAGGTAAACAGATTGCTAGGTAGTGCCTAGGGTCAAGCATGGTTTCAACGGGGACAAATCTGCATTATGTGTGGAGACTGTACAGAGTGTGTATGATCTATGAGCTTGTGATTGGGAGTACACACATGTATGCTTTGTAAGGGAGAAGGGGTTCATGTGTGTGTTCTGTGTGTATACGTGGCATACAAACACAGGAGAAATTCCCTAGGGCTTGTCCTCACTACATCTTCCATGGCTTTGGCCTCATCTCCCTACGCGGTCCCTGCTTTCCTACCTTAAGTACACATCAGTCTCCAGCCCAAAGACCCCATTTTCAACAGCTTTCTCGAAGGACATCATGGTATTCTCTGGCCCCAGCTGTGGAAAAACAGACATCAGGCGCCGTACCTCAGACTTTCTCCTCCCAACATCCCTTCTACGGTAGTAGGGGAGCTCAGTCAAAAAGCACGTTACAAAGCAGACTTGGGCTCCCTCAGCTCTTTTTTCAGAGAGCTGGCCTATATTTTCCTCTACCCAGTCTGATTCTGGGGTTCTGCTCAAGTGAGGCAACGTCACTAGGCACAGTAAAAACACAGGGACGGAGAGTTAGGTGACCTGGGTTCCAGTTCAACCTCTACAATTAACTCTATTCTTGTCATCTAAAGCCAACCCCTTTTCATTTCCAAGTGTTCCCATGGTTCTGAGGTCCCCTAATTTCATCCACACACCCGATACACACTTGTACTCACCCACGTTCATCACGCTCAGACCTACCATGGGTGCACCTCTATGTCCAAAGAAGTCTGGCCTGGGTCCCAATTTATCCTTCTCCTGAATGCAGGGAGAATAAGTCCCCAGTGGCACCAAATAGAGATATAAAATAATAATAATAAAGGGCAATCCAACAGCCACTTGTATAGCTGAAAGAGTTGGAAGGAGGGGGAATGAGAAAAAAAGGAAAAGAGACCCATCCCAAGCAACTAACTATCCCAAAGTAGCAGCCAGTAAATACCGAGCGCACGGGTTTCATTGATGTGTGGAATGTCTGATTTACTTTTGATTTCTATCACATTCCCACTCACTTTCAGTGATTTGAAAGTACAGAACTATCCAAATGTAAGCATTATTATTAAGGCAGTATTACTGGGACTGCAAATTTACAACAGATTGAACTGTGCCGGCGGTGGGAAGGAAAGGGAGGTCACGTTCAGGAACACCTTCTCAGGAGAAGGAGACTGACCAGTTCTGAGAAAGCCCTGAAGCCTGTCAAGATCAGCTGGAAACGTCCCTATACATAAGGCGGCACAGTATAGTGGAAAGGGCACTAGCTGACCAAACTCTGAGTTCAAAGCCAGACATTACCTCTCTCTAATAGTGTGACTAAGCACGTATTGCTTAACCTCTCGGGGTCTTCAGTCTGAAAATGGGGCTATTTTGCTGCTAACTTCTACCTCGCAGTTGCTAATGACAGTGTTGACTCATAATAGGTACTGAATAAATATCAGGTATTTGCTTCTCTCTCTTTCTCTCTCTCTCTCTCTCTCTCTCTCTCTCTCTCTCTCTCTCTCTCTCTCTCACACACACACACACACACACGTATCACGTCCACAGTACCTGTTATCACTAGCCTTTCCCCAACACATCATTACAAACCTCTGAGGATTTTACCCATTTGTACATTTTCCAATTACCACCTATGTTTCAATCACTTTCCACTCTAGATCTCCAGCTCTAACCTCTCAACTTTGTGAGTATACTAAATTTCTTCACTCTTCTCTCGTACCATGTCATCTTGTGTCTTCTCATTCTAGCTAAAATTTAGAAATGAAAAAGAAAAGCGTTCATTATTTTTCCCTTTATACTCTTGCCCCGAGACTTTTCCTACCATTCAGCATCCACATCCACACACACACACACGTACACACATGTACACATGTATACACATGTACACACATACAATGGCAACCCTACCCATCCAGTCATTGTCTCCATCCTCACACAAGGCAGGAGGCAAACATTCCTTGTTTCAAAAACAGGAAAAAGAGAGATGTAGAAAGAAGATCCGACTGGTTTCTAGGTAAGGGTGCTGAGAGATTACTCCACTCTCAAAACAACTTCGTATACAGCTCTGATTCTCTTTTGTTTCCATGATATTAGGGCAAAGAATGGAGAGAAAACCAGTGGCAGAGGTAGCTATTTCTGTTTCTGATCTAAGTCCCCAGTGTGACAGGAACTCACAGAGGCCTGCTTGGAGTTATTACAATGTAACCAGAGATATCTGGACCAGTATAAGTTCATTTGTTGAAACTGGTAACATATGAATACAAACTAAAAGAAGTGTGACTAGCACCATCGCTCTGGTCAAATTAAATTAAAATGGCTTCTATCCTCCACGCACCCCAATCCATGTTCAGACAGTCAATGTGTAACGACATGGAGATAATTCTGATTTTCCTAGAAGCAGACTCCCTCTTTAGAAGAAGGCCTGTTTGGTCAGGGAAATGCTCTGACAGGCCATGCGGGGTTGCGACTTTGACCACAAAGAACATGCCTGAGTAACAAGCTCAATGAATGTCAAGGAGGTATAGTGGTGGCTGCCTGCCATGCTTGTGTTTTGCTGAGTAAGAGTATGCAAGCGAAAGCCAGAGCTGAAAGGATCAGGCAAGACTCCTGCCCACATGACATACCTTCGTGTTCCAAATGCATCAAGTAGAAAGCCACGGGCCAGGAAAGGATAACCATCATGGTTATGCTGCTCAGGTGGATGTAGGGAGCAAAGATCTGGGAGAAAGCCAAAAGTCAGGCTGACCACATCTGAACAAACAGCGCTAGACCTATGGGATGATGCTTACCTTCAGTGAGAGCCCAAATGTCAGCCACCTGTCTTTCCAGTAAATGCTTAAAATCAACATAAAAACCGTGCATACCACAATCACCAGCAGAGTCAGGATCTGGGAAAACAAAAAAATCTCCTGACTTCCAGGCCCTAGGCTTGCATTAGAACTGTCTTTGGGAATGGTATGTGTGTCCCCACAATGTCACGGACCTCATTTTCTCATCTTTTTAATGTGACCATCCTGCGAATCCCCGATATTGGATGGATCCAACCATTTACCTTCTTTGCTCCCAAGTGTTCGTTGTGTAGCATGGCTGGAAAATAATTACACAGCGACGTGGTCTGCTGCCTTTACTAGTTATCATCACCACCCTCAGCCGGGCCCCCCACATTGCTTGGCGTCTCTCACTCAGTTTCAACCAGGGCCATTACAAATATTCACTGCTTGTTGTTTTTAACTCAATACAATCATAAGTAATTATTTTGTAATTGTCTTTGCAATGTATGTTTTCCCCAAGAGACTGTAAGCTTCATGAGATCCAGGACAATATTTATGATGATGTCCTCTCTGCCCTGCAGAATGTCTGACACATAGTAAACATTCAATAAACAGTTGTTGAACAGATGAAAACTATCTGCCTGCCAGAGCACTGTATACTTCATAGAGAAAGAACGTTGAGACCAAGCAGACATAAGTTTCACTTCTTCCACTTGAAATATATAGTCATTCTACATCTGTGTAGCATTCTAGATGGGGCTCAGTTCCTTCCTTTCTATAATCTCTATATCTATTAAAATAATTGAATCCATAATTAAGCCTTCTCACAAAATAACTCCAAGCCTTGCTGGTATGAGAGGTAACTTGACCAAACATTTAAAGGAAGGAACATTTCCAATCTATAACAAACTCTTCCAGAGAATAGAGAGAGAGATATAACATTTAGTCGCCTCTCTCGTGAAACCAACAAAACATAGACACCTAAACTCAACCAAGACATTACCAGAAAAGAACAAGTCCAGTCATGTGCCATAGTAACATTTCAGGCAACAGTCAGCCGCATATATGATGGTGGTCCCATAGATTATAAGGGAGCTGAAAACTTTCTATCGCCTGGTGACATCGTAGCCATAATTAATGCCGTAGAGCAATGCATCAGTCATAGGTTTGTGGTGATGCCGGTAAACAAACTTACTGCATTGCTAGTTAGTTGTATACAAGTACAGTGCCTTTTCTTGTTTAGATATGTTTAGATACACAAAAACTAATTATTGTGTCACAACTGCCTACGGTATTCAGAACAGTAACATGCTGTGCAGGTTTGGAGCCTATAGGAGTAATAGGTTGTAGCACAGAGCCTAGGTGTGCAATAGACTATACCATTTAGGGACGAGTAAGTGCACTCCATGATGTTCGCACAATGACAAAATAACTTCAGGATGCATTTCTCAGGACATATCCCTGTTAAGTGGCATGCGACTATATAGGCCAACCTCTCCTGTGTACATACATGCAAACATCTGAAATAGCCTATTAGCAAACTAAATGCATCACAACACAAAGCTTTAATTATCAAATCAGACTCACATTAATTTCATGTGATTCTGTGATCTTACTCCACCTTAACTAATGGTTGAAAAAGTGCAGGCAATTATAAGGTAAAAATAAAACATTTTCCCTTGGAGAAATCTGATCCTGTCAAATGCCGCTACTCATAAAAAGTTCTTTCCTTCCCTGTATTAGGATATGTTCTGTCTGATCTTGGACTTAAAATGAGAGGTGTGCTCTGAGCAAATATGTGGAAACATTGCTTCAAAGATGGAATATTTATCGTTCTGGAGCATCTGTATCATATATCCCATTAATTATACAACTCCAGCCAGCCATGTCTCCCATCCTACAAAGCTGTAATTTCCAGGTTTCTTTACAATAAACAACCCAGATATTCCAGGTTATATCCTGCTAGAAGTTTTCATAGATAAGGACTCTCATTATCTTTGGCTAATAAATATCTTTCGTGTATTCTCCAGGAGTTTTGACTGAGATCATTCATTCCTCTCTGAGCATTCCTAGGTAGAAGGGGAATAGGTTATAGGCCTGGTGCTAATCCTTTCCTTCCAGGTTTACTCTGAGTACACTAAAACTAAAACTCCAGGCCCTACAGAATCTCCCTTGCTCATAGAAGCAGACTCTCCTCCAAAGTTTTATAAGCCTAGTCCTCATGGTTTGAAGGCCCAACCAAGGTAGTTACCTTCCAAGGAAATCCAACCCGTCTCATACTCCATCTCCATTACCTCTCATTGCCAGCACACTTGTAACTGGAATGAGATCCCAGAATGCCTCAAGAAATGAAGGCTTTGTTAATTTATTTTAACAAAAACCATGTAGACTATGTGTGGGAATGGATCCTAACAGTGCCACACGAGGAGAAAAAACAGAAGAGTAATTTTAGATCGGGCTAAATTTATTGATATATGTGCACCTACTAGAGCTTCTGAATTCAGTATACCATAATCCAGATGGTCCAGATGAAGCTTAAATTGGTTCTAATTGTTTCTTTGGTTATTTGAAACCTTGGCTCAATAGTGGCTTATGCTGAATGAAATTGGGATGTCAACAATTTATTGGTGTTATATAGAAGAACATATCCAAACATTTAGTGAGAAATGTTTGCTGGAACGCTATCACCAACGATAAGCTAACCACTCCCTATCATGTTGTATAGGAGGTCTCAGAGGACATTTAAAAATACACTGGTGGGGAAAGTGTCGGCATCCATGAAAAAAAGCACTGTAGTAGCTATCCTCTATGCCTGAATAAAGGTGAGGGATGCTGCCACTGGAATTGGCTTCCTGATTTCAAAGGCAATAATGAGATCCTGCTGCGGCAGAGGCCATGTAGCAGCAGAGGCAAGATAAGCATGGATTCTACAATAGGGACACGCCTGGAATGGTTATCAGAATGGTTTATCCCACTGGGATTCTTTGTGGTGACTAACTGATCACGGTGTCCCAACTCAAAAATAGATGGTCTCAATAACACCTATTGGTTCACTTCTAAATCGACATTCTTTCCATAGAAGATCTTATGACTTCAATTTCCATCCATTCTAATAACTCTCAAATTTGTATGTCCAGCTCCTATGTCTCATTTGACTAAGAAGAGAAACATAAGGGGAATACTTGGAGAGTTTGACATGTTCCTGGCTGTGAGGAAACACAAGGTGAGGTATCAAACCCAGCCTGAAACAGTCTATAAATAAGCAAGAGGCGGGAGCTGCTCAAGCCCAAGGCAGAACGAAGTGAGGGAGGCTACGTGGGAAACGAGCTACGTGTTCACAGACAGTGGGGCAAAGATGCCTCCTTTCTGGGAACCAGATACGGATACTTTAGATCTTTAAAAAGATCTAAACTAATGGACTTCAGGGTGTATAGGAAGACAAGCACTGACTCCACCGAGAGAGCTGCAGTCCAGGTTCTCAGCAGAAGGGTCTCTGAAAACACACAGAGCAAAAGCCCGTGGGGAAAACAGCCAACGACTGTGCATTTACCTGGCCCTGATGGCATCAACCCCAAGTGACCCTCTTGGCCTTCCTTGCAGGACTGTGTTCTTTCATCCTATCTCCTGTTCCCCTGAGCACGCCTTTGGTGGAAGAGAGGTAAAAGGAGCATCTCGCTCTCCCCACCAGTGCAGGCTTCCAGGCCAGGGTCAGGCCCGAATGGAGTGGGGGAAGTCGGATAGAGTTGGAGTTTGGGTTACTGCAATGAACGAAAATTTGTAATGACTGAAACGAGTCTTCTTGTGACTATAAAGCGTTGGGATAGTAATGGAGTTTGCCTGTGACTCTATTGGGATGGGAAAAACAGAGTCACAGAGTAAGTTTGATAAAGAGCAGTGAGAAAAAATAGATTGGAGCTCCTTTAGTAAATCAGTTGCATCTGTTAGAAATCTAATGATTTCAATTAAAACAGTGTAAATAGATATCTTCTTTCTCAGGGGAACATTGAAGGAAGTGTGACTCTGTCCTTAACACTGAATGCCAAAGCGAACATTCAGTCCCGGTCTAAGGTCTCCTATGAAGAGTCAGATGTCCTACCTTATGACACCAGTGCAGGTGTAGCTCATTCCCTTCCCAGATCAACAAAAATCCAAGTACCTGAAAAAGCAAAGAAGGAAAAGGAGGGTATTTTGAAATCACCGAGTTGCAGCCCACAGCACTGTTCTGAAGTCAGCACGACATTTGCTACGTTCATTTCTTGCTGTACTCACACCTTTCGGTCTCTAGAAGTTTGCCACGCTGCTCCTCTGCTTGAAAAGTTCCTCCTCCCCAGGCCACTGACCCTTCAAAGCCTATTCATATGTTACCTCCTATTTGTATCTTTCACCAGCACCTCCAACAAGAATTAATTATCCTTTCTGGCATTTCTTCACAGCCACCACACTGATGTCCTTCCTGAGTTGCCACCAATTTCTTTTCCCTGTGATGGGGCTTATTTCTGGTACTACTAGACCCATTTGTGAGAGAGTACAGGTCAGGGCCAGCCCTTCCAAGGGTCATGGAGAAGCTCTTTCTTGAGAAACCAGTATTGTTGTTACAATTGTTGACCATTGTTAGTAACACCAGTATTTAGCCAATAAATCTTAGTCAGATTTGAATGTAAATCTAGCCAGTCACCAAGTCAACGTGGAGAAGAAAACTGAAAAACTGGAGTCCTCAGATGTTTGGGATATTACTGAGAGTTGGAATGTATATGGATGGCACTTACCTTTCTTATCAAAATAATTTAATGTATATTATTTCATTTCTTCTTTACCCAGGCCTATATAATACCATTGTCTTTAATGATATTCCCATTTTCGTTTGAAAGAAATTAAACTGAGTCTCAGAAGAGTTATACGACTTGACCAAGGTTATAAAGTAACCTAAAGAAAGAGGTGGAAATAGAACCCAGGTCTCCCTCTTTGTTCACTATTGTTGCCATTGCATGTATTCAATCAAAGGGAGGGAAAGGAGGAAGTTTGTTAAAATATGTGTCTTACTGGGCAGCAGAACTCACTCCCAGCTTAGAAGTGAAAGCTTTTCATGTTTATTGTGTAAGAAAGCAGTACAATTCAGTGGCCAGAGCCTGGCCCAGAGCACATCCCTCACTGCATTGTCCCCACTATAAAGTTGTGTCTAACTGTGTCTCTGCCTAGTCACCCTCCATGCCACAACTTCCAGGATGACTTTCCTAAAACATTAACCTGATTTCTACTAAATGTCTTAACCTTACTTTCCAGGCCTTCCAAGAGCTGTCACAACCATATCTTTTTAGCCATGTTCCCTATTATTCTTCATTATGCCCCACATGCTAACAGAACTGACCTTTCCCTATGATATTTTCATACCCCATATTTTCCTATTTGCCAACTTTGTCATGATGTTCCCTCAGCCTGGAATGTTCTTCCCCATCCCCATATACACAAGTCCAAATTCAATATCCCTTTACGATCCCACTCCAGTGCCACCTCTTCCACGAAGCCTTACTTAATCCTGTTGGTGGAAGTCACCTCTTTGTTCTCAGAATCCATGCAGAACTTTATTTAGGACTTGCTGTAACAATTATAATGGTCTGTCGTGTTAGTTATTTTTGCCTATGCCATAGACAGTTGCCGTACTAGATTTTAAGCGACTATTATGACTCATTGATTTAAGAGACTATGCAAATTTACATTTTATACATATCACTTTGAAGTGCCCTGCATGAAAACATAAATTGCTTATGTTTTGTTGGTCTCTGTATACTCAGTATTTATCACGCTTAATGATTAACAAATTTTGTTGAAAAAAATTAATGCAAATGGCAACTGATTTTGGGGTTGGGTTCTTCTGTATCAGACAGGCAATCAGTGGAGACAAGGAATCATGAAATAAGAGACCAACATATATGCCCTATGTATAAGTGGTCACTGAAAAACTCCAATTACCTAAAAGTTATTCTCCCATAAGCTCTTTCCTTCCACGGACTTTTCTGTCTTGCCTGGCCTGAATTTCTCTCCCTACCTGTAACAACAGAGGTAGGGTCATTACTGCCAGAGACTTTTGCTAAAATGTAATTTGCACCTGGACTAGCAGACTAGCATTTCTGCATTGTAACAGATTTAAAAAAACTACCGTGTTTCCCCAAAAATGGTCAGACAATCAGCTCTAATGCAGCTTTTGAAGCAAAAATTAATATAAGACCCAGTATTATGTTATGTTATGTTATGTTTTATGTTATGTTATGTCATGTCATGTTATATTGTTATGTTATTACATTAGACCCGGTCTTATAGTAAAATAAGACCTAGTCTTATATTAGATTAGACCCGGTCTTATATTATAGTAAAATAAGACAGGTTCTTATATTAATTTTTGCTCCAAAAGACACATTAGAGCTGATTGTCCAGCTAGGTCTTATTTTCAGGGAAACATGGTAATTAATTTGTAAGGCCCAGAAAGATTGATTCTCAGGAGATGGGCTATGAAATGAGGTAGTCCAATGTGTAAAGGTACTGCTAATACAAAACTGTGGGTGTCCAAAATAACAATGTTGAGTGAACCATAAAATAGGTTACGAAACAGGGAACAGAAGAATGATGTTCTGCCACTCTTTCAAAGGGTCAAAGTGATGAAATGCATCCTTTAATAGCACAAGTCTTTTTTCTCCATTTATCCTTCGTGCCTAAAATTCAAGCAGCTAATATAAACCCCAACTCTGCTAACAGAAGAGTGATCTTCAAGTCTGTGGGCTCCCAGCACCAACTGACCACCATACCATAGACAGTAGCTTTGTGAAGCCACTCAGGAAGGGAGTGGGAGAAATGGGTAACATTACTCACCAACAGCAATGAAGAGTAGGCAGTCAGAATCCCAAATAAACTCAGCAAAAGAAGGGACCAGAAGAACCAGAATCCTGTGCCTAGATAAACAACCCTGCAAGAAAGGTGTTGCAATCCTTAAAATATAGCAGGAAATAGTAGCATCTCTGTCAAAGATGGGAGACAAGATTGAAGTAGATGAGGCATAAGAAATCAGAGGGAGATAAGAAAAGCAATTTGGGAACATATCTGTGAAGAGTTTTGGGGATAGTCAGTTAAGAGTTTTAACTTCGTGCTACAGGCAATTGGGTACTTTAATGGGGGTTCTCTATAAGTGGTATGGTATTTTAATGTTATTTAGAATATATACTAAAAAAATTATGTATACTTTTAAAAAGCAGTATAATAATACAGAAATTTTGAAATGCCGACAGAGAACAAGTCACCCATAAGTTTACTGCCTTAATACAAGGAATATTTTCCATTTTGGTAAGTTCCTTGTCAATGCGCATGTATATTTTCTTACATAATTGCAGTTATTGGCACCATACTAATTGCTCTGTTCTGCATAAGAGATTTGGGCCCTTAAACACTCCCGATGAGTTCTTTTCCTCAAGTATTTTATGAGAGAAAATTGCAAATGATTTGCTGTACTTGATCTAGGTATCACATGTCAGGTAATTTAGACTCTTCATTTCAAAATAACAGAAATTACCTCCTCTCTATATAAAACCTGGAGAAATTATATTTTAACAATATATAGATGAGTGAATATATAAGCACATTAAAGATAAAAAAGAAAATTCTCTTTAGTCACGGGCTATCAGACACACCAAGAAGAAAGAAACAGGTAAATGGTCATCCTAGTGACAGCTATTCCAGATCAAGAGTATTCTGTAGGAGATGATGTCATAACCTGGAATCAGAAAACAAGTAAAGAATGTCAACAAATGAACAGAATGAAGCCAAATTAATAGGATAACTTGCACCCAAAAAATGTAATTCATAAAACCACAAAATATATATTTATGATCTTCAGAACTTCCAGTCAATATGACAGAGTAGGTAATCAAAGTGCTTACTTCCTCCCACCGCATCAAAATTAAAACTATAGAACAACCACCTTGAGAATCATCTGAAGACTAGCTGAACAGAACTCCTATAACTAAGGATAAAAAGAAGTCATGTCAACACTGGTAGCAGGGGTGGTCCCACACCCACATGTAGAGGTTAAGAATCAGAAGGAATATCTCTGTTATGGAGGTCCCTCCTGAGGAGCAAGGGGTCCCAGCCACACACTGGGCTCCCCAGCCAGGAGCACCAGAAGAGAAGTCCTCACAACAACTGGCTGTGAAAATCAGCAAGATTGCATCCAGTGAGACGGATGGCTGCAGTACACCCACGTGTCCTCCTAAAGGGCCCGAGCACAGATTCACTCACTCATAAACTCAACCTAACCTCCAGAGAAGAGACAGCAGCTCGAAAATTGACAAGACATATGGGGAGAAACTGAATTTCCTGGTTTCAGGCTGAGGGCAAGAGGGGCAGCTCTCTGTGACTAAAATGCCCACAGGTGCCATTGTTCCTTTCCTAGGTCATCCTCCTACAAGTCAGCAGGTAAAGGCGGGCAACAAATCTGAGTCTCCATTAACCTGGCTAACAAGACTCTGACCCAACCATGGTGATTCTCTGAGACCCGACCCCACCCAATTCACAGGCACAGCTAAACCTCAGTCAGAGGCTAATCCACATAAGCAGGTGGCCAGTCCCATGCTGCAGACATTCCTAAAATCTCATAAGTCCACAAACCCCAAAAAAGCAGTGGCTGGCCTCAGTGTGCTCTGTACCTCTTGCTAAGCAGCCTCAAGCCCAGCACTAGTGGATTCTGGCCTCGGTTCACAGCTTAACCACTCCCAGGTGCCTCCAAATCCAGAACAAGCAGCTAGCAACTGGAGATTATTCAGTAGCTCCTAAAACATGGCCCCAGAACAGACAGGGCCCAGGCAGCAGCTAACTTTGGCCTTCATTGGAGACCCTACCCAAAGGCCCCAGAAACAACACACCTGGTGGCTGGCTTCAGACCACACCAGAGCACCACACTATTAGTGCCACAAATGACACACCCAAAGGGAAGACTAGGCAGACACTAGAGCCCCACTCTAAGGGGTCAGGCCCCACACTACAGCTCATCTGCTGTAGTCACAGCCAGTCAACCTAAGGATCAGTACCACCCACTACGTGTTAACAGCAATCAATGATCAACTACAGCAGGAGGTCGTGCACAATCCACACGAAGAACAAACCTGGAGCACCTGGCTCAGGGAACCAGGGAGACTGTGCCACAGGGCCCATAGGACACCTTCTACATTTAAGGCCACCCAGCCAAGATGGGGAGAAAAAGCAAATCTACCGAATATGTAGAAACAAACACAGGGAGGCAGCCAAAATAAGGAGATAAAGAAGCATGTCCCAAATGAAAAAACAGGACAAAACTCAGAAATAGAACTAAACAAAATAGAGCCAAATAATCTACCAGATACAGAGTTCAAAACACTTTATAAGGATGCTCACTGAACTTATGGGGAAGAATAGATGATCTCAGTGAGAACTTCACAAAGAGATAGGCAACATAAAAAAGGAGATGGAAAACATAAAAAGAATCAGTCAGAAATGAAGAATGTAATAACTGAAATGAAGACCACATTATTAGATGAAATGAACAGCAGATTAGATGAAGGAGAGAATCAAATCAGTGATTTGGAGGACAAGTTCGTGGAAAATACCCAATCAGAACAGCAAAACAAAAATAGTTTAAGGGACCTCTGGGGATAACATCAAGCATAACAAAATTCACATCATAGGGATACCAGAAGGAAAAGAGAAAGAAGGAATTGAAAACCTATTTGAAGAAATAATGATGGAAAACTTCCCTAACATGGCAAAGGAAGCATACATACAAGTCCAAGAAGTGCAGAGTCCTAAACAAAATGAACCCAAAGGGCCCACAACAAGACATATCATAATTAAAATGCCTAAGGTTAAAGACAGAGAATCTTAAAAGTGGAAAGAAAAATAGCTGTTAGTTATGTACAAGGGAGTTCCCATAAGACTGTCAGCTGATTTCTCAACAGAAACTTGCAGACCAGAAGAGATTACCACAAAATATTCAAAGTGATGAAAAGCGAGGACATATAATCAAGATTACATTACCCAGCAAAGCTATCATTTAGAATTAAAGGACAGATAAAGTGCTTCCCAGACAAGAAAAAGCTGAAGGAGTTCATCACCATCAAACCAGTATTACAAAAAAAGTTAAAGGAACTTCTTTAAGAAAGAGAAGAAAAAATTAAATATATGAATAAGAAAATATTGCAAAGAAAAAAAATTCTCATTGACAAAGGCAAACACATAATAAAAGCAGTAGATCAACCAACACTGAAGCTAGTATCAAAGTTAAAAGGCAAAAGTGGGAAGATTGTGTGTCATTACAATAAATTTAGGTATACACATGAACACACATACATACAAAGGAAGTAAAAAATAATGAAAAAAAAAATAAACATAGAGGGGGTGTGAGTAAAAATGGTAGTGATTTTTTAATGTGTTTGAACTTAAGTGACCATCAACTTAAAATAGGCTGCTGTAAACACAGCTTGGTATATATGAAGCACATGGTAACCATAAACCAAAAATCTACAAGAGCTATATAAGAAATAAAGAGAAAGAAATCCAAATACAACACTACAGAAAGGCATCAACATACAAGAGAAGAGAGCAAGAGAATAAGAAAAAAACAGAGAACTACAAAAACAGTAAAATAGCAATAACTACATACTTATCAATAATTACATTAAATGTAAATGGAGTAAAGGCTCCAACCAAAAAAAAACACACAAATGGATAAAGAATATGGGGTCCATACATCCAATGGAATATTAGGCGGCCATAAAAAAGAATGAAATTTTACCACTTAAAAAACACGGATGGTCCTAGTGAAATAAGGCAGACAGAGAATGACAAATACTGTATGATTTCACTTGTATGTGGAATATAAAGAACAAACTAAATGAAGAGACAAAACAGAAGAAGACTCATAGATACAGAGAACAAACTGATGGTTGCCAGATGGAACGGGGGTTGGGAGATTGGGTGAAAAAAGTGAAGGAATTAAGAAGTACAAATTGGCAGTCACAAAATAGTCACGGGGATGTAAAGTACAGTATGGGAAATACAGTCAATAATAACTATATAGTGTCAGATGGGTGCAAGACATTCGTAAGTTATGTAAATGTCTAACCACTATGCTGTACACCTGAAAATAATATACTATTGAAAGTAAACTATAATTTAAAAATTTTTTTAAAGATCTTTACAAATATAAAGGAAGGACTCACACATAACAGGAATTGGATGTTTTTAACACAAGCACAGTGATTATCAAAACAATCAGAGATCTTGAAAATAAGACAGAAATTGGGCTGAATAGCAGTCTAGATACAGCCAAAATAATTCATCAAACAGCCTAAACAGGTAGTGATGACTTTGCTTTCCAAGGAAGGAAAGAAAGTTAATGTTTGCCATTTATTGGTGCTTTTGTCTTTTCTAATAATTTCCGGCTACGTTACATTTTTTCACTCCCTTTCAACCTAAAAGGTCTTCTTTTGTGTATTCAATCACATGAAATTTTACTATTAGTTTAATTCAGCTCAAAACTCACTAAACGCTAGTGGAGCTCTCAAAGGAAGATTTTTTTTTTCTCTCTTTTTCTCTCTCCTTTTTCTACTTCTTCCTGGTTCATTCACCTGCCCTCATTCTTGGTGGTGGTGATGGTGTAACAAAAAGAAATGAGAAGAATGAAAATGAATGTGCTTAAGTAAATGCCCAGACCAAATGCAGTGGGAATTGAAAAAGGGTCTTTCACAGTTATCCCTTCTTTAAACTAGGAACATACAGCTGCTGATGGCTATACAACAGGCTCATTCTACATGGATTGTCCAACTTAAGCTTCTTCTGAGTTAGTATTTTCAAGTAGTTTTCTCTCTGCTCTGGGCCAATATTTTATATCCTTAGGAGCATAATCACGCCCCCATTTTAAATACAGGCCTTCTCATTCAACTGAGAGAGCCTCTGTGGGGGCAACCTCCTCATCTAAATCCACATTCTTTGTACTCATGTTTAAAGAAATCTTCCAGGACCCCTTCCCTACTTCCCATAGCTGCAAGGTACAGCTCTCTTGCATCTTCTCCCAATATATACCCTACATAACACGATGCTTTGTATTAGCACCACCAATTGTCAGCTGACAGTAACGCTGAAAAAAAAAAAGAAAAAGAAAAAGAAAAACACTTGTGGTGAGGCATTGGGAACTTTCAAATAGCAAGGACTGAGAAGACAAGTCTAACCGCAGAACACACTTCGCGGGAGGGGGGAAAGGAGAAGTGACAGTTACCCCATCAAAAGTTCTGCTCTACCTCTCCTTATCTAAGGGGAACAACTAGAAAAGTTGGACAAAATTTCTTTTAACATTTAAATGAAGGAATCAGAAAGCCAACTGGCAGTGAGGAGCTATCGATCCAAGATCCAAATAGTAAAAGAAATCCAGAGACATCACTTGGCATTTGGGATAATTTCTCTCTAGAAGTGGCTGAGACACAGGAAGGAGGGGTTTCTGTATCTTGCAGCAGTAGCAGGACAAGAGGGGAGAAGAATAATCTGATAAACACTATAAAATTGATTTGGGACCTTCCAGGGGTACATCCTAGGAGTAAGCACGAACTAGAGACAGACTCTTTTGGGGAACCGAATCCTAGCTTTGAACCATTTAAACATGTGAAAATGGACTAAGGTGACTAGGATTTGCTAATACCCCTAGTTACCTGCCAGAATAACTCTCTGAGAAGAATAACATACTTCAAGGTCTCATATTACCCATACGACATTTTATATACAATGCCTGGTGCTTGAGCAAAAACAATGAGGCACGCTAGGAGAGGAGACCACATTAATGAACGCCAAAAGAAACAATGGACAACATAAAAAGATTGTCAGCAAATCTAGAGAACAGAGGTATCAGACACTGACTTCTAAATAATTATCCTTAAAATGTTTGGACTGGGATAAAATTAGAATTTCAGTAGATAACTATTAAAGAGAGGATCAATTAAGAATTTTAGAATGGAAAATATAACAATAAATATTAACAATTCGGTGAATGAATTTAATAGCAGGTAAGACAAAGCCTAGAAGCATTTGTTAAACAAAAGGTAAAAAACAAAATCAAGACTGAAACAGAGACACATGGAAAATATATAAGAAAAATACAGAAGAAAGGCTAAGTCAGGGGATAAAGAGAGAAGGTCTAATATACATAAAATCGAAGTCTTAAAAATAGAGGCAATAGAAAATAGGGTAAAAGCAATATTTGAAAGATAATGGCTGAGAACTTTTCCAAAATGATTAAAATACTGTATTAGTCTGGGATCACTCAGAATTGGATTTATTGTAGAGATTAGACCTTACAATATTATAGAAGTTGCTAAAAAAGTTTATGTAAGGCTGTTACATCTGTTCTGATATTTGGCCTAAAGTTGCCAGAAATCAGACAGGCCAGCAGTTGGGGAAGAAAACTGAACACAATGTATGAGAGAACTGAAACCCATGAGGAGGAACTAGACCCACAGGGACAAACTGAAACACATGTGGACAGACTGGAACCCACGAGGACACACAGAAAGCATGGAACCTGAGCCGATCTATCACCGTGTGGAGAGTTTAGCTAAGCTACTCCATGGTATTGCTGCCTCGCATGCATGTTGTTTGGCTGAGCAGCCTCCAGGGACCTGAAAGTGACACTAGCCCCCTCAGGGAAGTGAATACCTTACACAGCAGCCCACAGAATCACAAGCAAATACAAGTTCCTGGAATGACTTGAGATCAAACGGTCTCCCCTGCGTCCCAGTACCCATGCTTTATGTACCCTAAATAAGGCCCCCGTGGGGCTTAACAAAACCCCCCTCTTCCAGTTGGAATTGACCAGTTGGGCCCTAGCCCAGGAACCCCAAAGCACTACACCCACGGACCATAATACATACACGTGCCCCACATCCTGCTTCTTTCTCTCTCTGCAATCTACCTTCACCTCCCAGTGTGGCCCCTCAAGGCGTGCCGTGTACTTCCTCCATGACCTATGACTAATAACCTTCTCTGTTTCAATTTCTCTTGTGGTCTGCTATTGCATCTCCACTTACCATTATTATTGCCTAGAATCATCATCCAGCACCCTGTGCTCCACTTAACACATGTTTACTTAACAAAGTTGTAGCACAGTGCCTCCACCCTTAATGATTAAGGTAACCTGCAAGGCAAACCTGGTGCCTTTCATCATTGAGCTGCATGTTTTTCTGGCCCAGGACATGAAGAAGCTGAAGACTATCTGGCAGGAGAACGTAGGCCCAGGCACTGCCCACGCCAACTAAGTGAACTACTAGATATTGACAGTGCCTGAAGGCTGCTGTAATGTCTGGGCCCACAACTGATCTTCAGAGTGCAAAAAATTAGCTTCTGATTCGCTTCCCACTTCCAAATGTTATGCAGATTTCTCCTGTGACTAATCCTAACCCAATCCTCAATATAATATAACCTCAATATAATATAATCAATCTTCAATATAACCTCAATAGAATAAAGGCCATATATGCGAAGCCCACAGCTAACATCTTACTCAACAGTGAAAGGTTGAAAACTTTTCCTCTAAGATGAGGAAGAAGACCAGGGTACCCACTCTCACCAGTCCTATTCACGATAGTACTGGAAATCCTAACCGGAGCACTTAGGCAAGAAAAAGAAATAAAAGGCATAAAAGGCATCAGAATTGGAAAAGAAGAAGTAAAACTGTCTCTATCTGCAGGTTACATCATTTTATATATAGAAAATCCTAATGACTTCACAAAAAACTGTAGATCTAATTAATGAATTCAGTAAAATTACCGGATACAAAAATCAATATACAACGATCGGTAGCATTTTAATACTCATGGGGAGTGAAATACAGTATATATAGTAAAAAATGGGGGAATATAGTAAAAAATGTTGTAAAAACTATGCATGGTGTCAGATGGATACTAGAATTATCAGGGAATCACTTCATAAATTATATGAATCCCTAACCACTGCACTGTACACCTGAAACTAATATAAAATAATACTGAGTATTAACTATTATATACTGGAGATGCCAAAAAAATGTATACAAGTGGACACTTTGGTTAACGTTGCTCAAGCAGTAGTTCACCGTAATCAGAAGTGTCTGGGGGGTGGCCAGTTAGCTCAGTTGGTTAGAGCGCAGTGCTCTTAACAACAAGGTTGCCGGTTCGATCCCCACATGGGCCACTGTGAGCTGCGCCCTCCACAACTAGATTGAAACAACTACTTGACTTGGAGCTGATGAGTTCTGGAAAAACACACTTAAATAAATAAAAAAGTTTTTTTTAAAAAAAGTGTCTTAACACTGATTGTAATCACTTTGAGCACTTCTTGTAATTACAGAAGTTTAACGTGATTTGTATTCATCTTTTGTTATCAGTATATTTGAGTATTACAACTTTAATACAGTTTTCCTTTCTTAAAATGTGTATACATTTTTCTGGCACACTCTGTATAAAGAACTCATACAACTCAACGGGGGAAAAAATCCAGTTAAAATATAGGCAGAGGATCTGAATAGACATTTTTCCAAAGAAGACATCCAAATGGCCAACAGCTAGATGAAAAGGTGCTTAATATCACTAATCATCAGAGAAATGCAATCAAAACCACATTTGTTAGGACAGCTAGTTACAAACAAACAAACAAACAAAAAACAAGAAGTAACAAGTGGTGAGAATGTGGAAAAAAACAAACCCTGTGCACTGTTGGTAGGATTGTAAATTGGTGCAGCCACTATGGAAAACAGTATGGAGGTTCCTCAAAAAATTAAAAATAGAACTACCATATGATCCAGCATTTCCACTTCTGGGTATTTATCTAAAGGAAACAAAAACACTAACTCAAAAAGATACATGCACCCTGATATTCACTGCAGCATTATTTATAGTGGAAACATCCTAGGTGTCCATCAGTGGATAGAAGAATAAAGAACATGTGGTATACACTCACACACAGACACACACACAGACACACACACACACACACACACACACACACACACACACACACACACTGGAATATTATTCAGCCATAAAAAAGAAGAAAACTACTGCCATTTGCAACAACATGGATGGACTTTGAGGGCATTATGGTAAGTGAAATAGGACAGAATGAAAAAGACAAATACTGTATGATCTCACTTCTATGCAGAACCTAAGAAAAACAAACTCACGAAAACAAAACAAAAATTGGTGGTTGCAAGAGATAGAGGCTGGGTGATGTGCAAAATGGGTAAAGGTGGGGAAAGTAAGTACACGCTTCCAGTTATAAAGTAGGTAAGTCATGGGGATGTAAGCAGAGCACGGTGAAATAGTTATTAACATTATATTATGTATTTGAAAATTGCTAGAAGAGTAGATCTTAAAAGTTCTCATCACAAGAAAGAAATTGCAGCCATGTGAGATGATAGATGTTAACTAGATTTACTGTGGTTATCATTTCACAATATATATCAATATCAAATCATTATGCTGTACACCTGAAACTAACATAATGTTATATGTCAATTATATCTAAATGAATAGTTTTCTTATAACTGCGTGGGGGCGGGTATTTATAAATATGAAGAAATGAAACATTTTTGTATTTCAAGTACCATAGAATAATTTAGAGCTGATCCATAAATAACGATTACATTTTAACTGACGAGAAAACATACTAGAGATCTAACAAGTTAAATGGGCAAAGGAAGAAAATTAAAATGAAAGTAAATCAGTTAAATAAACTAGTTTTGAAACTTAATCAATGATGTAATTAAAACCTTAACAAATGCCATCTTGAAAATGAATTAAAATTATTCAAAATTAGAATAGATAATGTGACAGCTTAAAACTCTCATATACCTTTGCTGTGAATGGAAATTGCTACAACGTTTTGAGAAAGTTCTTTGGCAATAGACATAATGAGTTTTATGAGGTTTTATTCTTTCTAATTCAGAATGCCACTTGTGGGACTCTAGTCTAAGAACATTAGTCAGAACAGAAGCATTTCTCTGCACTCTTATTATTTTACAAAAACAAGAAAATTAGGAACACTCATAAGGCCTAACAGTAAAAAGTGGCTGAGCAAGTGTACTATAGCATCTTCATGTCATGAAATATTTTGAAACGATTGTAAATGATGTTCATTAAGACTTTTAATAATTTACCAAATGTTTGTAATTGTTTTAGCTGAAAAGGAAAAGCAAAATGACATATATGGTATGAACACAAAAATATAAAAATAAGCAAAAATATAAAAAAAAGGCTGGGAAAGATGCCGACAAGTGACTGTGACTATGGAATAAGACTAAGAGAATTTTATAGTTTCTAATTTTTTTTCAATTTTTACATTTAAAACAACCAATTTTTCTTCTGTAAAGAGAAAAATAAACTGTATTCCATAAAAAAAAAAAAAACACACAAAACCTCATACTTAAACATCCTATTCTTCCCAAAATGCAAATGGGTCAGATTTAAAACAATCAGGCCAGTGAAACTGGAAGAGCTGGGAGCAGTGCAGGAATAGGATTCTGGCCATGGACGAGTGCTGAGGAGGGACACCCATTTCTGGACCCAGAGTCGTAGAAAGCCGCTAAAGGACAGAAGAAGGAGGCAGGGGATGGAGGTGAGGCAGAGACATCGGGGTTTATGGGTAAGACCATGAAGACAGACTAGCACAGGCGTCAGCAACCAAGACAAAAAGAATGAGGAACAAGGTGCCAAGGAGTCACCTAAATAGAATGATTGGCACATTGGAAGAACAGAAGAAACTTCTCACAGATTTGGACTAAGTGTGAGAGCAAGCAAAGGTGGAAGGGAAGTATAATAGGTGAGGGTGTCCAGCATCCTTTCCCCACCCAAGAGTCTAGTTTCTCAACCACCAGCTGTCAAAAGCCCAATTTTGTCCTCCTTCCCTCTTATGCCACCAGATCTTTCAACCTGAGGTAGGATCCAGGTGGCTCTCAGACCAAAAATCCCTTTCACAAATGAAAATATAAAGAGTGGAACTTACCAGTCAAAGCCAAAGTAGTCATTTGAGGTTTCTATCCACACGAACAGCAAAACCACAGACAAGCAAGATGAAATAACCAGAAATGGGTAAAATAATTGCTCTTTCTGGGAAGAGAAAGAAAAAAGTCTAATTGAGCTCCATGTATCCGTATTACCTCAGTAATATCTGTATATACTTGCCAGAGGTCTGCATAGCTACAGCACCGTGCATTACTCTCCCCAGGCTGGAGGGACCACTGCATTCTTTTTACCCCGACAGAATTTTGTATGAGCCTATTTATAACACTGAACTGCAACTATATGTTTACATGTTTGTGTCTATTGTGACAGTTTATTCTCTGAGGAAAAGGAACTTCTGTTACACATCTCTACATTGCCAATATCTAGCATAGTTCCTTAAATGCAGCTGGCTCCCAACGATAATCTGTTGAATTCATCCACCTCTCCAGCTACCAGTGTTTGTTGAATGACTCATTCATTAACTAATTCATTCATTGTTCATCAGTTCATTTTGTCATTTATCTACCAACATGTGTGGCGTGAGGGTAAATAGGTTAGGGAATAAACCTACTTTTGAGTAGCGACTTGGTGCCAGTACAACACTACGGACTACTTTCATTTGATTTACCTCTCAGTATAGCCATGTAAGTATTGTTAACCTCATTTTGCAAAAGTAATTGACTCAGGTCACACAGACAAGAAGTGGCGGGGGTACTGTGAGCCCAAAGCCAGGATGGAGGGTATCATTGCAGAAGAGGTGTTCAAACTGGGCCTCGAAGGCAACCCCCTGCACACTGAAAACCATGTCACAAGCCAGCCATGCCAGAGGTTGCCAACCTCTCCCCAGGAACATTAGGTTTTGGTTGCTACCTGAGTTATAATCCTAACACTCCTCTATCGCATAAATAAGAAATCCGTCTCTTAGGGATACTGCCTTCACTCTGTTAAAAATGGATAGAATAATATCTGCCCTGCCTGAATCATGGGGTTACTGTGAGGAGTAAGAATAAAGAAATAAAGTGGAAAACATAGAAAGGGCATTCCAATAAGATGAGTGACATTACAGGTATCAAGGCACTAAATTACCACTTCTGAGTACAGGAGGATGACCAGTACAGGATTTGACTCAGGTCTTGTTCTCTACACAAAACTTGGGTGGAGTTTTAAAAATATGTATCAGCTGTCCTACCACTGATCAAATCCCTCAGCGTCCCATTATACTAGACTAGACTATTATCCAAACTGCTTTTGATGGCCCGTAAGGTCTCCCATGATCAACCCTGGCCCACTCCTGACTGACTCCATTTCTGAACTCCAGCCACACCACATTGCTTCTAGTACGTGGCCAACTTTGTTTCTACATCAAGAGCTTTGTCCTTCTTGGTTCTTTGGCCTGGAATACTTTTGTCCCCGTGTGCAAATGACTGGCTCCACCTATGCATTTAGGAGACACCTCACATTACACTTGTTCAAAGAGGTCTTCTCTTAACCACTCTCCCATCCCAGTTTCTAACACATTTTTCTATTTATGACCTTCAAAGTCTTCACCATTATCTGAAATCATCTGTCTGCATTTATTATTACATAACTCATCCCACTAGAATGTAAGATGCAGGAGAGCCAGAGGCCTTAGTTGTACTAATCACCATGGCACATAGTAAGTATTCAATAAATTGCTTTTGTTGAATAAACCCATTTCCTTATTTTGATTCTCAGTGTTGCCATTCATGCTCAAAATATTTAAAGGCTCCCCACTGTTTACAGGATAAAGTTCAAATACTTTAGTTTGACATGAAAATTATTCATAATTTAATTAAAATATTCTTTTCCAACCCCACCACTTGCTATTTTTCACCTTACATGTCACTAAATTCAACATTGGAGACTCATTTTTCCCTGAACACACCACTGTGCTTCTCTATCTCTGAACTTCTGACCACCGCATACCCTCTACCCAGAATCCCCTGCACCATCATTTCTGTATGTGGAAGATCGCTTCCACAAGTCAGTGACTCTGGGACAGTGGTAATATTAGCTAACACTTACTGAGTGCTAATTGTGAGCTGAGCCCTATTCTAAGTGTTTTCCACATATTACCGCTTCTATCTTCACAAGAAACCCTGTTTAAATCAGTTTACTCTTCTCTATCTTTACTACCACTGCTCTCATCCAGGCCAGCAACGTCTCTTCCCTTGAATGTTGCCACTACTTTCTCATTGAAGGCATAGATGTCTCCCTACGTTAGCTGTGTCACTTCCAGTGACTCCTCCACACCAATACCCTTTGACGCCTCCTCTAATACCATTTTCTGCTATCTCCTATTATTTACCTACATAATTCTTAACCACCTTTCCGCTTCTAAATAATTTTCAGCCTCTCCCTTGATATGTGGGTACATGCGTGTGTGAGCACACACGCATGCGCACACACACAATTATACCACTTCTCTCACTATATTGAGATAGTGTGTGTACTTGTCTGTTCCTTCAGTAGACTTGAATTCCTCGAACGCAGGAACCATGCCTGAGGCACTTCTGTTATCAGAAGCCAAATATCTGGGCAGGAACGATACAGGGGACAGAACACTCCTGCCTAATCCAGAGAAGCCTCCTATTTCTACCACTTTCCTTGTGCTCCCATCTCAGGCAAAAAAAAAAAAGAAAGAAAGAAAGAAAAAAAATGTGATCCAATTGGTCAGAATCTCGGACCCTAGCTGGACCACGTTCACAAGTAAGTGCAAGTACATGATATGGCCATCATCTTCTCATTTCAGTATGCTCATCAGTCTCTTATATCATATAGCCCAGCAGAGGGTCCCAACATACAGCTTAGAGCAAGAAAGAGGCCCTCAATGCTGCTAGGCCACATGTCACCACTCAGCCTTATCAGAGTTCTTCATTAGGGAAAATCAGGCACTAGCCTGACCAATAAGAAAGGAGCACCTTATTTCCCACTTGTTGTTTTTTTCTCATAAGCATAGCTCCTTTGGGAAACTCACAATAACGAGATAATGAAATATTCAGGCATTCCTGTAATCCCTAGCCACAAACATCTAATTGCACCTAAACCTCACTTTTTCTTCAAGGTTCATTGAATGAATAAAAGCAAGAGTGAGTGAATAAATAAATGAATGATATAAAAGAAGCAGTAAGAAAAAGGAGAAGTAAAGAATAAAAGTGGAGGAAAATGAAGAAAACAGACACATGTTTCGACAAGGTGAACTGTGGCTGTGGAATTGTGGCAAACCTTCCATGGGAGAAGCAGAGCCCTAGCTGCCCCATCCTGGAGACTCTAATGAGCCCTTATAGGAGCGGGGACCAGTCCATGTTCCCCACATCCCAAAGTGTGGTCCAGCTCCTCCCCATCTCTCTGTACCCAGGAGCAGCAGCAGGGTCCACATCTGGGTTTTCTCTCCTGCTTGGTTTTCCACTGGCAGCTGTATAAGCCAGTAATGTAGGTGACAAAGCACTGGTGGTTGAAGATATGTACAATCCATGGTAAACACTTTTTCTGACTTCTCTTCTCGCGCTTGGCCTGACTCCTGTTGACCTTCCTAAACATGGTACAACCTTTTGCTGGAATAAAAAATAAAACAATCAGGATCCAGTAGCTCCTTTAAACGTTTTCTACCCCATCATTCTACTGACAATTACACACACAAAAAATGGGTTTTTTAAAAGTTTATAATCTAGGATAATGTACTAGATTTGGTGCAGAAGACTACAGCTTCAACCCAGCCTGTCCCACTAAGTTGTTGAATATTTCTTGCAGTCATTGCACCATTGAAGGTTTAGTTTTCTCACCTCTAAAATGGGACCATATTCTCTGTCCTAGCCAATGAATAGATGCTGAAAGCATCACATTAGGTCACACACACACACACACACACACACACACACACACACACAATGCGTCTTTTAAACTGTAATATGCTCTTGAAATAACTTGAGAACTTAGAGGCATGGATGACGTATATGAAAAACACAGTCCTTGACTAATAAGTGACTCACACACAGCTGCCTGCCGCTTCCCTTTCTCTCCCCTCCCATATGGAATCGGTGAGGGTTAGCCTCCATTAAGAATGAGGAAATATTCAAAATAGCTATGGCTGTAATAAGTTTATCGTTTCTTTTGACAACAAAAAAGTAGTATGTGAGGGCGGCCGGTTGGTTCAGTGGTTAGAATGCAGTGCTTATCACACAAAGGTTGCTGGTTCGATTCCCACATGGGCCAGTGAGCTGCGCCCTCCACAACTAGATTGAAAACAATGACTTGACATGGAGCTGATGGATCCTGAAAAAGCACACCATTCCCCAATAAATTAAAAAAAAAAAAAAGTCATATGTGGTATGTGCTTCACAGTGCCATGAAGAACCCAGATATCTTGCATCTTTCTGTCCCACTGCAGCACAAGTTTTCCTTCTCAGGGTCCAAAAGCTGTATCCATCATTCCAAATTCCAACCAGCAGGAAAAAGGAAGGAATGAAGAAGGGTGCTTGCTCCCCCTTATTTTAAGGGCATTTACAGAAGATGAACATGCCATTTCACTGACAGACTGGGGTTTTCTTACTAGTAAAAACAGGAAAAACAGATATTGAGGGACATCAAGTTGTCACTACTGCATTTTCTCAATGCAGTGATAGGACAGTGTTGTTCACACACAAAGGATCTTTAAGAGAATGTGTACAATTGGTAGGAGAGAACAAACTAAAAACAAACAAACATGAATCATCTTAAAGGACCTTATCCCAGGCAACAGTCTCGGCTCCTGAAAACTTTCTGTTGTGCTCCACTCTGTCCTTTGTGAAAGGCTCTCTAGTGTTGTAGTTAAGAGTACATAGGTCCACTTCTGGTCAAAATGGAGTAACAGGAACTGGAATAACCCTCCCACCTTAAGTGACTAAAAAAACTGCAGAAAACATGAAACAGTTTTTGACAGTGGACAACAAGCAGTGAAGGATAGAAATCCTTGAGAGAAAGGAAACAAAGGAGGTGAGTATTATGAACGCCCCGTTTACAATCTGTTTTAAAGTTTCCAGGATGAAGCAGTGAGGCTGAGAAGGCAGGTGGAGCCTGGCAGTATCCCTGAATGGCGCAGACAGAAATGTAAATTCAGGAAGGTAAGAGTTTCCCATGTCCCCCTGACTCTCCAATTTAATACTAATCAGTACATAGCTGTGAAGAAATTATCTGAGCCTAGAGAAATAATCACACAAAAGACATTGATGAGACAATCTCCAGAGTGCACAAAAGGATGGAAATAGTTTGTGTTTCCATCAGAGCAGAAAAACCTTGTAATTCATGGGGCACTATGTGGCATACTCAGAGGGTATTGCCACAGTAGTGGGGAAAAATTAGGCCTACATTCAATGTGGCTATGGTCTGGCCTAACGAAGCTTAAAGTCAGCTTCAAAAAAATCAAAATGTTTCCAGGTAACGACTGTGTTCTGGAACAAATTTCAATAATGTGTATTTTTTAAATACAGGAAGCAGCCAACAAAGCAAAATTCACAAAGCCTAGCATCCAATTAAAATTACCACGTAGTGAAGAGTTCACAATGGCAGTGTAGGAAGACCCTAAACTCACGTCCTCCCATGGACACACAAATTTACAGCTACATATGGAATGATTTTCCTCTGAAAAGGGCCTTGAGAACTAGATAAACAGCACCTCAACAAAAAAGTAAAAGAGATGTAGCAGGCAGGTATGAGAGGCAGAGACTCCATCTTGCCTAGGATGCCACCCCAAGTGTGGTGTACCCCAATTGGGAAGGGATCCCAAAATAATGGAACTTTCTTTGGAGGAGTGAAGACACTGTGCCCCCACATCAGGCACCCCAACCCCTGTAGAGACAAGCTCCCAATATGTCTGGTTTTGAAAATCAATAGGGATTAAGACCAGGGAAACCATAGAGCTGTATGAAACGGAAAATCCATTCTTAAAGTACTCACTCATAGACCCACTCACCCTGAGATGCAGCATAAAAGCAACAGTTTGAAAAGTGCCTAGGTCGTTATGTGACAGAGACCAGCTTACTAATCTTAAAGTGGCTGCTAAAAACAAAGGAACCTTCACTGACTTTCTCCAGGATCAGAAACATTGGCAGGAGCTATTTTTGCAATCTCATTCTACTTGCTGGTAATGGAGCTGGCAGGTGCCATTTTTTATCCCATCCCTCTAGCCCGCTAGCTCTGATGAATGTGCTCTGTGCCCCATCCACCCCACACAGCAATATCACAATTCAGATGGACAAGTGCCACAACCTTACCCCCCCCCCCCCAACAGCCATACCACAACCTGGCCAAGCAAGCCCTCACACCCAGCCCACCCTGCATAGCAGCCTTAGCACTGCCACAGCCAGTGGGAGCAAGCAATCTGCATGACAGACACCCTTGAGCACATTAGAGGGGTTCAACATTAGAATGGAAGAAGTAGAAGCAAGAATCAGTGAGCTGAAAGACAAAGCAATGGATCTCACCCAGATAGAGCAGCAAAATAAAACAAGAATTTTTAAAAGTGAGAACATGTGAAGGGACCTTAATAACATCAAGAATAATAATATTCATATTATAGGGGTTCCAGAAGAAGAGAGAGAGGAGGCCAAAAAAATTATTTGAAAAAATTATGGAAGAAAACAGACATCTAGGCTGAGTAAATCCAGACAGTTCCAAATAAGACGAACCCAAAGAGAACCACACCAAGACACTTTATGCTTAAAATGATAAAATTTAAGAATAAAGAGAGTATCTTAATGCAGCTACAGAAAAAAACAATATATTACATTCAAGGGCAACTCCATGAGGCTATCAGCAGATTTTTAGGTAAAAACTTTCCAGGTCAGAGGGAGTGGCATTACATATTCAAAGTTCTGAAAGGAAAAATATTACAACCAAGACTACTCTATCCAGCAAGATTATCATTTGGAATTGAAGAAGAGATCATTTCCCAAACAAGCAAAAGTTAAAGGCGTTCATCACTACTATACCAGCCTTATAAGAAATGTTAAGGGGACTTCTTTAAGTGGAAAAGAAAAGGCCATAACTATAAATAGGAAATATATGAAAAAAATGTCACTGGTAAAGGCAAATATATAGTAAAGGTAGTGGATCAATGACTTATAAAACTAGTATGAAGGTTAAAAAACAAAAGTAGTAAAATGAACTACATAGTAATTAGTTAAGGGATACACAAAATAAAAAGATATAAATGATAATACCAAATATATGAAATGGTGCTGGGGGGGGTGTAAAAACGTAGTGCTTGTAGAATGCACTCAAACTTAAATGAACCTCAAATTAAAATGGATACCAATAACTACTTTAAATATAAATGAGCTACATGCTGCAATCAAAAGACATAAGGTGGTGAATGGATAAAAAACAAGACCCATATATATGCTGCATATAAAAGACCCACTTCAGATCTAATGATGCACAGAGAATGAAAGTGAAGGGATGGAAAAAGATATTCTATGCAAATGAAAACAAAAAGCTATAGCAATACAAAAATCAGACAAAATAGACTTTAAAACAGATACTGTCACAAAAGGAAAAAAAGGCATCACATAATGATAAAGAAGCCAATCTAAAGGGAGGATATAACATTTGTAAATACGAACTCAACATAGGAATACTTAAATATTAACAAATATAAAGAGATATATTGACAGCAATACAATAATAGTAGGGGACTTTAATACCCCACTTATATCAATGGATAGATCATTCAGACGGAAAATCAATAAGGAACCATCGGCCTTAAAAGATTCATTAGAACAGATGTACTTAATAGATATATACAGAACATTCCATCCCAAAACAGTAGAATACACATACTTTTCAGGTGCACATGAAACATTCTCCAGGATAGATCACATGCTAGGCCACAAAACAAGTCTCAATAAATTTAAGAAGACTGAAATCATGTCAAGCATCTTTTTTGACCACAATGGTATGAAACTAGAATCAATCACAAGAAGAAAACTGGAAAACAAAACCCGCAAACACATGGAGACTAAACAAGGTGCTATTAAACAACTAATGGATAAACAAAGAAATGAAAGAGGAAATAAAAAAATACCTGAGACAAATAAAAATGGAAACACAATGTTCCAAAATCTATGGGACACAGCAAAAGCAGCCCTAAGAGGGAAGTTCACAGCAATACCGGCCCACCTCAAGAAACAAGAAAAATCTCAAATAAACAATCTAATTTCACATCAAAAGAAACTAGAAAAATAAAAATAAATAAAGCCCGAAGTTACTAGAAGGAAAGAAATAATAAAGATCAGAGTGGAAATAAATGGCATAAAGATTAAAAAACCACGTTAGAAAAGATCAATGAAACTAAGAGCTAGTTCTTTGAAAAAATAAACAAAATTAATAAACTCCTAGCCAGACTCATCAAGAATAAAATAGAAAAAAAAAAAAAAAAAGAATAAAATAGAGAGGGCCCAAATAAATAAATCAGAAATGAAAGAAAAGTTACAACCAACACCAAAATAATACAAAGAATCACTAGAGACTACTATTACCAATAAACCAACACATTGGACAGGAGAAATGGATAAATTCCTAGAAATATATAATCTTTCAATATTAAACATGAAGAAACAAAAAACCTGAATAGACTGGTTACTATCAATGAAATTGAACCAGTAGTCAAAAAACTCCCCAAAAAACAAAAGTCCAGGACCACAGGTGAATCCTATCAAATATTTAAAGAGTTAATATCTATCCTTCTCAAATTATTCCAAAAAAGACCTGGTACCTACTGACAAGCCAGTCTCAAAACACTATGATGAGGAGGAAGAGGAAGATAAAGATGATGAGAAGGATAGTGAAGCGGACTCAGAAGATAATAAGGACGTGCGGGAGATGGATGCGATGAATGACTACAATGAGCCACCTGATGACAGGTTGACGATGGAAGGTAGGGAACACGATCAGGACCAGGACCAGGACCAGGACCAGTGGATGATCTAGGTAGACAAGTCAGTGTGGCCTCAGGGAGATTCCAGGCCGCCCAACCCACCCTGTACCTCCTGCAGAACCAGCTGATCGCCCTAGTGCCTCAAATCTACCCTCATTCACCGCCTCAACTGCTGTCAGGACCTGGTTTCCTTGGCCCCTCCCAGGCCATCAGTCTGTCCTTGAATCCCCAGGGCCTGAGCTCACCCCACATTTCTGGCCAGTACCTCACCCCTTGGTGGCCAGGTGTAGTTTCTTTCTAACTTTCTTTAATAAAGACACAGGACTGACTCCCTGTCCCCACCCCAAAGAAACAAAAAACCTATGGGTCAAAGGAAAATGATCATAATGATCAAAATGAGAAAAAAGTTTAAATTGGTTCATAATAAAACTATGAGGAAACTACACAAACTTGGCATGTATGTTGCAAACATTGGATTATAAAAGAAAGGTGTTTTGCACAAATGCTCAGTACCTGGGAGGATGGTAAACTGCTTAAGTCCTGAATAAATGGGAGCATGTTCATCAGAATCATTACCACTGCCATTTTCCACATATCTACAAGTGCTTTAACTTGGTGTGTATGAGCCAGGGTAGCCAAGTCCACACTGAAAATTCAGTAATATTTAGGGAAAAAATCCGTAAACACTGTTTCCCTTCCAGACTTCTCTGATTTCCAAACCCATACATCCAAGAGCCTACTGATATCTCCACTTGGATGTCTCACAAGCATCTCTTGTTTAATAGGTTCAAAAGTGAATTCTTGATTTTCCCTCCAAGACCTATTCCTCCTGAAGTCTGTCCCATCTCAGTCAAGGGCATATAGTTGCTTGAGTCAAAAATCAGGGCGTGACCGGCAGGATGGAAGAACAAGACTTAACCTCCCACCATAAACAACGAGAAAACTGGACAAAATACAGGCAACAACCATTTTCAGACGTTGAACAACTCGCAGCTCTGGGCTGTGATCCGCCAAACAGGAGAAACAATGATGCGGAGCCCTTCACACCTGCAGGGACTTCCGCACAGGCCGCGCAGGCCAGCCCTGCACACCCAGCCGAGTCCCTGGTCTGCCCTGGGTCTGCGGGGCGTGGAGACTTTGCCCCTAAGGGGACGGGCACAGGCGGAAGCCCTCTGGTCTCAGCTTCCTCCCATGAGCCTTGGGGATAATGGCAGCTCCAAGTTGACCTGACTTAGCGAGCTGACTGGGTCTGAGGGACTCAGGTTTGGCTGCCAACTTGATAACATGAAAGTAGCTCCTATCTCGGGAGTGAGAAGCACGGGGCTGGACACATTACTTACAATGACTTCACAGCCCAACCGCAATCTGAATTTCGTGCTGGAGCAGACCAGCGTCTCTCAAGATGGAGGCTTGGCTGAAGAAGGCGTCTGAGGCGGAAGGATGGGTGGGCGTGGCCAGGGGCGTGGCCTCAGATGCTTCCCTCTGGCCCGTCAGGAGAATTTAAAGCCCACCCCCAACCTTAGCATGTAGCACCACATTGGTAATGTACCTGCTAAGGTATACTCTCTGCTTTGTTCTGTTTGGGTTCTTATAAAAATGACTTAGGCATCCACTTAATTCTTGTTAACTATTCAATTCAGTCATTACCTATTTTTGGTAGCCCTCTTATTCATAGATGGTCTCTTTTTTGTTTTATTTTTTCTTATGTCTTTTTTCTAACCTACTTCAAACAATGGACCTGTTTTAGTTTTGTTTGTTTAATCTTTGAGTCCTCCAGCTATCCCTCTAGCGCTGACCTCAGTGCTGAGCTCTACACCCTTATATCCAGCTGCCTGCTGGTCATCTTCATCTGAATGTCCTGCTGTAGACACCTCAAACTCAGTAAACCCTAACCTGGATTAATTATCTGTCCCTTCAAATCTGTTGGGTCTCCTGTGGCTCCAAATCGCTAAATGGTAAGATAGGAATTCAATGCCTCATTCTTGACACCTCCCTTCCTTAGCAGCACTCCCACCCCAACTCCGACCAAATTCTGCTCATTATAATACTTCCTGTCCATTTCTTCTAGTCATTCTCTTGTTGCACTTTAATGCCCACTAGGCGCCCTTATCGTCTCAGTGGGTACCAACTGCTTAGGACTCTATGGTAAGGGGTCAGGTAGTTACTGCAGTTGACTCCCAAAGGATCTCACTACTTTCGGTTTACCTTTCCCACAATCGGCATTTCAAAGAGCAGCTACTGATTTATTTAAAAAATGCATCTCTGACCATGTTTAAAATTCATTCTTAAAGTGAAAGTTTAAGCTCTTTAAATTGGATCCTGCCGTTCTCTCCAGCTTCATCTTCCCCCTATTCTCTTTCAGCCCCACTCATATTGAAACTTCAACAAAACCAAATCTGTGGCACCGCTCCCCTACACCATTGTGTATCTTTATTCATGTTGTCCCTAATGCCAGGCTTACCCACTCTTCACCCCAACTTTTACCTAGCTAAATCCTTCTGTTGGTGTAAGACACAGCACAGGAGGCCTTCTATGGTCATCACACCTATTTCTCACCACCAGACTGAGTTAAGTACTTCCTCGTATGTCATATCTATCCCTCCAAATAAACCTCTTACAGTAGTAGTAATGTATTAGCCACCTTGGTTATAATTATCTATTTTGTTTTGCTGAGGTTTTAATATCTGCTTCTCCCCTCTAATTGTAATCTATTTGAGGGTGAGGCCATATCTAACTCATCTGTTGATCATGGTGCTTACTACAATGCTTGGCACAATTTGGTTGATTAAATAAATAGTCAGAAGCTACAGACCCATCAACCCTTAAACTGAATAAAGCAGTTAGACTACATTTTTTTCTGACCCTGCTGAATTCCCTGGAGTGTACCCCCCACTAAGCAGTTGGGAGTATTTAACACTAATCCCTAAGGGAGAATCATAGCTTGGATCTGGGGGGTAATAGTATACTGATCTTTGAGAGATTTACTCTCTCCCCCCTATCTTCCATTCCGGACCCTATCTTAACCCTTGATGTAGCAGTACTAAACTCTTTGGCTCTCACTGAGATTAGGTAGTAATCAAGAGGTTAAGCAATCTTTTGTGATAATGAAGAGTTTCTGAAACTTCACTCTGATTTCTTTTTCACTACCTCTTCTCTTATCAACAGAGAATGAAACAAGCTCTGGAGGTTGGTTCTATGTTTGAGCAAATACAGGCTTGATCCTGTCACTCCTGGTTTTAAAGCAGAAGCAAGACAAAACTGAAGCAAAACAGAATATATATATTTAAAAAAGGGGGGTGTACCAATAAGCTTATTAAAGTAAGTCTAATGATAACAGTCTTATTTCTTAAATAAGCATTCATTTAATCTCTGTTTGAGGCTTCAAACTTGCCTGTTAAAATCAGTAATGAAAGTAGACTTGGGCATATGATGTGGCATAAGTAAGAAACCATGGGTTCCCATTGATATCTGGGAGAGATTCGCCCCCTTCCCCCCCCCCCCAGCTTTCTTATCCCAACAGAACTGACTCAATTTTGTAGACTCATTATTCATCTAATTAAATTGTTCTTTTGCAATGAATATTGTTCAAAGTCTGGTGGGCCCTGTCTGATCCTAGACAAAATGTTTAATAAACTCAAATAAGATTGTGTTGGAAGAACTCAGTTATTATTATTTTTTAAAGACTCTTTCAAAACTGCGAACTGAAGGTTTGCTTGTCATTTCTTCAAAAATCCACCTTCTTTCTGTAGAGTAGGGACTCTTAGTGCAATAGTTCCCATAAGGAACAAGCTGATCTGAGATAAATTTTTTTTTAGTGATCATTGTTATACTATCATCATAGAGAGATCTGCAAAAACAATATAAGAGAGTGTGCAGTTTGCTATAGTCTAAAAGCATATCTCAAATATTTTGCAAACGTGTACACACGCGTGCACACACACACACACACAGTCATTTGCTATCTAAACATCTAGATGGCACAGGGGCACCTAGGCTTTTGTATATAGGAGAGGTTTCTCAGCAAAATATAAAAATCTGGTGATAACATAAAAACATAGCCAGTTCCTGATTTTTCCTGTATCCTAAATCTAGGCATGAGATTTTCCAATCTTTTTGCAGCTTTTTCATTATTGTAAGAGTGATTTTATCATTCACTGCTTGGACTGAAGATTGAGTAAATGGCCAAGGGTTTTTTTAAGTACCAGTTATCTAAATCTGCAAAATGATAAAATAGACACAAAGAAAGGGATAAATTTGAGACCTATGAATACATGTCACCTCAGCAGCTGAGTGCCAGCCTCTGATTTCTCTTTCCTTCTTTCTTTCTTTAACATTTTTAAAATTAGTTTCAGGTGTACAAAACAATATAATAAACATTTATATTTATATCTCTGACACAGTGATAGCCCCCTCCCCCCATGATTCCCCTTTCTTAACAGTATGCTGGGGCTCGATGCCAGACTCTAGTCAACTGTGCAGCAATGTATCAAGCCCAAGGTCAACTGTGCAGCAATGTATCAAGCCCAAGAGTAGATATCCTCTTTGCTAAATGTATGTGGTATTCCTGGTTTAACAAGTGTCCTTTTTATTAAATGTAATGAATCTCATTTGAAGTGGAAAGTCATTGAAATTAATATTCTTGCTTTTAATACATCCATACTGGAGAAATATTTAACTACTAGTCTGAATGAGATACTAAATACTAATATTAGGGCTTAATCCCACAGCTACTTGGCAGGAAAAGAGGCCCAGGCTTTGGAAAAGAGTATCCTCAAGCAGCCTCAAATAGATACAAGTTTTTATCAATGTTTGATTGACCTTTGAGTCTATGACCAGAAACCAGTTAATGGCTAAGATGCTTAAGTACAACTTTGACTCCTAGTTATTGATTTTTCTATAAAACCTCCGTTGTAGTGCCAGTAAGAGTCAGAGTGGGCATTGAGTCTCTTGACAAACCAGGTTATTTTAAGCATTATAAAACAGGACAACATTGGCTATATTCAGGCACTGTGATAAACACTTTTCATACATTATTTTATTTCCTTAGAAACTTAGAGGTAAATACTATTACTATACTCATTTTACAGATGTAGAAACAGGCTCAGAAAGATTAAGTAGTTTCCCCAAGGTCATACATACCTGTGGCAGAGCCAAGAATTAAACACGCCTATTTAGCTCCAACTATACTATACTGCTTTTTGTCCTCTAGACCTCTGCTGTCCATTAAGGTAGTTACTAGCCACATGTGGCTATGTAAATTTAAATGAATAATAAAATACAAAAGTCAGTTCCTCAGCTAGTACTAACCACATTCAAGTCCTTAACAGCCACAGGTGACTAGTGGCTGCCATACTGGACAATGCTGGTATAGAATCCATTATTGCACAAAGTTCATTGGACAGGGCCGATCTAGACTCACAAGTAACTGCCATGCCTTCTCTCTTTTCTGATAATGCAAATTACATAAATTACCTTGTTACTTTGACTTCCAGGAAGTTCAATTCCAAATTTTAGGCTCAGGTATTGCAGTAATTTAGCCTCTATGGTCAACACCCTGGTGCTCATCTTTTCCTTCGTGCTGATTTCCTACCTGTGCTTATTTATTATTATTTAATTGAAAATGTTCTTGTTGCAGGTTTTCTTAAATCATTTGTGGGAAAGAGTGGGATATAAATATAAATAAAATTCAGGACACATGATCTGATTTTTGTGTAACCTCCATTGTGGACTCCTTAGCCAACTGTATGCTATCTACAGAAACTCACTTCAAATATAACAATATAGGCGGGATGAAAGTAAATGGATTAATTAAAACATTAATTAAAGGAAAGCAGAAGAGGCTACATTGATATCAGGTAAATTAGATTTCAGAGCAAAGATAATTACTAAAGAGAAGGACATTATTTAACGATGAAAAGGTCAATCCACCAAGAAGATATAGCAATAATAGGTGCAGCAGACAAGAGAATTGCAAAATAGGTGAATAAAAAAGTGATAGAACTGAAAGGAGAAATAGACAAATCCACAATAATCGTTATGTCTTCAACATCCATCTTTCAACAATTGATAGAACGATTAGATTGAAAATCAGTAAATATTTAGAAGAATTTAACATTCAACTAACAGGATCTAATTGATATTTTAGAACATTCGACCCAACAACATCAGCATATTTCAAGTGCTTATGGAATGTATACCAAGATAGACTATATTCTGTGTCTTAAAACAAACTCCAAGTTTTAAAAGATTTAAATCATATAGAGCGTTCTCTAATACACTGGATTCAAACTAGAAATCATAACAGAAAGATAATGTGAGAATCTAAGAATCTGGAAACTAAACAATACACTCCAAAATAATCTATGAGCAAGTCTCAAGGTAAATTTAAAAAATACATTAAACTGGGGGGCGGCCAGATGGCTCAGTTGGTTAGAGCACGAGCTCTCAACAACAAGGTTGCCAGTTCAGTTCCCACATGGGATGATGGGCTTTGCTCCCTGCAACTAAAGATTGAAAATGGCGAGTGGACTTGGAGCTGAGCTGTGCCCTCCACAACTGGATTGAAGGACAACTACTCGGAGCTGATGAGCCCTGGAGAAATACACTGTCCCCCAATATTCCCCAATAAAATTTATATAAAAAAATACGTAAAACTGAATGAAAGTGAAAATACAATATGTAAAATTTGTGGGACACACCTAAAGTTGTGCTGAGAGGCAAATTTATAGCACTAAACTGCATAAATTAGAAAATAGGAAGTCTTAAATCAATAATCTAAATTCCCACCCCAAGAACCTAGAAAAAGAGCAAAATAAACGCAAAGCCAGCAGAAAAAAATGAATTTATAATAAGGAGGGGATGGGGGCAGAAGGGAAGTGGGTGTGGCTATAAAAGGGCAACATGTGGGATCCTTGGTGATGGAAATGTTCTGCGTCTTCACTGTAGCAATGTCGATATTCTGGTTGTGATATTGTATTATAGTTTTCCAAGAAGTTATAGTTGGAGGAAACTGAGTAAAGAGCATGTGGGATTTCTCTGTATTATTTCTTACATTGCATGTGACTCTATAATTATTTCAAAATAGAAGTTCAATTTAAAAAAGACAAGCAACAAAATAAGAGATTTTACAACATAAAATGAGAAAATACTTATCCAAAGAATTTCAACAAGGACAATATTAAAATGAGGAAAAGATTTGAAAAGATGTCACAAGAGAATAAAAACACAATGAAATACTACAACACACACCAAACTGGTCACAGTGAAATAGTCTGTCAATATCAAATGTTAGCAAGGATTGACTGAACAACATAAGGTTGAGCAATATGTATGAACTTCCACACTAGTGGGAGATGTAAATTGGTATAAGCCTTTTGGAAAACTCTTAGGCATTATTTTAAAAAGTTGACTATATGTATGTCCTATGGTCCAATAGTTCCACACCTAGGATATCTCCTAGGTAAATCTGTGCTAGCAGCATTGCTTTTCATAGCCCCAAATAGCAAATAACCCAAATGCTAATCAACAGAAGAATGAATAAAGAGCATCAGCATATTTATACTATTGAATAACACGGAGCAAAGGAAAATGACCAGACAGTAGACATACCAGACCTGCAGAATAGCATTTATTGGGGGAAATGAATGAATATAGGGGCAATACCAGATCTTGACACCCCATGTTGCTTATTCCATTTGGAATCAGCACACAGGAGTGAGAGGGCCCCTGGTCCTTGTATGAATGTAACTGAACAGTGTCTCCTAATCAACTCCCTCCCTGTTCACTGCCAATGAGGAAGGTTGTTTCTTCATAAAGAAGTCTGAAAACCATAGAGTGGCTGGCCTGACAAAGGCTATGATCCAATACCGGCATGACACGGCAGAACCGTGGCTTCTAGCCTTGTTCCATCATTTCAGCATCATACACCAGTTAGGAGTGAAAGGCTCTCTCCTGACCATACCAGGGGCAAAAGGCCAGACTTGATATGGCAGACAAGTGGCCTGACTAGCATTCTAGTAAAATTGATTTCCTTAAGCCTGTGGCTAGTTTCCATGGAACTTGAAGGCCAACTCCTTTTCTGGGAGGCCAGCCTACAGAGAATCTTGGGCAAGTTAACCCTTATTTCTCAACCACTGTAGTTCTCCACCTCCAGTGTGGTCTCTATGCATCATACCTGATTCCATCAGTAATATGTACCATTTCAACCTATAGGGAACTCTGGAGAATGGTCAATACAGCGACTAGGGCAGTGGTTCTTAAACTTTAGCTGTATCAGAATCACCAGGACTTATCTACAGATTGAAGGTCCACGGAGAGACCTGAGAATTTGCATTTCTGAAGACTGCTCGGGTAATGTTAATGCTGCCACATGTCAAAGGAACCACACTTTGCAATCATTAGAATAGGGAAAGCCATGAATAGCCCTCCCCTAAACCAGAGGTGGAGGGGGCTCAGAGTCAGACAGTAAGAGGTAACAGGGTTCTGATTTTCAGGTACATTAAATAACCTTACTCCTTTTTCCACGGGCAGAATAGATTATTCTACTTACCACTAATCATGATCCATAAACAATAGGCCGTGTTGATTAGGGCACAGGCAGCTCTTTGGCTGTTGGATGATAAAGATCAATTCTGTGGTCTAAATCCACCTTGATTAAAATAACAGTAACAACAATAATGAAAATGAAAGCACCCTAGCTAAGGAATCCAGGCTAATTGGCTGGGTGGTTAGAGTGGTCTCATTAGCTATTGAGCCTAGTGTAACTGGAAGATTTGCTATTATCTTCAGCCTCAATTAGCACCAAGAATAAGACTATGTAGTATCTACTAGTCTTTCCTCCCCACTGCCAACTGGGGAGTTTTCTCCTTTACATGTAGGCCAGGAGGTGGTTATGGAGGCCTAAGAAACCCAGAAAACATGAAACAGCTGGGTGATCACCTCAGGATTATAGGTCATGGTCACGAGAGGCAAACAAGTGAAGGCTGTTGGACCACAGAGCAAAACAGCTGAGAAGGGGCATGCTATCCAGTCCAGAGTCGTATATATGTGCACTGTGCGAACTTAAGGCCACGTTCCCAGTTACAGGGCTGAATAAAGGCTAACCAAGGCCTGTAGGATTGCTCCCCAGCCTTTAACAATGACCAAGAATCCTGTGTCATCCCAAGAGATAGAGGACGAACTAGACATGGAACCTAAGAGCCCACTGTTGACAGATTCACTGGCAGGTAGTGGGCAGTGGAACAAAAGTAGATCAATGTCAGGAAACACTGGAGTACTTTCTGCTTTCCTTTGCTGCATCCAGTAACTGATGATTGATCCAATTTTGTGACAGGTTAGGAAGGGAAACTGTGAATAAGGGAAGCCTAGAAGAATGGAATGGCCTTGGTGACAATCGCTGAAAGGATCCAAATACAAGATATTATGTACTTCCTCCAAACACCTCCCATGGTTTCAGGTATGTCCTTATTTCTGGTGACAGCCTTCTCCTGAAAGTACCTGTAACTTCTAGCCCAGCGCAATCGCCATTAACAGGAACCCAGGAGCAGCTCCTTCACCACCAATCTCCTTCCTCCATGGTCCCATAGTTGTTGGACTGCGTTTACTTATACCCAAGGGTGAAGACACCTAACGCAGTGCCCACGTGGCAAGGTACACAATACCATCAAATGCAAGATAAAGGTATTCGTGAGATGTCAGTTTGATGGGTCACCACTAGCCAGCCTCACAGAACAAGCAGTGCCTTCGGGTTGGTGTCTGCCCCCTCTTGGTACAGGATCTTGTGCAGACTTCCCAACGACCAAAGAGAATCAGAGTAGGAGACAAAATCTAGAGGTGTGGAAAGGAATATGTAGGTTCAGGGGATTGTACACAGTTGTACTTATCCAGTTAGTTCCCCACCCCTGATCTCCTCGGTCCTTAACAGATGGCTGAGAGCAGATAGACCCTTGCAGGGTGGGCTGGGCAGAATTCTAAGATAGCACCTCGATTTCAGTCTAATGAGACCCGGAGCAGAAAATCCGGCCATGCTGTGCCCAGAGCTCTGACATATAGAAACTGAGATAATTTGTGTTGTTAGCCACAATGTTTGTGGTAATTTGTTATATTAGCAATAGAAAAATAACACAAAGAGGATAGATGTGTTCAGGACCAGTATAGAATTAGACAAGCAGCAATTGTCTCTGAGTAGAGAGTTTCAGGATTTTCTTGCCTCCATAATCTGCAAGCAGTAAAGGCAGGGAAATATGCTGTGTTAAGCTGCCTGGGCACGAAGAATATTCCATTATCTGAGTGGATGTCCAGATATACCAGAATAAACAGTCATCCCGATAATGCTTAAATTGAGTGTTGGTAAGTTTACAGGACGACCAATGCTTCTGCTTTAGCATCCAACTAATCAGACAACGCTAAGATACCAGAGGGGCAATCAGCTAACAATTCCTCAGGCCTCATCAGACTAGCCAGTTTACCACTGCAATCGAAAAGTCAGGAGGTACAGTCTTTGGGTCTGTACCAAAGACTCTCATCTTCTGATGGGCCATACCATCATCTACCGTGTTTCCCCGAAAATAAGACCTACCCAGACAATTGGCTCTAATATGTCTTTTGGAGCAAAAATTAATATAAGACCAAGTCTTATTTTACTATAAGACCGGGAATATAATATAATATATAACAAATATAATATACAGGTATAATATAATGTAATATAATATATAATACGGGGTCTTATATAATATAAAATATAATATAATATATTATATTATATTATAATATATAATACTGGGTCTTATATTAATTGTTGCTCCAAAAGATGCATTAGACCTGATTGTTCGGGTAGGTCTTATTTTCGGGAAAACGATAACGTCCTTCTATATTACAAATAAGAAATCCAATTGTACTTGTTCTTTAAGTAACTGTATGGAGGATCTCCTGTGCCTTCGTATTTTTTTTCTACAAAACTATATTTGGGGTCCCCAATTTTATTACTTTTTGACCCCTTGACCTAAAAGTCACAACCACACAGCATTATAGGAGCCATCAGCTCCCTTAGTACCCCCTGGAGTTACCTCCTTCACCTGGAGGTGGGGGTGGGGAGTGTTCTGGTTAACTTTATGTGTCAACTTGATTGGCCACGGACGCCCAGTATATGGTTAAAGTCATTTCCAAGTATGTGTGTGAGGGTGTTTCCAGAAGAGATTAGCCTTTAAATTGGTGGCGTGAGTCACGTAGATGGCCCTTCCCGGTGTGAGTCGGCATCGTCCCGTTAGTTGAGGGCCTGAATAGAACAAACAGGTGGAGGAAGGCTGCTCTCTGTCTGATTGTGGAGCTGGGACATCAATCTTCTCCTGCCATTGGTGATCCTGGTTCTCAGAATCAGACTTTGAGTAAAATCTACACCACTGGCTCTCTGGCTGTCAGACTTTTGAACTACACCACTGGCTTAGCTGGGTCTCCAACTTGCAGGCGCAGATCATGGGACTTCTCAGCCTCCATAATTGCTTCAGCCAATACCTTATCATACACAAATACTGTGGCCCACTTCTCTTAGTTAATTTATATTTAAAAGTGTTAAGAAGAAAGAATACACATTGAAGTATATAGGGGTAAAGGAGCATTATATCTGCAACTTAATCTCAAATGGTTTGGGAAGAAAAACATATACATTTATTTTATAATATTGTTTTCTTAAGTTTGAGATTATTTCAAAAATTAGAAAAGAAAGGAAGGAAAAAAGGAAAGGAAGAAAGAAAGCCATAAACTCCAAGGAGAGTATTTTCATCTCCTTTTATTGAAGGAAATAAAACTTGTGCTGCAGAGGCAGGTAGGTACCTCAGAGCATGACAAGGTAGCCATAGGGCTGGCATGACAAGCCACAATGCTGGCCAGGGGTCCTACTATGGTGGGAGGACCAAAACCACAAAGATAGCAGGAGGTAGCAAACATCCCCAACACCCAGTGCAAGCATTTCCATTTGCAGAGAGCTTGGCCATGCATCGTGAAAACAGGGTCCCCTCACAGCTGGCAGAGGATCATCTCAGGCCACCAAATCCATCCAAAATAACATGTAGTCTCAGGTTTGGAGATCCTTCCCTTTGACCCAAAGATTCAGGCCATTAGAAGATCTGGGTTAATCTTTCAGCCTCTTATCCCAGATGGAAAAACAGACAGTTCTTGAAACATCGCATCAGTATAATTGGACAGGTGCTGATGTCCAGCCTTGTTCTAAAAGCAGCTACATTTTCTTTCCTGACTTCTCACACTGCTCTCACCGAGCATGTGCCCCAGGAAACTTTTCAATGTTCTAAACACGGACAGAGTGGGGGCAGTAGCCTAGGGGATGTAGGGAGTCAAAAGCCGCTACATAGCCAAGACCGTTTCACAAGAAATAGCACGGGGAACACTACTGGGTCAAGATCCTCCGAAACGGCTGCTAGAAGCACACACAAGGAAAAACGTGGTCGTGCTCGCTCCCATATCAGGATCGGCTGTGCCGAAGTCGTGGTCCAGGACGTTGGGCCATTTCATGTTCCTGGTGGATTATCAACCACCATGGCATTCCACAAGCTGTTCCAATTTTCACGTACAACAAGATGTCTAGGCAGTTCAGTCACAGAAAATCAAGCACTAAAGAAACCTCAACTGATTACAAATTGATAATGTTATAGAGCCCAAAATTTATATATCCAAGAACTGATTGGTCAGATGGTGAGGGAGGTGGTGTGTGGAAAAGAAGTAAGAGTCCAAGGGTTTATTCATATGTCCTTGATCATAAACCACCCTCATATCCATAGATTGGGAGGAAATTCCAAATTCCTTATTTAGAAACGGCCATCATTTGATTAGTCGGTTGCAGTTGTCTCCAATGCTGGACACATGGTTTTTAAGGAGCAAAGTCTCGAGAGTGCTAGACCAGGAAATGGGAGAAAGCAAGGCAAGGAAGAGAGGGTATCAGGAGTTGGAATTTCTGAAATGAGCTTTAATTTCATAGAAGGCTTGGCACGATGATGCTGGAGTGTGCGTGGTTTTAGTGATTGTTCTTGGCTGCCTCCTTTGCTGCAGCAATCAGTGGAGTGAGGCTGGAGAGGGGCTTGGCAATCTTCAGGAACTGATGCTAGAAAGGAAAACAAGAGCAAAAGACACATAACTATTTACCATTCTTCCTCAGTACCATCACAAGATGTTAAGGGCATCCATGTTTTATTAAGATGCTACCTAGAGAGCTCATATCAGCCCCAAATTGAAGGACATCTTTAAAAGATAATAAACCATTTTGGAAAACTATTTGGCAGCATCTGCCTACAGCTAAACACACCTGTGTCCTATGTCCCCGCAATTCCACTCCTAGGTATACTTCCAAGAGAAAGGAGTTTGTGTACCCACCAAAAGACATACACCAGAATGTTCATAGCAGTTTTCTTATAATAGTCATAACTGAAAAGAACCCAAATGTCCAAGAGAAGGGAAGAATGCATAATGTTATATTCATATAATACTATACAGAAAATTACACAGCAATAAAAAAATTATAGTTGATACACTGACAATAGGATGAATCTCACAAACATTATGTTGAGTGAAAAGAAGCCACATACAAGAGCGTTCAGATTGTATGATTCCATTTTACATTTGGTAAGACTAACCTATGGTGACAATCAGAATAACAGTTACCTCTAGAGGAAGACATTGACTAATCATGACCCAACGGTACGCATTTCAGGAGTACTAATCTTACAATTTGCTGTGCTATCCTTGAATCCAGTAAGGCTAATTAATCCAGTGATGATTAATTGCTTTCACTGAGCTGTACTTTGAGCCACACCCACCACTATTAAAGAAGATCAGTTTGGAGAAAACACCATACAGAAACTACATGTGCATTTTCAGTAAACCTGTGGAAAACAATTCTTTATGTAACTCAGAGCCTCTTAACTACAATTGATCTTACATTTAGTAGTGAAAAAATTTTGTGTATTGAGGATGTGGGATGTTTCTTCCATTTGATATACAGGGACTATTACATTTCCTTTTCTGTCCTGGCTACTAGGAAACTCAGGACCAAATTTTATATTAAACAAAACTATTTAACTCAAATGATTTGCATATTTGATTATTTTTCCATTCTTATAAGTCCCTTTTTAATTATATTGTATGTGTGTATAGACACACATATATATAGATACATATACACATGTTCTTTGCTAGAAGTTGCTTCAACTTCTTTTTGGACAGAAATAGGACATAAATAGATACTGAGAACAAGAAGTTACCATTACTATGAGAGGAATAAAAGATTTTGGCTCAATCATGAAGATATGAATTCCAACATAACATCCTATGTATTTCTGTCCATGTATGTGTTTGCATAGGAGAAACAGATGTGAAGCTTTCATTATTTAAGATTCCAAAAATCATGGTTTTGAATATTTATAATATACAGTAACAAGTTAAAGAGCCAATGTCATTAGATACGTGTTTCTGCTATTCTCCTCGAAGATGAGAAAGCAGCATAATCAAATAAATACCCAACTGGGAGCCTCAGTTTTCCTTCTCTGTATAATGAACAAAGTAGACTACATAAGCCCTAAGGACCTTCCAGTCTAACAAAGTAGACTACATAAGCCCTAAGGACCTTCCTAAGTACCTGACATATCACTCTGAGCCAAAATAGCAGTGGCCAAGAGCACACAAACTTGAGAGCCAAAGAAACAGGTTGAAATCCTGCATCCACTGTTTATCAGCTATGGATTCATAGAAAAGTTACTGAACACCTGACACCTCAGTTTCCTCATGCGTAAAAATGGGAATAACAGAAGCTATAACTCACAGGGTTGTTACAAAGAATAGATGAAAATAAATAAAGTCTTAGTGCCTAGAGTGTGGTAAAGAATCAGTGCAATGCATTTATTATTATATCAGGAAGAAAACTTTAAAGGGCACTAATCTTTCAATGACTATAATTTGGTACCTAATTAACAACAATATCTTCACCGATCACAGGCTTAGCATAGTATTTGCACATTTCCAAATGCCTAGGGTTTCCAGAACAAACCTCATATGAAAGGCAAAAGGATCCTATTATAAGGGGTTTTTAGTCCCGAAGGATTCTAGAGACTAAAGGATTACACTGGGCAGAACCCAGATCTCATATCTAACACACGAGTGCTCTGTAACCAGTAACCCCAATCATAAAGAAATGCTAAATATGTTCCAGAGGGTAATATTTCAATGACGCAATTTCATTCAATTCAACAAATATTTTCTAAATACAATTCTGAATTAGGTCCTAGGGATAAGAGGAGACCCAGAGATTAATAAGATAGAGGTTATAATCTAGTGGGAAAGACAGAGATGTTTACAACTAACTTTAATGCAGGGCAGTGTGGTTATGTCCTGCTCTGCCCTGCCCTGCCCTGCCCTGCTCAGTTGCTCTTGGTCCTCATAATAAAAAGGTAACTGACTACGCATGCCTACAGATTAATCACTATCAAAAGTTTCATGTGCTACTTAACAAATCACCATAGGCAATGTAGTAAAATAATACTAGTAATAAGAAATTGTACCTGACATATAAATGTTAAATACTAATGTGGTCTGCTAAAGGTAGCTTTTGCAACCATATGAAATAACTGTGCTATATATTCAGGATTAAGCAGGTGATAGTATAAAAGACTTGGCAACCCCCCAACTTAAGGCTTCCCCAAGCCTGGGAGAAATCACTGCCACCATCTGAGAGGGTTTCCAGTGGAAAAACTGGGAAGACTTGAAAAGCTGCACTCACTACTAACTGTGCCCTAAACTTATGTCCTCTGATATCCTTGACTGAAAATGTATCTTTTGAGCTTATCTCCCCATAAACTGTGACGTGTGTAATATTCGCATGTCAGAGAGCTTCTCCTCCCCAAGACACAAACTCTGCTAGACTACGTCAGACAGAACAAAAGAAGGGCTAACGAAGGATACAGGTAAAGTTCAACTGGAGCTCAGCAAGATTTTCAAGCTGAGACTAGGAGAATGTGTGATGAGTTTAACAGGCTGCGGAAGAGGCTAAGGGAGGAACATGAGCAAAGGCCCAGGATGAAGAAGGTTAGGGACCTAGGTCTACAGGTTGAGTGTAGAAAGTGGTAGGAGAGAAGCCTAGTTCTATAATAACCAGTACCTCACAGACAGAAATGAAGCAAAAAAGGCTTGGTTTAGCGATCCCATGAATCAGGCGCTTTCCTGCACAGAGGGGCAGTTACCTGCAGCAGCTCTTTAGCGGAACCCCTCTTCTCCACATCCATCTCAAGACAGCGGTTCAGAAAATCTCGGAAGATAGCTGACAGCTTCTCTGGATTCTGAAGTTCCGGGGTCCCATTGGTGGCAATGAGGTACAAGGCCTGGCAACACAAACGGAGAATCACCTTAGTTTCCAACTGAAGTTCTCTCTTGGTCCCAGACATGCCCTCTAGAAATATGGTCAGAGGCTTTCCTCCTCTAGCACACAAAGAGGCAGCTCTGCTATACTGGAAAGAATATGACCTAAGGATCGGGTTTAACATTCTTCCGGAACGGATTACGTTAAAAAACCGAGGTACCACTGTAATACGAACCTTTTCAGCATTCAGCACTTTAATTCACTAAGTGCTTACAAAAACACGACCTCACTTAATGACCACAATAACTGTGGGTAATAGGAATGACAGGAGGTAGCATCGCCATTTCACAAAGTCCAGACACATAAAGAGATGGTATGCCTGGGATCAAGCTATTCATATAAGCTCACGTGCTCTGACTCAAACCCCAGTCTTATTTCCATCACACCCTACTCATCTTCATTTTCAAGGCAATTCTAAATGAAGGTGGGGAAGATGAATGGTGTGTAGATTCAGAGGCAAAACTGGGACTAAAGGGAAGAAACTATAGAAGGTAGTTTCTGGACTCCTATGCCCAACTCTACTCAATATCTCCACTTGGCTATCTAACAAACATTTCAAATTAACACATTCAAAACCAACCATCATCCCATTTTACCTGCTCTTCAACCTTCTCAGTAAATGACAACTCAATTTTTTCTGCAATTAAGTTCCAAAATATTGTAGTCACTGTTGATTCCCCTTTCTCTGATCTCTCATTCATCTTATCAGCGGTACGTTCAAGATATTTCCTGAGTCCAACCATTCTTCACTTCTACTCCTACCAGTATAGTTCAAGTCACCCCTCTTGTCTGAACAATTACAATGGTATCTTATAGTCTGTTTTCCATAATGATTCTTTTACAACATAATCAGATCACATTACACCTCAGCTCAAAATCCTCCAATGGCTTCCAACCTCTTGGAGAATAAAAGCCAAGTTCTCACAAGGGCCACAAGGTCTTACCTGACCTAGCTCCCTGCTGGTTCTGTGACTTTGTCTACCATTCTCCACCCTGCACACCTACTTCCTTCGGGGACACTGTGTTCCTTGTTGTTCTCAACTCAAGTCCTCTGCATACTGATTCCTGGAAAACTCTTGGGTTAGATTAATCTCATGGCTCCCTCCTTTACTTTCTTTAGGTTTCTGCACAAATAACTTATAAGAGAGGACTTCTTTCTCTGCCCCAAATAAAACAGCACACTTCTCCCTCTTTCCCCAATTACTCTTTTAAACCCTTTACTCTGCTTTTTTTCATAGAACTTACTTTCTGCTACCATATAATAATTTGTTTTATTATCATTAGAACAGCTTCTTACACGATAGGAATTCAACCGTTGAATACTATAAATGAATGACTGCTAATATCCCTATTTTATCTTTGAGCATTTATACTTTAAATTCAACAATGCCCAGTTTTACCCAGAAAAGAGAGAGCTAGGTTGAAAGCCATAGAGAATAGCCTAAGTCCCATTTCCTGGGACTAAAGACAACAGCCCAAACATCTTGAAAAGGGACTAGTGACACTCACTCTCAGAGGGTTTTCATTGAGGTACGGGGGCTCCCCTTCAATCATTTCAATGGCCATGATGCCCAGGGACCAGATGTCAACCTTGGGCCCATAGGCCTTCCGTGTCACAACCTCTGGTGCCATCCAGTACGGGGTTCCCACCATGGTGCTCCGTTTGCTCTGCTCTGGGGTGATCTGGGCACAGAATCCAAAATCAGCTAGAAAAAGAAAAGAGAAGAAGGATTTGTATTTAGGGTACTCCTTCCATGAGTACTGACTGTGTGCCTACCCTTAGGTGTCAAGCTGTGTCTCACTCCCACCTGCCGCCATCCCTGTGTCTCCAAAGCTGGAGTCACCTAACTGCCACCTTCATAACCAGCTCCTAGCCTGTCCCCTGTTCGACACTGAAGAGAAGTTGGAAGAATGTGAGAAACATCACCTCGTGCCTCTCACCAGTCCTGGAGCCAGAAGGACTAAGCATTAAAGTCCAAGCTGCCCATTTTGGCCTTAATTCCTTGCCCCAATGCTGCGTTCTTCTTGAAAACCATTCCCATACCCCAAAATATGGCAACTAGGTCCTTGCTTTATTTCCTGGGCATGAGTCCCAGACTTAAACCCTAATCACCTACAGTCAGGCATGGCGCTGCTTTTATTAATTCTTCACAATGTACCCGGGAGAGAGCCTGCTAACAGTCTTCCCATACGCTGCCCATCCACCTACGACACAGCCTGTTTGTCGGGACTAGTGGTCCTAACGCTTTGGAACATGTTCTGCCTGAAGTTCATTTACATTACATTGCAGTTATATGTTTATTTAAATTATGAAGCCTTTGATAGAAAGGACTGTGTCTTCTTATTTTTTTAAATTCCCAGAGGATCTGGCATGTAATAGACATTTAATAAAAGTTTGTTGAATGAATGAATGACTGAATGACAGAACAACACTAACTCTTTTGTAATTACGTATTTCATGTCTCACGTATTAGACTGAGAACTACTTGAAGACAGGCAAAAGTACCTCATTGCCCATCAGAAGACCTAGCACACGGTGGGCATGCAGTAAACTTTTTTTTGGCTGAATGTATAAAATGACACCCTATATAGTGCTGAGTAATATAAAGATCCTGCATATCCCAGAAAATAAATAAAGACTCTCTGGTGAGTCTTGTAGCTAGTATTAGAGGAATACCATCCCGTAGGAGCCAGGGTCCCACAGAGAAGTATCATCACTCCTACTCACTTAGCTTGACTGAGCCATCCATTCCCAACAGGATGTTGTCACTCTTGATATCTCTGTGAATGACCTGGTTGGAATGCAGAAACTCCAAGGCCTGCAGGCACTATTGAAGTGATGTGGGCAGAGGGAGAAAGAAAGGATATGTAATACGAAGACTTAAAGAAAATCAGGAAAATCGACTTATCCAACCTCCCCATTCTATGACAAAGAAAGTGAGGCCCCAACGAGTAAAAAGACTTGCTCCAAATCAGTGGCACAGACAGGTCTAGAGCCTCGTCTTCTGTCTCCAGACAAAGCATTCTTTCAATACTCCATGGTGCCTTATACCTTTCTTACAATATACCTTATTTATTATACTTTATTATGATATACCTTGTAAGAGTTTTCTTTAAGTGCATGAGTTCCTGCAATATATTTTGGAGTGTGTGGTTTTTTTTGTTTGTTTTTTAACAGAGGGTTAGATACTTGGCTAAGAACCTGCCAAGAAAAACTACTTTGTTAGAATGGAAAGGATTTTGTAATGATAAAACTAGAGGAAAGTGACAAATAAGAATCATATCTGGGAAACTAGGCATATGGAAGTGCTATCAGAAGCAGTGAAGTTAGGAGGATAATCTTACTTTTGTGAGGAGATACTTTATACTGTTTTGAGTATGCTGAATTTCTATACCTATTAACATTTGTAGACAAATGTCCAACAGGCAATTGAACAAGAGTCTTAAGTTCTATACAGAGGTCTGGACTTGAGATAAGTACTTACAAGTCGTTTGTGAAGAGATGATTTTTTTTTTTTTTTTTAAAGTTACAGAAATGGTTGGAACTGGCAAATGTCATAGAAGAGGAGAAAGAAAAGAACCTTGGAAAACACCTATATTTAGCAAGCAGAATGAGTGACACAGAGATTGAATAGAACAAGGAAAGTGCCTGGTTTTGCCACTTGCCTGATGAACAAAATCATTCTAGACAAATCATTTATTCTCTCTGGGTTTCTATTTTTCCATCTGTAAAATGTGGGGATCAGAAAAGATAACTTCAGGATTGCTACTAAATCCAGTAGTTCAAGTCCAGAACCCAAAGCTAAAATTTTAGAAGCTTCTATCAACTAAAAAATACTGAAGATGCAAACCAATTGGAATATGCTACTTAAATGTTCTCAAATTAATATACTTCCTTTCTTAAAATACTGCATTAGTGGTACAGAAAAGAAGTCAGATCTCCTAAGAATCCCAAGCCTGTGTTAATTCCATTAATTTATTGTGTTTGTTCTAGATCCCAGGGTTTTTCATGCAAAGGTGATCATATTTTCTAGGACAGGATTGACGTCACATGATTTTATGTTTCCTAATATTGATTAAATATACAACTATATAATTTCATCTGTATGCCTCCAGATCTTGCATCATCACCCCCAACCACTCTATTAGACTCATCCCCATAAAACTCTGAATTTAATGTAATCATTTAATCTTCTAGTCTTTTCCCAAGTCCCAAACTTTTCTATGATTGGGCTATGGGAAAGTTCCAAGCTCATATCAGCAAAACCCCAATATCCTCAACTTCTCTGAATATTTACTTCATCTTCTTGCTCTAATGAAAATGTGGTTACCCCGTGAAGACACTGCTTCTCCTAGAGCCCTCGTGGAGGGGATTTTTTCCCCTTCTTATACCAGCATATTACAGGCCGTAGACATTTAATAGCAATGAGGAGAAAGGAAAAATACCAATTTAAGCTTTGTTTTCTATTTCTTTTGCCTGGACGTATTCCACCCTACATTTTTTCTTGGCTTGCTTTTACATATTATTCAGATCTTTATACAAATCTATGCAACACCTTCCCTGACGACTAAAATAGTACTTCTTCTGTCACTACCTTCTTACTCCACATCATAGGAAACTTCTTAGCATATGAAGAAAGCAGAATAAAAACATGATTAAAATAGCTATCCATATAATAGAGAAAGAAAATATTACAAAGTGTTTATAGCAGTTATCTTTAAGGATTGAAACTATAAGTGACTACACACATGCACACACACACACACCTACATATATTTGGGACTTTCTAATTTTTCTACAATGGGTATATAATTTTATAATCAGAATTATCTTTAAAGAAAAAAATCATGGTGATAGAAATTGCAAAACAGGTATAATAAGAGAATGATGGGAGAGTCTAACTAATTTCTCCCATCTCCACAGTGCCCAGGCTGAGATTCCATCAGGTGCAGAACTTTCACAGACATAGACATGGAGCCACCTCCTGCTCAAGGCAGGTTAGCCATTGGCCTTACCTCGCGGCACACAGCTGCAATCTGGCCTTCATCCATGCAGGTTTCCGTCACCACGTCTGTCAAAGAACCTCCAGCCAAGTATTCCATGACAACCCACAGCTCATCTCCCACGAGGTAACTGTAGGAGGAAGTACACATAAAGGTTGAGAAAGAACAGAGTACATTGAGTCATAGCACTGGATTTCAAAGACGAAGCATATACACAGAATGAACCTACATTTCCATCAGATCTGGAAGAGTCTAGGGTTCTTTTTTCTGGGGAAAACCAGAATTTGGGAGACAGAATTACTAACTTGACATCTCCTAAGGATTCACCTGGAGAAAACAAAGCCGATTGTTCTGTGAAGCCCCAAAGGGCATAACTGAAGATCTTCAACTATGTTGAAGATATGAAAAGTAAAATTATATTTCATCACAACACAAAGTAATGTTTCCTAAAATTAGGCATGATTCCCACACCGCTAGAAGCATCCGAGCAGAGAGCTCCCAACCATTTGACAAAGATGGGATTTGAAGTCCATGTAACCAATCTTAGGGAAACTCACTAACCCTCCTTGCGAGTTCTACTAGATCTGAGATCCATGAGACCAAGCACTGGGTCTTGTTCAAAGACTCTATCCCCAGAGTCCGGCACAGTAGATGCCAATATTTACTGAATAAATCAATGAGCAAAATAAAATATAACTATAAATATTAAATGAAACAATGGCTATAAAAGCTATTTAAAAGCTATGGAGTGTTATCCACATAGTGAATATGCCGACACTGATTTCCATCTTGAGTGTCTCTGATTCTAGGAATGGCATGAATCCAGCAAGAGCTGCAGAGCCAAAGCCTCTTCTGCCATTTAGTACTAGATCCCTAAAGAGCTTATGGGGCTGACACATGAATGAGAACCAATAGTGTGACTCAGGGATTGGATCACTCAGTCCTGTTATGTGATAAATAAAAAGGTCACTTTGCCTGTCTGGTTAGTACCCGCAGCTGTAGAGTAAGACAAATAAAAACAAGGACAGCCCAGAACCCCACACACTATTCTGCTAGTTTCAGACAAAGAAGCTAGGTTGGATTGGCTTGAGCTGTGTGGTATGTCACCTCATATTCATCCTGACAGTAGGATGACTGCTGTGTAGATGGGGAGACTACTGGAAAAATACAAATGGTCTCAGGCAAAGGGTAACGTTTGAGTCTTATTCTCGTGACTGTGAATCTAGTACGCCTTCCGTAAGATTCTGTATTCTTTATCATTAGAAGTCTTGTGTCTTGTAGGTTTTTTTTTTTTTTAATTTCCATAAAGAATAAATAGGACAAAGTAAGTCTTTATTCAAGAATCTATTTTGACCAAGAAGCTTATGGGGACTTGGACCAGAAGAGAATTCAGGACCAGGTAAAAAGCCCTCCGCCGGCCTGATCCTGTTTCCTTGCTAACCAACTGACCAAAAAAAAAAAAAAAAAAAAAAAGCACATTTACGGCCTTTCACTCAGCACATCAAGAAGACATCTGTCAACTTGGACTGATAGAGGGAAGAAATAGGAGGGGCCGAGAGATGACCTCTGGACACTGACGAGGCAGAGCCCATCAACCGGGGCCCAATACATCCCTGTCAGAGCTACGACAGCGCAAGTCCAGAGGCAGCTTGTCTCTAACACTTGGTGGCTACCACACACTGTGCCAGGTACCTTCAAACACCACATCTCCAGGTAAAGCCTCAGACCACCACATATTGGAGAAGAACAAACATGGATGGAGTTCTCCTCTGGGACAACTCACGAAAACCAGACTTTCAATTGGATTCGGTTGGTGCAAAAGTCGTTGTGGTTTTTGCTATCATTCTTAACCTTTCAAACCACAATGACTTTTACACCAACCTCATAATACTTTCCCTGAGTGCTCCAGTTAAGGCCACCACTTCTGTCCTCCCGCAGCGGCTCCCACATCCTTTTTTTCTACAGCAGACTAGGAGCTATTTGAGGGCAAGGACTGAGCTTTATTTACTTCTGATTCCATATCAATAAACAATACTTATCAATCTTCTAATCCCACTCCCAGACACAAATTTCTTCAACAACACGGTCATGCATTTTACTGTTTAGATACCGCCCGTGAGGAGGAAGTCATTATTTTATGAGCATGCCATACCCTTATTGGGCAGCTTTCATTTTTCTTTATCCTGAGTCCCGTATAAACAGAAATCTGGTATCTTTATTGTCTGCAGTAGTTTGTCCAAGCTATATTCTCTGTATAATAAGTTCTTGAAAGAGATGGGATGGTAATAACTTCCAGAGAATTCTTCAGAGCCATTCAAACCCACATCATAGACAATCATCCCCCAAAGGAAGGCTTTGTTCTCTACAGCTATCAACATCATACACGGGAAAAGTCAAAGTCCTTTTTAAAGACACTGAAGCTTACCAATTTTTTGGATGCAGAATAAGAAATCTGGCAGAAATGAAATCTGGTTGGCAACGTGATATAAATAGTAAAGGAATTAGAGTCCAAGACTTAGTTCAATATCACCTCTATCTGTGATATCTTTGAAACCTGGGCAAGAAGCTCACTTTCTTTTTTCAGAGAAAGGAGAAAACATGATATGATGGAAAGCACATGGAAGTTGGTGCTAGGAATATTCAAATCCCAAACTCTCATTTGCTACTTACTGGCTTACTGGTCTTGACTGGTTATTAACATCTATCAACCTCAGTTTCTTCATCTGTTAAACACAGATAATAAACCCTACCTCACAATGAGATACTGTTCACGAAAGCACTTAATAAAAAGTAAAGCATAACACAATGCTATAGTAGCTACAACCTTACTATATTGAAGAACAAAACTGTGATGGGCTGGAACAATGGGCTGCAGTAATCCACACGGGATTTAATGAAGACAACTAAAAAATTCTACGTTACCAGTTTAAGGCAAATACATGTAAAGAAAAGGATCAGAGATTTTAACAGACTACAAACTTACTAGGAGTCAACAATGAAGTAGGCCCCCCCCAAAAAAAAAAACACACACAATGAATGAAATCATTAGGTTGTGATGAGTTTAGAACAACAGAGAAGTCCCATTGTCTCCATACTGGTCAAATCTCAAATGAAAATACTGAGTGTCACATTTTGTGAGGATACAGACAAACTAGAAGTTATTCAGGAGGGTGAAACAGGATAAGGAAAGATTTCGGATGCAGAATGATTTAAAGACCTACACGTTGAATCAGGCAGATAGGCGGGAGAACTTCCTGAGACAGAACAAACAGTACTAGGATGAGCTGTCAGGAGCTAGAGGGTGGTAGGGCTCAGCCTAACCCAGATAGACTGTACAGCAATCAGAGGTGTCCAGTGGTACGCAGGGTCAGTGGCAGAGAGCTAAGCATCATGCGAGATTCTTAAATGGAGGCAGTTCTGAGTGTTGGTGTTTCCTTGTCTGTTAACAGCTGCACCATCCATCAGTCCCAAGGGCCCTAGCTCTCTGACAGTGCCTATCACTCCATACCTGTCCAAGTAGTTCACAATATTTGGGTTCTTATTTTCCCTCATGACCAGGATCTCATTAATAATCAGCTCTTTCTTCGGCTGCTGCTGAAGGTTCATCTGCTTAATGGCCACCTGAAATTAAAGTACATTCAATATGCAGTTAGAGTTCCCCAACATTTACTGAGCACCTCCTAAGTACCAGACCTGAAACACTAAGGAGACAGAGATGAGTAAGATACGGTCTTCCCCTTGAGGAAGTCACTCTGACCTGGGGTGCTCCATGTGAGGTCTCCAGACCAGCAATATCAACATTATCCGGTAACTTGTTGGAAATGAACATTTTCAGGCCCAACCCAGACCTATTAAACCAGAAACTCTAGGTTTTAATAAACCCTCCAGGTGACCCTGATGTGCACCACAGTCTGAGAATCCAACTTGCTACTAAATAAAATCTTTATATTAGAAAAATACTTTCTAAAAATCACAATATTACAGAGGTACGCTGTAACAGAAGTCCATACAAAGTGCTACAGAAACACAAAATAGGGCAGGAACTCTTTTCACTGGCAATGCAGAGAGGCTTCAGGAAGGGGCAAATGACTTTTTGAACTTGGTATGGAGAAGTAAATAAGAGTTGACCAGGTTAAGAGAGAAGAGAAAAAGGGGATGCGATCCCTATAATATTTATGTATGAGAAAGATCTTGGTAGGCGTTTTGTCTATAGAAATAAACAAATTTCCACATAATAAAAACATAAGGTATATGTTAGTTTCCAAGGCATTTGTGCCTGAACTTCTTGTGTATTTGTCAGGTACTATGTAAGGTATTCTTAAGCGTATTTCATTTAATCCTGAGAGATACCCTATGAGATAAGCATTACTACTGACCCCTTTTGACAGACAAGGAAATGGTGATTCGGACAGGATACGTGACTTGCATACACAGCTATTCAGCTAGCAAAAAAGAATTAGAACGCTCAAAAGTGATGCCAATTTATCCTGCACACACGACCAGATTAATCTTCCCCCACAGCACACATCTGATAACACTTCCCCTGCTGAAAAAACATAGATGGTTCCTGTTTTGCCTAGCGGGGCTCCTCAGCCTAACCTTCTAAGTTCTCATGATCCGACCACAGCTTACTTCCCACTGTATTCCGTCATATACTCCATGATCTGAGCTTCTGCCCCTTTGGAATATCTTCCATCCTATTCACATGTTCAAAAGCTACTTATATACTTTGTATCAGGCCAAAAGAAACCTCATTCTCTGGACCAGATAGGCTTTTCCCTTCTTTGAAGCCCCATAAGCTCATATTTAAACCTTTCTTATGAAACTTAGCACATTCTGCCCTATATGATTAGCTAGCATGTGTACGTCTAGAAGCTTGAGAGTTCATTTGAAAGCTCTGAATCCCTGGTGCCAAGCACAGGGCCTGACACACAATGGGTGCTCAACAAATAATTTGTGCAAATGAAGAAGGAAAGAGAGACTTCAGTGGGTTGACAGGTATTTTTAACCCACAAGCGGCATGAGCAATGGGTTACTCTACCCCATAGGAGTAGACTTTAAATGATACGATGAATGTTCATTTCCTAGAGATATTTTCTGTTTTTCAGTTTAACAGACAAGAACATGAACGCCTACTAGAACAACTAAGTTAGTCTTTCCAGAAGCAGCAAGAAGGGTAAAGGATGAATAATTCAAATTTTTCTAAGGAAAAAAAACCCTGACTCTATTATTTATTCAAGTCAAGTATGGACAGTTTTTCTACAGATACAATTCATCAATAGCAATAGAAATGATTCTTTTAAACACTTTGAGCACCTCCATTCCCTACCCCAAGTGAGAAAAAATTGCTTTAAAAGCGGGTCTCCTATCAGGTTAGGCTTCTGAGCTGGCTGCAGCTTTCTCTTATTCACAGATGATGAGCTTTTGCTAATGTCTGTAGGGTAACACACTGACCTACAGACATTATGTTAACACGTTGTATATGGCGGGGTTTAAATCCCTCGTGAAGATTCTCATGATCCGTACGCAACGTGTTAAGTATAGCAAGCCCTGTAACACACGGTAAGGTCTGGAGCCGAACGAGTACCTCTGGTGTTCCTCGGGCTATCGTGGAGGATGGGATGGTGCTTACGAACCTCACAGAGGTCACTGCCAGCAGCAGAAAGGAAGAAGAGAGGATGGCAGGCAGAGGATAGCAGAGGCAGTGGCAGGACACCAGGCGACCTTCTCAATAGCTACTGACTGACTACAGCCTAGTTCAATGCCTGTCTAATCAGATCCTTCCTACTTAGGCCACCAGATAGCACTCCTGTAACTGAAAGAGAACTGGCCTTGAAACTCTGAGGATCTAAGTTCTGGGGCTGAGTTTGTCCCTTCCTGACCTTGACCAATCACAAGCTCTCTAAGCCTCGGTCTTTTTATCAACACACTGAGGGTAATAACACCAACCTTGATGCCCTTCCTCAAAGGATCATTCTGAGGACTAACTGAGATAGTGGCCAGTGTGTTACTCATAGAAAAAAGAAATCTAAGTAATCAAGTAAGGCATCCATGAAAATGCGAATCCTCGTAATAACTGCCTTGGATGAGTACCTGGCACAGAGCAGCAAGAATGACAACAGCAGCAGGAACAACAGCCAAAACCAGGTACCCTCCCGCCACTACTATTTACTGAACGCCTACTGTGTGCCAGGTGCTATGTTAGGTGCTCTACCTACATTATCTCAGTAAGACGTAACAACAACTCTGCCAAGCAAAAATCATTATCTACGTAAGGAAATCGAGGCTTAAGACTTGCAAGCAAACTGCCCAAGGTCATAGTCAATGCTCACGGGTCCAGATGATTCCAAAGCCTCTTCCAGTCTATTCTATCACACACATTCCCTCCAAAACTGGGCTTGAGAAATAATTGTTGGATCTGTAACTGGAAGACTTCCCAGCATTAACACGCTAAACTTCCTGTATGTGGCAGACGACAGCTCGGTGCTACCGAGCTGGAGACTTCCCCCTAAGCATCACTCACAAAGACTCAGCGCATCTGGCCAGCTCCACTAAAGATTGATACTCCCTGGGGCAGGAAATGCAGCTTTCCTGACCACGCTGCATTAGCCACCCTAATGGACTCGCTGCCATTCATAGCTTGGTAACCACAAGGCAGCCCATAGGGAAGTCAAGTTTCTGTTTCCCGTGGGCAGCTTCTCACACACGCAGCCGCCTGCCCTTCCAGGAACTGCCCATCATCACCCTGCCTCCCCTCAATGGCTGGAAGGCCCCAGAGGCCAGAAACATGACAAGGGGCCCTAGTGCCTCCCCTGAGCGCTGCTGTGGCCTTGCAGCCCAGAAAGCACAGGTTTAGGTTTTAGAATCAAACGTTTCTAACCCAGTGCTTGCTAATTGTACAACCCTGCAAAGGTTATGTAAACTCCCTGAGCCCCAAATTCCTCATCCGTAAAAAGGAAATGACATTACCTACCTCATAGGGTTCTTTGTAGGGTTAGTATAACCTCCTCTTTTCTATCTTTGCCTCCAATTCACCACATTTAAAATTGGTACAATGACATCATCCTTCCTTCCTCACCATTATTTTAACACAGCTTCCCTCCTGCCAGCACTATAGGTTTTATATGTACACAATGGGAAGTTGGTCTCTTACATTTATATATGATTTTAATGCCTTGAGCACCTGCCCAGGACTGAATCTTTCATATAGTTCTTATTCTTAGCACAAGGTGTGGCATAAAGCAAATGTTCAGTAAATGCTGTGTAGAATAAATGAATAGGCACAAATAAAAATAAATAAATATGTAATTCTTAAAGTTGATGACGTATTTTCACATCCACTGCTTTCCTGAATTCTCTCAACACTTTTCTGAGGCATATGTTATCATGCACATTTTATAAATAAGTAAAATTCAGGCGCAGGGAGGGCAAATGACTTGTCCAAGGTTCTGTAAGTTACTAAAGGTAAACATTTTGGTGGGTGGATTCTCACTTCAAAGAACAATTAAGAAATCCTTAACCATAATGATGATTTTTCTTAAAAAGTTGACTTCCCTTCAGTGGAGCCTCACTGTTTGGCTTAGGCACTTGTAAAAGACGCAGTGAGCGCAGTGACATATGTGCTGTCCCTACTAGTCATGGCTTCTTCAGTGCACCAAAGGGTTTCAGCCACCACACGCATACAAGCGGGTCCTAGCAGCCTTCCTCTGAGGAGCCCGATTCGCTTTTCATTGGAATAGGAGGTACCTCTCTCAACCTCTGAGCCCCAGTATTCTGAACTATGAACTTCCCCAGGCAGCTTCCATCCACAGCCCGCCTGCCAACATTCCCACTCTGCAAACAGAGGAGAATGCAAGGAAAGCCCAACTACTCTCATTCCCTTCGTGGCCTCCTTCTGCTGAAGATAAGATCTTGGGTCAGCCGGTTTTGGCAGTAAGGTCGGAGTTCTGCCAGCTTAATGAAATGAGAAAAACAAAGAGATGCCTTCAAATGAGGACTTCAATGCCTATGGAATCCTGGACACAGAGGAATGGAAGGACAACCAGATTAGGAGCCAAGAGACATCTGTTTAAATCTCTCCTATATCCGGTTTCTCTCCCAAGCACCAAATGTGGATAAACAATTTTTCACTAGGCAGTTCCACAGGAATGTCTCTCAGTCAGCATCCAACTTCTTCAAACCCACACCTCCACCTATTTCTTTCTCCTTGACTAACATCATTCTCTGTGAGGCACCCTCACATTCAGTCAATCACCAAATTCTGTCCAATCCATCCACTTATACTATGCCACCACCTTAGTCCAAAGCATCATGTCTCACCTGGAGTTACACAATAACCTCCTGACTCACCTGTTCCCATTCTTATCTCGTCCAATCTGTTCTCCACACTGTAGCCACTATGATTCCAAAATCTGTCTCACCATGTTACTCCTCTGTTTAGTTCTAGTCTGCTACAGTAAGAAACTAAAAGTGTCCCAACAGAAATAGACTCAAAGACATAGGGAAAAAAAACCTGATGGTTGCTAGATGGAAGGGGGGTGGAGATAGGAGGGAAGGTAAAGGGATTAGAAAGTACAAATTAGTAGACTCAATATAGTCATGGAGATATGAAATACAGTGTGGGGAATAAAATCAATAATGTTGTAAAGATTACGTGGGTGCCAGATGGGCACTGAACTTATCAGGGGGATCATTTCATGGACTGTGTAGATGCCTGACCACTGCACTGTACACCTGAGGCTGAAGTTGAACAATTATATATATATATATATATATATATATATATATATATATATATATTCACATGTATAGTCACGGGATGTGGAGTACAGCATAGAGAATACAGTCAATGGTATAGTAACAGCTATATACGATGTCAGAGGGCTAGTAGATTGGGGGCCATTATCACTTTGTGAGGGGAGTAATGTCTGACTATTACATTGTTTTGTACACTTGAAACTTAAAAAAAAACACAAAAAACAGCAGCATCCAGTAAATAAAAAAAAAGAAAAGAAAAAAAGAAACTGAAGGTGTCCTTACTGAGTTAAGAAGGGCTAATATTTAACCAAGAAACAGCAGAGCTGAAGGAGCAATAGTTGGTGGTGGGTACTCACCTCCTGTCCTGTGGCCACATCCATTGCAGTGTACACAGTGCCTGATGCACTGAACAACAGGTGGGAAGAGGGGGGAGAAAACAGGTGTTAAATTTGTCAAATGCAGCTCTACACACAATCTGGCAATGCAAGTGTTAATAATAATAGCAAAACTATCCCTGCCCACTGCCCCCTCTCCTTCTCGTATTTGAGAGACAGTGTGTAAAGAGCACACAGGCTCTAGTACCCAAAAGACCTGAGTTCCAATCTGGGACTTCTACCTAGTTCCTACCAGCTATATGATCCTGAGCAAGTTATTCTCTGAGCTTCACTTTCCTCATTTGCAAAGTGAAGATAATGAGATAAAAGCATATAAGAGAATTTAAATCGATTAGTTCACAAAGCACGAGCCAAGTGCGTAGAATATAATAGGTCTTCAATATACTATACTAATTTCCTGCTCTTTCTTCCTCATCTCCTCTCCTCCATCACCCTTGGCAAGTTGCTTAACTCTCTTGTGGTCTCAAACTCTTCATCTGTAACCTAAGGTAAGATTAGAGCTATGATTTGCAACTGGAGTTGAGAAGTGAAGGGAAAGGGGCCCTAGGGAAATTTTCAGAATGAGGTGGGGAATGGCTTATATTTGTAGCAAAATGGGATATGGGCTTCTGGGGCAACAGTCATGCTCTGTTTCTTAATCTGGGTACTGGTTACGTGGGTGTGTTCACTTTATGAAAAGTCATCAAGTTGTACAATTATTCAATTAAAATTTACATTTAAAATGAGAACTACTAAAAACCTATAAAAACTTGAAAACCACATTAAATAATCTAAAATAATCTCAAAGTGCCATTCTCATTTTGATGATACCGTGTTTCCCCGAAAATAAGACCAGGTCTTAAATATTAAGTTTTGCTCCAAAAGACGCATTAGGGCTTAGGTTCAGGGGATGCCCTCCTGAAAAATCATGCTAGGGCTTATTTTCCGGTTAGGTCTTATTTTCGGGGAAACACGGTACTATGATCCTGTAAAACAGTGTTTTTCAAGTATGTATCCGATCAAGAAGATACATGAATTTTATTTGGCAGTTTGTAGAACAGGTTTTTCTTTTTCTTTTTTTCAAACATAAAATATTAAATATGCTTTCTTGAACAGATATCCTTCCAGGAAATCTGATACTACGTCTACCCTCCCCCCAAGGTGTCCTCCCTATACATACATATGTACATTCACACAAAGAGAAAGAGGGATGGAGGGAAGAAGGGAGGGAAATACTAGGAATAATGCTAGGAAAGTAATCGTGTCCATTCTAAATAACTAAAAACCTCATTTTATGCCTATAACCATAAACCCTGTATGTTTGTAGGTGATGATATGCAATACTATTTATAACTTTATATGCCATAAGTCAGATATATATGATGCAATTTGAAGAAATGTAATTCCATGTATTGCAAAAATGCATTTCTAGGCAAGCCCTAAGGTTATGTTTCCCAGGAAAAGCAGGTCAATTCGGGAAGAAAAGTCAATTGTAAGTTTGTCTTGCAGCTAGAAATTACGGTCACCAGCTTCCTAACCACCACTCTTTAGTTGGGATCCTAGCTACATGCCAAAAAATTATGATCATGAGCTAGGGCTATCAAGTAAGCATTGCATTATTTGCATCGGCAATTATTTCCCCATTGCCTGATCATCCTACTTCTAGCCTTCTTCTGTCATAAAGCTGTCTATCTTCCTATGCCCATCCTCCCTGTCCTACCAGATGCACCATTCTTTCTTTCTTTTTTTTTTTTAACTTTTATTTACATTAAGTGTGTTTTTCCAGGACCCATCAGCTCCAAGTCAAGTAGTTGTTTCAATCTAGTTGTGGAGGGCGCAGCTCACAGTGGCCCATGTGGGGATCGGACTGGCAACTTTGTTGTTAAGAGCACAGCGCTCTAACCAACTGAGCTAGCTGGCCACCCCGAGATGTACCATTCTTAAAAGGCAAGTATGCCCAGGTCTTGGGAGATGGACATTTTGGGACTATGTCTCTATTATTACAGAAGTCTAGAGAGCTACTCAGGCCCACTGGTTAGTACTTCATTATTTCTACGTTGAATAGACATATGATTAGACATGTGAATTCCGGGTCCAAAAAAAAAACTGTTTTTCAGGTCTTAAAGGGAAAAACAAGCAAACATTATAGTAGTACTAATACATCATATTTATTTGGCATTTATATTTTTAAAATTATGGAACATGAAAATATCAGCATAGGTGATTAATAAGTATTTCATTCCTCCCTTACACTGACAGACCTGTCAAATAGCAAGGAAAACACATTTTGTATGTGTTTCCTATTTATGGGCCTCATACATCTGAATAAAATTGAAAAGTCAGAAGTTTTGCAGGTGAAAAACCCTAAATCCACAACTTTTCTCCCTTAAATTTGTGAAGAAACTGAAGTCCAAAGAAGGGACTGACTTGCCCACACTTGCCCATGTACCTTTTTGCTACATTCTCAATATCTCCATGTAATTAGCTAAAAGAAATGCCATCCCAGATTACTCTGAGGCAAGGAAAATAATTCCTTTTCAAGGTGTTAACTACCCTGTACCAGTTCAGACTCACAAAAGCATGTCTGGTAGGAAAAGCACTACACCAGGGAAAAAACGAGATCCACTCAAGCCCAGAGTTGTTTTAAGGATTAACTTAAACAATAGATGCAAATAACAGATGCAAGCTGTAGAATGCTGTATAAATATAATACCAGTACATTATGCAATACTTTATTTTCAGAAGTTCTTGGATGCATAGGAAAAAAACTACCACAGAAAACCTCACTGACTTCATTAGCAACAATGCTGTCTAACCACTAACACTGAGCGCTTCCTACAAGCCAGACTTTTTGGGTTGTTTTTTTTTTTTCAGTTTCTTTTTAATTTTAGCTGTTTGGGTAGGTCTACAGAAATCTCATTGTTTTTCTTTTTCATATAGAAGTATAACTTACCTCAAGCAATTTGCACAAATATTAAGTGAACAACTTGATGGATTTTCAATAGGTACACACCCACGTGTTCACCACCAACATCGTCCTTAAAGGTCCCTTCATGCCCCTTCCCACCCAACATCCCCTTCTCATTTACAACCATTATTCTGACGTTTATTAGCATATATTAGTTTTGCCTATTCTTGAATTTCATATAAATAAAGTCATACCGTATCTGCTTGTTTATGTCTGGCTTTTTTTGCTCAAAACAATAGCCAAACACTTTCAAGACTTATCACAGTATACAGGTTTCCCTTAAACATGCAGGAGTTAGGGGCATCGACCCCCACATGGTCAAAAATCTGCGTATAACTTTTGATTCCCCAAAACCTTACATACTAATATCCTATTGTTGACCGAAGCCTTATATTTTGCATGTTATATGTGTTATACACCGTATTCTTCCAATAAAGTAAGCTAGAGAAAAGAAAATGTTAAGAAAATCATAAGGAAGAGAAAATACATTTACAGTATTTATTTAAAAAATCGTGTGGATCCACCCAGTTCAAACCTGTGTTGTTCAACGGTCAACTGTATCATAATTCTTTGTCTGACTGTCTATCTCCTTCTGTAGACACGAGGTCTTTGAAGCCAGAAACTGTCTCTGATACATAGCTGCATTCCCAGTGTCTAGCATGTAACAGGACTCAATTAAGATTTACTGAGTTCAGTACACTGAGGGCAGCATACATGATGCAAAGAAGGAACCAGAGAACAGAAGACATGAATTCTGGCATCCACCTAGAAACACAGGTCCCGTTACCCTAGCATAAGGGTCTGCAGTTGCATGTGTTCCGTGTCATATTGGTGCTAGTAGATCCCAGCACCATGTAAACAGGGTTAATCTGGAAAAGCAGAGCTGTAATTTGGGAAGCAGGTTTTATGCTAAGAAAATAAATGGTTTTTTTTCACTCTCACTACAGGGGTATTTGTAGCAACATGGTCAGCTGATGGCACATCTCTCATATTAAGCATAATTCTGCCAAACCTAAAGTCAGCCTAATGTCACACCTCCAGATGGGTGAGGGGTAAAGAGGAACAAGATTTATGGCAGGCAAAACAAAAGCAAAATCATATATACCAGCACACACAATTTGAAGTCATTTCTAGTGAAAGAAAATGCCCCTACTAACCCTTGTCCGATCTTCTCAAACCGTGTATATTTCTTCTTAGGATCGCCAACACTCACTATGCTCCCTTTGAAAGAAACAGAGAGCATGAATCATTTTTTCCCAGATCAAGGTACAAAACAGGCCCCATGTTTCCCCAAACCCTGGAGTTGGCAAAGGTACCTCCAATACCCAAAAACCATACTAAGCAGGTCCTTAGCTTCCCCCGTAAGTTCCACCCAAAAGTTTCATCTCCTTACAGCTTTTATTCATTGTAATCTGTTCCATTTCTAAACTCCTAAACGCCATTTATTCTTTTTTAAATTCATTCATTCAATAAACATTTGCTTATTTAATATGCTCACTAACTATGTACCAAGCCTTATGTTGAGTGCTAGGAATAAAGAAATAGGTAAGACAGTAAAGACCGTCTCTGCTTTCAAGAAGTTCAGTTTCATGGAGGAGATAGACAAGCATAAAGTTCCATGAAAATATAGTAATTTTTGTGATAGACAGCAAGGGGGTACAGAAAGAGGCACAAAATACAGATTGGAAAGGCTTCAGAAAGGAGGTGATATCTGGACTGATTTTTACAGGGTAAGTAGGAGTTAGCCATGGAGGGAAAGTTGAGAAGGGGTTATAACAGGAAGTACTTCAAGCACAAAGACATTGAGGTATGAGAGAGTTCACTGGGTTTCACAACTTGTGTTCTAGAGTTGGTGCAACTGAGGTCCACAGGAAGGAAGATAGGTCCTCCGAAGTCACACAGCCAACTGCTGTCAGAACTGAGATCAGGAGTTGGGTTTTGGTCTCCCACTCCAAAGTGCTTTCCCCTAATACCAATTACTCAGATTTGGGACTTTTCACATATATTGTTTCATTTGCTTTACAAATGAAACAGGTATTAACATCCCTATTTTAAAAGATATAAAAAAGAGAACAGTAGGAAATTGCCTAAGAGCCAAGTCGGTGGCAGAGCTGGGGCTTCACCCCAAGTATCCTTAACTACCAGGCCAGTCTGCTTTCCGTAATTCTAAGTATTACTGGTTTGTTCTTTTTAATTTGGGTCAGATAAAAACACTACATATAGAAGCAAACAGACGACTACGTAAGTGGCTTTTCTCACTTCGTCATTTCATAAGGGCTCTGGGCAAGGGCAACTTTGAAAAGAGTGAAACATTTTTTAAAAAGTCAAACAAGAATTATCAGGGAGAAATCGAGAGCTGCTAGGCTAGAGAACCAGAAACCTTGTCTGTAGAAAGCAATACCACCTCACAGATTTGGCCAATTCAGTCACATCAAATCCTCTTTAGAAGTAGGTAGGTACCAAGAATAAATCAAAGGCCTTGTCAAATGATTGTTTCAAGCCCACAGACCAACCTAGTCCTTCCTTCTAATATAAATTATCTTGCGGTTTACTGAAGCACAAGAGCAAACTACCCTAATATACCCCCATTTCTGGCCACTGAAAACTGTAAAATGTTAAGTTTCCACCCGAGAGCAAGAGGCAACGTGCTCTAATTACCGGAGCCCAAGCTGTGTTTTAACCCGTCCCGTCACTCTCCAACTGTGTGATTTGGGGCAAGGTATTTAACATCCCTGAGCCTCAAATACCTTAACTGCAAAAAATGAGGATTATAATGTCTGTCTTCACAGGGTTAACATAAGGAATAAGTGAAAAAAAAATCAAGAAAATACCTTGTTTGTCATTTGGTACATAGTCCAGGCTTACAAACTGTTAGTTTCCCTTCCCTCTTTTCCTATAACCAAGATGGCAGATCTGTCTTCCCTTAGGTCAATAGCAAACATATAAATAATAATAATAATAATAATAAATAATAATAATAAAATAGATCACAGCGCTCTTTCCTACCAAGTATGAACAAGGCCTCAGTCTTTCTCAACACAACATTTCATACTATTCACTAGATGAAAGTTATCTGCCATCTACAAACCCATGCCTTGGGCTGAGAGATGCCCAGCCTTTGAAAGAAAAGGCTCTCATCACATTCCCATCCTAATGTGGTATCCAATTAAGGCTGGTGAGACAGAGGCGGTGGGTACAGGGACAGGGTAAGGAGAAGTACAGTTCGTGGCTATCGAGCAGAGCTAGCCAGCCACATAGAGCAAGGTTATTATGACTGGGATCCTTACGGCAACAAAATTCCATCCTTGCTTAACTAAGCTTATACCAGAGGAAGGTTCAGAAAGCTGCAAAGTGCTTACGTAATTTCTCCAAGATCTCTTCGTCAGACATTTTAGGCTTCTTCTTCTGCTTCTCAGTATTCCGGGTCAGAGCATCTGGAGGAGTGGTATTAGTCTCAGTAGGTGAAATAGGAGATGTGGCCACGTCCCGAGTTGGAGTAATAGGTAGTGGTTCAATCACAGACCGTGTGTATACCTGCATTGTTGGTGTAAGAATGTGGCAAGGCCAACCTCTGTTAGCATTGGGAAGTGAAGCTCTGGAGCCTCTCTTAAATGTGTGTGTTAGAACATCCACAGATCAAATCCCAACAAACGCATCCGTTCTCCTAGGTCAAAATCTATGTTCCTCCTCCTCTGTGCCCAGGCCCATCCTCGATCTCAGTATACACAACAGGGGTTAGTGAGAGTCTGAACACTGAAGGTATTAATACAGGTGAGACACTCTCAACAAAAATGACTTAAAGACAATTCTATCATCATATAGGAACCCGCACCATCTCAAAATTCTATTCTTTCCCAAACTGAAATGAATATCCTGTATTCCCACTGCATTTTGCATTGTTAAGATAATACTTAACAGTATCTTCTTTCGAGTTACTCCCTCTTTAAAACATGAACCCTTGCAGAGAAGGAACTACGATTGTCCTTGATGAGGCTGTAGGGTATAGTCATTTAGACCAGACTCTGGAAACTGACTGCCTGGGCTTAAATCCCAAGTCTTACTCTTGCCATTTGTATGACCTTGAGCACATTACTGGGCTTCTTTGTGCTTCAGTTTCCTCATTTGTAAAAGGGTGATATTTAGGATACCTATCTGATGGCATCGCAGTAATAAATTAACGTGAAATGATTACAATCATGCCCAACAGATTTTAAGCTTTCAAAATTTCGCGAATATTATTATATTTCCTATTCATTCATTTACTTAAACATTTATTGAGAATCTACTCTTTCCCTTGCTGTGCAAAATGCTGCCCCATCCTCTATTCTTGTGAAGAAAGTCTTGTGAGAAAGTCATAACTATAAGGCAGAAAAGGATAAATGTCATAAAAAATGAATAAACTACACACACACACACACACACACACACACACACACACTTGAGGTTCGGAAGACGTGATTATGAGTTATACTCCCTTTCCCCAGAAGATACTTCAAGACATTTATCAGACTTTTTTCATAAAAATACCACAACTACCTTTTGGCTAGTCTATACACCCCATGAAGACAGTCATTCATCCCTCAGTGCATGTGTCTAACCAGTTGCCTAACAAGAAACATGCATTCAGGTTAACTGTTTGATAAATCAATGAATAAATAAATGGGATTCTTCAGCTAAATCTTGAAGGATGGACAGGATTTTAATAGGTGGAAATGGAAGAAAACTTAATTCAAGACATTGAGATCAGAGACTAGAGGTTCCTGACTACTCAAGCATAATGATTTCTTAATTTTCTATTTATATACCTGTAGAACAACCACATCTCTGTCACCTTAAGGCCTGTACTTTCACGTCTTGTCCTTCTTTCATTCCCCTGACATGGCTCCTCGAGGGCACAAATCCTGCCTTTTCCTTCTCTAATCTCCTTCTTTGGCTCCCAGCACAGATCTGCACACACAAAGAGGCCACCGTGCTATGGTGGGAAACAACCTGGACCTGGAGTCAATTACCTGCTTTCAGTCCTGGCTCTTTTGCTTACTAAGAGACTTTGGATACATCAAGTCACCACTCTACATCTCAGCTTCTTCTTCTATAAATTAGGAATTAACAATGCCTTTTTAGGAAGGAATGCTCTTAAGATCAAATTTATTGATTGCTTGATTCATTCATTCACTATTTACTGCTTTTCTGATACCTGCCAAGAACTATATTAAGCATTGCAAATACATATATATACACACACATATATGTATGTATGTATGTATGTATGTATGTACCTCTTCTATTTTTAAGAAGTTCATGATTTAGTGGGAATAAAATTTTTAAATGAACATGCTTACAAACCGAAAAAAAGCCATAGCAATGTGAGGTATCTTGACAATTCTCCGATTTTGAAGCTCATTTTTTTTAAGGTGACTTTGTGACCTACAGAAAGGGTGACTCCACAGATTCTGTTTATAAGTTCTCATCTTCAGAGGTCACCTAATCCCCTTGAATTTCCTCACAGCGTGTCCCATAGTCAGTCAACCAACTTCTGCTTAAACATCTCCCTGAATGCTCTAATCCAAAGGCAGCCTTTTTATAAACGAAAGACATCCTACTGAATGAGAGAAGTGTTCACCAATGATACATATGATAAGGGGTTAATATCCAAAATTTATAAAAAATTCATACACCTCAACACCAAAAAAAACAAACAATCCAATTAACAAATGGGCAGAGGACCTGAACAGACATTTTTCCAAAAAGAACATACAGATGGCCAATGGTCATATGAAAAGATACTCAATGTCACTAATCATCAGAGAAAAATGCAAATAAAAACCACAATGAGATATCACCTCACACCTGACAGAATGGCCATCATCAATAATGTGGAGAAAAGGGATCCCTTGTGCACAACTGGTGGGATTGCAAATTAGTGCAGCCACTATGGAACAGTATGGAGGTTCCTCAAAAAGATTAAATATAGAACTACCTTATGGCCCAACAATTCCACTCCAGGGTATTTATACAAAGAAATCCAAAACACTAATTCGAAAAGATATATGCACCCCTATGCTCACTGCAGCACTACTTACAATAGCTAAGACATGGAAGCAACCCAAGTGTCCATCAATAGACGACTGGATAAAGAAGAGGTGATATATTTATACAATGAAATATTACTGTGCCATAAAAAATAATGAAATCTTTCCATTTGCAAAAACATGGATGGACCTAGAGGGTATTATGCTAAGTAAGTCAGAGTGAGAAAGACAAATACTATACAATCTCACTTATATGTGGAATCTAAAGAACAAAATAAACGAACAAACAAAATAGAAAGAGACTCAGATACAGAGAACAAGCTAACTAGATTGGAGGGGGGATGAGGGGCTGAGTGAGAAAGGGGAAGGGATTAAAAAGTACAAATTGGTAACTGGAAAATAGTCACAGGGATATAAAGTACAGTATGGGGAATATAGTCAATAATATTGTAAAAACTATGTAGGGTGTCAGGTGGGTACTAGACTTATTGAGGGGATCACTTGATAAATTATATAAATGTCTAACCATTATGCTGTACACCTGAAACTAATACAAAATAATACTGAATGTCAACTATAATTGAAAAAGATAGTCATGGGGATGTAAAGTACAGCATAGGGAATATAGTCAATATTATTGGAATAAGTATGTACAGTGTCAGATGAGGAATAGTCTTATTGGGGTCATCACTCTGTGAGGTGTATAAATGTCTAATCACTATGTTGCTTTGTACACCTGAAGCTAATAAAAATAAAATAAAATAAACAAAGGCAGCCTTTTGTTTGTATTATCACAGAGGTTAAGCTCTACATCATTCTTTCATTGTGAAGCTCTTGTCATAATAAAAAGTCCAAGCAAAGAAACACCAGTAGAGTAACATCTGATGATAGCTCAGTGCTCAATGATGCTAAATCAAGTAAAAGGCATGAGATCCATGCTGTGCAAAGTGAGGGCAGAGGGACTGTGGCTATTTTGAGATGCAAGAACCTCCAAGGAAGTGATATAAAAATCACTGCCAACATTAGGCATCAGAATGCACTCCGGATGTCCAGCATATTAATAGCACTAAGGTATCTCTCCCCTCCCTTGGGTCTTTCAGTGTTATCAATGATGTTCTAAGAGGCTGAACGCTGCACATGTAACAGAGAAGAAAGGATCTGGGGCAGGCGAATTTGTTGCTTCCCGGGGGACCAGAGTAATTTATGTGAGTCCTGCACTAAGGAACATTAATTCTGTATGACTTCCTGTCTGTGGAAATCAGGCTAAGTAAACCAGGGCTGGGTTGGTATAAACACCAATTATTCAGGACACGCCGGTACCATCTGCAAACACACAGTAAGTATATATACTCCTTATTGTCTTTCATCATAAAGAAAGCACCTTTCAATAAAGGTGGTTCAGTGATCTCACCAGCTCCAAAATCTAATGACCCCGACCAGAATATGAAACCTCGAGGCTCAGCACCAACCTTTGCCCTCCAAACTCTAATAAATCACAGAGCTGTCCACGCCCCCAAAGACTCACGGATTTTGTGTGCTCTGGACGCGGAGCAATCACTGGAGGTGGGGCAGCATCATCATCGTCGTCTTCATCTTCTGAAACTGGTGGCACTGCAGGGGTCTCAGATACCGTCTTCACGTTCTGTACAGCGGAGGAAAACCAGATTCATCAGGTCCAGCTGACATGGAACTTACGTTACCAGGGTCCCACTCCCCCAGGCCCTCCCCAGAGAAACCTCTTCCGGACACCTCTGCTGAAACCCACATCAGCCTCCAAGCTCTCCACCTTTGTGTAGCCAGTGAGGAACTCAGTCGGCTGCCCTCTCTTTTTTTAGTCCCATTCTCACACCCAAAGCCCAATTGGAGATTGGGAAGCTTCTCTAATCCAAACCCTGAAGACAAGATCATAGCTCCTTAGTCTGTAAGTTTCACTCTCCACACTGAATAGGTAATACAGTACGAAATGCAGGGAAGGGATCAAAAGTTTGGAATTATACGGAGTTTATCATTGTAATTTCTTGCTCCTTTCTGCTGTGGTTAATGGAAGTGCAGACAGACTTTTGCCTCTCCTTCTTTTCCTTTCTTTACTAAATCCTCTGCACCCATATGTCCTCAGGGACTCTTGCCTCAACCTGAAGATAGAACATCGGCAGCCCCTTCTCTCAAGAGATGAATGAGTTTCTCCCCAGACTGGATACTATCCATTTCACTACGCTTTGCCGTGTCCTGGAATGAACCTGACCAGCACCACTAATTGGATCTGCTATAATCTCAGCATCTGGATTTTCCCACGCAAACTCTAACAAAGCTGAAGCAAGAGTGGCAGGTTTAGGGGCAGGTCCAGGCAAAAACATCTTACCAGTACTGTTTACAACACAGATTCAAGAAACAAAGTAGCTCCAAAACATGAGGTTTTTGATAGAGATTAAATGAATACAGCACAGGACCAGAGCAGCAATCGGGATATTTTAATATATATTGATATAATGCAACAGTTTTAGATATTTTTCAGAGCACCTACTTGGTGCTCAGCAAGATGGTGTGTTGGATACTGTTGGCATAAAGGTACAAAGATGAAAAATGTGGTCCATGTCCTGAAGCAGCTCATCATCTGATATAGGAGACGGAGGGTGAGTTCCCCCTCCTGCCTGCCATTTGGGGCCTCTGGAGAGAGGACAGCTGGGAGTCAGAATGACAGAGTAAGTGGAAAAACTTACCTAGTGGACTATTAGACTAGAGCTACTGTTACTGTGTGGGAGACTGGCCTTCACCACACTGGATGTACTAAGGTTAAGGAAAACTGGCAATCTCATAGATTTTTAACAGGACTTCCGGTGCAGGGCATAATTTAAAAAGTGACAGTGCCAGGTATGTGCAAGCAACTAGCCTTGGTGATCACGGGCGATGCATCGATCCTTTTGGTCTCGAGTTTTGTCTCTTGAGGAATGTGAAGGAAAAGAAGTTGTATAATTGGAGAAGTGATCTTAGATCACTTCCAGTTCTGAAATCCAGTAGAGGTGCTTTCACTATCAAAGCATATGTTTTGCTGTTTTTCTGCTTGAATTTCTTTTCTCCCCACTATTCCACTCAACAGAATTTTACCAGGAACCCAAAATGGGAATTGAAGTTAACTCAGCAGCCTCGTCATCACTGGGCAGCCTGAGGGTTCCCTAATGTATACTATAAACACTAGGTTTGTTTGTTCCCTAAGACTCTAGAGAGAAAGTGATTCCATCACCTTTCTTAGCAACACATTCTGTTTTCCACAGGTGATAGCTTTGGGTGCTAGTATTAACAACTACCAGAATCAAGAGATACAGATTTTTGCCCCAAATCTTTACTTCTTAAACCTGTGCCCTTGTGCAAGGCTGTCCTACTCTAAGCCTCAAGTTTCTCATCTCTAAAATGGGGATGATGACAGCAGCTCTCTGGCTAGCTCAAAGGGCCACCAGGAGGATGAAATGAAGTGATGTGAGTATAAGAATACTTTGTAAATGGTAAGGACCTAGAAAGAGGTAAGGAATCAATTAAACTATCATTATGTCTAATAACCCCACACCTGTTTTTTTTAAAAAAGCCAATGACTTCAACTCATTCATTCACTGGGTACCAGGCTCTATGTTACGGTCTGGGCCTATACTGAAGAACAAAATAAAGTCCCTGGTCTGTGGCTTACATTTTAGAAGAAGAGACAGTCAAAATTAATTAGCAAAGTATCAAGTAGTAATACTAAGATCAACATATGAGAGTAGAGATTGGTTGGAAGAAGGGAAATATTACTTTAGATAGACCAGTCATGGAATGGCCTCTCGAATGAAAAGTCATATAAGCAGTGGCCTGAATGAAATGAGAGAGCAAGCCCTGGGACTCGCTGGGAAAAGAATATTCCTGGCAGATAGAAGAAGTAAAAAGACCCTGAGATAGAAACATGCTTGGTGTGCCACAAAAACCTCTAGGAGGCTTATCTATGTTGCTGAGACATGCATATGATTTAAAAACTGCTGGGTAAAACTTTGGGTAAAAACAGTAAGGTTGGGGGTGGGAGATGAGGGTAAGGGGGATCAAATATATGGTGATGGAAGGAGAACTGACTCTGGGTGGGGAACACACAATGGGATTTATAGATGATGTAATACAGAATTATACACCTGAAATCTATGTAATTTTACTAACAATTGTCACCTCAATAAATTAAAAAACAAAAAAACCCAAAAAAAACCCAGTAAGGATGTCTGAGGTGCTGGCCCAGGGATGCTCCTATCCACCACACCCCACCTTCGTCAGATTGGAGGTGCTTCCGGGGGGGCCAGCTATCACTACATGGTCCAAGAGGCTCCCTTTCATTTGGAGGAGTGGGCAATACCCAGGCCTAGGTGTGCTGTCAGTGACGTGACCTCCGAGAGGTGGTAGCATGACAGCGCCAACTGCTAGGACCTACTAGCTTAAGACTGCAGTTCTGGGAAAGGCAAACAAATATCTGACTGAGTCTGTTCACAGGCACAGCTGACATTACAGAGAGGCCCCACACTCCTCATACAGGCCTGGCTGTGTGCATACACATAAAAGATTCAAAAGGGCTGAGCAAAAAGTTAAAGCTGGGACAGAACTGAAAGAGGTCTCAATGATTAATAGAACTAGAATGAAAATTAGCAAGAATATAGAAGATTTGAACAACACTATCAATCAACTCAACCTAGCTGAGATATACAGAACACTTCACCCTAGGTCTGCAGAATACACATTCTTTTTAACCACATATGGATCATTCTTCAGAATATACCATATGCTGGGCCATAAAACACATCTCAATAAATTTAAAAGGATTGAAAACACAAAAAATTTATTCTTTGACCACAATGGAATTAAATCAGAGTTCAACAACAGGAAAGGCATTTCTCCAAAGATAAACAAATGATCAATAAGCACATGAAAAGATGCTCAGTATCGTTACCCATGATTCGGAAATGCAAATCAAAACCACAATGAGATATCACTTCACACCCACTAAGATGGCTATGTTCAAAAACAAACAATAACAAGTATGGGGAAAGACAGGAAGAAAGTGGAACCCTCATAATTACTGGTGGGAGTGTAAAATGGTGCCGCTTCTGTGGAAAATAGTCTGGTAGTTCTCAAAAGGTTAAGTATAAGTTAAGTATATGACCTAGCAATTCCACTCCTAGGTATATTATATACCCAACAGAAATAAAACATACATCCACATAAAAATTTGGACATGAATGTTCATATGAGCATTATTCATAATAGCCAAAAAGTGGAAACAACCCAAATGCCCATTAATTGATGAATGGATAAAAAAAAAGAGTAATATAGCAATACAATGGAATATTAGTCAGACATAAAAAGGAATGAAGTACTGATACATACCACAAAATGAACCTCACAAACTTTGTGCTAAATAAAAAAAGCCAGACACAAAAGACTATATGTTGGATCAGTCTATTTATGTAAAATGTGTAGAAAAGATAAATTTATACAGACAGAAAGAAGATCAGCGGTTTCCTAGGGACAGGTGTGGGAGTTTGAATGACCTGTAAAAGGACACAAGGGAACTTTCTGGGGTGATGGGAATGTTCTAAAACTAGACTGTGGTGATAGCTGCATAAGTGTATACAATTAACAAAATCATTGAATTGTACGATTAGTATGGGTGAAATTCATAGTATGTAATTAACACCTCAAAAACAACTGCTTTCTAAAAGTAAAAATTTTAAATTGTACATAAAATCAGTAGGTTCTCATTATACATTTTAGATAATGTAGAAATACAAGGAGTTAAAAGTGAACATTCCTCAGGAGTGCCTGGTAAAGATGGCAGGTTGAACACAGGCACCTATTTCTTGAAATCTCACTAGAAATACAATAAAGGAATGTCCTTAAAGGCATTAAACCCAGAAGGATGGAGAGAATCGGACAAGAGGCAAGAACAGCAAAAAAGGAGGCAATGACAGATGGATAAGCAGAGACTGACTCAAGGCTGAATCCAAAGGTGACAGTGGGTAAAGCTGATCTATGTAACTATGCTGCAGAATCTCCAAAAGGCTCAGGAACCGGTAGCACCATGTATTCTGAAACTGGAGATGAAGTGGAGGGGGAGGGGAGAGGACTAAAGGCAGATTCAACTAAAGTTATTTCAGTTGCAGTTAGATCCCTACATCTCTTCTTCTACTCTACACCTCTGAGTCCTTGCCCTCCCCTTTCCCAGCAGAAAACCAGAGGTGTATTCTCTGCAGAACGTAAAACAGAGGACGTCTGCATAGAAATGTCAGCACAGTTAAATATAAGAGTATCACATCAAAAAAGCAGGGTCATTAAGTGGATATATGCATGCTGAATGCTGAGACCCCTAGCACTCTCCCCTTACTAGGCTCCTAGTATGTTGTCATGGGAAAGCAAGTAGGGGAAAGATTTTTCTCCCCCCATTTATCAAAAGTATAAGAAATTTACTCTTGGGGTGAAGAAATGTAATTTTTCTTCCACTGCAGAGCTACTTTTCCCCTTCCTGTACCTGTTGTAGAGATAACAGAGTTAACTCGGGTTCTGCTCTACTTCCCACACCAGGAGTTCTCCTCAAGTAGGTAGTTTACTTTCTCTAGAAAATTATCTGGTTTAAGCTTAGAGCCAATGGTAAAGGAAGATCCCATGACAGCTGTCAATTATAAGGATTTTAGTCCTATTTGACATTTTAATCTAATATGTGGGTAAAAAATAATATTTTTAAGTGAATATTCTTAATCACTAAAAATTCTGGTGGTAATTATTATTACTATTTGTTGTTTAGCTTTTCAGAGATTATCTGTGAGTGGTAAACCTATATCTTCACTTGTCCAAACATGTCTTTCTTTTGACCTCATGCTTGAATGCTAGTTTGATTAGGTATAGAATTCTTGGTTCGAAATCATTTTCCTCATACCTCTAAAGATAACCGCTCCTTTGTTCACTGTTGTTAATGAGGGGCATTAGCTCTACATTCTCTTTGATAGCTTTGAAGATCTTTCTCTTTATCCTAAAATACTAGAAGTCAAAATTCTGCTACTTCTGCCCACTGTAAAACAGAGACTGTCCCTGCTGTTTCAAATGCAGAGTTTTAATTAATTTACCCTTGAAGGTAACCTAGGACTCCTTCCTGCTTCTTATATATATTCTCTCAGCCCACTTTCTCTGGAGCTACTCTTACCTCTGTAGGAGTTTCCACTTCCATACACTTTAAGCTGTGGTTTCTGCAGCTCTGATCAATCTTACCTGCTTTCTGTCTTCCATGAATTCCTGACAAGGGTTCAGTTTTGTCTTGTTTTTGGTTTGGAGCACTATTTGGAATCTATTTCTTAATATGTCTTCTCTGATATGAAGAAATTTAGAATAGTGAAAGAGAGAGAAACACATGAATGAATTCATTCCATTACCTTGATCCAACTTCCAGAGGAATCTTTCTAAGATGTACTAAAATGTACATCTACCTACGTGCATCTCCTATTTAAAATATTCCTTAGCTCCAGCACAAAGCCCAACTCCTTTGACCAGACGTGATGGATCTTTAACTTGGCTTTTGTTCATGCTCCCTCACACAAGGAAGCATTGCCCTTTCCTCTGCATGGTGTCGCTACCTGTGTTTACCTGACACTGTATTATAAATCCTTGATTATGTGTTCTGACTCCTCGCTAAATTGTGAGATCAAGAGCAAAAACCTTACCAGTCCTTGACTCCCCAGCCTATCACATAGATGTTCATTTTATAAATGAGAATTCGGGTACTAAAAGGTGTAGATCTCAGACCAATGAGCCACAAATAACAGAATTTTAAAGCTAGAAGGCCCTTAAAGATTGTGTTTGTTAAATGAACAGATTGTAGGGCCCAACAACTCTGTGCAAACTTCCCTGTACTACCAGGCAGAATAAATCACTCCATCAAATGCGACCCCCACTGTGTATTATTTATACCTCTCTTGTAGCCCTTATCCCTCTAGTCTGTTATTAATTTTTCCTTCAAGGATTGAGATAGTGCATTTTCATTTTTGTATCTCCAACATCTTGGCACAAAGAAGGGACGAAGTAAATATTTATAGTATGAATGAATAAATATGAATGATCGGGAGAACTGAATTTTGTATTGGTTTCTATTAATTCATTCAAGGGTAGGGAGCAAGTCACTTAATCTCTCTGAGGCTCAATTTCTGTGTTATGGGGATAATAATCCTGTCCAATTATTTCACAAATCAAGTAAAATGATCTGTATGAAACCGATATGGAAAATAATGACATGCTACTGCAATACAAACCACATCCCCATAGTGTAAAACTGGTAAGGAAATACAGAGTACTGAGCCACAAATGGGACAAATGTTCTAAAATGGGAGAGAAAATGTCCTTGACAGGCTGAGTGGTTGTAATTGTAGATATTAAAGCAGTACAGGTTTCTACCAAGCAGGTGTCATCCTCTCCGCCATATGGCATGAGCCCCAGGGCTTCTCCTCCTCACTAACGAACAACACAGCTATGGCTTTACTGCCGTCTCCTTTATTAAGCCTTTCTGACATCTTCTTTCTCAGTTCACCGCCATGATGAAAAGGATCCTGGGCTGGCATTTGGAAGACCCTCGTTCTAATCTAGTTCTGCCACAAGAGCCAATTATGAGTCTTCGGGGAAGTCTGTTTTTCTCCCTGTGAAATGGGAATAATGCTTTCTTCACAAGGCAACTGTGAGGACTAGTTATGCTAACACACATAGAGTTATTAGCACAGTGCCTGGCACACACTGGCCACTCAATATACGACAGCTGTCACTCCGCCTATAAAAGCAGAAAGCTATTTGAGCCACAAAGCACAGCTCAGCTTTGTTCCAGCCCCTTCTTCAACAATTTACTATTCAATGATGGTAAGAACCTCCCAAAGATCTCAACATTTGCAAATTATTCCCTATATTTTAATTACATCTCTTCCATTGGATGAAAGAATGAATCAAGGGAAAACAAGGCAGACTGGGAATCTGATACCTCTTGCCATTAACCCTGTTCAATTTCAGTTTTTATCATCTACTAAACAAAGATAAGAACCCACCTCATTAAGCTCCTATGAGGATTAAAGGAAATAATGAATAAGAAAGAACCCAGTATGAACCAAGGTACTGGATATGCGAACATTTTTTATAATCAATAACAATATAAATGACTCAGAGTAAACCAATCCCCACTGCTGGAAACATGGTTCACAGTATTCTGAGGCTGACCCAACATTGTGTTAGAACTTACTACTCTCCTGCTTAAAATTATTCAATAACTTCTCATTACCTTCAAGATAAAGTTAGAACTCCTACATGATCTGACCTGTTTACCATTCCTCCTTTCCACTCACTTCTACTCCCTTCACACTTCACATTCCAGTCATAACAAACTACTTGCATTACTCTGTACAAAGCATACCATGCAAACCTCCTTGTCTTGGCACATGCTATTTATTCTGTCTCTGTCTGGAATATCCTCGTCTCTTCTTAATTCTTGCCCCCAGATAACTAACTCATTCAGCTCAGACTCTACCATTAAGCAATTTTCTCTTATACACTCAAACTTTCATTAAGTGGTTATTTGCCAGATGCCTTGATACAGCAATTAACAAATGAGACACAGCCCCTGGCCTCATAAAGTTTTAGCACACTGCACTATAACTGTTTGTTTGTACATTCCTGTTGTTCAGAAAACTAGGAGATTATTAGGAGCTGGAACAATGTCTGATTCATCCCTATATTGCCACTTCTACACAGGACTTGGCATAGAGTAGGAGATTTGCAAATGTTTAGTAAATCAAAATGGCATAACCACCATTATACAAGAGATAACATCAGGTATAAAGAATTCACACACACAAGGTCTGACAATTCGTGAACTTGTTGCAACGATGTTACTAACCATTTTTGATATCAGAGGGATTATTCATTATGAATTTGTACCAACTGGACAATTAACCAAGTTTACTATTTGGAAGTGCTGAAAAGGCTGTGTGAAAAAGTTATTAGATGACCTGAACTCTGAACTTTTCACCAACAATTCATGGCTCTTGCATCACGACAATGCACCAGCTCACATCGCACTGTCTGTGAGGGAGTTTTTAGCCAGGAAACAAATGACTATATTGGAACACCCTCCCTATTCACCTGATCTGACTCCAATGACGTCTTTCTTTACCTGAAGATAAAGGAAATATTGAAAGGAAGACATTTTGATGATATTCAGGACATCCAGGGTAATACGATGACAGCTCTGATGGCCATTCCAGAAAAGGAGTTCCAAAATTGCTTTGAAGGGTGGACTAGGTGCTGGCATCAGTGCACAGCTTCCCAAGGGGAGTACTTCGAAGGTGACCATAGTTATATTCAGCAATGAGATATGTAGCACTTTTTCTAGCATGAGTTCATGAACTTAATTGTCTGACCGTGTGTGTGTGTGTGTGTGTGTGTGTGTGTGTGTGTGTGTGTCACAACTTACTACTTAAAGACCCCTTCAAACACATCGACATCTCATTTTATCTGCTCTGGAAAACAGAATTTGTAAGTTGAGAGAGGCAGACGGACCTTTGAGGTCATGTAGGTTTCACTCCAGCCAATTCATCAATGATTCCTATAACATCCCTTTAAGAGATGTTATCCCTTTAAGAGACAGGACATTCCTACAACTTCAGAGCACAGAATGGATAACCTTAAGTGAACAGAATCTGTTCCCTTCAGCAATGAGTCCTAATCCTGGTTTTGTACACCCTACCAACCAAAGAAAGAGAATTCTCTTCTAAATTCAGGTTTTCGAAGACATGTTCAGGTAAAGCAAAGTGTATCATCCCTTTTATTGATGGAAAAAACTCAAGCTCAGACAGGCAAACTGGCTTTCCCAAGGTTCAAAGCTACAAATGAAAACCTGAGCCTAAAAGCCAGTTCTTCTGGTTCCAAAGTAAGGATTTCCAGAACATTAAAAAATTAAAATTGGAAGGGATACCTACTATTTCTTAAGTTCAATTCCTCACTGTACAGATAGGAACTCTGAGGCCAGGGTGGGGAATGACCCAGATGAGTGCCTGCCAGCCCAGGCTCTGCACCGGTCACACTGTCAGAGTCCCTAACCACCATACCTGCCCATATTGAAATGGAGGAAATAAAGACTTACCAAAGTGTTAGAAGAATTATAATCCTCAGCTAATTTATCTGCAAAGGAAAAAAGAGGGGACTCAGTCAGTAAACAATTATAGGTCATCTATTTTTGAGAACTAAGGAAACCCATCCAGTTAAGCATTTGCCAGGCTCAGAGAATAATACAATATTACTGGTGCTATGGACCCAACACCATGATAAGCACATTATACACATGACCTCCTTAAATCTTCACTACAGTTCTGAGTACTATTAGTATATCTGCTTTTCTAGATTTGGAAACTGAAGCTCAGAGACATTAAGCAATTTTCCCAGGGTACACACAGGTCAAATAGGAGTCAAGATGTGAATCCTGGTCAAATTGTAAATACTATGATAAAGCTGTATGCACCTCATCAATTATATCATCACCAGGCCTGAATGGTCAAGGAAATTTCCTGCAATCTGAAAGAAAGGAAAATAATTCATGGTTGGCACTGCCCTGAGCCATCCCTGACAAATTATGACCAGCCTGCAGCTTCAGATTTTAGAAAAGATCTTCTACATATATGTCTATTCCCCACAGGGAGAGAAAGACTAAGGCTTAGGAAAAGAGTTGAATTAATCATGTCAAGCCTAATTAAAGGCCAGGTCTTGTATCTAATAAGAGATTTGCATTCTCTCAATGAGGCAATTATCATATTTCATTGATTCTAAGATGGACATTTTTTCACATTAACATCTCTGAAACAGAGCTCTGTCCTACAATCAAAGGCATTTCATGTTTTAATTGGCAACCTTTTCTCTTTAGTGGTATATAAAATAATGGTACCTCTTCCAACCAATGATATCTTAGACTTAATGAAATATAAAACATACACCCAGAGGAGATCTTAGCAAGAAGATAAGTTTAAAGACCAAGTGTTGCATTCAGTTTTATTCTTTAACTCCTAAAGATACAAGAAGACAGTGATTTTGCCGGTTCGCCACAGATGGAATTAAGGAGGGGGACTATTCTACCAAATCCAACACACTCCTCACCAACAGCCAAGCCCAAAGAATGGCCAAGATTCCAACTCCACTATATAAGAAAGGGCCAGGCACAGCTTCTTTGGTCCCATGACAAATAATGAACCCACAAACTGCAACAATGTGTTCTTCAAACAAACCCTGAATAGCCAGCTGGACCCTGGCTGGAGAAATCAATTCAGGATACACCTTAAACATAATATATTTGTTTTTCTTGTCCAAAAGAACATCAACTTAGGCAGAGCACAGTGCAATACTACGCTTTCACTGCACCACTTCCAACCTTACGCATTGCTAGTGTTTTTGAGGACTAGGTTATTCCGGTAATAAATATATCTTCGCCACATAAAAAACAAGTAAGCATTGCTCCTTTTAAACGGGATATATAATTTCTATATATCAAAATCAAATTCCATAGCACAGAATGACAGAGCAGAAATTACTTCCAACTCCTTCGTTTCACAAATGAGGAAACTAATGTTCAGAGAGGGAAACAAATAGTTCAAGATTGCATCAGTCAGTGGCAAAAGTAGGGCTAAAATCCAGAACTGGGAGTTGTCAATCTAGTCTGTGTTTTGCCTATTACATTAGCTACTAATTGGTACAAAAAATAAAGTGCTGAAAAAATAGAAAACCTGACACAGAAATTGGCAGGGAGGAGTATGCTCGGGTTATAAACAGCATAGGGTTTAAAGGCCCAAGTGTAAAACACAGTTCCATCACACAGCGGTTCAATCACCCTGAGTAAGTCACTTAGTTTCTCTGAGCCTAATTAATTTCTCTGAATCTGTAAATGGGGATAATAATCCTTGCCCTACCAACCCCATGAGGCCATTATGGGAATCAAATGACATAATTCATATACAAGCATATACAAATTCAGGTAGTGTTATCATAATTAATAATACAAGAGGGAAAACAGGAAATGGACAGAAGTGACATTCAAAATAAACTGTGCCAAATATACAATTTTGCCTAGAGTTAACCCTGGTTTTCAACTTTTAGACAATTAAAATCCTGCATGCATGCATACACGCACACGCACGCACACATATACACATATACTCAATGCTATTCACATATGCATGCACAGGTGAACATCCACACAATTAGCTGAATGTGTATATCATACATATATTCATTCATGAATATTTAAGTGGACTTTAATTCCAAACATGCAAACCTACAGAGCTACGCTTCCATACATACACTTGTACATATCTACACACATGTACACATAAAAAAAGAAATGCTTCCACTCACTTATATGTGGAATCTAAAGAATAGAATAAATGAACGAACTCATCGGAAACAGTCTCAGAGACATAGAGGAAAAACTGAGGGTTGTTAGATGGGAGGGGGATGGGGATGAGGGAGAAGGTGAGAGGATTAGAAAGCACAAGCAGTAACCACAAGATTGCCATGGGGATATGAAAGACAGTTTGGGGAATGTAATCAATAACGTTGTAAAGATTTTGTAGGGTATCCGATGGACACTTGTCTCATTAGGGAGACCACCTCAGGGATGATGTAGATACCTGATCACTGCACTGTACACCTGAAGCTGAACAATAACGAATGTCAACTATATTTATTTATATATATATATATATATATATATATATATATATATATATATATATATATATATATATGGTCACAAGGTCACAAGAAGTGGAGTACAGCATTAGGAATAGAGACAGAGGAAATGTAATGGCTGTGCGATGTCAGAGGGGTAGTAGATTGGCAGAGGGGGGTTATCACTTTGTGAGGAGTACAAATGATAAATGTCTAACTATTACACTGTTTTGTACACCTGAAACTAAAAAACGAAAAGTAAAGAAAGACAGAAAGGAAGGAAGGAGGGAGGGAGGGAGGGAGGGAGGGAGGGAGGGAGGGAGGGAGGGAGGGAAGGAGGGAGAGAGAGAGAGGGAGAGAGAGAGGGAGAGAGAGAGGGAGAGAGAGAGGGAGAGAGAAAGAAAGAAGTAAATAAAGAAAGAAAAAGAAAGAAAAGTGCTTTCAAAGACTTTGATGCTGAGGCTTCAAATCTAGATTCTAATCTCGTGTCTCCACGACAAACTACCTAAAACACAAGCACTAATCTCCTGACTGGAAATCTTGCTCCTAGCACCCCTCAACCCCAATTTCTCCTTGGAATGACCCAGTCCTTCAATGGGAGAAGTAAGACAGCCCCAGCGGGGCCAGACGTGAAGAAGGAAGTACTGCTGGGAACACGCATGACCTCTCCTGGACACCACCACGGCAGCAGGGGCAAAGCTGCAGTCTGTCATCCTTACCATCTGTGCCCTTTGATACAAGCCAGATACTTGCTGGGGAAAGCATCCTTCAAAATAAGCTAGTTCATCCTGGTTCCCACCTTCCTCAACAATACTGCCCTTTGAAAAAGACAGCATGGACTCTGGAAAGAACACCAGACTCAGAGTTAAGAGGCCAGCTCTGCCACTAATTTAGCCACATTAGAAAGGCCTTTTTTGGCTTTAATGTCCTCAAAACAAGGGGGAACTGGAAGTGATACTGAGTTTCCCCGAAAATAAGACCTAACCAGAAAATAAGCCCTAGCATGATTTTTCAGGAGGACATCCCCTGAACATAAGCCCTAATGCGTCTTTTGGAGCAAAAATTAACATAAGACCCGGTCTTATTTTCAGGGAAACACAGTATATACTAAGGATATGTCTTGCTCTAACATTCTAAGATGCTACATAAAAGGTAAGTTTCCAGAAATGTAGGCCATCTCACAACTTATCTAGGAAAAGAAAAATCTCTCTGCTACAGAAGGAGGTTCTCCAATTAAAGTTACTTGAAGCAAGTAGTAAATTCATAGGATGCTGGTATAGGAATTAGGAGACCTGGATTCTAATCCCAATTCTGCTATTAAAAATAACTCAGGCTTTTTCGCAATGGGTTTGCCGCCAGAACACAGGTAGTGAAAACCACTGTTAAATCTAACCCAAAATGGGAAAGAAAAAGATTCATATCAACACCCTTGTCATTGGACACGTCAATTCCGGCAAGTCCACCACTGCTGGTCACCTGAGCTACAAATATGGTGGCACTGACAAAAGAACCATCAAAACATTTGAGAAGGAGGCTGCTGGGATGGAAAAGGGCTCCTTCAAGTCTGCCTGCATCTTGGATAAACTGAAAGCTGAATGTGAGCATGGGATCACCACTGATACCTCCCTGTGGAAATTCGAGACCAGCAAGTATGATGTGACCATCGTTGATGCCTCAGGACACAGAGACTTTATCAAAAACACGATTCCAGGCACCTCAGGCTGATGGTGCTGTGCTGACTGTTGCTGCTGCTGCTGGTGCGTGTGAAGCAGGTGTCCCCAGGAACAGGCAGACCTGTGAGCATGCCCTTCTGGCTTACACACTGGGTGTGAAACAGCTAATTGTGGGTGTTCACAAAATGGTTCCACTGAGCCACCTTATAGCCAGAAGAGACATGAGGACATCGTTGAGAAAATCAGCATCTATATTAAGAAAACTGGCTACAACTCTGACATAGTGGTATTTGTGCCAATTTCTAGTTACAATGGTGACAACATGCTGGAGCCGAGTGCTAACATGCCTGGGTTCAAGAGATGGAAAGTCACCCGTAAAGGCAATGGGTGGAACCATGCTGCTTGAAGCTCTGGATTGCTTCCTGCCACCAACTCGTCCAACTGACAAGCCTGTGCACCTGCCCCTCCAAGATGTCTACACAGTTGGTGGTGTTGGTCCTCTCCCTGGGGGCCGAGTGGAGGCTGGGGTTCGCACACCCAGCATGCTGGCCACCTTGGCTCCAGTCAACCTTACAAATAAAGTCCAGTCTGTTGAAATGCACCATGAAGCTTTGAGTGACACTCTTCCTGGGGACAATGTGGGCTTCAATGTCAAGAATGTGTCTGACAAAGATGTTCGTCGTGGCAATGTGGCTAGTGACAGCAAAAATGACCCACCAGTCATTTTTGACCGTGAAGCAGCTGGCTTCATGGCTCAGGTGATTATCCTGAACCATCCAGGCCAAATCAGTGCTGGATGTGCACCTGTGCTCGTTTGTCACACAGCTCACATTGCTTGCAAATTTGCTGAGCTGAAGGAGAAGATGGATCATAATTGAGGGAAAAAGCTGGAAGATGGCCCAAAGTTTTTGAAATCTGATGAGGCTGCCATCGTTGATATGGTTCCTGGCACGCCCATGTGTGTTGAGAGCGTCTCTGACTACCCTTCTCTGGGGCATTTCACTGTTCGTGACATGAGACAGACAGTTGCTGTGGGTGTCATCAAAGCAGTGGACAAGAAGGCAGCTGGTGCTGGCACAGTCACCAAATCTGCCCAGGAAGCTCAGAAGGCTAAATGAATATTATCCCCAGTACTTGCCACCCAAGTCTTAACCAGTGGTGGGAGAATGGTTTCAGAGCTGTTTGTCTCAATTGGCCATTTACGTTTAATAGTAAAAGACTGGTTAATGATTATAATGCATCGTAAAACCTTCAGGAGGAAAGGAGAATGTTTTGTGGATCATTTCCTTTGTGTGTAGGGGGCAGTTTTTAAGTTATTAGTTTTTAAAATCAGTACTTTTTAATGGAAACAACTTGACAAAATCTGTCAGAGTTTTGAGACCCATTAAAACAAGGTTTAATGGGGGAAAAAATCCTGTGGAAAACACAGTCCCTTATATAGAGAGAGTAGATCTAAAGAACATTATTATTGCCCTGTTTTTCACTTGACTGATAAAAATTAGTGCCTTGAGGAAGAAAATGTGCTTGCCTACTTAAAAGATACACATTAAATGTGTTATTAAATAACTTAATGATATTAATGATAATGATAGCTACATTTCCATAGTACTCTTTATAACCTATAAGTTTTCACATCAATGAGCTCATTAATTCCTCACCACAACCTCTAGAGAGTTATTACTATTCCCATTTTGAGGCTCAAAGAAACGAAGTGACTATTAGAACCTAGTGAGTGTCAGAATTTAGATCTTCTAGCACAAAGTCAACGTTCACTATATATTACTTTTTTAAATGTGCAGTTTCAGAGTAAAGATGCAAGTTGATGCCAAAAACCCATCATCTTGGCTCTCAAATTCTGAAATTCCATCTTAGTGAACGTGCCATCTCCACTCTTCCTAATACTTTCTTCTCTCACCCTGCACCCGTGGGCATGTGGAGCTTTTCCACCGGATGAAAATCCTTCTTTTCCCAGACTGCACCGGACACAATCTCCATACCTGTAAAGCTCATGTACTTCTGGCTGTTGGAGGTCTTCTTTGAGTTATAGAATTCCAGCACATCCAGGACAGCCTGCGGGTTTTTCTTCTGCTCCGACTTAGTGATATTTGATGTCTGAAGCAAGCGGGCCCACTGCTCTGGCATCCCCTGTAAGAGAGACATGCAAGGCTGTCAGAAAGACAATCATGGAGAATCTTGAAGGAAAATCAGAGCTAACTGTGATACCTGCCGGCAGCTGAAGATGGGTTTAGTCATTCCTTTCTCTTGATACCCTCAGAGCACTACACAAGCATCTTTTATAGTATTTATCTCACTGTATTAGTCCTTTCTTGAGATTTTTGCTCCTGCACCAGGCTATTCCTCCTTTAGAACAGGAACATGTCTGACTTGTCTGTGTAACATCAGAGCCCAGCACAGAGCCGGCTGCCAAGGGGCCACTTAAGAGTTCTATTTAAGGACTGAAGATTCAAAGGCTTCTCTGGTACAGCTTTGGAGATGAGGAAAGTGTCCCTCTCGCGAACATAAGAAGGCAGTAATGAGAGTCTTGGGCATGAGGCAGACTAGAAAGGGTTGAATCTAACCGTGTATAGCCAGAACTCTGAAAGACCAAAGGCTTTTCTGTGACCCAGGACTTACTGTAAATTCCCCTGTGACAGCATCAAAACCAACGTGAATTGTGTGCTCAAAGTCTGAAGGAAGAGATATCTCTGGCCGTTCTTTCTCCTTCTTTTTATTTGCTGCACAAGAAACAGGGAAAAGGAAATTAAAAGCAGGAACATCATTAGGTGTTGAGGCTGAGTTAGCTCTTTGTTGAGCTGTAGGTTCCTTTAGAAGCCAAGGACTGCCTATTGCATGTGTGCATGAACAGAGCCCAGCCCCAGACTTACGTTGGAGTACCTGCTTAATGCATGATTAAAGACTTAATTTTTTGTGGAACTAAAGAAAAGGAGGAGCTGAAAGAACATTCATCAGAGATAATAGTCCTGGTTCTACCATGAATGGGCCAATTCCAGGGAAAGTCCCTTCCTCGTTCCGAAGCCTGGCTTCCCCGTCTGTAAGAAGAGAAGGCCTAAGGAGATCGTCTCTAAGGGCACGCGCAGCCCTGACATCCCACATTCTATGAGCTTCTCTATAACCTGCATCTCACTTGTTTGGTCCTTGATCACGGGCTGCTTTAAGGTCTCTAAAGTACAGAATTTTACATTTGGAAGTTGTTTTAATAAGAAGAATCGCTATTTTATCGCGGGCTTACCAGGCAATGGTTCAAATTCTTTATATATATTCACTTTAGCCGCACAGCAACCCTATCAGGTACTAGCATCCTAAATTTGCAGGTAAAGAAACGGAAGCATAGAGATTAACTTACTTAGCCAAGATCACATGGTTAGTAACGGGCAGCACCCAGCCAGACCCATCTAAGCAGCTTGACTCAGAGTCTAAGCGCTACACCACTAAGCTATGCTGCCTCCCTAGGCAATGGCCTGAAAGGGTCATCAGTTCAAACGCTCGCAGACTTCCCTCTCCCATCAGGGGTCTTGCATAAAGCAGATGTTCACTAAGGTCCTGCTCACCTGGCAGGAAAAGCTGCAATACTTAAGGAGGTGTAGTGCTGATGTGCCCTTTTTAGGGACTGCATTGTGTTCCCCAAAAAAAATCCTATGTACTAAATCACGGTATCTCAGAATATGACCTTCTTTGGAAATAGGGTCATTACAGATGTAATCAGTTTTGTATTTGTATCATTTGTCTCATGCTCTAGTGTTTACAAAGGACTTTCACATAATTAGTTCACTAGAGCCTCAGAAGTCTGTGACAAGCAGGGCAGTGATTAGGGCACCCATTTTACAAAAGAAGAAACAGAGGTTCCAAGAAGTTAAGTAACCTGCCCAAGGTCACAGAGTAAGTTCAAAGCACGTTGGGACCAGAACTGAGGTTTTCAAACTCCCAGCCCTAAGGCCTTTCTGTTCTGTCACTGCCTTTCCTCGATTGCTGTTCATGATGTCATCTCTCCCCTCTCTCCCAAAGCATTCCTGTCCCCAAGCTGTTACCGATTCTATCTTCTACACCGTGATCAAATGTGTTCACTCTTCTCCATCTCATGCCACCACCCTACCTCAGACATTGTTATCTGTGGTCTGAATCATTCTAACAGGAGCCTGGCATCTGCATCTGGTCTCCTCCGATCCAAACAGCGGTCGGGGCATCTCTGGTCTGCTGCCCAAAGCAGCACCCACACCACTTGGGAGGCTATTGGAAACGTAGAATCTCCAGCTCCACCTTAGACCTACGGAGTCAGAATCTGAATTTTAACAGGCTCCCAAATGATTCGTGTGCCTATAAAAGTCTGAGAATCAAGAGAACGAGAAGACAAACCACAGACAGGGAGAAGATATTTGTAAGAGCTATATCTCATAAAGGACTATTATCCAAAATATACAAAGAACTCTTAAAACTTAACAATAAGAAAAAAACCCAATTAATAAAATGGGCAAAAGACCTGCAGATGGAAAAAATGCTCAACATCATATATCACTAGGGAAATGCAAGTTAAAACAACAATGAAATACCACTACACACCTATCAGAAAGGCCAAAATCCAAATCTGACAACACCAAATACTGACAAGAATGTGGAACAACAAAAACTTTCATTACTGGTGGGAATGCAAAATTATACAGTCACTGTGGAAGACATGTTGGCAGTTTCTGACAAAATTAAACATACTTGTACTATGCAATCAAGCAATCGCACTCCTTGGTATTTAACCAAATGAGCTGAAAACATGTTCACACAAAAACTTGCACATTTATATTTATAGAAGCTTTATTCATAATCGCCCAAACTTGAAGCAATCAAGATGCCCTTCAGTAGGTGAATGGATAAACTGGTACATCCAGAAAATGGAATATTATTCAGCACTAAAAAGAAATGAACTATCAAGCCATGAAAAGAAGAACCTTAAATATATATTACCAGGTGAAAGAAACCAATCTGAAAAGGCTATACACTGTATGATTCCAGCTATATGACATTCTGGAAAAGACAAAACTATGGAGACACTATAAAGACCAGTGGTTGCCAGAGGTTAGGCGGGAAGAAGGCTTGAACTAGGAGAACACAGAGGAATTTTAGGGCAATGAAACTAGTCTGTATGATACTATAATGGTAGATATATGTCATTATACATTTGTCCGAGCTCATAGAATGCACAACACCAAGAGTGAACCCTAATGTAAAACATGGACGTAAGGTGAGTATGGTGTGTTGACGTAGGCTTGTTAATCGTAACAAATGTACCACACTGGTACGAGGTATTGATAGTGGAGAAGGTTGTGTGTATGTGGGGGCAGGAGGCATATAAGTAATCTGTGTACCTTCCACTCAATTTTGCTGTGAACCTAAAACTGCTCTAGCAAATGGGAGTCTACTTTAAAAAAAAAAAAAGTCGGAGATGCTCTGCTCTACAGATTTGTACCTTCTCCTTCATCTCCCAATACTTACGTTTCATACCCTCTACACCAACTACACTGAACCAGTTATGGTTCACCCAACATAATAGGCTCTTCCATACCTCCTCCCATTTTCTCAAGCTTACTCCCGCTGCCTGTGAATCCTGCCTTGCCCTGTCCCTTCCCTTGCCACCACGCCACACAAAGCCTTTTACGGATCCTTGACAAGTCTCAGCTTAAAGGTCATCTCTTCTGTGAAGTCTTTCCTGGTCTCTAGGTTGGGCAGTTTTTCAACCTCTCCTCTGTTCTCACAGCACCAGTATACTAATTGCCTATTTTAAGGGTTTATCTTCCCAATCAAACTGAGTCCCAGTACAGGGGCCATGTCCAACTCACCACGGATCCCTAACAGCTAGTACGTGCCTGGCAAAATATAGGTGCTTGGTCAATGAGTGAAGAAAGGAACAAATGACCAGACACCTAACTCAACCTGGCAAAGCATCTAAGGCACCTGCCTAAGACATGCAAATTCTCTCCAGGGCAGGAATAAATGTCTCATTCTTACCAGCTCTGACCTGATTTTCACAAATACAAATTCAAAAAGTCTGGCTTCAAAGCCAAGGCCCCTTTCATTCTACTATTTCACCTTCCCTAAAGAATTTCAAGTTGAGTCAAGAAAACAAATTTTGGTAAAATGAGAAGAAATAACATCAAATAAGAATGTATGTATAAGATACCATAACACACATTATTTTCCTTAATTAGTACCATCCTATGAGATAGATTATTGTCATTTTCGAGATGAAGAAACTGAAAACATAGTTAAATAATTTACGCAAGCTCACACAGCTAGTAAGAGCTGGGATTTGATCCCAGGTCTGATTCCCAAAGTTCTTTCCTCAGTATCTTTACGAGAACCATTTGCCTACATGCCAATTGCTAGGGTTTCAGCTATTTATGAACTTGATCATTTCTCTTCCAGAAGGAGCTGCTTTGAGACAGGGAAGGCGAAGGGTTTACCAGGGCCCAAATTAAGCCTTCATTTATGACATAAATTCATCTGTCTTACTTATAGCTAGACTGCATGGGACATGTTACAGGGCTTTGTAGTTGCTTTCTGTTCCCAAATTTCTTCTGATCTAGTCACTTAAAAGATTGAAAAGAACAGGTACGCTATTTTTACATTTTATTTAGGTTTTTGTTTTATATTTATAGATCTTATATTTTTACATATTATTTCTACTACGTTATTAATATACTATGTAATATACCATCACAGGCATAGAATGTCAAACACAAAAGGAGCTTTGGTAATGGAGACACAGAACGAGAATGGCTCAAAGGATGAGTAGTGGAAAGAAAAGAGGCCAGGGAAATAAAAGCATTTAACACATAAACATGCACGGTAATGCTGAAGGCGGCTCTGCTCCCATAAGCCATTCCTCTCTCTGCACCCTTGCATACACCTCCATATTCCCACCTCCAAGTGTTTACTCACTTTTCCTTCTCCGTGCTTGAAACGATCTTCCTCCACTGTTAAACATCCCCAGCCCTCTTTTAAAGACTGATTCAAGTCCCAATTCTTCCAGAATGGATTTCCTCACCTTCCCTCCTTTTGTAAGTTCTAAAGACACTGGTAGTCTGCCATATTACCATGCATTAGTCATTTCCTAGCTTGTATTGAGGGCTTATCTCCTAACTGAAAATGTAGTCAGGGTCCAAATTATAATAGTAGCTGGGTTATTGTTGTTACTATTTTTATGGTTATTACTATTGTGTTATTATTTTGTTATTACTATTTGTCTTAGTGTTATTACTTTGAGGATCAACTAAGGTAAGGAAAACGTATGTGCTTTGTAAGCTAGAGAGCTTTACAAACATAAGCAATCATTAATATAAAAAAAGAGTCAGAGACATCTCTGTTGCCACCTCATGAGCTACCTGGGTCAGAACTGCCCAACTAATCTGTTCCTGGATTCCTGACCCTCAAAAACTGCGAGATTATAAATGTTTGTTGTTTTAAGTTGCTTTAAAAAAAGAAAGGAAGGAAGGAAGAAGAAAGGAAGGAAGGAAGGAAGGAAGGAAGGAAGGAAGGAAGGAAGGAAGGAAGGAAGAAAGAGGTCAGAGTTAAGATTTCCCAGCCCACTCATGAAGACAGATAACGGGCTAAGGAGAAAGAAGAAAGAATCATCCTGATCTCATGTAACTAGAGATCACAGGCTTGAGGAAATAAGGTGGAAAAAGGAGCTTAGAACCTCACCCATCCTAACTTTAACTCTATCTTTGTCCTCGTCCATTTGGCTTTCTGATAACGTGAGGCTGACACTGCAAAATTCCATGTTGCTGAACAGCCCTCCAAGTCTCGGCACAACTCATGGGCCTTATTTATTTTTTAAAGATTTATTTTTAAGAAGCACCTCTCATTGGTTCAGCTGAGCTAATCTGAGCTCAAGGCAGTAAAACACTCCAAAGTTGGAGAGATAAACACTGACATAGTCCAGTTTTAAAATTAACTTTGCTAGATACTTCCCAAGCTCAGAGAATTCCATTTTGCTTGTGAAAATGCAGCCAGAAAAAGATTCCAAACGAAATGCTGCAGGACTCCTTAGAATAAACCAAAGGCTCCAGATCCTAACCACAGGCACCAGGCCTTCGCCCATGGAATTCTGCAACTCAGCGCCACCTATTACAAGCCCTGGATGACAGCTTCTTCCAATCATGTGTGCATTCCCCCAGCACACACTGAAGCCCTGCTGGAGGTCAGCATTAGGTAATGACACAGACATTCTACCCACTGCCAACTCAAATCTCAGCCACTACCACAGCCCACAGGAAACTCTTCCTTCTCATCTCCCAAATCTCCTTAGAGAGAGACCCAACACTAACTACTGCTCTGCAAACTCTGGCTCCAAAAGTCTGAGGAAACCCAGGCATCTGTATTTTTTTTAAAAGCACCCTAAGTGAGCCAGATATGCAAACTGGGTGGAGTATAACTGAAAGAGACAGTATGCTAGGATGTAAGAGATTAGTTCCACACTCATCCCTGCCACTTTCCAGCTGTGAGACCTTGAGCAATTTACTTTCTCTGAGCCTCAGCCTCCCCAACTGAAAATGAGTTGTTGCAGGCATCAGATAAAACAAGAAATGAGGTTTCCACAACATCCAGTTATGATTAAAACACTTAATAAGATAGGTATAGAAGGAAAATATCTTAACATAATAAAGGCCATAGATGACAAACCCTCAGCTAATCTCATAATTAACGGTGAAAAACTGAAGCTCTACGTTCAGGAACAAGACAGCGCCGTCCCCTATCACCTCTGCTTTTCAACACAGTGTTGGAAGTCCTCGCCAGAGCAATCAGGCAAGAGAAAGAAACAAAAGGCACCCAAATTGGGAATGAAGAAGTTAAATTGTCACTCTTTGCAGATGACATGATGCTATATAGAGAAAACCCTAAAGACTCCACCAAAAAGCTATTAGAAACAGTCAATGAATACAGTAAAATTGCCGGCTACAAAATCAACATACAAAGATCCACTGCATTCCTGTATACTAACAATGAAATCTCAGAAAAAGAAATAAAAAAATAATAATTCCTTTTGCAATTGCAGCAAAAATAATAAAATACCTAGGAATAAACTTAACCAAGGATGTGAAAGACCTATATGCTGAAAACTATGAGACATTTTTAAAAGAAATTGAAGACACAAAGAAATGGAAAGACATCCCAAAGAAATATACAGATTTAATGCAATCCCCATCAAAATCCCAATGGCATTTTTTAAAGAAATAGAACAAAAATTCATCAGATTTGTTTGGAACCACAAAAGACCCCGAATAACCAAAGCAATCCTAAGAAAAAAGAACAATGCTGGAGGTATCACACTCCCTGACTTTAGCTTGTACTACAGGGCAACAATAATCAAAACAGCATGGTATTGGCAGAAAAACTGACACATAGACCAATGGAATAGAATTGAGAACCCAGAAATAAAACCACATAAATATGGACACATAATTTTTGACAAAGAAGCAAAAAACATACAATGGAGAAACGACAGCCTCTTCCGTAGATGGTGCTGGCAGAATTGAAAAGCCACATGTAAAAGAATGAGACTGGACTGCTATCTGTCACCATGTACCAAAATTAATTCAAAATGCATCAAAGACTTAAGCATAAGACCTGAACACAATAAACTGCATAGAAGAAAACATAGGTACTAAACTTACGGACATTGGGTTCAAAGAGCATTTTATGAATTTGGCTCCAAAGGCAAGGGAAGTAAAAGCTAAAATAAATGAATGGGACTATATCAAACTTAAAAGCTTCTGCACTGCAAAAGAAACCATCGACAAAATAAAGAGGCAATCAATTGAATGGGAGAAGATTTTTGCAAACAGTGCCTCCGATAACAGGCTAATATCCAAAATATACAAGGAACTCATGCAACTCAACAACAAAAAAAACAAACAACCCAATTGAAAAATGGGCAGAGGACCTGAAGAGACATTTCTCCAAAGAGGACATACAAATGGCAAATAGACATATGAAAAAATGCTCAACATCACTAATCATCAGAGTAATGCAAATAAAAACCACAATGAAATATCACCTCACCCTAGTCAGAATGGCTATCATCAACAAGACAAATAGTAACAAGTGTTGGAGAGGCTGTGGAGAAAAAGGAACCCTCATACACTGTTGGTGGGAATGCAGACTGGTGCAGCCGCTATGGAAGGCAGTGTGGAGATTCCTCAAAAAATTACGAATAGAATTACCATATGACCCAGCAATCCCTCTCCTGGGTATCTACCCCAAAAATCTGAAAAGATTTATACATAAAGACACGTGTGCTCCAATGTTCATTGCAGCTTTATTTATGGTGGCCAAGACATGGAAACAAACAAAATGTCCTTCGATAGATGAATGGATAAAGAAGTTGTGGTATATATACACAATGGAATACTATTTGGTGATAAGAAAAGATGAAATAGGACCATTTGTGACAACATGGATGGATCTTGAGATTATAATGCTAAGCGAAATAAGTCAGACAGAAAAAGCAGAGAACCATGTGATTTCACTCATATGTGGTATATAAACCAAAAACAACAAAAGAACAAGACAAACAAATGAGAAACAAAAACTCATAGACATAGACAATAGTTTAGTGGTTACCAGAGGGTAAGGGGGGAGGGGAGTGGTAAATGAGGGTAAAGGGGATAAAATATATGGTGATGGAAGAAGAACTGACTATGGGTGGTGAACACACAATGGGATTTATAGATGATGTAATACAGAATTGTACAACTGAAATCTTTGTAACTTTACTTACTAACAATTGTCACCCCAATAAACTTTAATTAAAAAATAAATAAATAAAATAAAATATTTTAAAAAAAGAAATGAGGTTTCCATTAAAGAAACAAACAAAAAAAAACCACTTCATATTTGTATAGTGTTTTACACTTTTGAAAATGCTTTTACCCCCACTACATCAAATGACAAAAGCCTACTAAGGATATGGGGTAGATGGAAATTATGCATATTCTCATTTTACAGATGAGGATACTAGGATTAAAGTAAATAGGTAAAAGGGGAAAAAAATCACAGAGTCAGTAAATGTCAGAGGTAGGACTCAACCTAGGTTCTCTAAGTCCAGTTTTAGACCATCTCTCTATGCAGCTGGTATAAATTCTCAAATACTTGACGAAGGGCATACCACTTCAAAGACTTCCAACCCTGCTGTGTATCCCGCCAGGACTAAGGTAAGCACAAAGGAGCAGGTCAACAAATGCTTCCATGGTGGTACCAATATGCACAGTCAGGCTGAACAAAGGTTCCAAACCAAAGGAAAAAACCTCACTTGTTTCGTTTCAGTGTACGCATCAATTACGGCCATCTAGGGTCTTAAAGCAAAGGGTGAAACCCATGTGCTCAGAGGGGAAACCTATGTACCAAGGGGATGAAAGAGAGGTTACTAGGGATGAAAGAAGTTTCACAAGAACTTCTTGTAACTATGCTTTCTACCTCCCTGCTTTGAGTGCATAGACATACAGCTTTGATCTTGAGCTAAGAGATTTGGTTTCAAACCAGATTTGGCCTAAAGTTACTCAGCAAGTATTTCCAGAAGAACCTCTGGGTCTACAGCTTTATCACAGATTCCAGTACTTTACAATGGCCTGGATTCTTTACAATGACCTACATATACAACTTGATCAAACTTCATCTCTATACTATCTCCTTTAGGTAATTATAGGATTTCAAAGGTATAAGAGATTGTATATGTTTACTGGTTTGACTCTAATTTTTCAGATAAAGGCACTGAAGTCTACAGAGAGAAGTAATCGACCCAAATCAGGCAGCCAATTCATGGCAGCAGAATCAAAATTACAACCCAGATATCCACACCCCACCTCCCCATTCAGAACATAAGATCATCCCTTCAGTTCCTAATGATATCTGAAGGTTATGCTTCCATCTGCTTTTTAAGGTAGGAAATCTTCTTTAACAAAAAAGAAAAAAAGAAAAAAAAAAGAAAGTTTTATTGAGATGTAATTCACATACCATACAATTCACCCATATAGTGCACAATTCAGTGGCTTTTAGTACCTTCAAGAGCTGGGCAACCATCCCACAATCAATTTTAGAACATTTTCATCACCCCAAAAAGAAAACCCTTAGCCAAAATCCCCAAATCCTCTCTGCCTCCCCCACAGCCCTGGGCAACCACTCATCTACCTTTTCTCTATGGATTTGCCCATTCCGGACATTTCATACGAAAATAATCCTACAACATGTGGTCCTTTGTGACTGCCTTCTGTCACTCACAAGTTTTCAAGGTTCACGCATGTTGTAGCATTTCTCTTTGCTAACAATTAATATTTCTTTGTATGTATATACCCCATTTTACTTATCCATTCGTCAGTTCAGGAATGTTTGGGTTGTTTCTACTTTGGGGCTATTACGAAAAATGCTACTATAAACATTCATGCACAAGTTTTTGCGTGGACATGCTTTCATTTCTGAGTCATATGGTAACTCTATGTTTAACCTTTTGAGGAACTGCCAGACTTTTCCACAGCTGGCTACACCATCTTATCAACAAGCAGTGTATGAGAGTTCCAATATCTCCACATCCTTGCTAACACTTGTTAATATCTCTTTTTATTATAGCCACCCTGAGTGTGAAGTGGTATCTCATTGTGGTTCTGACTTGCCTTTGCCTGGTGGCTAATGATTTTGAGCATCTTTTCATGCATGGCCTTTGTGTATCTTCTTTGGAGAGATATCTAGTCGATGCTTTGCCCATTTTTTAAGTTGCCTTTTTATTGTTCGATTGTAATAGCTCTTTATATATTTTTGATACAAGTCCCTTATCAGATACATAATTTGGGAAATTTTTCTCCCATTCTGTGGGTTATCATTTTTCTTTCTTGATGGTGCCCTTTGAAGCATAAAAGTTTTTAATTTTGATGTTTCCTCTCAGGCACGAATCTTATTATCTTCCTAGTTTGTCAGCAGGAACAAAGCCAACCTTTTAATCTTTAATTTTAAGTCCTCTTTACTACACATTTAGAAACTTGGGCTACAGACCTACTTATTTATAGAGATCTTATAAGAATCATGATTGATTAAAGCACAATATTAAAATTAAGCAAACACCTAAATTGAGGGATAAACAAAATGGCTATTTATGAGGTAGAAGGTGCTAGGGTAGGGTAACACAGCCCCTGTACCTAGTAAGTTGGCAGCTACTTTATAAATGAATTAGCCAGAAAATTCAAGTTCAGCAACTCATCCATGTCTTTTCTATCTAGACACAAAAAGAGCTCACAATGAAGGTGCAGTAGGGGAAAGGTTAAACACACAAAGATACGAGCCCACAGTACTCAACGTAAGCCCTCAATCATTCTTATTTCAGTTGCTCACCAATCATTTCCTGTTTGTAAGAGCATTACCTATCAGACATTTCTATGTCAAGACATCTCAAATGCAAAGTGTCTAAAATTCTTTTCACCTCAAATGCACTGTGTTTAAAAAATCATCATTTTCCCCATTCTCCAACCACCAACCCTCTTGACTTGTCCTTCTTCCTGTGTTCCCTATCTGGTTAATGACGCTATCATCTACCATTGCCCCCGATGTGTACTTATGCAGTTATATTTTTCTGCAATGTGAGCTATTTTCTGCAGTTCGCAATTGTGGTATTTGGCCTACTGTTTCAGAATCCCAATTCTGATTCTGTCATGCAGTCTACTAGCTATGCCTTCCAACTTCACTAAATGAGTAAAGAGAAAGGGAACTAACATTTGAGTACCTTCTGTGCAGAAGGTACTGTATTAGGAACTTGGCGTGTAATCTTCACACAACAACCCTGTGATATTATCCCAATTTTACAGATAGGAAAATCCCAATCTTTCCTACAGATAGAAAACTAAAAGTCAAAGAAGTTAACTGACATACCTAAAGTCAGAGAGCTCGTAAGTGATGAATCCAGGATGTGACCCAGGTCCACCTAAATCAGAAGCTCACGATAACTATATATAGACAGAAAGCCAATTTCTTCAGCATGCCACAAGAACAAGGCCCACAAGCATGGCTGAGAAGTTTACTTCATATCAATAGACATTTAAATAAATATTTGGAGGAGAGGGTGTGAAACAAGTCATCTAACCATGAGGACATCCAAACCTCTATTTCACTATCTCGTCCATCGGATCTCAGTGACTTTATCAGATACGCTGTTAAAATCCCGATTATTCTTCTAGAAGTTTTATCAGTAAAAAGGAAATGAGCCTCCTAGTATGACTGATTTTCAGTGAACTCATGCTGAGTCCTGCTTCCTCTTCTCAGTTTCGTTTCCTCAGCTATTACTTGCCCTTCTTACTGATATTTAATTCCCAGATTTGGCTATGAACTCAGGACATAGGAATAAAGAAGAGGCAATCAAGAATCTGGAAAGAAGACATTCCACATAAAAATAATTTGGGGAAAAACATTTCCAAATGAAGATATTTCAATAGTTCTTATATTTTGTGATTTCATCAACAGTTTAAGAACTTATAAAGTAACTAACTTTTTTAAGTAACTGTGGCTTCAGATTGTCTAAAATCTGGCAAGAGCATAATTATTTTCGTAGAATTTGCTCAGATAAATAGTTAACAGAACTTTAAAACGGTCTATTTTCCATTTGACTTCAACCACATTAAGAAAGAAAGACAAGGGAAACATTTAATCGGGAAATAAAGGTCTTAACGAAAAAGTAAGTGAAGGGAAGGATAGATCTCTTATCCAGGTTACAAAAAAAAAAAAAAAAAAAAGGTATATAAGTGATGAGAAAGAAATGAAATACTGTACTTTTATCTCCAGGTAAGATGGATCGGTAAAATCGGTCCTTCTTTTTCTTCTCCTCTGGATTTGGGGGCAGAGGTTTGGAACCGTGGTTTAGGGTTCCAGCGTCTTTGCTGCCAGCTCCAATCATAGTGCTGGTGTTTCTCATTGGAGGGGCTGGGGGTTTATCTTGAATGTCGAGGCCGTTATTTGACATTGTCAACACCACCAGCAGCTACTGGAATCAGAAGAAAAGAACATAATTCTTTTATTATTTTTCAGGAAGAGGAAACTATGTGTTGAAAAGTTTAAAAGAATCCAAACTATACAACTCTTCCTCCAGGGCCCGGCTCAAGCCCTTCCAGGGCTTACATAGCATGACTACTGCTAGCATATCCAGTCAACAATACTCAAAGATATAACACCTACTCTGTGCCAAATGCTGCTGAAAATTCACAAGGTTCTGGTTTTCCTCCGCATTCCCCTATCTATGGCATTAGAGAGCACAGAAAACCATGACGATGTAGTTTAAAAGACAGAAATTCGGCTCCGCCAAACTCAGTATGAATCCCAGTGCCCCTTACTAGCTTTAGAGAAATTCCTTAACCACTTGGGTGCCATTTATTCATTCACATGAAAGTGTAAAGAAAACTGCTAACAGCATTCCATGTAGTGAATCCTCTGCCAACCTCTAATTTTGTGGCCTTAGGGAAATCACATTCCCTCTCTGGAATGGGCTGTATCACTATATCAAGGATCAGGAAAGTTGCAGGGTTTGTAGATAGTTTTATGGAAACACAGCCACACCCATTAATTTACATATTGTCTATGGCTGCTTTCACCTTCCAACAGCAGAGATGAGCAGTTGCAACAGAGACTGTCTGCCCACAAACCTAAAATATTTACTATCTAGTTCTTTACAGGAAAAGTTGGCTGTATCACCTCTCCACTATCTCCTTCCTCCAAAATACGTTAGATATCAATTACTTAAATGCTATGAACAAAAACCTATAGGAGTCTCTTTAATATTTTCTAATAAAGGCAAAATTAAAAGATGCCCTGCATCCATCTTTCTTGTTCTAAAAATACATGGTCAATGCAGTAACCATCCCATCCTACATGATGTTGAATGTAGTAGCAATCTCTAATTCATCTAGAAAACAGAAGGAATGAAATCTAAAATAAAAGTGAAAAATCCCTATCAGATGTACCAATAGTTCTAATGAACATAGATGTTATTACCTTAAATTCCAATGGGTAGACATGAATGTTTCCAGAATTAATAGTTTCTCATTATTTGTCCATGTGACAGTGGAAATTGTATCTTTCACCATGACCATTTAGAACATAAGCTCATTGGAATTGCACACAATACTGCTTTGGAGACTCAAGTTTCTAATTCAAAAAAATCAAAACCACCATAATAATCATGAAGAGCTTTTTTGGAAATTTAGATGCCCGGTTGGACCTCCATAAATTTTGACTTAGTATGACTGGGTAAAGGCCAAAATTCTGTAATTTAAAAAATTAGTGATCCTGATGCCAGCCAGATGTCAATACCACTGCTTCAGATATCAATTACTTAAATGCTATGAACACAATCTATAGGAGTCTTTTAAATATTTTCTAATAAATGCAAAACTAAAAGATGCCCTGCATCTATTTTTCCTTTAAGTCCTTTCTCCACATCCCTCTGCAAATGCTCTCACCTAGGTGTTCCCTCCAGACTCACCAGGCAATGGGTATACTTTCCAGATTATTACGTTTATTTTTACTGTTACAATTGACTTCACCAAGAGCCAGAAATGTTCCCCAAAGGGTGGGCTCGATTTTGTCACCTTTGGAATCCTAAAGTGTCTAGTATAGTATCTGACTCACAGTAGATTCAATAAATATTTTAATTAATCAAAAGTTTGCACAGGGGTCTATACCTTGCCTTGAAGGAGTGTAGGACATGAAATTGTAAGGCTCTTTACAATCTGGCAATGACCCACCTCAGAAACTAAGCCACTACACCTGGACAATGCTTACATTCCTACTATGCCTCAGAAATCTCTGTTCTCCTGAATTTGTCTCTTACCCTCCTCCTGATGCCCCAATGCTTCTTGCCAATGATTTTTCTACCTCTGAATGATAAAAATCTTAATCATCTTTCAAGGTCAAATTCAAACTTCACCTCTTTGTATAATCATCCTGACCTTCCTCTGGCAAACCAACTGCTCCTGACTTCTCTTTCTGAACCAATCAAATCAAGAAAGCAACGACCATCTTGTTAATTTATATGAACTCTCTGGATGGTATGCTTTTTATCCATTTCTTCCAGTTTCACTTTGCAGATTTCCTTTTGCTTTCCCTCCCAGCCCCAACTCAAGTCCCTCAACTCCCCAAAAGAGAACTTCTGGCTTCGCTCTCACATGTACCTTCTCACTCGGGATTGCCACTTCCAACATTACACTCCCTGCAGCCACCTGATAGCCAGAGCAGGCCCTTCCTTGCCTCTTCGGTGAGTCAGCCAACAACTTCATTGAATACCGTAACTCCCTTTCAGGACCACAGCCCTGGGCTGTGCCAAGAAAAACTTCATCAACCTTTCCAGCTTTTCTTCATTTCTCAGTTCGTTCCCTATGCTTGAATAATATGGTGGTAGAGCTCCAGTTTCAAAGGGATTCCAAGTTACTTAAAACCTAAAATCTGCTGTTGAGTTACAATGCTTGAATCCTCTGTATCATATTCCAGCCTAGGTCATCCAGCCTATGCTTGAAAACCTCCAGTGACAGGAAACCTACAGTCTCAAAAGTTAGCCTATTCTTATCACTTTGTGAGGGTGGTAAATGTCTATTACATTGTTTTGTACACCTGAAACTAATAAAAAAAAAATTTTTTTAAGTTAGCCTATTCTATCTTTGGTCACCTCATTTAGAGAGTTCTCACTTCAATTAAGTTCTGTCTATCTCACACTGCACTGCAATTACTTATTTACGCGTTTGCCTCCCCTTACACCCCCTCACCCACCAGACTTAGACTCTGGACTCCTCAAGAACTAACTTCAGTCTTATTTATTTTTCAGCCCCAACTCCAGCAAAGAGTAGGTAATCAATAAAGACTTGTTGAACAAATAAAGAAGTGAAAGAAATGAACAAATGAATGAATAAACAAACAAAAACTATTTCCACCTGTTAGTCCTAAATCCTATCTCTTAGCGCTATTCAGGAAAGATTACTGCCTCTTCCCCAGACAGAACTTTAGATACTTCAATCATCTTTCGAGGCCCCCCAAATCTATTTACTCAATGCTAAACATTGCAGGACCCTCAACTGCACTCACAGAACACACTTTCATGCCTTCTTAGTCCTTGTCTCCCAACTGACTTGGACTTTTCTAGTTTCCCCGTTGCCCTCAAACCAGTCCTTTCCTGTGGTTTCTCCACACGTTTCACTCTCTTTACACGTCACAGATCCCCTCACTGGTCATTTCGTCCATCTGTACTCAGCACAACACTTGGCACATTTTAAAACCTACCCAATGTTAAACTTTGTTTACAGGGCAACAAGTCAAAAACCTCAATCCTGAGAGGGGAAAGAAGAAACATACTCAACTCTTGAAATAGGAAACCAGACACAGTGTCTGTAGGCTGAAGATTTGGGAGGATGACAAACCAGTGCCTTCTGGGACGCTGCAGTCAGTGGGCCTGAGGCCAGCATCTAGGGTGACAGTTCAGACGGCAACCCTTTCTCCTTCCTAGACAACAAACTGATATAACAGACAGAAAGACAAACTGCCCAGGTTTTACCACTGCCTCAGAGCTCAGGAGCCTAACAATTTATGAGCAACAAATTATACTGAAGTTTTCATTATGAACCAACTGAATGGCTCTGAGATAAATGCAGGATCGCTGTGAGGTTTCACAAGGGCCACTGGTAGGGCGATATAGTAAAAAGGCGACTGGAGTTAAAATCAGGAGACCGGAGTTGAAGTCCTCTGTTACTTACCGGCTACAGTCCTTACAGAAGTCCCTTCACCTACGACCTGCAATTTGTTGTTTCCCACTGTGCCGTCCCTAGACAGATACTGGTTAAGAGCAAACCAGGGAGGGGAAGCGACTGTGCCTCTTTGGCTGTAAAAAGCATAGCATGCTGTAAAAAGCATAAAGGTACAGTGCTAGAGTAGAAAAAAGGGAAAGAAAATGCTTTCCAAGTAGCTACTATGTGTAAGGTACTTTACATACTGAATAAAAACTGGACAGGGATTCAGAGAAAGAGTGTGCTCACAAACTACTTCTTTCTACTTAGTCACATCTGGATTCCACAGCCACTTCTATGTAACAGAGTCAAGGTAATCAAAGATTTAAGATACACATACCATCAAAGCCAGAAGCAACCTTACATAAAAGTCACCTATCTAATCTGACCCCCTCATATTAGCCACCTCATACAACAGGTAGGCACACAGGGCCAAAAAACGAGAAGGAAATTATCTAAGGTCACACAGCAATTTAAAGGTGGGGATTAGAACCCATGTCTTCAGACTATCTGCCAAAGGATTTTCCAACTACACTGGAGGTAATTCTAGCTCCTTTGTATCTTTTCTGACCGGAATTCTGCTCCTTCTGATTTACGTTTAGGTGAGTCAAAACGTGAGTCAAATCGAGACAATGGCAAATATTGTAACACATAAACATGGCTGGGCTGGACTTGATTGATATTTACTAAATTTCTGCCAGGAACTAAGCACCAAAGAAGACATATAAATTCTTGATCCTCAAATCAGTCACGTGAAAGTTATACACACTTTTTGCTGTAGTTGCAGGTTCTTCATTCTAGTACAATTCAAATCAATACATTTTTACTGAGTATTTATATGTAAGGTGCTATGCTAGAAACCAGGGACTTGGAGATAAATACAAGAACAAGATATGATCTCGGCTCTAGAGGTTCTCTCAGGACAGTAAGCAAGACAGACAGGACCTAGAAAACCACACCACCAGGCCACTTGGAAGTACTGCTGTACAACAGTACAAACAATAACATGTCGGAAGACACACAAAGGAAAGACTGTGCTGAATGAAGGTGATCAGTGAGGCTTTAGAGAAGAGGTGGTACTAAGAGTAGGGGCTTAAAGAATAAATAGGGCAGACTAGTAGTCTTTGACTCTAGACTGTTCGAATCCTCTATGAGCTTTTTAAAACACCAGCTGAAGTCCGTAGGGGGAAGTACACTAATATCTGCAATTTACTTTGAAATACATTTTATAAAAATCAAATAGAGTAATGGATGAACATAGGGGTGTGACACAATATATATGTCAATATATAATATATAGTGGATGTGATAAAGCAAGTATTCGAAAATGTTAATGGTAGAAGAATCTAGGGGGTGGTTACCCAGGTATTCACTATAAAATTATTTCAACTTTGCTGTACTTCTGAAAATTTTCCTAATAAAAAATGGGGGTGGAGGGTGGAATAACCAATGCTTGAGTTCCGATTTAGTTGGTCTGGGACAAGCTCGGGCATTGGTATCCTACCTGCACAAAAGCAAACAGACAATAAATAAATGAATGATTTTGATGAAGCACAACGACAGCAGATGCATCCCAGACCCCAGGAACGGTGTATGTCTGAGAGGACAGCTGGGCAGAATGCAACACGAAGATGAAAAAGGAGGCTGAGGGATCACGGTGGGCCTTGCATTCTCCACACACATACAGCTCTTTCGGTCAGAAAACTGGTCCCTTCTAAGCAGTTCTAGATCTGCACAATGACTGTCTCATGTTAAAAATAAAAGATGACACTGTTGATTTAAAAAAAGGCTGTGGAGAGATGACAATGAAAAAAGAGGTGTTGCCTGGAGGAGGGGACCAGCTGCTATCTGTCGGCTGGGCTGTTCATACTCAGTGATGGTGAGAATTCACGCAATGGGACTTGGAGTTTAGGAGAGTTCCTGAACTGCCTAAGAGAGTTGCTAACGTTCTAAAACGTAGCTTCCCCAGAGACCCTATCTTTACAAGTAGGATTTCAGCCATCATTTGGGACTGATATTTTAATAACCACTGACATGAGATCACACCTTGGAGTTTACCGAAAACTTGGAAATCTGTTTGATCGCTATCAGTTTTCTCATTCCTTCAGGCAAATATTTATTCATCACCTACTGTTTGCTAGGCCCTGGTAGGTGCTGAGGATAAAACAGTGAGCAAGTGAGAAGAAACAAAATAGAAATATTAGCCAGTCCCGGGTCATAGAACTAGTGGGCAGCAGCGGCAGGGACCTGAAATGAAGGCTGTAAGACCTCTCTGTCCACGACACCACACCTCACTGTTGACTCTAGAGGCAAAGGAACGGACCTGACAACCTCTAATAACTCCTCAGATCATTATTTAACATGAAGGAGGGAAAGGAAAAAGAAGAAAGAAAACCTACTCCATATATGAATCACATTTCTCAGTTCCGACAACTCAGAGCAGCTGAGACAGGCATGACCTATACTCCACCCAGGACTGGGGAGTACTGCGTGCCCTTGACACCTAGTTATGAGAATCTGATCTTTAATTAAATTGTGCCAGGAGGTTTTCTTTGGCAGAGGCCTAGAATGCTGCAGTCTTGAATTTGCTGAGGGATGTCCTTCTGACATGTCAAAGACATCCCCGCTATGCGGCCTCCAGCCACTTGCTCTGGGTTAGCAACAAGAAAGCAACGGCTGAGGTAGCAGGGAGGAAAACTGGAGGCTGTTTCTAGCCTGGTAGGAGAGCAACTTTAATTTCTAACCCTCAGTCTTCTCTTATGTAAATACAAATAAGACTATCCATTAATACTTTATAGTTATCATAATTAAAAAGCATATATAAAAGCATCTACCATACTGCCTGGCAGAGAATAAATAAAGGTCCAATAAATATGTTTCCCTCCCCCACTCATCTTTCCAGTTTCATCTCTACTATTCCCTAAACTTGTCGTTCCAGCTAAATATGCTTCCATGCCCCTGCCTTTGCCCACGCTGTTCTCTCTGTCTAAAATGTCCCAACTTGTCTGCCAAGCAAAGTCCTACTCATTCTTCAAGACCCAGCTTGACTCACTTCTATGAAACATTCACAGAAGCCCCCTTACTTCTACTCCCCCCCATTTTAATAGCATTTTATACATTCTTCTATGCAGCAAATTCCATATTTCATATCAACAACGCAAGGGACCATGAACAACTCAAGTGACAAAACTGTGTCTAATTATCCTCTAAGTCCCTTTGTCCCACCCAGCACAGACCTGGTAATTACTAAAAGTTCACTGACTAAGGCAACCTGGTTTAGAGGGAAAAAAGCAACAAAACACAGGACCTGGAAGGATCTTGAAAAATCAGTCAGTACCAAAGCCTTATTTTATAGCTGGGAATCTGAACCCATAGGGATATGCAATTTATCTAAGATCATTCAAGGAAATAATGAAAAGGACATGACTGGCCTTTGATTATTCCGATTCTCTTAGAAACATTCTTTCTACACTAATTATAATTTGAGACAGAATGAACAAAGGGCTGTACCTGGGAGGCTTCCTGCAATTGCAGAGGTATGAGAGTCAGCAAAGTGAAATGGAAAAGGCAGAGAGATTTGGAGTTAGAGACTTAAATTCACTTAAGCTGGCCCTCTCCTTTCACCCTCCCCTTCCCCCATCAATCACACCTACACATCTTCCTCACACCTAACCAACAGGCACTAGAGTAACTTGCAGAAACCAGTACCAAAGGTCTTACAATCCTCTCCCTACTAACTTGGGAAATTCCTCACCTGCAGCCCCAGTTGAGCTATTCCCTTCAAATCAGTCAACTTCAAATCTCTAGCCTTCCCAATGGATGGCCAGTGTTCCCAAGAAACACTGCGATCTATTCTGCTGTCTCCTAAGTGGATGACCTTCGAGGCAATCTCTGCCTGAACACATCCTGTGGTTTCCCGCACTGACACATGCTGCCTCAAAGGAACGTTTCTCTTGGAAGCATAAAAACCGCAGCATGAAAATGAACTGTCCTCTTGCCTCTAAAAGATAACCCGAACTAAGCCAATCAAGCTTCCAGTGTCCATTTACTTCAGTCATCTTTGATCACCCAAACTTTCATCCCCAACCTTTTCTGTATGCCCACTAATCTGATCAAATTCCTCACTCCTTTCCGACTCTGGAGCCCTTTCATTATTTCCTCTGGAATGTCCCATTTGCCGTGGGCTTACTCCCCTTGCCTCCTCTCCTTTAAAGAAACCCAGCTGTCACCTGAAGAACAGACCTCTCTAGCAGTCCTCTCACCTGGAGGCTGTTCTCTCTCACACCTTACCTATCAATGTTCTCTTTAATTTTCAGTGCCATTTCAAAAAAACAAAAAACAAAAACAAAACATTTCTTTCTCTTCCTCTTGTATAACTTCCATTCCTTTGAGTGGCCTCCACAGGCTGCTATCACACTTCCTTGCTGCCTAATACCCACTTCCTGGTCTCCCCACTTAAAGGCTCTAGAACCTAGATCAGTCTTCTTCTGTACCCCACCAGATGCCATTCTAGGTGACTCCAACAGCCATACCGATGACCGTCCAGCTCTGGCCACTGCACGGGCTGACCTCCAGTCCAAGTTCGCCAATACTCGCACGATCACAGCCCGCACATTATCATCAAGCTGTGCATCAACTCCAATACCTGGAATGAAGCACATGTACCCAAACACAACCTCCTATCCATGCAGCTCACTGGCTCAGGAACTTCCACTGTAATTCCGGAATTTCATTTTGAGCTCCAGTCCACTATCCATTAGTCCCCCTGCCTTCACTTCTCTTTTTCCCTAACCACATCCATCAAAACCACTCAAATATCAAAAACCATCAACCCTCTAACACTCAACAAAAAACAAAAACAACCTGCTTTTAAAAATGGCAAAGGACTTGAATAGGCATTTCTCCAAGGAAGAGACATGAACAGCCAATAAGCAAATGAAAAGATGCTCAACATGATTAATCATTAGGGAAACGCAAGTCAAAACTACAATGAGGTACCATTAGGAAGACTCCTATCAAAAAAACCCAGAAAAAATAAGTGTTAGTGAGGATATGGAGAAACTGAAGCCTTGTGCACTGCTAGTGGGAATGTAAAATGATACAGCCACTGTGGAAAACAGTATAGCAGGTTCTCAAAAAATTAAAAATAGTATTACCATACGATCCAGCAATTCCACTTCTGGGTATATACCCAAAAGATGACAGCAAGGTCTTGCAGGGATGTTTGTACACCCATGTCCAGAGCATCATTATTCACAACAGCTAAAACATAGAAGCAACTCAAGTGTCCAGCGACCAATGAATGAATCAGCAAAATATGCTATATACATACAATGCAATAGTATTCAGAACAGAAAGGAAAATCCGCAATACGATACGACATGGATAATCCTTGAGGACATTACGCTAAGTGCAATAGCCAATCACAAAAAAGACAACTACTGTATGATTCCACTTATATGAGGAATCTACTACCTGCTCTACTACCCAGAGTTGTCAAAATCACACAGACAGAAAATATAATGGTGATTGACAGGGGTGGGGGAGGGGAGAATGGGGAGTTACTGTTTAATAGCTATAGAGTTCCAGTTTCACAAGATGAAGAGTTATGGAGATGGATGGTGGTGATAGTTGCAAAACAATGAGCATGTATTTAATACCACTGAACTGTATACTTAAAAATGCTTAAGACGATAAATTTTATGTTATGTATATTTTATTACAAAAAAAGAAAAGGATAAAAAGTAAGGGGAATTAGAAATTACTATATAATCAGTCAACTACCATGTGCCGGAAGTTCACAGTGGTATCAGCCATGTGACAGTGGGAGCCTGTCAATGCCGGGGCACCAGCCAGTGAACTGAGACTGAAGATGTTAATTAACTAAGGGCAGTGGATGACCGACTCTCAGGGGAGCAAGGAAAAGTGGTGCAACCATCGAGAAGTTATTACAATAATCCAAGTGAGAACTGATGGGGGCTTGAATGGACAGCAACAGGTAGAAATAAGTATTGCAAAGGTAGATATATTTTGAAACCAAATGGCTTATTTAGAAACTGAATGTACAGTGTGAGAAAAAAGGAAAAATCAAGCTTATCTCTAAATTATTAGCCCGACGTGAGAACGCTGGATGAAAATAAACATGCTGTAGTGTCTCCTATTCAAAGACACACACACACACACACACACACACACACACACACACACACCTCCCTTCACACCCATAGCCTCCTCCAAACACCATTTATTTCTTTGTTCCCCTTTATAGCAAAGCTACTGTCTTCTTATACTATCTCTACTTCCTCCCCTTCTGTTTGCCAACTAACACCCTGTATTTCATCAAAAGTAGTCTTGTCAAGATTGCCAGTCATCTCCATGTTGCCAAATCAAATGGTCACGATTCTGTCTGCTCCTTATTCAATCTCTCAGCAGCATTCAACATAATTGATCTCCCTTTTCTTTCAAATGATTTACTTTCTTGGCTTCTGGGGAAGCACATTCACCTGGCTCTCCTTCTATCTTTCTGTCTACTCCTATTTCCTTTGCAGACTCTTCTTTCACTAGATAGTCTCCATATGTCCAAGGCTAAGAAGCTCCATTCCTCAGACACTACACACTCCCCCAAATGATCTCATCCATTCCCATGGCTTTACATATCATCTATACATTGCTGATGCCCAGGTTTCTATCTTTACCTCAAAAGCTCTCTTTCAGACTAATAACCATCTGTTAGACAACTCCACCTGCATTTCTCATCAGTAACTAAAACCTAACATGAACAAATGGAACTCTTGCTTTTCACAGCATCTGTCATGAATTTTAATTATATTCGCTTACCTATTATACATCTCTCTCAATGAACAGTAAGCTTCGCAAAGGAGCAACTAAGTCTGTTGTGTTTCTAATGTACACCTAGCAACTAAATAGGGCTTACAAGAGTAGATGCCAGAATTTACTAGACCCTGTGCCTGCTCTCAAAATATTCACATACTAATGGCAGAGGCACCTGCGTAAAGCACGCTGATAGTACAATGTGGTAAGAGCCACAATGAGCGGTGAGAGGAAGCACGTGAGCGCTGTATGGATCCAAAAGACGGGCCCTAACAGCCTAGGAGTCAGGGAAGACGTTCTTAAGAAGGTGACTTAGAGTTTATTTTTGCAAGCTAAGTATAGCTATTAAATGCCTACTATATATTTTTTTCTTTATTATAGAACTATTTTTAAGTTTTATAGTAAACTCTTCAAGGTAGGTATAAATAGCTTCCGTTTTATATATGAAGCTTACTTAGCAAGATTAAAAACCAGGTAGCTAGTACGTGGTGGAACCAGAATTTGAATTGAGTTCAGTCTGCTTTTAAATTCTTCCCCTTCCTTTACACACACACACACACACACACACACACACACACACACACACACACGAGGTGTGATCAAAAAATATGGTGAATGCTGCTGCCAAGTGCCATCCAACGGAAAGGCAGGGATCTTCAACACGGGAAACAGCACTTGAAACAGTGTGTGACAAGTTTCCATTTGTTTGGTGCAGTCAGTTGGGTGTGAGCAACGGTTGAGAGAAGGTGTGTTTAAAGTGTGCCGTAAATCATCCTCCATCACAACGCTCCATGTCACACATTGCTTCTGGTATATAGCAATTTCTGTCAAATAAAAACATTCTGGTGTGTCCTCATCCACCTTCTTCACCGGATCTGGCACCTTGCCACTTCTGACTCTTCCCCAAAGTCAAAATGACCATGAAAGGTAAACATTTTGAATTGATTCAGGACATCGAGGAAGCCACAACAGCTCAACTAAAGACACTCAAAAAAGAAGACTTCCAGAACTGCTTCAGAAAGTGGTAAGAACGATCCCATAAGTGTGTTTGAAGTGAGGGGGAGTATTTTGAGGGGGATTAATGGCAATGTGTATTTTTATGGTAATAAATCTTTTTATTTAAATATTCGCCGTATGTTTTGATCACACTTTGTGTGTGTGTGTTGTGTGTATCACAAGGCATCACTAAAAGCAATGCCTTTTATACTTGCCACGTACTATTTATTTGACCCTAAACAAATCACTATACCTCTGAAGCTGTTTTCAGCATGGGACTCAATTACAAGTCTCCTTTCCCTTTATTATTAAGGACTGAAGCTCAGTTTTAAACTAGTCAGTGAGCAACCCTGGGTATGTCTTTCGGGCTGCACCATCTGAGCGTTTTTCATGGCTGAAAATGCATTCAGAAATAACTACAGTAACATCTGTACAGCACTTTACAGTATACAAAGCAGTTTCAAAGATTCATTATTCCATTTGATTTTCACCAACCCTATGAACTGGTAAATCCCTATTTTACACAGGCCAATGGAAGTAAAATGCCTCACCTAGCTCCATCTGGTCTCTGGACTCTACCACCCGCCAGAAATTGAATTTAAAAAAAAAAAAAAATGGGGGGAGAGGGGATGGCAGAAGCAGAGTTAGAGAGCAAATGACTCATAGAGGGAGCTCAGCACCAAGTCACCCAAGTGGCCTGGAGCCAGGAGAAGTTAACAGGGACCGAGTCTGTTTCCCTTCCAAGGTAATGAGTGTTTGTTTGGCCATGGCACGGTGACCTGACCTACCCTACAGAAGTGTTCTTTTTTATTCGCAGCAGTACCTAGAGTCTAACCCCACAGGTAGGCAGAAAAGAGAATATAAGAAAGCTCTTTGTACACCACATGTACATATAGGCCAGGAGATAACATGGTGTAAGAGAACAGGTATCACCTTTAAAGAAGACTTGAGTTTAGGACCCAGCTCAGCCACTGTCTTGATGAATCAAAAGTTCCCTCGGTGTTATCCCAGCCCCTGTGCTTCTCTTATGTCACATATACTTACCACAAGAGCTTACAGATACCCATATTCCTGGACCTGTATTAGAAGACAGCACCTGAGTCCAATTTCCACTTTTGTATCCTTAGCACCTGGCACCATAACTAACATTAGAATAGACGGTTCGGAGAACGTTTGATGATTGATGGAGCCCATATTCAAAGCTTTTTGTATACATACACATTGCACACTCTAGTCTAGACAGTGAGTGCCAGGAAAACAGCAACCCTGCTTCTTATCTCTGCTTCCCCTCTCCCTCTCCTATTTGGAGGACATTGCTCAAGAAAAGTTTGCTGAGTGGAAACAAACCAGTCCAAAAAGCCAGGCTTCCGAGGGAAAGAGAATGAACCTAGCTGATCCTCTTTCCCACCACACCCACCTCTATCCCCAGATAAGCCCTGTCCTGTCCAGGCTGCCCTCTTCTTCCAAAGACCACTGTTCTTCTCCCTCCTTCTCCTCTCCCCCCGCCTCACCCCTACTGTCCCTCTTCTTCCCTAGGCTCACAGCTCTGCCTCTTTTCCTCCAGGTCAGCAACGTCTCAGAGCTGCCAGAGCCTTGTTCATTCCCAGTCACTCATCTCACGAGAATGTGAGCTTCTGCCCAGCCCGATTAGACACTCGCTGTCCCCCCACTCTAGTCTTCAAGCTCCCCACTTCCCATCTTGCTGACTCCCTACTGCCTGCTGCTGCCCACTCCCCTCAGGGAAGGAGGTAGGGAGCAAACCCGGGGAGAAAGATTGCTTATTGGTAGGCCCAGAGTTAGGACGGAGGCAGTAAGGAGAGAGATTGACACTTGGGGAAGATAGAATTTGTAAGTGAAAGCTGAAAGCAGGTAAATTAGGTAGGAAACAGCGTGTATGGGCCTCCCAAATACCAGAGCAAAGGCCCCTGCAAACCGCTAATCCACTCATAGTGAGGAAGCTTAACCCAAATTTCTAAGAGGAAGAGAAGAAAGCCTCACCAAGAGAAGGACACATGAGCGGGAAGGAAAAACCAGCTCTGGGGAGGGATAAGAAAGAGGAAGCGTGCGAGGAGGAGGAACAAGGGAGAAAGTGGGGGTGGGAGAAAAGGTGGGTAGCGGGCAGGACAGGAAAAATAATCAGGAGTAGAAAACAGAAAGAAAAGTGAAGCAAGGAAGATGAGGAGGTGGAGTCATAAAAAGACTGGGGGGAGGAAGGAGGTCCAAAATAATCAAGGTAGGTTAGGATCAAGCCTGACGTGTATTTCTTGGTCCCAGATCATCAAGAAGGAAAGATTATAGTGATTAAGATATTACACAACCCCGAGGTCTGTCATTAACTTGGCAGAGGACGGAGGGGGCTCCAGAGAAGACAACCTAGGTTCAAGCAGCTTCGCACCCAAGTCTCAAAACATTGGCCAGTTCGGAGAAAAACATACCTTGATCTGCTTCTTCCCAATCCCACCTCCCTCCACCTAACAAACCTACACTCAACACTAGAACAATCAGAACTCTCCGTCTCTGCCTTGCCCATGAAGTCCCTGGGTCCTGGGCAGACCAGCAAGAGGCCATGCGACAGGCTCGCTGGAAGACAGGTACCACCCTCTGTTCCCTCAGTTCACGGGCCTCGGACAGTGTGGAGGGAGACATCTCCGCAGCCCATTCAAAGAGCTTCAAGCCGGCTCACCTTTCCAAAAGGCAGTCTGACTGCCTGGGGAAGCCAGAGTCACAAACAGAATGTCAAGCCCAGATCAGGAAACTGAGGCCAGCAAGCCTGCCTGAGCAGGACCAGCCCCAAGCCTCCTCTCTCCCAGCGTGCTGCACCTCTCAACAGGTCATGTAGAATATACTGCATCTCCCCAGCATCCAAGAGAAAAGCCCCCGTGCTCCCAGCAGGCCAGCACCTAAGCCCAGGGAGAGAAAAGCCTCACCCTAGCCACCGAGCAGAAAGGTGATTGCAAAGGAGCACGGCTTCTGAAGCAGAGCAGTTCCCCCAAAACCAGCTTCCCCTTCACACCCTGTCCTAGCCTGAGCTCTTATTCCAGTGCCGGCCTAGCCCTGGGTGGGCTCATCAGAGGGTTCCACCCTCGGCCCTTCTCTCATGTGGGGTCTTTTAAAGGAAGAGACCCTAAATCTACCGGACCCTGCGTCACCGCTGCCCGGAAGCCGGCGGAGACCACCCCCCTCCCTAGCACCGCCCAGCTGGGCGCACCCACCCAAGCGGGGCCGGAATACCTGGTGGGGAGAGCTGGCCCCAGCATCTCTGGCCACTGTTTCTGTCGCAGAGCCGCACGTCTCCCGCCTCGCCTGACCACGCAAAGCCCTGGCTCCACCCGCGCCTCTTCACTCGGCTGGAGCAGGGCGCCCCGCAAGCAGCTCAGCAGCCCCGGCTCCCGGGTGCAGCACGCTCCCGCCCTCGCAGGGCGCAGTGAAGGCGCTGCTTCGGGGTTGGCGAAGCAGAAGGGGCGGAGGAGGAAGGGAGGGAAGGAGGCGGGAGGAAGCGGCGCTTCTCCTTTCCGAGAAGAAGAACTGAGGGCGGGGAGACTACTACTTTCCCACCTTCTCAGCTATTCTCTCCAACCTAGTCTCCAGCTGGAGGCAATTTCTCACAGGGACCAGGCTTTCCAAGGCTTGTGACAAGGCCTGGTGAGCCCCCGAGTCAAGGAAGTGAACACGAGTTCTTCTGTGCCTTAGGTTCTGCATCTAAGTCTGGACAGGACAACTAAGGTCAAACCTCCGATCTATCAGATTAGGCTTCGGAAAAAGAGATGCACCCCCTCCCCATAAATGTGTCCGGTTCTAATTCCAATGCCCTGGGGGGAAAGATGGGTGAGGACTACACCTGTACTAAGCAGAGAGAGCTCTGCAGCAGCTACCATTTCCGTGCTGTTGTGTTCCAGGGGCGTTATGTTATGTCTGTCTCACCTCAACCCTAGGAAGTAGACACTGCCGCATACCCACATGTGAAAACCGAGGTCCAGGAGAATGTGGTTTCATACAATTAGTACTTCTTAAACACCTATTAATGTAAGTCAGGCATTGTCACGGGTCTGAGCTAAACAACACATTACAGAATATTTACCAACCCTGGTCCAGACCCCTAAAGGCCAATAGTGCCCGCAAAAATGAAAACAATTAAAAAACACATTCACACATTTCCAAATGCTCCCTAGGAGGTAATATTACCTCACCAACTCGCCCTCTAGGTCCTGCTCTTGAGAGATAATAGCAAGTCAGATTGTGCAGGGTCTCTCCCAGATCCTAATTAGGACTTTGAATTTTGTTCTAAACTTTAGCAATGGTAAGGCGCTGGAAGGTTTTAAGCAGAACGCCAAGATCGAATTTACATTTTTACAAGATCACTGAATACTGAATGGAGAATAGGGGGAGAATGATGGAAACAAGAAAACAATTGAGTAGATTCTTTCAGAACTCCAGGCAAGGGAAGATGGTAGTGATTTAGACTAATATATTGGAAGATGAGATGAAAAGAAACAAGCATATTCTAGAGACAGCTTGAAAGAAGCAGCAGAATTTGCTGAAATGCCAGGATATCAAGGGTGGTATCCGGCACTGACATTCCCAAGACCACACAGCTGGTAAGTGGCCAAGTTGTCCCAACTCAGGTCTGACTCCTAAGCCTCTGCTTTATTTCTCTTTGCTGTGTTACTCAACTCTACATCAACTGTCATATTTCTCTCCCTACTGCCTGGCAACGAGCAGGTAACCAGCATGATGCCTGATCAATGATTTAAGTGTGCTAGAGGGAATTTTATGTTATTTATCCATTTTCCCTGACACATGTCTACACCTCCATTCAATGTGCCCAAATTAATCTAACTGCAGAAGGGTATAGGGGAAGAACTGCACGAGGACAGAAAAAGCTCTTCTGTTAAGTATCTTTTCCCTTTCCCAGACCATTGAGTACTTGTGCTAGTCCAACTACCAGAAGTCCCAAATTAGGTGAAGAAGACACAGAATGTCCTGAAGACGCCCACATGACAGACAAAACTGGTCAATAATACAGACTGGGGTCAGCTTCAAAATAGTTTCAGAATGTCTTTTTGACCCCATACCTTTGTCCTTCATCTCAACTTATACAGGGTGAATGAGAGCCAGAAACAGTCCTCCGCCTTGGACATCGTTTTTCAAACTAATGATCAATAATCATAGCATCTGATTTTAGCCAACCTCCCACCCCACGCAGCGTCCTCTTGTAGATGGCTTTCCAGGCCCTGCTGGAACGTATTCGGGAACAGACAGCTCACGAACAATTAGCACTATGAGACAGTGCTTTCCAGTGTTCAGCCAGGTGCCTCTGTAAACTTCTAATTCTGCCTCCTGGGACACCTCAAAAAACATCCTTCTGGGCAGGCCATATTAAAGACTTTCAAATATGTGTGTGTGGTAATCTATAAAGCTCCTGTACTTTTTCACTTCTCCAGGATAAATACCCTCGGTTCTTTTAACCATTTGTTCATTCAACAACTAGCATTCATTTAGAAGCCACACCTTCAAGGAGTTTATGGTCATGTGAGGGTGGTTTTCAACGCTCTCTGTGCATCACAATTACCTGGGAGGGTTTAAAAATATATACTGAAGTCCTACCAGAAATTCTGACTCAATTGGTGTGGGATGTGACCTAGGTATACGAGTATATTTTTATGTATCTATAACTATAGCTACACAGATATGTATCAGAGGACTAACACTACTCAACTTCAAGACTTCCTGTAAAGCTACAGTGATCAAGACTGTGTGGTACTGGTGAAAGAATAGACAAATAGATCAATGAGACAGAACAGAGAGCCCAAAACAGACCTACACAAATACTGTCAACTGATCTTTGACAAAGGAGCAAAGGAAATTCAACGAAGAAAGAATAGTCAATAAATGGTGCTAGAAACAGACCTCCACGTGCAAAAAAGTTAATCTAGACACAGACTTTACCCCTGTCTCAAAAATTAACTCAAAATGTATCATACACTTAAATGTAAAATCCAAAACTATAAAATGTTTAGAAGATAACACAGGAAAAAATAGAGATGACCTTAGATTTGGCGACCACTTTTTACATACAACACCAAAATCGCAATCCATAAAAGGAAAAGCTGATACGTTGGACTTAATTAAAATGTAAAACTTCTATTCTGCAAAAGACACTGTTAGAGAATGAAAAGACAGGTCACAGACTTGAGAAAATATTAGCAAAACACATATCTGAGATGTATCTGAAATATACAAAGAATGCTTAAAACTCAATAAGAATAAAAGAACTCAATTGAAAATTGAACAAAAGATCTGAATAGACACCTCCCTAAAGAAGATACAGAGATGGCAAAGAAACATGAAAAATTAATCAACATCAGATGTCATTAGGGACTTGCAAATTAAAACAGGAATCAGATACCACTACATACCTATTAGAAGGGCTAAAATCAAAAACGCTGATAACACCAAATGCAGGCAAGGATGTGGAGCAACTAGAACTCTCACGGGAATGCAAATCTTACAGCCACTTTGGGAGACAGCCTGGCAGTTTCTTACAAAACTAAATATAGGCTTACCTACAATCCAGTAATTATACTCCTAAGTATTTACCCAAATGAGTTGAAAATTTATGTCCACACAAAAACCTGTCTATAAATATTTATTGCATCATTATTCACAACTGCCAAAATTCAAAAGCAACCAAGATTTCAATCTACTGAAGGATTTTAATAGATGGATGGATAAACAAACATCCACATAATGGCATATTAAAACAGCAATAAAAAGAAATGAACTATCAAGCCATGAAAAGCCATGGAAAAACCCTAAATGTATACTAAGTGAAAAAAAGCCAGTCTGAAAAGGCTGATTCCAACTATACAACATTCTGGAAAAAGCAAAACTATAGAAAGAGCAAAAAGATTAGTGGTTGCCAGGGGTTCAAAAGGAAATTGGGGGTAGGGATGAATAGGGCATTTTTAAGGCAGTGAAACGATTTGTATGATACTATACTGGTGGATATGGGACAGTATGCATTGTCAAAACCCACAGAACTATAAAACACAAAGAGTGAGCTGTAATATAAAACTATGGAATTTAGTTAATAATAATGTATCAATATTCGTTCATCAATTGTACCACACTAATGCAAACTGTTGCTAATAGAGGAAATGCAGGGGACGGGGGTGGAGAGGGAGTATACGGAAGCTCTTCGCACTTTCTGGTCAATTCTTCTGTAAGTCTGAAATTGCTCTAAAAATACAATCTATTAAAATGAAATTTAAAAATGTTTAAAGTATCAGGCAAAAAAAAAGGACATACAAGATAAAGCTCATTTTCTTGTTTATTAGATTCATTAGATAGAAGATGACTCTGTCAAATTGCTTTAAAAGTTTCTAAACACTCAATTTCTATGCAGCCTGGGAACAGTTCAGACTCTACTTCGAGGAGTGGTGACGTAGGGCAACTTCCACTAACCATAGTTCTGTTTGCAATGACTCTCTTACTGCCTGGTATCCTAAGGGGGGGCATGATACTCTAAGTGCAACGTGTCCCCTATAGAACATAGTTGGACTATCACCTACTTAACTGTACTTAGTGCTTCCAATAATTCAGTCTGAAGCTGCATTAGCTTTTCAGCCACTGCAATGCCTTTGACTGACATTGAGCTTAGGCAGCCAAAACCACCATTTTCATCAGAATAACATCCTGCTAGAGCTCCTCCAGGCTGCCGATGTGTTGCCATTTCTTTGAGACTTAAAATGAGAACTTCATGTCATCCTCCTGAAATTTCGTCTTGTTGGCTTCAACCCAGCTTTTCAAGCGCATGCGCATGCACGCTCTCTCTCTCCCCTCTACCCCCATCTAGCACGGTTGTGTTCCCTTCCAGTCTTTGTCACTGGCAAATCTAATAAGTATGTTATCTCCTCAAACACTTAGCAAACATCTATCAGGTATGTGCCCTTGCCTATACTAGGTTTCAGGGACTGAAGATGACCTAGAAATGCCCCATGTCTTCGGGAATCAGCGCTAATAAGGGAGGCTGACATATATAAACTATAAAAAGTGCTGCACTAGAAAACTGAATAAACGAAATAAATCCGATACGGTAGAAGAAACAAAGAAACATGTATCATAGAGTACAAGGCAGGACCACTAAGGTCTTCAGCAGGAAAGAGCAAAATCAGTCATCTTCTATTTAAGGTCTCAGTTCTCCAAACCAGATGCTGGTTTGGGTTACAGAAGGCTGACTAGCTGGCTCAGACACTGACTCTTCCCACTGACTCTGCTCTAGGAAGCTTGGCTAAACTTGGCTCCCTCTGAGAGAGAACACAAGACTCATGAAATGGAAGCACACTATTAAGAAGCCAGCAGTTTAATTTATTACTGAGAGCTAATAGCTAATAATCAAGGAAGACACTATCAGCTAAAGACATGAAAAACTATCAAATGAGGTACAGGGGACTTCACAGATGAAACTGTACTTTCAAAGAAATTAAATCCTAGAGGTAGATCTCAAATGCCTTGCCCAAGTTTGCACAAGTTAGCAGTTAACTTGTCTTAAGTTCAATAACTCCTTGCATTTATGTAGCCCTTTGGTTTACAAAGTAAATAATTTACAAGTTATTCTTCCGTGGACCTTGATCCGCAATGTTTTATCTGTGTAGTCATCTTAAGCCTGACCAGGCCCTTGCAGGTCACTTGCCTGGCTTCTGAGGCATATGAGTCTGCAACCCCTGGTAACACCATATAAAGTCTAATGATCAGTAATAATTAGCAAATTTTGTTTGGACACTACAGCTTTCAGCCTAATGGGTTATGTATTTAACTAATGATTAACGTAACTATACTGCCTATAAGACTGTGGAAAATGATTTTTTATTTGATCCTTTGTAACCACAAATCATTTTAAGAACAATACGTTCACTGATTGAGAATTACAATTTTCTGATATCACCACTTAAATGTAAAAATCAGTGAACAATGATGATTCTGGTTATAAAACAGTCATTTAACATACCATTCTTTCTTATAACTAGACAGGGCCAAATGCCTATTAACGGCTCCCTATAGCCCAGAAATAAACCCACAAATATATGGGCAAACAATTTTTAACAAAGGAGCCAAAAACATACAATGGAGAAAGGAAAGCCTCTTTAATAAATGGTGTTGGGAAAACTGGAAAACCATATGCAAAAGAATGAAACTAGACTGCTATCTGACACCATACACAAAAATGGATTAAAGACTTGAATATAAGACCTGAAACAATAAAATACATAGAAGAAAACATAGGCACTAAACTTATAGACTTTGGTCTCAGAGGGGTTTTTGTGAACTTGACCCCACAGACAAGGGAAGTAAAAGCAAAAATAAATGAGTGGGACTACATCCAACTGAAAAGCTTCTGTGTACAGCAAAAGAAACCATCAACAAAAAAAGCAACCAACCAAATGGGAGAAGAGAAACAATACCTGCGATAAGGGGCTAATATCCAAAATGTATAAAGAACTGCAATTCAACAACAACAAATCCAATTTAAAAAATGGGCAAAGGACCTGAATAGACACTTTTCCAAGGAAGACATACAGACAGTCAACAGATACGTGAAAAGATGCTCAACATAAGGGAAATACAAATCAAAACCTCAATAAGATACCACCTTACACCTATTAGAAAGCTATTATCAATAAGACAAGAAATAACAAGTATTGGAGAGGATGTAGAAAAAAAAGAACTCTATTAGGAAGTGCCCTATTTGCTATTAGGGAATGCAAATAAAAACCCCAGTGAGGTATCACCTCACATCTGTTAGAATGGCTGTCATCAACAAGACAAATAATAACAAGCGTTGGAGAGGCTGTGGAGAAAAAGGAACACTAGTGCACTGCTGGTGGGAATGTAAATTGGTGTAGCCACTATGGAAAACAGTATGGAGATTCCACAAAAAATTAAGAACACAATGTCCTGAATCATTTTGACTTTGGGAAAGAGCCAAAAGTCACATGGTGCCAGATCAGGTGAATAAGGTGGATGAGAACACACCATAATGTGTTGTCTTATTTTGTTTTGTTTTTATTATTATTATTATTAGTTTCAGGTGTACAAAACAATGTAACAGTTAGACATTTCACCCCTCACAAAGTGATAACCGTACTCCCCCAATATATTGCCCCTCTGGCATCATATATATCTATTATAATTCCATTGACAGAAATTGCCATACACCAGAAGCGACGTGTGACATGGAATGTTGTCCTGATGGAGGATGAAACCACTTGCTCGTTTCACGTTAACGCATTGTTTGTGAGCTACGATTTACAGCACACTTTAAAACACACCTTCTCTCAACCGTAGCTCACACCCGACTGACTCCACCAAACAAAGTGACACTTGTCACACACTGTTGCTAAGGTCTGACATGTCACTTCCCATATTGAAGATCCCTGCCTTTCCGTTGGATGGCACTCAACAGCAGCATTGCATATTTTGGGATCACAAAGAGAAAAAAGGCTCTGTGTCACACATTCCTTCTGGTATACGGCAATTTCTGTCAAATAAAAACATTACAATGTGTCCTCTTCCACCTTATTCATGGAATCTGGCACCGTGCAACTTCTGGCTCTTCCCCAAAGTCAAAATGGCCATGAAAGGAAAATGTTTTGAATTGATTCAGGACATCGAAGCAGCCATGACAGCGCTTCTAAAAACACTCACAAAAGAGGACTTCCAGAACTGCTTCAGAAAGTGGCAAGAATGATGGGATGAGTGTGTTCAAAGTGAGGGGGAACATTTTGAGGGGGATTAATGGCAATGTGTCTTTTACTGTAATGAATTGATTTATCTAAACATTCATCGTGTTCTTTGATCACACCTCGTAGCTCTCATCAGAAACCAAATCCTGCCAAAACCTTGAGGTTGGACTTCTCAGCCACTAAAACTGTGAAGAAATAAATTTCTATTGTTTAATCCACCCAATCTATGGTATTTTGTTATGGTGGACCAAGCAGACTAAAATATAATATCTTTTCACTTCTAGACTAAAAAGCTACCATATCTCCTCACTTATTACCATATCCCTAGCCCAGAATAGGCAACTTTAAAAAAATACAGGCACTACTACATATTTTTACGGAATAATCCAGAGTGCAAACACATTTTTAAAAACCATATTAAAACTTCATTCAAGTCAAAAGATTTTCAAATTCCTAACCAGTATCTATTCTTCCCTCATCCTTGCTCTGTAAACCCGGATTTTTGTCCAGGAAGGCAATGTGACAGCTATTCATTTCCCCAACCTTCCTTCAAGTCTGGTGTGTCCGTGTGACACAGTTACAGCAGTAAGTCACACAAGAAGCTTCTAGGAATTCTGGGGCAATGGGTCCTTTAATTATGAAATAAGACACAGAAGAGTGCTGGTCTGTCTTTCCACCTTCTTCTTCAAACATTCTTTCTGGGGCTGTAGTAGCCATGTTGTAACCATTAGGTCATCAGCACAAAGGTTGAAAGCAAACACTCGAAGGCTGTAGAGTGGAAAACCAGAAAGAGCCTGGATTCCAAATACTATTGTGAGTAACTGAACCCATCCTAGCAACCGACCGCCTCCCTTCAGACTTTACTAAATGAAGAATATTAATCCCTATATTTCAAGTCATCGCTAGGTTTTCTAAACTACAGCTAAAGGCATTCCTAACGGATACAAACAGGAAGCACATTAGAGGATCAAAAGGAAGGAGATGTTTACTAGTCTGCGACATGCATTCCTTACCCGCCACTTGTCCCTCACCATAAATGAATCCCTCTTATTAGCATGAGATTGAAAGAAGGTCTAGGAAAGTAAGACAATACAGAGTAGATAAGAAAGAACGAGAAATCTGGCAATCACTCTCCCTAATAAGTCCTTATTTTTATACAGAATAACAATATAACCCTGTCTACTTCAAAAAAAGGCTTCCAGGTTGTTTACACATATAAAGGTGTGTGTGTGTGTGTGCGAGTGTGTGTTTGTGTCTTAGGGCAATGGTTATTATCAATGGGATACAGGTCATAAAGCAGAAGAAAATTACAGCAAGTACAGGCAGACCTTGGAGACACTGCAGGTTCAGTCCCAGATCACCAATAATGCGAGTATTGCAATATAGTGACTGTAATCTTTTGCTAGTGGAGGGCCTTGCCTTCAATTTGTGAAAAATGCAGTATCTGTGAAGCACAACAAAATGAAATGCAATAAAACAAGGTATACCTGTACCAAAAACCCATGCTAGAGGTAGCTATTGCAGTTTATAACCAAATTTTGCTCTGACCAGCTAGAAGCCAAACCAAAATCAAAAGGAAAGGAGTGAAACTCAAACTAACCAACTTTCATTGGTGGAAAAAGTATTTTACTTACTTTTGTTCAGAGAAAACTATTATCAGTCAAAACAGAGGTTGGAAAACTTTTTTCTGCAAAAGAACATAATAAATATTTTAGACTCTGCAGACCATATCACTGCTGTCTCAACTAACTCTGCCTGTGGAGCACAAAAGTAGCCATAGACTATATGTTAATTAATAAGTATGGTTGTATTCCAATAAAACTTTATTTACAAAAACAATCGACGGCCAGATTTAAGGCTAAACTTCCAGAACAAAACACAAAGCCACACTGACGAAACAGTCCAATGAGGAAACCAGTGCAATGACGTCCCATCGTTAGATGCTTTAACGGGTAGCACTGCCACTTGGGGGCTGGGAATTCATCCTTAGTGCAACAGCCGCTACCAGTACCAAGACCACGTCAGCACCAGAACTCAACCTTGCAGGTATTGCGGCTGCTAACTTCCCATTACTTTCTCTCTCACATCACTGAGTCCTAAATCCAAGTGTGGTGTGAGCACACGATGGTGATGAAGCCTAGGTCACTCACGCTGTGCAGGAAAAACAAATGACAATTGGGCCCGCCCGGTGGCTCAGGCGGTTGGAGCTCCGTGCTCCTAACTCCAAAGGCTGCCGGTTCGATTCCCACATGGGCCAGTGGGCTCTCAACCGCAAGGTTGCCGGTTCAAGTCCCACAAGGGATGGTGGGCTGCGCCCCCTGCAACTAGCAACAGCAACTGGACCTGGAACTGAGCTGCTAAGACTGAAAGGACAACAACTTGAAGCTGAACGGCACCCTCCACAACTAAGACTGAAAAGACAACTACTTGACTTGGAAAAAAGTCCTGGAAGTACACACTGTTCCCAATAAAAAGTCCTGTTTCCCTTCCCCAATTAAAAATCTTTAAAAAAAAAAAAAAAAAGACAATTATTAATTTCACTTGTCTATTACATACGCCCTTTCTTCCCATATATAAGTTGTTTTTTAAACATATTCCAGGCTAACATCGTCAGTAACCATGAACATCTACAAATGCTCTCACCATCTCCCCCAAAAGGAGACGACCGAAAGTCTTACCAGTTATAACATCCCAACATTAAATTCTAAGAAATGTATCTGTCATTTGTTGGGTGCTTTCAGTAGCAGGCACTCCTCTAAGTCTCCGTGCCTCTGTCCCTGACGGGAATAGCCTTGTCTCTCGTTATCCCCCTGTCAGGTATCAGCTCCTCTAACTTGCCGTCTCTGATGCAGTCTTCTTCCTTTAGGATCTTACAGCACCTCATGAAAACTCTTGTCACTTTACTTACCACACGTGTCTTCTATCTGCACCCAGACTGTTTAAGTCCCTTTGTTAGGGAATACTGCATTCATTTCTGTATCCTCAGTACTTACTAATCAAAGCCTAGTATGCAGAAGGTTCCCAACAACTATATCTACTGAATCCCAAACAAATCTAAAAATAAAAACATCACATATCTTTTGGCACCGAATTCAGCCACCCAATCTCTCTTTGTCTTGCTCTGATTCCTTTTATACCCCAGGATGTATGCTTGTTTCCAAGGCTGCCTTCAATACCTCTCCTAAATATTTTAAAAGCTGCAGCAGTACAGGTGGCGTTAAAATACGGGGAGGGGTTGATTATAAGTTCTTTATAAACCCAAAGTAGTTTGAAGGCCCACTGTGTCATCAAAGCAGACGACTATTTTAATGGGCATATCCCCATTCTAAGGACTCCTAGATTCAAAACGTTTTCGATGCAAATTTTTTTTTTTTTTAATGAGCTCCCAATATATCTTGCCAACTTTAATAAAGCTTAAAACTCCAACTATGGTGCTGCACTAAGTCAGCCAAGGTTTTAGGAAAGAAGTACCTTCTTTAAGATATGACAATCCCTAACATTTACACAGTTCTTTACAATCAACCAAGCACAGCCCTACACACATTATGCAATTTAATTCTTCCATACGATCCTGTAAGATTACTCCTCACAAGCAAAGCTCAGCCCCCAAAGCCATCTCTCCCGGTCTACTGCCACCACCAGTGCCACCACCTCCCCTCCTCCTAACACACACATTTGCTATAGCTCTTCTCACTTATATAATCTGTTAACCATGGTGAAGTGTGAGCAGCTTGAGAAAAGGGACCAGGCCTCGCACAGAGCACAGCAAAGTAAATGAATAAACAGAGTTAGGCAGGACAGTTAGCATTTTTATTTTAACAAAGTAAACACTGGAATGACTTCCCCAAAGTCTCCAAGCTAAGACTACAATGAGGTATTCTTGACTTCCACGAATGGACGCTTTACCACGCTGCCCTGTCCTAGGACCGGCCGGTGTACAGAAGTCCTGACTAGGACTCAGAGGTCCCTGGTCTTCGGACAAGCCACTCCACTTCTCTGAGCTTCAGTTTCTCATCTGTCAAATGGGAGCCAGCACTGTGTTTTGCTCTCTGAACACGCTGACAATTACATAAGCTCACGTGAGTAAAAGTGGCTTGAGAATGTAAATGACAGACTCGGCTAGAGACAAAGCTTAGGCTGATGACTCCCACTATAGGTGACAGAGGCAAAATCAGGGTCTGTCCCAGGGGAACCAAATGTATCCTGACAGCTCTACAAAATCAGCCTTATTATCCTCATTTTACAGTTGAGGTTAAAAATGAGACACGGGAAGCTTAACATTTGCCAAAATCTGCAAACCTAGTAAATATTAGAGCTGGAAGCAGAAGTCAGGTCCAATACATCCTAAAGATGTTCCATGCTACTTTCCCAACATTATCGAATAAAAGCCTTTATTCTTCTTTAATTTCAGTTACCACTAAGCAGATGGAACAGTGCTAATTTTGACTTGAGAACGTTCTATCGTCTCTCAGGCCAAATCAAACTAAGAGTCAGCCTTGTAGGTAAGTACAGCTTGACTGCCATTCCGGTGCTGCCACACTTCAGAAGGATGAGCTGAAAATTGAATATGTATATTGGAGAATGTTCTGACCTCAATTTTGAAATTATTTTAACTAGACTGAAAATCTGACAGGAAAAGCAAAAGTGAACAATCCATTTTTTTGCCATTCATTGCTATGATTACGAAACGTAGAAAAGAGCCTAGGCTTTGAAATCAGGCAGTTCAAACTTAGGGAAGAAAGAAAAGCCTGCAACAAAGGCCTGGAAGTAGGAACAGCAGAACAAGAGAGAATCAACATGTGACTGCGGCTGCAACACGGTCGGAAGTGAGACCTAAGGAGACACAGTCCCCTGTCCTTCTCTTCCTCCTCAGACATCCCCGCATCCTGCAAGGAACCTAACCTGTGGTGCTGCTTTTCTCTCTACAGCACCTGAAGCTACAGGTTAGTAAGTCACTGAGAAAGTCTAACACTCCTTTGCGGGTACTTCAACTTAAATGCCTCTCCAGAGACAGACTGAATGGCCGGCAGGCTGTCGGAAGACTTGTTGTCATTACACTGTATTGACACAGTTTGGGGCAAGTTTATTTGGTAGAGTGATGTAACTGCTATTATTAGAAGCTTCAAGTACGCTTATATTGGGCGGGCGGTTGGCTCAGTAGTTAGAGAGCAGTGCTCATAACACTAAGTTTGCTGGTTCGATTCCCACATGGGCCAGTGAGCTGCGCCCCCACAACTAGATTGAAAACAATGACTTGACATGAAACTGATGGGTCCTGGAAAGACACACTCTTCCCCAATATTCCCCAATGAAAAAAAATTTTTTTTGATACCCTTATACCTATAGTCAGAAATTCTTTTATTTGGGATGAGAGTGTAGAGAAATTTTTTTAAAGGACATGTTTGGAAATTACAAAAGAGGAGAGCAGTGCAAATATATAATTTTCTCCAAAAGAGCTCTGGTCCTGGGCATGCATCTGACACAGCAGTGCCACAGTCCAAAGCCTTTCCTGTAGTCAGAGCCTCTGAGACTTCAACACGGTCCGTAAACAGGCTTCAAATAAGAGCAACAGACTCACGATGCATAATTCATTCCCTCCACAAGTTGCATCAATCTGCCCTGAGTGTCTACTAAATGCAATGCCATGTGTTGGGTGCATTCAAGGAGCAGCCAATGAATCAGGGGCTACAGATGAGAATTAATCATGAGAACAGAAAAAATGAAGTAAGTACTCCATCAGAAGTAAGGAAAAGGGGATTAATTTTGACTATCGCTGTCAGACAGGCGTCGCCAGGTGACCCCTCTTCTAATGGATGCCCTCCTCATCGTACTCTGACTCTGACCTCCCATATCAGACATCTGAACTGGGACCCCAAGGGATTTTGTCAGAGAGAGAATAAAGGAGTTGGCTAAGCCAGATAGAAGAGAAGGCAAAGGTAAAAACATGTAAGAGTAAATGTCCCAGGGTACGTCTAAGGAATGGCCAGTGACCATAGTTGGAGTGCAGGGCACACAGAGGAATTTATAAGAAACGAGGCAGGAAAGTACATCTAGGGCAGATCCTGGAGGGCCCTGAATGCCAGCCTAAAGAACTTTTAATTTATTCTATAAGCAAGGAGATTATAAAGATTTCACGCAGAGCAGTGGCACGATTTGACTGATATTTTAGAAAGCTCATTCTAGCAGAAGTGTGAACGTAAGGGAAGATGAGAAACAGTGAGACGGTCCGGAAGCTGGTGTGTTACAATAGTCCAGGTAAGAGAGGATGAGGGGGTCAGAGCCTAAGGCTGAGGAGGGTCCACATTGGGAGGGAGGGAGGTAAGAGGCAACCCGGTAAGGAGAATCAGAGCCCCAGCAGGGTGAGAAGGGCAGACACGCACAGGGCAGGGAGGTGGTCTGCTGTGGGGTGCCCAAGTCTGAGTACGGTGAGGCAGGGCATCTTTATGAGGGGGGACAGTGGCCTGGTGCAGTATGTCGGAGCCCAAGCTGAAGATGTGAAGGAGTCCTCATGGCAGAGCAACCTGGTATAGAGTGCTGGAGCCCACACAGCATGAGGAGGCGTCCACTCAGTGAGGAGAGGCTGGAATGGTGACTTGGCACTTCCTTTCCTCCCTAGCTCTACTGAGAAGGTCTGGAAGTAACACCAGCCCAACAGCAATAAGCACACCTAGCAGCCATATCTAGGCTTCTAAATGCCGCGCAACACAAATAAAACAAAATTAAATTAAAATAAAATAAAATCAAGGCTCCTTGATGAAATGTCTTATTCCAGGGCAGAGAAAGCACCAGATGAGCCTAGAACATCTTGTTGGACCAGAAAGCAAGGGCGTATTTGTCAAAGAACAATAAGGACGTGTCAAAAGTGGACCAAAGCCAATCTGAATGGAGCTTCCACTGGCCAAATCAGGGAGCGTTTGAGCATTAAAATAAATAGTGATAGCAATAGGTTATTGCCTATTAAATAAAATAGGAAACCACAACTCCATACAGATATAAAATAATTAAATATATTGAAAGTTTGGCAAACAAAGGGATTTTTACATAGTTTCATAGTATGTCCCTACAAAATGCTTAATAATTATGAAGGAGAAAAGAGTAACTTCACAGTGGAGAAGCCTGGCAGAGACCATCTCCAGCAATTTAACAAACTAAACATCCACAGTAATGAGATAATGGCATTAAAGTACAATAGAAAGACTGCGGATTCTAGCGTTAGACCTAATTTTGATTCTTGACTCTGCCACCTTGGGCTGGTTATTTAACCTTTCTGAACTGGAATTTCCTCACCTGTCAAATGGGAATAAAGTTGTTGTGAAGTGTTAGACAAATAATGTTTAAAGCACCGATCAAAAGTCCCATGAACATTCAAATTGGAAAGAAGTAAAACTGTCATTATTAGCAAATGACATGATACTATATAGAGAGAACCCTACAGATTCCACACACAAAAAAAGTTTTAGAACTGATAAATGCATTCAGTAAAATAGGATATAAAATTAATATTCAGAAATGAGTTGCATTTTTATACACCAATAATTAACTATCAGAAAGAGAAATTAAGAGAACAATCTATTTTACAATTGCATAAAAAAAGAATAACTAGGAGTAATTTTAAGCAAGGAGGTAAAAGATCTGTGCTCATAAAATCATAAGACATTGAAGAAAGATATTGAGGAAGATATAAATAGATGGAAGCATACAACCATGCTCATGGAGAGGAAGAATTATCGTTAAAATGTCCAGACTCTCCAAAGCAATCTATGGGTTGAATGCAATTCCTATCAAAATACCAATGGCATTTTTCACAGAACTAGAACAAATAATCCTAAAATGTATAGCCACAGCAATCTTGAGAAAGAAGAACAAAGTTGAAGGTATCACGCTAGCTGATATCAAACTATAGTACAAACTATAGTAATCAAAACAACAGGGTACTGGCATAAAAACAGACACGCAGAACAATGGAACAATATAGAGAGTCCAGAAATACACCCATGCCTATATGGTCAGTTAATCTATGACAAAAGAGGCAAGACTACACAATGGGATAAAGACAGTCTACTCCATAAATGGTGTTGGGGAAAATGGACAAATACATGCAAAAAAAATGAAACTAGACCTCTCCAGGGGTCTTTTTCCCTCATAGAGCTTATGTGTTGCTGAGGGAAATGGCTTTTCTCAAGGGTTATTATGCCCTTTCACCAGAAGGAGATAATCTCTCTGAAACGGGGGTGTGATTAAGGCCAACTAAGGAAAGTGTAAAGCATCTTTTTTCCCACTCAGAACCAGAACCGGAAGGGTCACCTAACTACCTCGTCACTTGGAACGTATCGAAACAACAAACTCTTCAGACGGACCTAAGTGGAGGAAGTCCCACAAAAGGCAAGTAATTTCACAACACGTTATAACTAGAAGGGATCTTAAATACCACCAAGTTCCACTTTCCCACATACAGATGGTGAAACTGAGGTCCAAGTGTTACAACATACCAACCTATGATTATTGAATGGCCTGAAAACAAGGTCATTCTAGAGTTACTTTTGGTAACTATTTATCATCCCTGAACATAAGACACTGCCTTTATTGCACTCTCGTGTTCTCTACTTTAAGTCTGTGTGTTTTTCTGTCTCCTCTATTACAGTGGATGACAATACCTTAGTTCTGTGTACACTCCTACAGTCTTGGTCACAGCTGGTGCCCAACAAGTACTTGTCATTACACACAATATGATCCCAGCTATGCAAAGGTTGAATATCCAAAAAGATCAATCAGCACAGCAAACAGAACAAGGGACAAAAGCCATAAGATCATCTTGATTGACGCAGAAGGAGCATTTGACAAAATCCAACATCCTGTCATGAAACAAACACTCAGGAAACCAGGAACAGAAGGAAACATCCTTAACCTGATAAAGGGCATCCATGAAAAACCCACAGCTAATATCATACTTAATTGGTAAATAACTCAATGCTTTCTCTCTAAAATCAAGAACAAGGCAATGATATCTGCTATGGCCACTTGTATTTAACATGGTAGTGAAGGTTCCAGCAGAGCAAGTAGGGACGAAAAAGAAATAAAAGCACCCCAATTAGAAAGGAAGAAGTAAAACTGTTTTTATTTGAGGTGACATTGTCTGGTATATAGAAAATCCTGAGGAATTCACACACACACACACACACACACACACACACATACACACACCTATTAGAATCAACACATTCAACCAGGTTGCAAGATATAAGATCAATATACAAAAATCAATTGCATTCCTATACAAAAGCAATGAACAATGTAAAAATTGAAATTAGAAAAATTCCATTTACAGTAACATTTTTAAAAAGTGCAAGACTTGTACAACCTTGGAGAAAAAAAAAAGAACAAAGTCTGAGGGCTCACACTTCCCAATTTCAAAACTTACTACAAAGTTGCAGCAATGAAGACAGTATGGTACTAAAATAAGGATAGAGCTATAGATCAATGAAACAGAATTGAGAATTCAGGAACTAGCTCATATTAATGGTCAAATGTTACAACATGGATGAACTTTGAAACCACACTAAGTGAAAGAAACAAAATACAAAAGGCTACATGTTGTAAGAGTCCATTGATACAAAATGTCCAAAATAGGCAAATCAAATCTATAGAGACAAAAAATGGATTAATAGTTGCCTAGGGCTAGGATGAGAAGGATGGGAGAGGATGGTTGAATGACTGCATTAGGAGTCATTTTAGGAGTCATTAGGAGTTTCTTTTAGGAGGACAAAATGTTCTAAAACTAAATTGTGGTGATGATTGTACAACCCTGTGAATATACTAAAATATAGTGAATTATATACTTTAAGTACCGGTAGGTGAATTTTATGGCAGGTAAATTATATTTCAATAAAGCCATTACACACACACACACACACACACACTCACTCACTCACTCACTCACACTATGGTAAATGGCAAGAGCATTCACTGGTCTTTAAGAGTCAGACCTAGGTTCAAATTCTACTGCTTACTACTTCCATGACGAGTTCTCACTGAGTCTTAGTTTATTTGTAAAATGAGGGTAATAATAATAATAATAATCACTACCTTTACAATATGGCTGGAAAGTGAGGTGAGAAAATAGAAAGTGCCTTGCATAAGCTGATTTCCTAAGACACATATTTTCTCTTGATTGACATTTCTAGGCACTAATTTTACTGACAAAAATAATCACAACAAAGAGAAAGGACATTTTTTCCTAATTTAAGTAGCTTTGTGGCTTTTCCCACGAGTTCAAAGGAAAATGAGCAGACCCAAAATTTAAAATGAAGAGCAAGACAGCTCCAAAGACTAGGAACACAGGCACTCAGCATGCAGCCCTGAATAAAGAAAGGGTCGCAGGAGATACCCCGATGCCTTCTTCCCCTAAAATCCAAACTTACTTTCTGTTTCCATCTGTATCCCCTGACCACCACGACCACATCGCCACTGAAATAGGAAGCCGTTGTTCGGGAGAGAAAACCGGAGTTCTGGTACTGGGTTGGCAAGGAGCAAGGACTGAGGCTCCCCTGGGTCTCCTAGATGCTTTTGCTGTGGCTGGAAGCCACCAGGGCACCCCTCGTGGGCAAGCAAAGATGGAAAGGAGGACAGCTGTCTAATGCCTTTGTTTATAGAAGGGGACACTGAGGAGCCTGCCTGAGGCCACACAGGAAGACCACACAGCAGTCCCCATCCTATGGTAGGTAAATGGCAAGCGGCACAATGCTGGACAAAGAATCCTGGGCCGGAGGACAGGAAAATCAGATCTAGCCCCCACATTGCCACCACATTGCTATCTAACCTTGAATAAATAAATTTCTCTGACTCAATCCCCTTCCCATGTATCTACTGATACAGAAATTTCACAAATAAAAGTCATACTACACGCAAGGCACTGTGCTGAGATATGGCAAACAAAACAGGGTCTGTTTATACCTAAGTCTACACTTATGGAGCTTACAGGACAGGATACTGCAGAAGTCAGAGATTAAAAACATCAACAAGCCCGTTGGAACATAATTCACTGTGGTACACTGCCAGTGTCAGTCAGGAAGAAGTAGGCATGGGGAGGAGAGCACACATGCGGCACAAAACTCACCAACAAACTTTAGATAGCCCCTGGGGGCGCTCCTCTCAGCTCTCCCGCCGTCACCAATGGGCTCAGTGTTTCTTGGCCACACGCTCTCACCAGCTGTTTTGTGTGGCTGAAAGCATCATGGCCAACCACAAAATACACAAAACAAACACACAACAAATGCCGGTCACCAGTTTCTGCCCCTTACCCTCTCTGAGTTTCAGTGTCTGTCAGGTATCAAATGGGGATACAGGTGTCCCCCACTCTCCAAAAGATTCCTATGAAAACTTTCATAAGCTGAAAGGGTGGGGTAGGAATTACCCCAGGACACACCTTGCTAACTGAAGCACAAAATAAACTGAGAAAAAGCACAGACACTCACTCACAGACACAGTTCAAAGCAATGGCAGCCTGAGGCTTCCCAGGGAAAGAGTCGGGCAGCCCCCCTCTCGCTGCTTGGGGGACACACTGCCTCTGTGAACACTGCTGCAGAACAAACTCTGACCACTATTTTCACTTTTCGCCTTTTTCATAAAAGCGAAAATCCTCTTCGGCTTTCTTTCAGTTAGCAAAAACAGATACTAATGCAGGTCTTTCATAAAAGTGAAGTAGTGTGACGTACACTTTCAAAGAGTAGGGGATACCGATTGTGTTACCCACTTCACAGTGTTGTTCTTAAAGTAGGGAGACGTACTCTGTAAACGAATCTATGCCAGTGGCCCCAGGGCTTAGGGCAGGGTGAGGCACACGACAGCATCTCCATCCGTAAACAGCAATGACAGTCATACCCACCTCACAGGGATTCTGAAGATGAAATATCATAGGTAAGGTACTTAGCAGACTCCCTGACACACAGCGCCTCATAAAATACTAGCTACTGTTAATTCACTTGACCTTTTACCCTCAGTTTCCTCATTTGTAAAACAGGGACACTAAGAGTACCTAACTCATAAGATGACTATGGAGCTTACATAAGCTAATATATTTAAAGGCTTAGAACAGTGTCTGGCACACAGTAAGGGCTATATTAAGTATGAAATTATGGGGTTTTTTTAAATTAATTTTATCTTTTAGCTGTCCCTACCATTTGCATGTATATAGACGACTGATTCTCAATCAGCATTGATTTTGTCCCCAGGGGACAAAAAATGTCTAGAGACATTTTTGACTGTCACTATTGAGGGGGTGAGGGTAGATGCTACTGGGTAGAGGAAAGTGTGCTGCGCTAACCATCCTACAATGCACAGAACAGCCACCGACCCCCCAACACAGAATTATACAATCCAAAATACCAAGTCTCGAAGATGAGAAACTCTAATATGGACTAAACATACCGTGTTTCCCCGAAAATAAGACCTAGATGGACAATCAGCTCTAATGCGTCTTTTGGAGCAAAAATTAATATAAGACCCAGTATTATATATCATATCATATCATACTGTATTATATTATACCCGGTCTTATATTATAGTAAAATAAGACCAGGTCTTATATTAATTTTTGCTCCAAAAGACGCATGAAAGCTGATTGTCCGGCTAGGTCTTATTTTCGGGGAAACACGGTATCAAACAGAAGTTCTCTCTTCCTCCTCCTCTGAACTCCTAGAGTATTTTATTTGGATCTCTCTTCTAGGCTTTATTAAGTAGGTATAAAAGTTTTAGTCTTAAACAGGTTTTAAAGAGCCCCTTACTTTACCAAGGCCAAAAATGGGCAAGTAGTTTACAAAAGAACAGACTCAGCAGGGAAGTCAGAGCTACAACCCACATCTCCTGACTCCCAGGCTGGTGCAACCTCCACAGCTAACTCAGATACCTTGCCTGCACTTTCTCTTCAGTTCCCCACTGCCTCTCTGCCCCTCCCCCCCTTTCTCTCTCCTTCCCTCCTTTCCATGTTTGGAAACAAGATCTATATCTTTTCAGCATCCTCAGAAGTCAGAGATGCGGCTGACCTTTCTCCATCCTCCCAGTTGCCTACCTTCTCAAAGACCTGCCCTCTGGAGCGCCAGTCTGGGCTTTGGATCAGAGGCCAAGAACTCTTCCCATTTATCTTGCCCAGGGTCCTTTCTTGCAGGGGCTAAGCTAAGCTGCTTCTACTGTTGTTCTGCCTGAAAGTACTACTTGAGTTAGACAACCTGAATTAGTTTCCTTTTCCCTGTCTATGGGGAAAAAAACTGGCCTCTGAGAGAGCCAAGTTGCAACATCTTACGTTGGACTTTCTCCCCAGGAAGTGGTTTTGAAAAGAAAAAGACTGTGGGTATGGTGCTGAGAGAAAACATGGAGTAAGGATACATAAGAAGAAAAGACACTGAGGGCTTTACAGAGTACTCCGCCCCATACTGGAGATCTCAAACATTCCCCACATCAGCTCTTACCAGAACATCAAGGACAAATGCTGGCCTCCTCCAAAACGCCTCCCACCACCACTGCATTCCTTGAAAATAGTATGCAAGTACTCGTTATGTGCTGGCCACGATAGTAACATTATTTCACTTAATTTTCACAACCTAAGGTAATTATCACCTCCATTTTAGAGATGAAGAAAATGAGGATACCAGAGGTTAGGTAACTTGCCTTATTGCCTTAGCCAGTAAGTACCGTGTCTCCCTGAAAATAAGACCTGGCTGGACCATCAGCTCTAATGCGTCTTTTGGAGCAAAAAGTAATATAAGACCCGGTATTATGTTATATTATATTACATTATATATTATATAATATATCATATCATATCATATCATACCCGGTCTTATATTATATAAGACCGGGTCTTATTTTAATATTATATAAGACCCGGTCTTATATTAAAATAAGACCGGGTCTTATATTAATTTTTGCTCCAAAAGACGCATTAGAGCTGATGGCCTGGCTAGGTCTTATTTTCGGAGAAACATGGTAGCAGAGTTGCAATTTATCCCCAGATCTTTAGCCACCAGAAAACTAAGCCCAACTACTTTACTAAACTGTTTCTCAAGACAATTTCCCCCTTCTTTGAATCTATACTGCATTCACTGTCTCTATCATATATTAAACAATTAATTTCAGGCTGCCTTGTCTTAGTTACATGTGCATTAGGTTTGTTCCAGACCCTGTGCTAGGTCCTGTGAATAAAAGATATAAATAGCAGGCAGTCTCTTCCCTAAAGCAGGGTTTCTCACTGTTCTGACTACAACCTGCAGTAAGAATCTGATTTATATGGAGAGCCAGTGCACATGCGCACACACAGACACCCATCAATAAACACAAAACTGAAACAAATGTTTCACAAAGCAATCCTTACTCCTTCTATATACAATGTATTCTAATATTTTCTCTGATGTATCCTATTTGACATTTTATGTGACTTTTTTTAAAATGCTGGTCCAACTTACTATATATTAAATCTACAACCCATGGGTTATGACTTAAGAGTTTGGAAAACAACACTGCCCTTGAGAGCTCCCAGGTTGAAGAGGGAGATAAGACATGAGTAACAATAAAAATAATTGCAATAACAGTAGCCAACATTTTGGGAACTCTTACTGTGTGTCTAGCATTCTGATAAGCACTACATGAATTATGTGGAGACAAGATCGAACCCAGGTCTGCCTGTTTGAATCCAATGTCCAGATTCTTTTCACCACACCATATTGCCTGTGTAGAATGAGTTCTATAATGAGGAATATTTCCATAAGGGATGGGGGTGGAGGGAAGGAACAATCAGAAAGCTGCACAGAAGTAAGGATTTCTAAGTTGTGTCCTGAAATAGGAGGGAGACTGTCAAAAAATTTGGCTCAGGAGTTCCTATAGGTGACCTAAAAATATTTGTAGATGGAACTCTTTACCTTCACTTGTGACGTTGAAAAACAGCACGATATTTTTTAGATGGCAATCTATGTCATTTTTAACTGATGCTGTCTTTCCTAATAGAAATCTCAAGGTACACAGGCCACATGGCATCAGAAAAAAAAGTTTTAGAGTTTGGTAACAGCTTCTCTAGAAAAGCTGTCGTCTATGGAAAGACACCTAGGACTGGCTACCAGAAGACCAGGGTCCTGAACCCAATTCTGTCACAGAATTTCTGCATGATTTGGGGCAGATGTCTTTACCCCCCCCCCCCCCCGGGTCTCAGGTACTAATCTATAATAATAAATTCTAATGATCCTAATACATTCAGCAAGTCCATGAAAAAGAACAAATAATTTAAATGAAAAACACTCACAAGACATGAGGATGGATTTGAGGCCCTAGAACTGAGATGCTGGGTTGTTCTTGCCTGATCCCTCAGCCGAAGGTGGAATGGAAAGATGCACACCCACGGGCCTGGTTACACCATTTCATCTGCCTGAACCTAAGTGTCCTCGCATCAGAGGCCAATGATTAGAATTAATAGAGGAGCAGAGTTTAGTTGTAAGAGCCAAAGTCACACCATGACAATGAGTGCCCCTAGCAGTAGAGAGCTCTCTATCACAGAAGCATGCAAGGAGATACTGGAGAAATACCTGGCAGGAACTTTGCAGAAGGAATTCAAACATGGGGTAAAGGCTGTGTTAACTGCCCTTAAAGCGAATTTTCAGTCCTAAAATTCTGCAATTCTCTCTTCACACAACAGAAAGAACAGCCTTTAGCAGATTTTGGAAAGAAAAAAAAATACACAAAGAATTTTCTGATTTTTTTTTTCCATTCTCCTTCCCTCCTTCCTATATTTCCATCCCAGCACACTCGGACACTCATGACTCTAGCTGCCTGCTTTTTTCAGGATTTGTTTTTAATTTATGAAGAGAGAAGGAGGGGTTACATTGTCAAGGAAAGAACCACCAAGTATATCTGCAGGGGCCCAGGTCCACACCAAGGAGTACTTCTCTGGAGACTGCGAAGTTATCAGATTGGCTCTTCTCAGCGGCACCCAAACTCAAAGCGGCCACTGGTCACCCTGGACACACAAATTAATGGCCCTCCCAGCATAAAGTTAGGAACCTGCTGTGGATAGCTAGTCCAGCCCCGGCCACCCTGAATAGTCTAAGACACTCTTGTCATTGGGGAATGAGGTATTGGAAACTGAGTCCCTGCTGCCTCCCCTCGATGACCTTGGGCCATTCACTGCTTCACTCTGAGTCTAAACAATTCCAAGTACAAAATGTACAAATTTTAAAATGAATATATAAAATGAGCTGTAAAATTCATTCCAGTATTGATTTGTTGCTCTAATATAAAATGGTATTTTTATAATTTAATTAGCATCTATCCTAAATTCTCAAAGATACAAATACAAAAATAATGATACGTAAATACTTAGCACATAGTAAGCACATATTGTGGGGCAGGTCCAGTACTTTACATGCTTATCCCCTTTCATCTTCACAGCAATCCTCTTTTACATATAAAGAAACAAACAAAAAGGTTAAGAAACTTGCCCAGTTTCACGCAGGTAAGTAGGAGAGCTGGAACTTCACCCAGAGCTACTAATTCTAAGTCCAGTCCTCTTTCCACTAAACCATTCATTTCCAGGCTTCTATTCCAAAAAGAATGCTTCCCTGGACAGTAAGAGAACAGGGAGTAGCGGAAAGATGGCTAGAGATTAGCATCAATCAGCTGGCAAAGATCTACTTTCTGCAGCCAACTGGGGAATAACAAAAAGTGTTGAAGGCACGGAAAGACAAGAGCCTTCCAACTTATTGAAGCAAGATTCATCTGAATTCCTCCCACCTCTACCCACTCCATTAGTTTAGTCTCCAAAAGACAGATGGCCTTGATGCCCAATAGTATGCGAGGGAAAGTATGTTACATCTAAATAATCCAAAGGAGGCAGAGGCCAATTTAGCAAACCAGCCTTTCTCACCTGCTGCTCCTCCCCTTGGCCCTTCCTCTCCCAGGAAGCCTGTTTCATGACCTCTCCCCGGAAGGCCCTTCACCTCTCCACATCTGGATCCTGATTTCTGACGAAGCTACACCACCGGAGAGATGGGAGATGCAGCCATCAGCAACAAATGTCTCTCTCTCCCAACACTGGCCTAAGGAAGAAAGCGTGAGATAAAAGTCTAGGTTTCTTAGCAGATATCTCAGTCCACAGCTCCGCTGCTCTAGCTATAGAAACGTAGAGAAGAGGGTACTCCAGCACCTCTTAGGTTATCGCTTGCCCAATGGCATCAGAAAAACCAACCTCGTCCTTTGAACAGAGAAGTCCTCTGAGATCACTCAATTCAGGGGGTTTCAAACTTTTAAAAATTATGTTGACCTCTTTTTCTAATCAAATCTTACATAGACACCAAAATGTTTAAACAGATAAAAAGTAGCTGCTCTGGCTGAAAAGGAGGTGGGGAAGTCCCACTTCGTCAGCCTCTTCCCACCTCCCCCTCGCACCCCAGTAGCCTGTGAGGTTGCACTTCAAAACCCCAAGACTGTCGTTTAACACCTCCACATGCTACGTAAGGAAACTGGGGTCCAGAAAGAGAACATGACTTCATCAAGGTCCCACAGTCAATTAGTGCCAAGGCTGGAACTCAAATTCAGACGCATTGACTGAAAGGACAGCCATTTCCCATCTCATCGCACTACCATTCTCCTTTGAAATCACGGGAAGGCGTTTTTAAAAACACTAAAGGCTGGAGGCATGTCCAGTTCCCTCAACTAACTTTCGCTACATGTAAAAGAATCAAAATACTCAAACTTCCAAGGACAATTTCACCAGATAGCATCTAACGGCAAAGAAATCCTCTCATGAACCCATGCCCGAGTGTAGAGTGTCTGACTGTAAAAACAGGCCTGGTGACATTAGCAACTTAGACTGACAGTGAATAAATGAGACACAGGAGGCCTCTGAAAGATTCCCTGCATCCTGAGAAACCATCCCTTAGAGACGTAAGGGAATTCTGGTATCCACCGTGCCTGGAACATGGAATCGAATCTGAACCTGTGTATTAAGGTTAATTCCTTAATAAATGATGGGTGTAGCCTGGGCCCCAAAGTTCCTCTACAACGGTGGTGGCCAGCCTCCGGGACAGCACCCAGGTCCCTGCCTCCTGGTATTTGCACCCTTGAGGATCTTTTCCTACCTGGTAGAAGGGTCAGTCTGTGTGACCAAAAGAATACAGCAGAAGGACTGGTCTGTCATTTCTGGAATTAGATGATAAGAGACACTGCAGCTTCTGTTTCTGTTGTTCTCATCTCTCTCAGATAATTCATGTCGGGGAAGCCAGCTGACATAGTGTGAGCTACTCTATGGAGAGGCCACGTAGCAAGGAACTGAGGCTGGCCAACAGCCAGACGAGTGAAGGGGACCCTTCAGGCCCAGCTGTGCCTTCAGATGATTGTAGCCGTGGGCAGCAGCTTGACTATCACCTCATTAGAGACACGGAGCCAGAACAGTGCCACCCAGCCTGGCCATTCTAAAATTCCTGACCCTCAGAAACTGGGGAAGATAATAAATATTCGTTTTTTTAAGCTCTTAAGTTCTATCGGCATTTTATTTATGCAGCAATAGAAAACTAATACAACCACGAAGCTGAGCGTTTACATCAGAAAGCCCGTTCTGTAACCATGAGCGGCCGGATGGCTCAGTTGGTTGGAGCGGGAGCTCTGAACAACATGGTTGCCGGTTCGATTCCCACATGGGCCAGTGAGCTGCGCCCTGCACGGTTAGATTGAGGGACAACAACTTGGAGCTAATGGGTCCTAGAGAAACACATTGTTCCCCAATAGTCCCCAATAAAAATTAAAAAAGAAAAAAGAAAGTCCCTGTTACAAAAGCAAAAGTCCAGCTGAAACAAAACCCAAGGCCTCAAGCGTTGGGGCTTCCCCTTAAATAATAACTGTCTCCATTGCTTATTCATAAGGGGACTGACTAGTTTCAAGTCACTCCATCTCTCTTACCTGTGCTTTTCCTGTTGAATATATAAGGACATTTTCCTTGCAGATTATTGTGAGGATTAAATGAGACCAGTTTGTAAAAGTACTTTTAGCTTCCTTACACTTGAAACTTACATAATTTTATTAACCAATGTCACCCCAATAAATTTAATAGAATTTAAAAACTAATAATCACCATCAAAAATTTTCATTTTAAATGTTAGCACTATCGAAACTCTGTAAATAAAGCATATTAATGATCACGTAAAGGTATTTTTAAAACAGTAAAGAACTGTGAAAACGAAAGTTGTTATCATGAAGACTCTTGAAGGTCCCTAATCGAGCCCACTCCCAACAGCAACCTCGAGATGGCTCTGCTCAGTGAATCAAATGGAAAGGCTCCTGCTGTCCCACTCACCAGCTGTACTAAGAGTATCCCCTTCAGCATTGCCCCTCCTAGGAACAATAGGCACCATTACCAGTGTTTGATACACCAAGTGCAGTGCTAAGTGCTTTTACATCATTGGCTCACTTGATACTCTATTTAACACACAGGGAAACTGCAACTGAGAGGCTAAAATGATTTGGTTAGTACTGGAGCCAGGATGGCACTTCATATCCATGCAACTCCAAAGACCATGTTCTTCCCGCTAAACCAATATGCTTTCACCACACCAACGCAGACGGCATTCAGGCACAATTTAACGGAAGGCTAAAAAAAATGAAAAAGGAAGGGGGTAAAATCACCTTTCAAATTAATGGGGAAATTAAAAGATTCAGGAGATGTGGACTCTGGCTCTGTCTAGAGCACCAAGCAGTTCTAACACCTTGGGCAACTTATCTGTCAGTGAAACTATATATAATACTTCAGAATCTACAAAGTATTCTGAACTACTGGCCAATATTTGATTTTGACAGCAATGCTGGAAGGTAGTTTTAATGATCTCCAGTCTATAAATGAGAAAACTAAAAGTCAAAAAGAATTCCAGTGACTTGCCCATGGTTATTGAACAGGTGGTACATGCAAGAGATCATACACCTACATTTCTTCATTCTCACAGGTGCCTGAGACTCGGAAGTTTTAGGGAATGCCCAAAGCTCATGGTAAGGACAAGAATCCAGCTTCCTGGGGCGGCCGGATCGCTCAGTTGGTTGGAGTGCGAGCTCTGAACAACTGGGTTGCCGGTTCAATTCCCACATGGGCCAGTGAGCTGCGCCCTCCACAACTAGATTGAAGACAACGACCTGCCGCTGAGCTGCTGGAAGGGAGGCCAGATGGCTCAGTTGGTTGGAGCACGAGCTCTCAACAAGGTTGCTGGTTCAATTCCCACATGGGATGGTGGGCTGCGTCTCCTGCCACTAAAGATTGAAAAACGGTGACTGGACTTGGAGCTGAGCTGCGTCCTCCACAACTAGACTGAAGGAAAACGACTTGCAGCTGATGGGCCCTGGAGAAACACACTGTTTCCTGATATTCCTCAATAAAATTTTAAAAAGAAAGAGAGAGAGAGAGAGAGAGAGAGAGAGAGAGAGAGAGAGAGAAAGAAAAATCTAGTTTCCTTCTTATTTCCCTAACCAGTGAGCTACAATGAGGTATACAAACTGGAGAGCTCTTAAAAACCACTGATGCCTGGGCCCTATACCTAGCTCTACCCACAAAATTTAATTTATTTGGTCCAGGGTGGGACCTGGGTAGCAACATATTTTTAAGCTTTCTAGGAGTGGCCACACTCGAGAATCACTTCCCTGGCCCCACAGATTAAGGAATATCATGATCCACCCTCATTTTCCAATGTGAAATTCTCTGAGTTGAAGTCATCAGTTTTTTTGTAAACTCACCACATTTACAAAGCAAAATATCTTCTATTATTATAAATGACTATATAAGTTAAAATAATTTAACTTCTGTTAACCTAAGAATAAATTTCTAGGCACCATGCAATCAACATCTTAATTTAGGTCAAGATGTGGCATGAGGCAATAAAACTGCTTATAGAAAAAGCAAAGCAACCCACAATAGTATACTGTGAACAAAAACAACTGAAAAAATATATGATGTAATCTTTGTTCTCTAAATGTCCCTGCTTGTGGCTCTCAGAACTCTGGTTCCATCAAGATGAATTTATCTGGAGCATCCTCTTATGAGCGTTGGATACTACAAAGACTTGTCTCACAATATCTCCACTTTTCTCTGCTAATTCAAATTTCACATGACCAAGTTCTTTCCCTCACCATCAAGCCCACTGTTATGGGTTTGCATTGTGTCTTCCCAACACCTCAGAATGACTGTATTTGGAAATAGGGTCTGTCAGGGGCAATCAAGTTAAAATGAGGTCATTAGGGTGTGCCTTCATCCAATCTGACTGGTGTCCTTATTAGAAGGGGAAATTCGGACACAAGACAAACACAGAGCTAAGACTGTGAAGAGACACAGGGAGAAGACATCCATCTATACATACGCCAAGGAACACCGGAGGGTACCAGAAGCACGAGAGAGGCCTGGAACAGTCTTCCTTTGTGGCTTCAGAGGGAGCAAGGCCCTGTCGACACCTTGATATCAGACTTTCGGCCTCTAGAACTGTGAGACTATAATTTTCTATTGTTCTAAGCCAATCAGTTTGTGGTACTTTGTTACAGTAGCCCTAGGAAACTAATCATCCACTTTCCTCTAAATTCTTCAAGTTTATACCAAGGTTTTTTTGGTGGAACTGTTCCATTTTTCAGCACATGCATCCTACATTCCTAACGAAATCAAAGCTTCTCAAGGACAGGAACATCATTTTATAGTTATTTTGTGTCACTGACCACTCTTAGGGAAAGGCTGACCTCAGAAAAGGTATTCAGGAAACATCTGTTCACTTGATCACTTTCTGGAAAATGTTCCAAAAACCACTGTTGTTTTAGAATTTGATAACCAGAAAATCACTTGTCCTACGTCTACGGTTCTGTCACATTGGAGTCAGCTGTTTTAAAACCAACATTCTTCTTCTTAAGCTTTTTCTGTAGATACTGCATACTCTCTGGGACCCATAAATGAAAAATTCACAAAATCATACATTCATGGACCGTTTGGGACTAGGAGAGAGCTTACAGACCACCTAGTGAAATCCTGAAGTGATATCTTCTTTAATTTACACGATAAAATTTCTCTCTCTTTTACAGTAAAAGCCACATTCTCCTTTGTCTATTGTATTCGTTATTGGTTTCCAGGGCTCCTTCTCGTTACCCCACCCCCCACTAGAAACACAGCAAGGGTTGGGACTCTCACTCATCCCCAGTGCTTATCACAGTTCATAAAAGCGTTCAATCCCCAAGGAATGGTGGGCTGCACCCCCTGCAACTAGCAACGGCAACAGGGCCTGAAGTTGAACTGCGCCCCCCACAACTAAGACTGAAAGGACAGCAACTTGAAGCTGAATGGCACCCTCCACAACTAACATTGAAAGGGCAACAACTTGACTTGGAAAAAAGTCCTGGAAGTACACACTGTTCCCCAATAAAGTCCTGTTCCCCTTCCCCAATAAAGTCTTAAAAAAAAGAAGCGCTCAGTCAACATTTCCCAAAGTATTCCTTTCTCTTTCTTTGCCACTAGTCTATGAGCTTCTCCAAAGGAGGAATTGGATCTCACTCACTTTTGTATACTTAGGGTCTAGCACCGCAGGTAGCATATAATCAGTACAATCATATTTGTTGTGCATGCAATAAAATGTTTTACTCACTATCTCTGTGCCAGGCTGTTCTGCCACATGCTTATTCATAAGTTCAAACCCCCAACAACCCATAAACAAAAAGTAGCAAAGTCAAACTAGAGCCAACTGTTAGTCCAAAAAGAAAAACACTTTGGTGAGCTACTTAAGAGAGTTAAACATTGAGGTACCTTAAACAGGGTAAGTTCTGAAGACCCCACAGCTGGGGATGACAGGATGTAAAGATCCCGAACAGTTCTTAGAAATTCACTCAGGTAGCTCTCAAAAGGGCAGACATCGTCTTCTGCTTAACTGAAATACACCTATTATCAGCACCCAAACCTCAAACAAACTGAGAACTACAGTCTGGCCAAGTATCTTGTTGCTCCAGGTCCCCACCACCAAAAAGAGAAGCCCAAGCCAGCATCAGAAAAACACTAACTCACATTTCCAGAGAACTTTTCAGTTCCCGATAGGCTCCGAAGACTTCCTACATAAAGAAAGGAGTCCTCTAGGTTGGTCTGAAGCCCAGGACAGGACAGAGCCACTCTTAAAGACATCACACATTTTCAAACTGGCGAACTCCTTCCTGCTCCTTCTTCCACACTCAAGTGTCACCTCCTCTGTGGAGACCTTGTAACCTCTTCTCCTTTCCCCTCTTGCTTAGATAATATTGTGTTCAACCCTCTATTATACATTCATCACTGAATAGTACAATAACTCTCGCGTTCCTCTCTCCTGTGGAGCAGTCAGTAATCACAACTGCAAAGAGCAGAAAGCTCCTCTTTCTCATGCTAAGATCTCAGGTACCCTGGCTTGACTTAATCCCCAGAGGAAAAGTAAAAAGGGTGAAATGTTTTGGCTGTTTACCATATATGTCTAAAAGCCATGGATTGGCACACTGTGATTCCTCTTTCTTTTGAAGCATCACTCTCTGGTTGGTATGGAGGCAGATACACACAGATTCAGAAGACCCCATCCTGTTTGTCTGGGTCCCTTCGGCATCCTAACAAGGGACTGAATGTTAGCATTAAAGGACCAGTGATCTTCAGGAATCAGGAAAATCTCAGACTCCTCAGAATAGTAAGGATAGAAGGAACTTAGAGGGCACCGCGGCCAACTTCCTCAATTTCCAGAAAGGGAAACTGAGGCCCAAAAAGGGGGGGAGGATTTCATCAAGGTCTGCTAAAAGCAAACTTGCATTTTGATTCCTAATGCCTTGCAATTTCTGATGTATCTTTTCTGTATTCCAAAAAAAATGTCCATCTCAAAAATGAAGTTTAGGGAGGTTACCTTGTCCAAGGTCATATGCCTAGTAGACCATGGAGCCAACACGTGCAGCCAGGACATCTACAGGGAAGGTCTATCCTCTCACTTACCTGCATGGTCAAGTTTTTGTAACTTTACTTTCTGCTCCTTTAACTTCCTTTGAAGTTTGCTTCTAGTAAAATATGGCAAATTAAAAACACATTTACCCATGTTCCCAGCCAAAATCACATTAAAATGATGGTAAAAATATTAAAAAAAAAAAAAAAAAAAAGAAAGTTATAGACAACAACAAGAAAGAAAATAGGTGAGGGAACATCTGATGAGAGACTTCAACAAATTTTTAGACTATAGACAGTGAATGGAGAATTTATGACTACAAAAAAAGTGGGCGGGGGTGTGCAAAATATGTAACCTAGCGCCTTGCATGGTTCCTGGGCAGCAGAGAAGTGCAGTATGTGGAGAGCAGGACCACATCCCCTGGAAAGAATCACTGGATTAAAACACATCAAGGAACAGGCCTAGGAAGCATAAATCACTTGCCCAAAATTGCATACAGCCAACAAGAGCTTGACCCGGGTCTTCTTCTTTTTGTTACCTTTCTGGAACACATTTTCTATTAGTGGATTTAAAAGAGCATAAGCCATGTCACAAAAACAAGGAGGCAGAGTTGTTTCCCAAATTCTACCTTGTGGCCTCCTTTACCAACTCCAAAACAGTACTTTGTGGTGAGGCTCTCCTTGGTGAGAGCTTAGGCTGTTCAAACAGTTGGGGTGAGAACCCCATTGTCCAATTATCTGATTCTGCATCTCTGAAAAAGTAGGTTACCAGCACCTGATAAAAATATGACAAAGCTTGGAAGTGAAAAATTTCAGAAGCACTAACACTGTTTCAGGTCAAAGCTGAGCTCATCCACCTTGAGAGAAGCAGCTTTTCACCCCGTTTTAGAACAGAACATGCCCAAAGGTAGGTGGTGTTACATCTGCTGACCAGTTAAAACAGATTCATTTTTAAATTCCAAATTATAGGACTGCCTACAGTACCAATTAAGACAAGAACGATTCTAAGGCCGTTTCTCAATACACAGCAGTTATGTGAGTGACACAGCTATTCACACCCTGCTCCCATTAGAACTCTTGTCTATCATCGAATTAAACATCTCAATAGGTGTTTTTCTGATGTACACAGAAAAAATACTGAATTCAGAATCAGGAGAATAGTTTTAAATACAGCTCAAGTTTTGGAGTCAGCAAACAGGTTTGAATCCCAGTCCTCTGAGATACCAGCTATGAGATCATAAATACGCCACTTACTCACTCTGGACCTCAATTACTTTGTATGTAAAATGGGCATAATACCTACAGGAGAGACCTGGTATAAGCATTAAGTGAGAGCATCTCTAAGCAACTTGCACAGCAGTACGGCACTCAATCAACATTCATCTACTCTTTGACTGATCATCTAGTATACGCCAGGTACTTCCAACTTTGGAAGGGCTAATTGTTTTGAGGAAGTGTTTAGGGTGAGGTAGGATAAATGAATAAATAAATACAATACAGTAGAAGCAAGTACAATAAATGCTGTCATAGTCATTGGAACAAAGGATCACATAAATGCTGAAAAGGGAATATTACTTCTGCTGGAACAAGAGGAGAATGTCAGGGAAGGTATCAGAGACCGAGATATTTGAACTGGGCCTTGAAGGTTGTTGAGAAGAAATACAGAAAGCAAAGGAAAACATCTTAAACAAAAGAAACTATGAGAAAGAAGTTAGGGAGACATGAAAGAGAATGTATGGCTTATTTAAGCAACAGTGAGAAAGCTGGAGAGAGTAGAAGTGAATGGGTTACACAGGACAGAAGATGAGCAGAAAGAAGAGGCCACCTACAGGAATTTTCGGTGGAGAGAAAAGTGATAGAGAGGCAGAGAGGTAATCACCTGAGAAACTCTTGAAGAAAATATTTACTAGAGAAGAACACAAATAAAATCACCATTGTGATTATAAAGGATTGCAATATGGCGAGATTGAATTTATTTCGTATGGTCAGACTTAGGAAGGTGGATGGAACTTAAGGAGTGACCCAAAAATGGCCCAGGGATATTAATCGTATACAGGGTGGGGTGTTTAGAATTTAAAAGAAAATATCCCTTCTTTACGTGGTAAAATTAGCCCAGAGAGCTCAAGGAAGAAAGTCTTATCTACTGGATAAGGAACCCAGGCTTTCTCTTCCTCTTTGGGGACAGAACTTGACTTGATGGGCTTTTGGTGTAACCAGGTTTGAGGAAGGTGCCTCTGCCACTTCCTGAGGCCTTACACAACGCAATTCAACCTCAAAAGGGAACGCTAGCCCACAGAGAAACAGCCTGAAAAAGAAAACAAAACTAAAGCAGACGATGGACTTTAAAGGAAACGAGGCAGTGGATTTAAAGAGAGAGGCGATGGGCTGCAGACCATCAGTGGCATCCACTATCTGTTCCGGCATGAACAGAGGAGGTGAGCAATGGAACCGCTGCAAGACTATTCTCTAAATATCTGATTTGTCAGGAACCACAGAAATCATTCAGTCCAAAACCTCATTGGACAGACAGAGAAACTGAAGCCCGGACAGGTGATAGGACATGTAGAGCTAGGCCTGAAAACAACATGACAGTTGACACTTTTGCCAGGCTCTTTTACTTGTTATTATCTCAGTTTTCCTCAAGATAACACCGGGATGGAGGTGTTCTTTTCCCAATGAAACACTTAGTTCTAAAAAGCATTATAATGTTTTTGTTAACTACTGTTATAGATGTCTGGAATGGAATAATGCTTTCCTTTTTGATCCCATGGGTTACAAAAAAATATACCTTGAGAACAATCCCAAAATTTGTATGGAACCACAAAAGACCCCGAATAGCCAAAACAATCTTTAGAAAGAAGAACAAAGCTGGAGGTATCACACTCCCTGATTTCAAACTATATGCAAAGTTATAGTCATCAAAACAGTATGATATTGGCATAAAATCAGACACAGGTCAATGGAACGGAATAGAGAACCTAGAAATAAACCCACACGTATATGGCAAATAAATTTACAACAAAGGAGCTAAGAATATACAATGGGGAAAGGACAGTCTCTTCAGTAAATGGTGTTGGGAAACTGGACGGCCACATGCAAAAGAATAAACCTAGACTACTATCTTACACCATACACAATAATTAACTCAAAATGGATTAAAGACTTGAATGTAAAACCTAAAACTATAAGACCCACAGAAGAAAACATAGGTGGTAAGCACCTTAACATCAATCTTGGCAATGATTTTTTTGGATCTAACTCCAAACACAAAGGCAACAAAAACAGACATAAACAAGTGGACTGCATCAAACTGAAAAGGTTTTACACAGCAAAGGAAACCATCAACAAAACGGAAAAAATAATCTGCTGAACGGGAGAAGATATTTGCAAATCATATATCCAATAAGGAGTTAACCACAACATATAAGGAACTCACACAACTCAATAGCAAACAAACAATTAAAAAAACAAAAAACACTTAAACAACCTGATTAAAGAAATGGATCTGAACAGACATTTTTTTCCAAAACCAAAAAAACACCATACATATAGCTAACAGTGTAGGTACGTAGAGATGTTCAATATTACTAATCATCAGGGAAATGCAAATTAAAACTACAATGAGAGACTACCTTACACATGTCAGAATGGCTAAAACCAAAAACACAAGAAATATGTGTTGCAAGGATGTGTAAAAAAGGGAACCTTTGTGCACTGTTGGTAGGAATGCAACTTGGTGCAGCCACTATGGAAAACAGTATGGAGACGCCTCAAAAAATTAAAAATAGAACTGCCATATGATCCAGCAATTCCACTTCTGGGTATTTATGCGAAGAAAATGAAAACACTAATTTGAAAAGATATATGCACTCCCATGTTCATTGAAACATTACTTACAATAGCCAAGATATGGAAACATCCTAAATAAACTAAGTTTGTAGCAATGAATGAATGGATAAAGAAAATGCCGTGTGTCTGTGTGTACACATATGTGTACATATACATATCACATATATATTTTATATGACAAAATGCTGTTTAGCCATAAAAAATAATGAAATCTTGCCATTTGCAGCAACATGGATGAACCTTACAGTAAGTGAAATAAGTCAGACAGCGAAAGACAAATACCATATGATCTCACAAATATGGAATATCAAAAACCAAACTCCAAGCTCACAGATACAGAGAACAGATTGGTGGTTGCCAGAGGCAGGGAGTGGGGGGCAAGTGAAATGGGTTAAGGGGGTCAAAAGGTACAAACTTTCAGTTATGAAATAAATAAGTCATGGGGGCGCAATGTACATCACGGTCACTATAGTTACTAATATTTATAGTCAATAGTTAACATATTTGAAAGCTGCGAAGCGAGTAGATCTTAAAAGTATGGAGATGGATGTTAACTAGACTTATTGTGGTCATCATTTTGCGATACATACAAACATCAAATCATTATGTTGTACACCTGAAACTAATATAATGTTAATTATACCTCAATATTTTAAAAAAAAAATAAAAAAAAAATCACCTTGATGACTGGGGTTCTTCTGGGCAAATAACATAGACCAGTAAACAGTTTCTTAATACCTCCTCCCAACTGCCCTGCTCTCCTGAGTCTATGACCTTCCAATGTACTCGTTATTTGATAAAAATTATGCTATTTCAGTTCCTGTGCTGAGAATAGGAAACACAAATTTGAATCAGACAAGACCCTGGCTTTCAAGGAACTCCCAGTCTAGTAAGGTAGACATGGCAGTCAGTGATTATCTTTGAGTCAAAGACCTGGGTTCAAATCCTGAATCTACCCTTTACTGGCTAAGGCAAGTTACTTCCTTTGTTTAAACTCCATATTCCTTATCTGTGAAGTTGAGGACAATATCATTGGCATAATTCATAGAGTTACTTGTTAGCATTTGGTGAGATGATGTATTTAAAGCACCCAGAAGAATGTCTGATCCATAATATATGTGCCTACTATGTATTTACTGAATTAATGGCGTATATGAGAGTTCCCTTTTGGCAGAGAGAGGAGGAGAGAACCTACCCAGCGTTATGCTTTCCCTGGAACCTCTGAGGAAATATTGTTTGCCTGATCATACAGATTTCATCTTCCCCAGCTATCATGTATTAGAACCACAAACCCCAACCCAGCATTAAAAACCAGGAAGAGGAACCTGGCAGGTCCCACACAATGACTAGGGATGAAGGAAATAGCTGTCTGGTCTGACCAAGGTTGCAAAGGGAAGTCAGCAGTAGAGCAAAGTTTTCAAAAACCCAAGACCTGCAATCCTGCAAAGCAATTCGCCACATGCAATGCCTCCCAACTCTAGAGGCCCTTCCCTAGGCAGAAGAGCCTGTCCATGGGCCACTATAGGTTAGAACGAAAACCTGACAAACAGTAAAGCCCATACCTTACCCCACCTACAGCCTCCAAATCAAACTCTACAGAACAGTTTTAAAGCCACAGAAGAACAAGTTCTGCTATGTCTATTTTAAGCCTTTAGAGGAACAGTTCTGAGAAGAAAGAACTAAGTCTTCTGAGAAAATCTCAAACACTTAATTGAACACCTATCATGTGCCAGGCACCATTTTGAGTGCTTTCCATATACTAATGTCCTCCAAACAAATCTGCAACGGAGCTATTACTGTCCCAATTTTACAAAGGAAAAACTGTGTTTACAGAAATGTTGTGTAAGTCTGTGTTTACAGACTTGCCCAAAATCACACAGTGATGGAGCTGAAATCCATAAGCAAATTGGCCACGTCCACTTTAAAACCTTCCCTTTTTCCACTGAATCTCACACTTTATTCTAATAATGTGTCCGCATTAACCCATTTTACAAATGTGGAAACTGGAGAGTGATGTTCCTTTCTCAGGAACAAGTCAGTAAGTGGTAGAGCCACGGTTTGTACTCAGATCTTTTTATTTTTCTTTTCTTTTTTTTAATATTTTTTTAATCAGTTTCAGGTGCACAAAACAATGTAATAGTTAGACATTTATCATCTATATCCTTCACACAGTGACAACCCCCCTCCCCCCATCTACTATCCTTCTGACATCGCACACAGCCATTACATTTCCACTGTCTCTATTCCTAATGTTGTACACTGCTTCTTGTGTGTGTGTGTATGTATATATATATATATATATATATATATATATATATATATATATATATGTTGTAGTTGACATTCGTTATTCTTCAGCCTCAGCTTCAGGTGTACAGCACAGTGATCAGGCATCTACATCATCCCTGAGGTGGTCTCCCTAACGAGACAAGTGTCCATCGGATACCCTACAAAATCTTTACATTTGTACTCAGATCTTTTGACCTCAAATCTGTGCTCTTTCCACTACCCCCCATTTCCGCTCACATTGTGTCTTGTAGAGGGGTGTAGTGGAAATACACTTACCTGGGAGTCAGAAGTGCTGAGATGTAGTCCTGACTCTGTCACTAACTTATCGTATAATAATTGAGTTGGTTTTTTTTCTCTTGGCCTCAGTTTTCTCATTCATAAAACAAGGGTGTTGGATTGGATAACCCTTAGGTTCCCCTTCAGCTGGCACTCTAGGTTTTAATTAGTACCAAGTCTATGAGAAACAGTTTTTCTGGTTTCCTTGCCACCCAACAGTAACCCTCAAAAAGCAAAAAAGAAAAAATTAACTGTTATTTATAGTATAGATAAGGTGAGAAGAGCTCAGCACCACAGAGTTAAAGGTACCCATTCAATTTCATTCCTTCCTTCCTCAAACACCCTAAATATAAACACAGAAAAGGCGCCAAGCCACCTAATAACACAGGGTTGGCACATCCAGTAACTGGCGCGTCTGAACAACATTCCAAGTAGGCCTCGGAGTGAGGAGTGTGGCGTGGCCCTTCTTCCCCCTGCTGGATTCCCAACACTTGTATTCACCACACTCTCCCTAGGTTGGGACATCAGCTCTGCTTCACTTACAGCAGACCAGACTTACGACTTTCACTAAATCCCATCAGATGTAAGCAATTTACAAGTGACTTTTGACTAATAAATATTACAGGACAAAAAATGAAATGTAACCCCAGATGTAAGTTCTTCATGCCAAGAAATAGGAAGAGGGCAAGAAGGAGGCTACAAGTCTTTGGACAAATTAGTTCCCTGTCTTCGTTTCTTTTTCTTTTTTTAATGAATTGAGAAAATCAAAAGAAGGAATTTTTAGGACCACATCCAGCACAGATACTTAGACACATTTCCTAGAGGCCTCTCTGACTCCATTAGTCCTTCATTTATATGCAACACCCACTTCAGCTTAACCATGTTTGCAGTAAATTACCACTTGTTAATTAATGATCGTCCTTCAAGGTTATTTGTGGTTTTCTTTTTTTGAAGGAAAACTATTCATGTGAATGTGATATATGTGGGAGAAGTCAGAATTGCAACAGAAATAGGAAAAAGTATTTTTAAATGAAAAATAAAGCCTAATAGATGTCTCCATCTCACATGTTATAGACACATACAATTTCCAAATAACCAGAGATCTTTCCTCTTGGGAAACGTTTAAGTTATTTCATAGAGGACTAATTGTTGCTCCGAGTGCTGAATTATACATTATTTATAGTACACTTTCATAAGGAAAGCTGATATTTGCACACAACTAATACATATGGGCATTGTCAGAAACAAAATTATCACTGTTATGTCTTATTCAGTAAGTGGTACATGTTTTAATCAGCCTTAGAAATTCTAAAATAGATATCTGGATGTCTTAGTTTCTTTACATATATAAAGTAAGGGAGAGAGTCCAAACCAATCCTGAACACTTTCCCCACTCTAAATTAATAGGGATTTATAAGTATTCTATATTTAGAAAATGTGAAATATGTAAAAAAACAAAAATTAGGAGTAAGAGGGGGCATAGGGTTACAAATTTAAAAGACCTCACAAAAGAAAATAAGTAGTAAATTACACTGCCAAGACAGAACATAAAATATGTATGGTCACATCACCCTGAATATATATTAGTTATAAGAGCAGAAAGAAACCTCTATATCCCTGTGACAGCTGAAGTAAATAATTCATGTAACGCCCCCAGGATAAGGCTGCAGAGGCAAAAACCATTGCTCATTCAGTTAAACCAGAGTTGATCTGAATATGGTCAAAGACCAGAGACCTGAAACAATTGCTGAGAACAAGGGAATCGTCTGAGGAAAAAAGGCAGCCCTAGGGAACACATCTAGACATGTCCTCGGAATAAAGTTCAGAGTATGTTAGCCAAACATCATCATTTTCAGTAAATATTTACTTACTAATATGCTAAACGATGAACTGGACACTTCCACATACCTGTGTTCATTTAATTCTCCCAACACAGCAGTAGTGATATTCCCTATTTCATAGAAAAGAAGTTTGAAGCTCAAAGCAGTAAAGAGACCAGAATAAGAACCCAACCTCTGACAACAAGTTCAATGTACTTTCCACTGTATCCCTGTCATAACCCACCTCCTTCTTTATACAAGTCCCTCCCACACGCAGGATCCAGTCTCATATCTCACAACAATCCAGTGAGACAGACGTGCAAGATTTCTCATGAACTGACTCCTACCCACCCTCACGGTTTTGAAATGGATGCTGTTGGCTGCTTACCCAGCATCCATTCCCCTCTGCCTCCTTCCTAATATAACCCTGATTTTTATCAGATATTCATCCCTCAGCAGCTTATGCGACTAAGGCTGTTCTCAAATTCTAGTATGTCACCACAGTCATAATCATGGGGAGGGCTTGTCAAAATAGATTCCTCAGCCTCACACCCAGAGTCTGGCACAAGCCCTGAGAATGTGCGTGTTTAACAAGTTCCCAAGTGACCACAGTTGGAAAACTACTGCTGTCCCAAGGGAAAGCTGACCCCAAACCTAGCTCCAGGGCTAGGCTTTTAGTCTCCATCCAGATCGAACGTGGTAATCCCATTCTCCTTGCCGGTGGTTAGTTCAAGAGCTCAGGCTTAACCAATTGGCATCTGGCAAGTCCCGAAACTATTATAGTTCATGAATGGGCAAGTGGCCTCAGTTGTTCCAACTGGACTAAAGAGAATAATTTTTTTTTCCATTTTGGGAGATGAAGTCAATGTCTGTCTCTCTGCTTCTTATGCCTCTGTCTCTGTACACACACACACACACACACACACACACACACACACACACACGGCCTGACAATTAAGTTTGCAAACTGTTGCAATGATGTTGCTAATCTTTCTTGATATCAGAGGGATTATTCATTATGAATTTATACCAACTGGACAGTTAACCAAGTTTACTATTTGGAAGTGCTGAAAAGGCTGCATGAAAAAGTTAGACGACCTGAACTTTTCGCCAACAATTCATGGCTCTTGCATCATGGCAATGCACCAGCTCACATGGCACTGTCTGTGAGTGAGGGAGTTTTTAGCCAGTAAACAAATAAGTGTATTGGAACACCCTCTCTTCTCACCTGATCTGGCCCCCAGTGACTTCTTTCTTTATCGGAAGATAAAGGAAATATTGAAAGGAAGACATTTTGATGACATTCAGGACGTCAAGGGTAACATGACTAAAGTTCTAATAGCCATTCCAGAAAAAGAGTTCCAAAATTGCTTTGAAGGGTGAACTAGGCACTGGCGTCGGTGCATAGCTTCCCAAGGGGAGCACTTCGAAGGTGACCGTAGTGATATGCAGCAATGAGGTATGTAGCACTTTTTCTAGGATGAGTTCACGAACTTAATTCTCTGACCTTCGTATTCCATTGGTTAACAAGGAAACTTAGCTCCTTAACTATTCCTATCAGCCAATTTACCACCATGATGGAAGCCAGCTCAGAGATAAAAATAACACAAGAATGATATTAATGTCAATATGATTTAAGCCAAATTTGAGCTAGAAGTTCTGCTTACAGAATTTTAAATGATATACAATTTGGTACTAGAAAAGGGTACAAGCCACCTGAATACTTTCTATGGCGGAATCTGTAAACTGATTTGCTCTACACTATTCCAACCCCTTCCAGCTTTGGGTACTACAGATCTTGGAAAGCAACAACTGTATTTCCCAAACTCCCTTCTAAATGTGATTTAGGTTCTGTTAATCAGATGCTCTCACACTAGATACAGCTTTGGAATGAAATTAGACGAAGGGAGCGACAGGGCACAGGACGTCCCTTTCGCTGGAACAAACTGCAGCAGAAGCAGCATAGACTTACATCTAACAGCTGTAGCAACAGCTTCCTGATTCTGTGGCTTCTCGATCATGGCAGAAACAATAGCATCCTTGAGAGCTCAGTCTTTTAGTGCAGTTTGGGGAGCTAATTTTTGGAAGCTCAACCTGGGTCCACTACTTCTACTCTCCCAAAGACTCTCTAATCTCTCTGGTACCCTTTATTTACTACATCCTTTGTCCTTGAACTTGCTAGAGTAGATTCTGTTGCTTGCCCCTGTTATCATAATAAGAACCCTGACCTGTCCTACACTAAAGAGCACATGATATTCACTATAATATTCCCGTAATACCTGACTGTTTCATTCCACATCTTTGCATCAACTCTTCCTTCAATGTGGAATGCCCTCCCTCAAAATCATCCTATTTGCAAAAGTTACCTACTTCTTCCACGAAGAGATTTACATCAAGAGTAGTTAATCACAGAGGAAAGGAAGAAAATCAACTTGACAGAAAAGACTGAGCTCGGAAAGATGAGCACTGTGAGATCGGGCAGAGAAAGGGCGGGAAGGACAGGTGTGTTTCAAGCGTAAAGAACCACATTCACAAGGGCAATTAACGTGTCTCTTGCCACCAAAGACCTACCTTGCAAATCACAACTTCTTAGAGCTGAGAATGATGCCACAGTACAATGGTTTTTGTTCACTAAATTACTGTTAAATACAAGTGACTTTTACAGTCCGTTATCAGTAATCATTAAGCACTTATAACTGTGGAAAACAAATATCATACTAGGACCCCAGAGCAGAGTTCACAGACCCCCACTCTCGATGATTTACAACGTACAGGGAAACAGAGACATCTGAAAAGCTCAAGGACATGACACAAATATGATCATTCATATACACAACTGCAAAGAAAAGAAAGATTCAAGTCATTGGAGTATCTAAAAGGAGGTGTTATCCAGAGTAAATTTCCCAAAGAGAATTCATGAATTCACCAAATACTTACTGAGCATCTATTATGCGCTAAAAATTATTCTGGGTACTGAGGACACAGGGAAGCAAGCAAGCCGACAAGATCCTTGCTTTCTCAAGGCTGGGTTCTGTAGGAGAATTAGAAGCAAAGGTTTCAAGGACAGGGCTGTATAGTAAAGCACTGGTTATTAAGCTCTTTTTAGCTCCCCTACTGTGCAATAATAACAATGCTAGCTGACATGTATTGAGCACTTGTTATGTGCCAGAATCTGCTCAGTGCTTTACAATTATTACCCCATGTAATCCTAGTAACAAACCTATGAAGCAGGTACTATTATTCGTACCATTTTAAGGACAAGGAAACTAAAACTACAGAAGTAACTCCCCCCAGATCACATAATCAGGAAGTAGCAGGTGCCACGGGATTCAAAGTTACATCAGTGACAGAGGTTTTAACAAATATGCAATATTGAGAGGAGGACAAAATTATATTTCCATGAGATAGAGTTTTGTTAAAATGCGAGGCATGATTCCATTAATTAATTTGGAATGAGCTTTTTCATCTCTGAGTTCTTTTCTTCATCCCATAAAATGAGGGGTTAGACTCCCTAAGCTATGGTCACTTTCAGCTTCTGTTTCCATGGTTTCACAAACAATGTGGAAAGGTAGTCAGGTGCCTGGTTGAATAGTTGTTAGTGAAAATGTACTTTAAAGGCTGATACAGTACAGCTCTTATCCACCAGCTGGGACCCTGTGCTTCCATGCCTTCATTAAGGGGCACATTAGCATTATATTAATTGCTATAAACAGCTGTAGCACCAACCTCCAGCAGATAGACGGCGGGAGGCACCGAGAACAAAGGGAGAGCCAGGAAAGCAACGATTGGCTGACCTGGATTCCTTTAGGTCAGGCATGGCATTTGGTCCCTCTGCATTTCTAAGTTCTCATGAATGTGGATGCCCAGGCAGCAGCCCAAAACCTTCCTCATTTCCATCTCAATCTCCAGGAAGAATTACAATGAGAACAAGAGCTACTGAGGCAGACAACAGACGCTGAATATTAAAGTACACTGTAGGGAGGGGCTGGCAAAAGGAAGGATAAGAGAGGTTTTCCTTTCGGACCTAACAAAGTATTAAGTCAAATCCTCCTCACTCACCTGCCACACAAGCTCTGTACCAATCTTTTCAAGGAGCTTTTTCAAATCCCTTCAATTATTCACTTATTAGCTACCTCCTATGTACCAGACACTGAGCTAGACACCATAGGAATATAATGAATAAAGCACAATCCCCAAACTCTGAAAACACAATCTCATGGGGGAGTACATACGGAGGGTTTCTTGTTATCTGAGGATAACTAAACCCCAAAATGCCATTTAAGTTAACTTGCTAGGGACCAAAATTTCCTAGTAAATTTTTTTTAAAGTTCATTTGGCCTTTATCAAAATAAATATAAAACAAAATTTTGTAATTCTTAATTTAACAAAATTGAAGTTAACTGCCACTAAGGCAATTCTTAAAACAAAGAACATCTGTCACTTCACATTTGGCTTTCAACACACGCTGATAGGAGGATCAATTTTGTAAAAATATTCAAGAGCTTCACCAGTTTTTCTCCAGGGTCTCTCTTAATCCTTTGTTACTCAAATCATTGTCTTCTGAATCTCCGATTATGTCATTATTCACGGTAATGTTCCCTTCAACTTTAAACTGGTCTTCTAACTTTGCCTGAGCCTCATTTGTCAATTGTGTGTGTGTGTGTTTCAAGCCATTATCCAATAATCCGTCAAATTCATAAAATTCTTCCTGTTTTGCAAAAATTTCAGTTTCCATTTTAGAATATATTTGCATCGTGTTGTTAGACGTTAATCGTCCTACCATTAGAAGGGCACTTACTGACAGAGTGAAGAGGACAGAGCCCAGTGGTGAGCAGGGAGGGATGTGTGAGTGGGGACTAATTTTATAAGTGATCCGTTCCTATTGATAACAAATGAACTTTTATATATCTAATTATAGTGCAATGAATGGGGAGAGTGCTATGGAAACTCAAAGAATGTTTAATAAATATTTATGGAGTGACTAGATAAGTAAATTATTTTACTCAATCATTCAATACGTATGTATTGAGAGCCTACTATGTGCCAGATCTGTTTACGATCTGAGTGCATAGCAAGGAAAGAAACAAAGTACTACCCCGTCTTTGTCTATTTGGGCTGCTATAACAGAATACCATAGACTGGGGAGCTTACAAACAACAGAAATTTATTTCTCACAGTTCTGGAGGACGGGAAATATAAGATCAAAGCGCCAGACGAGTCAGTGTCTGGTGAGAACCCTCTTCCTGGTTCATAGATGGTTCTCTTGCTGTGTCCTCACATGGCAGAAGGGATAAGGGAGCTCTCGGGACCCTTTTGTAAGGACACTAATTCCGTTCATCAGGGCCCCAGCCTCATGACCTAATCAGCTACCTCCCAAAGGCCCCACCTCCAAATATTAGGCATTAGGATTTAATATATGATTTTGGAAGAGACACAAATATTCAGTCTATAGCATCCCCTTAAGGAATTTATAATCATGAATGGTGGATGAGAACTGGAAGTCTACATAGAAGAAATGCCTCTTAAAGAATGGATCTTAAAGAATGAAGAATTTTAATAGCATAAAGGAAAAAGGAACCCCAGCCTGAGGGCACAGAGTGATGTCACATATGAAAGTGAATGAGACTAAAAGTCTTTTTAGAGAGTCAAAGTAGCATCAGGAGGGATGAGGCTGAAGAGGTAGGTGGGGTCAAATTGTAAAGTTCACAAGATAACAAATTAATTTACATATTATCCTATAGGCAATGTGGACACACTGATAGCTTTTGGCAAAACGGTGAGAGGTTCAGAAAAATTACTCCGGGGGCGTGGGGGGTGGCCGGATGGCTCAGTTGGTTATAGCGTGAGCTCTCAACAGCAAGGTTGCCAGTTCAATTCCCACATGGCAATTGAATTGTCCCCCCTGCAACTAAGATTGAGGGCAGTAACTGGACTTGGAGCTGAGCTGCGCCCTCCACAACTAGATTGAAGGACAATGACTTGGAGCTGATGGGCCCTGGAAAAACACATTGTTTCCCAACATTCCCCAATAAAAAATAATAAATAAAATAAATAAAAAACTTACGTTTAAAAAAATCCTGGCAGAATAATGGGGCAGAAAGACTGGTGGCCAGAATACTAGTTAACTAATTAAGAGGTAATTAAAAGCTTAGAGAAAAGATGAAAAAAAGATGGCTATGATGTAAACCAGGACAGAGGGGATAGAAAAATAAAAACAAATTTGAAAAAACCTTCAGAGACAGAAACTGACAAGGCTCACTAACCCATTGGATGAATAATGCGAGCTCATTCATTCAGCGAACACGACACTCAACTGTTCCCGGCACCGTAGTAGGTGATGGGGTACAATTGTGAACAAAAGAAATATGATCTTTGCCTCCATGGAGCTGAAAATCTAGACATGTATATAACAAACAGCCAACTAAGTATAGAATTACACACCATTACAAATGCCATTACAGAAAATAACGTACTGTAAGAGGATAACAGAGGGATCCTCGTTAGATTAGGCAGATCCTGACTCACAGTAAATACTCCATATTTGTTTACTTAAAAAAGGAAAAGAGGGAAGGAGAGAGAAACCAGACTTGCGAAGAAGTCAAAACTGCAAAGAAGCAAACCAGGGGAGAAACACAGGTGTGAAGACCCTGAAGCAAGAAAGACTTTCCCAAACTTTGCAGAAATGCCCATCACGGAAGCACAGCCGCTGACAGTGGCACAAGAGGAAGTCAGAGAAACAAAAACAAGGGCCAGGTCATTCAGAACCTTATCAATCATGTTCAAGATGTTATATTTTCTCCTCAACAAAACAAAAAGCCTTTACAAAATGTAAGCAAAAGCTCAGTTAAAAGATCGCGTCCTATAGTATGCCAGGGTACAGATGGTGGTGCTTAGATGAGAGAGGTGACAGCAGAGATGGGGAGAAGAAGATAGATGCATTCAAGAAATACGTAAGTAAAATTGACAAGATTGAGGGTAGAGCACAAATGGCAGGTAAGAAAGTAGGAGGCGTCAGGGATCAATCTTAAAGTTCTGGTTTGAGCAAGTAGGGAAATGAAGATGCCCCTTACTGAGACAAAATAAGTAGGGCAGGACCCGATTTGTGGAAAAGATCAAGAACGCGGTTTCAGAGAACATTAAGTAGGAGATGTTAAGACCTCAAAGTGGAAAGAAATATCAAGTGGACAATTGGATATATGGGTCTAGAGGTAAGAAGTTTAGGCTAGAGATAACTGGAAAATAGGTGTTTATATATCTATAGTATATATAATATATATAATATATATAATATATATGATATTTAAAGTCAGGACAATGAATGAGATCAAGTAGGAAAAGAGTATAGTGTAAGAGGAAAAAGAGTCTCTCTCCCTTAAAGAATTCCCACATTTAAAATCAAGGTAGAAAAAGTCAACAAAATAAACTGAAGAGTGGTCAGAGGTAGGAGGCAAACAAGAAAAGTGGTATCACAGAAGGGAAAAGAAAGACATTTTAAAGAGGGCGTAATCAAGAATAGCAAATATACTGAGAGGTCCAGTAGATGAAAAGGAAAAGGAAATTCCATGGCTGCTAACATCACAAAAAGAGAGACGTCCAGGCATTCATGACAAGCCGCACGATGAAAGAACACACGGATACCTAAGAAGTGGCCATGAAAACAAAACAAAAACGTGGATCTGATCAAGCCTCTAGATACTAACTTACAAGTAACATAGAGGACCAAGGAACTTGTTAAACTATAACAGGAAAATGAAAAATCCAGACAGTGGGAAACTCCAGGACAAACAATGTGGTTTCTTCAACAAGTAAACTGATGGGGGGAAAAAGAGATTGAGATGGAATTTAGAGATTAAGAGACACAAAAGACGTCAATCTCTGTGTTGCCCTTATCTGGATTCTGTTTCATAGTGTTAAGGAAAAATATGACATTTGAATCACAACTGAATATGATGATATTAAGAGATTATGGTGGGGAGGGATATGTGGCCTTGGTTTGGGGGGTTTGTTTGCTTCTATTTGTTCTGAGTAGATTTGACACTGTGAGGGTCATTACTGGCCTTCCCGGGAGCAGTCCTGACGAGGCAGAGGGGTAGGAGTGGAGTGGAGCAGGCTGCCAAGTAAACAGGAGGTAAGGAGCTGGAAGCAGAGGTTGTAAACAGCTATCTAAATAAGACTGGCTTTGAAGGAGAGCAAAGACAGGGTTTAGCTGGAACCTGACACGGGATCTCAGGAATGCTTCCGATTGGTGGGAGAGGGGGAAATTGTTTTCCTTTAAACAGAATATTTGAATGCTGCTTATGATAACTCATTAGAAAGCAATGAAGTGAGGTTTCTAAGAGGGGCCATGGGAAGGAATCTAAAAGCCTGTGAAGGAGCAGACCTCTCCTTGAATCACTTTCTTCACTGTAAAGGAAGGGGCAAAGGCAAACATGGATGTAAACCCAACAGACTCTTAGATTTAGTAGTAGGACTATTACCTTCAATTTTACCTGTGATACATGAGGCAAAGTCTGGGGTACGGAGGGAGGTGAGGAGAAGTGACAGGTGGAGACTGAGGGCAGAATATAAGCTAACCCTGAAGAAAAGCAGCTACTTACAGGGCTAGAAAACAGAGGGAGAAAAGCAGGTTTGTGGAAATGGGAAGTGAGTTTGTTGAATAGACCAACTCCCCACGACACTATTTTTTTTTTAAAAGGGGTTGTGGTGGAATTTTCCGTTTGAAAATATTAAGAGCCCATTAGATCTTTGTGCCCCTTAACCCAGTCTTTCCACCCATGGGAATTTATTCTAAAGAAATAATTTTTGAAAGGAGAAAACTATATGTTGTGTTATAGATAACATTACAGTGTAATTTATAACAGAAAAAGAAAAACCTAAATGATTGCAATGGTAAGTTTTGTGTGTCAGCTAGGCTAGCCTATGGCATCGTTATTGAATCAAACAATAATCTAGGTGCTGCTGTGAAGGTACTTTGTAGATGTGGGACACATCTATAATCAGTTGATTTTAAATAAAGGAGATTGTCATTCATAAAGTGGGTAGGCACCATCCAATCAGTTGAAAGGCCTCAAGCACATAACCAAGATTTCCCTGAGAAAGAATTCTACTCATGAAGTTACTCTGGTAGAACAGATACAATGGTTTTAGGCATATAATGGAATATCATGTTAAATTGTATATTGAACACTAAGAAGCAACATGAAGAAACATTTATAGGTCAAGAAAAACGGGCAAACAACTTAGGTCTCCATTGTGATTACAACTATGTAAATATGTACGTTTATATGTAAGAAAAAAGGAAACAAGAAAAAGAAGAAAGGAAACAAAAGAGTTTATTCATTAGAATGATGGAATCATGACTGAATTTCAAATGTATTAATAGTGTTACAAAACAGTTTGTGAAACAGAGCTCTGCTCTTTCTAGTGGAAGAAAGTACTTTATATATATTGAGCTTTATCAGAATTATGTGGCATTTTACAGAAGCTCATACTAATTTAAAAGAAACTGCCTGTTTTGAAATGTTGCCTTGGATAAGCACTAAAATGAAGGGACCCTCAAATATGCCTACAAGAGCCTCAATCCAATGCCATTTTTCAGTAATGTGTAATTCCTCAACTCACATGCAATGAAGACTGACCTAGAATAACAAAGTAGCTGGGGATCGGGGAATTTTACACATCCTTCGTCGAAGGGCATGACTGCAGCTTTGACTCAGAGATATTTGCACTGGGTAGCTAAATATTTAGCAGAGTGAGGTCTCATCTCTCCTCTCTCACAACACCAGACATTGAAAGGATTCTTGTTATGTTTGTTGAACTTGAGAAAAATCAAGCAAGTGTTCTTCATAACGAAATCATATGGACCTCAGTGTGAATGCCAGCTCCACTTTCACTCATTCAATCAATATTCAAAAAATATTTTTTGAGTGCCTACTATATGCTAGGAAGTGTGAATAAAACATTGAGCAAAAAAAAAAGAAAACAACTTTATTTTCAAGAAAAGTGTACTGTGTTAAAACTCATTCCCTTTACAGTGCCAGGCCTGAACGAGAAATGGTTCTCTGGAGCTTAGGGTATAATAGGGTAGACACACATCAATCAAACAATGCCATAGCATATTGGGTAAGATTGTGGTTCCATGTAAACAAGTAATGATATGAATGCTGGCTAAAGTGTTTAAGGGTGACGTATAACGATATCTGCAATTTATTCTGAAATATGCTTCAAAAAAAGATGGATCGATGAATAGATTAAGGAATAAATGCAATAAAGCAAATACAGCAAAAAATTATGGAATCTAAACAATGAGTATATCGGTGCTCACTGTACATACTCCCCTCCCAGTATTTTATTATAAAGAATTTTTAAAAACGCAAAAAAAATTGAAAGAAGTAGGGTGAAACAGTTTCAAGAGGAGTCAGCCTACAGGAGGGTTGTTTTTTTTTTCCTTTAATGAAAAATTCAATCTTTGACCAACAGTTCCAATTAGATATCATAGATACCTAGAGGCAATCTCAAAACCACTTGAAAACTTGGATTAATCAATTTATTCATCAATATTTATTTGCTTATTTTAGCTGACAATGACAGAAAACATTCTACACTCAACACACTGCTAAAAGTGCTGGTTCACCCCCTCATTCTGGCACTACTGAGGTGGGGGGGGAGAGGAAAGGGGTCAAGTAGTCACCAATCAACTTCATCTATAAAATCAGATTTAATCCCTCCTCAGACTCTCAGGAGTAACTAGAATATTGCACAGGATAGCACGCCAACTTCACCTTGTACCATTCACTCTTACTCCTTATGCGCCAGACTTAACAGCCTTTTTTCAGTTCCTCTAAGTTGAGCAAACCAGCGGTATCCAATAGAAATACAATGCAAGCCACTAGCATGAACCACATATGTAATCTTAAATTTCTCTAATAGCTATATTTTTAAAAGTTAAAAAAGCAGGTGAAATTAATTTGAAAATATATTTTAACTCAATTTATCCAAAACATTGACATTTCAATACATAATCAATCTAAAAAGTTAATTTATATTCTTTTTTCGTACTAAGTCTTCAGAACCTGATATGTATTTTACACTTACAGCGTATCGATATATGAACTAGCCGCATTTCAAGTGCTCAACAGCCACACTGACTGGTAGCTACCATGTTGAACAGAATAGCTCTAAACTTTTATCTGCTTTCAGGGTCTTTGTGCATTTAAAATGTCCCCTCTGCCTGGATTTTCTGCATGACTAATATCCACTTCTCTTGCATTTCTTAGTTTAAAAACATCATCTCCTCAGTGAGGCCTTCACCTTATTACTCCAAAATTCTCTACATGAGTCCTTTATGACTTTTGTAGGACTTAGCAAAACCTGCAACTGTTTATTTGTACATTTAATGCTTTTGTCTGTATTCCTTTCTGGAATGTAAGCTTAGTAAGAGAAAGAACAAGGGCCATTTCTGTAATGTTTATAATTGTATCCTTATTTGTACATTGCTTGACACATAGGAAGCAAGCAATAAATATTTGTAATTAAGGAATAAACAGAAGCACGAGAGAGATGTATTGGTTTTGTACACTACAAGTGAACGTGTGTGTCTTGCCCCTACTCTACCAGCCCACAAATCAGAACATACTCATCAGCCATTCCCGGCTGGCCTGGGGCATTTACAAAGTAGTCAACTTCAGACAACTCTCAGGCAAGTGGCAATGGATAGAAACATGATTTTTTTTAAGAGAGCAAGCTATCAATAGATTTTACCATTCTTCAAGAAACCAGGAATTTTTTAAAACTCAAGGGAAAATGAAAGAAGTGAAGGCAGGGCCCAAATGATCAGGAGCCAATACCAAATTTGGGAGAAGGTATGGATTAAAGATTCCAATTTGCAAATTCCCAGCTATGTTTTGTCATGGACAAGCCACTTCTCTTCATCTGTAAAAATGTGATGCCTTAAGGATAGAATTAAATTGAATGTGATTGTATATAAAAGTGTTGAAAACAATAAATACTAAATCTGTATTAATTGTCTCTATGCTGCTCAGGAAGCTTTGATTTCAAAAGTCTACCATTATGAATTTTTGCCCATTGCTCATATGGCTTTTTTGCTTTGTTTTAAGTTACTTTGCAGAATATATATAGAAAACTTCTTGAACTAATCAAACAAAATCTACCCTGACACAAAATAAAAATGATAGATGCTGGACCGGTCAAAGTCCAGATGGCAAAATAATCTTAAATGGAAAAAAATGTTATAGGGCCGGCCCGATGGATCAGGTGGTTGGAGCTCCGTGCTCCTAACACCAAAGGCTGCCAGTTCGATTCCCACGTGGGCCAGTGGGCTCTCAACCACAAGGTTGCTGGTTCAAGTCCCACAAGGGATGGTGGGCTCCACCTCCTGCAACTAACAGCAACTGGACCTGGAGCTGAACTGCATCCTCCACAACTAAGATTGAAACGACAACTTGACTTAGAAAAAATCCTGGAAGTACACACTGCTCCCCAATAAAGTCCTGTTCCCCTTCCCCAATAAAATATTTAAAAAGAAAATAATGTTATAATATCTCCAGCAGATGACAGGGAGACTAAGATTCCTCCCAACTATACCAGGCCCCTTTCCTCCCATCCTCCAACCTGGAAATTTAAATTTTGCTCCTCTAGTCCACTGAGAATTCTTTCCATAGTGAAACACTGTTACTAATGGACTATGCCTTAGTGTATTACTGGGAAAGGGTGAGAGCAGGAAGTTGGAGAGAAAGGAAAAAAATCAGTCATAAAATATTTGAACTGGGAAGTCGGCATCAAATTTAATACACCTATATGACAGCTAATGAAAACTGAGGCTCAGGCTGGTTAAGTGACTTGCCATGGTCACAAAGTAATAATCATAAAAATGTCTTCGAGGTGGACAGGTGGCTCAGTTGGTTAGAGCGCGAGCTCTGGGCAATGGGGCAGCTGGCTCGATTCCCACATGGGCCAGTGAGCGGCGCCCTCTGCAACTAGAATGAAGTCAGTGAGCTGCTGCTCAGCTCCTGGGTGGCCAGATGGCTGAGCAGGTTGGAGCGCGTCCTCTCATCCGCAAGGTTGCCGGTTCAACTCCTGCAAGGGATGGTGGGCTGCGCCCCCTACAACAACGGCAACTGAACCTGGAGCTGAGCTGCGCCCTCCACAACTAAGATTGAAAGGACAACAACTTGACTTGGAAAAGTCCTGGAAGTACACACTGTTCCCCAATAAAGTCCTGTTCCCCTTCCCCTCCCAAAAGTCTTCAAATCCCAGCTTGATCGCTGTGCTCCTAAATTTCCTCATCTATAAAGTGAATATAAATCTATAAAATGATTATTTTGAGGTGTAAATGAAAAATCAAATGTAAAGTGTAAATTGTAAAAGTCTTCAATGAAAGGTCAGTTGTAATGAGGCTGATGATGTTGATTGGTTCATCCCATTTATTCCCAACAGTGAAGCTGGCGGAAGGAGTTACTTGGAAAACAGGGGGATCACGTCCCAAACTCATTTTTTCAAAAAGATTATAAAGAAATAGATGAAATGCTACTACTAGTTATCGTTCTACAATAAAACTCTGATGGATTTATTGGGTTTGGGTTTATTTTTTTAACCTTTTATTCTTTTGCAGTCTCCAAATTTTCTATAAGAATGCTGTATTGCTTTCATGATAAAAGAAACAAAAGCATATGTAAAACAAACAAGGCGATTTGTGTAAGGACACTCAAATTGGAAGAGCAACTATGTGACAATATTTTAGCTCACTGGGCCCTGGTTACCAACACCTGGAGAAAAACATCTACTTCAGGAATTAAGGAAAATCCGAGGCAAGGGCCACAATTTCTTAGAACTAAAAGCACTGTCATAGGCCACTTAATCCAAACTCCCAACGTATAGGCAACGTCAGCGAAGCACTTCACAGCTTACACATTGCTGTGCATCTATCAGGAGCTCATCGGATCCTCACAGCCCTATACAGGTACAGAACAGCTATGGCGCAATGGAAGCCTCAGCTCAAGACTCAGAAGGACGTGGCTTCACATCACTAGTGGTGCTGTACAGCCTCAGGCAATTCAATTAACCTGTTTTCCATAAAATGGAGATAAAACAATATGTCCTAGCTAACCCCAGGAGTTGTTGAAAGAATAAAGTGAGGTAATATCAGTGAAAGTACTTTGTATAGTACACAAAAGGCCTTTCATCATATGAGCTTGCCCTCCTCTCTGCTCTTCCCACTCCCCACCTTGCATCTATCCTCTAAGTGACTAAACTAGTCAGGGTTCCCCAAACATGCTCTCAAGCCTTCTAGCCCGCCTCCTGCACTCTCCTTCAGGAAGGTCTTCCCTCCCGCCTCTCTTCCTACCCTCCCCCCACTGTACTTGGTTAACCCTGGCTTACCTCTCAGAACCCAACTTAGGTGTCACTTTCGTTAAGACTTGCCAGGCCACCCCCATTTCATGTGGAGTAGTAGATGCCTTTTCTCTGTCTTCACACGGTAACAACATATGTCTACCTCCATGTTTCATTTTTGTCTCCGTATAGTATTATTGTCTATGAACATACCTGTTTCTCAAGTGTAAACTTAAAGGTAGGGACCAGGTATGAGTCACCTGTGTCTTCAAGGCCCATGACAGTGCCTGATGCGTAATGTGTGCTTAGGAAATTAACTTTAAATGAACATTAAATCATTAGTTTTTATATAATAAGCACATAAAACATCGATAGAAAAATAATATAAGGCAGTACTTCTCAACCTTGACTGTGTATCAGAATCACCTATAAACCTTCAAAAACAGAGATTCCAAGAGATTTTGGTTAAGTAGGCTTGAGCTAGAGCACAGGCAACTTTTTTTAACATCTTCACATGTAGTTCACACGCGTGGCCAAAATTAAAAATGACTGCTATACATAATAGTAGTCATAAAGTTACAAGTCTATTTAACATCTTTGTACCTTACTATGGTATAATTCATTTTCACATATTAATACATTCTTAATCTTTACAACAACTCTGTGACTTAGGTATTATTTCTTTTTTCCAAATGAAGAAAGAAAGATAAAAATAAGTTACGTCCAAGTAGGTCTTTGCCCTTCTTCAAATTTAGTGCTCTTCCTTCTACATCTATCTCCTTCCCAAGAAAGCGATAGCTAATACTGCAGCAGTACACAAAGTGCTCCGGGGACAAGCATTCAAAGGAGGAGGACATTAATCAACCCCCGCTTTGTGGGAATCAGAGAACGAATAGGGAAAGCTGGGCCTTGAAGATACAGGCAGGCAGAAAAGGGTGGAAGCCACACATATATTGTCACTGTCATTGACCATCCCCAAAGATTCAAAAGGCAGATATTATAAAGGAGGAAAACGTTCTTGCCAGCCTCAGTTGGTACTTCATCTGAAAGGGACAAAGACATTGGAAGTAGAAAAGTAGAAGACGAAAGCCCCATAAGCAAAAATAAATTTCCCAATGCTGCATGCAAATTAGCTCACCCTGAGTCCATGAATAAGAGCAAAGACATAACGGATTTTTTATAACTAAGACTTAGACCAATTTTAGAGAATGAATCAATACCAAACAAAATCTTGTTAAGGAGGGATCAATGAACCTCCGGCTCTTTCTAGACTTATTAGTCCACTATTCCTAGAGGAGATGTCTGTAGGATTCTAGCACATAGGTGATTTCCCCCATCTCAAAGACTAGAAGGATGGGAGGCAGAGGAAGTTACTCAGGAGAGAGAAGGCTTAACAAAGAGTAGAAAAATGTATTACGTTATGTTAATAAACTTATGATGGCAAAGGGAAATGAATATTCAGGCACAAGTGCATCAGAATACTGGATACAGTCTGATCTCTCAGCTTCAGTAGAGAAGTGTTATTTGTAAGTCTGCAATATCATGACGGTCTGAAGATGTTTTTTTTTTCTTTCTTTTTTTTTGCTGGACTTCAGTCAGGATTTTCTTAGGCAGAAGAGGCTAAAGAGATTAGGAAGCAATCCAAAAGGACATTTCTAGTGCCCCACAGTTCAGATTGATAGAGTTTAAAAGGCAGTATGATACAGTGGTAGAAGTACTACATTTAGATTCAAAACAATGTAGTTTTAAACCGATATTTAGTCATGTGCTAATAATGTGCCTTTGAGCAAGCCAAAACTTCCAAGATCCTGTCTCCTAACTCCTGTAAATGGAAATAAATACCTATCTCACAGGGCTGTTATAAAGACTGAACAAAAACACCAGCACAAGATGTTCTTTTCCCCTGTATGAAAGATAAATGTAAATGTATGTAAATCTGTCTTCCCCAATCTTTCTATGCACAAAAAAAGAGAGCAGGCTAAATGAGGAACATTTTTATTTTAACTCTCATAGCAATATACTTGCAAAACATTCCTATACCCTCCATACGGAAAAATTACAGCACCCCGATAATGAACAGAACACATAACAGCTGGTATCAGGTGTGTATACACTGAAATTGAGGTCTGCGACTTACTTTCAGAAAAACCCTGAACAAGTTCCCTTTGCCAATCTAAGCCTCAACCTCCTTAGCCACAAAAGAGAGACAGCACCAGTCACCTTACATGTTTATTTTGAAGATTGGAGAAAACATCTCACATAGTGTTTGGTACATAGCAGGTGTTCAATAATGTAAGCGACTATTAACAAGTTTACCACCAGGTGACAAATAGCTAAGAAATTGTACTTTGAAAAGTTTCCTTTTAGTCACCATTTTATCTAGTTGCTTCATAACCCTGTAAGCTAGTCATACCAACAGTTACTATCCCCATTTTACAGTTAGGAGGAAAGGCACAGAGATAACATTACTTCCACAAGGTCATGCAGTAATATAGAAACTAAATTAAGGTCTCCTGCCTTTCTCCTGGTTTCATTATTCCCCACCCACCCACCTCAAATTACAACACTGGTCTTTAGAAGTTAAAATGACATCTATGAAACAGTATATTCTTTTGATAACCTTACACTTCTCTCTTTACTATAAAAAAAAAAAAAAAAGAAAAGATTCCCCCTACTTTCTGGTTATGATTAGAAAGATAAAAAAGGGAGAAAGGAAAATTCATTAAAACCGAATTGAGAATTCTCTCAGATTGGCAATTGCTGATGCTACTTTGATTTTTGTTTTCCTTTTCCCCAACAAAGCCGTCAACTTCTTAATTAAAATTTTTTAAAGTCTGCTTATCAAAATGATGCTTGTTTAATAAACTATTCCTAATCGACGGGGGTGAATTAGAAAGACAGCTTTCTCCCATGTTTATGAGTATACATCACTTTTTTTCTCTTCATTTTATCCCTTCATTTCAGGATTTATCACACCATGTTGTGATATCTTTAACGCCTTAAAGACCTGAACTGCATCCTATGTATATCTGAACATCCTGTCCCAGCATGGAGCCTGGCACATGGTAGGGAAGGACTCAATAAATGTTTATAAATAAATGTATGAACAAATGAAGTCAATCTCCCAGAGGGCATTGAGGAAAAGAGAGAACTGGATATGGTATCTTAGGGCTAATAAGAAAGTGAAAGAAAAAAATTTTAAGAGCTTCATAAGGAAGAAAAACCTTTGTGTGGAGTCAAACAGGCCCTTGTACGGCATTGAGTATCACTAGAGAAAGACAAAACCACAGGAGATCCGGAAGAGACAGTTTCAAGTTAAAAGGCTCAGAAGTTAGGGTGCTTAGTTAGACTTGCAAAACCAAGTTGCAAATTCCCAAGAAACAATCCTGGCCTAGGATATTTCAACAGCAGTTTTCAGGTCTTGGCTAGAAGAACAAAAGCCGAAAACTCCTGCAGGCGTTGGTGGAGAAAGACAGATGTAAAAGGGAAGAAAAGCTCAGTCTAAAATAAATCCCAAAAAATGTTAGAATCCACTTGAATTTCCATATTGGAGTGTGGTTCCTCTTTATGCTGAGAACTATTCTTGAATAAAATCCCAACGTAGCAGCTGGCAGTAAATGGGACTAAATCATCTCATATTATTCATTCAACAAATATTTGAGTGCCTGATACATGCAGTTACTATTTTAAGCACTGGGATTCAAGTAGTGGACAGAATTCTCTGCTCTCAGGAAGCTTTCACTCTAGTGGCAAAAGACAGATGGAACGGAATAGAATGTCAGGCAGTAAATGCTCTGATACAGAAGGAAGAAAAAGAAGGAAGAGCGGAAGGGAGCTGGCAAGGAGCTGGTTTTATCAAAAGCAGATCTTTTAACCCAACAGTTTTCCAACTTTAGCAAGTGTCAGAATCACCTGGAGGGCTTGTTAAAGCAGGGGTTTTAGGGCCCCAACCCCGAATTTTTCATTTGCAGGTCTAGGACGGAACAAATAATTTGCAGTTCTAACAAATTTCCAGATTATGTTGATGCGGTTGGTGCTGAGCTCACACTTAGAGCTAATTGTTCTAACCCAAAGGCTTGGGTATCCTCTATCTCATGGGCCTCGGCTTGCTTCTTCATTCACACATTCACACATTCATTCTTTTCAAACACTTATGTAGTGCAAGAACTTTGCTAGGCACTAAACCTAAACAGATCCTGCCCTCAAGAAATTCAAAGGTTAACTAATGGAAAAGACAGGCACAAATCAAATAATTGCAGTGCAGTTATTGCTATAAGAGTGGTACGTGCAAGAGCCAAAGAATGGAAGAGCAACTCATCCTATGGAAGTCACAGGAAGAGAGACTAAGGGACTGCTTCTCAGAGGTCCAACAAGCACTTCTCCACAGGAAGGTAGGGAGTCGGGAGACCTGCATTCCAGGCAGAAAGAACAGAACTAGCAAAAGCAGAGATGAGAAAGAGTACGGCAGGGGAGTTACAGAAAAGTGAGGCTGCAAAGGTGGGCAGCAATCTGATCTCTGAGAGCTTCTTATTCTGTTTAGAGTTTGAAAATGTATCTTTAGGACTAGTTGAGGTAGGGAGAAATGATGTGAAGGGTTTTGTTTTACAAAGATCTCTCTGGATACAGACTACTCTCCTTCCAGAAAGCCCTGCTTCCTCCAAGCTTAGCACAGGGCCTCAGAACATGTGCTTGGTACATGCGTATTCAATTGAATTAAACAAGCCTTTACCAAGTGCTGTCTTATGGATGAGAGGCAGGTCACCACCTTCCCTTTGGACTCACTTTGGCCAGGACCAAAAGACTGGTAAAACAGGTCTAGCGGCCGCAATTATTGCACACTGCTCCCTGGATAGCTGGAGTCCCCCAGAGATTAGGGCAGGCTTCCATTGTTTACATGTCTACCTCACCCACTAGACTTTGAGCTCTTTGAAGACAGGGAATGTCTTAATAGACTCTGAATCCCCATAGCCCTAGAAAACCTGAAACACAGCAGCGCTCCACACTCCAGTAATATTGGGTAAATGAAAGACTGGATAAGCAAATTTACCAGATAGACCCATGAGCTCACACAGGTAAGGATACGAATAAGCTTCAGGGAATGTTTCAGGGTCCATGTCCCCAAAACCCTTTTTGAATCGAGTTTCTAGTTGAGATGAGGTGCATTTCATATGCACCTGAGGATTTCCCAAACAGGAACAAAAAAAGTTACAAGTGCTGTGGTAAATCCTACAGGCCTCTGAGAGCCCCAGTGAGAAGTCGGTTTTGCCTGATTAGAGTTTGGGGGTGTTTGCTAGCAACGATTTCGCAGTGGGGCGAAGAGAGAGGAAATCTTCAGTGGAGTCTTGAAAGCTGAGTAAGTGCTTGATACCTGCCTGTTTCTAGGGCATAAAAGCAAACTCCTGGAACTTTAAGGCTGGAAGTGACCTGCTCAAGGTCACACAGGAAGTAGGTAAAGTCACAAGGTAAGACCAATGAGGCATCTGTGTACTGTTGCCTCCTGCTTTCCCCTGACAAAGTTGAGAGCGCCCAAAGACAGTAAGCAAACTAAAGATTTTTCTCAGGAACAATTCTTAAAGGCTAAACTAATGAATTCGAATTTTTATTGATAACCATAGTACAACCTTTCACAGTTCCGGGGGTGGGGGTGGGGAACCTACGCCAGTCACCCAAAGGGTTTCACAAACAACAAGCACTTTGCTCCCAACATCCAAAACTTCTCAAGCATTCTTCCAAAAACATTCCCACCAATGCTGGCTGAGAAAATATTCAAGACAGTAAAGGTTGCAACAATCATGTCTTTTGAAAGGGAATAATGAACATAACAATAGCTCTATCCTTTCCCTGTTTTTAACTCCACAAGTTAGAGTATTCCCGGGGTGGGGGAGGGACTGCAGAAGTCAGGCTCTATCCTATAGTATTTTTCAAGAAGTTGGACCCTACAGGTGATTCCTCCCTCCCGGACAGGGGTGCTTGTTCCAAGCAGAACGAATCGGACGCCGCTTTGCTTAGGCTTCCCCATCGCCGGCCAAGGTTAGCGCAGGAGGACCGCTAAGTTCAGGACGGAGTCGCTCCCAGACTGGGATCTGTGGAGTCTCCCGGCCTCGCCCCAGCCTCTGTCCTCTCCCGGGTCCCTGGGGTCTCCTGGGTCCCCCAGCGTGAGACCCGCGGCCGCGAGGGTGAGCGCACACGGAGCCTTTGTTGGTCGGACGGGAACGGCCAACCTCGCGGGTCGACGCCCCCGCTCGTCTCACCTGGCGCCCTCGGCCGCCCGCCCCACCCCGCCTCGGGAATGAATGGGGCCCAGGCCCCCGCACCCCGCACCCCAGCCTGGCAGCCTGAGACGCCAGCGGTACCCGCAGGCGGCCGGCTCTCACCTTCCGCGCTCGCCCGGCTCGACTGGGCTCCTCCTCCTCCTCCACCCGGGTGGCAGCGGCCGAGCCCGGGAGTGAGCGCGCGAGTGTGCGCGACGGGCCGCTTCACTTTCTCCCTCCCGCCGCCGCCGCGGCGCGCTCGGCGCCTCCCCCACCCCGCTTGGGCTGGGGCCGGGGAGTCCCCTCAGGACGAGGGGGTGGGGTGTCAGCGCCGGGGAAGGGGGAAGGGAAGGAGCCAGGCGACGCGGGGAAGGGGGTGCTGTGGGGGGCGGGGACGTGAGAGGGCTCGGGCAGCCTCCCGGGGAGGAGGTGGGGCGAAGACAGTTCTTCGAGGGGATCTCGGCAGAGTGGGGCTCCGTGAAAGAGGGGATGAGAGTCTACAGGAAAGCGTCCGTGGGGTAAGACCGCAGAGCCGGCGAGGGAGGGAGGCGGCGGGGAGGGAGTGAGCGAGGGAAGCCGTGAGGGTCGTCTACTGCCTGCTGGCACCTTGGGCTCCAGCTGCAGCCGCACGCCCGCCCGCAGCCGCTCTATTGTACGCCGCGGGGCCTGGCGGGACAGCCTCTCCCACCGGCCCGGCCCCGGCCCCCGCCCCCTTCCCGGCGAGGCAGCGGCGCTGGCAGAGCCCGCCCGCCCCGCCTCCCGCAGGTGGGAGGGGGCGGGGAGGCCAGGGCAGACCCACGTGAGTACTGCCAACCCAGGCGTAGGGGAAGGCGAGCTTCTGGGATGACGTCATCGGTGCATGACGCCAGAGGCTGGGGAATCACCCCGAGGCCGCATGACGTCATTGCACCAGCGGCTCTTCTCAGGTCCGGCGGTCTACAGCTGCAGGCTCCTTTGGCATCGCCTTTCTCCTGGAAGATTTTGGGACGATTTCTGGGGGCGTTAATGGTGCAGGAAAAGTCCCAAAAGATGGCTAACCCCCTGGTCCTGTGGTCCCCTTCAGGTTACAAAGCACCACCGCATATGCTAGATCATTGCCAAGAGCGAAATTTGAAAACCACCCCATCTCCTATGACCTCAGAGCCAAACATTTATTATACTATTTGGAGTGGAGAGGAGATAAAGAAATACTGTACTAATGGAGGTTTGAACTATCTTGTACTGAGGTTTAAAAAATGGGTTTCCTTTCTCGGTTTTCTCCGACCACGGAGGATACATTCAACCCAAACCTTTCCCCGGAGCTCAGATTCTGTGTTTCCCCATGCTTCCTGGCAGCGTCATTTACACTTCAGGTACCTCAAATTCCACGTGTCCAAAACGGAAACCTTGGTGACTAAGGGTCTGGAATCAGACTGTCCTGCTTCAAGTCCCAGCTGTACAAATGCTAGTGATAGGACTTGAACATTTCTAAGCCACAATTTCTCCATAATCAGTACTACCTGTGTACCTAAATTTGATCTCTCCAAGCCTCAGTTTTACAATAATAATAATAACTACAATTTAGCACTCATGAAACCGTTTGGAATGTTGACCATACCTATTACCAATTTCACCCAAAGGTGCGACTAAGGTTACCTCCTGCTCTCAGTGAATGGACCATCATCCAGCAGTCCCAGAAACCTGGACATAACCCTATTCTTCCTCTCTCGACACCCTTATCAAATTAGTCACCAAATCCTGTAGAGTATCGTAAATATTTCTCAAGGCCTTGCCCTTCTCTTCACTCACTACCATGACCTGGACAACTGGAGCAGCTTTCAGTCTCCAAATGCAATCCATTCTTACTGGGGACCAGAGTAGCCTTTTAAAACCACAAACTGATGATGCCCACTCCTGTTTAAACACTCTGGAAGGCTTTTGTACCATACAACCTTGGTACTTACAGCAGCCTGTCTAGCTTCATCTCACACCATAAATCTTCTGTTCCAACCACACCAAAATGCTATTTAATGTTCATTGAACATACATTTCTTCATGGCTCTGAGCCCTTCTCTCTTTATCTCACTGGCCAATACCTATTCATTCTACAAAGCCCAGTGTGAACGTAAGAAATGTCCAAACCTATAGAGAATTTTTATGAGTTTATTTGAGCTGAACTGACAATGGCCAGGAAGCAAAATCTCAACAGACTGAGAAAATGCTCTAGAGAATAGCAATGTTGGAGCTTATTTTATACTTTAGAATCAAAGGAGGAGACATAAGGAGGGTTACATGAAATTCACCGGTGGTAGATTAAGGGGGCAGGAGAAAGCAAAGCGGGGAAATCTCTGGGATTGGATAAAAAGTAAAGCGGAGAGAAATGCTTCTTTTACATTGGTGGGTACAGGATAGTAAATACTTAATATTTATAGCATGTAAAGATGGTATTAGGGAACAAGATAGCAATGAGGGGTTCTGTGGTCTCCTGCTTTGGTGTGGTGGGTGTGCCCTGGGGCATCTGGAAAGGGGGATTTCTCTGACATTTCAAAGGTATGTTATCTTAGATGCCAAAAAGACAACCGACAGGCTCACTTAAGGTAAAGATTGACCTTTGTCAAGGAAGCCACAGGACTAGGATGTGACTAGCTTTTAGTCAGGAATTTTTATGTTCAGATCATCCTGTGTGGTCTCTTTGGGTCTCTAAGTTTGTAAGGCTGGCAGTGCAGGCCTCCCCTGAGCTCGTCAGGGTTAGTATGGGGCCCCTTGTTCATCCCCACCAGCTCAAATGTCATGTTCATTTATTCATTCAACTAATAGCTCTTAAGTTTCCCTGAGCCTTCACACTGCTGTAACCCTATAGGACTTCCATGCCTGTTATGGCACGTAGCACACTGTGTGGTGACTGTATTTGTCTATCCGACTCCCTGAGCTCCTTGAGATCGTCATATTCCTATCCATTCTATCCACATCCCCAGTATCTAGAACAGTGCCTGACACATAGTAAGAATCAATAAAATGTTATAAAAACATATTAAATAAATGTTAACATAGCACTTGCCATGTGCCAGGTACTATTCTAAGCACTATCTCCTGTAAACCTCTAACAAGCCTTTGAGATAGACTACTGTTTCCCTCCTCATTTTATTGAAGAGGAAACCAAGGCCCAGAGGAGTTAACCCAAGATCATAACCCAGTAAATTAATCCCAAACGAAACTGCTTTTGCGTGGTCTCTGTGGTAGGCAGAATAATGTCTCCCTAAAAAGGTTCACCTCCTGATAATCCCCAGCACCTATGAATATGTTACCTCCTGTGACAAAAGGGACTTTGCAGGTGTGATTACATTCAGGGCCTTGAGATGGGGAGGTCATCCTGGGTTATCCAGGTAAATTCCGTGTAATCACAAGCATCCTTAAAAGCGGGAAAGGGCGGCGGAAGAGTGAGGAAGAGGTAGGCTAGACGGCAGAAGAGGTCAGATCGAGTTGTGACTGAATGTGAGAAGCACTCCACCCACCCATTGAAGACAGAGGAAGGGAGCTACCAGCTAAGGAATAAAAACCACTCCAAAAGCTAGAAAAGGTAAGAAGACAGATCCTGTTTTGGAGCCTCCAGAAAGAAACAGAGCCCTGCGGACACCTTGATTTTAGCCCAGTGACACCCATTTCGGACTTCTGAACCACAGAACTGTGAAGTAATGACTGTGTGTCTGACTGAAATAGGAGGATGTGACCACTGAATACCCAGTAGGTAGGGAAGGAATGGGGATGAAGAGTGTGATCCGAGCATCTAACTTTTGTGTAGGGAATGAAAGCCATCCCCACCCCCACGCACATATCCACATACTCCCTCGAAAAGCAGCCTGAACCACAAAAAAATAAAAATAATGAATGCGTTGTTTTAAGCCACCTTACTTGTGGCAGTTTGTTACTGCAGCAGTAAGAAGCGAATAGAGTCTCTAGTCAAGGGTGACAGCTCTGTGCTAACAAGTGGGAGCAGCTACTTGCTAAAGGTACCGGGTTCTCGGTTGCATCCACCCAAATGTCTCCATCCCAGGCCTCACGGTCCCACTCCCTACCTACGGAAAACCCGACTTTAGCATAAGGGAACAGTCAAAGGATCTTGGCCCTATTACATTCTGGGCCTGATTTTCAGCATGATCTGCTTCCGGCTGTGGGAGAAGGTTTTTTAGAAATTTTCCATGAAAGTCTTCTGGATTTCATACCATGTCCTAAATTGATAGGTGGATAACCTGCGCCTGAAAATCACTTTCTTCAAGGCTTTTAAAATAGTTAACAAAATCCAGCCGATTCCATGAAATTGTAATTAACATTAACCCCACATCATTCAAGTGCTGGAGCACGAATTCTCAATGGGGATGATACTTCCCCCCAAGGAAGTGAAACTTGTTCTGAGGTGGGCAAAACTACATCTTAGATATTACAATGGTTTGTGGGATATTTTATTTGTATTGAGATAATTGACCTATAACACTATTAGCTTTAGGTGTACATGATTTGATATACACATATGTACATATATATTGTGAAAGTTTAGTTTATACCTATCACCACATATAGTTTCGTTAACATCCATCACCACATATAGTTACAAGTTTTTTCCTTGTGATGAGAACTTTTACGATCTATTTCCTTTGCAACTTTCAAATATACAAAATAGTATTAACTATATAGTCACCATGCTGTACATTACATCCCCAGGACCTTATTTATCTTATAACTGGAAGTTTGTACCTTTTGATCACCTTTACCTCTTTGCCCCTCCGCCTTCCCACCTGGGATACTTTAAGTTTAAGTTTTCTCTTTAAGAGAGCACTATTAAAAAACAAAACGGGTTGGAATCTCTGTGCTAGAGCTACTACCTAATCTAAGTACTCCTTCCACTGGTGCCTGTTCTACCACAGGTGAAGGCTTCGTTATGATAGCACAGCATATCAGGGGCCAGCACTGCTCAAGTTACATCAACAGGAGATCCTTGTTGCCATCTGATCAGTGAGTGATTCCGTTCCAGAATCTTCTCCTGGTACCAACTACCTAAGTTTAGATTTCCCCAAAAAGTAGAACCTGAGACGAATGTGCGTACTTGGGTGCAGGTAGTTCATTTGGGAGGTGATCCTCGGTAACAGTAATGAGACGAGGGAAAGGGAAAGCCAATGTAGAGTGTGTCACTGAGGGTCTCACTTCTGCCAGAACCTCAGAGAAGTGGACAGAATGCCTCCCGGAAGAGATTACCTGAAACTGAGAGCTTTTATGCACTGGCTTCCATCCCTCATTGGAAACCCCTGGACTTTGTGGCTTGGCTTGCTGGTCTAGCAAGCAACTACAGATGACGTGTATATATACTATCACACCCTTCTGACCCAGGAAATTGCCTTGTGCGCCTTTTCATTCAATCCCCTAAACCTCTGACAATGATCTGCTTACTGTCACTTTAATTTTGCCTGTTCTAGAATTTGACATAAATGGAACCATACAGTCTGTACTTTTTGTGTCTGCTTTCTTTCATTCAGCATGGTTTTGAGATCATCCATGTCATTTCATGTGTCAGTCACCACTTCCCTTTTATTGCTGAGTAGTATACCATTGTACAGATATGCTACAATTTGTTTATTCTACTGTTGATGGAATTTCAAGTTTGGGGCTATTATAAATAAAGCCACAATTTATGTATAAGTCTTTGTGTGGATATATATTTTCATTTATCTTGGGTGTGAAATGGAATTTCCCCTTGTAGGGAAATGTATATTTAACTCTGTAAGACGTGTTCAATTGTTTTCTAAAATGGTTGTACCAATTCAGTCTCCTTTTGACATGTCCCCATCATTCTTTGAGCACTTCCTTGCTTTTTGGCCCAAGGTGTTCTAGGCTCTTCTAGTACTTTCTTTGATCCAGTCCTCAAATCAGCCTTTTCTCCAATAGAGAGTTTGGATTCCTTTCACTGAAGAATAGTAGTTACAAGCCAAGGTCTAAGCACTAGGTGAGCTCATTACTATGGAGTGTCGCTATTTCCAGGTACTCTCAGTATAGAAGTCTCCAAGCAGATTCACTCTTGCTCTCCCTTTTGGCCTTTAAAAAGTATGCCACCGTGAGTTCTATAGCTGCAAGGAAATGAACTCTGCCAACAACGTGAGGGAGCTTGGAAGCTTCTGAGGAAAATGTAACCCCTCAACACGCTGCTTGGAGCCTTGTGACACCCTGAGCAAAGGACCTAGCTAAATCCTTCCCAGACTCCTGATCCACAGAAACTGAGATAATAAATATGTGTTGTTTTAAGCCCCTAAGTCTGTGGCAGTTTATTAGTAAGCAATAGAGCAATAACACAGGAGGGGTGGGAGAGAAGGCTCCACCAATGAGAGGCACTCACGAGAGTTTGGAAAGGGAGAGGTGGGACGGATCAGCTTTGGCTGCTGATGCCAGGAAGAACCGTTATGGAGACTTCGGGGTCTTCTGCAGCAGTAGCTCAGTGACCAGTCACTAACTTCGTGGGCGTCTACAAGTGGTTATGACAGCAGCGGCCGCAGCGGCCTGATCCCTCAGGTGCAGCTGTGTTGCATATTCTTGAACATCCATAGTTCCACGCTGGTCTTCTGATCCACTACCTCCCTGATTGTGCCAAGGGTGGCAGCTCCACCAGCACGTCAGTTTGGCAGTGTTGTTCTGGGAGTTATTCCTGTAGGTTCAGCCTACAACTCACTCCTTCTACATTTGCAACAACCTATAAGTACCTCATTTCTCTTTAACTCTTTCTCTACTTGTGGTAACTAGAGTGATTTCTGTTTCTTGCATCTGAAGTTTAACTGATACACCCAACTTTGCTGGAAGTGGTTTAAAAGTCTTCCTGTTCCTTGTGGCCAAGTGATACTAGTCTAAGATACCAATGGGGACATTAAGAGTTGACTGTTGTGACAAGGATGGGGAATTGAGGAGTTCAGTGAGGCTGGGCTAGGGTTAATTCATTCAACCAACACGTTTCACTCATCCCCTGCTCTGTATCAGGCCCTGAAAATACACAGAGATAGATCAGGAACACCCCTGCCTCCAAAGAGCTAAACTCTAGTTGGGGAAACAAACGCATTTATGAATAAATCATAGTACAACATGTTATGACCTATAAAAGGAATTAACTAAATATAGTGGGAGCCCAGAGAAGACAGCAATAATTCTGTCTCTGCACAGGTATTAGGAGATGGCATTTGAGCTGGGTCTTATAGAATGAGTGAGTCTTAAAAAAAAAAGGAAGAGAAAAGGGACCCACCGCCCACAAGACTTGTTGAAGCCAAACTGAGTCCATCACTTTTCCATTTAATCCTCATGACATCCCCATAGGTAATATTATTATCTACTTTTTACAAATAAGGAAGCTGGGCCTCAGAGAGGTTAATAAACTGACAATGTCACACAATTGGATATAACAGGAAACAAGGTCATAGGATCCACTCTAGATAGTGTAAGCATAAAAATGTTTATTTCAGGGAATGAAATCACTTGAAGAATCATTGAAGGAGCTAAAGAAAAAGACTCCAGGCTGAACTTTTAGGAGTGACTCCCCAATTCCTAATAGTGGGAGCCACCAAAGGAGCTGTGGCTCTACCACAATCAGGAAGCCCCTTTTAAGGCTGTTGGCTCCAGAACCCTGCCGTCTCCGCTGCAGTTCACACCAGCACAAATGGTTATCTTGTGCCCTGCCTCTTTTCCCACTTCACTCAGTTCCAAACTCAAGTCTTGAAAGAGTGCATCCAGTTCCCTAACTGGAAACAAGTCTGGGAATGTAATTTGGTTTTCCAGCCTCCAGTACATACCAGGAAAACATACCAGGAGGCAGTTAGACTGGACGTTGAGTGAGCCAATCCATCATTTCTGCCACATTTGGTTTGACGGACTTAAGAACAGTCACTCAATAAACACTACAATGCGTGATAATGCCAATCATGTGTGGAAATAGACACTCTCATACACTATTGGTGGAAATGTAAACTGATGTAGACTTACTGGAAGGTACTTTGACAGTATCTAATATCATTAAAAGCATGTGTTTGCTATGACCCAGCAATAATACTTCTAGAAGTCTATCCTACCAAGAAAAAAAACAAAACAGCATATATACTTCAATTTCAAGAATGTTTATTGCAGCCTTGTAGCTACATAAATCTAGAAACAACCAAAATATCCATCAATAGATAACTAATAAAATAAATAAATGATGCAACCATACAGCAAAACACTACGCAGGCATTAAAAAGAATTAAATGGATTCCTATGTACTGGCCTGAAAAGATATCTTTCATATGTCATTGATTGGAAAAAAACAAAAAACAAAAAAACACTGCAAGTAGTTTGCATAACATAATCTCATTTTTTGTTTTTTAAAATGGAGGTAAAAGACATGTCAGTGTAAGTACAGGAAAAACTTGATAGTGCATACTCTTGGGGATTGGAAGGGTGAAGTTAGGTGGACTTTCACACATTCCGTTTTATGTAATTTTTTAAAGCCAGGTATTATAGGTAATATTTGCTTTTCTTGGTTCTGATTTTCAGTATATATAACAGGGGTGCCAAAAAAATGTATACAAGTGGACACTTTGGTCAACGTTGCTCAAGCAGTAGTTCACTGTAATCAGAAGTGTCTGGACGCTGATGGTAACCACTTTGAGCATCTCTTGTAATTGCAGAAGTCAAACGTGACTTGTATTCATGTTTTGTTTTCAGTATATATTCAGTATTACAATTTTAATAGCTTTTTCCTTTCTTAAAATATGTATACATTTTTTTGGCACCCTCTATACATGAAATGAACTCTCATCAGATCTTTAGTCATAGGCAATTTTTAAGTCTTTTGTGATGTATAGACAGTTATTGTTTTACTCTGATGCTTTTGCAAAAGTGTTCCTGAAAAAGTGCTGCATCTTCAGGGAGATCCATGGAAAGGCTCTGACAAGTACAGGTTTCTGATAAGTAAGATCAATTTGCCTTCACATGGGAGGGCGACAACGGACCTTTCAGGTGCTTCCCCAAAGCTACCTGCACAGCCTCACCATGTCATGGGATGGCAGCCTGAGACCTTTCCCTGTTCTCCTTCGCCACGTTGGTAAAATGGGCGCATTACAAGGATGATATAATGTTAACATGTGAAGAGTTGCCTCTGCTACAGGAACACTCTACAGGCTTTGCTGGAACATCTATGAGGGAAAGGACGAGAGACAAACTCACAGAAAATTCAATGTCCAGGCATTGCCATAAAGTTTTGGGGAGTTATTTCGTCAGGTTAAGACATGCGTTGTCCCAAAAGCTGTGATTGATAACATGCAAGCCTATCCAACCCCTGAGAATGTAAAAGAGGTACAAGCCTTTGTAGGGATTTGGGGGTCTTGTAGCACTTTTATTTCCCACCTGGCACAGTGCCTCTTTCCCTTTTACCATCTGGTAAAGAAAGAGCATGTGTGGGACTGGGGATCAGAGCAGCAAGCGACCGTGGAGAAGGCAAAAATGCTAGTGAAGCAGACTAAAGCTCTGGGCATCTCCCAGGCAGGGCTGCCATTGGAGTTGCATGTGCCTGACTCTGGAAGGCATGTGTTGGGCATTGTGGCAGAGACCCAGAACAAGCAGAGTACTCTGAGATTTTGGTACCAGCTCTGGAAGGGGCCAGAAACCTGGTACCCCCAGAGAGCAATGGCTCCTAGCAGTGTACACAGCACTCCTCCAAGTAGAGCCTCTCACAAAGAAACAGCGTATTGTGGTAAGAACTCCCTGCCTATCAAGAGGTGGGTTGAGATTAGGTTCCATCAGCCCACCTCTGCCACGGCTCACACTCCCATGTTGACTAAGTGGCATGTCTATGTGCAACAGAGGAGTGCCCTGTCTGCCAGCCCGCTGTCTCTAGAAATATAGGGGCTACTCGGCCATGTAGAATATGTAGGTCCTCCAGAGCCCCCACCCCTATTCCTGTGGCAGCCTCTGTGGCTTGTAGGGAGGGAGGAGGGGAAATTCCTGTTGATGCCTGGTATACAGATGCCTGGCAACAGGGACAAACCACAGCTGCCAATGAGCTGAACTCACAGCGCTTTGGCTGCTGCTCACTCATGAGCCCTGGCCGTTAACCTTTTGCACTGACAGTCGGGCGGTTCTAAAGGCGCTAACCCGATGACTTGGACAATAGGCAGTGGAGGGGTGGATGGCCATGAATAAGGCCTTATAGGGGCAGGATCCATGGAAAGACATCTGGGTTTGCCTGCAAGAGCCTGAGGCAGTCCTCACTGTTGTCCACAGCCTGGCTCATGAGGTACTGATACCCCTTGGTAATCAGGAAGCTGACATCCTAGCCTGGGTATGAGCCCTAGCAACGGATGCTTCAGCAGATAATCAGAACAGATGCATGGGAAGAGTGGCCACTGTTGCACCTGGGTGGGCTGGCATATTGCCAAGAATGCGGGCTTGCTTTTGAAATAGAGTAATTTGGGTAAATGTAGTCACAGCAGATCCTGTGTGTTCTAAACAACACCTGAGACAATTTACAAAGGCATTTGGGCCACCCACTAGAGTTCCCAACTGGTGAGGGATTGACAAATTGATTATATTAGCCCCCTTTTTCTGAGTAAGGTCTCTAAATATGCCCTAGTTTGTGTGGACACGGCATCTGGCCTAATCCAAGCTTTCCCCCGTCACCTCACAAACCTGTCACCATTAGTGGATTAGAGAAACGGAGTACCACGTACAGATACCCTTGTCAACTAGACGGTGATCGGGGATCACGTTTCATAGGTGATGATATACAAGACTGGGCAAAAGAACATGACATTGAATGGAGGTTCCATCTCCCCTGTAACCTGCAAGCAGCAGAGTTAATGTAGAAGAAAATCAAATATTAAAGCAGCAGATTAAATTACTAGCAATTAAAACCACCTTGGCCAGGTGGACTAAAGTACTATCCCAGACTCTAATACATTTCAATGATCAACCAGTAGGGCTCGGAGCCCCATATGCCACGCTGGGGATCCCTGCCAAGACACCCAGCATTGCAAGAGTATAGATGTCTTGGGAGACAGCCATGGTCCTGACTCTCACCGTGGATCAACGTGCTATGCTGAGAACACCAAGCCTCAGCACACCTAGGAAAGGAGTTTTCTACCTGAGTTTGCAATGGGCTCTCCGGCTGGGATGGGTAAGTTACTTCACACCTCGGGGTGAAGGGGAACTACTCAGTCTCCACTGGGATCCTGTTATCCTCCTATAAACTGGACCTATTGACACACACGATACCTGGAATGGAATGCACACGGCACCACTGAGAGAGGGAAGAAAGGGGGGGTCCTGGTCTGGCATATCCCACCCCTAGTCCATCTCCACATGCCTGACAATGCTGCCTCCTCCAGCTAACATGTATGTATGCACAACCAGGTCAAGTTCCTAAAGCTGCTAACTTCCCTCTCCTCAGGGCCAGGTGGGCACATTCTGTTTTCCACTGATACCCTGTTTCCCTGAAAATAAGACCTAGCTGGACAATCAGCTCTAATGTGTCTTTTGGAGCAAAAATTAATATAAGACCCTGTATTATATATTATATTATATTATATTATATTATATTATATTATATTATATTATATCATATTATATTATATCCCGGTCTTATAGCAAAATAAGACCAGGTCTTATATTAATTTTTGCTCCAAAAGATGCATTAGAGCTGATTGCCCAGCTAGGTCTTATTTTTGGGGAAACATAATATAATCATTTAGCCGCCATCTTTTTCCTCTCCATTGGCCTGGAGGATGTTATTGCACACACAGAAGCCCTTACTAAACTCACCCAGCAATCCTTAAATGACAGCCAATAAACCCTGTGCTTACTGAACACTGAAATATCTCTAATGAGAAAAGCTGTCCTCCAAAATAGGATGGCCTTGGACATTATTACTGCCTCGCAAGGAGGCACCTGTGCCATTATCCAAACAGAATGTTGTATGCGCATACCTGGTGAGTCTGCTAATGTATCATCTTTATTACATCACATGAGGACACAAGTGAATGCCCTGAGTGACCTGACCCCCTGCCTAGGAGACGTAATCAATCAGTGGTTCAGATCATGGGGCTCTTGGTGGGGAAAAATTATCACCGATTTTAAGTAGTACTGTCTTAACCTCTGTTGTCTCTTGCATGCGCCTGTATTGTTGCTGTGCTGTCAGCCTCCATGCAGTCAGGTAGCTGCCAAACAAGTGGCCTCCGTGCTAGTGAACCCCCGTGCTGACTGCTCAGGGCACACTGCAGAAAAGTGGGGGGCGTGAGGGGGCGGCATGTGAGATTGTAAGAGCTGGTCACAAGGGGTGGAATGTTGGAGGAGATAAACAAGAGGATGTGACTGCGGTTGACCCTAAGCTGGACCCAGGCAATCTGAGACTCCTCACCCCTCCCCTGTCCTTGCAAAGTACCTCTGCCTACCTTTCCCACAGTGGGAGCTGTTCTAAGGACAGCCTTGAGAGAGTAGGGGGTTGTTGAGACCCTCTGGGTGGTATATGTGACTAAACCCAGTGAAGGCCTCTATATAAACTTTGAAGATTCTGGCAGGAGGGTGTGGAGATCTACTTGTCTTGAGATCGCCTCATAAATTAAGTTCCCTTGCTGATTAAAACTGCCACCTACCAATCTGGAATGGTCTGCCTCTTTTTTTGGTCTCTTCCCACCCTCCATGTATAGGGCCAGTTTGTGAACAAACAACTCTTCTCTCCAATTCCATGTCTTGTGGAAATCCAACGCCCTCCTCACGATTTCAGATCTTTCCCAGTGGTCTTCTGTTACCATAGCCACCTGACCGCGGAGCTCCTGGCGCCACACCTCTTCTTCTGCTCTTCTGGGTTGTATGGATCCAGACTCAAACCTATTCTGTTTCAACCCTGGCTGTTCTGACATCAGCTGGTGTACTGCAATTCAATTCTGACACTGAACACCCAGAGGTATCGTCAGTCTCCACAGGCTTAAGAGCAGAGTCCGCATCAAGGTATCCCCCACTTCAGACCAATAGCAAGTGGGGTCCCAGGCCACCCGTTCTTCTGACCAATTGGCTACAAACCCAAAGGGTTCTTGCAACCCCCCTCAGGTTCTATAATTCACTAGAATGAATTACAAAACTGAAGATAGCACTATATTTACAATGACAATTTTAGTATAAAGGATACAAATCTGACCAGCCAAGTGAAGAGACACATAGGGTGAGGTCTAAGAGGGTTCTGAAGACAGAGCCATTTCCCCACAGAATAAGGGCACCTCATCTTCCCAACAATATGTTCACATACCAGGAAGCTCCACTGAGCTTTGGTGTTCAGAGTTTTATTAGAGTTTCATCGTATAGGCATGATTGATTCAATCATAGATCTCATGACGAAACTCAATCTCCAACCCCTCTTTCCTCCCTGGAGGTTGGGCTGACTCAAAGTTCCAACCTAATCAGTGGTTGGTCTTTCTGGGGACCTGTCTTCATCCAGAAGCTGTATAGGCTCCTGCCATGAGTCACCTCATTAGCATAAACTCAGGAGTAATCCAAGGGACTCATGAAAAATAAAGACACTTTTATTACTCAGGAAATTCCAAGGGTTTTAGAAGCTCCATGCCAGGAACAGCTCCCCCCCTGCCCCCCAATAACCTTTTGGAACTTCCAAATGACTTGAGCAGCATGACTTAAGCAGGGCTGACCCCACCCTATGCCTGTGATCCAAACAAGTGACCACACCCAGATAATCAGTTCATTCCATCTCCCTGGCCAGACTGCTATTCAGGGACAGACAAGTAGGCACTCTTGTGAGTGAAGGACTCTTGCTCTAGGGGTCATTGAACGGGGAGAAAGGTCAGCCTAGTATTGCTAGTGCCGTCTTTGCCACCATGTGTGGAGAGCCTGCTTGAGAGTGAATCAAGACAAAAGAAAATCAAGAAATGGAGCGAGAACTCAAACATGGATTTCAAAGTCTGAGTCCCTAAATTCAACCACCAGGGTTTTTTCCTTAAGTTAAATTAAGTTAAATTTCTATTTGCAATTGTGAGTGCTGACCAATAGCTTCTTTCTTCCCTCTCCTTTTCACAAGCAATAAACCAAATTTCTCTCTTTGCTTCATGCAAAGCAGCTTCCCCCTCAACTGAGCTGAGCATCTGCTGACATCTGTGTCTGCGGGGCATTTCAAAGTTGTCACAAAGACAGTTTCCTCCATATAAGATATATTGGTACCAACCATTAGGATAACCTTTTTTACTTCATTACAAAAATATTTGTATAATCAAGACTGTACTGTATGTACAGTTTCTTACTCTGCTTTTTTCAATTTTCAATCAACAAATATTTATTTAAAAACTATATGCTAGTCATATACTAGGCAACTAACACGCTACATTGAGAATTTTCCCGTCATTATAAAAACTTTATAAATGCCATTTGTTATTTTTAACCAGCACAGAATATACAATCATACAGATAGGTTTGTTTGTTTTTTTTAAGAAATTGTTTTTGTTTTGTTTTGTTTTTAAATGTTATTGGAGGATATCGGGGAACAGTGTGTTTCTCCAGGGCCCATCATCTCCAAGTCATTGTCTTTCAATCTAGTTGTGGAGGGCGCAGCTCACTGGCCCACGTGCGAATTGAACCAACAACCCTGTTGTTCACAGCTCGTGTTCTATCCAATTGAGCCATCCGGCCACCCAAGAAATCGGCTTTTTTTAAAAACAGTTTTAGGTTCACAGCAAAATTGAGAGGAAGATGCAGAGATTTCCTATATGCTTCCATATCCCCTTCCAGATAGTTTTTAAACTAAATCTTTATTCTAGAACAGGTAGCTTGTTCTCGTTTTACGAATAATGATAGACACATAACACCACCTAAATCTCTCATCATTTCCTTAGGATAGATTCTCAGGAGTGGAATTTCTGGAAGAACTTCATATTTTATATGCAGAAAAAAATTAATTATCACTGCTGCCGTAGAGTCTCTGTGACCTCACATAACCTGAAGAGATCTGACCTAAAGTGCCTTCAGCTAGAAGAAGTATCAGGATCCTTCTCGGGAGCTTCCTGTTCTCTCTGAGTGCCCTCCTCAGCTGTCCTTAGGGGCTTTGGACTGACCAACAGCTGCCTCTTCCACCATGTGGCTGGCGGCCCATCGACCCAGGAGACCTCTGGAGGCAGAGTGCACATATCTGCTTTGGAGGGATTATTAGAAAAGAATGGCATTCAGGGCAAGCCTGAAAGGGAGATGCCAAGACAAAGTCAGAGCTAATTGTCGCCCAATTTTCCTTTTCAAGGCTCTTTTTTTTTCCTTTCTTTATTTTCCGGAACAAGCATATATGATTTATAATGGAAAAAAAATTATCAAGAAGAGCAACAATAAAGTGAGTTTCTCAAGTACAGTGTGGGACTGGAGATAATCTTCTGGTTCCTGGAAAAGCAGCTGGGAGTTATCTGGCTTGGCAATGCTTCCTACAAATCACTGGCTGACTCAGAAAAATACATGTGCACTTTAGTCACCCGTAGGGCAGGCTGATGCCCTCTGGGGTCACCATGAAGGGCAATTGATGACTGACTTCCAAAGTTGGCAGCGGATTCCAAACTACAACGTGTGAAACGAAGGAGTCGATGCTCGAAGACCAGTCCGTGGGAGTCTCCAAAACACAGAGTTTTGAGTCATTGCCAGAACTTTCTAGTAGGCAGCGGAGTCCAAAGATAAAACCAGCTGCTCTAGGGAGTGCTGACCTCCTCATCGCGTGGAGTGTTAAAGCACACGCTGGAGGCCAGTTGTCTTGGGTGGGATGGCAAGGATCCAAGTGCAAAGAAGGACAGCGGTTCTCAAATGTTTGATCTCAGGACTTCACACTCTTAACAGTTACTGAGGATTCCAAAGACCACTGTTCATATGGGCTCTAGCCATCAATATTTCCCATATTAGAAATAAAAACTGAGAAAATTTTAAATACTTATTGATTTATTTTAAAGTAACCTTAATTCCGTTATAGTTTAACATACAGAACATATTTTTATGAAAAATAACTATATTTGCTCAAACAAAAAAAATTTAGTGAGAAGAGTCGCATGGCTTATATTTTTGTTATCTCTTTACAACCTAGACTAATAGAACACAGCTGGATTCTCATATCTGTCTACTCCTACATTTAATCCGTTGCAATATACTCTTTGGGCTTAAGTATAATGAAGAAACTCATCCTCCTATATGCAGTGGGAAAAGGGAGGAGTGTTTTCATTGCTTTTTCAGATAAGTGTGCCCATGTTTCTTTGATACTACACCAAAACTTGACTAGTGGGAGTTTCTTAAAGGCTGTTTGCAATGTGGAATGTGAAACTATATCAATGAACTTTTTATATTCTATATACACGTGTGAGAATGAGACTGATAGAGGCAAATAACATCTTAGTATTATTATGAAAATAGTTTTGACCATACAGATGCCCTGAGGGGTCTTGGGAACCTCATTGGGTTCCCAGATCACACTTGAAAATTGCTAAAAAAAAAAGGTAGGGGCTTGAAATAGGAAACTGTTCAGCAGTTCATTCATTTCCCACCCATGCACTGAGCACCTATTACGTTAAGTACCTGGGATACAACTATTACAGAGATATAGACCCTACACCCAAAGAGATCACTGTTTAATAATAATAAAACACTTATTGAGTGCTTATTTACCCTTATCCGGGTTCTGTATGAAGTAGTCTATGTACATTACTTCAAATAACTTTATGAAGGAAAATTATCTATTTTTATAGATGAAGAAGCTGAAGCTTAGAGAACTTATATAAACCTTACACCTGGTCACACGGCCTGTGACGTCAGGATTTGAGCCAAGATTGGAACAACTAGGTTAAATGCTTCTCTATGCATTTGTGTATGTGTGTGGGGTGTGTGTGTGTGTGTGTGTGTGTGTGTGTATACATGTATATATATGTATATACATATATATACACACATAAATAAATTTAACATATATATGTAAAATTTATATGTAAATGTTACCATTTTAGCCATTTTTAAGTGCACAATTCAGGCGCATTTAGTACATTTGCAATATTGTGCAAACATCACCCTTATCTATCTCCAGAACTTTTTCACAATCCCAAACTGAAACTCTGAAACCAGTCCCCCTTTCCCTCAGCCCCTGGTAACCTGGATTCCACTTCCTGTCTCTATGAGTTTGCCTATTCTAGACACCTCATATAAGTGGAATCACAATATTTGTCCTTTTGTGTCTGGCTTATTTTACTTAGCATAGTGTTTTAAAATTCATCCACCATGTAGCATGTACCCATACTTCATTCCTTTTTAAGGCTGAATAATATTCCATTGTATGTGTATATCACATTTTGCTTACCCATTCATCTGTTGATGGATGCTTCTCAGTACATTTTAAATAAGCAGTTACCATGTGCTGTGATAGAAGTAAGAGCAGGTTCTAAGAGGCAGAGGCAGAGGAGGAGCAACCAATCCAGCTTGGGGTGGGGCAGCCAGGGGCTGATAGCTGAGCAGACTTCATGGACGGGTGGGAGACGACCAGGAAAAAGGTAGGAAGGGAGGAACCCCCATACCAAAGTCTGGAGGTGTAAGAGACAGAACCACAGCCAACCCTGCAGGGCTGAGTCAGGTTTGTATGGAAGAAGGGCCAGAAGTGAGGCTAGAGAGGTAAGAATGTTGATATTGCAGAGCATTTAAGACAGGTTGGGCACTGTGCGAAGCCTCTTAGGTATTTTCACTTATTTAAACATTACAGCAACCCTGTGAGCGACAACTGGAGCTTCTTGAGTATATACAGGGGGTGGGGCACTATCTTACTGCGTTCTGTGCAATAACACATTTAATCCCCACAACAACTTTATGAGGTCGGTACTATTATTCCCATTTTATAGTTAGGCATGGAGAGGATAAAAACAATTTGCCTGAGGTCATGCTAGACGGTCTCAGCCCCTGTGCTCATCACCTGACAGCTGGGGGCATGAAGACAAAGTAAGGAATTCAGACTTCCATCTGGCAGGGCCACTGGACAAGTTTAGGCAGAAAGCAACCAGTTCTGATTTGCATTTTATCATCTTCTAGCTGCTGTACGGAGAATGGTAGGTAGGAACAAGACTGGAGGCAGAGACACCAGTTAGTAAGCCAGATGAGAAAGGATGATAATGAGGCAGGGCAGTGGAAATACACACAGGCAAAGAGTTTTGATGAAGATTCAGGAGGACCCAGAATAGTCAGCCTCCGGTGATTTATTGGAGACAGGTCAGGGATGACTCCCAGGTTTCTGAGAGAATGACAGTCCCATTACAGAAATGGGGGATACATGGAAGGAACAGGTTTAGGGGTGGAGAGAATCAAGGGGTAAAGATAATGAGATAAGTTGGGACAGACTGAGTCTTAGGTACATCCAGGGAGAGAGATCTAGGCACTTAAGCTCCATGAAGGCGAACGTCTTCACTACATTCACTGAGGTGGCCCAGTGCCAACAAGTACCTGCGTAAAGAAAGTACCTCTAAAAGGGGAAAGAACTGTGGCCGGGAGGTTAGGAAACCATGATGGGAGCTGGAACTACAGAGATGGTCAACAGCATGTAGGAGGAAGAGAGTTATAAGGACAGAACTCTGTGGGTGCTAACACTTAAAAGACAGGCAGATCGTGGTGATCACTTCTTTAGGTATATAAATGTAGACCCCTGTATATAAATGTATATGATATACCCCTGAAACTAATATAATATTGTATGCTAACAATATTTTTAATAAAAATCTTTAAAAAGAAAAAAACAAGGCAGAAAAGGGTAACCGAATCCTACAGAGACTGAGGAGTGGCCAGCGAGTGGCTCCAGGAGACGGGGGGCCTGTCAAAGACCCTCTCAGATTTTTAAGGTAAAGGAGACTTTGCAGCTCTGCGTTCCTTAAGCTTGATGAATAATAAAAGCCACAAAGGTTTGAACAGTGCTTTCCAGCTGATAAAACCTACTTTCTCAGATTCTTCCTCTTTTTAATTTCAACCCAATATCTCTTTTACTAAATTTTTATTGAGGTAAAAAATTACTTTATTTTAAGGTATAATCATCTTAAGTGTATTACATGATGCATTTTTGCATCTGTAGGCATCTGAGTAATCCCCATCTGATCACAACAGAGAACTATTCCAGCACTCAAGTGTTTCCTTCACTCCCCTTCTCAGTGACCACTCCCCTCCCCACTGGAGCTAAGCATTCTTCTGGCATCTATAACCTTTCATCAGTTCTTGAACTCCTATCAGTTCTTAAGTTTCACATATATGGAATAATACAGTATGTATCATTTTGTGTCTGGCTTCTTTCCCTCAATATAATAGCTGTGAGATTCATCCATAATATTTTGAGTTTCAGCAGTTTGTTCTTTCGTATTTCCAAAAACGTAAGGAGGATAACAGTGTCTACCACTATCGGCTACCATGGGAATGAAATGTGACAGCCTGGTAGCCACCCTGCAAAATGAACGTTTGATCACCTGGCTTTGCTTCAATGCCAAAACACTTTAATCCTCACAGAAGAATCATGATTCCCTTTTCACAGAAGTTGGTGATATTTTGGAGGGGACTAAGGAATGAAACAATGGTGTGCTGGTACACCAGTTTTCTAGGGGGCAAAAATTCCTGATTTGTAGTCCTTGCTGATTTTTATGGTATAATACTCCCACACTAGCTGATATTAAGTTACCAGTGGTTTAACAACTGATCTGCAAAATTCCTGGAAACTGAACAATCTGTTCTCTAACACTGATATGAGCCAGGTCCACCCCACCACTGTAAAATTCACAGACTCTGAAGCTCGGAAGAGTTAAGATTCTTGTTCGCAGATGAGCTAAGTTCTCACACTTGGAAAGTAAGGATTAAGACCAGTCTTTTCTGACTCTAATTCTCTATGCTTTTTCCCCCTGTGTAAGGGATTCTTTAAAGTGATCTGGCATTACAATAACCAAGATATGGAAGCAACCTAGGTGTCTATTAATAGATGAATGGATAAAGAAGATATGAGATATATATATATATATATATAATATATAATATATAATGGAATATTACTCAGCAATAAAAATGAATAAAGTCTTGCCATTTGCGACAACATGGATGGATCTAGAGGGCATTATACTAAGTGAAATAAGTCAGACAGAGAAAGACAAATACCATTTGATTTCACCTATATGAGGAATCTAAACAAAACAAAACAAATGAACAAACAAAACAACAAAAAACAGACTCGTAGAAGCAGAAAACAAACTGATGGTTGCCAAGGAGGGTGGGGGTGAAGGGGAATAGAGGTACAAACTTCCAGTTATAAAATAAAGAAGCCACGGGGTTGTAGTGGATAGCACAGGGAATATAGTCAATAACACTGTAATAACTTGGCATAGTGACAGATGGTTACTAAACTTAGTGTGGTGACCACATTGTAAGCGATATAAATGTGAAATCACTATGTTGTACACTGAAACTAATATACTATTTTATGTCAACTCTATGTTAATAAACAAAAAAAATTTTTTTTAATGATTTAATTGCATTTACTGATGGGTCTGAGTCTTAATGATGGGCCTCAAACTGACCCCAAATTCATAATCTTATAAACTTTCATTTTCATTAATAACCTACTAAGTGAATTATCCGTTACTGAAATGTGATATTCATAAACTAAAATCCATCTGTTACTAGAGTTTATTAAAGACTGTAAATTCAGTATTTCACTAACAAGTTTGGCTGCCGGGCCAGTCCTCACAATCCCAATGTGGCTCCGACTGCTCACTCCCTCCCTCACTCAGATGGCTGGAAAGCTGTGAATTTGGGGAATGGGCTCTGTTGTCAGAATATTAAATCCTTATAGTGTTGTCATGAGTTTGAGATTTTCAATTGCAAATATTCTTCCTCTTTAATTTAAAATTACTGTTAGTTTAGCTTCTCCTTTTTTGTTTGTTAAGGTTGTTAAGTATTATAGAACATGTAAGAACATATATTTACAACAGCAGCATTTTTGTCCTACAATTTTCTAATAACTAGACTTTAAGACACACAGCAGTGTCTAAATCACAACTCACCCATATCCCCATTGCAGAAGCCTGTTCGTGTTCCAGTTTCTCTTCCAAGTTTTTGAAAATGTATTTTAGACTCCTGAAATGTTTTTGTATCTACATTACAAGATTTCAACAACTTTATAATGGGTAGACTCTCTCACTACACTGATTCTTTAAAGAAAAATCCAACATTGGTATGTGTGTTTAAACTACCTCATTTACAAAACAACACAAACTGTTATAACTAAAATCATTTTATTAGTATCCTCATAGAAGACAGAGCATCTCCAAAATAAAAACAGGATGTTATGAAAAAAAAATCTTGGAAATTAAAAATATAATTGCCAAAAATTTTCATAAAAGGGTTGTAAGATCGTAAAAGAAATCTCCATAAAATGGGAGGGGGGAGTGGAACCCTACATAAAATCCAGAAAGAGAACAGAAATGGCAAAGACAAAATGGACAGAGAACTCATAGAAAATAAATACTTGGAGCTGAAGGACATGAGTCCTCAGGTTGGAAAGTTCACAAAAGTCTGGTATGATAAGGGACTCGAGGTCCACACTCAGATTGTTGTGAAATTAGCAGGAACACGAGCATAAAGAGAGGAAAAGACGGTCACCGGCAAAGCACGGCCTCTGACTGCCATAAGATTTGTCCTGAGAAATACTGGAGACCAGAAGACTATTGAGAATGCCTTCCAAATTCTGAGGGAATCTGATTGTACAATTATACAATTTAAATTGAAAAGAGACCATCACTGAGAATAATATTACGTCCATATGTCCACCGCTCAAAATAAATGTTAACACTTTTTCATTTTGCTTCAGAAAATAAGTAAAAAATAGAACACCCCATACTAACCATTCTCACAAACTGGATGAGTATCTTCTAGTTTTCACACCGATGTGTAGCAATGTGTAGCTATAAACAATAGCTAGTGAGAATCTATGTTTGAAAACTAACTGAATTGAAATCTTTCTGCAGATTGCTTGCCACCTTCTCTGTTCCATCTACAAGCAATATAGCTCACTGCCAGGGGCACATCCGGTTTTCATGGAGCCTGAAACCTAGACAACTGGGGGGCAAATATTCTTTTTCTTAAAAGACCGTTTTCTTTTAAGGAAAAGAATATTAAATTATGGATACAAAATTACATCTGACAGTAAATTTTCATTTAGAGTGAGAAAAAATTTACAGTAAATTAGGCTTTCAAAAAAACAATGGCCAGGATAATGAAAAACTTTTATTAAGTAACTGCTTGACCCACCTCTGTATACTTTTTTTCCTACAAATTTTAGCTGTTTACTTTTGATAGCCTCTTCATAGGACAATGACTTTGTAATACCATTTTCAATTGAGAGAATAGAAAAATAATTCAGTCTTATCTCTATGATGGATCAAAATTCATTCTTTGTTGATAGTTTAGAAAAATCTCTTTCTGCTTCACACCTCATTATTAGTAATGTCATATAAATGATTAGGATTGTCGTCAGGCAACTTTGGGAAAGCCTCTATTTTGAGCTTTGAGATTTTCCTTTTTCATAGCAGCCTATTCTTAGTTTGTGGCTGCACCATCTTCTCCTTGGCTACTAATGAGATGATTCTTTTAAATCTGTTTAGTTTATTGGTTTGTTCCCCTGAGTTATCTCTGCTTCCTCCAGTATTATTATTTTTCCTGCTAGTTTATCTTGTCCTTTATATTTCCCTGCAGTGTCTGGTCATCTTTGATGGTTTATACATGCTTGGGAGTGAGGGGAGAGGAGCACTGCCTGTGACTTCTGGGTGGGAGGGGGGTTGGGAAGCTGAAAGCTTCGTTTTATAATGAGCAGGCAGAGAACCAGCCATTATATTTGCAAATCCTAAAAACCAGACACAGAGGATAGTCCTAATTTATTCCGTTTCTTTAGAATAAACCACCAGCTATCTTGCAAGGCTGTGGGGAGGACCCTGGCAGCTAAACCTTCTGCACACAGGAATGGGAGGGGAGGATTGACGGTTAAGGTTTCAGCTGTATAGCTCACTTTTATCACCAGGGTAGGGGTGGCAAAACCATTGAGAACACCAGCATAAACAACCTCCATAATTATTTGCCTCCATAATCTATTGCTTTTGAAGAGAGGTCTATTTTTTCATCTTCCTTTCATCATGTGAAAGTAAATCTCAGCAAAGGCTCTGCCTCTGGAATTCTGTTTGAGGGCTGGTCAATGCCTTCACCCACAGGGACCTTCCTCTTCCACGTGCTCACAGCTCAGAAAACACATCTCCAAGCTCATCTCACAAGAGTGTGAACAAGACACAGAAATGTGACAACCAACTGATACCACATTTTTAATTTTTAAAAATTGGGTCAGTCACAGATCTGAATAGCACTGAAACACAGCTGCTTTTAAGTTGCTTTTTTTTTTTTTTTTTTTTTCTGACAACAAGGTCTAATTATAAGCTGTAAGAACAACTAAATCAAAGGTGTGCATTTGATTACAATATGAGCGTCATCTTTGGCAGGTAGAGTTTGCATTGACTAGATGGCCCCAGTTCAGAGTGGGGGTAAGTCTCCAGTGTGACTTTGAAACATGGAGCCCTAAATCCACAGAGTTTACAATCTGCAATCTGCATAACAAGATGGGGTGTGAAGGCAAAGTCAAACTGGTTCTGTCCAGTCTCACTTGGACAAGGGGGTAAGGATGTCCCTTCAGGGCACCATAACCCCTCCAGGAGGCCACCTCCCTTACCCTTTGTTCTGGGGCTTACAAGAGTCAATGTTGCTAACATGGGAAGGGTCTGATGGGGAAGGAATGCTTGCCCAGGTCTCCAGGACAAAAAGGCTCATTCCAAAGCAGATGCTCAGGGGACAGCCCAATTCTGCGGGCAGTGGATGGTCCACCTCAGACAGCAGCTGGTTAGCCACCATGAAAGGACATGAGGAACAGCTAGTCAGTCACCAAAGCAGTTCCTACTTTATGGTTCCTTCTCTCTCCAACCACCTCCCCCCATTTCACATTTTTCCACATCTTCCTCTTCTGTGGTCCATGGTGAATGCCGTCCCACTTTCTTCTCCTCCTACCCCAACTTGTGGTCATTTATCTGGTCTCTGGGAGCAGGAAAACCTGCAAGGTTGCAGACCAAACTTTATGTCTGGAGCAGTATTTCTAGCCTTTGTAAGACAGGCAAGGATGACTCATGTCTCTCCTATAGACCAGGAGTGGGGGTGGGAGCTACCCTTAGGGATGAAATTAACAGGTTAGATGATCTCAAGTAAGAGAAGGGTATGGTAACGGAAGGGACAGTTCTATCTTTTTATTTATTTTTTTAAGATTCCCTGTTTTAGTCAACTTTTTCTATCAACTGACCAACTTCTAGTTCAGATAAAAGGCCTCCTACTCTACTATTACTGGCCACAATTCATTGAGTACCTATGAGTGGCAGCACTGTCTTTGACACTTTTCATTATTTCCATTCCTTTCATCACTCTTGCAAAGCAGGCACTTGTAGCTGCATGTTATAAATAAAGAAACAGAGGCTCCCTGAGACCGATTACCTCACTCAAGACAACCCTGCAAGTTAAATAATGGAATAAGAATTTGATTATTAGTCATTTCCACTGGAAAACTAAGAAGAGGCTATGAGCAGGATCAGACCGATAGATTAGCCAGACCAGCATCTCTGGGATGATGGCACAAAAATCATTGAAGAAAGGCCTGCTTGCAATTCCTCAGCTCATAGGTTAGGTGTGTGCCCACGACATTCCTACCTACTTACATTCACCTGCTAGGAAACTAACATTTTTTAGGTATCAATTATGTGCCAACTACTGTGCTGGACGCTAGACACTTCATCTCATCTCTTTCTTATTACCCTCCTCTGATAAGAGAATTATTATCCCCCACTTTTCTGATGAGGAAATTGATACTCAGCGTCATTATGTAACTTTCCTAAGGTCAAATAGCCAGTGAATGGTAGAACCATGATTTTTGAACTCCACTTGAAGAGATTCCAGAGCTGGCTCCATGTGATCTCCACGGATCGGGAAACTCTTCCTCTCAAAACCATCCCTATGTTCTCTGTAGGCCTCAGAACAAATCATTTTGTGACTAAGTGTAGGAAAGTCGTGTCTGGAAAAGATCTGTGCTGATGCACTCCAGGCCTTCAGGATGAGTTATTCAAACGCGAAGAACTTGGATGACATAATGGTATCGGTGTCTAAAAACATCTAGAAAAGTTTCCACTTACATTTGTGAAAATCTGCTCCAGCTCACTACAGGGCAAGTGGAGCCCAAAGCACTCAGTCCAGGCTAGTCTATGGCTCCTGGAGGCAGGGACTATCTCCTTCATCTGTTCCCATAGCTCCTAGCACAGGACCAAGCACACATCATTATCGCCATTTGTTGAATACATATCCTGCTATGGACGGCTAACCTCACAAGCATCATCGCACGTAATCTCTACAACAATCCTGCAGGAAGTAGATATCACTACTTCCATTTTGCAGATGCAGATTCCAAGGCTCAGAGAGATTTAGCAACTCTCCACTACGGAGTAGCAGAACTGGTAAAACTCAGGCTACAGAGAGGACTTCTCAGAGGAGGTCATCCTGAAGGAGGCATTTGAAAGAGGACAACGTAAGCAAAAGCCCTGAATTGGCAGCAACAGGCAGTTATAGAGACAGGAAAGAACATGGTCTTGCTCATACCTAATGCAACAGCATTTTTTTCTTTTTTAGAAACTCACCTTTCTTAAGTCTTTCAAAACATTCAACTTAGTTTTCACAGAAATAATAGCTCAACTTTTTACACTCATATTTCACAGATTTATACTGCAATTAAATTATACCACGGGTGCCTGGCAAAAAACAAAACAAAAAACTGGTTTGTTAGCAAACATCATTAACTCCTTGTAAGCGTCTAACTCAATTGGTGCTGAGGCAATTCCTTGTGCCACATTTTTCTCACTCGTAAAATAGTGTTGTTATAAGACTTGAATGAGTTCATCTATATGAAAAGCTTGGTCAGCACTCAATAAATGTTTGGGTGCTGAAGCACACAGGTGTGCCTTAGTTGCTACACTTCCCAGAAGGAATGGAGAGCATCAGTTACTCCCGAGAGCTGGTTATGTGGAGGTTCATCAAGAGCTTCTCCTGTGTTGGGGTGGGTTTCATTAGACAAGGATGCCTGTATGGCGCACAGGCAATCTCTCCACCCAGTTCCTGCCTTCTGTCCCCTAGCTTTCTAGTTAATGTGCACTTCCTTCTCCGGACGCCTGACACACACCTCATCCAAGAGACTTCTTATTGACACATCTGGCCTAAGGCAGGAATCAGAACAAAAGCAAGTTTTGCCTTCAACCTTGGAGTGGCTGCCACAAAAATAAATAAATAACATCCTTTTTATTCTCCCAAAGGGACACTTACAAAGAGCTTCTTAATCTCTCCCCTACTATTGCAGATACAGTCTCAGGAGTATCAGGTTGCAAGGTATGTGCAAATCCCAAGAGCTCAGCTGTGAGCAAACTATGCCATACTCGCTGGTGTAAGAGGACTCCCGGGGTTGACTCCATTCCCCAGTCACTGGCAACCAGTCATAAGCATTTTAGACAGGCTACACCTCCAGTGGAAACCCTGGAAGGCAAGGCTTTCCAGAGAAATATGACATAAAGAGCAAACGCCCTGGAGGTAGACATGACTGGATCCAAATTCACGCTTTGCCACTTGTTAGCTGTGTGATCTGGGCAAGACACTTAACCTCTCTGAGCCTCAGCTTCCTCAACTGTACAATAAACAATCTTTGTTGCATTAAAGTCTTTAAAAAGATTTAGTGTGCGAAGGCAGAAATGCACCTGGCGTAGGGCTGGGCACATAGTAAGCATTCAGTGAAGGGTAGCCATTATTATTGATTATTCTCAGGATAACTCCAACATTGAGCCATCGGTATAAATGAAGCCCCAGAATGTGATGGTAAAAGCCAGGCTACCTGGGTTTGAATCCCAAATCTTCTACTTCTGAACTGGGTAAACTTGGTCAATGTCCTTAACCTCTTAATTCCTCATTTTCCCTATCTCTGAAATGGAAAAAGCAACAGAACCTAGCTCAAAGGGTTGTTGTACAAAATTAAAGAAGTTAGTATATGTACAATATTTGGACTTGAGCTTGGAACACAGTAAGCAGTGTATAAGTGTCATCTATTATATTATTACTGTATCATAACTGTAGCACCTTGAAACAAGGATTGTCTTTCCTGTCTGTATCTCCAGGGTGTCAAAGGGCTGCAACAGCTTAATCAACGTTAATGGAATGAATGCGGCAGCTCCCATGCCATGCTGACCAAGACTTTCCCTAGAAACGACACTAACCCAATTCAAACTAAGCGAGAAAATGTAAAAAGGCAGGTTTTTTTGTTGTTCACATTTAAATGACCCAGGAGTGAATCTTACTTACTTCAGGCACAGTTAGAACCAAAGGTTCAAATGATTAAGGACGGCTTCCTTTTCCATGTCTCCAGCGTTTCTGTTTTGTTGGCTTTCTCCCTGTGAAGGCCATTACAGCCACCAGCAACCCAAGCCTCATAGCCAGCCTCTTTATCAACTCAGTGGATACAGAGCTTTTTCTCTAAAAGATCTGGTCAAAAACTCTGGGTGGAATTGAACGTGCCCAGCTAGAGCCATGCGCGCATCTATGTATTAACTTCTCTGGTCAAGGAAATGAGGTCATCTGACTAGCTAGGTCTGCCCACCCGATGCAGAAGGAAAGCAGCAGCCCTACGCAAACATACAGGTTTCCCCAAAGGGAAGAATATTCTATTACAAGGAGACGGGGAAGGCATGCTGGGCAAGCAAAAACGCTGGATGCCCTGAAAGAGGCCAAAGACGGTTGTCATTATTGCTAGACCATTCCAGACAATAAAAATCTGAGGCTCAGCCCAGTTTTAATAGGTCTTTTAAGAAAAAATATCATATTCTTTCTAAGTAATTATTCCATATTTCAACCCCTTCCCATGAGGTTCTTCCTCAAATTCAGTCTAATCTAAACTCACACAAGGCAGGCAGGAAGGAAGTGTCGGGAGAAGTGGGATGAGGGGTGATCTGTACAGAATCAACGTGCTTGTTAAGTTCTTCCAAGTTCCATTTAAATCTTGAGATCTACTTACAGGACCAAAAATTATTCCCCAGTGAATCAGCAGACACGGAGAGGGATTGTTTTGGGGATGCAAAAAAACATTGCAAACTGCTCTGTACCCTGCCTGGATTTGCTGAGGTGCCACCTCAGGTGTCAGCCAAAAAGAGAAGTGAGAAAGAATTGTTACACCTACCAACAGCCCTTCCTTTCACCTGGGTAACATCGTCCCAGGTGTGATCACTGACATCAGAGGTGCTTTTACCACATAGTGCGAGCTGACAACTAAGGTACAGCAAGTTAGTCTGTTTTGCAATCACTTTTTTCATTTATCTGCTCCATTGAAATACAAGGGTCAGGCTGACTTGTCCACTATCTTTTATATTATGAAAAATTTCAAATAAAATTAGAAAAACTAGTATAAGACCCACTACCCAGATTCAACAATTATTAGGATTTTGCCACACTTGTTTCATATATCCCTCTCCTTTTTCTGTGCAAGTATTTTAAAGCAGTTCCCAGACCTCATGTTATTTTTTTATTTGGATGCTTCATTTTGCATCTCTAAAATATACAAATACACGCATACCTTGGAGATAATTGCGGGTTTGTCTCCAGATCACTGCAATAAAGCAAGTATCTCGATAAAGCGAGTATCGCGATAAAACAAGTATCACAATGAAGGGAGTGGTAATCTTTTTGCTGGTGGAGTCTTGCCTTTAGTGTATAAAAAAATGCAACACCTGTGAAGCGTAATAAAGCGACGCGCAATAAAACAAGGTTGGCTGTATTTTCTTACGTAATCACACTGCCAGGAACACACCTACCGAAAGTAACAATTCATTGATATCATTTAATTCTTAGACTATTTTCCTCAGTCCCTGATATATCTAAAGAAATACCTTTTTTATAGTTGGTTCATTAGAATCAGGATCCAGGTGAGATCCACACTTTGCATTTGATGGTTATGTCTTTTGGGTCTTTTAAAAACTAGAACAGTCTCTCCCCACCTCACCCCACCTTTTTTTTATTTTTCCATGTCATTGGCTTGCTGATTAAACTAGTTTAATTGTTCTATAGAATATCCCACATTCTGGATTTATCTATTTATGTCCTTATGGCATCACTTAAACCTGAGCCTCTACCTCCTACATTTCTATAAATTGAGGAAGTTGGTTCTAAAAGCTTTATTAGATTCAGATTTCTAAATTTATTCTTTTCCATAAAGGGAAGGTCAGTAAGCACATACCGTCTGGCTGTCCCACTCTTAGTGACGCTAAGACTGATGAGCGGACTCAGGTGGTGTCCGCTAGATCTCTCCATTGTAAAGTGCTCCATACGCCGTTCGTGTAATGCTCTAGTCCTTTACTGGCCTTTGCCTTACTCAATTATATTATTACAATGGCAAAATGGTGATTTTTCTAATTCTGGCATTCCTCCCACATTTATTATCTGGGAATTTCTGTAAACAACTTTTCCTCATTAATTAGGGTTATTTGGTCATCCTGAAATACAGATTGAATTGAAAAGGCAGGATAATGCTTACTCATTTCCTTTATTTGTTTGTTTATTTATTTATTTACTTACTTGTTTTTTAAAGACTTTATTGGGAAAGGGGAACAGGCCTTTATTGGGCAACAGTGTGTACTTCTGGGACTTTTCCAAGTCAAGTTGTTGTCCTTTCAATTTTAGTTGTGGAGGGCACAGCTCAGCTCCAGGTCCAGTTGCCATTGTTAGTTGCAGGGGGTGCAGCCCAACATCCCTTGGATGGTTGACCTGGCGACCTTGTGGTTGAGAGCCCGCGCTCCAACCAACTCAGCCATCTGGGAGCTCAGAAGCAGCTCATTGACTTCATTCTAGTTGCAGAGGGCACAGCTTTCTGGCCCATGTGGGAATCGAACTGGCAGCCCCGCTGCCCAGAGCTCATGCTCTAACCAACTGAACCCTCCGTCCGCCCCCTCATTTCCTTTAAATCGCCTATTTTCAGAGTGAGGATTGTGATGTAGTAACTGCCAATGAGATCCAATGAGTCTGTTACTTTGTTTTGGTGCTGCTCCTACCGTTACTGAGCTCATTAGGCTTTTATGTATTCCATGTATTTCAATGAAATCGAATCAATACTTCTTTTGATACTTAAATTGTGCCATCTTTGGCCAAGTGGAGCCCCTCATGTTGGCTCTCGAGTCCTTTTCATACAACCCACAGATTTTTGGTGTTGAAGTGAGAAACAGCCAAGCCTGTAGAGAATTTTTATGAGTTCATTTGAGCCAAACTGACCAATTGCCAGGAACCAAAATTTCAATAGATTGAGAAAATGCTCCGGAGAATGGCAGTTTTGCAGCTTATTTTATACATTAGAATCAAAGGAGGAGACATAAGGAGGGTTGCATGAAATCCACTGGTAGATTAAGCAGGAAAGGGAAGCGAAGCTGGAAAATCTCTGGGATTTGATAAAAAGTAAAATGGAGAGACACATATGTCTTATACATTGGTAGGTACAGGATCGTTAATAATTAACATTTACAGCACATAGAGATGGTACATGGGCAACAAGAGAACAATGAGGGGCTCTGTGGTGTCATGCTCTGGTGGTATGTTGTGCCCTGAGGGGTCCAGAAAAAGGGGATTACTCTGACATTTCAAAGGTGTGTCATCCTAGACGCAAAAAGACAACCGACAGGCTCACTTAAGGTAAAGATTGACCTTTGTCAAGGAAGCTACAGGGCTAGGATGTGACTATGCATCATGACTAGCTTTTAGTCAGGAATTTTTATGTTCAGATCATCCTGTGTGGTCTCTTTGGGTCTCTGAGTTTGTAAGGCTGGCGGTGCAGGCCTCCCCTGAGCTTGTCAGGTTTAGGATGTGATTCCTTTTGCATCCACGTTGGTAATTTCATAGTTTTTGGCTCAGCAAGAAGTCCCAGCCTCATCTTGTGCATGTGCTGCCCCAGACTGGCAATCAGCCATCCAAGAATTTTGAGTTCCTTTAAATAGGGGATGTCATTTAGGGACCACAATCCAGGCACCAGAGGTGGCTCATTGCCCATGAATTTTAATACTTGTAGGCCTTTCTGCAAGTACAGAAATAGGATATATTTTTGAAAAGAAAAAGTCATGAGTTTATATTGATACATCTAATTAAAATTTAATATTGATTTATTTCTATTAATGCCTTTGAAGTTATACTTCTATTCTCTTATACTGAAAATCTTGGTTCTTTACAACACTAACATAATTACTTATTACCTTACGCTATACTATATAGAAAATAGTTTCAAAATACTAATATAAAGACTTCTACTGGCAATATAACTATTGCCAAGTTAGATTTCTTCGCAGCTGTCTTTGCCCTTAAAATATATTCAAATATATGTATGTGTATATATATATATATATATTGCAGCAAATATACTATATTGTAGAATCACTTGAAATAATTGTCTTCTCTGTGCAATTACATTATTAACTTGATATACAGTTAGGTTCGTTGTTTTTAGTTTATTCTAAAATCTTAGGAATTGTCATTTTAAATCAAATTTAATTTTTTGAATGTGTAAAACACATTTATGTGATTCAAATGCCAAAAATATATAACGAATGTATTCAGAGAAGTCTCTTTTCCACCTTTGTCTCCTCCATCCTATGTTATATTAAATTGTATGAAATCACCAATAATTAACCATTTATCAGCAAAAATGGCAATTTCTATAATTGAACCATATATATCCCCACTCTTTCTTACAGAAAACATAGATACTATATATATCATTCTCCACTTTGCTTTTTTCACTTACATACATTGTAGCGATTATTCCTCCTCTTTCATTTTCAGGTGCATTGTCTTCCATGGTTTGATGCACCATGGTTTTTATTAAACCAAACCTTTATTACTGGACATTTGGATAGTTTCCAATCTTTTGCAATTCAAATAATGCCTACATGGGGGCAGCTGGTTGTCCCAGTGGTTGGAGCGCTCATAACACTAAGGTCGCCGGTTCAATTCCTACATGGGCCAGTGAGCTGCGCCCTCCACAACTAGATTGAAAACAATGACTTGACTTGGAGCTAATGGGTCCTGGAAAAACACACTGTCCTCCAATATTCCTCAGTTAAAAAATATAATATATAACAATAATGTCTACATGAAATAAAGCCTTGTGGGTATATAACTTCATATTTTAATCAGTAGGTATATTTCTTTTCTTAAAAGAAACCAACCCCGTCATACTTAACCTAAGTCATTCATTCTGGTAGACATTTGTCCTGATTCTTTTGGTACCCAGTGTCTTTTGAACACACTTCTGATGTTAGGAGAGTTTTCCCTTTCTTCGTCCCACCAAGTTACAATAGAAGGCAGAAGACTCGTTCCCTCTCCCCCTCCTTTGCAGCTAGGACACAGGCACGTGACTCGCACTCTTCTAATCAGAAACATCTGTGTGCGATTGTGGTGAAGAAGGGCATAATGAGAAGGGAAAGATTGCATAGTGCACTTTTCTGCTGGTGAGGATGGTAGCAGAGCCGCGTGGTTTGAGGAGACTGGAATGGTCTGTAAGGTTGAGTTCCTGATGCAGAAGTGGCATTGATGCCTTTGTCAGCTGTGGTTGCAGTGAGATTGAGCTCCTGGCAGCACATAGCTGCTGAGTGGTGATGGGGCAGCAGCCTGTTTTCCCATTAGGCCAATTGTGCTGCATAATTTGGGGTGATTTTCTTGGAAACTTAGCCTCAAAATTGTTTCCTCCTGTCTTCCCAACAATACCATGAGCTACCCAACATTCTTTGAATAAAACCCTTCCCTGCTTAATCTGTCAGCATCAGCTTCTGTCACTTACAATCAGGAAATAATTCATGCAGTAGATCCTGGGAGTCAGAGTGGGTATAGTTTTAGATACCATAGGACCTGGTCACTCTCTGCCTTGCCCTTTCATCCTTCTTCCTTCATCCTAAGTATGTTCTTGAGTTCTCGGATAAAAAGGACTGTGATACAATGAAAAGAATGGACTCATTAGGGGCCCAGCAGCTCTTCTTCAGGAAACCCCTCGGAATATAGTCAGTCAGAAGAAGTAGAGGGTGTTTGCCTGATTGCGGGAGGGGAAGAACAGGGCCAGACATCGGTAGTGGGAATGAGGTCAGCGGTGGCCCAGCAGAGCTTCTGAGTCAGACAGAATGGAAGGACTAAATGTAAAAATCTCACCCTCAAGTCAATAACTGGAGCAGGAGATCCTGAGAAAACAACTTCCAGATAATCAAGACCCAGTGGCAGGCTAGACCAGGTCACATGCATTAAGGCTATTAACCCGTTTATCTCTCATAGATGGCAAGTGTTTTCCCTCCCCAGTGTATCATTTGTCCTTTCATTTTGTATTTGTTGACCAAAAAGTTTTAAATTAGCATATATTCAATTCCACTGATATTTTTCTTTGTGATATCTTCCATTGCTTTTCTGTTTAGATTACATCCTCCCATTCTAAAAATATGTTCAATATTATATTTTAGTTTTTTATGGTTTTATTTATTTACATGTAACCCTTTATTCCGTCTAGAATTCATTTTGGTGTATGATGCGATCACCATGTATCTCAACACTTGGATAAAGCCGATAGGCTAAAAATAAGCAGGCAACAACAGACATGCTCTGCAAATTAAAAGAATGTTTTACAATAATGATATACAATTCTTTTACCTTAAAAATTATCAAGGATTAGGAAAAAAAAAAAACCATGAAGGTGAACATGAAGGAAAATGGCGTCCTTAAACTGCTGTTTTCAAACTTCTCCATTCTGCTTAAGAGCCCACAGTTAAATAGCAAGGAAGGTAAGAAAAGAAAAAAAAGAAAAAGAACCCAATTGGTTAAAGGAGACCTAAGAAACATCAACCCGACACAAATGTGGATCTTGTTTAGGTCATGATTCAAATAAGCCAACTTAAAAAAAAAAATGTGACAACTGGAATTTGAACACTGACTGTACATTTGAGGACAGTAAAGAATAATTCTTTATATTGTTAAGTGTAATAATTGTGCATGTGCTGTTAAACAAGTTTTTATCTTTCAGAGATACACACAGAAAGACACGATGTCTGGGATTTACCTCAAAATAACGTAATAGTTAGGGAGAGGGAAGGATATAAATGAGATAAGATGGGCTGTCAGTTATTAATTGTTGAAGTTGGGTGACGGGTGCATGAGGATCTATTATACTATCCTTTCTACTTTTATGTACATTAATATCTGAATTTTTCCACAATAGAAGTATTTTTTTAAATATTTAAAACAGACAGAAGATTTAAGAAATATAGTGGCAATGAGGTGGCTGTGGGAATTGTTAAATATTCCCAGTTAGGTGGTGAAGCTCCAGTTTCTCAGAATGGCATATTTGCGCCAGATCATGGTCTTGCTTAAGATGGCTGCACCTCACCAGTGTCCATGGAATTTTAACAACAGCAAATCTTAACTGAGAACCGTCTGCGTGTCAGATCCAATGAGGAAGGTTCTTCCACTGCGATGCAGAGATGAGCAACGTTACCAGTTACAGATACAGCATAACGAAATCACTGCTCCCACAAAAAGACACTAGTCATCTAAAATAAACATATATCATTTGTGTAATTTTAAAAATACACTTTTATTAAGAAAATAAAACATAATCAGACCATGTCACATTGCTGTTTAAAGTGAGCCACAGATTTTGTAACTGTCATCAGTACAAGGCTCCTTAGCCAGGCCTATCTCACGTCCAGACCCTGCCTCCTTCCTCAGCCCCACCGTCTGCCCCTTGTCCCCACACACTTTAAACTCCAGCAACAGGAAAGGACTTGCAGTTCCCAGGACATGCCTCATGGAGTCCACGTTCTCCTGGGGAGGTTTCATTCATTCATGAATCTCCTCTGAACCAGGCCTTAGGCTCTGTCTCATCACGACTTGGACTGCCCTTCTCCCTCCTCAGTTCATTCTTCCACTCTCATCTTATTTGTCATCTTCTCTCAGAAACCTTCTTTGAACCACTCAAGCTGAACGATGTGCCCCTTTTCTTTATTCTCTATATAGGGGACGGTGGGGGAGGAATGGGGCCATGTCTTATTTCTCCCACTGAACTCTGAGGGCAGGGATAAAGCGCTGCTCAGGCTTAGGGCCGGAGTCATATTAGAAGATAAAAAAAAAAAAGCTTGTTGAATAAATGAGTGAATGGATGAATGAAGCGTCCCTGTGAGCATATAAACCCACAAAGGCAAGGATTTTTATTGTTGTGTCTGCTTTATCCTTAGGACCCAGGACAGTACCTCGCACATTGAATATTTGTCGAAATAGTTACCTGTCAAAGAAAAATCAAGGAGGACGTCTACGTTAAGGGTCACCCTCTGGCTGCATGCTGTGGCCATCGTGTCTGTGGATTGGCGGAGGGCTTTGATTCAGGGCTAAAAAAGAAATTAGAGACCAGTCGTGTTTTGGAGGTCAAATACAATGAAATGTTTTCCATATTTTATTGCGCTAGTAACCCGGATTTAACTAAAACCTACCCCTAAGTCCAAGGGCATTTATTTATTTGTTTTTACAGGCATTGTTTCAGAAGTCACTAAAAAAATATATATGTATATTGATTTCACTTCCCCTAAAAAAAAAAGTCAAGCCTTTTGGAACTTAAGTAGATTCTCATTTGACACAAGTCATTTTCTATGTGACATATTGCTTACGGATCTAGAGGAATAGATGCAGTAATGGGGCAGCACGTGATTTCCTAGATCTGGAACAGCCGGGACCCAAGGAAAGCCATGAATGACATCACCCTCATTGATCTAATTTCTAAAAGACAATGGAATAATTTCTTCTTGCCCAAACCTTACTACAGTGATTTGGACCAGCAACTCCATGGCAGGACAATGGGAGGGCTTCATGGACAAAGGACAATTGTTGACCTCCCCCCAGCAGAAAGATGGTTTACAAAGTGACCTTTCTTAGGACTTCTGCCTGGGACTATTGTACACCACATGACAGGTGCTCTTACATAAGTAAGGATGAACCGGATTCCATTTGGATTTCTTTTCCTTTTGAAACTACCCTTCTCTGGAACTGTGCTCTCTAAAAGTCACTAGAACAACCAACAAGAGGGAAAAGTGAGACCTTGAACTCTCCAGGGCATTGAAGTAGAATTTCCTTTCCCTTTCTTTTCTCATCCACCTTTTCACGGCTGCCATCCTGCCATCCGCTGGGACCTCTTTTGAGAGGAGGTTTTATCCCGCCCCCCCAACCCCGCTTTCTTTCAGGATCCTGCCTCACATAATCTTCACTGGCGTTTCACAAAGAAAACTAGGACTCCTATTTATTTTATCCAACCTGCCACTACATTCAGCCCTGAACACAGCACGCTGCGCACTCTCCTCTCACAGAACAAACAGCAGAATGGAGCCTGACTATTTTCCATGAGGCTGATTTTTGCTAATCAAACACATGTATTCTCTGAAACACTTTCAGTGCTTGTTGAGAAATAAGTGGTACCAGAAAGGACAGTATCTCTCAGCATGCAACTTAGAAATGTATAGAACACAGATAATATTGAGGTCTTACGTGAGGATAACTCAATAACTTGTGGAAGAGCAGTAGGATCATTTTATAGTACGATCCAGATATGTACCCTACATGTACTCTCTGACCTAACAATTCTGCTGTAGGATTCTAGCTCACAGAAAGGCTCAGGTCAGGGAGCAAAGACATATGCATGGCATTACTTATTGAATCTCATGGATACAGACACAGAAACTGACAAAAAAAAGAAACATTAGATATTTTAATGTGGAAAAGTAAATGGCAGAATAATATACAATATATGACCCCATTTTTGTTTTAAAAAAATCCACACGGTGTGTATGTGGATGCATATACCTGTATATATTCATAGATTTAAAGAAAAAGGCTGGAAAGATAGCAACACTGTAATTGAATAAACGATCGAACTGCTTGCTGCATGACAGCCAATACGTTGAGTGTCAAGGAATCATGGCAAGGAAAGTGACCTTATTTGGGAAGCCAGAAAGCCGAGAAGATGGGGACAAGTGTCCTAAAGAACCATCTTGAAAAAGTACAGAATTCAGGCTTCTTTCATGCCATGGGAAGGAGGGAAGGGTTTGAGGTCAGGAGGTGATTGATGACCGCAGATCTCTGGATGTCAGCAAGGGTCCAAAGGGGATGGTGAAACTTCTTTTCTTTTGGTCAACAAACTCCAGTTGCTGTGGTCCCAGTCACAAGGTTCCTATAAATCTTTTGATAAACAATCATTATTTTTGTACATACCTTCCTTATCTCCTTTTGGAGCAGGGAGGTTGTTTCAGTAATTCCTAGGCTACAGGTGAGATTCCTTTAATGATTAGCATACCTATGCGCGGAAGTAAGCAGAAGTCGCTAACTGATATGTTAGGGGACCTGGGCAGGCTCAAGGAAGATGGAGTCAGAAAGACTGATTATTTTATTCTATTGCAACACCAAAATGTTAACAGGGGTTCCTTCCTCTGGAGAGTGAAATTGGGGGAATTTTATATTTTACTTCATGAACTCTGGTATTATTTAAATTTATTTTTAAAAATAAAGGAAATAAATCACTGGATTAGGATAAGCTAGTTAACATTTATAGAGTATTTATGCTGTGCTGGGCATGTGATGGACACTTCGTATATTATCTCACTTGTTCCTCCAAACTTCTGAAGTAGGTAATATTATTCTTGTTTACAGATGAGAAAACAGATTCTGAGAAATTACTTGCCTGAAGTAACAGGGATATTAAGTAGCAGAGCTGGGATTGAAACCCAGGCCTTTCTGACTCCAAGGCCCAAGATTTCCCATTGGTCCGATAACGCCGACTCTTATAACACAGTCCTGGTTCATAGATGGACATATTGGCACTGGCCATATGTCTGAATGTTAAGTTTATTCCTTGAAACGTTTTATTATGGAAATTTTCAAACATACACAAAAGGGGAAGGGATGGTATAATGAATTCATGTGCTCATTATCATCCAGCGTCAAAGATTATTAATATTCTGTCATTGTTCCATCTACCCCCACACACACAGTTGAAGCCTTTTAATGCAAATTTAAGATATCATATCATTTCACCATAAATATTTCAATCTCTGAAAATAAGGACTCTTTATATGGTATTACCCATTTTGTTTAATTATCTATCTGCCTAATTTGCCTCTCCAGGGGAAGGCTCATGTCTACACAGTGCTGGGCCCAGGGCCTGGACTTAGTTATATGTGCTAAAGAAACAGGCCAACCAGATTTAGTGGGGGGAAATCTAAAAGAAATTATGTCTTAAATATTTTAGAAGAAATTATTTTTCTTGTTGACAGCAGTCAGAGTGGTGGTTATGTCTAGAAAGGGGCCTGAGGGGACATTCGCGGACGATGGAAATCTTGTATGTCTTGTTATACAATATTAGAGGATGTTAGATAGAGGTAGACATAGTACAAATTCACCAAGCTATACACTGAAGAGCTGTGAATTTTTTGTATGTAATCATTCCTCAATAAAAATAAATGCATTATTTAAAAACAAAGACTTTAAAAAACATGATGTTGTGATAAATATCATTAGTACACATAATAAAACTTAACAATAATTCCTTAGTATGAGCAATATCCAATCCATGTTTTTTTTCCCAGATTATCTCAAAAATATATGTTTTAAATTTATTCAAATTTATATCTCTTAAGCCTTTGTCTCCTTCAATCTATAATTTCCCCCTCTTTTTCTTCATATGACTTATTTAATAAATAGAGAAACTGAGTCATTTGTCTTGTAGAATTTCCCATCTTCTTCATTTGATTTCATATATCCTTATGGTGTCGTTTAACATGCTTCTCTATCCTTTATATTTCTCACAATCTGGTGCTTAGAGACTTGGTAAATTCAGGGTCAGTTCTTTTGGCATGTCTAGTTCTTAAATGGTGATGTGTACTTCCTACTGCATTTATCAGGAGGTAATTAATGCCTGGCTGTCCCACTTTTAATAACATTAAGATTGAAGGGTAGGTTCAGGTGTTGCCAGCCTAATACATCCATTATAAAGTTCCACATCAACCTTTCACCTAATAGTTTTGGCAGCCATTGATGATTTTTGCCTAGATCCATTATCTCATTAGGGGCTTAGATTCATGTAAAATCCTATTAAGACAGGTTTGTGTTTTTTAACACCATCCTAAGATAGCAATGCTATATCTTAGTTTTGGGGCAAGGTACCCCCCACAAATCTTTTATCTATTACCCATCATGAGATATATATATATTTTTTTTATTATTATTATTATTTTTTTCTCCCCCCCCCAAGAGTAATTGACTTTTAAGCCTATTTTTAGGACTGTCAATATTCTGCAACCCTCTATGCCCCATGTGGGACTATTTTGCTACTTAGATTGACATTTTTATTAACCTGTTATTGGGAATTTTCGTCTATGTTTCAATTCCTAAATAGTTCATAAAAAGTAAGAAGAAAGAAAAGCTCTCCCATTGCTCTACGATAAAAGCCATTTAAACATCTCTGAATCATTTTCAATTTCATGCCCAGGGTAACTACCTTTTATGTTAGAAAACGCTGTTCCTTTCAGTGATTCTAAGTCTGTTCTTACTCACGCCACATTCACTGTGGCTTCTGTCCTGGGCCAGGTTCTGAGGATACAGACAGGGGAAGGCCCAGGCCCTGTCCTCCCAGGGTTCACAATCACCTACACTGATAAAACTAATAAAGAAATGTCCAGAAGGTTCTTGGGGTACAGGAAAGAGGCACCCTTAGACTATGGGATCGGGGAAAGCTGCTCACAGGACAAGACAAAGCAAATGTGTGGTGGTGATGTTTGAGGAAATGTTTAGGTGACTTTTGAAGTGGAAAGTAACTAGAGGAAGGGCATTCCAGGAAAAGAAAACCCACACAAAGGCATGGAGGCAGGAAAGAATAGGCCCTTTCAGATGGCTTTGCACATGGCTTTGTGTGGCTGGAGAGGAAGGTTTCTAGGGAGGGGTGGTGGAGCAGCAGCAGAGCTAGACGTGAAGAGCCTTGGCTGCCATGCTAAAGAGTAGGAGGTCCCTGAAGGATTTTAAGTAGAAGAGTGACAGACTCTAACTTATGCTGTATATGTTTTCCTCTGCAGATTTTTTTTCTTTTTTCTCTGTTGAGGTGAAATTCAAATAACATAAAAGAAATCATTTTAATGTGAACATCTCAGGGGCATTTAGCACCTTCACAATGCTGGACAACAACCACCTCTATCTAGTTCTCAAACATTTTCATCACCCCCAAGGAAACCCATGCCCAATAAGCCGGCACTCCCCGACCTCCCTCCCCCAACCCCTGGCAATCACCAATCAGCTTTCTGCTTACAGATTACCTATTCCCTCAGTACATTTTTCTTTCTAAAAATGATACAAGTAATATAGATTCACTCTAGAAGAATCAAAATACAGAGGAGCAAAAGAGAAAAATAAATATTACTCATAATCTTAGAATCGTAAGTAATTTTTGGAGGCTGCGTATCCTTCTGAACAGTTTTCTCCCAGTTTCCCCACCCCATCCCCCATGTACTTTACAGGGTCCTCCAACCTTCTGAAGTCTTCCCAGCTTCTGAGATATAAAAGAATTCTGCTCAAACCCCTATCCATAAACGGCAGGAAACCCAAGTCCCTACCAATATCTCTGAGGGTTCTGGGGATTTTTTGGAGGTGGGAATGGGGTGGGAGTATGTTGCTTTTGATCACCTCTAGCTCTGATTTTTCGCCTTGACTCCCACCCCTCATTTCACCTCCTGGACACATTGTCCCTTCTATAATTCCCCAATCCCTTCTCTCCCCACAGATAAGGTGCTAAACAAGGTGGTATGTTAGCAAACTTTTAGGAGAGATTTGGGGGCAAAAGAAGATGGCTTATATGGAAGGAAAAAAAAACTTGGAGAACAACTTGAAACTGAGAATAGAGTTCTTTTAGGAGTCCATTAGGCATTCTCACACTGGAAAACTCTCATTGGCCATTTCTCCACATGGCACTACAGCAGCTCCAGCTGCCTAGCCTCTCTCCTTTCCTCCATATCTTTTTCATTTTCCAAATTCAACCTCTTCTAGCTGTGAACTCCAAAACACTCATTTCTAATTCCCATTCCCTCTTGCACCAGGCAATTCAGCACCCCTTTTTCTTTGCTCCAAACTACAAAGAGATTCTAAGATATTTTACTAATTCAAAGCAGTCCCTCCCATCAGAACTCTAGTTCTGGGTTGTCAGACTAACCCCTTCTTTCCACGTACTGGCTGCATTTCCGTTATTGCTTTGTTATTTTAAATATCTTTCCATGAATATTTTTTGTTCCTAAATATTCTTCTTCCTCTTTTGAAGTGGCTGCATGCATCCCCTATTTTTGGACACTTAGGTTGTTTCCAATTCTTTATTATTGTAGACAGTGCCATGTTATATATTAGGATTATTAAGGATATAAGGGAGGAAAGGGGCACAGCAGGAGGGTATTTCAATACTGTCTTAAGGAAAAGGCAGTAGAGCATTCTGAATCACTGAAAACCTGTGCAAATTTTTTCTAAATAAACTTTAAAATAGATTTCTTTCACAGTCTTAAAAAAAAAGTTCCAGGTATTTTTATTGGGATCTTGTTAAATTTGTAGGCTTGGATGGAGGAAAATTAATATCTTTATAATATTTAATCTCCCAGTACATATAGAATGTAGAATGACTCTTCCTTTATTCAAATCTTTACATTCCATGGTAAAGTTTTATAGATTGGCACATTTATCATTAAGTTTCTTACTAGGTGCTTTGATTATTTTTGATTGCCATGATATATAGGTTCTTTTTCCATTATTTTTCTTAACTAATTATTGCCAATACACAAGGAAGCTATTATTTTTAAAATATTTCTGTCATAACTGGCAAACCTTCTGAACTCTCTTATTAGTTCTAAAAGTTTTTCAAGCAACCATATAATCTTCAAATAATGATAATTTTTCTCTTCCTATCAAATATTTATACCTCCCTCATTTCTTTTTCTTATTATTGCATTGATTAACACTTTCAGAATAATGTTAAATACTGGTAATGATAGTCAAATTGTTAATAGTAACGGAAAGGTTTCTAATGTTTTATTACTAAGTATAATATTGGATATTGGTTTAAAATCAACATTCCTTAACATATTAACATGTTAATTAAGATTTTCTAAAATCAAAAATGTATGTTGATTTTTATCAAAAAATTTTTAGCGTTCTGTTAAGATGATCATATTATATTTCTCCTTTGATACACTGATGTCATAAATTTTATAAATAGGTAACTTTAACATTGGTCTTTTATTACATCCATGGAGTAAACCTTATTTGGTGATGGAAATTTTCCTTTTAAAACTAAAACTGCAGGTTTAATTTGGAAAATAGATTGAAAGGAGGCAAAGTCAAAGGCAGAGAGCACATTTAGGGAGTGATCACAGTTCTGAAATAAAACAGTGGTAGTGGAAACAGAGAAGAGGTCTGGATCTGAAAGATATTGAGGAGGGAAGATCAATAGTGACTCATTGGCTACGAAATCTGAAGGAAATAAAGAACTGCTAGGTTCTTGGTTTGGTGACATTTACCAAGACAGGGCTACAGAAAGAAAAGCAGGTTTGGTGGGGGTTGGAAGAGAGGATAGAAGATGAGCTCACGTTGAGGAATGTTAAGTTTGATATCCTGAGGCGACACCTAGGCAGAGACAAGTAAGCCATCATATACATGGATCTGGGGCAGAGAGAGTTGGGTTGTAGATATTGATTTGGTAATTATCAGCGCATAGAACACAGCTAAGTGTGGAGAGTAAGAATCCAAGAAGGCTGAAAATGGAACTACAAAGGATATCTAATTTTAAGAGATGGAAGAAAGAAGAAGTCCTTAAGAAGACACAGTCAGAGAAGTAGGAACAGAACCTATTCTGTTAATCAGGAAAATAAGGGGAGGATAGAGTTTCAGGGAGAGAGTGATCAATAGTGTCCAAAGGAGCAAAACCGCCCTCAAGCTCAATACTAGAAAGTACCCTCTGGATCTGTCAAGCTCTTGCTGAGAAACTCCAGGAAGCAATTGCTGTAGAAAAGTGAGGGTGATACCTGCTTGTGTTGTGTATGGCACACAACCTTATTCCCCTAAACTGCTTCCTTTCCTCCAAAGGCCCCACCCCCCTCCCGGACCCGCGGCTGCCTCTGCTGAGTTCCCTAGAATCAGAAGTGAAGCCCCAGAGCTGCCTGACTTGCACACCCTCCCATCTGCATAGGTTTGCTCCTCCGCTCTCAGATAGGACGAAATGCTGTATCACCGGGCATACATACAATCTTTCTTCTGGAGCTGATATCAATGAGCCAGGGGACACACCGTGGAAGGTGTATGGTGAACGTGCAGGAGAGTTACCTTCTAGTGGGGCAAACAGCAACAAATGGGATATGGGAAACAGAAGGGAGGTAAACAGATGCATTTTTCTCCTTTTCCCCTTCCACAGACTATTTCAAGGTTGTGATTCCTCCCTGCGACCGTGACACAGAACCCCTATGGCTCAAAGATTCTACCTGCTAAGTTGGCTGCTGTTTCTCCTCATGGCTTGTTGGAAGCAGAGGCGGCATAACACATCACACTGCATTGCTTGTCTCGCCTTTTTCTTCTCTTTTACCTTCCTAAGCTTGTACCCTCCCCAAACCCACATAAAAAGAATCAGCAGTTTAATCTTGACCCCAGGCTCTATAACATAGAGAATTTGGGCTAAGACACAATTACTAAATTGGTAAATTGAATAGGAGAAAGACTATTTAAATCAAGTCTCCATTTGGACAATTTGAACCAATAGGATGTTGACAGCATGTGTACTACTTTTTCTGAGATTTCAACACAATATACTGAGAAAGGGGATAAAAAGGAGGGCACTGTAACAGCATGGACCAGGTTAAGAAAAACTGTCAAATTAGAAGATGAAAAGGATATTAAACATTAACATTGGAACAGCTGTTGGGCTCTCATATTTCCCCAGGTCAGATTATCCAAACATAGCAATCTCGTTTTATTTATAGTGACTATCAAAAGTACTAGTAACATCCAGCAAAAACTATCATCTACAAGATGTCTACTTACTTTGCTACAATAGAAGCAACCATTAACCCACTTCAACTCAACACATACCTATTGGGCCCTGTCACGTGGAGGGCAATGTCCTGGGCTTTGTGGGGGTAGGACAGATGCTGAGGGGAGGCTTCGCAGATGAATAAGACAGATGTACCCTGAAAATGATATAACCTGAGGTAGAATCACAATAAAGTACACAGATCATTATTATACAAGGTCATCTAAAATTTAAAAAGTACAAATTTTATTTTCATCCAAAAAGGTACAAATGAAATTCTAGGAAGGTCAAAGCAGGGAGAGAGTATGTGAACAGAAAATAATCAGGGAAAACTTCATTGAGAGAGGCAATACATTTGTTAAACAAAATTTTATTAGTTGGCTATGGGGGAAGGATAGACAGATTTTAACAGTAAAACTAAAGACACAGAGGCAGGAAATAATTGAGTATAACTGTAGAACGACAGACCTTGACAGTTTTGAGGGATATCATCCAAAAACTTCGAGAACCCCCAAATAGTCATATATCACTATATTATATATTTCCCCCATAAAATGCATACAGAATGCTGAGTATATAGCTATAAAACCTGAGTATGTAGCTAGTTATAAATCAGGTGATGTGAAGGATGAACTATCAGCTAGGTTTACACACCAGTATCAACTAAATGACTTGCATGTTCATCACATGTCTCAATACAACCTTTATACTGAAGAAGAAACGCAGTTAAGATTGCACGTGCACGCATGCACACAAACATGCACACAAACCAAAAGCAAATGAACGGTGGTCTCCACTGCTTGACTTGCTGCCAGAAAGAGAAACTGAAAGAACAAGAAGCAGTTACCAAGAAGACCCTGTGTCCACAAAGCAAAGCCCTGAAGAGTAACTGACTCTCTGAAGTCTAGATAACATAGGTTTCAGAAGCTTTGCCTGAGCTCAGTCAGCAGGAACAGTGATGAGGACACTGAGGATTTGAAAAGAAACAAACACCAGTTAAACTCATGGCCATTATCCCGAGATACCAATACCGCAAATCTGATTTTAACAAACTAACAAAAAAACCCACTAAAACCAAAAAGAAAATGTCCTGCTTACTAGAAAAATATTTCCCTGTACTCTTGAAGTTGTAACACATTGAATGGATATTACAAAAAGAAGTAAAGCCATGCTTAAGCAGACTGTTTAAATAATGAATAAGAGAGAATTTTCTCGTCAGTAATCCCTGAACCTCATCTTTAAAGGCCTTAAATATATAATGAAAATTATTAAGATTATTAGGCAGCTGTTAAACATGGTCATTAGGAAAACTACATAAAAATAATGACCTTTAAATAATGTTTAGTGAAAAAAATCAAAATATAAAACATTTGGAATTATAATACTAGCTTATGTTTATTAAAGATTTACAAGTGAAAAACTTATATACATATGGGTATGAATTATGATGGGAATCATTGTATTAAGATATGAGATTTGGGGTAATCTTTATTTGCTTCTTCAATTTAAAGGTTGTCTTCAGATCCCTAGCAGAAGAGACATTGGGTTTATTGTACATATTTCTAAAGAATACAACTGGGACCGGAAAGTACAATAATCCCTCTTTATTGTCTGAGCAGAGACAGTAGGTTTGGCTAAGCAAGGCCCAGGCTATTGGACAGGAGCCCTTGGGAAGAACAGAAGTAAAAAGGAGCCTTCTCTGAGCAAGACACGTACTTTCCAGGTCTCTGTACTCTGCTGAAAAGAGTGGGTCTCTTCATCCCTGGGTGTGAGAGGACAGCCCTCTGCCAGAGGTGTGCTGCTCGCTTCCCTCCTGCCATAATGCTCTGAGAGTGGACAATACTTAGGCCAGAAGGGAGAGGCTGATGGGCAGGATGGTCCAGAGCAGCGGGGCTCCCACTGGTGCCAACATCATCCTGTGTAAGATGTGGAGGGCCAAACAATCTGGTGTGGAGGGCGTGACTCAGACATAATAGGCTTCTCCCCAGCCTAGGCTCAGATGCAGTGTATGGGCTATTTGCACGTCATTTCCTTGTACAGTAGGTGGAAGAGTTTTACATAAAATCAAGAACAGCATTTTAACAAGGCTGACCAAACATGGAAGAGGCTGCCTCAGAAACTGTGGGCTCTTCGTCACTGGCCTCTGAGCTGGGAGGAATGATGCTATGGTCGTTGTTATGTTAGAGAGGGAATTCTAGCTCTGGGATGATTTATAGTTAAGATGAGAAAAACTCCTTCCAGCCTGAGATTTTGATTTCATTGGAGCCTCACACTCTCAAAACTCGGCTTTCTACTGACCCCTAGAGGCTTACCTGTAAACATTACTACAAAGCTCAGCCCCAGGAAAGCTTCGTTCCTTCTCAGTTCAAATTTTCAACTCCACTTGGGCCTACAGCTGAACCCCTTCTCCAGATATCCCCAGGGGAGGAGTTTCACAAACGACTAAGTATTATGAGCTTTCAATATTACCACATCTTGACACAGCTACAGGACCAGAACAGAAACACAGTTAAAGGAAGTTCCCTCTCCTTCCCAGACTAATGGAGAAGGAAACAGGTCATATACATGACAAAATGAGTTACCACATGTGGTAGACCCTGACACATGAACATTGAGTAAATAATAAGATCCCTGTGGTCGGGTAGAAGGGCTTTTGGGGAGGGAATGAAAGTAGAGCTGGTTCCTGAGGAAGAAATAACCCCAGAAGGTAAGGTAGGGTAGGAACAGACGCCAGTGATGTAGCAAAAGAACCTGGGCTTTGAAATCCAACAGACCTGCATCAAACTCTGGCTTCTCCTCCTGAGCTGTGACTTCAGCTAGTTTCTTAAAGTCTCTGAATATCAGCTTCCTCCTCTTACAAGGGGAATACTCAGGCCTTCCTCGAAACCTTGTATGGATTAGAGGTAACACACGTGAATTGGCTTGTTCAGTGTCTGGCACACGATAAATATTCCAATGGCAGCTTGTATTGCTGTGGATTTGACACAGGCGTGAACTGGGTGTTCAGGGAACATAACATGAGACAAACTGATTGGGGGTGAGTGTTTGTGTGGAAGCATAGGAAGTGTGCCTGAGGCAGTGTTGTGTGCTAGAGAGAATCCAGGACGAGGAGTCAGGAGACCTCGCTTTGAGTTCCTGATCTCATTTTACCAGACAAGTCACTTCCACTTTCTCTTGGCCTCTCTTTCCCATTTGTAAAATGAGGATGTTGCTCTAGAGAAGTTTTGTTTTTGTTTTTGTTTTTTGTTTTTTTTTACCATGGCTGCATATGGGAATCATCTAGAAAGCTTTAAAAAATTCTAATGACCATGCTGCATCCCAGGCCAACAAAAGCAGAACTTCTGGGGCTGGGACTCCAGGCAACAGATTTGTTTTTCTTTCTCTTTCCTTTTTGTTTTGTTTTGTTTTGTTTTGTTTTGTTTTAAACAGCTTTATTGAGCTATAACTGATATATTTTAAAAGGCACATATTTAATGTAATTTGACAACTTTGGATATATGCATACATCCATGATATATATCATCACCACAATCAAGGCACTAAACATGTCCATCACCTCCAAAAGTTTCCTTGTGTCCCATTTTGTGTGTGTGTGTTAAGAATGCTTAGTAAGAAATCTATTAGGCTCGTGCACAAGTAATTGCGGTTTAAAAGGTTCAAAATAATTGCAAAAACCGCAATTACTGTGCACCAACCTAATACACTCTTACCATTTTTAAATGCATGATACTGTGCTGTGAATGACAGGCACTGCACTGTACAACAAATCTTTAGAATTTATTCTTCTAGCATCACCGAAACTTTACACCCATTGAACAACAACTCCCCATTTCCCTCTTCTCCCAGCCTCTGGCAACCGCCATTCTACTCTCTGCTCTTTGACTATTTTAGATACCTCATAGAAAGGGAATCATACAGTATTCATCCTTTAGAGACCGGCTTATTTCACTTAACACAATGTTCTCCAGGTTCATCCATATTGTTACAATGGTAGGATTTCCTTCTTTATTGAGGCTGAATAACATTCCATTGTACGTATACACCACATTTTCTTTATCTATGTATTTGTTGAGGGCCCTGTGGGTTGTTTCCATGTGTTGGCTGCAATGGTTAATAATGCTGCAGTGAACATGGGAGTGCAAATCTCTCTTTGGGAATCTTGATTTCAATTCTTTTGGATATGTACCCAGAAGTGGAATTGCTGGATTGTAGCATAATCCTATTTTTATTTTTTTTAAGAACCTCCATACTATATTCTGTAGCGGCTGAACCATTTTACATTTCTACTAACAGTGTACAAGGATTCCAATTTCTCCCCATCCCCACCAATTCTTATCTTTCGTTTGTTTGTTTTTATAATAGCCATTCTAACAGGTGTGAGGTGATATCTTTTGTGGTTTTGATTTGCATTCCCCTGGTGATCCCCTCATGTTAAGCACCATTCCATATACCTGGTGGCCATATGTTTATCTTCTTTGGAGAAATTTCTTTTCAAGTACTTTGCTCATTTTTAATCGTGTTATTTGGGGGTTTCTGCTATCGATTTGCAGGAGTCTCGTGTATTTCAGATATTAACCCTTTATCAGATAATGGTTTGTAAGTACTTTCTCCCATTCCATATTGCCATTTCATTCTTTTGATTGTTTCCTTTACCATGCAGAATTTTTTTTATTTGATTTAATCCCACTAGTCTATTTTTGCTTTTGTAGTCTGTGCTTTTGGAGTCATACCCAAGAAATCATTGCCAAGAACCAGTGTCAAGAAGCTTTTCCCCTATGTTTTCTTCTAGACCTTTTGTAGTTTCAGATCTTACAGTTAAGTCTTTAATCCATTTTGAATTTACTGTTGTGCATGGTGTAAGATAAGGGTTCGATTTCATTATTTTGCATGTAGCTGTCCAGTTTTCCCAATACTATTTGTTGAAGAGACTGTCCTTTCTTCATTGTATATTCTTGCCGAAGATCAGTTGACTGTATACTCATATGCATGGGTTTAATTCTGGGCTCTCTGTTTTGTTCCACTGGTCTATATGTCTGTCTTTATGGCCATACTATATTGTTTTAATTATTATGGCTTTGTAATATATTTTGAAATCAAGAAATGTGATGCCTCCAGCTTACAGACAGCAGATTTCTTTTTTTAATTGGGGAAGGGGAACAGGACTTTATTGGGGAACAGTGTGTATTCCAGGACTTTTCCAAGTCAAGTTGTTGTCCTTTCAATCTTAGTTGTGGAAGGTGCAGCTCAGCTCCAGGTCCAGTTGCCATTGTTAGTTGCAGGGGGTGCAGCCCACCATCCCTTGGGAGCCAAACCAGCAACCTGTGGTTGAGAGGAAGCGCTCCAACCAATTGAGCCAGCTGGCCACCCGGGAGCTGAGCGGCAGCTCACTGACTTCATTCTAGTTGCGGAGGGCGCAGCTCGCTGGCCAATGTGGAAATCGAACTGGCAGTCCCATTGCCCAGAGCTCACACTCTAACCAACTGAGCCACCCATCCACCCAGGCAGCAGATTTTTAAAGCTTTCCAGCTGATTCAAAAGTGCATACAAGGTTGAAAACCATTACACTAGATAATTTCTAACATGTTTTATAGTTCTAACATTAGGAAGATAAAAAAAGAATTATTATATAATGGCTACTATTTATTGAGTGATGTCAGGCACTTTACCAAGAGCTCTTTATGAGAGCTCTTGTATGTGCTATTTAATATTCACAATAAACCTAAGGCATGGGAATTTTACAGATGAAGAAATGAGTTTAGAAAGATTTTCATTTGCCCAAAACCATGTAGCTCAGTATCAGAGCCAGAATTTTAACATAGATCTCTCTGATACCTAAGTGAAAACTTAACCACTATATTCTACCATTTCACGTAACTCTTACACCACATTGGAAATGGTTTTTTTATCCTGCTTACTTGGAGGCAAATGTCAAGATCCTAATGTCTGTGAATGGAGGTATTTCTGTGAACTTAGGGGTTTTTACTCTGTTTCACAACAAGTATTTTTGGTTAAGGTGGGTCACTTTCTAAATATGGACTATAACAGATACATTGCTTTTTATTCAGTGTTTCCGTACTGAAACTGTTGGCCACAGAGCGTGAGTGCCCCACCACCACCACCACCACCACCAAACAAAGGGGTAAGATGCTGCCATCTTGTGGCAGTCTTTGTAAGACCAGGTGCGTAAGCCAACAGTGAGGAGAGCCCAGTAGACAAAATTCTAACCAACCTGCCACTTTGCCATCCTTGTGTTATCTTCCTATCGCTTTGTTTCTCCAAATACAATATTAGGAATGAATCAATACAGCAACATAAAAAAATAGGTAAGAACTGAAGACAAATAATGAAGCTGCCCTTTCCTACTATTCATAGTTCCTACTATTCATAGTCGTGTGTCACCTTTGTCAAGTTACTGAACTTTTCTGGGTTTGAAAATTTCTTATTTGTGAAATGGACACAATAGCATCCACTTGTTAGTATTGCTTTAAAACCAAATTAAAATATAGATGTTAAAGATCCAGGCAAATTGTAGCCATTTGACAAACAGTTCCTCATTCCCTTCCCCTTTCCCGGTCCTCCTCCCCTTCCTCTATTTCTAAGCTCTTCCCACTTAATCTATCCTAGTCTTCTGTTTTCTATCCACTTGCCTCAGTGTTTTTCTCATTGTTCTTTCAGTTTCTGGGCTCCATCCTATCCCCACCCCCTCACACACACAGAGGGGTATCCACAGTTACACACATGAGCCCCTACCTTGGCAAGGTAAGTCTTGGTAAGCCTCTCTGCATTATCCAATTCTGGCTGACCATCCCTCCACTTCAGCATTTATGCTGCCCTGGGTATTATAATGCAAAAACACCTCCCACTGGGTTTCACTGAGCAGTTTCCCCAGTACTGACAGCATCCTATGATCGTGTCAGAGTCTGGTACCCTCAAATTCTGTTTCTCCCTCATCCCGATCCTTTCACCGCAACCTGGGAGACCTGACACACAAGCCTCAGCTCCCTCAGACCTCATTTTCCACCACTCTCCCACCTTCCTCATTCTGCTCTGCCCACTGGTCTCCTCCCGTCCCTTCTGTTGCTCCCTTGTCCTGAAAGGCTCTCCCAGATAGCCACGTGGTTTGCTCCCCTATTTCTCCACATTTCCACTCAAATAACACCTTTTCAGAGAAGGCTTCTTTGACATTCTATGTAACTATATGAAATAGCACAAACACACAAAAAAACCCAGTAACTTTCTACCCCCTTTACCCTGCTGAGTTTTCATTTATAGCACCTCTTACCACACATCGTACTGGTACGGCACTAGAGCAAAGGTGAGTGAGTTGTAGCTTCTTACCTTGTTCTTCTGTGGGAGGGCAAAGTTCACTTCGTGGGGCGTTGGGTCCTCAGCAGCAGATATACCTGGACACATTAATTATTATGCTTGTTAGCTGGTGATAACACACGTAAGACAAAGCTCCAGAACCTTATTTCTCATTCTTGCTGCTGCTACTCCTCAACACTTAGTTTGTCTTCCCTTCCATATATTTTAGAATTTCTGCTTCTTCGGGTTTCATCTGATGCTGGTGTTTACCATCTAGGGTAGGAATTCTAAATCCAGAGTTCATGGAAGGGCTTCAAAGGATCTGTAAACAACTTAAAAGTATTGGCAAGCTTTTTGGGGTAAGTTTGTTTTCTGAGGCAAGGGTTCAGGACATTGATGAAATTCAAGAGGTCTACGACTCCCCCCAAAAAGATTAAAAAGCATAGTTTATGGGATGACAATACAGTGTTTCCCTATCGTAATATGCATAATACACAACCATGTTTAATAGTATCTTGTCTTTCTCAATATAAGCACTGAGAGTAAAGGGATAGTACTTATTCATTGCTGTGTTACAGGGCTTAGCACACTGGCTGGTGCCTGATTCTCAATAACTACTTGTTCAATGAATGAATACTCCATGGTGATAACAGCCTATTAATCAGTCATTCTGTCCATAATCTTCATTGAACAAGCCTTGTTCTGGGGTTAGCGTGTGTCTCGGCAGATTATGTTCACAACCCACTGATAAGGGAAGAATTAATCCTACAAAAAACCACAAATCTCACTTTTAATATAGAAGAGCCCATCATACGACACACTGTAAGAGAAGCTGAGTAAAGATGAAATAGCTGGTTGAGCATCAGAAAGGGAACAGTGAATAGGAAGTTACGTGGAGTGAAATTCAGAAAGAGGCGGCTCCCACAACTGGAATTCAGAGTTGACAATCCTGGCAAGAATCAGGTTTGTCCAAAACTAGACAATTCAAAACTAGAAATTCAGGCATATATTCAAACCAGTTCCATCATTAGAGACAAACGGAAGTTGAAAAACCAATTGGCTGAGGTTTGTATTTCTAATAGATTAGGTACAGTATAAAGGATGTCTGGCATCTGTATACTAACTTAGTTATAACCTTTATTTAAAAAATACAGGTTGACTCAGCTGATTAAATTGCATTTGGTGTGTGTGTGTGTGTGTGTGTGTAGTTTATGTTTTTATATTTTACATTTTATATTTAAGAGATTTTAAAGAGATTTATAGATACCTTAGCAGTAAGTCCCGTTATTTCATAGATCCCGTTTTTCAGGCAACAGAATCCTTCACAGTAAAGAAAGGGCTGCAACAACAGTTACCAAACAGGAACTCATTGACTCTGCTTCCATTCATTATTCAGGAGAGTCAAACATCCTTCCTTTCTCCCAAATTGTTCTGTGAAGTGCACCTGCGAGGACTTGTCTTCATTACTATTTTCTTCCAGCCTGCTCCAGCGTGGCTCTCGGTAGAAATTACTCCATTTCTGTTGAGGCTTAAAGGGCAGATAGGCCTCTGGTACCTGCCCAAAGCACTCTGCAGCTGCTGGTGTCCACAAGTGCCTGCCCCAAAGCTACCAAGGTCCTATGCTGAGGCCTTTTCTTCCTAAATGGTGCTGTGGGCGTCACCATCTCTTGTCATTGCTAAAATCACTGGTGCCAACTCAAGTTCTGCAGAAGCCACCTGCTGTTCCAATTTTACTAAAAAGTAAAAAGAAAACATTAAGAGCAACTTCTATTTGTGTGTGATATTATTTTACTACTTTAACGAATTTTACTTAAAATAGTTATAATTAAAAAAAACAAAATAAGTAACAGGTTTACAGAAAAATTGCAAATATAGTACAGAGTTCCTATATATCCCAATTCCAGTTTTCCCTTATTATTATTTCCCTTGTATTATTAACATCTTATATTAGTAGGGAACTGTAAAGTAAATACAATGTGACTTAGGTGCCCCTTTGGGCCTTCCACTTGTTGCGTCAGGGGAACGCTCTGTCCGGTGGCACCCGGACATTGACTCCCCAGTCAGCAGGAATAAACTCAGGAAGGCCTTGCCAGCCCCTCTGGTTGAACAATAGCTGACTCACTGGTGGAACGCATGAATAGGATCACGTAGGTTGCCCTGTGGCCATAGTAACTTTATGTACACTGTGAAACTGCCAGAATCGTGTCCTCCTGCCTTCTACCCTAATTACCCTGAAACTTGTGACGCATTGTCCCCATGCTTGCTGATTGTAATCGCTATGGCCTAGCATTCTTTTCCGACTGGTAATTTATAAAACCCTATATAACTAGGGTCCTGGGGCAGCCCTAGTGGGAACTCTCCGATGGGGATGTTCACCGGACACACCTGAAGCCGGGAGGCTGTCTTGGTTCCCCAGTGCCTTGGAAACACTCTTCGGGTGGTGAGAACTCGCTGCTGCTCTTTGTCTTACTTTGCTTTATTCTGTCTATCTTACTTATTGCCTCACTTAATAAATAGTTTTGCTGCCTCAACTCCGTCTCAGTGTGCGTGGTGAATGCATACTCGACACCCAAATTCTGTGGCCACTTAAAACGTAGCCCCTTGCTGCTACAGGAACATTTGTCATAATTAACAGACCAATGTTAATATGTTATTAACTAAACTCCATATTTTATTCAGATTTCCTTAATTTTTACCTAATGTCCTCTAGCTGTCCCCAGATCCCATCCAAGATAGTACATTACATTTAGTCATCATACTTCCTTAGGGTCCTTTGGCTATGACAGTTTCTCAGACATCCCTTATTTTTTATGATCTTGATGATTTTGAGGAGTACTGGTCAGATATTTTGTAGAACATCTCTCAGTTGGGATTTGTCTGATGTTTTTCTCATGATTCGATTAGGGTTACGTGTTTTGGGAAAGAAGACCACAGAAGTTTTCATTACATCATACCAAGGATACATACTATCAGCATGACATCACCGTCGAGGTTAACCTTGATCATCTGGATGAAGTCATGTGTGTCAGGCTTCTCCACTGCAAAGTTACTCTTTCCTGCCCTGCCCCCTTTCCATACTATTCTCTTTGAAACGAAGTCAATGTGCACAAATCACGCTTAACAAGTGAGGAGCTATGCTCAACCTCCTTGAAGGCTGAGTATCTACATACATTATTTAAAATTCTTCTGCATGAGACAGTTTTATATGCTCTCCCATTTATTTATTTACCCTATTATTTATGTATGTCACTATGCCTTCAGGGTTATTTAATTTATATTTTGAGCTATAACCTAACACTACTTCCTTTTTTTAATTTCGTTGCTCAAATTGTCTAGCTTTGGCCAGCTCTTTCAATTGGCTTCTACGTCCCTTTGACATACCTCCATCTTTTAAAAACTTTTTATGACTTTTTTACTTTCTAGCACTACAAGATGTTCCTGGTTCACTTTGTATATTTCCTGTCCCAGTTCTATTTTTTTTTTTTAATTGGGGAATATTGGGGAACAGTGTGTTTCTCCAGGGCCCATCAGCTCCAAGTCATTGTCCTTCAATCTAGTTGTGGAGGGCGCTGGCCCATGTGGGAATCGAACCAGCAACCCTGCTGTTCAGAGCTCATGCTCTAACCAACTGAGCCATCCAGCCAGCCCCCTGTCCTAGTTCTTGAATCAGCGATTTCTCTAAGGAGCCCTGGTTCCTTTTATTAGAGAATGGCATGGGAAACCAAGATCTGGGCACCAGGTGTACTCATTCTACCAGGGCATCCTACTTTCTAGGCCTTCCCAGCTGACAGAATAAGGACATACATGTTTATATACTACTAACACACACACACACACACACACACATATATATACACACACACACACACACACACACACATACACACACACACACACACACACACACACACATATATATGCATATCTATAAATGTATGTAACCATCTGTCTCTACATTAAGCTAAACATGAGGTCATAGTGATAATCTCCAATTCTAATTCATTACTACATGGATCATTCTAGCCTTTTCCCCTGTGTATAAGTTTTCAACTAGAATGCAGTGCTGATGTACAGTTCCTTTTGCATTTAGTTTTATAGACTCCAATCATTTCCAAAGTTACTTAGGTCAGTATTTTTTCACTCATCTCCTTCCATGAGATTGTTCATACATTTATAATATAGTTACTTTATTCCATTTTGGGATGCTCATAAATGATTTTTAAAATTTCCATACATTAAGGTTCTATGCGTTTGGACAAATGCATAGTGTCATGTACCCACCATTACAGTATTATGCAAAAGGGTTTCACCACCATAAAGTATCCTCTGTTGCTTAAGCTATTCAACCCTTCTCTCCCATTGAATCCCTACTGATCTATTGTCTGCCTCTATAGTTTCCCCTTTTCCAGAATGTCTTATAAATAGAATCATACAGTTTGTAGTCTTTCAGACTTGATTCTTTCGCTTAGCAATAAGCATACATTTAAGATTCATCCATGTCTTTGCTTAACTGGATAGCTCATCCCCTAAAATTTTTTTTTTATTTAATTGTAGTAAAATACACATAAAATTTACCATCTTAACCATTTTTAAGTATGTGGTTTAGTGGTACTCAGTACCGTATTTTGCTGTGTATAATGTTCACCCATGTATAATGCGCACCCTACGTTTTTGGCCCAAACTTTCAGGGGAAAAAAATCTTTCATTTTAATTTTTTAATCAAATTTGTATTTGTTTACATTTAGGTACTCTTTTGTGTGTTATAAAGCAATTTTCGCATTTATTTTTTAACATATTATGGTACAGCAAATTTTATGTAACAAATAATTACAAAACACAACAACATACACAAGGTACAAGAAATTTTATGTACCGGTAACAAACTTATGATATTTATGCATCATAGAAAGCCAAGAACTCTTTGTCGTTGCAAGCGCATCGTAAGTTCAACAAAACCGATTATTGTGTTCCACGGTATTATTTTGCATACGGATATTTTTATTGATTTCTAGAGTTACACTTTCAACTCATAAGCATAAATAAAAGAATTAAAAACATTTATATAGATACGGAATTAGTACTGTCCATGTATAATACGCTTCCTTATTTTTCCCTCACAGATTTGGGCAAAAAAGTGCGCATTACGTATACACTGCAAAATAACATTACGTATACAAGGCAAAATACGGTACATTTACATTGTTGTGCAACCATCACCACCATGCATTTCCAGAAAGAAGTGTCTTCATCTTGCAAAACTGAAACTGGACTTGGGCATCACACCTGCTCTTTCAACTTTCAGCCAGCACTTGCTGAACACCTATATGCTAGTCTCTGTGCTACGTGGTTTTCATGCTTTTTAAAACAAACTGATGAGGTGGGTCAGAACTACGACCCACAACACAATGAGGCAAGTGAAGAAAACTAACTTGATTATCATGGAGACCCAGATGCATACCGTTCCTCACACAGGTCAAACGTTGGTTCGCTCTTGGGAAGTCTACTGCCACTAAACCATCCCGGCCTCTGTGCTGCACCTCCGTCACCTCCCATCTTCTCAGTCGCCCCATTAATAAAACCGAGGTGGTTGGCGAAGACGCTCTTTAGGGGTCCTTCGAGTTCGACAGTTTCACAGTTTTAAGAGCAGGTAAGAAAACCTTCGGCTTCCTCCCTTAAAAGCAGCTGTCAAAGCACAGCGGTCACTTCCCTGACCATGCCACGCAGGGCCGAACAAGCACTGGGTCCGGCCCCGAGTCCTGGGGTCCCAGGTCAAGCCGCTCGCAAGGGCGCAGGGGCTGCCCAGCGCATGCGCAATGGCCTCCGGACGCGCGGCTCCGGGCCCCGCTCGCGCCGGGTTTCCAGTCCCCGAGAGTGGGTGAGGGCGTGTGCGTGTCGGGTTTCGGCTGACCATTGGCCCCTCCGCGGGTGCCCTAGCAGAGCTTCCCGCCGCCCCTTTTCTCCCCTCCTCCCCGCCTCTAGTCCCAACACCCTAGGGCAGAGCCGGGGAGGAGGGAGGAGTTCTCTAGCGTGACGCCCCCGGGGCCTCCAGCACGTCGGGAGTGGGCCCGCCCCGAGGGGCGTGAGGAGGGGGCGGGGCTGCGGACTTCGGACTCCGGCCCATAGACCGCCTCCCACGGAGCCGAGCGGGCAGCCCAATCTGACCGTGAGCGAGCCATGACCGCTCTGCTGGGGCTCTGGCCCGAGGTGCAGGACACCTGCACCTCGTTGGGGTTGATGCTGTCCATCGTGCTGTTCGTGGCGCTGGCCCGCGTGGTCCTCCGGCAACAGATGCACAGAGCCGTGGCCCACACCTTCGCCTTGGAGTTTCTGGCCACCTTCCAGCTCTGCTGCTGCACCCATGAGCTGCAACTGCTGAGCGAGCAGGAACCCGCGCACCCCACCTGGCCGCTGACGCTAATCTACTTCTTCTCGTTGGTGCATGGCCTGACCCTGGTGGGCACCTTCAGCAATCCGTGCGGCGTGATGATGCAGCTGCTGCTGGGGGAAATGTCCCCCGAGACAGGGGCGATGAGGCTGCTGGCTCAGCTGATTGGTGCCATGTGCAGCAGGTACAGCATAGTTGCCCTGTGGAGCCTGGGGCTGACCAGGTATCACGTCAGCGAAAGGATCTTCGCTTGCAGGAATCCCATCCAAGTCGACTTGCCCAAAGCCGTCATCATAGAGGCCTTCTGCTCCTTTATCTTCCACAGCGCTGTGCTGCACTTCCAGGAGGTCCGAACCCAGCTTCGTATCCACCTGATGGCAGCACTCATCACCTTTTTGGTCTATGCAGGTTTGTTATTCCTACAAAACACTTGGCACGTCCGGAGCCTCTGTGACCTAAGGTTCTAAGTTCTTTGCCAAGATATATTTGAAACCCCTACACCTCTGTGATGTCAATATTGGTATCCCCGTTAGTCTAACCATTTTGCAGCCCATTCTTTATGGAGAGGGCCGACATATAGATCCTCCATTCAGTGTTGTTTGAACACCCAGAGAAAGGAGCCACTTCTGTGCTGAAATTGAGCTCTTTTGAGATATTGCCAAGGGTTCAAATAGCCTACAAAGGGGTTGTTTTAATGGTAGAAAGGAAGATAACTTATCAGCTACCTATTTCCGCAAGCCAACCTGGTATAGATCCTTTCTGACACTCTGACTGAAAAATGACCCTGGGCTTATAAAGTTCCTTCCAATTAAAGCACAAGCTACATGACTGTTTAGTAGCAAGAGTGGCAAGTAGAAATTATGCAGTTCTCTTCCTGAAAAATTACATAAAGTCATTTATTTCCTTAATAATTCATCTTGAGCAATAAATGAACTTTTAAGTGGCTATCAAGAAAGATGTTTTAAAATTAAAACTTGCTTGAAATTAGATGCTTTTTAAAAACAAATAATTTGAGAAATCTGTTGATTTCTTGCAGTTTGTTTACCTTGACGGAGCTCAGATGCAAAAACAAGTTTAATGATGAGTGATTTTAAAAGATTACAACAAAATATCTTCATTGGCAATACATCTGAATTATAAAATGTTTTGGAGGCAGTAGTAATCTAATAAAAGGAAATTCGTAGAAAGAGTCTATCTTCTGTCCATTAAAAGTGAAACGATGAGTAGAAACTTAAAGTTTTAGATTTTGGCTAAAGCAGAAACATCCCTCATATATGAACAGGATCATCCCTTGCAAAAAGTTATGCCATAGTTGGGGTACACAGAAGCCACCAATATAGGTCACATCAAAATAACTGATTATGTATTTTAAGATTACAGAGTGTAACTGTCCAGCAACACAGCCAGTCAGTCTCCTTGGATAGCCAGTGACCAAGTGTCTGTCTGATTGTGTACTGACTGGTTTGGCGCCCTGCACTTTGATATGTAGAAGGAAGCCACTGATGTCATTACTACTTATGTATTTATTGGCTTCCCAAAAAAAGTTTTAAAAAAGCTGTGATTTATTAACATATTAGAGCTATAAAATTATTAATGAAGATTTCCAGCAAATCTTTAATTTAGGTATGGGAGAATTTAGCTCAGTGAACAGAGTAAGAGAGAATTGCATTCATTTTTTAATTAGATATTGAAAAAAATCTGTTTACACATCTAAGTAAGTTGTTTTTATTACTGCACCGTTCATTTCCTTTGTAGAATTTGTAATTATACACTTGTTTTCTGATGTAATGCCTGTCTTTCTCCATCAGACGGTAAGCTTTATGAGTACAGACTAAAATTGTTTTATTCATTACGACGTACAACCAGGACTTAGGATGGTGTCACCTGGTACAAAACTCTCAGTAAGGATTCTTAGAATGAGTGAATGAATTAGCAAATACTCTATTCACTTTTAAAAAGCTCACAGAAATAGTACATATCTAGGTATTTCATATTTTATGTCTAAGGACTTTCAAAATAAGCCAAATAAATTGTCTTAAATAACTGTAGTATTTTTACTTCATTTCATTACTCCATTCAGGAGTTTTTGGTATCCTTCTAAATCATGAAAAATATAGGTAAGATTATTTATCAAAGGAGAAGGGAATTAAGTCCTTTACATATGTCCTTTTTTTTATTATTAGTGTCAGGTGTACAAAACAATGTAATACCTTGTTTCCCCGAAAATAAGACCTAGCCGGACAATCAGCTCTAATGCGTCTTTTGGAGCAAAAATTAATATAAGACCCGATCGGGTCTTATTTTAATATGACTTATATAAGTCTTATATAAGATCGGATCTTATATTAATTTTTGCTCCAAAAAACGCATTAGAGCTGATTGTCTGGCTAGGTCTTATTTTTTTGGGAAACAGGGTAGTTAGACATTTATACCACTCACAAAGTGATAAACCCTCTCCCCCCAATCTACTATCCCTCTGACATCATATATAGCTGTTTCAATTCCACTGACTCTATTCCCTATGCTGTACTCCACATCCTGTGAATATATATATATATATATATATATATATATATATATATATATGTATAAAATTATAGTTGACATTATTTTTCAGCTTCAGGTGTACAGTGCAGTGGTCAGGCATCTACACTGTCCATGAGGTGGTCTCCCTAAATAAGACAAATGTCCATCGGATATCCTACAAAATCTTTTACATATGTCCGTTTTTAATACAATAACCATATCAAATAGGTGCCAATTTAAAAATGAAAAACAGATTCACACAAAGGTCCAAAATGTTTTTTATTATGCCAGTATAATATAGTGGTTAAGAGAACAGGTTTGGAATTGGACTGTGCCCTTAGAGATACTTAAATTACTCAAGATTCAATTTCCTCATTTTTAAAATTGACAGTACTGTCTATATCTATTGTGAGGAATAGAGTAATGTATTCAAATTCTTAGCATTGTACACAGCACAAGTAGTCTGGTCACTGGAGAGGGCTAGCTCCCACTATAAATTAGTTAATTGACATTCTAGCTTCTATATGTCTTACTCGTATGCGATTTTAAGGGTCATTCTGTCACAGGGAATTTGATTCCCTTTGAGTACTGAGAAACATTAGTGCCTAGAATTGCCAGATTTGGGACTTAGTCTTTCACTGAGGTGATTTTACCGAGTTCATGCTGGCCTCTAAGACTCTTGGCAGTCGGCCAGCGGGATCTTCCCATTAACTCTTCTTCAACAGGTGTTACGTCTTCTCCCCTTCAAATTTCAATAAAGAGTAACTTATTTTTCAAAGCTATTTTCAGTTCTGTGCCTTATGGATGATTTACTTTTTAAATAGTTCATGTTTAATTATACATGTATGTGTTTTTTGTAAAACATGGACACTATCAATGAGACTAAATGTGACTTCTGATTGCCATCCTCCATGTGTCCCGTCCTTCCCTGTCTATTCTTCTCACCAGGGTAGTCCTCTGTGTGCCTCCTTCCAAACTCTTTTTATGTGTTTATTGTATATAGACATAAGACTCTAAAGAAACTATTATTTTATGTGTGTTTGTGTTAACATAAAAGGTTTCATGCCTCACTTTCTGTGGTTTGCTTTTTTTGGTGGTGGTTGTTCAATATCTTGGAGATCTCTGTTAGTAAAGAGATTTATCTCATTATTTCAAAATACTGAGTGGTATTCCAAATTAATAATTTGTTAATTTGGCTATTTTCTTATGAATGGGCGTATAGGCTTTTTCCCAGTTCTTTGCTACTATAAACAACCTTGTATGTCAACTTGGATGCAAGTACCAGTGTTTCTCTAAAACAGTGGTTCTCAACAGGGAACAATTTTGCTCCCAGAGGACATTTAGCAATGTCTGGAGACATTTTTGGTTGTGACAATCGGGGGAGATGGATATGCTACCGGCATCTAGGGGATAGAGGCCAGGGATGCTGGTAAACATCTTACAATGCACGGGACAGCCCCTCATAACAAAGAATTATCCAGTCTAAAATGTCAAAACCAATGACACGTTTGGGCTTCATTAACACAGAACTCAATTTCTCTGTCGGTTAACTATTGCTATATAACAAACCACCCCAAATCTTAAAATGACAATTCATTATTTTCATGATTCTGTAGGCTATATGGGAAATTCCCGAGATCAGAAGCTGGACAGTTGGTGGAGCTGAAAGAGCCAAGGTAGCCTCACTCTGTGTCTGGCAGCTGGTACCACCTGTGCGGTACCTTTGTTCCTTCATCCTCCAGCTGACTTACGTGGTCAGGGCATTGCTCCAACAGAGCACAGTGTGGAAGCTGATGTTTACTGAGACCTGAACCTAGAACGCACAGCGTCACTTCTCGTGGCATCACTTCTGCTGCATTCTATCTGTCCATGCACGTCACAGAGCCAGTCTGTATCTGAGAGGAGAAAGACTGTCCCTCTCGGTAGGATGGGCAGCTTCCACCAAAGCACGCGGAGCAGAACAGGCGATGTGAGGATTAGAAGGGGAGTGAGGTGGTGTCACGTTTTAGGGCGGGATAGACTGACTGACAGTGTTCTTAGACATAATGGAAGCTCTTTGGCTTTGGAATACCAAAGTAAACTAATTATGAGGGCAATGGTTCAGTTGATTTTTATTGAGAAATGCCAAAAGAAGGCCACTTATTATAGTATCACAGCACTATTCCATTATATTGTAAAGATCTGTGTGAGTCCTTATCTTTCTGCCCATGGTGTCTAATACATGTGAACTCAGTGTTTTGTGGAATTTAACTGAAACGACCACCTGTCAACCAATTCTTTTGGCCTTTGGCAGTTGCATGTTTAACATTCCAGGATCTGACTATTCAAGAATGATCCTGAAGATCCATGACTTGGTGTCACTTATGATTTCAGAGACATGATTACGAATCATGCTGTGAGGCTGGTGTGCTAGAAAACTCTTAGCTATTGAGTGAACTTGGTTCACTGCTCAACATTTTGGTCTCTACAGCTTCCATATTTTCAGCCTATCGAGTGTGAAATCTTATGAAAGCATCACTTAAGATCTCAGGCTGTATCTCTGTGGCTCGGGGGCAGATATATGTGCCCAAGGTTCCACACAAATGTCACTATCTCAGGGATAATCTCAGGGTGTCTCTTGAAAAGCTGAGCCACAGCTGTGGTGAGTAGTTGGACAGCCTCCTCTACCTTTTCTTACCTGCTGTGTGGCTAGAACTATTAACTCCCAGGCCCCCAGCTCAAGACAGATACCCTGGATGCAGAGCTGGACCATGAATCCTGAAAAGCTGTCAACAGTTAGAATTCGTGTTTATCGTTCATGACTCTTCAGTCACTGCTTTAAAAATGTTTTTGGTGACTTTACTGAGGTATAATTGACATACCATTCAGTTACTTCTTTAGGGCTCTCTTGACAAGTAAAAATGGAGTCAATGATAATGCTTTAGTTCATTTTACTTCTTGTTTTCAACACAAAGGTAGGCTACGCCCAAGAACAACCTTGGGAATTATACCCCTTTACAGCGTATTTTCATTTTATTTTTATTATTCATTTGAATTGATCAGTGTTAAGAAGGGAAGCCAAATCTCCTATTTTATAAAACCATAGGAACAATAATAGAGCAGTTCCCTTTCAATGTGCATTTTATTATAGAAAAAGCACTGGATTAACGCTCTTAATGTCCTTTTTTTTTTTTTTTTTTTTGTACCTGGTATGTTATAATCTATAATCTATTTTTATACTCTATAATATGCCAGGTGATTCTGCAAAGATCACAGAAAAACACAATTGGCCCTCCGTATCCATGGGTTCCAAATCCATGGAATAAACCAACTACAGGTCAAAAATAAAAAAATATTATTAAAAAAATATTACATTTTTGCTGACATGTATTATTAGTTAGGAGTATGATGATTGTCCGTACTGAACATGTACAGACATTTTTATTCTTCTCATGATTCCCTAAACAATATAACAACTATTTACATAGCATTTACATTGTGTTAGGTAGTATACGTAACCTAGAGATGATTTTAAGTATAAAGGACGTATGTAGGTTATATGCAAATACTACACCATTTTATATAAGAGACTTGGGCATCTGTGGACTTTGGTACCCACAGGACAGCAACCTCCTACGGATACTGTGGGATGACTGGACCTAAATACCTAAAACAAAAGTCACATTTAGTAACCCCTTTATTTTCAGTTACAAAAAAATGTAATATATATGGTTTGGTATCACTCTGCTTAAAATGTATTACAGGAGGAAGTCAAACAGGAGCTGTATTTAACCCAGCTTTGGCATTTTCACTACATTTCAAGTGTTTTGATGAAGAATTCCTTCAATTTTTTATAGTATATTGGCTGGCTCCTTCTTTAGGTAAGCATATTACTATGATTAAAAGGTCAGTTTGTCTTAAAATATGGTATGAAATGTCACTGTTAACATGTCAATTTCCAAAGTCAGAGTAAGCACAAACAAAAAAATGAAAAAGGTAGTTAACATGCCTGAAATAACATTTTATATTGTACAGTGTCCTTTAAAACTTTTTTTATCTTCAAAGAAACAAAATTATCTAGTTAAGGGTAGTCACTTTCAGGTATGATACCACTTTAAAAAAACCGTCAACTCTGAGGGCAAAAAAAATGAGGAATGATTAATTTCATGAAAAAATTCTCTCTTTTTGCTAAAGGAATTAAATTTTTTCAAGTTTGTGAGCTCCAGATAAAGTACTATTTAGTTCATTTGACTCATTGTGCAGAAAAACATCTCATGAAACAATGTATGCGTGTAATGAGCAGTTTTAAAATCCACAAGATTCATTCCTGTTATTTCTACCTGGATCAGAAGACATATAAAATTCTTCTGTACAGATGGACCAAATAACATAAAAAGTTATAAAATAACTGTAATCATAATATGCATTTCTTTATGCAAGTTATCAGCATTTTTTAATTTTCTGTAGTCATTTGTTTTAAGCCTGATTATAACGTATAACTATAAATGAACATGAGGATTCCAGCCTTCTATTGTTCACCCTTTTTTATCCAGTTAGCATTGTTTCTTGTTGCTCGTTTCTAATTTTAAAAAGGGGAGAGAGGGGGAGGACATGGAGAAGGGAACGTGGCACACAACAGGCTTGAATAGCCACACACTTGACTCCCCCTATTCACCTTGCATTCCTTCATCTCACATTTAGTATCTGTTATGCGCAACAATAGTGTTTGCAGGTCTAAACATGAAGGATGTCAAAGAAAACCTGCATTTAAGATGCTAAGAATAGTGCCTTTTTTCAGTTCAACAGATTGGGGTATTTTCCAGTAGTAACTTCTTTAAAGATAACTTTTCTCTATTTTTAAGTTTAAAATGTCACTGGTTAATCAAGTTAAAAAAGGTCACTGATTGGGTGGGCCTAGTGATAGCTTCCATGTGGAAAAATCTGTCTTATTTAAAATCAACATATATTAACATTATATATTTGTTAATGTGCTCCAACTACAATTTTAATAATAGGCCCATGAGAGTAATTATTTCACCCATTACTTGAAAGAACACTGAAAGCTAAGCCTTTCCAAAAGAATGTTAAAAAAAAAAAATGACAAAGAACGACATTCTCTGTAAAAAGACGATGACTTTTTATTTTAAACATGTTTTTAGCCCAAATCACTTAATAATGTCTTCCTGGAAAATATCTCATTATAGATTAAAAAGGAACAATCACCTCTGCCCCTTTAGAAAGTATAGAGAGTAGTAGGGTGGGGAAACAGACTATATTCTTTTCATGTTGTGTCATCCAAACAGGAAGGAAGTATGATTTATGGCCATTACCAAAACATTTTAAAGAACCACTTAACCAAAAATAGCCCAAACAAAAACAAATATACTTTTATCTATTTCTTTGCTTCCTATTTAATGAATCTTTCAAAACTGGAATTGGAATCAACTTTTTTGTAATTATGTTTGGCCCTATTTAGCTTGTTGAAAGATTCTTAGTTGGCCTAGAGACCTCCTAGCTTTTTTCTAAATAAATCCAGGAAAAATTACTATTGTAGTTTTGGTTTAAAGAATCATGTTCCTATACTTCTTTGAGATTTATCAATGAGAAACAATACAGGAATTCTTCGACATACGAGTGTGGACAAAAGACATATGAATAAACTGTAGTTTTTAGAATATTGAATTCCAGTTTACCAATGAATTTTGTCATACACTGAAGTTACATTCCCATTGGGGGAAAAATGGCCTCTAATGAAATAAGATCACAATTAAACTCTAAGAAGGATGGGAAATATAAGAAATTATATTTTTACAAGAGTCATTCAAAGAGCTAGGTAAGAGATGAGGAGTAAAAATCAAGCTACATTCATTAGGCAATGCCATGGGGTGAGACGGAGAGTAATCCCTAGATAGCGATCTCCTTTCTCGTTTTGACCAAGCAGGGAGCAAACTATTCTTGGAAACCACAGTCCTTGTTCTTTTTGTTTCTCTTCAGAGCACAGATAGTGTAATGCCTTAATGGCCCCTGCCACTTCCCCCAAATTAAAGTGTTAGAAATGTGACTATAAGACTGTATATAAAATTTACACACTTCATAGAATGAAAATTAGCAAATTACATTTGCTTCTATGAAACTGAAATTCCATTTTAGGAAAAAGTTTTAAATGTAATGTCTTATTTTCTAGCTTTGACTTTATTAAAAAAAAATGTCAGATTTGGTGGATCAGTTAACACAGAGATCTCTGATACTTTTTCATTTAAAGCTTTTGGTTGCAAAACAGACTCATATGCCAGCCAAACCTTAAGGTTTCCTGTTGATACCAGACTCATGTTAGTCAAACCTTAAGGCTTCCTGTTGATACCAAATAAAGAGTAAAATATCAAATCTGCATGTGACAAAAACACAAAATCCTAGTTTTAAACTGACCCTAGTGCGTTAAACCTAAGTACGTGATTTAAGCCTTGTGGTTTACTCTCCTCCGTTTGCCACTGAAAAGTCAACCTGTACCTACATGCTAGATTGTATAACCTCAAAAATGAAGATTTACTAATATGTGATTTTTTAAAACATATTTAAGATTTAGAACATCAGCAGTAACCAAAATTTTTAGGTATTTTGCTTGATACAGCTTTAAAAGTTATATATGGTTAAGACGGATGAAAAAAAAGAGAATAAAGTAATCTAACACATTGTTCTTACTTGAACATTCCAAGTGAAAACTCAAGAGAGCTTTCAGTTGTTTGATTCGCCCAGTACACTCCAGGGCATGGGGGACTGCGTTGCCATTTTAAAGAGCACATAGAGACTCAAATCCAGAGTTTCTCACTCAGCAAGTCAATAATGGAGCCAGAACGAAAACTCCAAATATTTCAATTTTGTTTATCCTTTAAATTCATGCTCAGATCTTATTGGTTTTGCCAAGTACATACTGATTTTAAAGATTCATGGTTGAAAAACAATGTGAGAGTATTAGATATAGAAAATATCTACATTTCATGTAAAGTTGAAGTAGCTAATTCTTTTAGACATAGCTTTCCAAATCTCTAGGTATATCATTGTATATCATCTTAAATTATACCCATTTAGTGGTCATGAACTTACTTAGAAATAGTTTTGTTTTTACTTTACTGTATTTTGTCTTTCAGGTATATTGTTGATGATTTTGATGTTCAACTTTTTCCTTCCATGGCTGTATAACAACCATACAACTAATAAGAAGGAATAACTATTCCAAAAGACTCAGACTAAGTTAACAGGACAATCAAGCTGGATGTGATAAAGATTTGATCGCCTCATATTCAACACACTGGCTGCACTGAATTCTTCAATGATAGTGTCCTTTGAGGAAGTTGCCTTACAGTTTTCTTCACTGGGACTTAAAAAAATTACTGTGAAAATGAGGTATCCCGTGTTTCTCAGTTAAGACTTATTCTTTTGAGTGTGTATTAAGTGCTGCTAGAAAAGAGTCATTACATTAAATATAAATCTCAAGTGATAATTGTTAATTTTGATGAAAAAGAAATGAGTACAGGGTGAGAATGGAAAGGAAGGTGATGATAGGGCCAGAGTGTGTGTATCAAGTGTCTCCTGCATGAACAGGAGAACAGGATTTTTAACCGAAGGACAACCAGTCATGCTTATAGAAGTAGAGACAGGATACTTCTCAGCCAGTACCTCACACAGTGATACCATCAGCAGGGTCATCTTTCAATAGGAAAGTTACTTTTGGAAGTAGATTATATATCCACTGATACTCAAGTGCTTTCCTACATTTTAAATATATTCTAAAATATTTTTTTCTAAATAGTCTCATTAGCTTTAGGCAAGTTGTTATTCTTTAAAAGGATATATAATAAAACAAAGCACCCGTACAAAGTCAACATGTAAGCTTTTCCACATTCTCATTTGATCCTAACAGCTACCTTATGAAGTAGGTAGGGCATGTATTTTTAATGTTTTACAGAAAACAAAACGGTCAAATACAGCCAAATACCATCTTTAGGACTTCTAATTCAATACAAAAAATCTTCTCGGTCGTCAGTATGACTAAAAGAAAACTGAATATTTTGAAGAAACATTAAATATTTTTATATTAAAATCTGCTTAGGAATTAACTAGCTTGTTTTGTTTTTTTTAGGTTTAAAGAACCTTCAAATTTTCCTCTATTAGAAGCTTTCCTTTATGGTATGAGGTCTACTTTATTAAAAGCTCAGGCCATAAAAGGTTAAGTGTGTTTCTCTTCAAAGGAAATTTCATTATCAGGGTTAGAACTGAAAGTAAAAATAATATGGGGTGAGTTAAGATCTGTCTGAGTAATAATCAATGAAGCAGCTGAGAAATTGCCAGGTAACTTAAGCGCTGCTTGGTGATGAGCTTGTAGATAGTCATTCTCTTTACACCTGCAGACTGAGCTGACCGGCTGCAGGCTACCCAGCAGGCAGCTAGTTTGAGGTGCGGACTTTGACTCTTGAACTTACAAATACATGCTGTAGTAGTTTCTATTTTCAAAAGCAGAGTTCATAAAATTGTGACAGTGGCTAAATGCAATCTCTGACATGTTTTATGTGGCCTGCACAGTATTTAAAAAAATAAGTAAAAAGCAAGTATTGTCAGTCTTTTTCACGTACAATCCACTTTTCTCTGGAAAAACATCAAAAGATCTGGCATTACTAGGCCTGAGTTCTACCACGGAAACAACACGAGACAATGACTGTTCCCTTTAAAAAGGTCCCTTTGCCACTCCGTCTTTCAAACATGAAGCTGAGTTTCACTTACTGTTTCATGGCTGGTTTCCTTACAGATTTTATTTTTTTCTTCATGTCTCTCACACAACGACTCTGATTTGAGAAAAATGAGTATTCATTTGTTAAAATGCCCAGCCCTCTAGACTTCACTTGTCAGAATCTGAGTTTGTGACTTCTGATGCTGCTGCTTCTTCGGAAGCCCTCTCAAGTGGTAGCTGTTTTCTCTACCACGCGGCTGACAGCACTGGGCCTGGAGGTGGGACAGGTCTACTCTCCTCTGCTTCCAGGTCACCAGACCATGGCGTCTGCTACCCGGGCACTTCTTATTGCAGTTATGTGCTGTGCAGTCCCCTCCATACCTTGTTCCTTTAAGAAGGGATTAATAGTTCCTTATTCTCTTTCTACAGTACTCGTTGGATCCATACAGATGGGCCTTTCAGTGTCCTGGCCTCTCAGGTCGCTGGCTGAACTAAAAGGCTGTTCAATAATTTTCTATTCTGCCTCAGCTACAACTTTGGTCATAACCTTGAGCTTGCCATTACCAATAACTCAGACTCTCCTGTGACCTCAAACACCCCATTCTCCAACACTAACCCCTCTTTCCAGCTCAAGGACTCCATCTCCAATGATTCTTTGCCCCCCATGGGGAACTTTTGTCCACCGAGACCACCAACTTTTCACAGCTTTCAAGTATTCTCTTCTCCTTAAGCAGCTTAAATTACATGCTTGCATACAATCAATCGTGTACTTCCTTGTTCTGTCTCTTCATCATACTCACATGGCTTAACCACAACTTGATTAAATCCACTGCCTTATTCCATGGCTGCAACTGAATATGAAATATTAGAAAAAGTGGAGCTAGCCGTCAGACAGTTCTCTCAGAGGTGTGCTGTGAAGGCAAGAAAGTATGGGCAGTGGCTGAAGGGAGAAATTGGGTCAAGGATTTTTTTTAAATGGGAAAGATATCAGCATGTTTATATGCTGACGGGAACGATGCAGTGGAGAAAATAACTGACGATGTAGAAGAGGGCTTTCCCAAGTCCGTATGTTAAACAGGTTAGTGAAGATAGAATCAAGTACACAACTGAGGGGTTGGCCTTCACGAGAGGCACAGACAGGTCACTCACAGTAACAGGCGAGAGGTAATATACTGGCACAAGAGCTGGGTAAGCAGGCTGGTGGTGGGAGTTCCAAGTTCAATTTTCCTCCTCCCCACTTCTCCTGAAGCATTTTAATCAGGACTTTGACTCCATTTCACTACCATTTTTGCCAAGGCCATCAGTGTCTTCCACGTTGTTAAACCAACTCCTTCCTGTCAGCAGCATTTGACACAATTGGTTGCTGTATCCTGAAAACACTTCACTTGCTTCCAGAGAATCACTACCTTTTCAGTTTCGTTAGTTCTAACTCTTTCCCCAAACTATTAAATGTGGTAGTTTCCCAGGGCTCAGTATCTCTGAGCTCTTTTCTATTTATACTTACTCCCTTGGTAACTGTATCCAGTCTTGTAGCTTTATGGCAACTATATCTAATGACTGCCAAACTTACAGCTTGTACACCGTGCTGAACTCCAGACTCACACCCACCTGTATATTTGACACGTCTCCTTGGTTGTCTAAACACTCAAGTGGATACATGCGGCTCTAGTTAATTTAAACAGCCTAGTTTATCCATTCTATTGATGGGTATGTCTAGTTATTTACTATTAGAGCAATGCTTCAGTACACCTTCTTGTGCACATCTTATGTACATGTGTGTCTCTAGGGTAGCAGGCTTGCACACTTCTCATTACGGCACTGGCATAGTTTGCTCCAAGCCTCCATCTACTTACTCTTGCCCAGATGACTGTAATAACTTCCTGTTTCTACTGCCTGAGTTATCCTATGAAAACAATCAAATCATGCCACAGCTTTGTATTTCAGACATAAAGGCATACATTCCTTCGGTTAACTATTACAAGATTGCAGGTAACTGGTGGTACAAAATATTAATATGTTGGCCCAAACTGCTTATGAACCTATGGGACTTCTATGTTCCACTGACATCACTGCCCCATGTAGCAATTGTTTGTGAGCTAATTCACATTATTTAAAACCATATTGTGGCAAAACTGTACTAACATGCTAGGGCTAACTACCGTTAAATCATCTTACATCATGAATAATCTTCCTTGCTTCTAAAAGCATACAAAACTCCACTTGTTGTGGAAATATTTTCCAGCTTAAGCATATGCACGTTCAGATAATTATTCTGTAGCTTTACTACTTCTACAACGTTAAGACCCCAGACTCTAGGCCTCTTCTGTTTGCCGTAGTGGCTTCTTAACTAGTCTCGTCGTCTTTAGTCTACTTCCTTGACATTCTACTTACTCAAGTTGTTCAGACTTGTTTCCTAATCTACCACTTCAGTCCCCTGTACAAGAACGTACAATGGCTCCCATAACAAACCCAAACTTCGCCCCTCCCCCTCATTACAGCACTTAATGCTCTCAAACTTCCTGTTTCCTAGCCTGAGCACTTCGAAGGAATGCATTTTCTTAATCTCTATACCTACCAGCAAATAACAGACACTCAAAATATATCTTCTGATTAAATAAATTAAAAGCTCCCCTATCTATCCAAAATACTTCCCATTCCATCATAATTTCCTCCCAATGTAGCTAGTCAATCTCCTCAATAGATACTTCCCCAGTCAGCCTGGTATCCTCTCATAGTTGTACTAAAGTCCATGCTTACTCTAGCCTGAGCCATTCTTTTATTATCAAAGGTGACACATCTCAAACTGCAAAATCACCTCAGGAAAGATTAAAAAACCTCAAATGCCCAAACTTTAATCCTATTAAAGAAACTAGTTAATAGTAATGTGTACACGTTAGCAGAACAGTTCAAAAATAAGTCCTTTTGAAGACAGTTATGACCTTGGGGATCATGAATGATTTCTGAACAAAACAGAAAAAGCACAAAACGTTAAGACAGACTGATATACCGGGGGTGCCACAAAAATGCATACACATTTTAAGCGATGTTATCTATGCTCAAGCAGTAGTTCGCCGTAATCAGAAGAGTCTGGATGCTGATGGTAACCACTTTGAGCAACTCTTGTAATTGCAGAAGTCAAACGAGACTTGTATTCATCTTTTGTTGTTGGTATATATTATTACAATTAATAGTTTTTCCTTTCTTAAAATGTGTATACACTTTTTTGGCACCCTCTATATATGATTACATTAATCACTAAATTTCATGCTTTTAAAAAGACATCATAAACAAAATGAAAAGACAAGTCACAGACTAGATTAGTATACAGAATATATAAAGGACAGATCAGTAACACAAAAATTACTTTAAAAACAGATGAAAAGTCAAATGTACAAAGCAGGATGGTGTTCAATCTCACTAGTAATCAGGAACATGGAAACTACAATCATAATGAAATACTCCTTTCATATTCATCAGGTTGGCAGAAATTAAGAGGGTGGAAATATCAAAAGTTGGTGAGGATCTAGAGAAGCAATAAACCTTATTCCCTAACGGTAAAAGTATATATCACCCCAACTGTTTCAGAGAGCAGCTGAGCAAAATCCAGCAAAGTTAAAGACAAGCACATAATTATTTACATTAAGTATTTTTAATGAATTTTCTGTTTCTGGGATGAGCAGAAATAAATGTTTGTGGGTCCTGATGGGAAACGTCCTTGTCACAGGCACAATGACAAGTATTAAAGCTACTGCACTAGAGAAACAACACGTGTGTGTAACACAAGCACAGAGATTCACGGCAGCACTGCTTTATTAATGACTAACTAGAACCTTAAACACCCATCAAGAGAATAGATGAAATGTGCTATAGAGCTGCCTGTATCAACTTGGATAAAACTCATCAAGTGCTACATAGGAAAAGCAACGGAAGGATTCAGTAAGTTTAAAAATATGGAACCCAACCCCATATTGTGTTTACAGGATACATACAAATATGGCAAAAATAAAAAACACATAGTTATGATGAATACAAAATTTGGGACACTGCTTACTTCTGAAGAGGAAGGAGGCTGGGATCGGGAATATAAAGGGAGCTTCCAGTGGTATTTGTTATCATTTTATTTCTTCGCCGCATGTGACTGTATGGGCATGTGTTTCATTAGTCTTTCATACGTCAAAAATATTTCAGAACATACTTATAAAAATAGGTAATGATAATCAACTTTTCCTTTACCTGATTTAGCTGCAGAGTTTTGCATTTAAACAATGAATGATAATTATGAATTTTTTAATTCTTTAAAACTCTAGGAATATACAGCCCGCTTTCCTATTCCTCAGGTTAAAAAAAAAAGACCATGGCAGAAGGTACGAGTATTCCAGTGCAGCCCTAACCAAGTACCACAAACTGAGTGGTTTACAACAACAGCAATTAGTATTGCCTCAGTTCCAGAGGCCAGCAGTGAGTCCAAGAGAAGGTGCCAGCAGGCCATGCTCCCTCTGAAGGTACTAGCTGTCCCAGGCCTCCTTCCCAGGTTTTGGCAGCCTCAGGCTTATAGATCCATGACTACAACCCTTCATCTACACATGGCCTTCCCTCTGCTCATATCTGCCTGTGCCCAAATTCTCCAGGCGTTTTAGATTAGGGCCCATCCTAATGATTTGAACATGACTACCTCTGTAAAGACCTTATTTCCAAATAAGGTCACATTCTGAGGTGCTTGGGGTTAGGACTTCAACATCTTTTTGGGGGAAACAATTCAACCCATGGATGGGAGAAGTCTCCCTCCTACCCATCTCCCAGAAACTATTACCACTTTCTTACACTCTTCCACGTAATTTTTTTATTCATAAGTACTTGATACATATAATCCCCTCTGTAACTTCCAGTCCCTTTTCTTCTATATAAATACCTTTGCATCTTGATTTTTTTCCCTTGAATGTATCTTGGAACTTATTCAGTGGCAGTATATGAGGACTACGTAATTCTTTTCAACGGATAGTTTTCCATTGTACAGATGTGCTGTGAATAGCTGACCCATGCCCAATTTAGAGGTTGTTTTCAGTCTTTTGCTTTTACAATTAAAATGGCAATTAACATCCTTGCATAAATAGCTTTTCCTAATGTGCAAATGTATCTATAGGATAAATTCCTTTAAAGTGGACTTTCTAGGTCAAATATGTACATTTTTAATTTTGACAGTGTGTCATGCAGTTTTTATAAAAACCTTCCTTAACTGTTATTCTATATAATCCCCGTTTATTCAAGTTCTTTTTTAAGATTTGGGGTTACAGCACACAGCTATCAATATTTTGCAAGCCAGCATCCAAGCATCCTCCCTGTGTGGGGTAATCCCCCAACGAGAACCTGGGCAGGGGCACTGCTCTCCCACTACAGAAACTGATGGGGCCAGATACTCGTCTTCTGTCCCTGGCAAGACGACAGTGCCAACCAGGACTTTGTGGGGACTCAAAGACACGGGGACAATTAAGAAATCAGTCTAATAGCAACAGAGGAATCATAACATCTTATTCAAACCCACTCCTAGCTCCTGTTTATGAGCCTGGTTTATTTTAGCTTTCCTGTCCATTTTGTGAGCTACCAGAGAGCCTAGTGATACATTTTTTTCTGCTTAAATTAGCCAGATTTGCATTTATTTTCAACCAGAATTTGGGCCAATAATTTTGGTCATACTTTTCTGAACATAAATTGCTGCACTATCCTCATATTTGTACCATACACTATAAAGGCTTAGACTGCTGAATTTTGGGGTAATATGAGTATATACTTGCTTTTCTTCATAACTGTCAGCTGTTTACTGCTGCTATTGACGCCAGAGGCAACCACTCCTTTCTCTTTTTCTAACCTGTTGCATGTGTAGAAACTAGATGCTCAAGTATATAGAACCTGTTTGTACGGCAGGAAGTCTCTAGAGACTTGAAGCCCTGAAGGTCCTACAAGAAAAATGCAGATTCCATCACATCTATTTTAACTGCCCACTGGATTTTTAAATTTCAGGCTTCTCAGATCTATTCTAAGAGGTGAGTTAATATTATATTTGTAGCTTCTTATTTGTTATAAAAAGAATTACTACTGGTAATAATTAACATTTATTGAGTCATTTTCTATGCACTGTTGTTCAAAGTGTATTAGTGATTCATAATCTTCAAAATAATAAAAACAAAAATCCTAAGAATTAGCCTGTATATACTTTTATTTAGCCTTCTTATTCCCAGGTTATATATCTCTATTTTATCTTCTTAAAATTATGTTTAAAATAAACCAAAAGAACTGTTAAAAAACAGTGAACAAAACTAGGTCCACTGCTCTCCCAAAAAGTTTTCAGATCTCTCACCTGACTTTACGAAGTCCCCATTAAAGATTGATTTTATTTATGTATATATGAGTAGACAGAGTGAGATGCTAGCAAAAATGTTTGTTCCAGCTTCTCTGTCCAGAGATGGCAATAATTCTATTAGAATCCTCATAAGGGATTTGCTTAGAATTCAACTACTATATATTAGCCACAGAAGACAGGTACCAGATATAGATTGACCTACTCCAGAAATACTTTTAAAATGGGATTTGCGTAAGAATTAGCTATATCACGTTACTATCTGAAATCCTGCAGATAAAGCAAATTCTATCTAAATATCTCTCTGAACAATAAGCAACCACACTTGTCTTTTTCTAAAAGTAAAGGATTATATGTTACGATCATCTGTGCATAATTTCTCTTATTAATACTGGCAATGATTCTAATAAGATTTCAAAATACATAATCTACAAAGATTTAAAGAAGCTTATTTGAAAAGCATGAATATCTGACAAACTGATCCGAGGGAGGAGGAAAACCACTGGAATCATACTTTAATGAATACATTTTTAAAACAACAGAATCTAGTACAGATGACCGCTAACCATCGCCTGTAGGTCTACTTTAGATGGCTCACTCTATGGGTGGGAAATGTCTATGCCTTTTCTTTAAATTTCCTCTATATTAAGAAACAAGAAGCAAAACCATTCTAGCAACCCTAAAATTAAAATCAAATAGAATCATAAATGTTACCTTACTGATCATTACAGATCATTATGAATTTCATTTTTTAAAAGTCTGACCTAAATCTTTTTTTCCCCACCTTCTCCTATTTTCTCATAGCTCTGGGTACAACTGACTAGTATGACAGAACGTTAGCTGAATCTTTGAAAGCCATTTAGCCCTGGCCCCTCATTTTACAGATAGGGAAGTAGGCCGAGAGGTTGCCAAGCCAAGAGTAGACGCTTGGCCTCCTGCACCCTAGTTGAGTGCATCAGCCACGACACCAGGCTGACCACAGCGGTGCTACAGGGAACACGGTGCACAGAATCTCCTGGACATTTTGGTGGTATGTTACCAGAGCACCTTATATGTCACTGAAAGTCATGATTACAAGTCTGTAAGCATGTCTTTAAAGATGAACTCAAATAGAATTTCTAAGATTAGCCCATGAGAATACTCTGACAGATAACTGGAATGGATGAATGTCTAAGATGGAATGAGTGTTGCTGAGATTGGTGAGATCTGAGAGAAATTTGGGAACTTCCTGTGCTGTCCCTTTGAAATGTTAACATCGTAAACCCTGCAGTAAAAAGAGAATGTGCTTCTTTACAACTGCTGGTAGATGGCACGGCTGTGTAGTGTGTTACAACATAGACTTAAAAATCACAGCTCACTATCTCTATGATAAGCATTACTTTACCTCTTTCTGTAACTCAGTTTCTTCATCTCTAAGGTGGGATAATAAAAGCATCTATAGCTCATGTGTAGTTAAGAATATTAAATGCACAATGTCTGTAAATAACCCAGGACACTGGCTGGTACAAAGAAGGTCTCAGTAAATTTCAGTTTCCATTCCAAGTGGCCCTTTTACTTACCTGTTGTAACAAATTCAGTATTTCTGAGAGTCTGGTCAGAAAAAAAAAAAATTAAATGGTTTCTTTTCTGTCTACCATGCAGGATGAGGGAAACCAAGTAAAAGTGCTGAAAAGAACACTAAGCTTAATGGTGACAAACTAAAGTTAATTAGCCAAGTGATTCTGAATAGCTTCCCTATTCTTATTTTTAAGGTCATATAATGGTATTGAAAGTTCAAGAATAAATCTATAAATACAAACTGAAAATTGAGTTGGTAAGTTATTATAAGAAATTATTCCTGATCCAAGTAGAAGAAACAGAAATCCCTTGAAATGTATTAAATCTCTGCCAGAAGCTCTAACTACATATTTTCTTACTCATTTAATGTTCATGTTTATCAACAGAAGTCAAACAAAAATAAGACCAACAAGATTTTCATTTTTTGCCAGCATTTTTTTTAAAAAACATTTCTCATTAATGGTTTTAGTCAAGAATGAGAGTACAATAATATAGAAAACCTAGATTTATTTGTTAAGCTATTATAAAGACAAAACAATTACCATGTGAAGTACTTTGAGGACTTCATCCCAATTTCACTTGTTCTATTACAGAAACTCACCTAAGAGGCAGGAAATTACAGGATAACCTAAGAGATTATAACAAAACAAACTGGTGGAACATGGAGAAAGGAGCAGTAGCTAGTCAGAAGCACTTGTGTTAGTGGTAGTATGTGTGGCTGGGATGTTTCCGAAGAGGATCCCTAGAGATGCCTGAATTAATTAATCTGGGTCCCAAATGAGTAAAGAGATCCTTACCCCGGTGGACAAAGAGCAGAGGCCAAGATTTCTCTCAGATCTCTCTGTCTCTCTTGTTAAAAGAAGAGGGTATCCTGAGGCCCGAAAGGGGTAGCGCTTAGATTCAGCCTGTCCCATCCAGTCGACCTAAACCTCCATGTACCTGTGTATTTTCACCATATAGCCCTGCTAGGTTATGGAAGGTGCAAACACTGAAGGCAGGAATGACAGGCCTACTCAGAGGGTACCTAGACACAGGAAGTTTGGGAGTAAATGATAAACTACAAATACCCTCTTGGTTAAGTTAATTCACCTTTGTTAATAAAGGTCATAGTTTCTTCTGCTGATGACAACGTTTTGTCTCCGTATAGTCTATCTCAAGAAAGAACTGGTTCAGGTAAGTTTTGGAGAAGGAAAAATACTTTCATCAACACCCATCCACAGAGGAAAAGGCACCAAGTTCTCTCCTACAGTTATGAGCAGAATCTGAAAAACAAAAAGTTTACAGTGTTTATAGTATCAATTATTTATTTCATGCCTAGTCAAGAGTTCCAGGGGACTTAGATATATTATATGTCAGTCTTTGCAACAATCCTGACCGGTAGTGATCATTCCATTTTTCAGATGAGGAAACTAAGGATTAGAGAAGTTATATGCCTTGTCCAAGGACACAGAGCTGGGAAGCGGCAAAGCTGTGATTCCACCACTCATGTGCCTGTCCCTTCAGGCCACCTCATGCATTGAGAGGTCCTAGTTCTGTTATCTTGAAATTTTTAATCGTTACATAAATACTCTAATTATTCCTTCTTCAGTCCTTGAAGGCAAATACAATTTCAAATGATTAAAATTTTATAGACATTACAGACACTGTTTGGAATTCAGGTCAATTATCCAGATGAAGAATTTGCATAAACTTTATGAATAAAATATCTGTCCATTCCAGCTGTAGCATAAAATGAATAGAAAACAAATCATTAGCTCATTAGAAAGTCTGTAGCTATCTTATGGTTATTTCACCAGAAAATTACATTACAAAGAATCTTGGAATTATCGCCAGGGAACTTCAGTAACATCCCATTTTGTGTAATCTTTAGTGACTGACAAAATGAGTTTCTCATAATCCTTATTAATGGAGTGGTTAGTGTTCTCTGAATAGTCTATTTTTAAAGAAAAAATGTGTGAAAGCCAGAAGATCAAAAAAATCTGTTTTCCAGTTTCAATAAAAGATACTAAACAGGGGCCGGCCCGGTGGCTTAGGCGGTTAGAGCTCCATGCTCCTAACTCCGAAGGCTGCCTGTTCGATTCCCGCATGGGCCAGTGGGCTCTCAACCACAAGGTTGCCAGTTCAACTCCTCGAGTCCCACAAGGGATGGTGGGCTCTGCCCCCTGCAACTAAGATTGGACATGGCTCCTTGAGCTGAGCTGCCTCCCGGATGGCTCAGTTGGTTGGAGCGCGGGCTCTCAACCACAAGGTTGCTGGTCTGACTCCGCAAGGGATGGTGGGCTGTGCCCCCTGCAACTAGCAAGGGCAACTGGACCTGGAGCTGAGCTGTGCCCTCCACAACTAAGACTGAAAGAACAACAACTTGAAGCTGAACGGCACCCTCCACAACTGAGATTGAAAGGACAACAACTTGACTTGGAAAAAAAGGCCTGGAAGTACACACTGTTCCCCAATAAAGTCCTGTTCCCCTTCCCCAATAAAATCTTAAAAAAAAAAAAAAAAAAAGAAAGAGAGAGACTAAACAAGCATCAATGAACTGATAAAAACCAACATGCTATAAAGAACATGATAAATAAAATGTGAGAAATAAAAGAAGACTTAAGTTTGTACCAAAAGATTTCCCGTGACATACGATAGTGAAGTATTAGCATCTGGAACTGTCAGATCTGAAAATTAAAGTTAACAGAACTCCAGCAATATAAACAAATATTAGGTTGGTGCAAATGTAATTGCTGTTTAAAAGGTTAAAAATAATTGCAAAAGCTGCAATTACTTTTGCACCAACCTAATAATCTTTTAGCTGACTGCAGAGGAGACATTGGTGATTTTAGACTATATGGCTACCAATGACAGAAGTAAATGTTGTGGAAATTAAAATTAAGTATTTAAAGAAAGATGTAAGTCACAAAACTCTAAAAAAGATTATTTCTGATAGTTCCACAGGCAGTACGTCAGGCAAAAGCAGAGATCCATTATCACAATTCATGGTTAGTATTAAAACAATGTTATAGTGGCGCAGAGCAATGGCGGCGACCACCACCACAGCCCGTCCTGCTTCCACAGCTCCCTCCCCTTTGCCATACAAATGGAACGTCTACAAAATTTGCTACACGAAAGGCATAAAGCAAGTTAACAAACTGTAAAGATTGAAAAAACACAGAGTATGTACTCTGACCATTCTGACATTAAGCTAAAAAGTAATAAATAAATTGGGAATTGTTATATGTTTTGAAATTATGAAATGCAATTTCAATTAACCTATGAGTCAAAGAAGAAATAAAAATGTAAATTATAAAATATTTTGAATTGAGCTTTAATGAAATTATGACATATCTGAATTTGTGGGGTGCAAAATCCCAGCAGGCCATTTTTTGGATTAGAAATTGAGAAGCTGATTTAAAAATTTACATGGAAAAAAGAGGACTTAGAACAGCTGAAAAACAACTTTGAAGAAGAACAAACTTGAAGGACTCACACTACCTGCTTTTGAGACTTACTACAAAGTACAATCATCAAAAGAGTGTGGTTTTGGGGCCAGCCTGGTGGCTCAGGCAGTTAGAGCTCCATGCTCCTAATTCTGAAGACTGCCGGTTTGATTCCCCCAGTGGGCTCTCAACCACAAGGTTGCCAGTTCAATTCCTCGAGTCCCGCAGGGATGGTGGGCAGCGCCCCCTGCAACTAAGATTGAACACGGCACCTTGAGCTGAGCTGCCGCTGAGCTCCCGGATGGCTCAGTTGGTTGGAGTGCGTCCTCTCAACCACTAGGTTGCCGGTTCAACTCCCGCAAGGGATGGTGGGCTGTGCCCCCTGCAACTAGCAACGGCAACTGGACCTGGAGCTGAGCTGCGCCCTCCACAACTAAGACTGAAAGGACAACAACTTGAAGCTGAACGATACCCCCCACAACTAACATTGAAAGGACAACAACTTGACTTGAAAAAAAGGCCTGGAAGTACACACTGTTCCCCAATAAAGTCCTGTTCTCCTTCCCCAATAAAATCTTTAAGCAAACAACAACAAAAAAACAATGTTATATTCATAATGGCAATAATTTAGAAGGTAAATGGAACTTAGAATAACAAAGAATCTTACAACCTAACTGGATGTCTGACAGTGGTAGAAGAGTCAGGCAAAATATATGAATCTTGCCATGCTATTGCTATCTGCTTCAATAAAGGACCTGGGTATACGTAGCATCTCAAAGACTGGAAGACAGCTAGTATTCAAGAAACTGCTATGAGGTAAGCGGTAGCAGGGCACTATAGAAGAGAAAGAGGGCTAGCAATTTTACATCTTATAAATAATGGCTCCTAGGATTACTAGTCTTAGCTCTGTATGATATGAACTAGTTACATGACCTTTAGTTATTATCGAACATACAGTTGAGATACTCAAGCTGGCAAAGGACAATTTATTTCTCAGAGTAACATGGAGCAAACAGCCAGGGACAAACTGCAGGCAAAGCCCACGAAAGTCGAGGAAAGAAAACTGACAGTGAGCGCTTACATCAGTCAAGAAAAGGACATATAAAGCACTTGGGGAATGCCAGCCTTTGGACAACTGTACCTGGACTTGCTACGGTTTGGCAAACCAGCCTTGAACACTAAGTGCCCAGGACCTGGGTCCACCCTTATTTTCAGGAGGGAAACCGATACCAGATTATGATTAAAGGCTTAAACTCAGTTTGGAATTATTTCTAATTCCTCCCAAATTTAAATAGCAGTGAGTTGTAGCAAATCTCTGCTTTGTGTTTTTTAATGAACGTGTTAAGGTTTTGGACGTCACAAGTGGGAAGAGGTGACGCAAGAGCAGACGAGGACATGAGCTCAGTCTTGCTGCTCCCACCTGCGCCAGCCAGGGAGAGCTCCGCTTCTGAATAAAGGGGCTGATGTCATTCTCCCCGGTTCACTGAGGACGGGGGCATCTCATTCTCCATGTACTCTCAGTGCCTGGTGTGTGGTAAGTGCTCAGTAAATGTTAATTAACCTGTACATCACCATGTTTGCAGACCTCGATTTCTTAGAGGAAAAAAAAAAACACCACATAATTTTCAATAATTTCAGAAATAAATAACTGACATTTTTTTCAAACTGCTCATTTTATAGAGGGCTCCTGAATTACGAAAATAATTATAGGAGGTGATTTTCATGCTTGATGACAAGGGAAAAAATAAACGACTTACTCCAAAGCAGCACACAATCATTTTCAGTGATCCACATCTGCATCCTCAAACTGCCCAGCAACCGTTGGTGTCGCATCCACCTCCATCCCATCTGAAGGAAAAATTGAACCACTGAGCAATAGTCTACAGAGCACTTCAGACAGGCAGGCAGCTTACATTTTCAACAGAAGGGAGCTAGTGCCCTCTGGTGGTTAAGAGTTGCTATTTCTATCTCTTGAAAATTCAAGTATCAAGGAACAAATTGAGAAAGAAAATAAGGCACCTGTAAATGTAGGCCAAGTTAAAATTAGTGTCTACATTTAACGTTTACTTTGTAAATTCTCAACCTCAACACTAAAAGAACACTAGGTAGGAACTTTCAAACGCAGCAAGCATCAATTGTTTACTCCTCCCAGACCTATGCCATGAATTTCTGTGCAACTTTTTTTTTAAGGAATCAATACCCTATCCTCACAAAACTTTATGACATAGTTCAGGAGAAAAGACAAAATAAGTAGACCGAGGTTCCTGCTTTTCCTGTTTATCTCATCTCATTTAAATAGGGGGAGGCATTGTACAAGAAAAGCCCTCTGGAAAGAGCTGTCTACAGCTGCTTTCTCCACGTCTTCACTTCCCATTCACCCTTCAATTCTCCAGCCAACCACAAACTGGCTTCTGCCTCCAGCCCCTGGCCAGCCCACCGCCTGGACCTCCAGTAGGACATGCAAATGCAACACATACAAAATTTACTCATCATCTTTCCACATAGAAAATGCTTCTCTTTCCAGTCTTGCTAAAGGATACCTCTTACCTGCCCAATCCAGAAACCTTCACCAAGTCTCTAATTTCTATTGCTTCTATCTCTTAAATATCTCCCAAATCTGTTAAGTCATTTGACATTCACTGCCACTACCGAATTTAGGTCACGATCTCTCATCTAATTTAAAATTTAAGTTACGCAACAGGGTTTCTCTCCTTTTCTCCAGTATTTCCCTTTGCAATTAATATTCCATATCACAGCCAGTCATCTTCTGAAACACTAATCAAATTAAAATTTTTCAATGGCTTCCCACTGACCTAAACATAAAGTTGCGATTCTTTAACATAACACAGCTTTCAAGTTCCTTTAAAATACAGTCGTTCACAACCCACCTTTATCTGCTGCTGTAACCACTCCTCACACTCAGAGTTCCAGACTTAATGAACAACTTTCAGTTCCCAAAGCTGAGTGGTCTCTTGAACCTTTACACATGGCTGACCCCTTTACCTGCCTCTCTTCCCACACTGTATGCAAACCCCTTTCACCCAGATCACTTTTATTCATCTTTCAGATCTTGGCTTAGATGTCACTTACTCCATGAAGGCTGAGTCTCTCCCTGACTGCCCAGGCTGGGTGAAGAGCCCTGTCTCTCCTTCCACAGCTTCTCAAGCTTCCCCTGTATCTCTGTACCACAATGTACTGTAACTGCCTAACAAGTTAATTTATTTTTCTCTCCATTAGAATGCCATTGATACGAAGCCAGTAACCACGTCTCTCATGAGTACTGCTGTACACTAGCACACTAGTTCAATAAACATCTCGTTACATAAATAAGCACATGAAACACTGAAATGCCACTAGTAGACAGTGTGCGTTTAAATGGCAAAAAGATTGAAATTTACTAAGACAGATCTCAGGTGTTCTTACCACACACACACACACACACACACACACACACAAAAGGGAGTATGTGAGGGAAGGAATTTAATTAGCTCGACTATTGTCATCATTTCACTATATAATGTATATCAAAACATCATGTTTCATACCTTAAATATACACAATTTTTATTTAAATCAAATTTAAAAAAAGAAAATGCACAGGTCAAACTAACAAAGTAAATAAATGACAAAAAGTACTTTAGAAGATGGGAAATGGTATAGGCTGAAGAAGTTTTATATATAGGCAACTCTGAATATGCAAATGAGGAAAAGTCCAAAAAACTCACTTTAGCAAAGTGTTTGAGACTTTAAATCGTTTGCTACAAAGCATTAAATAAGAAATTTTACAAATTAAAAAAAAAGAAATCCTTCAGTGATGAAACGCTTTTCAATTGTCAAGGGCACTTTCCAATCAATCACTAAGAAAACAAGTAACATCTTGAATTCTTTCAGCTGAGAGTTTTGTAGAGCACTAGAAATCATCTGAGCCATTTCACCCTAAAGCCTGTGCTAGGCTTAAAATGGAGAGGAGACATAGGAATAATTGTGTGACCCAAAGCCCAAACTTTTCCTAATTAAAATATCCCAGAACTTCCGGACCCCCAGGTCAACATGCTCTGTGCATGGAGATGTTGATCACAGCATCATGAGAGAAACTTAAATGTACTGTTAAAAGAAAAACGATGGCAAGCTTCTTTACGAATATTCTGCGTCACTAAAAATTAGAAGTGGTAAAAGTCTGTAACAACATAAAATATTAACATATATTAAATAGATGTAACATGCAAGAAGTGCTTGTAACAGTGCTTGGTATATTATTTTTACATATTAGCCTATTTATTTAATCTCTTACCACTTATTAGCTATTTGACATGAAGCACATTATGTGACCTTTGTGGGTCTTAGTTTCTTCATCTCTCATATGGGGATCATAACAGCATCTACCATAGAGGGTTCTTAGATTAAATGAGTCAGTATGTGTACTGTGCTTACATGAAGGGCTGGCACATACAGCACTACGTACATGTCTTATTGAGGGCAGCAGGAATAAGACTGGAGACATTTGGGGCAAAGATAGGGTTTTCTCTTCAGAGTCAGAGTGAAGAGTTTGAACTTTATATGGTGAATATCAAGCAACCACTGAGGAGACATCCTTCCATAGGGGTGACACATAGGGTTCTCAGAAGATTAAAATGGCACAGTGAGCTGGAGAAAGGGATCACTGAGGCAAAAAATGTACTACTGTAAATCAAGTGTGAGAAGAAAAGGGGCTAGGTTTAGAGGACAGGAGTAGTAACAGCAAGGGGACCTACGAATTATTTAAAGGAAAAATCCATGGAACTCAGTACTGGACTGGGTAAGGGAATAAATGGAAAAGGATGAATCAACAGTACCACAAGAATCTAACTGACGTAGGATACTTAGAAAAGGGAACCAGTCTAACAAGGAAAATATTTCCAAAGAAGCTTACAAATATGAGACAACTAAAACATAAACATTTAAAGCCACTTGTTTAAGGTTCAGATGTTTGTCACAAAAAGAGAACCCACGTTTCTTGAATGCTACCTAGCACTGACTTCATCAATTGACTATCCTAGTTTTGCATATAATCATATAGGAATTCATTTTAAAAATAAAAATAGCAGTATCAATGTGTGCACACACACATATATACACATAAGCAAACAAACAAAAAGACTGGAAAATATGCAACAGAAAATAGATGTTTCTCAATTAGAATGATACTTGATTTTTCATTTCTTCTTTGCCTGTGCCCATTTAAAAAATGTCCATTTAAAAAAATGTGTGACTGAACACAGACTATTTTTTTAGCTAGGAAAGCAAATTAACAAAAATTTACATGAGAATTTCAATTCTATGTAATTCTACGTTTGCTTCCTACACTATAGAATTTTGAGATTTCTCTGCTAGAATTTCCAAAAGAACCTCTATATGTCTCTCCACAACTTCCTTTGTTGCCTAAGTGACCATCTGACCATTCACACTGAAGAGAAAGAAGGATACTCACCTTCATAATCTCTTACTGAGTCTTCTGTCCGGACTCCAGCCATGTTATACTGGCTGCTCACAGACTGAGAAAGCATTCCTTCTAATCTCTCCAATGTGGCCTGGCCTTCTGCTGTTAAATGGGATAATCCTTCTTCATAGGTGTAAAATGTAGGAATGTCCCCCTGCCCTTGTTCTAAACAAATAAAAAGCTTTTAAGCTCTTAGAAAACAATTGGGGATAAGCAATAATGCAATTACTGAAGATAAGATACAATGAAAAGGCTTCCAGGAAATACTTTTCAACAAGAAAATACTTTTCAACATTCATTTAACCCACATACACAGGCCATCTGCTGGAGACACAGCTACAAAGAAAACATCCCTACCCTCTAGGATGAGAAGGGATTCAAAGAGATAATGAGCCAGTAAACAATTCCCAACGAATCAAATGTCCAGGGACTAGAAGGAAATCAGGGAGTCTTATATTATCACAAGGTGGGAATTTTACAGGTTAGTGCAAATTCATTTGGTATTAATTTGTTCTGAAGGTTTGTTGCTGATTAAAATACATGTTCCTTTTTTAAAAATCAGAAATTCTGGAGCAAAAAACATTAAATCAGAATCATCCAAAAATCTCAGTGAAGACGAATGTTTTTAGATATACAAGGGAGAACGCCAGAAATGAGTTTGCGTCAGGCCAGGAAGCGAGTACATATGGCGGAAAGGGCTCTGGATAGCCAGACTGGTTGGGGTACCCGAGACCACGGGGATAAAGGAAAGAGAACGGCAGGCACCTCAAGACTCTACCCGGCTAGTGACTGCATTCTGGTCTGGGGAAGCCAGCAGAAATACTCTCAGGTAAATGAAGTACGGCACTGGGAAAAAGAAAGGACTTTGGCAGTGAGCTGTTTGAAGGACTATGTTCAATAAAGACGTACATGATACAGGTGATGGAAGGAGACTTGTTCTCTGAGAGCAGCTGCATCAACTTAAAAAGACTCTTCTGACTACCCACTGTCATACCTACCATTATCTTTCCTTCCATTTATCTCTACCCATTTCCCCACCCCAATCATCTCTATTTTTCACCCTCAAGCTTGGAAAGCCCATAAATGTTTCCAGTTTGGCTTAGATATGAATTGTACCACTCACTTTTATTAATAATCATACTATATGGCTACTTCAGAGGGACACAAAGAACTATAATACCATCCCCTTAGTAACAAACAAATGCTTAGAATAAGACACACACAAAAAAACACTTTAAAAAATCCTTTTCACTGACCATGTGCTTCCACATCGTATTCTTCTCCATCGTAATCATCTGAATCTTCATCGTCAGGGTCGGGATGCAAAGCCTGGCATTCACACATTGCAGTAAACATTGCCTCCACTGAACAAATAAATTAAATTGTAATTAGTATTTCTTTCTGGCCAATGTGCAAAAAAAAAAGTAACTAAACAACCATAGTGCAAATAAATGTAATGGGTCAACAAGAGGTATATTAGGGTCCCAATATTCACAAAACCTGCCAAATTCCAAGGAGACTCAATCTTGAAAAGTACTTATTGGCAATGGATAAGTCACAAAATAGTTCATTTTAAGATATTACTGAGATCACCTCACTCCTGGTTGCATTTTCTGAGCGAGTCAGGGAGTCCTGGTCAGACTGCTATTATCAGAGTAAAGTCCCTCATGGCTGATGGGCTCTTACTAGTTATCCTGCATCTTCCATTCTGGAACTGTCACGGCTCCTGTACCCTCTAACTGGTGAGATTCAGTCAACGGCATCAAGTCAATAAAAATAATCAGATTCCTCCATTCACAGAACATACCAAGTAACACAGTGTCCACTACACTCTCACTACAGTTACGATCGTTGATATTTATAGGTCTCTGGTCCTCAGTATTACAGATGCCAAACTGAAGAAAAAGCAGCAGAATGGAGATGCTGAGGGTAACGGGACGAGCGTATGTGTGGGAAGGGGGGAATACTTGGTCCATGAAGGGAAAAGAATCAATTCCATAGCACACTCACATGCTGATTTATCACTAGGCACAAATCTAAATTCAGCAATAGGTTCAACATCATCATCATCACTGTCTTCCTCTTCTTCATCAGCAACAGATTCTTTTGATTCTTCTAGAAAGGGAATAAAAATAATTTTTTCATCACGCTGTTTTGAAAAAAGAAGCCTAAAAGGATGTTATAAAGGATGCTCACTGATATAGCTAAATACTACAATTCAATTTTTACTTCAAATTATAAGGAGGTGGTGATTTTAGAGCTAAAAAAGGCTCTAGAGAGTCTCTCTGGTCTAGTCACACTGTCTGCACTGAGCCCTAGGGATTCCAACGTCCCTCGGGGTCATGGTGGGGGTGGGGAATCCAAAGTCAGGCCTCTAATAAGTATAGTTCCAAGTCATCTGCTTCTTTTGCCTTTCACCTTGAAACAAATGGTAGGGCAGCAGTTTGTAAACCACTAATGTTATTCATCGCCGACAATTTACAGATGAGAAACCAAGGCCCATAAAAGTTAACTGACCCAAGAGATAAATTAACAAAGTCTGCAAGACAAAAATACAAACGTTCAATAAAGAGGACACACATATGCTGCTGGTAGAAGTGGAAACTGCTACAACCACTCTGGAGATGAGTATATCCTACTACCCAGCAATTCCTCCTCTAAGTACATATTAGGTACACAAAGAGTTTGTACATAAATGTTTATGGAAGTACTATATGTACTAGTGAAAGTATAAAAAAATAAATGATAAAAAAAAAAGATAGATGTACTGTAATCTGGTCATATTATGTTTTATAGACAGACAGCAGTGAAAAATGAACAAATGTGATTTATATGTATCAAAATACATAGATTAAAAGTATAATTGAATGAAAAAGGTAGTTGCAGAGTATATATAATACCACTTACATTAGAACTTTAAACACAAAATAAAACTATTACATTGCTTATGGGTATATACATATTCAGTAAAAATCCAAAAGCATAAACAAAAGGACACACGCCATCTTTAGGATAATGTTTAACTCCAAAGACAAAGAGTAGGGAATGAAATGAGAAGGGGTACAAAAAGGATTAACAGTACTGATGTACTTTTATTTCTTTAACAGACTAATTATGGAAAATGTTACAATTTATGCTGGATATTGAATAACAGAAAGTTTTTATTACTCTCTGCACTTCTCAATGTTTGATTTCATAATGAAAGAAAGGTCAACAAAATACTTAAATAGACCCCAAAAACTTTAAAACATGTTCAAAACTAATAATCTTACAAATATAAACTCAATTTTGTTCAGCATAAAGTGACCACACAAAAAAATGCTAATTTTCCATGCAGATGAAGATAAGGTAGAACGGTATATTTATATACTACTATTCAAAGTGTAAACTGATATAAACTTTGTGGAAAGCAATTTGACAATATATGTTAAGATTTTAAAAATGTTTTATTACCTTTAATGTAACAATACTACTCACAGGAATCAATTATAGGGGGATATCGACTAAATTTTTTTTAACTTTTATTTTTAAAAGTCATACAAGCTTACTGTAGAATAATGAAAAAATACAGATAAGCTAAAAGGGAAAATGTTTTAAATAGTCACCATTAACAGTTTTATATAACAGACTTAATAGGACTTTCCCTGTCCTGTTTGTTATTACATTGTTAAATACAACATACATGTCTTCTTTATGTAAACAAGTAAAATAATACAAAACATTGGATAATTCTAAATAGTTGAATATATTATGGTACTAACAAACTTTTTCAATGTATTTTAAAAACCACAACGGTATCATACTGTAATTATTATTCTGTAACAGAACATCACTTTTTTTTTTTTTCCCCCAAAGGAGGGTGCAGCTCACAGTGGCCCATGCGGGAATCGAACCAACAATCCAACCTTGCTGCTATTACCTAGCACCACGCTGTAACCAACTGAGCTAACCGACCACCTGTGAACATCACTTTTTAAATTATAAAAATAATACACGCTCGTATAACAGCAATTGAGAATCTAGATGGACTCAAAGGAAAAAGTCCCTCCCACTCTAGAACAATAAGCTGATGGTTCGATTTAATGAGGTTTATGGAGGTAAGCAAAGAGAAAAAAAAATCTGAAGCTTGGAGAATCAGGATGAAATGAACAAAGGCTGGGAAAACAGGATCCAAGCAGGTGTAACTTATGAGAAGAGGGGTTCCAGACAAACAGAACTGGAAAACTATTGAAACAAATATAATCCGGAGGATTCTACTTTCTAGTAAGATACAAAATTCCTACTTATTTTAGTAAGAAAGGGTTAATCATCATCCCATTCATTTCAATTTAAAAACACCTACTCCAAACCCACTAAATCCTTATTTCCTACCGTGTTTCTCCGAAAATAAGACATAACTGGGCAATCAGCTCTAATGCATCTTTTAGAGCAAAAATTAATATAAGACCCGGTCTTATACTATATTATGTAAGACCGGGTCTTATATTATAGTAAAATAAGACCAGGACTTATATTAATTTTTGCTTCAAAAGACACATTAGAGTTGATTGTCCGGCTAAGTCTTGTTTTCAGGGAAACACGGTAGTCTGGGACTCCCAGTATTTGCATTTTTAACAAGAGCCCAGGTGTTTCTGAAGTACAGCCAGGTTTAAGAACTAAAGACTATTACAATCCCATAATTTTTCTGGATGAAACTGAGGTGCAGAGATGAAAATGACTTGCCCACCAAGTTAATGACAATCTCCTTATTCAGTGTGCTCTTCTATTCAGCTGGCTTTATTCAAACTCTACCTCTCTAACCTTATTTTCTGACACAGACCTTTGCCCAGTGCCACTACTCTACACTACGGGCATTTCACATCAGCATTTGGAACTGACAGACAAGGGTACGTCTAAAGTTTTGCATTTTTGTGAATGAATGATGCTTTACACTGAACATGAACTATAATACTCTTGGTTATGAAACCATAGTTGTATTTACTAAACAGAAAGTTACCTCCTCATTTGAAAGTCTTACTATAACCCAAGGTCAACGGCTTTTACTTTTCCTTACCATCTCTTTCAAACTTCACTAGATTTTTATCTATCCTTGGAACCTTTCCAATGGCAAAAGTTTGAAATCTTATAACAAAATTATTTTCAGATAACTGAATCATTACCAGTTAATGAGGCAGGGCTTGTCAAAAGCCCTAAAAATGACGAATTAGTGTCACACTGAATATAAATGGTCATCTTTTATCTGAAATCACATTAAAATCCCAAATTTTAATGTGCAATAGCTCAACAGGCAAACCTATGGGACTGTCTCTTATAAACTATTTCAAAGAAAAGTAACCCATTATTTTAAAAGCAGTAGTTTACTAAAAATATAATCACTGTCTTTTCAACCCCCAAGTTCTGTTTTCCACAAAAGATGAACATACTAAACTAACAAAATACAGAGTATCAACTGTTTATTTAGTTACACTTACAAAAATCAAACACAAGTTTTTATTTTGTGCCTAACTTGTTTTTCATTTGGAATCCTTTCAACCCATAGTCAACAGTCTAAAAACTGGATTTTTTCTATTTCTTACTCCATCTTTCATTAACTTCAGTAGGTTGTTATGAATCTTTATAGTTATCTCCAACAGCAAAACCTGGGAATCTTGTATCCTAGTGTTTCCCACCCCCAGCACTACTGACATTTGACTGGATAATTCTTTGCCGTGGGAGGCTGTGCTGTGCTTTGTAGGATGTTTGGCAGCCTCCCTGGCCTCTTAACCACTAGATGCCAGGAGGGCTCCTCCCCGCTCCAGTCACAACAATCAAAATGTTATTGCCAAATGTAGGGGGAGAGCAACCTCATCTTTCACTGAGAAGAGAACAAAACAAAACAGGTTGTATCCTAAACTCTTGGAAGCACAAAGTATACTGATCCAAGCTTCAAGGGTGCCAAATATCAATTCCTTTACAAAGAGAAAGAAAATAGACAAACTCAAAGAGAAAAAAAATTGGAAATATAAATCCATAATAACTGAATAGTTATAAGTGCAAAGATATAGAAAACAACAGGCAGTTTCCAAATTATTTTATGGTGCTGAAATTTTGCTTAATAAACTATTATCCAAAGTAAGTCAATAGCTGAATATTACATTATGATCAAAGATTGCTTTTTAAAATATAAGATGCTACCAAAAGGGCGGCCGGTTTGCTCAGTGGTTAGAGCGCAGTGCTCATAACACCAAGGTCGCCGGTTTGATTCCCACATGGGCCAGTGAGCTGCGCCCTCCACAACTAGAGTGAAAACAACAACTTGACTTGGAGTGGATGGGTCCTGCAAAGACACACTCTTCCCCAATATTCCCCAGTAAAAAAAGATGCTACTTAAAAAAAAAAAAGGCAGCTCAAGATGAAATGACCATACATACCTTCAAATTTGGCATTCACCATAACATACAAATGCTCTCGTGGGTATGCATTTAGGTCCCTGGACACCGCATGCAAACTAATGGTGGGGTATTCCAGTGAGAATCCTAATCCAGAGCCATCTAACCAAGACAGGCGGCTGAAAAACATATTTTAAGTAGATTATTTCAAGAAATTAAATCCTCATTTAATATCCTAAAATTTTAAAAGCTTCAGTCTGGACACTTTTATGCATGTGAAAAATTTCAAGCTTACTGTTTAGAAATATTCCTAAAATACGAAAATTCAGCAGCAGGAATTGAATTGTTATGGCTCTTTTCCTCTGGCTAAAAGTTCAAATAGATTTGAAATGCAGTAATTCTTATTCACGTGTGTGTTTCTATGCCTTTTATACTTGGTCTTATCTGGAATGTCCAGGCCCCTTCTTTGCTTTTGCAAATCCTCTTCATCTGGTCCTCCTTGAATCTTGCCTCCAATCACCCCAGTCCAGAACGACTTCTTTTTTTTCTAGCTTGCACTTATGCTCAGTAATGTATCATTTAGCACTGAGCTCTGTGACAGAATGTGGGCTACTTGACAGGAGAACCTACCATGTTCTTTACTTAACATTCTTCCCAACCACTAGCATCGTGGTCAGCAGGTAAGTATGCAATAAATACCTGGGAATCACTGACTGCTCTACTAATCCTACACTGCATGACATACACACGAAATGGCTGCAATCACACTTACCGCTAGTCAGAAAATAATTATCACACTGAAAAACTTTATGAACACTTTCATTTAGTCTGCAACTTTAAGAGAAAACCACAGGTAAATAAGCAAGGTCTAGTTTTCCCTCAGAAGTACTCAAATACAAATATTTTATTGGTGTAACAAAGGAAACACATCACCAAAATCAGTATGAGTATGTTGAATTCTGAGTAAGGGCTGGCTAATTCCATGTTTCCCTGAAAATAAGACCTAGCCGGACAATCAGCTCTCATGCGTCTTTTGGAGCAAAAATTAATACAAGACCGGGTATAATATAATATAATATAATATAATACAATACAATACAATACAATACAATACAATACAATACAATACAATACAATACAAAACCGGGTCTTATATTAATTTTTGCTCCAAAAGACGCAGGAGAGCTGATTGTCCGGCTAGGTCTTATTTTCGGGGAAACACGGTTTTTTGGTTAATAAATACTTCACCCATCTGGAACTGCACCACTTAGCAGAGGAAAAAAAGTAGCAAAAATGTAATTAAGAAACAACAAAAAAATGTTAATGTAATAAAACTTAACGCAATATACTGGTTGCATAGGGCTGGAAGGAAATAGAGAGTGATTGCTAATCAGTGCTGATTTTTTGGGGGGGTGATGAAAATATTCTAAAATTGATTGTGGTGATGGTTGTACAACTCTATATAGCTGTTATTTAAAAAACAAGTTAATACAATCTGGTCCCCATATCATTCTATTGTCTATACAATTTTAACAAGCCTGGTTGTCTGATTTCTTTTTTCACATGGATTGTCTATTTATTGTTTATTTTAACCAAGCAAAAATAAGTAAAATAGGAGAAGCTAGGACTCCCTTGGGCAGAAACAATGACAGTGCAGTGGTCAGCTCATTCCTATTCAATGTAAGGGGAGGATGAACTTAACACTTCAGTCCCCTTAAAGGAAATCAATGTCTAACAGCACAAGTGTGTAATGTGTGTCCCGCACTCATCAAAAACAAAGGCAGAATTAGATTGTGGTGAAAATTGTACAACTCTGTAAATACACTAAAATGTAATGGATTGTACACTTAAAAAAAGCAAAAGCAAGAAAATATATACTTGTAAAGATTTTCATTGAACATGCTTATTTAAAAAAGAAAACCTGGGGGGACGGGGGTGGTAGATGAGGGTAAAGGGGATCAACTATATGGTGATGGAAGGAGAACTGACTCTGGGTGGTGAACACACAATGGGATTTATAGATGATGTATTACAGAATCGTACACCTGAAATCTATGTAACTTTACTAACAACTGTCACCCCAATATACTTTAATTAAAAAAAACCAACAACCTGGGAGGCTTAAAATTGATAGATCTTAAGGAGCTTCAAGTGGTATACGTTCCAGAAATGACTTTTCAGAAAGATTCATCCCAAGGAAATATTTTATTGGTCACTAAACTGTACATGCTGTATGTGCCATTCCTGTCCACTGTTTTTATCTTAATGTAGAGATGAAAATAGTGCTCATGTATCATAGGATTGCCAGTCCCTTACTAAAACTATTATTATTTTAAGCAAATAAATTCTTTTTTCTCACCTCAAAAATCCCCTGGCATTACCACAATTCAGAAAGGAGTATTCCAACTTTGGGTGTCCAAAATTTCAAATATCCAGACCCAGAAAACTTTTTTTAATGACGCAGTTAGGAGGTGGGGAAACTAAAACATAAACACAGACTCAGTGCCTACCAAAGTATGGCCTTTACTTTAAAAAGCACATAATTGCTTGTAGTTCCTCACTGCCGGCAGGACACAAGTGCTGCCTCAGCACATTTCCTATGGAACTCTCATAATCTTATAAATGGACAGGGATTATACACTCTATACAACGCAATTAAGTTCCACTAAAAGCAACACTTTGATCATTCAGTTCTGATTTTTATTTATTCTCTTTCCGTATATTCTAGAAGGAAAATACCCTTCAAACAAAAAAAATCAAATAACTATATACGAAGTCGCAAAGAAAGCATGAGTCACAAAAGGGAAAAACAAGACTTCGAAAGCCACTCAACATGCAGAGGAATGTTCTGCTAATTACCCGTGGGATGAACAACTGGACAGGCAGGTAAGAGAGGTTTTGAATTTAGGTTGGTTTAATTATTTGGTTTTAATTTTAGAATAAGACATAAAAAGCATTACTTGTAAGTTTAAATTACCTATTTTTAATTTAATTTTTTTTTGTTTTTTGGTGTTTTTTTTTAACACAAAACACTTTTATTACACGGACTAAGCTAGGAGGGAGGAGGATTTATCTGCCTTCCGGGCCTTGATCTTCCTCATCAGAACTCCAGCTCCTTGCCCTCTTGCACAGCCATCTGCTCGGCCACACGGGCCTGTGGTCCTGAAGCGATGCATCCAAGAAGCGTGCCCTGCTAGGACTGCTCTTCTAGAAGACTGCTGGTTTGGGCACTCTTCTTTCTTTCCACTATTTCTTCTCAATGTTCTTTGATCGGTTTTTGTTTAACGTCTCTTCCCCGTCAGGAGTCAGCATGGCGGCCTTCTTGCAGCCAAGGGCCGTGCACAGTGGGACTCGTACCACCAGCGGTAGGCTGTGCTGTCAATGAGCACGACGTCGTCTTTTACTAAGGTCTTGGTTGCATTGTTGGATGCACTGTAGAAACACAAATCCTTGTGCAGTGCGTACAACTCTTGGAGACCCAGGAGAAGTTCCCCACGTCCAGCCTCAAGGCACAGTACTCATCTCCCTGCACTCGGACAGGCAGGGGCTAATCTTAGTGCTGGCGGCGGGGCAGCCCCACTGATTTTCGCTTCTTGTGGAAGAGCTTTCTCTTGCCCCTGCTCTTGTGGTGCTTGTGCCAGTTGTCCAGCGAGATGCCCATGGCTCCGTGCCAATTGGAAAGAGCTAATTACCTATTTTATTTTAAATAAAATGATATCTTTTGAATAATTCAAGCCTCTGTTCCCTTCCTTATTTGGATAAAAAGTCAACTTCCTAAGCCTGAGAATTCTAAATCATTCAATAAACATCTGAGAAACTATCTACCTAAAACCAAATGAGACCTTGTCTCTCTGCCTAAAATCCTAAAATAGTTTCCCCAAAGCCTAAGACAAGCCAAGCTCATGAACATGGCTCTTTTCTTCTCAGCTTTATTATTTCTCCAATCTTTCTCACTCAAGTCCTCCGATGAAGAATTGCTAGACCGTGTGTACTGTGTGTAGATGTTTTTTACATATACAGAGGGTGCCAAAAAATGTATACACATTTTAAGAAAACTGTATTAAAACTGTAATACTCAATACATACCAATAACAAAAACTGAATACAAGTCACATTTGACTTCTGCAATTACAAGAGGTGCTCAAAGTAGTTACCATAAGCGTCCAGACACTTCTGATAACAGCGAACTACGGCTTGAGCAACGTTGACCAGTGTCCACCTGTATACATTTTTCTGGCACCCTGGCATATATCTATATATACATATAAATATAAACGCACACACATATATATCCTGGCACAACATTGTTTCTCACTCTTGGCCTCTCAGCATCATGTTTCTTCTAATTAAAACAGTTCCCTTTGCCCCACCGCATTCATCTGGCTGTCAATCTTCATTTGTCACCTCCTCTAGGAAGCCTTCCCAGTTTGAAAGCTTGATTCTATCAAGACTTGGAAATGCTAGGTAGGAAAGAACAAAAAGGGAAAGAGACCAAGGAGGTGAGGCAATGAGTGAAGAGGGATGAACACAGGTGCCCGAGGTGCTGGTAATATCCTGTTTTGATTTTTTTTTTAATATCCTGTTCTTAACCTGGATGGTGCACATACAGGTGTTGGTTTAATTATAATTCTTTAAACCACAGATATATAATGTACACTCTTTTTTGTATGTATACTTAAAAATATTTTCTTAAAGCAAGGTAAGAGATCTGTTAGTAAAAGGTTGAAATAAAAACATTTTCAACAGATTAGAACTTAGGAGTTTGTATTTCCTGAATGTGATAACTGTACTATGGTTATACAAGAGGATGCCCTTGTTCTTAGGAGATATATACTAAAATACTTACAGGTAAAGTAACATATTTGCAACTCTCAAATAGCTCAAAAGAGAGAGAGAGAGAAACACGGCAAAATGTTAACAACTTATCAGTCTTTGTGAAGGGTCTATGGGTATTAATGAACAACACTTGCAACTTTTCTTTAGGTTTGAAAATTTTCAAAATGAAAAAGCAAGTATAGGACCGCCCCTCAAAGGGGTTATAGTATAGAAAGAAGAGCCAATAGACAGAGAAGCCACGGGGGAAAAAAAGGGATTGTGTAGGGGCTAGGAATCTCTGTACTCCACTTCCCACCACTTAAAAGAAATTGCTCTCTCAAGATCAACAAAGATCTCCTCGTCAATACACAACAGATGCTTTTCAAATTTTACTTGACTGTTCCTCCCTTTTCCCAACCTACCTCTTAATGTAGATGTGTCCCCAAAGTTCTATCCTTTGCCCTCATCTCTTTTAGGTATCTAATTGATTCCCATGAGTATATGCTAACACTTATATTAATGATTTCCAAATCTCTATCTTTAATACCCCTCTCACAAATACACATATGTCCAACTAATCCCCACATGTCCAGACTAAACTAATTATCTGCACCTCCCTCCAAACTTGCTTTTCTTCCCATCCAGTATTTCCTATCTCTGTGACTAGCCAAAAGCCTAAACTTGGCTCAGTATCTAGATTTCCCTCTAAATGAAGGGTTTTTTTGTGGGATGGGGTGTGTGTGTGTATATGTGTCCTCTGTGGTAGGCAGAATTTTGGCCCCTATAACCTTCATCCTGTGGTGTCAAGACTGTGAATATTGTATGTTATGTGCCAAAGGAACTTTATGGATGTCATAATTATAAAGTTATTCATCAGTTGACAAATAGTGAGATTATCCTGGATTATCTGTGTAGGTCCAATGTAATCACATGAGCTCTTACATGCTGAGAATTTTCTGCCTGTAGCCCAAAGTGATGCAGCAGAAAGAAAAGTCAGAGTGATTTGAAGGACAATGAGGATTCAACGTGTCACGTTGGCTTGGTGATGAATGAAACCTCAATACTACAACCATAATATTTCAGACATGTGTATCCGATTGTGCAAGTACAAAGTGCTCCAAATAGCCAAATAAAATGGCAATTCCTTCTAAGAATGGAAACGGGAGTCAGAAATGGGAACTGAGAGGGGTTGCGGATGCTCTTCTCGCCACCCGCACCTCCAGAAGACAATCTACAATCCTTAACTAAACTTGCACAACCCTCCATAATCTGCTCTAAACCTACGTGTCCTACCCAGGGCAACATCTCCCGCGCCTATAAACCGGAAAAAACAAGCGGGCACTCGATGACTCTAACTCAGGGTCTAGAAACTCAACACCTTAGGACGAGACTTTGAGTCAAGAACAATGCACGCACCAGACCTCCTGTAAACAGGTGAGTACAAAGCATAATCAATGAGAGAACACAGTCTAAAGAAGAGAGTAAGGACGGCTCAGGAGGACAGGGCACGAGAACAATCGAGCCCACCTCCCAGCACAGGTATCGCCGAGGCGACTGAGAGCACGCGCTCCAGCTCCCCGCCACCCGAGGTCGCAGCAGGCGGCGCGCAGGAGCAGCACTCGGGAACAGGGACCCTACCTCTCAGCGATGTAAAGGGTGCCGGTGCCGAGGCCCTTCCCGTTCAGTACAGCCTCGGTGTCTGGCTGCTGCTGCCGGAGCCCCTCAGCCGACCCCGGTGGCGGGAAACTTTTGAGGAAGCTCATTGCAGCAGTGGGCACGGAGACACAGGACAGGAGGCAGCTGAAGCCCAGCAAGCCCAGCTCGCCGCGTCCCACCCCGGAAGCGGTGGCAATGACCCCGGAAGAACAACTTCGTCTGCACCGGAATTTGAAGGCCATCCACCATAGAGACGAGACGTTCTAGGGCTAGCTCTCGGATGCCTGAGAGGGCTGGCTGTCACGTGACTCTCCCACTTTCCCTCGCCATTTCTGAGGCTCCCCACTTCTGTAAGGGAGCGGTCTCCCCCACATCCTACCTTAGGGTCGTCACTGCACGTCCTGTGAGCGAGGAGGCACAAGGAGTAATAAGTTCCATTTCCTACAAAAAGGGAAACGGAGGCCTGAGACCTCACTGATCTAAACAGAGGTCAGAGAACTCCTGAGTTTACAGCTGTTACAGTATCACTTGCGCCCGCCTCATCCCGGCCTGTGCACATCTCAACTAACAGCCACGCCCCAGACCTCAGTCTAGACCCTGACACCGCCCTAGTGCACGAGCCACGTATCCGCGGGCAAAAGAACCCAGAGGTAATTAACTCTGGTGAAGAGCTGGCTACGTCTGTAAGGAGATGGGGCGTTGAAGGGAGAGTTCATCCATCAGCTTTGGAGCGTGTGCTGTAGTTCTTCTTTAGGCACTTAACAGCAACGTAATAACAGCAATAAAAACTTTCAAGTGATCATTATCACTAAGGTAACCGAGTGTCCTGTTCACGGCCCTCTTCTAAGCACTTCACGCATATTAGTCATTTCCTCTTTATGACAACCGTTTGAGAAAGTGGCTATTATTGACCCAGTTTTACAAATGACAGGCCTGAGGCGTGAAATTCAAAAGCAAGAGCTTTTAGCCTCGAGGGACCTAGCGGAATCGCTAGGCGTCACTTTTCTAGCCTGGACCATCAGTACGGCCATACCTGTGCTGTAGGACTGTTGTGACGGGAGGACGGGACGTGTGGAGCAGTTTTATTTCTATCCTCTGGGTAGTTAGAGGCGTGTTAGATATTTCAATTGGCATTGGTTTGTGGGTAGTGAGAGGAGGAGGAAGTTGTTGCTATAGTATAGGTGTGAGAGTGGCAGTAAGACTGGAAACAGACCTAGAGCTATTCCAAAGGTAAAATCTTCCGAATCGGGAGATAGATTGGGTGAAAGAAAAGATCAGGATGGATGAAGAACAGAGAAGTCAAGAATTATTCCTAAATTCCCAGCCTAAGTGATTGAGTGGATGCTGACTTGTTTCTCCAAGATGGAAAATTCAAGGGGAGGAGTAGGCTTTCAAAGCAGGTAACAAATGGAATATGGGAAATGGCTAATTTGAGGTTTCCTGTGGGACATCTATATGGGATTGGCTATTTAATAAAATAGCTAATGCTTTGCTCCGAAACAGAATCCCCCAAATAATACAGGGAGAAATTTGGCTAGAATCTGTATAGCTGAAGAGGACAACTGGTCACTATGACAGATTGCTCTCACCCTGCTGTGTTGTCTTACTGATGACAATTTTGGTGTAAGGCCAAGGGCCAAGGGAATGGATTGTGCAGAAAAGAGTTATGGTAGGTCTGAGAATGCTTATCCTTTGAAAGGCCTGCTGGTAAGGGTGGCCCTTCACTACTGCCTGGGAACTTTGATTTCCAGAGGTTTTCCACCACCCTAACTAGTAAGAGTGGCTCAGTGTGCCTGCGTTGTTTGGGCAAACAGTGTGGTTTATGCTCAACCCCTGGGGACCTGGAATTCTGCTCTGTGCTAGGCAAGATGGCACCTGTGTGATCAGCTCCCAGTTAAATCCTGGGCTCTGTCTGAGTCTCTAATGAACTTCCCAGGTAGATTACATTTCACACGTCTTGTCTCAACTCATTGCTGGGGGAATTAAGTACATTTTTTGTCACTCCACTGGGAAAGGACCCTTGGAAGTCTGTGCCTGGTGACTTCTGGAGTTTGCCCATGTGCCATTTCCCTTTGCTGATTTTGCTTTGTGTACTTTTCACTGGAAAAAACCATAGATGTGAGTATAACTATATGCTGACTCCTGTGACTCCTCCTAATGAATCATTGATCCTGGGGGTGGTCTGGAGGATCCCCAACACAATGACCCAGTGGGATTTATCCCAGGAATGGAAAGTGGGGTCAACATATGAAAATCAACGTAATACACCATATTAATACAATCAAGGGAGAAAACCACATGATCATTTCAATGGATATAGAAAAAGCATTTGACAAAATCCAACTCACTTTGATAAAAATACTCATAAACTAAAAAATTAAGAATGGAAGGAAACTTCCTCAGCCTGGTAAAGGATGTATATGAAATACTGGCAGCTAACATCATACTAATCGTAAGACTGCTTTCCTGCTAAGATCAGGAAAAAGACAGGATGTCCATGCTTGATACTTCTATTCAACAGTGTATTGGAGATTCTAGCCCAGCAATTAGGCAAGAAAAGTCAATAAAAGGCATCCAACTGTCTCTCTTCACAGATGACTTCATCTTGTAGCTATAAAATCACAAAGAATCAACACACACAAAATTATTAAAGCTAATATGAGTTCAGCAAGGTTGCAGGATACAGAATCAACACATAGAAAAATTAGTTGTATTTTTTTGAAATGACATAATACATGTAACATAAAATTTACCATCTTAACCATTTTCAACTGTACAGTGGTACTAAATATATTCATATTGTTGTGCAACCATCATCACTATCCATCTATAGATTTCTTTTCATCTGGCAAAACTAAAATTCTATACCCATTAAACAATAACTTAGTCATCCCTCCCCCTAGCCCCTGGCAAAACCACCATTTTGTTCTCTGCTTTATGAATTTGAGTATTTTAGATACTTCATATAAATAGAATCATACAGTATTTATCTTCTGTGACTGGCTTATTTCATGTAGCATAATTTCCTCAAGGTTCATCCATATTGTTGCTTGTGACAGGATTTCCTCCCTTTCTAAGGATGAACAACATCCACTTGTATATTACAATATATTTTGTTTATCCATTCATGCATCAATGAACACTTGGGTTGCTTCTACCTTTTGGCTGTAGTGCTGCTATGAACACAGGTGTGCAAATATCCCCTTGAGATCCTGCTTTCAATTATTTTGGGTATATACCCAGAATTGAAGTTGCTGAATCATATGGTAATTCTATTTTTAATTTTTTGAGGAACCACCACACATTTTTTCCAAAATGGCTGCACCATTTTACATTCCCACCAACAGTGCACAAAGGTCCCAATTTTGCACATCCTTACCAACACTTGTCTTTTTTGTTCTTTTGTTTTGTTTTTAAATAGTATCCATCCTAATGGGTGTAAGGTGATATCTCATTTGATTTTGATTTTCATTTCCCTAGTGATTAGTGATATTAAGCATCATATGCTTATTGGTCATTTGTGTATCTTTGGAGAAATGTCTATCAAAGTCTTCCGTCCATTTTAAAGTCAGATTTTTGTTGTTGTTGACATGCAGAAGTTCTTTATGTGTGCTGGATATGAACCCCTTATTGGATATACAATTTGCAAATATTTTCTCTCATTCCATGGATTGCATTTTCACTCTGTTGATTGTGTCTCTGATACACAGAAGTTTCTCATTTTGATGTAGTCAAACTTATCCATTTTTTCTTTTGTTACTTGTGCTTTTGGTGTTATATCCAAGGAATCATTGCCAAACCCAATGTTATAAAGCTTTTCTTCTAGTTTTTATAGTTTTAAATCTCCCGTTTAGGTCTTTGAGCCACTTGAGCTAATTTTTGCATATGGTGTTAGGTAAGGGTCCATTGTCATTCTTTTGCATGTAGATATCTAGTTTTTCCAGCACCATTTGTTGAAAAGACTCTCTTTTCCTCATTGAATGTCCTTGGCATCATTGTCAAAAATCATTTGCCCATATATGTGAGGGTTTATTTCTGGACTCTGTATTTTATCCCATTGGACTATATGACTGTCTTTAGGCCATATGTCTTTTTATTACACTGCTTGTTATTGTAGCTATGTAGTAAGTCTTGAAATCAGAAAGAGTGAGTCCTCCAACTTTGTTATTCTTTTTCAAGTTTGTTTTGGCTATTCAGGCTCTCCTGAGATTCTATATGAATTTTAGGACCAATTTTCCTATTTCGGCAGAAAACACATTTTAGGGTATAGTTTTGACATTTTAACAATATTAAGTCTTCATAACCATGAATATGAGATGTTTTTCCATTTATTTCTGTTTAACTACTTTCAGCAACACTTTGTATTTTCTAGTGTACAAGTCTTTCACCTTTTTGGTTAAGTTTATTCCTAAGTAAAAAATCAGTTGTATTTCTATACACTAGCAGTGAACAACCTAAAAATGAAATTAAGAACGACAATTCCATTTATAACACCATCAAAATGAATCAAATACATAGGACTATATTCAACAAAAGAAAACTACATAACATTCTTTAAAAATTTAAAGACCTGAAATAAAAGGAAAGACATGTCACGTTCATTGATTACAAGACTTACTATCGTTAAGAAGCCAGTATTTCCCCAAATGATCTGCAGATTAAATGCAATCCCTATCAAACTTCCAATTGCCTTTATTATAGAAATTGACAAACTGAACCAAAAATTCACATGAAAATTCAAGATACCTAGTGTAGTCAAAATAATTTTTTAAAAAATAGCCAAGGTGGAGGACTGACTTCCTGATTTCAAAACTTACTACAAAGCTACAGTAATCAAGACTGCATAGTACTGGCATAAGAATAGATGTATAGATCAGTGGAATTAAATTGAGAGTCCGTAAGTAAACCCATACATTTCTGGTCAATTGAGTTTTGATAAGGGTGTCAAGATAATTCAATGGGGGAAAAATAGTCTTTCAGTAGTTGGTGCTGGTACAACTGGATAGGCACATGCAAAAGACTGAATTTGGGTCTCTACTTCACATCACACACAAAAATAACTCAATAGATCAAAGACCTAGATTTAAGAGCTAAGCATATAAAACTCTTAGAAGGAAACATGAAACATAAATTTTTGTGATAGTGAATTAGGCAACCGTTTCTTAGCTATGACATCTAAAGCATAAGCAAAGAAAAAAAACAGACATTGGACATAATCAAAATTAAAAACCTTTGTGTGTCAAGAACACTGTAAAGAAAGTAAAAAGTCAACCTGCAGAATCAGAGAAAATATTTGCAAATCATATATTTGGTATCCAAAATATATAACGGACTTTTATAACAATAAAAAGATAGATAACCCAATTTAAAAATGGGCAAAGGATCTTCATAGCTGTTTCTGAAAAGATATAGAAGTGGTCAAAAAACACATGAAAAGATGGTCAACATCATTAATTAATTAATTATCAGGGAAATGCAAATTAAACCCACAATAAGAAACCACTTCATAGCCACAAGGATGGCTATAATAAAAAAGACAGACAATAGTAAATGTTATCGATGTGAATAAATTGGAAACCTAATGCATTGATATGGGACTGTAAAAAGATGCTGTTTAAAACAGTTTAGCAGTTCCTTAAAACATGAAACACAGAGTTACCATATGATCTTGCAATTCCATTCCTAGGTATATACTTGAGAATTGAAAACATATCCACACAAAAACTCGTACACAATGTTTATTATTCGTAATAGCCCCAGAGTGGAAATAATCTAAATATCCATTAACCGATGAATGGATAAACAAGATGTGGTCTACCTATACAGGAGAATATTATTCATCCATAAAAAGGAATGAAGTACAGATTCAGCTAAAATATGGGCGAAATCATGAAAACATGCTAAAGAAGTCAGACACAAAAGGCCACATATGGTATGACTGATTGCATTTATATGAACTACATCCAGAATAGGCAAATCCTTACAGACACAAAGTAGATTAGTGGTTGCCAGAGGCTGGGGGGAGTGCGGGAATGCTGAGTGACTGCTAATAGTATGGGGTTTGTTTTAGGGGTGACGACAACCTTGTGAATATACTGAAGACCACTGAATTGTACACTTTAAAATGGTGAATTCTATGGTATGTGAATTACATCTCAGTTTAAAACACCAAAAATGAAGGATTTTAAATAAAATTGACAAGTACTTTTGTTTTGGAAACCATTGTGCAAGCACATCCAGATGATTAAAAGTGGCTGTGTCACAAAGGGGACAATCACCCTAAAGCCTGCTTCGTAGCCTTCTCTCTCCCTCCCATACGCTCTTTCTAGTTGTGGGCCATTTCCTTTCATCCTTACCTTTGCCACTGTCCTGGTTCTCCTTCCAGCATCTTCCAGTAAAATTCCAGTTCTGCCTTTTGGGTCAGTCTGAATCTGAAGCCAACTTCCTGATTTTCTAGCACTGAGCAAGCTTGCTTCTCTATGTTGTTAGTGAGTCCTAGTTACCATCAAAATTCGTCCTTATTTTAAAAAGACTTGAAATACAGAAAATATACTTTTATGGTTCAAACTAGAGTCAGCACAGGTTCTTATCAGATTCTGTTATCATCAGTCAAATCCTTCTTCTAACTTTTTGGCTCCAAATGATAGAGTAAAAACTATCTGATTGCAGGAATTCATGGTGCGATTACTGATATCCCACTAGCCAGCAATAATGGCAAAGAGAAAAGAAAACGGACATATCAAGAGACCATGACACAAGTGCAAGGAAAAGGGAGGAACGTCTCCTCTACCGTAAGTTTCAGCTTTCTCTAACAGTTGTTCCTAGTGACGGACTTGGAGTATGCTGCTGAGACACTTGCTGGTTTCCTAGTTTCTCTTAGGAGTCTCTGACACTCCAGTGGGTTTTCAAATATATTATAGTTCAACAGTTCTATAATGTATTTATTTTAAAGACTGTAAGCCAAGTAAGAAATAATTGGCGGCAGATTGAATGGCAGACAGGATGCCACTTTTGTTTTCTGTGATAGGGAGAGCTTTCGTATAGGAAGGAGTGAGTGTAGAGGGATGGGGGAGATCATTGAGATGTGAAGACCCAGCAGAGGCAAGACAGAAGGGGCGAGGTCACGGACACAGGCAGAGTGCATGTGGCAAAAACAGAGGAGACACCTCCTCCTTGGAGACAGGCTGGAGAGGACGGGTGCTTGAGTGGATAAAGTGGCTCTGAAATGGGAAAGAGGAACAATAACGAAGCTGTAGGTGGCCTATACCATGAACAAGTAGGTTCCTAGTTAACTTTTCATTTGGGTTATGACTTTATGTGCTAAACTAATGTTGTAAATATCAAGTCACATCCCCTTAGTGCTCCTTTCTCTTTGGTTTTCATTTAGACTTTTAGGACCTTAAAGAGCTCATGACAAGTCATTGAAGAATCCAAATGACACAGCATGCATCTCACCCAGCATTTAATTTAGCTTCACTAGAGTATTTTCATTATTTGTGATAATTCCAGCTCTATTAAATGATCACAGTATAGTACACCAATTCTCAGTTTTCAAAAGAACTCTTCTACATCCTCTGGTCTCATAATCTGAGATGTGGGCTCACAGCCATGTTGTGGACCCCACTCTCGATCCCAGAAAAGACTTAATTCTCTCAAGGCTGCCATAGCACTGTCACCTTTAGCTGCCAACACAGCATGTCACTTCCAAGTGACTGATTCTGTTTAAGTGAAAATTTGAAATAAATCACTGAGAAGCATGGTAGCTGGTCATTTCTTGCCAGCATAGATCAGCTTTCACTCCATTAAGTGAAATTCTGATTTAAAAATTTACCTGAACAGTTAATATTTTTATTCAGAATTACAAACAGTGATGAACTCTACCAGTTTGTTGGTTAAAAAGAAATAAAAAAGAAAAGAAAAAAAATTTTGCTGTGAATCTTACTGTGTTCCAAAAGTAAGGAAAATCTATCGAATCAACATCTGTGGATGAGAATCACTCAGGTTGGCAGGGCCCCTTAAAGTTATCTGGTCTATACTCCCTTGTCAAATGTGTTGATCTTATTATACTGCAGCCAAATGGCACTTTAGCCTAAACCCAAAGATTCCCTATCAGTGAGATTTCACTCTCAGGTTATTAGAAAACTGTAAAAAAGTTTTTCTACAGAATAAACAGAAAGCTTTTGCCTACTGGCTTCTGCCCTCCGATTGAGTTCTGTTCTCCCACAGGTCCACACAGGACAAGTCCAAGGCTTCTGTATTTAATGTGTCAGTTCTCCAGAAGCTGAAGATAGAAATCAAGAATAGCTTTGTAATATCTATAATTCACCTAGTTGGCAAATAGTCTTAAAAATTATTTTGGGGAAACTGATGTACATGCAAATTTACTTTCTAGACAGTAAGAGAATAATTGGTCTATCCCTGGAAGAGATAAAAAACTTCAGCCTTCATTAACTGTTATAGAAAATTCTTAGTTTTCCATGTGCCACACAGTTTAAAATAAACTAAGTTTGCAAACACATCATGCTAAATACATTAAATTATTTAAATTTTTTATTATGACAATTGACATATATTAAGTGAAAGAAATGACAGAAGTATTATAATAAAACATTTTGAAAGAAAAAGTTACACAATTAGGCCAATAGCCATAAAATAGCTTTAGGCCTAGCTTATAACACCAAGAGTTCTGATCAGACTGTAGTGAGACATTGAACATTTCATTAACAAAAATATTGGCACTAGCCACAACATATTTTGGTTGTCACTTACAAGAAGTATTGTATTTAAATAACTATGCACTGCAATTCTAACACAGTAGGTGTTCATACACTGCAGGTAACCCCTGAAGCTTTAAGCCACCAGGAATTCCCATACTTTCCATGCACAAAATTTACTTTGTGCATTATTGGAGTCCCATTTCCAGTTTTCAGATGTCTTCTCCTTCCACCCCCCAAACATGCAGGACCTTGTAGGAGGTGAGATCACTCCAGTTTTCCCTATTTTACTAACATCATGTTTCTGATTACCTCAACAGTTTGTTAATCTAGGAGCTTCTGCTTTAGCTCTCATCTCCTAGAAACAAAATAAAGCATTCTGAGAACCTATTACAGGAATAATTTTTTATGCATAGGAAAATAAAGCATTTCATGTAAGTATGTCTGAAAATCCAAGAGGCATTCTGATCAAACACTCCCTGAATCCCAGCTACTATTACTTTAAAATCAAAATGAAAATCTAACATATACCATTTACAAATTCCTATCTGGAATTTGTATTGCTCACCTGGAAATTCATGATTCCCAGGCTTCACCTCTGAACGGATAGCCAAGAAACTGATATCCTACATTTGCTGACAGTAGATAAAGGTAGCTTGGGTAGAAATTATGACACATTTCGATGAATTTCTTTGTAAGAATACACTTTGGCTATAAAGGTGAGAAATTACAATGGTAAAATGATCAGATGGCAAAAAATACTGGCATTTAAATAAAGTATCTTAATGTAACTTAGGTAAAATGTGCCATTTAAGACTGCTAGAATCGGCAGCTCTGCAAGATGTCAAAATATTTATCAAATGAGGGAAATCAGAATTTGAAGCTAATATCCCTTCCTGCCATGCTTCCAGCAGACAAATATTCCTGTGGAATTAAGTCTACTGAGTAACTCGAACCAAACAGCAATTCCAGTTCTTCCTCATCTTATATTGAAAAGAAAGCAAAACGCTGCCCTTCAACCCTCTATCCCAGCACAGGACACTCCCTTTCAAGGTGTATACAAAACCTGGCAGGTTTGGGCAAGCTACAATTCAGACTGTAGCTTTATCAAGAAGCTATTTTGATAAGAGAACAAAACACTAGACCAACACTGAGAATACCGTAGTCAGGCATCACAAACACCACGCACTTTAACTGCCAAACTTGGGCTATTATAGCTGTTCCGAAGTTGACAATCCATTTACACTAATATAAACTAGATCTGTTTATGTATGTGTATACGTGTGTGTAATTTTCATGCAATGATTTTAAAAGCTTTGGAGACAAGGATTATTAGCCTAACTTCAAAGCCTGTCCATACAGCAGTATTGATATGCACCAACTCTGCTCAAGGGCAGGAGAATGAAAAAGACCATGGCACAAATTTTTAAACAATTTTAGGTTTAATTACATAATGCACCTGTAGATGTTCTAGCATAAACACAATTGTAAAAATCTACATCCTATTTTAGGGTATTTTTCCACTTCCCATCCCTTAAAAGCTGTACAGTTATAAAAAATGTGACTCTCAAGCAAAATAAATTTTTTTTTTTTGCAACATACAAAATAAGTTAAACGATTCAGAAGGTCTTGAGCTATTACGTTTCCCAATGACTGTGTTCTGGCCATCCATAAGCGTGACATGCAGCTCCTGGCCTGTGACCAGAACTCAATAAATACAGGTCAAACAAAACCCCAAACACTTAAATTAGATTTCTTTAGAAACTGATGAAAGTTAAGAAAACATAGAGTTAGGGTTAACAATTCCATTCTTAACTTATATTATCCAGTGGCAAAATGAACAAGGCAGGTCATTCAGTCCTTAGTGCATTTTCTAGCTTGTACCGGTTTGGCAAAAAACACACAAATGAAGTTCCTTTAAAAATGTTTTTTTCTTACTCAAAATGTCTTAAGGAGCTTAATTAATAAACTTCTATGCATCTACTAATAATTTGTTATGCCCTCTCATATAACTTATGCATAGGATAGAAATCTAAAAGTTATTAAAATAAAAATAACATCTTCATTAACTGGAATCACTACAATGTGCCAGAATTGGATTTGCAGCATTTCCCAGAGTAAAATGTATAAATATAAAATGAAAGAAAATACTGAGCTTATATGACCAAAATGAGGGAAGAAATCCACGGGGAATTCTAGCCTAATCCATTTCTGAGAGGGTTTATATGAATAAAAAAAAGTGGTTATACACCAAGCGCACTACATTTTGGCTTAACGACTGCTTGCTTGCTGGGGAATGACTCTATCTTCAATGTTACATAGTCACCTAGCAATTCTTGGCACTCAAAAAATGTTAAATGACAATGTAAGTTGGAGTGAAATATTCTGAAAACAAATTAAGTGTACACATAATAACCCAGCTTAAATACATTGATAGCAAAAGGATTTATCTTTCAGGATTGATATAAAAACAATGAAGAAAATTGGCAGGTAGCTTGCCACTTCCAAGGTAGGTTTACAGGTATACACTGGGAATGGTGGATAAAATAGGAATGGATTTTCTTCTAAGAAAGTTTAATAACAGATATTAAGCAGAGGACTATGTAGATTACAGCAGGTGTGTAGTTTTGGCAGTCTCGCTTCTTGGGAGAACCAGGAATACATTTTTAGAATGTCAAACCAAGAAGAGGAACTTCACTATTTTTCTCTAGGCTTTCTGTAATTAAATGTTCATAATTTCTTATACGTTATAATTATTTGCCTTATTTCTTTTTTGTCAATTAACAATCTCAAATGATTCAGTTTTTCTTCTAACATCTAAAGTATGTATGTACACATATACATACATACATATACGTACATATATATTTTCATTCCACCTAAAAAAAAAGATATATAGCTGTGAGGCAACACCATGAATCATGAATCTGTTCCACTGTGTTGGCAAAGGTCAGAGTTCACAATATTTTCTAGTAGATTCATTAGGTTCCTTTTAGCTGGATGGTAGTACAAACTAGCGAATGGTTAACCTCTCTCAGCCCCACAAACAAGCTAAAAGGGCATTCCTTGTCACAAAGGAAATACCATCAGTCCCACTTAAAAATAGCTAACATTTTTCCACCACGTTATCTCTAAATAACAAGTAAACATCTACATTTTCCTTAATATATGTACTTTGCTCAAATGCGTATTATGGAATGGGTTCTATCAACCGAAAAATGAAAACTGGAGTTTGTAACATCCTTAAAATTAGATTGTTTAAAAATCTTTTTTTCAACAACTTTAGCATTCAAAGTCCTTGGTTCTTTGGCAGGTCACATTAAAAAATATATTATCAGTAGACATGAATTTATTCTAAATGAAACTCCTTTTTATTCTCTGAATGTGCAACCTCGACCAACTGGAAAAAGATGTATCAAGGAAACCCAACCTCAATATATCAGGTATCTTCTTCAAAATATCTCTGCCATCATTCCCTAGTAACGTGCCAACAATGGAAAAATGTTTGACACTGAACACTGTTTCATCAGAACAAGTCTACGAAACCAAAATGTGTATTTTCAATCTGAGGTTTTTTTTTCATATAACTTAATTCAAAGCTTCTGCTTTGTGAAAATTTGGCTCTTTTCCAAACCTTTACAGCAACTGCAAACGAAATATTCTGGGTACTAAACTACATCTCCCCTTAATACATTTGCTTCAGACTGTGGAGTTTTATATTGGGAGTCCAACTTGTATTTCAAAAAAGGGGGTTTAAAGTATTAAAGGGCTCTATTATATAGCAGCTATTGTGACCCTAACCCATGGTTAGTACTCTAATAACCAGGATTCCAGATGTTCTAAACGCTAGATGAAGTGCTGCTGTCCTATGCTCTGTCCAGTTCCTAACAAATGAATTATGTCTTTGGATACAGAATGTTTACTTTTCCGTATTTTTTCTCTTCTTCATAGAATACTCAGAGTTAATATTTCAGTGAACAGACTCTTTCTGGGACTGAATCTAAACACCAAGTAGCAGAATTGTTTTTGAACTGTTCAACATTTAATTACCCATAATGAATCTGCATAATAACAACTTATAAGTACGAGCTGCTTGGATTACACTCTTTATAGATGAAACATAGTTAACTGGTTTAATCAGAATGTAAGGTTAGAAGGGATACACTCACTATCAAGTTCACAAACATCTAATTGAAGTTTGGTAAGTAACAGGCAGCCAATGGGTATCATAACCAATGTCAGTGGGACATTTGGTACATGGAATATGTTCACTATGGTAAAAATTACCTTTTGCTCTCGGTAGCAGAAGGGTAAAAAGAACTCATTTCACCTTGGGCATCCTGTAAAAGAAATAATCTACCCATTTAATACTTTTTATCATCTGCTTGACTGCCGAGTAGAACTAATAGGTGGAAGCAGGAGCTGATGTGTCCAGAGGTAGACAGGACAGGGCACACAGGAGTTTCCACACAGTAGCGGCTGTTACCCGCTGCAGGACTAAAATGGTCGAGGGAGGCTGGGGGCAGGATTGGCCACATGCACTCGAACCACTTACCTTGCACTAGTAGGAATCCTTCCATTGCCTGCCTGTTTTAGTCAACACGGCTAACATTCTTAACTGACTTGCAAATAAAGGCAACAAACCTAGCTGGCAAGGAGCTCATAAGTGAATGCGGCTCCTTGCACAGCCCTGCTCTGCTGTCCGTGAATGCAAGCCCTTCCCTTCCTTCCAGGGGCACATTGTCTCAAAATAAAAATCACAACTTGCTTGGAACCACGTGCTATTGGTGCATCCTATTTTAAGGCTGCTTTCATTATTTTATTTTTTATACAGATACATATACATTGCTAGAATTAAAGCAAAAATATTAATGGGCAGATACTACAGAACTAAAGTGAAACAAAAGAACCAACAACTGAAAAACAACAGCTATGAACTTTCAAGGCCAAAAAGATAAGATTTAAGGGCAACACCTGTTGAGGAAGGAAAAGAAGGAGTATAAAGTTTCTAGAGAGGTATTTATAATGCGAGTCTAATGCCAGCTTTTTAATAATAAAAAAGAGAAGTGCTTTACTATACACTGACTGACTAGCACATATAATTTGGGAAGAAAAATTAATGAAGTTCCTTGGGCCAGCAGCAGATATGGTGCGTCCGTTGCCGGCAACAGACACAACACTGGAACAGAAAAACCCAAACCCCAGGGCGAAAGTATCCACAGAAGTAATGGCTGAAGGTTTCAGAATTGGACAGGCAAGGTTTAATCACAAGTGCTACACTTTGTACAATGTTATTTATGGCTCTGCCTGAAATTTTACAGCTGTAACAGAATCTAAGTTAAGACAAAGTTCGTATTTTTAGTGTCAATTACATGTTAGATATTCAGTTAGTTACAAACCACTTTTTCTTGAAACAAAGGGCTTATCTTTTTTAAAAGTGTCGAGATGTTTGAAGTGGATGTCATGCCTATTAAGTACATCGGCGGTTCTCAATCAACTCTATGTTGGTCGTGTGACTATTAATGAATTTTAATAGAAGTCTAATGGCCAAAGGCCGAAACTACATTCAAACCCTGCTAATATATCCAAGCAGATAGGAAATTCCAACACACACACATACACACACACATATACACACACATACATGCTAAAACTCAAACTAAAAACCTCCCAAAGGAACTGCTTTGTTTGTAGACTTCAATTTGAAGTAGATACTAAGGGCAAGAATAGACCAGTTAAAATTCACCTGAAAATCCTTTCCCCTTCTTCAAATGTGCTAAAATACCGCTGTCAGTTTAGCATCTCTTCATGTTATATTCTGTATAGATGTATTTGTTTCAAAATGGTATTTCATATAGTTAAATACCAAGTGGCCAGAAGACAAGAGTTACACTGTCTGCAAAGTCTATAGTCCACCTGGGCCTTAAGAAAGCCCATACTCATTTCACTACTAACTCGCCATGATAGTATATGAGAGGCCACCTCATCACCACTGCATAAAGCTGTTCTGGAAAATTTGTTGCTAGCACAATCTGGTTGTGAAAGCTTCATTATACATTTTACTGTACAAATGCTTTTCAGATGATTTTTTTAAAACAAGAAACTCCACTATCACAGAAACTTAGGTTAGAGTTTTTATACGATGGTACTTTCTCGGTCTCTTCTTTATTAAGTGTGGTTATCTCCAATAGTAAACAAGTTGATATCATGAATGCTGTTACTAAATGACTTATGTATGGTGTTATCTACAATTCTCAAACTGCAACAATACAGACTTGGACTTTTAAACCGTCTGTTAATCATCATCTATGCCATGAATGTTTAAATATAATATATATTTAATATGAAAAAGCTAAAGCACAAGTGCTTTCTCCCACCCCTAATTCTGTTTTGGGCCCTCATAGATTCGGAATGCATTCTTATTCACCCTTTTTCACAAAGTCAGGAGAGCTCAGGAAATATAAAGTCAAAAATATACAAATCTTTGTTGTTATTATAATAAGATTTTTTTTCCATGAATGAAATTACCAAGGACCATGAACTTGGAAAAAGAAAATCAAAAGGAATTTACAGCAATTATTTATCTTCAAAGTTCAAAACTGGTCACTTCACAGAAAGACTTCAGGGTAGTTGAAATTTTTCTTCTAAAAAGTCATTCTGTAGTGGAGTTTTCTAGGAAAAATAAAACAGCTTTTAATAACTGGCCCGCTGGTGTGAGAGCTACCGTGGAATAAATTAGCACAAAATGGAAAAAAAGTCTTATAACTGTTCACTGTTACAGACATAATCAACAAGGTCAGTCACTCTCAAAAGCTCATCTTCCTCCTCTTCTGGTGCCCCTGCCTCCTGCCCCCCACTTGTCCCATTGGGGGCCAGGCTTGCACTGGCTGCACTGTTGTCCTTGGGGGTCTGAGGCTTCTCAGTTGGCTTGCCAATCAAGTTCTCAATGGCTTTGCCAGGACTCTGTCCATTGGTGGAAGGTAAGTCCACTAAGCTATAGTCCAATGGGCTCCCCACCTTGCCTACATTTTCAAAGTCCTCTTCCTCATCACTGTCTATCCGATAGGGTTTCTTGGCGCTCTCTTGCTCTGAGGGCAGGACCCTGGGCTGGCTGTCATGGGCAGGCTGATCTGCATCTCCATGAACATTGTCACAACTCTCCTCCTCGTCTGTCTCGATCCGGTGTAGCCGTTTCCGGGATGGTTTGCCTTCCTCTTCCTCCTCCTCATCTGCTTCTGAATACTCATCTGTGCTTCGACCCCGCTTTCGAACTGACCGCTTTGATTCTTTAGCTAGCTCATCATCTTCAGAGTTCTTGGACATATAGCTCTCTAGAATAAACAGCACATTTAAGCCATTGGCACAGTGAACCATAAGCAAATTTAAGTAATTCTCCTTTTCCTTCCCATATTCACAGCACGTCCTGTTTTCAGGCTTGCTTGTACATAAATACTCTCCTTCAATAATCAGCCTGATTTCTGTCTCCTCTCAGCCCCGTAACAATGCCCATTATGATTCATGGTGTACCTAGGACTTTAGGAAAGAGCAGAATCAGACTTCTTGGAGAAATCTTGCCCAGCTCTGGGTATCTGAAACACTGTACTCTCACTCCAGGGTCTGAAATGTCTTTGGTAGTCCTCAAATCTCTTCTCTTCTTTGTCTATACTTACAACTAGGGGATCTCACCTAGTCTCACGGCTTGGCATAACTTCTATGTTCTGATGGCTAACACATTTGTTTTAGGCAATCCCTAACTTCCAGACTCATTTATCAAAATGCCTATCCAACATCTATGCTTGGATTTCTAAACAGACATCTCTATGACCGAGCTCCTAAACTTTTATCTCAAACCTTTGCCGTTCTGGTCTTCACCATCTTAGTTACTGGCAACTCTATTCTTCCAATCGCTCACTCATCCCTCACTCCTTCCTTTCTTCCATCTAACCCAACAAACAGCAAATGCTTTGGGTCGACTTTCAAAATATATCCACAATTTGAACTTGTCCCACCCCTTTCCTGCTACTGCCCTAGTCTTACCTATCATCATCTCTCACCAGGCCTATTCCAATGGCCTCCCTGTTGGTCTCTGAGGTTCTGCTCTTGTCCCCTTCAATTTGTGCGTAACACAGCTCCCACAGCAAATGAAAACATAAGTCAGATCCTATCAGTCCTTTGCTCAAAACCCTCCAGTTACTTCTTATCTCACACAGAATAAAATCCAGTCTATACATGGACCACTGCACTATCCAATACAGTAGCCAACAATCTGGCTATTTTTAATTTAAATTAATTAAAAGTAGATAAAAATTCAGTTCTGCAGTCACACTAGCCACATTTCAAGTGCTCAATAGTCACATGAGACTAGCGGCTATTTTGCACAGCAGCTACAGAACATTTTCATTAATGCAGAAAGTTCACCTGGAGAGCACTGCTCCTCAGCAGGAGTTGACAAGTCCCTTTTGTCAAGGGCAGGCCCGACAGTCTATCACAACTACTCAACTTTGTGGGAAGGCAGCACAGTCTGTTATGTAAAAAATGGGCGTGGCTGTTCCCATAGAACTTGATTCACAGCATTTTTATTTATACACACAGGCAGGCTGTCATTTGCTGACTGCTGCTCTACTGGTCTGGCTTCATCTCAGACTATTCCTCCTGCAACCACCCTGGCCTGCCTTCTGTTCCCTGAACATGCCAGGCACAAACTTGCCTCAAGACCTGCACATTTGTTGTTCCATCTGCCTGTATCACTTTTCTTCTAGGTAAGTGAATGACATACACCCAACATTTCTTTTTGGTCTTTACTCAAACGTTGTATTTTTAGTGGGGCGTTGCTGTAGTACCCTATCTGAAATTCCAACTATTCTCCCAACCCTCCTTTCTCCTTTATTTTTCTCCACAGCATTTATTTCCACCTAACATATCATATATTCTACTTATTCACTTTATTGTCTTTCTCCCCGCAACTAAAATAAGAATTACATGTTTTTAGCTCTTTTGTTCTATTCCCAGCACCTAGAATAGTGAATAGTTCAATAAGCATTTGTTTTTAATAGTTGAATTAATGAATTTATGTCAATCTTTAATGACACATGAAGATAACACACACTCAACCAGATGTTCACCTCCCTTCTTTAGCCTCCCATATCCAAACATATTTTCCCTTTCTCTCCTGGCATGGTCTCAAACTTAATTGACAAGGATCTATGAAAGCAAATAATTTTCAAACACAGATCATAAATAATAAAGAACTAAATATATAAAAAACAAATGAAAGAAGGTGAGAGTTACAATCATTCAAAATGAACTTGGGAAGAACTCTGGAATAACTACAAAGACTACAAAGATATTATAGATTCATACTTTAGAGTTTTTCTTGAATTTCTGGTATGGGGCACAGCTACAGCTATTCACAAATAACAGTTACCCACTGAAGCTCACTGTCAAGGTGGAAAGAGACAAGTCAGTATTAGGTTGGTGCAAAAGTAATTGTTTAAAAGGTTAAAAATAACTGCAAAAACGTCAATTACTTTTGCACCAACCTAATACTTTGTTTTGGAACCATTCAGCTATTCAGGACATCAAATCAAAGGAGGTTATTTCAAAATGAGGGCCATAAATAATATGGGAGCTGGAAGAAATCTTGCTCAGAGCACAATTTTCTGAGGCTCTTCTAGTTTCAATGAAGAATTTAATTATTACAACGGAGACCTTAAAAATTTGTATCTTATCAACTATCTTTTATTTAAACAATAGTGACCAGGAATAAAATATGGGTTTTGTCTCAAAGATATTACTGGTTATATTAAATTTCTTAGAAATGGTACAGAATCATAATCCTGAGGTCACTTTGCAGCTTCTATTTCTGCCTTGTCCAAACTTCTGCAAACGAGAGATCTATGCATTACCTTCACTCTCTGAGCTGGAAAGCCTGCGCTTGTGAACTCGTCTGATTTCTTTACCACGTCGTAAACTCTTCTGGGAACCATCACTTTCTGAATCTTCTTTGTAGTTAATTTGTCTTTTCTGGTTCCTCCTTGACCGCCTCCGCCGAGTTTCTACATAATCATCACTAAAATCATCACTAAAATCACTTTCTGTAAAAATTAAAATTAAAAAAAAAAGAAAAAGGAAGAGGAAAAAGAAGTCATGTACAAAATATAATTCCATTAAATAGAAATGTAGTTAGTGTAGGCTATCCAGATGTAAGGCTATTAAGCAGAGTTCAGTCATAACAATTTTTAAACAAATAATAACTTTTAAGTCCCGTATTTTCTTTTCTTTTTAATCTACGGAGCTCTATGCCAAACCTCACAAATATATCTTATTAGCAGTCAATCCTCAAGATGAAAAGATGTTTTATATAATCCTCTTGTCCCATTCAGCCTAGAGCTACACAGTCAGCTGCATGGTTGCTGCAATTGCTCTTCCTGGTGGATAGTTACTATTCTGCCTCACGATGATCTGTTGTTCCTTATAAGTAGCTGTATGGCTACATACAGAATGTACCAGAGGTTCAGCTCTCTAACCACAGAAAACTGATGAGCCTGTTTCAAACAAGTACAGAATTAAAGTTCTATTTTTGGCTTTTTTTCACATGGAACTAAAATATGCTAAGTAATAGCACACAGGGCTACATAAACTCTCAAAGCGTTGTTCTTGTCATCTCTGATCAATAAATCAGAGTTAGACAATGGAACTGAGTCACAGCAGTTTTTCAGGAGTGCTAACAAATTCCACTGACTTATCACATCTAGCCTTGTTCTCTAAATGGACGTCAAACACTTCAAAATGGCTAGCCGATAGATTGGAGTGGTTCACACTGGCCAAATCTGGGACAAATTGAACCTAGATATAATCTAATTAGTGGTGGTAACATGTTATATTCACTGACTAAAGTAAGACTCCATAAGTATATACTGATATAAAGAAATAAATATGTAGGGGAAAAGGGAAAACTCTTCCTTACAGCACACCAAATAATAAACATAACAGGGATGATGGAGTTGGAAAATCATCAATGAATGCTAAAAGTGGGTGAAACATCTGATAAAAACAGGATATTTACAGTCTCAAAATACCTTCCTACAAATTACTTATTAATTAAAAAGAGAAAAATAATAAAGAGACCAAGAGGACATACATCAGCTCTGTGATATTCCTGCCAAAATGTATATAACCTGAATATAATTACAAGGAAAAAATACGTAAATTAATGGACATTTTACAAAATAACTAGTTTGTATTCTTCAAAAACATCAAAGCGAATAAAGACAAACCTTGAAGAACATTCCAGATTAAAGGAGACTAAAGAGACACGAATTAATGCAGTGTGTATTCCTAGATTGGATCCTGGACTAGGGAAAAAATGATATAAAGAAAAATATTGCAGGGCAGCCGGTTAGCTCAGTTGGTTAGAGCGTGATGCTCATAAAAACAAGGTTGCCAGTTCGATCCCCACATGGGCCAGTGAGCTGTGCCCTCCACAACTAGACTGAATCAACTACTTGACTTAGAGCTGAGGAGTCCTGGAAAAATACACTTAAAATAAATTTAAAAAGTTAAAGAAAAAAAAAATATTGGGACACCTGATGAAATTGGAATGTATGTGACATGATCAAAAAATACAGTGGGGGCAGCCTGGTGGCTCAAGTGGTTGGAGCGCCGTGTACCTGATGCCGAGGTCGCCGGTTCGATTCCCACATGGAGCAGTGAGCTGCGCCCGCCACAGATAAGATTGTGAACAACAGCTCTCCCTGGAGCTGGGCTGCCATGAGCAACTGGAAGTTGGCGTGAGCTGCCATGTGCTGCCATGAGTGGCCGGTGGCCAGCATGGATGGCCGGCAGCCATCGTGAACTGTGTCCTGCCGTGGGCTACCGTGTGCCGCCATGGTGGCCGGTGGCAGCGTGAGTGGCCAGTCGTGAGCTGCTGTGGGCTGCGGTGTGCTGCCACGGGTGGCCGGCAGCCATTGTGAGCGGCTGGCAGCCGGAAAAAGCTGCTGTGAGTGGCCGACAGATGACTGGCAAACGACTGCCTCTGCCGGGGGCGGGGGGTGGGGTGGGGGGGTAGCACAAGGCTCATAATACCAGCATGGGCCTACGCAACTAGACTGAGAAACAATGGCTTGAACCGGAGTGTGTGTGTGTGGGGTGGGGGTGGGGGGGTGGAAAAGGGGGAAAAATACAGTGAATGTTTAATTAAAAACAAATTTATTCCAGTAGAAGACACATTGCCATTAATCGCTCTCAAAATACTCCCCCTCGCTTCAAACACACTTATGCCATCATTCTTGCCACTTTCTGAAGCAGTTCTGGAAGTCCTCTTTCCTGAGTGTCTTTAGTTGCGCTGTGGTGACTGCGTCGATGTCCTGATTCGACTCACAACATTTACCTTTCATGGTCATTTTGACATCGGGAAAGAACCAGAAGTCGCATGACATCGGGAAAGAACCAGAAGTCCCAGATCCAGTGAATAAGGTGGATGAGGACACACCGTAATGTTTTTATTTGACAGAAATTGCTGTACCAGAAGCGATGTGTGACACGGAACATTTCCATGATGGAGGATGAAATAAAGACACTCACAAAAGAGGACTTCCAGAACTGCTTCAGAAAGTGACAAGATGGGATAAGTGTGTTCGAAGTGAAGGGGAGTATTTTAAGGGGGATTAATGGCAATGTGTCTTTTACTGTCATAATTTTTTTTTTTTTAAACATTCATCGTATCCTTTGATCACACCTCGTATACTATTGATTAGAAAGTTGTTATTTTATCAGTATTAAAATTTCTGATTTTGGTAATTGTACTGTGGTTATGTAACACAATGTCCTTGTTCTTAGGAAATAATCACTGATAAAGGGGTATGATGTCTCCACTTACAAAAACTCCACAAGCCTGGCCAGAGTCAGGGATATGATACTCTTATCTGTGGCACTTCCTCAGTGAGACAACTACCTAACCTGCAAATTCCATAAAGCGCTAGTATCTGTTTTTAGCTGCTGTGCCTCCCTTTACTCAGTTAATGGGGATAAGCATAAGCTGTAATAACATGAACCACTGCTAATTTATAAAAATTAATGAATCGCTGATCGTAATCTAAACTTTAGAGATAATTGGTGATCCTTCTCTAATAACTAGACATCTGAGAAAAATGTTGTCAGCTTATTGACAATGATTCCCAAGGAACACTATGAAGATACAGTCTGGGCATGGAAACATTTGGCACCCAAAAGGATTCACCACAATCCTAAATGAATTTAGTATGAAGTTAAGACATCCATCTGAATGTATTTTCTTAGATGTGCTTTATGTAAAAAATTTAGTTACTAGTGAGTCATAATAACAGAACTCAAAAGTTTTATCAGATAGTTTATATTACAAATGAATGAAATTTTAAGAACTCTTAGCTCCAGAAGTAACAAGAATTTATTTAGTTGGTGTCATGTATATACAAATTATTTTTACCGGAGTCTCTGCTATTCTCCTCAGACTCTTCTTCTTCATCATCATCAGAGTATTTTTTCTTTGGGGTTTTTCTCCGCAAACGCCTGCTTTGCCTCATTGGCCGGGAGGGATGTCGCCTCAGTCTTCGGCTACAGAAATCAGTGTCGCTGTCATCATTAGATGGTGGGTCTTCTTCACTTTCATCTGGGTTTTCATCAGACACAACAAACTCATCTTGAGATCTGTCCAAGAGAAACCAGATGAATTATGATGGTACACTTAAAACCATGAACCTATTTTTGAGCGCGCTGAGTTCAAATTCTAACAAGTCCAGTGAATCATTAAATGTTTAATGTAGTATCTGAATAATTGTATCAATTTCCCTATTTATAAAATGGAGAAATGTTTTGCCACCTATCCTTTTCTTAGGAGGAGATATGAATTGATGCTGATATTTGTACATAAATTGCTCTGGCCGCTTGAGATGTACCCCACGTACCTTAAATTCAACATATCCAAAAGCGAACTCATTATTTCCTAACCTACTCCTCTCTTCTGTTCCCTAGCCCGGTGTTTGTCAGCCATCCATTACCTCAAACCAGAAAGCTGATATTTATCCTGATTTCTCTTTTCATTTCTCACAATTGATTACTAGTTCCTCCTGAGTCTACCTCTTAAATACCTCCAACCTGATCCGTCTTCTCTGTTCAGTCTCTCGTCTCCCACCCAAACGATTACAGCAATTTCTCACGTAGTCTCTCTAATCTCTATACTCATTTCCTCTTAATATATCCTCCAAATGAATGCCAGGATGAATTTTCTGAAATGTAAACCTCACATTAGTCTGGTGTTTAAAACCCTTCAGTGGGTTTTCATCACCTTCAGGCTAGAATCCAAATTCCTATGCATGACAAACAAAACACTCCATCATCTGGTTCCTTTTTATCTCTTGGCCACATCTCCAGCAGGGTGCTCTCTACTTCCTCCCCATATTCTGCTATCCTGACACACCAGGAGTTTCCTAAATATTCTGGCATTTTATGCCTAGGACATGTGACTTCTGTGCTTAGAATAATACCTTTTGTCTTCATCCTGCGTCTAATCCCAAACTTATTGATTTGCCCAATTATTTGTCAAATTTCATCAAGCTTTATTTCCACTCTGAGACTTTCCTTGAACTGCCTGGATTGATCTGACTCCTCTGTATCCTGACCTATACTTTAACTATATTTTAGTAGCAATCATCTAAAATGACTTTTTTGTGGTTTATATGCTTGTTTCTTCCACTAATAATCGGAGAGGAGAAACTCAGCGTCATTTCAATACCTACTCTACAGGGAAGCCTTTCCTGATATTCTATACTGGATTACGTACCCAAACCCAAACCTCTAAGGGTCACCAGAGAATAGTATCTAATTGCTTGTACTTGTCTACTTCTCATATTTGACTGCGAGCCTCTCATGGACATGGTGGCAGAAGGTGGCACAGAAGTACACGACAAATGAATGATCAATTACAGTAAATGAAATTTAAATACAATTTTGAATATTAAACAACCATAAATCTACTTTGTTTTAATCTAAAAAGAACCAAGATCAGCATTCTTGAAACTGTTTTAAATACCCTGAAAATAAAATGATTGTCCGTGTGTAAAAAAGAAAAGCCCATCCCAGCATGGTCAGCTGCTCTGCTAACCCCACGGAAGCTTTTATCTAGAGATTGGGATCTACTGGCAGACACGCACCCATCACTGATCTTGAATTCATCCTCACTTTCTTCTTCATCCAGGTTGCTGTCACTGTCCAGATCATTGAGTCGCCGGCGTTTCTTCCGGCGAGCAGCAGCTGCCCTCTGGGGTCGTTTATTTTCTTTTCTTTCTTCATCCAAAATAGTAGAGATGTCTTTCCCACGGTGACCTGTGATGGTAGAGATGTCTTTTCCTCGGCCAACTCCTGAATTTAGGGGCGGGGAATGAGAGGGAGAGAGAGAGACAACTGTACATTAATAAGAGCTTCTCTTTAATATCTAGAGACAGTCCTGATTTGTGCGCTTAGCAACTCTACACTTGATTTATTTTCTTCCTATAAATATGCAGTTTTCTCACAACTTCAGCTGACAAGAGCTCTTATTAAGAGACTTTTTGCATTCATTTATCCTACAAAATAGTCCATATAGGCAATGATATTTTTAAAAATTTAGATATTCATACACCATAAAATTCACCCTTTTAAAGTGTACAATTCAGAGATTTTTGGTATAGTCACAAGGCTGTGTAATCATCATCACTAATTCCATTTATATTACCCCAAAAAGAAACCTCATACCTACTAGCAGTCACTCAAGAATCTCTTCTAGAAAGTTGGCTTTTGAACATGGCTTTAGAGAGAGGCCAATCCACTTTTTTTTTTAAAACTATATTTGCAGAACAGAAGAAGTGAGAATTCAACAGTAAAGATGTAAATAAAACACACGTCTCTGGAAAAGCTACTAACTTCTTCAGTTCCACTGCAAATAGCCTACTTATTATTAATCCTTTCCAGAGTTTTCCTAATCACTAAATGGAAACCACAGTGCTCCACACTGGAGCACTGGCAATTCACTGCATAGCTCTTAAATTACCTCCAAATTCATCTATTTTTATGTCACCTACTGAAGACTATGAAATTAATAAACTGATTTTTAAAAGGTTAATTTAAAGAAATCATTTAGCGTCTGATTATTGATAATTTTTGATACTTTGCAGCCAGTAGCGATCTAAAAATAGAAGAACAGGAACGTTTCACTGTGTTTTCCATTTGGACAAATAAGTAAATTTTTTAATCTATGAAGGAACATTTACATTTTACATGAGATCACAAAACAAAACTACCTTTAAAATAGTAAGACAAAAATAATTAGTAAGATCCAAGTCTATAGATCGATACTGTCCACAGATTATTTTGAATCTCAGACAGTTAACATCAGTAGTGAATGTGATACAAATGGGAGAAACGAAAAGCTCACTGTCCTAATCAAGGCATTTCAGTTAATTTATTGGCTGAGTTACATGAAGACGAGAGAATGAGAAACACATACCTCCTCCGTCAGCCTCTTTGATGTCATCTTCTATAGCTTCATCGATTGCTTCATCAAACTCATCAAATCTAAAATATATACAACAATTCCATTACAGCCTGTCTGGGCATATTTAGGAGATTTGCCTCTGATGTGAAAAAGGCCTGAATGTGAAAGTGCTTTCTGCCACGTCGGGACTGTGTGACTTGGACTACATCCCCTCGCTCCTGTTAGCCTCAATTTCTTTTGCAAAATAAGGTTTTGTAAAGCAGTATCTAATACATAAAGTGTTGTTTTTCATTTTCAAACATCATCTATACCAGGTGCCAGCAAACAGTTTTGTAAAAAGCCAGACAGTAAATATTCTAGGCAATGCGGACCACACAGTCTCTGTTCTAACTACTCAGTCTGCCACTGCAGTGACAAGCGGCCATAGGCCACGTAAGTGAATGAAGGTGGCTGTCTTCCAAAATAACTTCATTTATGGACACTATGATTTGAATTTCATATAATTTCCATAGACTTTTCTTCTTTTGGTTCTTTTTCAGCCGTTTATAAATGTAAAAACCACTCCCAGGTCACAGGCTCTACAACGGAAGTGAGCTGGCTTTGGCGCACAGGCCATAGTTTGCCAACCCCTAATTACACAAATCTCATAGCAAAGTAAGTTGAACAAAATCAGTGTTCCAGAAATAATATTGAGTGTGAGGACAATATTATTATTGTTATTGAAGATTATATTATTATTATCAGTACTAAAATTCATATATAGATGGTCAGAATGTTAAAACTAGGTAAATATACTTTATCTCGCAAGGCTATTCGCCCAACTTAAAGAAAAGGACCAAGAGGAGATGATTCCTAAGATTTTGTCACATACAAAAAGCCCCTTTCACTTTAGAGCTGAGGTAACCAAAAGAATAAAGTCACTTGCCTAAAACTATGCTAAATATGGTAATTATTAACGACATGCGGCTCATTATATTTACTTAATTAAAATGAAAAAAATTCTGTTCCTCACTAGCCTATTTCAAGTAATCAACAGCCACATACGTATGGCTACTTGCTACCATATTAGATAGCAAAAAAATAGAACATTTCCATAACCATACTAAATTCTACCAGACAGTTTTGGATTAAAGTCACACAGTGGATTAACAACCGAGTTAAGACTAACAGCCAAATAGTTTGTCTTTTGAGTTGAGAAACTCATTACCTGTATGGGTTTCCTCTCTAGGAAAATATATATACCAACACAAACATAAAATTTTATATAGAATTTCAAAGGATTCACAAGTTCCAGGTTAAGAACTGTTCTTCTACAACACAACTTTTCTTGGCTGTGTATCATAATTTGGTTCGAACAGTTCATTTCCAATTTTTTCACAATTATAAACAATGCTATGAAAAACATCCTTGTAGCTGTAGCTTAGCTTTTCCTTAAGATAAATTCCGAGAAAATAAAAATCTGTGCGTCCATTCATCAGCCTAGAATAACAGATATAGATAAAGCCAGATGCAAAGTTAACAGAAAACAATATTTCTCCCAAGGACATGTTGTAGCTATAATGTGGTGTAACCACCTTTAATCTTTGCTTATTTTTTTTTTAATTTTGAGAAAGGGAAACTGACATCTTACCCTGCTACCATTATGAATGTGTGCCCATCACATCTCCAGTCACCACCCCCCAAATACGTAAACAAAACAAACAGTTACCCTGTCTAATTATAGACTCCAAAATAAATGAAACCTTAATTTTCCTTAAGTAACTGATTCCCTAGCAGAATGGCTTTATTCTAGACTTCAGCAATATTAACATCTGAAGCTATGCAACAACCTTTGTAGACACCATCTGAAAAAAACGACTATTATTTCCACCATGAAAAAAACTATGCTCGGGATGGCCAGTTAGCTCAGTAGGTTAGAGCGCGGTGCTGGTAGCACCAAGCTTGTCGGTTCGATCCCCACATGGGCCACTGTGAGCTGCACCCTCCTTAAAAGAAAAAAAAGGGAAAAAAACTATACTCACTGTAATTTTTTAAATTCATATGCCATTCCTTTTGAATTCTAGCTCCTTTGCAAACACTTTTGTCTAAGACTTTCTTAATTTTTTATGTAACCAAATATCGTTTTGTTTCTGTGTTTGGTGTTATGCTTAAAAAGCTGCTCCTTACACTAAGATTATATGCCTTCCTTAATCCTTTTTCGAACTAGATAAGTTTAAATAAATGAATCACAATACATTTTATGCTAAAAAAGTTTATCAAAGGTTCCCATATTATTGTTACATAATTTTAGAGTTGAAGGGATAATCTGGGTTAATCTACCATCATAGGCCTGACAACCAAGACCCAGGGAAATGGACCACTCAAAGATACCTGGCTAGTAAGTGGCACGGTGAGGACTATAACCTTAGTTTTCTGACCCCCCAACCTAATGTTCTCTCTCGTCAACTCTGATGTCATCCTCTCTGTTATGAGCAATAAAGAACTCAATAAACAATTATTAAATAATAGCAGTGATGAAATTCTTTTGTGTTCATACTTTACTAAATGCTTTACATTTTATACTCACAACAGTCCCACTGCACCCCATGTACAAAACAAAGTAAATTCTAGGTATATTTATAGTTTAAATATGAAGAGTAAAACTGAAAACAGAAAGCATATAAAAGACTCTATTTATTCATCTCAGGTAAATTTCCTTAAAAAGTACTGTGAAGCAGAAATAATAAAGGAAAAGTGACAAGAGACATACGAATGCCCAATAAGCACATCAAAGGATGCTCAACATAACCAACCATCAGGAAAATGCAAATAAAAATCACGAGATACAACTTCACATCTGCTAGAATGGCCACCATCAAAAAAACCAAAAGGCACACAAACAAGTGTTGGTGAGGATACAGAGAACTTGCAAACCATGTACACTGATGTTGGGAATGTGAAATGGTGCAGCTGCCAAGGAAAAGAATGGAGGTTCCTCAAAAAACTAGAAAAAGAACTACCATATGATCCTGTAATCCCACTTCTGGGTTTATATCCAAGATGAAACACTAATAAAATAGATCTCTGCTTCCTTTAACAACCACAATTACATCAGGATTGACAGACAATACAGTTCTGCAATAATGCTTATTCTGAAAATGTAAATTTGTTCCTATGTGACTGATATATTATGAAATAATTCAAGCCTAATGTATATTTCATACTTGCTTATTACTAACTTTGTTTGCAAGAAACACTAGGTAAACATAGAAAACTATACCTAGCTGTACAGGAATACACAACACGCACCCACACCTCAAACATCTACCAGCTATCTCAGCTCATCATGAGTATTATAAGCTACAGCCATCTGCATCTGGTGTTACAACTCTCCGGTGGATTTCAAATGACCATCATTCTACCACCGCACAATAATTTACAAACTGCAACCCTCTTCACAACCAACTCCACAGACAAACTTCAAGGCCTTTTCAATGTCACCTTTATTGTAATATGTATGTTATTTCTTAACCACTTAACATGTCAAATGATACTACTATTTTTATTAGATACCTATCCTTTCTTTTTAATGTATCACTATGAAGTTTTTGAGTACATGGTTATATTTCCCATAATCTCTATGGTTTTTATTGTGTGATTTGGCACTGCATGGCGATTTTTAGGATTGCATGTTATAGTGGAGCTGACTTTACATGTGCACTGTCCATCAGTAGGCTTTGACTTCATTAGTTATGATCTTAAGGTACGTTTTAAAATCAACTTTGTTTTTCATCTCCAGTTATTCATGTTAAAAGACTGTTTTGGTATTGTTGAAGTAGACCACAGCTCAAAAAAAGGTCTAAAATAATTAAAATATAGTTTATTTATTTTTTTGAGCTAGACAGGGTAGTTTAGTGGAAAGAATACTAAACTAGCAAAGAATCAGAAGATAAGGTTTTGGTCTAGGTTTAGCTACTAACCAAGTGACCATGGAAAAATCTTTCTCTTTCTCTGTCTCTCTCTGTCTCTCTCAATCTCTCTCTCTGATATTTCTAGTGGCAGATAGTAAACCAGATTATAGTTATTGGTTCTTTCGATAGGCATTTATAGAGTGCTTAACTATTTGCCGGCACTATGGCAACTGTAAAGGACAGAAATGTGTAAAACAGACATGGTCCTTACCTTCAAGCTAACAGTCTAGTGGGGAAGAGAAATATTAAACAAATAATTAAAATCACAATCATTACAAAATCACAAGTGCTTCCAAGAACTGCTTGCTATGAAGGCATGTAACAGAGGGATCTGATGAAGAGAAGAATAACAAGGTAAAAATGGGAGGCAAAATTTAGGCAGAGTAAACAGTATGCACAAAGGGACTGACAGAAGACAATGAGGCTAATGCTGAAAATGTGGATGAGATGGAGCTGAAAGCTAAGAACAGGGCAGATTACGCAATGCAAAGGAAGGCATCGATCCTTATCCCAAGAGCTATAGAAATCTGACAAAGTATGTTAAGTCAAAGAGCATGACATGAGCCAGTTTACATTTGGAAATATCATGCTGGCTGCTCTCAAATTCTGATTCTAAACACAGTAGGTAAGAAATATATACACAACCACTAATGACCACTGTGATGGGAAAAGCATGTATTTCTGGATCATCTGTAATTTTAAAAACATTTCACACTCTTTCATTGTAACTATTTCCACATATTTCATACCTATAACTTATACATTTCCGTGTTCTTGTTGACCTCCTTTCGAGCAAATTTGCTTTGGATTTTTTGGAATCTTTTTTCTTTTCTTCATGTTCTTCAGAAAAATCCGGCTCCTGGTTTAAAAATAATAAATATATGTTATTACTCAGGACAGAACGAAGTTCCTTAAATTAATAGTTTTCTAATGTCCTTTAGGCAGCACATGTGAAAGGTTTGAAAAAGTGAGATGATCGTCCCCCCAAACTGAGTAAACATGGCAACAGTAAGTATAGATTAAAAAGAATATTGATGATCAAAGGATGAAACACTTCTGTATTAAAATTCTTGTTTTTGTGAGTTTATAATGACCGCTTTTAAAAACAATCATGAAGTTTTTCCATCAATAAATCTCTAAATAAATAATTAAATTTAGCACGTGTAAGATACTCAATAAATAAGATGAATAAATGAAATAATGGATTTATAAGAAGAAAGGGGCACAATGCTGAAGGGAAATAACTAAGACAGGTTATTTTAGTGTGTGATTTAATTAAGCCCGAATAAAACTATATATGGAACTAAGAAAATTTCTTCATTTCAAATAAAAACCATGTTACATGTACTTTACAAAATGAGATATCCTTAACTATAAATTGGCTACATGAGATATCCTTCGTAACTAAATTAGGCTAATAAATGCAAAACAATGACATCCCTTCAAAGAAAACAAACTTTAAGAACACAAATGGAAGGTTCTGATAACCCCAAAAGAATAGAATTAAAAACCAGATCTCCCATAATTATTCTTTAGACATTACATAATTATTCTTTAGACATTACATAAACAGCACATAAAGAAGCTAAAAACAAATTACCCAATTTAGGGTAAAAAACCCAGAACATAAACCCCATAGGGGCAAGCTATAAATTTGCTTTGGATGTAATAGATTTTGGGGCTATCTGCATACACATAATTTCAATCATGAGGGACTATGGGTGGTTCCTTTAAGGTCCTAAATTTTCATTTTTAATAACATAGGTATACTATATATTTAAAACCACTTACGTTACCTAAAGAGGGTTAAATTTTAGAACAATTGTGGCAGTCTCCACTTTAAAAATACTATAAACCAGAACTTACTTGTGGAGGAATGATGTTTTCAATACTGATACCCACATACACCAAGCGTTCTTTCCTTTAAGTGAAAAACAAGCACACAAACAAAATGAGATTTGCTAAAAATAAAATTGTTATGAAAACATTACTAACAGACAACACTAAAATTACGACTTCATGGTAATAGCAGAAGCTATGTCATAAACATGTTAGCTATTATCTGTAAAACTTATAGTACTGGCATCTGGGGGAGGCAAAAAACTTCCTAAATGTATGACAACTGTAGCTTTAGAAGTGACATATGGAGGGCGCAGGGAGGGTAGAAGGTTGAGCAGAAATACGAAAGGGGATTAAGAACTACAAACTTCCAGTTATAAAATAAGTCATGGGGATGTAACGTACAGTGTAGGGAATAGAGTCAATAATATTTTAATAACTATATACGGTGACTGATGGTTATTAGGCTTATTTTAGATTTACTGTGGTGATCACTTTGTAAGGTATATAAATGTTGAATCATTATGTTGTACACCTGAAACTAATATAATATTGTACGTCAACTGTAATTAAAAGTAAATTTTTACTAAAACAAAAAAATACATATTTTTAAAAAGTGACTTATACCCATGAAATAAAACCTGTAACTGAAATAGACAAGGAAACTTCATGAGAAGCGTCATGCTGTGACGCATTGATAAAGTCATTAGACAGAAAGCCAACTTTGATTGAACAAACTAGATCTTTGTTACGCTGGAAGTTTCTAGTCATACTGTCTGGGTGCAGACATAGCTACCGCATGGTAATAAACAACACTATAAAAACTTATTCTATATAACAGAACCATATCAAGGTCCAGTGAATGATACTAAAACCATTCACTTTTTGTTTGCAGAGAAGACAAAAAGCAATGCAGCCACATCGTTCTGCACTCTAGGATACGACAAGGAAGGTATCTTTAGAGCTAATAAGACTCTGAAGGAAATGTCAATTTAGAACACTAATGACATCTCCATAGTTTCATTTCAAAGAAACAAAGCTTTGTTGATTTTAATTCAACAAATTTTACATAGCAAATTGCTATATAGAACAGGTGCTTTCTGTTTCTCCCAAAGTTAATTTGATTCACCAAGGACAGCTGAGCTCTTACATACATGCCAGCGTATGAACTGAATAGAAATAAGAAGGGCAAGAACAGTACTAGCTGCAATTAATAGGGGAGGCTTTATGGATAAGTCAGAACTTGGGCTCTCTGTTATTAAATATGTTTGACATGTCTGTCCTTCCACTAACCAAGTTTATTGCGATAACAGTGTCCTTTTATACCTCAAAACCTCTTTCACTCGACCATTATTTCTCTCTGTTAATTCAACTGAAAAAAAAAACCCCACTTAGTTATGTTCACCATATTAGGTCATGATTTGTGTCAGGCCTGGGAATCCAAAGGTAAATAAGACACCATTATTGCCTCACAATTATTAACAACTGACTTGTCCATTATGAACAAGTACAATGGAAACATGAAAAATAGATTTTGTGTGAAGAGCTGAGAAATTTGGGATGCCTTTAAATAGGTGGTAAACTTGAGCAGGATCTTGAGGGTAAGAATGATTTCTCATCACAGTGTTCTCTTGCTCAGTCATCTTATGGAAAGACACATCTACTCCATCTCATCGCCTAGCTCCACGATCATGATGGGCCCCGACTTTATCATTACCAATAACCACACCCCTTCTGAAATTTCCGGATCAGGGATCCTATGCTCTGACTTCTATTGCCTCACTTTCCAGCTCACTCCCTTTGGCATACTGATTTCAACAATACCCTGACTTTAGTACAACCTCTATCCATTGACCCTACCCTCTTTTCACTGTCCATCACTCCCTCTGTGTCCTTACTTTCCCCCTTACCTGGCTTAGACTTCACGGTCCATCATTATAAACACTCCTTTGTATACACTGTCAATTCCTTGTCTCTTTCTCTCCTTCCCTCTGTTATATTACCTGGAAAATTCCAACCCTGATTAAATCTCTACTAGTGAAGCACTAGTAATAGTACTCTGGAAGCATAGAGCTATTTGAGTTCTCAAATAATTTCTGGCACCAAGTTCTGGAAGGGATGTTTACAAATCCGTTGAATGGAATTCTGAAACATCATATTACACAGAGCATCACAGCTCCACCTCTGTAGATAGTTGCTGGATAGTCACTAATTACATCCTTCTTTTCCACCATACTATGGAGCCCTTTAAGGTAGAGACCACATGAAATACTTCATATTGTTTACAGTGCCTGGCATAAAGTAGGTGCTCAATAAGTGTTGGTTAAATGCTGAATAAATGTAGATGAGGGTAAAGGGGATCAAATATACAGTGATGGAAGGAGAAACTGACTCTGGGTGGTGAACACACAATGGGATTTATAGACGATGTAATACAGAATTGTACACTTGAAATCTATGTAACTTTACTAACAACTGTCACCCCAATAAACTTTAATTTAAAAAAACGTTGAATAAATGCATGAATAGGGAGGAAAGAGGCTCTTATAATATGACAGAGTAAGCAAGGATTTAAGTCGCTAGGATGAGTGCTACAGAAATTATTTCATAGTTAATAAAAGATGAATAAAAACGCTCACTTTCAAAAACAGATGAAGCCACCTTATTTTAGAGACATATTTTGTTATGTAGAGGTCCTAAGATTCACACATGCACATGTATAATAGGAGCTATAAATAACGAAAGCTCTGTTAACCAGATTATTGGGGAGAATTAACAGACAACAGCAACAATTCAGTTAACTGGACTTGCGCCAGATTGGTCTCTCTCTAACAATAACTTTGCCCTCCTTTCTGTGATCCAATTTCACATAGAATTTAGTTTGTGATCTAAAGGCAGAATTACAGCTGTCCTCTTAAAGAATGACATTTAAGTAAAGAGAATTACTAAGAGTAGAAGAGAAAGCAAATGAACTAGTAAATGGGAGACTGGCAATGTACACAAATATTGTGGCACATTTTAACATAAATTTCTAAAATTTAAAATATTTCTTCATTGCAGCAGCATATCCTATAATGTGTGAGGCAACAGTCAAAAAATTCTCGCCAGCTTTTCCACATTTAAAGGGTATAGCATCATAAGCCTCCAAAGAAGAAGCAGATAGAATCTGAGTAGCAGACAAATTCTTAGTGGTTTACATTCTGGCCTTTTAGAGAATATATTTTCTTCCAAGCTCTTAAAGGGTAAGCCAATTTGCTATCTACACTGAGGAGTCAAATCAGCTTCAGAGCATGAGAACATTGTTCATTTCTCAGAAGGACTGGCAGATTTCAAAAAGACTAAGGCAAAAGAAAATCTAATTTTTAATTATGATTTCATTGGAAGGATCTTTAGATCTTTTCCAGTGTCAAAAATAAAAATAGGAGCAACTCTGCACACTGAAATAATCCAAATAATTTTACACAGGGCTACTACACAGAGTTTCTAAATACAAAGGTATTTAGACAACCTATTTTTAAAAACTAAGTAATTTTACCAACTAGTCAACTTTAGAGATTAACTTTGCTGTTAAACTAATTAGCGTCCATTATGAGCCAGAGAACTCAAACTGAGTAGTGAAGAAAAAAAAGGGATATGGAGGCTGCTGGGCCTATTTTTAAGGTTCACCTCTGCCCAGAGTAAAGGGAGGGAAGACTACGTGGCAGCAGCAGGTAAAAGTTAAAATAGCAGAAAATGAAGGTCATAAGACCAATCAGGAGACATTGCTTAGATTTTCTCATACTCTGCACAAACGGGCATCCAGTCCTACTGATTCATCTTTGAAAATTCTCTTCATGTCTCCGCTTTATTATCATAACCACTGTCCTAGTTCAGGCCTCACTGGCTCTCACAGGCTTTACTGCCACAGCCTCATCTCTAATTCCTTTTCCTTACTGTTTATTTTTTCTGAACTAACAATCTGATTATGTTGATTTCTCCTTTGATGGCCCCCTCACTACCTATAGAGAATAATTCAAATTCCCTAACCAGGTGTGCAAAACTGTTCAGTTCGGCCTCAATCTGCTTTTTTTATAGTTTCATCCCCACCCCTCTACAATTCTCGCTTTAACACTTAGTCTTAGCTCACATTTGCGTTCTTCTCCTAAAATGTCCTTTTTCTTTGCACGCCCACCTGTATAACCCCATATCTTCCAAGGACTTCCCCGATAAGCCCCAAGCCCTAGGAGAACTCAAACCCCCTCCACAATGTTATTGTATTGCTCTGAATAGAATGCGATTTGTCTCCTTTATTGTATCACTGGCTCCTAAGATTGTATTGTCTAATAGAAGGTGAGCTCCATGTAAGCGAAAGCTTTGCCTTACTCATCTTTTCTCTTCAGTGTGGTACACAGTCGGTATGAATGTATGTTTAGCAAAAGATTAATCAAAGAAGATGCAAATAAATCTAAATAGACATAAACATACTGTCTTGATTTTGAGACCCCCTTTAAAGATTAGGCTTAACTAGTTTTATCTCCTCCAAGAAGTCTTCTCAATTGCTTTAGACCACACTGTAGTAGCATATTGAAAAGGGAGGCATCTTTTATAGTCAGTAGGACATAGTTCAGTATGTACATGCTCTTTAATTCATTAGTGTTAAATCTGCCCACCCAAAGGCACAGGTAACTAATTCGTAGACCAGTTCTTACAGTGTTCTTGTACTCATTACATACTTGTTAGGTACATATCCTCCACAATACTGGACCAATATTTATTCAGAATAGGTTCTGATAAATATTTTAGATGAGGGGTTGGCAAACTTCCTGTAAAAGGACCGATAATAAATTAGGCTTGGTGGGTCATAAGGTCTCTGTTGCAACTACTCAACTCTGCTGCTGTAGTACAAAAGCAGCCATAGACAATATAGAACAAATGAGCATGGCTGTGTTCCAATACAACTTTATTTATGAACAATGAAACCTGAATATATAATTTTCATGTGTCATGAAATCAGATTGTTTTGATTTTTCCCCCCAACCATTTAAAAACGAAAAAGACATCCTTTGTTAGTGGGCAACACAAAAACAAGCAGCAGGCCAGATTGGGCCCACAGGTCATAGTTTGCCAATCCCCACTACAGACAGACACATCAATCTATATTATAAGACAATTCTGCCGTCAAATTCCCAAGTAAAATAATAACACACATATCACAATACCTGCGTTCAGCACGCTCCTTCTTCTTTAAGGCAACATCCAAATCCTGCAATTGTTCCTCTAATTTCTCACACAGCAATTTCTGAAACAGCAAAACAGATGTGTATCATTTTTAACACCTTTCCAGACTCATTTGTCATTTGCATGTTAGCTCACAGATACTGTGTTTTGAGAGCTGACAAGGGGCCACACAGAGTGAACACTGAAATGTTCCTTGTGTTTAAATAATGAGGTGCCTCAACATCCACTGAACTGACCATGAGCACTGATTTTTAAAATTAAGCCCATGTTAGATAAACTTAGAGCCTTGCCAAAAAACACATTCTATGCCTATCTTGCTGGCAGTAACCAATGTTTAAAACAGCATTTGGTTCAAGGTGTGTACATGACAGTAGTTACAATGTTTTTAAAATCCCAAGACAGTCTTAACAGAGAAGGCTGTATGTACAGTAAAATATAATGGTGCCAATCACTAGTTTTAAAAAAGAGATATAAAACAATTTACAAAGCCATGCCACATAGTTACTGGGTCAAAACATAGCTGAAGAATGTAACTGATAAAGCTGTGCTAAGCCACAGAAGTCCACTTCACCGAGAAATGCAATAAAGCCCATAATTTTTAAAGCAAATTAGAGCTGGGCTGGTGAGAGAAGACTCCTTGGTCACAGTGACACAAAAATATCCTGTTCTTCAGCTTACAGAAGTAAATCACCTGAATCAAGATATGAGAGAAAATGGATCAACGTTTCTATTCATAGTACCATCATAACGGTACATAATTCATAACACCATCTATAAAACTACTGACAAAAAGAAGATGGGTAGAAATGGAAAAGATGATGATACACAGGGATAAACAACAGAAAGAAACTACTTCTCTTCTTGTATATTATCTTAATTTGGCGCTCTTTGTGCCTTTGTGAGAAAAAATAATAATAAACCAGGCTATAATTTTACAAAAATTAGATGTCTTCTGAGAATTGATTTGGGAAAAATAAAGGGAAGACCTAAGGGTTAATAATAAAAGGTATTTTTTTTCAACAGCCTATAATTTCACAGAAATTTAGACAAGAGGTAGACAATATATATAAATTGTCTTGGAGATTTAAAATGTTTCGTAGCTGTCAAAAAATATTACTAATTTGAATATAAAATCAAAGACTGGAAAACAAAGGTGTGCCAGGTCGTACATGTTGACAAGGGGGGCAGAACCATTCTCCATCAGGGATGATCATCAGAGGAGGGCGAAGGCAGGCAGTGTGGTATCCACTGTCACAAGAGTCACACAGAAGAATCTGAAATAAACCATATATTAATAGCAACCTAACTCTATGACGAAAATTCAATAACGCAAGTTAAAATCAAGACATTTCAGTATCTTAGGACTATACTAAGAAATATGCTATACTATACTCTTTATTTGCATAAAAAGCTCTGATTATTAGGGATGTAACATGCCATTTTTTAAAAAATAAAAAAATAAAAACGCTAAGATAATGTTAAGATACAAGATTAAGTGAAAAATAGCAAGCCCTTCCTGAACTAGAGATACAATCTTTTTCTAGTATGCCATAAGGGCTATAACAATATAGTCTCTATAACAGAGTATTACAGGTCAAGTATCAAACTACCCTACCACACAAAGGATTTTAAAAATACAAATAATTTCCACTTTAAATAGCATTCCAATTACATATCTGTAAGAATCATTCATGGTTCCTTTTATTACATAAATTCAGATAGGGAAGAGACTGAGGTATAAGGGGAATGGAACTAAAGACAATCATGTTCAAATACAAAGGCTAACAATAATTAGTCTTAAGTTGATACTTTTTGTTATTTGAATTTAAGATGATCAATTCTTTAAAATTTAAAATGACACACACATGAATGTCTAGCTAAAAAAATCTTATTTTTAAATTATTTTAGATTTACAGAAGAGTTGCAACGACAGTAGAGTTCCCATAAGCCCTTTACCCAGCTTCCACTAATGTTAACATCTTATATAACCATGGTACATTTACCCAAACTAAGAAATTAGCAATATTGTTAACTAAACAATAGACTTCATTCAGATTCCACCAGTTTTCCACTAATGTCTTTTTTTCTGATTCCAGGATACTATATGTATTGCATTTAATCATGTCTCCTTAATTTCCTCCGATCTACAATGGTTTCTTCGTCTTTCTTTGTTTCTCATGACTGACTGTTTTTGAAGAGTTCTAGTCAGATATTATATAGACTTCCTGCAGTTTGGGTTTGTCTGAGGTCTTCTTTGATTAGACTGAGGTTATGGGTTCTGGAGAAGAATTCCACAGAGGTGAAGTGCCCTGGTCACTGTGTCATGTCTGGGGGTACACGATATCATGACTAATTACTGGGAATATTAACCTCAATCATTTGCTTACCGTAGTGTCTGTTGGTTCTCATCACTGTAAAGCTACTACTTTTCACTTTCCACTCTATTCTCATTAGAAGTGATAAGTCCAGACCACACTCCAGGGGAGGGGAATTTGACTCCCCTTTGTGGAGGGAGGAGTATCCAAGAATTTATAGATGTAAGGTAAAATGGCCAGAGTAATAACTACTGTAGGGGAAAAATCGTTGAAGTTATGCAAATAACTTCCTGTTTTTCCTGAAAGTTTCACCTGCTCGTTTTAGCACTCGTTAGTAGATCTCACTTACAATAATGATTACTATAGTGTTCTAATGGTGATTCTCTATTTCCCCTCAAGCTTCTACTTTTGTCATTTGGAATTCCTCTGTAAAGAAAATATGTCCCTTACCTCACATCTCTTCGTTTATTCAATTATGTATTTATAGCAGGATGCACTAATGAATATTTTATCTTTGGGTTATAATATCAAACTATTATTTTGTTTGTCAAATTCAAATTGTTCTAGCCATGGACACGACACACTGGGAGCTCTTTCAGGTTGGCTATGTCCTTAGAACTCATTTGCATTCGTTTTTTTTTTTTTTTTTTTTAAAGCACTTCCCTAGTTTCTGGCATTATTGGATACTCCAGGTACATCTTAATATTTTCCCTGCCCAAGTCTAGAATCAGCCATTTCTCCCAGAAGCCCTGGTTCCTTCAATGGAGAATGCTATTTAGAAACCAAGATCTAAGTGCTCAGTGCTCACTGCTAAGGGGTATCACAGCTTCTAAGCTCTCTCAGAGGACAGGGCTTGGAAATACATGTATGTATAGCAACCCATGTGCACATATAACTATATTAAAATAAGCATAAGCATAGAGCTAATATCTCCAGCTCTAATCCAGCACCACAGGGTTCATTCTAGCCTTCGGCCTTGCGTATCTGTAACTTCTTTCTGTCAGTAGAAAGCTGTCTATTAGCTACACTTCATTTATTTTGTTCAATCCCATATATATATATGTGTGTGTGTGTGTATATATATATATATATATATATATATATATATATATATATATGTAATTTCTGAATTGCTAACACGTACCATGGTGGGAGGAAAGAAAAGGGTAGGATGTGCACACGGGTAGTGATTTGAGTCCAAAATACCTTTCCCCTTCTTCGTATAATGAATCATCATTTTCTGCCAATACCAGAATTCAGTACTTCAGTTATATGACTGACTGACTGATTCCACAGGCACATATATGTAGCGCCTGATTTTATTTATCACATTGTTTATATGATAAAACATAACATAAATTTCAAGGAACAAAATTAAAAATAAACAGTTGGAAATCAATTTATTTCTAAAACAATGATGTCTCTATTCTGCAATGAAGGTAAAAACCCCATTAAAATAAATATTGCTATGAAAGATTCCAGGCCGCAGGCAATGCTCCTTTTATTTTTGACTATAAAGCATTTGGAAAATGCCAGAGCTCTATACTGATTTCTGAATTTACTGCTTTCCTGCTGTAAGTTCAGTGAGGATGAGGACCACGTCTTTCTAATTCAGAATCACTTCCCTGCCACTTAACACATCACAGTTGCTTGACATTTTGATTTGAGGATTACCTTTAAATATATGGCATAAGAAATCCACCTTGGGATCTTCAGTTTTCCAATGTTATTTCTCTTTGGCATAGTAACCAGCAATGGGATTTTCAGAGCAGTTATTAAGATAACCAACTAAAAATCCTGTGTGTGCGCCAAGAAGGGTACCACTTTCTCCATTGCCTCAACATCATTTCTGCTCACCCCATTTTACTTATTATTTCCTCACACCCCTTTGTCATTGACATCTATTGCCACTTCAGTTAAAATGCACTCTCTTAGTTTAAAAAGATATTAGCAAACGGCAGGGAAAGAACACAGTGCTGATTTTCACTTGACTTAGAGGGAAGACCACTATCTCCTGTATCTTCTTATGCCTTTTCTCGACACGAGAATCTTGACCTAACTTTCACAGCCTGATAGCCATAAAATTGCCTAGGAGGGTCTTCTCAGTGTAATTTCAGCATCTACTCATCTCAGTGCTAAAGTCATTATCTGGTTCTAAGTTATATCTCTTATGTGAATCAGCTAAAACTTCTTGGATATGATAAACTTCGCTGATGAATTTGGTTTCCAGATATGAGTTTAACATTACAAAAAAACTAAGTAAATACAAATAACGTTAACTCAGTCTACAGCAGATGTCAGGAACTGTGCTAGGCAACTTTACAAAACATTAAAAACAACCCTCAAGAAGTATGTGGTATTATTCCCATTTTACAACGAAGAAATCAAGATACAGAGAAGAGAGCACCTGATAAGTGGTGGAAGCAGGATCTGCTGCCAAGTCTGTCTGGTCCATGCTTTCCCCATCACACCATACTGCTTTCTAGGAAAAAAGAGCCTTGGAGAACCACTTCATATGAATTTTCCAAACTTTAGAGGATCTCAAAACTTTTCTGATCCACATAATTCTACCCATGTGGAAGCATCTTTCTTTACATTTCTACTTAATAGTTGGAGCCTGCCTTTAAAGTCAAATCTATTCAAAAGAACAGAATAGTTGCATAGAATTGGGCGTAACAAGAGTGTTTCTTCAATAGGCTCTTTAGAAAGCACTTATGAACTGCAAAAAGTATATATAGGTCAGGAATTGGTTTTCCTGATTTAGGCTACCTTTGAAGAACTTACTTCCTGGGGAAGAAAGTTCCCACTAAATCTGTCACTATTCTTCTGAATATATCTGATCTATAATTAATCCTCTTAATTTTTTTAGAACTGCCCATTTCCCAAAGTTTACAGCCCTACGAGGTTAACTACTTGACTTATGTGTTGTTACAGAAGGGCAATAAGGCCTTCAGGACTTACGTATTTAAAGCTGGCACTTCAGAAATATCATTATAAAGTAACTTAAATTGAAAGAAGAAAAACTTAAAGACAAAGAATGGAACAGCAATATCGGAATAAATTCATTGATTTGTGAGAAGAGATTAGGAATGTACCCTTAAGTAAAGAAAATATCAATACCTAATCAGGTAGAATGAAAGCAGGATCCTGACTTCCCCTTAATTGGGTTATTTGAGAAATAGAAATAAAGGTTATTTTGCACACACAAGCTCTGCAGCATTATAACATTCAAATCATGATCAAACCCAGAAAAATTAGGCTTCTTTGGGCAACCACAGCACGCCAGTATAGGAATATTGCTCCTTTAGGTCAGGTACGTACCAGTTCAGGGTGGTTTGGAAGGCCACATTTTTTGCATGGCTCATCATCATCTGCTAGGATGGCTTCTTCACTTTCTTTTTCTTCTTCCTCTTCTGAAGCTGCGGATGATTTTTCACTGTCAGACCCTTCACTTTCATCATTGCTGGAATATTTCCACCTGCCACGTGTCCGAGAACCAGTCCATCGAACTTTGCCTTTGGTTTTTACCTAGTACAAAATTAAAAATTGGGATAATTTGGTATAATAACAATGTAAAAAGAAAAACTTCTAATTACATGTCCATGGTAGAATATTTAGTCACTATATAAAGAAGAAAAGGAAAATTATTGTAGCTTTTCCAACAGATAAACCTACCATTTAATTTTGGTATTTATTTCCATTATTTTTTCTATTTTGGGAGGATTATAATGAACATTTTGTCTTATAAATAGTTTCCCTAGTCATAAAATTTTTCCTAACATTACTGTAAATGACTATATAATATGCCATCACGTAGTTGTATTTATCTAATCCCCTACTAGACAGACATTTAGGTAGTTTCCCATTTTTTCACTTTCGTAAACAATTGTATCCTTGTAAATATAAACTTTTACACACACCTCTGTGATTAGGATAAATTCCTTGAAGAGGATTCTGGGTCAAAGGCCATGCACATTTCAAAGGCTCTGTAATCGAGTACTGACTATATTCTCACATTTTGTTATACAAAATTTTAAATTCCCATATTAGAAATGAATTTAAAAAATTTTAATGGGTCAGAACTGCATATAAAAATCCTGACAAACTTACAAAATATATTATTCATAAAATAAGTTTATAATGTTCTAAACTACTTTTTATTGCCTGGTTTTATATTTTAATTAATTCCTATGGTATAAGTCCCCATCAAAGACCAAAATAATTCTAACAGAAGGGGAAACTTTTTAAAAGTAAAGAATTAAAAATTCAGTATTTCAGGGAACAAAGGATCATTTAAAATGAAGAACAATATGATCACTTAACTAAATTAAAAACAAAAGTAGCACTTTTAACAAACTCCCATAGACTAGTTAAACTTATACCAGATTTTGCTTAAAATAAGAGAGTTACTGAAAAATAATTTTGGCTTCTTAGACTAATGTTTAAACTTGGGGAAAATAGGCACTCTCATACATGTAATGAGAGGGTAGGGCCTTTTTTGGAGGGCAATGTGTCAATAGCTACCCAAACTTAAAATACACATGCCCCTTGACCCAGTAATTCCAATTCTAGGAGTCTATTCTAAAGAAATACTCACTCATGTCCAAAATGATCTTCAATGCAGCATTTCCTGTAATAGTGAAAAATTGGAAACAACCTAAATGTCAATCAATAAGGGAGTAGTCAAATAAACTGAGGTACATCCAAACTACGGAATTCTATATGGCTATTAATAACGAAAAGGTAGACTATACCTATTGACATGGAAAGAGTTCAGAGACACACTGTTAAGTGAAAAACTCATAGAAAAATGAACATATTCGATTCAATTTATTTTTTAAGTGAATGGCTATTTACAAACATACACATGAATGTATGGAAAAATGACTGAAAAGAGATGGACACCAAGCTGTTAATAGTGTGTATGGGGAATTTTCATTTTTCAATTCTATAGGTTGGGTATTATTTGAATAGTTTACAAAGAGAATATATTGCCTATAAGAGAAAAAGTTTAAAAGATGACAAGATTATAGAATATGAAATAAAATATCTAGGGATAAACACTGAGAAAAAGACACCTCAGATATAGGAAGAAAGATACCTCTGAATGACTTGTTTTAGCCAAAAGTAAAAAAGCTACAAACATTTAGAGCCAAATATTGCTAGTGAAAATTAAAACTCAGATTAAGAGAAATTTTACCTTGCTTACTTTAGAATTTGTATCCTTCTCCATTTTTTTCAAATTTTCCTTTTTGTCTGTTTTTTGCAAAGCTGCTGACTCTTCTTCCATTTCATCTTCTCCTTCCCCTCTTTTTTTATCAGCTTTCTGATCTCTGATCTCAGCCACTTTCGCTGTGGGTCTCGATATTCTTGGAGACCTCCTTAAAGTACGACCCACATTTGTTTTCTCTTCTTCCTTTTCTGACTTCTCTTGCTTGGTTTCTGGTTCTAGAATTTTGGGAGGAGAATCTGGTTTCTTTTTCCGACTGGATATCCTAATTGTTAATTTGATGCCCTCTTTTTGCCTTTCAGAAGTTATCTCTGTGTTTTCTGAGGCAGTGGTTTCCTCTTCAGGAATCAACTTATATTTAAATTTACTTTTTTGCATAGAACCCTTTGTCTCAGAAGGATCCTCCGCGCCAGAGGTCTGGACATTGTCCAGGTTATCCATTTCTATTTTCGAGGATTCAGAATCCTCTCTTAGAATTTCTGGGTCTGTTTTTTCTAGGGACTGACCTTCAACGGTACTTGTGCTCTGACACTCAACCACTTCTTTTTCTGAGGCTAGTTTCTCACAGTGGCCAGCCATGTGAGATGGTGAAGAAGTTTCAGCTGCCTCAGGAGAGCCTAGCTTTACTGATTCTAGAGTATTCTTCGGAACCTCCTCTGGTATTGGACTCAATCTTTGCGTGTCCTTATCAAGAAAAGTCTTTTTGGACTTCTCGAACTTTTCAAGACATTCTAGGACTGGTGGGCGCTTATCCTTACTTTTAGAAGACTTCTCTTCACCTTTCACGGTATATGATTCAGTGGTAGATAAAGCAGTTTTTAAAGAGAGATCCTTTGCCATCTCAGACGTCTCGAGAGAGGTTTCCATTTCTGGAGGATCAGTTTCCTTTGTCTGACCTTTTTGACTCTGGGTCTCCATGTCGGATATTGAACTTTCTGCATCTTTCCCTAATGGGACCACCTCTTTCTCAAGATCACCTATTTTCGTACTTGTTATAACAGAATTTAAGGACTCTGCTCCATTTCCCTCCACGATGACACTTTTGTCCTTAGCGGGGCTATAGTTATCTTCCTTTGTATCATAAAACTTTGTCTCCATTTGTTCTGTCTTAAAATTTGAAGTTACCTTTTCATCACTAACTTCTCCATTGACCAGCTGTTTCCCTTCATGACCCAAAGTAGTGATTGTAGAGATCCTTTTACAAGTCTCTTCCTCTTGTTTTATTTCATCTTTCAAAAACTCTTTTGTTGGAGTAACTGATTTACACAAAGGTCCTTTCATTGGACTGTCAAAATCATCACTCAGTTTAATTTCTCGTTTTTTCAGTGGTATCTTGGCTTGCTGGTCATTTTTAAGTTTCTCAGTTTCTTCAGTAGACTTCTCAGTAATTTCTTGAGATTTAACATTGCCACCAAACTCGAGCCTCTCAGGCTCGAGCTTCTCCATGCTACCTTTGATATCTTTAGGGTCTGCTCTACATTCCTTCACTTCGACTTTAACGGGTTTGACATTTTCCTTGAAGGAGTCACTTTCTTCTTTGATACTCTTTTTCTCCTCACTTTCTGGCAAAGGTTTTTCTAGCTTTACTATGACTGGCAGTTTCACAAGTTCCTTTTCATCTTCTTTTTCTCTTTTCACGGTACTTTCTTCTAGAGCATTGGGTATGGAATGGTTTTCAGAATCTATTGGCTGTTCTTCATTTTTCCTCTTTTCATTTTCCTTCTGTTCCTCTAAAAAAAATCAGAAAAAGCTTATATTAATCTAAGCACTCAAGATTATAAAATATAAAAGACTTAACATATATATTTCCATCTGAAGAGTCTCTCTTAAAGGAGGTGACTTGTTACTGGACACTTAACAATAAAAAATAAAATCTGACAGTGAAGAAAATTACCAAACTCTGAAGGATAACCTCTAGATATTAAAAAGCTAGTATTTAAAAAGACTCAAATTTCTCCTTTATACTTTTGGCCTCAGTATTCTTAATGGAATGCAAATATTTATACAGCTCAAATATTTTATTCAAGCTCCAAAATATGAAACTAAAAATACTATACAAACCATCTGCAAAAGGCCGTATTTGTTTTAAAAACTGACAACTGTCCTTCTTTGCAAGTCATCAAGCACTTCATTTCGTTGAGCTAACATGAGCACGGCAGAGAGAAAATGTTTTATGATTATTCGAAGTATAAAAGTAACACAATTCTGTACAGAAAATGAAAAACAGAAAAAAAATGCCCATAACGCCAATCTCCACAAGTAATGATTATTAATATTTTAGGTTACTTCCTTCTAGTCTTGTATATTTTTGATAAAATTGGGATCATACTGCCCATTTTTTTCATTGAAACATGAGTATTTTCTTATGATATTACATGCTTTTTACAAAAATTGCGACTTAATTATATAACACTCCCCAATGGGGTTATATTACAATTTACTTTATCAAATGCTATTACTAACATTTCAGGAGTTCATATTTTACAAAGAAACTATTAGGTTTACCTGTCAATTCTTCTTTTTACATTATTGGCTATATATTATCAACTTTTATGCAGTACCTAATAGTGCAAATTTAAATATAACAAAAGCCATATTTAGTAAATGGCATAATCTGTAAATGGGATTACAAGATTGCACATATGCTTGTGCTCAGAGAATCTGAGCAGGGGCGGCTAGTTGGCTCAGTTGGTTAGAGCGCAGTGCTCATAGCACCAAGGTCGCTGGTTCAATTCCCACATGGGCCAGTGAGCTGCGTCCTCCACAACTAGACTGAAAACAACCACTTGACTTGGAGCTGACGGGTCCTGCAAAAACACAGTTCCCTAATATCCCTAATAAAAATTTTAAAAAAAGAAAAAAAGAATCTGAGCAGAGTGTTTTCAGAATTCATTTAAATACTGATTTTACTTACATGTTCCATCACCTCACCCTATCCTTCCAACTAAAAAAAACCACTTCAATTATAAACGAAGTTTTACCAAGACAGAAAGTTTTACAAAAAATTTTGAACAGATTCTTGTCAAGTCCATAAACCAGAGTTATAATGTATTTCATGGGGATAAAATGGAAAGGATAGAAGTGAGATGAAATAGGACATGTTTTTTACAATGAGAATTCACTATTTCTTTAAAGAGTGAATATTTTTATTATAAATCATCAATTTTATAAGTTGAACCATGATGCAAATAAAAAATTCAAGAACCACTGAGACCCACTCAGAACCTGAGGTTACAGTATACGTATTACTCCTCCCTCTTTACATTTTTAGTGATTTAATTTATACATGCTGCTAAGAAAATTAAAGACATCACAGTAATTATCTAATTTGTTTGTTTTCCCTTTCCCACTGATAAAGTAGGTTTAGTAAATTCCTATTTGTTGAGATTGGATAGCAGATCAGCTAATCTAATTAAGTGAACATCTTTGTTAACAATTGTAATCTATATTACAATCTAAAAATAATTCCAACCTAATATTAAGAGTTTACTGAACACAATTTAGTAGTTCTATATATTTTGGTTCAGAAAGCAACTCAGGCTCTCACTGTAACTCTGACCCAAGGTAAAATGACACTATTACTGTACTATATAAGGATGTAATGTGATAAATAGCATAATGGCAACCATATTACAATATATAAATGTGTCAAAGTAACATGATGTACACTTCAAATTTATACAATGTTACATGTCAAATTTATCCAATAAAAAAATGACACCTATGTTTTTATTTGAGGGTGGTGAATGATAAAGTTCTCTTCAATTGTTTGAACTGATTTTGATTTGAATAACAACCTGTCAAAATAAAATGAGGAATAACATTCGATTCAAGACTCCTAGGTTCACTAATCCTATTTCAGCTAGTGGTGTATCTTTGGATTTGTCACAAACTCTCTGAACCTCATTTCTTCACCTATAAATAAAAAGCAACTGGACTAAGTGACCTCAACAATTATTCTTCACTAACTCAAAGTCCTCTTAATCGAAACATCTTAAATCCTTGGTATCTTTTACATTTGGCTCAGTTGTTTTCAGAGAAAAACATGACAACAATTACTAGTCTAGTTCCCCCTAGATTACATAGGTGTGTCCTTAAAACCGTATAAAGAACAGAACCATGACAGAGAATGAATCTTTAAGTGTAATCATAATTGGTAAAAAGCTCATTCAGTATATAAACATTTCCTCAAAGTTTTGTCAAAAAGAAACTATAAGAGGATGCAAATGAGTTTAAGAGACATTAAAATTTGAAGTGACAAAACTCAAGGGAAATTCACTTCAAAAATCACAATGCCGTAGCAACAGTGCTTGACAAACCTGTCTGAGGTGATTCAAATTCAAGAGAAGTGTTACCTACTGTAGGTTTTGAAAGCCGATTCATTCATTTACTCAACATATATTTCCTAATAATATCACCTATTATGTGCTTTCCCAACCATCCCAACCAGAATCACTATGTGATGAACACTGAATGCTCTATCTAAGCTAACAGTGAAGAACAGCGCTAGTTACCTATCCAGTTACCTATCTCCTCTTCTTTCTTACTAACAGAATCTGATTTTGTTCAGGAAAGTACTTGCCCTAAAAATTTATTAAGGATTGCAAAATGATGATATTACCATTCTATCATTCTTCCATCAGTGATTTGTTGGAATAAATTCAATAAAAATAAACTTTACTAATTTACTATCTTGTTATACAGTGGTACATTTCATACAGAAAGGTGGGAATGCTTAATTCTTTTCATTTATTTAACAGTTTTCAAAATAATAATTCAATTCCCATTGGCATCCTCCAAAGGTAAACCAGTTTTCCTTTTAGTACCATAACAAAATCATGGATTTAAGACATATTCAATGTGTTTTAATCCATTATACTTATTATCCTTGTTGATGCTTAAATTGTCCTATTTTGACGGTGGAAACCTCTTTCAATTGGCTCTTGAGTCTTTCTGGTGTGACAATAATAGCGTCCATACCACCTGGAAGGACAAGATGTTTCTTGGCTCATTATGCCCCGGAATCGGAACAGACTACTTTTCCACGAAGCCTTGGTTTAGTTTAGTGGAAAACTGTTATTTCAAGATAACAATCTAGGTGCTAAGGATGCTCCATCACTGCTACTGGGTTGGCCTTTGTTTCTAAGTCTTTTCACTGAACAGAGCTAGAAAATAAATGTATATATTTTTAAATAAAAATAACTCACGAGTTCATAATGATATTTCAGTGTTTCTTTAACCTGTTCTATACTACATCTTATTTTTTCCCCACACCGAGAATATTGTTTTCAAGGACACCACTAATAACTAGAATATTAGTTACTTTTTCTCATATTACACACAAAACATTTTCAGAATAACAATATTGACCATGATCACCAAAGTGATTTAATACATTAAAAAGCTTTTGTATGTTCTCTTCCCATTCTTTCTCCATTTGTTTAGTCTTATTATAGCTCCACTGTCAAAGCACATAGCCATTAAAGACTATGTTCCCTGTATCCATCATTCAGATTTAGTTACATTTTAGATGTAACTACAAATTTAATGCTCAAGATTTTCATAAATTTTATTATAGATCACAGTTATTGATAACAGTTTATCTAGTCTTTATTTGAAAGTCAGATAGAAAATCCCTGTCGCACATTTTCCCCTCTTCCATACATTACGGCATTTTCTCCTGGTATAGAGCATTGCTTGCAAATAGAGTGACGGCAGTCTGGTTTTCTGTCCCTTAAGTCATTTGTTTTTTTTAGTCTGGAGAGCCAAAGTTATTTCTTTTTTCAAAGCCCAATAATTTTACTAGAATATGTTGATTCTGGTTGTTCTGAATTCATTTTCCAAGTGTCTTTTCAATATGTAGTGTCACATCTTTATTTCAGGAAGTTTTGTGAACATAGTCTTTAGTACTTTTTTGTGTTCCCTTGCTTTGTTTTTCTTTTTTTTTTTGGACCCCTGTTGCATTTTCTTTGCCTATTTTCAAATCCTTATCTCTTTCTCTCCAATCTTTACCTCTTCCTTTCTTCTTCATTTAAAAAACATACAGATTTCCATTTGCTATTTTTTAAAGACACAAATTCTTGTGTTTGTTGCGCTAATGCTTCTTCTGATTTTTGAAAAATTTTAACTCTTTCTGAGGTCTATGACCGATTTACAGTTTTCGTATGTTTTGTGGAAATGTCTTTTGGATAAGCTTTCATTCTCTGTAGTGATTATCTTTTTTTCTAATAATCCTGTGGGATTTGACCTTGATCCTTTTTAGTTGCTTATTTTTATGTCAAATAGTTTTCTCATTTTATAGCTCAAGTTTTCCATCTATTATTTTTGTGAGATATTCAAAATTAAAGGACTTATGCTATGAGATCACCTAAATCTATTCCTTTCTCATACTTTTATTTGAACCTTCTTTTTTGTTTGTCTATATTGTCCCCATCCTACGTAAGTTAGATTCTATTTCCAGCAGTTTGGACAAAGCTCAGTGTGGAGTTTTGTCTTGGAAGAGAGCTTTGGCTAAAGAGGTTTGAGAATTCATAAGGCCCAGAGTAACCCAGCTCCTTTAAGACCTTCAATTCAGGTACTGTCTACAGTTTTTAAATTTTGCCATCAATATGTTCCTTTTATGGGGGATTTGCAGAGACACAAAAACCATGCCACTGCCACTTTCCAAAAATCATGAATGGTAACTTACATTTTCTCCTTCTGATTCAAGTTACAACAAACTCAATCAGAAAAAACAACTTCAACAGTTTCTCTAATCATGAAAGTGTTCTTTTGCTTTTCTCCTTCCTTCCCTTTTCCCCGCTTCCTCCTTTCTTACTTTCTTTTCTCTCTCCTGCCCTCCCCAATCATCACAAATCTTTCATATAGTAAGTATTGTGGTCTGTGCACTATTGTTCATGGCATAAAAATAAAAGAAATGCAAACTTCAATGTCTTTTTTGTCCTTTATCTTTGCTACTTAAATCAGGACTGCTGTAAAGAAGGAATGACGGAAATTATATGAAGGAAACAATTTAAGATATCAAAACAAGGTAGCAATAACACCTTTATTTATCTGGTCTCTCTGTATTTATTTGGAGTAAACCAATATTTAACAAGGTAAGAAAAATAGCGGTTTTGTACCCAGTACAAGAACGCTTTGAAACCCACCCATAAATCTCTAGATTATACTCCCATGTTTTATCAAAAAATACTTCTTTGTAGTTAACACGTTGAGTACGGCGGGGTTTAAATCCCTGATCCGTACGCAACATGTTAACAATTTGTATTCATGTTCTACAGAAGGGATTGCAAACTCTAATGGCTACAGCAGGCAAGCAGGTAACACAAATGAATCAAGCAGGCAGAGGGTAAGAAAAACAAAATGCCAGAAATATACTTAAATTCTAGTGCTACTGAATATGTTTTAAAGTAAAAATTTAACAGTTTTTTCCTTTCTTAAAATGTGTATACATTTTTTGGGCACTCTCTGTGTGTATGTGTGTATACCATGTTTCCCCAAGAATAAGACCTAGCCGGACAATCAGCTCTAATGCATCTTTTGGAGTAAAAATTAATATAAGACCCGGTATATTACATATATATATATATATTATATTAATTATATATTATATTGGTCTTATATATAAGACCTGGTATTATATTATACCCGGTATTATATTATATTATATTATATTATATTATATTATATTATATTACACCCAGTCTTATAGTAAAATAACACTGGGTCTTATATTAATTTTTGCTCCAAAACATTAGAGCTGACTGTCCAGCTAGATCTTATTTTCGGGGAAACATGGGGTGTGTGTGTGTGTATTTTTTTGTTCATGATCACAATGTTCGATTTAGTATTTAGCACTGTTATATGCAATACAGAACTTAGCCTTGAGTCATTTAATAGGGAGCAATGTTTGCTACTACACACTTTGTCAGAAAACAGCTGTTCATGAATACAGGTACTTTGAAACACTGATGGAATTTTGAAACATGGTTTTGTATACAGGGCATCTACTCTCATGATATTCACACAATTTTTGAAATTGAGTGCCATCGTTATTTAGTTTTCAGTTCTTTATTAGTAAATTCTGGTTTAATAAGTTATCTTGTAGTCTTCGTTCTATTTTACTAATATTACTTAAGAAAAGCAAACTAAACAATATTAATCTTTTGTTTTAAGTTTAAAGTCAGAGAACCTATTTTAGAATTCAGGCCATCACATCCATTTCTGGATACCAACTAGTGTAGGAAAGTGAGCCAGATTATTCCTTATGTACTTCATTTCCTATTTAACCAATTTCATGAAAAATAAGTAAATCCACTCATAAAATTGCAATATCCAAAGTGTTTCAACTGTATTGCCAACCTAAAAACTGAGTCTTTTGGAAAATATTTATTGATGAGGTAAGGATATTTCCCTGAAGGACATTAAAAAGTTAACACCTCCTCCCCCACAAAGGTTTTCTAGCACCAAACTATGACTAAGCCATCTATGGGCCATGGACTAAGAATAAGAAAAGCTTTTCTCCTTCTCCAGAGAACTTGAGTATTGGTTAAGTTGTGCTCCCCTGGTAAACTAAAACAACTGGAATGTCAACGTGGTTACTATGCAACAGCGCTCATGGTATCATTGACCTCTGATAAATTGCATCTGGACTATGAAAAAATATATAAATACATAACGGTGATGCTATACTTTGGGGTCTCCTGAATGCAGTGACTCTTTGGGCAGGAGGACCCTGGAACATATGCCTATAGAGTTTGTTATATGAGATAATGGCTTATGTGGAACACGAGGCTTTGAAGACAAAAAGGTTTCTTGCACCTACTCAATGAAAATCACATTTACTTGCTCCTGAGGTTGTCACCTGGGAGAAGACAGTTCTCCCATATGAGATGGTCTGGTCACATGAACTGCTGCGTAAACGACATACTCTTGCTGGCAAGCACTGATTCCTGTCCTACATCCATCTTAGTAGACTGATGTCAAGTGTGGTCAGTAATAGTCTCGTGAGTCTGAATGTTTAGTTGAACCTAAGAAGACTCCTGACAGGCACTGCAGATCATCAACCTCAGAGTACAAAAAACCACTGTATTGTATAGTTCCTTCATTAGGCAAAACATTGAGTCACCTCTGAGTCAAGCTTTGAGAGCTTATCCAGTTCAAAAGGTTAATTACTATGACTTTGACATGTTTCACTTTTAACTTTTTTTATAAGAATACCTAGATTATGACACAGTTTAATAACTGAGGTTCTTTTGTCTTTAAAAATGTTTTTACAAAATGTCGTCACCTTGAATTTAAGCTTTTTATCAGCTATGTTCCCAATGGCCAAAGGACGATCAAATGTAGATTACTTTTTCTAAGTACGCCCTGTCTACATTTATATGTAAGGCTTTCCCCTTAATACATAGAGGCATTTCCTAATGTTGGGCTCATTAAGGATCCGTATCCAAATTAACTCTCATCATTTAAAATTTCTCATTAATCTACAAATAAAGAAATCACTATGGGTAATATCATTAATATCTGCACTTTCATCAACTACGACAGAAAATGTAACAAATGGCTCAACATCTTGTCTCATTTGTTCCTAGTAATCTAATCTCTATAAGAGAATTTAACTATACTTACATATGCAAATACTCATTCTAGTTTGATATGCTTTTTTGCTGCACTAAAACTCAACATTTTTTAAAAAAAAGGTTTTCATATTACATGTAATATTTTTTTCTTAAGAATATATAACTGCCCATCATAGCATTCAGAAACAAATTTCCTTAAATTTCAGCTCTCCCTGTCCCTCCCAATCTCTACATCAGGTATCTTTTCCATTACTTACTGCAGATTATTTCACAATTATGCCTCACTCCCAAATTCTTATGTTAAAGTCCTAATTCCCAATGTGACTGTATTTGGAGAGAGGGCCTATAGAGGGGTAATTATGGTGAAATGAGAGCGTAATAATGAAACCTTAATCAGATAGGTCTGCGCCCTTATAAAAAGAGGAAGAAACACCAGATCACTCTCCTTCCACATGTACAAGCAGAAGAGAACATGTGCAGACACAGATAGAAGGTGGCCACAGCAAGACAGAAAGAAAGCCCTCACCAGAAACTGAGTCTGCAGGTATTTTGATCTGGAACTTCAGCCTCCGGAATGGTGAGAAAATAAAATTTCTGTTGTTTAAGCCATGCTGAATTTAAGCTTTATATCAGATATCATGTACCTGATGGCCACAGAGGATCACCTGTAGGTTACTTTACCTATTGTAACTGTAGGAATTGTCTTCACTTCTGCAAAAAATTAGCATCTCTCCCAGTTTTCTTGGTTGACTTGTTTTTTTCAATATTTAATAGAGATACGAATATGATAAATTCCCCCCTCCCCCTTTAACTACTCTATGAAAACAATAAAATTAAGTACTACGCCAAGCAACTGAGACGAAAGCCATTTTTAGGGAACACAAGAGAGGACTAAGGTAAACTGGACTGTGAGTCCCACCAAGGGGGCGGGGTCACCTCTTACTCAGGTACAGCCCGTTATTGAAATGCAGAAATCATCGTCCATATTTACCAACATTTCTAATTTCCAATTTTAAATGTTGACAGCAAATTCAAATAAAAAACACACGTAAAAACAAATTCCCCAAAAAATTTGTATACGAATGTTCACAGAGGCATTATTCATAATAGCCAAAAAGTGGAAACAATTCAAACGTCTTTCAACTCATGAACAGATTAACAAAACTGTAGTATATCCACAAGGGAATATTATTCAGTCATAAAAAGGAATGAAGAAAGTACTGATAGATCCGACAACATGGATAAACTTTGAAAACATTATGCCAAGTGAAAGGAGCCAGACACAAAAGGCCACATATTGTATAATTCCATTTATATGAAACATTCAAAGCAGGCAAATTTACAGAAACAGAAAGTAGATTAGTGGCTTCCAGGGGTTAGGGGTAGGGAAAAACGGCAAGTGACTACTTAATTGTTACAGGGTTTCTTTGTGGGATGATGAAAATGGTCTGGAACAGGATAGTGGTTATAGTTATACAACACTGTAAGTATACTAAAAACCACTGAATGAAAATGGTGAATTTTATCTTAGTTTTTTGTTTTTTAAACAAAGCAGCGCTGTACAGACCAAAATAAACATTTTTTCAGGCTAAACTGGGTTTTTAAGCTGCCACTCTCTTATTTCTTATCTCTACACGAGATTCTCAAATGATACTCTCTTCTCATTCTACATGTAGGCAGAAGTGTATGAATGTAAAACTTAAAAGTCTTTTTCTAATTAGCAGAAAAAAACTAAATTAAAGGATTTGTCTCAACTTTGCTTTCCACCACAAAAATCCCTTTTAAGTTAAAAGTGCTTTCTACATTAGAATACACGACCTAACGTGTAGTAAAAGCATGTATTAGGTTTCATGCTGCTCTTTAAGCATAGTAACTTCCAGGTAGTGTACCATCTGAAATGATATTCTGGATCTTAGACAGAGAAGGGCTTAAATGGCACCTAACACGCACTTTGGAATCTACCATAGTCTGAGAATAACATTCAGCAAGTATTTGAGAGCTTCAAGCTTGGTAGTATGACTGATCCTAATATAAATGGAATAAAAATAGTCTGATTAAATGCTAGTGGAGCTTTGAAAAGGGACCAAGAAGGTGGGATTCCAGGTGGACCTGAAGTATAACTACAATTTCCACAGTGCCTCGAGGAACAGTACCTCAGGGAGACAAGAGCATGATAAAGACGCAGGAGGAATGCCCACAACATATGGAGTAAATAAAGGCATCTAGGCAATCTGGAATCAGTGATTATGTAAGGAGAAAGGAGACAACAATGGACAGATAGGTTGAGGCCAGGCTGTGAGATTCTAATGCTAGTCTAAGAAAATTCAGACTTCTTTGAAGGCGATTGTAATTATCTGTGAGGAAAAAAAAAAAGCTAATTTAATTCTTCAATTGGTAAACTTTTTAGGCCACATAATGCCATTTTGGGATTTTTTTGGGGGCCCACTTTTATAGGTAATACACTTCTCCTTGGCACCTATACAAAAACAATAATCTTTTTGTATTATGGGCTGAGCTAATCCTTTTTATCTCCTAAGGGCACATATAAAGCATGCCAATTCAACTGATGATTAAAGAAAAATCTATTTTAGCTACAAGAATAAGAGTGGCTGTTTCAGTCTTTCTCCAGCTCCTATTTATTTTTCCCTTCTTGATGTCTAATGTCCAACTATCCAACCGCAGAGTTGTTACTTTTGTCACATTTTGCTTTACTATTCTAACCACATTAGACATTGTCTAGGACTGTTTCCAGCTATCAAAATCCCCACCAAAGTGACTGTATGAAGGGCAATGTTTGTTTAGACCTGAGAGTAATAAAAATGACAAAACAGAATCATATTTCTTTAGTCTTTCTATGAAACAGAACACAAAAACTATACCTGGGAGGATGGAGTAAGAGATAGGGCTTTGGCGGCGGAATAAAACTGCCTATTCTTCCAAATAATGTGTAAGTACAGTATCTAAAGTGTATGGACTCTGAAGAAAGACTGCCCAAGTTTGAACAATGGGCGTACCATTAACATTAACAGGCTGTGTGACCCTGGGAAAGTTTCTTAAATCTCTCCTTGTCTCACCTCTCTCATTTGAAAAACGGGAAAAAAACAATGTGATAACTAGTAGGATGGTTGCAAAGATTATATAACTTAAAATACGCATGGCGCTGAGAATGGTACTTGGCACATGGCAAATGGTATGTTAGCTTTTTTATCCACTATACTGGAGGCGTCACAAAAGCAAAGATTTCAGTCTGCTTTGTTTACTGAAGTCCCATGCTTAAAATCATGTTTGGCACATAGTAGGTGCATAATAAGTATTTGTTGAATGAATCAATGAATAAAAAACACATTACTTGTACAGTTAAGAGAAACAGAAGAGACACTATTTAAAAAAGAAAGGAGAAAACAAAACATTAAATGTCTTGCTCCTCCTCCTTTACTTTTTCAAGAGATATCCTCCTCCATAGACATTTTCTTAATTGCGTTGAGTGTTGTAACATCAGCATTCATTGAGGAATGTTTTCAAAAAAGCTACATGAAAGCCTCTGCTGTATTTGTTTCCAAGCTTAGAAGAAGATGGCCTCTACGACCTTGCTACTGAAAGTGTGGTCCTATGATCAACGGCATCAGCGGCATCTAGATCCTTGCTAAAATGGCAGAGCAGCAGCCCCACGCAAGACTGACTCAATTAGCCTCTGCATTTAAAAAAGATCACCAGGTGAACAGCGTGCATATGAAAATTTGAGAAGTACAGTTCTAGATCACTCTAGTTAAAGAGCATAGACTTTATGAAGATCAGAATTCAGATATAGGCTCTTACACTTTATTATCTATATGACTTGGGGTAAATTAATTTCCTAAGTCTCTCATCTGTAAAAATGTAATAATAGTAGCTACCTCAAAGAGTTTCTATAAAGATTAAATGAAAATGCATGCACAGCATTTGGTAGGCTGCAAAGAAACAGGATGTACCCAATAAATGTTAGCTGCCATTATTGTTGAAATCCCACCCCCTCTATCATAAGACCCCGCAGTGAAATTTTAGAATTAAATATTAGGAAGAGCTTTACGTTACTGAGTGAATTGTTCATTTTGCTTTTCTTTTTAATTTAAACTACATAGGTTCTCCCTTCAAGATCAGTGCCAAATTTAAATTTACCTAATTGCCTCTTAAATTTCTATTATCTTGCCTTCTTTTTGCAATTTTCTATTCTCTCTGATCTTAATTTTAATTGTGTATGAGAATAAGAAATACATAAATAAATGACCAAACTGAATGACCAAATGAACTAATAATATTTGTCTAAACTCAGAACTAATCCTTAGGAAGTACTACTTAAAAAATCTGGAAATTCAATAGGGGTTTCTGACTAAAATTATTAAGCTTTCCTTACGTAGCCTACAAATTGAATTTTAACATATAGAAAAGAATTTTTCAGAAGTATGGCTTATAAATAAAACCACCCCAGATATCTGAAATCATAGAAACACTGTCCAAAGAAGAACAATTAAGATTTTTGCTAAAAGCTATGCTTAATATGTAGAAACATCATATCCTACATTAAATGGCAAAATTATTTGATTTCATAAAGTCAGCTAGAGGATGACTTTATGAACAGTTCTCTCAAAGTAGCAAATAAGGTAAGAAAATATTGCTTCCTCATCAAAAAACAGATGAAAACTAAAAGCAAAGGAATAAAGCATAAGAAGGGGAGCAACTTCCTACCCCTATCTTTAGGAAGTATGTTATCAACAAAAAGTAAAAAGATGTTATTGTGACAAAATTCCAGTTGGTTTCTTCCCTTCTAGAAAGGTTAAGATTTGATCTGCTTAGCTAAGCAAATTATAAAAGAAAACTAAGTCAGAAAATCAGATTTAATAATTATAATTAAAGTAGACTTAAGAGTTTACTAGGTACAACCAAAACAAACCAACAAACAAAAAACCCACCCCCCACACACACATACAACCCAATACCAATGCACATCCATTAGAATGGCTATTATAAAAAATGAAAATAATGGGCGGCCAGATGGCTCAGTTGGTTAGAGCGCGAGCTCTTAATAGGGTTGCCATTTCGATTCCCACGTGGACCACTGAGCTGCGCCCAAACTAGATTGAAAACAATGAGCTGCTGCTGAGCTTCTGGTGGGGCAGCCGCATGGCTCAGTTGGTTAGAGCACAAGCTCTCAACAATAAGGTTACAGGTTAAATTCCCGCATGGGATGGTGGGCTGCGCCCCCTGCAACTAGACTAAAAACGGCAACTGGACTTGGAGCTGAACTGCGCCCTCCACAACTAGATTGAAGGACAACGACTTGGAGCTGATGGGCCCTGGAGAAACACACTGTTCCCCAATATTCCCCAATAAAAATTAAAAAATAAATAAATAACAAGTGATGGGTGGAATCTAAAATGGTGCATTGGCTGTGCAAAACAGAATGGAGGAGGCTCAACAATTTAAAAATAGAACTATTATATGGCCCAGCAATTCCACTTCTGATTATATACCCCAAAGAGTTACTCAAACAGATATCTGTATACCCATGTTCATAGCAGCATTATTCATAATGGCTAAAAGGTGGGAAAAAAACACTGACAGATGAATAAACAAAATGTGGTAGATATATACCACGGAATGTTATTCAGCCTTAAAGAGGAAGGAAATTCTGACACATGCAACAAACAACATGGATGAACACTGAAGACATTGTGCTCAGTGAAATAACCGAGACACAAAGAGACAAATATTGCATGATTTCTCTGATATAAGGTTCCTAGAGTTAGTCAAATTCATACAGAGAAAAAGTAGAATAGTGGCTGCCAGGGGTTAGGGGAAGGGAAAAATGGGGAGTTAAGTGTTCAATGAGTATAGAGTGTCAATTAAGAGAAACGACTCTGCAGATGGATGGTGGTGTTTGCATAACAATGTGAATGCACTTAATTGTACACATAAAAATGGTTAAAATGATAAATACGTTATGTGTAATTTACCACAATAGAAGAGTTCGACAAGTACCTTCACATTCTCTTTTTTTTTTTTTAATTCTATTTTGTCTTTCTTGGTAATTTTTTTTTAAATTTATTGGGGTGACAATTGTTAGTAAACTTACACAGATTTCAGGTGTACAATTCTGTATTACATCATCTATAAATCCCATTTGTGTGTTTGTTCACCACCCAGTCAGTTCTCCTTCCATCACCATATAATTGATCCCCTTTACCCTCATCTCCCACCCCCCACCAGCCTTACCCTCTGGTAACCACTGAAGTATTGTTTATGTCTATGAGTTTTTGTTTCTCATTTGTTTGTCTTGTTCTATTGTTGTTTTTGGTTTATATACCACATATGAGTGAAATCATATGGTTCTCTGCTTTTTCTGTCTGACTTATTTCGCTTAGCATCATACTCTCAAGATCCATCCATGTTGTCACAAATGTTCCTATATCATCTTTTCTTACCGCCGAATAGTATTCCATTGTGTACATATACCAGAACTTCTTTATCCATTCATCTATCGAAGGACACTTTGGTTGTTTCCATGTCTTGGCCACCGTAAACAAAGCTGCAATGAACAATGGAGCACACGTGTCTTTATGTATAAATGTTTTCAGATTTTTTGGGTAGATACCCAGGAGAGGGATTGCTGGGTCATGTGATAATTCCATTCATAATTTTTTGAGGAACCTCCACACTGCCTTCCATAATGGCTGCACCAGTCAGCATTCCCACCAACAGTGTATGAGGTTCCTTTTTTCTCCACAGGCTCTCCAACTCTTGTTACTATTTGTCTTGTTGATGATAGCCATTCTGACTGGGGTGAGGTGACATCTCATTGTGGTTTTTATTTTGCATTTCTCTGATGATTAGTGATGTTGAGCATTTTTTCATATGTCTATTTGCCATTTGTATGTCCTCTTTGCAGAAATGTCTCTTCAGGTCCTCTGCCCATTTTTCAATTGGGTTGTTTGTTTTTTTGTTGTTGAGTTTCATGAGTTCCTTGTATATTTTGGATATTAGCCGCTTATTGGAGGCACTGTTTGCAAAAATCTTCTCCCATTCAGTTGGTTGCCTCTTTATTTTGTCGATGGTTTCTTTTGCTGTGCAGAATCTTTTAAGTTTTATATAGTCCCATTCGTTTATTTTAGCTTTTACTTCCATTGCCTTTGGAGTCAAATTCATAAAATGGTCTTTGAACCCAAGGTCCATAAGTTTAGTACCTATGTTCTCTTCTATGCAGTTTATTGTGTCAGGTCTTATGCTTAAGTCTTTGATCCATTTTGAATTAATTTTGGTACATAGTGACAGACAGCAGTCCAGTTTCCAGACAGCAGTCCAGTTTCATTCTTTTGCACGTGGCTATCCAATTCTCCCAGCACCATTTATTGAAGAGGCTGTCTTTCCTCCATTGTATGTTTTTTGCTTCTTAGTCAAAAATTGTCTGTCCATATTTATGTGGTTTTATTTCTGGGTTCTCAATTCTATTCCATTGGTCTGTCTGTTTTTCTGCCAATACCATGCTGTTTTGATGATTGTAGCCCTGTAGTACAAGCTAAAGTCAGGGAGTGTGATACCTCCAGTATTGTTCTTTTTTCTTAAGATTGTTCTGGCTATTTGGGGTCTTTTGTGATTCCAAACAAATCTGATGATTTTTTGTTCTATTTCTTTAAAAAATGCCATTGGGATTTTGATGGGGATTGCATTAAATCTGTATATTGATTTGGGTAATATGGCCATTTTAACTATGCTTATTCTTCCAATCCCTGAGCACGAAATGTCTTTCCATTTCTTTGTGTCTTCTTCAATTTCTTTTAAAAATGTCTTATAGTTTTCAGCATATAGGTCTTTCACATCCTTGGTTAAGTTTATTCCTAGGGATTTTATTCTTTTTGCTGCAATTGCAAAAGGAATTGTTTTTTGCATTTCTTTTTCTCAGATTTCATTGTTAGTACATAGGAATACAATGGACTTTCGTACGTTGATTTTGTAGCCAGCAACTTTACTGTATTCGTTGATTGTTTTTAGTAGCTTTTTGGTGGGGTCTTTAGGGTTTTCTATATATAGCATCATGTCATCTGCAAAGAGTGATAATTTAACTTCTTCATTCCCAATTTGGTTGTCTTTTATTTCTTTCTCTTGCCTGATTGCTCTGGTAAGGACTTCCAACACTATGTTGAAAAGCAGAGGTGATAGGGGACAGCCCTGTCGTGTTCCTGAACGTAGAGCAAAGGGCTTCAGTTTTTCACCATTAATTATGAGATTAGCTGAGGGCTTGTCATATATGGCCTTTATTATGTTAAGGTATTTTCCTTCTATACCTATTTTATTAAGTGTTTTAATCATAAATGGATGTTGTATCTTGTCAAATGCTTTTTCTGCATTAATTGATATAATCATATGATTTTTATCCTTTGTTTATGTGATGTATCACATTGATGGATTTGCGGATGTTGAACTACCCTTGTGCCCCGGGGATGAACCCCACTTGGTCGTGATGAATAATCTTTTTAATGCATTGTTGTATTCGATTTGCTAAAATTTTGTTTAGGATTTTTGCATCTGTATTCATCAGAGATATTGGTCTGTAGTTTTCTTTTTTTGTGTTGTCCTTAACAGGTTTTGGTATCAGGGTAATGTTGGCCCCATAAAATGAGTTAGGGAGTACTGTCTCTTCTTCAATTTTTTGGAAGAGTTTGAGCAGGACTGGTATTAGATCCTCTTTGAAGTTTGGTAGAATGCACTAGTGAAGCCATCTGGTCCCGGACTTTTGCTTTTGGGAAAGTTTTGGATGGCTGATTCAATTTTGTTACTGGTGATCGGTAGGTAGATAGGTAGACAGGCCTGTTTAGATTTTCCAGTTCTTCATGGTTCAGCTTTGGAAGGCTATATGTTTCTAAGAATTGTCCATTTCTTCTAGGTTATTAAATTTGGTGACATAAAGCTGTGTCTCCATTGTTTCCTTGCCTTTTTGTTGTTATCTGTTAGTTCTGTGTGGTGGTATTCTATGATTTTTCCCCCTGTTTCTTCTTTTATTACAGTATGTATTTCAGTTCTGGATTTTTTTTGAGTGGTTACCCTTAAGTTTATGTAAAAGAAAGTTTGATATTTAGAGTATTCCATTTTCTTCAGCACGCTTACTTTCTCCATTCCCATATTCCGGTTCAGGCCTTTACTCTCCCCCTTTTTATGTTTCAGCTGCCACAAATTGTCCCTGTTGATGGTGGTCGAATAGCCTCCCTTAGTATTTCTTGTAGTGCAGGTTGTGTATTAGAAAATTCCCTCAGCTTCTGTATGTCTGGAAAGGTCTTTATTCCTCCTTCATATCTAAAGGATATCTTTGCTGGATATATTATTCTTGGCTCATGATTTCTCTTTCAATAGTTTGAATATTTGGTTCCACTCCCTCTTGGCTTGTAGAGTTTCTGCTGAAAAATCTGATGATAATCTAATGGGCTTTCCTTTGTAGGTTATGGTCTTCTTTTCCCTGGTTGCCTTGTGTATTCTTTCTTTGTCGTTGATTTTAGACAGCTTCAATACAATGTGCCTTGGAGAAGGCCTGTTGGGATTGAGGTAATTAGGTGTTCTATTTGCTTCTTGGATTCGAGGATCCAGTTCTGCCCACAAGTTTGGGAAGTTCTCATCAACAATTTGTTTGAATATATTCTCTGTTCCTTCTCTCTTTCTTCTCCTTCTGGTATGCCCATTCTTATATTGCTCTTTCTGAAGGAGTCCGAAAGTTCTTGTAGAGTTCTTTCATTTCTTTTAAGTCTCAAGTCTGTTTCTTCTTCCATCTGTGTAATTTCCAGGTTTCTATCTTCAATGTCACAGATTCTTTCCTCCATCTGGTCAACTCTACTACCTAAGCTGGTTATTTCATTCTTAATTTCTTCTATTGAGTTCTTAATCTCCAGAAATTCTATTTGGTTCTTTTTAAAAATTTCAATCTCTTTCATAAAATGCTCATGTTGTTCTTTGATTGTGTTTCTGAGTTCATTAAACTGCCTTTCTGTGCTTTCTTGCATCTCATTTTTTCAGAACTGCAATCTTGAATTCTCTGTCATTTAAGTCACATATTTCCATATCTTTAAGTGCCTTTTCTGGAGACTTTTCACTTTCTTTCTGAGCTGTCTTGTTGCCTTGGTTATTCATGGCAATGACTGATTTATTATTTCTCTTCCTAGACATCTACAGGAGTGGCTTCTGCAACAGGTTGCTAGGAAGAGGTCTTTCATTTGTTTTCCAGTACTTGTTGGTAGAATGTTTTATTTTCTCTCCGACTGCAGGCTTTTTTTTCTCTCTCACACGGTAGTGCTATGTTTTCTCTGCACTATTCCAGCTTCTCACACAATGGCGGGATTCCCTGGGTTACAGGCTTCTCCTCTGGGTCACAGGGCGCAGTGTCCGTGTGGGTATGCGGAGAGCTTTTGAAGTTCCAAAGCTCTTCCAGCTCCAGATACAGAGCCCGTGTTTCAGCAGTTCTGTTTACTCCTGCAGGGATCTGCCCAGATAGGTGTGGTCAGGGGCGGGGTGAGTTGTGAGAGGTGGCCCAGAGCAATGGCGGAAACCACCACCACAGCTGGTCCTGCTTCCACAGCTCCCTCTCCTTTGCTGGAACCAGATGGGCTGCGAATCTGTGTCTGCGTGGTCCACAGTTCTCAGAACAGCAAATATTCTGTTCTTTTGATCTACACTGCTACTGTTCCGCTTCTATCACCGGGCAGGTGGGGGCAGGGTGAGCTCTGGGAGGGTAGGGAAGGGACGGCTAGTCTCAGTGCCTAAGGCTTCCGTTCTCTGCTCAGCATTGAAGGCTTAAACCACCGTTTTCAGCCTTCTTCCCTCAGTCTTTTCTCCGAGGTCTCTACCGTGAACGTTGGCTTCAGCCGTGTTACATTCTGCCCCCTCAGCCCTGTGGGCCATAAGCGGAGCCCTAGCAGTCCGAGTTCTTCCCTCTCCCGCAGTTGCGGTAGTTCCGGGATGCAGCGAGCTCGGAGCACTGAGCTAGGTCTGCGTCCTGCGCTGGCGTGGCTCCGTCTCAGCACTTCTCCCTTCCCTCCTCTGTCGCTGGTGCGATTCGCCCACCTTTAGGTGAATTTAGTAGTGGGCCTCTTCGTCTTGCCTGTCTGCTGTGCAGGGAGTCCTTTGTGGAGTTATTGTTGTTTGATTAGTTGTAAATTCCAGGGGAGCTTTACAGAGGCTCACCTCACACCGCCATTTTGATGACGTCACTCCCACATTCTTAAATTAGTAAAATATATATTGTTTTGATAATCTGAACATTTTTATTTAATTTTTTAAAATGTTCAACGTGAAAGAGCAAAGTACTAATTTTTTTTTTCATTCATAAAAGAAAGATCAACCTCCTTTCACAGGAAGACTTCCAATATTTCAAATTGAGAGAATTCCAATTTATATAGTTGGGAGGAGGAGTGAAAGAAGAGAAGAAACTACAAAACAAAGCAAAACAAAACACACAAAAAAAAACCTTGTTTAGGTGTTTCTTCCTCCTTTTTAGTCTCCTCATCCTCTAAGCTGGGACTTCCCCGGGAAGAGTTGTCTTGTTGGCTAGAGTTTTTCAATAATACAGGATCGATTTGTGCTTTCAGGAGTGCAAGAGTCTCAGCCAACTCGTTTCGATTCCTAAACAAGGGAAAAAATAAGACAGAATAAAAATCTTTCTTCTGTTCTAAAGAGCTTTAGTATAATATGTACTAGAAATTAAATTAAAAATAAATAAAAACACATTAAGGACATCCAAATCATGGTGCAGTTAAAAGTAATTAACCTTCAATTTTAAAATTAAGTATTAGGAATGAATACATATTAAAATACACTATTCTTCAAAGAGAAATCTTAGACTCTTCTCCCTATTGATTAGAATGGCAATGCAAATCTCTTTGGCGGAAAAGAACAGTAGGAACAAATTAAATAAAAACCAAAGTTTGATAATTTTTTAAAGTACCATGCAATCTCTAAGGATCTTGAAGAAACATTTCTTTTTAACAAACTGATTCAAGTTTTTGATTCATTTGGGAATAATACTTTTCCACCTACAGAGAACGGAACATTTGATATTGTTATAAAGTTATGATCCAGGTCTTTCTGAGTAATTACGGCAAAAAAGTCAGCTCTATTAAAACATTCAAAAATCTAAGAATTTAGGTTACTGATGTTGTTATAGTTTACGACTACAGGAAGAGAATTCAATTTAAATTAAACATACAAGAAAATCCCAAATAAAAAAGATTCTAATCTATATATTCTCTATTTTTACTACCAAAACCAGAGGTGTGGTATGGTCAATGTAAATGCCTCTTACAAACAAAAAAACTGAGTTGGATATTTTTCCTGCTCAGATAAGCAATGTGTAACAGTGCAGATTAAAAAGGAAACCCTGGACTAAGAATTGGGAAACTCAGCTCCAGTTCTGCCACTAAATTAATTAATCAGAACCATGAGCTTCCCATCTGGGTTCTCAAAGCACTGTGTGCACACCTCTAAGTCTACATAATTAGTATTAAGATGAAATTGCTTGTTTTCTTAATCTGCATGACACATATGCCCTCTATCCTATCTCTTTCCACCTCCAGCCCAGCTAAACTCTACTGCTTGAGAGCAGGGATTGCTTTATTGCTTTATGAAGTAGGCTCAAAAAAAGAAAATTTAAAAAAATCAACAAATGTATAAAATCCATTCCTAAATTAGATGGCTATGGGCCCCTAAACGGGTCATACACCTTCACTAGTCCTCAGCTTCCTTATCTATAAAAGACTGAATTCTCTCCAATATTATTAAATTGGCCTCTTAAGGAAAATAATGAAATTGCCACTGATAGATATCTTTCAGAAATTAAAATGGCAACCATTTTGTCATTGTGTATGGGAATGAACACACAGGATTAAACAGATCATAAACCATCTGTATGAAATGAATAAACATGTTTATACATATTACAAATATCATATAAGCATACCCAATAAAATGAACAGTTTGGGATTTTAATTCTCTAGTAGTAGAAGGTCAGATTAGATGCTCTTCCCAGGTCCTGCCTCCATTTTACAAAAAGGAAAATTAAAAGCTAGAGACATTAAATAAATTTATTTTTGGTAAAGTTTCTATCTCCTGACTTCATTATACCAACCTGCTTCTAACCTAAGGCTCTCTCTACTTAATGTTATTACTTCTCATATTGCATTGAGAATTCCATATGTAATAAGTGTCTCAACCTATTTGTTATTTTTTGAGGCCATGCTGGGAACTGAAGAATGTATTGAAGTTTTTCAGTATACCTATTTTTAAAAGCTTCCAAACATCAGAAGCGAGCCAACATTGCTCAACAGTTCATGTCAATTATTTCCACTATAAACAACAAAAAAGGCTTTTAACCCAACTACTGTGTTAAAACTCAAGACTAATGTCGTCATTATTATATGAAAATAGAAAACTATCCATCTTTGGATTTTGCATAGTTTAATCTCACAATTATTTAGTGTGCTAAATAATTTTTTTAATCCTAAATTTGAACTAGTCAGAAGGAATTTCTGTAAATCACATATATTCAAATTATACCTATTTTTTGTTTTGTTTTGTTTTTTACCATTATCTTCAGGACCTTTTAGAGTAGACTATAGACTCTAACAGCAATTCAGTTGTTCTGCCCTCTCTCCTCCAGTGCTTGCTTTTCTCTAAAACATTTCTTCACTCAGGAGTATTAAGTCAAGCTACATCCCTCCAAAACACCATGCTCTTATCTTAGAATGTCAGGTGTTTGCACTTCTATTCTCCTAAACTGGAATGTGCTCCCCATACCCAACTCCAGTCCTTCTTTCAGAGACAAGCACGGAATGGATAAACAAATGTGGAATATTCTGATAAGGGACTTCTATTTACCCATTAAAAGGAATAAGTATTGATTCTTACTAAATACATGAACCTTGAAGACATTATGCTATCTGAAAGAAGCCAGACACAAAGGCCACATGTTGTATGATTCTATATATAAGAAATGTCTGGAATAGACAAATTATAGAAACAGAAGGTTGACTGGTGGCTGCCATGGGCTAGGGAAAGGAAGAATGGTGAGTAACTGCTAGTGTACAGGGTATGGGGTGCAGTGATTTCTTTGTGGGGTGAGGAAGATGTCCTGGGGTTAGATAGTGGTGATGGCTGCACAACTTTGTGAATATACTAAAAATCATTGAATTATATTTTTAAAATTAATGGTGGCTTGGACAAGAATATATTATAGCTATGAAGGTGATGCAGACCCATCAAATACTGGATACATTTTGCACAGAGAGCTGACTGTAGTTGCTGATAGAGTAGATGTGAAGTGAGAGAAAAACAAAAATCAAGGATATACCTCCAAGATTTTGGATCCAAGCAACTGAAAGGATATGGCTACTATTAACTGAGACGGGACAAACAGGTGAAGATGGAAAGGTCAGAAACTCAGTTTTTGGCAGACTGACCAATTTTGACTTAACAATTATTAACAAATTCTTAACTCTGGCATTTTCCTTATCTGTACCTGAAGTTAATCTAGATGTTGGTGAAATGGAGCATATCATCCTAATTATTATATTGTGCAATATAATTTTTCCCAAGCTTTCTTAAGGGTTATTTAGTTAGAGTTAGCGGTAGGGACTAAACTTTTTAGAGGCAACTGAGCTCATAGTCCAATTCAATAAAAAACAACACAGACAAAAACCAAGGCAAGCACACGCATCATCTTCTGCCAAGTATGGGCTAGGCCTCTGGTTCTTCCACAGCACACCGGGTGAGCTACATCACAGATCACGTTTATGACATTGTATTAGCATTTAGTATTTCCCCGCATCTTTCTCCCACAATATGGAGAGCTTCTTAAAGAATGGCTTCATGTCTTTGCACCTCCAGAGCACACAGCATACTGTGACTATAGCAAGTCTTTAGTAAAAATCTGTAATATATGGCACCAGGGTCCACCAGTAATATCCCACCTTTTTCATATAATTCCAAATTACTGAGTAGACAAAAAGGGAAGCTAACTGAGTGTGGGGCCAAGAAACTGAAAGAAGATGTTAATGAATAGGGTCAAAAGCAGTAGTATTAATAATGGAAGTTAACATTAGTGAGTGATTACTATGTTTCAGGCACTACAATAGTTTTCCATAAATTAGTTCATATAATTTCAGTATAACCTGATTAAATAGGTACTATTATTACCCCCATTTTAATACAGGAGGAAAGTGAGGATACACAGAGAGTAATTTGCCTAAGGTCACAGTTAGTACATAGTAAAGGCAGGATTGAATGACAGACAGTCTGACTTCAGAGACCACCCTCTCAATCACTTTGCTATATGAGTAGCATATGGCTCAGAAATGCTTTGAGAGTGTGTAAGTACATGAAGACTGTACACACTATTTAGGATTCAGCTTTTTAAAAATGTCAAACAATTACCAATTCTTAAAATATTTTTGAGGTATAATTTACATACTTTGAAATGAATAAATCTTAAGCATTCACTTCATCATGGCAAATGTATACAGCATGGAATCCACACCTCTATCAAGATAAGGAATATTACTATCACCAGAGAAAATTCCTTCCTGCCCTGGCCTACTCAATCCCTCTCTTCCACCAAAAGGAAACAAAGTTTTGATGATTGAAACCATGTATCAGTTTAGTTAATTCCAGAATTTATAACAAATGCAATAAACAATATATGTCCTTTTTGGCTTCTCTCATGCATCATAATACCTTTGAGACAAATACGTATAGTCGCATGCACCACAGGTCACTTCTTTTTATTGCTTAGCAGTAATCCGGGTATGAAAACTATTACGAATAAAGATGCTGTGAATATTATCACACAAAGCTTTTTGTAAATGTGTTTCTGTTTCTCTACGATAAATACCTAGGAGTGAAATTGTTAGGTAACAGTTTAACACTTGAAGAAACTGCCAAACTGCCTTCCAAAGTGGTCATACCTTATCACATTCCCACCAGCAAGGTGTAAGAGTTCCAGTTGGTCCACATTCTTGCTAACATTTGGTGTGTAAGTCATTTTTATTTTAGTCATTCTAGCGGAGGTAAAGTGATATTTTGAAGGGGAGCTGAAAATGCCACCCCAGAATGTGCCATTTTAGCTTATTTATTATTTTAACTTAAAATTGAGAAACAGATGACACAAGAATATTCTCACAGTCCTTTGTCCCCCAAAAGGAGAAATAAATCTCTCATGTGAAGATATCCTACCTACTCCAAGAAAGATATCCTTGCCATCAGAGAGAGGGAATTCAAGGCTGGGAAGACTGTATCAACAAGCCTTGTTACTTCCTCAATAATTTACTACTGCAAGCCCAAACTTCTTTGTCTTGTCAATTATTCACAAATGCATCCGTTCTTTGTCTAAAAGGTATAAAAGCTACTTACTTTGGTCACTTCTTTGAGCCTCACATCTTATCTTTGGGATTCCCATATGTACAAAAGTAAATTTATTTTTTTTCCTCTTGTTAATCTGTATTATGTCAATTCCATTATTAGACTAGCTAAAGAACCTAGAACCTAGCAGGAAGAAGGGAAATGTTTTCTTCCTCTACAATCTCATTATGGTTTAAAACGAGAATTTTCTGATCAATAATGATCACTTTTTCATGTAAACGATCATATGTACATATTTTTATAAAGTAACCGTTCAACATTCTGCATAAAACTTTATCTTCCTTAGCAGACTGAACATAAAAGCACTTTCAGGACACCCTCTCTGATTTTCAAGAATCGCCTAATGCAGTCTGGTCTAAGATTTGTTAAAATTCTCTCATCATTAATAACCAAATTCTATCACTTTGTGGTGTTAACGTTTTGCTTATTTTTTTCATTCCTAAGTAAATTCTCAACATATCCCCTGATGTAAATTAATAAGCACTTATAAAACGTTATTTGATCAGATGTAAAAAGTATTTTTCTGTACTTTCATCCTCTCATTGAAGACTAAAGAAGAGACAAAATAACTGTAATAAATACTAGTCTTCCATAGCCATACTGTTTTGAATGTTAATGGAAACAATTGGGACACTGGCTAGAACTTAAACATTTATATTTCTGAAACCTATTATAAACACTTGGTTAAATCATACAAAACTTCCACTTTTGAAGGTTAAAATGTTGTCAATTTCACATGGTTCAATGAAATTTAACTACTTTTAGTCTTTTGTAAGTAACTTACTAAATCTTGTTTAAACTTAAAATATAATTATATATATTGGTTAACTACTTCCTATCTATCTACTTCATAAATATTTATATTATGAATTTTATAACAGACATGGTAATTGCTATTTAATAGAAGTTTTAAGAATATGGCGGTGTTACAGCATGAAATTTTTTAAAAAGACTGTTTTAGAGCAGTTTTATGTTCACAGCACAATGGAGAAGGTACAAAGATTTCCCATATACTCCCATTACAGAAGTAGGAACGCAATATAAATGTATTAATTTAATCGAATCAGGAAATGATAGTGTGACAATCAGGTGTTCAGAATTTGGCTTTAATTACCTGACATCAGAGTCAATAAACCCAATGATTTCTTAAAAGTCACAAATAATACTATGTAGCTGGGAAAAACAGCCTGCTTGGTACATTTGCAGATAGGAATTCACATGTTCATAGACATTCTTCAAAAAGGCTAAAAGTAACCTGGCACCAGTTCTCTAAAGAAATCTGTGATTATTAACATGAGAAAACTGTGTTCAGGCATTCTGTGTAAGCATTTGCATCTGAACAACTGCCACATCCACCATTTTATCTTTATCATAAACAGATTTTTGTACATGGAAGATTTTTAAAAAGGCAGAAGTACGGGGAATAAAACCTGGAAAAATTATCAAGGATGAGATGAGGTGAAAGATACATCAATGGAATTTTGCCCTTTCCTCTTTCTGATCAATGCTCTTTCTCTCATATCATGCATTAGAGTATATACTTAAAATGGTGTACATTGGAAGTTGTTTTAGGCCACATATGACCAATGAATAATAATCACAATTATTCTTCTGTCATGCTTTCTTCATCTACAAAGTAGGAGAGAGTGTCTTTTAAACAACTATTTCGATATAGGAAATAGAAGTGTGTTAAAACATAATGACCAGAACCGCCTCGATGCATGTATTCAGAAGGAGAGGTGATGAGTAAATTTTATTTCAGGACTACTTTGTTTATCTCCATTTAGTAAACTAACTACATGGAGAACGATATTGTAGTATGAAAATTCCCCATGAGCTCATTCAATTCACATCTATTCTTAGGGAATAAAAGTTGAGCTTCCCTGACCCAAATATTCTAAATTTCTATGGATTACCTCTTCAAAATTAGTAAATAATCAGTAACAAAAATCTGCTAAAATTCAAAACAAGCAAAAACAGATGAGTTAAAGACAAAGTAGTTTTTCACAAGCCAATGGTTATATATCTATTAGTTTTCCCTACTTTAGTTGTAGATTCTCTGACATTTTCAAAATTAATATAAACTGGGTATTAATGAAACAGATTCTACATAATTAAGTTACAGAAACAGATTAGAGACACAAAGATTCTGAATAATGGTCCCAGTGTCATTTATTAATTGAAAAAAACAAAAGACTTGTTATTTCAAGGTTTTACGTTAAACGTTTACATTGAAATATATTTGTTGATACAAATAAGAAATCAAGATTTTTAAAAATGGACTATGGCAAAACAGCACAATATTTCTCAGATTTCTTCAGAACCCCAGTAAGGAAATGTACACGTAGTAGAAATCAAAAATATACTAAAGCATTAAGATGAACTGGATAAATTCAAATAATTAGGAATAAGTAGATAATCCTAACAGAAAACTATAGCTAAATAAGAACCACACAACACTTTACTTGTATTTTTGTGTAACAATGGGGTTTTTGGTGCATATTATCAATGCGTTATCCTTCATCAGATTCTGGCTTCCTTAAGTACAAGGTATGTGTCCTGATACGGACCACACTACTAAATATATTTATTTATTTGACAAATAATGAATTAAGTGCCTACTATGGGTATTGTGCTGGACATAAGGCTCAACCCCACAAAAAAAGGACCATACCAGACTCAGAGACTATATTCTAGTAGAGAACAGATCAAAGTAAGGAACAAACAAATAAATGTAAAAAGTTTCCAAGAAAAGATACCTGACAATGCATTTCCATGAAGATCCATCTTGATCGTCTTGTTCTTCTATGTACATTCTGACATTGTGATCTTGATCCAACTGGTACCAGTACATGAGGCCATCTTTGTCTCGGCCAATGGGCTGGAGACGCATGGTATCAGCATCTTCCTCATTGATAATATTCTTGAATTTGAGATTGTCATCAAACTGACACTCGCAGAGGTACTGGAAAATAGTCATAACATGGCTTGAAATACTCCACATAAATGTTTCTCCATTACAGTAAACGTGATATGTTCAACCATATAACTGACTCAGGGACAGAAGCAGAAAGAACACATGTAGTTTATTCATCTTTCACCATCTTCTCCCCACATCTGTATAACCTGCTTAGAGGAACCAATTTAAAAGACAAATTTTAACATTTTATATTAGTATTATATAAATTTACAGGTTTAAAGCAACCAATGACGGAAAAATCAAGTTATACATCAAAAGCACTGAGTGTGTTTGCAATAAAGTCTCCCAAATTGTCTCATGGTATGAAATTTTCAATGATTTTTTTTCTCTCTTAAAGCTTTTAGATGAATATTATTCTCGAAATGGCTGTTTTTGAAAGCCTGAGACATATGCATTTTCAAGGAAGGGAAGTCTCGTGGATAGCTGCCTCTGCAGAATTATCTTAATAAAAAGATATTCACGTGACTTATTTGAAGGACCTAACTTTTCGTTATACATTTCTGTATATGATTAGGGTATTAAGTCAGGTTTCTTCCCTGAGCCTCTTTGCCCAGGCAGATAATACATGAAGTTCCTATGAAAGCCTCTTTGCCAGTTATCTAGCCAAGTAGTCTCTCTTCTGTGAAGAGTATTTTTTCCTTCATTATGCTGCCACCTTGCTAATAATTAGGGTCAACACTGTGAAATGGGTAGGAAGAGAAAGAGAAATTCAAGGTTGAAAATAAATCCACTTTGAGAAGACCTATTTTAATCCAGTAGGTTGGTTACGTGAGAGTTTATGCACACAATAGCATGCCCCTATCATCTGGAAAACTATCAAATTACTAATTCAGTAAATCAGTAAAAGATTAACCACAGTTTATAGTATGTGCTAACAATGACTGCGAAAGCTGAAAATAATGAATAACACCAATTTGGGCCAACTGCTTGCCCATTCTACAACAGTCCCTACAAGCACAGATCATTAAAGCTAGATATACTTCTGTACTGAAAAACAATCAACAGTCATTTAAAGAATAGAGTGTTTGGGCCGGCCCAGTGGCTCAGACGGTTAGAGCTCCATGCTCCTAACTCCGAAGGCTGCCGGTTCGATTCCCACATGGGCCAGTGGGCTCTCAACCACAAGGTTGCCAGTTCAATTCCTCAAGTCCCGCAAGGGATGGTGGGCTCTGCCCCCTGCAACTAATATTGAACATGGCACCTTGAGCTGAGCTGCCTCCCGGATGGCTCAGTTGTTGGTTGGAGCATGGGCTCTCAACCACAAGGTTGCCAGTTCAGTTCCTCAACTCCGGCAAGGGATGGTGGGCTGCGCCCCCTGCAACTAGCAACGGCAACTGGACCTGGAGCTGAGCTGCGCCCTCCACAACTAAGACTGAAAGGACAACAACTTGACTTGGAAAAAAGTCCTGGAAGTACACACTGTTCCCCAATGAAGTCCTGTTCCCCTTCCCCAATAAAATCTTTAAAAAAAAAAAAAAAAAAAAAAAAAAATAAAGAATAGAGTGTTTTTGTCAACAAAAAAATATGAGAAAATCTATTGTCCTTTTCCAGAAACAATAAAAATGTCTACTTTCCAGTTATTTTCTAATTCAACCAGGAGTCAAAAGTAAATTTTTAAATTAAAATAATTTTAACAAATAATAAATTTATTACCTTTAGGAGTGCTAGTTTGCATTCAACACTCATTTCAAGATAGCCTTTCTTCTCCATTTCCCATGCCCAGGTGCTATTAAATTCTTGGCATATCTGTCAGAGAAAGTTAATATCTTAATACATAAAAGTAAGTTTTATTTACATAGGTAGTTTTGTTGTTTAATTATGTTAACTGTTCTTGATAATGTACAAAGGAAAAAGTTTATACCAAACACAGTCCAATCCAATTCTACCCTAAAATACATACTAGTTAAATACACCAGACATGTTTGCTACTGACTGATGACTGAATTTAGGGTAAACACTGATCTCTGCAGCTCTGTCCTCTGCTCAAGAATTTTATACACTCTTTTTTGAAACATTTTCCTAAATGCAATAATTATCTGACTGTGTCTCTCAAAATGGCCTGGAAGTTCCCGGAGGGCAAACACAAGTTTATTCATTTCTATGCCTAGAAGTAGACTCAAAAAACATGCCAAAGTGTAGGCATATTTTTATTTTTTATTTTTTTAGAACAATAAATACCTTTATTACATGGGCTAAGCCAGGAGGGAGAAGGATTTATTTGCCTTTCCGGGCTGTGATCTTCCTCATTAGAAGAACTCCAGCTCCTTGCCCTCTTGCACACGGCCATCTGCTCGGCCATACTGGCCTGGGTAGGCATATTTTTAATCAAGCCACTCTCCAACTCAAAGTTCTTCTATTTATGGGTAAAGATTCCATTGCTTGGCATTTGAGACTTTCTATAATGTGGCATTAACTTAAATTTCTAGGCCTCTCTCCATATACAAGCATTTCAGGCAAACCAGATCCACTTAAGCTGAGGAAAGAAGATTTGGATAACCACTCTACTTAATGATAGGGACTCATCCAGAAAAATGCCATGGGTTCCATGACTTCCGTGAGCCCGTTTCTTCAGCAATGAAAGGGGAGCAACAATAACAATGATCTTAAAGGTTATGAAATAGACACGAAAAATGATATTAAGTACCTAACAACTTCAATAAAATTTGTCTTTATTGCTTTTAACTAGTGCCTGGCTTTGTTTATCTTTGACAGGGGGATTCCTTGTATATCATTTAGATAGAAATTTTTATTTTGCAATTGAGAAACATGAAGTTTAGAGAGATTCATTTATCCAGTGATTCCACAAGCATTTACTACCTACTCCATGGCGGAACTAGTCAAAGAGCTGGGATACTGTGGTGAAGATAGACAGACAACCTGCCATCACGGAGCTGACATTCTAGGAGATATTCAAACAGGTAAAAATAAGAAAATTTCAAGTAGAGACAAATGCTATGTTGAAAATAAAATAATGTGATAGTTTTGAGTACTACTCTGGATTGATTGGCTGCTCAAGGAAGGCCTCATTAAAAAGTTGACATTTGACACAAGTTGAGACATAAAATAGAAATCAGCCACAAGAAGACCTGGAGCAATAATGTTTCAAGCAGAAGAAACAAGCTAGCACAAAGGCCTTAAGGTTCGAAGTATCAGAAAAACAGAGAAAAGATCAGAGTAAATGAAGGAGAATAAGGGGAAAAGTAGCAGAAGATAAGGTTAAAGAGGTAACCGAGGCCCAAATTACATAGGCCAGGGCAAGGAATTAAGATTTTATATCAAATATGATGGGAGGCCAATGAAGGGGTTTAAATGGGGGAATTGATGATTTATGTTTCAAAAATGGCCAGGGTGGAAAATGGGTTGCAGACGGGAAAGAAGGGAAGCTAAGAAACCAATCTGAAGGCAAGAGACGAAGACACATTATGTGGAATAGTGGGAACAGGAAGAAGTAGACAGCTGTATTTTGGAGGCACAATCATCAGGGCTTTTGACAGAACAGATGTGGAGGGTGACAGGAAAGAAAAACCAAAGGTGACATCTAGATTCCTTGGCTTAAACAAATGGAAGGATTAAAGTGCTTTTAACTAAGGGATTAAGGGAATACCTGACAGAAGGGAGCTAACAAGAGATCTGTTTTATATCTAATGACCTTGAGGTAGATATTAGACATCTAAGAAACATGTTGCTCAAAGTCACTAGGCTGACACTCGAAGATTATGACGCCTGGTTCAGAGATCTTACCATTGGATCATACAGACTTTACTCAAACCTTATCAAAACTGACTTAAGAAGAACTTTATGGCTGAGCTCCGAGAAGTCAAGGGCTGTGCCTACTCATCTTCGTATCCCTCGCTTGTGACAAAATATGAGACACGGAGCAAATACAAAACAAGTACCTGACGAATAATGGAGAGACATTTAAAAATAGTGCTTTTACCTAACTTTAAAGAACTCTTTTTAGTTAACCGCCAATAATTGCTATAGCAAACACAACACATCCTAAAGAACACTGTAAATTCTTATTAGAATAACAGCTAATATTTATTGCATGTTTATTATGTGCCAATTACTGTTCTAACTGCTTTACAATATTAACTTAATCAATTCTCATAAGTCTTAGATGGGCGTACTGTTATCCTCAGGAAGGTATGTGCTTTAGCCAAGGAAGGAGAGAAGTAAGAACTACTATATCTCTAATCATTTGTGGTGAAATCAATATGTATTTAAGACACCAGTCAGGTCTGTTATCACCAACTGAGCTGTGGGCAAAGGCTAGTCTGAGGATTATAAATCATCTAGCTCCATTATTTTACACTCAAATTACATCTTACCAAGTCTCCCTGACGTACTATTTAAACATGTCCAGCTGTTTTGTATATAATATTCTTTCAGAAGGACAAAAATACAGAGGAGAGAAAATCTAATTCAGCCAATAGATGAAGGGAGACTAAAGAAGGGTTTATACAAGTAATGACATTTATGCGAGGACCTGAAGGATGAATGAGGTTTTACCAGACAAGGAGTTAAAGAGCATTTCAGGAAGAAAAAAACAAAATATGCAAAGCAATGGGGATGTGAATGATGATGGTATGTTCTGTCAATGCGACTAGAAGAGCTGTTTATGCTGAACCGTAAAGCCCTAGATCATGAGCGCTTGGGGTTGGGAGCGGGCAGAAAAGGTCATGAAGGTAGGTCATGGTTTGTAAATAAGGGGACTCGACACGCATTTGGAAGTACTGATGGAAAATAGTTTTGTTGCACTGGGCAAGGCAGACAGAAGGATGGAGTCTGAGGTCAAGGAGACCAGCTAAAGCCTGTTTTGCAACAACTCAAGAGAAAGGTGATGAAGCCTGAGCTACGCTTGGCAGAGGATACTCAAGAGAAGGCATATTCAGATTGCCAGTGCATTTATCTTACAAAAGCTGTAACAAGTTTTATGTTTAATATACAGTTTTAATATTCATGATAAAACTTTCACATAAATTGTTTCATTTGAGATGGGTATCCTGTAAAACGACAAGACTTTTGAAAGCAAAAGAAAGTCTGATTCATCTTTCTATTTCTTACAGTACCTAGCAAACAGAGGGCCTTGCTGATAGTGGACACTCAATAAATATTTACTGTATCAACGTTCGCTGGTATAACTACTAAGATAATTTACTGTTATGATGGGATACCTGAGAACACTGCCTATCAGAATGCATTAAGAGTTATATAGAGGGGTGGCCGGATGGCTCAGGTGGTTAGAACACAAGCTATGAGCAACAGGGTTGCCGGTTCGATTCCCACATGGGCCAGTGAGCTGTGCCCTCCACAACTAGATTGAAGACAATGAGCTGCCACTGAGCTGTCAAGGGGCCGCCGGATGGTTCAGCTGGTTAGAGCACGAGCTCTTAACAACAAGGTTGCCGGTTGGACTCCTGCATGGGATGGTGGGCTGCGCCCCCTGCAACTAGATTGAAAATGGCGACTGGACTTGGAGCTGAGGGGTCCTGGGAAAAATACTGTTCCCCAATCAAGTCCTGGAAATACACATTGTTCCCTTTCCCCAATTAAAAAATCTTTAAAAAGAAAGTTATATAGAAAGGTTGTTTCTTTAATTCCTTAAAAACTATATACAGGAAATATTTCAATGGCAAGTTTTCTCAAGTGACATGGTTTTGGAAATCAAAAGAACACCAAAACCCCACCAACTGACCAGGGCAAACGCATGCATTAATTAATGTTCATTCCACAACATTTCATTAGGAATTTACTGTGTGCCAGACATTGTACATGACACCAGGATAAATAAGATTCTATTAACTCCTGCTATAGGAGCTCAGGATAACTACTAATTTACTATTATGATGGGATATCTGAGAACACTGCCTATCAGAACGCATTAAGAGTTATATAGAAAGTGGGACAGGCAGCTGTAATCTCAGTTAACCTATAAATTAGGCACATTTACACATGTGAAAAATTTGTGAAGCTATTCTCAAAAGTAGCCTCTTCTGAAGTCTTAGTCAAGGACAAAGTGCCCTGAAAGTAACTCACATAAGTAAGTCTAGGAAGAAAAATAAAATCTCTATCATACATAGCTATTTTATATTTATAGGTAAAATTAACCATATACATAAAATGGAAAGAATATGATTGGTAAGTCCCTCTTTCCAAGTAATCTGCTCTTTATTAGTCACCTAGATATAAAGGGCAATAAGGCTTTAGCATCAAATAAACTGAGAGTCAAATCGTGGCTCTCCCTATCAGCAGTGTGATCTTGTGGAGTCAATTATCTCTCTGAATTTCAGGATCTTCATCTGTAAAATGGAGGTTTTGCTGCTAGTAAAAGAGACGAGATAAAGAAGATACCTATCAGATACTCACTATATATAGCTCCCTTATTTATATGAAAAACTGAAAATGGTTCTAGGAAATCACCATAAGAACCAAATGGAACACAAATAGAAATGGAAAGAATTAAGAGCTGGTAGGAAGTAAATCAGTGTTGTTCCAACTGTACATAAGCATTGTTTCATGACACTTTTCAGATACACACACACACACACACACACACACTCACACACGTCTAAGATTTAAATAGTCATTGGTGGTTGATTTAATTTCCTACTTTGATTTTCTGGGTAATTAACCCTACGTCATACTAAATGGCTTCCCTTGTCATGCTCTGTATCCAGTACTATAGTGAATATCTATATCTTGAAGCTAAGATTACTGCTAGATTTAGAAAAAATTTCCCCGTTGTATTTTCTAAAATTTTATTGTAGAAACATGCATATAATAAAAAAAATTTTGCCACTTTAACTATTAAGTGTACAATTCAGTGACATTAATTACATTCACAATGTTGTATAACCATTACCACTTTTTATTTCCAAAACTTTTTTTATCACCCAAACAGAAACTCTAACTAGTAAGCAATAGTAACTCCCCATCCTCCTCCCACCCCGCAGCACCTGGTAACCTCTAACCTACTTTTCTATGAATTTGCCTGTTACAGACAGTTCATATAACTGAATCATCTAATATTAGTTCTTTTTGTGTCTGGCTTCTTTCATTTAGCATAATGTTTTCAAGGTTTATCCATGCGATAGCACATATAAGAACTTCATTCCTTACATGTGCTATATTTTTTAGGGATGAAAAATATTCCATTGTATGAATACACCACATTTTGTTTATCCATCCATCTGTTGATGGATACTTGGGTAGTTTCAACCTTTTGGCTATTATGAATTATGTTGAAATAGACATTGGAATACAAGATATCTGTTTCCTATTCTTTTGAATATATACGAAGAAGTGAAACTGTTAGGTCATATGGTAATTCTATGTTTAGCTTTTTCAGAAACTTTTCCACAGCAGCTGTACCATTTTGCATTTCCATCAGGAACGTATGAGGCTTTCAATAACTCTAGAACTTCACCAACACTTATTATTTTCCTTTTTTAAAAAAGAAATAGCTGTCCTATTAAGTATAAAGTGTTATCTTGCTGTAGTTTTTGATTTGCATTTCCCCAATGACAACTGATGTTGAGCATTTTTTCATGTGCTAATTTATTAAACTTCGTATATTGTTGGAGAAATGTCTACTCACAACTTTTGCTCCTTTTAAAATTGGGTTGTTTATTAAATTGGGTTGTTAAGTTTTAGGAGTGTCTTATGCATTCTGGATTTTACATTTTTATCAGTCATATGACTTGCAAATATTTTCTCCCATTCTGCAGGTTGTCATTTCACTTGCTTTATAATGTCCTTTGATGCACAAAAGTTTTTAATTTTGATAAAGTTCAATTTATCTAATTTTTTCTCTTGTTGCTCATGCTTTTGATGGCATATCTAAGAATCGATTGCCAAATCCAAGGTCATGAAGATTTATCCCTATGTTTTATTCTAACATATTTATGGTTTTAGAACATTTATTTAGGTTGTTGATCCATTTTAAGTTAATTTTTGCAGATGGTATGAGGTCAAGTGTCTGCTTCACTTTGCAAGTTGTTAAATTTCACACTATAGGCAATAGTCAAAAGAAGTTTTAAAAATAAGACAGCAAGTACTCAATAAATCTTATATACGCCATCCTTTCCTCATTTTCAGTTCAGACAACAATTAAGACATGTACACATCATCAACATCATAATATTTTTCAAATGGTTCCTAAAGTTTTTATACTTAGGAAATTTCAGGAGATTCTATTTTTACTTTCCAAGCTTATCGGCTTAGCTAAAGCAATGAGAAATAACTTGAAATTGCTGTTTTTATGTAACTTCTTTCAAAACACACTCAAAGCAGTTATAGGTATGTTTACTAGGTAAATAACTGTGGCTATGAAGGAGCAGTACTTCTGAGTATATAACTGAGAGGTCATGACAAGTACAAGTGTACACACTGGGAAAAAAGCTCTGGGGGGAGAAGCCGAACCTGAAGTCTACTCGAGGACACTTTTGCCACAGGAGGTTTCCCAGCCATAATTAAGGAATTACTGCTTATTTCTCCATAGACAAGCCTTCAGGTGTATTATTATAAAAAAACATTCCTTGGACCACCTGAAGTCACATAAGACTTCAGTAAAAAACTAAAGAAAATGCAATCCAATATTTCTATATCCACCATATAAGTAATTTGGCCCAAGTTGCTGTCAATTTCCAAACGAATGCCAACCACAGAAAAAAAAGAGTTCCCTAAAACTGCTCTGCTGTTTCTCTGATAATTTATCATTAATATTTAAACATTTGCTAGGTTCGAACTACTTGACAGGCACTCTGCTAAAGAGAAAACAGAGGGTCAAAGAAGTTAAGTAACTAAATTAAACTTATACACCTAGTAATTAGCAGAGTTCAGGTTTTCCCGTTACAAATCCAGTGCTCTTTCTACACCACCACATGCAATTCATTTATGATGGTAAATTATGGTTGCTCACATATTACCACAGAGTAAAATGGTACTCTTTAAGGAACATTTTACAAAGTTAAAATTAAGTGAAAATGCTTTCTAACATAGAAAGTATTAACTATTCATTCTGTAGCATTAGACAAACCTGTGGTTCAATCCTTGCTTCAGTATCTACTATCTGTGTCACTTTGGGAGTTACTTAATTCTCCATGATCTGGGTTGTGTTATGAATTAAATGATAATGTATGTAAAATAGCATAGTACCTTGTATATAGTAAGCTCTCAAATATTAGTCCTTATCATTATTAAGTTTTAGAGAAATAAAAACCTTCATAAATTGCTGATGGGAATGTAAAATGGTACAACAGCTATGGAAAACAGTCTGGTAGTTCCTCAAAAAATTGAACATAAAATTATCATATGACCCAGTGATTACATTCCTAGGTACATACAAAAATGAAAATCCATGGTCTCAAAAAAACTTGTACACTAATGTTCATAGCAGCATTATTCCTAATAGCCAAAAAGTGACATAAATTCAAAGGATCATCAACTGATGATGGGATAAATAAAATGTGATATATAATCCATTCAATGAAATAGCATTTGGCACTAAAAAAAGAACAAAATACTCATACATTATACAAAAACCCTGAAATCATTAGGCTAAGAAGTCCAACATAAAAGGCCACATATTTTATGATTCCATATATAAGAAACATCCCAAGTAGGCAAATCCATAGAAACAGGAAGTAGATTAGTGGTAGCCAGGGGAATGGAGAGGGGAGTTATGATTGAGACTGACTGCTAATGGGTCAGAGTTTCTTTTGGGGTAATAGAATATTCTGGAATTAGAGATCATGGTTGTACAACATAGTGACTATACTAAAAATCAGTGAATATACTTTAATATGGCAAATTTCATATTACATGAATTACATCAACAAAAAATAAAAATACAAATTAATTTATTAACAAAGCAAACAAAAATTAAAGATAACCTTAATTTACTTTTGAAAAATAAATACAGCAGTAGAAAAATACCTAAACCTTGTCAAAATATGACCAAAATATGGTAAGTGACAAAAGACGGCCCTTATGACTTCTTAAGGAGTAAAAGCAACGGGTCTTTTTGAAATGGCCACTTAAGTTAAGGCCATCTATTGCCAAACTTATTCACTTTAAAAGATTGCTAAACGTGTTACTAGAGAGCAAGGGACAGAGATTACCTCCACCTTTACTTTTGAGGTACAAATAAATGATGACATTTTCCAAAGAGGGGTACAGAAACACCCCAGAAGAGACACATTAGGTTATTTTCTACTGAATGTCATTATCCCTCTAGTATTGAACCCCGGAAAACACTCTGCTTATTCTAAGAAGCGTATTTGTTTTCATATTTTAACATTTCTTGAAATCAAGAGCATTTTAAAATCAATGATTACATTCAATGTGATAGTAATTTTTTCTTTGAAAAACTGTATCTTAATAATTGTGGCATGTGGTGAAGAAATCACACAAAGAAAAACAGTGATAATAAATTACCATCTGTCTCAGAAATTATTCTGAGGTGAAAGAAAATCAACCATGATTTCCTTTAAAGGATAATTTATTAAAAATTGGCTTTCCCATTACTTTTCAAGGCCTTTATATGGATGTCTTTGTGTAGGAGTCAGGGCAGTAGAAATGTAGAGGCACAAGTACTAACCTTGTTAAGAGCAGATATCTGTTTATTAACATGGTGGTATATTCATTATCTATGGCTAAGGTGTCCGAAACTGCTCATGGTGGTATCTAAAATCATTAACAACCACAACAAATAGAGGAGTTTCATGGCAATATGAGAGTTCATTGGCAGAGAAATTTCTTTGTGACTCCTCACCAAATAAAAGGATTGTGAAGCTCGATAAGGTCAAGGCCTATCTGACTAGGCAAGAGGTTAGCGTGTCCTAGCACAGCTGCTAGTTGAAATTCCACTCACTGGGTTTCTTCACTTTTAGGAGGGTAATTCCACCTTAAAAGTAGAGCATCACCAGCTAGTTTTTCGGGTTCCTTTACACTCTGGATGATATTGGAGAATATATGTTGCCAAGTGCAGGATATAGCACAACAATAAATGCCCTTAGCTGAGTTGCGAGACACCTCTTTCCCTCTCTAATCAGTTACCAGGACTTATTGATTCTACCTTTCAGATAACTCTCACATCTATCCTCTCCTTTCCATCCTATCACCAAAACCGAAATTGAGGTCTCTTCATTGCCCAGTTGGATTATCACAATAATCTCGTTTTCAAATAACTCCTAGGCTGCCACTCATTGCCATTCCCTCTAGGCATTTTATATTACTGTGATGCTAAGCTACTGGTAATTTCCTATCAAATGTCTACTCATTCTATAGGTCTTATTTCAACTGTTTAAGGGAGACACTACCTAGAGATGACAAACATGCCAATGCTAACTGACTGTGGTAGCAGTGCAGCCTGCGATGTCTAGGCTTAGCAGTTAAAGCTCATACTGGTAACGTCTGCAGTGAGCCAAGGAACAAGGTCTAACAGATACCAGATATTAGCTCACTAAATTATATATACTTCACTGACTTCAAAAGGAAAACAAATAGCTTTCTGTAATACATACATACAATGGTACCACAAAGAGAAAGATAAAAGATCAAGAGCCATGTTAACAGGGAAAAGTAAAAATTCTATCAGAAAACCAGCTAATGTAGCTAATGAGTACAACTAAGAAGTAAATATAGAATTAAGCTTATTAGCAGCCAAGTGAAAGGAAACTGAAATTGTCTAAATGATTAACTCATGTAATATCAATTCATAAAAGATGGAAAAAAGCATTCAAAATGCTTACAATCTATAAGTAAGGCAAATGTAAGGGGCAATTATTAGTGATATTTTGAAGCACTGGACTCATAAAGTCCTGGCTTGAATGCTGGCTCTGCCATTTCTAGCAACGTAAGCCTGGCCAGGTTATTTAGTTTCTCAAAATAAATTTCCTTGTGCATACAGTGAGGATAATATCTATTTCAAAGGTGAGCCATATACGGAAAGTATTAAAACACAGTGCCTGCTACATACTGAACATTTAATATAAAAACTATATGACAGTTTCTTTGATGGACTTTCACATAAATCCATGAAGGAACATCTTCCCGGGAGAAGGCCTCAAGGAGAAAGTAATACTTGAGCTGAGATCTAAAGGATAAATAAGTCTGCCAGGAAAACAAGCTGGTGGGAAGGCATTTCAGGCAGAAGATACAGTACATGCAAAAACTCTGAGGAATGAAAAAGACGGTATGTTCTGTGAATGACACAGAATATACTCGTAAGTCATTAGATGCGGCTGAAGAACAGTGGCTAAACCATTACGAGCACTGAATGCTATGACAGAGTTTAGATTAAGTGAAAGGGAACCACTAAATAATTCTGAAAGTGACATGATAGTTACTGTTAAAACTTTGTGTTTAAAAGGTCATTCTTGTCGCAGTGAGCACAAGGTAGTAGAAGAATACAAGACTAAACGCTGTAAGATCAATTAGAAGGAGAAGGTTCAGGAGACAGATGATAAAGGTCTGTGGTGTGATAGCTTCTATTAACTAAATTACCTTAATAGTATCTTTTATTAGGTTGGTGCAAAAGTAATCGCCGTTTAAAAGGTTAAAAACAATTGCAAAAACCGCAATTACTTTTGCACCAACCTAACATATACCTTACAAATTAGGTAATAATGTAAGCTTCAACAGTATCTTTAATATTATATTAGCCTCAATAATACTTTTACCCTTGGCGCCAACGTCAGCTGCTATTTCGAATGCATTTCTTACAGTACTTCATTAAATTCTCACAATGCTGCAAGATAAATGTTAGTTTCTCTGATAAGATTGCATTTTCTCAGTTTTACACATGAATCAATCAACTTGGGTTTAGACAAGTGAGATAAAGTTTCCTGAGATCAAGAGTGCAAAGGAGCCAAGAATGAAGCCCAAATTTTTTAACACCAAAATTCTAACTCTTTCCAGCTAACCTGTCTCATTTAATACCAATAAGTAAATCTGTCTAATGCATTAGGTTTGATTTAGAGTAAATAATTAAATGCACTAATGTGAGAATTTCATGATTCTATCTATGGTTTTTACAGGAAAAGAGCATATTTTGATGAAAATGACATGGCAAAAATACTTTTCCAAAGAATTTTTGAAAACTGAAAATCATTGGTGAGTTTTCTTATCAAATTACAAATCTCTCATTAATAGAATAAATCTCTATTAGTTTTCTATTGCTGTGTAATAAATACCACACATTCAGCATCTTAAAATAACACCCTCCTTGGTCATACAGATGGCCAATAGACATATGAAAAGATGCTCAACATCACTAATCTCAGAGAAATGCAAAAAAAAGCACAATGAGCTATCACCTCATACCAATTAGAATGGCTATCATCAACAAGATAAATAATAACAAGTGTTGGGGACCAGGCTGTGGAGAAAAAGGAACCCTTATACACTGTTGGTGGGAATGTAAATTGGCACAACTATGGAAAACAGTATGGAAGTTACTCAAAAAATTAAGAGTAGAATTACCATATGACCCCAGGATCTACCCAAAAAATCTGAAAACATCCATGAGGATATATGTACTCCAATGTTCATTGCAGCATTATTTACGGTGGCCAAGACATGGAAACAACCAAAGTGTCCTTTGATAGATGATTGGATAAAGAAGATGTGGTATATATACACAATGGAATACTATTCTGCCATAGAAAAAAGACATAGTGCCATTTGTGACAACATGGATGGATCTTGAGATTATTATGCCAAGTAAAATAGACAGAAAAAGTCGAGAACCATATGATTTCACTGATGTGTGGGATATAAAACTGAAAGTAACAAAGGAGCAAGACAAACAAAACAAAAACAAAAACTGATAGACACAGACAATAGTTTAGTGGCTACCAGAGGGTAAGGGGGGTGGGAGGTGGTAGATGAGGGTAAAAGGGATCAAATATACGGTGCTGGAAGGAGAACTGACTCCGGGTGGTGAACACACAATGTGATATACAGATGATGTATTACAAAATTGTATACTTGAAACCTATGTGACGTTACTAACCATTATCACCCCCAATAAACTTTAATTAACAAACAAACAAATAAAAAACAAAAAACACCCATTTATTTTCTCAGTTTCTGTAGGACAGAAGTCCTGTATAGCCTGCTGTGGCTGGGTTCCCTGCTTACAGTCTCACAAAGCCTGATATCAAGGTGCTATCAGGGCTGAATTCCTCTCTGGGGGCTCTGGGCAAAAACCAACTTCCAAGCTCATTCAGACTGTTGGCAGAATTCATTTCCTTCTCGTGTTTTCCATGTGACCCTCCACTTTCAAGCTAGCCAGGGTTTTGAGTCCTTCTAACACTTCTAGTATCTCTGATTTCTCCTTCTGCCTACCTCTTCTGCTTTTAAGGGCTCATTAATTTACATTGGGCCCATTTGGATAATTCAGGATAATCACCCTATCTCAAGGTCAACTGATAAATTTCATCATATCCATAAAGCCCCTTTTGCCATGTAACATATTCACCAAGGAGTGAAGACCATCAGGGTCAAACTTTTGCCTACCATGTAACATGTATCAGCTGTTCTAAATGCCTTCCATAAAAATCACTGAGTGACCCCTTAGCTCTAAGTATGATTTCATGTTGAACACTTTCTACCTTACCACTGTGGTCTACTTCTATCTTTCACATTGTTTTCCTAAGCATTATTCTTTAGAAGGAAGAAAGAAATCAATGCTTATCTATTTTTTATCAGTCATTATCTTTACCACAAACACTAAAATGACCCACAAAACTACTTTACCCTGATACTACACTGCACTTTTAAAGCAGCTGCATTCTGTCTGGCATTATATTTATTTGTGTTACCTACTTTAGTTTTCTTCCTTTACTGAATTCCAGTCTCATGAACACCAGTGTCTCATATATTCGCGGCAGTATCTAAGTCCTTTACCGAGTAGGCCATCAAAAAACGTTTACTAAATATTAGGGGGATGAAAATCTGATAGCTCTAGCAGCTGTGGATTCTTAGCTAACCACATTTATGGTTAGATCCTGTGTTTAAATTAATTATGTTAAGGCATCTTCCAGCTTTTCTATTAGATAATTCTGTTCTGTATGCTACGCATGACATCGTCCAGAGGTCAGAGAGCAAACCCGGCAAAAGAAAATCAGAAAGAATAAACAGAGGTACGAAGAAACCAAGGAAAGCTGAGAGAGATTTAAAAAGATTAAACTGTGGAAGAATGATAAAAAATTTTGGAAACAAGAACTGAAGAATGTCCACTGGACATGACAACACTGCAAGACTTGCTTTTGGCAGCTCAGTGAGGGCAGAAACCAGATGGGGAAGATTCTGTAGGAACTGAAAAAGCAAATACAGCATATGTGGGCAATTTTGAAAAGCTTGACTATAATATAATGAAGTTTTATTTTTTATTCAGTATTACTAGTATTTTTAAACAAAACGTTACTCAAAAGTTTTGAAATGAACATTTTATTAAGTGTTAATGGATTTCAAAGAATAGTACAGAAGTAGATATTATTACCCCAACAATCATGATGGTACAGAATTTCACATTATATCAGAATCTAAGTTATCTTGTCAACTGGGATACTAAGAGAAAAATTACAGCATAGTTTCTCCTAACATTTTTATTTTGGAGCTAACCACTTACCCCAAACTAGGCAATAATATGAGTAAACAGGGTAATTTTTCTTTCCAAGGGAGTTTTTACACTCAAAATAAAATCTTTTATTTACTTGAGAAATTCAAGCAAGTTATTGGTGATACTGGCAATTTTCATTTCCATAAATTTTATTTTTCAAAGTGCTTTCACAACTATCAATACTACCTGATGATTCGCAAAATTGAGGTTTAGGGCAGTCTTCTTTCTCAATGTTCTTTCATGTTCTAACTGGAAGGATGTGCCAAGTCACAGTAATATGAAACTTATTCACTCAGAATCAAAACCTTAATAGAAAAGCTAGATCTCTTGATTCTTAATTCAATGTTTTTTTATCCTTTGTCTAGAAATCACTACAGATTCCACAATAAATTACAGATGCACACAATAATATAAATCAAAGTTTTAATGATCCCAACAAATCCTCATGCCAATGATAATTGCTGAAGTGTTAATATTCTATGAATCTAAATTACTAAGAAATCAAGAGATCTTGTTTCCCAGAAAAGATAGTTTATAAGGATGAGTCTCCAGTTTACAAAATAAATAGGCTCCTAAAAAGTTGCATATGAATGCAATTTCAATAAATTCTTACGTTGAGGGAACTACATAATTTATGATAGTAGTAGTTTTCAACCCTCCTTCCCTTTTTATTAATCAGCACAATCACTTTCTTCACAAAACATTTTCACGGGACTGAACTGTGGCTCCTCAAAATCCATATGTTGAAACCCTAACCTACAATATGTCTATTTCGAGACGGGGACTTTAAGGAGGTAATTAAGCTTAAACGAGGTCATAAGAGAAGAGCCATAATCCTACAGGATTGCTGTCTCTGCTTTACATACCCTCACCAGGTACTATAAGCTCAGTGGAGGACAACTGAAAAATACTATGGCAGCACTGAACATCAGTGACAAGGGTTGAGGGGGTGTGAGCCACTGAGAAAAGGAGGGAGAAAGGGAAGGAAGGAGGGAGGGAGGGAAGTAGGGAGGGAGGGAGGGAAAGGAAGACAGAGAGAGAGAGAAAGAGAGAGAGATTGAGACTTCTGCAAGGAAAGTGTTCATTCATTCATTCATTCATTCATTCAACAAATATTTATTGAGCAACAGCTATGTGTTAGGCACTGGTTCAGGTGCTAAAAATGTAAGAGACTGACAAAAATCCTTGAACTCACAGAGCTTTGATTCTTGTAGAGACAGACTTAAAAAGTAAACATGGTGATTTTAGAGAGCGATAAATACTATGAAGGAAATAAAACAAGGTAATGTATTAAGAGAGTGCTGGAAGACTTAAGGGCAAGGCCTACTTTAGTCATATACAAAGAACCAAGGAGCCAGAAAGAGCATGACCATTCTTTAAACCAAAACCAGTCTTGTATGGTAGAATTTAGTAAACAGAATAACAAAAACCCAGAGAAAAAAATCAGGGACCATTATATCAACAACTCTGTCGTCATGTTAAGAAATTTATTTTCCATTCAGAGGACAAGGGCTCAGATTTGTTTTTTTGTTTTTTAAAACTTTTTATTTATTTAAGTGTGTTTTTCCAGGACCCATCAGCTCCAAGTCAAGTTGTTGTTTCAATCTAGTTGTGGAGGGCACAGCTCACAGTGGCACATGTGGCGACCGAACCAGCAACCTTGTTGAGAGCACCTCACTCTAACCAACTGAGCTAACCAGCAGCCCCCAAGGGCTCAAACTTTAAGGGATTAAAGCAGAGAAGAAAGATCACTCTCATTTTCACTTTACCATTGTAATTGTGGTAACAAGACTAGAGGCAAGGAATCCAACCTAGAGATTCCCACAATAATCCAAGTGACAGAAAATGACCACAGTTAGAGTAGAGACAGCTAGGATTGAGTAAACTGAGTTGAAAGAGATTAAGGAGGTTAAATCAATCAGGGCTTAGTAATATACTAGAGGTGAAGGACAAAAGAAAGTCCAGAATAACCAACAGGGTTCTGTTTCAGTGATTGAATAGATAATTTTTTCCCCCACTAACTTGGATATATGCCCAAGAACAAGTATTTCTCTTTGGGTCTTATTATCTTCATCTATTAAAGGACAAGCTCAGAGAGAAAGAGAGGTCAGAATTTAGTTTGGGAAATGAGAAAGGAGTCAAGGATGATACTTAAGATTTTTGGTTTGGGTAAGTAGATGGGGGTGTTAGTGCCATTTAACCAAGAGTGTCAGTCAGGGTAGTCTAAATTATGCTGCAGTAATAAATGATACCCAAATCTCAACGGTTTACAACAGTAGTTGGCAAACTATGGCCTGCAGACTGAGTGCTTGTTTTTATAAACTTTTTTGAAACACTGCTATTATCCATTCATTAGAAATTGTCTGTAGTTGTGAAAGAGACTGTAAAGACCACAAGCCTAAAATATATACTATGTGACCCTGTAAGAAATAGTTTGGCCCTAGGTTTACAGCAACAAAAATGTATTCCTGGGCTACGCTATATGTTGATGGCAGTTTGGCAATGACTCCCCCTCACCGTCACCCCAAAATGAACAGCACTACCTAAAAAAGTATCAGTCATCATAACAAAAGACATGGAAAACATACACTGCTCTTAACGCTTCAGCCCCAAAGTGTAATATACTACGCCTGATTTCATCAGCAGGGAGATGTGTACCATCCCAAAGGAGGGGAACCAAATCTTTAATAGGTATCCCACACAAATCTTCCTCCCACACCCATTTCCCAAAGTTTATGGCCACTTATGAAGAATTGATATTTTCTAATCTCTTCTATAAATAGGTGTGATCATGTGACTGTGTTCTTCCCAATAGAACAACATAAGTAACACATACAACTTTTGCCTCACTTCTTAAAAGAAAATTGCTTGCCCTGGACTTACTTTCTTTTCCTTTCCTACAGCTGAAGTATTACATTCTACAACACAGAAAAGCAAAAAGCCCTAGGGTGGAACAATGAAACAGAAAGAACCTGGATCCCCGAATAATCTCATGGAACACAACTGCCCCAAGAGGCTAGATCAGTCAGACTGTTATGACAGAGAGAAATAAATGTATTTCTTATTTAAGTAATCATATTTTGGAGTATTTTTGTTACAATGGTTTAGTATCTACCTTAATATAGATTCACTTTATTTTTGAAGTAAATATGTTCATTATGCAGTTGAATAAACTGGCCTTGGAACTAAGAAGATTCAGGATGAAAATATGAGTCACTAGCATAAGGGGTGTAAAGTCATGGGAATAGATAAGATCATCCAGGGAGGGTATATGAAATGAGACTAGGGGAGGGTCTGGAACAAAGCTCTGCAGTACAAAAACATCCGGAGCTTAGAAAAAAAGAAAGAACTGGCAAAGGAGACTACTAGGGGTAGAGGGAAAATCAGTATTGTAGAAAAGAAGCCAAAAGAAGAGAGGGTTTCAAGGAAAAAACAACCAGAGCAACTGAGAAGATATGGAATAAAAAGGGTCAGCTGAATTCAGCAATAAGGAACTGCTCAAACTCTTGCCGTGTAAAAGCAATTTTATTGGAATGGAATGGTACAGAGAAAAGAAAAAAGTGAAGAGTGAATGGGAGGTAAAGTAGCAAATCCAAATGAAAATTATTTCAAGCAGTTTGCTGTAATACGATAGACAGCCTTTATGTGGCCCATAATGATCCTCCTGGTATTCACTGATCTTATGTGATTCCCTTTTGCCTTGGTTATGAGCCAGATCTAGTGAGTGATTTCATCCGAACAAACAGAATATGGCAAAAGTTACAGACAGTATGTCATTTCTAAGATTTGGTTATAAAAAGACATGACATGTCTTAGGTGCCCTCTCTCACTCGTGGGCTCCGTTGCATGTTGTAAGCTGCGCTATGAAGAAGCAGTGCCCTATGGGGCTGCAATGTTGGGAGCTGCCCTACTCAGAAGCCATGACAAGGCTTCTATCAGAGCCAAGTGATAGAGCTTGGAAGTGGATCCTCCCACAGTTGAGCCTTCAGTTGAGACTGCAATCCAGGCTGTCAGCTTGACTACAGCTTAATGCGACACTCTGAGCCAGAGGCACCCAGGTAGGCCACATTCAAATTCCTCACACACAAAAACTGTGAGGTAAGAAATGTCTGATGTTCACTGTTTTCAGCTATTAAGTTTTGGGGAAATTTGTCATGAAAGCAAAAGATAACTAATACAAGGGGGAAGAAGAAGATACATGGCAGCTGAAGGAAAACAAAGAATTAAGGTAGAGTGTATAGTTCTTTTAAAAAGGACAATAAAAATGAAATTAACAAATCTCAATAAATATCTACAGAGAAAAATTACTTTTTAACATTGAAGAAGGACCCAACATGTGTTAAGTAAGTCCATAAAACAAGTCTCAACAAAATTAATGGGACTGTCATCATACAAAATATATCCTATACAATGGAATAAAATTAGAAATCAGTAATAGGAAAAAATTGAGGAAATTCATAAATAGGTAGAAATTAAACAACATATTACTAAATAGCCAATGGGTCAAAGAGGGAATCACAGCAGAAAGAGAAAATACTTTGAGATCATTGAAAACAAAATACATTATACCAATTTATGGAGTGACGCTAAGCAGGGATTACATTGTATATAATACCTGAAAATGCCTATATTAAAAAAGAGGAAGTTCTCAAATTAATAACCTAAATTTTGGCCTTAAGATTCTAAAAAAGAAGAGCAAACTAAACTCAAAGCAAGGAGAAGGAAATAATCAAATAGAAAAATAGAGAAATTCAACAAAACCAAAAATTGTTTCTTAACAAGATCAACAAAATTGACAAACCTCTAGTTACACTGATCAAGAAAAAAGAAGAGGGGGTGGCCGGTTGGCTCAGTGGTTACAGCACAGGGCTCATAACACCAAGGTCGCTGGTTTGATTCCCACATGGGCCAGTGAGAAACAGCAGCTTGCACTTGGAGCTGAGCCACCGGTGGGTGGCTGGTTGGCTAAATGGTTAGAATGCAGTGCTCATAACACCAAGGTCGCCAGTTCAATTCCCACGTGGGCCAGTGAGCTGCGCCCTCCACAACTAGATTGAAAATGACATGATTTGGAGCTGAGCTGTGCTCCTCCCCCCCCCCCCCCCCCCCCCCCGCAGCTGGACTGAAAAACAGCGACTTGACATGGAGCTGATGGGTGCTGGAAAAACACACTGTTCCTCAATGTGCCCCAATAAAAAAAATTAAATTAATTTAAACAAAAAGAAAAAAGAGAAAAGAAAAAAGAAGAACACTCAAATTAGTAAAATGAGGAAAGAAAGAGGGAATATTACTACCGACTACAGAAAAAGGATTATAAGTGAATACTATGAACAGTTGTGTGCCAATAAACTAGGTAAGGGAGATAAAATGGACAATTTCCTTCAAAGATACAAACTGCTGGAATCAACTTAAGAAGACATACAAATCTGAATAGACCTATGACAAGTAAAGAAATCGAGTAAACAAGCCAAAAAAAATTTCCAATAAAGAAAAGCTAAAGCCCAGATGGCTTCACTGTTAAATTCTAATAAATGTTTAAAGAATTAACACTAATACTTCACAAACACTTGCAAAAAAATAAAAGAGAAAACATTTCTCAACTCTCCTATGAGGCCAGTATTACCCAGATGTCAAAACCAGACAAAGACATCTCAAGAAAAGAAAACAACAAATATCCCTTATGAATATAGGTAGAAAAATCCCCCCAAATAAATCAACAAACCAAATCTAGGAACATACAAAAAGGATTATGGACCATAACCAAGTGAGACTGACTGCAGGACTGTAAGGTTTCAACATATAAAAATGAATCAATGTAATACATCATATTAAGAGAATAAAGGACAAAATCCAGATGGTGATCTCAATAGATGCCAAAAAAACATCTGACAAAATCCAACACTTGTCATGACAAAAATATTCAAAAAACTAGAAAAAGAAGAGAATTTCCTCAATCTGATATAGGGTATCTATGAAAACCCCTTGGCTAACCAACATCACACTAAATATTAAAGACTGAAAACTTTGCCCAGGATCAGGAACATGACAAGGATATCTGCTCTCACCATTTCTATTCCACAGTATGCCAGAGATTCTAGTGCGAGTAAATATGCAAGAAATAAAGGGCATCTAGATTGGAAAGTAGGAAGTAAAACTATCTACGTTTGCAGATGACATAATCTTGTATATGTAGAAAGTCTTATGAATGCACACACAAAAAAAACTATTTGAGCTAATAAATGAGTTTGACAAAGACGTAAGACACAAGATCAATATACAAAACTTAGTGTTTTCTACACACTAGCAATGAATAATCTGAAATGAAATTGAGAAACAATTACAACTACAATAACACCAAAACAACAAAATACTAAGGAATTAACTGAACAAAATAATAAATATTAAGACTGGACTCAGAAAACTATAAAATATTTTTGAAAGGAATTAAAGACCAAAGTGATCAACAACTATGGTGAACGTTTAAATAAAAAAATGTATTACAGTAAAAGACACGTTGCCATTAATCCCCCTCAAAATACTCTACATCCCTTCGAACACACTTACCCCATCGTTCTTGCCACTTTTTTTTTAAATTTATTTTTTAAATTTATTGGGGTGACAATTGTTAGCAAAATTACATAGATTTCAGGTGTACAATTCTGTATTACATCATCTATAAATCCCATGTGTGTTCACCAATTCTTGCCACTTTTGAAGCAGTTCTGGAAGTCCTCTTTCGTGAGTGTCTTTAGTTGTACTGTTGTGGCTGCCTCGATGTCCTGCATCCATTCAAAATGTTTAGCTTTCTTGGTCATTTTGACTTTGGGGAAGAGTCAGAAGTCGCATGGTGCTAGGTCCAGTGAATTAGGTGGATGAGGACACAACATAATGTTTTTATTTGACAGAAATTGCTGTATCAGAAGCAAAGTGTGACACGGAGCCTTTCCGTTGTGATCACAAAATACAGTGAATGCTGCTGCCAAGTGCCATCCAAAAGAAAGGCAGGGAACTTTAATACGGGAGCAGTGCGTCAAACCATAGTAAAGGTGTATGATAAGTTTTAACTAGTTCTGTACAGTCAGTCGGGTGTGAGATATGGTTGAGAAAAGGTGTGTTTTACAGTGTGCTGTAAATCATCCTCCATCATGACAACACGCCATGTCACACATCATTTCTGGTATAGGGCAATTTCTGTCAAATAAAAACATTACGGTGTGTCCTCATCCACCTTATTTCCCGGATCTGGCACTGTGCAACTTCTGGCTCTTCCCCGAAGTAAAAATGATTCAGGACATCAAGGCAGCCATGACAGCGCAAGTAAAGACTCATGAAAGAGGACTTCCAGAACGTGGCAAGAACGATAGGATGTGTGTTGAAGCGAGAGGGAGTATTTTGAGGGGGATTAATGACAATGTGTCTTTTACTGTAATAATTATTTTTTAAATTTAAACATTCACCATATTGTTTGATCACACCTTGCATTTTAAAAGACATCCTGTTTTCATGGATCAGAACACTTACTTTTGTTAAGAAGCCAATATGACCCAACATTATGTACAGACACACACAATTCTTATTCAAATCCTCGCTAGCATTTTTGCAGAAACTGACAAGCTAATTCTCAAATGCATAAGGAAATGCAAATGATGCAGAATAACCAAAACAATTTGAAAAAGATGAACAATTTCAAAATTTACTACTAAGCTCCAGTAACTGAGACATACTAGCATAATACTAGCATAAAAAATGCTAGTTTTTTATGTAATACTAGCATAAAAAATGACATATAAGTCAGTAAGATAAAGACTTCAGAAATAAACCCTCACATTTATGGTCAACTGATTTTCTTCAAAGATGTCAAGGCAATCCAATGGGGGAAAGAGAAGAGTCTTATTAACAAATGGTAATGGATAACTGGATATCCACATGCAAAAGAATGTAGTTGGACCCCTATCTCACAACAAATACAAAAATTAACTTAAAATGGATCACTGATCTAAATATAAGATCTAAAAATACAAAACTCTGTAAAAAAAACAGAATACTAAATATTTGTGACCTTGGGTTGGACAATGGTTTCTTACATATGATGCTAAAGCAATAGCCACAAAGCAAAACATAAATTGGATTTCAACAAAAATTAAAACTTTCATGCTTCAAAGGCTATTACATGGAAAATGAAAAGACAATACACAAAATGGGAGAAATTACTTGCAAATCATATACCTGGTAAGGGTCTAGTATCCAGAATATATATTTAAAAAAAATTTTAAAACTCAACAACAAAAAAGACAATGAAAAAATGGACTAAGACATGAATCCGCATTTTCCAAAGATATATAAAGGCCAACAAGCACATGAAAAAAATGTTCAACATCATTTAGTTATAAGAGAAATGCAAATCAAAACCACAATGAAATAACACTTCACACCCACTAAGATGGTTAAAATCAATCAATTAATAACACATAGTAAGTGCTCGTGAGGAGGCATGTAAAACAGTTGGAACTCATACATTCCCAGTGAAAATTCAAAATGGTGCACCTTTTTTGACAGAGTCTGGCAGTTCCTCAAAAAGTTAAGCATAGAATTACCATATGACCCAGCAATTCTACATTAGATACATACTTAGAAGAAATGAAACCACGTTTACCCAAAAACCTGCACACAAACATTCATAGCAGCACTAACAATAGCAAAAGATGGAAACAAGCCAAATATCTGATAAATGGATAAACAGTGGTATTATCCATACATAAAATGGAATATTCTTCAGGCATAAAAAGAAGTTAAGTTCTGACACATGCTACATGTATGAACCTTGAAAACATGCTAAGTGAAAGAAGACAGAAACAAAAGGCCACATATTATATAATTCTATTTATATGAAACATCCAGAATAGGCAAATCCATAGAGTCAAAAAATAGATTAGTGGTTGCGAAGGACTCAGGAAAGGGGGAATAATTGCTAATGGGTATGGGGTTTCTTTCTGGGTGATAAAAATGTTCTGGTTTAGACAGTAGTGATGGTTGCACAACCTTGTGAATATACTGAAAACAAAAACCAAAAAACAACCCCACTGAATTGTATGCTTTCAAAGGGAAAATTTTTATGTTATGTAAATACATCTCAATTTTTAAAAATGAGCTAGAACCTGCGGTTATAACCATAAAACTGAAGGGGTTTATAAAATCATCTCGTCCTGTTTTTCACATTTTACAAAGAAACTAAGATACAAGGGGCAAAGTAGATTAGCCATGGTCCTAAGTTTATTAACAGTAGAACTGGAATTGGTATACGAGATATTTCTACCTAAGTTCTAAGAACATGTAAACAAAGAAACCCATGTTAATAAACAGATTTACTTACAAGGGACTATACCCTTTAAAAATGTTAAAATCTGTGTCCTGAATTTCCACCATCTTTTTAAGCTCCAGAACCTTGATTCTTAATTATTAATAAATATTTTGTTAAAGGCAAAATAGCAACTTTACTGGTATTTCAAAAAGCACTTTGAATAGTTAAAAATTTGCTTATCGGGCTGGCCCAGTGGCTTAGGCGGTTGGAGTGCCGTGCTCCTAATGCTGAAGGCCGCCGGTTTGATTCCCACGTGGGCCAGTGAGCTGTGCTCTCTACAGCTAAGATTGTGAACAACAGCTCTCCCTGGAGCTGGGCGGCCGTGAGCAGCCAGAGTTTGGCATGAGCTGCCTCGGGCTGCCGTGTGCTGCCATGAGTGGCCGGTGGCCAGTGTGAGTGGCCAGTGGCCAGTGTGAGTAGCCGGTGGCCAGCAGCCGGCGAGAGCTGCCGTGAGCTGCTGTGAGTGGCTGACTGATGACCGAGGACCAACTGCCTGGGGGTGTGGCGGGGGGGGGCGGGGAGCAGCGGTAGCAAGGCTCATAACACCAGCATGGGCCAGGGAGCTGTGTCCTACACAACTAGACTGAGAAACAACGGCTTCAACCAGAATGGCAGGGGGTGGGGGTAGAAGAAAGGGGGGGGAAATTTGCTTATCATAGATCATTCAGTTTAACATATTTCAGATATTTAATTAAATATTAGTTAATCAGGCTTTTAGAAAATCCCATTTAACGTTGAATTTTTGAAATGTGGAGCCTACTTTGCAAACCTTCGTATTTGTGCAAAAATATTGAAATATATTTCATACTGAGTTTTTCAAAAGTTAAAGACACTGCCATTGAGAGTTTATGGTCTATATTTCTTCTCCTTGAATCTGGACAGAACTGTATGGTGTAAGTGACCTTTCCAAATTCCTGATCCAGAGAATCAGTGAAGTGACTAAAATGACTATTGTTTTATGTCACTTAATTTGGAGTGGTGCGTTATGCAGCAAAGATAACTGGAACAGTACATGTGATTTTTATAATAAAAAAGGCAACTCCTGTTCCCTCTTTTCAAAGCACTCTATAATCATACACATGCCCCCACCAAAAAAAAAGCAGATATGAAAATACATCTATATATAAACATAAATTTTTTTAACAATGATGAGAACATTACATAGCTTTTCAGTAACCTAAAAATATAACCTAATATTCTGGTATGTTACAGAATTTAAAATACCCCCAAAGAACATCATGGAGGTACATACCTATCTCAGCATAAGCTTTCAAAAACTGCGTGGTTCTCAAAGTTTGGATGCAATTCCAGATAAGTTTTCCTGAATGGTCTTACCTTTAATAGGGTTTATTCTAAAGCAAACATTTTCCGATTACCTAGGTTGTTCTCGTTAAGAATAGGTGGCCTTGTTGGTAACTTAGAAGTCTCCCATACTGACCGAAAGGTCTTTGGACATTTTACCTTTTAAGTAAGAGACAAATTCTGGCTCAGTTTATGCACACTGTGTACTATCAAAGAAATGATGACTTTTCTTGGGCCTTATTTGGATTTCACTTGATTTGATCTGGGCTGAGTGAGAGAAGACATGAAAAATCCCAAGTACAGTGTCAGGCACAAAAGAGACATAATACCTCTGAAATCTAACTTTAGGATTCAAGACTATTGCTTAGTAGCTGCAAAAGAGAATCACATCCTGATAGTGGTCATATGGATTTCTAAGTCGTATTTTGGAACTTTTAGTAGACTATTTTAAAAGTTAAGCTTATTATGAAACATTACAAACTTATGCTAGGTACAGTAATATTTCAGTAACAGAGAAGGTAATTTATAAATATTTACCTTGATCAAATATTTTTCCCATCTGTCTGCTGTAACGGATTTGCCAATCTTTCTCATTAACTTCAAATGGAGCTCCACCAATTCTTTTGGTACTTAAAAAGGAAGAAAAAATACTGTTAGCCAGCAAAATAAAAAGTTTGTAAACATTGAAATTACAGAAAAACAGTTTTCCCCAATGCCGAATCATTTTTCAAAACAGGTGATGCCGATTTTAGCTATCTTTGAGATTTCTGAATCAGAAAAGACTAAACTAGGGCAAGAAACAAAATGAAAACTACTTTCTTAAAGATGAGTAGGTATATTCACATTTTCCTTCAAAAACACCATCAAGTAAGTGTGAACTCTTACGTAAACTATGGACTCTGGGTACTCATGATATGTCAGTGTAACAACTGTAACAAATGTACCGCTCTGGTGGGGATGTGGATAGTGAGGGACGTGAGCATACGCGGGGCAAAGAGGGTATATACACGCGGGGGAAGGAGGGTATATGGGAACTCTGTACTTGGTGCTCAATTTTTCTGTGAATCTAAAACTGCTCTAAAAATAAAGTCTATTTAAAAAAACCAAGCAAAAGCACTTAAATATACAACTAAAATTTCTAGTGTGTCTCATAAACACATATTTGGTTTCTTTACTGAGACTGGAGACCAACACAGATTCACAGAATTAAAAAGGAATCAAGGAACATAAATTCTAAGTTGATAGGTACCCTGTTTCCCCAAAAATAAGACCTAGCCAGACAATCAGCTCTATGCGTCTTTTGGAGCAAAAATTAATATAAGACCCGGTATTATATTGTATTATACCCGGTCTATATTATATTATATTATATTATACCTGGATAAGACCGGGTCTTATGTTAATTTTTGCTCCAAAAGACACATTACAGCTGATTGGCTAGGTCTTATTTTCAGGGAAACACGGTATCTCAGAAATAGTGTAATGGTTTTCAAATTGTTTCAGAAAACTGCTCTTCCAATCTATCCCTTATCTATTGTGCTAAACTCCTCTATAGCACCCTTATTAAGATCAGTGCTTCACCTTCGGGAACAGAAAATTTACTTACCTTCTAAAGTTCTAATTATTAAAAAGTTACCCTTATACGAAATCAAATCTGCCTTTTTCCTGACCGGTTCTTGCTCTTATTCTCTAGTTTCAAAGACAATACTTTCAATTCCTCATGTTTTGGAACCTTCAAATATTTGATGATTTCTGTATCTTCCCTCAGGTTCTCTCTTCTAACTGTAAACAACTAGAGTTCCTCTAATTATCTCTTGAGCATGATCTTATTATATTGTTTATTTATATTAATTAAATCTGAGGGAAATAAAAGACATACAAGCCTGTCAAGTTTAGCATTTCCCAAATACCACTAGAACCATAAGAGAAATTATAGGTATACTTATCTACAGAGGTTCCATAATCAAATACATTAGAAAAATGCTGTCCCCCAACACACACACACACACACACACACACACACACACAATTTTTTTGACCCCAGGACTTCTTGAAGCCTTTACTGATTGTTCTTATGTGTACTGTGACTATCTAAGATAAGAACATAATTTGCAGCATTCCCTAATACACTTGAACATGGAACTTTTTTGTGTGAAACTCACAACATTACATAGGATACAAGTGCTCTTAAGTACAGGTTGAAAAATGTTCGACTGATTTTTTTCAGTCATTCTTTCAGATTCTTTATTCTCCACTAAAGCTACTTCCAACTTGAAATGACCTTTAAATATAAAAACATTTAGCCAGAGAAGTAGTCTCTGCCCTTAACGAGCCCTACTTGAGAGTCTTCTTAAGGGGTTAAGACCATGGTGAGTTGGAGGTAAGGAGGAAAAACTAGGAGGGGTGGTTATAGACAAGTATACTAAGCCAACACCTGAAATACAGGATTGAAGGTGGAGTGGAGAAAAGGGAGGAAAGACATTACAGATGCAAAAAGCTGAAAAAGCGATCACGGAACTAAAGGCCCATATGGACATAGAAAAAGTACATGATCTTGAAGAGCCTTATAAGGCCAGGCTAAAAAGTTTACATTTTGTTTAAAAGTTTAATTAAGAGCATAGTCGGTAATTCAGAAAAGATCTCAAATGACTGAACTGTAGGAAAACAGATTGCTTTTATTTGCTTGTTTTAGGGCTGAGATTAGATGTACATTCAGGAAAGTAATCCAGAAAGATGGAAGTAACCTGAACTAAGGTAGAAGTAGGCAGATTTGAGAAATGTTTAGGAAACAAATACCGTGTATTGCTGCGTTTAATGTGCACTTTTTTGCCCAAATTTGTGAGGGAAAATTAAGCATGTACTTTATAAATGGGTAGTACTAATTCAGTATCAATATAATTATTTTCAATTCTTTTATCTATGCTTATGAGTTAATAAGTATAACTCTAGAAATCAGTAATGATATCCGTATGCAAAATACCCTGGAATATGATCATCGGTTTTGCTAAACTTAGGACGAACTTGCAACAACGAAGAGTTCTTGGCCTTCTATGATGCGCAAATATCTTAAATTTGTTACCAGTGGATAAAATTTCTTGTATACCTTGTATCTGTTCTTTCTTTTGTAATTATTTGTTACATAAAATTTATTGTACCATAATATGCTTTAAAAAATGCTAATAAATGCAGAAAAGGCATTTGACAAAATCCAGCAGCCAATTATGAAGAAAACTCTTAAGAAAGTGGGAATAGAGGGACCATATCTCAACATAATAAAGGCCATATACGATAAACCCAAAACAAACATCACTCAATGGGGAAAAGCTAAAACCATTCCCCTTAAGATCAGGAACAAGGCAAGGTTGCCCACTTTCTCCACTTCTATTCAATATAGTGCTGGAAGTTCTAGCCACAGCAATCAGACAAGAAAAAGAAATAAAAGGCATCCAAATTGGTAAGGAGGAAGTAAAACTGTCATTATATGCAGATGACATGATACTATATGTAGAGAACCCCAAAGATTCCACCAAAAAACTATTAGAACTGATAAATGAATTTAGTAAAGTAGCAGGATACAAAATTAATATTCAGAAATCAGTTGCATTTATATTTACCAATAATAAAATATCAGAAGGAGAAATTAAGATAACAATCCCATTTACAATTGCTTCAAAGACTATAAAATACCTGGGAATAAATTTAACCAAAGAAGTAAAAGATCTATACTCAGAAAATTATGACACTGAAGAGAGAAATTAAAGAAGATACCGATAAGGGATTAATATGCCAAATTTATAATACATTCACTCAACTCCAAAACAACAAACAACCCAATTTAAAAATGGGCAGAGGACATGAAGAGACATTTTTCTAAAAAGGACATACAGACGGCAAAGAGACATATGAAAAAATGCTCAACCTCACTAATCATTAGAGAAATGCAAATAAAAACCACAATAAGATACCACCTCACCCCAGTCAAAGTGGCTATCATCAATAAATCAACAAACAAGTGCTGGTGAGAATGTGGAGAAAAGGGAACCTTTGTGCACTGTTGGTGGGATTGCAGATTGGTGCAGCCACTATAGAAAACAGTATGGAGGTATCTCAAAAAACTGAAAACGGAACTACCTTATGACCCAGCAATTTCACTCCTAGGTATCTATCCAGAGAAATCCAAAACTCTAATTCGAAAAACTTTATGCACTCCTATATTTATTGCAGCACTATACACAATGCCAAGACATGGAAACAACAGAAATGCCTGTTGGTAGACGACTGAATTAAGAAACTGTGGTACATTTATACAATGGAGTATTACGCAGCCATAAAGAAGAATGAAATCTCACCATCTGCAACAATATGGATGGACCTAGAGAACATTATGTTAAGTGAAATAAGTCAGACAGAGAAAGACAAATACCATATGATCTCACTTATATGTGGAATCTCAAGAAAAAAATAAATGAATGAACTAATCAGAAACAGTTTTGGAGACATAGAGGAAAAACTGAGGGTTGCTAGATGGGAGGAGGGGTAGGGATAAGGTGGAAGGTGAGGGGATTAGAAAGCACAGTCGGTAACCACAAGATTGCCACGGGGATACAAAAGTCAATTTGGGGAATGTAATCAATAATGTTGTAAAGATTTTGTAGGGTATCCGATGGACACTTGTCTCATTAGGGAGACCACCTCAGGGATGATGTAGATGCCTGATCACTGCACTGTACACTTGAAGCTGAGGCTGAACAATAATGAATGTCAACTATAATTTTATAAATATATAAAATTATAATTTTATAAATATATAAAACATATATATGGTTTCAAGAAGCAGAGTACAGCATTAGGAATAGAGGCAGTGGAAATGTAATACCTGAGTGCGATGTCAGAGGGGTAGTGGATGGGGGGAAGGGGGTTGTCACTGTGTGAGGGATATAAATGATAAATGTCTAACTATTACATTGTTTTGTGCACCTGAAACTAATTAAAAAAAAGGTTTAAAAAAAAAGGAAGATAGTAAGTCCTACCTAGTAAGTCCACCTAGGTTTAAACCTCGGTTTGGAAGCTTCCTGGCTGTGTAACCTCAAACAAGTTAATTAACCTCTCAAAAAAAAAAGTGTTAAAATTCCTTTATAATACAAAAAGCGAGTACCTAAATATAAACATCTTTTAGGAGACTGATTCTGGTCAAGTTTTTTAAACACTGAACCTCAAATTCCTCATCTATAATAAAGGGCTGCATTAGCTATCTTACAATTTCAAAACTGCAAAACATTATAGAAAGCTAAAACACCTTTACTTTTTATTTCTGTTGTGACATTTGGGGCACCAAGGTCAGTTTCAATTTCTCCTTTTCACTTTTCCCCAAACACAGAGTAGCCTTGATGATTCTGCCTTCCTGCATCTCAAACCTGCTGCTCCCCATTCCGCCTAACTTCTCTAGGATATCACCGCATCTTCTCACTTCAGGAAAATAGCTGTAAATAATCTCCTGTAACCAATCTTCCAAAACTATTGCTTTCATGTCACTTCTCAGTTCATAAATATCTTTTATGGCCCCTAAATACCTAGATAAACTCATCCAGATATCTTACTGTAGCTCAGAGTCCCAATATTCAGTCTCAACCTACCTTCTCTCTCACTTCTACACTGAAATCCTTGATGCAAATCTTTCTGGCCTGTTCACTACCCACGAGCACACCCAGTCCACTAACTATCTGGGCTTTATTCAAGTTCGCCCATTTACTGTTTTCTGCCACTTGAAACACATTCATCTTTCAATGTCTGGTAAATAAAAGTCCCAAAAGTCTCTGAATAACTTTCTGATGATTCTAAAAACAGCGCTGTCCTTGGAATGCCCACAGTATTCATAGTGTCTGTATCACGCATTTAGCAGTCAGCTAAAAGCTTTGTATTAGTGGTTTATGCACGTTCTCCATATCATAGAGTTGTTTGAAATCACACACAAAAAACTGATACAATTGGAACTATTTTTAAAACTCCAAGGACAAAACTAAATATATGCAAGAAGTGTTTTTCATCCTACTTCACAAATGTAGTTATTGTTCATTTAGGCATGTAGAAATAGATTATGTATTACTTTATTTGCTTATTAGAGCACTGGCTCTTACAAAGCACTGTTCAATAGAAACGTAAGATGAGCCACAGAATTTCAAATTTTCTAGTACTTCACTCATAAAAGAGAGGTCAAAATTAATTTTAATAATATAGTTTATTTAACACCATATATTTCAATGTTATTGAAACATAATATTTACAATTTCAGATTTACATTTTTTTACTTGATTTTAAAAATTGAGGTATAATTGACATACAACATATAGTTTAAGGTGTACAACATGATTTGATTTTTGTATATATCGTGAAAGTCACAATAAGTCTAGTTACACTGTTTACTTATATTTAATGTTACAAATAGAACTGACAAGCTGATAATCTTAATGGACACTAGTAGCTGTTAATATTTTGTCAATTGATAATAAATCGGCAAAAACTTCAGTAGAAAAATCAATCAACATTGTAGTTAAATTCAAAGTACTAAAATTCCCATACTTTGTACAGTCCCTCAGTATCTGCGGGGGGACTGGGTCCAGGACCCCCAGGATACCAAAATCCACAGACGTCCAAAGTCCCTTATGTAAAATGGCATTTAATTTGCATGTAACCTATGCACATCCTCCCCTATACTTTAAATCATCTCCAGATTACTTATAATACTTAATACAATATAAATGCTATGTAAATAATAGTGTATTATTTAGAGAATAACAATGAAAAGTCTGTACATATTCAGTACAGCCCCAACCACTGCAGACCAAACTACATAGTACACGTCAGTTGACAATGTAATTTAAAAAAAAAAAAATTTTTGATCAACGGTCAGTCGGTTGAATCCGCAAATACAAGACCCACAGATATGGAGGGCTGACTATACTCCTAAAACAATCCTGCATATTCAACAGACCATCATATAATGATGGAAATATTCTAGATCAGCACTTTCCATTACAGTAGCCATTAACTACATGTGATTATTGAGCACTTGATATGTAGCTAACAAAACCGAGGGACTAAACTTTTAATTTTATTTATTTTAAATTAATTTAGAGTTAAATAGCCATATGTGGCAAGTGGCTATGGTTTTGGACAATACAGCTAAAAATTATCAATCATATTTTCAAAACACATCATTTTCTAAAAAAAAACAAAAAACAAAAAACCAACACTGAGAATCTGCAAATTCACTTATTTATCACCTGAAACACTTTCAAAATAGTCTCATTTCCAGAACATTAAGTAGTCATTAACTTTCTTCTAAAGAATTATCTATTAACCAACTTCATGTCATTCTGAAAAATACAAGTTTTGTCCCAACTGAACCAAGATCTCCACCTTTTCACATGATAGATTTGATACCTACCCTTTAATGGATCCATTTCTTTCTGAGACATAAGGCTCAGAAGGTGAAAGATTCTGAAGCAGAAAAAAGCTCAGAGGCTGTGTGCATTCAGGGAAGGCCTGCCAAGGTGACGCAGGTGTGAAGCCGCAGAAAGTGGTAGAATGCCAGGCTGCATTACTGATCTAATCACCCAAATATGTTTTATATTTTGGCATTTTCCTAAGTGTTTTCCAGCACCATGTCTTAAGGATGACACTGCTGCAATTCTAGTCTTGTCACTTATAATTCTGCTTTTTGAATGGTAGAAATTTATAGCAGCTCATAACTAAATGACATAATTCTTCTCATTTCTCAATAGAGTCTTTTACTTAAACTTCCTCTAAGCTTATAAGCAGAAACACAGTCACAAAAACAGTTGATTTCATGTAGGCCATTGCTAAAAGATCACTGAATTTAGACACAGTGATTAAAAGATAAGCTTACAACAAGCTTTTATTTACTGCCCAGTTTTTACAAACTGTTGTGGGAGCACAGCTTTAGCAAGAATGAGACTGGTCCCACAAGCCACTTGATCCTTGAAATAACTGTTATGTATTTACATACCTTAACTTCAAAAGTTCATTTAATCAATTACTCTAAAGTTTTCTGAGAAGCAAAGAAACGGGTCAAGAGTACTGCTCTGTAGGGGAGGAAAAATAATTTTCTCTCTACCCTCCTGGGTTCTTGGCTGGAACATCCTTGTAATAAGAGACAGATTAACAGGAGGAAAGAAAAACCACAAAAAGTTTAACATGTACACCTCACGTATACATGGGAGAGACCCAGGAAAACGGAGTAACTTGCCAAAATGGCTGAAGGCACCACCTGAAATACCATCTCAGTTGAAGACAAAAGATATTGGGGGCAGGGAGTCAGTTACGGGAGGTAACCTGGAAAAGCACAGCAGACAAGGATAAGGTTATTATGCAGATTTAAGTCACATCTTCTGCACTGAGAGTTTCCAGAGATAGGTCATCCCCCTCTTTTAGGTATAGTGAGGGACACATCCCTACAAATGGTGATTTCTCTTAACAAATGTAAATGTATGTTACAAAGGGTAACTTCTATTTGGTTTGCAGAGCGTCTCCAATGTCTGCTGTCTCTTAAAATTAACCAGCCTAAAATAATCCTTATGCCAAATAGATATATTTCGGAGTGACAAATTCTGTTCCCTTACTTACAGCTCCTAAGTAACAAACCTCTACAGCATGTTATTATACTAAGTACTGGAGGCAACTGTAACACAGGGGTATTTGTGTAATGCATTGCACTATGACGTCATGATAGCTATGATGTCACTAGGCATAGGAATTTTTCAGCTTCATTATAATCTTACAGGACCACCATTGTACATGCAGTCTGCCGCTGACTGAAACCTCACTATGCATGCATGACTGTATGTGTATTACATACAGACAGAGTCAGGAAAAAGTGGTGGAAACCTCAATTCTCTCATTCATAAATGGAGTTGTACTACACGATCAAAGTCTCCAGTTCTAATATGCAATGTTTATGTACATCTACGTAATGAGGCAGTATTTATCTGCCTTATAATAACGACAGTCAATCATGGGATCTTAGAATTTTTTAACTGAAGGCAATAATCTAATTCATACTCTCTGACAGACTGAAAACAGCAACTAAGATATCCTGTGGACTGCCCAACATCAAACAGATGCCAAGTAAAAGCCCAGACCTGTGGCTTTCCAATCCAGGGCTCTTTCTAGTGTCTCTTTAAATATCAAATGAATGGAGGAATAGTTCAGCAGGCCTAACTTATGAATCAAGCCATCCTTTCTACAGGGCTGTTAGCTGGGTTTTGATATTGGGTTGCTCCTGCCTAAGAGAAAACAAGAACTAAGTATAAATAGGAAAAGAAAAGAGAAAGACAATAAGGGTAGGCTCTTGGCCATCACAGTCTTAATTATCTTTATAGCCTCACTTTGGAATTATCTACCATTTACATCTCCTCTTCCTCCTCTTTCCATAAAGATAAGAGTCAGATGCATCTGCCTTTTTTTATTACTGTATTCATAGCACCAAGCACAGTTCCTGGTTCATTCAACAGCTATTTGATGAACTAGCATAGGGACAAGAATATAAAGAAGGAAAGAGACAGAGAGGGATTGAGGAAAGTTAAAAAGTTCTATAGATATTAATAGCTAGAAAAAAGAAGAGAGTTCCTGTAGGTGTGAAAGAGAAATGATCTGAACAGTATGCAGGAAAGTGATAAGGAACAGGAGATGAAAGAGATGGCCAAAGTGGCTTTGGGTTTCAGTTCAGTGTGAGCCATCAGGTAATAACCCAAGACAACTTATTTGCAGTTTCCTCCTCCCCCCTTTTCTCTTCCTTTTAAGGGGAGGGATGGAAGACGCAAAGGCTCCCATGGATATGTGTGTACAGGAGTTGCGGACGAAAAAGGAGCCACATACTACACTCAACAAGCTCAGTAGAGGCCTGCAGGACTGGCCAAACAAACTCAGCGACCTAAAGTAACCACATAGGATGGTCTGAACATAAACATTCCTAACTAAAAGCGAGTCATGGCGGTAGTCACGTCCTAGGCCTGCAGCTTCCTTGACAAAGGTCAACCTTTACCGTAAGTGAGCCTGTTGTCTTTTTTGCATCTGAGATAACATACCTTTGAAATGGCAGAGTCATCCCCTTTCCCAGACCGTTCAGGGCACACTCATCACACCCGAGCAGGGGGGCACAGAACCCCTCACTCTTCCCCCAATACCATCTCTACGTGCTGTAAATGTTAATTATTAACTATCCTGTATCCAACAATATACACTGAAGTACGTCTCTCCGTTTTACTTTTTATCCAATCCCAGAGATTCCCCTACTTTGCTTTCTCCTGCCTCCTTAATCTACCACCGATGGATTTCATGTAACCCTCCTTATGTCGCCACCTTTTATTCTAATATATAAAACAGGCTGCAAAACTGCCCTTCTCCAGAGCATTTTCTCAATTCGTTGAGATTTTGTTTTCCAGCAACTGCCATTAGTTTGGCTCAGATCAACTCATAAAAATTCTCTACAGTTTTGGATGTTTCTTACGTGGACGGAGTAAATCATGAAGCCACATGCTTAACTAAAGCAATACCTGTATGTAATGATTTCCTGGCACCAGACCTCCATAAAGTGCCAGGCTTCTAGCCTCATCGCATATGATCCACAGCACAATAGTCCCCCCCATTTGCAGTTTCATGTTCTGCAGGTCCAGTTACCTAAGGTCAACTGCAGTCCAAAAATAATAGAAAACTCCAGAAATAAACAATTAATAAGTTTTAAATTGCGTGCCATTCGGAGCAGCATGATGAAATCTCACATCATCCCCGCTCCATCCTGCCCAGAAGTGAATCATCCCCTTGTCCAGCATCTCCATTTCATCATGTAGCCACTGTATCATCTCACATCTTCACAAGAAAGGTAAGTATAGTACAGCAAGATATTTTGAGAGACCACATTCACATAACTTTTATTATGGTATGGTATATTACTGTAATTGTTCTGGTTTATTGTTATTGTTCTTAATCTCTTATGGTACCTAATTTATAAGTTAAACTTTATCAGAGATAGATGTGTATAGGAAAAAACATAGTATATATAGGGTTTGGCACTATCTGTGGTTTCAGGCATTGGACTGAAGATCTGGAAACGTATCCCCTGCCGATGGGTGGGGGGGGGCGCACTACTGTATTTAAGAACTTGAACAGTACACTAGCACATACCTTTATGATTCAATACCATGATTTTAGGTGTTATCAATATATCAGTTTGATGTTTCTTTTATAAAGGCAATTCTGTAGAACTACAAACTTAAAAGAACTCCATTTCCTTATGAAATTTATACTCTTTTTCCTTGGTAACAAATAATCAGTTCATTTTCTTTCAATCAACATTCATTTGACAAGCAAAGATAATTAGATGAGTAACATACTATGTTATCTTACAGTTTCCTAAAATCTTGATACAAAGCATAAAGAAAAGTTTCATTAAATTTCTAGTTATTTCAACAAATGAGAAAATGTACATGAAAACACTTATAAACCATAAAGCAACACGCAAAGCAAAGTTACTATTATTCACCACCAGATGGTGATAATGTCTTATTTAAAGCAAAATGCTGACAACTTTTTTGGAGGCCATCCAGCTGACTACTAAAAATGATCAATAAGCAAACCGGGGTGTCTAAATAAATAAAACGTTGGTGATATTTAAGTTTGTTCAACTGAAGCATCAGCAAAACACAAGCAATAAAAAATAGGTTCTGCCTGAAGACTTCTAAAGGAGTTGGTTTATTCATATGAACATTTGATAATTCTAGGATTTAAGGCAAAAGACAACAATGCATGTGTTTCTGGCATTCTTATATCGGTTATTTAACTATTCCTACCACTCTGACTTCTTTAACTGCAGAGAAATTTCCACTCAGCAAAATGGTAACACTAAACATTTTAGAAAAAAACAAAAACAGAAAACCTTTATTATGAAAATGTTGGGGAAAAAAACAAAATAGAAAGACTGGTATACTAAAACTCCATGAACTCAGCACCCTTTAGCAACGATCAACATATGACCTCAAGACTTTGTCCACCCCAACATATTATTTTAAAGCAAATCCAGATATCGATTTCATCCATTAATACTTCACTGTATCTCTGAGGAATAAGGACTCCTTAAAAACAAACACAGAATTGTTACCACCTAAAAATGAACAACTCTTTAATGTCATAGAACTTCCAGTCAATTAAACAATTTTTAAATACCTTCAACTAACCAAGAAATGAAATTGTATCTTGTTAACTCTGTAGCAGATGCTGGCAGAACCCTACCTTTATTCCCTTGGCACTTACTCAGGCCAACCTGCAAGCATGTGCAGTGTTTGTGTGAGGGTTTTTTTCCGACTGCAGGGCAGAGGAGTTAACCATTCCTGGGAGCAGCCTTCAACCAGGAACTTACAGAAGCTCCTTTACCCCTTGGCTGGGATAAATTTGAGCGATGACCTACACGATCTCTCAGAGCTCAACAGGACTCAGCCTACTGCCTGTAAAATAACTTACTTGATAATACAATCCATCCCATACTGGCTTTTTTCTCTTCCTGTCTCACTTTCCCCTCCCTTATCAGTGTTCCCTGGCATCACTTTCCAAAAAACTACCAGCACTCATATTTTTGTCTCAGGGTCTGTTTCTTGAGCAATCCAACATAAGACAACCTCTCAGGTTTTGAACGAAAGCTATGGACACCCTAGGAAAATGTAAACATAAAAATGTCTGCAAATATGTTCAGAAGTTTATAGACAACCTAAAAGGTATACAAACATCTCAGTTTAAAGAACCTTTCCTCTTACAGGTTCAAGATAGCTGAGATCTTAATTATGTGATCAAGACAACTGTTGAAAGGTTCCATGGAAATCGTTCAGTTATGTTGAAAAACTTCCTGACCCCTTCACTCTTCATTGTTAAAGAGGAAGCATCATCGTCTCACTACTTCGTTCTCATGTGCATAAAATCAAACCTAATTGAAAATAAGACAACTGTTGGCTTAAACTTCTACACTTTAAAGAAAAACAAATGTTTCTAGGAGAGGTTTGCTAAGACTGGGTCCCTTCAAGAGCCACAAATATGAAATTCACAAGTATCTTCATTTACATGAGACTTTCAATGGATTTTTTAACTGCTGCTGACCTCAAACAACAATAGAAGTGTACGGAAATTGTGGCGATTTCTTTTAAAAATCAACTTGGAGCTATGATGACGTCTCCCCCAACTAATCCACACCCCTCCCTTCCCCTCTTAAGTTCTATGCATTCAGTCTCCATTTTGTCACCCATTTGTTCCGAACCCACCATAACCTGACTTCCATTAATTATATTAAATAGATGCTTTAATTTGGCAGCATGTGACATTGGTGACCACTTCTTCCTTCTTGAAACCTGGCCACTTGAAATTCTGTGACACCACTTTTCTGATTTCTCTCATTTCTTTGTCCCTTTTAAAATTCCTTTGCAGACCCTATACTTCTGCCCTCTCCTTCAAAGTTGGTTCCATTTTAGTACTTAATTTCTTTTGTTCCTAAGTTATCTCACCCATCCCTTTGCTTCAATTTAAATACGTTGTCTCATTGTGCTGGTTATGGATATGTTTAAGTAACAGAAAACCTTACTAGATCGGCTTCACAAATAAGGGATTACTTTCTCTCATATAACAAAAAGTCCTGCGTTTCTCGTTTTGGTTTAATGGCTCAACAAATCCAACATACTGAATTTCTTGGAATTCCCAAACATTCCATACTGTTTATAGCCTCCAGACTTTAGTATGTGCAGTTGCTTCTATCCTCAAAGCACCCCTAATCATCCTCAGAGTTGTTTGGTTGTTGCTCCCTTGGGAAATCATTCTTTTCTCTTATCAAGATTAAGTTTCCATGCTGGGTGTACCAAAATAATTCTACTTATTTGTCACACTGTCTCATAAATGCCTAGTTGATCACCTCTACCCCACATTAAACAGGCCTGTATCTTCAGCACCTAGGACAGTGCCTACCACATATCATACATGTAATAAAGACTTGTTCAATGAATGGATGATTTGGACTTAAAAACAAACAAACAAAAAACTTTTTCATAAATATGAACTTCTCCTAACCCAAGTATCTGATTGAGTGGCAAATGAATAAATAATATGCGTTTCTGGGTCATACTAAAGAACCAAATAGAAACACAGTCAACAAATTTCTAAAACCACTAAAGGAAACACGTAAAATAGAATATCCATTTTGGCAATGTGTTTTTATGCCACCCAACCAACTATACCCATGCTATCAACTTACAAGTGGCCAACCATAAACTGGCTCTTATGAGTGAGTAAGCTTCCTGACATGATAGGAGAACATACTAAAATAAGCAAAAAACAAAACAGAAGAGACCATGACTTGTAACTCTCTTCTCAGTCACTCACCCGACTCCCAGCCTCAAACAACCACTAATATGCTTTGGTTCCCTACAAATGTGTCTTTTCTAAAGTATCATATACATGGAATCATATGGTATGTACTCATTTTGTCTGGATTTTTTTCACTGAGCATAATGTTTTTGAGATTCGCCCTTGTTCTGCATTTACCAGCAGTCCACTCCTTTTTAATGTTAGTAGTATTCACTGTATGAATATATCTCTACATCCAATCACCCAATGAATGTTTGGGTTATTTCCAGTCTGGGGCTATTATTAGTAAAGCTGCTATAAACTTTTGTAAGTCTTTGTATGGAAACACATTTTTATTTCTCTTGAGTAGACAGTGGAAACTGATGGGTTGTATGGTAGGTGTAGTTTTAACTTAATAAGAAAGTTTAAAACGTTTTGCCGTAGTAGTTGGACTGTTTAATCTACCCCCCATTACTATGTGAGAGTTCCAGTTCATTCACATCCTCACCAACATGAGGTGCTGTTCATCATTTTAAAAGAATATGTTTTCCACTTTGTTAGGTAGAGTGTTTTAGAAACGTCTATACCATCCGGTTTGTTGATAACACTGTTCATGCCATCTATATGCTGACTGATTTTCTGTCTAGTTGTACTATCAATGTGCTGAAATTTCCAGTTACAACTTTAAATTGTACATATATTTTTCAGTTGTCAATTTTTGCTTCATATATTTTGAAAGTTTGTTTTTGGGTGAAAACACTATCATAATTATTATATGAGGTGTGATAAAAAAAATACGGTGAATGGTTAAATTTTAAAAATTTATTACAGTAAAAGACACATTGCCACTAATCCCCCTTAATATACCCACCTCGCTTTAAACACACTTATTCCATCATTCTTGCCACTTTCTGAAGCAGTTCTGGAAGTCCTCTTTCATGTCATTAGTTGCGCTGTTGTAGCTGCCTCAAAGTCCTGAATCATTTTGACTTTGGGGAAGAGCCAGAAGTTGCACGATGCCAGGTCCGATGAATAAGGTGGATGAGGACACACCGTAATGTTTTTATTTGACAGAAATTGCCCTATACCAGAAGCGATGTGTGACACAGAGCGTTGTCATGATGGAGGATGATTTACAGCACACTTTAAAACACACCTTTTTTCAACTGTAGCTCACACCCGACTGACTGCATCCAACAAGCTGAAATTTGTCACACACTGTTACTAAGGTTTGATGCGCTGCTTTCCCTTATTGAAGAACCCTGCCTTTACATTGGATGGCACTCGGCAGCAGCATTCACATTTTTTTATCACAACGAAAAGGTTCCATGCCACACATTGTTTCTGGTGTGGCAATTTCTGTCAAATAAAAACATTACGGTGTGTCCTCATCACCCTTATTCACCGGATCTGGCACCATGTGGTTTCTGATTCTTCCCAAAAATCAAAATGACCATGAAAGATAAACGTTTTTAATCAATTCGGGACATTGAAGCAGCCACGACAGCCCAAGTAAAGACACCCACGAAAGAGGACTTCCAGAACTGCTTCAGAAAGTGGCAAGAACAAGGGGTAACTGTGTTTGAAGAGAGGGGGTGTTTTTTGAGAGGGATTAATGGCAATGTGTCATTTTTTTTTTTTAAGATTTTACTGGGGAAGGGGAACAGGACTTTATTGGGGAACAGTGTGTACTTCCAGGCCTTTTTTTCCAAGTCAAGTTGTTGTCCTTTCAATCTTAGTTGTGGAGGGTGATGTTCAGCTTCAAGTTGTTGTCCTTTCAGTCTTAGTTGTGGAGGGTGCAGCTCAGCTCCAGGTCCAGTTGCCGTTGCTAGTGGGCACAGCCCACCATCCCTTGTGGGAGTTGAACCGGCAACCTTGTGGTTGAGAGGACGCACTCCAACCAACTGAGCCATCTGGGAGCTCACCGGCAGCTCAGCTCAAGGTGCCATGTTCAATCTTAGTTGCAGGGGGCGCTGCCCACCATCCCTTGCGGGAGTCGAGGAACTGAATTGCAACCTTGTGGTTGAGAGCGCACTGCCCCATGTGGGAATCGAACTGGCAGCCTTCAGAGTTAGGAGCACGGAGCTCTAACCGCCTGAGCCACCGGGCCGGCCGGCAATGTGTCTTTTACTGTAATCAATTTTTTAAAACATTCACTGTGTTTTTTTATCAGACCTCATATAACAAGTGGCAAGGCTAAGATTCAAACCCAACTAATACTAAAGACCATTTTTAAAAATCCATACCACACTACTTCCCATTATTTCTCAGCACAGATACAGAATGAGATTTGGTTCACCAAAGTTTTACTTAGCTAGGTTATTAAATATCAATGAGAATATCCGTTCAGCAAGGGTAAAATATATTAGCACACTGAGTTGAGAATATTTCATATAAAGATGCAATGTCATTTTAACCTATGTGACAGTTTGACAAATAGATGTGTATTTGTTTAAATTTAAAATTGGCATTTTAACATACTATGAGGCTGGTGGACCCTCAGTTATGATTCACTCAAGCCAGTAAATCCCAAGGGAAAACATATATTTCCTATTTCATGTAAGTAGATATAATATTCACCACGTAATATTAGTGACCACTGAATGGAAACTGCATTAAAGTTGTAGTCATGAGAACTAGAGAAGGCTTTAGCATACAGTAGGCACTCAATGCACATTTGGGCAATAAAAGGTCTCCAAAATTTTAATTCTCTAAAAGTATAATGATGCAACACTACATCAAAATAGTCAGCTGACCCTCCTGCCCAAAATCCTTAAAATGATAGTGGGGAAAAAAAAAGTAATGGGCTTGTGCCTCCAATACATACAGAGTAACAGGGACTATTTATCTTACCTGCCCGAAACAACTAAACAATGAAACAAAGTACATTAAACAATGGCACTCAAGACATTATGCAAGAGGCAACAAAAGACAGTGAACAGTGATGCATGAAAGATAAGAAAGAAAGGAGACCAACCCTATAATTGCCACAGCTACTACCTCGGTAAAGAAGTAAAGACAGAGGAACATAAAATATTTAAAGATAAATATGACAAAACCTACACAGTGAAAACTACAACACACTGCTAAGAGAAATTAACTAAAACCTAAACAAATGGAGCAATGTACCATGTTCATGCAGCAGAAGATTCAGTATCTTAAGGTGCCAATTTTCTCCAAATTCATCTGTAGATTCAACCTAATCCCAATAAAAATTCCAGGAATTATTTTGTAGGAATGGATAAGCTCATTCTAAAATTCATGTAAAGATGCAAAGGTCAGGCCAGCCTGGTGGCTCAGGTGGTTGGAGCGCTGTGCTCCTAATGCCGAGGTCGCTGGCTGGATTCCCATATGGGCCAGTGAGCTGCGCCCTCTACAGCTAAGATTGTGAACAACAGCTCTCCCTGGAGCTGGGCTGCCGTGGGCTGCTGTGAGCAGCCGGAGGTTGGCGTGGGCTGCTGTGTGCTGCCGTGGGCTACCATGTGCTGCCTGAGCAGCTGGTGGCCAGCATGAGTGGCTGGCAGCCAGCGTGAGTGGCCGGCAGCCATTGTGAGTGGCTGCCAACCAGCACAAGCTGCCATGAGCTGCTGTGAGCGGCCGACCGGTGACCGACTGCCTGGGGCGGGAGGGGGGGGCGGCGCAAGGCTCATAATACCAGCATGGGCCAGGGAGCTATGCCCTACACCACCAGACTGAGAAACAACGGCTTGAACTGGAGTGGGGGTTGGGGGTGGCAGAAGAAAGGGGGAAAAAATGCAAAGGTCCTAAAATCGCTAAAACACCTTTGAAAAACAAGAATAAAGTTGGAGGACTTAAATTACCTGGACTTCAAGACTTATTACAAAACTTGAGTTGAGTCAAGGCAGAGCAACATTGGTCTCAAGATGTCACTCTTGACATATATTCAATTAACTCTTGAAAAAAAGTTTATTGAAATAAAATTTACATAACATAAAATCCATCATTTTAAGCATTTAAAAGTATACAATTCAGTGGGTTTTAGTATCTTCTCAATATTATGCAATATCACCACTATCTAATTACAGAATATTCTCATCAACCCAGAAATAAGCCTTGTCCCTTCCAATTCCCCCACTTCAATCCTGGCCAACCACTCATCTATTTTCTGTCCTTACGGATTTGCCTAATTTGGAAATTCAATATAAATGAAACCATATTCAATGAAACCAAAAGTTGGTTGTTTGAAAAGATGAACAAAATTGACAAATCTTTAGCTTGACTGATGAAGAAAAATAAAGACTCAAATTACTGAAGTCAGGGATGTAAGCAGGAATATTACTAATGACCTTACAGAAATAAAATGACTGTTAGGCGAATACTATGAACAATGCCAACGTATTAGATAACCTAGATGAAATGGTCAAATTCCTAGAAACAAACTACCAAAACTTACTTAAGAAATAAAAAAATGTGAATTCTCAGAGGGTATTCAAGAAAAAGATTGAGTCAGTCATCAAAAAAACGTCCCACAAAGAAAAGCCCAGGAACAGATGGCTTCACTGGTGAATTCTACCAAAAATTTATAGAAGAATTAACACCAATCCTCAAACTCCTCCAAAACAGAAAAGGACGGAACACTTCCCAACTCATTCTATGAGTCCAGTATCACCCTGATACCAAAAACAGACATAGACATCACAAGAAAACTGTAGATGAGTAGCCTTTATGAATGGACACAAAAATCTTGAACAAAATACAAGCAAACTGAATCCACCCACATACTGAAGAGATAACATACCACATCCCAGAAATATAAGGGTTCAGGATAGGGGCTAGTCATTCCAGAAAAACCAATCATGTGATTAGACAGTTGGGGCTTTGAGACACATGATATCGGCCCCACCTTCTTGGGGGAGAAAGGGACTGGAGATTAAGTTCAACCACGTGACCAAAACTCCAATAAAAACTCTGCTCCACTGAAGCTCAGTGCAGCTTCCTGACTGGTAAATACACTGCTGTGCCGGGACGGTGATGCACCCTGATTCCATAGGAAGAGGGCATGGAAGCTCCACACTGAGACCCTCCCAGATTTTGTCCTATATGGCTCTTCATCTGGCTAGTCCTAAATTGCATCGTTTAAAATAAAACCATAATTGTAAGTGTCATACTTTTCTGAGTTCTGAGTCATTCCAGCCAATTACCAAACCTGAAGTGGGTCATGGGAACTTGCAGCTGGCATTTGAAATGGGGGCCGTCTTGCTGGTGATGGTGCCCTCAAACCTGTGGAAGCTGACACTAGCTCCAGGTGGCTGGAGTCAGAATCGAATGGTATTGCAGTTAGTGTCAGAACCAAATACAACCAAGGATTTCTGTGAAATTTGACATGCTGATTCTAAAATTAAGAGAAGACTATAAAGGGCAGAAAATAACCAATGGCTTTTCAAAAAAAGGTAGGATAAGTTGCCTTATCAGATAGGACTTACTTTAAAGCTACAGTTAAGTAAAACCTGGTGATGGTGACACCAATGTAACAAACAGAGCCTAGAAATAGATGCACACATACATGGACCTTGGTATATGAGAGGTGGTATTGCAAATTAGTGAGGGGGGGAACCTCACACATTACACAAAATTAAATTCCAGGAAGTTTAAAACTACAATTTGAAAAACACAACTTTTAGAAAAAATACGTGAGTATTTTCTGACCTCAGGTCATCAAGAGAAGGGCTTCTTAAACAAGATATAAAAAGTGTAACCGTTAAAAAAAAAAAAAGATTGACAATTATACTACACTGAAATGCTGAAGTTTGGATCAACAACAGATACTGTAATAATAGTAAAAAAAGATAAGCAGTGTTGAAATGTTTGCATTACAAATAAAACTGACAAAGGATTGACATCCAAAATAAGGAATTGCTACAAATCAATAAAAACAGACAACCACACACAAAAAGAAAAATGGGGAAGGCTGTTTATAAAAAGGCAATTCTCAGAAGGAAAAACTGAATGGCCGAAAAACATGAAACAATGTTCTACCTTACCATAGCAACAATAAGAACTAATTCACAACCACATTATCAAAAACTTAAAAGTCTGACAATACCAAGTTGATTACCTGGACAAATGGGAACCGTCATTTACTGCTGGCAGTGTACAAATTGATAAAGCCAAGGGCAAATCTGACTATACCAAGACTAAACAAAGACTTACATATCCTTTAGCCCAGCAATTCCATCTCTAGGCCAGGCCGCTATTAATTCATTACAGCATAACTCTTAATAGTACAAAAACAAACCTAGGTATTCAATTTTTTTTTAATTACAGTATTTTCATGTAACAGGATACTTTATAGCAGTTAAAGTATATAAGTAAAATAGCATGCTCCAACAGGGATATATTTCATCAACAGTGTTAAAGGGAGAAGAAAGAAAGATGTAGAAGAATGAATACAGTATTCAAGTGTTTGCATATAAAGTTTTAAAGCATGTAAATCCATCCCATGTATTGTTTATGGATACATGAATACTCTTAGTATAAAAGTGTTCGTGGGAATGATAAACTCCAAAATCCAGGACAGTGGTTGCCTGTGGGAATGGAGGAAAGAGAATCAGAACAGGAGTAATACACAGAAGGCTTTAAATAAATCTGTAATTTTAATGTCTTAAAAGGTAACAGCAAAAGTAAGGATATTGAAAGAAAAAGGCACATCCTTGAAAATTTCAGAACTCCAGGAATTTTTAAAAAATCATAAAAATCTTTCAGGAAAGAAAAGAAACTCACAAAGGAACAAGAATCAGATTGACAGATTTCTCATCAGCCACAGTGAGTGCTAGAAGATAAAAGAGCAATATCGTCAAAGTGTGGGGCAGGGGGTGTTATTTGAACACTGGAATACTGCTTTCAATCTAAACAGGCACTCAAAACAAGGAAAAAATAAATGTATTTTTGGACATGCAAAAACTCAAAGTTCACCACTTAGAAATCCTGTTTGAGAAAGAATGACCTACAGCAAAAGAATCCAAGAGGAAAAATGTGGGAATCAAAGCAGTGGTTAGCAAATAAACTATTAAAACATTAGTTTGATTTAAATAATTGTTGAGAAACATAAAAATAAATAAATGACAATACAGAACTAAAATCCCAGTATTTACAAACAAGGCAGGTTGGATGTGAGACTGAGAGGCAGGGTCAGAAGGGAGGGAGCATGTTAAGATTCTATTGCTTGTGAGTATTGCAGTTAGTTATGAAAGTAACTGTGCTCTAATATCAACCACAGAGAAGATGCAGAAAATTGCCCAATATTAATTTCACTGTAGACAGTTTACATCATTGATAATTCTAGCTTAAGAAATAACATTTTGTCTTTCAAGATGATGGAGTTATCCTGCACTAATTAAATGGCCTGAGACCAGACTTTAATTGTAACTCAAGTAACATTACAGGTTGGAGTTACCACATGGGGTCTAACAACATGTATAAGATATGGAGAAACAGTCACTTCTAAGATGAAATTCAACTCAACTCATGCTAGAGAATCTTTCAAGATTAATCAAGAATTACTCAACTATCAACCCACACAATGATACATTTACTTATGTACTTCCCATGTATGTAATAGACTCAGTCCACACAATATATTTTACAGACCTGTTTCTCAATTTAGAATGGCATTTCAATTTATTCGAAGTTCCATCTCTTTCTTTGTGGGAAGAGGGGGAATAGTAAGGACATGCAACAACTATCAGATCTTTACCCAGCAGAATATAATCTCAAATTACAACAAAATTTTTTTTGCAAATGAAAATGACAGAGTATCTCAGTTAAAGAAAGCTTCACCTATAAGAGAATACAATTGAACACCAGTGCCAAGATAATTTAATAAAGTGAATTTTAATTATCTTAAGTACATAAATAACGCACTCTAAAAACTGTCCTTAATAAAGTATGTTAAATATGTATTTAACATATGTATAGCATATACATGTACAGCAACTTAAATAAGTCACAAAAACCAAAGGAGCTGTAAAATAAGATATACTCGTATTGCCATAATCTGTCTATTTGCAGTAAGCTTTTAGGAAGCTATAAAATTTACACAGCTAGTTCTTCAAATAGTGCTTGTATGTTTATTAGAATTATGAATTTTTAAAAATAGGATATCACACCCTTTGCCCATAAATGGGCCTTTTGGGCCATTTCTGTCCACAATAAACGGATTAACTACCCACTCTCTAAGCCAGAAACCTGGGAATCATACTAAAGTCTTCTTACTCAAAGACCCTTCACATTAATTCATTCACTAAATGCTTGTCAATTCTACCTACACAATCTTTCTCAGATCTAGTCTTTCTTTTCACTCTCACAGCCACTGCCCCAATTCATACCTTACCTACCCTCAACCTGTCCAATGCTTTTCCAACAACTCAGAAAATTTTGGTTTCAGAAATGAGAATTTCAGCTCACCCCTGGTGGAGATGATATAAAACAACTGAGAGAAACTGGACTGGGAATCCTTGTGTTAATTTTAAAACGTAAACAGCAGAGAATAATGATTTTTCCCTGAGATGTCTTGGGAAAGATAAAAGAAAAACATTTTAAAACTATATTCTGAGGATTCCTATAAAAAGTAATAAGCTTAGAAAACACAGGTTAACACATATGCTTTGACATGCAGTTAAGACACGGTAAAACCACATAATCCAAGAAAGGAACTGAGAGATTACACAAAGATTTTCCACGTTAGCCTTTTACTATAATACCCATGATGGAGATGACCTGGGAGGAAACACCTGAGGGAGCGAGGGAAGAACGAAGGAAGGAAGAGAAACAAGTGGAGGGAGGAAGATTTAATAGTGTATTACCTTTATAAGCAACAGCCAAAAGGAAAAGGAGAGTTACACCCTCACAAATCTCTAGCAAGAATGAAAAGAAGTAAAAAAGATATCAAAAATCCATTATTATTAGTAATTTGAAATACGTGACATTTATTCACTTAACACGTTGCGTACGGCGGGGTTTAAATCCCTCGTGAAGATTCTCGTGATCCATACGCAACGCGTTAACTAACATTTGAGCTTCTATGATAGACTAACAACTATGTTACAAACAAAGTAAAATATGCGTAAGGCAAAATGAATTCTTTGTGGAACTTTCCTAAAGTTAGGTTGCAGTTTCCTGTACACACCATATTGTTTCACACTTCTATGCCTTTTCCCATGCTGGTCCCTAAATGGAATGCTTTTCCATCTCCTATTCAAACGTTCAAATTTCCATAATAACTATAGTGATACTACGATATCACTCGGCCAGTTAGGTACTTGCTCTTTTATATTCCCAAAGCACCTCCTTTATTACAGCATTTATACTTCTATATAATTGTTTGCATAACTAGATTCATGTAAACACAATACAAATATATGCTGTCTACAAGAGACACATTTTAGAATCAAAGACACAAGGCAGTTAAAAGGATAGAAAAAGACATACCATGAAAAGCAGTAACCAAGAGACAGCTGGAGTAGCTATACTAATACCAAGACAAAACAGATTTTAAGATAAAATTGAAAGTACCTGGACAAATAGGTGACAGCAGACATTTCTGGGACACATCACAATCACTGAGGCCAGGGCCCCAATCTCCAAAGATGCTGATTTTATGGAGTGTGGTAAGGCCCAGGCACCGGTATTTTTCAAAGGGATTCCCGAAGGTGATTCTAATGTGTAGCCAGAAATAGTTAATTAAAAAACCTGACTATAATAAAGGTTGAACACCACTGAGCTAGAAGGGAAAAAATAAGACCATTTCTTTAATTAGGGCAAATGGAAGTCGTAACAGTAGGGGAATGAACTCGGGAGGCTTCTGATGACACTGCAAAAAACTTTACAACTACAGGAAGTGGAGTCTTCCTTCAAAAAAATTCAAGACAATGATTTCCAAGTCTGAGGAAGACTAGGGTTGTCCTCAGCAATGATTAACAGGTGAAGATTCCCGCTCACAGCATTCAACTGGTATTTCTTTTAATATACTTCAGTATTCCGCTAAAATAATATACCTTTTATAATAATGCTCATACTAATACAATTAGAACTTGCAAAAGTAAAAAAGCATAACCGAGGAGAAAATCCTGCTCTAATCAGACTCAGAAGCCTGAGTGTTCAGAGCATTGCTCAGGGTTCAGACAAAGACCATGGTGCCGAGCGAGGGTGACATTATAATCGTAAGACGATCACAGCTGAGGGGACAGGACAGTGGTTAAGCACTAGGCTCCTGAAGCCAGTTACCCAGTTTTAAATTCCCACAGCATTATACACTATCTTTGTACAGTCAAAATGTTCTCCAACTCTTTAACGTTGTGTGACTTCAGGCAAGTTACTTTACCTCTCTCTAAGACTCAGTTTCTTTATAAAGTGAAAATAGTAACAGGAATAGAGTAGTTGTGAGGATTAAATAATCTTACTAGAAGACTTTAGCATAGAGCCTGGCTCAACAGTAAGCTCTAACAACTATAAAATTATTACTAAAGGCATTTAACCTATAAAATGATGGTACAGCATGTATACTCCAAGGCCCCTCAGTTTTGCATTTTTATTACTCATTTTTGTTTCTCTCAAAGATGGGAATGGAGAAGATAATTTAAAGTTGAAAAGGGAGGCCCAAAATATGGGAAAATAGGAAAGAAAAAGGATGAGACATAGTTATCGCGGTGAATCAAACCAGATAAGCATAGAAGAGAAACAGGCTATAAAATGAAAAGGCCATGAAGATACAAAGACAAGGACAAACCAGTTGATCACAGTCAAAATTTACAAGACAAAAATATCTCTAAAATGAGGAATGTTAGGGAATGTCTGGATTCCGATGCCGGCCTCAGGTCAGCACTACTAGAGATCATTCCTTCATGGTTCTAATAAAGTCCAGCTTGACAAGACTTTAATGGGAATTAAATTAGGCTCCATTATTATTTTTTAAATTTATTAAGGACCACAAAGAGCTTTATATATCATTATTATTTTTTTAAGGAGGGCACAGCTCACAGTGGCCCATGTGGGGATCGAACCGGCAACTTTGGCGTTATGAGGACCACGCTCTAACCAACTGAGCTAACCGGCCACCCTCCATTATATTTCTGATTAGATAAAGTTCTTTAAAGTGTTACAGTCTCGCTATAGCCAAAACTCCAAACACCAAAAGCAACTTACAATTTGGAATAACTCTTTCTATTTTTCTTTCCCTAAAAGGCTTTTAACACTTAAACTTTGAAGATGGCAATTATATTTATTTGCAGAGCCAACAGAGAGGATGCTCCAAACAGAAGTATCAAAGGAATTCCCTGAGATACCCAGCTTTCCAAGTACCAAAGATTGGTAACCAACACTCTGCACTTTCCCTATAAAACAATGACTGAAGCTCAAGGTACACAACAACGCCCACATGTAAGGCAGCTACTCTCTACTATGTTCTCTCCAGTCCTCTCACCCTATAACCTAAGTACCTCTTTTAAATTCTATCTTCAATTTATACCAGAGGTGCCAAAAAATGTATACAAGTGGACACTATGGTCAGCGTTGCTCAAGCAGTAGTTCGCTGTAATCAGAAGTGTCTGGACGCTGATGGTAACCACTTACTTTCAGCACCTCTTGTAACTGCAGAAGTCAAACGTTGACTTGTATTCATCTTTTGTTACTGGTATATATGATTACAATTTTAACACAGTTTTCCTTTCTTAAAATGTGTATACGGTTTTTTTGGCACCCTCTGTATATCCTTTCCCATCTGAGTACATGGCCTCACCATTCACCCAACCTTATTTTCATCAAGGCCTGGGGACTCTATCTCCAAATCAGATCTTAAATCAGTCCACTTGGATGAGATTTTGAGGCCAGTACAACAGCAGTATTACAACAATTCTTACCCTTACTGTCAATTACTCTCTCACTTGGCCCCCATCCCAGCCTTGCCTTATGACAATTAAGCAGTCGTAAGACGCTAGGGCTATCCTTGAGTGAAAGAAATTAGTTCAATGCAATGTCATCACCTTGTCAACAGAAAAGCTTTTAGATACACCTAACCTAAAAAAGGAGTAACAGTGAAAGAGTTGTGTGTAATATTAGATAAATATTGAGGAAACTACTGCTCTGTTATTTTCATTCACAGGACAGTCTAGGCACTTAATTTATATATTCTGGTTCCAAAAGTGTTCTCAAACACAAAGATAATCATCTGATAAATATCTTTCTTCACTAGAATAAGAATCAGTAAATTTCTTTCTGTAAAGGGCCAGATAGTAAATACTTCAGGTTTTACAGGATATATGTTCTTTGTCAAAATCACTCAACTCTGCCACTTTAGTGTGAAAGCAATCATAGACAATATGTAAACAAATTAATGAAACTGCGCCAATGAAACTTTATTTACAAAAAAAAAATCAATGCGCCAGATTTGGCCCACAGGCAGTAGTTTGCCCACCCCTGCATTAAATTATCACAGACGAGGCTTTAACTTCCAATTACGTGCATTCATTTTAAATACAGTATTAAATCTAATTAAATGGGACATAAAATCTGTTAACTCAAGTGCTAGCATCAACCAACATGTCAATTACTTTCAACCATCAAAGGAAAAGTGTCATTCTCATATGTTGGTGAAATGTTTGATTAAAAGTTTACTTTATAAGATTTAATTCTAAAAAGAAATTTAGAAGTTTTCCTATAATAAATTGTGAGAAAACTATTCATCACATAAACATTTATCCCTGACCTCAAGGAGCTTACAACCTCTCAGGCAAGACTAAGTACAAAAAGTGTTATGAGTACTATGATATAAAAATCTGCGGCGGCCGGTTAGCTCAGTTGGTTAGGGCACGGTGATAGTAGCAACAAGGTTGCTGGTTCGATTCCGGCATGGGCCAGTGAGCCGTGCCCTCCACAACTAGATTGAAGGACAATGACTTGAAGCTGATGGGCCCTGGAGAAACACACTGTTCCCCAATAGTCCCCAATTAAAAAAAAAAAAAAGTCTAGGATTAGGTACTGATCTGGGTGACCTGGTGGATGAAGGTAAGTAATAGTCATTGTAAGAGGTAATTCAGGATTAAAAGTAAAAGCAGCAACTCAATTTTCCTTTTATAAAGCCTCTTAGAAGACTACTTTTATTTTTTCTGAGTTAAAATTGACATATAACATTACATCATTTTCAAGTGTACAACATGATTCAGTATTGCAAAATGATCACAATAAGTCAACAGCCATCACTACATAGTTATAAATTTTCTTGTGATTAGAACTTTTAAGATGCATTCTCTTAGCAACTTCCAAATATACAATACAGTATTATTAACTATAGTCACCATACTGTACATTACATTCTCATGACTTATTTATTTTATAACTGAAAGTGTACCTTTTGACCACCTTCTCCCATTTCACTTCCTGGTAGAAGACTACTTTTAAACATTATTATTATTTTTTTTCTTTTGGTGACTACCAAAGAAATACATAATTACTATAGAAAATGAAATGTGAAAAAATGTAAGAAAAACCAAAGAAAAAATAAATACCTATAATCCTACCACCCAGAAAATAATTAAGATAAATGTATACAAATACATTTAGGCATACAGATCGAATAAATACAAAGCTAAACAAATTATAAAACAAAGTTCACTAAAACATATATCATTACCAAGTAAAGATTTTACTTGCTCATACATTAACTTTTTTTTTTTTTAATCTTATTGCTTCATTGTCTACCTTTGCTGCTAAACTGAGCTCCACGATAATGGCAAGGATTTTATCTATTAATACCTTGCTCATTAATGTATCCGCAGAGTATAAACATGTCTGGCACATAGTAGGCAATCAATTAACATTTGTTGAAAGAACAATTTTTTTAAGTGAAGCCCAAGATTAGTCTCTCAAGCAGTATTTGATACTATAAAAATTCTAACATAAACATAAATACGTTCTTTGAATACATGATTCAGATTAAAATGTACTTTTGAGTCTGAATTGCTCTTACTTTCCCACATTGCACGTGACTGTACATCTCACCATAACACTGCCATAGAGATCATTTTAGTTCATTAATTTACAGACTAGAATTCATAGACTACTTCACTTGATAAAATCCCAGAGGAAAAAAAAATCAGTCTTTGAATGGTGACAGTAACTCAAGGTCTCAACTTATTAGTTTGGTGCAAAAGTAATTGCAGTTTTTGCAACTATTTTTAACCTTTTAAACCGCAATTAATTTTGCACCAACCTAATAGCTGCTTCTTACTATTAATAGATTAGAAAATCCTTAAAAGAAGCACCCATGTTTAATGTTTTTTTGAAAAACAAAATAATCTCCACAATGTTTACTGTACTTGGCATATAGCTGATACTCAATATATATATTAAGTAAATGAAGTAGCTAATAAATGCTTACCTTTCCTACTAGATGAGAATTTAATATAAACTTCAAGGCAAACTTCTTAATAATTAAAAAACAAGTAGTCAGTTTACATTAACAGGACCATTTTAGCCAGAAAAAATCCTTTTGTCCCTGTTATCTCCAATCCTGGGATAATGCCAGCAACCTCCCCCCAAACCTCCATAACTTTTGGTTACGTCAACTCTGATATACCAAAAAGGATGGAGAAGAAATGCATTTCTCTCTTTCCCTCTAACAAATGTCAAAAAAATATTTCTTTTATCAAATGTGGAAGAGCCAAAGCTAGTCACTTTCCACCAAACCAGTCTCTGTTCCCAGCAACGCTACCTATTATCAATCATCTACCACTGTAGACCCATGCAACGCCCAGTACATGCATCTGGTAAGATCTTTCGCTTAAAGCAACAGATGGTGGCTCCAGGTATGGCAAAGTCACCTTTCTTTCTACTTTATCGAAAGCATCTAAAAACTACTGTCACACAATTCAATTAGCAGCAATAAGAGAGAACATACTAAGTTACAGCCACAACTCCAGTTAAATATAAAAGCTATATACATGACACTTAAAGAGTCAAACCTCTAATCATCAATAAATGTAAAAAACAAATCAAACCTAAAACTGCTCTAAAAAAAATAAAACCTTAAAAAAAATAATCAAACCAAAAAAAACTAATGATTCAACTTCTTTAGTACTATACAAACAACTCAGTCAACCATCGTGTCAACTATGGGAATCATAACACATTCTCCATATATACTTTAACAGACTGTAATTAGATAGTATATGTAATGTCTCAACCAATACCGTACAAAGACTATCTTTAAAGACTGAAAAAGTATATTTTCCTCTTGAAAACGAATGTCCTCTGCAGAAGAAGAAAAGATGCTTGGGAGCTCAGCAGTTGGTAATAACAAAGTTAATGTCCACTTTTATTTGTATCAATACTTTCTAATCATCTACCTCCCATCAGGAGGAAAATAGGAAGTACAGACAAAGCACAGGATTGGGAGGGCTTAAGCAGATTGTGAGGGAGGGTGGATAAAGAGTGCCTTCAGATGGACAGCCTTTTCCTAGTTTAACTAGTACCAACAAGAAATCTAAACTTTTTTGGCTGATAATTTCAGCATATAGGTGGACTTTTCAAGTAACAGGTTGAGTAACACCAATGGTTAGCTAGCTGTACACACTTGAAATCAATCTCTGCACCTTGGTTTTCTTCCCTGCAAAATAAAGTCAAAATAGATGCAAAAGTCCTTTCTTTCTACCCCTAAAACGCAATAATAGTCTTTAGAGCACAGGTTCCCAAGCTTTCTTAGGGTTCATAGTACCCTCGTTATTTCAGTAATGTTTCCATAGCAGCTCTACACCAAGAAATAATAGCAGTTTCACCTATTAAGTTGTTAGTAGCCATTTGAAAAACTAATCTAACTCAGTTGAAAATAATACTCATTCTTAAATAACCACAATTACTACTTACAGAACGTATATTACAGTTGGATACTGCACTTCTCAAACCTTGGAATCAGACTGGACACTATCCTTATTTCCCATTCCATAATGATTTTCATGCAGTATTTGCAATTTATGACAGCAATACCCTCAAACTCACAAAGATATGGCATCAAAAGGTACATAGCACAATCTAATTTTGAAACCATGAACTCTCTCAAGCTAGTCAACAGATACCAAGTACTGCTCTATCTCCCTTGAAAATTTAACAACCAGACAGCACCTCTGCAAGTTGGTGGTAATACCCTGCAGTGCCTTGGTGAAGTTTGGGAAACATGGCCCTATGGCAGTGTTTTATATAATTTTATGGCTTGGACTCAGACAGCCCTAGGTTGAAAATCAGATTCTACCGATATAACTATATAATCTTGGGCACTAAGCAGCTGAATCAATCTCTTGAACCTTACCTTCTATGGCTGCCAAATAGGAATAACAGTAGCAACTTCAGAGTATAGTCATAAGGCATGAGATATTTGCACATAGTAAATGCTCAATAAATGATAGCTATTATTAACTATATCATTAAAACCAAACAAGTAGTTTATAAAACTAAATTTAATAATTGACTCTGTGGGGCTGAAGGCAGCATTCTAAGCTGAAGCCCCAATGTCAAATGAAAACTTATATAAACAAATTATTAGGGGAAAGATCATAAAGTGCTTAAACAAGGGCAATACAGAGAACTACAGTCTCCTCCAAAGGGTATCATAATGTTGATGTACCTATCACAACACATGACTAGGTAAAAATTTTAAAGTGGCAACTCAGAAGAATATATGTATGTTAAAAAAACAACTTTCAAGGGATAATCACACTAGGAAAAAACAAAAATTTTATAAACTAGGACTCTTTAAACAGCATTAAGAACTACTTTTTAAAAATACTTAAAATTTATACAGAGCAAAACTCATTTGATTATAACAAAGAGTTTTCACCAAGAGCATTAATAGCTCAGTATTATACCTGTGCTCAAACATCTTTCTCACAATGTGCTAAGAATTTATCACTTTAATTTGAAATACACTCATGTGTCTTCTATCTCACAAACATCTGTAATAAAATTTGTAATACAAGAATATCTGTAAGTGCTCAGTTTATGGAAGGATTTTTGAAACATTTCATTTGATTCTCAGCTATTATCCAATTTACTAAAGAAACGGAGGTCCATAGAAATTAAGTAAGTTGCACTACAACCTACCTATTACACAGTTGAACACTAAAACCTGTATCTCTTAACTCTTTCTAGTATACCACAACTCCTTCCCAAAAGACTCAGTTCAAATCTTGTTAGTTGGACCAGAATTGTTTTATCAACTATTTCAAACAGGTTAACCATCATCAAAGGCCTGAAAACCTTTTCCCTGCAAAGTAACAGCATTTCACCTGTAGAGACTTCATTTGCCAAGTATCTTGAACAGTAATGTTAACTGTGTAATATTAGTTAACAATTATTCTTAGATCACCTTATGACAAGATCTATTATTATAGTTGCAACTATACCAATGGTAATGCAGTGGCTGAGCCCCCTGATATAATCTATCAGCCCATATTATTTCCCATTTTTTACTTAGCTGGTGATCCACTGTTCAACTCTAGATAGACAGGTAACATGAAGTATTAAACTGACCCTCATATTTTCTTCTTCTGTTACTAACATAAACCAAATGCAGTGGCCAAAATACTTAAAAGTCATGGAGGGGCAAGCAATCATGTATACCAACCAAAATACAATGCCATCACAGAAAGTCTATGTCTGCCTTTCAGTTTGGTCCAAGTAAATTCCAAAAAAATTTACCAGCAATTCCTTTCCTCAAATTCCCACATTTCTAATAGATTATTATCTATTATCTATATCCTATGGTATCATAAAAGCAACTTACTAAGGCATTCTACTTCACAATGAATATTTCCTTAAAAACTGAATGTAAATACTATTTGATAATGAAATACTATATTGGGGAGCTTAACTTTTAGGGAAATTCTGCAGGAAGTCTTTATATATTGTAACTAATCATCATCCTCTTTTATATTATGTATAAGAAATTTAGCCTTTTACGTGCCAGAGTTTAAGGGTAGAAGAGATTTAGGCAGATAAGAAGAGATATAGGCCTGTACCATAACTACTGTATTAATTTGAGTCTCTGGAAACCATAACATAATTTTCTCTATAGGTAATAATTTTGAAGAACTTCACACTTTGTCCCTTCCTAGCAATGTAAATATACTGTTAACAGAAACTTCATTTCCTTGGAGAATTGAAGAGCGACGCTGCTTTCTTGAAAAAGAAAACAGCTGACTTGTACAATACCCAGTCCACTTTGGCCACCTAATACGGAGAAGAAGAAAAAAAGACCTATTTGGAAAACGTTTCTTCTCCAGCCAAAGGCTGTTCCCAGATAAAGGCAATGCTCCGAGTACAACAAAAAACCCTTCTCTGAGGGAAGAAATGTGCCAGAAAAGGAAAGGCATGGATCAGAAATAAATAGGGGGGTGGGTGAGTGAGTGTATTCGCTCAGTGTGAGAGCTGGAGGCAGCAGGCGCAGCGCTGAGATGCTCCAACGAAAGAACCACCACCAGCAGCAGAAGCAGCAGCAGCAGCAGCAGCAGCAGGAGGAAGTTTCAATGGGGCCGGGCAGAGCATGCGCCCTGCACCCGCGCGGTGGCCTTATGTGGAAGGAGCACCACTTGCGAACACCAATAATAGACCAGCGGCACCAGAGAGAGAAACATGAGCAACAAGCACCTCTTCAACTGTTTCCCCCTCCGTCTGAGCCCCTCCTCCAGCCTACATACTAACCACCCCACCCCACCCTGCAAATGGAAGGGCGACTGCTTCTTCCCCTAAGCCTTGCTGCCAAGATGAAGGGGGAAGGGACTAAAAGTGGGGAGATGCTTTTCTATTATTGGGGGGGAGATGGAGGAGAGGGAAACTATGGGGGAAGGAGAAATTAACCCTCTACCCTCCAAAGTGGAGAAGCTGAACCGACTTCGCCCCCTAAAGCGAGAATGGAGGAGGACCCCCTCCCACGGGGGAGGAGCAAACCTCCCCACTCCGAGGAAGGAGTTTGGGGGGTTAAACCGGCCCTCGAGTGGAAGCGAAGAGGGACGAGAGCCTACTCTCTCGGGGGACTTCCCACAAGAGGGAGGGAGAGCTGAAGTGTCCGCTGGCCCCCGCCCACCCAGGTGGAGGAAGAGAAAGGGGCGCCCCTAGAAGATGAGCCCAGCCTTCCCCGAGACGGTCGGGAGGATGGTGGGAGGAGGGGAGGGAGTAAGAGAGAAGAGGAGGAGAAAAGCGCAAAGCTGGCCGGAACCTGCGCTCCCCTTCCCCCGCCACAGAGAGGGAGAAGGGGTGGGGGACCGGCCTCCGCCGCGAGGTAGCAGTCCCACGGGCAGCCCAGCAGCACAATGACCCCTCCCCGCCCCCAGCCCACACCTAGCTCGCGACGCCCCCCACCTCCTCCCGGCGCCCGGCCGAGTGGCCCTAGGGGGCCTCCGCCCCGCCTCCCCACTGCCCAAGACCCCGGGGGCAGGGCAGAGAAGACGGACCGTGCGGAGCTGCACCTTAGGGGGAGGACAGAGCCGCGGAGACCCGCGGCGTCTGTAAAGAGGAGAGAAGAAGGGTGCCAGGGCCGCTTCCCGCCGGGCGTTCGGGCCCCTCGCTTACCTTCTCCGTGGCCGACGTCCGGCGGCGGCGCCTGCAGCACCCGCTCCAGCTCGGGGAACGGCAACTCCGGCAGATCGAGCAGCGGCCCGTAGCGCTCCAAGAAGGAGCACACTACGGCAAAGTTGGGGCACGAACCCGGGCAGCCCGGAGGAGCCATCGCCGCCGCCGCTGCCGCCGCCGTCGCCATTTTGAACTGGAGGATGGAGGAGGAGGTGATGGGGGTGTGGGGGGAGCTGGGGCGCCAAGGAATGGCAGGGCAGCCTTACAGACGACAGGAGGCGCTGGCGAGTCGACTCCCTTGCGGATCCAGCGTTTCAGGCACGGCGCCGCGATCCCACAATACAGCGGCGGCTGGGAGCAGTCGAGAACCGAGTTAGACGGAGGAAAGAGAGGCGCTCAGTGCCTTTCACTTTCCGCCCCGTTCCCTCCCTCTACTTCGTCCCTCCCACTTCGGGTTCGCAACAGCCTCGTGTGACAGGGGGAATGAAAACAAGGGAAGCGGGGAAGGGAGGCGGGCTGGAAGCTGTAGAGGCGGGACTTTTTAGGAGCGGTGACCAATAGACACGGAGGGGGCGGGGCTTCGGCCGACGACTGGCCGAAACGCTCATTCGGGGCGGGGCGACAGGGTGGAACGCCTAGCGTAGAGGGCCTGATCTAACGAAGGTGAAAGGTAAAGCACGGAGCCCTTTGGGATCGCAACTCCGCGGAGAGAGGTCTTTGGGTGAGTTTTGGGAGAACTCCAGGAACTAAAACTGCGCCACGAGATAGTGGGGGAAATTAAGGAGAATGAATCAGAAAGCAGGAAAAAGAATGGGGGGAGGAGCACAATCTGGAAGGTTGGAAAGGAGAGAGGTACGCTGGACCTTTGTAAGGAGAAGCCTGCTGAGGGGTATTGCTGTGGGCTGGCGTATAAGATTCTCAGCTTTGCTTTCGGAGAAACGGATCTGACAGCTCTGGGGGAGGAGGGCCTGAAGAAAACGGGCTCTGCGGGGCTCACCAGTCTGAAGAGTTGGGGACCTGCCAGGAGATCAGTCTGAAGGAACCAGCCTCTGCAGGAAGACCAAGGTGTGAGAGGACAGGGTTCTGCTGTGGTTGCCAGGGTGTGAGGGAGAGGGGCTCTGGTGTGCCACGAGGGCCTGAGAGGACAAGGTTCTCTGGGGACCAGGGTCAGAGGGTGGGCTAGAACTCAGTAACTAAGAGGAAGAATGTGATAGGAGACTTGGTGGGAGTGCAAAAGTTTGATGGAAGATGGGGCTCCGCCTCTTTGGGGGCAGCACTGAGCATTCTCTCAGGAAGAATCTCGGAAAACCATCAGTGATGCAAAATGGAATGTGAAGCTTGGGATGCAACGCGCATTGGTTAGGAGCCTGAGCTTTGGATTCAGTCGGACTTGAGTCCTACCAGCACTGCTTCATGACGTTGCGGAAGTTTCTTCATTTCTTTGAACCTCTGGAAAGTGGTGGTGATAATAGTACCTACATCACAGGGTTTTCCTAGATAATTCAAAGTAAATAGATCAGCACAATTGATTAACCCTGGCACATTGTATTTTTAAAATGTTAGCTGCTATTGAAAAAAGGAGTTCCTAAAGTTTAGATTAAATTCAGCTACAACTTATACAGTTTACTACTTTGAAACAAAATTTTCAGCGTGCATTTAAAACTTACATACGTGTACCTACTTCCTAAAAAGAATTTGAAGCAAGGAACAATATAAACCAGGTAAGATAGAACAATTTATGGTTAAGAAAGATAAAGAGATTTATAGGCAAATGATTGTATTGGGGACAGAAACAATGTTTAGCACAATTAAACATTGAATTTTGTTCTGTGTTTCTAGGTAAAAAAGGGAAAACAATAATTGGTCTATATCATTCTCATTATCTCAAGAAAGAAAGAATACTCATTTATCAAGAAAAAAATTATGTAACAGTAATTTATTACTTATAATACTAGTTCCCAATCTAGAATAATGAAAAAATCCATTTTAAATGAAAAATGTTATTTGGACACTTATCAAATACTTTGGAAAATTCTAGTTTAAGGAATACTTACACATATATAAGAAATTAAAGTATATACAACAATGTGAATGTACTTCAAGCTATTGAACTATACATTTAAAAATAGTTAAAGTGGTAGGGCGGCAGCTGGATGGCTCAGTTGGTTAGAGCAGGAGCTCTGAACAACAGGATTGCCAGTTGGATTCCGACATGGACTGGTGAGCTGTGCCCTCCACAATTAGATTGAAGACAACAAGCTGCTGCTGAGCTTCTGAAGGGGTGGGCGGATGGCTCAGTTGGTTAGAGCATGCGCTCTCAACAACAAGGTTGCAGGTTCAATTCCCTCATGGGATGGTGGGCTGCACCCCCTGCAACTAGACTGAAAACAGAGACTGGACTTGGAGCTGAGCTGCACCCTCCACAACTAGATTGAAGGACAACGACTTGAAGCTGGTGGGCCCTGGAGAAACACACTATTCCCCAATATTCCCCAATAAATTTTTAAAAAATCAAATAAAGTGGTAAATTTTATGTTACGTATATTTTACCACAATAAGAAAAAAGCAAAAAAAGAAAAAGTAAAGTCTTACTTTAGGAAAATGTCTATGGTTGTGAATTATCATTGCAAAAGAGAAGTTTTAGGTTAATGTGTGGTAAAATATTATTTTTAAGCAACACTGAAAATAAACACAAAACTAAACTAAAACATATTGGTAGAACTCAAAGTGCCAAGTATATATCTCTAGCCCTGGAGACCTGAAGAACCCAGTTTTAGAAAAAGCTGACCCAGAACACATCTTTAACAACAATTTTGCACAAAGATAAACATTTATAAGATGGTTACTTAAGTTGACCTTAAATAAAAGTTAGGTATGCAGTATTAAATAAAATCATATCTTTGTGAAGGAATTTTGATGGAAAGAACTTTCAAACCAAAAGAGAGATCTATCATTATGTGAACCTTACCCTCCACCCTCTTCCTTTTTTTTTATTTGGTATCAGCTTTTCCAGCACCTCACCTCATGCTGTCCCATGTGGTTGTAAAATAATATTCTGAACAAAAACTGAAATAAAATCTTCTCTTTTCTCCATGCTCACACTGTTATTCAAAGGGGAATAAGGTTAGAGTTTCTGCCTTTGTAGATCTAGATTAGCATGGGAGCAAAGTACTTGGGCACCAAAAAGTTATATCCACCCAAAAGGTAAGATGTTTTACTATAAAGCAAGGTTTAGATCATACCTTCACTAAATATGTTCTTGAAAAGAAATTAAATGACACCCATATACCACCATCGCTTCTGACATGGAAGAAATGAAACAACATCTGTCATAAATAACATGATCTTATATATAGAAAATTCTATGGAATCCAACAAAAAACTATTAGAATGAATAAACAAGTTCAGCAAGCTTGCAGGATACAAGATAAATACTCAAAAGTCAAGGGTATTTCTATACACTATCAATAAACAACCCATAATGAAATAATTCTATTTACAATAACATCAAAAAGCATAAAATAATACATTTTTTAAGAACAAGAAAGTTTAAAAATATTGTTAAAGGAAATTAAAGAAATCTTAATGGGAGACATGCCATATTTTGGGTGACTTGAAAAAAAATGGCACTACTTAATCTACAGATTCAGTGCAATCCCTATCAAAATTGCATCTGGCTCTTTGTAGAAATTGACAAGCTGATCCTAATATTAATATGGAAATTCAAGGGACCCAGAAAATCATAAACAGTGTTTTAAAAGGTGAACAAAGTTGAAGGCCTCACACTTCATGTTTTCAAAAGTACTACAAAGTTACTGTAATCAAGACTGTGTAATACTGGTAGAGAATAGCTGCTATGAACTGAGTTGTGGCTCCCCAAAATGCGTATGTTGAAGCCCTAACCTCCAATGGGACTATACATATTTGAAGAATACAGAAAAAACAGAGGTAATTAAGTGAGGCCATGAAGGTAGGGCCCTAATTCTATAGGACTGGTGTCCTTATAAGAAAAGGAAAAGACACCAAGAATGCTCATGCATGGTGCTTATGCACAGAGAAAAGGCCACGTGAGGACAAACCAAGGACTCCATTCCAAGCCAGGAATAGAGGTCTCACCAAAAACCTACCCTGCTTGCACTTTGAGCTTGGTCTTCCAGCCTCCAGACTGAGAAAATAAATTTCTGTTGTTTAAGCTACAGTTTGTGGTATTTTGTTATGGAAGCTGTACCGACTAATATAGAAGTCTTTCTCAATACTCAACAATTCATTAAACTTTCAGGTTATACCACATTTCAAAACCCACCTCATGTTTTAAGGAAAGTTACCTTTTAAAAATTACATTATAGTTATTTGTATGTCTTCTCTCCTCTAATATTAGCTCATCAAGAACAGGAATTATGTTTTAAAAAATTGTGTCTTCCTCCCATAGCACCTAAAACTGTGTTTATGTCTTTTGCTATACAGTACATTTTAAAAATAGATATTCAGAAGTTGAAGCTGTAAAAATGAACTAGTAGTTGTCAATGTTAGAAGTATCACTTTGTTACTGTCTTTATTTGGAGAGTAAATATGGTTTAAGGAAATGTATATAGGTGCCAAATTGACAAAGGGTGGACTGTGATGGTTAGTTTTATGTGTCAATTGGCTGAGCTATAGTACCCACTTAGCCATTCAAATGTTAAGCTAGCTGTTGCTGTGAAGGTGTTTTTAGATGCAGTTAACATCTATAATCAGTTGACTTTTAAATAAAGAAGATTATCCTCCATATTCATTGTAGGCCTCATCCAATCAACCTGAAGGCCTTAAAAGCAAAGCAGGCTTCCTTGCGGAATACAAAATAACATATCAATATGGCAATGACAACTTCTGCCCAAGAGTTAGTTAGCAGCCTGCTCTACACATTTGGGCTGGCCAACCCCCACAACTGCATGAGCCACTTCCTTGAAATAAATCACTTCCTTGAAATAAATCTCTTAGTAGGTATAATCTGGTACTGTTTCTCTGAAGAACCCTGATATATGTGTGTATATATTTATATATAAAAGCAGTTTTTTGTACTATATTCATCAATGCCAGAATTGCCATTTGATTCTTTTTTGAAATGTCTACCTGTTGAGATTCTGTATTCGTTGAGTCATTCTCATCACAATTTTAATTCTTTGTATATGGCTTTCTTTAGTTCTTCAAATATATTTATAATAGCTTCTTTGAAGTCTTTGCTAAATCAAACATACGGGAACATTCAGATACAGTCTTATTTGATGAGTGTTGGTCACACATGTTTTCTTCCATGTTTCGTAATTTTTGGTGAAAACTGGACATTTTAAATAATATATTGTCAGATGTCTAGCTTCTGATTTCCCCCCAAAATGTTGTTGTTCTTAGTTTATTTGTTTGTGTTTAGTCACTTGACTAGACTACATCTGTAAATTCTGTCTCCTATGCAATATGTGGCCACTGGAATGTGTATTGTTTTTTATTTTTTTCTTGTTTTTAAGCTTGACTTCCTAGGGCTCTTCTCTGTGTCTATGTAGCTTAGTGTTCAACCAAAGATTGTGTTGAAACACCTCAAGCCAGTAAGATTTTCACTCTACTGATGAGTCAGTGTGTGTACTGGGGATTACATTCACCATTGGGACTGTTTTCTTGTCTTCCCTGGCTTCCCCCCTTGAGCCTTCTCACTTCTCCACTTTGCATGTGGCCGAGAACATTCTGGGCTCCAGTGGCCCAGAATGTTTGGATGACTTAGGCCTACTCCCATCTTTGATGCATATGCTCACAGCTTTTGTCCACTCTGGATATGTGGAGAGCTTATCAAGCCCCCGATGGCTGTGTCACCCCTGGGAAATTCCTTTTAAATCCCTGCCTACTCCACCAATCCATTGCTTGCCCCAAACAGGTTCACAATACCAAGGAAGCTGAGCCACCTACCATCCATATTTACTTGTCACTGAGATCACCAGTTTAAATCATAATTCTCCAAATCAAGTGAACCTCCTCTGGCTGTAACAGCAAGACTGTTGGTTTTCATGCTCTGCACCAACCAAGTTGAACCTCTGTGCCAAAAGAACCAATGTGGGGGCATAAGGAGTAGCCCCAGGCAAGAACAACAAATTATCTTACTGTTCTTATCTGAAATGCAGTGGTTTTCATGAATAAACACTCAGTTTTTACTATGCCTTTAATATTATTTCTAGCGTACCAGGCGGTTATTTTTGGCAGTTTTATTCAGCTTTATATTTGCTTTTTGGGGAAAGGATGTATCAACCTCTTCAGTCCATCATGCTGAGGTAAATCTCCACCTGTTAATTTTATCTCCGAAAAAAATATCCTGAGAATTCCCTCCAAAGTCTGAGAAGTAATTGTAGTATCTAGTTTCCATGGTTGGATGATTCAGGATCCCAAGAACAACAATTTACTATTTAGGCCTCTAAAAAAGAAATGACAACTACATAAATGAGACCGATGGTTCTTAACTCGTAAAGGATCGGGGTTTACTACATTCTGTATATAGTATTGTATTTTAATATATATCATTTATAGTATACCTTCTGTATTTTGGATCTGTTTCAACCCTAGTTTTTAACTGATTTACTATATTATTCTTTTTTTTCAGATTTCAGTTAAGTTCCTATGTCTTCCCCTGAAATTGCTTCCCTTTCATGGGGGCAAATGAAAGTACAAGGTTCAACTAAAACCTATAAGGACTGCAAAGTGTGGCCAGGGGGAAGTCGCGCTTGGGACTGGAGAGAAACAGGAACTGAGGTAAGTAAGTTATTAGTGTTTGGTTGACATTGCATAAGGCTGACCAAGTGATTTCCAACTTCCTAAGCTATAATGACCAAATGAAATATAACTCGTTCTCTCTCTGTCTCTCTCTCTTTGAGATACAATTCACATACCATTAAAGTTGCCTTTTTAAAGTATGCAATTCAACAGACTTTTTGTCATAAACTTGTGCAACAGTTACCACTACTTTCAGAATATACGGTACTATCACACCAAAAGGAAATCCCATAACCATTAGCAGTCACTGCCTATTCTTTCCTCTCCCGAACTCCTGGCAACTACTAATCTACTTTCCGTTGCTATAGATGTGCCTATTCTAGACATTCCATTATAGACTCTCTCGATTCTCTTAGGTATATACATATACCTAGGATTGGAAATGCTGGGTCATATGGTAACTCTATGTTTTACCTTTTGAAGAACTGCCAGACTGTTTTCCAAAACAGCTGCACCATTTTATATTTTAGGAATGTGTGACATTCCAATTTTTCTAAATCTCTCCTCTCCAACACTTACTATTGTTCATTTTTTGTTTTGTTTTTATCATACCCTCCTACTGGGTGTGAAATGTTATCTCATTGTGGTTTGAATTTGCATTTTCCTTGTACTGCACTTCCTCCAGTATTCTCAGTGTGCCATGCCCAAGGAAGAGTCTCCATTCCATGAGTGGAGGTTGGGTGAAAAAAAGGGAACCCCTACCTCTCAACCACAGTCACAGGGATTTGGCCTCAGCAACAGACAGCTGGAGGCAGGATGTGAAACACTGACGTCCTATTCCTCCCAGAAAGAAGCCCTTACAGCTGGGAGCTGAGAGGAGAAATAGTCCTATGTTCTTGGTTGTAGCACTCTGAAGTGGAGTCTCCACCTCATTGAGCTGGGAGCAGGGAGGCAGGTAGCAGTCTTTCTTTAAATACAGAATCTCACCTTTCCTACCAAACATTTATAGGTTTTTTTTTTAATTTTCTTTTTTTTTTAAATAGATTTTCTTGAATAGATGTTTTCTCATTTGCTGTTTGCTCTTAGGACCATTTCCAAAGGCTTTGAATGGTTTTATTTTCTAGGTTTGTTTGTTTTTCTTTGTTTAATAATTTTCACCTAAGAGTAGGCTGTGGAACTTTTTAAATTATTATTAGTTTCAGGTGCACACGACAAAGTAATACTTAGACATTTATCATTTATATCCCTTACACTGTGTGAACCCCCTCCCCCATCCACTATCCCTCTGACATCGCACACAGCCATTACATTTCCATTGTCTCTATTCCTAATGCTGTACTCCGCTTCTTGTAAGTATACACACACACACACACACACACACATATATACATATACATGTATATATACATATATATACATTTATATACATTTATATATATGTATATATATAAAATTATAGTTGGCATTCATTATTGTTCAGCTTCAGCTTCAGGTGTACAGTGCAGAGATCAGGCATCTACATCATCCCTGAAGTAGTCTCCCAAATGGGACAAATGTCCATCGGATACCCTACAAAATCTTTACAACATTATTGATTACATTCCCCAAATTAATTTTCAAAACCCCATGGCCATCTTGTGGTTACTGACTGTTTTCTAATCCCCTCATCTTCCACCTTATCCCCACCCCCCCACCCCCATCTAGCAACCCTCAGTTTTTCCTCTATGTCTCCAAAACTGTTTCTGATTAGTTCATTCACTTATTCTTTTCTTTAGATTCCACATATAAGTGAGATCATATGGTATTTGTCTTTCTCTGTCTGACTTATTTCACTTAACATAATGTTCTCTAGGTCCATCCATGTTGTTGCAAATGGTAAGATTTCTTTCTTCTTTATGGCTGCGTAATACTCCATTGTATAAATGTACCACAGTTTCTTAATCTAGTCATCTACTGATGGGCATTTTGGTTGTTTCCATGTCTTGGCTCTTGTGTATAGTGCTGCAATAAACATAGGAGTGCATAAAGTTTTTTGAATTAGAGTTTTGGATTTCTCCGGATAGATACCTACCTAGGAGTGGAATTGCTGGATCATAAGGTAGTTCCATTTTCAGATTTTTGAGATACCTCCATACTGTTTTCCATAGTGGCTGCCCCAATCTGCAATCCCACCAACAGTGCACAAGTGTTCCCTTTTCTCCACATCCGCGCCAGCACTTGTTGTTTGTTGATTTATTGATGATAGCCATTTGGACTGCGGTGAGGTGGTATCTCATTGTGGTTTTTATTTGCATTTCTCTGATGGTTAGTGAGGTTGAGCATTTCTTCATATGTCTGTTGGCTGTGGAGCTTTTCATGCTGTAGTAATAGAAGGTGATCCTTCAGATTTGAAGGATAATTTTGCTGGATATAGAATTCTTGATTGATAGTCTTTTTCTTTCAGCACTTTAAATATGTCATCCCACTGTTTTTTGTTTGTTTGTTGCCCTCATTGGTTACTAATTAGTAATCAACTGTTATTCTTATTAAAGTTCCCTTGGACTTGACAAGATGCTTCTTGCAGCTTTCAAAATTCTCTCTTTAGCTTTGGACAGTTTGACTGTGATATGTCTAAGTGTTGATCTCTTTGAGTTTACCCTAGTTGGAATATATTGAACTTTGTGGATGGGCATGTTGTTGTTTTTCCTCAAATTTGGGGAGTTTTCTGCCATTATTTCTTCAAATATTTCTTTGGCTCCTTCTCTCTCTCCTCTCCTGTGACTTCCATTATGAGTATAATGGTATGTTTATGGTGTCATACAAGTCTGTGAGGCTCTGTTCATTGTCTTTGTTCTTTTTTCTTTCCTTTTTCTCAGGTGGATCAGCTCAATTGACCTATTTTTCAGTTTTGCCGATTTTTACTTGCTGTTGAGCTCCTTTAGTGAAATTGTCATTTTAGTTATTGTATTTTTCAACTCCAGAATTTCTATTTGGTCCTATAAAAATTAATTTCTATCCTTTATTGATATTCCTCATTTGGTGAGATACTGTTCTCATACTATCTTTTAGTTCTTTGGGTATGGTTTCTGAAACAATGATTGGAGGGAGGTTTCCTTACATTTCTAGACAATATATGTTCCATTTTTTGCACTTTGGGGTACACAGTCAACACTCAGCCAGGCAATTTAAAACTCTCCTTTTCTTGCTTATGCAGAGTCCCAAGGTTAGCCAGAATTGTGACCTTATGGCCTTCATATATTATTCCTGAGGATGTACACAACCCTGGACATATGTGTGGCCTTTTTAACACCAACGTTCATTTCAGATCTTTTCAAAACCCCTTTTGAACACCTCATTTCCCAGTTTTTCCTTTAAAATTTTTTGGTTAATCTCTTGTTTGCCCTGTTATCTACTGTTTCAGGCAGCTTCATTTTTAAACAATTGTCTCCGACTGGTTTTTTTTTTTACAAACTTCTCTTGGGGGAAAAGATGGTTTCCACTGGTAGGCTCCAAGACATATCAAATAAAAACGGTCTATGAGTGGGCTTGCAGGGAACCACCAGATACGTAAAATAATGACAATTCTCTGGGAATGGGGACTTAAAGGAGTTTTAATCCATTATTCCATCTTATGTGACTATGAGGCTGGTGGTTTTCACTGTGATTGCAGGTTGTTGCTTTTCAAGGCTATGACAGAACTGGGGATGGGACAGATTGGAATAGGGCAAGTTAAAAGTGCACAAAGCTCACTTTTCAGCCACTTTTCTTTAATAAACACACTCTGAATTGCTGGAAATCTTTGTTAATTTCCAGAGTACACGAAAAGCTAATTCTATTTTTGCCAGTGTTCTCATTGCTTTTATGGAGGAGACAATTTTCAGAGAGTCTTAATAAGTATTTTTATTGACGCCACTCAGAAGTAGCTATTTCAGGTTCATATTTATACAGTGGTGTGCTGAATATGGCTTTCACTGGCTCATAAGAACTGATTCTTAAATTTTCAGGAATTTTGTAAGCTAGTTTTTAGATGCAGCCATTATTAAAAACTAAATTATATGAACTTACTTAAATAAATAAAACATAGGCAACACATACTTAAAATTCATTACTTCCTAATTATTTTAGTATTATCCGGTGCTTTTCAAGTTATTTACGTCTCTTGTTATTTGTATAGTAAAAATACTACATGAACTACTGTACATCTCTTACTAACTCTGCATTCGTTGATGTCACATTGGTATCTTAAAAGCATGTATTTTGAAATCAGCCATGGTGGTAGTATTTATATCACAGAAACTGGAAAACGCTATATATTGGGCCTTTTTTTTTTTTTTTTGGTCATTGGCACTTTATGGCTTTAAAAATTTTATGGCTTTAATTTTTTTATTACTAAACATAGTAAGTTTATTTTATTACAAATTATAAATAATAATATATACCCACCACTCAAAATAAAATCTAAGAGATACACTTGGATCCCTTTCCCTTTCCTGCCTCCCTTATCAGTATCCTGAATTTCCTTTATACTTTTCAAATATTTGTATGTATCCACAGTAGTATTTTGTATTGTTCTTCATGTTCAAAGTTTTATATTAATGGTTTCATCTCTTGTCCACCTTTTTGTTATTGTTGTTTTTATATTAAGGTTTTATTATTATACTTCTGTTTCTCCTTTTTTGGAAGTTACACGTTCTGAAGTTAAATCCTCATTTAACATCATCGCTAAGTTCTGCGACTTTAAGCAAAATGAGGTATATCAAAACCAGTTTTACCACATGCTAATTGATATAAACAAGAGTTAAGTTCCTATAGTATCTCATCAACATAAGGAAATTATACTGGACGAAATGTTATTAGAGGACCGATAGTATTTCTATTTGTGTAGTGGTTGTCTTTGACATTATAATATGTTTAACCACATGAAATTGACAATTTTGTTGATCAATATTGTGTAGGTAAGAGTTGAATATCAACAATTTCATGTAATTCATCCTAATATAATCTTAACAAAGTCTAAAATTAATTTTTATCTTTACCTCAGAACACTTTCCTCTCATCACTTTCCTTCTATCTTACATATTATTGTTATCCAGTAATTTAGTTCCTTCAAAAGTAGATATTTTTTGTATTATTTATTTTATTAAGATATGTTGTTTTTTCATTATTACAATCAATGTTTGTTTATATTTACCCACATGTACACCAGTTTCCTTGCTTATCATTCCTTCTTGCAATTTAGATCTTTTGGGATCACTTTCTTTCTTTTTTAAAAAATAATATCTTTTACAATTTCCTTTAGGGAGGATCTTTTGGTGAACTCTGTTTTCATATGTCTGAAAAGGTCCTCATTTATTCATTCTAATTTTTCATGGTGTTCTGTGTTGACAGTTTTCCCAGCACTCTATCAGTGGGAACCCTGAATGGTCTATGTCCTTCTTGACATTTGTCCTAAGATTTACATTTGCTTGTTCTTGGCATTCTATATTACTCTTAATATGAGACTACTAGTTAATTTCTTGACTGGGGCTTCCCAGACCAGCTTGATAATGTACATTTGAACTCCAAACTGATGTGCAAGCAGTTTTGTGATTATAAATTCTCAGGGGAGATTTTTTTTATCCCCCCAACAAAAGCTTAGGCTGAGGCAGACAGGTTTCCTTGTCTTTTCCCTTTCCCAGTGGGTGTTTTGTTTTTTGGTCAATCCTTTCATTGACTATGGGTTTCAAAAGGGTACTTTGCATAATTTGGAGGGTTGTAAACGGTTCCAGTGTCCCATCTTGCTCAAGCCTTATCTCCTAGTCACAGAGTGTCTCATAAAAGATTATAAGAATGGCAGATGCCCCAGTGTTACTTCAGTATCAGTTCACCATTCTGATTTTCAACTCCCTGGCCACTTTTGTCCTCCAGGAATTTCTCTTTTTGCAAGCTCAGCTATGCATTTCAAGGGACGTTTCTTTTTATCCAGCCTTTGTAGGCATTTTGTTTAAGGACATTTTTCAGGTTTTATAGTCTTAGCACATTGTTCTGCATAGAACACAGTCACACCTACATAATCAGGCCCCACATAAAAAAGAGAGCCCCAGAACACATTCTGTTCATGCCTTGGGTTTGAACTACATGCACTCATTGTTTTGATCCAGACACCTAGTTGCTTGTTAGCTACCAACCTGGATCTTAAAGGAAGGAATATACCTGGATGGGTAAAAGGAATGGGAGGCATTGAGATACAGAAGGAATATAATGAGAGAAGGCTGAGGAATAAGAATCCATAATGCTCTTGAACCAAATGACCGTATTGGGTTGTGTCATAGAGTAAAGCTGGAGAGGTGCAGAGTATCTACAGAGCTAAGCTTACATTTTATGCAGTGGACAAGGCATAGCCACTTCATTCATTCATTTATTTTATTCATTTATTTAATGTCTTCCTTAGAATTTTTTGTTGTTGTTATTGTCGTTGTTGTTTTATTTTCAGAGGCATAGCCACTTTAGATAACTTACGTAGGAGATTGATGTGTCTGTGAAAGATTATCCAGTACTATGGATTTAAGACATATTGGAGTACCAGTTTATGAGTATGCCACATTGGAGAGATTTTTTCCCCCTCAAAAATGGATTTAACAGTGTATATTGTGTTTTTTCTCACATAAGACTGTATGATTAATATTACCATTAACCTCATTCTTGATTTAAGGAAACTTAAGCACAGAGAAGTCTATAACTAGCACAGGCTCAGAGGTAGGAAAATGTGAAATCAAATAGTAAACCCAGGTCAGATTCCAACTTTCTCTCCCATTCCTTTCTACTACATCATGATTTCTCTTACACACTTTAAAACTTACGAAACTGTTAAGGTGCCATTGATGATGACAGGAAAATCGAAAAGAGTTGCCATAAATTTCATTTTCATCTTGTTAAGTTTCATTTGTCAGCAGGATATGTAACAAGAGGTATTCTAGAACTAGGAGAGATAAGAGATAAGAACTGGGAAAGATGAGAGGAAAAGCTGAGGTGTTGATCTATAGCTCATCTGTGTGGAGGCAAAAGGACACGGGATCAGAGCTGTTAAGCCTCAGAGTCCTTATCCTTAAAATGGAGTTAATATTATCTGCTTCATGAGAGTTGATCTAAGGATTAAGCACTGTGCTGGATATGATGTAGGCACTCAATAAATGAAAGCTGTTATTAAGTTAGTATTAGTGTGGATGAAAATGAAACAACAAATTTGAAAATTATTAAGGAGGTGAAATTGACAGGATAAGGCAATTTATTAGATTTAGCAGGTGAGGGAGAATTCTAGCATGGATAAATGGATAAATGGATAAATGTGGTTCCATTCATTGAGATTGGGTACATCCAGAGGAAAAATAGATGTGTTTGTGTTTAGGGGCAGAGGTTCAGTTGAGAAAATGATTCATTCTTTTGGAATATATTGAGCTTGAATTTATATTAAGGCATCTAGATAGAAATGTTTAGTAGACTTTTAGATTCATAGGTCTGGGCACTGTCACATTTTAGCTGGGTAACCTTAAACAAGTTATGTGGACTCTCTGTGCCTCAGTTTAAACATCTACAGAAGGAAAATAATAATGTCTGTTTATCATGGGTTGATACAACAGTAATACCTGGGTTGGGAAGAATCAATTTTAAAAATGTATGCAACTTACCTTGCTCATGCAAATTTATTCTTTCCTTTCTCTCAGTCAGTATTTCTCAGTGTGATTCATAGATCTCTTGCATCAGAATCACCTAGAGTGCTTGTTTAAAATGCATGTTCTATATCTACCTCACTTCTTCCACCTACTGAATCAGAATCTCTTGGGGGTAGGGTCTGGAAAATAATGTACTTCGTAGGGTTGCTTTGAATACCAAATATCTTCATCTTCGTAAAGCATCAAATGGTGCCTGTCATGTAATAGATATTTGATTTTCTTCTCTTCCTGACTTACCGAGCACAATGCCTAGCACAGAATAATGCTCGAGCCTATTCGTTTCTCCCCACGTTACTACAGAAATAACCAAATTGCTTTGGTTACTATAAAAATGACCGAAATTACTTCTTTAAAAAGAGTCTTACACATGAAACATTGATTTGTACATCAAATGCTCCTTGAGGGAAATAAGTGCCTGAGTATATTCAGGGGAGTTCTTATTACTGGAGACTACTACATTTGTTTATGCCATCAACTGATGGAGATAATATTATCTCTAGTGATTTTTTATGCTCTAAATAGATAGTAGTATTACCAGCTATTCTTTTTAGTGAACCACCCCACAACTTAGTGATGTACACTAATAGGCACTTTTATCATGCTTGTCAATTCAGCTGGAGCAGCTCTACTTCAAGCTGCAGTCAGCAGGTTGGCGGGGTGGGCTCTGCTCTGTATGTCTCCACTCCTTCTTGGACCACCGAGCTAGCCAGGACCTGTTCTTCTCATGGTGATATGTGAAACTCACAAGCATAAGTCTCACTGAACAAGTACATTTCAAGGCTTTGCTCATCCAGATTCGCCAACATCAATGGGGCACAGAAGTGTATTCTGCCCACAGTAAGAGAGTGAATATTTGCTGAACAATCATCCAAACTATCAAAATGGTACATCACATGTTGGACATCTGCATATGAGTTGTTCCTTGGACAACTTAAAAATCAACATACCTCCCACCCCCCAAATAGCCAAGTACTTCCTGTGTTCCCTAGCTCCATTCATAATATCACCATCCATATTGTCACGGTAACCTAAAAGAGAAACAGCAGAAACAATTTTCACCTCTCAGTTTTTCTCCCCCAACAAAGTACATTTGTTGATCAGGCCTCAGCAAAGTATTTCAAATTCACTCCCTTCTGCTGCCTCAGTTCTCTCACCTGGGCTATGGCATCAATCTCCTACCTGGTCTTCCTGCCTCTTATTCTACCTCTTTCAGGTCTATCTTCTGTTATAATTTCTAAAAGATAAAGTTGGTCATGTCTCTGCTCTGCTTAGAAAAATCTCAGTGACTTTTCATAGACCTCAAAATTAAATAGGCTAGTGTTCAAGGCCTTTTTTTTAATGATACAATTCCAAATTATCCTTTCAATCTCATTGCCTATATTTTATAACCCACATCTGAAGAACTAGTTATTCTCTACCAAATACTTACTGCCTTTCAAACCTAACATGATCTTTCATTCTGTACCTTTTGTGCCTTTGCTAAAACCATTTGCCTTGGAATGACCTGCTCCCCTTCGTACGTGTTGAAATCTTATACATCCTTCAATTCCACGCTTTTGTGTTGTCTCCTCTATGAAGCACTTCCTCATAATCCTTGTGAGAATGAGCTGCTTACTCTCTTCTCAGTATTTCTGTAATACTCCCTCCTCTATTATAGCACTTAGTGCAGTTCACCTGTATTATAATGTGTGTGTATTTATCTGTTTCCCTCACTAAGTGGTGAACTCCCTAAGAGCAAGAGCTATGCATATAGCACAGAGCCTGTAAAGTAGGAGCTCAAGAAATTTTTGCTGCATTGAATTTTTTATTATAAACATCACTAAAAAAATTTTTAAAATATTTTGTGACATTTCCTTTTTGGGTAGATTAATGTTGCGATTCTTTTTTTTATTGGTTTAAAAGGGAAGAGGGGCAAATTTTATAGTGATTACAGAATGGAAATATCAAGCAAATTTATTGTCTTCAACCGTGTCCTTGTAATAATAATTACTACCACTTCCCAAATCTCTACCCATCGTTAAACAACTACTATCTAACTGGTCAAATATAGCTTTTCCAGGATGACACAAATAATGTTTTTTGGAACTAAGTTTGAACCTGAGTCTTACTATGCAGCCCATACTTTTCTACTGTTTCATACTGTCTTCACTCATTTCTGTCATAAAGCAGTGACTGTCTCATTGGAAAAGAGTCTATGTGGAAACATGCATAGGTTATTCTTTTATATATACTTTTGTTAAGCTAAAAGGGATCAAGAAGGAGGACATAACCCCAGTGTAAAATTAGAAGAAAGTCAAACCAATTAGCAAACACAAAGGGGGAAATGTCCAAGCCTTATAGAGAGCCACTCTGTTGTTTAGCCGGCACAATGGGTATTAGCTGGGCATTTTCCCACAATGAATAGCTTTCACCCAAGAAAAACTAAGCTTTGACTACCTACCAACATCGTGTGATGTAAAGCCTCTTACAGAAGAGGCCCAGATTCAGACAGTAAGAGGAGAGAGCGTTAGTGGTGTGCCCCAAGGGATTGGAAGAAACAGGAGGAGCTGGTGGCAGGTTGAGGACGCCTTGGTAACAGGCCCCTGCAGAAGGAGGCGAGGAGTCACCTGCCAAGCCTGGATCCACAGGCTGTTATCTTTCAGCGCTCTGTATGCGACACCCTGGGCCTGCAGCAGAGCACACAGCAGCCAAATGCGTCATTTGAGTTCCATCGATCGGCACCCCGATGGGCTGCTGCTGTGTCCAATCTTTGAATCTCCAGATGATGGTGGTTTTGCACTCCTACAACCTTTCACTTTGTTTCTCCGAGCTGTGGCCTTGCTTCCTTAGATTAGAATGTGAGCTCTTAGGGCCTGGGGGTCATGGTGTCCCTCAAAGTAGTTGCTGTTCTTTGTTAAATGAAGAAATCATTCAACAATTCAGGTAAATGCATTTACTTAAGGAAGGTGAAGCCCTCCAAGCCTGAAATGTAATTCTGTTGAACAATTACCTTGGTCACAGCCCCAGAAAAAATGTTTAGCTTCTTCATGTCATCACTGTTCAGCTCAGGGTGGTTCTAGGATTGATCGCAGAGCCGTGGAACTAAAAAGGGCACCTAACCCGCTCCTCTTACATTGTTTTAGAACCAATTATTGCAATCAAGTGAAAAAAAGTCCCCTTTCTTGTTTTGCCTTTGAAAAATGTATGAACCTAAATAACTTTATTTTATATTTAGGTTCAAAAAAAGAGTCTATTCTCTCCCATGCTCTTCTTGGTGGGGAATGGGAAAAGCTGGAGGCAGAGAGCCTGGCCGGACACCTGGGCACTACAGTGCGTGCTCTCCCAAGAGGAGGCTGTCCCCTTGCTGCCGAGCCGTTTGCTTCTGACATGCAGCTGTTCTAACTTCGAACACTCTTTGATATTCCCTAAAACATGAGATCCTATAGTCTAAGTTCCTTAGGAAGGTGCTGATGAGGTTAGTCTTTACATAAAAGCATGCTAATGAGAGAGGCTGGCTTTGTTATCAGCTCTGGAGCACTCACTGACTAAGCGGAGAATGTCAGCAGCAGTTGCACAGCCCGCAGGGAACCAAGAGACACGGAGAAAGCCGGGGAAGATGTGCTGCATTTGCTCCTCTTGCTTTTGTAGCCACCTGGCTTCTGTTAAGTTTTGTTTCCTTGGCTAAATAAATCAGGAAGTGTGTGTGGCTCTATGTGGTCTCTTCCTGCTTTTTTAAAAATGTTACTTATTTACTTTTAAATTTCCTGTTTATTTTGTAATAATTTCAGACTTACAGAAAAGGTACAAGAATAGTACAAAGAATTCTTCTTTTTACCCAGATCTGAATGTTAACACTGTATCATATTTTATCTTCTCCATTGATATTTTTTTCTGAACTGTTGCAGATATATCTCTTTACTCCTAAATACCTGTGTGTATTTCCCCAAAACAAGGACATTCTCTCACATAATCACAATACAATGATCAAAATCAGGAAATTAACACTAATACAATACCTAATACAATACCTAATATACAGATCTTATTAATATTTTGCCAATTGACCTAATGCATGTGTCACATTTGCTTGTCATTAATTAATGGGATCATAGAATATATAGTCTTTTGAGACTTGCTTTTTTCACTTAGCATAATACATTAGATTCATCCATGTTGTCATGTGTAGCAATAATTTGTCCTTTTTTATTGCTGGGTAGTATTCCACCGTTTGGATTATAATACAAGCTATTTATCTGTTCACTAGTTGAGGAATATTTGGGTTGTTTCCAATTTGGGACGATTACAAATAGGCTGCTGCGAAAATTCAGTACATGTTTTTGTGTGAATGTGAGTTTTCATTTCTCTAGGATCATACCCAGGCCTATGATTGCTGAGTCGCATTAAGTACCTGTTCAGCTGTATGAGAAAATGCCACATTTTTCCAGAGTAGCACTGCATTTTATGTTTCCACAAGCTACATCTGAGAGATCCGATTTGTCCTCACCATCATCTGGTATCTCATTGTAGTTTTAATTTGTGTTTCCATAGCAACTTATGATATTGAATGTCTTTTCATGTTCTTCATAGCCATCCATATATTTTCTTTGGGAAAGTGTCTGTTCAACTATTTAACTCATTTTTAAAAATCGTATCGTTTTCTTGCTGTGTTTTGAGAATTCTTTATACATTCTGGATACAAGACCTTTGTCATGTACGTGATGTGCAAATATGTTCTCCCAATCTGTAGATTTTCTTTTCATCTTCTTCACAGTGGTGAGAGAGAACATGCTATGGTTGAAGAACTGATAGCAAGACTATGTGACCGGCGTATGGAACATGAAGAAAGTGGCATGCAGTGAGGTTAGAGAGGCAGCCAGGAAGTTACTATGTTAAGAAGTTTGGCATTTGTTCTAAGGGCAATGAGAAGCCGTCGAATGCTATTAAGCAGAGGGGTGACATGAATGGATTTGTGTTTTTAAAAGATCCCTCTGGCCCCAGTTGAAGAACAGAGAATTGTAAAGGGCTGAAGGGTCTTTATGGAGACCAGTTAGAAAGTGACTGCAATAGTCCAAACAAGAAACGGTAACAGCTTAAACTAGGGGAGCGGCAGTGGAGATGGAGAGGGACGGACACGTCCATGGGATAATAAGGAAGTAAATGTCTAGTTGATACCAATCCTTGAGAGAAAATGTTTAGTATTTTAACATTACATTTGATGTGTAGCTGTAGGTTTGTCTTAGATTGGCCTTCATTTAAGGAGGTTTCTGTTCTAGTTTAGTTTGCTGAGAGCTTTGTTACAATCATAAATACATGATGAATTTGTTAAATGCTTTTTCTGCATCAGTTGAGATGATCACCTGCTTCTTCTTCCTTATTCTGTAGTTAACTACATTGATTTTGTAATGTTGAACCAACCTTGGATTTGCTAATGTTTTCTTGAGAATTTTCATCAAATGTTTCAAAGAGAATTCACCAGTGAAGTCACGTGTGCTGTTTTCAGCAGCCCTTTCCCTACACGATGCCTAAGTGTGGTCAGAATGCACCCCTTCCACAACCACGGCACCAAAGCGCGGTCCTACTCATGTTTCAAGACCCAGATCAAACAGCATGTCTTCCCGGACAATTTCCCACTCATACCGCTTCTGAGAGCCTCAACTCGATTTTATCTCATTCTTTTGTAACTATTTCCACATATTCACTAGCCTTACCTGACTAAAACTTCTCCGACGACGACCTGGTTCATCTCAGTATCTCCAGTGCTTGGTATAGGGCCCAGTGCAGAGGAAGCGCTCGGTAAATGCTTGTTGTCTGAATGAAAGAATAGAAATAGACCAATCAGGGAGGAAAGGCTTTGTCGCGCTGAGCGTCAGTGCTGAGAGTGTTATCCTTGTGCAGATACACAATACGTAGGTAAAGTCCAGTAGGCCGGCTGCTGTTTCCAAACTTTAACTCCCATATCCCCGTTGCTGAAGTGGAAGCAGTTCAGAAGCCACCATCCTTGAATGTTAGATAAATCTTCGTTAAACACCTTACCTTAAATACCTGTGGGAGGATCTGGGAAAACGTTAGTGATGATAGGTGGGTTTGAAAGCATCAATATAATTTTTCCTGCAGCTAAATGGGAAAAGGGCTCAGAAAAAGGAAATAGGATGGGGATTCTTAAGAAATCTTCCCATGGTGTAAATGTTGGCTTGGCGTCCAAGTGTTTCCTTCTCCCACCGCATCTCTTTCTGCTCCCTCACCTGTCAGTTACATTCCAGTTATACTGAGCTACCTGTAGTTCACTAGGTTTTTCTTTCCTCTGAGCTTTTGTACCCGCTATTCCCTACTTGGAATGCCTTGTTCTCTGATTTCCTTTAACTTGGCTAATTCCTGTTTGTCCTTTAGGTCTCAGTGTAAATGTCACGTCCTCTGGGATGCCTTCCCTGACCCTCTCCCCTGAACCCCTAGTATACATGCAGACCCAGGGAAAAGTCCCAAGACTGAAAATTTACCTCCATGAGCAGAGGGCAGAGAAAGACTGAAGAAAGAGGCTGGCCACTCATCTGGTAATTAGTAGAGTTTATTAAGGGAAACTTACAGACAAGGCATGTCGTGGGCAGCTGCAAGACAAAATGGATCGATAGTCACGGGTACTAGTATATGAATACTACCCATGGGAATTACATGTGTGACCAGGTCAGGGCAACAACCTGCTCCAGGAACCAGCACACAGCAAGGGAGGGGTGCTGATTTATGTCTGAATGACAATGAATCAGGACCAGACAGTCTCTAAGAGGGGTGGTTACAGAAAGCAACCAACGTCCTGGCCCGGGCCCAGCTTGCGCGGCAGACATCAGTCATGTCATGGAACCGGCTAGTCTCTTCCACACACCGCAGTCTGAAGTCGGTGCTCTTTCTCTGTTCTGTGACACCCTGAATTTATTTCCTTGTAGCACTTGTAAAACTATTTCAATTTCTTTTTAGTCTTCTGTATTTTTCACTAGATTTAGAACTCCTTCAGGGCAGCACTGTATCTTGTTATTCCCAGGGCCCAGAACAAAGCTTGGCACAGACTAAACCTCAATAAACATTTCTTCAGTGAATGAATGGGTGAATGAATGAATCCCACAAGAAGCCGATTGCAAAGAAAGATTAAAAGAGCAAGGGGCTGGTATACTTTCTCTTTCCACACCCAGCACACTCCTGGTGTACAGCCTGCAGATGTGGAGGAAGTTGTCAAGAAAGGTGTGCAGACCCTTGTGATCGGCCGCGGGATGAGTGAGGCTTTGAAGGTAGGTGTTGGCGAGCATTGAGGGTCATGGCTGATCTCTCGGACCTTTACTTTACCTTAGAGATGTCTTTCTAGGAAGTTCCTCTCCATAGATCATGCCCCCTCATTTTGCTGACGAGCCAATGGATGGCCCAGAATCAAACGATGGCTGTGTACGACTCTCCTCGTCAGGGTTGGCCTCTTCAGTCTCTCCCTAACCCTAGACCTGTATTGTTTCAACTATGTCTCAGAAATTCTTCAATCCTGGAATTTCTCAAGCTCTACAACTATCAACATTTGGGTCTTTAGAGTTTTGTGGTACTTTATACTTTTACAGATTTTATAGTACCTTTTCTTTCCTTGGATGCATTCAAGTTATGTTTTGCCCCCTTTCGGAAAAAATATTTAATTTTACTTACAGAATACATGCTTATTGTAAAAGAGTCAATGCAGAAATGTTGAAGAAAAAGGTGAAAGATTTCCTCTCCCCAATCTCCACAGTAATGTATACTGCCCCAATTTTCTATATATCTGCAAATATACACTTACACATACAGATATGAGTATATGAATACACTTCGAATCATTTTACATAAATAGGATTACACTATACATATTGTTCTGTAACTTTTTATTCACTTACACTATTACATGTGGACAGCTTTTCACATAAGTATACAGAGTTCTACCTCATTCTTTCCTTTATATAGATGTCCCAAAAATCCAGTTCCCTAGTGATAAAGGTGACCTTTACTTATTTATATTTTTTAGTTTAACCTAGTTTTCCCATTAAAATAATTCCTATCTGTAAAGCTACTGTTCTTATAAAATTGTCCAAACATATGGAAAAGTAAATAGGGCATTGAAAAAATATTTCAGAGCTTTTCTGAGGCAAAGTCTAATTAAAATGTATTTAAAATAATATTCAGTACTAGCCATACTTGAGAATATCTAATAACAGCTGCCACTATTGAGACTCTTTTATATAAATTCATTTACAAACATTTATTCAGCACCTTCTATGGGTTACACACTATTCTAGGCACTGGAGGCAACAAAACATTTACCCCCATGGATAATTAAAAAGACAATTTCAGATTGTAATATATGCTATAAGGAAAATGGTGACTTGTGAAGGGGTTTTCTAAATGGGGTGGTCAAGAAAGGCCTTTCTGAGAGGACATTTGAGCTGCAGTACACATGCTTCAGTCAACATCATCCTCACACCTACCCTGTGATGTTAAGTTTTATTATCTCCATTTTACAGGGGAGGAAATTGCGGTTGAAAGACTTCCAACAGCTGGCCTATGAGCTTTTAGTTGGTCCTTTGCAAAGTTAGTCTTTAGACGCGGGTTGGACTGACTGGAACATTTACCATTTACATAGTGTGGGCTCTGCACCATGCTAGACATTCCAGTTACCTTAGCTAAATTAGTTTTCGTACCAACCCTGTGAGCTAGCTATTATTATCCCTATTTCCAGACATGGAAACAAAGGTTCAGAGAATTCAATTCACTTACCGAAGGTCACACCGCTAGCAAAGACTTAAATCCAAAGCTGACTCCAAAATGTATGCTCTTTCCATTTCCATTTCATCTGAGCTTTATGCATGCATGTGATGACAACTTCTTAGAAGCCTTTTTGACTCCTTGGCGCTCACTACCAAATTTTGGACTGGTGACATGCTGGGTGATTGAGGAATGCCAGTTGTCACTGTCTAGTTCTGTAGAGTATACTTGCCTCATGGCAGAAAGGCAACTCTGAGGGCCCCTGCCCCCGGACTTAACCATCCTTTTCCTTCTTCCCAGGTGCCTCCATCAACTCTGGAGTACCTTGAGAAACAAGGCATTGATGTGCGGGTCCTGCAGACAGAGCAGGCAGTGAAGGAGTATAATGCCTTGGTTGCCCAAGGGGTGAGGGTGGGAGGGGTCTTCCATTCCACCTGCTGATGGGGCCTTAAGAGAATAAATCATGAAGCAACCAATGCCTGCGACTATATCTTCACTCTTACCACTCTCGACACCCACCTCCCCAAGCATTTCTGAGCAGCTGCTCATGGCGGGTCCTGTGCTAGGCTTTGGGATGCATGGACAACCCAGCCCTGGGGGTGGGGAGGCTGAAAACCAGGAGAGGAGGCGCATGTTTACCAAAGTTTAATAATGTGGTAAATGTTCAGCCAGAAGTATGAGAAAATAAAGGCAAAGAGCGTTCTGCTTTGAAGGACAAAGAAAAATTTCAGTGCATTAAAATCACATTGCAGTTGATGCTTTGGAACATTTATCCATCAGTTCAACCAGTATATCAAGTCCCTTCTATGCCAGGCACTGCTATAGGCTCCAGAGAAACATCATGTTCTCATGAGGCTTATATTCTACAGGGGAAAATATACAAGCAAACGAATAAATACATAAGGTAAGTAGACTCTGTTATGAAGACAAATAAAGCAGGGTAAGAAGACAGAGTGATGAGGCTAGTTCAGATATGTGGTAGGGAAAGTCTCTTTGTGCAGATGACGTATGAACAGAACCTTGAATTAATTTCGGGAGCACTTCAGTAACAAAGAAAGGAGCTTGGATTCTAGGCAGACTGACTAAACCTGAGCCTCTCCAGACAGTTCTCCCTGGGCCTCTGATTCCCTCAATATAAAACGATGGGGTTGGACTAAATGCCCTTTAATGGGCCCTACTGACATGGATAGTCTGTGTTCTATTAAATGCCAGTGGCCTTTGTGAAGCCTTAGAATGGACTGATAGAACTATAGTAAGTTATCAGCATCACCTTATTTTTCATTTGTTCCCCCTCTTTCAAGAGTTATGAGTATGGGCTTTGGTGTCAAATAGCCTTGACATTGAACTGTGGCTTTCTGCCACTCACTGGGCACTTATTTAATCCTGAGTTTCCCTGTTTTCATTTGTCAGATGGGGATAATATTAGTACCTGGAGTTACTGTAGGTATTAAATGGGTAATTCATAGAAAGTCTTAGCACATTGCCTGACACGTAGTAAGGACTCAACAAATTGAAGCCACTGTTGTCATTATCTATTAACAGGGTTGTTGTGTAAAGCCAGTTAATTTCATTTTATGGTTCTTAATATAGCAGCTTATTATTTCATAGACTCATAGAATGTTGGAGCTCAGAGGAACTATATCCACTCTCTCTCATTTATTCAGTAATTCTCTTTCATGCCCATTGAGAGGATCTCTTACTAATTTTCCTATGACCAGATACTGTTGGGCACGGGGCGTACAGGAATTGGTAAATTATAGTTCCTACCCTCAGGAGTTATGTGGAAGGAACAAATAGATGATACAGTGTGTTAACATATAATAGGTACAAGGTCCAGAGGTAGCACAAATGATAGACTAACCTATCCTACCAGGATGGAAGGGAAATTAGGGAAGGCATCACTAAGGATATAACACAAACCAAATCTTAAAGAATGATTTATTCGCCAAACAAATATTTGGCAACTCTTTAACTAGACATTTATTAGGTATGGTATTTATCACAGCCATAACCAACCATAGTACCATGCATGCCTGTAGAAGCCAGCATGAAATTCAAGTTTCTGGAAGGATTTACACCAACCCCTATTGAAGTAGCAGCCCCAGAAAGCTGATTTTCGCTCCACATGATCCTATCACTTGACTGGCCCAGTTGGGCACTGACCTAAGGGAGCAGCAACCTAAGATGGGGCTTGGCAAGAAAAGATGAGCTAAGACCCATCGGAATGGAAAGTAAAGGAATTTTTCCAAGTTCACCCAGCAAGTAAGTGGCAGACCCAGTTAGAAACCAATGATGTGTCTCGATCTTCTTCTACCATGTGCCGTAAGGAGGCCCATGGGCGTGAGATCCTCACACACCTAACCCCCAGCCTAGCGGTCTGGGGAGGTCCTGCTCGTGACCTTTCTGTAACCAGCCACTTGTCAGATGACAGGATCTTTCCAGATCTTAGTTGCCTCAGCTCATAAAGCTAGGAGGGATGTGTAATAAAATTCAGACTGTTTTTCTATGGATGCAATAAAAAATTTTTTTAATCAAATGTAAGGTAAGACAGTGGGTGTTGAATTAGGTGTGGTTGTAATCAGTGCTTCTATGTAGTTGTCTCCACATTGAACTTAGTACAAACTTCTTAGAGACAGAAGTATCTGGAAGTGAGGTTATTAACCCTGTATAGAACTTGCTAATAAATAGCCCCTACTTCTGAATCTGTTCTACATCGTCAGTGCTCGAAACGGCAGAACCTGGAGGAGCTATTTTTCCACATGACGCCATACGTAGTCCATGTCATAATGATCTGTAAGTTGCACAGCCCTCCCTGCCCACGCTTAATTTCCTCTTGCTTAATAAGTAAGTAGTTCCTAAGATGAGAAGTCTGCCAATTGCTAGGTGTGTATCTTTCTTCCCCATAATTCTGTTTGCTGAAGTCAATCATGTCAAAGCCAAATGTAAAATCCTTCCAGAAACTTGAATTTCAGGGCTGGCTCCTGCAGGCATGCATGGTACTAAGTTTGCTCTGGATTCTTAGACTCATTCATTCTTTCCTAGCCTGCTACGTGCCAAGAGCTGTGCTGGAGATACACCACAGACATTCTCAGTGTCCAGCTACTCAGATCATTTGGAAGAAATAGACATGTAAGCACACAGCGATGATGCAGAAGTTGCAAACTGGCACACATCTACCTGGAAACATTTTATTTGTCTCAGAGTAGTTTTAACATTTGCCTTAGTAACCAAGATTTTTTGGGGGGTATGTTTTATATGAAAATGCAGATTTCTGGCTTTTCTGGAAGAACTGGCAGCTCTGACACCACCAGGCCCACACTTACAAACTGAGTGGAGCTGATTAGTACCTGCCTTCTGACAGAATGCAGCTCTCGGATTCCTGTCTCTATGACCTTCCTCTAAGCCTCTTGACTCCTTTTTCCCACCTGCCTTCTTTAGGGGTTTGTGTTTGTGAACCTGCAGTAAATACTATGGTTGAAGAATGGCTAGGTGGGAATAATGCACCAAGCCCACAGGAGACATAGATAGGTTCTAGAATGAGGCTCAGTCCTAAAGAATGAGAAGAAAGGAACCACAGGAGACAATCTAAAGAGCACATTCCAGGGCTCAGCAGGTTCAGAGATCTGAGGCAGGAGAACATGGTGAGCGCTGGAAACAGCCGCAGGTTATTCTCTAGAGCTGGAGCAGTACAGGGAATGTCTGGGACAGGGAGAATGAGGCTGGACAGCAGCAGGAGCATGAAGAGTCTTCCAGGATAGGCGTTTAGACTTTATCCTGGGACCAGACGTGATCTCCTTAAAGGGGGTTAAGCAGAGGGATGGTGTGATCAGATCTGGGTTTTGGAAAGATTACTCTGACAGCCGTGTGAAGAACGGACTGAAGGGGACAAGATCTGAGACGAGATCATTAGGGCACCAGTGCCACACTTAAGGAGAGATGCGGGTGGCCTGCACCGGTTTTAACAGTGAGTATGAGAAGAGGACTGAGTCAAGAAACACTTAAGGGAGTGGACTCTAAAGGACCTCATGGCTGGTTTTATATGAAGGGTGAGGAAGAAATCCAAAGTGACACACCGGTTTCTGGCTTTGACTGCTGGGCGCATGGCAGACTGCGCACAAAGACAGAACAATAGATCCCTGTTATGAAAACCATATTGGACTAAAAATCAAGAGGCCTGGCTTTCAGCCTTGGCTTCAGCACTAACTCCGTCTCTCTGGGCTTGTATCTTCACTTGTAAAATGAAGGTGCCACACCAGAGTGATCTTTATGCTCCCTTTAAGGTCTTTGTAATAGAAGGTCATTTTTTCACTTCAGTGAAAAAGTGTGGAACCACATGCAGAAAAATCAAGATTCTCGTATTTCACTGAACCTGAGAATTCAGGGTAAAAGGAATTTAAAAGGTTGAGCCCAACCCGTCATATGATACTTGAATTCCTTTGCAACAAACTTGTCAGGAGCTTGTTCAACCTCTGCTTGAACACATCCAGCATGAGAATTCCTTATCTCCTAGTGCAGCCCATTCAATTCTTACACAGCTTCAAAATCCTTATCCTGACACTCAGCCAAAATGTGGCCCTTAGCATGGCTCCACCTTTGGTGGACAAAGTACTAAATTTTGTTTTAAGACCTAAAATCAAGTCTGGGCTTTGCCCCTTAGATTAGCTGAAAGCCTCAGTTTCCCCACCTGTAAAATGGGGTATAATCTGGAAGGGTTCTTTTTTTTTTTTTTTTTTTTTAAGATTTTTATTGGTGAAGGGGACCAGGACTTTATTGGGGAACAGTGTGTACTTCCAGGACTTTTTTCCAAGTCAAGTTGTTGTTCTTTCAATCTTAGTTGTGGAGGGTGCCATTCAGCTTCAAGTTGTTGTCCTTTCAGTCTTAGTTGTGGAAGGCGCAGCTCAGCTCCAGGTCCAGTTGCCGTTTTCTAGTTGCAGGGGGCGCAGCCCACCATCCCTTGCAGGAGTCGAACCGGGAACGCTGTGGTTGAGGAGGATGCGCTCTAACCAACTGAGCCATACGGGAGCTCAGCGGAAGGCAGCTCAGCTCAAGGTGCCGTGTTCAATCTTAGTTGCAGGGGGCGCTGCCCACCATCTCTTGCGGGACTCGAGGAATCGAACTGGCAACCTTGTGGTTGAGAGCCCATTGGCCCATGTGGGACTCGAACTGGAAGCCTTTGGAGCACGGAGCACGGAGCTCTAACCACCTGAGCCACCAGGCCGGCCCGGGTTTTTTTTTTTTTTTTTTTTAAATAAAAGAAGTACTATATCTGAAAAGGATCCAACATATTCTTTCCTTAGAAGGCTTGCTATAGCGATGGCTTAAGGGCTCAGTCAGCAGCCACGTGTCTTAATGTCATCTTTGCTCCAACCCAGCAATTGTCATTAGATGCTTCAAGCTTCATTTTATCCCCAAGGTGGGCACTTTTCTCAGGGCATCTACTATTGGCACACGAGAGCCCACTGAGGGCATATCTGTAAGATGTACAAAATAGGCAAGCATGCTAGAAAAGGAAGCTCCCTAGAGAAGTCCCTCTACAGTAGCTATGACTGCCTGGGTTCAAATCCCAGCTCTGTCATTTACTAGTTGTGTGACCTAGGCCAAGTCACTCAATTCTCTGAACTTCAATTGCCTTATTTATCAAATGAAGATAACAGTACCTACTTAATAGGATAGTTGGGAGGATTAAATGAGTTAACCCAGGTAAACGGCTTCCAACACTGCCAGACACACACAAGTGCATTAAACTGGAATTCAAACATGCTTGAATTCAAATTCCAGCTCCACCTCTGAGGATGATCTTGCTGTTATTTTTATGAGATTTCCAAGTACCAAATATGATCAAGACTGGCTGCATATTAAGATTCTACCAAGCATTATTGAATTAAACCCATCCAACAACTCTTAAGTTATAATTATTTCTGTTTTACAGATGAGGAAACTGAGGCATAGCAAGCTAAGAAATGAAGGCTCTTTTGCATATACTTCCCCCGAGGAGGGGCAGTTCAGGCCTTTGGCCTCAACTTGGATTTCAATGAATACGGGCTTTACTACTGTGTTTCCCTAAAAATAAGACCTAACCGGAAAATAAGCCCTAGCATGGTTTTTCAGCATGATATCTGCTGAACATAAGCCCTAATGCGTCTTTTGGAGCATTAATGTAAGACCCGGTCTTATTTTCGGGGAAACACAGTACTTGCTGTAGTTTCCCTACCAGTGACATAAGCTCTATGTCTCAGCTGGCTGCTGTGAGGATTACATGACAGGTAAAGAACAGAACACAGGCGCTCACGGTGAACATCTCAGGGCATTTTCCACTCTCACACCCCAGCTGCACCTTTAACTCGCATGCAGCTCCAACTCTGGAGTCATGAGAGGCATAGCGGGAAGTGTTTTTAGGTCTTACACTGGGTCCTTTTCCCATAATCCTGGCTTCTCTTCTAATATGACCCTTCTCTATTATCTTAGGTCTAAGGATCCTAGCAGGCAAGATCAAGAATCTCCCTCAGGGATGAAAATGATTCATTCTCCAGCTATTCATTCAGTCTTTGGCCCAGCTATTGCCTGAGTTAGGGAAGGAGCTTCTCAGCAAGATAACGGACGTCTAAGGCCATTCAGGAACCATTCATTCTATGGTGAAAAAGTACAGCTGTGAAAGCTGTTTTGGAATTGGCCCTGGCAAACAGACTAGTGCTTTCAGAAACAAGATTTGTATGACTCCAATAAACGGCTCTTTGGAGGTGGCCCAAAAACTGGATCTTTGTTTCACACCCAAGGAATGTAAGCATATAGTATAAATGTTGACCTTATAGCCACACAAATTTCTTTAAGGTGTTTTCTCAATTTTATTATGAGGACGGGTGCGGGGAGGGGATAGACTTGGAAGTTTTTGTTTTCTTAATGCAAAATAATTTATCCTGTGTGTGATACCAGATGAGACCGTAAGGGTCGCATGTTCCTCCTTATGCCTAGACACCATTTCCAGGTGAAGTCCTCCAGGCTTCCGGCTCAACTGGGATACCTTCTAGGCCATGGCTATAAAGACCACTTGTGACTCAGCGCCGTGCGGGTTTGGGCATTATGTAAACTTTTACAGACTTGCTGAAGGGGATGGTGCCCTCGATGCCCGTTTCCACTTGGGATATCTCACCACCCTCAATCCAGGGGGATTTTGGAATGCGTGAATTGGAGTTGTAGGCCAGCAGCAGCCTCACTTCCACCTGGCATGGTTCTGGAAAAAAAAAGAAGAAATCTATGACTGGACATGGCTAGGAACTGGGATGAAACGTCAAGTAAAAGCAACATCAAAGACGAAAGCAGTAGGGTTTCAAGAACATTTCTTCATCTGCCCACACCCGTCCCTTCCCCCTACCATACAAAAACACGTTCCCCGCCAGAATCCTGTGAGGCTGAGCCCAAGCCTGCAGGTGCACTGCTTCTTGGCTGTCCACCTCCCCCTCGGGTCTCCGCGGGCTCCTTGCTGCTGAGGATCAGAGAACGAGCTACAAACCCCTCTGCTACAGTGGCCTTCTACCTCATTACAGAGGGCCACAGGTACATACACGCACGTGGCCTACTGTCATGACCAGAAAACCGTGCTCTTCCTGCGCAGCTGAGCTCAGGTCTCAGGGCTGCATGCGCCACCAACTCGACTTGTCTCGGTGGAGAAGACGCCTCTGTTTAGGAAATAGTTGTGACAAATTCTCCCCACTGAACCAGGACCTAAATTCATGTCATTAAACCTTTCATTCTTATATGACATGACATTATGGTACTGAGCTGGTATCTGCAGGTAGCAGGCCCCCGTGAAGGTGCTGACCATGTAGTTGAGGAGACAGAGGCGGTTGCACGGAGCAGAATATAGCCTCTAATCAAGTCTGTAAGAAGTATTGAGGGGCCCAGGAAGGCTTTGGAATAGAACATCTGCTGTGTGCCAAGCACATAACCCCAAGAATTCTTACCCTACATACCATGAAAGACAGACTGTCACAATCCCAGAACAGTTCCAAGGCTCTGAGAGGTTTTAAGTGACCGCCCAAAGCCACACTAGTGACAGAATTTGAGCCCAGTTCATAAACTGAAGACATTAATCTTTCTATTAATAATACGGCTTCAATAAAGAAGAGGGAGAGGATTTCAGAAAAACCTATAGGCAAGTGTGAAGGCCAGGAACAGAAGGAACTTGATGTCCTTAATTTTGTGTGTCTGGAGCAAAAGGTGCAAGTCTTAAAGAGGAGCCCAAGGCTGAGAAGTTCAGATGGCAGGATAAGGGCTGGATGGATCTGAATGAACAAGGGCAGAGGACTTCGCAATGCCTCCCCAGAGCTCTTCCTGATTTCTCCCTACAGATCACAGCAGAGACCGGATTGCCATCTTCCAGGAAGGGAAAGGCTTGCAGGTAGCCAAAGCCAGCTCGCCAACCCCAGAGAGCAGCGTTTCCCAGGGTTCATGAGGTGTGGACACACCCACATAACATGGGGCCTTATACCAGCCTTGAGTGTATCTGTAATGAAACCAGCACTGCTCTCTGGTATCACACTCCAGTACCAGCTCTGCACTATGTTCTCCTCTTTTGCCAGCCCCCAACCAGAACCCAGCCTTGGTTCACAACACTTTCATGAGAAACCCCGGTAAGGTCAGAGGACACAACCCCACCTGGTCGCTATGCCTTTCCTCACTAACATGTAGTAAGAATGGCAATTCAATCAAGTGTCATCAGAGGAAGGGAGAGAGGAGAGAAAAACAAGAGGGACACTGGGAAAAAGAGACAAAAGGTCATCTGACACAAATCATGCCACCTTCTCATCACACTCTGGAAGACTATCTCTCTTATGAGGTATATGTTCTTACTCCCATCTTTTAGATAAGGAAAATGAGACAGAGAGGTAAAATAACTTTTTTAGGATCACACAGCAAGGAAGGCAGAACGTGGAACCCAGTCTATGTGACAAAGCTTCTGGCAAAGCCTGCGAGGGGAGAGGCCATTGCCAGGGAGCTGAAGAGGGACCGGATGGAGGAGCACCCCACCAGCACCAGGCCCCATCTCCTAGATTAGGAGGAAGAAGACGTAGGCATTCAAAATGCGAACATGTTTCACTTTACATCCAGGCTCAGAAGGAACATGGTATAGTGAAAACCCAAGGGATTCGGGAGTTAGGAAATCTGAGTGCCAACCTCAGCGTCACCATAACCAGCGACGTGGGCCTCCATGTGTGCATCTATAAAACGAATTCCCACCAGAAAGTTGGACTAAGGATTAGATGAATTTTAATCACACATTTAAAGTCCTGTATTTAATTTATTATTTGTTGAGCACCTACTACATGTTAGGTACTAAGGACACAGGATATAGAGGTACTGGGGATACAGAGGTAAAAATGAGCAAGCTGCTTGCTCTACAGGCGCCTACATTCTAATTGGATAGAAAGTCAATAAACAAATGAGAAAAAACCTGACACTAGTAAGTGCTATGCAGAGAATTAAAACAGATTCCTAACAGTGACTGGGTACCAAGCTCTCAGAGGAGGTGATCCTGGATGAACTATAATTCTGCAGGCCCAGGACAGCCTGGATTATAGCTCTGGTCCAGGCAATGACTTGCTCTGTGACCAGGGGCAAGTCAGAAGGCCCTTCAGGACCTTTCAAGCTCTTTTGACTCCAGCACGCTGTGATCCCCCCTTCCCCCACCCCCCCACCCCGATCCCTGCGGAGCCTTGGCCCTTCCACCACAATGTTGTTTCACAGCATTTTCCCCACATCTAGGATCCGGTCATCAGAAGAGATTAGAATAAGGAATTCTACCTTTCTGTGGGGCTAGAGGCTTGGCAAATAGTGCAGCAACATTACGGGCAGCAAGGATATGGGCTGAGGTTATGCTAAGGGAGACAGATCCTGGGTAACAGCACTCCTGGCTGCCCCCTCAGCTGTGCCAGGCCCAGGGTCAACAGAACCCTGAAGGCGCTGCCCTGACGGTCAACAGCAGCACTTCTTCTTTGTAAAAACTGTGTAAAGAAATCTGTAACTAACACCAATAACCTAACACCCCTGATAGAGGAAAACCATTAATAATGGTGTTAAACAGTGATTCATGTATTTAAAAATGCGATGAAAGAAAGTTCCAGAAGGCATCTACCTATTTCTAAAATAAACCAAATTTGGTGACATTAAACACCTTCTCCAGTTAACAACCATGCTTCTGAATCATCTTGAATGATTTAGGAAATACCAGCAAGGCCAATTCTCCCCATTTTAGGTTCTGTAGACTGAGTCTCTTTTTCAAGTTTCCAAAGGAGCCTTAGAAGCTTGAAATGTAATGTCCTTTTGCTCTTGTGTTCTCCCATTTTTTCTTACAAATTTATATATATATATATATGCAACTTTCCTATCTTTTCACAAATTATTGAGGCTCTATTCAGTCCCTGTATGGGAAAGTAAAGCATGAATAAATCATTTTACTATGCATTACCCCACCAACCAGCCCATGTAGGAAGGGAGGGCAGTACTGTTGTCATTTTACTGGTTTTGGGGGGAATGAATTGAATTGTTCACATACAAAAAGAGAATGATTTTAAATTTCTGGTAAGAAATACAAGTGTTTAATGACCAGAGCAATCCTCAAGACTCACTAGTAGATTGAGAATTATCATCTTCATTTGAAAGGTGAGGAAACAGATTTAGAAGGGAGACTAGCTTGTCCAAGGTTACAGAGCAGGTCAGTAGCAGAGTTAGGAAAGGAAAATAGTCTCCTGGCATCCAGTTCCATGGCTCTTTCCATGAGACTCCATTCTACTCTAATCTGTGTACCGTATTTTCCCGTGCATAATGCACTCCTGTGTATAATGTGCACCCACATTTTTGGCCCAAACTTTCAGGAAAAAATCTTTCATTTTAATTTTTTAATTCAAATTTTCATTTGTTTACATTTAGGTACTTGTATTTTGTATTATAAAGGAATTCTAGCATTTATTTTTTAACATACTGTGGTACAAGAAATTTTATGTAACAAATAATTGCAAAACACAAGGACAGATGCAAGGTACAAGAAATTTTATCTACTGGTAACAAATTTATGGTATTTACTCATCATAGAAGGCCGAGAACTCTTCATCGTTGCAAGTTCATTGTAAATTCAATAAAACCGATTATCGTATTCCAGGGTATTATTTTGCATATGGATATTGTTATTGATTTCTAGAGTTACACTTTTAACTCATGAGCATAAATGAAAGAATTAATAATATTCATATAGATACAGAATTAGTACTATCGATGTATAATGCGCATCCTTATTTTTCCCTCACAAATTTGGTCCAAAAAGTGAGCATTACACACAGCAAAATATGGTACCTTCTGACAAAATCTTGTCTCGAGCAATCAAAGCAATGCAGCCAATTAGTCTAAATGTACCCAGTTTGAGATTTTAAGCTCCTTAACATATCAATCCTCAGCAGGCCTGATTCAACCATGCAAAAAACCAAACACCTAAGCGTGGGTGTGATCCCCAGAAGCATATTTTCTTGCCCACCCTGGCACTCTGCCTCACCTGTCCAGGCAGTATGGGAGAGATACACCTGAGTGATGAGCCGGTGCCGCCCTGGGCCAGGATTCCTGAAGTCAGCGGGCTTGGGGTGGATCATCTGAGCCTGGCCATCTGGATATAAGACCTAAGAGGTGATGACAGAAATGAAAAAATAAAAGAGGCAGAAGAGCCGCACTCATGAGCTTTGAACACAATCGCTGGTGACATCTCTTATGAACATCAAAACAAGAGGAAAGAAAAGGTGACATTAGCCTTCAGCAAAGGCTGCTCCTTGAGGGGAGGGCAAAACTGCTGACCTCTCTATACCCCCTGCCCCAGCACAAAGCAGTGTTTGGTACACGTTTCCTGAATTCATGGTGAACAAGCAAGAGAAAGAAAGCGTCTCTCCTCAAGTACAGGGATGGGTAAAAATATAAATCCTGGTGTGAAAAGCCTTCCCAGGCACCTTCAGCAGGATGACTCCCTCTCTCCCTGGCTCTGAATCATGTCATGGACCAGCACCATCACCATATACCACGTATTAAGAGTAATTTTGTAACGATCCTCTCTGCTAAATTATAAGCAGCTAGGAAGCTGTTTATCTGTCTCCTTCTACAGAGACAGTGCTCAACGAAGGGTCTGCTCAAATCACTGGCCAGTTCTTCAAATCTCACAAACTGCCACAGAGTTCTTTCCTCAGCGTCCCAGGGGGTCTCCACAGCTATCTGTGGAGAGGGCCTATTGCACTGCACAGTGTACAAAGGAGCTACATGAACAAATGACGCTTCCCCTAGAACCACACAGGACCTGTGCCATGTGAACATCCTGATGAGGGCGAAGTAGGGAACCACACGGGTCTTTCGATTGGAAACTGGGAGGCATGTCTCAGTCCACCTGCCCCATAATCTCATTTCATCTCTCCTCACCCCCCAAGTCTACCCTTCTTTTTTAAAGCTGCTACTCACCAGTCTATCTCCAGGCCCCAAACCTACTACAGCAGAAAGATGCACGTATCCCAGCTTCCTGATCTTTGTTATCTTTAAAGATAATACTTGGGCTTCATTTTTTTTTTTTTTTTCAAAAAGGAGACGCAGAGGAGGGCTAAAACATGAGCATGGAAAAGAATCCCCCAGAGAATCTCCCAGAGTTCTCAGCAAAACTGCCCTTGGCGAAAGGCCTCGACCCTTCTGTGAAATGGTCGCTAGAAGCCTTCTTTCATTCCTCTACTGCTCCCAAGTGCAGCTTAGAAATCTGTGGCCCAAGTAGATCAGGGCAAGAAAATGGCCATATGAATTACAAAGTGAACTTCAGAAAAACTGAAAAAAAAAAAAAAAAAAAAAAATACAATTCCTCTTCTATCATCAGGTATAACATAGTAGGCCTGAATTAGGCTAACTGAAGAGTTACTGAATGGAGTTCCTATAGGGTCTGCTTTAAAGAACGTTATTTTAACAGAGAATGTAATCTTGATGTAATCTCAGTCACATCCACTGCTATATCCCTAGCACCGAAGGCATGATCAGATCAGAAGTGGTGTTCGGGCCTGGTGGCTGGATGGGATAGTGCTTTCCAATCAACAGAGCTGAGTGCCATCTCCCTGACTTTCCCATCTCCCTGACTGTAGAGGAATCCAAATAGTTTGGCCATGAGTGTAGTGGAGCTGCTTCGGAGGGGAATTTTCAGTAGAGTTCAGCAGATGACCCTAAACTAATCTGCCTACAATCTCGTTTATACTTAGTTGATTAGTGAACTTTTTTTCACGGACAATGTGAAACAATGGTTCTCAATCATGACTGCACATTAGAATCACATGTGAGCGAAAAAACAAAACCAAAACAAAACCAAAACCAAACTGGTACCCATGGGCTGTACTCTTAGGATGCTGATGTCACTGGTGTAGACTGAGGCCTGTGCATTAGTACTTTTTAGTGCTTTCTGAATAATTTTAAAGTGTAGGTAGGGCGGAAAACCACTGTCATGGGAGGAGAAAACCACTGAAGCACAACTGTACAGCCAGCTCAGAATTAGTTCTCTGTAGGTCTCATAATTTATAATAATACATGCTGGGAAGCCAGACTACTGTAACCATAGGCAACTATTACCATCTTCATGGCCCGATTCATCCCTGCCTCTTCCAGGAAGCTTTCCCTGTCTGCTCCAGGCTATTTTTCTATCCTCTGATTGTACTTATTGCCAGTGCTTGGATTCCTTCTTTTATTCATATCCCTCTGCCTAGAACATCTCCTTTGGCCCTATTTGCTCTTCCTTACCCTTTCAGACCTCACTACGCACCAGCAGCCTCACAAAGCCTTTTTTCCCTCAGCCTCCACCACACTCTCCAAATTAAGTGCCCCTCCGGAGTATGTTGAAAAATATTTTTTTAAGTGTATTTCAAATTTTGACACTAGTCAAAAATTGGAAATAGCCCTGTAGGTAAAGAAAAGTGATTTTCCCTCCTGAATAGAACTATTTGTCTGTCTCTCAGGGATATGGAGTATCCTGAGGGCAGAAATTGTGACATATTTACCTTTGCAAGACTAGCACATAGCATGTGCATAACAGTAAATATTAGTGCATGGATGGAAGGAAGAATGGATGGATGGATGCATAAGTGGGTAGGGCTTTGTGGGGCTTAACTGCAAACTGCTAAATTGATTAGTGTCTCTACTGCGTCTCTCATATCTCTAATGCATCTGTCTCTATCTTAGAAAAAATACTCCCTCGTGATTGATTTTTCCTACCTGTAAATTTTGTTCACCAAGCTGACCCACTCACAGTCTGAAAATGACTTGCCTGTGGCCCTGCAAAGACCACGTCTTGACCTCACATTATAAGATTGGAAAGAACCCTGTCATTTTGTGAACCCTTACTGGGTACCAGGGGCCTTACATACATCATCTCATTTCAATGTCAACTATTCCTGTTTATTAACTGCAGAGTCTGAGGTTCAGCAGTAGAGCTGGGATTGAAACCCAGACTCCTTTCCAAAGAGACTCAGTCATCTCTTCTTCCTCCCCAGTTTGTGTCCAGCAGGTAGATTAAAGGGGTGCTAAAGTGAAACGTTTCAACACCAGCTCAGCACCCCAGCTCTGGAGACCAGTCCCCGACAGACCTGGACCTTCACAGTGCTCTGAGGGTCCTGCACGTGGTCCAGGGTTGCATCGACATCCAGGGCCACCACCAGCCCCGATGTGAACCGCAAAGGGTTGTCTGACTCGCCCGCCGGCTCAATGATGGTGGCTGAGGCCTTGTGGATCTGCAAGCAAAGAGAAAATATGATGATTCTAAACCCGCAGGTCATCCCTGGGCAACAAAACACGATCCTTGCCTTGCTGTCTCCTTATCTAATGGGTGGGCATGTGGGAGCCAATCCGAGGACAGGAGCTAGCCCAGCTCCTCCCACGGTGAAAGATTACCAAGGTGAGTAGTTTTAACTGTCTGGACAGACTTGACCTGCCTGGATATGACGCAGACCCTTACCTGCTCTGGAAGGGGGAGGTGCAGGAAGGTACTCTGCCGCAGCATGGTCTGCAGAATTTTGACCACTTCTGCAGGTTTGGAAGTCATGAGTCGGGGCATAAGGTCAAGAAGTTTGTCCACAAAGCTGTCCTGCAGGTGGGGCAAATCAGTGATGAAACACCTGGAGGAACAAACAGAAGCAAATGACTGTGCGTTCATTCACCACAGGCTGAGCCCCAAACATCTGCTAAGCTCCAAGGTAGGAAAAGCGATGATGAACTGGAGGAGCTTATGGTTCCTGACTGAGATGGCCAGGTACCAAGCTAATTACGTCTTAGTGACATGCTCATCATAAAAGCCTTGTTTACTGAAAACGCATTATACACATGGTATACTCTTAAATGTTTTCCATTATCTTATTTAATCCTCCCAGAACTTCTGTGTAGTGTTAGAATTATTTTTTCATATATAGATTCATTAATTAATGTAACAAATATGTCTTTAGGACTTACCAAGTGCCAAGTACAATCCTAGGCATTGGGGACATAACTGTGAGCAAAAGTGAAGAAAATGCCTATTCTAATGGAGCTTATATTCAAGTGATAGGAACACTGAGACTCGGAGAGAATGATGTCACATTGAGACTAAAAGTTAAGTAACTTTTTCCCAGCTCTGACTGATTCCACTGTACTTCTACCTTGTGGAAGAGGATAGTCAAAAAATATTTCTCTTTAGAGGTGACATCAGTGAAGGGACTGAGAGGCTGAATTAAGAAAGAATGTGAAACTCTAAACAGATGAGAAACTTTAGTAATTCAAAGCTGTCACCTTTCCAAAAATCTCTTCAACCCAACTATGTAAAACCAGACTACTTTAAAAAAATCTAAAACCAAAAGTAAGGCATGACCTTAGTTCAGATTTGAAGCCAGCCTCTTTAGAGAGCCAAGGCAGACTGTACCATTTGCTAGAGAGCAGCACCTATTGGTGAAGAGTGGTACTGCAACCCAGCCCTATAGGAAGCTATCATCACCCAAAGGAAAAAAAGAGTAAGTGTAGAGTCAGATAAACCTCAGGTTTGGTGAAGTTCATGGGGGTTGGGACAAGGGATGGCAGAATGAAATATCAGACTTAATCGACTACTTTAAAATTCTACAAATGCCTTCCTCCCAGTATTCTATTGCCAGCACACCACAGGTCTCGTCACTACCTGGACTCCCACCACTTCACCAAGCCTTCCACTCATCTACTGCATCTGTTTTAACTGATTTGCTTTCTACAGAACTCTGAGAAAACATATCTAGTCTATAAAATTAGTTACCCACAGAATTATGGAACCATTTTTTTGTATATTACAGAGAAATGCAAGTTTAAGAACAGTAGTTTAAGTAAGAAGAGACAAGTTGTGACTTTTCAACAAAAGATATTCTGAGTACTCCCACACAATACTTGTCTTTTTATGGCCCAGCTGAGTGCTGAGTGCAAATGATTTCTGATGTTTTTATTATTCTATTGTTATATGTTTAGGTTTGAAGTTAAGCTTAGAGAAGTTTATACACCACTGAAGAAAATACACAATTTAGGGCACATTGCCACAAATAATAGCATGGCTGCATGGGTTAACCCAAGAATCCTTGCTTGTGATTGCTCTTGTCACTCTTTAAGTGCTATTCTCTACATAACTAAGACTGAACAAGCTAAAACAGTAATGAAATACTTACCTTTGAAAAAAGTCCACTTCCTGTAAAAATCTTTCACACATCCCAAATAAGGGGTCAACTCTGCAGAAAAGAAAAAAAAAAAAAAAAGAATTTGCTTGTGAAATCCGCAAACTGAGGAGGACCTTAGCCTACATGAAAGAGAATGAGCATATTACACCATAAATATTACCTCTAAAGGAAATAGGGGACTGCTAATGGACTGAGGGGAAGTATTTTCCAGGATCCCAAGAACCAATTAAAACACTGCAGTGCCCACTAGGTTCACTGAACATTCACAATCAAAGATTATCACAGGCCACACTTGGCACCAAATTCACTAAGGATATCCGACGGGAGCACAGCTTGCAGGCAGTGCAGTGTCACACTCCTCTCTGCGGGAGTCCGGAGAGCAGTCCATTCAGCAGTTCACATAGCTGTCTGTCTGGGAGATGTGACTCTGCTGCTGACAGTTTGGGTGCAAAGAGATGACATCTCCATCAGGCAAGTGTGGACACCATCCTGGCTCAGAAGCCTCACTCTCCATAGGTGCTAAGAGCTCTTGAAACAACTCCACAGGCATGCCTCCCCTGGTCCCCACAAGGGATATGCCAGTTACAAGAACCACTGCACTCAATGAAGCCCACAGCTATGGAGCCTGCATCAAGTAATCATCGTTCATTTACAGTTCCTTCTAGTCTACATGTCATTTTCTAAGATCATTTTTACAACAGCAGTGTTACCTAGTAATATAGTTGACAATGTCAGGTTTCCAGGGAACACACCTAGAAAGTTAACCAAAGATAAAGTTCTCGTGCAGAAGGGGAATAGGTTTTGTTACTACTTTGCCCACAGATACAGACTATATTCTTTCCTATTTCGACTTCTTCAGCCTCCTAGTACTCAGAGTATTTCATTTCAGTAAAAACTAACTACATACGTAAATAATCCAGGAAACATGCTAGGCTGACGTAATTTACTAATCACACAATGGATTTTTCCTTTTTATCTTTGTGCATTCTCTTATTTCTTATAATTTCTGCACAAAACTTCCCACTTATTTTCATTAATATATTATTCAGTGGAGGAGTAAAGTTCCAGTGAAGAAAAACAAATACTCTTTGCCTTATATAAAAGCATGTAACAGAATGGTATCAAGGTTCTCAATTACCTTGCTTAGTCTTTCTACTAAAATGTAAGCTCCATGAGAGTAGGGACCTTGTTTTGTTCATCATATAGGTCCTATTCAACAAATATTTGTTGAATCAAAGAATAAATGAGAAATGGCAAATGGAAACTTACTCTACAAGCACCATTCAGTTAAATTAGTTTCCTAAACAGGGAGCACTTGAAACTTTCTTAACTCTGATAAATGACCAGACTGGAACAGAAATTTGATAGCAAGGGTAACCCACCAAAGACCTGCAGCGGCAAGAGGGTTGGACAGGAGAATTCCAGCTAAGCAGGGGCTGAAAGGAAAGCAATCTGGCCAAGCAGTGCCATTTTGGGGCCTGCTCATATAGAACCAGGTTGGAGAGCTTCCAGGGAGTAAAATACAAGACAATCTGAGCACTCTCCCCAAACCTCAAAACACAACAGGAAGCCTCAACTATATGCTACATAAAGTAGGCATCTACCACTAAGAAGCCCCACTGTTTCCTTGGTGTGGGGAAGGAAAGCAGTGGAAAAATGAGGCCCACCAGGAAAAATCAAGCATTGACCTACAACTGCTGGGGAAGGCAATACCAATCACCAATGAAAACTGGTCTAGACTTTCACTTATAAGTATGCAAAGACAACGGGAAACTGCCAGATGTCATAAGGATAATCACGAGCGCTAAAGCAGATCAAGCAAACCTCAAAGAGATAAAGTCAAGGCAAGAAAGCACTGAAAAGTTTTATTAAAAAATTCAAATAAGCAACCACCATGAGATTAAGAGGAGATTTGAAAGGCTACTGCATTGACAAAGCAAGAGAAAATGCTACCAAAAAGGTACAGAGAAGAACACACACTTGGCAATAACACAGTACAGCAGTCCCCCTTATGCATAGCTCCACTTTCTGTGGTTTCAGTTACCTGCTGTCGACTATGGTCCAAAAATATTAAATGAAAAATTCTAACTATAAACAATTCTAAAATTAAGTTTCAAATTGCACCCCATTCTGAGTAGCATGATGAAATCTCATGCTGTCCACCCGGGACATGAACCATCCCGTTGTCCAGCATGTCCCCGTGGTATATTCTACCCACCCATATGTCACTTAGTGGCCCTCTCAGTTATCAGATCGACTGGTGAAGTATCACAGTACTTATGTTCAAGTAATACTTATTTTACTTAATAGTGGCCCCAAAGCACAAGAGTAGTGATGCTGGCAATTCAGATATGCCAAAGAGAAGCCATAAAGTTTTTCTTTTAAGTGAAAAGGCATGTATGTAGAGAAGAAAACATAGTATATATAAGGTTCGATACTATCTGCAGGTTCAGGCATCCACTGGGGGTCCTGGAACGTATTCCCCACAGATAAGAGGGGACGACTGTAGTAATGAAATCAACAAAAAATACTAGAGTGAAAAATGATGAAAACTGAAATGGTAAATTAAAATAGCATATTGAGGTATTTACTCAGAAGATAGAGTAGAAAAACGAAACAAAAAAACTGAAATTATGAGAGAAAAGATAAGATACAGGTAAAATAGATCCAGAAGATACAATATCCAGTATAAGAGACTGGATTGGATGGAAGAAGTAGTAACTGAAGAAATAATGGCGGGGGGGAAAAATGAGCTAAAAACAGAGTTGAGACTTCCAAGTACTAATGAAGGTCATTAAGAATATTGAAACACATACCTAGACATATCCTGGTGAAATTTCTAAATAGAAAGAAAAGTTTACAGCTTTGAGCCAGGAAAAATAAGCTACCTACAAAATAAAGAGAAGCAGACTGACATCAGACATCCTAACTGTAGCATTAAATACTAAAAGGCAACACAGTAATATTTACAGAGTTCTGAAAGAATTCCATTTATGTGGAGAGCAAAAGAAAGGCAGTTTCAGACATGCAAGGTCTCAGTGAATTTACTAATTATATACTTATTCTGAAAAAAAATTGCTAGAGAATGTGTTCCAGTCAAATAAATAGTGAACAAGGAATTTCAAAAGGCAACTGTAGTATAAAACAGTGGTGGGCAAACTGGAGCTAAATAATTTATAGTGTACATATAAATATGAATGCATACTTTAAGAAAGAATTCTTAAAGTAAGACACATATTACAAAAACATAAAACTGAAACTAAATTCCGAATTAAATAGCTTGAGACAATCAAATAAAAGCACACCAAAACTTTCATTTTGATCTGAGGTGACCTTCACAGAGGTGACCATAAACTCTAATTTTTTTATGCTGATAAAAGTTCAATGTTGATTAAAAATATAAGAGTAAAGATACTATTTATACAAATAGTATGAGCTAACTTTTATCAAGTGTTTACCTTGAATGTGTAAGGCAATACTTTAAGGACTTCACATATAATAATTAGACAGGAACTAATATTATCCCCGTTTAACTTATGAGGAACAAACAGGCACAGAAGGTTCACGCAACTTGTCCAAGGTCTCTAAGTTTGCAAATGGTGTAGCCAATGTCTGAACCCACATAATGAGGCACCACAACTCTCTCAGCTACTACGTCCTGCCTCTCTCTTGAATGGGTTAGAATCAGGGTACACAATTTTTAAACGCCTGGAAGAAGTAAGAGACAAAGAAATAATAGAGCTAGCCAAAATCAAGAAAGGAAAAAACAAAGCAGGAACGCATACAAATGGAAGAATATAGTATGAATAAAGACCAAATATATTAGAATCTTTATATAATGGCATGGAAAGATGAGATATTACATTGTTGGGTGAAATGAAAAGGAGGCAGAACAGCAAAGTATATTAGGATTTGATTTATGCTAATACACATTTATCATCTACACATGTTTATCTGGCTTGGGAAAGTCTGTTGACAGCTGTTTTAGAAGAGGTGGATTATCGGAGAACCTTCACTTAATCTGCAGTATTTAAATTTTTACAATAATCATATAAACTGAAAAATACTTCTACTTTCTTTAAATAAAAAAGTAGATGCCATCACAAGCACCTATCTTTTCTCAACTGTGACTGAGTAGTAAGGATTGAACATTTGTTAAATGAATGTATGATAGCTCTAAGATTAAATTACTGAGTTTATCAGGTCACTATTCAGATAAGTAAAGAAATAAAATAATATTCAGAACGTTCTTTCTGACTTAGTATTTTTAAGTGCTTACTTAAACATCCATATTTATTTTTCTATAAGACTTTTGGGTTCACACAACTGCTGAAGTGAATATCAGATGTGTCTTTGGGGGGGGGCAGCCGGTTAGTTAAGCAGGTTAGAGCGCGACTCTCTTAACAAGGTTGCTGGTGCCATCCCCACATGGGCCACTGTGAGCTGCACCCCCACAACTAGACTGAAACAACCACTTGACTTGGAGCTGATGAGTCCTGGAAAAACACACTTAAATAAAAGTTGAAAAAAAAAAGAATAATATGAATTATTTAATGTTGCAAAATATTTTTTTAAAAAAGATGTCTTTGATGTGGCAACAAGTTACATAAATACTGTATCAAATCTATGATGCCATCTTTTTTAAGATGCATCTTTATTTCAGGAAAGACCAAGAACCAAAAACCCCCACTTTCAATCAAACTATGGCACACCATCAAAATATCTGATTTCAGAGAAGTTAAAATAAAAAAAAATATATTGAGCTCTTCTATGTACCAAGCATCATGCTAAGGGCTTTTACATGTATTATCCAATTCATTCTTCACAGAAACCACATGAGTTAGATGCTGCCATCATTCTTATTTTACAGACAGGGAAACAAGGCCCACAGCTAGTAAGCGGAGAAGATTTGAACACGGTAGTCTCACTGGACAGTACAGTCTCTTAATTTGTCTTTACTGCTTGGAAGCGAGCTTTCTAGTCTCTTGCAAAGAGAAAAGGTGGGTCCTGGTACTAAAGTCTTAAAGAAAGCCATCAAGGACCATACAGAATGTCCCTGTTGCCAGATGAAGTTCTAGGTTGTGCTGTAGGCAATGGAGAACCACTGGAGGGTTTTCCCAGGGATCTAATCTAATCCATGAATAGAACTTGGAATATCTGAAAAAATGAATGATAATATCCCTTAGCTAATCTTTCCTGAATATCATTTTACTTATCATTAACCTTGGTGAGATCTCTGCACATCTTTTAAAGGACCCTGCCACCCCTTCCGGCCGCACATCTTACCCTCGAGCAGTTCGTGCCGTTACTATAAGTTGCAAGGCTTTGGCCTGCAGCCTCATGTGATGTATAATGACCACCTGCTTATTCTCCACACCACTGTACATGAACTCCATTTTGTAGGTCTCTTCCAGGATCTGTAAGGAAAAGGTAATTAACGATCAGTGAAAATATCAAGTCTTCCTTGAGAGTAGCACAGAATTGCAGGTGAACCTCTGAACTGAGTTTCTTTTTTATTGCCTATGCTTTAATTCTGAACAGAGATTTTTAAGTGCCTATGTTGAGAGAAATTAATGTAAGTGTTGAGAGAAATGTATAGTATGTCTTGCAAATAGATAATAAATTATTTTATCAATTGAAAAACGAAAGACTTTCTTCTGGTAATAAAATCATCCTTAGTTGATGGTGTGAAGATATGAAAGTTTAATCATTGATAAAACTGTAAAAGCACTGCTTGTTATCCTAAACCAAACTCACTATGCAGGGGGAACAATAATTATAGGTTATGTATGGCAACTCAATTCCCAGGAAAAGACCTCAAGAATGTAACATCAGGAACCATTAACCACCTGTTAGTCATCAGACAGACCGTTTTATAGGCCTGCTCAGTTGAAGGGAGTTTGGGGAGGGAATGAGTGCAGAAAACAATGTCTATGACCTCAGCTCAAACCTAGTACATCTTAAACTCTTGCTCTATTCTATCCAAATCAGCTACTTCCATCCAAATGATGCTTCTCTTCCCCTTTTGTGCCTGCCTTCCTTTGAAGGCTTTAGAGTCAGAGAAATTACTCTAGGCTCTCCTCCAACTGTAAGACAAGTTACTTAATTACATGGAACCGCAGTTTCCCTATCTGTAAATAGGGAAGAAACAGTAACAACACTGTAGAATTTAAAGGATTAAATGGGGCTTGGAAGAGCTTAACAGTATCTGGCACACAGCAATGGTAATTCCTTTCCTCTCTTTCTTCCCGACTACTGCTCCCTGGTCCCCTTCCTCCCAACAAGCCCCATTTTGGGATTCTTGTCATTAAGTTCTACTCCCCTACAACACACCACATAGCAGGTCTGAGAGGGAGTCTAGATCAGATAAGAGATCAAGCAGAATAGTGGAAAGAAAACGGACTCTGGGTGGTAGAGAATCTGGGCTCAAAATTCCTGACTCTATTACCTACAGTTCACTGAACTTAACCTTGCTGAGCTAACTGTTACCTGTAAAATGGGCTTAATCCTTATTCCCACCTAATGGGATTATTTATTATGAGGGTTAATTAAAATGAACTGGAAATCATTTGGTGAACTGTAATGAAGCAATCACAGTGACCATCACTTCCTACTACTGGGTCATAATCACTCGGTCCTATACAAACTCACTATCTGGAAGATCAGACCCATAAGAGTTCACCAAATCCCAATACCTAAGAATGAAGGGAAACTGCTCAAAGCTAGAAGGAAATGAGCTCAAAAAAATTAAATGAAATGCTACTTGATGAACTGAGGAGAAGCATAAGGACCTTTTAACACAAAAGAAATGGTACAGACTAAAAATATAAATATCCTGAAAATGAGTTCAGCTACATTTTCAGATGAAAGATTCATTATATTATTTACTGAATTTTGGAATATCTAAAATACAAACTAATATTTTAGAACACAAAATCATCTTAGAAATCACTGAATTGAGCTGCCATATTTTACAGAAGAAAAATCCAGGGAGGATAAGTAACCTGCTCAATATCACCCTGCAAATTAGAGACAGACAGGGGACTAGAACCCAAGTCCCCTGACTCTCAAGCCAGTGCTGTGACCCCTAATTACACTGCATCTCAAATCACTCACTTCTGTCATCACAGGCTGAAACTGGGGAGGCCACAGCAGAGACATGGAGCCATGTGAAGGCTTCTGGCTCTGACCTGGATGAGACCATTCCAGCACAGAGATCTATTGAGGAGACAGTCTCAGTAAGCTTACCTGTTTGGCTGCTGCTGAGGCCAAATCACTCTGTTTCAAATACAAAGGGGCAGCCACATTCCACAGCTTTTCCTGTAAGGCCTACAAAGACAAATCAGGAGAGTACAGAACAGAGGTCACAAAGACTGGCATATCTTTAGAGATTCACATGTTTGTTTTGCTCTTAAAATCTACTGCGATCAGCACTTCCTCCCAGTCTTATTCTTTTAAGCCAATAAGCCCTACTTATTATGGAGAGCGTGGAGATCCATGGTTTGGACGAAATGAACTCCTCCCCATTCAATCCAAGTCCTGGCCCAAAGGTCCTGCCCCAGACTAGTGCTTGTAAGCAGAGTGCAGGAGCCATGAAGGCCTCATCAGAACGTCCAGGAGAGCCAGCTCCAGAGGTTCTGGCCCTCCCTGACTGCCCAGACCTTTCTTCCTTGACCGTGGTTCTTTATCCGTTGCCCCATGCTTACTATCCTTTAAATAGCCCCACCATCTTAGGGCATATCCAAACTAGACATCAAGGGAGCGTTTCTAGGTTCCATCTTCTCTCAATGTCTCTAATTCAAAACTATCATTTAGAGCCACAGATTTTTATCTTCTCTCTCTCTCTCCTCTCCTATCCGTCCATATGGCCCCATCTCTCATCTCTTGTCTAAACTTCTGCTATAGTCTCTAATTGTCACAGTCCTTCTTAATTATAGACAATTCAATAGCATTACAGAAAGCCTAGACTAACACTGTCCAACGGAAATACAATACAAGTCATGTAATTTTACATTTTCTAGCAATATTTTTAAAAATAAAAAATAGCGAAATTAATTTTAACAATATAGTTTACTTAACTCAATACATCCAAAATATTACCATTTCACTATGCAATCAATATTTTAAAATTACTGAGATAGTTTACATTCATTTTTCATACTAAGTCTAAGAAATCCAGTGTGTATTTGCATGTACAGTACATCTCAATTTGAATAACATTTCAAGTGCTTAATAGTCACATGTACCTCGTCACATACACCTTCACATGTATACACATTACACAATGGCAGGTCTAGACAACAGATACAGAAATTTTTAAATCACTCAAATCATACTATCTTAACAGAGCTATTGTTTTTGAATATTTGCTTCTAATCATTTCTCAAATGCATGTTTTTTATGTAGTTGTAGCCCAAAAGCAGAAGTAATTTTGTATGCTTTTGGGGTACATAACAGTACACTGTCTTCTGTGATGTTGTTATACAATTCTTCATAAAAATCGTTACTGGCTACAGCACATGCTGTGCAGGAGACGTGCCGACGCAATTGTTTAGCTCCTCCCCTAATATCAATCACCAGCCTGCCTTGGGTCCTGAGGCTGGGTCCCTTACCCTGCCACTCCATGACACTGAGTAAACAACATAATTCTGTGTTCTTTTTAGGGGTTCTCTCTTCTCTTTTCCTACTATAGTAAAGCGGGTTCTTTTCAAAGGCCTCCCTGTATTCCCATGGAGAAGAGAGCAAGCCAGGGAAGCAGGAGGAAGACAACAGTGACGTGGCACATGCTCCGTATCAGACACCAGGCCAAGGGCTTTCACACACATTGTTTGTTACCATCCTTACCTGGGGAGAGTTATTATTAGTCCTGTTTCCCAGAAGCTTGGAAAAGCCAAACAATTTTGCAAAGGGGCATGAAAGAACTTCTTGGGGTAATTAAAATATTTTACATCTTGACTGTGGTGGTGGTTATGTAGATATGTACATTTGAAAGAATCTATCTAGGCAAAGAAGGGCTGTTTAAATCTCAACCCACTTCAATGTACACACCCACCTTCACATGTATACACATTCCTGCAAAACCCTAAGCTCACACATCTTACAGTGGGGAATGATCTTTGACTCCTGCATTTATTCTGACTTTGAACAAATATCATTAATCATTTTGAAGATTAATAACATTTGGAACTAAAGCCAAGATAAAGTTTTATCAAGTAAGAAGGGCTCGCCTAAATCCTAAGCCTAAATTTACAGCAGAACTCTACTCTCTGATGCAGAAGCTGAAAGCTATTGAACTATTTCAATGGTTTTCTTTTTTCTATCCCCCTCTTCTTCCCCCCTCCCCAACCCCCAACTCCGAGTCAAGCCATCGCTCTCAGTCTAGTTGTGGAGGATGCAGCGTACAGGCCCATGTTGATATTATGAGCCTTGCGCTCCACCCAGCTGAGCCAGGCAGTCGCCGGCCGGCCACTCACAGCAGCTCACGGCATCTCTCGTTGGCTGTCAGCCACTCACACTGGCTCCTGGCTGCTGGCCGCTCACGCTGCCACTGACCACTCACGGCCGCTCACGGCAGCCCAGCTCCAGGTGGAGCCGTTGTTCTTAATCTAGATGTAGAGGGTGCAGCTCACTGGCCCATGTGGGAATCGAAGAGACAACCTCGGTGTTAGGAGCATAGCGCTCCAACCACCTGAGCCGCCAGGCCGCCCTATTTCAATGGTTTTCAACGCAGCAAACTGAAACGGATTCTTGGGTACCAATTGTGTGTGTATATATAATCTGACCACCTAGTATGAAATGCCATCATGTTGGCCCTTTCAAGGGCAGTGCAATCAACCTTTGACTAATTTAATTCTGACAAAGTAAAATCAGCACTTTTTAAGAAAATATTATAAAAGTTCATACAAGTTCTGTGCTAATCAAATCATAAAAAAAACAATGACAACTCTTGGGATTCTAGTAAAAAATAGTGATGTATCCAATTTGCTCTAATTATATAATGATGAAAGAATTCTCCCAAATTAAAAGAAATGCAAATGGCTATATGAGTTAACAATTCTTAGAGAAATATAATTACACCACAGAGTACGTAATTTCTCCATAGCTAAGTGGCTGCAGAAAACCATATATTTTTTCCAGCTATGGCCTCAAACATTGTTGGATCCATTTAAGTGTGTTCTTAGCTTCACAATCATAAACATAATGGATCCAAACCCACCTTGATGAGAAGAAGCTGACACCGAAGATAGGTAGCAGAGAAGTCAGCTACTCCTGCCAGTTCAGACTGAAGTTCTCCAAGTCTTTGCAGATCCCTGTAGTAAATAAAAACCCAGGCCAAACATAGGATAAGGATAATGACACCAATATAAAAATCATGTCAAAGCATTTTACCATTTTACACCTAGTAAAGTGGTCACAAATTTTTAAATCACAGCACCCAATGCTGACGTGGCTATAATGAAAGTAATTCACTCATACCTTGTTAGCAATTTAAACTTATACCATTCTTTTGGAAAGTAAAACTGTACTGTTATAAAAGTCACACATATGGTCAAATATTTTTGATCAGTAGTTTTATGCTGAGAAGTCATTCTAAGGAAAATATTCAATAAAAATGAAATGCTTCATTGCCCATAATATTCATTGTGTGGACTACAATAATAAAACTCAGTAATTACTTAAATGTTCAATGGTAGAAGAATTGTTAAATATTACTGTACCATCAATGGAATATTCTACAGCCATCAAAATATAAAATGGTAGTAAGGTCTATGGTCTCAACCACGTAAAAACTACATATAGGAGAAAAATATAGCAAAGTGGTTTTCTGGATAGAGGTATTAGGGTACTTTTTAGTGCCTTCTCCCAATTATGATTTATTTTCCAAGTGTTTATACAATGGACAAGTATTTTTTGTATCATCAGAAAAAATATTTTCAAGGTATGGTAGTGAACTTTGTTGGCGGCTGCCTACCCAGTTAGCCATTCTCCACTTCTGCCTTACTAATTAAACCCTGATTTTGTTCAAGGGAAGGTGTCCCCAAACCCAGTTCCAGGTAGAGTCTGACAGGACTACGCCAATTAGTACATGGTATCTCCCTGTTTACATGACCTAAGTTGGCCTTATTAGTCTTAATGTAAGGACTTCCATTCCATGGTTGGCACAGGTCTAACTGGTGTCTCTCTATGTCTGTCTGTCAGTCTCTCTCACTTCATCTTTATGTCTCTATGTCTCTGTGTCTCACTAGACTGAACAAGATGGATTATAACACTGACTGCCTGGCAGCCACACTTAGCTCTAAAAGGAAAAAGCCTTGGGATAAAGCAAATGCTGAGGACAAGAAAAATCCAAACAGATAGAAACTGGGTCTTTAATGATATAAATGAACTACTTGACCACACCATATTTAGAACTGCCTCCAATTTCTGTTCATGAGGAAATAAATACCCATTGTAAGGTAGTTTGAGATAACGTTTTCTGATACCTGCAATTAAAAGCATCCTAAATGGATATGGCTATAGGCAAAGTGATTGCAACCCAATAAAACATTTCTGCTTGTGGATAAGAAAATAGAAAGTGGCAGACACAGATAAAATAGTTGTGTTGGGGACTGGGATTATTGATTTTTAAATTTTAATTTTTGAATAGATAATACATTGATAACACAGAGCTATGGAATTACACCAATAAGGTATAGAATTCAAAAGATACGAAAGGATATATATAATAAAATCTCCCTTCCTATACCTGTGTACTGCTAACCAGTACACCCTTTCCAGAGGAACCACCATTACTAGTTTCTTTTGAATTCTTCTGGAGATATGCTCTACATCTACAAAAAGTACTGTTTTTCCCTTCTTTCTTCATCTCTTTTGGGGAGGGGTGTGTGTGCGTAAGTATGTGTTAATAGTCCATCTCAGAAAGAATTCATACTCGTAGAAAGCTGCCTTGTTTTTTTTAACCGAAGCATCAAAATTTCCTATAGAAGTGCTAACTGTGGGGAACGTCAGGATTTGGGTTGTGAGGGAAATTGTTTCCGGGCTAGCATAATATATTAGGTTTCATAGCAGTCTGTACAAAACCTCATTGGACTGAACCCCTCCCTATAATCTTAGGCAACTTTCTCATAGCTAATGCTGCTTCCTAAGGACCTTAGACCAGGAAGCAGATGCCCTAGAAAGGGGCACAGAGTGAATTACTCCCAAAGTGATTGAAGAAATTGGGGTCTGTAGCTTGTGTATCATCTCTTGTGAGTTTTGGTGGCTTGAGCTGGTCCTGTAGAGCCTGCTCACGTGTGGGCATCTAGCACAATAAAAGGCAGGACCCTGTACTAGCTTATCACACCCGTGAAGTTCTATTTTGGTGGCCTACTCGTCTCTCGTTTCCGCATCTCTGATGTCTCTTTTGAAAAAGACAGCCCCGAATCATTTTCCTTCTGAACCATTTTCACTCCAGGAAGATTCTACCTTTTGTTACAATAAGAACGAACACTGACCAGCTGAATATACATTAGCTGAATGATGCCAGGTGTTAAGTTACACCATCCTGGCACCAGAGCTGCTGTTCTGAATTGCACAGAACAAGATGCAACCCAACTAGTCATGGGAAATCTGAACTACTGTACAAGTAAACATGGAAACTTGCTAGCCCTGGGCAAAATGCTCTGTGTCCCAGTGTTTCCTCTGCACCTCTTTATGCCCACAATCCTCAGGAAGTCTCAGTTTATGCAACCCTCAGGAGACTATGGACTCTTTAATGGAAAAGGTTACAGAGAACACCTTCTGTGTGCACTATACTACGAGTGCAAGGTGTTTCCTTACCTGAACTCATTTAATCCTTACTATGTGACCTGCAGTTAATCTCATTTTGCTGAGAATGAAACAAAAGATCAGAATTTAAGTGGCTTGCCCAAGGTCACAGAATTAATAGGTGGCAAAAATAAGCCATGAATTCAGATCTGTGTGACTTTAAAAGTATTTTTTTAAACCAGATCATATTGTATTTCATTTATTTGCCATTAAACTCTTCCCACATATATATGAACTGCATCAAATAACGATGAGACCAAAACTTATTTAAAATCAGATACATATTAAGTCACATTTCTACAGATGTGATTTGACAGGGCAAAAGAGTTCTCCAAGGAACACACAGTTTAGCAATCCTTAGTCCACGTGATGACAACAAGTAGCATTGAAAAAATATTGTAAGAGTACAAGTTTACATATATTGCAATTTTTTACAAACAGTTTACACAAGCTGAATTCATTAATTTAAAAATCATTGCTTAAAGACAGTCAAAAAGACTCTGAACATGTAAATCAAATGTTTATGACTAAACATTTCTTTCAATCCCTTACAATCTCTAAATATTGAATTTATGTCTCTCAGTAGTTTGGCAGAACAACAAGGAGTGTTAGAAAATGCAAAATAAGTACAAAATCCTGATGACTTTTCAAAAGCCATCTTCATCCTGGCACCCAGGTGATTATAAATGAAAAACACTTTATTTCCAGCTCTTAAGTTACCAGACGAGTTCCCAGGCTACGAAACAGGCACTATGCCTTAGAGACATTAAATGATGCACAGCAAAAGAAGGATTTTAAAGAATTTAACCAAGAAATCCCATGTTCGTGAGGGTTGGTATTTAAAAGAATTCCAGTAAGAAAAATGTATTTCTAGCAACTCCAGATAAATGAAGCCTCACCTGTTTCAAATTCAAATAAGCTGTTTCATTACAAAAGAATAATTCTCTATTACGTAATACTTCTGAAGTGATATGGTTTCTGAAACTGGGTACTGTGTATTCCGAGTAACAGCACCTTAATAGACTTACACAAACAATACAAACTCTGAAAAATCAGTTCATTATTTGAAAGAGTAGACAAGTGACTGCAGCGTTCCTTAAAAGACAATCCCCTCCCACCAATGAATTTAAACATAATTACATTCATAAAGTTCGGATTGGATTTACGTACAAACTATTAAGAACATGTCTAGTGTGTGAAATGAGTCACAGATTTAAATTTTAAAGCAGAATTTCATAAATGTCTATTATCCATGTAACTGCTATTCTTAAAATGCTTTTCACATACCATAATAATCTTTACAAAAGTGCTATGAGCTACATAGTACCCCCGGTTTACAGATGAGGGCATTGATGCCCAAAATTATGTACCTAGGAAATGATAAAACTAAGGCTTGAACCAAGTCCTTTGGATTTTAAATCTTATTATACTAGATGCTTCATGTCATACGAACTGTTAACCAGAAACAGCGGTGTAACCAGATGGAAGGGCTAGAAAGACCGGTGTTTTCGTCCAGGACTTTGCTATTCCGAGTCCTTGATATGCTTTTCTGCCTTTTTCACTTGACTAATTTCCATTCATTCTTCAGGTCATTGGTTAGACCATCCAAGGGTTAGGTGCCCCCCATCTGTTCTAGAAGTAAGTTCTCCTGTACTTAACGGTACTCGTAGAAAACACAATATTGCGCATTTCGTGTTCACCGAGCTAATCCTCCAACCAGGCTGTAAGATCCCTCGCAGCAGAGATTATATCTTGTTTACGGTAATGTCCTTTCTGACTAGCACAATGCCCGGCATGTGGGGATACTCAAAAAAACATAAATGAATGACCTCAGCTCCCTCACTCATTATAAAAATGGGGTAATTCTCATGAGATTGTTTTTAAATTGAATGAAATAATGTACCTAAAGCACCTAGAAGAGTGGGCACAGAGTGGGCACTTGATAGATAGCAGCTCTTGTCATGATCAAGCCAGCAGAGCCAGACAAACATCAAATCTACACATCTGGAGGTGAGGTATGGCCAGAAAAAAATGCCATCTACAAAAATCTTAAAAATCATCATTCCTGGTTAAGTCATCATAACTAAAGTGTTCAACAAATATTTACTGAGTTCCAATAAGACACCTAAGGTACAGTGCTGAAGACAAAGTAGTCATGTCAAGTTCTAGAAACAAACAATCATCTCCCAGGGACTTCACTGAACAGCTGACTTTCTATAGGTGAGAGCTTGGCTGGATGAAATGATTGCATGGATTATAACAAAGGGCAATGTGATTAACGGTGAAGTGTGTTTTAAACTGGTACTAACACATAAATGACCAGAGTCCTAATCAGAGAACCTTCTGTATGAAACTCTAACATTTCACTTTTCAACAACTATGGAAAATATAAGCTCTGAAGAACCCCAGGGCTCATCTAATCTAATCTCCACTTGATACAGGAATCCCCTTCACTGCTGCATATCACAGCTGCATAGCATAATTTTAGAGTCAAACAAAGCTAGATTTAAATCTCGGTTCTGCTACTTCCTAGAAAACTGTTTCACTTCCCCAAATTTCCATTTCGTCTCTGTGAAATGGTAATAATATCTAACTGCAATGTTTGTAAAACATAACAGGTCATCAATAACCATGGCACCATCTGCTCTCCTTTCCAGATCTTTCACCATCCGGGGCACCCTCTTCAGAAGGCACTTAAGTTAGAAACACAGCACCCCTGACTGACCACCGTATTAGAACAGTGGTCTGACCAGCCTGAAGCTCAGGGGTATCACCTCATAAAACCCGTATCATGAGGGTCCCTCAAACCAAAGGGTATTTACTGAGCACTTACTCATAGCTAGTACTGCAGCTGATGACCAAGCTGGTTTCCTTCTGTGCGTATTCTAGCTTTGGTGCCAATAGGATAAAAAAAGCAAAAAACTGTCAAGGACAAAACCTAAATGTTTATTTAGGTGGGGCTGAGTCAGGAAGTGGAGCTTATTTTCCTGGGCTGAGGGCCAACAACTTCAAATAGTGGCCTGTAAGACTAATCGCTTTGGTGAGGGACCAAGAGAGGAAGAAAATGTGATTGAAGCATCACTTCAGGGTCAGCGAATTTCTTCTGTAAAGGGTCCAATAGCATCTATTTTACGATTTGCAGGCCATGTCGTTTCTGTGGTGACTACTCAACTCCGCCATTGTAGTATGAAAGCAGCCACAGACAATACCTAAACGAATGGGTGTGGTTGTGTTTCAATCAAAACTTATTTACAAAAGCAGATAGATACTGCTTTTGTTAAAGGCAGATAAATGGGTTTCAATTCTTCTCATATCACTCAGGACGTTCTACTATGGTCTAGCAGTCTGCTGGTGGTTCCGCAATACCCTCCCCTCCTCCTGCGCACTGGGCACCCAGAGTAAAGACTACCTTTCCTAGCTCCTTGCTGCGAGATTCGGCCATATGACTCAAGTTCTAGTCAATGTTATGCAAGTAAAACTAGAACATGCAACTTTGGGAAAGTGTCTTTAAAAGGGGGTACGGGGAGTGGGGGAGGAGCGTGGAAATGACACCCTTGTTCTGCCCTTTCCTTTTCCTGTAGGAATACAGAGGGGATTGTTAGAGTTTGGATCTTTAGGCTGAGGCCGCTTGACACAGAAGATGGAGAAACAAGAGAGAATGAGCCCAGGCCCGTGATGATCATCTCAGCTCTTTCTTGTCCTGCCTACAAGAAAGAATTAACCTTCCCTCCTGTCCAAATCAGGTACTTTTGCCCTTTCTGTCACCCATCCTTATATACGAGGAAAGAAAAATTAAAAACAGCTTCTTTATAACTTTCTAGTTTTGTACTAATCATCAATCTGGTCATGAACACAAAGAGTTTTTCTTTGTGATATGCTCAAACCACAATCTAATCCAAATATAAACAGATCATAACACCATGTGTGAATGCAGGCCTACAAGGTCAGAAAAAGTAGCCTACAAACAACACTGGAAATCAAAACAGTCAAGCTGAGCAGAACAACGTTAACTCTGTCAAAGGAAAGGGATGATCAGCTCACCTGATGGTGAACTCGAGCAGCTCCTGGGTTCCCTGCGGGTCCAGGTGCTGAAGACTATACACCCTTTCGAGGCTCTGCTGCAGGAACTGATGGGAAGGATCCTCAGGAAGCGTGATGTTGGGGGAAACGGAGGATGACACTAGTTTTCTACCTGGTAGCTAAGCAAACATAATGGGGTTACAGTGCCATTACATTTCTGTGGCGCAGCTTTTGGTAACTCAAACAAACCAGAAAAACAAAAAAGTGATCCAAACAAAGTAAAGGAAAAAAAGGCTAGATGATTCTGTAAATAACCTTCCCCTCCTTCCCCAGCTTTAGTAGGAGAAAAGGAAAGACAGAGAGAAAAAGAGCATGGCCTACCCAATATAGACACAAGCTGTAAGGAGAAAAAGAAGCGAATAGTCTAATATTATTTCCTATTGTTAACTGAAATAAATGGGCTAACCATAGAAATAGAACTACAAAGTAATCTGTTGTCACATTTATTTTTAAATTTTATTTGATCTTTCACTTCATAGAAGAGTGATTATTCCCAAATAAGTTTATATAGCATGCTTTAAAAGTATTTTCTATGATGATAATTATAATTCTTGTTCTTACTATCAAGTTACCTTTCAAGAAAGGGAAGGGAGAGCAAAAATGAGTTCACTTTTGATTTTATACCTTCTATATAGTTTAAATTTTCTAACTGTGTACATATATTATTCTAAATAAAGTTATTTAGAGTAAGCTAAGCAGGGATGAGTTAATACAAATAAAGAGCTTAAGAAAAGTGCTTGCACACAGCATTCAGTGTTTGCGATTATTATCGTTATGATTCATTTAAATTTTTTTCTTTCTATATCTCTAGGTTTTAAAAACAATACAGGTTTTATTATTAAAAAATGAACTTGTTGAGAATCGTGGCTTTATGTAATTGTTAAAACATATCACAATCTAACCCGTGGCCTAAAATATATTGTTCCCGATTACTTTTTCTTACCTAACATACCGTGTTTCCCCAAAAATAAGACCTAGCCGGACCATCAGCTCTAATGTGTCTTTTGGAGCAAAAATTAATGTAAGACACGGTATTATATTATAATTATATTTATATTATATCATATCATATTATATTATACCCCTCTTATAGTAAAATAAGACCGCGTCTTATATTAATTTTTGCTCCAAAAGACACATTAGAGCTAATTATCTGGCTAGGTCTTATTTTCGGGGAAACACGGTAACATAATCAGTAACCCCAGGACATTTAAAAAAATGAATCTTCTTGAAAGGTAAGAAGCAAACAATAGAAGAGAGCCCAAGAGAGAAAGGGAATGAACGAATGCATTTTCAGAGACTATACAGTCAGCTTTCGGCTAGTTAACAACCACAAATGACCAAAACTCAAAACACCAGAAACAAGGAAAAAGACGTTTTCAACATACCCTCAAGGCAGGAACAAGATGAGAAAGGCTGTCCCTGAGGTAGGCATAGTGCCTGAAGGTATGATCTGAGAACAAGGCTGGCATTGTTGGACAGGTTTTAGCAGCATTGAAGATAAGAACCAAAACTGCAATGTCTGTTGGAGGAGTGGGTTAAGTAAACTTGGAGGCATACAAGGTTGAGTTTGGTCAGAATCTGGTGCCCCAGTTCCAGCCCCCCAAATTCCCATTAAATAACTATAATTTTCTAATAAATGCAAATTCAAACTCAGATATTACCCCATTCCAAATTACCCTGATTACTAATGTTGCTAAGAATACTAACAAATGGAAATTTTCAGGACATTGGCTACTAAAGTACATACTGGCACAATCCATTTCAATAATAATTTGGTACTAGACAGTAAGAGTCTTATGACTGTTGAGTAATTCCACATCTCAAAATCTATTCTAAGTAAATAATCAAATAGCACAGAATCGTTTACAATAGCAAATAACCAGAAACAACCTCAACGTCCCAGACCAGGAGAATGACTATACAACTAGTGTTTCATCTACTTGAAGGAACATTATACTATCACTAAAAATTATGCTTACAAAGAATTTATAATATTGTATCATAAGCATTTTGTCACAAGCGGAAAAGCAGGCTCTAAAATATAGAGAGGATATGATAGCAGCTATCTATTATAAATGTTTGTTGATGAAATAAACTATGTTAAAAAAAAAAAAAGAGCAAAATCCCAACCCCAAGCTTTTAAAAAAGGGAGAAATACACCAAAATATTAACAGTTTGGCTAGTTGGACTTTGGGTATTAAATAAGAGGTTTCTTCTTTCTAATTTTTTGGATTTCTTTCTATGTATATTAATTTTATAACAGAGGGAAAATCAGAAATTAAAAGATAAACATAAGATCTAATCTTCCGTATGTACCCTTATGGCAGAGCCTGCTAGCTATCTGCCTATCCAATATCCATTCTACCCTTTTTTTGGAATAAAACTGATTTTATTCCAAGTAGCTTCTAACTTCCGGCCTAGAACCTGAACCTGATGACTGGAGCTCTAGCAATACTCTTGGACAACTGAAAATGGCCGAACAGAAAAACAGGAGGAGCCTGGACCACCGAGAACAATGTGCAGCTACTGTACCATCACCAGACTGCTAACCTTGAACTTCTTTTACTTTGGAGAAACACAAAAACAGTAATTTGTTTAAGCTACACTTGTTACTCACAGTCAAACATATTTCCTAAATAACACAATCCTCCAATTACCCAGAAAAGTATCTAACATAATAGGATTCTAAAAATGTTTAACTTTTTTTTTAACATGAAAAGGTCTTCAGATTCCAACCCCTTCAACACGTCATGTGAGAGTTATAACACCTAGCCCACAAGCCCCTCTGTGATGAGATGAATTTCAAATAGCTATAATATTGCTCCTTTACAGGTAAGGTATGGGATATAAACACAGAGGTACACACAGAGAAGGGCATTGGTTAGTACATCAATTACATGGATCTTTTTAAAGTCTCCAAACTCACTGTGAAAATAAACAAACAGAATAAGGAGAGAATACAATGGTCATCTTACAACAGCCAGTTATTTGCCTAATCCTCATGTAGCAATAAACACTCCCTAAACCACCGAGGATCTGAGACAGAGCGAAAAGAACCATGGGAGAGTGTGGATGCACTGATGTCAATGTATTCCCATTGCCAGAAAACAATCCAATGGCACGGCATACTGCCCATGGCTATCACAGACCCACTGAGCTTGTATGGGGCAGAATAATCATGCAGCTTAGCTCAGCTCCATCCTCTCCTTCAAGATGCAGATCAAATTAAACATGGAGGAAGACATAGGGGAAAGTCCACAGGCTTTACAACCAAAGATGTCTGGCTTTGCATCCCAGATTTGCTGATTGGTGAGTTATTTAATAGCCTGTTTTCTCATCTGTAAATTGGGAATACCACCTCCTTCCAGTGTTGTTTGGAAGATCAGCGATAAAATGTATAAAGTGTTTGAACAGTATGTAGAATATAGTAGGTGCGCAAGAAATGGTGTAAAAATTATTAGTATTAAACAGCAAAGGTTGAATTACTGTGAAAACAAGAATGAAATCTAAGAACATAATAACCACCAGGCTCCCTCAGGAGCTATTCTTACCTAAAAGAAAGGAAAAGCATAAAACTCAGACCACCTAAGCTACACTACAGAACAAGATGCCAAAATTCCCTGCCAGTTCAGCAGCATCTGTCCCAGGCACAGAGGATACAAGCTGGATCATCCATGTCTGGTTCGGCTGTGTCAAAAAACGGGTGGGTGCTCAGGAGCTCTGGTACCAAGGGAAGCACCAGGGTTGGATGCCGACTTCCCAGAAACTTCAGGCATCTGAAATAAACAAAACGAGAGCCCACTTTCATAAGTTAATAAATGCTTTAAAAAGTACTAAGAATCAGAATCAGAAAGCCTGACTCAGAATTGCAAATTCTCAACCATCTACTTTTGCTACCTCAACAAATTCAGATAAGTCAGTCAATTATTCTGGAGCTCAATTAATTCATCTAACAAACTGGTTATTATGAAGATAAAGAGCTGCTACAGCAGATATTACTAACACATTATTTTAACTAACCGCAACTTCCCCCATCTTCCTTACCAAGAGAACCCTGATTTTACTCAGGTAACCGGTAGACATCAAAGTGCTCAGAGGAAGGTAGGCTCAGCCCAAGGGCTCAACCACAATTGGTCTAAACCCATCACAGCAATCCCATTCCCATTGTCCAGTGACTGGCTTGCAGGAAATCAAGTAACACAGCAGTGGTCAATGGAGCAAGAGGGGAAGTCTGCTGGAGAGCTTCTTAGGTGGTTGTCACATAGTAATAACTCAACTGGCTATTAGTTAGCTGTTCACTGGTTATTAGTTAACTATGATGACTACATGAAGGTCCTTTATAACCTATAAAGAACTACACATGAGCTGGTAATTATGTATCTTGATTATTTTTTAATTGTTAAATTCTCGTTTCGAAGATATGCCTAAATGAAAAGAAACATAAATCTTAATTTCTGTTCTCAATGAGTTTATAATCCAGCTGAGGCAAAGATGACTAAAACAAGGTAATAAACTATCAAATGAATGCTACTTTGCTTTCTACCTGTCAAAGGTAGAAGAGATTATTATGATCAGAGAAAGTTTCACAAAGGAGATGGGACTTCCCCATGGACTGGAGAATAGGCAGATTGGCAACAGAGAGAAGGAACACCGCGAATGAATTCATGGACATACGGGGGATGAAAGGCACCACATTTAAAACACTTGACATTGTTAGGAAAGTACACTGTTCCCCAGTCCTGTTTTCCTTCTGAATGGAAAGAACTGAATTCACGAATATTCTGATCTCTCTCAGCCCTTTCACTCACCGTGCCTCAGGGGACATCGTAAAGGCTGTAGTTTGGCCTTCAGGTACCACTTCTTTATTGTATCTCTCATTCCATTCAGATCTCAGGTGGAGAATCCAAGAGCTATTAATCAGGTCCCCTCAGAGACCCCTAAGCCTCTGGGCTCTCTAAAGCTAGACTTCAGTTCTGACTTGTTCCTACTTCTCTCCCTTCTAGCTATTTGAGTGCTAGGTCTATGAGTTGAATCCTTTTTTCAATCTCCACAGCACCTAACACAGTGACTGGGTTATAACAAGTGTTCAATAAGCATTTGTTGAATGAACTAAAGGTTCATAAACAGAACAAACTACCTCCTTCAAAACTTTCATTTATGTATCTATCTTTAGCAATGTCTTAAAAACATGCTACTGTGACTATTCCTTCACTCTTTGATCACATTCTTTTTTGATATTTCTAAATAAAGCTACCATTCATGAGAAGAGATGAAAAAAATCAAGTAATAATTAGAATAGGTCATTTCAAAACCTTTGCAGCACTATTAGGTGAAGGTGTTTTCTGTCTACAATCATCCAATAAAGACAATCTTATATAAATATTCTGGGTGAACCAAATAACTACACATCTTATTTTAAGGCAAGAAGTTCTACTAAAAACTCTGTAACAATCCCTTCCATCAAGCAGAATTTATCCTTCCTTCTGTGTTGCCTACAGAACTACAGATACCAATATAGGTGTTTCTCCCCACTCAACTCCCACACAGCAAATGACTGGGTGCTCCCTGAAGACAATCAATAAATGTATGTTGAACTGGGCTGAACTGGGCTGAACAAACAAGAAGAAATAGCAAAACAGATAACCAGATATCAAAAATACTACCTAGAGCAAGACTCCCCTGGTAGTTTTAGTTTTTAATATATCTTCTAAGTATCTGATTTACTACTCTTTGTAACAATTTTTTCTGAAAATCAAGAAACTATACAGTTGGAGTGATCTCGTCACATAAGCTCATCTAAATATGTGGAGCACATTAACACATTTTAATATTAAATGGACGCAAGTAGTTCTTCAAACAGCACTTCATTAACAGTGTTAACAGTCTGACTCTAGTCAATAAAGCTAGAGGTAATTGGGGAGAAAAATGATTGAGATTCTCGATCTGCAGACCACGTGCCAGCGCTACCTTTCATCTCTACAATGACGGTTATAATCCTGTACAAAATGCAAACTAGACAACGCAGTGATTAACACTACATAGGAGAAAAAGAAAAGCTAATCAGCTCACCTCCGTACCTCCAACACTTACCATAGGGCTTGGCACACAGTAAGCATATAGCAGGTATACAGTATTTGCTAGGGGGATGGATGAACAAATGAATAAATAATCTGAAATGCGATCTTCCATTTAGGAATCAGACTCCTGAGAGTTTGGTTAAGTTGAACCAGGTTTCTTAACTGAAGACAAAATGAAGGGCCACATCCTCAATCTATGATGACCCACAGAATGATGGCAATATTGTACATTTACTGCATTATGGGAGTCGTGAGCAAATGAGCAAGAAAGTCCTTACTTCCATATGGAGTCCCTATCAGTAGGGTACTTGGCTAAATTTTTCAGCAGCTCCACCAGTGCAAGATGAATCCCTTCTTTGGTTGAAACGTTAGTACAGCATAAGAGTTCATGGAGAGCCTCTCTAATATCTCTGGACGAATCCTTAAAAAAAAAAAAAAGGCAACAATGATAATAATAGCAGTCATTGTGGATTAGCTATTATGGAGGAGTATAAAAGTTACAATGGGAGTACAGGGTAAAGAGTCAATTTTCTGAGAGGGGAGAGGCTAGTAGTTGAGAAGACAGAGGTGACATAAGAACTGAGATTTAAAGAATTCATGCATTTGTTTACACATTCAACATTTATTGAGACAGTCAAACATTTATCAAGCTCTTATTATGTACCAAGTGCTAGAGATATAGCAGTAATTAAAAGCAAATCCCTATTCTTAGGAGCTTCATTCTAGTGGAAAGACAAAAATGAACAACTGAATATATAGGTCAGACAGTGGTAAGTACTATGAAGCAACCATACGCAGGTTAAGGGAACGAGTGCTGGGGTAGGTGGGGTATTTTACACAGCTTTATCCAAGGGAACAGCACACATCAAGGCCGTAACTGGAAGCGTGGTGTTTGCAAAACAGCAAGGAAACCAGGGTAGCTGGAGCAAAGGGAGCAAAAAGAGAGTAGTACGAGATGGGTCAGAGAAGTGGCCTCCTCCATCCCCACTCCTGCTCGACCTCACTAACATGATTAGAAAAGGTCACCAACAGCTTCTTAACGCTAAAGTCAATGGACACATCTGTTCTACTCTATGTGATGTATTCATGGCATTGTCTGCCAGTTCTTTAAAACTTTTTAATAGACAATTTGAAACATAGAAGTAATAAATTCCCATTTCAACAATTAACTCACAGCCAATCGTGTTTCATCTATACCCTTACCTACTCCTCCCAGATTATTGTGAAGCTAATCAGAGAAATTGTAGCATTTCATTGGTAAATATTTCCATAAATATCTCTTTTAAAAAATAATTCATTTAAAAAACCCCACAAAACCAGTATCATGCCTAAAAATTTAATAATTCCTTAATATCAAATATCCAGTCAGTATTCAAATTTCCCCAACTGACTATCGTGTTTCCCCGAAAATAAGACCTAGCCAGACAATCAGTTCTAATATGTCTTTTGGAGCAAAAATTAATATAAGACCTGGTCTTATTTTACTATAAGACCAGGTCTAATAATAACATAACATAACATAACACAACATAACATAACACCGGGTTATATAAGACCCGGTCTTATATATAATACAAGGCTGGGTCTTATATTGATTTTTGCTCCAAAAGACACATTCGAGCTGATTGTCTGGCTAGGTCTTATTTTCGGGGAAACATGGGACTCAAAAAGCATTTGCTTGTTCTAATCAGGCTCCAACTAAGGTCCACACATTCAATTGGGTAATATGTCCCTTAAGTATTTTTTAATATGTAAAATCTGATTACACCTCACTTTTTTTCTCCTTGTAATTTCTCCCCTGTACATCCTGTGATGGTAGTTAGATTTAGAGGTTTCACCAGATTCAGGTTCAATTTTTTTTTTTTTTTTTTAAATAAAACCACCTCATGGAACGAGATCCTGTGTTCTTCTCTCAGGAACTATATGATGTCTGTTTCTTTTTTGTGACATGAGTAACCACCGTTGTTCACTATCTAGATCTAGTAATTTATTAAAGTTGTAAAACAGTAGTATACAAATTCTGTCATTCCTCTCATTTCTATAAAGAGGAACTTTCCCTTCTCAACTAGCTGTTTATCTGGAAGTTTGGTTTGTATAGGAAAAGGAAAGATACATGCTTGGTTCCTTAATCTACCAGTTTTCAAAACAATGAGTTGATTACTAAGCATCTTCCAAAGGTGACTAATGCAGTGTTTTGTTTTTTAAGCATCTTTACACAATTATGAATTTAAACATATTTGCAGTTATAATCTTGAATGATATGCTTCACTTTGGGCCAGTAAGAGGCTATTTAAGTTGTCTCCTGGGTCTTTTTGATATGACCCTAGAGGTCTTTGGTAGCTAATATCTGCTTTCCATATGACAGGGTGGTACAAGCTCATCTTGTTACACTTTCTGCGCCAGGACTGGAATGAGCCATTTAGCTTAGAAATTTTGGTTCCTTTTAGTGGGAAATGAAATCTACCAAGCATTTTTTTAAAATCAGGTTTACTAACATATAATTTACATTCTGTAAAGTTCATCCTTGTTTGTGTACACTTCTATGAGTTTAACAAATACATATAGTTATGTAACCACCATCACAACAATCAAGATATAAAACACTTCCATCATGCAAACACTTCCCTAGTGTAGTCTACACCTTAACCCCAGCTTCTGGCAACCACTGATGTATTTTCTGCTACGGTTTTGTCTTTTCCAAAATGTCGTATAAATGAAATCATAGAGTATGCTGCTTCTTGAGTCTGGCTACTTTCACTTAGCATAATGCATCTGACATTCATTCACAGTGTTACGTGTGTCAGTAGTTCATTCCTTTTTATTATTGAGTAGCATTCCACTGAATAGATGTACCACAGTTTATTTACCCCTTCAACTGAAGGATTTTGTGTTGTTTTTAGTTGGGTCTATTATAACTAAAGCTGCAATAAACATTTGTATGCAGGTTTTTCAAACGTAAGTTTTCAATTCTCTTTAGTAAATACTTCAGAGTAGGACTGCAGGATCAACGGTAAGTGTATGTTTAACTTTATAAGAAACTGTCTTACTGTTTCCAAATAGGTGAGTGGCTCTGCCATTTTGCATTGCCATCAGCAATGTGTGAAAGTGCCAGTTGCTCTCCATCCTCACAGCACTTGATATTGTAAGGTTTTTTGTTTTTTTTTAAATATCTCACTGTGGTTTTAATTTACATTTCCCTAATGACTACAGCCAAGATTCTGGCCCCTTGAGAAGCCCAGCGTCTTGTGGAATAAAGAATTAAATAAGCAGAACACATACTGATAAAGGCTACAGTCGTATACACAGGGTGTTACAGAAATACAGAGAAGCACTATGTAGCCCATGTGAGGAGTGGGGTTAATTAGGGAAGGCTTCCTAGATATGTTGTCTAATGTAGATCCTGGGAATAAGCTAGTCTGCTAAGTGAAAAGTGGCAGTTTTGCAGGCAGGAAGGAAAAAGTACAGCGAAGGAAAAATGGTGACGGAAAGCATGATGACTAGGGAGGTGACTACTGCATACAGTTCAAGGTGAGGAATGACGGGAAAGAAAATTAAAAAGAAAAGGAGGGGCCAGGTTATAGAGAACATCCATGGAAAACAAGCCACAAAATACAAACTTATCATCTAAGGAAAAAAATACATGAAAAATTATAAAGATAACATAGGCTCTTGCAAGATGGCGGAATAGATAAACACTGTGCCTGCCGTCTCCCATGACCCATTAAAATTACAGCTAAATTATGGAACAATCAACCTCGAGAAGCATCTGAAGATGAGCTGAACAAACCCTAACCTAAGGATATAAAGAAGAGGCTGATTGAAACTGATTGAAAAATGAAAGGTAACTACCTATGTGCGGTGATGGATTAATTAACTTGATTGTGGTAATCATCTCACAATGTACGTATAGGTAAATTAAATCAGTGTTGTACACCCTTAAAAAAAAAAAGATAACTCAGGAAAAATCTTAATAGAAGTGCTAAGCAACTAAGAGAATAACAAAGAACTTTAAAATCAAAGCACCCAACCTGTTTTCTGAAGTATATAGCAGAAATCTGTAACAAGTGCTAATGATTAAACATCAAAAAAAGAAAAAGAAAAAAGGAAACCAGAGGACAAATCTCATTTACCAATATTTTGAAAAGTCTCAGTACTCAACAGTAAAATCCAGACACTTTAGAAAAATAATTCAAGAACCACATAGAGTTGTACAGCAGGGGAGGCAAATCTGTGTTTATATCCTGCCACCAGCACTTGCTAGCTGTGTGACCTCAAACAAATTACTTTTTTCTGTGTAAAACCCCAGGGTTGAATGAATTGATGCCTAAGATGCCTTCCTGCTGTAACATCCTATGATTCACCAGAAGAATGAAACCAAAGCCTAAAAAGAATTCACTGTTTAGCCCGGGCCCTGTCACTAGCCCCTTGCCTCCTCTCCTCCATCTCTTCAACTCTGTGCTCCACTTACAGTGAATTCCTTTAACGCCTTGAATACATCATACTCAATCTTACCTCTGGCTCCTGAGACAGTATTCTGTCCGGTACCCTTCCACTCTGCCATCAGTGCCACTCCTTCCCCCAGAAAGTGCGTCATGAAATCCTTCTCCTCCGTCGAGTGGCCACTACAGCATTCCTTCTCTCTTCCCCATCTCCCCAGCCTCACCTTAGACAATTCAGGTTAGATTCACTTGTAGTCCCAGGGCACCCTGTGCTTTCCCGATCATAGCAATACTAAGCTTTCTTCACATTTCCTGGTTAATGGTGAGTCTCCTCCATCTTGGTGGAGTTGCGTGATGAGAAGGCAGAACTGCGCTGCCTACATACTATTGTATCACCAAATCCTAGCACAACGCCTGGTTTAAAAAAAAAAAAAAAGTGGTGCCCAGTAGGTATAATTGGTGAAGAAATAAGTAACAAACTGTGACCACTCACCTCTAACACAGCCAGGACAGTGTCTAGCTGATCCTCTCGGAGGGTGATATTGTTAGAGATTTTTCTCATGGTATGTATGGACTGCAGACGTACTTCCTCAATTTCATCATTAAACATGTCAACCAGGAAATCAAGGCACTTTTCCGCAAAAGCGGGTGAAGACTGGGCCAGCATGCAGAGAGCCTCCACAGCAGCAATGCGGACCTCTAGACAAAAGGAGACAAGTAAAACGGCACATAAAGTGAAGAGCCATGGACAAAAGCCAAGAAGGATTCCTTCTCATTCACGTTTGTCTTTTGCTCTCTACTCCGCTCACTCCACAGACTGTCTGGGAGATCCCCTCTGTGCCCAGACAGCTTCAGGTGTACAGTGCAGTGATCAGGTATCTACATCATCCCTGAGGTGGTCTCCCTAATGAGACAAGTGTTCATCGGATACCCTACAAAATCTTTACAACATTATTGATTATATTCCCCAAACTGACTTTCACATCCCCATGGCAATCTTGTGGTTACCGACTGTGCTTTCTAATCCCCTCACCTTCCCCCTTATTTCTATCCCCCCTCCCATCTAGCAACCCTCAGTTTTTCCTCTATGTCTCTGAGACAAAAAGGCAGTTTTTAAATAATAATATTATTAAGAGTAAAACAGGCTCAGTATCAGTATTTTCATTTTACAGATAAGATTCAGCAAAGTAAATTAACTTGCCTCAAAGAGAGTGAGAGCAGAGACAAGATTAGTACCCAGGTCTGCTGATTCTAGACTAGCATCCTATAGTGGTTGAGGGTACACACTCTGGAATGATGGAGGTGGTCTCACGGTGAATTGTGAAGGGTGATCTCTCTGCTAACTTGGAGGGTGATCGTGAAGAAGTAACTTAACTTCCTAGCACCTCAGTTTTCTCACCTGTTAAGTGGAGATAATATCCATTTCCTAGCATAGTTAGGACAACTAAATTACATAATGTAGGCAAAGCACATAGCACACTGCCTGGCATACGTTAAAAGCCCAGTAAATATCAGCTATAGCATAGGTATGGGTCTTGTAAGCACCTTGTAAACAAAGGCATGTCGTCTACCTCTTTGCATGCTCAGAACAGGTAACAGTGAAGGCACTGAATCCAGGAAGCGTTTGGTTCATTCAATGTTTCCTGAAAGTGTACTATATGCCTGCCCTGTTCTAAGTGCTGGGACACAGAGATGAGAGAGGAGTAAGCTACACACAATGCTTGTAAGACTTCAATTCATGATTGTTTTGTGCCAGTGGTTCCCACAGGGTTCTACAAAATAATGCACAATTTCAAAAAAGAAAAGAAAAACACGCCAACAAATACTATAATTTGTTTTTGTGCAAAAAATTTTCATAGACACTTTAAAAGCAAGTTACTGCATTAAAGGGAGATGATTCAGATTTTTCTTGGTAGTTATGAATGCCTCCTTTTAATCAGAAAGGAAGGATTTGTTCCATGTCACAATAATGTAATTTAAATATGAAATTGCTAATAATTACAAAGCAAGACCGAGATGGACCCAAATGTGTTAACTGCTGGCTCTTCATCCTAGGGCTTTATCTATCACACCATACTGACTCATGTGTAACTCTTATAACTCTTATCAATGGAATCAAAGAGAAACTTCTGATCAGCATGAGATAATCAGTTTGACCTGAACTGATAAAATTCCAAGCAGAAACAAAGAAACTTGGTGTTTTACTTTGCTTATACTCCCTGGCTACAGGCAGATAAATCAACACTATCTACTGGACTTTTGGGAATGTTGAAAGCACATTACAGTCTCCTTAAGGGTCCAGGGCAGAGAAAAGAAATTTGCTATGTTAGGGGAAAGGGAGAGAAAAAAAAAGAGACTGATTCTCTGGTATTTTAACATGTGTCATCAGATCCTAGCTTTGCTGCCTACTAGCTTTGTGCTTAATACTGAAGATACAAAGATGAACAAGACTGTCTCCCAGCGCCTACTGACAAGAATAGTTAATTGCGCTACAGTGATAAATGGTATCATGGAAAAGCACAAGAAGTATTAAAAGACGCAGAAGAGGCACATAGCTCACTCAACAGGATCAGAGGCAGCTTCCTGGAATAAGTGACCCCTAAAACAATACCTGAAGGAGTTTCTAGGCCAAAAGAAAGGAAAAAAGACCTTTCTACTACAAAGGCCCCAAAGGGAGGGAGAACAAGGAACAACTAGAAGACGTAAAGTATGTGGGATACTAGAGTCTACAGCAAATGAAATGATCTACTCACTTTCCAAAGTTAAGTTCCTTTAATTAAAACTATAGTGACAAACTGAAAACTATAGAACTAAACCACAGAAACATTAACAGTGATGAAATTCAACTGCAGAAACTAAACAAAGCAAAAACTGCTACTAGAAACAAAATAAAATAGATTCAAGTTACTTGTCTTAGGATAAAACAGGTTTTAATAACTGGACTTCCTTATTATCTAATACTATTTAAATTATAATTCATGTATCAAGTTCATAGAGAACAAAGAAGCAGAGGTAGTTTTAGCTAATTTCTATATGCAGAAAGCCTTACAGCAAATAAATAGATAACCAAATTCTTGTATCTAATAATAGAAAATTGTCTTTCAAAAGCAATTTTCTTGCCCTTCTGAGAAGTCCTACTGTTAGGTAATTTTGTATAGGCATTTTTAAAGACCTGAGTTCTAATCCTTTGACACCAATTTACTGTAAAAATTTGGACAATCAACATTTTCTCCCGAAGTTTATTACCCTCACTGAATATGAGGAGATTGGAGTCATTCATCTCAAAGCACTGACATTCTGTAGTCTATGTGAGACAGACAGCATCATTTTATGGAAATCACAAGAGCTTTGCAGGACTTCTATTACTAGCTAAGATGTTGTAAGGAGGACCAGATTTATCTTTCTATATGCAACTACCTAAAAAAGAGATAAAAGGGAGAGGAGATCCAAGATGGCAGAGTAGATAAACACTGTACTTGCCTCATCCCGTGAACACATTAAAATTACAACTAAATTACTGAACAATCAACCTGGAGAGCCATATGAAGTCTAGCTGAACAGAAGTTTTATAACTAAGGATATAAAGAAACCATGTCTAAACTGGTAGAAGCGGTGCAGATGAGAAAAGGGCTGGTCCCACACGTGTGGTGGTTGAAAATCAGGATAGCTCAGCCAGAGGTTCCCCATGGAGGAGCAAGGGACCCCAGCCCCACACCAGGCTTCCCAGCCTGGAGGAGAGGTGCCAGGGAGAGGAACCCCTACAATACCTGGTTTTGAAAAACAGAGGGAATTCCAACCATCGTGGTGGGAGGAAGGCTACAGGAAACCCAGATGTCCTCTTAAAGGGCCCACACAGGTACTCAGCCTGGGCTCCAGCAGAGGGACAGTGACTCAGGGGGCATCGGAAACATATGGGAGAGACTAAGTTGTATAACTTCAGGGCAAGGACTGAAGGTACAGGTGCCATTTTCCCTGTGTGGGGCCCTCCTTCTGTGCAGCCTGCAGGCAGAGTGCCATCTTTCCTCTGTTGAGCCCCTCCACCATGCCCATGGCCAAATCTGAATCTGAATTGGTTTGATGAGCTCTTCTTGCCCTACCCAGGAGACTTACTGAGACCCTGCTAACCCAACTCCCTACCACAGGAGGCTTTATCAATGGCTGAACTTTATGGGAGCCAAAAGACAGCAGCAGGCCTTGGACTGTCCTTTTTACAGAGCTACCCCAGACCTGGTACTGGTGGCAGCAGGCCTTCATTCGCGGTGGCTTCCCCCATGTGCCTCCAGATATAGCGCAGACCAACCGTGGATCACTTTGTAGCTCCTACCAAGTACTCCCTAGCTGGTCACAGGCAATGGCTAACCTGGGCCTGCACAGCCCTCCCAAAAGTCACCAAAACCAACATACTTGGAGGTTGGCTTCACACCACAGCAGAGCATCACTCAATTAGCTCCACAAGTCAAACACTCAAAGGGCAATCTCAAAAGGCACCAGAGATGCTAGGGTACTCCATGGGGGAAGCCCCCACACAGCAGCCCATAAGCTGTGCACATGGCCAAACCCCACAGCCAGTAAGCCTGAGGGTCAGTACCACTCACTGATGTGCCAACAGCAATCAAGGCTCAACTAAAACAGGAGGGCATACACAATCCACACAAGGGACACTCCTGGAGCACCTGGCTCAGGTGACCAGGGAGTCTGTGCCACTGGGCCCCACAGGACACTTACTATATAAGGCCACCCAGCAAGACTGGGAGACACAGCAGCCCTACCTAATACACAGAAACAAACACAGAGAGGCAGCCAAAATGAGGAAACAAAGAAATATATCCCAAATGAAAGAACAGGAGAAAACTCCAGAAAAAGAACTAAACAAAATGGAGGCAAGCAACGTATCAGATACAGAGTTGAAAACAGTGATTATAAAGATGCTCAAAGAACTTAGTGAAAACTTCAACAGAGATAGCAAGCATAAAAAAGGACATATAAACCATAAAAAAGAATCAGTCAGAAGTGAAGAATACAATAACTGAAATGAAGAATCTACTAGAAGGAATCACCAACAGACTAGATGAAGCAGAGGATTGAATCAATGATTTGTAAGACAAGGTAGCAGAAAACATCCAATCGGAACAGCAAAAAGAAAAAAACAATCCAAAAAAAATGAGGAGTTTAAGAGACCTCTGAGACAACATCAAGTGTAACAACAATCGCATCATAGGAATACCAGAAGAAGAAGATGGAAAGCAAGGAATTGAGAAACTATTTGAAGAAACAATGACTGAAAACTTTCCTAACTTGGCGAAGGAAATAGACTTACAAACCCAAGAAGAGCAGAGTCCCAAACAAGGCCCACATTAAGACACATTATAATTAAAATGGCAAAAGCTAAAGACAAACAGAGAATGCTAAAAGTAGCAAGAGAAAAGCAGTTAGTTATCTACAAGGAAGCTCCCATAAGACTGTCAGCTGCTCTCTCAACAAAAACTTAGCAGGCCAGAAGGGATTGTCACGAAATATTCAAAGTGATGAACAGTACGTACCTACAAACAAGATTACTCTACCCAGCAAGGCTATCATTTAAAATTGAAGGAAAGATAAAAAGTTTCCCAGACAAGAAAAAGCTAATGGAGTTCACCACCACCAAATCAATATTACAAGGAATGTTAGAGGGATTTCTTTAAGACCAAAAAAAAAAAAAAAAAAGAAAGATATGAATAAAATGGCAAAAACTACCTATATATCAACAATTACTTTCAATGTAAATGGATTAAATGCTCCAATCAAAAACATACGGTGGGGCCAGCCCGGTGGCTGGAGCCCCGTGCTCCTAACTCCAAAGGCTGCTGGTTTGATTCCTACATGAGCCAGTGGGCTGTGAACCACAAGGTTGCCAGTTCAATTCCTTGAGTCCTGCAAGGGATGGTGGGCTCTGCCCCCTGCAACTAAGATTGAACACAGCATCTTGAGCTGAGCTGCCTCCCAGATGGCTCAGTTGGTTGAGAACCCACGCTCCAAGGGATGGTGGGCTGCAACCCCTGCAACTAGCAATGGCAACTGGACCTGGAGCTGAGCTGCGCCCCCCACAACTAAGACTGAAAGGACAACAACTTGAAGCTGAACGGCACCCTCCACAACTAAGATTGAAAGGACAACAATTTGACTTGAAAAAAAGTCCTGAAAGTACACACTATTCCCCGATCAAGTCCTGTTCCCCTTCCCCAGTAAAAATCTTAAAAAACAAACAAACACACACAAACAAACAAAAAACATAGAGTGGCTGAATGAATAAGAAAACAAAACCTTTACATATGCTGCCTACAAGAGATTCACTTCAGATTGATAGACACACACAGATTGAAAGTAAAGGGATGGGAAAAGTTATTTCATGAAAATGGAAACAAACAAACAAATCTGGAATAGCAATACTTATATCAGAAAAAAATAGACTTTAAAACAAAGGCTACAACAAGAAACAGAGAAGGACACAGTAATCCCATTTATGGGTAGTTAACCAAAGAAACCCAAAATGAAACGCTGCTTCGAGGGGACGTGTGCACCCATATGTTCTTTGCAGCATTATTTACAATCACCAAGTGGTGGAGGCAGCCTGGGTGTCCATCAATGGATGAATGGATAAAAAGGAGGTGGTACATATATATAATGGAATATTGCTTGGCCATGGAGGAGAATGGGTTCTTGTCATCTGAGGTGGCATGGATGGACCTGGAGGGCATTGTGCTGACTGACGTATGTCAGACAGTGAAAGATAGATACAATGTGATTTCACTTATATGTGGAATCTAAAGAATAAAATAAACAAACAAAACAGAAACAGAGTCAGATACAGAGGACATTTTGATGGTTGTCAGATGGGACGGGGGGCTGGGGTAGTGGGTGAAAAAGGGGAAGAGATTAAGAAGTATAAATTGGTTGTTACACAGTCGTCATGGGGATGCAGGGTATAGCATAAGGATTATAGTCAATAATATTGTATTAACTACATATGGTGTCAGACTGGTACCAGATTCGGGCTGATAGATGGAGTGGGGACTTGGGGGACAGTGTGAAAAAGGTGAAGGCATTAAGAAGTACAAACTGGTAGTGACAAAATAGTCATGGGAATGTAAAGTGAAGCCAAGGGAATACAGTCAATAATATTGTAATAACTATGTATAGTGACAAATGAGTACTAGACAGGGGGATCACATCTTAAATTATACAATGTCTAACCACTATGCTGTACACCTGAAATTAATGTTAAATAATACTGAATGTCAAATGTAATTGAAAAATTAAAAAAGGGGGTAAAAGGTGAAGGGCAATAAGTGGTCCAAATTTCCTTGTATAAAACAAATAAGTCATGGGGATGTAATGTAAAGCATGGGGAATATAGTCAATAACACTGCAACAGTGTGTTACAGTGTCAGATGGTTGCTGGATTTATTACGGTCACCACTTCTTTAGGTATATAAACAATTATGGTGTACACCTGAAACTGATATAATGTTGTATATTAGCTATATTCGTTAATAAAAATATTTTTAAAAAACAAAGACAAAAATATATGAAACAACAGTATTCAGTACACTGGACATCAGGCGATAAGGGTAATGATCCCTGAGAGAGGGGAAATAAATGAGGTGAGTTCTATCATTATACCAATTTACTGTTGGAGAGTTTCTAGACTACAGGTCTCCTTGCGTTGCGAAAATAATGCTGATAGACTGGAAAGGCCAATGTAGCTAGAGTTCATAGGGCAAAACACTAGAAAGGAGAGAACTGCACAGCAAGAGTAAGCTTGGGAGATCTACAGGGGGTCCTCTTCAAGTTGACAGCTGAGTTCTCATCTGTGAAGAAACTACCCAAAGTATGAGAAAGAACCACTCAACAGGATTAGAGGAACAATCTTCAAAGCTTGCACATGGTCTATAATTGTTTTTTCAGAAAAGTTTGTTTCAGTAGTAGACAAAAAATAAGCCCTATATTAAATGCTGCTTGGGTCCTGCCTAACAAAGCTCAAAATAAAAGACTTGAACTAAATGTATCCCAGAACAAAGCTCAAGAATCTGTATAGGAATGTAACAATGTTTAGCATCCAATCAAGTAAATATTACAATGGCTGGTATTCAATCGAAAATTACAAGGCATGCATAGAAGCAGGAAAATATAATCCATAATGAAGAGAAAAATCAACCAACCAAAACCAATCCAGAATCACACGAATAACAGACCTAGTAGACAAAGATATTAAGACATTGATTGTAAATGCATTCTCTGTTGACAAAGCTAGAGAAAAGATTAAGCATGTTAAGTAGATATGAGGAAGATACTAAACAAACCCAAAATCTCATTGATTTTCTACGGATGAAAACTACAATGTCCAGATGAAAAATATAATGGATGGGATTAAAAGAAGATTAGATATCACAGAAGAAAAGATTAGTGAACTCCAAGACAAAGCAATAAATATTATCCAAAATGAAACAAAGATTAAAAACAAAAAGTCTAGGGGAAAAAAAGAAAGGAATAACGTACCAGTGAGCTGCAGGACAACTTCAGTAGCATAATATATGTGTAATTATAGTCCCCAAAGGAGCATGATGCCAGAAAACTATTTGAAGAAATAATGACCAAAGATTTTCTAAATTTGATGAAAACTATAAATCCATAGGTCCAAGAAGTTCAACAAACTTCAAGCACAAGAAACATGAAGAAAATTACCCCAAGACACATCAGAATTAAATCATTTAAAACTAGTGATAAAGAGAAAAATCTTAAAAGCAGCTACAAAAAAAGAGACATCATGTACAGAAGAACAAAGATTTTTTTAAACTGATAGACTTCTCAACAGAAAGAATGCAAATTGGAAACTATGGGACACCTTTAAAAGACTAGAAAACCCAAACCTATTAATCTAGAACTCAATTTCCAGTGAAAACATCTTTCTAAAATGAAGATGAAAGAGTCTCTCTTAGTCATAAAAGGCTTTGAGGTCAGACATACCTGGATTTAAATCTTACTTCTGTCTCTTACTAGTTCAGTGACTAATAACAAATTATTATTATTATCAGTACCCATAATATCAATTTTTGCTACTAATTATTAAGTGCTTGGGTCATGAATGGGTCATGTGTTATGCCAAATGTTTTATATATATATAATCTCATTTAATTCTCACAATTCAGAAATACTTTGTTTTACAGAAAATCTGGAATTTGAACCTAGATCGACTGAACCCAAAGTCCATGCTCTTAACTACTGCATCATACCACCTGGGCCTCAACTGCATCTGTCTGTAAAGTTAAAATAATAGTAGATACACTGTGACTGTGAAGACTAAATGAGACAATGTGTGTATATCAACCGGTACACTGGGCGGCACGTAGCAGTCACTCAGTAAATGGGCACGGTCATTATTACGCAGTCATACTTACCATACATCTCATCTTCCAATCCATGAACAAAGGCTCCACAAGCTCCTGACTCAATCAAGTTCACAGCCCCCGTATCCACTTCTTCCTTGGGAGCATCATCTCCCCACTTCCTGCCGCTGGAAAATTCCCCTGAACTATAAAGTTCCTTGGCCCGCTCATGTGCAGTGCGTTTCCTCTGTAGAGGACAACAACAATTATCACTTGCAGGAGGTTCATGAAGGAACAGTAAGACGCACCCTGAAAACTGGGAAGGTAGGAAATAAGACTGCTCTCGCCGAGTTACACTTTCAAAACCAATATTCCATAGATCAGAGCAGAAAAATGCAAATTCAACTTAAAGACTGAAGGCTCACAGATCTCTCACTGCTGATAGTAATCTTATTAAAAATAGTGAAAGGATGTGTTTTTGATCAAACAGGTGGTCATGTTTGCCATGGCAACATAGGAAAGGGAAAACCAGAGAGGTAAATAGTAGCCATGCCCCTGCCAAGTATCATCCTGGGTAGGGAATGCAATGGCCCTAGAAAAGAATTTTTAGTAAGCCCCAGGAGAAGTAAGTCTCTATTTGACAACACTGTGTGTACCAAGCAACCCAGTAAATTCACTTTATGCACAGTTTGCCTAAGGGGGACTATCCTGGTTGACTACAGTAAATGTCCAGTCAACTTGGCAGTTACGGCTCTCATCAATGAATACTTTATACATTAGCCTCTTACGAACATTCTTGGTGTGAGTTCACATCCTTGTGGCTGATCACCTCAAAGATATTGATGAAATAAATATAGCACCTGAGCCTACAAGGATGAGGGTCAGATCCAGTAGTAAAGTCTGTACCTTGTGATGTGTCTTGGAAACCCTTGCATTAGCCATCCCTCACCGTCCACCATGAGCATGCCCTTCTTTACTCTTCTACCCCAGTACACACAAAGAACACTTACTCACCAACCTCGAATAAAGGCAATGCCCTTCAGGAAAGCCATATGGCAATGTTTCATGAAGTGCAGATATCAACTCCTCAACCATTCCTAAGAATTTATCTTATCTTACCAAATAACTCAAAAGAAGATTAATAATGCACGAGATAATATTCTTTATGTGCTTTATTATGACAGAAAAATTAGGAGAATATAATTGCATAATAAAGGACTAAAAAATGATGTTGTATCTACTTAACAGAACATTCTGCAATCAGTAAAAATGTTAAGTATGAAGTTGACAATATGAAAAAAAAAAGCACATGACAGTGGCAAAGGTAAAAAGTAGACTACAAAACTATCTGTATACAATATTTTAAAAATGCATAAGAAAAAGAGCTGGGGAGAAATACACCAACACAACAGAAGTCACTGTGTTAGAGTATGGGAAAATAGGTAAATTTTTTCCATTTTCTTTCTAGTTATCAAAATTCTGTAACTTTATTATCACTTTTATAATTTAAAAAATTAAGATATTGACAATGAATGTACATATCATATTCACAGACTCATTTGGTCCTGACAACTATGTCAGAGAACTATCACAGTAAAAGCGTAAAGGTATTCCATAAGAGGCCTCTGTTACTGTTCAGAGAAAGAAATTACTATTCCATGGGAAATGGGAGCTGCTGTTGAAAAGATGTCCTAAAATGTCACAATCTCAAAAAATATGACCAGACCTTTGTAGTTTCTAACAAATACAAAGTTAATATTGCCTCTTCTTTTAAAAACCCCACTTGTGCAAGTATTTCACTATAATAATTTAAAATTTAATGAAGTAACTTGTAATTTGATTCAAGTTACTAAGGTTTTAAATTAAAATGTAATCTAATCATGCTACATTAACTTAAATGCATGGGCTGCAAAATAAATCCACATCAACTTGGCATATAGTTACACTGATATAGGTTACAAAAACCCAGTTTAAACAACAAAGAATTCAATTTACCCTCAGATCTGACATTAGCTTCTTGTCCAGTGTCTGCTCCAAGAAATGAGAACTGACTTGCTCCATAGAGCCCTGTAAAAGAAAGAATCCAGAGTAAATGGAACATCTTTTAAGAACCTGAACATTATGTTAATATTCAAAGTTTGCAACTCACTTAAACGCATAGAATAACATTATTCTTGATATTAGGTTACAAAAGTAATTGTGGTTTTTGCAATTATTTTTAACCTTTCAAGCTACAATTACCTTTGCACCAACCTAATACTAAAGATGCCTATGGGTTCGAAATCATAAGGAAAATAATAAAAACATTAGCAGCAACAGAAGCTAACACCTAAATATAGTTTACTGTGTATCATTCATTGTTCTAAGTACTTTATACAAATATTAACTCACTTAGTCCTCCTAAGAAGTGAATACTATTATTAGTCCCATTTTATATATAGGGAAAAGAAGACACAAAAAGATTAAGTAACTCATTCAAGGTCACAAAGAGTGTAAATTACAGAGTTGGGCTATAAACGCAGGTCCAGAATCCTGTGCCTTAACCACAACTCTTCACTGTCTTTCCATTCCATTCTTTCCATTCATTTGTTCATTCATTCACTCATTCAATAAAACAAGTATTTACTTAGCAACCATTCAATTATATGCCTATAGTTACCAGGAACAGGAATACAAAAATAAGACATCAATTCCACTCACAGTGATCTCACTGACTAGTAAGGGAAAACGAGAAGTAAAGAGATAACTGTATTATGGTATAAATTGTTATAATACATATTTAATAATTTATAACACACATTTATAAAGTGTTCTATGGGAACTCAGAGAACAAGCAGTAAGGGGTGAAGGCAAGGAGAGACAGATTGGGGGAAATGGAAATCACAAATACAAATGCATGAAGAGAGAATGTCATGTGGGAAACTTTAAGTGGTTTCTATGAGTTGAACACAGGATGGGGGTGCTGAAAATGAGGCAGGACAGACAGGTAGGGGTCAGAACATAATGGGCTTTGTGGGCGAAGGTAAGGAGTTTGCCTTATGAATAATAACTAAATAATCTGTTAAATATTTAATAAGCTCAACCATGTATAAAATATTTTACTTATATTTTAAAATTTTATTTCCCCCCAAATGCCCATGAAGAATATATAAGGTATGATCCAAAAATATGATGAATGTTTAAATTTTTAAAAATTTGTTACAGTAAAAGACACATTGCCATTAATCCCCCTCAAAATACTCACCCTCGATTTGAACATACTTATCCCATCATTCTTACCACTTTCTGAAGCAGTTTCGAAGTCCTCTTTTGTGAGTGTCTTTAGTTGTGCTATTGTGGCTGCCGCAATGTCCTGAGTCCATTCAAAACATTTACCTTTCATGGTAATTTTGACTTTGGGAAAGAGTCAGAAGTTGCATGGTGCCAGATCCAGTGGATAAGGTAGATGAGGACACACCATAACATTTTTATTTGACAGAAATTGCTGTACCAGAGTGATGTGTGACACAAAGCAGTCATGATGGAGGATGAGGTAAAGACACTCATGAAAGAGGACTTCCAGAACTGCTTCAGAAAGTGACAAGAATGATGGGATAAGTGTGTTTGAAGTGACGGGAAGTATTTTGAGAGGGATTAATGGCAATGTGTCTTTTACAGTAAATCCTTTTTATTTAAACATTCACTGTATTTTTTTTATCACACCTTGTACATGGTCCTCATTTTCAGATGAGCAATTGAGGCTGAGAGATTTGATAATTTGCTCATTTCAAATAAGGGAGAAACACAGTTAGAAACATAGTCAAAAACATCATCTTGGAAGGAATGTAGCTAATGCACCAGAAGCAATCAAAATAAAGCAGAGAGAACAGTTAGGATATTAGATATTAGGTCCTAGACACTCTTAAGGAATATATTGGAGACCTTCTCTAGTTCCCAAGTGAGTGAATGGAAATGCTTATACAGGCTCCGACTTTTTCCTCGAAGCACATTTTCCATTGAAAGTTACATGTTCTTTGGGAATATCTTTACCCAAGTTAACACTTTTTCTCCAACTCTAGGAGAGCAATTGTTGTACTGTTTGGACTTATGCAGTTTCAAAACACTTTTTCTTACCTCCACATGGTACAGTTGGTGGCCTTCTTTGTTACATAGCTGTGACCCAATACAAAATGTAACATGCATTTTTTAAATCAAAAATATCAATTTTATGAATAAGAAGTATAAAATTCTAAGGTCTCCTTGCTTTCTCTGCAGTTTTACCACCAGGTTTGACAGCTGGCTTTTTAAGAGGCACTTTTCCTTTTTACAAAGAATGACAGTCTCAATGACTTCACACTAAATGACTCTAATCCACAGTCTCAATGGTGTGGGGACATAGCCAGGAGTACAGTTTCCAGGCTCTTGGCTTCACGTGAAAAGGTGCTGGCTCGGGTAGTAGACGGCCATCAGCTGTAACCGGTTGGCCAATTGGCCACTGATATAACTGCCATGACTGCGTTGGTTGGTTGGTTGGTTGGTTGGTTGGTTGGTTGGCAGGCAGAGAAGCAAACAGCAGGTTGTGAATGGTGTGGCTCCTGCTTCCTGTGTCTCTAACCCAGCCGCCAGCGAGGCTATAGTGGTATGACTCCCCGATCTGTGGCTCTGTGGGTGCTCCTTTTTGACCTCACCATATCCTGCATTCTTGTGCAGGGAGCAGGAGCTGAGATCCTGCATGACACCCCGCATGACAAATGGCATCCTTTAAGGCCTTCAGCTGAGCTCTCTCCAAACATATCATAGTAGCGAAGAGGGATATTATTCAAATTCCGACCTCAAAAAATTATGCATCTTTATTTGTAACAAATTTCCAGTCTTATCTAAGAATAGCTGAAGCTTTCCTTTTTAAATCCACAAATACCAAGAGCCCTACAACATAGTAATCCACTTGAAAAATAGTCAGACCTGATACAGGCCCAGTAGAAATAGAGAAGGGATAGATTCAAGGTATGTCAAGAAGGTAGAACAGGTAAGAGTTGATGACTCAGTCGATATGAGACACAGTAAAAGAATCCCCAAATGTCTCTAGGTTCATGACCGGGTAAATCATTCATCATTCACGAAAGCACAGGAGGAGCAGATTTGGACCAAAAAGATAGTGAGTTCATCATACAGTGTATCTCACCAATCAGAAAAAATCTATATTCTTGTCTACTTTAACCAAGACAAAAATATTCAGGTAAGGTCTCTACTACCTGAATGTACTACTACCAATACTTAACCTATATTTACACCACTAAGGAAACCATGATATTTAACAAACAAGTGTGTCAACCCTGCTTTCTGAGCAAAAACTGCTCAATGAGTATAACGTAAGTCTATGCACTCTTCGAAGGCTCCTAGCCACTACCCAAGTAGGTGATAAAAAGAGAAGCAAAACGAAGAACAAAAACAAAAAACAAAAAAACCCAGATGGATATGGCATACTGTGTGAGCTGTAAAACTGCCCCAACTAGGACATCTGCATTTGCCCTGGGCAGACTTAGAGATAAAAACCTACAATCCATCTGAAAATGTTATAATTTAGGTTCAAAGACTTCTGGAGGCTTTTAAATAAGCCTTATTATTGAATAAGAGAAATTAAATATCTTAAGAAGAACTCCCTGAACTAAGGACCATATTCTAGACAGAACACCAATTACCATGATTAATTACAAAATAGTGACTGTATTCTAAATAGTCCAATGGAGCTGCATACTTGGAAATCACATTTCTTTGCCCTATTAGGGCAGGTATAAATAACCAAAAATCAACTTTTTGCATGGTTTTGAATTTCTGATACAGTCCACATCTGAAAATTTTCATCCTGCTATATATAAGCCAAGGAGAACAGAGATGGACTTAATTAAGTCTAAAGACTTATCATTTCATTTAAGTTCTTAAAGAACCTGGCTTCTGTTTTTCTCTTGTGCTTTGCACATCCCTCACACGGAACATTATTCCCCCATAGTAAGAAGAACTAAACTGCTTGTAATTTGGTATGCTATTGTAGTTTAGTATAATATTAGGATGTATGATACTGTACTCCTTCAATATCTCGGATCGTATTTTCTCCTTCCCACTTCTTTGCCTAGCTAAGTCACATTCAGCCTTCAAAACTCAGCTCAGAAATCACTTCCTCCACGAAGCCTTCTGTGGCTGTTACGGGTTCTTTCCTAGGAGTACCAGATATTGTAACTGACTGCTTGCCTATGGCAACCTACCAGACAACCAACTCTTACAAAGGTAGATTAGGTTGTAAAGCACCTGACTCAAGTTCAGAGACATTTAAGGAGAAACCCTTTCAATTCACCACTGTAATTCAATATTCATACAGCTTTACATAAATGAATTTCAGATCCTATGGGATACAAACTGAAAAATCTGAATGACCCTGCTTTAAGGATTATTTTTCTAAGTTGCCTACTCAGATGAAGATATATCATTAAATTATTCCTCTAGACACGTCCCTTCTCTCTCTCTCTCTCTCTCTCTCTCTCTCTCTCTCTCTCTCTCTCTCTCTTTCACACACACACACAAACACACACACACAGTAGATGCTCAGTAAATGTTAAATGAAAGAATTTGATGAATGACTATATTGTTCTAAATTTTAAAATATTCATAGACCAAAACAAAGCTTTAAAATGTGAATTCAAAAATAAAGTAAGTAACTGGCTTAACCCTGTATTTTATTATGAACAAGCAATATAATTTATAAGCAGGAAATATTGACATCATCCAAATTCCTTATTGTGCCACAAAAATGCTTCACACAGGTTTCAGCAGTTACCGCATAAATACGGGCCATAGAACGAGGGCCATCACTGGATCTATGTCCAGTACAGTCCAAAGTAATTAGCCAACAATCTTACCAAGAATGGCAGAATTGAAGGCCCTCAAAAGGGAATTGTCCAAAAAGAATATGAGATTTTCTTGCTGTGATATTACATAAAATTTTAGATACTGATATGTACTTATATACTATTCCCACCCCCACCATCTCACAGAATACGTTACAATTTATAAACATTTTCATAGACAGTATCTCATTTGAGCATCATGATAACCCTGTGAGATAAATATGAGAGAAACTATGATCAAGTGACATGTCCAAGATAACACAGCTGCAAAATAAAGCAATTAGGCCAACACTCCTTCTATAAAACAGTTCCATCTCTGAAAAGCTAAAATTTTTTTACAAATGCAAATGTACTGAGTCTCCAAAGGCAAAAGAGTGGGAAAATACCAGGCTAAGAGTCAGGAGATTAATATCTGGATCCCATTCTACAACTTTCTATCTGAATAAGCTGGATAATTTACTTAACTGCTCAGAGCCTCAGTTTTTTCACCTGGAAAATGGGAATAACATCTATCTTGCTGGGTTACTGTGGAGAGCAAATGAGATTATGTAAATGACCTCATAGCAAAGTATCTAGGTCATAATAGGAGCTTAGTAAATGGTAGTAACTATTTTTTTTATTATTTTCCCTTTTCTCTGAGCCTTGGCTATCTTATATGCTAACAAGTTTAAATAGGAATATCTTTAAAATTATTTGTATCTCTAAAAGACTACTTCTCCATTGGAAAGTGAGCCATTTCTTTCTATTCTAAGAAATACTAGGGTTTTTAAAGTGGGTTACAATTGTCCCTATCTGTAGTTTCTCAAAATGATTGTACAAATATAACAGGCAACGTGTTCATTAAAGCAAGTATAACTTACCAATAGCTTTGCAGCTTGAACTCGAACCACCCAGGAGCCATCACTGACCATGTGACAAATTTTTCCAAATGCATCATCAACTAAGCGAATTTCTTCATTAGAAGAAGGAATTGGGACAATGCTAAATTAAAAGAAACCAAAAGTGACAAAACAGAAGCGTAAAGCTGCAGGTTCAATAAACTGAGAATGACAAATGAAAACTGACACAAGTAAAAATGACAACTGAATAATTAAAGCCCTACACTGATGAAATACATTTCATATTAAACAAATCAGTGCAACCTTTTTAGTTGCACTGCAAATTTTCACTGTCTTGAATAAAAGGGTTTAACCCACCAAAGGTTCACAGATTTATGAAGATACCAAAAATGAGCTACCACAAAGTATTTTATATCTTTTAAGTTTATTCTCTCCTATATTTGCATTGCTGTCAATATAGTAAATCTCAGAATAAATCAATATAAAACATACTTGTAAATCTGGGCCTAAAAGAAGAGTCAAATTCCAATTAGTCTTTTTTTTTTGGGGGGGTGGAGGGACCTATAGGTTTAGTAATTCATTCTGGTTTTCTGATTTCAGCAGGCAGTTTAATGAAGAAGAAAAAACACTTCTTTTTCCTACAGAAGGAGCTTTTCTACAAAATACCGGGGGAGCCAAAAAAATGTATACAGGTGGACACTTTGGTCAACGTTGCTCAAGCAGCAGTTCACCATAATCAGAAGTGTCTGGACGCTGATGGTAACCACTTTGAGCACGTCTTGGCTATCTCATATGCTAACTGAGAAGTCAAACGGGACTTGTATTCATCCTTCATTATTGGTACATATGGAGTATTACAATTTTAGGAGTTTTTTCCTTTCTTAAAATGTGTATACATTTTTTTGGCACCCTCAGTAGAATAAATTCTCCACCTCATAGAATCACTGTGAGAATAAATGATTTGATTATTGTGAAAATATTTTTAACCAGGAAAACACTACATAAGGGATCATTATTCTCAAACTACCTGGTATCTTTATCTGGCATTTGTATTTATTAAAATGGGCCCCAAACAATTTTAAAGATTTTCTTTAAGGGCGGGGGGCACATTGCAAAGCACTTAAAAAGATAGTCCCACCTCTTCACTTATTCTTCATTTACAGAAGAGGAGGTTGGGACCCAGAGAGGTGAAGTATCTTTCCCAAGGTACACAGAAAGTTCTGGATGGCAGAGCTGAAGAACAAGGACTAGGCATCCTGATTTTTCAGGGTCTGTGCTTTTCCCCTACTCCACACTGCCTTCCAGAGATCTAACCAGCATTCCTTTCCTGGAGGTGGGCTTTCTGCCTTGTGGGAGGAGAGGAAAATGGCTTGGCAATGAAGAAAAGCTGGCTTACACCCACACTGACCTTTCAGGATAGAGCTGACTGACAACCCAGATAAGCTGGACTGCGGCACTGCGCACTTGTTCATAGTCATCAGACAGCAATTTGCAGGCCTGCAAACAAGGATTCCAAAAGTCTGTTAGTTTTGTGTCCCCCCAGGTGATGTTCAAACTATTTTCACACTGAAGATACTGGGTGGCTGGATAAGGATGCCAATCAAAATACTTGTGGGTGGTTTTAACTTCTTGAGCCTTTGCCCAATGAAGAATTCTTGGCCTCTGTCAGCTGCTCTGTGCTGACTTTGCATCCTCCCACCCCACACCTGAAAGCGGAACCACAGACTGACAGCACAAAAGCCATCCAGAATAGCACATCATAGCAAAGCCTGCTGGGAGCCCACAGTGCTGCTTTCACAGGCTCAAACACTAGAGATTGTTTTTCCCTATCTGTAAAACGAAAGCACAAATTCCTGACTGATAAGACACCTGAAATACACATGCAATATTAATGCTAACCTTCCAAAGGAGGCCAGACTTTTCTCCTTTACTTTGGTCGGAAATGGAATATCCCTAACTTTACCCACAGTAATAGCAACACACTGGACTTCAACAACATTCAGAACTCCTCCATTTCTGAGATTTTAGAATCCTATATTCCATGCTCTGACCATAACATGCTACTCCACTAGCTTTTCTTAAGATTTTTTTATGTAATAGTTATAGCTAACATACAACATTATCAGTTTCAGGTATACACCACAGTTGTTCAACATTTATATACCTGACCAGTTCTTTCATTTCCATGATTTAACCCATCATACCTGCTCTTCAATCGCACTTAATCTACCTATTCATTTAATCTGTTTCTCAGTCTTTGCACTACTGACATTTTAGACTGGATAATTCTTTGTTGTGAGGGGCTGTCCTGTGCATTGTAAGATGTTTAGCAGCATCCCTGGTCTCTGCCCACTAGATGTTTGTAGCATCGTACCCTCTCTCTCCCCAGGAGCTGCAACAGTCAAAAATACCTCCTATGCTGACCTTTCACTAGCATTTGACACTGCCGACTATGAGAACTCCCTCCTGCCTTTTCTAGAATATATTTTTCCTCTTTCTCCATCTGGCTGCTCCTCAATTCCATTCTAGGGCTCCTTTCTACTGTGCACCTCTTAAATGTTGGACCCTGCCCATAGCTCCATTGTCTTTTTCAGTCTTCTTACTCTCCCCCGAGTATCCCTATGCCCCCTCCAAACAGCCATCCCCACCTCTGATCTCTCCTGAGCTCAGACCTTCACAACTACCTGTGGCCTGGAATTCTCCTCATGGGACAAGGTTGTTGTCCCATCAACCCTTCAAACTCAATATAACCAAAACAACTCATTATGGTACTTAATTCTACCTAGTATCTCAAATTCTCCACCATCGAGGCCCTCATCATTGCTTGTCCAGTGTTAAAAAGAAACAACAGGCCCAAACTGGAGTCACTTGTGCTAAGCTCCACCAAGACTTGATATCTAACTTAACTGCAGTTTCAGCCTCTCCCAAGACTGGAATTTTAAACCAATCAGTCTGGAATTTCCTGGTCAGCACTATTGAGGTAATCTGCATGATTAAGAACCCCTGGCCTCCCCTAAAGGAAAGACCTCTGACTAAAATAATCCACTCTTTTAATTTCCTTGCCCCACTCTCTTTCTGCCTATAAAAACCTTCCATTTTGTACAACTCCTAGGAGCACCTTTCTATTTACTATAAGGATGCTGCCTGATTCATGAATCATTCAGTGAAGCCAATTACATCTTTATATTTACTTGGTTGAATTTTGTTTTTTAACATTACTTAACTGACACAGTCATATGCCACTAAACGTAGAAATCATCTGCTTAACTCTTCTTCCTCTGAGTCCTTTAATAGTTTTCCAATAGGGGTAGAAGAGGCTGGTCACACCAACATAACCATTCTGAACTCATTCATTTTGTAAAAGAATAAACTGAATTTACACATCAGTCATAAGGGATTGGCTAATTATCGTCTTCCTCTGAAAGATAAAATCACTTTGATAGGCTAACAAAATATGGTCATTGAGCATGGATTTAGATTGCTTGTCTCTAGATTTCTGCAATTATTCTACGAGACAAATACCATTTTGTAAGGTCTTTTGGTTAGGCAGGCAATTGGCTCCTCCCAGTGATACTGTAACTTGGTCGTGCCTTTCTTTACCAAAACTGCAACAATCATGTGATACCTTTCATATGATCCCATAGTCTTGGTCATTCTCCTCTAGAAACTAGTTTGTCAAGTGTGGTGCCCAGAATTGACTTTAGTTTGACCCAACTCACCAGAGGTCAGCAAGACTACCACCTTCCTTATTCTGAACACTACACTTCTCTTTGTGTACCCTGGTATTTATACTGAGCTACCTAAATCCTCCTAAAGGTTCTTTTCACATGTACTAGTGCTATTCAATTACATATCCCCCCCATTCTCTTCTTAGACTATATGTTTTGAATGCAACCTCACATGCATCCCAATTAATGTTATCAGTGTTAGCTAGCTGAAGCTCTATGCTTTCAAATTCTGACAACCAGTGTGCCACCCTCCCAGTTTCATGATACCTCCCGTCCCGTTGCAGAGTCATTTAAGGTACCTGATTATAAATTGTTTGGTGTAATTTCAGTCCTCTTTCATGGAGCTGCAACTATATAATAAAGATATAGTTTAAGTATTTAGGAAAAAAAAAAATCAATACTTCCAATGCCTCCTTACAATCTCACACATTTTCCCCCATTATATCAGATTAGCATGGTTCCCTTTAGCCAAAATCAGTACTATATAAATAAAAATCCTAGTCAAAGACTTTTCAGTAGATGTATTCAAACACTTCATAAATCTAACCCATGGACTCTCCCAAGGGAATATTAGAAAAATATGAAACAATGATAAGAAGGCTGAGGGAGAAATGGTTAACACCACTTCCTCCTAAAAACCAGCCCCCCACCCCGATAAATTTCACCTATACCATGTTTCCCCGAAAATAAGACCTAGCTGGACAATCAACTCCAATGCGTCTTTTGGAGCAAAAATTAATATAAGATCCAGTTTTATTTTACTATAATATAAGACCGGGTCTTATATAATATATAATACAATGTACTGTACTGTACTGTACTGTACTGTACTGTAATACAATACAATACAATACAATACAATACAATACAATACAATACAATACCAGGTCTTACATTAATTTTTGCTCCAAAAGACACATTAGAGCTGATTGTCTGGCTAGGTCTTATTTTCGGGGAAACACGGTATTTCTGAAACATGGAAGTACAACCTATTGTAATACAATACTCAGGGGTAGGGAAGTAACTTGGTATTATAACAGGTACAGGTTGTACCTTCCATGTTTCAGAAATATGAGTGAAAGCTACCAGAGAAGCCCAAAGAAAAGCACACTGTTATATAGAAATGTGTGCCTTTGAGTTCTATTGATGCCACCCATACCTTCCTGAAAGTATGCATAAGGTATATCCTGGGGAGATTCAAAATGTATCTAAGGCAGCATTAGCCGTGAACTTAAAAGAAAAAAAGAAAAACAAAGAAACCAAACTCTCCCCATTTAGTTTCCATGATCATGTTTACCATGGCTTTTATAGCTGCTGTTCTGACACGCGGGTCCTGGTCACTGAAGTAATCCCCTATAATCTTCTGGACATCTCGGACAGCTATGCTGTCTGTATCCTTTGTGGCAGTTTTCTCCAAAGAGCCAAGATTGCCAAGTAATTGCAGGCACTTATTTCTTACACCATGGGAGGTATCTGCCAGGTGCTATAAAAAGAAAACAAAGGACATGATTAAGATACTTAAAAACAAACAAACAACAACAAAAAACTCAAACAAAAGCGTTCTTTCAGCTTTAGGAGTGATTTTGAACACTACATTCTCACCACAGCCTGTCTAGTATCATGTTGCTTAAATATGTATCTTCCAAAAATAATCATGAATCCTTAGAAAATAAAAAATAAGACTCCCAGCTAGCCTTTTGCCTTGTAAAGGTGGGAGTAAGTACTTTAAAAATGAATTCTAAATTGCATTTTATTTGCTATCAAATCTAAAACCAAAACAAAAAATAAAAATTTTAATATCCATACAGTAATATGTAAAAATCTTAAGTCTGCTGCTCAATTAATTTCACAAAATGAACACACACATATAACAAGCACCCAGATAAAGAAATACAACATGACCAACACCGCAGAACCTACCCTTTCATGCCCCCCTCCCAGTAATAACTCCACCACCATCAAAAATAGCCCGTATCTTATTAACTTCTAACACATAGATTTATTTTGCCTATTTTTGTACTTTATAAAAATAAATAGTGTCCAGTTTCTTTTGCTTAATATTATCTTTGTGAGATTAGAGATTACAGTATGGCATGTAGATTACACTATGGTTCATTCATTCTCACTACTGTATAGTATTCCATTTGTGAGTAAACTACAATCCACTTATCCTTTCTACTGTTGGTAGATATTTGGGTCATTTGTGGGTTTTGGCTACTCTGAATAATGCTACTATGATTATTCTTGAATGTGGCTCTTGGTGTACACATTCACATTTCTGTTGAATATACACTTAGGAATGAAATTGCTGGGTCAGAGGGCATGTATATGTTCAGTTTAAAAAGACACTGACAAATAGTTTCCCGAAGCAGTTGTACTAATGTAAATGATTTACATTTCCACTAATAATACATAAGTGTTCCAGTTGTGCCACATCCTTGTCAACACTTAGTATTGTCTGTCTTTTTAATTTTAACTCTTCTCATCATCATTTTAAACAAATTATCAGTTATCTCTCTCTCATACCTAGTCCAAAGCTACTGAAATAAGCAATTCACATAACGCAGTAACAGGAACTGAAAATATTTTAATGAAATAAGATTGTACAGTAGGTCCTATGTGGTGTGAAACTCTGCCATTTAAACTTCTTAGACTAAGGCCCACAGTAAGAAATGTCTATTATACTGTAACATACTCACACACAAACACATACATAGAAAGTTTAACAAAACAGTATGTACACCTTTACATCTTGTGATGTACTCCGATATTTGAACTCAAAATACTGATCATGGGGGCAGCCAGATGGCTCAGTTGGTTAGAATAAGAGCTCTGAGCAACAAGGTTGCCAGTTCGATTCCCACATGGGCCAGTGAGCTGCGCCCTCCACAATTAGATTAAAGACAACGAGCTGCTGCTGAGCTTCCAGGGTTGGGGGTGGGAGTGGGGGTGGCCAGATAACTTAGTCGGTTAGAGCACGTGTGCTTAACAACAAGGTTGCTGGTTCAATTCCCACACAGAATGGTGGGCTGCGCCCCCTGCAACTAAAGATTGAAAACGGCAACTGGACTTGGAGCTGGGCTGCACCCTCCACAACTAAGTTGAAGGACAACAACTTGGAGCTGATGGACCCTGGAGAAACTGTTCCCCAATATTCCCCAATAAAAATTAAAAAAAAAAAACAACTTTGATTAAAAAATAAATAAATAAAATACTTAAAAAAAATACTGATCATGGCGGCATTACCCACTGGACCTCTTAGGGCATCAGATTCCTTATTCCTAAGAAGGAACAACAATGCAGATTTACTGATTTTCATTTCATTAACTAACTTACAGGTTTATCATGAGCTCAGACAGAAATATAAATGTAAAAAAAAACTTATATATTATAAACCATGATAAAAGCATTAGCTATTGTTACTATAATCTAAAGTAGTAAGAAAGATATATGGTCACAAAAAAGTATACATATGGTTTCATTAGGAGATAACTACAATTATCAATACAAAAAAAGTACCTTTAGATATTGCCTTCAAGTTCAAATTTTCCAGAATTTTCTATCTATAAATGAAATCATTGATTTGAAGTCACACTAGTTTCCTTCTCTCTTGCTCACTCTAACATTAATAGCACATACAGTCTCTGAAACTACCCTCAGTAATCACCCATCTCTTTTCTCCTGCCTTAAAATTCGCGAATCCTCTATTTTACAAGACCACAGCTTTAAATGATATGTCTAATAATACAGGTATCTTATCGGGAGAATTAATACTGTAATGCAAGTCTCTTGACACTCAATCCATAGCTCCTTTGCCCACTCAGCTACATAAATAATATCATGATTTTGAGAACTTTACTATGTTCAGAGTTGGGCATTTCAACCTTAAATACATAAAAAGCTCTACAATACCTAACTATTTTCTTTACAAATATGAAAACTGTTACCTCCAGCCATAAAGGATTACCGTATTCGGCCATGTATAATGCGCTCCCATGTATAATGCACACCCACATTTTTGGCCTAAACTTTCAGGAAAAAAAATCTTTCATTTTAATTTTCTAATTCAAATTTTCATTTGTTTAAATTTAGGTACTTGTATTTTGTATTATAAAGGAATTTTAGCATTTATTTTTTAACATATTATGGTACAAGAAATTTTATGTAGCAAATAATTACAAAACACAAGAACAGGTACAAGACATTTTATGTACTGGTAACAAATTTACGATATTTACAAATCATAGAAGGCTAAGAACTCTTCGTCGTCGCAAGTTCGTTGTAAATTCAACAACACTGATTATCGTATTCTAGGGTATTATTTTGTATATGGATATCGCTATTGATTTCTAGAGTTACTTTTTTAACTCAGAAGCATAAATATAAGAATTAAAAACATTTATATAGATATGGAATTAGTACTACCCATGTATAATGCGCATCCTTATTTTTCCTCACAAATTTGCACAAGAAAGTGGGCATTATACATGGCAAAATACAGTATATTTCTAATTATTGCCTGATGAAAACAGTGATACTAAATTAATAACCAATTCTGAAGATTAGCTAACCAGGCTGCCAACATCTTATGTAAGTCACACACACACACACACACACACACACACACACACACACACGAACAGATGGGAAGAAGATGGATTGTAAGTAAATTAAGGATGATACTATCGAACAGGGAAGTTACAAATAAGACAGAGAAAAACCTAGAATGAACAATGTAGTGTTGGGTCTGAATTACAAATAGAGATGATAACAGATTTTCATTACATATAGTCATAGAAATATAGATGTAAATATAAATATATCGTCTAACTCTGTGCACTGAGAGGGTCCATAAGCAACAAGACCCCAACAGCAATGAACACATTTAGTGGACAGATCTTGGCTTCAAAATACAATTCTCCACTAAGAAGAACCAGGGCTTCTTGGGACATAACAAGGCTGATTCCAGGGCTAGAACAGAGAAAGAAAGATGAGCCTGGAAATGTTATTGTGCCAGAAAAAAATGAAATATTCAAAGGGCAACAGAGAGAAGTCAAAAGCACACAGAAGTCAACCTGAAGGGGCTTCTCACTTGGCTGAATCAGGAATGTGAACATCAAGATGAATAATGATAGTAACAGCCTATGACCCATTGAATAAACAAGGAATATGTGACTCTGTAACTGATATTAATAAATAAGAGGAAAGTTGGAGGACAGAATATTTACATAGTTTCAAAGTACCACAAAATACTTCTCATTTCAAAAGGAAAGAGTAACTTTACAGTGAAGTCTAACAGACACTACCTTAACCAAGTGATCAAAGTAAACATCTTCAGCAATGGGACAAACCAAAATGATGTACCACCTAACGGGGTGCAATGAGAAGACAAGTGCATCACATCTGTGATAGTCTTGCCAAAGATGGATAACTTGCATCTAATTATGAGGAAATGTCAGACAAACCCAAATTCAGGGAGATTCCACAAAACAATAGTCTTATAATTTTCAAAAGTATCAGGGTCATAAAATCAAGGAAAGACAGAAGAATTATTCCAGATTGAAGAAGACTGGTAACATATGGTGACTAAAATGCAACACGTGATTCTGAACGGAATACTTTTCCTATAAAGGACATTACTGGAACAGTGAAATTTGAATGAAATTTGAGGATTATATGGTAGTCATATTTTAACGTTTATGTTCTGATTTTGATGGTTGTCTTGAGGCTATATAGGAGCCTATCTTTGTTTATGGGAAACATACACTGAAGTATTCAAAAATAAGGGGGTACCATGTTAGCAACTTACTCTAAAATGCTTCATAAGAAATGAAAGTACTTTATTACTATAGTTGTAATTTTTCAAGTCTGAGATTTTTAAAAAAATACAAAAGTAAACAGTCCAAATACACACAAAAAGAATAAAATAACCATACTGTTTAACAAACATTAGAAAAGTATTGCATTATCCTTAAGAATAAGTATAGTATAGGTTAAGACCATAAAAAAAAAAAGGCAGCTACTATATCCGAAGCACACCCACAAAGATTCAGAGAGGTGGAGGAGGCTTTGCAGAGAAAGTAGATCTATTAAATTTTCACCTCTTATTTGAGAAGCAAAGTAGCAGAGCGGAATGAGCACAGACTAGAATTAGACAGACCTAGGTTTGATTATTGGCCTTGCCTCTTAGTATCTAAGTGCGCTTCACTAAGCCCTTTAATTTTTAGAAACTCTTACTTCAAAAAAAAGGAATAATATCCTTTACCATGAGGTGTTATGGAGAGTGGATTAAATGAATTAATTTACTAGTCACTGCATGTAAAATCAGCTAACAGTGTATGGGACATAACAGACATTCAACAAGCACAAGCGCCTAGCATAATGCCTGGCACTTGGTATGTTCTTTAAAAAACAACCTACTTAAGAAGAAGAGAAGGGAAACAGGTGGGGGAAAACAGAGCAGGTAATGCAAAAAACCAGAACATGGAGAAGGGTCAGAAATACAAGTGGGCCACCTGGATGAAGCAGGCCTGATCTGGAACACACAAGCACCAACTTTCTGTTGATGGCTGTCTAACAACAGCAGTCTGTCCTGAAAGGTATTGAGTACGTGTGAATGGTTCACACCAGAATGCTCCGGAGGAAGATTCCTGAATTAGTAAGTGGGCACCTAGATGCCTGGGAAGAAGCTATGCCCAATGTGAAAGTGGGTGAAGTGGCAGGCTTCCTAGGAGGAGAGAACAAAGGAAACTTAGAGAGAAAACTCCTACGCAGAGGGCAGGGCTCTCGGAGGAGGAACCTCTCATTATAAAAATGGCTCAACCAAACAGTTTAGCTCAGAGTTAATTCTTGCCTCCAAGTTCTTAAGCCACAGAAATGGGAAGGACACACTATGTCCTCACAATGCCTACATATTGTAAGGGCTCAAAATTATCCTTCAAAATAAGACACTGAAACTGAGAAGAGAAACTTCCAGGCGTAAAGCTGGCAATGACTGTTTGTTAAAGCTAATACAGCAAGGTGGTGGTGGTTTTTTTTTAAATAAACTATTTACATTTAGTATGGAAGCATCATGTTTCATAGCTAAACTGCTGACTGAAGCACGGCCCCCTGGAAGGTTGCTACCCCTGTGACAAATACTTTGATTTTCAAAGAACAAACTAAAAGCTTCTAGCTTCTATTAAGGTAACCAGACAACACTGATGCAACAGAACCTATTACTGACTGTCAGCCCACAGGAGAGAGTAAGTCTAAATGACACCCCTCAGGGCAGCAGTCAGTTTTATGATATCCTTCCCCTGCAAGTCACTTCCTGCAACAAGGCCATCATCACTAATAGCTGCCTAGTGTCTGCTCTGCAGAGGATGCTATTTTGATGTTTATACCCAGGCCGTTCATTAAAGTGCCATCTTTTTTATATTAATGGAATAAGCTACATCCCAATAAGAGCAATCCATGTTAAAATATAAATAAATAAATAAGCTAAGCCAATCAGTTTAAAACTACTGCTATAGAAAAAAAAAATCAATGGTTAAGTATACCAAGAAAATCTGCGAATGAAGTTAAAACACAACAAATATAACTTACTGACTCATTCAGTTTCAATATGGATTGTTTTTAAGCACAGGTAAAAATTCGGTGTTCTTTGTATGCAAATGATTCTAACAGATGACCTCTCCTAACAAACCACACATCATATTTGTTTGGACACTATTTTATCGATGTTAAAAAGCTGTACGATTCTATCTGTTGCCTTAAGAGCTTAATGTACGTTTGTCATAGAATTAAAGGAACAGAAAAGAAACAGAGAGGCTGGAAGAGAAGGCAAGATGGAGACAGAGATAAAGAAGAATTAAACTACGTGATACATAAGCCTTATAAGCAAAAACAACATTTATTCTTCTAGAAAAACCTCCACATACAGCAAAGAAAGCAGAAGACCACCTGTTCCAGTGGTGCAGATGCTCCACGAGAATATTAATTTCCTGACCAAGTCTGTGAAACAAATCTCTTCATCTCCCAAATAAAGATTAGCTGTACAATGTACCTCAAGGAATTATTGATAAGATAAAATGAGACAAACTTTGAAAAGTTAACAGTACCCTAAAGCATGACTTTCTTCCTACTGTGAAACAAAGAATATGACAAATTCGCACCATGTATTTAAAAGATATATAAAGGAAGAATTTGAATTTAAAGTATTGATAATGATAAGAATAGACTATAATATATTGAATAAACTAATAGGAAAGAAGGGAGGGAAAGCTCTCTGTAGAGTAGAATGCCAATTAATAAACACATAAGGAATAGCAGAGTTAGAAAATCACCATTTTGCAATGATCAGAATAATAATTGACTCAGCAAGATTCATTAATAGTTGTTAAAATACTGAGTAGGGTTTGATGGGGAAGAGGATATTTACAAAATCTAAAGTATCTCCCAACAAATTACTTATTAATCACAAGGAAAAATAATAGCACAGTAAGTCGTCACTTAAATCATCCTCAATAGGTTCAATGTATAAGGAAACCAATTTTAAGGAAACCAATTTTGCCACAGACTGATATAAATAAGAGTTAAATTCCTACAGCATCTCATTAACATTATAACACAATGATGACAAATAAAACACTGTTACTCTAGGACCTGCTGTGACTCTGTACTGAAAACCCTAACAGACATCAGCTTAACCAAGTATCTAAGTTAACAACATCAATAGTGAGTCAAACCTCATCTGTGCCTCATGATGAGATGCAGTGAGAAAGACACAGTATTATTTATGTGGTATTCCTACCAAAATGCATAACCTGAATCTAAACAGAGGAAATGAAATATCAGATAAATACAAATTGAAAGACATTCTATAAAATGGTCTATACACTTAAAAAATTCAAGGTCAAGAAAGATAAAAACAGGCTAAGGGACCTTTCCAGGTTAAAGAAGACAGGAGATATGAAAACTAAATGCAATATGTGATTCCAGACCAGAAAAGAAAAATTTTTATAGAGGATAATATTGAGATAAGAAATAGAATTTGAATTAAGTCTACAGATTAGTATTAGTATTGTATCAAAGTTCAATTTCCTGATTTTGAGAATTGTATTGTGGTTATAAAAATGTTATCCTTTGTGAGAAATACACATGTAAGTATTTACTTTAGTGGAAAAGGAGCGTGATGTCTGCAATTTACTTTTAAATGATTCAGGAAAAAATCATATGTATATACAGAGAGATAAAGCAAATTTAGGAAAATGTTAACTACCGATAAAATCAGGGAGGAAGCTATATGGAAATTCTTTATATTACTTTTGTAATTTTTTGTTGTATGAAATTGCTGGCGTGTTTGAATTTTATCCCATACTCAACCCAATGCTTCCCCAGAATTCTCTTTCTCAGTGAACGGCACCACCATCTAATCGGGAACATAAGTCAGAAACCCAGGAATCATCCTCAACAATTCCTTCACCCTTACCCCATCCTCAAGCAATCACTAAGTCCTGCCAATCTTATTTCCTAAATATTTCTCAAATCTATCCACATCTTCCCATCAATTTAATCCAAACTACTACAATCTCTCACTGAGGCTACTACAATTATCATCCTAATTGGCCTCTCCACAATTATACTGGCGTCGTCTCTGATCGGTTCTCTACAACACAAGAATAGTCTACCCAAAACACTTCAATGGCTTCTCAACAAGACCTACAAGACCCTGCACCACGCCTAATGGTTATTAAATGGTTTTTGGTCTCAGGATCCCTTTATATTCTTAAAAACTATTAAGGACCCCCAAAGAGCTTTTGTTTATATGAGTTTTGTTTACTGATATTAATTGTATTAGAAATTAACACAGAAATTTTAAAAATATTTTACTAATTCCTTTACAATAATTATTCATATCTGCCTCCACAGTGACAATCTGTAACAAAATCTTATGTTGTTTTATCTCAAGTATGTGAAGAAAATCTAGACTGAGATAGTTGAACAGGGAGGACCACACAGACACCCCCTCCCCCTCAAAGAGTCCCTGAGAAGTCCTCAGACCACATTTTGAGAGCCACAGCTCTAGCTTTACTGCCATCTTTAGATTCTTCTAACGGTGTGCTCCTTTCTATACCATAGGATCTTTGCATATGCTGTTCCCTTAGCCTAGACTGCTTCCCCCCACTCCTTCCACTCCCTTTGTTCATTAACTTACCACATGTTAAGATATTAAAGTCTAAGCTCAACTATCATTTCCTCTAGAAAACCTTCTCTGAATTCCCTAATTAGGTTAAACCCGACCACCCAAACCATAACCCCTTTTGGAGCAATTAAAACAACTTTAGTTAAGAAATCTTACCCTAATCTTACCTACCTGACAAACTATTTCATTCAAAACCTGAGTGAAATAACATCTATTCCAGAATGCTCTTTTTAATACTTCTCTCACCCCAAAGACTTTTTCCACTCCTTTCTCTGAGCAATTTTAATACCTCATAGTTACTTGTTATTGCAAGAAACATATTATATAACTGTTATAAGCCTGACTGTTGGCTCATAAGTTCCCTAAAGGTTGGAATCTCATTTCGCCAAGAAAGATATACATATGGACAATAAGCACATGAAACTATGCTCAGTGTCACTAATCACTAATCATTACAGAGAAACAAACCAAAAGCACGATGTACCACTTCATAGCCATGAGGATGGCTAGTGTGGAGGGAGGGAGGGAGGGAGGGAGGGAGGGAGGGAGGGAGGGAGGGAGGGAGGGAGGGAGGGAAGGAGGGCAGAGGAGGGTCGAAGGCGGGAGGGAGGGGGGTGGGAGGTGGGGGGGAGGGAGGGAGGGAAGGGAAGGAGGGAGGGAGGGAAGGGAAGGAGGGAGGGAGGGAAGGGAAGGGAAAGAGAGAGGGGGGAGATGGTCATTTGGGCTGTTTCCACCTTTCGACTATTATGAATATTGCTGCTATAAATATTCACATACAATTTTTGTATGAATATGTTTCATTGGTAGACATCTACGAGTGAAACTGCTGAGTCATATGGTAAGTCTATCTTTAATTTTTTGAGGAACTGCCAGACTGTTTTCAGACTGTTTTCAGACAGTTGAGCCATTATACATTCCCATCAACAATGGAGGAGAGGTCCAATTTCTCCACATCCTCACTAACAGTGTGGTTAGTCTTTTTAATTCTAGCCATCATGCTAAGGGTGTGAAATTATACTGCACTGTGGTTATGATGTATATTTCCCCAATGACTAAAGATGTTAAGCATCTTTTTTTGTGTGTTTATTAGCTATGTGTGTATCTTCTTTGGAAAAATGCCTATTCAGATCTTTTGCCCATGTTTTAATTGTGTTATTTCCATTTTTATTGTTGGGTTTTAAGAGTTCTTTATATAGGGGCCAGCCCGGTAGCTCAGGCGGTTGGAGCTCCGTGCTCCTAACTCCGAAGGCTGCCAGTTCGATTCCCACATGGGCCAGTGGGCTCTCAACCACAAGGTTGCCGGTTCGACTCCCGCAAGGGATGGTGGGCTGGGCCCCTGCAACTAGCAATGGCAACTGGACCTGGAACTGAGCTGCGCCCTCCACAACTAAGATTGAAAGGACAACTACTTGACTTGGAAAAAAGTCCTGGAAGTATACACTGTTCCCCAACAAAGTCCTGTTCCCCTTCCCCAAAAATAATCTTAAAAAAAAACAAACCCACAAAAAAACAAGGTCTTTATGTAGTCTAGATATACAAATCCCCTTTTAAACATATGATTTGCAAATATTTTTTTCCCCATTTTGTGGGTGCTTCTTCACTTTCTTAATAGTGTCCTCTTAATCACAAGTTTTCAATTTTGATGAAATCCAATATATCATTTTTTTCTATGATTATCTTTTCACAGTATTCTTTTATAATCCTTTTTATTTGTCAGGTCAGTAGTAATGTTCTCGCCTTCATTTCTGATTCTAGTAATTTCAGTCTTCTCTCTTTTTAACCTGGTCAGTAAACTAAAGGTTTGTCAATTTTGTTGATCTTTTCAAAGAACAACCTTTTGGTTTCACTGATTTTTCTTTATCGTTTTCCTATTCTCTATTTCATTAATTTTCGCTGTAACCATTCTTATTTCCTTTTTTCTACATGCTTTAGATATAGTGTGCTCTTCCTTTTCCAGTGTCTTAAAGTGGAAGTTTAAGTTACTGATTTGAGATCTTTATTCTTTTTCACTGTAAGCACCGACAGCTATAAATTTCCCTCTAAGCATGCGTTAGCTGCATCCCATAAGTTTTGGGATGTCATGTCTTCACTTTCATTCATCTCAAAATATTTTCTTTTTTTTTTTTCCCTTCTTCTGCCCCGCCCCCCACTCCGGTTCTAGCCGTTGTTTCTCAGTCTAGTTGTGTAGGACACAGCTCCCTGGCCCATGCTGGTATTATGAGCCTTGGGCTCCCCCGGGCTGAGGCCATTGGTCACAGGTTGTCGGTGGGCAGCTCACAGCAGCTCTCACTGGCTGCTGGCCACCAGCCACTCACAGCAGCACACGGCAGCCCACGCCAACCTCCAGCTGCTCACGGCAGCCCAGGGAGAGCCATTCCTCACAATCTTAGCTATAGAGGGAGCAGCTCACTGGCCCATGTGGGAATCGAACCAGCGACCTCAGCGTTAGGAGTACGGCACTCTAACCACCTGAGCGACCGGGCAAGCCCAAAATGTTTTCTAATTTCCTTTTTTATCTCTTATTTGACCCATTATCTATATAGGAACATGTTTAATTTTCACATATTTGTGGTTTCCCAAATTTCTGTTACTGATTTCATTCCATTATGATTAGAGAACACACTTTGTATTATTTCTATCAAAAGGGTGAATGTTATTACATGCGAATCACATCTCAAGGCACAATGTATGATAAAAATCACAGACAAAATGTCATTAAGCAATAGATATAGTAACTGTGGTTATCAATCATAGACAGCCTTTATTTACTGGAGTCTGCAAACCCTTGTGACAGGTCTGCTATTTCCAGATTTTTGTTTATTTGTTTACCCTATTATTAGCCTGTACAAATGGTGAAGAAACACACAAAAACCCCATATAAGAAACTGGCAAGGAACATGAAAAGTTCATTCTCAAGAGAGGAAACACAAATGAAGAACAAATATGAAGCCTCACCAGTAATCTTTTAAAAAGGAAATTTTGAAAAATGAAACACTATTTTCCTCCTACCAAATGAACAGGGTAACTTTAGTTTTTAAACATTAATATCCAATTCTAGAATGCTACAGGGAATTAGGCACTCTCATACACTGCTGGTGGGCATATAAGCTGGAATACTTTGGAAAACAATTTGGCAAAAAGTATCACGATCCTTAAAAAAAATCTAAATGCTTTTAACTAGTAATTGTACTTGTAACAATCTACGTTTAGTAAATAACTCTAAATATAGAAAATATTTTAGACTGACTAATAATATTTACTGCAATATTATTTATAATTTAAAAATGGTTACAATATAAATTTCCAATAATAAGAGAATGGGTGGGTAAACTATAGTTTAATTATTGGACAAAATATGCATCCATTAAAAATGTTTATAAAACATTCACAATATAAGAAAAATACTTCTGTTATGTTAGTGAAAAAGCAAAATTGTATATATAGAATATGATTACAGCTATGTATGTAAAAAAACATAGCAAACAATCTGTACATAGGAGAAAATCAGAAAGTAATATATCAAAAGACTAATACCTGTCACTTTTAGGTACTGAATTATGAATGTAGTTTTGCAGTTTCTTTATTTATACTTTTCATTATCTTTCCAAAGTTTCTGAGTATAAATTTTTGTAATAAAAAGTCTATTTAAATCAAATTTAAGAAACTGCCACTTCAAGCATTAACAATCCACTTAGTACAACACCTCTCTCACCAGCACGACCTCACAGATATAAATATTCTCTCACCTGGGAGATACATTTATTCTCTCATATACATAATCCCTAGTGTTTTCCACTTAAGCTCTTAATATTATACTTGTCAAAGTGTTTTGTGTTTGGCTGTTGTTACTGCTTATTAAAATAACTGGAACACTATTTCCTGGGGGCTCAGAAAGAGCATTCTAATTCTACAATTAAAACATACTTGTTTTCTTATAACCTCAAAATCAACTTATCCCAAAGATTAAAAGTAAACCAATTCTACCAGGTTTAGGAGCCGCTGTTATGTACAAAAGGCAGCTAATTAAAAGTTCCACATTAAATCAAAAGACACAACTAATGTGCATGTATTTCTTTGACAATCAGAAAAAATTAACTGAAAAACAATTTTCCCAAAACACTTGTTTGCATCTAGTTGGACTGTTTATTGAAGCCACAAAGCATAAGAAAAAGAACATGGGCTGTGGAATCAGAGAAATCCTGGTTCTGCAACTTCTTTGCTGTGAAAACTTGGACAAGTTAAACTCTCTAAACCTCAATTCCCACGTTTGTAAACAGGGATAACAGAACTTACGTAAAGGACTGTGAGGAACAAATGAAAAACTGGATACAAGGTAGGTACCACAATAAGCAGAGTGCTGTATTAGGCACAGTATACAGGGCAGCTATTATATAATTATTTTCATTTCTTTTGGGAGGATGAGGAAGTTCATTTTATAATAAATTACTCAACTTTATTCCTAATCCAACATCAAGAAACAAACAAACAAAAAAAGGAGACAGCTCTTAAAACCATTAGGAGTCCCTGGCAATTCTCAGTTACACACAGATTTACAGTGTAGATCTAAGCAGATCTTACAGCTCATACCACCTCTCCAGATACTGCAAAGCTGTGCAAGAAAGAAGCAACCCAGTGTTGAACCATTATACTCTTACCTTGCAGGCTACATCAACTAATCGCATCTGGATAGCTTGATTGTCTGGGAGTTTTGTGCCAATTGCCAGCAAAGTGTCCAACAGTTGAGCTAGAACTTGATGAGATTCTAAAAAGGAAGACAGAAAGTTGTCTTGGGGAATTTCAAAAGATCACTACAGAAACTAAATTAACTTGGGTAAAGAATGTAGTTTTTGTCAGCTAAGTTCTACTATTCGATCCTGATTCCCCTCAACTAAAAGCTAAGTTCCTACAGGGATCAGATCTAAAAGGAGTCCTATACAGGTTGGCCATCATGCTCGAAAATGTTTAGTGCTTGGTAATTCAAGGGCTTTTCATTGCCTTCAAGATAAAGTCCAAATTCCTTAGCCCGGCATACATGCATGTATACACACATACATACATACATACATACATACACACATACATACCAGGCCCTCGAAGGTGTTTAGCTCTGCCTATCTTTCTAGCCTCATCTCTTTCAAGTCTCCTCAATACCCTTTTTCCCAATTACTTATGATTTCATGTCCCCTATCTTTGCTCAGGCCAACTTCCCTACCTAAATGACTTCACCCACACCCAACTCCATTCTCAATCCCACTCCCCAGGGAGCAACTACTAATCTTGAAGTGTGAAGCTCCTGTATGAAGCTTTTCCTTCTTCCCCTAGAATTGATCATTTCCTGCATTATGCTTCCACTGTACCCTCTACATCAGCTACAACACTTTACTACACGCCTTTATTTTTGTATCAGACTAAGCCAGGAAACCAAAAGATCCTTGAGAGCAAAGACTGTGTTTTATTCACGTGCGTGTTCTTAGACTCTAGTACAGCTCATTATATGCTCAATGAATGTTTAATACATGGGCAAACAGCCAAATTCAAATAAATTAATATCAATCATCTTAACCAGATTCTCTTCTTTGTCTAAATTCTCTTCTTTGTTGCAAAATGTATTTCTTATAATGCTGGTGGTATACAAGAAGATGTTAGGTGGCATTCAGATAATCGTTTTTATTTTATTAACCATGAATATACTTTCATATATGTAATAAAAATTGCAGTTCCTACATATCAACGTCACATAACACTCATCTCCTTTTAACCTTAATAATATAAAGAGCCTCTTTAGTTTTATTTAACTAAAAAAAAAAACTGTCCAATTATGAAAAACATTAAGTAAACCATAGTATAGATATGAAACAAATGTCAAAAATGATATACATGATATATAAATGACTAAAGCTCATAAAACAGTAGTCAAATCACTTCTTAGTAAGACTTACAGTTAAACATAGTAGATTGAACACATCTGTTTATCACTATTCTTTCCTAAAACCTCGTTAATATACGAATAAAGAAATTTAAAAGGTATAAACCTACAAGTACAAAGAAAACAAGAGAATAAAGGTAGGTAGATGAGAAAAGTCAATAAATGTTCCAAAGGTAGAAAGCAGATTGAAAAACTCTTCGGTAAAACTGAGAAATGTAATACTAGATGACTACTGAGAAGGATGTCACTACAAAGCAAAAGAATTCTAGCCATGACATCCCAGAAAGATTCAGGAATTGGAGAGTTTTTCTAAAAATTAAAAACCCAAAACACAGGGATAAGGCAGGGGTTTGAGGCCTCCGTAAGTAGTTGGACCCCTGCCTCCTTCCCTATCCTACAGAGCCAAGTGACCACTGAAATAGGAGGTTTAGTCCATATAGAAAATGAACCAGAAAGGGCAAAATTTGGGGAATACCAGTGAGGACAGGGAAGAGACATCATGAAAAAGAGATGAGAAGATAATCAAGGTACAGATAATCAGACACTCCCTCCTTCTCCCCTTCAGCTACTTTGGCTCCAAATACATCATGGTAGCCAGTCATTTCTCTGACTTCCTAGCAGGTGAGCCATGAACTTACAACTGGAAAAACTGATGGGCCCCACAGAAAAACACCAAAAGTCACCGAAAAGTTCTCCAAAGACACAGAGGATCCTCCTAGAGTGGAGGCTACCAGTTGACATGCCCCGTCCCTTCGCATAGAACTACCAATCAGCTTTTTAATGCCTCTTTTTTTTTCATTAGCTCAGTTTTATTATCTGCAGTAAGCAATATTTAAACACCAATCAAAACAAGGGGGCAGAGAGCGCTCTAGGGCCAGTACAGGCAAACAAGCAGGCCCCTGAAATAAAGTGGCAACTACTGCAAAAATCGTGGCCCGAGGGAAGGATGTTTAGTAACTCATCTTAAATTTAAATGCATGGCCAAGGTTCAAGAAAAGTCTCTAATGTGAAGATGCACCAAAGAGAAAAGAAGATACTGAGAGGTAATAGAAGAGAGGTAAAAAAATCTCCACCAGCACCACCACACCAACCTGTATTATTCCTTCAAAAATGATTCCGCATAACATCATGAAAAGGTAGCTAAACAGTTTGAAGATTAACTCTTGCCTCTGGTAAATCACAAATCTAAACTAAATCTTAAGCCCCAGTCTCTCTCCTGACGTCCTGACCTACACTACAACTGCAAGTTGGATGGACATCTCCACCTGGATAATAAACGAATCCTCAAAATCTCTATACCAGCTAGTTCATCAAACTAAATTCCTCAGACACCAAAGTATCTTTCTAAAAGCAGACTTCATCATTTCATGCCCTTGCTCAAAAAAACTTTACATGGCTCCACTGCCTTCCAAATAACCTTCACAATCCTTAGCTTTAGCTACCTAGCCTTCGGCTTCAAAGCATTTTACCATTGGTTTTCTTCCTAAAGCCCCTTAATCCCTGCTGATCTCTCACAAAACAACTCAGTTCTTTAACTATTTCTTGTGCTTTCCAACTTCTCTATCTTTATCATAATGTTCCTTCTTGGCACTCTTCCCCATCTCTGACTTTCCAAATCCACCTCCTTACTAAGCCTTTCTGGATCCCACCAGTCAGCACTGGTCTCTCTCTCCTCTGCTCCCACAGTATTCTGATTATCCCTCCTCTAAAGCAAGCTTTGTGTTCTCATTAGTGGTGCAAAATGTACGAGAGAGGCAGACATACATAACGCCCTCGGAGTGCTTAGCCTCATGCTTTCCTATGAGTCACAGAACTCATACATCTGATGAACTGAACGGAAAGACTTTTGGTTCAGTGTGGACCACACTCTGAAAGTGCACACGAAACTGACAACCATGAGGCTTTTACTTCTGAGTCTGTGGCTGAAATCTAAGACACAAATACTAGAGTCATTCTAGCAGTCACTTTATCTCTCTGGAGTTTATTTTCCTCAGCTATGAAACAAAAGGCTTGAACTAGATGATCTTTGTGGTCCCTTCCAGTTCTATCTTCTATGAATCTAGGTAGGTCAGGAACTGGAATTTGGGAAGAGACCTAGATCAAATCTCTTAGAGACACTTGAGAGACAGAATTAGAACACTAAACAAAAAATAGAGTAGCTAGGGCCAGCCCGGTGGCTCAGGCAGTTAGAGCTCCATGCTCCTAACTCCAAAGGCTGCTGGTTCAATTCCCACATGGGCCAGTGAGCTCTCAACCACAAGGTTGCCGGTTCGATTCCCGCAATGGATGGTGTGCTGTGCCCCCTGCAACTAGTAACAACAACTGGACCTGGAGCTGAGCTGCGCCCTCCACAACTAAGACTGAAAGGACAACAACTTGACTTGGAAAAAAGGCCTGAAAGTACACACTATTCCCCAATGAAGTCCTGGTCCCCTTCCCCAATTTAAAAAAAAAAAAAAAATCTTAAAAAAAAATAAAATAAAGTAGCTATTTCTATGCATCCGGCGTAATTTGAGTCTCTTTCTTTTAAAGCCTAGGATGATATATGCAGCAAAATCAACTCTCTCATAATGTTTCTATTTTGGAGATAAAGTGTTTCAGTTAAACCACAATCTGTAAGAAAGAGTACTGCACTAAGTTCTCAGTTCTGCCACTACTTAGCTAAACTCACCTCATCTCTCTGGGACTTAGTTTCTATCATCTGCAAAATGAAGGATTTAAGCAAGATGATCTACGTAATACCATTTATAACTAAAAAAGTCTATGGCACTGTGAAATTCTCAATCTTAAAGTATGAAATATTTCCATGTATATAGCTAGCTACTCTAAGAACTTTTCATGGGAAAAAAGATACTTCAATACTGAGGCAATATAATTGTTTTGGTGCTTTTAAAAGAAATGGATTTTTCTTTGCCCCTATGTGCAAAAGAAAAAATTAGAAACATGCTACTGTACCTGTTGACATTCAGTATATTATCAACACTATAAAAATTATGAAGGTAATGTAGAAACATGGAAAAAACTGTATGTAAAGTGAGAATAGAAAATAGTACATTCTATAAGTACAACCACATAAAATGCATGTAAGTAAAAGGTAATATGTAAAACATTATTTTATGGAAGCAGTAGGAAATTTTTTTTTCTTTAACGTGGTTATATTGGCATTACAAAAAACCAGATTCCTCTCTCGAAAAAATTTATAAAAAGATACTTTCATTGTTTCCTGTGAATTGAAAGTCTTGGGTTGAAATTCAATACAAGCACAATTTTAATATGAAGTTGTTTCTAACAAAATTTTTTTTAAACTCTCAACTTCAGCCAATGGGCCACATCTGTAAGATATTTATTATCCTTTAACAGTTGTACAATACATATATTTAGATTGTCTGAGTTCAGTGGCCCTTTATTACTCTCATAACCTCTTAAGTTTAAAGAACAAATGTTGTCCAATATTTAAATAGTCACATTTGTTTATATAACATATACCCCAAAATGAAATAAAACTATTCTTTGAAAGCACAACTAATTCAAACAAATTATAATATTTTCAGAAACAGCAACAAAGGGTTTCTTTTTATTTAATTTTTAAAAATAAATACTAAGACAGGTGAGGCATTAACTCTACAACAGAATCTTGTACATAAATAAAGCTAGATAAATCATTTAAAAAACCTAAAAAGGTGAAGTAGTTTTCTGTCTCACCTAAACACTGAAAAATAATGTTAGTGGGCATCAACAAGGAACAAATAGAAAAGGTAATAACATGTGAGACCTGGGGGATGTCACTTTTACAGGAACTAAATTGTGAGGGACCACGTGAGCAGGACAGCACCCCTCATGCTGAGTTAGTGTACACAGTCGACAAAACACCACCTGTCACATACTATGTAACCTTCAACAAGTTAGTCAATGTCTCTGAACTTCAGTTTCCCCATCCACATCAGCATCTGTCTTACAGCATATGTAACCACCTTAAGTACAGTGGTACCTCGGTTTTCGAACGTCTCCATTGACGAACATTTCTGTTTATGAATGCCGTAAATTTTATGGATCTATGGTATCATTAGATAGTAAAATTCATGCTAAATTTGCAGTTTTAGGGGTTGATTTTAAAGGTCTGGAATGGATTAATCCATTTTGCATTACTTTGTCTGTGGAAACCGTGCCTCAGTTTTCGAACATTTCAGAACTCGAATGGTCTTCTGGAATGAATTACGTTCGAAAACCGAGGTACCACTGTATATGCTACTGGGTAGAGATCAATAAATGACAGCTATTAAGGAACAAAACCATATTTTAACTCTAATGTAAATATATGTTCATAGTTTTATTGATTCATCCTTAAATTCCTTTTCAATATCAACACTCAAAATTTTGTTTTAAATTCTATGCAAAAGGAACTAAAGATTTCTGTTCTGATTGTACAACTTACTTTCATTCTGCAGGATGTTAATAGCATCATCCATAATACAATCTGGTGAAAATCCTGCAGTCTTTGACAATAAACCCAATAATGATGCAATTTTCAGTCTCACAGATGGATCATTCTCCTGAAACAAAAGAAGTGGTTGTTACCTTGATGTTCTAAGTCTCAGCTAACCAACAAATAGGAACATGGGAAACTAAAACATCTCAAAAGAGATTCAATGAACCAAGTATTCCAAGGCTTTTTTTCTGAAAAATTAACTTGATATACTTCAGGGGAGAGAGCTTTCTCAATAAGTATGTTACCCCCAAATACTGGAAAGTGAGTGGGAACTTTTTTATGCCTTGCTGATGCCATTCACTTCTAACCAGAAATGTGTTTCTGAGGTTAAAAGAACGTTTCCTCCACTGTGTAGTCACATTAAACACGAGTTGCACTACCAACACTGACAGCGCTGGTCACCCAATGTTGCTGCACTTGGAGTCTCTGGAAGTTGGGTGCTGCAGCTATCACCAGTAAAACATCTTTCACTTTCCTCGTTTTGTGGATCACCAGATCCTGATTAGAAGTTTGGGCAGGGGAGTCTAATGAGCTGGGTCTATGTCTTGCACCTGGCTCCAGGTGCAAGGTAGACAGACTAAGAAATGAGCAGTCTGGCCGTTTTACCTTCTATACTGGGAGGTGGTCTCTAATTTGCACGCAAATTCCTATGGTGAGAAATTTCCCCAAAGACGAAAAGGACCATGTCCTTTTGTTCATCACCATTTCTCCAGTATGTAACACAACACCCTAAGTTTCTAAGGAGGTCACTGAGCACAGCAAGGAGGCCTCAAGTCGGGGAAGGAGCAAGAGATACGGAGTCAGAAGACCTAGAATCCTGACACACCACTTACCATGCATATATAAACTTGGAAAAGTCATTTTCTTGGAAATATAACCTTAAGCTATGGGGTATAATAGAAAGGGAAAGGGCTTTGAAATTGGCCAAGATCAAATCAGCAATTTAGAAGATAAGGTAGCAGACAACACCCAATCAGAACAGCAAAAAGAAAAAAGAATCTAAAAAAATGAGGAGTTTAAGGGACCTCTGGGACAACATCAAGCGTAACAACATTCGCATCTCTCTCTTCTCCTCACCAGAAGGAAGAGAGAGAGCGCAAGGAATTGAAAACCTATTTGAAGAAATAATGACTGAAAACTTCCCTAACCTGGCAAAGGAAATAGACCTACAAGCCTAGGAAGCAGAAAGAGTCCCAAACAAGATGAACCCAAAGAGGCCCACACCAAACACATCATAATTAAAATGCCAAAGGTTAAAGACCAAGAAAGAATCTTAAAACCAGCAAGAGAAACGCAGTTAGTTACCTACAAGGGAGCTCCCATAAGACTTGCTGCTGATTTCTCAACTTTGCAGGCCAGAAAGGATTGGCAGAAAATATTCAAAGTGATGAAAAACAAGGATCTACAACCAAGATTACTCTACCCAGAAAAGCTATCATTTAAAATCAAAGGACAGGTAAACAGCTTCCCAGACAAGAAAAAGCTCAAGGAATTCATCACCACCAATCTAGTATTACAAGAAATGTTCGAGGGACTTCTTTAAGAAGAAGAAAACAAAGAAAATCATAAATATGAATAATAAAATGGCAATAACTACCTAGGTATGTATGTAGTATGTATACATATATACATATATGTTTATGTGTGTATATAAATTTGTGTGTGTGTATTTGAAGGTATTAGAAAATTAAAAGACAAATGAAGAGTATCGTGAGGAAGGTCACAAACCCAAGAAGTTTCACCTAGAGTTTGGGACTGCTTTTTCTTGAGGGTCATGCCAACTAGGGGAGGTAAAAATATGGATGGATGATAGGCAAAGTAAACAGTGCTTCTGACAGCAAGCGAGGCCGGGGGCAAGGACTAGAGTGTAAGGCTGAGGGTAGGAGGGGGAGCAGAGGCAGCCTAATGAACCCTATCCATCACTTTGGATTGGGACCACAAAAGGCTACAACAATATGAGTAAGAGTGAAATAAAAATACACAGACTTTGGTAAGGACTAAAGCTCAGCTTCGAATCATCTCAGTCCTGAAACAAGAAGGTTTTCCTGGATCACTAGGTAGAAACAAATCCTCTCTGGAAAAAATTAAGTCATCCTAATCCTTAATTTATTTTTACAAACAATTTTGGAAATACACTGTCTAATACCATAAGAAATAAGGCACAGCAGACATCAGATAACATGAATAGAAATGGTAATATATACCTATGGGGACTCTATAGATTGGAGTTATCAGACAAAAACTTTAAAATAATTCTGCTCATTATGTTCAAAGAGATAAAAGACAAAATTGAGGATTTCATCAGAGAAGTAGAACTTAAAAAAAAAGAGGAAATGGGAGCGTCTGGGTGGCTCAGTTGGTGGAGCGCGAGCTCTGAACAACAGGGTTGCAGGTTCAATTCCCTCATGGGCCAGTGAGCTGCGCCCTCCACACTAGATTGAAGACAATGAGCTGCCGCTGAGTTTCCAGAAGGGCGAACAGATGGCTCAGTTGGTTAGAGCGCAAGCTCTCAACAACAAGGTTGCCGGTTCAATTCCCGCATGGGATGGTGGGCTGCGCCCCCTGCAACTAAGATTGAAAACAGCGACTGGACTTGGAGCTGAGCTGCATCCTCCACAACTAGACTGAAGGACGACTCAGAGCTGATGGGCCCTGGAAAAACACACTGTTCCCCAATATTCCCCTATTTTTTAAAAAAGTTAATTACAGAAATGATAAAAAGCAAGAAATGAAATTAAGAACCAAAGGATAGTTTTAACAGCAGATTAGACAAGGTGAAGCGAGAATTAGTGAACTAAAAGATAGGTCCAGAATGAAGCACAAGGAGGCCAAAGAAGAAAAATTCAGAAGAGAAGGTAGCAGAATAAAATGAGATGGTTTATCATACATGTGACTGGACTCCTCAAAGAAGAGTGAGATAAGACAACGGAAAATTTGAATAATAGCCAAGAACCTCTCTGATGAAAAGTACCAAGTCGTAGATAATAAAACAAACACTATGGACCCCAAAGTGGATGAATGAAAAGAAATCCACATGTAGACACATGACAGAAAAAGTGCTGAAAACCATACCAAGCAAAACTACTAAATGAAACCAAAGAAAAAGAAACATTACTCCTCAAAAGGATCAGTAAACTGACATCTGACTTCTCAACAAAAACAATGGAAGACAAAAGACATTACAACATATTTAAATACTAAAAGAAAATAACAGCCAATTTAAAATTCTATATGCAGCAAAAACACCCTTCAAGAGTGGAAGTAAAATAAAACTTCTATACAAACAAACAAAGAATTTGTCATCAGTAAACTCACAATGAAAGAAAATATCAGAGGTATTCTTCAGACAAAAAGAAAATTATCCCATATGAACAGTCACAGTTGCAAGAAGGAAAGAAAACCAATGATAAACATATAAATGTGTAGGTAAATCTAAATGAATATTGTCTGTATAAAATAAGAATAACAATATCTTCTAGAGCAAAAAATGATAAATTATACAATTACATTCACATGTAAGTCAGGAAGGTGGATAAATGGAGTTAAAGTCCTCATACTGTCCTAAATGGTAGAAGTACCATTTAACGTTTGACTTTGATAAGGCAAGATCTCATTTTGTAATATCTAGGCTAACCAGTAAAAGAAGTGTAAAAGAATGTATAACTCCCAAGCTAATAAGGAGGAATAGAGGAGAGAATTTAAAAAAAAGAATTAATTCAAAAGATGGCTAGAGGGGCAGCCGGATGGCTCATTGGTTAGAGCGCAAGCTCTGAACAACTGGGTTGCCAGTTCGATTCCCACATGGGCCAGTGAGCTGTGCCTTCCACAAATAGATTGAAGGACAATGACTTGGAGCTGATGGGCCCTGGAGAAACACACTGTTCCCCAACATTCCCTAATAAAATTCTTTTAAAAAATTAAAAAAAAAAAAAAAAAAAAAGATGGCAAGAAACGAGAGAAAAAACACACTGATCAGGTAAGACAAACAGAAAGCATTTAATAAGAGGGTAGATTTAAACCCACGTATATCAATAACTGTATTAAATCTAATGAGTAACTTCTCCAGTTAAAATAGACTGTCAGATTAGATTTTTTTTTTTAAACTAACTGCATGTATTTTACATGGGTCATATCTAAAACAAAAAGCTATAAAAAAGATGAAAATTAAAGGCAAAACTAGATATACCCTGTAAACCTTAATCAAAAGATAGCTAGTATCATATTAATATGAAAGAAGTCACTATTTGTTCATGATTATGAAATATCCAAAATGATCTACATATAACTTATTAAAATTATTAAATAACCATAGCAAGATTTTTTTATATAAGATTTAATAAATAATAATCAACTGCATTTCTGAATCAGCTATGTACTGTTGGAAAATAAAAATTTTTAAATGTATCATTTACAATAACAAAATATTAAATATGTAGGAATAATTAACAGAAAGATGTATAAAACCTCTCTGCAGAAAACAATAAAACAGTATTAAAATAATAGGAGCATATCAGGTTCATGAATTGGGAGACTCAAAACTGTAAAATGTCAATCCCCAAAACCATCTACAATATAGAGTTAATATAACTGTAATCAAAATCCTAACAAGATTTTGGGGGGTGGCAGAGTTTCACAATCTTATTTCAAAATTTATAAAGAAATGAAAAGATCAAGAATAAACAAGATGGGGTGGCCGGATGGCTCATTTGGTTAGAGGGTGAGCTCTGAACAACAGGTTGCCGGTTCGATTCCCACATGGCCCAGTGAGCTGCACCCGCTACAACTAAGATTGAAAACAGCGACTGGGCGCTAACTCTGGGTGGTGAACACAAAATGTGATCTATTGATGATGTACTACAGAATTGTACACCTGAAATCTATGTAACTTTACTAACAATTATCACCCCAATAAACTTTAAATAAATAAATAAATAAATAAATAAATAAATAAATAAATAAATAAATAAATAAAAAGATAAAGGGAAAAAAAGAAAACGGCGGCTGGACGGAGCTCAGCCGCACCCTCCACAACTAGATTGAAGGACAATGACTGATGGGTTCTGGAAAAACACATCGTTCCCCAATATTCCCCAATAAAAAATTTAAAAATAAAAAACTCTAAAAAAAAATTAAGAGACTGAAAAAGATGATACCTACAACAAATATAACCATTAAAGAATTTGAACCCAGAATATAAAGAATCCCACTAAGCAATAAAGAAACAAATAGTAAAAATAGGCAAGAGACATAAATCGGCATTAACCAAAAGGATACACAAACGGCCAATTAAACATAGTAAGGCTGTTCCACTTCATTAGTAATCGGAGGAATGCAAATTAAGGCCACAATGACACATCCATAGGAACTGTCAAAATGAAAAGGGAGGAACTGACAATTCCAACTGTTGGCAAGTATGTAAATTGGTACTACCACTTTAGAAAATAGTTGGCTCAGTAATTCCACTCCAAGGTATATACTACACAGATATGCAAGCCATACATACCAAAAGACTTGTACAAAAATGTTCATGGCCGTATTTCTTATAATAGCTAAATACTGGAGACAGCCTAAATGTCCATCAATAACAATGGATAAATAAATTATGGTATATTCATACAATGAAATCTTATACTGTGGTAAAAATGAATGAACTGTAGCTACAATCAATATGAATGAATCTCACAAACAGAATTTTGAGCAAAAGCCCACATAAAAAGACATACTGTATTCTCTAATTATATGAAGTTTAAAAAAAAAGATAAAAATAAATGGTTGTGTTTAGAGATGCAGGTTTAAATGGTTAAAAAAGTAAAAGGGAAGTTATTACCCTTTGTCTTTGGGAAAGGGGGGAAAATAATTAGACGGGGGTTTGAGGGGGGTCTATGGGATACTGATAATATTCCATTTCTTTTTTTATTGGGGAACAGTGTGTTTCTCCAGGGCCCATCAGCTCCAAGTCAAGTCGTTGTCCTTCAATCCAGCTGTGAAGGGCGCAGCTCAGCTCCAAGTCCACCATTTCTTGACATGAATGGTAGTTCCATATGGTGTTCATGTTGTGATAAATCCATAGGCTGTATGAGATTTTTCTATGTAGTCTCCTCTATGTGTTACATTTCGTAAGTTTAGTTTTAAAAATATGATAGACACTTGGATGACTGAGGTAACAGTGGAAACAGAAAGGTAGATGGACTCAAGAGAGATTTAGAAGGTAAAATCAACAAGACTTGGTATGGTAGGAAGGGAATGTAGGGAGAGGGAAAGGGACAAAGTATCTTTCTCAGGTTTGACTTAAGGGTCTATATTAATGGTGGTACCATTTCCTGAGAGAAGGTAGACTGGAGGATGAAGGGAGATACAGAATTCAGTTTTGAATAGAAATAAAAGCCAATTCTTTTGTGGACTTCAAATCATTAAAATAACATGATAGAATCAAGTAATTGTCTTTCAGAGGCAATGTACTAGTCAAATACCCTAATATTATAGGGAGAAAGGATAGGAAAAGCGCTACATAGCCTTTCAGTAGTCTGGAATGGAGTCACAGACCTTCAAACACAGGGGAGCTGTAGAGAAAGCAGAAGTACAAAGCCTAGCATATAAGAGAGAGGTAAGAAGGCAAGAATGAGATAAAAAGAATAAGAGAGTATCTGACCTAGTGACATTCTTTATCCATCTGAATACTTTACTCAAGTTCTACTTTCTGAAATAATCCCCTAGTACCCATTCTACTGACAACACATAAATCACCTCCTTCACATCTAAGCTTAAAACAAACTGCCTTCCAGGGAAGCCCTCTCTCATATTAATAACTGCTCTTCTCACCATTAAAACTGGTTCAGGCTTTCGTCACCTTGCTACAGATTTATCAGTCTTCTAGTCGGTCATCCTAACTCCTGTCTTGCCTTCATCCATCCTCCACCCTCCATACTGTCCCCAGAGGACATGCCTAAAACAAAAACCCACAGGTAGAACACAAGACCCTTCAGGATCAGCCCCTTTTCAATTTTTCTGGTCTTCTCTCTTAGAAAGCTCTCAACCTAAAATCTATGCCAGCCAAACCGCTCGCATTTCTCCTAAAGTGACAGGCTATTTCACATCTCCATGCCTTTGCTCACAACTGAATGCCTTTCCTACTGTTTTCCAACTGGCCAAAATCTGCATCACTATCACGATATAATGCCTTTCTAGACCTCTGCTCCCAAGTTGAATTAAATATCCTCTTCTTTAAGGTCACATCATGACCTGTCCCAGATTTCAGAGCACCTATAACATTGTATTATTCTTATCCATTTACTGTCTCTACCCAACTAGACTCAGATCATGGATCATCTATTCATTTCTGTGTCACCAACATGAAGCACAAGGCCTAGCACAAGTCGTATTCAGAACATTGTGAGCGAATAAAAAAACGAAACAAATGAGTAACTTTAGCCCCTACTATCTATATACTGCGTCTACTATTTGGTCTCCCAATTATACTTCTAGCCCCTAAGGGACAAGAAACACGTCTCGTAGTTCTGCATCTTCCACAGCAACGAGCACAGCAGTGTAAGTGAAGAACCCTTCGTGGGAAAAAAAGTTCACATACTGATGCCTGTCCACAGAAAGACTTGGAGAAGAAAAGCAAGAAGGCAAAGAAGTTTATCTACTAAACTGCCAGATACCACATTTCTGGAGAAAACAGAAGAATAAAAAACACCATGGTCATCAACCTAGAGCTGGACCCGTTTGGCACCCCTCCTCATCTCCTGTGGGGCCAGAATCTGCTAGACTAATGTAAGCAGCATGGACTGGTTAAAGAGCTTGGAATCTGACATCAGAACACCTAAGTTCAATTTTTTTTTTAGGCATGATAATGGTAGTGTAATTATGTTTTTAAAGAGTGTTTATTGTTTAGAGCTATAAACCGAAACTTATGAATAAAATGATCAAGATGCCAGGGATTTGTTTTCACAAGAATCTGGCAGAGAGGGTCAGAGTAGAGGAAGTGGAAATGGCCAATGAGGTTGGGAATGAAACAAGTTTAGCCATGAAATGATTAACTATTGAAGTTGGGTAATGAGTACATGGGAATGAGTTAATCTATTCTCTCTACCTGTATATGTATTTGAAATGTTCCATAACAAGAAATTGGGGAGAAAATTTAACCCAGATTCAAATCCAGACCCTCTACTTACTTAGCTGGATGACCCTGAATATTAAATTGCTCTAAGACTAGGTCCTTATATGGAATATAGAAATAACAATATAAAATCTTACATGAGCAAAGAGCTTTGTAAACTCCCACAAGCTATATAAATATTAACTGCTCATAGAAGTATTATTACAGATGATTACTGGTAATAGTTAAATTACATAGTAATAACAATAAGTAGATATTGCTAAAAAAAAAAAAGGGGGGGGAGGATAAATAAAAATAGATCACTAATAGACTGAAAACTTCTTGAGAGCAGAAACCCTGATTTCATTCATGTAAAACAAGAGGGAAACATTTATTAAACCCCTACAATGTTTTCCTACCTTTCTAGGCACTGAGACACAGATTAATAGATATGTAATTTCTGAATTTAGGGGTTCAAAGGCTGAAGAAGATAGATACATATGACAAACAATAGCAATACTGAAAGGTAATTAATGTGCTAATGGGGCACCATCCAGTGCCCAGAATGCTGCCTGATATAAATAAGCGTTTTTTAACTGAGTAAAAAAGTGTCACAAATATTTATTATACCACACACATGTTTTAAAAAACAAAGAAAAATCCCTGCTCAAGAGGAGTTTATATTCCAGTACAAGGAAATGGACAAGGAAGATAAATAAATAAATAAATAATACATAATATTGGAAGATAGTAAGTGCTATGAGGAAAACAAAATCAAGGAAGGGGGCTAGGAAGTGCTGGGGTGGGATAGGCAATTTCAATTTCAAATAAAAGGATAAAGGAAGGCCTTACTGAAAAAGTGATGTTTAAGTAAAGACTCGAATAAAGTGTGGGAAGTAGACATATGAACATCTGAGGGAAGTGTTCCAGGCAAAAGGAAACATAAGTGAAGGAATGTGCTTAGCCAAAAAAAAAATGGCAGACCAGATCAGAGGGGAGTGGCAGGAAGAGGGGTTCTAAGCTGAGGGAACAGCATGTGAAAAGACACTGATTTCTGAAAACACACAAGGTCTTTGGGAAACTGCAAGCATTTGGATTAAGCTAGAACATTATATATTTAAAGAAAAGAATCTTTTATGTCATAAAGATACAGTGGTACCTCGGTTTTCGAACGTAATCTGTTCTGGAAAACCGTTCGAGTTCTGAAACGTTCGAAAACAGCCAACAGCTAGGCCTCAGGATCTTGCACTCAGTGGAAGCTGCCTGACATGTTCGACTTCTGAGGCGTGTTTGAAAACCGAAGCATTTACTTCTGGGTTTACGGCATTCGTAAACCGAAATGTTCGTCAAGGGAGACATTCGAAAACCAAGGTACTACTATATTATGTCATAAAGATTTAAGTATAGTTTATGGACAGAAGAGAGACTGAAGGGAAAAAGCTTTTGCAAGGCAGGACTTCAAGACATTATGTTCATCCCAACAGATGCAATATGAAATACAAATCATCTATAAAGTATTCTCAAAATTCTAAAAAATATGCTGAACTTGAATCTAACAAATAGATTTAATTTCCAGTTCATAGTAAATACGGGGATAGAGGTGTAAGTTCACCCCCAAGAAAATAAACAAAATCAGAAAACAAGACATTTTACAAAACAACAGGTCAATGTCACCAAAAACAAAAAATTGTTCTAGATTTTAAAAAGAGCAAATGCCATGTATGGGCACTGTTTGCATTTTGATTTCAACAAATCAACTATAAAAAGATATTTGGGGAACAACGAGAGAAATTTGAATACAGACTAACTGTTAGATGACATTAAGGATTTAGTTTTATTTGCTGTAGTTAGGTGGTTTTTTTTTAAAAATCCTTTTTTTAGAGATATTTACTGAACTATTTAAAGAAAAATATTATACTTTAAAAAACAAATAGAGGAAGCCAATTTGGCAAAAGGTTAATAACTTTAATCACAGAGATGGGTATTTGGCAGTTCATTATAGTATTGTCTCTACTTTTTTAGAAGCTTAATAATTTTCATACTAAAATTTAAAATTTTAATTCATCTGTGATTCAAATATTTGAAAATCATTTATTCTTTTACTTCAGATCTCACTTATATAAAAAAACAAAAAAATAAACACATTTTGTGAATTTCATTTTCTGTTTAAACTATTGCCTATACTGAATCATGCATGATGTTTTTCTAACCCATTAAAAATACATGGAGAAATAAAACGTCACTTAGCTGAGAAAAAAGGGGGGGGTGACTATTGCAGTTAGATATTAGGGCCTTGAATTAGGGCAGTGACAGCAGGTTGACAGGACTATATTCCAGAGACAAGTTTGATTAAAGAAAGGTCATGGTTGAAGTTAACTCCTCCTTTTTGCTCCCACTGTACCTACTGTAGTCACAGTATCTTCAGCAACACAATCGTTCATAGCATCTTATTGTTTGTATCTGTCTCCATCTAGGCACTATAAGCTTCTGAAGACAGGATTTAGGTCTTTTTGTATCTCTGTATCCACAGTCCCTAGCACACAGGAGACATTCAGTAAAAGACTGCTGAATGAACATCTTTCTTATTTTGCAATATGAACCCATTCTGCAGACATGATACAACTTATACATACTCCTACCAGGTCCTCAAGACCTTCTTACCTTGTAATAATGTTCCAAGAGAATCCTGACTACTCCCTCCACACTTTCTGCCTCGACAGGCTTCCTGGCAAACTGAAGTAGGTACTGCAAAGCATCTGCTGGGGACGTAGCTTTACACAGATCTATATGGAGAGCCGCAGATTTACTTGGTTTTGTCAGTCGGAGTTTCTTAGCAGTAATTTCCTCCTGTTGTTGCTGCAAGGGGATAAAGAAGATAAGGCATGAAAACCTAACTGAAAACAGAGAGTCTGCCCACTTAACTTTATCTCATTTGATGGAAACAGTGTTCCTTTACACCAAATAATGTATTCAGGCAATAGACCTAGTCTTAGGAAAAAGCAGCGCTATGAACTGGAAAAAGAGCACTGGATTGGAGACAAGGCTACAAGTCCCAAGTTTGCTTTTCACTAGCTCCCATGACTTTGGACAAGTCATTTAATATCTCCAGGTCTCATTTTCTTTCTTTGTAAAGTAGGTCCATTAACATTTTGTTCTGCCTATGTCTTAGAATTGTGGTAGCTTTAGGGTTAAGAGGACACACAGACAAAGAATCGGCTCCATTCTTTGCTAGAAATACCAATTCTATAAATATATTCAGGCTGTGCTGTGGCACCCACCAGGCTCAGCTTCCCTCCAGAGAAAAACAGAACTGATGGGAACTGTCTGCAGCTTACACTGAGGAAAAAAATCTTTCCCTCACTCCAGATGACTATCTTCCCCCAAATCATTCTGCCTTTATTAAAAAGATGGTCAATGTAGGAAAAAAATACACTGCCATATGCCTAGCAAACTGTAGCCACTTAATAAATGTTTGATTTGGAATGAGGAGATTGGAATGATTGATTTGGAATGAGGAGTTGTCTCTAAGTTCCAACTCCGCTGCTCTGTTCTGAGTTAGTCATGATTCTCAGTATTATCACCTGTAAAATGGGGATGATGACACCTACCTTTCTCAACCAGGGATTCTCATCTGAACCACAGAACACATAAAATTATTTGAGTAACTATTTCTCTATCCCCGAAAGGTGGTACAGAACTAGAAACATTCTAGGTGCATTTGTTACATATAATGGGTCCCGAAAAGTTCATGTAAAAGGGAACCTGTAACTCTGGGGTTTAAGTCAGGCCCTAGTGGGTAGGTATAGAGGGGATCACAACATAAGATAAATGTTGTACTCAATAATTTTCCTTAACACTTGACATCATTTTCATATTCTAAGCAATGACCTCCTTACAAATTTACCCTTTTACCGAGAGGAGATTAGGATTATGCTAGACAGCAACATAACATGACATGATAAAAAGACCAGGAGCTCTGAAGTCAGAGGAATTTGGGTTCAATAACCATTTACCCATTTCCATCCTATTCCACACATTCAGTCTTCAGTGTTATCCAGGCTGCAATTAGATCAAAAGCTGGGAAAGATTTTTTTCCCTAGAGAGTATGTAAAAGGGAGGACAAACCAACATCTGCAATCAATCAACCATCAATGACATTTTAGTGAGCCAGACCCTATGGTCTATCCAGGGGACACAGGGATGAACCCTCAGGCATTATCTCTGCCCTCAAAGAGCCCAGGCTAGTGGGGAAATACGTATACTGCTAATCACAGTAGTAGTACTGAGGGATAAGCAGAAACAGATGAGTACAACAGAGTGCCATAGAAGTAGGGAAGAAACTAAACTCTTGCTCAGGTTTCAGTTGGGTCTTGAAGCAAAAATATAAGTCCACTGGGTGGAGAAGAAAAAGAAAGGGAAGAATGACATCCATTCTATGCAAAAGAGACAATAGGTACCAAAGTTTGGAGAGGTACAAACACATGGCAAGTTGGAGGAGGGATGAGTCGTCTTGAGAAGTGGGAACAACAAAATGTTTCAAAAAAAAAATTACACTGCACAACAATGTCAATGTACTTAACACCAGAACTGGTTAAAATGGTAAATTTTATTTATGTATATTTTACCACAATTTAAAAAAAAAGGGGGAGGACGTCAAGAGAAACAAAGCCAGAAAATCCCAGAAAGCAAGCCACAAAAGAGGGAGCTCTGTGAAGATAGATAGCTCTGTGTAAAAGCTATCCTGAATCTTGACTCATTCTAAAAATTCAGAAAACTAATTTCACATTAAAAAGGGCAATAAAAAAGTGTCCAAGTTAAATCTCAAAGTTATTTTAAGCAAAAACAAGAATAAGGTAAACTAACTTCCCTACAGACAATGGGAATGCGCTACAAAGATGTGTCCACAAAACAAAAAAGAAAGGAAGTGATACAGCTGGAGGGTATACTGTCAAATCAAGAAGGGCTGGGAGTTGGGCTCCCTGGGGAGTTTTTAGGAAACGGAGCTGCAAAAGTAGGATGACTTGATTTGTCAGTGCAATTATCTCTCTGTAGTATGAATCACATATATGCTGTTCTCTCTCCTACTAGACTGTGAGCTCCTAAAGGACCCTCACGTGTATTGGACACTGTAGCTCAACACCTTTCATCATACCTGATACCTAGTAACCACTCATTCACTCAATAAACTCTTGTTGAAGGAATGAATGAAACGTTTAAGGATCAGTTCCTTCTGGATGGTCTAAGTCCTGCTACTCTACAAGTAGAAGAATTAAGGGTGGTCTGTGGCTCTAAGGATGCTGCTGATCAACTAGCATCAATTGGGGGCTTGTCAGAAATGCAGACTGCCTCACCTCCACTGCCAGACTTACTGCCTACAAGCTACATGTTAATGAGATTCCCCAGGTGATTTCTATACACATAAGTCTAAGAAGCACGACACATGGAATGACTTAGGATCAACCTCTACTTTAGCGACATCGACAAGGAGACACATGGAGAATCACTGAGTGCTCTGCCAAGGGCTCGGCCCACCGGTCCTTAACTCCAATGGAAGAAGGTATTGCCCATCACCAATGGAAGAGTTCTACCCCTATGAAGCTTGTGACCCACGCCTGCTTTGACTGGGTCTTAAGAATTTCTACAGACTCCTCTTCCATCCCGAGAGTTTTGAGTACAACCAACTTGTCCCTGGGAACGTGTGTGTGCGCGTGTGTGTGGGTATCAGGAATTGGGAAGGGCTCTGCCACTAATTGGCTCTCTGTCCTCGACCCCTCCAGAAGCTAAGTCCACATCTGTAAAACGTGGATATTAATGTAACCCGAATAAGATAACGGCTATTTCCGTAAATGGTAAAGCGCTATTTGTTTCTTCTAATAATTAAAAAAAGTATCAAGACTGCACATATTAATCATAATAACAAGAACAGGGACAAATGAACACGCCCACTAACGTGTAGTCTCAGGGAGCCTATCAAAGTAATCGGCGCTCAACCCAAGTTTATTCCACCAAAGCGCCTGACGTGTATTTCATCTTCCGCTGCCCGGATCGGTCCCAGGACCTTTTCTTCCGGAGCTTACCTGAACCACCTTAGTGAATTCCTCGTACACCCGCTTCTTAAGGTGCGCCGCCATGGCTGCCAGCGGACCTTCTCAGCTTCCGTACTTGACGAGGAAGGCGGGGCAGTGAAGGGAAGGGGGCGGGCTGAAGGAACCCGGAAAACTAGCTCAGGCCGGAGGAACCGGCCACGGTCCCACAAGGCAGTGGGACTCCGAGAAAGAGTGGTCACTTCCGGCTGCTCGACTGCCCCGTCGCGGTACGGCTGGATTTGGCCGCCTACGCCTCGTGAGCCGGTGGAACGGAAACGAGAGCGTAGCGGAGGGGGCGGGGCCTCGGGAGGAGGAGGCGGGACTCAAAGAGTGGGCGAGCCAATGGGAGCTTTCGGAGGTTTGGTGGTGGTCTCAGGGTTCGAGAGACTGGCGCGAAGCAGAGCGGAGGGTGGGACGAAGTACAAGGTAAAGGGTGGAGGCGGGGTTGAGCTAGTGCTACAGGTAAAACCCGGAGCTGCGTAGCTATCTTGACTCGGGAGGTAACGGAAAGAGGCCGAGCTGACGTTCTCATCATCCTTTGCTGTGTATAGTGTTTGCTGCTCGTAGCTTGCCTGAACTTTCCTTTTGGCCAATCAGTGCTCAACCCCTACTCTGTCCTGGGGTGTTTTTTCCTGCTCCCTCACTCCAGTTGTTCAAGAGCTACCCATCCTTTATGGAATAAACCCCTCCTCTGATAGCTGAGGTAGAGTGGAAAGAATCCCCAGGCCAGGGGTCAAACAACGAAGCTTCATCCTACAACTGGCACTTAATAAACAAGTAGCCTCAACTACAAATGGGCAGATAACACCTAACCTGACAAATGTAGTGACAGTGGAATGAGATAATGCATAAACAGTTTGCAGACTGTAAAGTGTGGTTCATGTTGTAGTGTTAATAAATCCAAACTCAATTTTACATCCTACATTAAACTTTAGCTGTTCATTGTTTCATCTTTCAAAAGAGTTTATGTGGGATGCTGAGAAAAAGTGCAGACTGTAGTAGGTACAGAAGACCCAAAAATGCATTAAAAGATGGTCTTTACCCTCAAGTTGCTGTAATCTAACTGGGGAGAGACACCCAAGCTGATAATTGGTGGGCAACCAAAGTGTGCTGGATAAGAGGAATGTGGTTCAAACAGACCTGACTTCTTCAGGATGTCTCAGGGAAGTTTTACAAAGGGAAGGCTTTTTAATCTGGCTTCAAAATACAGGCATATCTCAGAGGTACTGCAGGTGTGGTTCCAAACCACTGCAATAAAGTGAATATTGCAATAAAGCAAGTTACATGAAGTTTTGGTTTCCCAGTACATATATAAAAGTTATGTTTATACTATACTGTAGTCTATTAAGTGTGCAGTAGCATTATGTCTTTAAAAACAATGTGCATACCTTAGTTAATAAATACATTATTGGTAAAAAATGCTAACCATCATCGGAGCCTTTAGGCGAGTCAATCCTTTTGCTGATGGAGGGTCTTCAATTTGTAAAAATGCAGTATTTGCGGAACACAATAAAGTGAAGCACTTTATTGTGAAAGGAGGTATGCCTGTCGTAAATTTTCTCAGACCACAGGGATTACGGTACATTATATTACATTATATATACGGTACATTATAGTACATTATATAAATGTACTGAGTGAAATGAAAAGCACTTAGTGAACAGTGCCTTCAATAAATGTTAGCAGCCATTATTATTATTAATATTATTATTACTATGTTCTATCAAATCTAAGCTGTCAGCAATTGTGAAACAAACCATTATTTTGTATAACACATTAAGAAAAAATTCTGAAATTAAAAATAATGGTTTCTTATTGCTTAGGCTTGTTATACAGAGGGTGCCAAAGAAATGTATACACATTTTAAGAAAGGAAAAAACTGTATTAAAATTGTAATACAGTGAATGATGCTAGCATTCATTTGATTAACACCATCTTTTAAGCGAACATCATACTACATACTGCTACCATAATTCATTTCAACTTCAAAAAGTAATATATAAATAACAGCTCTTAAAATGTGTACATTTTTTTGGCACCCCCTGAAAAAGATCTCTTTTAAACTTATTTAGATAGAAATTTCTATCCTGTGTCATACTGCTGTGTTTCTATGCTTCCTGTGCACATAAAAACTCTTAATGGAAGTTACAAGGTCATCTTTTTGATATACAATAGCTGTATCTCATACACAGAGTTCAACTGAAATAATGATAACATGGACGGCTATGACTCAATCTACACATGAAAACCTGGCCAACAACAATCTTAAAATATGTCCTGGTTTCAGAGATGTTAAATGTGCAGCTAAGCATTAATGACACAAAGTTTATCATTGTTATTATTAGTAATAGGTATGAGGCTGTAGGAGGAAGTTTGATGCACTCGGAAAAACCAAAGGAAATAAATTCAGTTCATATTGAGAGTAAAGTTCATACAGGGAGCATACAGCTGAGGCCAGACTGGTATAGAAACTAAAGTGCATACTTTAGTTTCTATACCAGTCTGGCCTCTGCTTCTCAATTTTACTTCTATCAGGGAGGAGTGAGAGAAATAAAATTGATAAGCGGAGGCCAGACTGGTATAGAAATTAAAGTAGTCCACATTCTTTAATTTTTTTTGTCACATTTGTGGTATTTTTGTTAAGATTTCTTTTCTTATAATTAAATCACATTCTTTAATTTTGAAATGAAAAACTGTCTTTATTGAATCGATGACATTTCCTTGGACCTTCATTATTGCATATGAGAATACAATGAGGTGCCCCAGTGAATACCTTGGGCTTCAAATAGTCTTCCCTGTCTCTATTGTATAACAACAACTCAATTTCCCCTTGGAAATTAGGGTTAGTCATTCAGACTGGAAGTGTATCCCCTTCTCTGCCTGTTGGCTCAGCAAGAAGAGGCCCAAATGAGCAGGGGCAGTCTCATTGCATGTTCCAATATAATAGAACAATAACTGTGTTCTTTAATGGAACTGTTCCTCCCTTGGGGACTAAGTACTCCTAACTCACTGAACCCAAGGATTCATAAATGAGTTATTAGGTGTAAAAGTGTCAAGAAGCCCTCCTACCTCCACCCCCTAGTTTCCAGGCCCATGTATTCTAACTGGGAGAAACTACTGTGTATTAGCAGTTGGTATAAGGCATATCACAAACCTGTAAGGCAGCACCCCAAACTCACAATGTGTTGTCTCTCGGCTAGCACCATGACTGAGTCTGCAAAAGGTCATGACACTGTTTTCATTACAGTAACTACATCTGAGTGATGGGGTACCTGGAAAGACCAACAAGTTTCTTTGCTAAAATTCTTCCACCATAAAATAAGCTCCTTAGTCAGAAGCAATGTATGATATACTCTGAAAATGAATAAGGTATCCATGAATGGTAGGGCTGGCAGAAACATTGCAGTTAGGTATATTAGGGTTCTCCTGGAAAACAGAACCAGTTGGACATGTATAGAGATTTAGGCTACTCTAACAGAATACCATAGACTGAGTGGCTTATAAACAAAAGAAACTTATTTCTCACAGTCCTAGAGGCGAGAAAGTCCAAGATCAAGGTGTAGGTAGATTCGGTGTCTGGTGAGAGCTCATTTCCTGGTTCACAGATAGCTGTCTTGTCACATGTCCTCACATAAGAGAAGAGGCAAGGGAGCTCTCTGGAGTCTCTTTTATAAGGACACCAATCCCATTCATGAGGGCTCTTCTCTTATGACCTAATCACCTCCCAAAGGCCCCACCTCCTAATACCATCACATTGAGGGTTAGGGTTTCAACACAGGAATTGGTGGGGGTGGGGGCAGACACAAACATTCAGTCTATAGCAGTAGGAAAGTCAAATCTGAATCTGTATCTATTCCTGTGACGTTACATCACTACTCCCTCCCTGATGGAAAGGATCCAGTGTGTAGTAGAATGATTGCAAAAATGGCCCCAATTCTCCCCCTCTCTGTATGTATACCCCTTGAAATGTAGCTTTGAAGCTTCTTCTATTAAGAGATGTAATCTATATCCTCACCCTTTGAATTGGGCTGGCCTTGTACATGGCCAGTAGAAAGTAGCAAAAGTGACAGTGTGCTAGGTTTGAGCTGGGCCTCAAGGTTTATCCACATACCAATTCCCCCGGCTTTTTGCTTGATTTTGGAACCCCACCATTGCCATGAGAATAAGTCCCACCTAGTCTGCTGGAGTGTGAGTGACCACATGGAACAAAGCCAAGTTGATCCAGTTAAGGCCATCTTAGACCAGCTCTACCCTAGCTGATCCACCATCTGACTACAGATTCATGAGTGATCCCAAGACCAGGAAAAACTGCCCAATCTGTGAGCTTATGAGAAATAATTAATTATTGTAGTCTTAAGGCATTGAGGTTGGGGGTCAGGGGCTTGTCATGTCGTCAGACAGTCCCTAAATTGCCAAGTCGACTTGCCACACTTCCATAGATTCAGCTGGTAAGGAGACAACAAGCCCACATTTATGTAGACAGTTTATTATTCACAGCATAGCAGGTGGCATGAACTTTGTGTTTGTATTGGTTCTCCGTGTCCCCCTAGATCCATGGGGGTGATGTAGGTGAATGCCATGCACACGATCGATCTCTAACACCAGTGAAGAATACTCAGCTTAGGGAACTCTCAATCTTAAAAGACGAATGTTAGCAAACCTGCACTCTGGTTAGGAAACAAGTCAGACTTACAACGCAGGGAGAGATGCTTTTTATTACCCTGAAATGTCTTCAGGATTGGAGTTATACTTTATTACCCTATAATGTAAGTAAATCTGCTCCCGACCCCTAAGCACCATTGCAAACAAAGCTGTCAGTTTCATTTGCTTAGAAACACCAACATTTCTTCCCACAGTTTGTTACAGAGCATATAACTAACTAATTTGCAGTGCAATCAACCTACCACCAAGAAGTGTCTAGCCATGCCCCCCTCCCCCCACCAAAAAATACCATTTAAGGGACTTAGTCTCTGCTGTTGGACATCCATCAGTTGCCTAATCATCTATGGTGAGAGGAAATCTATACTGTAGAACCTATGCATAGCCTCCATTTCTGCCATTGTGGCTTTTCATGACTCCACTGAGCAAGCATTAAGGAGCTAGGGAAAGAAGTTGAATGATATCCACAGGTTGGATCAGTGTGTCGTCTGTTTGTTTGTTTGTTTATTTATTTATTTATTTATTTATTTATTGAGCCTCTTCTAGAATGGATACCCTTTGAAGGGCATTCATAACAGACACAAATATTTTCACTATTCCAAGAGGTCCATCCACATACCAACTCCCCAGATCTTCTTTCACTCTTGTACTTTCCAAGTCTGACCAACCAGAAGGGACTTGGGTATGCAGTACCTAGGGATCAGATTTCCAGGACACTGAGCACAGCAGAAAGGGGAAGAGAATGGATGGGGAAGGGGTGGGAGAGTGTGAGGAAAATAAGTAGATAATTTTTTTAAAAATCTGAGAAAACAATGTAGACCTGAAAACCTGGCACAGTGCTATGAATGAAGGTATCTCTATGAGGGCAATATCAAAGGTTTTACTCTTTTTTGTGTTTTTCCTATGGATTATAATGACAGTTATACTTAGCATTCAATCTTGTTTTCCCCCTCTGACTATAATTTTCTTTAGTTAATCCCAACAGATCTGAAAAGTCACCCCTACAAATGAACATACAGTATTTTAAACATTATTGTGTCTTACTGTTCTGTTTCTTCTGTTAGAAAACAGGAAGGGAGGAGATGGTATTATTGGGTAGGCAAACAAGAGTGTCCACTTAATTTTTATACTTCTAATTTATATCTTTCTGGACACTTTTTCCCCATAACCACGTAAGCCCTGCCACTTTAAATCCTTTTTGATGTTAATATTTAATTAAATTGCATAGACTTAAATGAGCATTCTCCTCTCCAATAATTTTAAGCCATCTGTAAATATTACTTTAATTGCTATATAACATTGCATTATACCGTGTTTCCCCGAAAATAAGACCTAGCTGGACCATCAGCTCTAATGCATCTTTTGGAGAAAAAATTAATATAAGACCTGGTCTGATATTATATAAGACCCAGTATTATATTATATACATTATATATATTATTTATATTATATTATACCGGGTCTTATATTAAGACTGGGTCTTACATTGATTTTTGCTCCAAAAGACGCATTAGAGCTGATGATCTGGCTAGGTCTTATTTTCGGGGAAACACAGTATAGATGTATTAGGTTGGTGCAAAAGTAATTGTGGTTTAAAAAGTTAAAAATCATTGTAAAAACCACAATTACTTTTGCACCAACCTAATAGGATTCAGTAGTGATGACCCTTCTTTCATTTCCTTTTTTAAAAGATTTTATTGGGGAAGGGGAACAGGACTTTATTGGGGGAAACATATAAATATATATAAACATATATATAAGTCAATAACCTGACTTATTTCCAATTGATTTGCTATTGTAAGTTAAGTGAGATAAAAGTAGTATGTTATCTTATTTGTATTACGGACAGGGAGTTGGAGGGGGATATTTAACTTGCCTTTGTTTAATAAAATAGTTTGGTAAATTGCTTAGGAAGAGAATCAGGTCCCAAGGGATGCAGGCTAGAGCCAAAGCAATAAAAAATGGTAGCTAGACTGGAACTTGGACTTCTCCTGGCAAATGACAAGAACACAAGAAGGTTGGTAGAAACTTGGCATGCCTCTAAAGCAGGGGTGTCAAAACTGTGGCCCGCGGGTCAACTGCGGCCTATGATCCTTGTTAATTGGCCCGCAGCAAATTCCAAAAATATATTTAGTTTACTTAAATAAACCAGGTGAGGCAAGACATACTTCACATCCAGTGAGTGGCCCGGCTGTTTGTGTATTTTACCGCATATGGCCCTTGGTAACAAACGTTGAAAACAGTTTGGACACCCCTGTTCTAGATGCTCCCTATGCTGAATGAATCCAACAGAAGCAGAGAACCAGAGCCAACCATGAGAAGACAGCCCCTCCGGGAATGTGCGGAAATCTTGGGAAGAACACTGATCTTTCCAAAATTCATGAAATTGAAATTTTAAGCAATCCTATGTCAATCTTAAGAAGCAGGGTGTCTCCTCACAATCTAATCTCATACTGATCATACCAACCAAAAGGTATGAACTTCTTTTTCAGGCTTTTGATAAATAATGTTGAATTGCTTCATGATAAAATGTTCAAGGAGACATACAGGAGTTTTCCACTTTAAATTGTCAGCCATATTAAATACCAAGAAAGGAAAACATGGAACAAACTTTGAAAATAAGAAAAAAGATGCAACTTACAGAATTATAACACTTGTTGAAAATGACTTTGTTCTGAGCAATTTTATGTTTAAATGTGGAACTCCCTGACTCAGTGCTAATTCCTTAAACTTTGACAGTTAAACTTGACTTTCAGTCCTGGGGAAGGCGGGAATACTGGGAAGGGAGTCATCTAACCCAGATCAGGACTTGTAGAAGGATGAATGTCTATATGTATGTATCCTTCTTAGAGTTACATATGTCTTCGGTTGAGAAGCAGAACCTGACAGGGTCTTCTTGTGCAAGTGGTTTATTGTGGATGTGCTTTCAAGGGAAGGGGAGTGAGGCAAATGGGGTAGAGCAGAGGAAAAATGCTAAGCAAGAATGTGGTGTCAGATGAAGATTGACTTCAGCCTGATCCCACAAAGAGCTCTGGAACAGGAGCTGCTCCAGAGTTGGTTCTTCCTTGAGGTAAGGGGTCAGTCTTCTGTACTTCCACACAAGCCAGATGGAAATTCTTTCCTAGAGCAGGTCTCAAGATTACAGTGTATCATAATCACCTGGAGAGCGTGTTAAAACTGACTGCTGGGCCAACCCCCAGGGTTTCTGATTCAGTAGATGGGGGCGGGGGCGGGGGCGGGGGGGTGGTCAGAGAATCTGTATTTCTAACAAGTTTCCAGGTGTTGCTCATGCTGCTTGTCCAGGGACCATATTTTGCAAACCACTGCTCTAGAGCAGAGGACAGCTGTGAGGCTTTAGCAGCCAACACTCAGGGCATCTGGGAAAGGAGATCTGAGCGTCATCTACTGCAGGTACTACCTTGGCGTCTTCCTCCTAAGGCACATACCAGGGCTAATGGATTGGCCCACAAGCTGAGGCTGGGTAGACTACGTTTTTTAGATGAGACTTTCTAGATTCATGGTATCCTGTTAATTTCCTGTTGACATCCCGCATCTTCAACCAAAGCATTTTTAGAGCATTCCAATTCATCTCAGCCTTGCTACTGGGCTTCAAGGGAAGGGTCTGACAGGTATTAATACGTGAGGCTTTAAAGAGGGAGCAGTCACACCTCACTAGGCAAGTACAGCGGAGTCCGTTGCAATGAGTGGAAAGTCCTCAAGGGGGAGACAAATATTTGGGGGCAAGCTTCACAGACCACCTTGGAAGTTGTTTGATGTTTGTTTGTGAAATTAAAGGAAGATGGCTTTTGAAGGCAACTTTAATTTCATAAGCCCCACCAGAGTAAACCCTGCCCCTGAGGATCACCACCATTTGAAGAGGAACGTATAGAAGTATTCACAGGCCACTAGCCTAGGTAGGAATGTCTTCTTGGAGCAGTAGTCGTACTCTACCTGGTACCCTTGGGCCTCAATGTCCATCCGCACGGAGTCCAGGAGGTCCCTGATGACCGGGGCCGCCTTCCAAGGCCCGAATTTGACGACCAACCTCTTGTCCGCCTCCAGGACGCGCAGGGATTCGGCACAGTGCGCGGCATCCTCTTCCGTGCGCACCGCGCACACGAGGACGCTGGAGCAGCGCGCCGCCACGGCCTCTGCGCGTGCCAGGCGCACCATGAGCTCCAGGTTCTCGCTGTAACCGGGCACTCGCAGCAAGAACTGCTTCCGAGCCACCTGCTCACCAAAGATCTGCGGCGTGTCCTCCAGGAGCTTGACCAAAGGTTTGATTTCGTAGAACTGAGCCTCACGGTACACCTCCGGGAGGTGCTGCGTGGGCAGCTGGCCGCAGCGCAGGTAGTCCAGGATGGGTCCGAAATAAGTGCCGGGGCGATCAATGAAGAAGCGGCCTTTCGCATCCGTGAAGCTCTTGGCTGAGAGGGAGAACATTTCTGCCAGCTTTGAGCCCGGCAGTTTTCTCAGGGTGCCTAGGGTGGTCGTATAGAACTCGCCTCCCACGTTCAGCTCCACGACGGGAGATACCTGGAGGCACAAGAAGCAGTGAACCAATAGCTCTACCTCCAGGGAGCTCATGACTTACTTTCAAGTTTCATTCAAATTATTTCAAATTTCATTCAAATAACCCCGCACAGAATTTAGGAGCGCCACGAGTGGCTTCAGCTATGGAAAGGCTCTTGTACCGAAGGGGTACGACGTATATAGCTCAAGGGAATGGACATTTTAAGGAAGAAAAATATTTCAATTTGATATAAGAATACATATTCAAGCATTTTAACTTTCTCATTTAGGTCACAGCATATTAGTAGGCTGCTGTGGAAGCAAGTCCCAGTGACAATACTTCTAAAGCCTGTGGCCGTTCGCAAGGTTTTTCCCTCCTTTCACCTCAGTCTCCTCGTTTATAAAATGGGGATATGGAGCTGTTGTGAAGTCAGGTGTTCCCAACGTGGGTGCTCAGATCTAAGATATAGTAAAAAAGGAGGAGGGGCAAACCATTTTCACCCTTTCTCAAAGGCCAAAGAAATCACACATGCATTCATTCAGGAAGCGTTTTTGCAGTACTTCCTTGCGTTCACTTCCTCTGCTGAGAGATGAGGATAAAAATTCTTATTTCCTATAGATCAGAAGTTCTGATTAGCAGTTGGCATGACTTTGATGAACAAACGGAATTTGTTTGATGGATGTTTTGTCAAAATGCAGGCTTATGGAGATTAAATATCAGGAATATCCTTGGTGGTGAAAAGGCCAGTAACAGCAGGTACAGTGGAGGTAAAACTGCCTCCTAAACTATAAAGGGTGGTATACACGTTGAGTTAGGGTAAGCGGTTCAATAGAATTTTTAGAGGCCTCTTCTCTATGGGCAACCTTGGGCTGAGCACTATGGATGTGGGTGAGACCCCCATGGTGCCTGCCTGGAGACGCCCACAGCCCCATGTGGAGAGGAACGTGGAAACAGGCTGCATTTGAGGAATACTAAGTGCTGTCACACAGGCCTAGCAAAAATACCAGAAGACAGGATAGCAATGATTACACGTGAGGTGATATACCAGTTGTGTCCTGACAAACCAGCTTCCTGAACGACTTACATTATTTAAAATTCACTCACTCGTTCAATAATATGCATGTGCCTGCTTTGTGCCAGGTATCGGGGACACAATGAGGAACAAGCAGGACACAGCCCCTCTCTCACAGCCTAGTGACTATGCAAAGCCCTTTGCATGTAGTCTCTAACTCAATTCTCATAGCTATCCTATGAAGAATGCATTAAGTCTCCATGTTACAGATCAAGCAACTAAGGCTGAAGGAGGTGAAATAAATTGCCTAGGATCAATCAGCTATTAAGTGATGATGTCAGAATTTGAATTCAGGTCCCATTTTACCCTGAAGCTTGTGCTTTTAGTCATTGTATAAATTCGTATTCAGCCTTCAAATATATCCACTCTTCATTCCCTTAGTTACTCATTCATTCAACAAAATGTAGGGAGGACCTGTTCCATTCAAGCCTCCTAAGTAGATGCATACAACAGTCCTTACCCTCATGGAGCTCACAGGGGAGAAAAGGAAACAGATGGCTTAAATGTATGAGCGAGAAGGAAGACTCAAAGGTAGGAGGTGTCGGCTTTTTGTGGATGTGTGTTGGAGATTATCAGGGAAGGTTTCCTAGGGGATGTGATGGCTGCTGCCGCAGAAAAGATCTGTGTAGTGTTACAGGGAAGGCTGGATTTCTAAGAAATCAGTGACCTGAGAACTCTACCACAAGTCACTGCAGGGCCAGGGCCAGGGCTCCGAAATGTCCTTCCATTTCATTTAGGGGTGACCTCATTTTCAACTTGTCTGTGAACTCTACCTCTAAGATTAAAGTACTGGAATTAAGAGAACCAAAGACAGCCAAACTCCTGGGGAGAATCGAGTTGCCATGGCAACAGCTCCTACCAGGGGACAGTTCTGCAGGCGGGAGGGGAGAAGGGAAAGGAGAGGATGCACTCTGACAGCAGCCATACAATACAGCCACGAGAAAAATAAGCCCGGAATCTGTGACTCCCTCTTTCTCCCATAAACCTCAAGTCCCCTTGGGAAGGCGCTTCGGTTAACACTGAGGTCCCTCTGTACAGCTGATAGTTAAATGCAAATTTGCAGATGTTGACCCTTGAATGAATCCATGTGCTCTCATCACTCCTGTACTGCTGTAAGCTCAGAGGTGCTCTTAATGCCCCCACATTACAAGCAAGGGAAGGTCAGAAAAAAGGGTCACACAACTAGTAAGTGCTGAAGTCTGAGCTGAGACCAAACCCATGTCAGTCTGACTCCAGTACAGCATGAGTGCCCTGTCCCCACCACTCGGGCATCCAGTCCCACTGTTGCCAGTAATTAGCTGTGTGCCTGGGGCATCCCACTTCTCTGGGCCTAAGCTTAGTCATCTATAAAATAGGGATGCAAAATAGATGAAGAGAACGCTAAGTCTCTCCAGCTCTGAAAGCCTAATGAATCCAGTCACTTCAGTGCTGTTTCTGAAGCTTGTTGCCAGATGCTTCACAAAATAGCTTCCTGCCCTAACATTCTCGGCCCCATTTCCTTGTTTATCAAATAAGACCTCTGCTCTGTTTCCAAGCTTCTTCATTCTGTCTCTCTTTCCATCCTTTTTCCCCCAAAACTCCCAATCTCTTTGGAAATCCCAGACTTCCTACCTCATCCATAAGTACTACAGCATGTGTTTCTAGCAGATAGAAGAGTTCTTTTCCACCCCTCTTCCGGACCACCTGCTCTTTCTTCCCTGTGGCATCTCTTCCTCACCTTTTCTACCAGTCACGCTGCTGAAGCATTCCTTGGTGGGAAAGCCTGTCTCAGGCCCTGTATACATGGGCTGGGGACACATGGTCTTTAGGAGCCCCTGCTGGGTGCCAGGCCAGTGCTGGCCATGAGGACACAGGGATGAGTCAGACACGCTCAGCTCTCCCCCAGTTCTAGTCTAAAGGATCCCTACACATCTGCAAACCCCCTGCCAAACATTCATACGTTTCCTTAGGTCACCCTTAGTGGAGTCAATGGAGGGACATCTCCATTCATATGTCCCTCAAGATCTCCTCCTACCTCACAACCTGACCTTTTCCATTGTTTCCTATCTCAGTTTTCTGAGCCAGAATCCCAGGCTGGGCTATAATCTTACATTCTGCTTCCATGCTAAACACACACCCCCCCACACACACACACAAAATCAGTCACCAAGTCCTAAATGCCTGAGTCCTGTAGTTCCATGACACCTTGCCCCCCTCAAGTGCCCTCCCCCAATACAATTTATACTCTGAAGCCAGAGTAGTTTTTCTGAAGTGCAAATCTGATCTGTCACCCCCTGCATTAAACACTTCAGTGACCCTGTATTCCCTTCCAGAAAAACTCTAGACTCCTTAACAAGGTTTACAGGCCCTTAGCAACCCTGGCAATCAACTACCGGAACAGCTTGCTGCTCCCCCACCCCCACCCATCCACAGCAGGCCGGGCCACTTGCAGCCCAGGCTTGCTTCACTTAGCCCACTCGTCCTTCAACCTAATTCCTCCAGGGATCTTTCTAGATGGGTTGTCTCTTTGTGATCCCAGAGGGCCTTGTACTTCCACTGTCACAGTAGTTACCTATCTTATAATTCCCTTTACATCTGGATCCCCCATTAGGCTGTGCGGTGCCTAAGGAAGGACTATCCCTGATTCATTTATGTCACCAGTACCTACTGCAGGGCCCAGCAGTAGGTACTGGTGATGCTCAGTAAATGTTTATTGAATTGAATGGAGCTCACTTGGCAGCACCGATTTACAGAAGCACCTGGTATTCTGACAAAGGTCAATCTGCCCTACCTGGCGTCATGCACCAGGCTGGCTCCCTCTCTTGCTGGGTAATTCATTCGGACATTTATTGAGCACCCAGGCAGCCCTGCCACTGAACAGGTGACTTTGTCAATAGTCAAAACAATGACGTTATAATTGCCCTATGGGAAAGAACCACAGTCTCCCCACTGCTGGATCTGCTTTCCCTTTCTACAAGTTTTCCTGATGGCACCTAGCCCAAGACAGATCAGAATGTTCCGCTCCTAGCGCCCACCGGACCTTTTCCTGGTCCTCCCCCAAACTTCCCTCACCCAAGCCCTGGGAGGGGGCAAGCCAGCAGGCTGACTCAGGACCCAGCCAGAGGGCTGGGCAGGCTGGAGAGGGTGGAGGTTTGAGGGGTGAGGGAAGGATACACTGGCAGCCTTTGGTTGGGTCTGCGTCTACCCGGGCAGGAGGGATGGGAGCAGGGAAGGGAGAGAGACAGCGGAAGAGCGGTCAACTAGGACAAACCAGGGAACAGAGAGGACACACACAGAGCAGCTAAAACAAAGACCAAGAAAAGAAGGAGAGAAACCAAGGCAGCCAAGTAAGAAAGAGGGCAAAGACGAGAGGCTGGACAGAGCCTGAATGGGAACTGAGACCGTGGCGCGGAAGGAACAGCCGGGAGAAACAAAGAAGGCGGGAGTCAGAAGGCGCACCAGAAGCGGGAGCTGGGACGGAGGCGACTGACCCGAAGGGAGGGACGGACAGAGTGAAAGAAGGGAGAGGCGGCAGGACAGGCTCCCGCCGGATCCGGGCTGTGCACTCACCGTTGGCGAGCCCGCGGGGGCCGCCTGCCGCAGGGAGAGAGGCTTCGAGGGCAGGTTCATCATCCTGGCCTTGCAGGCAGCTGGCACCGCGCAGCCCGGCCGCCGCTCCGCACCCCGCCCGGCCCGCCACGGGCGAGATACTTGCGGGTGGCGGAAGTACACCTGCTCCCCGCCCTGGGGTGGGGGAAGCTGGTCCCAGGGTGTGGTTAGAACCTAGGAGTGTCGTGGGCTGCGCCTGGCGCCTGGCTTCGGGGGAGACCCTAGTCTAGCCTCTTCCCCTCTCTCACCCGGGTGTCCCCGACAGCCAAATGGGGGAGGCAGAAGGAACTGACATGGAAAGCAGGAGACTATTCCCCACAGTCCTAGGGAGTGAAGGATCACCAACATCTGTTTTACAGATGAGAAAAGTGGGGCTCCAGGAGTTGGGGGGAGGGGGCCAGTGAGAGCTATTTATCCACCTCAGATCAGCTGCTAAACGTGCAGTGTGACCAGTGATGAAAAGAACTAAGATACCTTGTGTGGTTATTTTGCTTGTTAAAACTGTGAAAATTACTAAAGGAAACCTCAACTAAAATTGGAGTTGGGAGGGCCTGTACTGGGAGTTCTCAGGCTTTACTACTCAGGATCGTTTACCTCCAAACAGGGAGAAAGGCTACCGTGGATCTCCAACAGGAAGATTTTTCTACTTTATTACCACAGTAGGTGAAAGGAAGATTTTCTCCTTGCATGGCAACAGCTCAGCCAGTGAAAAGCCACTATACTTACAACTCCCAGTTTCCGCCAATGGACTCTCTTTTTGGGACACCCCTCCCAACTCCCCCTTTGCTCTGCAATGGAAAGGTCCTCTCATTTGTTTTTTCAACTTGCCTATGGTTTTGCCATAACTTGCCTGTCCTACATTGTTGTTCTTTGCTGTTCCCAAATAAACCCATTTTTTTTTTTTTTGCTGATAAAATAACTGACTTTTTAAAAAAATCTATATCAACAACATATAACCCTAAAAGAGGGGAAGCATAACTCCCTACTCTTAAAGTATGGGCTGTGCGTAATGACTTTCTTCCAAAGAGGACAGTATGAAAAGGCAGCAAAAGAAGAATAACTTTACAATGGAGAAACTGACAAACACTACTTCAGCCAGATGTCAAAGTCAATATCAAGAGTCATAAATCATGACTGGTAGTATTTACTTTTTAAAAAAATAAATTTTATTGGGGAATATTGGGAAACAGTGTGTTTCTCCAGAGCCCATAAGCTCCAAGTCGTTTTCCTTCAATCTAGTATGATTCCACTTATATGAGATACCTAAAGTAATCAAATGAATAGAAGGTAGAATGGTGGTTATCAGGGGCTGGAGGGAGGGAAGAAAGGGAAATTTTTAAATGGGTGTAGAGTTTCAGTTTTGTAAGATGAAAAGTTCTGGAGATCTGTTACATAGCAGTGTGAATACATTTAACACTACTGAACTGTACACTTAAGAATGGTTAAGATGCAAATTTAATGTTATGTGTTTTTTACCACAAAAAAGGAGGAAAGAATTACTTTTGGTTATAAACTAATAAACTAATGGTGAAAAAACTTGGAAAAAATAATAACAATAATAACCGACCAGTATCTGGCGAAGAAAGATAAAGCTTTAGAGAGAGACAACTGGGAATGGGACCCGGGAACCTGCCATTTACCAGCTATGTGACCATCCATTATTTCCCCTCTCTGAACTCTAGTTGCATCTTTTGAAAAATACATGGGAGTACTGAGTTTGCTGGGTTGTTGTGAGAATTAAATTAAGTGAAATAATCTATTGTGTTTCCCAAACTTCCCTGATGCTTGTTAGACACCATTCTGGAACGCCACCTCCAGAGTACTGAAACCAAATTACCAAGGAAGGGCCTGGAAACCTGTATATTTAACAAGTATCTTGTCATCCTGGAAATTTGGGAAACACTAGAATGATGCATTTACAAGGCTTTCTTAGAGTGGGGCTCCGTGAATATCAGTGCCCATTCCTTCAGGATCTATGGCATCACCCATCCAGAATCACCCCATCCAGCCAAAGGTACCTTTCCAATCTCTTCTTCCCCCTCCTCTCCACATGGGTTGTCACTTCATTTATTCAATCAAGAGTTACTGATACCGACCTTGGCTAGGGTTGGGTGCTGGGGACACAGGTGCCTGAGACATGTCTCTGTCCTAAAAATATGGGCACAATTAACTTTAATGAAAAGTAAATGGGGCCGGCCCGGTGGTTCAGGTGGTTAGAGCTCCATGCTCCTAACTCCGAAGGCTGTCAGTTCGATTCCCACATGGGCCAGTGGGCTCTCAACCACAAGGTTGCCAGTTCAATTCCTCGAGTCCTGCAAGGGATGGTGGGCTGTGCCCCCTGCAACTAAGATTGAACATGGCACTTTAAGCTGAGCTGCCGGATGGCTCAGTTGGTTGGAGCGCGTCCTCCCAACCACAAGGTTGCTGGTTTCGACTCCCGCAAGGGATGGTGGGCTGTGCCCCCTGCAACTAGCAACGGCAACTGGACCTGGAGCTGAGCTGCGCCCTCCACAAAGACTGAAAGGACAACAACTTGAAGCTGAACAGCCACAACTAAGATTGAAAGGACAACAACTTGACTTGGAAAAAAGTCCTGGAAGTACACACTGTTCCCCAATAAAGTACTGCTCCCTTCCCCGATAAAAAAAAATAATAATTAAAAAAAAAGAAAAGTAAATGAGTGTATGAAAATATGTTAGGCTTTTGTTTCCAGCAATATGGAAGGCGAGATATCCTCTTGCTACAAAACATCTCAAAACATTGAATGTGTGTATCTCTATGTATGAGCTGACAAGGAAGTCAAGGAAATGCTCTGAGGTGCTCTGACATAATTGAGCACTGACTCTATCCACTTCCCTGGGGTTACCTCCACCTCTGAGTATCCTAGAGCTTTTATTTTAAGGGGAGAGAGTCGGAGACAAAGTCTGGACCATTCTGGACAGGATAGGATGTCAGATCAGAGACTATAAAAGGATAATTTTTTTTTAATGCATCAAACAAAGGTGAATGCTGTGGAAGCTTACCTGCCTCGTTCGTTGGTTCTGGGTGGAGAAAAGTCTCCCCTGAAAATGTTTGGCTATATCCTAGAGCTCAAATAGATCTGGAGGCCAAATATTCACTTTTTTCATCAAAAACAGCAACAACAATCAGAAATGTAATTTAAAATGGACCAGAGTTGGTAGTACCCTCAGATGACTGACAAAGAAAATGAAAACCCTTCCTGGAGGGAGGGCACAATCAAACCAAGCCTCAAAGAGTCCACACAGATAACAGTCCAACAAATGCAAGCTCATAGTCTAAAGTCACAAACCACAAAAGGAAACAGTACCATGAGCAAGAGTCAATGGATCTATAAGCACCTCAGAGATTACTGGATATAGAATAGAATAGTATATAAGTGTTTAATGTGCTTAAATACAAGGGTGTATTTAAAACATGAGTGAAGAAGATATGATCAAAAATGAGGAGGCAGATTTGAAAAAAAGCCAAATAGAACTTCTAGAAATGAAAAATTACTTAAACTTAGTAGGGTGAGGACATGCAATCAAAGGAGAAATATTGCACTATTTTTCATCCATTATTTTGGCAAATATTGAGAAGAATAACAATATGCTAGAGGTGATAAGGATGCAGGAAAACAGCTTCTCAAACTCAGCTGAGTGGAATGTGAACCTCTGTGATTTTTCTGAGAAAGTAATATGGAAGTATCTAGCAAAATAAAAAAATGCAAATTACCATTTGACCCAATATTTCCACTTTTGAGAATTTATCCAATAGAAATAAAAGCACTATTCTGAAAGTATATATGAGCAAATATGTTTATCACTATTTTGTTTGTGGTGGCAACAATTAGAAAAATAGAGGCATGGTTGACTAAACCATGATTTGTCCATGCCTTGGAATACTATGCAACTATTCAAAAGAATGAGGTAGATCCTATATCTATTCATGCATCCACGATTTATTAAGTGATTAAAAATAAATATCAGAGCAGTGTGTATACAGTGGGACTACATTTGTGTAAAAACACAAGCACAACAAACTTCATATATAAATTTGCATCTATTTATGTTAGCATATTATCAGAAAGGAACGTGTAGAATGATACATACTGCGTGTTACCATTGATTATTCAGTAGTGAGGTGGTAGAAATGGAGAGGGGAGACTACTGATTTTTTTCCTAATATGTCTTTATATTATGTCACTAGTTTCAGTGAACATGAACAAGTATAAAAGAGGAAACCAAAAAGCAACACCATAAGGCAACAGAAGGCATTCCAGGAGAGAGTCAGGTTTTTAATTTGGGGGACCTGAGAGGTCTTCATGGAAGAAGTGGCATGTAAGCTGGGCCTCCAAGGAGGGAGAGGTTTGTTGAGAGCCTGCAGGGGAGTCTTCCCAACACAGGGGTCAGCTGTGCCAAGTGAAGGAGGGAAACAGAAGCAAAATGATCATGTGCTGAGCACCTGCATTGAACACAGATACGTGTACCAATCCTTCCAAATAGTTAGACTTACTCTACAGATAAGGGAAACGAAGCTCAAAGAAGTTAAGGGAATGGCTAAAAGGCTACACAGCTGGTCACTGGCAGAGCCAAGCTTGGACTCCATGTGTTTCTCACATCAAAATTCTCTGTCTGTGACTATGAAGAATTGTTTTGTGTCTGGGTGCTATGGTTGACATGTTTGTGTCCCTCCAAAATTCCTATGTTGAAACCTAATGCCCAGTGTGATTGTATTAGGAGGTGGGGCCTTTGGGAGGTTATGAGGATGGAGCCCTCATGACTGGGATGAATGCTCTTATGAAAGAGACCCCGGAGAGCTCCCTAGCTCCTTCGTCTCATCATATGAGGACACAGCAAGAAGATGGCCGTCTATGTACCAGGAAGTGGGCTCTCACCAGATATCAAATCGATAACACCAGCACCATGATCTTAGACGTCCAACCTCAGAGTTGTGAATAAGAAATGTGTGCTGTTTAGCAGCCACCAGTTTATAGTATTTTTGTTATAGCAGCTCAAAGGGACTAAGAAAATGGACAAAGTATGTACCTTGTACATTGTGACTCTGCAAATGAGACTGAGTGATGGGGAGGCAGCTGTGATCTCCTCAAGGCAGGCTGCCCTGCCTGCTGTGCCTGGGTTGGGGAGCCTCCCACAGGCTCCATGTCGCCTTTGTTCCCACTTCTCCTTGCGTAGCTGACTCCCTGCAGTGGGCTGATCAGCTGCATGGGTCAGATTGGTTCCAGGGAGGCTGCGTTCTGAAGGGCCATCACTCCAGAAAGGAGGGACAGTGGACAGTACCAAGCAGCCTGGGCGTTTAGCCCCATTTCCTATTTCTCCCCACCCCCAGCTGCCCTGACATACAACCTGCACTCGCATGCTGTCCTGCCTTTGTTTATGCTGTTCCTTCAGCTCAGAACACCTTTCCCTACCATCTCATTGTCTCTGGAAAACTACATACGTAGCTTTCAAGGCCCGACTCAAATGGTCCTCCTCTTCTTTTTACATCCATCAGGACATTTGCCCCTCACCATTCAAAATAGGAATTGTCATCTCCACTTTATGTAGGAGGACCCGAGGTGCCCAGAGATGAAGTGGCTCTTTCAGAGTCCTTCAGCACCAGGAAATGAGACCAGGATTCTAGTTCTGGCTCTGCCATTTGAGTGTCACCTTGGGCAAGTCCCTGCCCTTGTCTGGGCCTCTGTTTTTCACCTATCATATGGTGGGGGTTGGGATGTTTTCTGAGATGGTCTCTGCAATCCTGTCTTGCTTGATGCTATGGCAACAAAAGAATTCAAACAGCTCCTTGGTGTTGCCTCTGACAGGATCTTGTTTCCCTTTGGCCCGACTCCAAGAGTGAGCACTGCTTCTCTCAGCCCTCCTCCTACTCACCCCACTCTTTGTTTTTCTTCCTGAGACAAAGCCGCCAGCCCCTCTCCTCTCCAGGCAGCTGGGCTTGGGGCCAGCCAGCCAAGTGGCAGCTGGGACTCAGATAAAAGGACCCTCAGAGGGCTGCCTGTGGCTGAGTGCCCAGCCAAGCCCAGCCCAGGCCTGGCAGCCCTGGGCCCAGCTGTCCCACAAGGCATCCTGCCACCACTCCCACACAAGGCTCCCTTTGTGAGTCCCACAGCAAGGGAGACCCCCTGCCAACCCACAAGGACCCTCTTCCCTTCCCTCTGCTCCACACCCACTTGAGAAATATCCAGGTCTTTAGAGAATGGTCCAGGGCTGGCATAGACTGGCCTGACATTTGGGCCTACACTTTGGAGAGCTTTGTTCCATTTAATCTTCAGCACGACACTGGTAGCAGGTAGTGCGATTCCCCTTTAGACACGGATATCTGAGGGCTTCCTGTGTGTTGATCGTGGTGCCAGGCAGTGGGAAACGAGTAGTGAACTAGGGGACAAGAGCTGGCCTCATGGGGCTCCCAATCAGCGGGGCCACAGACGAATTGAATAGCCACACAAATAAATATCTGGTTACACAGCATGATCGGTGCTCGGACAGGAAAGAGCAAGGACCTGTGAGAACATACAGATAGTGGTAGGCTTATCAGTGGGGAACAAGGGCAGGGAAGCCTTCTCGGGATTGAGGTATGAAGGATGAGGAGGAGGGTGGGGTAGAGAAGGGTACTGTGGGGACAGAGACAGGAGTGCAGTTTCCAGGCTCTTGAACTCACGTGGAAAGGTGCTGGCTCAGGTAGTAAAAGGCTATCGACTGTGATTGGATGGCCATCAGCTGTGGCTAGTTGGCCGTCAGCTGTAACCAGTGAGCCATTGGCCACTAATATAACTGCCATGGCTACACTAGCAGGAAAATGGGGGCTAGCAAGAAGATGGTGGCTGAGCTAGTAAGAGCGGATTGCAGTTAGCAAGTGAGGTTGGTTGGCGGAGGAGCGGACGGCAGGTTGCGGATCGTGTGGCTCCTGCTTCCTGTGTCTCCAACCCAGACGCCAGCAAGACTATAGTGGTATGACTCCCCTATCTATGGCTCCGTGGTTGCTCCTTTTTGGCTTCACCATGTCCTGCATTCTTATGTGGGGAGTGGGACTAGAGACCCCGCATGCCACCCAGCACGACAGGTACACAGGGCCCTGAGGTAGAAGGATGGGGCTGAGTTAGAGGAGAAACTGAAAGAAGAGGGTCTGTGACAAGAGAACAAGGAGGGATGTCTCCTTTTCATCATCTTTGGCTGAGGCAACCTCTGGATGAAAAGGCCACATTATAAACACCAAAGAACACAAGTGCCTCAGTGAATCAACTTCGTAATCAATCACTGGTGCCCCTTTCCCCCAGAGAAGTCCCCCACTCCACCTCAGGAATTCTTTATTTAGAAGCAAGTCCCTTGAACTCCGGGAGCCTCACATTGTTCACCCCAAACATGGGAATTGTAATTCCCCTATGGAGTTTCTGGGAGGAACCTAGAAAGCAGTGTACAGTCAGTGCCAAGTGGGGCAGGCACAGGTGCCCATCCCTGGAGACCTTATAGGGAGGAGGCATGGATGGGCTTTCATTTGAAGCACTGCCCCTGCACTGCCCCAGACCCAGCAAGCTCCTCTCTGGAGGGAAGAGGCAGCCAGAGCTTCTGGGTAGAGGTTAGAACTTGCTCACCTTGGCCTTGACCGCAGGGACACAAACCATGACTGGATGCCAAGTGTTCCCTCCACCCCCCGAGTTCATCAGCACATAGGTCTTTTAACCCCAAGGATGCCCAGAGTGGGGAATGGTAATAAAATGTAACCTTTGTTTCACAGGCATTATCTCATTTATTTTCACTGCAACTCTACAAAGGAGATTAAAATCACCAACATTTTCCAGGTGAAAAAAAAGGAAGATGATAAAGGCAATTTTTCTAAAACAGGATTCGTACCCAGGCAATCTGGCTCCAGAGCCTGATTGTAGTGACCATTCCTTGCACTGCTAGGCCAGGGCCCAAAGCCAGCACTGCTAGCCTCCCGACTCTGCCCTCTTTTCTCCACATCCTTTTCTAGTCCAAATCTACTACTAGCATACTGTCAGACCTGGGGCCTCAGTTTCCTCTTCTGCAAAATGGGGAGGGGACAGCTGGGCTTGACGATGGTTAAGATTCCTTCCAACATCATCAATCTTCGTTCCTTCTAGTGGAAGAGAATGAGCCCTTTAAAGCTATGAGGTGCAATTTCCACTCTTAGGAGCAGCCTCTAGAGCACAGGTGTGCAAAGATACCATGTGTACAAAGATGTTCATTGCAGCATTGTTCATAGAAGCAAAAGATTAGAAACAGCTTAAATGTTCATCAGCGGGGGACTGGTTGAATAAATTAGAGTACCTCTACATTCTAGATACTCTACATCACTACAAAAAAATGAGGCAGATCTCTATGTGCTAATATAGAAAACTCTCCGAGACTGTAATAATAATATAGGTACACCCTTACATTCGCATTGATAATTTCCAGAAGGGTATATAGGAGACTTAGCTACCATTACCTCTGGGAAGAGGACTGGGAGTCAGCCATGGGATGAAATTACTTTTCATTGTATATTCTTTTATACTGTCCTAATTTATTACCAATGTGACTTTTTTTTCTTCCTTTCTTCCTATCTCCCTTCTTTCCTTCCTTCCTTGTTCCTTCCTTTTTTTCATCTGAATGCTATCTGGGGATGTTTTTTATTGCTTTTTTAAAAGAGAAGTCATGTGCTTATTTGGGTAATCACTTCGTATGTTATATAAAGGTCTAATCACTATATTATATATCTGAAATTAATATAATATTGTATGTCAACTGTAACTGAACATTAAAAAGAAAAAAAAAGAAGTCACGTGGAGGACAGATTGAATGACCTGAGTTCAAGGCCTGACCTTGACATTAACTGCATGGTATTGCACAAAGCCCTTCTCACTGGGCCTGTTTGGCTACCTGTCTGATCGTGGGCACTGGGCTAGGTAATCAAGTCCCTTCAGTGCAGAGATGGCAACAGGTCGCTGAGTCATCTGTAGTCCCCCAATAAGCAAGCAGAGGAGCCGGCTCACCTGGCCTCAGCAGTGCCAATCCTGCCACCGGAGTTTATCGACCAGGAGTACCCAAACATAAACTGTAGTGGACATGTGTAACATTTCCACCCAGCTTCTACTTGCCTTTCTTTCTTGTAAAGAACCACAGTTTTCCTCTGGGACCACCCCCTCCTTTACTCTCTACTGCCACCATCTTGCCACTATATGTAGCTTGAGAGTAAAGTCGACTTATGAAGGAAAATAGAATCGAGAGATGATTAGAAAGTGGTTCCTGGCCATCATTTGAGCACTGATCAAACTGTGCCTCAGGCCCTACCCCTGGAGTTTCCAGGTAGGTGACCTGAGGTATTCCCTTTTGATTTAAGCCCTTTCACACTGGATAGATCTGTCACTTACATTCTAAAGAGGCCCAATGGGTATGGATCCTGTGCTATATCTCTGCCATTTGTCCCTCCAGATCTACTCCATCCTTCTCCCCCACTCTCCACCCCAGGAGGCTAATCCTTGGGGGTTAAATCCACAGGCTTCCTTGCCCTCTGGCTTCCATCTGAGTTTGGCCAATGGGAGGCCTAGTAGGAGATCAGAGGGCAAGGGGAAGCTGAGGTCAGAGTATTTATTCCCTGAGCTGCCCTCTGTCCAGTCCCTGCAAGTCATCTGTGCCCCTCAAGCACCCTTTCCACACAACTATTCTCTCAGGTTCTGACAGCTGCTCTGTTCCTCACCCCCCTCAGGCCCCCACTGTTCCTAGCCCTGACAGACTGCACTATTCTCTGCTGCTGTCCCCAAACCCTTGCATACATTTATAAAGTCGCTTTATTAACCTCTCCTCAAATACCCAGCTTGGGGAGCCAGCTGTGTCCTGCCTATATGTGCTCTTGAGTGTGTATGTGTGCTGTGCTCGCACACGTGTATGTGCACATGTGCATGCATTGTCTCTGTGCCAGTTACTCAACAATTATTCATGAGCTGGGACAGGAAGGAAACTGTTTCTCTGAGTACCCACCAGGTGCCAGACTCCATGCAGGGCACTTTATATACACGATTGGGTTTTATCCTCGCAAATGTATGAAGTTATTTTTAGCTGCATTTTACAGAAGATAAAACTAAGACCCAGATTGGTAAAGGAACTTACCTAAAGTCCCATGGCTGAGTAAGTAGTGGAACCAGGAATTTGAAACCCATATACACTGGCTCTAAAACCTGTGTCCTTTTAGGCCCTCACGGTACTGCTTTCCAAAATGCCTAGCTCATTTTCATCATTTAGGTCCCAGCTTACATATCACCTTCCCCAGGAGGCCTTCCTAATAGAGACCACTCCATTTGAAGGAAGTCACCACTGATATTCTTTTTCATAACACATCATTCTTTTCCTTCATCACATGTATTTGTTTATTTATTGGCTTAATGTCTGTCCCACTCCTTAGATTCTAAGCTCCATGAGGTCAGCCAGTCTCCAGTTCTGTTTTGTTCACCATTCTCTTCCTGGTGCCTAGCACAATTTATCTGGGGCCTTCTACATACTAGGCCCCAGATAAAAACAGTAGCACCCCCTTACCTGCTACAGAAAGTTTCACTTTCTGTGGTTTCAGTTACCCACGGTCAACCATGGTCTGAAAATATTAAATGGAAAATTCCAGAAATAAACAATTCGTAAGTTTTAAATTGTGTGCCATTCCAAATAGTGTGATGAAATCTCACACCATCCCGCTCCTTCCCACCTGGGACGGGAATCATCCCTTTGTCCAGCGTCTCCAGCATCTAAGTTATCAGATCGACTATCGACTGTCAAGATATCACAGTGCTTGTGTTCAAGCAACCCTTATTTTATTTAACAATGGCCTGCCAAGCCCAAAAGTAGTGATGCTGGCAATTCGGACATGCCAAAGAGAAGCCGTAAAGTTCTCCCTTTAAGTGAAAAAAATGAAAGTTCTCAAGTTAATGAGTAAAATCATATGCTGAGGTTGCTATCTGTGAAACTGAGAAGATGGAAAAAAAAATTCTTGCTAGTTTTGCCGTCACATCTCAAACAGCAAAAGTTATAGCCATAGTGTTTGATACATGCTTAGTTAAGATGGAAGACATTAAACAAAGGTATGTGCATATAGGAAAAAACATTATATATATATATATATATATATATATATATATATATATATATATATATATATATATAATTCAGTACTACTTGCCATTTCAGGCATCCACTGGGGTGCTTTCTGCTTTCTCCTTGGAATGTATCCCCCACAGACAGACAGGAACTACCGTATTTGCTAAATGAAAAAGTGGCAAAGGAAAGAAACAAACATTTATTTAAGTGTCCACCCAATGTCAGGCATTTTACATAGATTATCTCATTTCTTCTTCACAGCAGTCTTATGAGGTACACCTTGTTGTCCCATTGTGCTGGTGAGGAAACCAAGTTCAGAGAGGGAATGTGACTTTCCCAAAATCACACAGCCTAGAGTCAGAGTTCAAACACAGGTCTCCCTAATTTCACAGCTGTGCTTGTTCCATTATGGCCCCCAGATACCCTACACAGGAGCTCACAGTGGGGGAAGAGGAGGAAGGCCTGATCAGTGGAATTCAGGTGAATCATTTCTGGGCAAACAAAAACTTCAGGGAGCAAATAGTGTCTGCTGCCAGCCATTCCCCTGGGACTGGCCACTCCCAGGCCCTTGGGAGCACACACCCTCCCAGCCCAGCCAGGACTATCCTCTTCCCTGTTTGCCCTTAGGCTCTTGGCCCAGTCCTACCTGGTCTGTGAGCCTCTGCAAACACCCTGTTCCTTGCCTTGCTTTGTAGGGCTGCCTGTGGCTATAACCTGTTCACTGAGTTCCCAAGGGCTGGCCCCGAACACTGGGTGTGTGGGGTGTCCTTGAGCCCTGCATGCAGGCCAGTCCACCAGCTGGTGCCAATAAAGCTGGGCCCTCCTGCTAGGTCTCCAGGACCACACATCAACCCAGGCTAGAACCTGGGAGGATCCATTCCTTCCTCCTTCCTTTGCTCTCAGGCCCTGCTGTAGGGACAGAGCCAGGAGTGAAGTTTCCAGGCTCTCGCCCTCATGTGGAAAGGTGCTGGCTCAGGTAGTAAACGGCCATCAACTGTGATTGGATGGCCATCAGCTGTAACCAGTGAGCCATTGGCCACTAATATAACTGCTGTGGCTACGCTGGCAGAAACTGGGGGCTGGCAAGAAGACGATGGCTGAGCGAGCAGGAACAGATTGCAGCTAGCACGGCGGAGTGTGGATTGCGGATTCAGTGGCTCCTGCCTCCTGTGTCTCCAACCCAGCCGCCAGTTAGCCTATAGTGATATGACTCCCTACTTATGGCTCTGTGGGTGTTTCTTTTTGGCCTAGCCACATCCTGCGTTCTTATGTGGGGAGCGGGAGCTGAGACCCCACAGGCTGCCCCACACGACACCTGCCCATTTCCCTCTTTAAAAATCACTGCTACCCAAATGGGGGGCTTCTGGGATGCTGAGTAATGTTCTTTGTCTTGGGCTGCGTGATGGTTATACAGTTGTGTTTACTTCTTGTGAAAATTACTTGGGGCGCATTCCTCTGTATACATTATACTTCAGTAAAACATTTGCCAAAAAAAATCATTGCTACCCACTCCTGCCCTGGGGTTCCCTTTCCAGACCAGCTGTGGAGTGGGACACCGTCTTCTCAGATGTTCTCCCTCAATACTCCCAAAACACACCCAGAGACCCTTTTCATCTAAGAGTTTCTGACTGAATCCTGCTCAGCAAAGACAGGGTAGGACAAAGTAACCAACAGGGGCGGCCCCCTAAGTCCTGGGACCTCCAATGTCCTTAGCTACCTGCTCCTGGGGAACAGCTCCTCCCTCCATCTCTGAGATACCTCTGGTCCAGTCTCAGTGAGAGATTGAATACCCTCCCCCCTCCCCCCAGACCCTATTTTTGAGAACAGCTGGCAGCCTCTGGCCCAGGCACATGTGGGGGCTAGTTACTGTTCACCCACTGCCTCTGAGAAGAGCACCTCCCATGGCCTGTATGCAGGACCTCTGCCAGCTCCTCCTCCTCAGGTTCCTGTAGAGGAATGAACTGCAGCCCATCCAGCTCCTCATTCACTGGTTGCCCAGCCCCAGTTCAGATGCCCTAGCTGATTACTGCACGTAGACACCTTCTCCCACAGCTCTAGGACACCTGAGCCTAGTGGGTGATGATAGCAGAACTCCCTGCAGCTGAACACAGCCAGAGTGTCAGACCTGGCTCCTGGTGGCAAGTCCCAGAGGCCAAATGCCAGCTCCTTAAACAAAAAAGGAATTTCTTAGGAGACTCTCAATGTTGACAGAGGATGGGGACCAGGAACTCACGGGGCTCAGTGGCAGGAGCCTGACAAGGGTCACACTGCAGAACTAGCCAGCTTCTTCTGGTCACAGGCAGGCCCCTGGCTCCACCAGGGCGGGTAGAAGAAGATTCCAATCACTTGGGCTTCTATCCTGGGAACAGGGATTGGGACTTGGCCCCTGGCAAGACTTTAACAGGAAATTTCCCCAAAAGGGAGAGCGTGCAGCTAGTGGGGAAGGGGTAGGGTCTGGACTTGAGATTGTTAAAAAACAACTGTCTCTTAGCACCGGGTTGAACTGAACTGAACTTTGAGAAGACTTTGAGCCAGGGTAGAAGTTGTGCCACCTCCATTACATATCCACTAACAAAATTAAAACCATGCTATTTGAAATATTAATTTAAACATGAAATGTACTTTTTTCCCTCCAGTATTGTGAAGATTTTCTCCATATTGTTAAGGGTTCCTCTGTACCACTCTTTTTGGTACCACTCTTTTTAATGGCTATATAACATTGTGCTGTGCGGCTGTATCACGAATGTATTAAGCCACATGTCATGCAGGGTCTCTGGTCCCACTCCCCACATAAGAATGCAGGACATGGTGAAGCCAAAAAGGAACACCCACAGAGTCACAGATAGGAGAGTCATACCACTATATTCTTGCTGGCTGCATCTGCCTCTCTGCAATTCGCAATCCACAATCCATCCTTGCTAGTCCCCACTTGGTGCTAGCGTAGCCACGGCAGTTATATTAGTAGTCAATGGCTCACTGGTTACAGCTGATGGCCAACTAGCCACAGATGATGGCCATCCAATCACAGTTGATGGCCATTTACTACCCGAGTGAGCACCTTTCCATTTGAGGTGGAGAGCCTGGAAACTGCACTCCTGGCTCTGTCCCCACACCACATTTCATGTCTCCCTTTTCTTCTGTCTTTCTTTTTGCTCCTTTACTATAAATAGCACTGTGATAAGCATCCTTTATAGCTCAGGCATTGTGCAAGGAACACACACCTTTCTGGGGATCCTGTTCCTTGTTGCCAAGCAATGAGGAAGGCTGTGTCACCCCTGGGGACACAGGGTGTAGCTGCCCCTGAGGATGTTTCTGCTCCATGTTCGGAGTCTGACCACCCACCCAACCACCCCCTACAAGGCTGCCAGGACTGCAGGCAAGGACTGAAACCATGAGCTGGCTTATACCCAGGACCTGAGAACCAAACCAGACCACCTCCACCACGTGTCTTCCTGGGATCTGAAGCTCAAGCACTCTTCTGGACAGATCGAAAATACCAGCTAAAAAACTCACCCTACTTCCTGCTCCATGTTCTTTTCTTTCTCCTGTTTTCTCCTTTTTCTTGATTCCCCCTTCCCTTTTCTCTTTCTTTCCTTTCTGCTTTCTCCTTCCTCCTGTGCTTCTCCTTTCTGTGTCTCCCCTCTAACTCTGGTCTTCTTTTTCTCTGTGTGTCTCTTTGCTTTCTCTTCCTCTTCCTCTTTCTCCTTCACCTTTTAATTCCACCTCCTCAACCCCCACCAATCCAACCTTGTTTCTGTCTCATTTCTCCTTCTCCTGGTGGCTCTCTACTCCACCCACCCACCACTCTGCCTGTGTGAGTCACAATTTCCCCAGGGTAGATAAGGCAGCCTTTTCCTTGGTAGGCCTGGATTTGAACGAGTGCTGAGTTTGCCTCCCACAAAGGGCAAAGTTAACAGATGACAGAATTGGGAGCTGCCTGGTAAACCAGCGTGACTCAGGGCTTCCAGGTTGGCAGTCACACAGTTTATCCAGCTTCCCTTAGAGGCTCTGTCACCCCAGTGCCACCCTGCTGCACCAGATCACTCACCAGGACAGCCTTCGCATGGTGGCAGCAGAGTGTGGGGAAGAGCACCGGAGTTTATGATGTTCTAGGGAGCAAATCACACTCTGTGGGCAGGCTCAGGGCTGGATGCTGGGGACCCAGACCCTGCAGCCACGGTCCCCATGGTGCAGTCTCACATCACAGTGATCAGGTAGGATGTTTTCAAAATCCAGACTCCTGGGTCCCACGCATCTTTATTAAACAAAATATCTGGTGATGGAGGAACCTTTATGTTAAAGGTAATTGTGATGCACAGGCAGCTGCAGCATTATTTGGATTATGAAAAAATTGGGGACACCCTGAATGTCCATTAGCAGAGAATGGTTACATAAATGATGATATCTCCTACTGTAGAATAATATTCAGGCATAAAAAGGATGAGGCATTCATAGAGACAAAAGGTAGATTAGAGGTTAACAGGGGTTGTGTGTGTGTGTGTGTGTGTGTGTGTGTGTGTGTGTGTGTGTGTGTATAGAGGGATAGTTATGGCTTAATGGGTACAGAGTTTCTGTTGGGGATAACAATAAAGTTTTGGAAACAGACAGTGGTGATGGTGGCCCAATACTGTGAATGTAATTAATACCACTAAGTTGTATACTTAAAAATGGTTAAAATGGCAAATTTTATGTTGTATAAAATATATATGCATACGCAATTTTAAAAAAAGAATGAGGAAGAGCCATATGCACTAACATAAAATGATGCCCAAGCTAGTCTGTTAAGTTAATAGGAAAATTGAAGACCAAGATGTAGAATAAGAATTTAAAAATCGTGTGTGCCAGGAAAATACACTACCCTCTTAAAAGTGGTTGTCACTAGAGGTACGATTGGCAGGGCAGGAGAAGGAAGATTCTTTGTCCTTCCTGTGATAGCAAAAAGAAGTGTAGGATCGATGGGTGATTTTGATTTTCTATTTGGTGTTTTTCACATTAAAAATTAAAACACTGAACAAAACAAATACTTTGCCCTCAAACTGCTAAGAATCGAGAGAGGAGATATGAACAGATGGAGGTAATTACGACAGAAATTACAACAGACTACTGTTTTGTGTTAAGGCCTGTGGAAACACAGTGAAGAGGGTGTGTCTGGGAAGGCTTTCTGGAGGAGGTGACATTCTGACTCTGGTCTTCAAAGACCACAAGGAGTCTTTGGGGTCAAATGGGGAAGCAGAGCTAGAAATATTCGGGTAGAAGGAAAGGCAAAGGTGTGAAAGAAAGCGTAAGGTTCGGGAAGTGTATGTTAAGCCCCAATTGCTGAAATGCAGCATACCTACTAGAGCTAGCAGTTGGAGAGAGTTTTACACAGGGGAGTGATGTCAGATTTCTGTTTTGGGTGGATCATCTGGCGAGGTCTCTTCCGGGTTGAGGTTAGAAGCGCTGCTCTCAGACAAAGGCTGGAAAGTGATAAGATGTAAACAAAGACTTTTTCAGCCACCTCAGAATTTCAGCTGAGGCCCCACGGGCAGAAACAATGCCAGAGCTTCTGACCCTATAGTGAGAGGCTAGACCACCTTTGCAGGACCACCTGAGAGGGAGGGCAGAGCTAAAACCTACCTCCTCACCCACCTGCCTGCCACAGAGAAAGCCCAAATTCCCCAGGAACTTGGGAGGAGTTGCACAGTCTCTCTTTGGAGAGAGTTGTCAGTGCACCCACTCTGCGGGTCCTCCAACCCACCCCCCACCAGGAAGCAGAAGGAGCTGCTCCCCACCCCCGCACCCCCACTTCAAACCAGGGGAGCTTTAGAAGAACAATTGGGGAGTCTTGGAGGGGGGGCTCTGGAGTGTGGAATCTGGTGAGAGCTGGTGAGTGCAGGTGTGTGTGTGTGTGTGTGTGTGTGTGTGTGTGTGTGTGTGTGTGTCCTGTAGGGCACATGTAGGCACCACAGGAAGAAGCAGAATGTAGGCCTTCTTGAAAAGGATCCTGTGGAAGAGGGCTTCCATTTAAGTGTGCGGGGACCCCAGCAGAATGGGCCTGGAAGGGTGCAGCAGCATGCATAAGCAGCCGGAAGGAGAAGGCACCCAAACTGTTTTAGGGGTACTGCAGCTGAATGGTGTGGTGGGTCTCCAAGGAGCCCATCAAAGTGGCCCTGATAGGAAGTGTCAGCATTTGGAACCTGCCACGCTCAGAGGGCTCTGGTGTAGTTGGACTTCTCCTCCACCCAGGAGGAGCAGAGGAGCAAGGTGAGGGAGGAGAGAGGCTGCTCAAGTCCTCTCCCCAGGCAGCAGGTGTCCCCGCCTGAGATGGCCGGACCCAGACGGGGGAAGGAGGGGTGGAGTTATGCTATAACACTGGCAGGCCTATTCATGAGCTGAAATTACCTGACAATAAATAGGAGACTCTCAGAAAAGCTAGAGGACCTGCCGAAATTTTATCCAGGAACAGTATGAGTCCACAGAATCCATTCGAAAGGGCGGTGGCAGGAAAAAAAGAAATCGGCTGCGCGCTTTTACCCGCTGAGTCAGGTACCCGCTGTTTACCCTTTAATAAACAGCTACAAAACAGGCATGACGCCTATCTGGGGAGAGGGGTGTTGGAACGAGGAGAGGATTTTTCTCCCATTCTCTCCCCCACAGGCCAACCCTTCTGTATCAAAACCAGGCGGACAATTAACGCCTGGAAATTCGCGTGTTTCCACGCACTCCGCGCCTCTGCGAGCTGGCGGGGATTCAGGGTCCGCTCTGTCCTCCGCTGTGGAGCTGAGCAGCGCCGTTGCGGTGCGGGCGGAGCTCAGGTCCTGGCCTGCCCGGCAGCGCCTCCTGCTGGCCAGAGTCGCAGAGACCGGCGTGCGCTTTGACGCGGAGCTCTGGGGCTGGACCCGGCTCAGCCTCCCAGAGTCTGCAGTCCTTGGGGTGAGACACAGTACATGCATTCATGAAATGAACCAGCCGTGGAGAGGTGTAGGAGAGCAACTGGGATGAGAGCCCATCCAGTAGGGGAGTGGGCTGATCTTTTTAGAAAGGTCAGCCGCTGGAGGTGAGGCGGGGCAAAAGGGCGTGAGGTAAGAAGACGGCGGAGAGCAAAGATTTGGAAAAATTACTGTGGAGTTTGGGAGAGTGCGGGCATGTTGAGGAGTCATCAGTATTCTTATTTCGTGTCTCGGCTTTTGCTCAAGCTGGTACTTCTGCCTGGAAAACATTTCCCACTTTCCTTTTCTTTAAGTACGTGATGTATTCAAAAATATTAGAGAATTAATATAAATATCCCTGTACCCATCATCACTCAGCTTGAGAAATAAGACCTAACAAATAGAAAATACCCGTATACTCCTCTTTCTCCCTCGTCCTCCCTAGAGATGGCTCCTAAATTCATGTTTTCATTCCCATGTAAGTTTTTATTTGCTGTATATGTATGTGTTCATAAATAATATATATGAGGTGTGATCAAACAATATGGTGAATGTTTAAATAAAAAAATTATTACAGTAAAAGACACATTGCCACTAATCCCCTCAAAATACTCCCCCTCCCTTCAAACACACTTATTCCACCATTCTTGCCACTTTCTGGAAGTCCTTTATCATGTCTTTAGTTGCGCTGTCGTGGCTGCCTCGATTCAAAATGTTTACCTCTCACAGTCATTTTGACTTTGGGGAAGAGCCAGAAGTCGCAAGTGGCAAGAACGATGGGATAAGTGTGTTGGTAGGGAGGGGGAATATTTTAAGGGGGATTAATGGCAATGTGTTTTTTACTGTAGTAAATTTTTTTTATTTAAACTTTCACTATATTGTTTGATCACACCTCGTAGAGGCACAAAATAAAAAAAAATGTTATAAAAATATCCTTCATTACAGACATACTATATAGAATATATATGCTATATATGCATACTTCAATATATATTATATACGAAGGTCAGACAATTAAGTTCGCAAACTTGTTTCAATGATGTTGCTAATCTTTTCTGATATCAGAGGGATTATTCATTATGAATTTGTACCAACTGGACAGTTAACCAAGTTTACTATTTGGAAGTGCTGAAAAGCCTGTGTGAAAAAGTTAGACAACCTGAACTTTTCGCTAACAATTCATGGCTCTTGCATCACGACAATGCACCAGCTCACATGGCACTGTCTGTGAGGGAACTTTTAGCCAGTAAACAAATAACTGTATTGGAACACCCTCCCTACTCCCCTGATCTGTTCCTCAGTGACTTCTTTCTTTACCTGAAGATAAAGGAAATATTGAAAGGACGACATTTTGATGACATTCAGGGCATCAAGGGTAATATGACAGCTCTGATGGCCATTCCAGAAAACGAGTTCCAAAATTGTTTTGAAGGGTGAACTAGGCACTGGCGTAGGTGCATAGCTTCCCAAGGGGAGTACTTTGAAGGTGGCCATAGTGATATTCAGCAATAAAGTATGTAGCACTTTTTCTAGAATGAGTTTGCAAATTTAATTGTCAGACGTTGTATATACTATAGCATATATAGTATATAGTGAATGTACTGTGTGTATAGTGAATACGAGGGGGAGAGAGAGAAACATTTTTCTCCTTATCATCCTGCATTGCAGATTATTCTCACCTTTCTATGCCTTGCTGACTCCTCAAAGCTATTATTCCTTCAGGAAGCTTCTCCAAGCACCTCTCCTCGCTGCTCCCTGTGCTCGTGTAAGACTTACCCCGCTAGGTTGAAGTGGCCTGCTTAGTTGTCTGTCCTCCTCCCCAGTCAGGATCTGAGCTTCCTGGGGGACGGAACTATGCATCCAGGTGTCTCTCCTGCCCAGCCTAGAGCCTGGCCCAGAGCTGGGGCTCAGGTTTGTTGACCTGATGGCAGACAATAAGGCCAGAAAGGCTAGTTGAAGCCTTCAATACCAGGATAAAGCTTTGGATTTCATCCTGGCTGCTGGTTTTCCAGCTGTGCTTTGCGGAATCTCTTGGGTTCTCTGGGGGTAACCTGAGGACGAATGAAAGATGGTCAAGAGGAGGCAGCTATAGCCCCCCTCATCCTGCTTTCACTAAATCAATTTCTTCTCAATCTGTTTTATTCATTGGGCTTCTGTGCAAAATTTCATTTAAAGAAATCTCATGGCACGTCAAAACAAAATGAAAGGGATTAGGAGTGTGGTAGGCACAGTAATGGCTCCCAAAGCATCAACGTCCTAATCCCTGGCATCTGTGAATGTGTTAGGCTACATGGGAAAAGCGAACTAAGGATGCAGATGGCATTAAGATTGCTAATCAGCTGACCTTGAGATGGGGAGAGTATCCTGGATTACCCAGGTGGGCCTAATGTAATGACAAAAGTTTTGTAACCAGAATGGGAAAGCCAGCCTAGAGATGGTAGTATGAGAAGGTGTTGCTGGCTTTGAAGATGGAGGAAGGGGCCATAAACCAAGAATGCAGGCAGCCTCTAGAATCTGGAAAAGGCAGAGATCGGGTTCCCCTCTAGAGCCTCCAGAAAGGAACAGCACTGCTGACACCTTGATTTTCGACTTCTGACCTCAGGGACTGAGATAGTACATCGTGTTGCTTTAAGGCAGTACATTTGTGATTTCTGACAGAAGCTATAGGAAGCTAATCCAAGGAACTATTGAGGGTATTTGAGCTGTGGAGGGCGGGTCCTTCTTGTACCGCAGGAAGATTGATTGTGTATAGGGGAATCATGGAGAAGCCAGAACAAGAGTCACTGTGAACCCCAGGCTGAAAAGGGAAGGAGGCCCCCAAAGGTGGCTGGGGGTGGACTGAGGGCTGGGAGACCCCAGAAGGCCTGGAGGAAGGGTGTTTTGTGCTGAGTTTTGTGTATGAGCTCATGGCTCTTGATCACTTTCCTTAACCAAGTCCCTAACCACCAGCACCTGTCCAGAGTAGGGTGGGGGTCCTCGACTCTGATCTGGGTCCCAGCCTGGGGGCCAGCCCTGTGGGCATAGGAAGAGCTCCCTTCAGTACGGGGTAATTCCTGGAGCTCCTCCTTCAGGGACTGGTCATCTCAGAAGGCAGCAGCTGAACCAACGCCCCATCACCACTGAGCTCTCTGGAGTCCTGGGGCTGGTGCTGACAGCCTCCTCCCTGAGCGCCCTCTGTAGCCAGGTTTCCCCAAGGGGAGTTCAGTAAAAGTGTGTTGGATTAAAGAAATGGGGGCAGCCAGTTGGCTCAATTGGTTAGAGTGCAGTGCTCATAACACCAGGGTAACTTGTTTGATTCCCACATGGGCCAGTGAGCTGCGCCCTCCACAACTAGATTGAAAACAGCGACTTAACTTAGAGCTGAGCTGCGCTCTCCACAACTAGATTGAAAACAGTGACTTAGAGTTGAGCTGCGCCCTCCACAAATAGATTAAAAAACAACCACTTGATGTGGAGCTGATGGGTCCTGGAAAAACACACTGTTCCCCAATAAAAATTTAAAAAAATAAAAATAAAGTAAAATGAAACGTGTAAATTTATGAAAAAAAAAAAGAAAGAAAAAGAAAAGAAAGAAAGGAAAAAAGAGAGAAAGAAAGAGGGAGGAATGAAAAAATGCCTGGGAAATACACCAAAGGGACCCAGATCCCCCCAGTTTTCATTCATTCATCCTTTCAATCAAGAAACTAATGTAACTTTCCTGAGCTGCTGGGGTCCTGGGGTCAGAGGGAAGAGTTCCACCTGTTTCTCGCCCTTAGGGGACTCCCAGGTAGAGGAGAGAGAGACATGTTATCTGTGTGAGTGACTAGTCTTGTCACAGCATTTAAAGATATCATAGCCTTATAGTGAGTGGTATATATGGCAGGTGAAGTCCTTTCAGGGGAGTGAACAAAACATGACTAGAAATATATATTGAAGGCTCAGTTTCCTCATCAACGAAGTAGAGGTTGGGTTACAGGATCTGTATAGTATATCCAGCTCTGATAATCTAGACCTTTGTGACTGACTGATGAGGGAGCACTTGTTGACGTGTCAGCCCCTTTCTCTACCACTCAGCAAGCCCAGAGCCCTTAGGCTGCCCTGGGAGCTTGTTGCATCAGATGGCGGAAGGACTGAGTCTTCCCAGAACTGGGGGAGGGTTGTGACAGGGAGGAATTTGGGACTGGAGTTTGGACCAGAAGACTGGCCAGCTTCCTGGGTCTAGTTGGGTCAGCTATTCACACAAAGCCTTTATATCAGTAGGGTGTGTGGTGGATTCCCCGAAAAGCAGAGATACCCATATTCCCAAGTAACAGAAAAGGCCTGGGCCTCTTGGGGTGATCTGAGGACTCCAGAGAGAGGGCCCCAGCACGCCCTCAAATAGCTCTTTCTTAACTGGTCATTTGACTCTTGATGCCCAAAATTCTCCATTCAGAGGATTGGCTGGTTTTGTTTGTTTGTTTTGTTTTACCTTGAAAGAGCCTCTATTTAGTCCAACTCCTCAATTTTCCAGGTGGGAAGTTGAGGCCTAGAGAGTTGGAGTGACTTGCTAAGGTCATCCAGAGAGTTAGGTGTGTCTTTAAGGAGAATATTTGATTATCAGTAGCACTGGCTGTTCCCCTGCCTGGGAGACAGATCTTCCAGGAGCTGAGAACTTTCAGGTTACAACACAGATATTTATTCTTCCCTGGAGCAATAAGCGAGTGTTTGGAGTGAATGCCTGTCCCCTAGGGATCTGGTTGAAATGCAGTTTCTGATTCGCAGGTCTAGTGGGCAGTGTCTGAGAATCTGCATTTCTGATAAGATCCCTGGTGATTAGATGCTGCTAGTCTGCAGACCACACTTGCAGTAGCAAGGCTCATTATTTTATTGTATTTTCTTTGTAGTACAGGTCACAGTGTGATTTTGGTCATATTTCTCTGTGTGGATGTTTGGCTGTGGCTTTCTCCCCACTAGATATAAACTGCATGAGTAGAGGACCTAGTCTGCTTCATGCGCTGTTCTACCCCAGGCCCAGCCCAGTGCAGACATAAAGGAGTCTCAAATCCATGAGGTCTCCCCCGGGGTGACAGAGGGAGCCAGGTTCTGAATTGTGGGGACCATGTCCTGTTTTCTCCTGCCTCCTCGTGTCCCAGTAGCAGGTAGTGGCACACAGCAGGGGCTCAGTGACCGGTGGGAGAGGATGGTGCACTCTTGATCCCTTATGTTCCCCAACAGGTCAGGACTGGAGTGACCATGAGAAGAAAAACAGCCTGAGGTCCATAGATACAAAGTGGTGTGTGTGTGTGTGTGTGTGTGTGTGTGTGTGTGTGTGTGTGTGTATAAAAATCATTTTTAAAACTGGAAAACTTTGTTGCAACCTTTGTCTGAGTCCCTTCTGTAGCTGCCTGGGCTCAAGCCCAGCCAGGGTTACTTGGTGTCTGGCAGCTCCCGGGCACACAACTTGGTCATCTTACCCCTTGCACCATATTCATGTGGTGTTTCTGGCTTGGCACTTGTCCATCTGTGGCCAGTTCAGTTTGTCCAACTTGGATCATTCAGATACTCTGCGCATGAGGCCACGTGCTGCTCTGTGGAGGCCATTCCAGTAAAGTGCCTCACTCAGCCTCAGTTTCCCCACCTGAGGGCAGGAGAGAAGATGGGGGAAACTGAATGATGCTTGAGGTCTAGTCCAGCTTTTGCTAATTTCCTCCTTTCCATTGCCAGGACTCCCCACCTGCAATGCCCAGCTGGACCAGATAACCTCCCACCCCGGGATGGAGCATCTGGAGAGCAGGGACACCTGGCCCATTGCACTCCCCGACCCCGAGAAGACCCCATATCCCTTCTTTCCTGCCTTCCTCCTTTCTCCACTCCTAGAACTTGTCTGAGTCTAGCCTATTCCCTTAGATCCCTGCTCTCTGGCTTCTAATCAGAGATGGCTGGCAGCTGCTGATTCAGCAACATTTTGTCCAGGGCCTTATCTGCCAGGTAGACCTGAGGGCAGTCTCCGTCTGAGTGACCCTGGTAGGGTGACCCTCCTCTCCCTCCTTCCCAGGGCTCTTCTGCATTCATTCACACACACAGCTCATTTATTCCCCCAATTACCAGTTTGTTCACTCTCTCCCTTTTTCACCAAATACATCCATTTACTCACTTATTCCTGTGGCACTCACTCAATCCCTCTGACTAGGTCCAGGAACAAGTCTGGGAATAGACTAGCCTGAGATGGGATTAAGAAGCAAGCACAGAGGCAGAATGACACAGTGGGGTACAGGGGCCATGTGCTCAGGTGGAGTCCCCCAAAGTCTGAGCTGGAGAGGCCCTACCAAAGCTCAGCCCCCTTGTTAAATAGGTGAGGAAGGGGCGGCCCAAGGAGGCTGGGGAGGTCCAGGGCAGCCCCAGGCTACCAGGTAAAAGAGGAAGGAGACCCCTGCTTGCAGAACATGCCTGACCTGTCCATTATGCCAGGGGCAGCTCCGCGAGCCTGTGCACAGGCAGAACGCCACATTTTCCAGGTCTGGGTTAGTGACGCTGGTGCTGGGTTAAAAACACAAGAACTAAGGCAAGGTAATGCCCTTAGGGACCTGCGCATGGAGTCAGAAGGAGTTACACAACTAGGGCTGGACGGGATTTCCCTTCAGAGAGCTCCAAACCCTTTACCTTACAGCCACGGACACTGGAGCTCGGGGAGTCTGCTTACAAGTGACCCGGATGACAGCGCACCAAACCCAACCCGTAATGTTTAGCCTTGTGGTCTTTGGCTATATATACTGCTCAGCCATCCTGGATGTGCAAATACAAAGGACGCCCCATTTTCCTGAGGAGAAAACATTGTAAGAATGTTTTCCCCAGTAAAGGTCAAAAAACCAAACAAACAAAAAATGTTTTAGGGCTGGAAATGAATTAATCAAACGTTTACTTAAGTCATCTGTTAAAATCAAATTCTTTCACTTAATTTATTAATTTAGAAAACTTGCTCTTGCCATGCATTGTTTAGGAAACAATTTTAGGCAAATTCTTCACCCTGCTCACTGGTGAAGGTCATATTGGGCCAATGTGTCTTTTAACAATTTTGTTTGCAGTAAAGTACTGGGAAAGCATCCTAAGGCATGAAGATGGGCAGGAAGGAGTATGGCACACCCTCCTTCCCTGAAAAGTCACTCTGGAAAAGAGCCTCGCCTTAGAGTCAGGCCCATGAGGTGGTGCTGAGTACATGCAGGAGCCCGCAGCTCCTGGGGGACATGGGTGGCTGCAGCCGTTGGGCTCCCTCACCTCTCACTACTGCCTCCCACAAGCCAGGGACCCTGTTTTTCGAGGTGACTGGACACTATGACCCAAGAATGTATCCAGAAGTGAATCTAATGGCCATCATTCAGCCAGTATCTACGGAGCACTTGCAGTACTAGGCCCCAGGCCAGTTACAAAATGAACCAAAATGTGGGTAGGGAGTCCTAGAATGGAGGAATACATGAGGAATTGGGGGAGCATAGTGTAGGAAAGGAGAAGTGGCAGAGGCAGTACATATTTATTGAGGTCTTGCGATATACCCAATATTTCACAAACGTCCTCTCTAATCCTCATAATGATTTGTGGGTAGGAGTTACTACTCATCCCAACTCCTTCTTGCCATAGAACTAATAGTGTGTGTTCTTAGGCTACACACTTTACCTTTTTAGGGCTCTATTTCCTCCTCCTTACATGGGGAACACCTACCACCCACCATTGTTGGGAGGATCGAGTTCTGCTCTAAGCAAGCCTTCAGTCAGTGTTTGCTCTTATAATTATTAGACTATAGGAGGAAGCTGAGGTTCAGAGAGGAGCAGTGCGTAGCCCAGGGTCACACAGCCAGAGAAAGGAAGAGCTGGCCTATGCGCTCTGTTCCTCTCCACAGTCTGCAGTACAGAAGGGGTTAAAGTGGAAGCTTTGCCCTTCACAGCAGGTGCCTGGACTTGGCTGCCCTCTCTGTTCTGAAGAGGCAAGGACAACTGTCCAACACAGGATGACCCCAGGTCACCTGTGGCTATGTACACAGCCAGCCCACAAAGGGCAATTGGAGGGAGGGACAACTGCTGCTTTCCCCGGAGGCCTGGAAAGCTGGGCATCTTCCTTCTGTTAAGTCTGAGACCTTGGGCCAGTACCTCCCCCTTTCTGAGTCTCAGTTTTCTCATCTGAAAAGGGGGATATTAATGTTTTTCTGCCTCATGTGGGCATTGAGTGAGTTAGAGGCTGGGAAATCCTTTTCCACACTACCCTACAAGCGTCATTAACATCAGTGATTTGGGGGTGGGATGAATATTGTAGTTTAATGGGGAGGGTCTAAAAGGAGGTAGAATTCAGTTCAATATAAAGACGAACTTTCTCAGAGCTCGGCCATAGGTGTGGGAGGGAGTGGGTGAGTGGATGACTGTCGATCCTGGGGGTGTAGAGAGGGCTCCCATCCTGGGGTGGGGATGAGGGTCGCTTAGATGAAACAAGTAACCCTCCCTGTGCTCCTCTCCTCTCTACTCCTCTGCTGGGCAGAAGGTACCTAGCAGATCTTTCCATCCAACCAGTGCTGTGAGCAGGTGACCGAACCAGAACTTGGAAGGTCTTGCTCTCCACTTGACTCTGCCACTAACTTGCTGTGTAACTTTGAGCTTCCCTCTAAGGCTTATTTTCCTAGTTATCTCATAAATAAATATAACAAAGGCAGTATTCAATTGTGAAAATGTGGCTATGGAAGAGATTATTATCTTTCAAGACTTTGGCCAAAGGACTAGGTCAATGCTAATGAGAAGGCTTTGTAACTTGTGGAATTACAGGTTAGAGTTGGGAGGGACTCCAGCATGAATCTAGAATCTGCACAGATAATAAATACATCCAGGGACTGCGCTTTGTGGTTTATGAAACATTTTCTTTAGCTTTGTCTTATTTGATTCTCACCACACCACCTCAAATTTACAGATGAAAATATGGACCCAGCAAACGTGTATAACTCATGAAACCTCCCACATGGGTTTAGAGCACTAATTGGAGGTGGGAGAGAGGTGGTCCTGGGCTGGAATTCCAGCTCCAATGGAATAGCTTTTTTCTGCACCTCAGTTTTCTCATTGATAAAACAGGAAGACTGAAACATTCATTGTAGGGTTGTGGAGAAGATTAAATGAGATAACTTTGTGAAAGAGCTTAGTGCAGAAATTGATGCAAAGTAAGTGCTGAATAAATGTAACCCAAACACATAGCTAGGAAACTGCAGGACTGGGCTTCCGGCTCCAACTTCAGGGCTCTTTGTCCCCCACTAAGTGGTTTTATTTCATGACCATCCTCATTCATGCCTCAGCTGAGGCACCCCAGGTTGGAGAAGTGCACTGCACATTAGGAGGCTATTCTAAGCAGGAAGCAAGAGGCATCTTGGTCTCAGATGACCTGAAAAAGTTAATTATTGTCCTGGGGTTAAGTGCACCAGTTGCCAAAGGGAAAAGTTTCCCTGTTATTGGCACTGCCAACGAATGGAGGAGGAGCTAGGCTCTTGCTGAGGCAGTCACAGCGTGCTGAAATGGTAGGCAGAAGGCTGACGGGTCTGTCCTTGAGCAGATGGATCCCCTGATATAGACGTTGGAGCCCAAGCCCTGGGATTGGCCCAAAACAGGGCTGTGTTGACCCATCGGCTGGGCTTTGACATCCTGTCAAACTGCGGTCTCATCCAGACGTAAAAATTACAGCCTAGAAATAGTGCTGGGGCAGTCTGCCTGGCTCGGTGCGGGAGAGGAAGTCACCATGCAGGTGCTAACCAAGCGCTACCCCAAGAACTGCCTGCTGACCGTCATAGACCGGTACTCGGCGGCGGTGCACAACATGGAGCAGGTGGTGATGCTCCCCAGCCTTCTGCAGGATGCGCAGCTGAGTGCGCAGGGCCGCTGGGCTGGGGGTCCGGATCTCTACAACTGCTTCACCATGCTCAAGGCCATCTGCGTGGATGTGGACCACGGGCTGCTGCCTCGGGAGGAGTGGCAGGTGAAGATGGCAGGTGGTAAAGCCAATGAGGCTGAGAATGAAGACACGCAGGAAACCGATGGGGAGGTCTTGAGGCAGCTGGATCTAGAAGCCCAGTTCCACCTGCACTTCTCCAGCCTTCATCACATCCTCACTCACCTTACCTTGAAAGCCCAGGAAGTGACGAAGATATACCAGGAGATAACGGGACAGGCCATATAAGCCTCGGACTCTAGGGAAGGTAATGGTAGCCACGCTAGTGGGTGTTCGAGTCCACGGTGGGACATTCCAGGGGAGGGAGGGGAGCAGTGGTGCAACTGAATCTGAGATAGAGCCACCCTCACTTCAGGGTACTGGAACCACAGCCTAGGAGGGCCCAAGGCCAGGCCTGCCTTACTCTCCTTCTGAGCTAGAATTGGTGAGTCATGGCCATGAACTGTAATGGAGACAGAAGGAAAAGTGGCCTGTGGGTGCATACCTTATAGGCACATATATATGTTTATGCATGTGTTCATTTGTTAGTAAGTGTAGGTATTTATTCAGGTAAATTGTGAATTCTGTGTATGTGTGTGGGTGGGGACAGTGCTTCCCAACATTTTTTCAAGTCATGGAACATGACCCATGTTCCATGACCCATGACATATGACCCATGGAATATGGCCCAGTGGGGTACATAGGTGAGGCCACTCACAGTATTCCTGCAACTAGCAGGGGTCCTCTGGCCATCCCAGGCCGCAGCCAGCCAAGTGGAAAGCTTACGGACTGCTGCTGGCACTCCGGTCTGTTCCAGGCACACCAGTGTGGGGGCATGCCTGTGGGGAAGCCCTGTTATGAGGCCATATTCATGTTTATGGGTCTGAGCACATATGTCTATGCACAGAAGGGGTGGGTTTGTGAGGTATGGATGGACAGCGAGCTGGAAAAGCAGGTGGTGGCATCAGGTAGGTGATGGGAAGAGGACCCAGGACAGTCATGCTTGGGTCTTTCCTGGATAAAGAGTAGGAGACATTTGGCCATAGCACCTGCCCGTTGTGAGCCTGTGCCACATGCCAGCTCCGCTCCCACAGATGGACTTCATCAGTGATAAGCCATGTTCACGTCCATGGCACACTCAAAACCACTGATGGACGTATGTGGGGCAGGGTTTTTATCCCCATTTTACTAGTAAGGAAATTAAAGCCAGAGGTAAAGCGATTCACTGAAAATCATAGTAAGGGGACAAAAGCCAGACTGGTCCCAACTTTGAGCTGAGTGTTCTTTCCATCACACCCAGTCTTGGCCATATGTGTTATCTTCATAATCTTCCTGAAGTCCACCCTATAGTGACGGGCTATAAACAGGGACCTGAACACACAGCCTATGGAGAGTTCTGCTCAGGTATTACCTCAGCCATTTCTCCTTCCCCTCCCTCAAACCCAAGCCCAAATTGTCAGTTTCAACCCTCCCTTACTCTCTCCTCAAGGCTCCCTGCGTGGCCTTTCAGAGGTTCTTGAATATAACTGGGCTGGGTTAACAGCTTTGGGGTTAAGTTCTGGTTCCACCACTAATGAGCTGTGAGGCCGTGGTCTGGCCACCTTACTTCCCTGGGTTTCAGTTGCTTCACTGAATAATCAATAGTAGTAGTAAAAATAATAATTGGTAATTAAATAGTTTTATAGTTTAAAACCACTTGCATATCAATTATCTAATAGATTTATCATCCCCTTTCACAGATGAAAAAAACTGGAGGCCTGAGAAGTAAAATGAATCCAAGGTTATTCAGGAAATGGCAGAGCTGAGATGTGAATGAACCCTGGCCTAACACGCATCTAATTCTTTTCCTCTACATTAGTGAATTTCCTTAGTGCCTTAGAATTCTGCAGCCTGGGCTGGAGGTGGGAATTGAGATGGCAGAGTGGATAGAACACCCCCTTGACCAACCAAACTGCTTTGAAGACAAGAGCAGCGATTCTACACCACAATGCTTCAGCACACTCTAACCTGATTTTTGTGGAGGCTGTGTGGTATAGCAGAAGTTAAAAAACGTGGGCTCTTCATAAAAAAAAAAAAAAAAAAAAAAGAAAGAAAAGAAATCTTACCATATGCAACAACATGGATGGACCTAGAGGGTATTATGCTAAGTGAACTAAGTCAGATAGAGACAAATACCATATGGTCTCACTTATATGTGGAATCTAAAGAGCAAAATAAACAAAATAGAAACTGATTCACAGATACAGAGACAAACTGATGGTTAACAGATGGGAGGGGGTTAGAGGACTGGGTGAAAAAGGTGAAGGGAGGGCTGGCTGGGTGGCTCAGGCAGTTGGAGCTCCGTGCTCCTAATGCCTAAGGCTGCTGGTTCGATTCCCACATGGGCCAGTGGGCTCTCAATCACAAGGTTGCAGGTTCGACTTCTCGACTCCTGCAAGGGATGGTGGGCTTTGTCCCCTGCAACTAAGATTGAACAGGGCACCTTGAGCTGAGCTGCCGCTGAGCTCCCGGATGGCTCAGTTGGTTGGAATACGTCCTCTCAACCACAAGGTCGCCAGTTCGACTCCCGCAACAGATGGTGGGCTGTGCTCCCTGCAACTAACAATGGCAACTGGACCTGGAGGAGAACTATGTCCTCCACAGCTAAGATTGAAAGGACAACAACTTGATTTGGAAAAAGTCCTGGAAGTACACATTGCTCCCCAATAAAGTTCTGTTCCCCTTCCCCAATAAAATCTTTTAAAAAAGGGATTAAGAAGTACAAATTGAAAAAAAAAGAAAAAAAGAAGTACAAATTGGTAGTTTCAAAATTGTCATGAGGGTGTACAGTAAGTATAGGGAATATAGTCAACAATATTGTAATAACTATGTATAGTGCCAGATGGGTACTAGACTTATCTGGGGGAATCACTTCATAAATTATATAAATGTCTAACCACTACACGGTACACCTGAAACTAATATAAAATAATATTGAATGTCAACTATAATTGAAAAAAAAAGACATATCACCTCACACTTGTTAGAATGGCTGTCATAAAATACAAGAGATAACAAGTGTTGGCGAGGATGTGAAGAAAAAGGAACCCAGTGCACTGTCGGTGGAAATGTAAATTGGTATAGCCACTATGAAACACAGTATGGAGTTGAGTTCCTCAAGAAATTAAAAATACAACTAACATGATCTAGCAATTCCACTTGAGTAAATATTCAAAGGATATGAAAATAGGATATTGAAGAGATATCTGAACGCCCATCTTCACTGTATTATTCACAATAGCCAAGATATGGAAACAACCGAAATGTCTGTCAATGGATGAAGGAAGATGTGAGATATGTATGTATATATATATGTGCATATATGTGTATACACATACATATATGTGTGTACATTTACTTATGTGTATGTATATACGAGTATTATTCAGCCATGAAAAAGGACATACTGCTATTTTTGACGACATGGATGGAACTTGAGGGCATTATGCTAAGTGAAATAAGTTAGAGAAAGACAAATAATGCATCGTATGATCTATATGAAAAAAAATTTCAAACCCATAGAAACAGAGAGTAGAGTAGTGGTTGCCAGGGGCTGGGGACAGGAAGAAATAGGGAGAGGTTGGTAATAGGGTACAAACTTTCAGCTATGAGATGAATAAGGTGTGAGAATCTAATGTATAACATGGTGACTGTGGTTGATAACATTGTATTATACAAGTGAAATTTGCTAAGGAAGTAGAAGTTCAATGTGCTTAGCAAAATATGAATATATAGTGATGGATGTGTTAATTAACTAGACGGGAGGAATCCTTTCATAATATATACGTATATCAAATCATCACAATGTATACTTTAAATATTACGTATCTTATAATTTTGTCAATTATACCTCAATAAAGCTGAAAAGAAAAAAGAAAAAAAACATGGGCGCTTGTCCTGGCTCTGTCACTGACCTCTGCATGACATCGGACAACTTATCCACCTTACTGCATTGCAGTTTCCCTGTGAGTAAAATACAGAGGTGGAACTAGAAGTTATTGCAGCTCTAATAACCTGATTCTTCTTACGTGCAGTGCCGACACTGCCAGAATTCTCCTACAGCAGTACCACTGAGCCTTTTCACTATTTTTCCTGTTTCAGTAGGCATGTGACAGCACTTTAGTGGTGTGGATTGATAGTGACGTGGTTTTTTAACACTCTGCATTCCATAGATCCCTTTACACAATAGAAAGTAGACTCTGTGAGAACATAGAGCAGTTTGCTGGCCCTGACGAGACCGGATAGGCCGGGACCTGCAGCTGGAAGTCAGGCAACTGAGTTCTCTGGGATGCTTCCCCTTCCCTACCCCTCTGAGCACCGATTCGTGGGCTCGTCACTGGGTCACCTTCCGGATGCTTGTTGCTATTCAGAACTCCCCCACTCCTCTTACCAGCTTGGGGTGGTGGTCAGTGGTTCACGAAGGACTAGATGTTACCTGGCTAGCGTGGGATGGGAGAAAGAGCGTAAGTTTTAGCATCTGCCCAACCAAAGTTCACCTCCCTCCTCTTGGCAGTCATTCACTATGTGACCTTGGGCAAGTTCTTTAACCCATTGCAACCTAAATGTCATCTATAAAATGGCGATAGTGTTACCTACCTCACAAGGTTAGAGAAATCAGACAAGATGAATCAAAAGCACCCGGAATGCGAGCGCTTTCATTATAAGCTAATTTTCCCCACACCTTCACCTTGTATGTTTTTCTAGCCGTTGCTAGAACTAAGGGGTAGCACAGTCCCTTGGGATGAGTGGTTTGCATTCCTGTACTTGCCGGGCACAGGTGAACCACAAACCTATTTAGGGCAAAGCCCATAAAACATACATGTTTGTATGTACCTTTAACTTCTAAAGTACTTTCTCAGACATGATTTCATGTTTAACAAGTGGGACTCGAGAACAGAGATGGAACTCATCTGATGTTGCCCCAAAACCATCTGCTTATACTCATACTGCCACCTAATTTGAAATCATTTATAAAGAGAAACAATTTTATTAATCTCCCAAAACTAATCTGATTACAAATTTGAGTTTGGAAACAAAAACTTTCTGGACAAACATTTGGATTCGCTAAGCCATAGAGAGTAACCTCATTCCGTTAGGTGGGATCTTTCATTACTAACTGCTCCGCTGTAGATGTTAGCACTGAGCCCACTTTCTCCCGGATGATCCATCTCGGCAAAGACCCTTTTGCAGGATTAGTCTTCTGTTCTCCTGCTCGAGTCTCTGCTTCTAAACCACCTGCTATACTGTTGCAGAGAGCTCAGAAATACAAACCTGACCGTGTTATTCCCATTTAAAACCCTTTAGTGACTTCCCACTACCTACAGGCTCAAGTCAAAATTATTCTACACGACTCCCAAAACTCTCCATAATCTGGCTTACTTTGTTTGGCTTTGCACTAGCACTGGAACAGGCGAACCTTTTCTGTAAACGGCCATATATTAAATATTTCCAGCTTTGCAGGCCAGAAGGTCTCTGTCACAACTACCCAACTCTGCTGCTGTAGCATGGAAGCAGCCATAAACCACATAAACCGTAAACAAATGAGTACGGCTGTGTTCCAACAGAATCGTACTGGCAGTGGGCCAGATTTGGCTCACAGGCTATAGTCGGCCAACTCCAAACTAGAACTAAACTCCATTTTAAAATCTGTCAGATGTCTTCTAAAAATTGGATGAATGGAAACTGACTATTCTCTGATGAGCTATTTTTCTTATGACAAAAAAAGAGTCAGGGTGCTCGTGGTAACCATTTTAATCACATAGCTGTTAACATACAGATTAACATAAACTTCAGATATCATGAAAACACGTCCCATAAAATTCAGAAATAACCGGTAACAGTGAAACCGGAACAAGCATTATGGAGACATCAACGCACTGGATGGAATTCTTCAAGAATTTCACCATGAACTTTCTTATCTGTAAAAGGAAAGATCACAAAAAATTTATTTTTAAATTATGTTTTCAAAATCCTATTTCCCAAAGAAAAACTAACACTTAATAATATACTTATAGAAACCCCTAAGAATGTCCTCATTTTCTTGTCCTCCACCATGGCTTGGCGATCACTGAGACATTCTGCTTCACTCAATGAAAAATCACTTTGGAAGAAGCTGTGGTGATATCCAGATGGTGCCTGGAGGGGCAAAGTGCTGCCAGGGGGATCCTGGCTGAAGGGGTGAAGGAAGGAAGGAATGGGGGGGGGGGTACAGGTCAGCTAGGAGGGGCGTGGTGGTCACGCTCTCCACGTCCGCGTTGCCGTGCACGAGGCTCTTGGCACATTTGCCAGTCATCTGCTGCTCGGGCCAGAATGAGCCTGGGAGGCCATACACGCTCCTTCTGACAGAGGGAGCTAGTGGAAATACTGAGGCAAGGGGCCAGCGGGCTGGGACTGAGGACTGCTCTGCCGCCGGGTCTCAGCCTTAGGAATCACTATTTCCAAACTTCCTTCAGCTCTAACATCCAGCAGTTCTGAGTATTCCTGGTCCCTGACACAATCACTATTCATTACTTTGTATTAGTCTTTGAGCTCTTCATTGGCAAAAAACAAAAACAAAAACAGAAAACAAAACAAAACCCTGTACCTTTTTGATCTACCATAAACACCACATATGTGACAGAAGGCTATGGGAATACTAGAGTAACAAAATTTTAGAGCCACATAGGACTTTAGAGATCATAATTCAGTCTAATGAAATTTAAATGCTTAATATTATTACACATTTACATAAATAGGAAAATCTATTTAAAATCTACATCATTTACAAGTTCAAAATTTTCCTTCATTCATCATTCATAGGTGCACACCTGTATTGTGTGAATGTGTACAAAATAAAAACAAGAAGAGTTATAATTATATTCATAGTTGAACAGAGATGAGTCAAGTGCGCTGCGGAGATTGCTGTCTGTAGCAGGGTGAAATCTTCATTGAGACGAAGAATCTTGAGCAGGAACTTGCTAGATGACAGGGTGGAAATGGGGCAAGAGGAGAATCAAGGTACAGAGTGTACAAAGTGATCCATGGCAGATTCAGGACACAGATTTTACAAGGTAGGAGATGAGTTATGGGAGAGGACGCAGGGTTCTGTGGGTTCCTTCAGGTCAGCTATTGTTTATTAAGTGCGTCCTATGTGTAGGCTCTGTGCTGACGGTTAGGGAAACAAAGATGAAGCTACAGTCCAATGAGGGAATTCTGTGTATGTCATGTGGTAGATAAGAGGTATGGGCAGTGTTTCTACTAGGCAATTAGCCTGAGATGTGAACTTCAATGAGACCAAAGGCAGAGGTGAGCTGGAGGCAAGTGAGTCAAAGTGAAAGATTATCAGGGCCTGAACCAGGGTAGTAGCAGTGGGAGAGAGAGGAGAGTTCAGAGCTGAGAAACAGTTAGGAAGTAGAATGGTAAAACATGATGACCAATGGGAAGCGAAAGATCCAGACTGATTCCCAGGCTTCTGGCTGGAGCGCCCAGGTGGACAGTAGTGCCATTCACTAAAGCAGGGCACACAACAGGGCTGCGCAGGCAGAGCGAACATGAGCTGTGTCTGCTGTCTGAGGGACACAGAGGGACTTAGCCAGAAACTGGATATATGAATTCATGAGACTTTTGGTTTATAGACAAAGATGTGGGAGCCAACAGAATAGAGGTATCTGAAACCACAGGCATGGAAAAGACAAACCAGGGAAAATAATGCAGAGTAAGAAAGAGGTTTTCTACAATTAACGTGAAATACCTTTTTCAGGAAAATCCTCTGGATGTGATTTGACATATGCAAACATATCATGGTCTCTCACAGCATACATATAGTCTTGACGTTTTAAAAAGTAATATCCAATAAAAACGAAGGAAGTAACATAAAGAAGCTGGCGATGCAACCCTGAAATTAAACCGGCAAATCCCAAAAGACAGCAAAAATCAGTCAATGTGTATTAAAGAATATATTCTTACATTTCAGATATATAATTTATTGTTATTTCTTCCAAAACTTTTTTAAAAAAAGGGCTTTCTATATGGCTATTACGAACAAACTGCCTTGACCTTGAGACTTAGTCTTAAAAGAAATCTGGCAATTATGAAAAGCAACATGAAGTCTATAAAGTTAACTATCAATAGAACCCAAGATTTTTGAAATTCAGGTTTTATAAATTTCTTCATGGAAAAAGGCGGATAACTACCAAATCCTGAAGTTGAGACTGAGAACCAAAACCACTTTTTTTTCTTTTTCAATAAGTTAACTTTAGACGTAAACTTACTTGTATTCTAGCCCCTGTGCAGGTTGTATAAACACAGGTTAAGTCCTCTACAAATGGTCTAAAAACAACATGGTTTGTCTCCATATATGGATTTACATTTGCATATTTAGTAGTTATTAAAACAGCAAGCTACACTATAAATACAGAGGGGGCCAAAAAATTGTACACACATTTTAAGAAAGGAAAAAACTGTATTAAAATTGTAATACTAAATATATACCAATAACAAAAAATGAATACAAGTCATGTGTATACATTTTTTTTGTACCCGGGTAGATCTTAATTCTCTTACCCCTTCAAAATTTTATCCTATTTGCATGTATTACCTATTCATCCTATTAAAACAATCGTCCTATTATAATGAGACTGGAGAGGATCAAATCACATGATCTAGAGAAAGCCAAATTTTAAGGTCTGAAGCGGAGATCCAAAGGTTCCCTTACATATGGGAACATTTTTTTGCAAAAGGCTAACTGCAGGCTTAATTTTTCAGCTAAGCCCTAGAATTCTATCCCTAGCCCTCCACTTCTTATCTCACACATAGTTCTTGGGAGAACTCATTTATCCCTTTAGTTTTATCTACTATGCATGTGGTGGTAACCCATAAATACATCCAACTCAGACACCCAAGCTGAATAACAGATACATCAGATGTCTGACAGATATGTTCACTTAAATACCCCCAAGTGAACTCATTTCCTTCCTATTCATACCTCTTTCTCCTAATTCTGAGAATAATATCATTCACCCAGGAATCCAAGTCCTGTGTAATAATTACAGTAATCATCCCTTTTTTCCTAGCCTCTTCTCCCACATCCAGTTACTGAGTGCTGTCAAGTCTACCGTGTAAATATTTCCTTTCCTCACTTCAGGGAACTTATCTCTCATTTGCACTAACTGGTCTTCCTTTCATCTCATTTTCCACTCCACACTGATGCCAGCTTTTATCCTGTCACTAGAGGAATTTTTACTAAAATACAAACCTAGCTTGTTGGTCCCTTTTCCTTCAATTATGCTCAACGAGAGTCCGAACCCAGGCATGTAATCTCCTGCAGGAGCTGACTCTCCCACCTTCACCGCTGACACGCTCTGTCGAACTACTTTCAATGTGTCACACAAACTAGATTCCTTCATGCTTCTATATACCATGCACTAGTTATTCCTGCTCCTTCAAGGCTCAAGACAGACATCACTTCTGCTAAGAAGTCTTCCCTGAACTTTCCTGGAGTTAAAAGGGTGAACTCATCTCTAGTAAGTGTAAATTGCTACAATAATTATTTCCGTCTCTACTACCCAGGCAAAGCCAATGTTTGAATCATCTTTGTATGCCGGCACATAGATAGCACTTAATAAACATTTAATAGTGATGAATGACCCTGGGCAAGTCAACTTACCATCTCTAAAAGAAAGATAATACCTACCCTATCTTTCTCACAGTAGTAGTATATGAACCAAAAGAAAATGTGTATAAAAATATTTTGGAAAAATGTATAAAACAACACAAATGTAAAATAGTACTATGATCTGGGACTGAACAAAGCCTAGGCTCTTTTGCAGGCTCTCTTACCCCAAACAGCCACTGCTTCCCCAATGGGCCACTTGCAATACTGTCCCATGTGCCACCGGAGTACAAACACCCAGGCTTTCTATGCTTACCCATCTCCCTCACAGAAAGACTCCACAAATGTTTTAGATGACGGCATGTTCCAGTCCTACAGGCATGGCGTGGCCTCCTCCCAAGTCCCCATTTCCCTAACCTCGCTCTCTCAGTGGTAGTCTCCCTCTCACGACATACACAAACCCTCCACAATCCCGTTCCCCTTCTTTCCTTTATTTAGTGACTTTTAACTTGGAAGCCATGGTGCTCTTTGCAGAACACTGTACATTACTGGTAAGTTAAACCAGATATCAATAAATATTTAATTTTGTGGACACTTGGATACCAACTAACTGTAAATTTAGGGCAGGTAAGTAGTAACCAGCAACAAAGGTTTAAAAACAAGTGATGGAAAAAAGCTTAAGAAAAAATCCTATTTAATATTTTCTGGTAACTTGAACAAGATCTGCAGTTTGATTTCATTGACAGAATATGCCAATACTATGCACAGAATGCCAGGTACTCTCCAGGGCCATAGTCTGAAGATCCACATGGCCCTCCTTACCCAATCCTCTGTCATGTCCTTTACCCTATGTGCAGAAACTTGTGCCACAATTCGTCTTTTTAATGGACATGCTCATCTGGTTTGTACATCTTTGGAGGGTTGAGACCATATTTTATACTTCCTTGTAATCTACATATACTTATTTATTCAATAAACTTACTAAGCACCACTATACGAGGTCGGACAATTAAGTTTGCGAACTTGTTGCAGCGATGTTACTAACCTTTTTTGATACAGTGGGATTATTCATTATGAACTTGTACCAACTGGACAAACACTTAACCAAGTTTATTATCTAGAAGTGCTGAAAAGGCTGCATGAAAAAGTTAGACGACCTGAACTTTTCGCCAACAATTCATGGCTCTTGCATCACGACAATGCACCAGCTCACAGGGCACTGTCTGTGAGGGAGTTTTTAGCCAGTAAACAAATAACTGTATTGGAACACCCTCCCTACTCACCTGATCTGGCCCCCAATGACTTCTTTCTTTACTTGAAGGTAAAGGAAATACTGAAAGGAAGACATTTTGATGACATTCAGGACATCAAGGGTAATACAACGACAGCTTTGATGGCCATTCCAGAAAAAGAGTTCCAAAATTGCTTTGAAGGGTGCATTAGGCGCTGGCATCAGTGCATAGCTTCCCAAGGGGAGTTCTTCGAAGGTGACCATAGTGATATTCAGCAGTGAGGTATATAGCACTTTTTCTAGGATGAGTTCGCCAACTTAATTGTCCAACCTTATATACCAGACATTGAGCTAGACAAACATAATATGCATTCCATAAATGCTACATTTCAATAAAGTCCTCAAGACCTAAATTTTCCAAAGCAACTTAGGGAATCTCAGGGAGCCCAGAAGTCTGACCCCTAGCCCTGCACTAAGTGCTTTATACACATCATCTTATCTAGTTCTCACAGCTGCACGATGAGGTAGATATTCTCCCTATTTCATAGACAAGCAAACTAAAGCTCACAGAGATTAAGTAACTTCTCCAGAATCAAATGGCTAGTAGGGTGGAGGTGGTGTCAAACCCCAAAGCATGTGCTCTTAACCGCTATGCTCTTGTCTCCCAGAAAAGGCATAAAACATTGCTTGACAAGGAGGCAAGATGAAGTGGTATTTCAGTCACATTTCAGCCAAACTTTACTTCATCTAGAACAGGCTCCCTCCGATCTGCACCTCCTTCGTGCTCCCCAGGTGCTCTCTGCTCATCCACTTCCCATCAAAACACATATCGGTCACACCTAGACCCACAATGGACTATTTACTTACCTCCCTGACTTGACAAGGAACTCCTCACGGTCAGGGATGGTATTCCTCATCCCATGTAGGGACGGCCCTTTTTCTGCCTGGCCCAGAAAAAGAGCTCTGTAAATGTTGAACAAATAAATATATGGTAAACTGTTTGCATGACAAGAACTAAGGAAAGGGAACCTTGTCCAGTACTTTTTGTGTGCCAGGCAGTTTACTTATAAACTCTCAGTTCTCACAACAAATATGCAAAGATCAGTTATTCTCATTTTAGATTAGGAAACTTTGGCTCTGAACTGCCTGACCAAGTAACTTGCCCAAGGTGACACAGTTGGATGAAGTGGAGCAAGGCCATTTGGTTCCAAAGTGGAGCTCTTTCCATTACACCAAGAGACAGGATCAGGCAAATGTGGAGTGGTAATGAGAAGGGAGAAAACCCCATCTCCCCAGAGGCAGAAATGGTCAAAGATCACTCCTTTCTGTGCAGCGGCGTCATTTCCAAGGGAGATGGGACTTCAATACTAGTTGAGCAGTGGAAATGCTGCGATTTGGTGGGCTGGGAGCTGACCTCTAGGCAGGACATACAGCTGGAAGAAGGCATAAGCGGCACAAGTGAGGTGATTCCTGGTTGTCTGCACCATTGTATTAGTTTTCTTCCTAACTGGGGTTCTCAGCTCCTACCGTGCTTCACACTGTTGACAAAGTTGACCATTTAAAACAGGTGTCTGATCAGTGCATCTCTGCCTTCCCTCGCCTGCAGCAACCAAAAGCTAAAAAGGTTCCTGTCCACCGAGAAAATACATTGCCATGCTCTACCTAATATTCTCTGGAGCCTTACTGCTCTACCCTGCACACTCAATCGGCAAACTGCCCTGCATTCAGAAGCCCTTGCCTTCATTTATTTCCCCTAGCCCCATGAGCTGGGAAGGCCCTCTCCTAGTATCTGCCTGATAAATAAACTCTAAGTTCAAATACATCTTCGAGTTTCCCTCCACTTTCCCCTTTGGGGGTTCATAGCCCCTGGCACAGACAGCTTGTGTGTCAGCTATTATCAGCTCTGACAGCATGACACTGACATACTATTAGAAAATACAGCCCTGTGGTTTAGAGCCTCCCACTCAAAGTGAGGTCCCCAAACCAGCAGCATCAGTACTATCTGATATTTTGTTAACATCAAACCTTTCCCCAGACCTAATGAATCAGAATATGCATTTTTAACAAGACCCCAGTCTATGAGTAGTAGGCACATTAAGTTTGAGAAGAGCTGGTTTCGAATATAGGCTCTGAGGTTTAAAAGCAGGCTCTGCTACTTCCTAGCCATATGACCTTGGGCAAGCTGTTTTAATCTCTCTAAGGCTCTGTTTCAACATTTGTGAGTAATACCTCCCCATAAGGTGTTTTGAGGATCAAGTGCTATAATGTGCACAGTGTCAGTAGTGCATGGCAGGGACTGAACGCTCATTTTTGCATTCACGACGTGAACCGAGAGGGGAGCTGGCAGTCCATTCTCGGGTCCTTCAGAGACTCGGGTAGTGGGTTTCACTGCACCTCAGTTTCCTTAAGTGTCAAACGACACTCTGGCCCTGCGGTACTATGAAGAACTCACCGGGCGCAGATGCCCCAGGGAGGCGAGGCGGGGCCTCCTAGGCCAAAAGGCCCGGAAAGCGAAGGCACCTCAGGCAGCCCCGCCCTGCGACCCCCTCTCCTCCCAGCCGATCCCGCCCGCGCAGCCCTCACCCGCCGTCATCACCGGCCTCCGCCGGATCGCGTTATCAAGCAGGCCGGAGCAGTAGCCCAAGAAGCCGAGGTAGGCGAGCCTTGGGTCGTTCAGCTTGGGCGGGGGCAGGCTCCGGGCCTCATCCGGCAGGAACTTTAAGGGCACTCGGCCCGGCCGTCCGCTCATCATGATGATGCCGTTCCTACTTGAGGCTTAGCCTCAGACCGCCAACTAGAAAGAAAACCACCACGACCACTGCCGGGGCCCACGTCGTATGCTTTCTCCTCGGAGCACTGGGCTGAAGGGCATGGCGCAGGGCGGCGCAGCGTCCAAACGTTTCCCCCTGCGTGCTGCTGCACGAGCCGGCCCGGGAGGTTCCGGCCTACTAAATGGCCTACCCTGCTTGCTCGCCTGCCGGCGCTAATTCAGCTGGTGGAGTATCAGGGTCCTGGCACCACCCGATCGAGGAGTACACGAAACGAGCCAAATAGGGAGAACGCTAGGACACTCTGCTTTTTTTTCCCCGCCCAACCTCCCCCACCTGGAATTGTCTCTCTCTCTCCTGTCCCAGAATTTCCCTTCAGCAAGAATGTATCTTTGCATCCAACACCCACAAGTGAATTTGATGGATAGTTTTAGGAAACGTAATTAATTGAAATATCATAAAAGCTGTTTTCATATTCTGGGTTTCCAGTCGTTCATTCGCACTGGCACACCCTCCAAAACCTAAAATTAAGGTCCAGCTTGCAACAAAGAATTCAGAGAACCCCAGGACTGGAACATTTAGCTAAACTCTTGTAATTCAACCTGGGCAGCAGCACTCTAAAATTATTCACCTCTGTGTCTTCATGTCTTTGCACGTGGCTGAGGGAAGAGGGGTTTCCTAACGGCTTGAGAAATGAAAGAAAGAAGGAATCTAACATTCTGCCAAGTAATTGTCCAGTCTCTGCTCACCTACTTCCAATATGTGGAGCGTCTATCTTTGAACCGTTCTCTCTTTAGAAAGCGCTCCCTGATACTGAGCAAAAATATCTTCTTTTTGTGTGCATTCATTAGTAGGATCAACATTTTATCTAGACAAATACTGATTAAATCAGAAATTAATGCAAAGTTATATGCATCAAAGGTATGTATTTCCAAAGTGGAAGAATTAAATATCAGTTAAGAGTGATTAAATAAAGGACAGACCTTTTATGCCTATGAAAATCACTCCCAGATCTGCAATATTTCAAGTTAGGATTTTCCAAAGGAACGTATGTATATTGGAAGAGTTTCCTGGAAGGCAGCAATATTTCAAATGTTCCCATTCCTTGACCCAGTAATTACATATCTGGGAATCTGTCCTATGGAAATAGTATAACATGAAAAAGCTTTCTTGCACAAAATTTGTTTTAACCACAGCGTTTCTTTTAAAATATATCAAGAGGGTCCAGCCCGGTGACTCAGGTGGTTGGAGCTCTGTGCTCCTGCAAGGGATGTTGGGCTGTGCCCCTTGCAACTAACAATGGCAACTGGACCTGGAGCTGAGCTGCACCCTTCACAACTAAGATTGAAAGGACAACAATTTGACTTGGAAAAAGTCCTGGAAGTACACACTGTTCCCCAATAAAGTCCTGTTCCCCTTCCCCAGTAAAAATCTTTAAAATAAAATAAAATTATATCAAGAGAATGAAAACCACAAAAAAATTTCCACAGTATGATTATGTAAAATTTGAATACTAGATGAACTATTAGGCAAATACTTAAATATTTAAATATTTACACATCTTTCTCCCCCACAGTCTTCTGGGTCCAATCTGACTTTTTTGTTTTTAAGAAACTTAGAAGATACCAAAAAAAATATATATATATATATGAAGGACAATATAACAAATGCCCATATTCTACCACCCCGAATTAACAACTGTTACTCTTTTGTCATATTTATTTTTAACCTTTTAAAAAAGGAAATAAAACACTATAGATAAAACTAAAGTCCCCTTTCCCTTCTTCCCCAGAAATAACCTCTATCATAAGTTTAGTGTGTATACTTCCAGTCCACTTTTTATATTTTTACATATATTTGGTATTGTGTTATGTGTGCTTTTAAATTCTTTTTACCCAAACAGTCTGAATCATTGTTCCTGGTTTTCTCTCACTGTTATCTTTCCATATAATGTTTTTGAGATCTATCCATGATAATACAGAAAAATCAGGTTCATTCCTCTTGACTATTATGTAATATTATGTCATATAAATATGTCACATTTTATTCATCCATTACGCTTTTGATGGATATTTAAGTTGTTTTCAATTTCTTTTTCACTTACCTAAGTCTATACTCTAGAACCTAGGGCTTAGAGAAACTTTTGCTTATGTGTACCAGGACCAAGAGAAGTATAAGAGTATTCACAGGAGTAACAGCCATTTGTAATACCTCAAAACGGGAAACATCCTAAATATCCATTAAGAACAGAACAGAAAATAAATTGTGGTGTTTTCCAATTTTACAAAGGAATATCCATGCATCAGTATGATGAATCTCAAAAAAAGAGATGTTTAAAACATGATGTTTAAAAAAAGCATAAACGATCAGAGAAAAAGAGATGAGTTACAGGAGGATATATGATTCAATTTAGGCAAAAATATATTGTTTAGAGATACATATGTTAGTGGTAAAACTATAAATAAAAGCAAGAGAAGGATTAACCGTTCAGGATAGTTACTTCTGGGGGAAGAGGGGCACACAGAAGGCCTCTAAAGTAATAATATTCTGTATCTAAGCTGTGTGGTGGGTACCTGGATGTACATTTTATTATTTTTAACTTGACATATGTGTTTTACAACCTTTTTAATTTATTATATATTTTATGCAATTTTTTTTTTTTTCTAAATTAAAATTTCAACTTTTTTATTGTGCTAAAAAACATGTAACATTAAACTTACCATCTTAACTATTTCTTAAGTGTATAGTTCAGTAATGTTAAGTATATTCATTGTTGTGCAACATAGAACTTTTTCATCTTGCAGAACTGAAACTCTATACCCATTAAACACCAATTCCCTTTCCCTCCTCCCTCTAGCCCTTGGGAACTACCTTTCTACTTTCTGTTTCTATGATTTTGACTGCCGTAGCTACCTCATGAGTGGTATTATACATTTGTTCTTTTGTGCTGGCTTATTTCACTTAGCATAATGTCCTTGAAGTTCATCCATGTTGTTGCATGTGACAGGATTTCCTTCTTTTTAAGGCTTTGTATCATAAAATGTATACACTAACATTTTTTTAATCCATCCATCAATGTACATTTGGGTTGCTTCTACCTCTTAGCTATTATGAAATATGCCGCAGTGAACATAGGTGTGCAAATGTTTCTTCAAGATCCTGCTTTGTATTCTTTTGGATATATACTCACAAGTGGGATTGCTGATCATATGGTAATTTTATTTTTGATTTTTTGAGGACCATATACTATTTTCCATAATGGCTGCACCATTTTACATTTCCATGGTGCTTAATTTAAGTGTTCCAATTTCCCCACAGTGTGAGGTATTATTTCATTGTGGTTTTGCATTTCTCTTATGATTAGTGATGTTGAATATCTTTTCAACATCAAGCTGTTGTATATCTTCTTTGAGATATGACAATTGTCTATTTAAGTCCTTGGTCCACTTTTAAATTGAGTTATTTGGTACTTTTTGTTACTGAGTTGTAGAAGTTCCTTACATATTATAGATATTAATCCCTTATCAGATGTATACTGTGCAAATATTTTTTCCCATTCCATAGATTGCCTTTTCACTCTGCTGATTGTTTCCTTTGATGTGCAGAAGTTTTTAAGTTTGATGTAGTCCCATTTGTCTATTTTTGATTTTGTTGCCTGTGCTTTTGGTGTTGTAGCCAAGAAAATTATTACCAAATCTAATATCCTGAAGCTGTTGTTCCCCTATGTTTTCTTCTAGCAGTTTTATAGTTTTAGGCCTTACATTTGGGTGTTTAATCCATTTTAATTTTTTTATATGGTGCAAGGTAAGGTCCAACTACATTTGTTTTGCATGTGGCTATCCAGTTTTCCCAACATCATTTGTTGAAGAGACTTTCCTTTCCCCAGTGTGTAGTCTTCATACCCTTGTCGAAAATCATTTTGCCATATACTATCTATTCTGCTCCATTGGTCTACATATCTGGTGTATGCCAATACCACACCATTTTGATTACTATTGTTTTGTAGTATGTGGTATATTTGGAAGTGTGAGGTCTCCAACTTTGTTCTTTTTCAAGATTGGTTGGCTATTCAGCATCAATAATGCATTAAAAATGTTTTTCAATTACAGTTGACATACAAAATTATATTAGTTTCAGGTATAAAACATAGTGATTAGACAGACATTTACATAACTTATGAAGTGATCACCCTGGTAGGTCTAGTACCCATCTGACTTCATGCATAGTTATTACAATGTTATTAACTATATTCCCTATTCTGATGTAAACATCCCTGTGACTGTTTTTATAACTGGCAATTTGTACATCTTTTTTTTTTTTTAAAGGGGATTACCAGGCAATTTGTTATTATTATTATTATTGGGGAAGGGGTACAGGACTTTATTGGGGAACAGTGTGTACTTCCAGGACTTTTTTCCAAGTCAAGTTGTTGTCCTTTCAGTCTTAGTTGTGGAGGGTGCAGCTCAGCTCCAGGTCCAGTTGCCGTTGCTAGTTGCAGGGGGCACAGCCCACCATCCCTTGTGGGAGTCAAACCGGCAACCTTGTGGGTGAGAGGATGCGCTCCAACCAACTGAGCTATCCGGGAGGCAGCTCAGCTCAAGGTGCCGTGTTTAATTTTAGTTGCAGGGGCAGAGCCCACCATCCCTTGCGGGACTCGAGGAATTGAACTGGCAACCTTGTGGTTGAGAGCCCACTGGCCCATGTGGGAATCGAACCTGCAGCCTTCGGAGTTAGGAGCATGGAGCTTTAACCGCCTGAGCCACCGGGCCGGCCCCCGGCAATTTGTACATCTTAATCCCTTCCCCCTTTTCACCTATTCCCCAACACCCCTCCCATCTGGCAACATTTGTTCTCTGTATCTATGAGTTTGTTTCTGTTTTTGTTCATTTGTTTTTTAGAGTCCACATGTAAGTGAAATCATGTTATCTGTCTTTCTCTAACTTATTTTATTAGCAAAATACTCTCTAAATAATACATTTTGGAAAGAAAAATAATATTTCATTTTAATGTGAATTTCCATGATGATTAGAGAGGTTCTGAGAATTCTTTCAATGTTTATCAGTCATCTGTGTTTTCTCTTCAGTAAATTTCTGGGTTTTGTCCTTGGCCCATTTTTCTTTTGAATTGTCTTTCCCGTATTTATTGATTAGTAGAAATTCTTTATATATTCTGATGCTAATCCTTTGTTATATATGTGACAGATAGCTCTTCCAAGTCCGTTGCTTGCCTTTGCACATCATTTATGGAGGGGTTTTTTTTTTGTTTTTTTTTTGTAATACAGAAGTTTAAATTACTGATTTAGTCTAAAATAGCAATCTTTTTCTTTATAGTCTATGTTTTTCATGTTATTTAAGAAGATATCTTTATTTTGAGATCATAAAGACAAGATTCTATATTTTCTTCCCAAGTTTTAGTTTTTCATGTTTAAGTCTTTAATGCATTTGGATTTTATTTTTGACTGGAGGAATGTTACACATGAGAACGGACCTAACACCATGTATTAAATAGTTTATCCTTTCCCCACCAATATTTAATGCCTCCTCTAATATAAATCATGTTATCAAAAATGCCATGGTCTATTTCTTTTTAAATTTTTCAAAATGTATTTTTTCCAGCTTTATTGCAATATTATTGACATATATAATGTGTGTTTAAGGTGTACAATGTGATGTTTTGATATATATATTGCAAAGTGATTACCACATAAGGTTAGTTAACAGCAAGGTCTTTCTCTTTTTCTTTTTTTTCTCCCCCCCCATTTTTTCCACCTCCCCCCCAACGTCTTTTTCTAAACTGTTTTTCCACAGATCTCTTTTCCAATTATTGTACCTATATTACACCAATAACTATCGCTTTGTAATATTCTTTTGTATTTAGTAGGATGTGTCACCCACATATTTTTTCAAAAGCTAGCTCACAATAATTGTTAGCTATTATTATTGCTATTTGTACACCTCTATTTTTCCTCATGATTTTAAAACCATCTTGTCAAATTCCCTGAAAAATCTTGTAGGAGTATTGGTTAAATTCATTGAATTTATAGACTAATATGAAAATCAATATATTTAAAATGCCAAGCCCTTTCTCATGCATGAACATGGTATATATTGCCCCATTTATTCTAATTTTCTTTTTATATTCCTTGTTAAAGCATAATTTTCTCCATAAAATTTTTGCACATTTTTATTAGTCTGTCTCTAGGGATTTATAGTTTGTTACTGTTGTAAATGATACCTTATATTTTATTACCTTTTCTCATTGGTAAATAAGAATGTTGCTCTTGTATCCAGCAATCTTGCTAAACTCTCTTTAATAGTTCTAATAGTTTTTTACTTGACTCTGTTGGATTTCCCCACATCCTTGGTAACCCTTGCCTGTTGCCATTACTAAACTTTGATTTTTGCCAATCTATTGGTGGAAATGTTATTTCATTATTGTTTTGCCTTTCCTTTATTTTAATGAAGTTCAATATCTTTTCATATTTAGTGGCTATTCCAGTTTCCTCTTCTGTAAATTAACTATCTTTTACCCACTTTTCTTTTGGATCATCTTTTATACTGGCTGATTTGTAGGAATTCCACACATATTCTCAACACTCATGAAAGTTACTGTTCTTATGTAGTCAGATTTATCCATTCTTCCCATTATGAATTGTGCTTTGTGTGCCTTGTCTAACAAATCTTGTTCACCCATTACAATGTCTTTCTGTTCTCATCTTCAATTAAATTATCCTTATCGAGAACACCAATGACCACCATATTACCAAAGATACCAATATTTTACTCAACATCTCGTCAGCATTTGACACAGTTGTCCTTTCCATCCTTTTAATTAACAGTCTCTTCTTTTAGCCTCCAGGACACCATATACTCCTAATGTTTCTCTTACTTCACTTCATCAATTTCCTCTGATGTCTCTTCTTTTTCTCCTCAGCTTGTTAATGTGAAATTTCCACAAGACTTGTCCTGGGTCCTCTTCTCTACTATCTCTTCTCTTTCCTTAGGTGACATAGCTACTCCCTTGGCCTTGATTATCATGTATATACTGATGACTCCAACATTTATGACTCTAGCCCAAACTCTCTTCTGAGCTCAAATGATGTATCTACTCACCTACTTGACATCTTCACCAGGATATCTCAGAAACATCTCAAATTAAGCATATCCAAAAATAAAACACTTCTTCACATGGAGAAAGTTAAAAAATATTTTCAAGTATAAGGAATAATATAAGAAATACCCATATTTCTACCACTATAACATTTTGTTGTATTTGCTTCTGGTGTTTATTTCCTGAAGCATATATGTAAAATACACACATACACACATTTATATATATTCTCCTTTAAAAATATGTAAATAAAATAGTACAGAGCTAAACCTCCTCTTGATTTCAAATCTCATTCCCACTTTCCTTACTCCCTCGAGGCAATCTTGATCCTAAATTCCGTATGTATATTAGTGTGCATTTTAATACCTTTACATTAATAGATGAATTCATAAACAACCTAAAACATGATTTTTTTGTGTTTGGTTTTAAAACTTTACACATTCTGTAAATATTGTCTCCTTAAGTCAAATGTTCAAGAGTTTCTCTAGGGTCTGTATTTAGGATTGGAACTCCTGCCTTTCGGAATACAGATTTTCAATTTTACTAGATAACATCAAAACCTCTATAAAGAGACTGATCCAAATTCCATTCCATCCACAATATATGTGAAAGCAATATTTTTCTATTGTCAGATTTTGTTTTTGTCGATCTGATGGTGAAAAATGGAATCTCAGTTGTTTTAATTTGCATTTCCCTATTATCCAGTGAAAATGAGTTATCCCTTTCCAGAGTTATGTGCCATTTGTGTTTCCTTCTGTTCGATTCCCTATTCCTATACTTTGCTTATTTTCTTTAGGGTTGTCTTTTTCTTAATGATTTGTAGGAATTTCTTATGTGAGGTAATATAAATCCTTTGTCTGTTATATATGTTGCAAAATACTCTCCCCCAATCTGCTTTTTTGTCTTTTAGCTTTGTTCATAAGGTCTTCTATTACAGAGAAGTTAAAGTTCTGATGTAGTAAAATTTATCAATTTACTCTCTTGTGTGTTTAAAAAATCTTTCCAACGCAAGGACCTCAACTTTCTTTTAAGAATTTTATAATTTCCAACAAAGCTCTTAATACCACCCTTTCATTCTCTATTTGCTTGTCCTGCATTTCCCCACCACAGTACATGCACCTGAAATATAGGTGTCATCTATGATTCTTTGCTTACCCTCAAGCACCATATCCGATCCATTTCCAACTCCTGTCAATTCTAACTCCAAATCCATCCACTTCTTCATCACACTGCTACCACTCTTTTTCCAAACACCATAATCTTGTACCCAGGTAATTCTCCACAGAATAACTGGAGTGATTTTTTTTTGGAAAATATATACCGACCTCCAAGTAAGGTAAGAAATCTAATAGAAAAAGTGGCAAAGAACATAAACAGTTTTCAGAAGGGAAAATACAAATGGCTCTCAAACATATGAAAAGACTCTAATCTTGCTCATAAGAGAAATGCAAATGAAAATTTCTCTGAGATATCATTGGCAAAGACCTAAAATACTGATGACACACTAAGCTAGCAAGTTTATGGGGGAACAGGCATCATACATTGCCTGTGGAACAAACAGGCATTAGACACTGCCTGTGGAACATGACCAATTTGGCAGCAATTTACCAACATTATAAATGCACATAGCCTTCAACCTGAAAATTCCACTTCTAGAAATTTAATGTGCAACCCTGGTACATGGGCAGAATGAAATATTGTCATTCACTGCATTATTCATACTGGCAAACATGCTGGAAAAAACTTGAGGAAACTTGTTAAATAAATTATGGTCCATATATATACATGGATATTATAATGGACAGACTCCAAAATGGTCCCCAATCATCTCTGCCTACTGGTACTCATGCATAGTGTAATCCCACCCCTCCAGTGTGGTTGGGACATGTGACTTCCTTCTAATATAGACTATGGCAAAGGTTACAAGATGTCACTTCCCTGATTACATTACATAATAAATTTGTCTTACTAGCTGACTCTCCCTTGCTGACTTTGATGAAGCCAGCTGCTAAGTTGTGAGTTACTCCATGGAGAGGCCCACATGGCAAGGAGTTTAGGGTGACTTCCATCTGTCAGCAAGAAACGGAGGCCCTCAGTCCTACAACCCATAAAGAACCAAATTCTACCAATGATCATGTGAGTGTGGGAACAGAGCCTTCCCTAGTTGAACCTTGAGATGAGAACACAGCTCCACCCAATAGGAACTCAGTGAATTTTTTTTGAAGCAGGATTAAACGAAGTAATGCCTAGCACAGTACTTGACACATAGTAAGCGCTCAGCAGAAGAGGACACAATTTGGGGTTTGCCCTTTGGGATCACTTGAAGGGCTGTCCTATAAATGGGAGCACAACTTCATTATATATTGCTCCAGAGACCAACTGGTAAAAGTCAGAGGAAGTAAAATATTAATTCAGCATTACAAGCCCTAAGAAAAGCTGCACAGATTGGGGTGTGGGTGTTGCATTATGATGTGGTGGACACATCCACATTGCCTGATCAGCTCTCTGTTCTGTCAGGAAAACTGTAAAAAATAAAACTGCCGAATGCTCTTCTGAGAGTCTTTTTAGGATTCCATGATTCTGTACCTCAGTATATTATGGGTCCTGTCCTTTTCAAAGTTGTCTTATATGTACAGGTAGATTGCTGTTATTTCTGACTCATGAGTGGAAAAAAAATAGTACATTTATTGCCTTTTCTATAAAATGGGGATGCTGAATATGAGAGTTCATTGTGAGAAACTAATGGCCATATTGATTCAAGTTTTTGAGGTTTATGAAATCGTTCTAATCTCAGCTGCCATTAGCACAGCAGCATGTTTCTTTGGAGCACAAAAAAGGGGATAGATGGGTCAAGATTTTTTTTTACCCCAATCATGGTGGAAATGTAATTTTATCAAAATACTGAAGAGCACATCTTTTTCAAAGGTCATGTTTTTTCCCTCCCACCAACTGCAAACTGAAGCTGCATGGACTATACATAGGGGACAATTCTGATACTGAAGTGCTTCCTTCACCAAGAGTAAGTCTCCAGGTGGATGTCAATAAGGAAGAACTATACCAGCGTTGGGCTGGGAAGATAGGACACTTTCCTCGTAGTTCCCTCCCAGATCTGATTCTCTCTCTCTACTTAGGGAAAGACAGTGATCAAGAATGCCAGTCCCCTCCCACTTTTACCTTGTGAGATTTTCGTACACTGTACATAAATAACAGGTAAAAAAAAATAGTTTATGTATCTTATTTAAATTTTGATAGTAACCTTAGCTTGTTCTTAATTTTAGATTTCAAAACATTTTGAAACACTTTATTTAGTAATTGCTGAAACCTAGAAATTTGTTGTTGAAAACCACCCATATCTCTGTGAAGTTGAAATCCATGAATACAAACCATCGTGCTTGAGAGTCCTGGGCTCTCGGCAGAAGTCTGGGTTCTCGTCTGTGTTGGCACCAACAAGCTATTCGTCAGTCTCTGGAGCCATTTCACTCCTGGCCATATAAGGACTTGAATCGCTTTAAACAAAAACTTGTATGAAACCTAATATATGAAACAGATTAAAGCATATTTGCTTTGGTGGAAAAGGTGACAGGGCCTGTAGCCTCTAAGGCAACTCTCGAGAACCTCCAGGGCTCTCTGCAGAACATTCTGGAAATCTCTGTACCAGGTGAGCTTTTCCAGTTCTCACGTCACATCACTTTCACAGTCACCACCTACAAAGCGTAATTAAATTTGGCCTTGTTGAGATGTATCCACATTCATCTTCTAATTTTCTTTTTTGGCTTGCACCCCAATTGGCAAAGATGTGAAGAACTGCACTGGCCCCTTGTGTTAATGCCGGTACTAGTAAACATTTAGATTTTAATCCTGGCCTGTGTAGTGTGGTTTATCCAATGGTGCCAAAAACAGGAGCTATCAAAACAAGTGTGGTCTCTGCTGTCAAACTGGGGAAGACAGATAAACAAGTATTACAACCGTGAGTGGTAGGAGTAGACCCTCGGCAGGCATGGGAGCACATGGTGTGGGAACTCAATTCTGGGGGAAGGGGAGAAGGTAGAGGGAGAGGAAGATTCATAAAGACATCAAATGATATTTATTCAACACTTAATATGTGTCAGGCAGGGTTCTAAATCTTTTGTGATTATTTTAGAGAGGAGGACAGCGAGGCAAAAAATGGTTAAGTAACTTGGCTACAGATGAAAAAAATAATGGAGGCAGGATTTAAAAATCAGGCTATTTGACTCCAGGGACTCTATTTTTTTTTTTTTAATTTTATTGGGGAACAGTGTGTTTCTCCATGGCCCATCAGCTCCATGTCGTTGTCCTTCAATCTACCCTGTTTCCCTGAAAATAAGACCTAGCCAGACAATCAGCTGTAATGCGTCTTTTGGAGCAAAAATTAATGTAAGACCTGGTCTTATATTAAAATAAGACCCAGTATTATATTATATATTATATACAACCCGGTATAGTAAAATAAGACCGGGTCTTATATTAATGTTTGCTCCATAAGATGCATTAGAACTGATGGTCTGGCTAAGTCTTATTTTCAGGGAAACACATTAGTTGTGGAGGGCGCAGCTCAGCTCCAAGTCCAGTTGCTGTTTTCAATTTTTAGTTGCAGGGGTGCAGCCCAACATCCCATGTGGGAATTGAACTGGAAACCTTGTTCAGAGTTTGTACTCTAACCAACCAAGCCATCCAGCTGTCCCCCAAAGGGTCCCTATTCTTAATCACTACGTTGTACTATCTTTATATTCATAGATATAGTAGCAGTTAAGTTGAATCTTGAAGTACAAACAATTATGACGGTAGAAAAATCAGCACAGGAAGCGGCATGAAAGAAAGCAGAGGTACAAAACAGCATGGCCCAGTAATCTGAAGTCGTTAGGACAACTGGAACACAGGGTGAGGAAAATAGCTTGAGGGGCTGTGCTTCCCTTCCTCTTTGGCAAAATCCCCATCTTTATTTCTGCAATGAGACTCAAAAGAAGTCTGGGAAAATAGAGTGAATTTAAGAGATGGGGTAGCTGGATTAGCATCCTAGGACGCCAGTGACCTGGAATGTCTCTGATCTAAGGGGGATGATGGGTAAACTGTGTGAAAATTCCTGGTGTCATCTGAATAAATGTTGGCTGAATTTGAACGTGACGCAGTTACTAGGCAAACTGGGGTCCTGGAGACAAAGTGTGTATGAAGTACTCTTAAGGAAGGGAGAGGACAAGGCCAGGCTGCTAAAACCACTTCACGTTTGCTCATATGAGGAAAGTTGGAGAAATGGCAGCCTTATCAAAATTGCAGTGATAGCTGTTCGAATGAATTGTACAAGATGGCCTTAACTAAATGCAAGAGGAGATGGTTTACAATCTCTGCTGACAGGCCAAACATTCATTAAATATTCCCCCTAGCTTTGTGAGTATGGTCATTGTAGAATTTCAATGCGGGGGTGGGGGGTGGGGGGTGAGTCTCCTGGAACAAGGTGTACAGAATGGGGACAGTACACATCTGCTTGTGTGCATGCCAATAGGAAAATATAAGAGCTGGTAATGATCCAAAAAAGTTCTGTACAGAAATACAAAATGGCATTTTATTTATAGTTCCCTTAGCACGATTCTGGTTGTGCTTCGTAGCCTGACAAGGATTGTCACAGGCTACAAGTAATCACGCTGCTCAGCAGACGCCCTGCTTGCCTGGAGCAAGCGCAGCAGTCGGAATGACTTGACAACTTTAACAGGGGTAGGCAAGATTTGTTTCAAATGTGTTTCACTGCTTACGGAGGACAAGTGGCTTCTCACCATGGTGACAATCAGGTTGCTAGGCTGGGCAAGGCCAAGTTTGGAAGAATGGTCCTCAAACAGATCTACTGCAATGAATGGTTCATGCTACCAGCAACTTCAAGTTCTGATTAATTTCCCATGAAATAATTGCTTGGAATGCATCCAAGCAGTTCCTTTATTCATTGCTTCTTTGTCTTGCCAACAGGAGGGTCAGTCAATACTGAAACATACAGTTTGAACCAAGCATATGTGATGCCCACTGCACAATACACTGAGGTCAGGAACAAAGGGATAAAGGAGTACGTCAGCTTCCAGGAGGTGAAAGGGAATACAAATTCACAGAAGACTTCCAGAGGCCCCAGGCCAAGGAGGTAAAACGTTTCCATCCAATTAAAAAGGGGTTTTTCTTTTCTGAAGAAAAAAGGGGGGAGAAAAGTCTGATTTTAGATGAGTCATTCTGGTTTTGCCAACAGTTCTCAGCTAAAGCTTCCCATCTGCACTGTCTTGACGTGAAGTGCAGCCAAAGCCAGAGTCAAAAGAGTGCATTAAATTTCACATGTAGCAAAAAAATGATAATGATATACCATTACATCGTCTTAACCACCCAAATTTACCCAATCATCATCTACCTATGCTGTCACTTAGCTGAGGCTGATGAGAGAGAATTAGTTATGCATTTGGAAGAGGAAAGAGGGCTGGATGCTGTGATATTGGAATAAGAATACGGCAAACAATATCTAATTTTGGTTTTGGTAAAATAACATAAAATTTGCTATTTTATTTTAACCATTTTTAAGTATACAATTCAATAGCATTGATTATATTGACAATGTTGTACAACCATCACCACTATCCATTTTCAAAACATTTCATCACCCCAAACAGAATCTCTGGAAACATTAAGCAATAATAACTCCCCATCCCCCCACCCCTGTCCCCATAAATGCTAATCTACTTTCTGTCTCTACGAATTTGCCAATTCTAGGTATTTTATGTAAGCGGAATCATAAAATATCGGTCCTTTAGTGCCTGGCTTATTTCACTTAGCCTAAGTTTTCAATGTTCATCCATGTTGAAGCACATATGAGAACTTCATCCCTTTCTGGCTGAATAATATTCCATTATACAGATATACCATTCATTTGATGGACAGTGGGTTGTTTCCACCTTTGGAGACTGTGATTAAAGCTGTAATGAACACTGGTGTACAAGTATGTGTTTGAATACCTGTTTTCAATTCTTTTGGGTATATACATAAAAGTGGGATTCCTGGGTCACATGTTTATAATTGAGTTTTAATATAATTAAATATATGAAGTTTTATGAACACAATCAGATATGCCATAAGCAGGCTTTTAAAAATTATACAGACAACATTAAAGTTCAGAAAAAACCCATTCTACCCACAATTCTAAGATAGGTTAGAATTTTTACATATTTGGTTTTATGCATCTGTATTTATGTGGTTTTACTCATAATGCATATTTTACATTCTATTTTTAGTTCTCATATAAAGTTTTAATTTAAGCTAGGTAGTCCCTCCTCAAATATTCCCCCAAACTAAAAACATGACCTATGTTGTCACGTCAGTGATGGGATTATGGGTAATTTCTCTATTTTTTGTAATGTTATTGTATTTTTGTAATGTATTTTTTAAAATTTTAACAGACTTATAGAGTATTTAGGAGTAAACCTTTCACAAGAGTAAATATAATTTTAAATGTACTTTTTTGGATTACCTGAATAGAGTCTTCAGTGAGGAAATACTATAGATGGTAAACAGTAACATGAGTAAGATTTTAATGGGAAGCTCTGTTAAAAGGAGAAAAAAACATACAGATAATTTAGTTGATAAGAGAAAGGTTTATGATACTGAAGGCGATATAAACACACTGACACAGCTATATAGTGCTAGTCATACTTTTTGAGCTTAATTATGCATTTTTGTGACATCTAAAGATACTGAGAATTAGGGACAAAATTGGAGGTTTTACTTAAGAAAATGGATGAACTCTCTCCTTTGAAGAGATTTTAAGGTTGTTTAAATCAGATAGTATTGATCTCTAGGCCTTGATGAAAAGGGCATGGCAATCAAATCTCTCTCTAAAAAGAGGATGTTTACCTGGTGCAGTGAAGAGCAGAGGGAAGAGGGAGTAATGTCCTGTTGTGGTCAGAATCAGAAAAATCGAAGCATCTCCTGCTTTTCCCACAGACAGAAGGCTAAAAATAAAAATTCTAATAATAATTCCTTAAAACACAAATGAAAATGACACTTGCAAATAGCTGGAATAAATTACATCTATTATTACTTCTAGAACTGGCTTAAGCATAATACAACACACTTATCTTTGCTACAAATCCAGTTCAGTTGAGAATATGAATGTTTTCATGGGAAACTTTAAGCAACTGATAGAAGAATGTACCATACTGAACTGAGGAATATTCAAAAAAGAACCTGGCTTCCCTGAGTAACTGTGTTCTCCAAAGAAAGGGATATTGTGGCACTGGGAGCTGCCTAGCGATGGAAGCCAGGGAAACAGGACCTGGAGTTTAATTTCCAATTCTACAGCTCTTCTCTTAGACAATGCCCTGCACCTGCTGGTGTTCAGCAAGAATTCTAACTAAAGATAGTCGAAGTTTTCCTCCAGTTTTTTAATTTGGAAACTCCAAGTTGCTCATGAACCCACATAAGCTATAGACTGTCCTCACAAATTTACTTAATGTTCTTTCAGAGCTTAAACGATTTCTCTTAGGACTTAAGACAAATCTCAAGGAAAAAAGGGCTAATTCTATTACCATCTATCTATCTATTGGGTTTCAATTATATATAAAATGGACACTAATGCATTTAAAATGCTTCGTTAGCAAGGCACAGTGAGAAGATCATCCTAAGATTCAGGTTTAAGTCCTATCTCTGCTACTTGCTGGCTGTGTGACTTTGAATAAGTCATTTAAACTCTCTGAGGCCCAGTTTCTGCAGATGTTAAGACACGGGATGATATTCATTTTTATCCTAATTATCTTAAAGGTTGTTGTGAGGCTAAAAAGAAAATCCCCAAAATAATAGTTCTGAAAAGTCTGAATGCTGTACCTATCTTAGGTATTATTCCATAACAGACTCAATCCTTCCCTTAACAACTTCACAAGGAACTGTGGGACCTTATTTTCATAGATGTGACGACACCAAAGCCCATGCCTTTTTCACACTATGCTGCCACTCAATCTGCAGACCTAAAACCTGATGTCATGGTGTTTAATCACTACAGTACCCCTTCCCAAAAAATTCAGGAACAATATGCACAATTTAGCATACCTCAGAACCTTCACAGGTGGAGGGTCCCAAGTTAAGCAACCCTGACCTGTCCTGTCCTAGTATAAATCTGTTCCTGTACATTTTTGCCTATCCGACTGAACATGTCAAGGAGGGACAGTTCAAATAGAAAACAATAGTATCATTGTGAAATATGCCAGAAATGCTGATGGAACTCTCTGCTTACCTCATTGGGAGAACTGCTAGGAGTATGGCTTTCTCATGGACGTGCCACCCAAACATGAAGGAGCTCAAGGCACAAAGAATTAGACATCGGAGAAAGCCTCTGGACCCTTGGGGTTTAAACCAAAGACAGAAAACAGAGGGCTAGAAACAATAGGCAAAAATAAAACTTCAGTATCATTTAAAATAGGCATTACAGAAACACTGTTCAGGTGAACACAATTTGTATCATCTCTGAAAAACAGTAGGTCTTTGACTATTCTCCATGAAACTGGAATAATTCGTCACTTGGTGAATAGTCCACCAAAATGTAACATAAAAACAACTACTCAGGAAAATAAAGGCATTCAGATACATATATTTAATTCATCAAAATTAATAATAAGGGATAATTAAACTCTAGGATATCCAGTATAACACCTTATTACATCTTCATAATTAGTTAATAGTCCTGAACCTATTAGGTCAAACCACAAAAGTTCATAGATATTTTGGGGCTAATAATAAATTAGACTTTATCATATTGATAAACACTTAGCTTCGTGGGCTGGAGGGTAACTTACAATCAAACTATGGCCTTCCATAAGTAGCTTACAAGTCTGAGGCGCTAGAAAAAGTTTTTATCTCAGTCATGTGAACAAGTAGGCTACAGAACTTAATTACCTCCCAGTGCTGCCATGTATTAAATGGGGTCAGGTGTCTTGACATTAGGCTTGATCATTTAGAAACCAAAATTAAAGCTGAGTGTAATTACAGGTAGAATTGAAGTATTTATATTGAATTCTACTAAAATTATATCATGGAGTTGAGGGCATGATGATAACATAAAAACAACAGAAATAAAGCCTCTAAGAGCATCTGATTCATATCAGATTCTTACCTGATGCTCAAACAGAAATTGCTGACTTGCTCTTCATCATGGAGACAAACTATTAACATCTATGCAGTTTAGACAAAGTTGGATTTTTGGTCAGTTAGCCATGGATGAAAGCAATGACAAAAATCTGGATGTCCCTACTCCAAACGTCTTTCTCTTTCTCCACTCTTCCCTGGGCTTTTCTTTTTCCTCATCCCAGGGGAAACAGATGGTCTAACAGCCACTGGTGAGAACCTCTCTCATGGAGGCTTACCTATTAGGTTGGTGCAAAAGTAACTGCGGTTTAAAAGGTGAAAAATAATTGCAAAAACCGCAATTACTTGTGCACCAACTTAACAGTAATCCTTCCTTACGGTTCATATTCAAAGTTACTCTAAGAATTGCTAAGAAATGCCTCAAACTGCAGCAGGGTTACAGCCATGGAACTTATCCTATGGTTGAAAAAACTTGAAAGTTGAAATTCAATTAGTCACACAAAAGAAAAGCAGAGCAAACTCACGAAATGAGTACCGTGTGTGAGTTCTTACCAAGATGGCAATCAGAGTGCAGATGAGGGTGGCCAAGGGAGTCACGGAGGGAAGGACTGTGTGTTGGAACTGCTGAACCAAACCACTTGTCATTGCGGCCTTAGGAATCTTGCTGGGATCAAGCAGTTTCCATTTTACACCTACAGAGTTAATAGACATTTCATTTTGCTTTGTTTTCATAAACGGCACACCACATTTTACCCATCAATTCCTTGGGGAAAAAAACAAGCTACTAAATCTTAAGACTGCTTCAAGGTCAAGATTTCGTTAACTCAATTCTGCACTCGTCTACTTAAAATGCTGCTGGTCTTGAGATTATGCTATGTAAAGCAGCTGTCCGTATTGGAACAAGAAACCTGTGCAGATTGCTGGGAACCTAGCTGGCAGGCAGCATGAACAGGAATCCACTCATATCTGAAATACAGGTCTGACCACGTCACACTCCAGCTCTGAATCCTTCACCACCTCCAGGACAAAGTCCCTATTGCTAAGCATGGCATACAGTGTCTTCCATGCTCTAGACCCTTCCTACCTCGCCAGCCTTATCTTCTCCACTTTGTTAAATGTGACTTGGCCACAATGAACTAACATCCACTCTCCACACTTATGTCCCTTTGTATAGGCTACTCCCTTTGCTAGAATGGCCTACTCGCTTTGCGAAGTTAGATCCTAATTCACTTACTCATCTGACAACTCCTAAATCAAGAAGCAGAGCTGATTTGCTTGTGGGCCAGGTCTACCGTGTATGTGTCTCTATCTAGTGTTTACCACACTGCACTGTAACTGTTTACATACTCATTTCGTCGGTTATGGGGGGTTCCTTAAAGGCAGGAATGATGAGTAATGCATGCCTATCCCCAGCTCATTGGAGTTCAAGAAATACTTATTAAATGAACCAAGTCTGAAGATGCAAGCCCCATCCCAAAAAAGCGAATAGGACATCAGGGACAGTCTGAGCACCTACAAAGCCCTGTCTAATAACACTGAAAATCAGTGGAATGTGGGAAAGGTATAGGCTACCAAAGTATTTTCTATTCATTCACCTCTTCCCCTTTCCTTCAGTTTACTGATTCTCTCTTAAAGCTAATAACCATCACCCTGAAAAACAGTTGCCTAATCTGCCACCAACACTTCATGTAAGACATCTTTGAGAAGACAGACACACAAAGTAAGTCAGCAGTTTCCTGACTCCGACAAGGAAATGGCCCTTGTACCTCATGCCATACTGGTTGTTTAAAGCTTTTTGAAATATAAAAGTTAAGAAACTACTTTTTAAGAATGCCGTGTACACCAAAGCTGGATTCACAGTGTGTGAGGGATAATACCAAATTATGATGTCCTACAAGTACATATCAAAAATAGTAATGGCAGCTACCATGCATTAAGCATCTACCATGTGCCAAGGGATTTACAGCCATTACTTTTAGACCCTGAGGCACACAGAGATGGAGTAACTTGCCCAAATTCACCAACTAATAGGTGGCAGAATTGAACCCAGTTCTGTCTGGTTCTAAAGCCCCTGTTACTGACAGCCTAGCATTTCATTATTGTTGCATTTGTTTCTCGCTGCATAGGAATGGGTCAGGTACTATTATCTCCTTATTATGGCGAGGAAATCAAGACTAGCGGAATCAAATGACTTGCCCAGTACCACATAGCCAGCAATTTATGCAGGGGGCCCTCCAACCAAGTCATCAGACCCTAGATCAGGAGTTGGTAAACTCTAGGCCGAGGGACAAATCCAGCCTGTGACCTGTTTTTGCATGGTCCTCAAGCTAAGAATGGTTTTTACATTGTAAACCAATGTAAACCAACCAACCAACCACCTATGTGGCCTGCAAAGCCTACAATATTTCCTATCGGGCCCATTACAGAAAAAGTTTGCGTACCCTTGTCTCGATCCTGCCATTTCCTTAAAATTACTTAAAAGTAGGGGTGACTACTGAATAACGTTTTACTTAAGGCAAAAATTACCTTTTAAAAGTGTCTAAATATTTTATTTTTTCCCTAAGGAAAGGATCAACAACTTCATTGCCACCAAGAGCTTTTATAAGGAATGCAGTCTGCTTCCTGCACTGAAGCGTCAGGCCCTACACCACTCCCCCGTTCATTCTGAAAGCTGCAACGCAAGGCTGGAGAACAAACAGTTCAACCTCATTCAAAACACAAAGCAGGTTTTTCCATTTCTCAATGTGAATGGTCCTTTCAATATTCAGTCTAAGTAAGAAAGCTTGCTACATACCGATGACAGACAGCACTTTGTCCAAAGCATTGTACAAAGCCCAGAAGTTTGGAGCCCAATATGCATGGCAGAGGCCCCGCTTGAAAGGGAAGAGTCGGGAAAAGACTTGAGGCAGTTGGTTCTGTTGAAAAGAGATTAAACAGCGATCAATCTTTCCCAAATTCAACAAGAGAAGTGGGGTAATGTCTATGGCAGAGTGTGTAGAAAGTATGAGGTCTGAGTTCCAGTCTTTGTTCCTTCAAGTAAGTACTTGCGTGATCCCAAGCAGTTCACAGAACCTCTTTTGTCTAACCTTCTCATCTGTCCAGCCGGACAAGATATATGATGCAAGGACTTTGAACACGAGTCCAATACTATTATAAGTATACTAATGGAAGAATTTATAAGGTGCAAAGGAGAACACAGACTGCAGCTATCCAAGTCCACCAAAGGGAAGGCGACAGCAGGCAAGACTTGACACAGATGCAGTGCTTCCCAGTTTTAGCAGGAAATAAAATTAGTTGAATTCAGGGTGAGAGAAGAAGGGGAAAAAAGAAAATATTTGTTGAACATCACGAACATGCAGGCACTCTAGAATGTTTGCTTTCAGTGAATGACTGTGAAAAGTGCCTCGAGTATTGATTTTGGGATTACAAATAAATTTTAGCAAGTAGGCAAACTAGCAAATACAAAATCTGCAAATAATGACGATGGACTCATAGTGTAGTGTATGCGACATACCGTTAAACATATAAATATACACATGTGCATATGTAAATATGCACAGAAATGACTGAAAGAATACTATGCCACTATCTTTGGAGAGTCATACTGGGGAGGCATAAGAAAGGAGTAGTTTTGCTTATTTTATACATTCTTGGTTTTATTATTTTTTCTAAACAACGGCAACAAACAACATTACTTTATAAAAAATAAAGGCTTACCAAGGCTAGGAAAGGACCCAACGAAAGAGCAGAAACTAGAAAAACAATCAGTCCCAGGGAAATAAGGCGGACAAAGCTGAAACTGTTCCATCGGACGGACCCATCTATAGAAAAGGAACATAATCATTAACCAGGAGCACGGAAAACCATAACTTGTACCATGTGCTAAAATGAGAAGGCTTCCGACAGTACAGCAATCTTTATGATGTGGCAAGGGCAAAGAAAAGTCAGAATGGGTAAAGGGGCTATAGGATCAATAGCTGAGAGATATCTGTGGTGCCTCCTAAGACCCTCTCACCAAGCAAGCCACCAAGTCAAGAAAAAAATGAAGAAGCTTTTGCTATTATCACTAAAACTTGCCTGGTTTATTTGCAGTGAAACAGTAAGATCGTAGCAGATATGTACCATAAGCTGGTGCTACGTACAGGTAAATGTGCTTGAAATGTAGGAGAACAGCAAAGAGAAAGGCTCCTTCCATATGTCTTTTCTAGATTTAAGAGAGAAATAATACTTTAAAATTTAGGGTAAATTAAATGCAGTGATGTAGTATCCTGGATTGGATCCTGGAACAGAAAAAGGACATGAGAGGAAAAACTGGTGAAATCTGAATGGACCAAGTTGGTTTCTTAGTCTTGATGAACACACCAGTTAAATAAGATGGCGACATTAGGGGAAAGTAGGTAAGGGGTATAGGAATTTTGGACTATCTTTGCAAGTTTTCTGTAACTCTAAAATTGTTTAAATAAATAAAATTTATTACACAATAAAAAATACGAGAGACTGGTGGCACAACAATGTGAATAAACTTAACATTATGGAACTGTACACTTAAAACTGGTTTTAAAGTGGTAAATTTTGTTATGTGTAGTTTACCACAATTAAAAAAATACATATCTTAAAAGATATATTCTGAAATATTTAATGAAATACGATGTCTGAGATGTGTTTCAAAATAATCCTGTGTGCAGAGCTAGCCTGGGGGCTCAGGCGGTTAGAGCTCCATGCTCCTAACTCCGAAGGCTGCCGGTTCGATTCCCACATAGGCCAGTGGGCTCTCAACTACAAGGTTGCCAGTTCAATTCTCGAATCCCGCAAGGGATGGTGGGCTCCATCCCCTGCAACTAAGATTGAACACGGCACCTTGAGCTGAGCTGCCTCCCGGATGGCTCAGTTGGTTGGAGTGTGTCCTCTCAACCACAAGGCTGCCAGTTCAATTCCTCGAGTCCCGCAAGGGATGGTGGGCTGCGCCCCCTGCAACTATAAACGGCAAATGGACCTAGAGCTGAGCTGCGCCCTCCACAACTAAGACTGAAAGGACAACAACTTGACTTGGAAAAAAGTCCTGGAAGTACACACTGTTCCCCAATAAAGTCCTGGTTCCCCTTCCCCAATAAAATCTTAAAAAAAAAAAAAATCCTGTGTGTGTATATGTGTGTGTGTGGGTAGAACACTATACTAATTTCTCTTCTTTTGTAGATGATTTAAGTTTTTCTATACTAAAAAGTTTTAAAAATTCAGGCAAATACTCTACATGCAATATAAGGAGAACATAGGCAAGTGATTCCATCTAGCTTTTATACTGAGTCTAGCAGGTTCATACATTCATTATTTCAACAAATATTTATTAAGTACTAAGCTTGATGTTGACGTACAAGGATATGTCACCTTAACAACACACTACAAATTCTCCCTAAGGAACTTGAATCCAGAGAATTCAATTATGCTCACCCCCTTACAGTTTTACAATAGCTGGAGTTGATTTCTGGAGAGGAGCTGGGAACAAGAGTATGAATGAATCCATATGAAGCTACGCTACCAAATTACTTAAATCTTATATTACAGATCAGGTAACATATAGTATTATCGGGCTGAAGGCATTACGTATAATACTTGATCCTAACAAACCCCCTAGGAGATCTAAAGGTATTCTGATTAAAACAAACAAAAAAACTGAGCTGACTATAACTAAAGAAGTCTGCATTCTACCTACCTCACAGGAATTTTGAAAGGATCAAATGAGATAATGTTCCTGGGGTTCAGCAAGGGAAACTGTCAAAGGGACCATGAAAGGTCGGGTTCCTTCTCTCACTGTCTCATCAGGTGTGATCTAGAATAGATGAGTTGGGAATGATAAAGAAAAAGAATGAAATGTTTCCAGATTTCTCTTCACGAATTTTATAACTTATTTAAGATTCAGGGAAGGTCTAGCTGGTTCTGTAGCTAAACTTTATTTATTCAACCATTATATTCTGAGTAGTATATGGCTTTTTATGGTTAAATATCCAGACATTTATAGTTGATAAAGAACTTTTAAACAGATTATCAAATGTAATCTTTCCAAAGTCCCTGTGAGATCGGTAGCCCCATTTTACACACACAAGTGTAAAAAGGGGTAAATGTCATTTTACGGATGAGAAAACTAAAGCTGAGAGGGTTAAATGACTTCCGTTGGGCTAATGCTTCCCAAACCTGATGGTTCATCAAAATTCCCTGAAGATTACTAAACCACAATCCCAGAGATTCTGATTTAGTGTACAGAGGAGTGGCATAGAAATCTGAATTTCTGATTTCCTCCTCTATAAAAAGGAGAATAATAATTGTAACAACCTCACAGAATAGCTGCAAAGTTTACTTAATGTTATACATAATACACCTAATCTGATGCAGCCAGTGCATTTGACTAACCCGTTGGAGTCACACAGCACATTAGCATTAGTCAGGATTTCAATCCAGGTCTTCTGATTTCAAATCCCATACTTTCTGTTACACTATGTACTACATGCTTCTGATGGTAAAGCCTCACCATCCTAGTTAGTATTACATTATAAAAACTGAAGATTTCAGGGCCAGCCCGGTGGCTCAGGCGGTTGGAGCTCCATGCTCCTAACTCCGAAGGCTGCCGGTTCGATTCCCACAAGGGCCAGTGGGCTCTCAACCACAAGGTTGCCAGTTCGACTCCCGCAAGGGATGGTGGGCTGCGCCCCCTGCAACTAGCAACGGCAACTGGACCTGGAGCTGAGCTGCGCCCTCCACAAGACTGAAAGGATAACAACTTGAAGCTGAACAGCGCACCCTCCACAACTAAGATTGAAAGGACAACTTGACTTGGAAAAAAAAAAAAAGTCCTGAAGTACACACTCTTCTGCAATAAAGTCCTGTTCCCCTTCCCCAATAAAATCTAAAAAAAAAACCCCAAAAAACCTGAAGATTTCATTCCTGGATAAATGATCCCACCCAAATGTAGAAATTCAAGTTTATTTCCGTACTGCCACACTCTAACAAGCTTTTAGGGTACAATTTTTGTCATTTGTAAAATGAAGAAAATTATTATCAAAAGGTGGAATTTGTGAGAAATATTCTATAAAAGTTGTCTATAGGTTTTGAAACATGGCAGACAATGTGGACCAGCAACAAACTACCAAACCCATAGAAGAGCGCTTGGTCTCATCGGGCTTAGCCTGGATGAGCGAATGTGACAATGAGAAATGACAAACAGCTTCGAGGTAAATTACATGTTTATGATCAACACTTATATACGATACTGGCGGATGTGGAAGAAACTTGACTACCATGGAAATGGATGAAGAAACATATGAAGAGATACGTAAAACAACAAAATGGAATATTCTGATGCTCTTTGTGTGAGGAGATGGTGTTGAACTAGGTGCCCTTCTACTGGGAGTTGGCTGAAACAAAGAATTTATCCTGTATGGAAAATAAGAGACTTTGTATGATTGCCTCTTTAAATGTAGAAGATATTAAAAAAAACCTGTGCAAATTTTGATACTAAGAAATGACCAAGGATTCTTATACTCCTGAAATGAGTTGATTTGCAGATAACTTACAAATTAAGTAAATGGCATTTTTATTTTTCTCCAACCCTTTCAATAAATGTGATCACCAAGGTGCAAAAAAAAAAAAAAAAAGTTGTTTATATCACTTGGCAACTCAAAACAGTTGGTCAAATAAATTTTACCCATTTACTATACTATTGCCTTAACAAGCTAAAAACAAACTTAAAGTGAAATATCTAATTAGCCTATTTTGTGTTTACCTGAAGTAATCGTGCAATGGAGAGTAGCATTAATCCAAATAAAAAACCGTTGTACTGGAAATGAATATCTGGATTTAGGTCAAGGAAAGACAACCAAAGGATACCAAATTCATAATGAACTGCGCCAACAGATTGAGATTAAAAATTGCAAATGTTTTATTAACAGGTAAATTAAACATAAAAATATTACTACATAGTTTGGACTTCTTATCAATGTATTTTCTATAAATAGCCAAATCCCGGACAAACTCTTAAATTAAGAAGAAAACCAGAAAACTTACCCATGTTTTTTCTACCCTAAAGATACAGCAGCTAAAGGGCAAAATGGTTTTTGTTTGGTTGGTTTTTTAGAATTAGGGACGAGAAAGGAAGGGAGCTAACAGCTACTGAAGGCCAATGGCATGCAGCACTTCACTGTTTATAGTACATATACAATCTTATTTATTAAGCTTCACAATGAGCCTGTGAGGTAGCTTGAGCTCAGAGACATTAATCTACTCATGGCCTAAACCTACTGCAATAACGTCATTAAGATTTGAGTCCAGGTCAAACAGAAATCAAAGTCTGGGTGTTTTCCTCCATGCCAGGCTACCCCTATGAAAACTGTAAAAATTAGGCTTCTATTAGTAGGATTTTAGAACTTTGCCTATTACCATGGGGCAAGCCAAGATGGCAGACAAGCATGAGGGCCTGCCTATTCCCATATGCAACACTGTGATGTACCCTTTCCTATAAAAGGCTTTTAGAATAATGTGTTGTAAAACTATTTAAGATATACATATTAATCTACAGAGTTAACAAATCCCAATATATTGCTTTACTGTGGGTTTAACTGGTTCTCACATATTATCACTAACTTTTCAGAGACAAAGTAACCTAACAACCAGTCTGGTAAAAGTAGTCAGAGACCACAGTTTGGGTAAGCCACTAACCTACCCCACAGACATTTTTCAAAAGCAGCTCATGTTTCAGAATTGTCATAATAGAAAAGATTCATTTTATACTTAATATATATCAGAATAAGTAAGGGAATGGTATATAAAATGTCAAGGATACGGTCCACAATTAACAACCCGAAGTTCCACAGCAGTAACACTGATAGAATAAACTTTGGCTTCTCTGTAAGTTCTTTACCTGCTTTTTTCCCATCAATGCATTTACAGCACCTACATTGAAACACAGGAAAGAATCAAAAACAACTTGGATCTTCATTAGCACATCACAATATTTCTACAGAGTGATACATGCTGGTACACTTTATTAGCCTGCCTGATAAAACTGTCCATGCCATTCTTGATTGCTTTAAAAGGCAGTAGCAGAAACAACCACCTCAGGGCTGGTTCAGTGTCTCTCAGCCATGCTAATTTAAAACCAAGTCTTTACATTTATTAAAATTACAAGTAAAAAACAGCCTCCCAAAACCCAAAAGTAAGGATTTTGAAAATTGAGAGGGCACATACTATTTCAGTCAGTCCTTCAGAGTTAAAAATGCAGACCAGAAAGGTGTAGCACTCGAAATTATACATCATACCAGTCATATTCAGAATAGAGCTGTGAGAGTTGGGAGAGGGTGGCGGGGGGTGGGTTGGGGGAGAGAGAATAGGGCCACAAACTTGCAGCTTCTGATTGTCCAAATAATTTTAAAAACTCTATGTTAAAATGTATGTTCTTTAAAGGCACAGATATATTAATAAGTGACAGTATCAGCTGAACCTATTTTTATTTTATGAAAACCATATTCAGACACAAAAGAGGCTGAAATAATATGCAGCAAAATGTTGACAGTGGTAGCTATAAATGAAGGAGAATGGGTCATTTTTACTTTGTGTGTGCTTTTCTGTTTTCCAAAAATGCATTATTCTACAATTAAAAAAAAAAAAATGTGTTTCATTCGAATACTGGCATATTCTAAAATCAAAGAAATCTAAAACACAAAATAGACACAATAAAGATGTAATTCAAGAACAGCAAAAAGTGCCTGCTTTTCCCTAAGGAGCCTCAGTTTCCTCCAAAATAGAGATAGTAACTTTACAGGGTAATTGAGAAAATTAAGTTACTACTTTATACCAGTGGTTGGTTCTGGGAACTGGCACAAGGATTTCAACCATTTTTATCTTAACCGCCCTCTCTATATTCATTGCAGATGGACTTGAATTCTACTCCCTTTCTCTGCCTGTACGTATTTTCCCTGGGAGCTTCAATTTAAACATACTGAGTTAAAAGGAGTGCATTACCAATCACCTTTCCTTCCAACTCTTAAAAAGGTCATAAATAGATTGAAAGTTAGGGTGCCAAACAGGAGTGACTCCATAAGAATGAGGAGGGGTTAAAACACTATCAAAAGACTCTTTCATGAATGGGGCAAGGGTTCAATCTACAGGGCCTCATACACAGAAATGATCCATTTATGACAAGGGTCATTGAATGGACACCAGTTACTGCTCTGTCACAATCATCTCATCAAGCTTAAGTATTATAAAAGGATAGAAATCAACATTAACTGAGATGAGAGCATACTACTTGGAAGCCACTGTGCAAAATATTTTAATTGAGAAATAAAAGATGCAAAACATAAAGTTATAAAATATGAACGTAACTCAAAATTAGTGAAGTCTTCATGAAGGAAAGAATTCAGAGACAACAACTAAACGCACTCAATAAGATTTCTTCAGTTTACTAGGCTGGAAACCCCACTCGTGGTTAGCACAATGCATCTGTGCGTGAGTATGTGTATGCTGTATGCATGTGTGTGTATCCCAAAGAAGAGGGTAGATGGCAGAATCCTCGGGGACCTGCTGCCAGGAAGGAAAGAGAAGCACGTGGAGCCATTTGGGCAGGATAAATGGTCCTGGAACTCTACTTGGGACAACTTTCACAACACTCAGTCTCTTGTTCTACCTCTGCCTTGTAACCCCACCTTCTCCCTCATTTTCTTCCACAAGATTCAGCTAGACAGCTTACTGCATGTGATGGCTCACTGTGCAGTTTAAACACAACACAGTTTTGGACTGTTCTAACATTTGCTATCATATGAACTTTGTTTCCCCCAAATGAGGAACAAGTTAATATTATTTAATACTATAACATTTCCTTAACACCTTCTACACCAAAGGACATTCTCAGACTTACTCGTGCACGGCATACACAAAGAGTGCATCTGTAAAGATGACGGAAAATCTCTGGAAAAGTAAGGTCTTTGAACTGGCATAATTCAGATTATGGACATTCAGCATCTCTTGATCAAAATGTTTGGCAACATGTGACAGGGCATACTCAAACCATGCGAAAAAGGGGGGGTAATCCAAGGTCCACTCTGAAGTTGCCTGTGATAAGAATTAAAGACAGAATACATCATAAGTAACTGAATAAACAAAGAGTGTGTGAAGATTTGCTGGTTTTTAAAAAACACATGAAGTGAAACTGCATTTAAAATACATCATAAATAGAACAATTTCTCTCTTGACCCAAAACCTGTATTTAATATGGTCTTTAATTTCCTTAAATCAACTCAATTATACTTCACAGGAAATTAATCTGAAATCTTACAATAAAAATAAACTTGATTGTGACATAGTTCCATTTATCTAAATACAAAAAGGGAGCTATGGCATAACCAATGATTCACTAGCTTGGGTTCAAATTCTGTCTTAGAGACTCAATTTCCCTATTTGTAAAATGAGTATCATATATTATTTAGTAATTCATATCAGAAATAAACACATGATTTTTATAAATAGTAATTGAACGGTTTGTGTATTACCAGATGCCTACTCATCACATTTGATTATTCCTTCCTCATAAATCACAAAATATTAGGGAAAGAAAGGATCTTAGAAATAATTCATTCCAAATCCTCATGTGCCAGATGAGAAACTAAGGCTCAGAGAGATGAAATATACTTTCTATGCTATGGCAGAGCCAGGCCTAGAACCCAATTTTTCCTGTTTCCTAATCAAATGTTCTTCCAAAAAGGGTGTGGCAAATATTATAATTCCCAATTTACAGTTTAGGAAACTTATTTTGAAATAAAGGGGTTCCCTAATAGTGCCAAAGGGCAGAACTGAGGAAAGAATACACTTTTTATAAAGATTTATTTGACCCGTGATCACCTGGAAAACTTTTAATATCAATAATGCTTTATGATTTCACACATCTTAAAAAAACACACACAAAAAAACAAAAAGGTGCAAATTAAAACTTACCTCATAATACCACTGTGATATTGGCAAACTGTGAGTGATAGCAAGCCAGTTTCGGTGTACTTCAAAATCTGTGGAATGGCTATTTGTAACAATCAGATAAATAAAATGAGATTTTATAACATTTATTAGTTTCACATTTCTAACATTATGCTTTTAAATGGACCAACATCCCCAGTCACAACTCATTATCTTATAAAGACACAATACGTATTAACAAAATCCTGCAACACCTCACTTATCTGAAGGCCACACCTCCTGGAAAAGTTGGGAAAACTACGAGGGTAAAGCAACTTGGAGTTATCTAAAGGGCTGACCAAATGCCCATACTTTTTCTTAAGGGAGGTCCTCAGGCTGTTGTTCAGAGGTGACTTCTCTTATTCATTATCTGGTAAAGGCCTCACAGAAGCTGGATGAATCTTCACTGATAAGTAGGAGTTTATCAGACAGCAAAGGTGGGAAAAGGTTCCTGCCCTGCCTTTCCCAAGTCTCCAAATTCTCCGTTTACTGTTCCCCTCCCCACTCACTATATATAAATATAGTCAAACATCTCTCCTGTAGGGGCGGAAAACTGTCCCCTTCTAACCTTCTAGGTCCTGCGGCTGGTCTAAGAATTAAATTGACCAAAGACAGATTAACAGGAGAAAAGTAAAAGCTAATTTTAATTACTTAGGTATGTAGAGGAGCCCCAAAAGCTATGAAAGAGATAAGGCATTCAAAGGCACCAGATGATAGAGGCTTATATACCACCCTGAGCTAAGGAAAGGGATAGGGGTCTGGGTCTTCAAAGGAGGGAAGGTAATTCATGGGAAGGTGAGAAGAGCAAATGTTTGGTAAACATAGGTTGCCTTGCCTCGAAGGTGAAAAAGTAATGTCTGGTAATAGCTCTCTTCCTGATACAGGCCCCCTTTCTAAATTCCCTTACAAAAGGGTAACTTCTATTCTGTTTTCAGATCTTCTGTTGTGACTTCAGTTTCTCAAAATAATCAGTCCAAAATAATCCTGATGCCAAAGAGGCATATTTTGGAGTGGCATGTTCTACCTTTCTCCCCTCTTTAGTAGAATTTTCTTGTTTGTACACTGCTGTACCTTCCCTTCTTGTCTAGAACAGCACTTGACACATGGATGGACTCAATATACATCCTTGTTGAATTTACCACTTACCAAAGTCAACAATGAGTTCCACAGCAAAACCCGATTTACACTTTCCAGTGTTTTATTCACCTTTCTGCAGTGACAACTCTCTTGAGTTTCCTAGCCAACTCCTATGTCTCTTTCATTGCTTTCCATTCCAGTATTCATCAAAGTGATGAATATTGATGAGTAAGGGTCACTGTTCCCCTAGGTTCAGTTCTTGGTTCTCTTTATGGAACTTCATGGACAATCTTATTCACACTTATTGCTTCCACTGTCAACTGTATAATGATGACCCCCCAAATCTCAATATACAACCTTGGTCTCTTTCCTGAGTTCTACAAACAGACATCTCCAACTTGCTGCTGACAAGGTCACTGGAATTTCCTGAAGAGTCCTCAAAAATCACTATTCAAAACTGATACAATGACCTAGCAATTCCATTTCTAGGTGTGTGCATATATTCAATAAAATGCATACATATGTTTACCAAAAGACATGTACTGGATGTGACTTCAGGCCTCCGATTATGTCATTTCCTCAGAGACTTTCTGGACACCCACTCTAAAGTAAGTCCCCTTTCTTAGTCCCCTTATAGGATCCCATTCTTTTCCTTCATAACGCTTAACACAAGTATAATTATGTAATTACATATTTGCATTGATTTACATTTTAGAACTGTTATCTTTACTAAACTATAACCTTTACAGGGTTAGGGACCATAACCATTTTGTCTTCCCCTCTAGTGCTTAGCCACAGTAATTGGTACACAATAAAGCAAGTTAGCAATCAATTTGTTGAATATATTTGCATTTATCCTTATAGCATCCATCTCACATCCCAGGGGTTTCCAATTCGAGAGGCAGAGTATTAACTACCACTATACATATTCTTAATCCTGAACCAGTATTAAGAGTAGTATTCAAAATAACAGCCCTCCCTGAAGACACAGGTGATGAAAGTAAGAAACATCAGCTTACATGCAAAAAAACCTAGTTAAAAAAAAAAAATCACTTCTACTCTGATTTAAAAGGGAAGTTCCTACGTTTTAGATATTTCCAATTTGCTTTTAAAATGTTGTTTTTCATTTGCTTTAAGTTGGCAGAAAATCCAACTGATCAACCTCTTCTTTTTCCAAGTTCCTATGTCATTTTGCTGAACCTACACATACATTTCATTGCTTATATAATTACATATACACATCAGTATGGATGTACATTCTATACACACAACTCTTCCCTACTCAACAAGAGGTCACCAACAACTTGAACCAAAGAATACCAATAAACCAAACCCTAAAACAGAGAAGGGGAGTAGGGGGACCTAGAAGGAAGGGAGAAAAGAAACGACGGAACAAGTCAAGGGACAAGAATTAGGAAGGAAGAACAGAAGATGGAAGCTAATATTGATACATATTGAGTACCCCTTGTGTACACATTACCGCTTGGCTTCCTGACTGGCTTCCACGTTTTCAATCTTGGCCCTGCACCCATCTTTTACACTGCAGCCTAACCCTGTGTGATCTGAACACTGTCTACCTCATCCTGTGCCACTCACCTCCTCACTGCTCTTGAGCCACTTTCTATTAAAAAAATACTGAGTTCTTTCCTACCACAGGGCCTTTGCACTTGCTCTTTCCTATGCCTGAACTGCTTTTCACATTGCTTATTCTTTTTCATCCTTCGGATTTTAAGTCAAACATCACCTCTTAAAAGAGGAGTAACGCATTGCCAAGTAGTCACTTTCTGTTTCTTTTATTGATTTTGGCACAATCTGAAACTTTCCTCTTTATCTATCTACCTCACCAACTCCACGGATGCAAGGACGGGAAATGTCTTTCTCTCCACTGCATCTCCAGGGCTTAGAAGAGTGCCTAGCTCAGCAGACAGCTGACAAACACCAGCTGAAGGAGTAGTGTAGATGGCTATTCTTAATCTGTATATTAAGGATGAGGACCCTGAACCCAGCCCTCCAGAACTTTGATCTAGTTTTTTTTCAGGTCAAGTAACAATCAGTCGGTGGAACGGATGCTTAGCAAAGGCGGAGCGGCAACTACACAACTTCCAAGTTCCCTTCCCTTCTCAATCACACCCGGGGGCATCCACGCTTCTCTCTCCCGTCCTGACCGACTGCAGACCTCCCCGCCCAGCCCCCGGCCGTGCGAATCCCTTACTAGGTGGGGATAAGAAGGCATTTGAGGAGAGTCACCCCGAGTACCAAAGCCGAAAACCAATTGCCACCACCCATCGCAATTCCGAGCGCCGCCATCGCCGCCGAGCCGCGCGTTTTCCACCAACTTGAGCCACATCCGGGCTCCCGCGCATGCGGGGAAGGTCATCTGAAGCGGCGCCGTGGGCTGCGCGCATGCGCCCCGCCGCCCCGCCCGCGGGACGCCACAGCTCCGGCGTTTAAACCTCCCGCTCCCCGTCCCTTCGTCGCCGGGCCTCACTCCGGGGCTTGTTAAGGCGTCCTACGCCTGCACGGTGTCTGAGGCGACAAGTTAAGTTGAATTTATTACTTCATTCTTGACTCCATATGGTTGCTGGGCGTCTGCCCTCGGTCTTGATTTTGCCCGGCGTTGTGGGTTCTGAGGTGACAGAAAACTGTTACCTTGTCCTAGAGACATTCCCGTACGAGTGGAGGAGAATCATTGTAATCCGAGAGTTACAACAGGAATATTAGCTCCAGGCAGTGGACGGTTTGAGCAAAAATACAGAAGTATGAAACATCCTGCGCTTCTGGAACTCTGAGCTGGGTTATTAGCGCGGTACCTGCTGAGTGGAACCCGTTCTGGAGACAGAGTCTAGTGTATCTCACACTTAAGTAACTTAATTCAGATTCTGATGCAGGAGGACTAACAAACTCCTAGATGGTGTCGGTGCCGCTGGTCCCTGGGCCACAAGGGCTGAGGCCCAAGGAATAGAGTTAGTTTTGTCTCCCTCATGTACTGTCTGATCTTGGACAAATGACTAATCTCGCTGAACTTCGGTTCCCTTTTCTGTAAATAGGAGATAACATTGGTGTCTACCTCACAAAGTGCTTGTACGGATTAAATGAGGATGCATGTAAATTGCTTGATATGATGCCAGCACAGAATAAAAGTTTAATAAATAATGTTTCAGAGAAGTTAAGTATCTGGCTGAAAGATGCAAAGCGCTTAGGTGACAGTCACATGAGTTTATGCCCTGTTACGCTACCCTTGTTAATATATATCTCACGCCCAGCCCTCTTCTCTCACCTCCAGACTCGTGTCCAACCGCCTACCTGACATCTCTTACGTGTTTTAAAGGCACATTTGTTTTCCTCCTGCTGCTACAACAAATTACCACAACCTTAAAGCACAACCTTAAAACAACACAAATTTATTCTTTTACAGTTTGGGAGATCAGAAGTCTAAAATCAGTCTGCCGAGGCTAACGTCAAGGTGTCATTAGGGTTGGTTCCTTCTAGAGGCTCTGAGGGGAGAGTCTTATTTTTCAGGTTTTAGAAGAAGGAGGCATTCCTTGGCCCCTTCCTCACGTCACTCTAACCTTTTGCTTCCACTGTCACATCTGTTACTTTCCAGAGTCAACTCTCCCTGGGCTTCTCTCTTCTAAGGACACTTGTGATTGCATGTAGGGTCACTGGGATAAGTCACGATACTTTTCTTATCAAAATATTTAACTTAATCACTCCCGCAAAGTTCCTTTTGCCTTATAAGGTGATAACCACAGGTTGCAGAGATTAGGCCACAGATATTTTTGGAGGCCATTATTCCGTTTACCACACACCTCAAACTCAATACAGTAGTACCTCGGTTTTTGAACGTCTCCGTTGATGAACATTTCAGTTTACGAACTCCCTAAACCCGAAAGTAAATGCTTCGGTTTTCGAACAAGCCTCAGAAGTCGAACATGTCATGTGGCTTCTGCTGAGTGCGAGATCCTGAGGCTTCACTGTCGGCTGTTTTTGAACGTTTCAGAACTAGAATGGTCTTCTGGAATGGATTACATTAGAAAACCGAGGTATCCAAAACTGAATTTGTGATCTTTTAATATTATCCACTCAGAAAATAACACCAACCATCTATTTGTTCACTTCCCCGTCCTGTACTGGCAAACTCATTGTAAACTTACTAACCCAACACCCACTCCCAATCTTCTCCCTTTTCCATGCCGTCTAAAGAGTCTTGAAAAGTTAAATGGTTGATTTTCCAGCTTTTCCTGGCATCTAGGAATGGCCTGATGACATGGTTCTTTGTAGTAAGACTTAAGCAGAAGTCTGCTGGGGGTTTCTGGGGAAGGTTTTCCTTTCCTGATAAAAGAGAGTTATCATGAATTTTGCCCCTTTTTTCATTCTTCCTGTCTTGGACTTGTTCATGAGGCATGCAGCTGGACTCGGCTCTGAGGATAAAGCACTTTATGTTGATCCTGATATCACTGAACTGCTAAACAAATTCCTCCCACGTCCATAATTCTTATTTTTTTATTATCTAAGGAACCTTCATATTTGAGACACACACACACCGCTTTATGGGAATAAGCCATTGTTGGTCAGGTTTTCTGCTCCTTCCAGCTAAAATACTTCTAACTGCTGTTGCCAAGTCCTGTCTTATTTGACCTCCTTGATAGCGCTCACATTCATCCACTCCTTTCTACCCCCCTATTCTCTTCACTCTAGCTTGCCTGACCTGCTTTCAGCCTCTGGCACATGTCATATTCCTTCCTGTAACTGCACCTTTACACATTCTTTCCCCTGTATTTGGAATGTTCTTCTTTCTCCCTGTTAAAAAACAAAATTCAACTGAGTAAAATTTAAAGATCTTACGGGCTTTATTCAATGACTTATGTATCTATCGATCAGCGTCCAATCTAGCATCTGATCTCTGAAGACTTGTACAAAGTGAAAGACATGTATGGCAGAGCAGAGCAGGAACAAGGGAGTTGTACTAGACAAAACAGCAGATTGGTTATTGCGAGGTTACTTTTCCTATAGGTGACGCAGGGGTCTGTCAGGCAGATCACCTAACTGATGTGGATCAGGTGATTCCTGACTGGTTTAAGTTTCCATTTTGGGGAGAGCTGAAATTGTTATTAGGTTAAGTCTTGGTTTAGTGACATGGGGCTTAGCATAAGTGACTTCATTTGGGGCCTGTTGTCTTGTTTTTAATATCTTCTTAGGCTAGTTACCTCTCCATCCATTAGTTCTCAGATCAAACACCACTTCCCCAGAGAAATCTTCCCTGACCATCCTGTACACCTGTCAGCTGAGTGCAATTTTACATTTATTTGTGTGATAATCTAATTCCCCCACTAGGTATTCGCTTCATGAAGGCAGGGACCTTGTCTGTTTTTACCCACTATGGTAGCAGCTGAGCTGGCACAACATATGCACTCACTGTTTGTTAAATGGCGTGAATGGCTGAAACAGGATTCCAACCCACGTCTCTCCTACCCCTGAGTCCCTGCTTTCCCCCCACAGTATACCAGAATGAGTGGATTTGGCACATGGGGAGAAATTGCAGATATCAATTTTTATAGGGTCAATATCAGTTTTTATAGGGTCTGCAGCCTGGAAAACCTGAGCAGATAGAATAAAGCGTACACAACTTGGTGAAGTTTTTTGTAGACCACATGACCTGGCCTTGCCTTTCTATGGCGTTAATCCATTCTGCTCGCAGTTCTGGTGCATTGCTGGTGACTGGACGCTCTCCTGACCACTGTAACAAGCTTCTCTCTAAGAGGGAGGGTGCTCAGATTTTGATTATCCCACAGACCACAGCAGCTCTATGGGTTCTGAATACCTAGAGACTTGTTTTTAATTCTTATATTTTCTTGGAACCTGAACCAAAGATAATGATTAACGTGTGTTTTTGTAATATATTTTTATACCTTACGATGATTGTTGATAAAGTCACTTGGAAGGTAATTAAAGTCAGAAACAGTCAAATTCCAAGTTTAAAAATAAAAATGGACAGTGTTGCATTTAAATGTTGTATTCTCTATTGCTGCATAACAAATCACCCCAAAACCTAGTGACTTGAAGCAAGAAACATTTATTATAGTTTCTGTGGTTAGGAATTCAAGAGTGGTAAAGCTGGGGGGTTCTGGCTCAGGGTCTTTTGTGAGTTGCAGAATGACATCAGGGGCTATAGTCCACTGAAGGCTTGGCTGGAGCTGGAGCCCCCACTTCCAAGGCTGGCAGGCCTCAGTTCCTTGCCTCACGAGCCTTTCCTCGTGCTGCGTGCGTGTCCTCAGGATATGGCAACTGGTTGCTGCCAGAGGACGAGATCCAGAGAGAGCACGGAACAAGTTGCAATGCCTTTTATAGCCTGGTCTCTGAAGGTACACATGGTCACTTCTGCTTTTTTCCATTTGTTAGAAGATACATACTTAGTAAGCCCAGCCCACACTCAAGCACGGGGCTGTTAGATGCCACCTCTCAGAGGGAGGAATATCAAAAAAATTGTTGACAAATTTTAAAATTACCAGCGATGTTTCAATCACATCCTCAGGGTATCAGAAATGGGATTTTTACCTCCTAGGTAAAAACCAAACGAAACAGACTGTTGTTGTGGCAGGGCTCTCCATTTATCGTGTCTAGTTGGTCCTTGACAAGTCTTTTTTTCCTAAATGTTCTCTTAACAGAGCCCTCAAGATATGCAGGCTCGGTGTTAGGCTGTGGGAATTCAAGAGTAAATAAGAACGGAGCTGCTTTGCCTAAGGACTGATGTATGCTAACATTATGCTGAGCATTTCTGTTTTTTTATCTTCCAAACCATCCTTAGAGATAGGTATTATGATTATCCCTACTTTGCAGATGAGGAAACTGAGGGGGTGGGGTGTTGAATAGCTTGCCCAAAGACACCCAGTAAATTGAGGAAGTAGGATTTTAATTCAGGCGTATCTATTGTCATATCACCCTGCCACCTACGCGGTTCTGGCCTTCCTGGAGCTCAGTGTCTCCCAAAGCACATGTACGTTACGTGCTGGTGAGTCGGCTCAGATTCCTGGTGATCCTATGAGTGAGTGATGTCCACATGGCCTGTCCTCACCAGCCCTGCTCAGCTCCTGTAGACTCATGCCTGTGGCTTCTTTTCTGGAGTCAATCCATTTCATATTTGGTCTTCCTCTTTTTCTGCACTCTTTTATTTTTGCAAGTATTGCTGTGTTTTCCAAAGAACCTGGCCTTCTCATGCTGTGCCTGAAGTAGGAGAGCTTCAGTTTTGTCATTTCTGCCTCCGGCGATGTTTCAGGCTTTCTGGTAGAATGAGAGGTGTGCACAAGGCCTAAAGGAGCTTAAAGGAGGAAATAAATCATCAAATCCTAGCCCTGCTGCAGCACCACTGCTAGTCTACAGTGCAGAGCTTTCTCCTAACTATGTGTGTGTGAGTGTTTCACGCATGGTCTGAATCAGGTCTTACTTGGTTCGTTTTGGTTACCCCAGCTCCCTGTACAGAGCCCTCAGTAACATTTGTTGAGTAAATGAATTGATGATTGAGGAGAATGACTGATTGAAAAAACTGAATCACAAAATGAATAGGGTGATGTTAATTTGATCTGATGGTTCCCAGGATCTTTGCTATGCAAAAGAAAGAAACTGACGAAGGGTCAAATCCTAATTCTAGTCCCAGTTCTGCCTCTAACTTGCTGTGTATCCACGGGCAGGTCACTTTTCCTCTCTGTACTTCAGCTGTGAAATGAGGTGGCTCCTAGTTATTCCTTTCTGTTCCACCAACCACACCTCGGTCTGACCCCCACCCGATATCTGAAGCTTCACAGTGGGGACCTGGTTGGCCTGCTGGGCAGCTTATTATTGAAACCCACCTGCCTGGCTAAGAAGTCCTTTCAAAGCAGAGAGCCAACCTGGAATTTTTCTAGCTCAAGTTTCTTATTCAGCGACACCAGACTTCACCACCTGCACATTCCTCCCGTCCTCTAATGCCTCAGTAAAGCTGGAGGTTGAATGAGCTCCCTTTCATCCCTTCCCAGCTTTACGTCTTACATCCCATCAGTGTTTTCCTAAGCCCAGCCCTCAAGCAGGGACAAGTTAGAACACGCAGGCCTGCAGGCACAGACCCCCTTCCTGAATCAGGTTTATTGTCTCTGGAATTTCCTGAAACTTTCTATAGGATTTCTGAAGGAAGTGGGGACCCTATGAGGTATTCTTGGCAAGGCTTCAGTTTCAGCTGCTCCTTCACTGTTTGGGACCTTTGAACTTGAGCTACTCATCATGAGTCCTCAGACAAGAGATTGTAAGAACTGGCTGATCAGTTTTCATGCATTCCTAGCTCACTGATATCACTAAGCCTCTGCGCCAGTAACTAATATTTTAACATGAGTGCCAAAGGGTATTCCAATGTCTCCTTTCCTATAATATATTTTGTTACTGGTGCCAGGACGCGTATTTCAGTAATATTTGTACTTAGGGGTTCTAGTACAGGAAGGCAAAAACAGGTGTAATTCACAGAATCTTAGATTTGATTGGTGCGCAGCTCCATGTGAACGAGGATATAAATAATAACAGTAATTTCGTTATTAACATCCACTTACCTATGCCAAACACGGAGCTAACTGTGATACGTAAGGTATCTCACATAGGCAAACATTGTGAGCAGACAGCACGGACAGGTTAGGAACGTGCTCAGGTATCCGCAGCTCGTGAGTGTTGGCCGTGGGATTCACACCAGTCCATAGGACATGCCAGCATCTTATTCCTAGCTACTCCACTACTTCTTTCTCCAATCTCCCGATTTGATATTCTGAAGAAGGATTATATGTAAGGAAGAGAAAAAAAAGAATCTCTTCCCCTGTTAGCCCCTAGACCTTTGCCCTTGACTTGGAAGTGTTTGCCATAGGGTCTTGTTGACATAAGAAATAGCTAAACCTGTGGAGAATTTTTATGAGTTTATTAGAGCCAAACTGACGACATACGAGTATGCCTAGAAGTCAAATCTCAATGGATTGAGAAAATGCACTGGAGAATAGCAGTTTTATACATCAGAATTAAAGGAGGAGATTTAAGGGAAGTGCATGAAATCCGTTGGTGGTAGATTAAGGAGGTGGGAGAACTCAAAGTGGGGAAATCTCTAGGTTTCGATAAAAGGCAAAATGGAGAAACACATACTTCTTTTACATTGGTGAGTACAGGATAATTAATAACATTTAAAGCACAGAGATGCCGTGTTTCCCTGAAAATAAGACCTAGCCCAACCATCAGCTCCAATGCGTCTTTTGGAGCAAAAACTAATATAAGACCCAGTATGATATGATATGATATGATATGATATGATATGATATGATATGATATGATATGATATGATATGATATGATACGATATGACATTATATTATATTAGACCCGGTCTTATATTAAAATAAGATATATATATTAATTTTTGCTCCAGAAGACGCATTAGAGCATCTTTTGGGCCGGCTAGGTCTTATTTTTGGAGAAACACAGTGGTTTGTGGGGGACAAGATAACAATGAGGAGTTCTGTGGTCTCGTGCTCTGGTGGTTTTGTGCTCTGGTGCCAACACTTGTATCTTCGAGGGGTAGGAAAAGAAAATTACTCAGACATTTCAAATATGTGTTATCCTAGATGCATAAGAACCCTGGACAGAACTCGCTTAAGGTAAAGATTGACCTTTGCTAAGAAAGCTGTAGGTTTGGGACGTGCCTACCCGCTATGACCTGCCCAGTTAGGAATTTGTGATCAGACCATCCTGTGTGGTTACTTTTGGTCACTGAGCTTGTCGGGCCTGCTGTGTTGGCCCCCGTGAGCTTGTCAGGTTTATTGCATAGCCCCCTTTTCATTCGGTCTCCTCCTACCTCGTCCTCATGAGTGCACCGTGCTTTGTGGTGTACTGACCATAAACCAGACTTCATTGAGCTTCTCAATGTTCGGATCGTCCCTCTTATCCACATCAGACGATCATACAAATATCAACATTATATAAACCCTGGATACCAGCCAGGAGAAAGCTGAACGCATACCATTATACGAACTCCTGATTCTCACCAGGTGACCCTGTCTCATAGGAAGAAAATGTAGGTGCTATTTTTATGAACAATAGCGTTGCTCAATCTTGGAGCACAACGGATGAAAACATTTGACTCCAACCCCCAGCCATCAAAGGTGGAAGTCCACAATAGCCTCCCAATTCTGATTAAAGTCTTAGAACATGTGTCTTAATCTAGATTCTCCTGAAAGCAGAGTCTGAGACAAAGGTTTATATGCTAGTAATTTAATTTGATGTGATCATAGGAGGCAGGAGCAAAGGGAAAATACAAGGGTGAGATAGTGAGTCGGCGACTCTTAAGGGCAACTGGTTGCTCACATATGTGAAACCTTCTGAGAAGCTGTTTGAAATGCTTTTAAGGTCTGTCTTGCTCAGGGGAAGAAAGGGAGAAATGTTTATCTGTCTGCTTCTATCTCTTGTCGCTCAAAAGTGGTCCCCGGGAAGATTTAGGTCTCATGTAAATGAGTGTTAAGTGGACGCCACAGTCATCCGTGTGGCGGCTCACAGAGGCTGGGAGGCAGGAAATAGGGGCCCGTGGCGGGCCTGGGCCAGGCACTGGGACGTTGCACCTGCGTGAAGGTAGACTGTGCACAATGGCTGGAAGGAGACATGAGACTAACAGGCCTTGATGGGGGACACGGAAGGTGTCGGCATACCGTTTCCCTGAAAATAAGACCTGGCCGGACCATCACCTCTACTGCGTCTTTTGGAGCAAACATTAATATAAGACCTGGTCTTATATTATGTTAGATAAGACCCAGTCTTATATTATAGTAACATAAGACCGGGTCTTATATTAATTTTTGCTCCAAAAGACGCATTAGAGCTGATGGTCTGGCTGGGTCTTATTTTCAGGGAAACACGGTAGTAACCAGAGGCCATTCCTCCTGGTGGTCTTGTGATAGATGCTTGTTTAGAATCAGCACTATCACCAATTTGATATTTATCTCAGTCGTCATGCCATTTTGTTAACTAACAAAAATATTTATGGCTACATTTTAAGGAACACAGATAATCATCAACTAGAAGGCTTTGATAGGCTTGCTAAGGACAGTGAGGTGGGTCAAAGGTCACAGCATGAAACTTAGAAATGAAAGGAAGTCTGGGACATGGAGATGGAGTTGGTTTTGTTCCCATCTGCATCCGCTCACACGTGCCCCTCGCACCGCTCAGGCCTGCGTCCGCCCTCCTCTGAGGCCAGCTGGTCATAGAGTCCTTCAGTGTGACGCTGGCTGCAACCTCTGCAAACACTTAATGATTCCAGATAATCAGTGAAACAAGTTAACGATCCTTGCTGCTGCATGTGGTCCCAAAGTTGTAACGATAGTCATCGTGACTTTCCCTCACCATCCAATCTAGATTTTCCTTACTCTCAGGTCGGGTTTCTTGCTTGGTGGAGGGGGCACTGTGACTACCCTGAGACCCTTATAGCTGCCTTATCCTTGGCAGATCGTAGTGTCTGTAATTGCCTGTTCATCGTCACCACTGGGTTTGTTCCTGAGCTGGCACCTAACTCAGCTTTGCTAAAACACGTCACCATTCTGGTAATAATGCTTCTGGGTGATGAAGTACACAGTACGATCAGTGGGTCCTGTAATGGGCACCTTCTTCGCTGAAAGTAGGTCCCTTGTTCTGAGGCAGTGTTGTGGGCTCAGGCACCCTGGAAAGTCTCAGATGGTGGTTCTGGTACAGGCACTAAGGGCAGGGAAGGCCAAGTCACATCCCGGGTAGTCGTCATTTCACTGCTCCCTCCAGGACGGACGCGGTCCAGTGTAATCACCCTGCCACCAAGAGGCTGACAGGTTTCCTTGAGGATTGGTGTTGTGCCGAGAGCTCAGCATTGGAGGTCTGCCACTGGCTTTTTAGGCATTTAGCCAAGGCAATAGCTAGATCATCTTTGAGAAGCGGGAGCCCATCCGGTTGAGCTTATGCGTAGCCTCCATCTTTGCGTCAACTCCTGGGCCAATTGTGCTGAGGAAAGAGGCTGACTGACATCCACAGGACAAATCATCCTCTCTCCTGGAGGTCGAGCACCTTCTCTGCGGTGGATGCTTTCTTGTGGGCATTACTTGGGTACCAAGACCTACATACCAACACCCACAGATTCATCCACACGCCTCTTGCCCAAATTTCTTTAGTCCAATCTTCCAGTAGTGTTTCTTTCAAGTCTCTCACCACCCACATCAAGCCATTGCTCAGGAGACCATGCAGAACTGCACCTCAGGCCACTTTTGTCTCCTCACAAAGTGGTCAACCAAGAGTACTGATTGCAGCTCTTTCCATTGGGAGGATTTCCCTTAACCACTGTCCTTTACAGCCACCTGTCAGTCATGAAGTAGCTGTCTGGTTTTGACTAGGACTAACAAGTTGCCCCAACCCATCTGTGAAGTAGGTTTGCGTTCTTTTCTTTCTCTGTCAGTTGGCTACATGGGCCAATCGCTGCTCTCTCCGAAGGCCGTAGTCATGAGTTGAGGAAGAGGTGTCAGTGCAACAGAAATAGGTGACATGGGCATCTGAGCCTATTGTCATTGTGCTCTCTGGACCTGCTTGGGCTTAGTACCAAACGTGCCATTTCCATGCTGCACTGGGTTGCTGCAATCCTTATGGTTTGGTGGGTCTGATAGTAACACGATGGGTAGCTCGAGTTGTATAGTAATCAGTGTATTCGTTTCCTGTGCCTGCTGTAACAAAGTACCATAAACTTAAAACTGTGGCTTATAACAATAGCAATGTATTGTCTCATAGTTCTTGTGGCCAGAAGTTCAAAATTGGTATCACTGGGTTGAAATCAATGTGTCAACCGGGAATACACTCCATCTGGAGGCTCGAGGGGAGAATCTGTGCCCTGCTCTTCTTGTTTCTGGGGCCTGCCAGCATCCTTTGGCTTGTGGGTGCATTACTTCAATCTCTGCCTCTGCGGTCACATTACCTTGTCCACTTCGTTCTGTGTCAAACCTCCCTCTGCTTCCCTCTCATAAGGATACTTGTGATTGCTTTTAGGGCTGACCCTGATAATCCAGGATAATCTCCCCATGTCAGGATTCATAAACAATGACATCTGCAGAGTCCTTTTCTACCATGTAAGGGAGCATTCACAGGTTCCAGGGATTAGAACATGAATATCTCTAGGGGTCCACTGTTCAGCCTACCACCCATGGTATCCCAAGGTCAAGCAGTTACTCTCTACTAGGACCCTGTAATATGCCAGGATCTGTTTTTCTTTCTTTCTTTCTTTTAATTAAAGTTTATTGGGGTGACAATTGTTAGTAAAGTTACATAGATTTCAGGTGTACAATTCTGTATTACATCATCTATAAATCCCATTGTGTGTTCACCACCCAGAGTCAGAGGATCTGTTTTTCAAATGATGAGTTGTTCTGGGCTATAGAAGGCATGGTCTTGCTCCAGAACTCAGAGAGGCTGCAACTCTCCTTGTAGAGTTTTCCAGAGATGCCACATGGCATCCTTATGCCCTACAGATCTTCTAGGTCATATGCCCGAACGGTAAGGTAACTTGCACTGCAGACAGAACCTGCAAACCCCACTCTGGCTCTGTGCCTCTAACGAAACTGTCAGCTTTCCAAGTCATCCGCTAAATGGGCCACAGCAGCATTTATAGTCTAGTATATGCTGCATCCAAAATCCCCCACGCGCGTGGCGCTTTCTCAGTGCTAGGAATAGTGCAAAAACTTGTCCTGTACCTTAAATGAGAGGTTCTGCATACCCTAAACCATTGAACCACTAAAAATTTCTCCTCCTCTGTTGCTCTGATACGTATCTTCCCTCTCCCTCTTCTCTCTTCTCTCCACCTAAAGTCTAATTCTTGGTTTATGCTGTCTCTGTTGAGCTTTCTGCTTCCAAAGCATCCCTGAGAGCCTCAACTTTCCTGGAAAATGTAATAATAGAAACATTGACCTAGCACTTACTCTATGCTAGGCACCATGCTAAATATTTTCCATGGGTTAACTCCTTTAATTCTCACAACAATCGTATGAGGTAGATAGAAATATTGTGCCCACTTTATAGGTGGGGAACATTGCAGTTTTAGAGAGATGTAACAAATTGCCTGAGCTCATACTCTAGGAATTGGCAGAGTCGAGATTTGAACCCAGGTTTGTGGGATTCCATATCCTGCGCACTACCCATTGGAGGGTGGTATGGCACCGTGGTTAAGATTGTACACTGCAGTGTCACACTGTGTTCAAATTCTGGATCCATTGCCGTCACATACTTCCGTCAGGCTTACCTAAGTGGCTCCTGAAGTGGTTTTGCCATTCCATTCAAGACAAAAGCGAATTTGTGTTTTCAGTGTTTCCTCCAATACCCAACTTAGAACAGACGTCCCTAACATTTGCTCAAACACTGTTATAGGCACTGTGTGTCTTACGAAGGTAACTTATTGTCCCTGCCCTCAAGGAACTCACAGACGAGGTGAAATTAGTCGGGTGCATACCTCACGGTCTCATCAGGAGGAATGTGCTCAATGCTCCCATGTAGAAACAAAAATATCTCTGTGAAAACAAAGACGACGGAGAGAGTCATTCAGCTGGAGGTGTCCACTGAGGTTTTCTGGAGAAGTTGTTTGAGATGGTCTTAAAGCCAAAGTAATCATTTTTAGGATGGAGGATGGGAAGGCCGGGCATTGGAGGCACAGAGACTAGCAGGAAAAAGGCGTATGGGAAGGAGAGTTTCGGGAATGTTCCAGGAATGGCAAGTGTCTGGGTAACACTGGAACATAGGTTGTACGGGTGGGAGAAGGAGTGGGGTAGGGGCCCAGTGACGTCCACGTCACTGAAGTGGGCAGTGTGGACTACTTGGCATTTATTCACCTTCTTCCAGTAACAACCCTGGATTTTCGTTCAGGGATTTATTGCACCTTATTTTCAGTCCGTGTTGGTTGGTCAGGGCGGGCCTCATCCCCACATAGAGTCCAGACCCAGACTGATGGGTGCTTGGCACCCTGCCAATGGTGACATGTCCACATCAGACCAACAGCACCCCCAAAGCTCAAATTTTCCTACACCTTATACTTAAGATATGGGAGAAATGAGTTTCCTTTTTCTCTAGGACTGGATTTAGGAGTGTGCAGTGTGCAGGGGACAGCATGACCCAGAAAGGGATTACAAATAAAAAAAAACCACACACACAGAAAAACAAACAGAAAGCAAAGCTGAGAGCTGGAGAGAGAGAAATTGTCCTGGTGAAACCAGCACTTCCTCTTAAACTTCTCCAGTACACGAGGCCATAAATCCATGTCCCTCCCCCTCCTTAAGTTTTCTTAAGCCAGTTTGAGTTGTATCTTCTGTTGCTGCAATCAAAAGAGATTTGGCAAACACGCCATGCTAGGAATGTTCTTTTTATTATTCTGCTAGGAATGTTCTTTTTATTCTGTAGATGATGGATTTAATAAAAGGATTAACACGGCTGGTGACATGAGCCAGTTTGTGTTTTGTCAAGCTCACTCTGACATCTGGTGGAGAGACAAATGTTCTGACGCCAGATGGACCTACATTTGAACCCTATCTCTGTCAATTATTAGCCCTGTGATTTCAGGAGGTGTATAAGTCAGGATTCTATCAGAGAAACAGAACCTATAGGAGAATATATACATAAGGAGAGGTGAGGAGTGAGGTGGGGAGCAAGAGATAGATATTGATTTATTGGAGGCAATTGGCTTTTGGGATTGTGGGGCCTGGTTAGGCAAGTCTAGAATCCATAGGGCAGGCTGGGAACTCTCATGACGGAGTGGAAGCAGCAGTCTATATGTGAATTTCTTCCTTCTCTAGAAAACCTTGGTTTTGCTCTTAAGGCCTTTTTAACAGACTGCACACTCCTAGATCCAGTCCTAGGGGAAAAGGAAATTCATTTCTCCTATATCTTAAGTATAAGTTGTAGGAAAAATGGAGCTTTGGGGGCTCTGGTTGGTCTGATGTGGACACGTGTCACGTTCGCATTGTTGTGCCAAACATCCATTGATCTGGGTCTGGATGGAGTGTGGGGACGAGGCCTGCCCTGACCAACCAACATGGGCTGGTTAGCAAAGGCCTGTCCAGATTATCGAGGATAAACTCCTGTATCTAAAAGTCATTGATTGTAGATGTTAACCACATCCACAGAAAACATCGACAGCGACACTTAGATTTGAGTTAGTGTTTAGTTAAATAACTGGGTACTACAGTCTAGCTAAGTTAGCACATAAAACTAACCATCATATGAAGTTACTTAATTTTCTTTTTTTCTGTCTCTTTAAAAAGGTTTTTTTAAATTTGTTTTTGTTTTTCCTTTGTTTAATTTTCTTAAGTCTTTGTTTCTTCAGCAATGCAGTCAAGATACTGATCCTTACCTCATACATGAAAATACATGTAAAGCAGAGCACAGTGCTTTACTCAGCAGCAGCTCAGTTTATGGGAATCAGGTTAGCAGACCAGGATTGGCTTTGGATAAGGATATTTTTTCCAACCTGGATACTTTTAAAATAAAAGTAATGTAAGTACATGGGGGAAAAAAAGTCAAACAAGTTCAAACTGATAATTAAGTTTGAAAAATTAGTCTTCCTCCTACTCCAGAATTGCAGGCCTTTTACTCAGAAGTAATCACTGTCAATAGTTTCCTACTATATTTTCAGAATTTTGTTCTATGAGTGTGTATACACACACGCACACTTTTTTTTGACACATAGCTCCCCTCACCCAATCTTGCTGTTTTAATTTAACAGTACATTGTTGGAGAACATTCCATTTTGGCATACACAGATCTACTTCTTTTAAAAATGGTTGCAAAATGTTCCATTGTATAGTTAATATTTATTTAATAAGTCCCCAACTGATGGTCATTTAGATTACTACCATTTTTTGCTATTATAAATATTACAACAGCAAACATCTTTGTACGTGTCTTTGCATAATGTACAAGAGTTATCTGTAAGACAAATTTTGGGAACTGGAAGGGCTGCATTAAAGGGTTTGCACATTTGAAATGTCAATAAATAGTACCTACTTGTCCTTCAAGGAGATTGCATTAGTTTATACCCCAATAGTATATGAGGGTGCTTGTTTCCCTACCCCCTTATTAACACTGCCAACCTGGATTTAAACCTACTTCTTTTCCTTTAAAGTATCAAAATGCACATTTAAGAAAACAGGCATCATAGCAATCCCTTCGGTGAGCAAGAGCTGCAGTTTGTTTGGGTTTATCTTTGATAGCAGAGCTTCTTCTCTCTCCTGGGTTCTCCATTCTGAAGGGTTGGGGCAGTTGACCTGACCACAGAATAGCTCTGGGTCACCAGGCAAAAGGGTAGGCCCGACTCCAGGCCTGTGCCCTGCCTGATGATGGAAATGCAAACAAACCCAGTTCTATAATAGAACAGAGAGCCATTGTCGGGAAACCACAAATTGCTGACTTGCTCCTGCAAACAATCGATATTCAGAAGCTGAGTCCAGGAATCTAACGCTGCGCCCTGCATAAAGAGCTGAGTGGGGGGAACACACTCTTTTAGAAAAGAGCTCAGCAACAGGGGCCCTCGCAGTGCTTCCCAGAGAGCCACCAAAAAGGCCCTGTGTCCCCTTCACTACTCCCTCTGATGATCCCAGAACCCTAGGCTGCCAGAGCAGGAGTGCATCAGGAAATTACACCTCCCTAAGGGACTCCCGGTAAAGAGCCAGGGGGGTTCCAAGAAGCAAGCGCTCACTGTCAGTGGGACCGTGCTGTGCAGTGGCAAGGCGGGGCTCAAACCCTGACTGACTCAGTCACTTGCCAGCGCTCTGACTTGTGGCAAGGCATTGCACCTTTTTCAGCCTCAGTTTCCTCATCTATAGAATGGAGATAATAACACTCATTTCAGAAGGTCATTGTGAGGATGAAATTGAATGATTATGTGTGTAAATAACAGCAGGGTGTCTGGCTCTTTGTAAGGGCTTAATGAATTATGGTTGTTATTAAAAACAATAGGAGCTGGGGAGTATTAAGGAAAGCATCCTGGAGGAGGGGCCATTTGAGGTAGATCTTAAAGAACTGGGAAGATGTGGCACTTTGGGATGAATACAGATAAACAAATGAAATGCATGTGTAAAGCCCTCTTTTAGCTTCGTGGGCCTGACCAGGAGACATGCAGAGGCCTCTGTGGTCGTCCAACATGGAGAGGAGGGCAGGGTCCAGACGGGACATTTCTGCTCTGGAACATGCCCGGTAGTCCGAGCTCGAATGGGCCCTGCAGTGGCACTGGCATCTGGGGTCCAGATTGGAGCGTGGGGTCGGTCACAGTCGCAGGAGTCTCTGCAGTGGAAATGTTTTCCTTCATTAAAAGCTCCTTTGGAGAAGACTTGACCCCTTGGGTCCTGAGGACAAAGTGAGGAAATACCATATTGCACTGGGCTCGTAATACTTAACGACATCACAGGAGCAAGCTCTGGGCATCTCCCACGGAGCTCAGTGGGGCATATTTTGATCAAACTGTCTCAAATATCCTGTCTCCCACTGCAACATGACACAATTTTCTCCCAATGTTCAACTCCCAGCCCTTCATTGTCGTGACAACCCATAACTCATGAGAAGCATGGAGGCCAGAGCTTGTTAATGCTCCCTCTGTCCCTGCCCCTTTGTTATCGCGCCTTCTCCCATGAGCCCTCGCCATCTTATTCCTTTTCCCACGAAGTTCATGAACACTGGAAGTTCCCAAATGGATCCAGGCTGCACCAGCCATCACGGGAAGAGGGGGGAGGTCTTCTTCTGTCAGATGAACACAATGATTATATACATCCTGAATGTAGGCCAAGGGACAGATGAGGGCCACTTGGAGATTCCCCATTATCCACCTGTGTAATACACGGGAAAATGCAGGCAACGGAGGCTATAATACCTAATGCCAGGTTTGGACTCCGTAGGCACCACCTCAGTGGGGCATCTCAAGGAGCTTCCCTAATTCCTGTTGAACATGTCTCACGTGCAGGGCCCATGCTCTGGCAGGTGGTAGGAAGCATCTTTGTACCAGGAAAGTTATCCTTACAAAGCAGAGCCTCAGCCTACAGCTGGGAAGAAGGGTCCTGGGGCTAGAGTGGAGACAGAGCTGGGTGGTTTTCTGGACTCAGGCGGGAAGCCAGGGTTTAGGACAGAGTTTTGGTCCCAGGCAAGGGAACTGAGCCGACCCAGGAGTCAGGGGAAAGTTGGAGCATCAGAGTTCCTTCTCGGCTCACTGGACCCCAGGCCCAGGGCAGCAAGCGAATTGCACGAAGGAGCTCAACACGTAGCTTGGCTCATATGTGAGTTTCCCTTGTATGGATGAGGTGTTTTGATGAGGTTTGGCTACAAGTGAAAATACAGTGGGTTAAGTAAGGTTGACATTTACACTCTCTCACAGAAGTGTAGAGGTGGTCCGTCCAGGGCTGGTGCAGTGCTCCATGATGTCAGAGACCCAGGTGCCTTCTCTTTCATGGCTCCACCTTCCTCAGCATGTGGCCTTCAGGTCATGGTCCATTATGACTGCTCCTGCCACGTCTGCCATACCTGCCAGCAGAAAGCAGGGAGGGCGGAAGAGGGGCACACAGCCCTCACTTTAGGGCTTGTCCCGGAAGTTACCCACACCACTGCTCATCACATTCTGTTGGTCACATTTTAGTCATGTGGCCGTACGTAGCAAGGGAGACTGGGAAATGTGGTCTTTCTTCTGGGAGGCTAAGCGCCTGGCTGAAACTCGTGAGTTCTGTTACCAGAAGAAGTAGGGAAAAATGGATCCCTAGGGACAACCTCTGCTCCAATCATTTGTTTTCCTAAGGGGAAACCAGAGGGTAAGGTCATTTCCTTGTGGGAGGACAAGTCTCTCTTTAAGGGGTGAAGATTTTTTGTGACAACGGTGAGAGAATAGTTAAGTGCAAGACAGAAAACCAACGTGAAAGACCAGCTGTCTCTCAGGGTCTTTTTCTGCGGGCGGGGCCTGGGAGCAGCCTCCGTAGGCCGCTTAGGACCTTTCAGTGGGATTGGAGCGTGGCCTCTCATACACACGCAGCAGAGGCCTCTCAGGGGTGTCTCCCAAGAAGAGGAGCAGACCTGACCGTCTGAAGATGACCCAGCTCACGTTGTTCTCCGTGTTTATTTCTATTCGCCCTCCCTTCAGCCCTAGGGAAAGTCTTGTTCATTGCCCAAGTCTGGTGACAGCTGTGCCGCGTGGAATTATGCGAAGGGATATCTGGCCATATTTGGATGCAGGCTCCATCAGGGCAGCCCCTTTTCTGTTGTGTAGTTGCTGCGTGATGATGAAAGGCACATATCTCCTTCCGCTACTTCTCTCCCTCGAATCGCCTGGCAGCCCTTCTCTGATGCCGCCGTAGGGGCAGGCTATGTCTCTGATTGAGCCTCTATCCTCAGTGCCAGAGAAACAGGAAATGCTTAGTGATTGGATTGAATGAACCCCTCACAGTGCGGTTCTGGGGAGCAACCTATTCCGTAGCCTACACTCCAACTCCTCTCTAGCCTCGATTGACTGCCTAGGATAATAGCCATATTGATAATTACCATTCACTGAGTGTGTAACCAGCCGTTGGTCTAAGTGTTTTACAGGAAGTAACTCATCTAATCCTTAGAGAACCTGATCAGGTGAGTATAATTATTATCCCCATTTGTTCACATCATACAGTGAGCGAGGGAGAGCCAAAGCCAGACCTCAGGATCCCCGACTCTCAGCTCCGCTCTCCTGTGTGCCAACCCCCTGTCGGTGCATGCAACGTTTGGAAAAACCTTCATGCACCTTTGAGCCTTTTTGACTTAACTCTGGCTTATGTCTCACTCCAAAGAGGACTTCTTTGAGAGTCTTTGTGGGAGAGTGAGTTTTGGCAAGTCTTGTCTAGGAGTCATGAGGCAACAGGGTAAGTAAAATAGACAAGCCATCCTGGGATGTAGTTGGCTGACCCAGTCCTCAAAACCAGCAGAACAAAACACTCCAGACTCAAGCTGGGGCCTCTGGCCACCAGGGCTCCAAGTCAACGTGGACAGAATTCACTACATGGATCCTCCTTCCTTTTTTTTAAATTGTGGGGGCCTTTGGAGAGGAAATGTTTTCCAGTTTGTCTGGATTTTCTTTAAGGTAAAGCAAAAAATAATTGAAAATTTTACAAAGTCTTAGATGCTTTCTAATGTAAACAAGCTCTGGGCACAACTTCTCTTGTTCCATCTCACAGTCAAAGGAGCCCACCGTGTCCCAGGATGTGAAACTCCTCTCACCATCTGGTCAGAAAAGGTTGGAGAATCACAGTTGGAAAAAATCAGAGAAATTATTAAGGAAACATTAAAGTCCTTTTATGAACTCTGTACTGCAGGCTTCTGACCAGTGAAGGTCACATGGTAGTGGTGAGAGCACAGGCTTTGGAGACAGCACATCAGGGTTGAACTCCTGGTTCTGCCACTTACCAGCTGGGTATCTTTGAGCGAGTTACCCTCTCTGAGCCTCAGTTTTGTCCTCTGGAAAACTGGTTGTGTACCTAGCATCACATAGGGTTGTTTGGAGGACTGCATGAGATAAGGCAGGTCTAGCGCCCAGCATCATGTCGGATACCTAATTAGTGCTTCATCGATAGTAGCTGCTATTATTTGTACACAATGTCCTTTATGGTTGGAATGTGCCTCCTCCTTGCCTGTCTGCCTAGGAAGCTTCTATTCATCCTTCAATACCCATCATAAAGGTCTCCTTTTTCGTATGACATCTTTGTGCCGTTTCCTCTCTAAGTGGTCCCAGTTCTCTCAGCTCGCCCTCAGCCCTCTCACCTATTCCCTTCTAACAGAGCAGCGATCTTACTGTGTAGAAACATTTGTTTTCCTGCTTGTCTTCCCCAATGGGCAGTGCCAGCCAAGACGACAGGCTCAGGTCTGTGCCCCCAGGCCTAACAGTGTCTGCCCCACAAGAGGCCTAGGAAATGGCACCTACGTCCTTAGATTAGAGGCACTAGGAAGTTAGGAAAAGGGGAGCCTTGCAGAGCTGGGGGCTGCACAACTCCAAGGAGTAGCAGCCATATTGTATTTTATTATTTCATGAGAATAGAGTCCTATATTGTATTTTATTATTTTGTGTGCAACTTGGAGGCTCTGGGCTTCTGCATCAGACTTGGTCTCAAATCTTAGCTCTGGCACGTTCCGGCTTCATTCTCTCAGGCCAGTTAATCTATGTGGGCCGCAGTGTCTTCACTTGCAGGTGTTAAAATAGTGACTTCTCAGATTAACATTAAATGAGAGCATATAGGGAATGTTCCTGATGGTGCCTGGCCAGTGGGAGTTGTTACTTGGCACTGGATTTATGATGACAGGATTCACACATTATTGTTGTTTTTAAAGATTTTTTTATTGGGGAAGGGGAACAGGACTTTATTGGGGAACAGTGTGTATTTCCAGGACTTTTTTCACTGGGGAACAGTGTGTTTTTCCCAGGAACCATCAGCTCCATCCAAGCCAAGTTGTAGTCCTTTCAATCATAGTTGTGGAGGGCACAGCTCAGCTCCAAGTCCAGTTGCTGTGGTTAATTGCAAGGGGCGCAGTCCACCATCCCTTGCGGGAGTCGAATCGGCAACCTGTGGGTTGAGAGCCCGTGCTCCAACCAACTGAGCCACCCGTGAGCTCAGCAGCAGCTCATTGTCTTTATTCTAGTTGTGGAGGGCACAGCTCACTGGCCCATGTGGGAATCCAACCGGCAGCCCCGCTGCCCAGAGCTCACACTCTAACCAACTGAGCCACTTGGCCACCCCTCACCCATTATTTTTATAAGGCAGGGTATATAGAGGTGTGAGAGTTGGTCCCTGTTTTAGGAGAGAGCTCTGTGCAATGTGGAGAGCACAGAGGACAGAGAGCGAAGAGGAGGGAGCCAGGCATTCTCCATGCATTGTCTCACTTAACCATATAGGTATTTCTACCCCCACTTCATAGATGAGTCATTGAGAAAGACAGTGGTCTTGCGAAGGTCACATGGCACAGCCAGGATTTGGACTTGGTCTGCTGGTCTCAAAGCCAGTTCTCTTTCCTCGTCACCTCTGATGGTCAGTTAGTATAAATTTCCTTCCAGCACAGCATTCTCAGATTCTATGCCACAAAATAGCCAATGCTTGTCACGTTCTGACAGCCCTCTCTCTTAGCTGCCCAGTCAGGGAGTCCCTCTCTCTGCTCCGGACGATGACGGGCAGAGGGGCGGGGGTGGAGGTGGCGCTCAGCTGCTCTGACCGTCTCTGCTAAGGAGGTGGGGACGCTGCGCAGCGTTTCATTGGAATGAGGCTCATCCTCACGGAAGCCTTCTACTCTCACTCGGGGGTATCCGTAGTGTGATGTGCCATCTGAGTGACGCTACTGTGCCTGACCATTTTAGCCCCACTAGCACGTAATAGAGCCCAGTGTTTCACTTGGAAAACACAAAAATCCCAGGACCACGCTATCACTGAGTGTTATGTTCCTGAGATGACAGACAGGAGATCCATGGGGCCCACACAGCACATCAAGGGATTGTCTGGGCTCTGCTTGCACGTCTCCAGGGCGGGGAGCTCATCCTTCCTTCCAGCTCTGGCTAGAAGAGCTCTAGCAGGTAGAATTGAGCTCACTTGGCTGCCTTTTGCCAAAGAAGATTTCAGTGATTTGCCTGAGGTCCCATCCGTGGAAAGGCCTGGATCAGAAGCCTGGCCCAGGGTAACCCGATTCTGTTCTGGGCCGCCTACTGGAGTGGAAATAATCCTGAAGGGGAATTCAGACTGGTTCTCACCTGACCCTGACCACTTAAATGACATTTAATTCAGTTTCAGAAATATTAGTTATGGGCCTACTATGTGCCAGGCATTATACTCACATGCAGTGTGGTCTCAGGCAAATAATTTCTCCTCTCTGAACCTTAGTGTTCTCATCTATATATTAAAAAATAAAATCCCTCATGCTGCTTGTTGTGTGGATCAAAGGAGGAAAAGGGACACCAAGTGCTTTGTAAACTGTAAAGTGGTGTGCACATTGGGCGGCATTGCTAAAGCTGGCGACCCCATCTTTGTGGTCCACTCCCCCTGGAGCATGCTTCCACCATTTGGAATTTGCTTCCTGTCTCTCTCTCCCACCACACTCCCCGAGGGAGGAATGTGCAGGGTTCATCTTTGATTTTCCAGAGCCCAGCCCGAGGGGTTGGCATATGGCAGGTGGTTAACAGAGTCTGTGAATGAACAGGACATGGGATGAAATCTGATTTTCAGACCTATGGAGACGCCAAACAGATGGGCACTGGAGGACCAGAGGAGGGAAGGGCTCCGTGAGAGGGGTGGAGAGTGAGAAGGGCGTCTGTCCACTGTGGATGGACAGCATTCAGGTCACTGAAGAGGCAAGGGTGGAACACTCCAAGCAGTGTGAGCGGCCTGGGCACAGGTCAGGAGATGGCACTCCACGTTGATTATGTAGGGACACTGGGGAAGTGCCAAGTAAGACCACAGTGAAAGGTAACAAAATAATAGTAACAATAGTGATAATAACTGTATCACTTACTTACACTCCAGGCACTGTTCAAAACGCTATAGATGTATTACCTCATCAAACCCTTGCAATACCTTACTAGGTGGGTACTATTATCTCCACTTGCCAGATAAGGAAACGGAGGTTAAGTAAGTTGCCCAAGGTCATATAGCCATGAAGTGGCAAAGATGGGATTTGATTCCAGGCATCTGACTCCAGAATCTGCTCTTCAAGTACCGTGTTTCCCCGAAAATAAGACCTAACCAGAAAATAAGCCCTAGCATGATTTTTCAGGAGGACATGCCCTGAACATAAGCCCTAAGGCGTCTTTTGGAGCAAAAATTAATATAAGACCCGGTCTTATTTTCGGGCAAACACGGTGGAAAGTGAAGCCTTTCTTTAAGAGCTAGGAACTTGGACTTTTCCTTGTGCTACAGTTTGAGCACCGTGGCTGCGGCTGGCTCGCTCTGGCTCCCTGGAGCCCATTGTGTGCCTTTCTGCCCGGATGATCAGTGATGTCACATTGGTAGCTTGAAATTGACTGTGGTGAGAGTATTTATAGCATGGAAACTGGCCAAATACAAATTAGGGCTTTTCCTCAAGAGGGGGGCAGGGAGGAGCAGATACACCTGGCCGGGCACGCACTTCCTGCCCAGACATCAGAGCCAGACAGTGGGAGCGCAGAGCTCTGAGTCCGGTGGGATCCTGGGTGCTCCTCTGACCTCCAGCGACCCACTTTCGTCCTCAGGGCCTCCTTGGTGTCTGTGCCCCCATCGGGGGGAGCGTGTCTCCTGACTGTCTCCTCAGCTCTGTGTGGTGCCAGTGTCCTGAAGGCGCTGAAGGACACTGAGGTCATTGGGCTGTCAGGGCAGACAGAGCTGCCAGAGCCAGGACCCCGCGGAGCCTGGAACAAGCCCCGGCCCCTCCCCTGGGGGGGCCTGTTATCAGTCATTTTGCTCTGCAGACGATCACCGGCCTCCTTTTCCTGCCAGCTGCCCCCATCAGCCCCGAGCTGTCTGGGACACAGGCAGACACAGGCGCTCAGCGTGAAGACTGCAGTTCAGGAAAGGGGTGGGTGGGCGCTCTGGCCCCGGGAGCCAGGGCATTGGTCTGAGGCTGACCTCGGCCAAGCCCCCACTCATAGGAGCCTGTGTCAGGAGCCATTTGTGAAAGAAATCTGCGAGTTTGGGGTGAATAAGGGGGCAGCTACACGAGTGCTATAGAGTGCTAGGCTTTTGGCCACGTAGCCATTTACAAAGCAGAGTCACCACATCCTGGCCCTCTGGGCTGTGTTGGTCATTGATGTGTGGCCAAGGGACATAGCCACCTCTGCATAGGGAGCTCTGGCCTGAAGGCAGAACAGAGGGTCACAAGGCTTTGCCCTTCATAAAACGGCAGAGAGCTTTAGGTGGTTCTAAGGGTATGAGGTGACAGGGGCATTGCCTGAGGTGGGGGTCCCTGCTGGCCCCCCACAAAATGGCCACACCACAGTGCCTCAGGATCCCTCTCCATGCCTGGGGCCACGCCTCGGGCAAACAGAAAGCTGACCAACTCACATGTGTCCGGAATTGCCCTTCACTTGGGGCAAAGCTCTCAGCTGTGAAAAAGGCTAAATACATGGTGTCCGGTTGAGCTCCCAGGTCACCGTGGGCTTGCTCAGAGCAGTGCGGGGCTCACGCAGCAGCACATCCCTACCTGCGTCTGCACTCCCTCCACCTCAGTGGTCCTCCGGGCTGGTGCTGCCTGCACCGCTGTGAGCGCCGCTGGGTTTTCTCAGTTATGCTCAGCGGGTGGCTGCACTCACCTAAGTAAGATGCCGCTGAATAGCACTGTCGTTCCCCTGGTGCTGGGGCGCTGCGTGAAGGCTCACCCTTCCTCAGTCACCCACCCCGCCTGGCTGCTGGGCCTCTGCTCCAGCTATTTCCCGTGCCAAATGTGCCCTCTTTAGTTCATTCTGTCACAATCCAACCTCCCCTTAAAGGCCCAGCTCCACCATCTGTTAAGCCCTTTCTGAGAATTAAGCTCTTTCCTCAAGTAGCTGCGGCTCATTGTGTGAACCTACAGGCCTTTCCCAGACTCAACGTATCTGTGGCTATTCCCATCCCCGGGGCCCACCAAGTACTCTGCAGGGTTTGTGAAAGGGGACTTGTGGTGACCCCTGCATGACAGTCCGTCATTATCACCTCCTGTGTCCCAGGCCCAGTCAGGCATTTTCACACACACTTCATTTAAGTTGCGTAACACTGGGAGGTGGGCTTGTTTTCTGATGAGGAAACAAATCAGAGAGGTCTGTTATACACAGCAAGTGATGAAGCCAGAATTCAAACCCAGGCCAGGGTTTTTTTCCTTTATAAAGCAGACACAAAGTAGTAACAACTGTGTATCATGTATATGGTATTCTCACATACATTATTTCATTTGATCCTCACAACAGCCCTGTGAGGTAGGTAGGGTTATGTATTACTGTTATGCCCATTTCACAGATGAAGAAATGGAGGTGGCTCAGTGAGGTGAGTGACTTGCCTAAAGTCATACAGCACATTAGTGGCTTCATAGGTCCTGTAGTTTCTCTAAAGTCAAGCTGCTTGAATTAAGAAGCACCGAAAAGATGGAGAAAGGGAATTTTATGGAGAAGAAAGGGCAGTGGTAATTTACAAGATTTCTTCCTTAAACTGTTTGGTTGTGGTCACAGCTTCGAGTACCATTGGCCTGGTGGCCTGGGACAGCTGTCAGAGACTCCGGGGTCCCACTGTAGGCAGAACAGGCCTTTATTACCTAAGGGATGTGGCCTTGCCCACGGCCCAGCGTACAAGCTCCGTACTCACAGGGCACAACTATGGGGAGCCCCATCCTTGGCCCGTGTCCCATGGCGCCTGTGTCACCAGGCTTTCCTGGCTCTGTCTGAGGGTTCCTGCCCAGTGGGGAGGACCTGGAGACTCCCAAGACCGTTCCCACTCTAGGGATGAATCATACTGTACAAGTGTGTGGCCTGCACTGCTCATCACACCCTGGGAAGGAAGTGGTGGCTTGGGGTGTCTTGCCCTAGATCTCACCCCACATAGGTCCATGGTCTGCTTATGAGCAGAAACAGCACTCCAGGGGAAGGGCACCTCCTTCAGAGCAGTGTCTTAGCGTCTGGACACCTACGCCAAGGGCAGCGTTATGGTTTAGACCACTCCTGAGCTCCTTGCTGCATCTTGCCCTTTGAGACACTCGTCTGCTTCCTCTGGCAGCACTTCCTCGGGGGTGGCAAATCTTCATCCTCCAAAAGATGGTCATAGAGTTGTGACTGTTGAAGAAGGTGGGGGTCACAAAGGAGGTGAAGCCATAATAAAATGGGGTTGGAAGAGGGCCAACCTTGGTTCTGAAGACAGATCCCAAGGGGGAATCCTAATATTATTTTCAGGATGAGTGTGGTCTCTCAAGGTGACTATTTTGAAAGAGAAAATACACATTGGAGTGAGAAGAACCAGACCAGAAAATGGGAATGGAAGGACAGATTTTGGCTCAATATAAGAAAGAACTTTCTAACAGCTAACACCGGCCAACCACGGCAAGGGCTGCCTTGGGGGTGATGAGCTTCCCATCACTGGAGGTATGCAGGCAGGGATAGGTGATGCCCAGGAGGTACTGGGGACAGGCACTCATCCCCAGATGCACTGGGGTATGCTGGGGTGGGGGAGGACTAAGTGACCATTGAATTATTTTCCAACCCTGAGAATCCATAATGTTTAAAATGACTTGTTTCATGATACCTTAAATTCCTGGGGAAAGGATTATAAAAGTCAGGTAACAGGCCACCATATGAAGTGCCTTTCATTGCACTGGCTCCAGATTTTCAAACCTTCACAGGCACAGCAGCCATTTCTGAAGCCGGAAATTCCCAAATGCTTAAATTTGACCTACTCAAGAGGGATAGCCCCATCTTCTGAACCCTGCCTGGATGCTCACTCCCCTAGGCCATGCCGCAAGTCAAATCTGTCCCCCAAAGGGGGCCAGTAACACAGCTCTAGGACATACTCATTTCCAAGGCAGTCAAACATGGTCGCCCTCAGGCAAACAAGTCCAAGGTGCTGGCCACATCCTCTGGACAGAAGAGCAGGCGTGATGGAAATCTCTGGGTACCTTCTGTCCTGGGAAACTGAAGGGAGCATCTTGTTCTCACTCCATCCCCTCCACCAGTGCATCTTATTACAGATGGCTGAGTGAGGCACTGCCGAGTGGCACAGAGAGAGAAGGAGCCCACGACAAAACCGCTGCTCCTCTGTCCAGCCAGAAAAGTCCTCCTGTGGCCTCTTTTAGGACACAATGGCAGACTCTTCACTTGCCATACAGACTGCCCGTCTCTAGCTCAAAATGGCAAGAAAAAAGGTGGCTCTGTTGAGAGGACACATGGATTCCTACAGGTGGGCTGCATTGTGGGGGGTGGGGGTCAAGTCCTGCTGCGGTTCCTACAGGTTAGTCTCGTGCCCTGCCTGAGGCCACCGGTGAGACACGCTGACTTGGAGCTTCTTGGGAGCCCCCCTCCAATGTGGCGGGGGTTCTTTTTACCTGTACCGTATTAATCGAATAATCTTATTGTTCATAAAATCCAGAGCGTGGGGGTGAGAAGAATCAATGCAGAAGCCGTCGCTCAGCGCGATTTTCAGCACCTCCTCCACGAAGACCTGGAAGCTGTTGATCTGCTTGTTGGCTGGCACCACCCAGAGCCTCTTGAGGTTCTGCTTGGTGTACTCCTCCTCTGGGAGGCCCTCCACATTGGCCACCCAGTCCAGAGTCAGGTGGTTGGGGTCCTGCAAGTGGCTGGTGATGGAGGAGAGATTGCCGTTGGAGCAGTAGAAGAGCTTGGAGCCGAGGAGCTTGAGGAAGAGGCAGGAGGTGCTGAAGATATTGGCGTTGAAGACCTCCATGCTGGAGGAGGAGAGGCTGTAGATCTGCGGGGCCTCCCGCACGGTGAAGTGCACCGTCTGCACGCGCTGGTTCAGCGTGATGTTGAGCATGGCATTCTTCTCGGCCTTGGAGAGCTCCACCTCCTTCTCCTGCAGCGCCTCAATCAGGGGCTGCACCTGGTAGAAGTCGGCCTCCCTGCGGAGCAGGCCCATCTCCTGGAAGTCCTCGGGCAAGTCCAGGTGGGAGGTCCGCAGGAAGTTGAGGATGTAGCGAAACACTTTGCCGTCACGGTCGATGAAGCAGTTGCCCTGGCTGTCCCTCTTGGTGGGCATCTTCCCGCTGAACATGGCACCCAGCATGGAGTCGGGGAAGCTGGTCAGGGTTGCCAGTGAGGTAGTGTAGAGCTTTCCCCCGACATTCAGTGTGATGGGGTCGGACATGGCAGGGGGCTGGGGTGCTGGGCAGTAGTCCTACAGAGGGAGACAAATGAGAAACGACCGTCACTCAGCCATAGCCGGTGTTGGAGCTGCTAGAGCAGAATACCACAGACTGGACGGCTCAGTAACAAACGTGTTCTGGAGGCTGCGAAGTCCAAGATCACAGTGTGGGCAGATCTGGTGTCTGGCAGGGGCTGTCTTCCTGCTGTGTCCTGATACACTGTGATTCCCCGAAAATAAGACCTAGCTGGGCCATTAGCTCTAATGCGTCTTTTGGAGCAAAAATTAGTATAAGACTGGGTATAATATAATAAATACCAGGTCTTATATAAGACCGGGTCTTATATTAATTTTTGCTCCAAAAGACGCACTAGAGCTGATGGTTGGGCTAGGTCTTATTTTCGGGGAAACACGGTAGGAGGAGGCAAGAGAGCTCTGTGCAGTCTCTTTTATAAGGTCACTAATCCTGTTCATGACGGCTGTACACTAATGACCTACTCACCCCCCAAAGGCCCCACTTCCTTATACCATCACATTGGAGGTTAGGATTTCATCATGAATTCTGGGGGACAGACATTCAGTCCATACCATCTAGGTTGTCACAGTTCTTAACTTCTTATTGTGGGTAGGTCAAATCTATAGTCCTCGGGGTCAAAATGAATTAATATTTGATGAACAAATGGATGGGTGATAATTGCTACACTGTCTAACGTGTATTAGGTTCACTAGGGAGTTAAAAGAGAAAAGAAAAAGAAAACAAAGCCTGGGTCCCACCCTCCAGAAATTGTTTTAATTGGTCTGGAAGGTGGCCCCAGCATTGGTATTTTTAAAATGTGCTGTCAGTGATTCTAAATGTTCACTTGGGACAGAGAACCACTGGTCTAAGGAAAGAGAGGAAATGTGCCTGGATTGAATACTGTGTTACCTGCTGTTCCATAATGGTCATGTATCTTTTGACACAGACAATACCACCACCCATCTATCGTGTTCAGATGAGGAAAATTGTGCCTGGCTTCATTCCCCATGCTCAGAGAGGGGACGGGCCATGCCCGGATTCAAACCCAGGTCCCTTTATATGAGAGGGAAAAATGGGCACACTCTGGTACACTCAAAGGACCCAACAAATGCTCTGAGATTGCTCCAAGCCCAGTGTTACCTTCTTATTCATTTTTCCATCCCAAAGAATTTACAACAGTTGGCTGTGGTCAGTGCCATTTCCGTCTACGTGCCAGGCCCACAGTGGGTTCCTTAGTCCTCTGGATTTGAAAGGACACCTTTTCTGAACTCTCCTCCTCCTGTAACAACTTGCTTTGCCATGAAGATGCTCTTGGCTCCTGGTGGCCTTCCCGTTCCCACGCGATGGCAGCACGCCTCCTCTGGAACTTGCTTCAAGGTCAGTGCCAATGTGGAGTCTGCCACCGAGCACCCTTCACCCTCTCCTTAACAGAGCCTCTCCACCCCTCACCCCCCCTCCCCCCACAGACCTCACAGCCTCGTGTCTAGGGCTGGTGTGTCTCCTTTAATCTGAAGTCTTGCGTTCTAACTTCTCTTTAACATTCTAGAAAGCAGGAGATGTACCATCTCCGCTTCCAACATGGTACTTTCCCAACAGGCCACCTGTGGGATGGACTCAGCAGTCTTTCCTTGATGCTGGGTGTGGGTGGCACAAAGAACTGACCTCAGAGCTGCCCTTAAGAGCTCAGCTCAGCGCTTAGGGGGGACCAAGACAAGGGGAGTGGCGGGAGATGTCCCAGGCGCTGGGGTGGGGGGGGGAAGGACTGGGAGTGAGTCCTTGGCATGCTTACTGTCCATATGGGAAAACAGAGGTCCCAGGGGGGACACCCCCAAAACCACCCAGCAAGGGTGGCGAGCCAGCCAGAGTACTCTCAGCGCGTCTGCCTTCTGAGGAGGCTGCTGCACCGAGACCCTCTTCCTCCAGAGGCTGGAGGCCATGCTCAGCTGCCCCACCCCACTGTCTGGTGGGGGGGGGTCCCCTCGTGATTGCGTCCCTGTCTAATGGAGCACTTTGATACTGCAGAAGGGCATTAACCATCTGGAGTGTCTGAAGAGAAACAAGCTGATGATGAAGGTACAAAATCAGCAGCAGCCTGAAGCAGATGGGCTGCGAGACAGTGGGGAGGCCCAGCAGAGAAGGGGGGGAGGGGCCCACGGCAGGGGCAGCTGCCGGGTGGAGACCTGCGGCTGGGGGGGTGCGAGGCCTCGGGGCTCAGTCTGGCCAGATCTCTCTTTGGAGTAGGCCACACCTCCCTCACTTTAGAACCTTCTTTTCTGTCTAGATAGTATTGTGCCTATTCTAGTTTTCAGTCTCTCCCTCTCCATGATTTAAGGCCCAGGCTCAGATGTGGCTCAGCTCCATGGAAAGAGCGGGCTCAGGCGTCAGAGAGGCTGGGCTGTCTTTCCTGACAGTTCTGTGGGCTGCAGACCCTGTATCTCCTCTGTGCATTCGTGCTGAAGAGCTCAACACTGGGGCTCGAGGAGACAGGAGCCACAGGGCATACCTGGAGGCCCTTGAGTGGGCACCCCAATTATTTCTCTGCTTGTAAAAGCAGCAGAGCACCTGCCTTCCTGTCCCCAGACACCCCAGCTTGTGGCTCCTGGTCATCTGTCCGGGGAGAGCAGCAGAGAGAGCTGCACAGTCAGTAGGGGCAGAGGCAGGTCTCCTAGGGCGCCCTCCGTGGTAGTCTCCCCACACCCATGAGTCACAGAGCCCAGTCCTTCCAGCCCGTTTTCTAGTGGCAGCAGCATGGCGCCACCATCACAGATGCACAGGCCTTATTGTAAAAAGCACGATGACAGAAGGGGGCAGGAACTGGCACTTCTGGGGGGCTGAGGAGCTTTATGAATGTGGCAGAGGGTTTGTGGTCGGGGGGGATGAACTAACATCACTGAGCCCGTGGTGTACCCAGCTGCCTCTAGACACCTCCCCCTGGATATCCCGTGCGTACCAGGATCCCAACACAGAATTCCTCCTCCCCCAAACCTGCTGTGGACTCTTCTCAGCCGCCCAGCTGTCTGAGCCCGAGACCCAGGAGGCAGTCCTGACTCATCCCTAAGTTTTTTCTCAACTCCATCTCCCTGAAACCATCGCTTAGCTACTCCTGGCGCTCAGGCCTCAGCCACACTCCCCTTACATCCTCACTTGGCTCCTACCGTCTTTCTCTCTCCCTTCCATTGCAGCCTGCGGCTGTTCTTCCTGAAGCACTACTGCCAGCCCAAACCACCTTGCGTTTCCAATCTCACCTCCAACCTCTCCCCTCCCCACACTTTACACGCTGGCACTCTAGATGCACTGCACACACCCTCACAGTCACCTGTCCTGCCTCTGCTCTCCTTCTACCACATTCTCTACCTTTCCTGCCATCAGTCAGCCTTTCAGGCCCTGCCTCGGAGGCACTGCCTCTCCGTAAGGCTACCCCAAATCACTAGGTTAACAGCTCTTCTCCTGGGGCTTCCAGGTCCCTTGCACAGCCTTCTCCAGCCGTGTCCACCATTCCCTCATGTTATGACCTGCTTTGCACATGGCCCTCCTCTTGGATTTATCAACATGCAGATCACTGGACATCCATATGCAAAAAAAGAACCTTGACCCATACTTTGCACCATATGTCAACAGTTAAAACAGATCATGGACCTAAATGTAAAATCTTTTTAAAACTATAAAACTTCTAGGAGAAAATCTTTGTGACTTTGGGTTAGGCAGAGAGTTCTTGGACAGGTACAAACCATAAAAAATTTGACAGGGCCGGCCTGGTAGCTCAGGTGGTTGGAGGTCTGTTCTCCTAACTCCAAAGGCTGCCGGTTCAATTCCCACATCCAGTGGGCTCTCAACCACAAGGTTGCTGGTTTGACTCCCGCAAGGGATGGTGCCCCCTGCAACTAGCGATGGCAACTGGACCTGGGGCTGAGCTGCACCCTCCACAACTAAGACTGAAAGGACAACAACTTGAAGCTGAAGGGCACCCTCCACAACTAAGATTGAAAGGACAACAACTTGACTTGGAAAAAAGTCCTGGAAATACACACTGTTCCCCAATAAAGTCCTATTCCCCTTCCCCTAAAAAAAAAAAAAAAATTGACAAACTGGACTTCATCCAAACAAAAAAACCTCTTTGAAAGACACTTAAGAAAATGAAAATAAGACAAAGACTAGGAGAAAATACTTGCAAAACATATATCCAATAAAGGATGATTAACCAGAATATATAAAGAACTCTTAAAACTCAGTAAGAAGAAAATGCAACCCAATTAAAAAATCGGCAAAAGATCTGTCTGTTCACCAAAAAAGAGATGTGGATGACAATACATGAAAAGATACCTGACATCATTAGTCATTAGGGACATGAAAATGAAAACCACGATTAGATACCATTACACACCTATTAAAATGGCTCAAGTAAGAAATCTGATAACACCAAATGCTGATGAGGACACAGACCAACAGAAACTCTCTCATACATTGCCGGTGAGAATGCAAAATGGTACAACCGCTGTGGAAAACAGTTCGGCATGCAGCTTCCAAGTGACCCAGCAATCCCACTCGTTCTTTATCCCAGACAAATGAAAACATATGTCCTTGCAAAAACCTGTATGTGAATGATTACAGCAACTTTATTCATAATTGCCCAAACTTGGAGACAACTACGATACAAGTGGATAAACAAATGGTGGTACATCCATACAATGGAGTAAGACTCAGCAATATAAAGGAACTACTGACACATACTACGACATCGAAGAATCTCAAAAGCATTATGTTAAGTGTAAAAAGCCAGCCTCAAAAGGTTACATGGTGTGTGATTCTACTTATATGACATCCTGGAAAGGGCAAAACTAGAGAGACAGAAATCAGATCAGTGATTTCTAGGGGATGGGTTGGGGAGAAGACTGACTTTGTAAAGGCACTGTTACCGAACTCAAAGGGTTTGCCCCTTAGCTGCTTGGGGTGCTCTAGTCAACAACTAGACGGGGTTGTTGTGAGATAGTTTTATTTACTTGCAGCAAGTAAAGGAGATAGGATTCACATACAAAGCTCTGTCTCCCTGGAGGGAGGCGTAGCCATTACATATGTAGTGGTACCTCGGTTTTCAAACATCTCCGTTGACGAACATTTTGGTTTATGAATGCCATAAATTTTATGGTTCTATGATATTATTAGATAGTAAAATTCATACTAACTTTGCAGTTGTAAGGGTTGATTTTAAAGGTCTGGAATGGATTAATCCATTTTGCATTACTTTCTATGGGGAAACCATGCCTCGGGTTTCGAACGTTTCAGAACTTGAATGGTCTTCTGGAACGGATTAAGTTTGAAAACCAAAAACCGAGGTACCACTGTGTACACTACTTGGTTAATTACATGTTGATTTCTTCTTTGCAGTTAGCTAAACTTATCTGATTGGGTTCCCCTTCAAGCTCATCTGGTTACAGCTGCTTCTGCAAAATAGTGTGTTACATTTTAACGCTTAGCACGAATAGCATTTATCAATAGTAAGAACTGCCCATACCTTTTGATCCTTGCCCTAACAGCACAAGGGAATATCTTGGAGTGATAGAAATAGTCTGTCTTGATGTGGTGGTGGTCAAATGACTATATAAAGATTATAAAAAGCCATAACTGCAAACCTGAAAAAGGTGAATTTTACTGTATATAAATTATGCCTTCCTCAACTTGAAAAAAAATCAAGATTGTGATTGTGTCATGATATCCATACAGTGGTTTATGCACCAGTTATATACATATTATATTGTTGTGAAACTTTTGTTTCAGTGGTGTATGTGTGTACTGAATTGTGATACAAAGTGTATCTTCAGACTTTGGGCTGTGATAAAATTGTTTTTGCAAACCACTGCCTAGTTTGTGATCTCCTTGAGGGCAATGACACCATCTCCTGTCCCTGCATATTCACTGCCTAGCACACGCTGGGTGCTGGTGGCAGTGTGGTGGCAGAGGTGGGCAGCAGACCCTGGGAGGGAAGGGATGAACATTTCCTGAGGGTATTCCTGCATCCAAGGCCTTTCCACTTACCAGCCCTTTTAATTCTCACAGCACTCCTACAAAACAGGCACCATTCTCCCTGGTAGCAGATAGGAAGCTGAGACTCAGACAGACTGGTGACTTGCTCAGGACACACAGCCAGCGAGCCGAGAGCCAATTCTCTTCCTACTGCACAGGCCGCTAAGAGTGCTAATGGTGACAAAAGGCTGTGTCATAGCTTCGACCAGTTTGAGAATGCCCAAAGCAGCCTTTGGAAAACACTGCTCTACAGCCTGCTTGGCAAGGCAACAGCCACCACTTGCTGAATACACAACTCCTGTTTTTACAATGTGAGGAGGCTCACATAATAGTTGGTAGCATTTGATTTATTTTTAATAAAAATACACAGAAAAGTACAGAGCATGATACTGTTGTGCTAACTGCGTTACATACATCCCCTCATTCGATGTCTTTCTAAGCACCCGGTGAGATGGATACTGTCATTATCTCATTTTTACAGATGAGGAAACTGAGCTCAGAAAGCGGAAGAGCTGGGCTTTGAACGCAGTCCCACACCGCTGGTCATTTCCCCTCCCACCGCAAGGTCCCAGTGGAGTGAGATGCACAGTCCCACGCTCTGTCTAGACCAGACGAGGGTACAGTCCTGTGGCGGCTAGTCCACTGCCAGCTGTGGCTCTGCCCACTCACATCTGAGGACATGGGGACAGGATGGCGGATGGCTCCGAGCCCCTCCACAGCGGACACAGGAAAAGTCCACTGACGGATCTAAACCCTTCTGTTTCAATAGCAACTCGACGCCTAGTGATAAAGCAGCGAAACACAAAAAGCCATGTTTCTGAAAGCCAGATTAAAGACGATGAATGGAAACTCAAACTGAACCAGGAAGTAGGAGATGAAGCCACCTCACCACTGTGTCTGAAGGAGTAATTTTCTTAAGCAGGATTCTTTCCAAATCCGCCTCTCGACTTGAAAAGGACCAAAAAAAGACCAGCCGTGTCTCCCTCTCTGAGAAAACCACTGGTGTCAAACCAGGAAATCATGGCTATGCTGATCACCGGACCATCTGACGGGGCAGGAAAGGCCAGGGACCTGAGAACTTGGAGTTGCAGTGGGAATTCTGAGGTGGGTCTGCGGCCCAAATGAGAAGAGGTCTTAAGGCCCAGCCTTGCACACATAAAGGGCAATTCCAGCCTGAAAATCATCTGATTACAACCTCTAATTGTGACACAGGAAATAGAATTCTTTGAGAGATGTCCCATGAGGAAAGACAGCCAAGACATCGCTCTAGAGAGTCCTACTTCAGAACTCTGTCCTGGCACCCAGGTCCCCACAGGCCTCTCGCGGGACATAGCTTATGCTTGGTGAGTGCTCATCATGTACCATACCGGTGCTAAGTGCATTATACACGTTGACTCATTTAAGCCCCAAATGAGGAAAGTACTATCTCTACTTGACAAATGGGAACCTGTGGGTAACTTGCCCAAAGCAGTGGCAGAGCTTGGATTCATGCCTAGGGCTGCCTGACCGCAAAGTCTGTGCTCCGAGAGATAACACTTCTCCTTGGGCATTCGGCAGCCAAGACCCATGCAGAGGTCTGTCACTTGTCCCCCTACCACCTCTTACCAGGTCTTCTCACACTTGCCATCTCAATTTGATTCTGACCTACACAAAGACCAGGGCACAGAGAATCAACCTTTCCTGAGTACCTAGGACATAACCGGAGCTAAGTGAGACATTTTCCTCTAGGTTATTTCATTAAAGTATCACACTGATGCTGAGGTAGGTACAATTATCCCAATTGTTAGGATTTTAAAACTGAAGCATAGAGTAGTGAAGACAGCTGCTTACGATCACACAGCTACAGCCTGCAGAGCTAGAATTCTAAGTGAGGTCTCCCTCCAAAGCCTGTGCTACTTTAAGTACATAGGCTGGATGACATTTTACTAAGAAGCATAAATAGGATTTGAAGAAAGACCTGTAATGTTCCTGAGAGGGAGACAAAATATCTTAAAATTGTTCTTCTAAAATTAGTTATAGTTGTTATGCTATCCTAATCCAAATCCTAATAGTATTTTTTCAAAAGATTTAAAAAAGAAGATTAAAATCTTAGTTTGGAAAAATTGACGCATGATAAACTGAAAGAATATTTGAAAAAGGGTAGTGATGTTAGTCTAATGTATTAAAGTAGATTATAAAGCAACAGCATTTCTAACTGGTATTAAAACAAGGAAAAAGAGAAGGAATTTTGTAATACATGTGTCAAAAAGACTGGAGAGCAATCAAAACACACACGCGCGCGCGCACGATTCTGGGACCCTGGCAGGACAGGTCACATTATCTTTATTTCACAAACTTAGGATGAATTCTTGGCCCAGGGCGTTGTGTGCATTCTTGACCTCTGAGTCATGGCTTCTGGGAGATTCTGGGTTTGGACACTGCTCAGAGAGCAGTCCTTCGGAGACTGCCCGGGTGGGGGTCTTCTCTAATTCAGGTCTTGAGCAAGAGATTAACCCAGCCACAGAGATCCCAGCCAATAGCCTGTACACTCATGGCGCCCTAGAATAGGACCTGGAACAGGATTGGGTGCTTTCTGTGCAATTTCCTGCATTACTGCCCACTGAATTTCCATAATGAAACTACCTTCCATGAAATCTACTCTTTTTACACAGAGGACCAATTGTGACAACAATGACTCTGCTAAGCAATGTATCCATCCATCCATCCATTTCCATCATTTATTAGCTGTGTGGACTCAAAGAGCCTAGAAATGATATCCTAGTAATAATGAGCACACCTAACCGCAGATCTCAGTTTCTAAAAATGTTACCTCCTACGAAAAGAAGCCAGGGCTTTCGGGAGAGATTGATGATTCCAGAACTTTGACAGGAAAAGTTCAAGGTGAGCTTGGAACATCTTTTGCCAGGTTGCAAAGAGGCAATCAAAGATTAATGAATGAGCTCATGTCAAAAAAACAGACGAGATCTTAAAAGTTCCCATCAAAAGAAAAAAAATCTGGTAACTACCTTAGTGTGTTGATGGATGTTAATTAAATGTATTGTGGTAATCATTAGTCAAAACATACATATGTCAAATCATTATGTTGTACACCTAAAACTAATACAGCATTATATGGCCCAAAGGGACTCTTCACTGGCCAAATTTGGGATAGTTTGAGTATCAAAAATATTAATGATGATAATGGGTTATAACACATTGCATTCTTAAAAAATCATGAGTCTATGTTACTCCAAAAAGGAAAAAAGAGGAAAGGAGAGGGTGTGAGAAAGACACAGAGGAAAAAGTTTTTCTATAACAAAGAATACCAACTAATATAGAAAAAGAATGGCATAATTAGAAAATCACCATTTTGCGACCCCCAATGTTGCAATTCAGGCAAGGATCATCAACGGATATGGAATGAAAGGTTATTGCAAACACATAATTCCAACTGTCTTACAGAATCACTCCTCAAACTACTTATTAATTACAAAAAGGAGAAATTTACCCTTGTATGGCAAGATCAGGCTGTCATAACCTTAACCAATAACCGGATTTAGCAGTCATGGATAGTAGGACCCTGATAGCATATGCTTCCTCATGGGATGCAGTAAATACTGCATACAACATTATCAGAAAAAAACCTAATCATTGATAAAATAATCAAATTAAATAGGTAGAAGGGCTCTATCTAGATCAAGTGAGTTGCTTAAAAATATAACTAAATGCAGTGCATGAATCTTCACTGCATCTGATTAAAAAACTAAGGTTTGTTTTGGCAATTGGAGATATCTGAATATCAACAATATTGACTTCTTGCTAATTATCTTATGTCTGGTAATGGTATTATGGTTATGTAGGAAAATGATATAATTAGATACATGCTGAAGAATTTAGGGGTCAAGTGTCAAGAGGTCTATAACTTTTTAACAGTTTAGTGAAAAGTGTGTGTGAAAGCAAAACCATCAAAGTGAGTTAGTACATGTAGGTGAAAGGCTATTCTTTAAACCTTTCTGTAGGCTTGACAATTGTAAAAATATTTTGATTTTGGAAGAAGAGGGAATAAAAAACACTTCCCTCACAGAACAATAGATGTCAAGTTCCAGTCAGAGTGCCCTTTTGACCCCAATAAATAGGACATTTGTTATTACTAATACTAAGAAGCACTGATATCCTAATTTTCCTCTCCAGATGTGATTGTGGTTTGGAGGATGAGGAAGCCAACCAGGGCAAAGCTAAAATAGCCCACAGTTGGTGGAGGAGTTAGAATTTAAACCTGAGTGTTCTCCCTACATGGACCCACTACCCACAGAAACTGTAACACTAGCCCTGCCTGCCTCTCTGCTGGGATCCAGGCTGGGAGAAGATGGCTATTCAGGCCTTACTTCCCGTGTCCTGAACCCAGAGACTGCTACTACAGGAGGAAAGAAACTGCTGTCATGGCTCATGGAAAATGTTCACAAACGGGGGCCACTTCTGGGCATCACAAGTGTTGTGGATGGGCAGAAAGAACTGGAGGGGCTTTGTGGGGGAGACAAAAGTGCATGAGCTTGGCCATCACCTGGGTCTGCCTGTGAATCAAGACTCTGCCACTGAACTGGCTGTGTGGGCCGAGGCCAATTCCTGGACAGATGATGTCACCACCATCATAACAATAGCAGCAATAATAATGGGAGCTGACGTTTATTGGGCAGCTATTTCTGTGCTAGGCACTTTATGCACGTTGATATTGTAAATGAAGTAGATATAGACGTACGTTTTATGGAGCTTCATAGGTGTTGAGTTTTTTACAAAGGGAAGGCAAGACCCTCCACCTGCAAAAAGATGACTTACTTTACTGTGATACTCGCTTTACTGTGGTGGCCTGGAAGGGAACCTGCACTATGTCTGAGGCACGCTTGTACTATTATTATCCCTACTTTTATGCCAGGCCCTCTCCTACCTCTGTAATTTGGTACCTGCTATCCCCTCTGCTGGCACTCTGAAGGCAAATCCCATTCATCTGCTGGAATTCATTCCTTCCTCTGCCTCTCCAGGGGGTTGTACTCTCACCCCCTACCCAGGCCCATTTTACTTAAGTAGGTGGGTGCCTGGCCACCCTGTTGGCGCGGGGATCTCCCCTCTCTGTACCCACAGAAGCGGGTAGGGGGAGGGGAAGAAATTTCTTCCCCGGTTTAGTCAGATCCATTTTCCTCATCCCAGACTGATTGTCATGTACCAATAGGGAAGTTTATCACCCTCTCCTGAATTTTCAATTTGGAATCTAAGACAACAGGGCAAGGCCCAGGTGACCACCTGGAAATAAATGCAAGAACTCCCGTGGTGTAGAAGATGGACAGAACATGGTTGGGTAAATCTCAAGGATGACAGTGCTCAGAGTGAGCCGTGTCTCCCAGTAAAGCAGATGCGACTTCCCCACCTACTCAGCCCACCAGGATAAAGACTGGCTCACAGCCCTGGGGACTGGATGGGGGCACCACCCTTCACCTCCCCTTCCTGGCCTCCCTATACCCAACAGCTGCCTATCTTTAGCCATTTTGCCCAGTTTATCTCTAAGAAGTTCACAGGCTGCTCCACTGTCCCCACAGCCCACTCAGTAGGGGCAAAAGGTGTCACACATGGGCCCTGGAGTCAGCTGCCCAATAGTCCAAAGGACAGGGAAAGGTGGGCTGGAGGAGGGAAGCCACTGACCTGGCAACCTGACTTCCCCATTTGCACAGCAAAGTATTCGCTCACCTGTTACAGAGTCCCAACAACCATTTTCATCCCCCATCCTGTTCCAGAATGTTCTTTCATTCTCTCAGCTCACTCTCAGGCTTCATCTTGGAATTTTCCTCAGGCAGAAGCACCCTATTTCAACCACTCTCTTCCTTATGGTTTTCCTGCTCCTAACAATTATAATTATAAACAAAGGTCTTTTAAATCCATCTCATTTCATCCTTACAACAACCACAGAAGCACTGCCTTACAGGTTGGCATTCAGAAGGGCTGAGGAAGCTGGTCCAGTCACACAAACTGAGAAGGGCAGGGCATCAACTTCTTTTTCTTTCCTGCCACCCATTCCAGACTAAACCTCTGCCTCCCTGCAGTGCAGGAGAAAAAGCAGGGTCTTCGGAGCAAGGAGGCCTGGGTGGCTTTGGGCAAGTCACTTCACTTCTCTGAGCATTTTCCTCACCTGTAAACAGGTATGGTGCCGCCTTTACAGGGTGTAAGAGTTAAATGAGATCAACTCAGTGTGTGACGCATGGAGTTCAAGGGTTGGGCTCTTTATTTCTAGCCGGAAGGACAGGAAGGTGTTGTGCATCCCAAGGTATTTGCCCACTGTGGCACCCCCTTGCCCACATTATACCAGCGCGGCCGGCACTGGGCTTTCCAGGGCTGGGAGGCGTCCTTTTCATATTTTTGTCTCCGCCCCTCCGTCCTCAATGCTTTTCGGCCCATTCCACCCAGTCCAATCCAGGCCTGCCGCATCGGCTTTCTCAGCACCCACTCCCCACTCCGGGAGCGCCCCTCCGACCTCACGCACAGTCTCCCGTATTCACCTAGAGACTCCGCCTCTCCTTGCCCCACCTACCAAAGACTCCTCCCAACAGTTTCGACCCTCGTTATCCGGGCTTTTCCCTATCATCACCATCCATTTCAGCTCCTTCCACCAGCTCCGCCCTCTCTCCTCGATAAGCGCGCCCTCCCCTGCTGCTCACCATCCCCATCGCACAGATGAGAATGGCGAGGCTAGGGTAGGCTAGGTGACCTCTCATGGTAGGACAGGTACCCGGGTGGGCGCGCGCCCCCTCATCGGCTGTCCCTAAGCCCCGCGACCCCGGCCACGCCGCACCCACCTCCTGCCCTGGCTCTGCAGCCTCCCCTCCGCGGGCGGCCAGCGCAGCTTTAGCGAGGGGGGCGGAGGGCTGGAGCCCAGCTTAGGGGCGTGGCGGCGCGGGACCCGCGCGGGGCGCTCCCGGACTTGTAGTTCTCTCTGGGTTCTTTGTGGCTAGGTTCCCCGAGCGCGAACTCCATCTCCCAGGAGGCGTTGCGGTGGGCCGTCCAGCTCCCCACCCCGCCCTCGCCAGCGCTCACGCCGGCTGGCCTTAAAGTGGACGCGGCTTGAGTGGCGGTTCGCGGGGTGGCCCCCGCTCGGGCTCCGCCCTGTTTCCCGCAACTCGCCCCTCCCCCCCCGCTTCGTCCCGCAGCCCCGCGGCTGCGCCTGTGATACAGACTTGTGCAGAGAGGGGTGGGGAGGTTGGACTTCGCAGTGGAAGGAGCATCCCTGCGGTCTGGGACCTGGCGGAGGGCGTCCTCACTCCGGGGGGAGCTGAGGACCCGCCCTGACCTGGCCTGGCCTATTCCTGCCCTGCCCAGGAGCCGGGTCTGAGGCAGGGGCCACTGGGGTCCCAGAGGTAAGCGATCTGGGAGGCATGTGTGCGGATTGGGGGAAGGAGTATCTGCACCCTGGATGTTCGAGAGCTCCGGACACCGGCATAGGGCTCTGAGGGCTCGGGGTTGGGAAGCGAAAGGTCTGGGTGCATCCTGGGCCTCGCTGTGTGACCTTGGGTGAGTAGCTGCCCCTCTCTGGGCCTCAAACATCTTCATCAAGTGTGTATGGAGGTGATCCTGCCCCCGCTCCCCTCACGGCTGAGGGCACCAATGCCCAGTAATACCAAGAAGCTCACCTGCCTTTCTCGGGTCCCACAGCCTCAGCCTGGGTTAGGAGCAGGTGCACTGGTAAAACTGGAGGGAGGGGTGGCTTGGAGCCTGGACACAAACTGGGGGCCCAAGAGTCCTCCTCCGCTGGGAATGGGCTTCTGCTATTCTCAGCCTCCGGCTCAGGCGTACTCCTATCTATGAGAGCTTAGTGAACAGGAGACCCTGATGTGTCAGCCCGGTGCCCGCCCTTCCAGAAAATCAGGGGTGTGGGTGGGGACTCAGCCATCAGAAGTATGTGAGGGTGGCTCCCAGCGGAGATGCGTGAGTGGTGGGTTCCTGAAAAGGGCATATATGCTCCCATCCTCTTCCCCTCTCGCACCCCCCCCCCCCATACCTCTTCATTAAAAGAGCAGTTTTTTTGTTGTTGTTGTTTTTTAACCAGTAAAACCCCTTTTTACCTTTCTTTCCAGGAGATAGTTTGGTGGCTCAGATGAGGGCCTCACAGTAGTAGGGCAAGGGGCTCCTTCCCAGGGCTGCCTTGGGTAGAAGTTTGGTTAAAAAATACACAGAGAGATGCTGCTGCTCAGAGACTTGGGGGATCAGAGATGGAGGGACTTCTGGTTGTGGGGAGAGACAGCGTGGTGACCCACAGGGAGTCAAAGGAGGGAAAGTGGGTATGAGAGTCAGAGAGGGCTGAAATGGGCTACATGACTCCTAGGTGCTGAGCTGGGCTTGGAGGGGCTGCTGTGCTCTGGGGGAGGGAGAGGGTGAGTGAGACCTTGAAGCCCCCTTACCCGTCCCTTGAAATTCTGTGAGTTTCTGACCTGAGGGTTAACAGGGAAGTTTTTCTTTTCCTTTAGCTTTGGTTTGAGTCATTTCTAGAATGGCTAGAGCCTCACTCAGCCCCTCCCAGTGACCTCTGGAGGGGCGTTCTTGGCCCGTGTTTAGAAGTCTCAGAGTTGTGGATATACGAAATCAGACCTGGGCAGATGTGGGGGCGGTGACTGGACAAAGGGTTAGGCCAGTCCCTAGAAGGTGCTTTTTTGGTCATATTCTTGGTTTTATCTCATTTTACTATCACATGTCTCTTGTTGGTCATTTGGCACTCCTCTGCCTGTGCCTGGTCCTGTGTTGGGCACTGGGCACAGATAGGGCGATTGGACCTGTTTCCTACCAAAGGAAGGTGGGGGAGGTAGACATACAGTCCAATGACACTGCTGAGGGATGAGAGAAGAAGGCTTTGGGAAGCCAGAACTCAGAGACTTGGACTGCAAGGAGATTAAGCTAGGCTTCCCAGAGGAGGGGGCATGTGACCTGAGCATTGAAGGAGTCGGAATTAACCAGGAGAGAGGAGGGGGAAGCCCTCTCTCAGCAGAGAGGACATCACTAAAGTTGGCCAGCAGGAAAAGCCCAAATTCCTGTAGATTCATCACTGAACGGTGTTTGTCAAGTTCCTCTCCACCCCTGCCCCACATCAGCTAAGTGTCCCAGAAAGGGCTTGAATGCCAAGCTCCGGAGTTTGGACCTTTACCTGAAGGTGCTGGGAGCCTTGAGAGTTCCCAGCAGGGGCATGGCAAGATGAAGCTTACAGTCTAATGAGATTAGTCTGATGATATTTGCAGGGTGGGCCAGAGAGACCAGGAAAGGATGAGGAAGCTTAGGGCATGGGGGCAGGGCCAGGCGTTGTGTACACACACACACACACACACACACACACACACACACACACGATGCTTTGGGGGTGATGGAAATGAGTCATGCTCCACCACACAGAACAGAGACCAATCAATACTCAGCAGAAATGCAGAGGGTCATCTGAGAGGGACAGATAACGGGATCTGGGTGTCCAGGGGCGGGAGCGTAATTTTGCTGTGTGCGTACTGTGTGCCCTGTGGAGAACTGGGTGCTGCTGGGACTCGGAGGCCGTCACGCCAGCAGTGAGAGGTGTAAGCCTAGGGTTTGGGAAGGAGCAGCAACATTGGCTGGGAAAGGCTGGGGTGGGGGGTCATCTTCTGTTTTGGGGTTCAGAGGCTCAGAGAGGTGAAAGAGTACCAACCTTGTGTCTGGGGCCACCGTGGAGGGTAGTGGCTGGGCTCGAGGCAAAGCCTGGACTGTTCTCTTGCAGGAAACGTGCCTCTATTGGAGGAAGGATTATGGGAGGGAATGAGGAGACTGGTGTGGAGACTACTGCACTAGTCCAGGAAAGAAGTAAAGAGCAGCTGACCTTGGGTGGGACTGGGGCTCGGGGAGACGGTGGAAATGAAAATTGGCAATGAGGGCTAGTGGGTGAAATTCCTTATGGAACCAGCAAGATCAGGAGTGTGTCTCCTTGTCTTCTTCCCTGACAGTGTCTGTTTCACCCCTCAGTGCCAGATGACCCAGGAATAGCTTTGTGACTGCCCCAGCCTTCATCTTCTTTCTACCTTGTCCCAGCCCCATCAGTGGCAGGTGGAATGGTCCCCATTTTCCAGGTGAGAAGGCTGAGGAGCCTGGCAGGGACTCGCCCAAGGTCACCTGGTGATTCTGAAGCAGAGAACCTGGGTCTCATGCTTTTAAGTCAGGCTCAGCCGAGGGAGGACATGGCTGCCATTTGTTGCTGTGTTTGGCGTGGGGCAGCTGTCTCTTGGGTCAGAGCCAGCATCCACAGGCCACGTCTCCTGGTCCAGCGCCTAGAGGGGTAATCCAACCTCCCCTGAAGAACGCTGGGTGCCTGCTTCTCCTGCCCCAGGGAGGCCAAGTGCAGGTTCTAACCCCACTCTGCTGAGGCTGTGTTCTTCTCCCTCGGGGATGCTTGGCTTCCCCATTCATGCCACAGGGATAACAGGCCTAGTCCTGCCTCACTTCTGTGGCCCCTGATGACGTCAGGTGAGCTTTGGGCCTCTAAAACCCTTTTGCATGAATGCATGGAAGATATTATTGAGTGGGTTTGTTGGTAACTATGGTGACCGCTGACCTCAGACAGTCTGTGTGGGAGTGGGGGCAGGGAGGCAGGGCTTGCCTGGAGTGGCCAGGCCATGGACCCAGAGGCTGCAGGGGTGGCCTCGGAGATCAGAGCTTCACGGAATGGCTCTCCTGACTGAGCCCCCAGAGGCTGGCACAAGGCATCTTATATGATAGGAATCAGGTAGAACGATATGAAATCTGATCCTTCACTTTCATGTGGTTCAACCTGGGATCATTTATCCCCATTTTACAGAAAAGATTTGCTCAAGGACACACAATGAGCTACAGGACTAGAGTAAGATTTGCTCAAGGTCACAGTGAAATGCAGGATTCCTCGTTCTTCATCTTTCTTTCCACTTCCAGGATCTGCCCTCATCCCAGACCTCCGCTTCTACCTGCCCCATGTTTTCTTCCTCCAAATCTCTCTGATCAGGGTTTCTCCTTAGCTCCCTGAGTACAGACATACCTTGGAGATATTGTGGGTTTGGTTCCAGACTACCACAATAAAGCCAGTATTGCAGTAAAGCAAGTTGTAATCTTTTTGCTGGTGGAGGGTTTTGCCTTCAATTTGTAAAATACACAACATCTATGAAGTGCGATAAAGCAAAGTGCAACAAAACGGGTATGCCTGTACCTGGGTCACTTGGTTGAAAGCATATGAAATCCACTAGTACAGAGGGCAGGGGTAGGGGATTGGGCAGATGGTCTGCAGGGGAGGTTGAGCACTGCCTAGGAAAGAGAGGACCAGGGCTGAAGGGAGACGTTTTTAAAGGCACGTTGAAAGGCCTTCTGAGATTACGCGTTGCCTTGGCACTCTTTGCCAACACCTCTGCCTCCATGGTCAGACCGGAAGCTGCCTAGAGCAAGGGCTTTGCTTCTGATGTGAAGGACACTCATGTTTTCTGAGCACTTCCTGTGCCCAGCAGCATGGCAAGGACTTTGTATTTGTCTTCACAACAATCCTGCAGCGGGGAAACAGGCTCAGAAAACATAAGTAACCTGGATGGGAAGCAGAATGCATCCCAGGTGAATCTCATTCAGAGTAAAAAAGCAGAATCGAACACACGACTTCAGGAGGCTTGGAGTGGGCCCTGGGCCCATGAACTTGTGCTGAGTACCCAGGTGATTATCAGGCCAGTGCTGGGGCACCACTGACCTGTACCCTGGCTACACCTACAGTAATCTCTTCAGAGGCATTCAGGCTACAGTGATTGGCATAGGAGATGCCAGCCGCTGAGAAATAAGCCTCAATCCCCGCCCAGCGGAGCTCACAGCCTGTTAGGACAGAGACTGAAACCAATGGGCCCGTTGCATTGTAACACAGGCAGTGGTGGAAGGCTGGTCTTGGCCAAGAGCTAGGACAGAGGAGAGTGTCTGCATAGGGCACACAGCTGGGGTCCCACAGTATATCTGTGGTTCTGAATGAAAGTTTCTGGCCCCTCCTCTAGGAAAGTTCTTGTTTATGTTCCCACCAACTCCAGGTCTCAATCATAGTTCTTATTTTACTGAGTCAATAAGTTTAAATGCCTACTGTGTGTTGAGCCTTATATCTGGGCCTTGCCTAGAGTGGCATTGTACAGAGAAGCAAAGAAATGGCCCGGCCTTTTCGGAGCTGAAAGTTGGCTATTATGAGAGCAAGCTGTAGCCATGTGAACTAGCATGAGAATCAGGATTCAAGTGGGTCAGTGGAGGAAGGCTTCCAGCCCACAGGGAGGGGAGGGCGGAGGGAAAGCTGTTATGGCTCAGGAATAAGATGGCAGTAACTCACGCTGTAGTCTGCATTGGCTCATTTAACAAATGCCTACTGTGTGCCAGGCACTGGGCTAGGTGACGGGGACACCGTGGTGAGCAACACCTGATGTGGTGCCCGCCCTCAGGGATCTGGAGGCGTACCTCGGAGATACCTGCAGACTCGGCTCCAGACCACTGCAATAAAGCGAGTCGTAAGCTTTTTGCTGGTGGAGGGCTTCTTGCCTTCCGTTTGCAAAAGCCAGATCTGTGGAGCGCACTTAAGTGAAGCACAATGCAGGCACGCCTGCATACTCGTCTAGTAGAGGAGGAGGCCGACTCCAGTCAAGTCGTCATGATAAATGCTAGGAAGGGGGATGGGATGCTTTGAAGTTGTTAACAGGCATTGGACCCAGGCAGGAAGGTCAGGCCAGGCTTCCTGGAGGAAGTGAGTTTGAGCTGAGGTCTGCAGGGTGAGCCAAGCTAGGAGGGGATGGTAGAACACATGCAAAGGGTCCAGTGGCAGGGAGAACACAGTGAACGAAGCTAGAGGGGCTGGTGTGGGTTGAGGCTGGGGAGGCAGGCGGGGCCCTGCGTCTACGGAGCAGAGACCGGCTGCTGCTCCAAGGAGGGGATTTGGACCCATACGTCCCCGGCACTATGTGAGTCCAGCTATGAGGGAGGAAGAGACTGCAGGCGGCTCTAGGAATCCAGGGTGATGGATGAAGTGGTGCCTGCAGGTCCAAGGCTGTTCTCACTGAGGACAGCGTGTTTGGGGTGGGCTTTGAAGGAAAACAGTTTGCCTGGTTGTGTGTGTGGTGGTGGTGGAGGTCTTGGGAGAGAGGACGTTTCAGGCAAAGGCACAGCGTACGCACAGAAGGGCAGTCTTGGAAAGCTGTAGGTCATTTGAGAAAGAGCAAGAAGCCGATTGGGGGCAGAATAAAGTATGCAAGGGATCTTGGGAAAACCTGTTGGCCCTCCCTTGGCGCCCTAAGTCCTTCCCTGGAGGTGTGGGGGGTGTGTGTGTGTGTGTGTGTCCTATTTCATCTGTACCACAGGACATGACTTGGCCAAAACTCTGGACAGCAGCTTCTAGATCTAGCTCTTACCTGCCCCAAAAGTGGGTGAGGTCAGCAGGGAAGCCTGGGGAGAGAAGGGCAAAGGGGTGGGAGGTGGAGGAGAGCTCAAGTGTTGCCTTTGGGAGATTAAAGACGCACATCAGGCATAACTAAAACACACTAGGGCTTTTTATATGCCAGGCATTGTACTTTACCTCATTATGACACTTCCCAGCGAGGTAGGTATCCTTGCCACATCTCACAGATGAGGAAACGGAGGCCCAGAAAGGTTGAGTTGCTTGCCCAGCACGCAGGGGAACACATGGGGTATTGGAGCTGCCAGGCAGAGTGTGAACCTGCGCCCTGTTTCCCACAGCACGGCCGCCATGGACAAGATTCTGGAGGCGGTGGTGACGTCGTCATACCCGGCAAGCGTGAAGCAAGGGCTGGTACGGCGCGTGCTGGAGGCGGCGCGGCAGCCGCTGGAGCGGGAGCAGTGCCTGGCGCTCCTGGCCCTGGGCACGCGCCTCTACGTGGGCGGCGCCGACGAGCTGCCGCGCCGCGTGGGCTGCCAGCTGCTGCACGTGGCCGGACGGCACCATCCAGATGTCTTCGCTGAGTTCTTCAGTGCGCGCCGCGTGCTGCGCCTGCTGCAGAGTGGCGCCGGCCCGCCGGGGCCCCGCGCGCTCGCCTGCGTGCAGCTGGGTCTGCAGCTGTTGCCGGCGGGGCCCGCGGCGGAAGAGGTGTTCGCGCTGCTGCGGCGCGAGGTGCTGCGCACCGTCTGCGAGCGCCCGGGGCCCGCGGTCTGCGCGCAGGTGGCCCGGCTGCTGGCGCGGCACCCGCGCTGCGTGCCCGATGGCCCGCACCGCCTGCTCTTCTGCCAGCAGCTGGTGCGTTGCCTCGGCCGCTTCCGCTGTCCCGCCGAGGGCGAGGAGGGTGCAGTGGAGTTCCTGGAGCAGGCCCAGCAAGTGAGCGCGCTCCTGGCGCAGCTGTGGCGTGCGCAGCCTGCAGCCATCCTGCCCTGCCTCAAGGAGCTGTTCGCTGTCATCTCCTGCACAGGTGCGTGTGCTCTGGGGCTGGGGCGGGAGCTCGCGCGCGCCGAGGTCCTGGATGCACGCCTGGGCAGGTGGCTGCTCCTGCACATTCTTCTGCTTGGTGTGCTCGCGTAGGTGTGGTATGTGTGAGCCAGGGGCAAATGCACAGGTGGGAGAAGCTATGTTCCAACTTTTAGTTAGCAAGCCTGTGCGGAGCGCCTGCTGGGGGGCCTGTCCGGTGGCGGGTGCCGGGTATGTAGGGAGGAGCGGACTGCTTGATGTGGGATAAAGGACAAACCCGATTAATCTGGCCAGAAGGAGGACCTGGAGGCTGAGCGAGGCAACGGGAGGCGGGCCCGGGCGGTCATCATGCTCTGAGGCAGGTGGGTTTCTTAGCAGTGGTGACTTTTGAGCCAGATCTTGGAGAGCTGGGCAGCAGCGGGGGCAAGGTGCTCTGGGCAGGCAGACGGAAGGTCTGGAGACACAGTGGAGCCTGTCCTGTAGGTGTCACCTCTGCCGTGTAACATTTTGGTCCTCCATTGACAGCTGGAACTTGGACGATAGTATAAATAACTGAAGATAGTTCTGTGCCTTCCCTCATATGGGAAAGGAAGGTAATGGACCTGGTGGCAGGAAGAACCAAGGCCGAGTGTGTAAGGACCCGGGTCCTTAGACAAATGGACAACCAATTTTTATAACTAAATGCTCTTTCTCACCTTTAGGCCTTTGTCTTTGTGGTTGCACCTGGAATGTCCTCCCTCCCCCAAAGTCCACACGGGCCTCCTACCTGCTCATGTCAGCTCCAGTGTTACCCCTTCTAAAGGCCTTGCCTGTTCACCCGCAGTTGGGGGTCAGTGCATGGGTTTGTGTGTGTGTGTGTGTGTGTGTGCGCCTAGCACACGGCTAGGCCCAAAGCAGTGTCAGTGGAGGTTTGAAGAGTGAATGCGTTAGTTAAGATGGACTCAGAGGCTGTGATGCTGAGGGGGTGAGGACGTGGTCCTGATGTGCTCTTTGCAGAGGCCCAGCCGAGTTCGCTCCCATCAGGAGGAATGGGATGATGGGAGGTGGGGGGCACATGTGCCTTGCAAAGCTCAGCCCAGCCCTCTGTTCCAGAGGAGGAGCCCCCGTCCAGTGCGCTGGCCAGCATGGTCCAGCACCTCCCGCTGGAGCTCATGGATGGCGTCGTCCGGAACCTCAGCAATGATGACAGTGTGACGGACTCCCAGATGCTGACTGCCATCGGCAGGTGGGCTGAGGGCGGGGCGTTGGTCAGGTCCCTATCCCTTCTAGAAGCCCCGTCCTCTGGGTCGGTGCTGGGTTAGATTTAATGTCAGAGGGCCCAGGCCCTCATGCTTCTTCATTCATCCGTCCTTTCTTGAGCCTTGCTTTGTGCCTGGCCCAGGGCTGGATGTGGGAGACATAGAGCGCCCTGCCTTAGGATGCTGTCAGGCGGGGTATCAGCTGTGAGGCCCTGGACAGGTCAGTGAACTCTCTGAGCCTCAGTTTCCCATTCTGTAATAGCAAATGTGGGTGGTGGTGAAAGAAGTTGTCAGGCTGCCATGGGGTTATATTAGAAGGTGAAGGTACTTAGTAATTGCTTTCTGAGTTCGACAAGTATGACAAACAGTTTGGCTGCCTTTTAGCTCACAGAGCTCTCGCGCGTCCCCCATCTCATTTGGACATCATTGAGCCTGTGATCGAGCCACACTCGCCCATTCAGTGATCCCGGAATCTGCTGCCTCCCCTCCTGCCTGTCAGGCTTTTGGCTCTGCACACCCCCTTCACCTGGCATGCCTCCCCTTGCCATTTATTTCATACCCACGTGCAGATCCACTGTCTCTATTGGGCCGTCCTAGAGTCTTTGTCTAGTGGGTAACAGGGTGGCCTCTAGAGGTAAGCTGCCTGGGTTCAAATCCTGGCTCGACCACTTCTTGTCTGTGTGACTTTTGGGCAAGTTATTCAATTTCTGTAAGTTTCAGCTTCCTTACCTATAAGTTGTACTATGATCGAATCCATCTTATAAGATTGTTTTGAGGATTAAATTAGATAAAATCGGATAATACATGTAAAATGCCTAGAAGCTATTATATTATAGTTACTGTCACTTTGCTCTCCATTGTTTTGCCTCGTTAATAGCATGGTTTACCGAGTATAAAAATAATCGTGACATTTTCGTGAGCACCGACTAGGTGGCAGCTTCAAGCTCTGTGCATACCGATATTACGTGGTGGGGTCGGATGGGTTAATACGTGTAAGACAGTGCCTGGCACAGAGTGAATACTACAGAAGTGTTAGCTCTCGGTATCTCTTTTAATCCATACAACAACCCTGCTGTTGGTAGGCATTGTTCCCATGTTACACAGGAAGAAACGGGGGCTCAGAGAGTAAGCGACTTGTTCCAGGTCACAAGCCATGGTTTGGGGAGCCAGAGCTTTTGGCCCAGGGACAATGCTCCTCCTGCTATTGGGGTCTAGGCAGAGGCACCCCCCAAACCCCGTTCTTCTACTGCAGCCAGTGTATATGGGGGTGAGGTTTGGGGTGCTGAGAGGGCCTGGCTCCCCTCCTGCTGGACTTGGAGCGCTCGTCTCTGCCAGGTGCCTTACTGGGCTCAGTAAATATTCCGGAGGTGTCTTGTTCATTCCAGGGACCCCGGGCTGCCCTGTGCAGGTGTGAACAGTGTAGGGCCTCGGGACGTGGTGGCCAGTCCCCGGGCTGCCCCCTCCCAGGCATCGGGGCCTCGATGGCCCCTGTGTCACTGTCACTCGCTTCACCAGGATGATCGACTGGGTGTCCTGGCCCCTGGGGAGGAACATTGACCAGTGGATCATTGCACTGCTGAAGGGTCTGGCTGCTGTTAAGAAGTTCAGCATCTTGATCGAGGTTTCACTCGCCAAAATTGAGAAGGTTGGTGGGCCCCTGTCCTGGCCCCTGCTATGGCTTTGCCCACTAGCCTCTTGCCAGGGGCAGTGCAGGTCTGAGGGCAGCGCACTGGCACCCCCACCCAAGCGCACTGTGACCTGGGACAATTCACTGTCTCTCTTTGGGCCTCAGGTTCCCCCATTCATTCCTCTGACTACTCATTCAGGCATGTGTATGTTACTTTTGGTGTGTCTGTCCATCCCTTAGATATCTAAGTATAGTTGTCCATTTCACCATCTGTCTGTCCACCCAGGCCTCTGAGCACTTCTATTCTTGCTCAGGCCTGGGTCTGCTGCGTCAGCTCTAGCTGGTGGGGCTGCACGCGGCCTTGGGTGGGCCAGGCCTGGGGCACTCCTGACCAGGGATTCTCTTTCAGGTGTTTTCCAAGCTTCTGTACCCCATTGTCCGGGGATCTGCTTTGTCTGTCCTCAAGTACATGCTCCTGACTTTCCAGCACTCCCACGAGGCCTTCCACCTGGTAAGGGCCCATCCCGCTGCATCCCCACTGGTCTGGCTGGAGGCCAGACATGCTGTTTCTGTTGGGGGTTAAGGGGTTGGGGCTTGAAGGCCAAGCCTTCGAAGCCCTGGATGTTAGGACTGTAGGATACCTGGGACCCCGATTTACAGATAGGAAGCTGAGGCCAGAGAATTTGTATGGCCTCACCATGGGCTGGTAGTGGAGCGACAGGCCTCGAATGATGGCAGTGTATGGTTCCTGGGTGCTAGCTGTGTGCCAGTCACAATGCTAAAGGCAGTACATAGGTTCATTCATTCAACTCCTAGAGCAACTCCTCCCAAGGAGGTTCTGTCATTTTCTCCATTTTTCACTTGAGGAAACTGCAGGACGTTAAGTCACTTGTCCCGGACACATAGCTGGAGAGAAGTACAGGGAGGATTCTACCCATGTTGATCTAACTTCTGACCCAGTGCCCTTCCTGTACCCTGCTGCTTGCCAGCTCCCAGGTGGCCTGGCCTCCAGCTCAGGCCCCTTTCTGCTGGCTTCCGGGCCCTCCCTTGGGAAGGACAGACTGTGGCCCTGGGGGACTGCCTTCTGAGGACCTGAGATGGGGCCCTTGATTCTGATGGCCCCTGGTCAGGGCAGAAATCCCTGCTTCCCTTTTTGCTGCAGTGGGAGAAGCACAGACCCAGAGATTGAGGTACTTAGGGTTGAGTCCCAGCTCTGCTGTTTGCCAGATGTGGTGACCTTGGGCTGAGCCCTTATCTTTCAGAGCCCGAACAGGGGTGTAATCCATAGGATGGTGGGTGGGGGTCAGATGAAGTAATATTTGTCAAGAGCCTGCCACGTCCTAGGGACTTGACAGATAGGGGTTTCTTTCCATCCGTCTCCTGGGCACCCCTGCTCCCAGTTCCTGTGGCCTCTGTCCATCCCTGGGACGTTGTGGTGTGGCACCCCCATGGGTTTGAAACTTAACTCTCCATAGCTCAGAGGAAAGAAACAGGCTTTGGATTCAGACAGACCTCATTCATACCCCAGCTTCTCCCATAACCCACGGTGAACTTCTTGGCAGGTTACGGATCCTCACGAACTTTAACATCTTCATCTAGAAAATGGGGATAATAATCACTGCCCTGTAAAGTCGCTGTGAGGGTGACATGCTTGACATGCATGTTTGCTGAGAGAATGATGGTGTTTGCCCCCCGGGCGGCCACCCGTGCTCTATCAGGCTGCCCGCTGGCTGGCCACACTGCGACCCCAGCATGACTCCTGGGTGGGCAGGGGAGCCCTGCTCATTCAGGCCTTCGGGCAGGGCTGGTTGTGAAGCTTAGGCTTGGGCTCAGGCCTTCCCTGTGGTGAGGAGGGAATTATAGATCCCATTTTATGGGTGAAGAGACTGAGGCAGGGCATCCAAGATCACAGATCTTGTAAGGAGAGTCACCTGCCTGCAGAGCTCAGAGCCCCATGTGGTCAAGGGAGCAGACGTCTCAGGGAGCTCTGGGTGTCTTCAGCAGTGACCACCTTCCCATGTCTCAGCCTAACCCCACTCTGCTCTCACAGCTTCTCCCTCACATCCCCCCCATGGTGGCCTCTCTGCTCAAGGAGGACTCCAACTCTGGGACCAGCTGCCTGGAGCAGCTGGCAGAGCTGGTCCACTGCATGGTGTTCCGGTTCCCGGGCTTCCCGGACCTGTATGAGCCTGTCATGGAGGCCATCAAGGTGAGTGACAGCCCTCTACGGCTCCCTCGCCCCACTCTGACGAGAGAGAGTGTCTATTGGGGCCTTGCTCAGGGCCATGCCACAGGTTGGGGAGCCCCCATCATTTGGTCCCTGGCTATCTCTATCACTTCCCCTGGTCCATCCTGTGCTTCAGACACACTGAGCCATCTGCCGTTCCCTGCACGGCTCATCCTCTCTCATGACTGCTCTGAGCTTTTGCATATGCCATTCTCTCTAACTAAACCCTTGTTTTGCCTGGATCGTTCCTACAAATCCTTTAAGGCTCTGTTCAAGTGTTACCTCCCTCAGGAAGCCTTCCCGGGTAACTCTCAATACCTTCCTCCCACCAGCAGGCTGGGTCAAGGTCTCTCTGGGTTCCCACAGCCCTGGGGCCTTCCTCTGCCACATGTTGTCACTCACTGTGTGTCTGTCTCTCCCACCACGATGAGCACGCCACAGCAGGGATTGTTTATAATTAATTGTTCATGTGATTTTACTGATTCTGCTATGTGCCAGGCCCAGGCTAGGAACTGGGGACACAGGCATGAGTCACCTCCATTGAGGAGCTTTCAGCCGGGGGGGTGGGGGTGGGGTTAAACACTTGTATAAAAGTAACTGATCTAAGCAGTGTATGAATTGCCTGAGAGGGTTAGCCACAAGCAGTGAGGAACCAGAAGAGGGAAAGCTCGTCTCCAGTAAGAGGAGGAGGCTACAGGGAGAAAGGCTTCTGAATTAGGCGGCTGGGTTGCTAGGACAGTAACCAACCCGTCGATAGCGCCACATTTGGCAGCGTTTTCCCGTATATTTTCTCTTCTCATGCTCACAAGAAGCCTGTCGAGCAGATACTATGGTTACTTCAGTTTCATAGATGAGGAAAATGAGATTTGGAGAGATTTGGTGACTTGTACAAAATCATGGAGCTAGTGAGAGAGAGCAGGACGGGATTGCTTGATGCAGAGGGCAGGGCCAAGCGTGTGTGGAAGATGTGTGGGTAGGTAGAGGCCCTTTCAGAGTCTCTCCTGTGACTTCCATTTTTGTAGCAGGGCAGACAGGTCACCTGAAAAGTGTCCCACTTACAAAATACCAGAAATGGTTGTTAAGATATAACAAACATCTTTTTAAGTACATAGCTGAACTTGCAAGACAGTAAGGGGGAATCCCCAGGGGCCAAAAAGGAAAACTGAGTTCCAGAATGGTAAGTGAGAGGTGATGCTTTCGTCCTGGGATGTGGAGGGAGGGTGGGTACGACAGCCGACCTCAGTCACGGAGTGGCTTGAGCTGATGGGCACATGTGGTGAGGCTTAGGGCCCGCCCCTAGAAGGGGGTTAGCACTATGAGGCCACATAAGCCACGACCCAAGAAAGGCTTGCCCGTTCGCAGGAGTTGATCTAGAAAAAATATACACATGGTCCTCAATAGACATCAAGGAAACTTTTCTGGCTTGGTCTGGGCTCTGAATTGGAAAAAAAGAAATTTGCAATCAGTGGCCTGCTCTCATGTTGGTTTAAGGGTTCAAATTCATACCATCTTTGGGGTTGTGGGACCCCTAAGCTCAGAAACTAACATTAAAAGTGATCCTAAGCTTGTAATACCCAGGGTTGCCTAGTAGAAATGGAAATGAAACTGCTTTCAAGCCACAAAGATAAGATTCTACTGAAGATGAGTTTTCAATACAAAAATTACAAAACATACAAGGGAACAATCTACTGTGAGTGAAAGTTGGTGACAACACACAATACCTCTGGCATTGACTTGGATCGCCTCAGTGTTTTCAACTTAACATGAAAAAGTGTTTTTTAATAGTCAGTGTGCACCTACAAAAGCAGGGGCTTCCTTGCTAGGTAGTGAGTTCCCTGTCACGAGGTGGATGAGCAGAGGAGACAGGACTTCCACGTATTGGACGTGACTGTTACTGTTTCCTGCTAATTGTGAGCTTCTGGTGGGCAAGGGACCCCGTCATTTTGGTCTCTGTGCCCAGTAAATGTCAGTGAGTGCACGTGACTGTGGTGTGAAGCCTGCTGTCATGGAGGTGTGAACCGGAGGAGGGAGCAAGGCCCTCGGTGGGCCCTGAGGGAAACCCACGCTGAGTGAGGCCCAGGCTTTGCACACCAGGGGCTGTGGTCTAGTCCAGGGGACAAGGTGAGTCTGCCAATACCTGTACCACTCGGTGCGGGGGTTTAGGCTTTATAGCACAGGCACAGGTAGTGTGGGGACCCCATTTGAGAAGATCCCGGAAACCCTGCTAGAGAGAGGACAGTGGTTAGACCTTGAAGGCTGGGGACTGGCAGAGGGCTGGGTGGGGGTGGGAACATGGTGGAGCAGAGTGGAGATCAGTAAGATCAGCAGAGCAGAGGGCCTTGAAAACCAGAGCAGATCTGGGCTTTTCAAACGCTTCCGCTGAAGGACTTGACGTCAGAGGAAGGACGGGACTTACCCCCAGTAGCCTGACGCAAGCTTAGAGTTTCTCAAATATCTCATTTCATCTCAGAGACTGAAGGATGTAGTTCATAATTATATTTGTTTTAATATGAACATACATTTCTTCCTTGAATATTAGAGCATATATGTCCAGGAAGGGTTGCTACTTTTGCCCCAAGGCTTTGAATACCCGTTGGTACAAGGCAGTTTGAGAGGCAAGACAGCAAATTTTCTGCAGGATTTTGTTTATAAAATTTTCACATGTATTCTAGGAGTACAGAATACATATATTCTGTCTTTGTATACAGGCTCCTTTATAAGTTAATTCTGGAAAGTTCTCTTAAGTAGGCAGTTGTATCAGGTAATGGCAGTTTCTCTGGGAGCTGTGGTCCTTGCTAAGGGAGCCATTGTAAATTTCCAGTAACATTAGGAGCTTGAGAGTGATTTGGACGTTCTTGTTTTATGTTCCTAAGAGGACAAAGTTACCTGCTTTAGGAAGATGACATTTGATGTTTTTTTTTGAGTGTGGATATTTTTGGGTCTTCTGTGTGTGCGTGTGTGCATGTGTGTGGTTCTCTCTGCTTTTTCGTCCCTATTTGTTCATGTTGTGTGGAGTGGGGATTGGAGAGGGAACAATACGAAGATAAAAGAATGGTCTACGAGACATGACACTGAGCCATACCGTCTTATCTCCCCTCTGGCAGCTCCTACATTTTTTTTTATTATCTGTGAGAGCTGTCTAACTAATCTGATAAGTGATCCTGAGAAATGAATGAGGAGAAGGGTTAAACCACTGCTGGAGCCAGACCTGCAGTGGCCAGAGCATGTGTGCTGTCGGTGCTAATCTGGTTTGAAGCTCTGGAGCCTTGGACAAACGTAGGGACTGCTCAGGGTCTGGAAATAAGAGCAGGGCTAGAGGAACTGTCAAGAATGTTGCCTAAGTCTACGAAGTAACTCTAATCGTGCTTAGGTACATTTCTTTAAAATGTATCATCATTAGAACCAGTGCTAATATTCTTTTAGGTGCAGCTATTTAATGTGAAAAAGGATAACGAGTGGGAAAGCGTGTAGTCCCTGAGCCCGTGACTGGGGACCCGTACTTCAGACCCCTGGACCTCCCACCATTCTGACTGTAGGATTAAGTTCTGGGGTGTGGGTGGGGCGTGACTAATTCCAAAAGGCTGACTCTGTAAACCTGAAAGTAGGAGTGTCATTGTGTGCAAGTGTAGTGCGCCAAACGGACATCAGGTGGGCGTGTCCTCATTTGCCAAAGGAGGAAACTGAGGCCCAGGGAGGTTAACTGACTGAGTCACAGAGGCACATGGACCACCACAGTCAGACAGCTCATGAGGATGAGAATCGGACTAGGACTGAAATGTCGACACCACTGGATGTGGCCTGGGTGCCAGTGCTGTCATGGCTTAGAGTCTCTTAGACCCTGGGCTCTTCTAAGAACCTACAGATTCTTCTCTGACTGCCTGTATGTCCCTGCAAAATTCTTTATCTGAGTCTCAGTTTTTTTCATCTATCAAATGGGGATTTTACCACCTTCTTAAGGCAGTTCGACATTAATCATGTAGAAGGCCCACATGTCAAGGTGAGAACCTAGAATAAGTTTGAAAGCTCGTGGCTATTCATACCCATTTCTAGAACGTTTGTGGGGGAATGTGCTTGGGTGCGTGTGGGGTAGGCTGTAGTCCAGGAAGGCTTCCTGGAGGAGGTGACATTTTTAGAGCTGACCCTGGTGCCCACTCTCCTGCTGACTTGTTCTCTCCTCAGGACCTCCACGTTCCCAATGAGGACCGCATCAAGCAGCTGCTGGGGCAGGATGCCTGGACCTCACAGAAGAGTGAGCTGGCTGGCTTCTACCCCCGGCTCATGGCCAAGTCAGACACGGGCAAGATTGGTTTAATCAATCTGGGCAACACGTGCTACGTGAATAGCGTCCTTCAGGCTTTGTTCATGGCTTCTGAGTAGGTGCTGCTTTTGAATTCCCTGGGTGCCTCTGCTTCTCTCCTTTGGGCTCCCGGGCGTGTGAAGGTGGGGATGGGGGTTTGGAGAAACTGAATCATGCTTTGCATTGTTGGCATAATTCCCTGAGGACTGTGGGTACATGAAGGACAGGAGAGTGGCCCCAGAGGTCTCCAGCCTCCCGCCAAGGCAGTAGGTCAAGACTGGATGGGAACTCGTGAGGGGGCTGCAGGCGCTGGGCTGGTAAACATCACTGACTTCTGGAGTCTGTGGGGTGGGTCGTGTCTTCCAGAGTAGAACTCCCCCTCACTCTGGTATTAACCCCCCTCTGCCCTGCCCTTTTACTAAAACAAACAAAATCTTCATTGTCAATGGCTACCTAACTTATGGCTTACTTAAAAATCAGTCAGGGTTTCAGCCACAGAAGTAGACATCTTTTTCCCTTCCAATTGTGTGTGTGTTAAAATGCATATAACATAAAATTTACCATCTGAAACATTTGTAAGTGTACAATTCAGTGGTATTCAATACATTCACATTGTTGTGCAGCCATCACCACCATCTATCCCATAACTCTTCATCTTGTAAATCTGAAATTCTGTACCTATTAAACAATAATTTCCCAGATTTCCATTCTCCTCTCCCCACCAGCCTCTGGCAACCACCATTATACTTTCTGTCACTGATTCTGTCTCTATTCTAAGTACTTCATATAAGTGGAATCCTACAGTCTTGTGATTGGGTTTGTTCACTTAGTGGATGTCCTCCAGGTTCATCCATATTGTAGCACGTTGCAGAATTTCTTCTAAAGGCCGAATAATATTCTATTGTATATATAAACCACATTTTGGTAATCTGTTCATCCATTGATGGACACTTAAATGGCTTCCATGTTTTAACTGTTGTGAATAATGATGATCTGAACATGGGTGCACAAACATCTCTTCGAGACCCTGCTTTCGATTCTTTTGAGTGTATATCCAGAAATGGAATTGCTAGATCATATGGTAGTTCTATTTTTAACTTTTTCCTGAACCTCCATACTGTTTTCTACAGTGACTGCACCACTTTACATTCCCACCAACAATGCAATGTTCCAGTTTCTCCACATCCTCACCAACACTTACTTTCTGTGTTTTTTTTTTTGTTGTTGTTGATAGTAGCCATTCTAATGGGTGTGAGGTGGTATCATTGTAGTTTTAATTTGCATTTCCGATGATTAGTGATGTTGAACATCTTCTCATTTGTTTATTGGCCATTTGTATGTCTTCTTTGGGGAAATGTCTATTCAAGTCCACTGCCCAGTTTTGAATCAGGTTGTTTGTTTTTTTGTTGAATTTGAGTTCTCTATATAAAGAGAATCAATCCCTTATCAGATACACTATTTGCAAATATTTTTTCCCATTCTGTGGGTTGGGTTGGCTTTTTGTTCTCTGGATAGTCTTTTTTTTTTTTTTTTTGCTATTGAAAGAGGTTGCTTCTTATTTATTATTTTTTAATTGAGATATAATTGACAATGTATTAATTTCAAGTGTACAATATAGTGACATCCCCAGGACTTACGTATGTTATAACTGGAAGTTTGTACCTTTTGAGCACCTGTACTGATTTTGTCCACTTACCACCTTCCACTTCTGGCAACCAGCAATCTGTTTTCTATATAAGTTTGGTGGGTTTTTTGTTGTTGTTGTTGTTAGATTCAACATATAATTTGATCATACATTGTTTATCTTTTTCTGTCTGTCTGATTTCACTTCACATCATGTTTTCCAGGTTTACTCAGTTGTCACAAATGACAGGATTTCCTTTTTTCTCATGTCTGAATAATATTCCTCTCTCTCTCTCTCTCTCTCTCTCTCTCTCTCTCTCTCTCTCTCTCTCTCTCACACACACACACACACACACACACACACCACATTTTCTTTATCCATTTATCTCTCAGTGGACACTTAGGTTGTTTCCATATCTTGGCTGTTATAAATAATGCTGCAAAGAACATGGGGTACATATATCTTTTTTTTTTTTTTACATCTTTTCTTTGTTAAACTTTTATTTATTTAAGTGTGTTTTTCCAGGACCCATCAGCTCCAAGTCAAGTAGTTGTTTTAATCTAGGGGTGGAGGGCACAGCTCACAGTGGCCCATGTGGGGATTAAACCGGCAACCTTGCTGTTAAGAGCACCGCGCTCTAACCAACTGAGCTAACCTGCTGCCCCTATCTTTTCAAGTCAGTTTTTTGTTTTCTTTGGATAAATACCCAGAAGTGGAATTGCTGGGTCATAAGGTACTATTTTTAATTTTTTAAGGAACCTCCATACTATTTTCCATAGCGGCTGCACAGATTTGCAATCCTACAAACAGTACAGGATGGTTCCCTTTTCTCCATCTCCTCGCCAACACTTATTTCTTGTCTTTGTGATAAGAGCCATTCTAACAGGTATGAGGTGATAGCTCATTGTGGTTTTGATTTACATTTTCCCGATGTTATTGATCAACTTCTCATATACCTGTTGGCCATAGGTATGTCTTCTTTGGAAAAATGTGTATTTAGATCCCATGCCTATTTTTTAATTGGATTATTTTTTGCTATTGAGTTCTATACATTCTTTATATATTTTGGACATTAACCCCTTATAAGATACATGGCTTGGCAAATGTTTTCTCTTGTTCCATAGGTTGCCTTTTCATTTTGTTGGTGGTTTCTTTGCTCTGTAGAAGCTTTTTAGTTTAATGTAGTCCCACTTGTTTATTTTTGCTTTCGTTACCTCTGCTTTTGCTATTAAATTTAAAAAAATCATCACCAAGACTTATGTCAAGGAGCTTATAGCCTATGTTTTCTTATAGGAGTCAGATGGCTTCAGGTCTTACATTCAATCTTAATTCATTTTGAATTGATTCTTTTGTATGGTGTAAGAGTGTGGTCCAGTTTCATTCTCTAGCATGTGGCTGTCCAGTTTTTTTCAATACCATTTATTGAAGAGACTGCGCTTCCCCATTGAATATTCTTGGCTCTTTTGTTGTATGTTAATTGACCATATATGGGTAGGTTTATTTCTGGGCTCTCTATTCGGTTTCATTGATCTGTGTGTATGTTTCTATGCCAATACCATACTGTTTTGATTATGATAGCTCTGTAATATAGTTTGAAACCAGGAAGCATAATGTTCCTCTATTTTTGTTCTTCTTTCTCAAAGACCTTTCTCACAGGGTCTTTGTGGTTCCTTACAAATTTTAGGATTGTTTTTTCTATTTCTGTGAGAAATGACATTGGAATTTTGATAGGGATTTCATTGAATCTGTAGGTTGCTTTGGGTAGTATGGACATTTTCACAATGTTAATTCTTCCTATCCTTCCATTTTTTTTCTATCTTCTTCAGTTTCTTTCTTCAGTGTCTTAGAGTTTTCTGAGTAGGGGTCTTTTATCTCTTTGGTTAAATTTCCTCCTAGGTATTTTATTTTTTTGATGCAATTATAAATGGGATTATTCTTAATTTCTTTCTGAAAAAAATTAATATTCAGAAATCAGTGCATTTTTATATTGGTGTATAAAAATGCACTGATTTCTGAATATTAATTTTGTATCCTGCCACTTTACTGAAGTAGGTGTACTGTGGGGCCCAGTGGCACAGTCTTTCTGGTCTCCTTTACTGGGTGTCCCTTGTGTGGGTTGTGTGTGCCTTTCTGTTGTAGTTGAGCGTTGACTGCTGTTGGTACATCAGTGAGTGGGATTGACCCTCAGGCTGACTGGTTGTGAGGAATGGCCCCACTGAGCATGATTCGCTTTAGCAGGGCTCTAGTGCCTGCCAAGTTCACCCTTTGGGTATATTGTTTGTGGAACTGCTTGGGTGGTGCTCTGTTGTGATCTGAAGCTGGCCGCCATGTATATTGGTTCTGGGGCCTCTTGGCAGGGCTCTGGTGCAGGTCAAGTTCAGCTGCTGCCTGTGCCTGGCCTGGAGCCACTTTATAGGAGCTACAAAGTTATCTGCAGATGGTTGCTGCCTGTGCTGGGCTTGGAGATGCCTCAAAGAGGCTAAGCTGCAAACCAAGGCCAGCTGCCACTAGTGCCAGGCTTGGGGCTACTTAGCAGGAGGTATGTGGCATGCTGAGGCCAGATGCTGCTTTTTAGGGGTTTGTGGACCTTTGAGAGATTTTAGGTTAGTCTGCAGCGTGAGGTGAGACAGGCCATTTGTGTAGAAAACCCACTGGAAGAGGTTCTGGCCACATACTTGGGTTGGGTGAGGTGGGTTCTCAGGGGATCACCAGCGCAGGGTGAATGGTGTTAACTAGGTTGATGGAGAGCTCAGATTTGGCACCTGCTTGTGCCTGCTGGCTGGATGGGCAGAGAGCTCAACAAAGGAGCAGTGGCATCTGCTGGCACTTCTGTCCCTGGACTGAGCTGCCCTGACCCCTGCCCCTCCAGCCCTCATCCTCAGCCAGATAGTTCAGTTCCTCCTCCTATGTCCCTGGCACTTTTTGAGCTGCTGCCCCAGCACTCGAGCTCAGAGCAAGTGAGTCTGTCAGTGGGTAAGATCATGCATGGGCCCTTTAAGAGGACACCTGGGACTCCAATACCCCACCCCCCCTCACTCAGCCACAATCTCTATGGGCTTTCTGAGCCAGAAATTAGGGAGACTTCTCTTCCCAGCACTGGATCCCAGTGCTGGAGATCCTGGTGTGGGGCTGGGACCCCTTGCTCCTCCGGGGGAACCTCCACAGCTGAGATATCCCTTCTGTTTCTTAACCACCACATGTGGGTGTGGGGTCAGCCTGTTTCATGCTTCTGCTTCTCCTACCAGTCTCCATATGACTTCTTCTTTATATCCTTAGTTATAGGACTTCTGTTCAGCTAGTCTTCAGGAGGTTTTCCAGGGTATGTTTAGTTTTGTAAGAAACTGCTGAATTAACTTCTAAAGTGGCTGTACCATTTTGCATCTCCAATAACAATGAATTCGAGTTCCTTTTGCTCCACATCCTCGCTGGGCATTTGGTGTTGTCAGTGTTTTAGATTTTGGTCATTCTGATAGGTATGTAGTGGCATCTCGTTGTTTTGGTTTGCATTTTCCTGATGACATATGATGGTGGAATATCTTTTCATGTGCTTTGTCATCTGCATATATTCTTTGGTCAGGTATCTGTGAAGAGGTTTGGCCCATTTTTTAATTGGGTTGTTTACTTATTGTTGAGTTTTAAGAGTTCTTTGTATATTTTGGATAATAGTCCTTTTATCAGATGTGTCTTTTGCAAGTATTTTCTCCCAGTGTCTGGCTTGTCTTCTAATTCTCTTGATAGTATCTTTTGCAGAGCAGTTTTTAATTTTAATGAAATCCACCTTATGAATCATTTCTTTCATGGATTGTGTCTTTATTGTATCTAAAAAGGCATCACTATACCCAAGGTCATCTAAGTTTTCGTCTATATTTTCTTTTGGGAGTTTTGTTTTATATTTAGCTCTGTGATCCATTTTGAGTTTATTTTTGTGATTGGTGTAAGGTTTGTGTCTAGATTCATTTTGTGTATGCGTGCGTGCATGTGGATGACCAGTTATTCGAGCATCATTTGTTGATGAGACTAGCTTTGCTTCATTGTATGGCCTTTACTCCTTTGTCAATGATCAGATGAGTATACTATTTTGGGGCTCTATTTTGTTCTGTTGATTTATTTAATTATTCTTTCAATAGTACCATACTTAGAAATCTTTAATAAAAGTCAGTGAAAGTAAGCTTTGCTTCTGGCTTATGTAGTATGACCTCGCTTTCTTCTCCGAGGTTTTGGTCCAGTAGGAGGAGGTTGGAGCTGATCTCTAGGACTTGCTCATGTGTGGCTGCTGTGCTTCTCAAACTGCCTGCTGAACTAGTTTTAGTGTTTCTAATTTCCAGTCTGCTGCAGACTTACTTTTGCAAAATATAATAAAACGACTTACCAGAAAAATGATCTTATGCTTGTATGGTCATAGCAATGTCAAATTGCTACACAAGTTTCTAAATGCTCAATCTCTGAACTTCATCACAGTCTGCTAAGTGGAGCCCACTTTGGTAGCGCTGTTCTACACAGTGGGTTTAGGTGGGAGAGATGTCTTACCCGTCCGCCCAGAGCTTCTTGTGAGAACAGGAACTAAGCTGGGTCTGGAAATCTTCCTGTCCCGGGGAATGTGGGTGTCAGGAGGGGCTCCTTCCCATCTCCCAGAGGATCAGTTGTTCACCTGTCACTGGGAGCTAGTACCCCTGCAGCATCTTCTTTGAGCACATTCCTCACAGTGATGCCTGCTTCCCTCATTAGAAGGCAGGGAAACAACTTGGGGTGGGCCTAGGGGCAGGGGCAGGGGCCTTGAGAAGGGGCTGTCACTTGGAAGGTTGATGTCTGAACAAGGCCTGGTGCTCTAAAAGGGTCCAAAACCATTTCCGGGGGAAGTAGGGCAAAGGGTATGAGTGGCCAGTAATGACACTGGCATGGACTCTGGAGGATGCCAGAGAGTTCCAGCCTTAGAACCTTGGGAGCACAGGACCTAGGACATTCAACTGTTTGACTCTTGGATGGGCTGTCAGAAGTGGAAGGGGCCTCAGGGATCACCTCATTGGCCAAGCCCAGCTGTTCACCTCTTCCTCCTCCCTGGTCCCTGGCCCAGACTGGTGCTACAAGGGTCTGTTCAGCCTTTAGCCTGGAGGCCCCATTGCCTGCAGTACGGCTGAGTGGAGGCTCCCTGGGTGCCCTTCGCTCACACTGGACTCCTGCTTTATTTTGAAGCTTCAGACACTGTGTGCTCCGTTTGACGGAGAACAACTCGCAGCCCTTGATGACCAAACTGCAGTGGCTGTTCGCTTTCCTGGAGCACAGCCAGGTGAGTGCTTGGGTGTCGGGCGTGGTGAGGCGGAAGTTCCGGTGGACACCCTTTCCACAACCTGCCTGCATCTGGCTGTAAGCCCCCACTTCCTGGTGTAAGTGGTTAAAGTCCATTCCAGGCTGGCCTGGGTTCATGGCCGAAGCCCATGGGGCTGACTGAGTGCCCTTACCCGGCAGGAGAGAGGGTGCCTTCCGAAACCCTCTTCTGTGCTGTCTATCAGCACGTTCTCCCGTCAGCAGTTCAGTCCATTGCATTAGGTGTCGCTGTGTCATTTGCTGTCATTTTTGAGCAGTCACATTGCCAGGCACCCGGAGGGCCGTTTTGTTCTGTCCACTGTCTCTGCCCTCATGGCACCTAAATCCCTTGGTCAGGCATGAGGCAAGGCCGTGTGGGGGCATGGGATTGGTAAGCAGCAGTGCCTGCCCTCGTGGAGCTCAGTCTGGTGGGAGACGGGCCTGCAGATAACAATTATAGCTTGAACAGGGAAATGCAGTGTGTGGTACAAATGCAAGGGAGGGAACGCGATTCTGATGGGCAGGGGCCACTGGGAAGACATCACGGAACAGGGGACACTGTAGAACAGGAGCATCTGGGACTTGAACTCTATAGCTAAGCTTCTGATGGGGAGGAAGGGGGTGTTAGGTCCAGGGCAGGGCCGTGAGCAGGGGCCTGGAGAGAAAGCAGGAGGAGCGTCAGGGGGGAACACATGGCTAGAGGACCCTTCATCTCTGTGAGCCCTGCTCGTGGCTGTAGGGCTTAGTGAGATGGGTTGGGTCGAGGACAACTTGGCGGGGGTAGGACTTCTGTGAGGAGGCTGGAAAGTTTGGGGCACCCAGTTCCCAGGTAGACCCTCAGGCCTAGCACGCCACAGAGCTGGTTAGCGAGCGGCTCCTGCTCCTGCTCCTGACCCTGCTTTTCACTTGTCTTGGTCCTAGCGGCCTGCCATCTCTCCCGAGAACTTCCTGTCTGCATCCTGGACACCCTGGTTCAGCCCCGGCACCCAGCAGGACTGCTCAGAGTACCTGAAATACCTCCTGGATCGGTAAGGGAGGCGAGGCCCCGGGGAAGGCGCCGCCTCTTCAAGCTCTTTTGCCTCTTCCCGGAAATGAGGGTGCTGCATCGCAGTTGTAGAAGCTCGGAGGAGATGTGTGCCATGAGTGTGGGGGCAGGGGCTGAGTGTGAGGGAAGTGGGGGAGATGCTGACTGGGACCGTGACCTGGGAGGGGTAAGTGTGCGTGTATACATATTGCGCTGTGCATGCCTGAGTGGGCACATGTATTTTCGTCACAGTTCCGGGGGCATCTGCACACAGATATGTACGTGACAGGTTTGTGTGCCTGTATGCAGTATGTAGCATGTGCACAGATGCCATTTTGCACACATATGTATATTGCCTGTGAATACTCCTGCATGTGTGACTGTATGGCCAGCTGAGTAAGGTAGGTGGCATGAGTCACTGGAAATGGATCCATGTGTGTACGAAGACCCCGTGCTTCCTGCTCCAGGCTGCACGAAGAGGAGAAAACGGGGACACGGATCTGCCAGAAGCTGAAGCAGTCCAGCTCGCCGTCCCCACCTGAGGAGCCCCCCGGCCCGAGTTCAACCTCCGTGGAGAAGATGTTCGGAGGCAAGATTGTGACTCGGATATGCTGCCTCCGTTGCCTCAATGTCTCCTCCAGGGAGGAGGCCTTCACGGACCTCTCTCTCGCCTTCCCCCCGCCTGAGCGCAGTCGCCACCGCCGCCTGGGCTCAGTGATGCTCCCCGCAGAGGGCGTGGGGGCCCGGGAGCCCCCGCCACCATCCCCGGCCCACGTCCCAAGCAGGGTGGGTCTGCGGAGGCAGAGGAAACACTGCATCACAGGGGACGCCCCCCACCCTGTCCTGGACATTGAAGGCCTGAGCGCCCAGGGCCCCGGGGAGCAGAGCAGTCGTGAGGAGAAGGTGGAGAGAGATGAGGAAGCAAAGGAAGAGAGAGCAGAGCAGGAGGAAGTGCGAGAGGAGCAGAAGGAGGAAGTAAGGACCAGGGAGAAGGAAGAGAAGGAGAAAGAGGTGGAGGAGGAGAAGGGCGAGAAGGAGGCTGAGAAAGAGACTGAGGAGGAGGAGGACGGCCTGGGCCCAGGGACCCCCAGGGCCACCGGCGCCTCTGCGGAGGGCTCCCGCTCCGTCCTGGACCTGGTCAATTACTTCCTGTCCCCTGAGAAGCTGACAGCAGAGAACCGCTACTACTGCGAGTCGTGCGCCTCGCTGCAGGAGGCGGAGAAGGTGGTGGAGCTGAGCCAGGGCCCGCGCTACCTCATCCTGACCCTGCTGCGCTTTTCCTTCGACCTGCGCACCATGCGGCGCCGCAAGATCCTGGATGACGTCGCCATCCCCCTGCTGCTCCGCCTGCCGCTGGCTGGGGGCCAGGGCCAGGCCTACGACCTGTGCAGCGTCGTGGTGCACTCCGGAGTGTCCTCGGAGAGCGGTCACTACTACTGCTACGCCCGCGAGGGCGCCGCCCGCCCGGGCCCTTCCCTGGGAGCGGCCGACAGGCCTGAGCCCGAGCACCAGTGGTACTTGTTCAACGACACCAGGGTATCCTTCTCCTCCTTCGAGTCTGTCAGCAACATCACCTCCTTCTTCCCCAAGGACACGGCCTACGTGCTCTTCTACCGGCAGCGGCCAGGGGAGGGCGCTCAGGCTGAGCCAGCCTCCCCCCGAGGCCGGACGGAGCCCACGCTCCACAAAGAGTTGATGGAAGCTATTTCCAAAGACAACATCCTCTTCCTGCAGGTGAGCAGACCCGCCAGGACGCCATCCGAGCTCCCGGGGGGAGGGGCTTCCCAGCACCACTCCGGGCTCAGAGAAGGGGTTGCTCCTCTCTGAGTCTTTTCCTTTTTTTCTCGTCCTTTCATCGGCCACCGAATGCAGGGCTATATTGGTGAGCCAGACAGACAGAACCCCTTACTTCAGAGGAACAGACATTGAATAATTGTTATTTATCCAGTTTTCGAACGTGTGCTGAAGGCGCAGCGTGGGGTCTGTGAGTGAAGAATCTAGTGGGCGAGCAGAGTGAGTGGCACCCGGCAGACTGCCCTCGCCAGGGACCGCCTCTGTCACAGGGCCTTCGACTCTTCAGTGTCAAGGGTCGTGTCAAAATACTTAGCAACTGGAACAGCAAGGGCTCTGACCAGTGGGGGGGAGGGGGAGTAGCCACGCTGGGACTTACGGGCAGTCAGTGTCTCCGTCGGGAAGGCGGCACCCGGGGTGGGGACATTCCTGCCAGGCTGTCCAGGTGATGCAGGGCCAGGCTGAGGAGGAAGCGCTTTCTCACAGACGAGTGTGTTCCTAGCGCCCTGAGAGGCGCAGAGCTGGACAGCCGTGCTGGGAATCCAGTGGCGAGGTCCGCGTGTGCTGGGACGTGACCTCCTGCTGCCTGGTGCCCATCATGCCCTTGTCGGCTATTACAGCCTAGTATGAATGAGTTCCTTTCCTCCAAGGAGCTGGGATTTTAGTGGGAGGAGGAAGAGTGATTCTGTAGCCTGGATCTAGGCTGGAAGGACGGGTCCATCCCACTTAGTCTCCCATTCAGCTGGGCAGAAGCTGTGGCTCCTCTGCGCTTGGCCTTGGGGATGCAAGGCGACACTCAGAAGTGCTTTGCTGAGCCCGATGGCGTTGGGGGAGGGTTTGAAGGGAGGATACTCGCTTCAGAGCCTGAGCGTTAAGCTTCCTTTCCCACCTGCCTCTGTTTCCAGGAGCAGGAGAAGGAGGCACGGAGCAGGGCGGCCTACATCTCGGCACTCCCTGCATCTCCGCATTGGGGGAGGGGTTTTGACGAAGACAAGGATGAGGATGAAGGCTCTCCTGGGGGCTGCAGCCCTGCAGGTGGCAATGGCGGTGACTTCCACAGACTGGTCTTCTAATGCGACTCCATCCCTGGCCTGCTTCTACCTGTGGGTGTCACAGCCAACCTCACGGGAGGCCTTGACCCCTTTCTTCTGGCAGCTGGGTGGGGGCCCAGGTCCTGGGAGAGGCACCCTGCCAGATGGGCTACGAGGGAGGCAGGCCCAGTCCTGAAGGCAGGCCCTTCCAAGGACTAGAAAGAAGGGTGCAGAGGGAACTTCTGGGACACCAGTCCTCAGCCTGCAGGTGACATGGAGACTCAGACACAGAGGTGAGAGCCAAGCCCCTTAACCTGGGCCTCCGGTCCTGTCACTGGCATCAGCCCCCTTAGGATTTTACACCCAAGTGTCCTGGTCAACTTGAAGCAGCTTAGATGCACACTGGCCTTGCCCCCCGCACTCCCGACAGGGCTGAACGTCACAGCTCCAATGTTTTGCCATCAAGTAGCATTTCCCTTCCAGCTCCTGTTAGACAATCCTATTACTCTATAGTATGAAAAGCAGAGTGGGATCCACGCCCTTGCACAAAGAAGCGGGCTCAGCTCTGGCTACCTCCTTGTTTCTCTGAGGGGGTTTCAGAGGCGCGTGCGTGGGTGCCTGCACCGTTTGTCCTTGTTTTGAGAGTAGAGGTGGGAAGTACCCCGACACAGGAGCAGACACCAAGTGACAATGCATAGAGGTGCGGACAGCCCCCGTCACAGTGGGAGACCCTTAACCCCCTCTCCCTTCGCCTGCCTCAGTGCCTGAGATGCTGCCGTTTGCATCCCCCGTCTGGTTGAGATGGAGAATCCTCATTTTACTGGAAATACGTGTGTTTCTCATGAAGCCATTGTCCTGAGGAACGCTGGCTGGCTCGGCTCCTCGTCAGGTGGCCAGCAGAGCAGCGGCCTGGGGGCTGGTGGGGCGGGTCTGGTGACGAGTAGCCACTGACCTCATGTGCCCTGACACTGCTGTACCCCTTCTATGGAGAGAAGAGACCCGGGGTCTCAAACAGGAATAAAACTAGTTCTCTGAAGCCTTTCCCACCTTAGGGTTGTCCTGTCCTCCATACCCCCCGTTTCTTGATGTCTAGGCAATAAGGAGGGTACACCCCTGCGCACTGACCTGTGCAACGCACCATAGGAGGTGAAAGCACCCTCCACTGCCGTGCTCCGTAAATGCAAGGGGAGGGCCCAGAGGGCAGAGGCAGGCGCGAGCGGGCTCATTCTCCAGAGAAGCAGGAGCCCACTGCCTGTGCAGGGCTGGGCGGGTCCACAGGCTGCCCAATGGGGTGTGGGCAGGGGACTCACCGACAGTGGGGCGGAGCCTAGGACCTGGGGATGTTTTCAGACTATGGACTGTTGAGAAACAGCTACTGCTGATGCCCGGTTCCTCCTCCCTTCTCGCTGGGAACCTAGGGGTGGGTGGCCTCTCCTGGGCAGAGGCCAGGAGGAAAGCTGGGACGCAGGGCCTCCCCACTGGTGCTGTCCCGCTCTTGGAGCTGGAGAGGCATGCAGGAGCCCCTTTCTGCCCGTCCCTCTGGGAGAACAAAAGTGGGGAGGCAGGGGTAGAGGTGGTGGCGTGGCCAGGTCTGGGCTTCAAGGGCTGCCCGCCTGTGCTATAGGTGGAGTTGAATTTTGGTCCAAATGTCATCAACCCTTAAATGTCAGACCTCAGAGAACAGCGAAAGTGGCCGACAGTCTGTCAGAGACCAAGTCACACTCAGAATTCCGTCCCCATCCAGGGGTCTTTCTAAGAAAGACAAATTGGCAGGTGTTACTACAATTACCATTTTACACATCAGGAATACAGATTCTGAGGTAAGGAGGGTTCATTCTTGTTTCCAGCCAAGAAAAATACCAAATTCTTTACTGACTTCCTTCCTATTAAAATGAAAGTGGAGCAGACTGGCCCAGAGCCTTCCTGGGACCATGAGAGAAACCATTTTCTCATCAAGAACGTGTTGAAGCCGACACACCGCAGCCCCCTGGCTGGCGTATGCCATCCCCCAGCCCCTCAGATGAGGGAGACTTGGTAGCTCGCTCTGGTGACTTCTAATGGACTTTATTGTTGTCCTGTTCCAACACCACAGTAAAAAGGGACCCGCAAGCGCCAGGCCTGTACCATGTGTCACCACAGCAAAAACAGGACCCACAAGAACGCATGCCCACCCCCAACCCAGAGCTACTCACAGGATAAATACGTGTTACAAATTTTTAAAAAAGAAAACAGAATAAATTAATAACTTAAGTGATTAGGCACCAACAGTGATTTGAAAAATTAAATGTCAATTTTAAATGGTGACAGGACAAGAACCTAAGACTGGGCTTCCAGCCCATTTTTCCCTTCCCCACAAATAGCAACAATTCCTTGTGAAATGATTCTAAATTTCAAGACATATGTACCAACAAACACACAAGAACACGTATCACCAAATACCAGGACAGCCTGAATTTCCAGTGAGACCCCCTCAGCAGGGAGGGCCCATGCCTCAAAGAGCTCGGAGGGTCCCAGAATTAGGGCCCCATAAGAGGGGCTAGGGCTCCTGCGGCCAGACTCACTTCCCCCACAATGTGCAGACAAAGGCCCAGAGAGAGGAAGGATGAGCTTCTTTCCCTCCCGTCCTGCACTCGGCTTCCAGACCTCTGTCCAGGGTGTGCATGTCGGTGGGGGCAGAGTTGGTCAGCGTGGCCTGGGGCTGGGGCCTTAGCCCTGTGGCAGGTAACACGGCCACAGTGCATACCGAGTTGAGCCTGTGCTCCAATCACGTCAGAATGGTTGTGCTTCTGTCCTAGGAATGGGGCATACTTGAATGGTTTCAAATGTCGAAGTTGCCAAAATTAATCTAGGGAGGGGACCCTGTGTTCACTGGCAAATGCTCTGCGTGCTGTCCTTCCCTGGTGATCCACACCCTTGAGAGAGCAGTCACAGAGCTGGGAGTTCTCCCTTAAAACAGCTGCGTTATCAGCCATATCAGGGGCCCCAGAAACCATCCACCTGATCCAACCACCCATTTCACAGACAGGCAAACCAAGGTCCGAAAGAACCACAGCTCCCATAGCACTCACTCCCTCTTCTCACTGTCCCTGCTCTACTTCCATTAACCTTGCAGAGATAGAGCTGGAAGTGGGTAAGGACGGCTCCTTCTGTGGGGAGCCCCAGGCAGGGTGAATCCTATGAGCTAAGCTGACTGAGAAAGCATCTCCACTCTTGCCAGGCCACCAAGGGAGGTGGACTTTGAGCCACGGATAAGCCAAAGGACCCGTTTTTTAAACTGAGCTGACGGGTATGTATGAAACACCGGGCAGTCTGGAGCTTGTGAGTTCCTCTTGTTCTACTTTCCATCTCTACCCCTGCCTCCAGCCTAAGAGTTGGGGAGTTATAGGAACCAAGAACTGTGGGGAGGTCTCCTTGCAGATTAGATCTGAACACCTTAGTCTCTGAAGATGCCAGCCAGTTTCATTCACATCATGGCACGTTCAGAAAATGCTTCCATTATTAGGGCACCAGGGGTCCACAGGAGGCTGCTGGAGCGGGAACCGAGGGCATCAATACCTGAGACCACCTGTAGTCATTCAGAGCACTGCCCCAGGAGACCCTTCGTAGAAGGCCTTTAAGAGACACAGTCAGGGCTGCGCAGAGTGAACCAGCAAACCCCGCTCCTGCAGGCCACTGTGGCCATTGCCACTGCACCTGTGGGAACACTGGGGCATGGACACCCCGAGGTCTTTGTTCCCAAAGCACAAGGATTTGCAAGTCTCCCCTCCCTTCTGCTACTGGACCCAGCGCTGCTCTCTTTCCCTGTGAAAATCTGACCCACCTTCTTCTAAGGTCTATCTCAGGCACCTCTTTTTCTTAGAAACTACCTTCTCTGAACCCCACCCCCGTCCCACTTGTGCCCCCGGCACCAACCTGCCACAGAAGCAGTCTTGCTTCCTCTGCACATGCTCAGTCACGTCAGAATGGTGGTGCTTCTGTCTTGGGAATGGGGCATCAGCATTTTAAGTCTCAGGGCCATTACCAGTATCTTTTGTCTTTGTCCTTTTCTTTCCTCACCAACTGTGACCTTCTCAAGTTCACAGTCTGATTAATTCCTTGGTCCTCAGTGTCTAGCCCAGAGCTGGTCACAGCAGCCATGAATAAAGGCTGGTTGAGTTGATCTGAACTAATACTAAGAGGAAGAGGGTACTGTTGAGAAAATAATTTCTCCCAGGATGGGATTTCTCAGGGAATGGTCAGGCCATTGGGCTGGAGAGGGGTGTGTACACACACTCACGGACGCTACAAGGTGAGTGGTAGCCACCTCCATTCAACATGGTGGGAAGTTTTTTTTTTTTTTTTTTAGGAGGAAGAAGGGCTACTCATCTCAGGGTAGGATGACACGTCTGGTCTGCCCAGTTGCCTCTGAAACTCTAGAAAATTTGGCCAAGTGCTTTCCACATAAAAAATTTGGATCCCCTCTCTCCGGGCTCAGGAGCAAGCCTGGGGTGAAGCCCTGCCTACTGTCCGGGGCAGGGAGGGAGGAGCGGCCTGGCCTCTCCTGTTCCTGTAGCCTGGTTTCAGTCCACCATGGCACCTGACGCGAGGGGAGCAACAGAAGGTGATCTGAGCTGAGAAAACACTCTGAGCCTGGCACTAGGCCACACGTACCTGCCCTGGGACCTGGCACAAACCCTCGCCACACAAGGCACAAGCTGTCAGCGATTCCCACCTGTCACCCCCCAGGCTCCATTCTGCTCCGCTCTCTCCCTTGCACTGCTTTACCTGTCGTCCTCAATCCGGGTACCTGCCCTCGTGTCATGCCACCACGCACATGCTCTCCTGACACGACATCGCCCCGTCACTTTCTGCTCCACCTGGCATCCCCGTGGGACTGCCTCGGGCACACCAGGCCCTTTGGGTGTATCTCCCCGCTTGCTACGCTGTCCCCCCATAGCCTGCCCGCCTCTCTCATCCCATCAGTACCTGCGCCTGCCCCTGCTGCACCGCCCCCTGCAGTGGCCTGTGCAGGGCTCTGCCTGTGCCTCCGCTCTGCCCATTCCTGTCCCAAGGTGGCCCTCAGTCCTGGCAGCCCCTCTAGTGACCCCCTGTTCCCACATCCCACACTATGCGGTGCTTTCCCACAGCTCCACCAGCCTCCCTCACGTGCAGGCACTGCCACACCTCACGCTGCTCCGCCCGGCACACACTCCTCGGTTGTGGGGACTTGGGGACGTCCTGGGCAATCTCTGTCCTAGAGCAGACTGTGTGGCCTGTGGCTGCACAGTCCAGCAGCCACCCGCAGCGTCCTGTCTCCCCACCTCCTGGGCTCTGAGCCCTGCTCCTGGCTCTTGGTGGCCCATCATCCTCGTTCTCCCTCCCTTTTGTCCTCATCCTCCTGCCTCTCCCACCCGCAACAGCTGCACTGCCACTTGGCTGAACGTGGGGGGCCACTCCAGGTACCAACTGCCCCTCTGGATGTGGGGACCTAATTCCTTTGTCCCTCAAGACCACCTGTATGTAACCTTCCTTCTCGACTCCTGCACCTTTTGGTGGCCTTGCCTCCTCTGCCGAGATGGACAGGGATGAAGTTCGTTTTTGCTTTGGTGCTGGTCTCTGACTCCCTGGTCAGTGAGACGCGGCTCCTTCCAGGACGGAGGGACGTAGCCCAGGGGCTGGGGTAGGGGGCTGAGGGCGGGGCGGCACGTGAGGTGTGGGATCCAGCTCAAAGCCCCAGCCCTTCCGCCCACACGTCTGGTAGGTACTCAGGTCTAAAGGGCAGGAAGAGGCTGAAGGATGCTTTTTGGCAATAGCTCTAACTAAGGTAGGAGGAGGCATGGCCATTATTGATAAAAATCAAAGGTGGGGCCCGAGCGGGCAGACGAAGAGCCTCGATCAGGCTCTCACCTCCCAGGGGAAGGGTTCAGGGTCCCTGATGTCAAGTGCTTTGAAGGCCAGAGTGGCAGAGTGGAGAGAGGCGGGCGGGAGGGGGCAGCGGGAGAGGAGAAAGGGGAGCTGGAGGAAGCCGCTGTGGCGCCTGCAGGCCCCTCTCCGCGTGGGGCCCGGGTCACAGCTTGGCGCCCTTGGAAGGCTCCGAGGACTGCCGCACGTCCGTCCACTCCTGCATGGTGCTCTGCAGAGCCTGCGTCTTCTCCTTGTCCACCTGGACGTAGTCCACCTTCTCGTCAGACGTGATGGACGATGTGGATGGCTGAGGGACGGAGCGGGGAAGCACGCGTGGCTGTGAGTTCTCACGAGCTGGGGGCCAGGGCTGGGCTCTTCCTGAGCTGTTCCAGGGGAGAGGAGGCGGCCTCCGCCTGCCACCTGACTGGCCTTAAGAGCCTGTCTGCTTTTACCCAAAGTGGGCTTTAGAGCCTGAAGTCCAAACTGCATCCTCCTTCCTGGTGCCACAGCAGCTCCTGCCAGCCCTGCTGACTTCCCAGCCCCTAGGAGGACCCAGGCCCTTCCTTGGCCTAGTGGATGGGCCCATGCCTCCATTTCTGCCTTTACCCACTTATCTGTGGCCACTCATAAGGGGAAGGAATTTGCTGGGTGCAAACAAGCACCAGCCACAGGCCCTTGTGTGTATGCGCAGTGAGCACGCACGTCCACCCCGTGAGGGGACCGGTGCTGAGGCAGCGTGCCCACCCTGCTGTCTGGACTGGGCCGCTAAGTGGTCTTCCTGTGGAGAGCATTCCTAGGCCTGGGGGTCCCTCCAAGGCCCCTACATCAACAGCAGGGCTCTGGGACCCTCCAGACAGGGAGTCCTCCTCAAAGAAGAGCTTGGGACCAGGCCACGGGAGGCCTGAGTCTTGGATCTGTAGCCCTGAGCCGATCGTGTCTCTCCGTGTGCAGTTACCTGCCCATCTGTACACGGGGGATGGATGGGCTGAGGCCGTCCCATGGGCGTGGGGGGCCTGTGTGCTGAGAAGGGGGACGTGAGCCATGTGAGACCCAGACTAAAGCACAGTCAGGTCGCAAGCAGCTGAATGCTGCTGTTCAGGGGTGAAGGCGCCTCCCCAGAGCCCGGGGAGCACCAGCTGACACCCCGCCCTACTGCGCCCCTCCCGCCACGTACCTTGCGGTGGGGGCTTGGGGAGCTTGGCTGGAAGTCCAGGGCCAGGTAATCCACGCTGCCAGTGCTCTTCTTGGGGGCCGGGCTGTTGGTGCCACTGGGAATGGGGGACGCAGACACTGGGTTTTGCTGTCAGAAGGAGGAAAAAACTGTTAGTTAAGTTTAGGAAACAGACTAAGCCACCACCCAAAGAACAACACCTCTGAGAATAAGAGCTACGAGCTCCCTGAAGGCCTCCTCGGAGCCGTGCTCTGTGCTAGGGACACTTCTTGTTCTCATTTAAACCCTCACAACAATCCTGTGACATGCGTATTATTACTATTCTTATTCTTGTTATTTTTTTTAAAGATGAAACACTGGTTCAGAGACGTAAAGTGACTGGTTTATGGCTGTATGGCTGGTGAGCAGGGGTGGGAAACGCGTGTGCTTTCAGACCCCCGACCTGTGCTGACCCGGCTGTGCCATGTCCCCCCGCCAGGGCATTGGCCAAATCCCATCTGCTCTCCCTGACAAACCCAGCCTTTGCGTGCTGGGCTCTAAGGAGGGAGAGTATTTCCTTTACGTACTGGACATGGGAAAGTCTCCAATTGCAGCCAATCTGCTTCTCTGAAGCTCCTACCCACGGCCTAGAGCGGGGTTGTCACCCCAAAGCAGTTGCCCTCCCCCCAGCTCCCGCTCCTCAGAGACGTGAACCTCGTCCCCGGCTGCAGGGGCCCTGGTCCCTTCAGCAGCACTTCACACGACATGCCCTCGGATCCTGTCTCCATCCCCACACCAAGACTAACTTGTCTGGGATTTTCTGGACGTCTTAGTCTAATGAGGAAGGCAGTATCGTTCTATTTTGGGTTTTGGCTGCTCTATTGGGTAGTTGGTTTGTTCTTTCAATACGCAGCCACTACCAGGTGCGGGACAGCTTTTCTCTTTTCGATGACAGTCTCAGGGAGGACACTTGCCCTGCACTGCCCGTGTTTCTACCTCTACTATGGCCTTCCCTGCGGGGTGTCAGGGATGAGTTTCCCCACCGATCAGTAGATATTCAGCACGTGTTTACACTCACAGACATGCTCATGGGCATAGGTACAACAGGACAGGGTATGAAGGGAAGACCTTTTAAAAGGTTATTTTAACAGGATGGAAGAAGGAAGGTAACTTTGAAGGGTGCTCTTGTCCCCAGCGAGTGTTCTGAAACACCTCTCTAACGACTTGGCCTGCTCATCCTTCTGCGGCTCCCTCCTGCCCACAGGAAAAATCCAGACCCCAGACAGCATTTGAGGTCCTTCGTGATCTGGCTTCAGTCTAACCTCCCCTCGCCTATGTCTGCTTCAGCCACAGTTCATGACTGTCATTCTCCATGTTCCCTCCCTGCCTGGCCACCCCCACCTCAGGGTCTCTATTTCCCAGGCCGGTGTGATGACCTGCCCTGCAGGTGTACCCCCTGATGTCCTCTCCAGGGGCACTGACCATGCCACCTGTGTCAGAGCCACAAGAAAGCCAGGCCTTCTCTGCCCCTTATGGCTGTGGCCTCCTTGAGGGCAAGGACCACGTCTTTACTGCCTCTGACAACGACCCCACAGCGCTTGTCATATATTTGGCTCAAGACAGATGTGCAGCAGCAAATGAAATCACAAAGTGGGAGCCCCTGGGCCAAGGTGAGTTAGCCGCGCCAGGAAGCAGGGACCTGGGAGTCAGAGTCGAGGGGACTCCGCTGGGAGTCGCTCCTGCAGACCCCAGGGGACGCACCATAGGGACGTAGTTCTCTTCGCTGTCCCCCGAGTCCGTGCTGGTGATGCTTTGTGTGGAGATGGGACGGCAGTACTGGGAGGCGCTGGAGCTGAAGGTGTGGCTGCGGAGGGAAGACAGGAACCCGGGTCAGTTCCAGCGCCGGCTCGGCCTCTGACCCTCACACGCCCAGACCGCTGCCCTCAGAGCTTCACACCCCATTATTAGATGAGGCGCTGATACAGAGTGGGTACAATTATGTCCCCTTACAGATGCGGAAACCAAGCCCTGAAAGAGTTACTGACTGCCCCGCTACTGACAGCATTACCATCGTGCAGTTTTCCTGACGCACAGCCCAGCCCCTGGTCCCCTCACCAACCCTAATGGCCCTGCGCCAAGCTCCCATTTCCAAAAAGACACTCACATGGCCCTAGACCAAGACTTGGTGACAGGCGACTTGAAGGGGAGCTCATCGATGACAGCGTTGTTTCTCAGGTCGAGTGGTGTTGGCTTTGCTGGGGCAGGAACAGAAAGTCAAGAATCAGCCAGTGACGACGCCGCCACACACACGTGCTTACACAGGGCACACAGGTGTATTTATGAACGCTTTCATGTTCACCCGTTTTACAGAGGGAAACTGAGGCTCGGCAAGGCTATACACTCTTTGCCCACGTTGACAGGGCTTGAAGTCATGTCTTCAGGTTCCAAATTACATATTATTTGCCTTGTATCTATGGCAATTGTGTTTTCAGAATCCAGAGTGGGGACACGGGGTTTGACAACGGATTGTCCTCCCAGATTTGTGACTACACAAATGAGACATGATATTTGAATTGGAGAAGGCCACCATGAGGGCTCCTTGCTGCTCCTGGACCAGAGCTGGGGGACCTGAAGTGGGGGAAGGGGAAAGCCATGAGACCCGAAGGTTTCAGTTCAAGGGCTAAGATCTGAATTCCCTGTTGGCCAGAGCAACGGGGTTTATCTCTGCCGAAGGTGACTCTACTTTTCCTTTTGAATCCCTGCTACTGTTCCAAAGCCAGCAGCGTGAGGGAGAGGCAGGCCTGGAACCTGAACTCCAGCACTTCCTCCTGTCTAGACGCAGGGGGCACAGATCTACGTTTACTGAACACCTGCGATGGACCGAGTCAATGTCCTAGATGCTTTCCTTGGAAACAAACCCAGGAGGCAGAAATCACCACCCCCATTTCACAGATAAGAAAACTGAGGCTCAGAGAATTGGAATGATTTGCCCAAAGACACACGTAGGAAGTAATGGATAAGGATTCCAACCTACATCTACCTGGTTTGAATACTCAAGCCTTTTTATTACATTATAAGGTATCTTTATTTAATAGACTCCTTTGTCAGTTCTGCCCTACCCAGCCCCAGATCTAATACTAACCCTTTATCCTTGATAGATTTTATGTTACGAAGCACTTCCAGATAGATGACCTATGTCCCTCAGTGCCCCCAGGAAGTAGTATTGCAGTTCCCATCTCACCAGTGAAGAAACAAGGCTCAGAGATACAGAATGATTGGTCTGCAGTCACACGTGAGCAGGTGGCAGAGCTGACACCGAATCTGTCCTGTCCTGGTTCCTGCACTCCTCTGCCCATCAGGCGACTGGGCAGCCAGTCCCCAGGCTGCTGGACCACCAGGATGAGTGTGGAGCGTGTGTAGGTGGCCCAGAGGCTACCGCTTCCTTGCAAGCAAAGTTCAGGAGCCACCTGATCACTAAGTGAAAGCAAATGATCCCTGGCCTTTGTCCAGAGATGAAACAGAGCAGACTTACCTTTCCGGTCAGGCTTGAGGTTGCGGTTGACAGGGGGGGGCTGGATCTCACTCCCTCGGCTGGGGCCTCGGTGCATAGGAAGGGCTGCAGAAGGGTAGCTAAGCGGGTCCAAGTGATGGGGCCCCGGGCTCATGGGGATGTAGACACTCTGGGAGTTATCACCCGCGCGCTCCATGGCCAGCAGGCTGGAGGAACCTGGATTCATGGGCACGTAGTTGTCTTCGGAGTTGGTGCTGTCCGATCGGCCTATGAGCGTTTTCCCTGGCTAGGAGGGAAAAGAGATACAGCCGTCACTAGCAAGAAGAGACAGGAGGGAGTTGAGAATTTATATACGAGTGAAGACAAATCATGACGGAGTGAGCAGAACTGTGACGCTACGAGGCAGATCCTGGGAAAACCAAGTAAGAAACAAACTGGCAGACAGGAGGAAATGAGGTGTGTGGGGCCCTTCTAGCTGCCGTGAGCCCTTGGGACTCACTTAGTTCATGACAAATCTTAAGGGTGAAAAAGCCTTGGTGGCTGGGTGCACCAGGCTTTGTGGACGCCTCAGGCAGAAGGTGGGTAGCCCAGGCTGCTAGTTTGGTTCAGGACCCACCTTCTACCTCAGGTCCAGAATCACCACTGGGAGGTAGGCAGCTCAGGCCCCGAGCTGGGCAGGCAGCAGCCTAGAGGCCTGTGCTTCCTCCTGGGCCAGCTTTCATTGTGACCGCCGAGCTGCCATCAGACCCTGGCTATAGCCTTCCTCCAATTCGTGCCCTGTCTGTCCAGACGTACAACTAAGCTGTTTCTGCTTTGATTGCCTAATTTTCAGTCTTTTTCGTGGGACTGAAGTCAGGCCTCGTCTGCTTAGCTGGGGCTGACTCCTTGCAGGACTGTGCTCAGCCCCGTCTAGAAGCAGCCGGAGATCCTGTGCTCAAACCATAATTCTGCCCCCGAGCCTGACTCAGCAGCACCCGGGCCCGCTGACCTCGTGGGCAGGGATGCTTAGACCCACCCCCCCACAGCCTGGTCCTCTGGATTCTAGAGCCGTCCCGCTTACCTGCAGGGTTGGTGACCCCTGTCGTCTAGTATAACTAAGCACGCACATTTCTCTCAGAGCAGGACACCTGTCTCTGACTTTCTGAAAACTCAACCCAGGGTTCTGAACTGAGACAAAAAGCTTGGCAGGGTCCTAGATGGGAGATGCTGTCACCTTTTGGGCTGTGCTCTTAGTTCTGTGGGCGTGACTGTTAACGCACCTGCGCTGGCCTGAAGACCCCACTCACCAGGAAAGAACTGCCTCCATCCGTCGTGGACTCCGCAGACCGGCCTGCACTCTCCCCACCACGCTGCGGGCACTCGTACGACTCACAGGAAGCAGCTACGACACAGGAAGGAAAACCCAGATGGACTCAGTTGATCTGTGCGCTGACACTCACCCTCACCCTCACCAGTGTGACTGGAACTCCAGGAGATACTACTCTCAACCCCCAATGCTAAGGTATTACTCCTATCACATTGCTCCTCAGTCCCAAAAATTCCTCCCAGGCTTTAGCTCTAGCGCTGGTGCTGGCACCCACACTGAGCGTTTCCTGACCACTCTGCCCTCATCTATGCACCTGTTCTCTAACTCCTATAGCGCTGACCACGTCCCGCTCACCCTAGCTGTCACTCATACAAATACTACAGTAACACTGATACTCGAGTAATTTATAGATGTTGACTTTATTTCCCAACTAGATGTGAGCGCTCTGAAGTGCAGGGACATGATTTTTATATGTCTCTGTCACCTCAGTTCCAAAGCACAGGGTGATCGATCAAATAATTGATGGACTGAAAGACGACAATGAGTCCTGAGCCAGGAGTCAGGACCCTGGGTCCTGCCACTGACTGAATTTACAACCCTGAATAAGTCTCTTAACCACCAAGGGCCCTGCATGTGAAACAGAGATGAGGCCTTGCCCCCCCCGTTCCCCCCCCAACTCTCAGAATCATTACCTGGCTTAAAGAACAGAATGGATATAATAATAAGCTTTGCAAGCTCTAAAGTCAAGGCAGAATGAAAGGAATTAATATTATTGTACTTCTACATCAAACAGGAGATTATATGCAGAGTCGGAATACTCTAAGTGGAAACCAGTGACAACAGAATTTAGATACTTCAGATAGAAATGCAGACTTTAAAAAGAGATTCAACTGTGGCTTAGAAAACATTTTGAAGATCTAATTTTGTTTTACCAGTCTGTTAGTCCATATAGGTTTGGCTGCAGTTTGGACAGGTGCTATACATTTATTTTTGCAATCTTTGGTTTCATTTGTAAATGAAGAAAATACTATGGTTTGGCCTTCTAAACCCACAGTATGTTGTACTGTGGTTAACCACGAAGGTTCTAGCTCCCTTAGTAGAATATCAACTTCTCTGAGGGAGGGTCTTGCCATTGTGGGTGCCCACTGATGGCCTCCAGTGCAGGAGGACCAATTCGTAAGGGGTCTGCGTAGAAGCAGCCTTAACCGCCGCAGTGAGCTGGGCGTGGATGACCAAGGGCTAGCAAACCCCTGAGAATGTGGCACTGCCTCCCTCTCCCCTGGGCCTCAGCCAGGGCTCCTCTGACCTCGGTGAAGTCGGCTGTTGTCCATCGCAGGCAGGGTATTGCGCCTGGGGATGGTGGCGGTGGCCGGGACTGAGCGGCTGTTTTCGCCGACTGGAGGTCTCTGCTGAGGGCTTCCCCATCGAGGTGTTTCTGCCTGACTTGGCTTGGGGGGTCGGGGCGGGGGGGCTATGGCGGAGTCCCCGGGAGCGGCCACTGCCATGGCGTTGTGGTTCTTGTCCAGCGTGAACGTCCTGGGGATCTGGTAGGCCGAGAGCGGGGTGGCCGGGACGTCCATATTGTCCACCAGCAGCTCCCCAAACTCCCGGCACAGGGTGTTGCTGGGCGTCTTGAAGGTGTACACATCCTCGTTGTCTGTCTCCGAGCCTGTGAGGCTGCCCTTGGTGTGGCCCTGGGAGGCCAGGCTGCGCGGGAGGTCGTAGGTACTGTCTCTGAATTCCGCGTTGTGCCGGCTCGGCTTGGGGAGGCTGTAGAAGCCGTGGACTTGACCGCTGACCCCGTTCACACAGTGGCCGTTGCCCTGGGCCAGTTTCTGCACGGCTGTGTCACTCCTCATGAGGAACGAGGCCCTGGTGCCCTGAGAAAAGCTGGCACTCCTGAGAGAGAGAAAGAAGAGAAGGGGCAGAGGGGTTAGAGGCGGCCAGCATTGCCTGCCCAGGGCGCTGGCTGGCATGGTCAAAGCCCCCTGCACCTGGCTGGTGTGGAGAAAACACAGGCTGAGGGGGCGGGCAGGCCTGAGATGGATCTCAGTTTACCAGGTGTGTGACCTTGAGCAAGTCGCTTTCTCTTTCTGAGCTTCACTTGACACGTCTGTAATAATGGTGATTATACACATACTTTGAAGGTTATTCAGAAATGAGACTCTAGTATCCTAGTATACAGATGTTCAATCAGTGTGAGCCTTTATCCGTCCCCTACCCCCGAATAGCTGTGATTAGCAGGAGCTGGTCTCACCCACCCTCTCGCCCCCAACAGCTGTCAACAAGCCAGTTACACTGACCACTTGTTCATTGTTTTAAGTCAGAATACCGGGGGTGCCAAAAACATGTGTACAAGTGGACGCTTTGGTCAGCGTTGCTCAAGCAGTAGTTCATTGTGATCAGAAGTGTCTGGACGCTGATGGTAACCACTTTGAGCACCTCTTGTGATTGCGGAAGTCAAACGTGACTTGTATTCATCTTTTGTTATTGGTATATATTACTACCATTTTAATAGTGTTTTCCTTTCTTAAAATGTGTATACATTTTTTTAGCACCCTCTGTATATACATTTGGATACCAAGGCTGAGAGAGAGAAGAAAGAACCATCTTTCGTCTGTCAGACAACAGCAAGCAAGTCATTTTCTCTGAGTGTCAGTTTTCCCATCGTAAAATAAGTCAGCTAACGAATGTTGATATAAGTTATAAAGAACGATTCAAATGTTAAGCTATATTTTTATTTTATATCATGTTATGGTTTTCTGAGAGGCATTTAGAGGGAGAAATATCTCTTTCCAGAAGTCTAAATATCTGTGGGAAAAATTGTTTCCTGTGTGGGAACTCTATTCAGAATAGAAAAAGTGTAATTTTTTTTTTAAATTTAGGTTTTTGGGAAATAAGGCAAATCTGATCAGTTTAAAGATTCAGGAGTGGAGGGATTTGTGTTAGGTTTCAGTGCTGCCACTGCCATGCTCTGTGGGCTTCACCCAGCCCCCCGCCCCAGGTGTGAGCTAGTGGGTCGCAATGGCTCTTAGGGTCCATCCGGCTCTGAAGCTCTGTAAGTCTGTGGCTTTGTAAGTGTGGTTTGCAAAGTGAACTCTGTGCTGTGTGCAGGGTGAAGTTGTAAGCAAGTGCCAGGGATCCAGGTCTGCTCTTCTCTCTCTTATATTATGATTCTTCATAGGATTTCATATTTGGGGGGAAAAAGTGAAGAATCACTGTTTTAGGACAATCCTTTATAGTAGTGCTTCTCAGCCTTTTGGGGGCTATAAACCCCTAAGAATCGAATTAAAAGCTCTTGGCACTTCTCACCAGAATAAGGCAAATTTTGTATACATACACATTTGCACGCTGTGTCTGAGGGGGAGGGTGTCACAACCCTCTAGGCCCATCCAAGGAACCACCCTGCCCTGTACCAGCTGTATCAGCTCCCAGGGAGCTTGTGATTATGGATGTGGCCACCAGATGGTGGTAGAAAATAGGGCCCAGAATGAGGAAGGGAAACAGGTGTCTACGTCAGGCTCTTGCTTGTAGAAACTTGCATCCATCTCAGTCCCCAAACCTTCAGCAGCCGTCCTCCCTAGTTCTCTGTGCTCTTTTTCCCCCTTCTAGTCCATTCCACACACATAACCACACCACCAGCCGTAGGCCTGGAGCACCGAACATCAAGCCTTTAGACAATGCAGTGCTTGGGGTAGAGGACGTGGAAGGCAGTGGCCCGCATGAGGTGTTCATGTGGTTCACATTTGTCTTGGGTGCTTTTCATTTGTTTTCTTTGGAATTTCCAACTCTGCTGGATATCTCCACCTGGACTGGTTCACTGAACAAACATTTACTGACACCCCATTTTGCACAGGGGCACGACACAATGGAGACAGAGATGCTGCCTGCCCGGGGCAGGGCAGAGAGGCAGAGGTGCTGACACGCATACAAATCACTACAATTAAATGGGTGAGTGTGCACTGTGGACAGATTTATACTCACCCTCCCTGGGGGAGGTGTGTGGGGGGCTGGTACAGAATGTGAAGGATGCTTCTTCAAAGATGTTGCCTTTGAGCGAGTCTAGCAATTGGCCAGGCCAAAGGCAAGAAAAGGGAAAAGGTGTACTAGTTGGAGGCACAGAGAAGTAGAACACAACCTGGCAAGTTCAAGGAACTGCAAGCTGCTCAGGCTGGAGCAAGCGACTTAGGAGGAAGAGCTGACAGATGCCAATGGTGGAGGGGCCTGGCCAGGGTTGATGGGCCTGGGAGGTCCCCTGAGGGTGGGGGTGGGGATGGCTTTACAGGTATCCTGCAGTAGCCTTAAACATATTCAACGATGAAGTCACCCTCCACCTCCTGACGCTCCTGTCTTGAGAATGGCACCGGTCAGGCAGGCTTGAGAGTTACCCACATTATGATTTCTCATTCAGGAACCCCACGAGTCCTACTGAATCCACCCCAGTTTGGGTCCTCCTGATTTTTCTGATAAGAAAAGGCCTAAGAACAAGTCTCGCCACCATCTGCCCAGGACCTTTGTGATCCTCTGTGTATCCCACTGACATTTACTTTCCGAGCTTCCCAGCTTCAACATTTTCAAAACGGTTTCATTTCCTGCAGGACGAAGCCGCGTTCCAATTCCCACTCACCTTTGCAATCTCTTCTCCTTAGTCCCCCTCCCGCTCTGGGACCCACTCAGGCCAGTGTTCCCAGTCTGCCCTACACAGCCGAGTCTGTTGAAAAGTTCTTACTTCAATTTGGCAAGCTCCTGCTCCTATTTGTGCTTCAAACTTAGCTCAAATGGCACATCTTTGAAAGCTGTTTCTTACCATCCTCTACCCCTCAGCATAATCAATCACTCTCTCAACTCTGTTCTTGGAGCAGGAAGCAATTGTTATCTGTGTTATGTACTATTGTTACTTGGCTTCTCCACCAGACTGTGATTTCCTCAAGGAAAGAAACTGTCTTATTCATTTTCTCCCCCAGCACCTGGATTCATACTTGTTACACAGTATTATAAATAACGAATAAATGTTTGAATGAACAACAAATGAATGTATAAACAAACAAATGAATAAAGAAAAGTGTTGGTGCTACCACCCCCCTTTCTGAGCTTAGCCGAAGCCCTTTGGATCAGCAGATGGAAAACCTCCCCTTCAGTACCTACCAGCAATGGCCCAGCTGGCATCCTCCTCTCTAGCTCACAGAACTATGTCCCACACGATCTAAGCTCCAGCCCTGGGCTTTCATTATTCACCTTTCTCTGGAATGCTTCCTTAGTGCATGAAAATCTAATACCTAATGCAAAAGAAGCCTTTTGCTCCACAAAGGTATATGGGTCGTCTAATTCTCCTTTTTATTTCAATGACTCCTTCCTCTTTGCTCCCACAGCACTCCGTGCTTCCATCATAACACTCACTCTGCCTTGTGTTAAAGTTGTTCGGGTCTGTCTTTCCACTTCTACCAGATCCCATGCTCCTAGAAGGCAGGGGGTCATACCCTGCGCCGGCGTAGTGTCTGGGACGTGGTAGACAATACCAATGCATGTGGAGAGGGACTCTGTTACTTCAAGAATCAGGCAGAAGGAGTTGAACAAGGGAAACAAACTTGCTTTAAGTTCCAGACTCACATGGCAGCAGAACTGGTTCTAGCACCCAGGTCTCTGGATACCCTGCTCAAAGCCCATGCTGTTCCATGCGCTCCACTGGGGCAAGAATCGGAGGTGTGGGGGGGGGAACTCTGTGTACTGGGAAACCCGGTGGCCTTTACTACCTTCACGTGAACCTTTCCTGAGGCCTATGTCACCATGGTGTGCTGATGTGCTTTCCTGGAATGGATGGATATCTGGAAGCCGGGGATCTGGAGGGAGGCTTCTCTTCCAGGGCTGTGGGCTGACAGAGGCCTCATTAAATGGGCATTAAATGGGGCTGTGCCAGACACATCTCGTGTGACGTAGCTTTTAATCTTCCTAACAGTTATGAGAGACAGGTATTGCCCTCACATGCCAGATGAGGAAGACAGCGGAGTTGGTAGAGGAAGACACATTCGAAGGCAAATGTGTAGGGGAGCCCCCGGGGGGTCAGAGAGCAGTTTGGGAGAAAACCGCCCCTCAAGCCAGGAGCCCAGGGCCTTTCTTTGTCGTCTGCAGCGGCAGCTCCCGAGGCTGTGGGTGGGTGGGACTATCACACCACCTCAGGCCCACGCTTCCGTCTTATTATCAACCCCAAACCTTGCCCTTGGCTTTGAGGAATGGTTTCCTAGTTTTCCCAGCCACTTTATTTTATACTTGTTCTTTTGCATATTTTCATATCATTGTAGGTACCACACTACAGCACAATTTCACTCTTTTCCACCCTACTGGATAGACTCCCAGTACCTCAGTGAGGAAGGGCCTGGTTTGATTTTTAATGGGCACGTTCCTATTTAAGGAAACCGTGTACATGATTGGAAGTAAATTAACCACAATTTAGAGCTCCATAGCTATCCCTGGCGATCTTAAGAGGTCATTTGGACCATTCTTCTGCATCTGACCCGTCCCAAATGGATCCTTCCTGTGAGGGAAGAAAATTCACGAAGTTCTGTTTTGCAATCTCTAAGAGGTGAGGTGATCTTTGCATCTATAACCCTTCTGGCTACAATTTGAGTCCGCCTTCTCTCTGTGGTTATAGAGCAAATCTGTATATGTGAAACTAAATGAAACTGAAAGTTGTATATACTGTGTTTGGTCAGTCAAAGCCACCGGAGGAATGAGTCAAAGAAGCCTTAGAAATGATTAATCACGGCTAAGTTCTCCACTGACGTTTCCGAGTTTACTTTTCACCCAGCATCTCTCTGTAGAACATTGCTGCAGAGTCAGTGGTGCCTGCATCTGGCATCTCAGCACTTGAAATTTCACTTCCCTCAACCCTCACCAGAATCATGGCTTTCCACAGCATGTGACTCGCCACTGTGTGTCACCTGTTACAGGTGTAACAACCTCTTTGACATAAGAAGACAGAGACTGGCTCCAATCTGGAATGAGGCCCTTAGGGCTGGAGGGCAAAAATCAATCCAGTGGAATTAATCCATCTTCGGAAATAAAAAGGGCTTTGCTTGTTTTGATGGTGTCAGTTCAAAACTCCTTCCATTGTAAATAGTTACTATTCTTTGTTTTAACTAAAATATAGCTAATATACAATATTATATTAGTTTCAGGTATACGCAATAGTTATTCAACATTCAAATACCTAAAGAAGCGATCACCATGATATAAGTCCAGCAACTGTCTGACACAGTTCCACGCTATCCCAATATTATTGACCATATTTCCTATGCTGTACATCACATCCCCATGACTTATTTGTTTTATACCTGGAAATTTTAACCTTTTATTCCCCTTCACCTTTTCCCCTTGTTTTTTAATTTTTCAATTACAGCTGGCATTCAATATTACTTTATATTAATTTCAGGTGTATAGTAAAATGGTTAGACATTTATATAATTTAAGAAGTGATCCCCCTGACAAGTCTAGTACCCACATGGCACTATACACAGTTATTACCATATTGTTGACTACATTCGCTATGCTGTACTTTACATCCTTGTAACTATTTTGTAACCAGTTTGTACTTCTTAATCCCTTCACTTTATTCACCCTACTCCCCAAGCCCCCTCCCACCTATCACCCCAATAAATCTAGTACCCATCTGACAACATACATAGTTATTACAATATTACTGACTATATTCCTTATGCTATACCCTACATCCCCATGACTACTGTGTAATAACCAATTTGTATTTCTTAATCCCTTCCCTTTCTTCACCCATTCCCAACCTCCCTCCTGTCTAGCAACCATCAAAATGTTCTCTGTATCTATGAGTTTGCTTCTGTTTTATTTGTTTGTTTATTTTATTCTTTACTTTCCACATATAAGCTAAATCACATTGCACCTGTCTTTTGCTGTCTGATATAACTTCATTCAGCACAATACACTTCAGGTCCATCCATGCTGCCACTGATGGTGAGAATCCATTCCCTTCCCTGGCTGAGCAATATTCCATTATATGCTACTTTATCTTCTGATTTGATCCTCTGCTTCATCTTTTATACACACACACACACACACACACACATACACACACACACACACACACACACACACACACACACGACACCTCCTCTTTATCCATGCATCCATCGACGGACACCCAGGCTGCCTCTACATCTTGGCCACTGTAAACACTGCTGCAATGAACATATGGGTGCACATATCTCCTGGAAGTAGCATTTTGGATCTCTTTGGGTAAATACCCAGAAGTGAGGTTACTAGGTCCTTCTTTGTTACTTGTTATAGCCTTTGTTTGAAAGTCTATATTGTCTGGTATAAGTATTGCTACCTCAGCTTTTTGTTCGTTTGCTTGTTTCCATTTTCATGAAATATTTTTTTCCCAGTCCTTTACTTTCCGTCTGTGTGTGCCTTTCGATCTGAAATGAATCTCTTGTAGGCAGCATATGGTAAGGGTCTTATTTTCCTATCCATTCAGTCACCCTATCTTTTGACTGGAGCATTTAATTCTTTCACATGTAAAGTAACTGCTGACAGATATATGGTCATTGCCATTTTATTGTTCATATTTTTTATCCTTTTTTTCATGTTAAAGAATTTCCTCTAACATTCCTTGTAACACTGGTTTGGTCCTGATGAACTCCTTTGGCTTTTTCTTGTCTGGGAAGCTCTTTATCTGTCCTTCGATGCTAAATGATAGCTTTGCTGGTTAGAATAATCTTGGTTATAGGGCCTTGCTTTTCATCAATTTCAATATTTTGAGCCAATCTCTTCTGGCCTGTAAAGTTTCTTTTGAGAAATCAGCTGATAGTCTTATGGGAGCTCCCTTGTAGGTAACTAACTGCTTTTCTCTTGCTGTGTTTAGGATTCTTTCTTTAACTTTTGGCATTTTAATTATGATGTGTCTTGGTGTGGGCCTCTTTGTGTTCATCTTGTTTGGGACTCTCTGTGCTTTCTGGGCTTGTATGTCTATTTTCTTTGCGAGGTTGGGGAAGTTTTCCATCATTATTTCTTCAAATAGGTTTCAATTCTTTGCTGTTTCTCTTCTCCTTCTGGTACCCCTATGATGCAAATGTTGGTAAGCTTGATGTTGTCCCAGAGGCCCCTTAAACTCTCCTCATTTTTTGGATTATTTTTTCTTTCTACTGTTCTGATTAGGTGTTTTCTGCTAGTTTATCTTATGATTCGATCCTTTGCTTCATCTAATCTACTGTTGATTCCCTCTAATGTACTCTTTATTTCAGTTATTGTATTCTTTGTTTCTGACTGGTTCTTGTTTTGTTTTCTATCTCTGTTTTTATGTTTCCTATCTCTTTGTTGAAGTTCTCTGTGAGATCATTGAGCATCCTTATAACCAGTGTTTTGAACTCTGCGTCTGGTAGATTGCTTGTCTCCATTTTGTTTAGTTCTTTTTCTAGAGCTTTGTTCAGTTCTTTTATTTGGGACATGTTTCTTTGTCTCCCTATTTGGCTGCCTCCCTCTGTTTGTTTCTATGTATTAAATAGGGCTGCTATGTTTCCTGGTCTTAGTAGAGTGGTCTTGTGTAGTAGGTGTCCTGTGGGGCCCAATGGCACAGTCTCCCTGGTCACCTGAGCCATGCATTCCAGGTGTGTCCACTGTGTGGGTTGTGTGTGCCCTCCTGTTGTAGCTGAGCCTTGGTTGCTGTTTGCATGTCAGTGGGAGAGACTGACCCTTGGGCTGATTAATTGTGAGGACTGGCTGTGACTACAGTGGAGGAGCTGTGGTGCAGGGGCTGACCCTACAGAGCAGGATTTTTTTCAGCAGGGCTCTGGTGCCTGCCCAATCTGCCATTTGGGTGTGCTGTCCTTGGAGGTGGCTGGGTGATGCTCTGGCTTAGTCAGAAGCTGGCCACTGGGTGTGTCAGCCCTGGGGCCTCCTGGGAGGGGACCCACTGCAGGCCAAGTTCAACCCTGTCCAGGGCCACCTGGAAGGAGCCACAAAGCAATCTACAGATGGTCACTGTCCATGCTATGCTTGGAGTTCCGTTGGGAGGCCAAGCTGCAAACCAAGGCTGGTTGTTGCTAGTGCTGGGCCTAGGATTTCTCAGCCAGAGGTACGGGACATACTAAAGCCAGACACTACTTGTTTGGGTTTTATGAACCTTTGAGAAATTTTAGGGAAGTCTGCAGCATGAGCTAAGGCAGGTGGTTTGTACAGAAAAGCCACTGGAAACATCTTGGGCAGGCCCAAAAGTTGGGTTAGGTTGGGGTCTCAGAATCACCAGGGGAGGGCAAACAAATGGTGTTAGCCAGCTTGATATTCAGATATGGCCCCTGCCTGCCTCTGTGTGCCATGAAAAGGGAGGGCTCAACACAGAAACAATGGCTTCCACCAGCTGCTCCCTTGGGAGAAAACTGTCCCTCTAGCCCTCGCCCTGAAGCCAATTCTTCCCCATATGTCCCTAGTGCCTTTTGAACTGCTGCCCCAGTGTTGGAGCTGAGAGAGAGTAGGTACATCAGTGAGTAAGTCCTTGCACAGGCCCTTTAAGAAGAACTCCTGGAACTGCAGCCATCCTCATCTCACTCAGCCACAATCTCTGCTGGTTTTCACAGCCAGAAGTTAGACGTCTCTCCCTGGCACTGAAACCCTGGGCTGGGGAGTCTGGTGTGTCACTAGGACCCCTCCTTCTGGGGAGAGCTCTGTAGCCAATATACCCCTTCTGATTTCTAATGGTCATACATGGGTGTGGGACCAGTTCGTTCTGTGTCTCTGCCCCTCCTACCAGTCTTGAGGTGGCTTCTTCTGTATGTCCTTAGTTGTAGGGTTTCGATTCAGCTAGACTTCAGGTTATTCTCTATGATGGTTGTTCTGTAGTTTAGTTGTAATTTTGATGTGGTCATAAGAAGAGAGCACAGTTTCTACTTACTCTGCCATCTTGACTGGAAATGGGGTCCTTCCCTTTAAGAGTCAAATCTTTTCTGGTTTCTGCCTGCTTTTTGATTGCTTTTCAGTGCTTTCAAATAATTTTTTTAAATGTTTTGTCCAGAGTTTATAATTGTAACAGTATGTTTAGTATCATGCAAGCAAATCCACTACTACCAGAAACTATATCATCTTTCCAGACTGAACAATGCTTCCTTCCCACCCTCCATCCCCCTTTGGGATTCTGCAAATAATAATTGAACTTATTTTTTCCAAAAATCTCCCTGAGATCCTGCTCATCACCCTCTTGTTCCAACACCCACACAAGTGAAAACAAAGATCGAAGAAAGCAGTTTAGTCAAGGCCCCACAATAAATGTGCTTCCCAGCTGTAGATAAGTTGTATTTCCTCTATTATGTTATCTCTCCACAATATGGATTTGTTCAAATATTTATTATGTACCTACTAGGTGTCCTGGGTCTTCAAAGAGCAGTAACACATTAATATAAAAATCCATAATATGAGACAGAAAGTTCCAGGTGCTGTGAGAGAGATAATAAAAAAAACACTATGGGAATTCACAGAAGAAATGAATTCCAGCTAGGAAGACTAAGAGAGGTTTTACAGAGGAGGTGGGGGTGCAGAGAGTGGGCACTAACTTCTAATTCAAGCAGAGACATTTATATATTTGTTCTCTGTAGCTTTAGCAGTTATCATGGGGCTGGAGGTGGTGGCAGTTGTTAACATTACATAAGGTCTTCTACTTAAAGTGTGAACTGCACACAATCTAAACAAACATCATCTGCAGTTTAGCAGAAAGATAGGATCTCGGGACCCACCCCAGACCTACTCAATCGGAATCAGCATTTCAACAAGGTACGCGAGTATCTCATAGGCACATTGAAGTCCGAGAGGCATTAATATGAAGCACTTTGTCTTTCACTGGAACTAGGACTCTAAGAATTCACACACATTCTCTACTCCCGGACAATCATCTTTGTAGAACGGGATGGTGCATAGGACAACTGGTAATACAATATGTTCTAGGTTAACTAAGGGACCAAAGATCACAAGGAAAGTGGCAGAACCTGACTTTGAACCCGTATTTGAATGACTCCACAGCCTGCAATATGCTTTTCCTTGTAACGCACTGCCTATCTCTGGTCTGTGAGTCAGGAGGATCAGGTGCTCTGTATGGTTCTGCCACTAACTAGTTCAGTGATCTTGGCCAATTCATTCTACCTTTTTAGAACTCAGTTCTTCATGTATAAGTTGATGGAGGCTGAACTAGTGAAAGTCCACAATGAATCAGACAGCTTCAGGAAAATGGGTATTTGAGGTCTCCGAGGTATCAATAAAATTGAGAGCTGGGAGCCTCTGATGGCTGATGTAAATGACTCAGAAAACCAGAACCCACTTAGCACAGTGTAGAGAAAAGAGTACAGGACCGGAAATGAGAAGACCTGGGTTCTAGTCCTACCTCTGTCGTTTACTAGTTGTGAGCCTCAGTTTCTTCATCTATGAAATAGATGAGATAAATGATCTTTACTGGCTATTAGTGTGTTTGACTGGCTCAAGTGAGATTATGCATGAAAATATGCTGTGAAGTGATATATTGATACAGCCAGTCCTCTGTCTTAATTTTCATAACACAAATTAGATATTTCTAAATTAATTAATTAAGGAACATGATTTATAATCTGCTGGCGATGGTAGCAATTGGGAACTAGCTCTGGCCAAGCCCATCAGCTCTGTGCTTTTGTTTATCCTAACAATGGAAATAAAAGGTAATATTAATAACAATATGTACAAGCTCTGCACCTGGAGAGAGCTGGTGGTGTTAGAAAAACAAAGACCAAGACAAATACCATATGATCTCACTTATATGTGGAATCTAAAGAAAAGAATAAATGAATGAACTAATCAGAAAAAAAAAAAGAAAAACAAAGGCATTATCCTAGGGCAGGGAGTCCTAGCCCTAAGACTTTCAGTGATGATGCAACATTTCATATCTGTATTATCCAGCACGGTAGCCGCTCTCCACGTGCGGCTACTGAGCCCTGGAAATGTGGCGAGTGCAACCAATGAACTTCATTTTAAATTGTACTGAATTTTAATGAACTCGAATTCAAATAGCCACGTGTGGACAGTGGGTACTGTGCGGAATGGTGCAGCTCTAGAGCAAACGTGGGAGACGGATTTGTTCATTAATGTTAACGTTTTGTAACTGTACTCTTAAGGCCAACAAATAAACTGACTGATCTTTTTTTCAGTGCTGAAACTGTAGCTCCAAATGCCTGTTCTCCCAAATTAAACCAAAAAAATTTTATAGTGTGATTTTGGATAAGGGGAGGTCTCTCTGGAATCCAGTCATCACAATATAGCAACACAGATGACACTAATGAAATGTGATGGTTACCTGAACAACAACAATAATGATGTTTTGTTTTATAAACATATATTTACTCACCTTGATGTAATATAACATTTAACATTTTACCTGCTTGTCTTTAAAATGAAAAAACAGAGACTGAAAAGTATGAGGCCCTATGACAGGTCACGCACCCAACTACTGCTCCGTCTCCTACCTGGTGTTTTCTGCTCTCCGGCTGATGCACTGGTGCAAGTAGAGATACTCCTGAGGTGCGCTGGTGGACAAGGGGGGCTGCATGTGGTTCAACATGGGGGCTTCGAACGTGAACAGGGTGGGCTGGCTGGAGTGCGATGGGGCTGAGGATTTGCGTTCTCGAAGAAGGTGCTGATTGGAGCTGCTGAGCTCTGCTGGAGAGGAGCGGGGGCCGTGACTGGCTGAGGAAATGTTTCTCAGGGAGTCTGTGAAAAGGAGAAAGCGCTCTGTGAATGAAAAAGGAAAGGAAGGTGCCCTTGTCCCAAAGTGGGTTGCCAGAGGAAGAAGAAATATCAGGAGCAGAGGTGATGATCCAGCAGCTGCATCCTCCCTCTCTCACTGACCTGCTCCCTCTGTCCCCTGCCAAAAAGGAGGGCTGTGGCCTCGCGGCCATCTTGGTGAAAAGGAAATGCTCTGTACCTCGGTATTGTTCCTGGAGTCACCTGGAGGCCGCTCCCTGTCACAACCCCAGCAGCATCTGCCCCACTTTCAGGAGGTGTGGCTACCTGTGGTCCAGGAGTACGACTCTGGCCCTGAGGCAAGGCCAGCCTCTGGAGCAGTGACCACCACTGCCTTCCTTCTCTTTGGGGGCTCCTGCTGTCATCACCTCCTTCCAAGCTAAGGCTGGCTTTGTTAAATGAAGCTTTGCTTCCTGCAGGCTCATTAACTGAGACCCTTGGATGGTGCCTTATTGTATTAATGATAAAAGCACAAGTGCATTTGGAGCTGTTTCTTAAGACTGGTTCCAGCTCCTCCTGCCTGCCCTTCCAGGTCCGCTGTGGACAACAGTGCTCCCCATCTCCCAACTCTTGTACCCACCACTCTGTATTGGTCTTTTTTTCTCTCTTAACTCTAATCTTAAGTTCTTGTCTGTGATGTCAGAAAGGAAGCAGGTACTGAAGTCAGATAATAGCTTAGCGAGCTACACCCCAAGCCAATGGCATTATGCATTTGGCCAGCTCCCTAAGCTTGGTTCAGATTCTTAGCATAACATGCAAGGCCTTGCACCGTCTGACCTATTTCCTGCTTTTCTCCTCCCATACCCAAGGCATATGGAAGCTTCATCAGTCCTTGCACACAGCCCCTTTCATGATTCTTTGTTCTGGCTGATGCTGTTCCTTCCAACTCGATTTTACTTCTACTTTTCTGGCACTCATCCGCAGACTTGAAGACCCTACACGGATATCAAATTCTCTCTGAAACCTTCCTGGACTCTGTCATTTCTCTGGGTGTCAACAGCACTTGGCCTGTGCTTCATTACATCCACTGTCACTCTGCTTCCTTGGCTAGCGCACGGGTTTCTAAGAACGGTGACTGATGTCATTACCTCTCCAGTCTCCGCATTTACCTAATAAAGGCCAGGTACATTGGAAGTTCTCAGTCTGTGCTTGCAGAATAAGCAAACACATTCACTCAGCATATAATAATTCCAATAGTGAAACTTCTTGTACAAAAGAAATAAAGGTTAAAAGGTGAATTTCTGGCGATGGGATAACCAGTAGGGGATAATGTGTTAGTGGTGGTGACGGTGGCTGTCTAGGGTTATTCAGATCATTTCAGAGGGGACACAGTTCTGTTCCCACTCCCTGTTATCTGACCTATTTCAATCTGCACCGTTCGCAAGGCCCCAGGCAGGATCACCACCTCATTAAAGCTCCACAGCATTAATTACTCTCCAGTCTCTTCGGAAGCTGGGCGGCCAGCGTCTGCCAGTGCACAACACAAAAAGCCAGGGGCCTCTGGGGAAAAACGTTCCACTGACTGCTGTGTTGACCTCCAAAATGAATTCCCATTACAGGTCTCAGAGTGAACTGGACATGTGTTAACAGAATCAATGGCTTCATTACTCCATTAGGTTTGCAAAGTGAACTTTCTAATGGCAGAGGAGAGCAGGCTTATGCTAGGGGACGCAGTAGCCATGGAACCAGGGATGAACACAGCCGCTGCCTGAGATGACACAGGGAAGGTGCAAAGAGAAAGCATCTGGGGCAATTCTACATTCGCCATGGCCCTCCGCCCACGTCTTCAATGAGCCTCTTCATTCGTCAGGATTCTGCCCCCGACCTTGCCATAGCCTCACTCTCATTTAGGAGAATCTCCTGGGGTATCCTGTCCACTCTCACAGCTCCAGGCACCACCTACGTGATGACAACTCTCAAGTCTTAACGTCTAACTCAGTTCTCTCTCCAGGGCTCCCTCCACTTGCTGGGCATCTCCGTTCAGATGTTCCCCAAGCAGGTCAAGCTCAACGATCGAAACGGAAATTCTCAAGCTCTTCCCGTGTTCTCTACCTCAGCGAAGTGCATCAACATCACCATCTAACTCTCCAAGCCAGAAACCTGTGCATTATCTACGACTCTGCCCTGTTTCTCAACAACCACCTCCTGCCATTATGTCACTGCCCTGCTTAAAATTCTTCGGTGGATCTCTGTTATCCTCAAGATGACTTACAAAGCTCTCTCTCCTTTAAAAACCGTTTTCTTGTTTATTTCTTCAACCTTGTTTCTCATCAGTACCTTCTTATATTTCAAAGAGAATTTCAGGAAAAGTACCAACTTCTCTCTCGTCAGTCTATACGTGAGGCTGTAAACTCAGCAAGGGCAGAGATTCTGTCTAGTTTGTAACCCTTCATCCCTAACATCGAACACGTTAATTAAATAAGTGAAGTACATAACGTAATAAGTCCTACTCCCTCAGGAACAGTCACTGACTCCTCACTGTCCCGGTTTCTCCAGTGTGACAAGGCATTTTGTCACAATCGACTTATCCTGCCTTGTCAGCCAGTACGTCCTTCATGTCCTCCATGTTGAATGCTTATACTGCGGGTCTGTATAAAAGAGGAATGACCCGTCCTCACCTCTGGGGCCCGCCTCCTCCAGCTTAGGCTATGGAATCAAATCTGTGACCCAGTCTATTTACTTGCAGACCTGGAGAAGTCACTTCACCTCCGAGTCTTGGCTTCCTGATTTACAAATTGACACAGGGTGGTTGTAAGGATGAAATGAATTAAGGGTCCGGAAAACTCTGCACGTTGTAAGGGCTTAAAATGAATTCTAGTCACTTCTGTATCCCTGGTGCCTAGAACGGTTTCAGCACACAATGGGTATTCAATACGTATCTGTTGAATAAATAAAAGAATTTTCCCTGGCACAAAAATCCAAATGGGCTTGCTTGTTGTGGTCAAAGCCAGGGAGGTTTTAAGGTCAGTGAATAAGATGAGGCAGGATGAGTTGGGCCCACAGACGCTTGGAATTCCATCGGACCAGCGTGAAGCCATGTGTTTGAAACCAGTCAGCTCCACAATGGTTTGCAGCCCAAAAAAATTCTTTTGAAGCTGTTTCGGCACTACACTTGGCCAAAATGCTACTTCTGCTTATGACTTTAAAAGATTTCTACCTGAATTTATGTGATTATTCCTTGGTGCCTATACTGGGTTGAAAAGTGTCCCCCTAAATTCATGTCTACCTGGAATCTCAGAATGTGACCTTATTTGAAAATAGGGTCTTTGCGGATGTAATTAGTTAAGATGAGGCCCTAATGGAGTAGAGTGGGCCTTAATCCAATGACTCGTGTCCTTATAAGAAGAGAAAACGGACACAGGGACACATGGGGAGAACGCCATGTAATGACAGAGGCAGAGATTGGATAAACAAAATGCAATATAGCCATGGAGTGGAATACTATTCAGCGATAGAGATGAACGAAATACCGACCCCGCTACAACATGGATGAATCTTCAAAACACTCTGCTAAGTGAAACAAGCCAGTGATAAAAGACTGCAGATTGTATGATTTTATGTACGTGAAATATCTAGATTAGGCAAATTCACAAAGATAGAAAGTAGACTAGTGGTTGCCTGGGGGGTGGGGGAATGGGAGTGGATGGTGACTGCTAATTAAGTATAATGCTTCTTTTTGGGCTGATGAAAACTTTCTAAAATCAGATTGTAGTGATGGTTGCACAACCCCGTGAATATATTAAACCAGTGAAATGTATACTTTAAGTGAGTGAATTTCATGGTATGGGAAATTATCTCAGTAAATTTATAAACACACACACACACAGTTTGGCAGTTCCTAAAAAAATTAAATATAGAGTTACCATGTGACCCAGAAATTCTATTCTTAGGTATGAGGTGTGATAAAAAACTACAATGAATGTTTAAATTAAAAAAAAAATTATTACAGTAAAAGACACATTGCCATTAACCGCCTCAAAATGTCCCCCTTGCTTCGAACACTTATCCCATCGTTCTTGCCACTTTCTGAAGCAGTTCTGGAAGTCCTCTTTCGTGTCTTTAGTTGCATTGTCATGGCTGCCTCGACACCTTGAATCAGTTCAAAATGCTTACCTTTCATGGTCATTTTGACTTTGGGGAAGAGCCAGAAGTCGCAAGGTGCCAGATTCAGTGAATAAGGTGGATGAGGACACACTGTAATGTTTTTATTTGACAGAAATTGCTGTACCAGAAGCGATGTGTGACACAGAGCGTTGCTATGATGGAGGATGAAGTAAAGACACTCACGAAAGAGGACTTCCAGAACTGCTTCAGAAAGTGGCAAGAACGATGGGATAAGAGTGTTTGAAGCAAGGGGCAGTATTTTGAGGGGGATTAATGGCAATGTGTCTTTTACTGTAATAAATTTTTTTAATATATATTTTTTATTGGTGAATATTGGGGAACAGTGTGTTTCTCCAGGGCCCATCAGCTCCAAGTCATTGTCCCCCAATCTCGCTGTGGAGGGAGCAGCTCAGCCCCAATTCCAGTTGCTGTTTTCAATCTTTAGTTGGAGTGGGCACAACCTACCATCCCATGTGGGAATCGAACTGGCAAAGCTCGTGCTCTAACCAACTGAGCCACCCGGCCGCCCCTAATACATTTTTTAAAATTTAAACATTCACCATATCTTCTGATCACAGCTCCTAGTTATAAACCGAGGCAAAATGAAAACATATGTCCACACAAAAACGTGTACACTAATGTTCATAAAAGCATTATTCATGATAGCCCCAAGTGCAAACCCAAATGCCTACAAACTGACCAATAAATAAACAAAATGTGGCATATCTATACAATGGAATATTATTCAGCAATAAAAAGAATAAAGTATGAACACATGTTACAACGTGTGAACCTTGAAAACACTATGCTGAGTAAGAAGCAGCTAGATTTCATTTATATGAAACGTCTAGAATTGGTAAATACTTACAGACAGAAAAGTAGATTAGTGGTTGTCTAGGGTTGGCAATGGGAAGTGATTGGTAATGGGTATGAGATTTCTTTTGGGGATGATAAAAACATTCCAAAATTAGATTGTGGTAATGGTTGCACAACCCTGTGGATAATTAAAAAACATTGACTTGTATACTTTAAATGGGTGATATATGGTATGTGAATTTAAAAAACACACACATACGCACATTAGGCAGATGCCACAGATTGACAAAAGTCTAATTAAAGACATTTGTATCCTCTGAGAAAACTGCACACTCACTAAATACCAGGTCCTTACTAAAGTGCTCTGAGTAAGAGACATTCTCCCTCTCCTATCTTCGGTTCCCTGTACTTCCTCCAACCCCACTGTTCAGGGCTTCACCCCATAATCATAGCAAGGCAATGGGAATTTCAGCAAAACAAAATAGCAAGAATGCATGGTTTGGGGTCCAAGACGGAAGCAGTTTGAAATGCCACCTCTCAGAGATGGGACCTCATGCACATGACAGGAATCAGAGACGCCATTCACTAGCTGCGAGGTGGCAGACAGGTCTCTCTCCGAGCTCCTCGTTCCACACCCATCAAGCTGAGAGGATAAGATCTGGCCTGCCTATCTCACTGGGCTGTCATAAAAGATGAGTGAGATACGGGTGTGAAAACACTGCATAAACTATTCAAAGGGTTTGTTTTTGCTGTGTGGGTACCTCTGGAGGGAAGGACAGAATGGTACAGAGAGGGAAACATTGCATTATATGTGGCTGGGCTGTTTTGGGAGGTGGCTGCAATGATGTGTCTTAGGTCATCAGGAAGGGCAGTTGTGCAGCAAGAAGAAAATGGATGTTTCCAGACTCCTGGCCTGGGCTTCTATCTCCAAGTCTAGACTAAAGATAATGCCAGAAATGCCGGAGTCAATTTGTTTTCTTTTAAACAGGGTTTTTATTTTTTCCTCTTCTTCCTGGCTTCTTTTTAGGGCCCTACAAAATCACTCCCCTTCCTTTCCACAATCACTCCTGGGAAGCCTGCCCAGCATACAAACACTCCTCCCACCTTCTTGCAAAACTCTAGAACAGGAAAGCGCTGAAGGATTTCAGTCGAGGAGCCCAGCCCAGCCCAGCCCAGCCATCACTGGCTAGTGATAACAGGAGCAGGAAAGGGGTGGTTGGCTGGACTTTCTGGAAAAGATGACTGGCCAAATAATGACTGGTTCCCTTATCTCAGTGCCCTTTTTATCTTTATCCTTTCCCCCCAAATCCCCACCCCAAGCCTCAGTGGGTCTCAGAACCCATAAAGTGGGAGATGAGAGCTCATGCTGGAGCCAGGAAGGATTCAAAGCCTGGCTCTGCTAACCCCTCGTTCGGTGAGGAGTTACATAAACCTCTTTGATCCTAAGTTTTTCAACAGGGAGAATACGTACTTTGCAGGGCTGCTGCGAGGACTGGAGATCATTTACATAAAGCATTTAGCATCGCACCCCACCATTCTTCCTGCTATTCCTGGAGTACACACGGAAGTGGTTGAGGCCTTGAAACTGGCCAAGAGGAATGGAGCTTCTCTCCGAGGCAGCACGAGTGCTCGGAAGGTAATTGTTGTCCCAGTTTTAGTCACAGCTACAGCCTGTTATGGGTGTTATATGAAGAATGAATGAGAACAAAAAGGACAATATTGACTATGAGAATCACAGCGGCCATTGACTAAGCACCCACTGTGTGTCTCTATCCCAGGAGGTAGACATTATTACCTTCATTCCATTCATTTATTTATTTTTGCACGAAGAAAGTGAAGCTCAAAGAAAAGAACAGAAATCAAAGCTCAGAGAAGTTAATAATGAGCTCGGGGGTCACACAGCTAGCCAAGTGGCAGAGCCCAGATCTGAAACAGATCTCACGGTCTTTAAAGCCAATTCTTTTCACCCATGTGTAGAGAAAAGCATTCCCACGAGATCCCTAGGACGTGAATGGTATTAGCCTTTGGGAAAGCAGAGTCAAATAACAGAATGAGGGTCTAGGCCTCGTTCTGCTGCCCACTGGCCCAGTGACCGTGAGCATGCCATTCCCCCTTCCTGGGCCTCGTTCTCTCTGTTTATAAAAGGAAGAACTCGGATTAGAGCAGGGATACACATCAAAGTCATCTTTGGGAAACGTAAGAGAGCTGTTCCACATGAAACATACATAGTGTGCCGTGTTTACCCAGAGATTTAGATTAAGATCCACTGGTGTGGTTTGTAACAATCTCTGTCTCTTAATTCCAAGGAAGAGGTGGAAGGGTTAGGGTCAACTGAAAAATCAAGGGCAAAGCGAGCTCTGCAAGCCAAGTGAAAGAACAAATTCTTCCAAAAATCTTTCTTTGTATCATCAAAATTTGCAATTGGAAACCGTCCATGTTCCCACTGGCCCTTCGAATCATCTGACTACGGCCAACTCCACAGGAACAACGTGTAACAGAAAGGGCACTGCCATCAGTTCACAAACATGGGAGTCCAGGTTCTGAAACTATGTTACCCCAAGGCCTTGGGCAAAGCTTTTCTCTCTCTGCACCTCATTTCCATGCTGTGAAATGCCAAAGAGAACACCCATCTCACAGGGTGCTTCTGAGGAGTTGATGAGATGAAATATGGGTAAATGGTCATTATGAAGAAATGCTCAATAAATGGTTGTTGGCTTGACACCGACTGTTCATTCCACGGTTTATTTCTAGAAGTGGAATGGTGTAAAATTCTAAAGGTTCTAGTGGGGAGAAGAGGATTGATGACATAATATTTAAAACAGTATAGATACAGGATTCTATGGGGTGAGTGATCCCTGTAGAAAGCTAACTGGAAAACATGGATTGGATGGGTGGAGGGCTCTAAAAACAAAAGTATGCTGGCTGGGACTGAGGGTAAGATGGGATCAACAGCTCCAGATCATTTTAACTCATAGTCACAAGCCTGAAATTATTTCAGAAGAAAAATCCCCCCGAATCTTCTGATACGTATCATCATTAGAGGAGTTATTCATAAATTTAAGGCCAAACACAAAAATGGCTTCAGTCTACACAATAACTCACATAATATGGCAATTGGAAGGGACCCTGGAGTCCAACTGCTGATTTATCACCGCCACCCTCCCTACCCCCAAATCTCTCATTTACAGTTGGAGACACTGTGGCCCAGAAAGGAGAGGCTTCTTGTCCAAGGCCACACAGTAGGTCAGACGTGAACCTTGGAATTAGAATTCGGATCTCTTAGCCTGGGGGTCTTTCTACAGTACCAAGAGAAAGATGTATCAATGTGAATGAAGATGTATTCTCTACAATGCATAGCGGGGAGGGTGGGGGGGAGGGGGGAATCACGTCAGGAAATCTGATCACTGGGACCCTGGCTGGCAGGGCTGTTATTTTGTTATGAGTTTAAAATTTACTCACATTTGCATGGTAAGTGAACATTTGCTGGCTCAAACTACTAACGACTAGTATAAATAATTCCCCAAGTTCAAAAATATAAGTCTCCGAGTGTTTATAAAAGCTGAAAAACAGAGAAAGGAGAAAGGGGAGGCAGAGACAGGCAGTAGCATGAGACCCTGTGAGATCTTTCAGGGACTGTGCTCCCACCCCCCACGCCCGGCCTTTGCAGAAAGGAGCTGAGAAAGAACACCATCTCAGAGCTCGGAGAGCCATGTCAGAACGCCCTGACCTTGTGTATATGATCTCGCTCGCGGTATACTTGAGCAGAAATCGATTCTCTGAAGGGCACAGGGGAAAGAGAGTGAGTGGCTGTAGCTTAGAGGCATGTCACAGTCTCTGGCCACACATCCTCACATAACCTTCTTGGCCCCGGGGCATCTCATTTTAGAGATGGGAAGCTAAGGCCCAGAGCCAATGCCACAGGCTTTCCATAAGGTCTCTATCGCTAGAATGAATCATGCTTTCCTTTAAACCCTTTCCAGTACGTTGTTTTGCTGTTTATGTTGGGAATTCACAAACCTGTCACACAAAACCAGGCTGTGAGCTGTTAGAAGTCAGGATCCAGACCATCTCTGTTTCTCAGACAGGGTTTAGCACGGTGCTCGGGGCCTCGTCAACATCCAGACTAAAACAAGAAGGTGTTCAATAAACACCCCACGGCAGTACGTTTGGTCGGAATCAGCTATCCTCCTTAGGTTGGAAGAATAAATGAGTAGCTCCAGGATCCAAATGTAAACTGTTCTTTAGGGTGGAAGGAACTGTGGTCCCTTCACAAGGTTTTCTGGGCTGTGTTTCTGTTTTTGGACAGTGAGTCTATATTTAGCCATGCACGGTCCTGTTCATTTGAGAGAGATCAGGTTACAAGCTTTGCTTCTCACTTTATCTGCCACACCTACAGCACACCTCACTTGGGACAGACCTTATTCCTGCTCCTTCCAGTGGGGCGTGGGTTGACTGGGTGGTTCCCCTCAAAGGGTTGATTTATGTTTGGCAAGAAGCATGCCTGTCATTTACTGAGGGTCATGAACACTGGCTGGGTGCTATGCTACGTGCTGCTGGCCCATCAAACGGTGGATCTTGTACTTGCCCTCTGAGCTTGTACTGCAGTTGGAACGAGCACATTTATATTCAGGGCAGCACTTCTCCCTTCCCCCACCGGAGCTTTGGGAACCCATTAGCATTCCCATAGGAATCAATCCATCAAGTCGGCACCATAAGCTCACATGTAAATGATGCATTTGACCCTTGTGACCTTCCCACAAAAATACTAAAAATATATCACTGTACTTTCAAACTAAACTTCAATAAGAGGTAAGCTTACCCATCTTTCTTTTACAGTGATTTTCACTAAGAGATCACTGGAAATCAGTGTGAAACATGAGTGTTAGACATTACGATGGTGGCAGCTTATCAAGAATCATCAACAGTGGCAATAAGCACAAGACCACCACCTGAAACTGCTCTAGTCCGGATGGCGAGGCTGGGATCCACGAGTGCCAGCCCACGTAGGGAATTCTGAGATCCGCAGCGTACGCAGAATTGTGACTTCAGGAGAGGCCGTGTGGTATGGGGATAGTAAATGGATTTTGAAATCTGAATCTTAGCTTACCTGCTGTGGAGCCCAGGGATGCTATCAGAACCTAAACGTCCTAATCTATAAAGTAGCTACCTGTGCGGTTGTCCTAGGGAGTAAAGAAATGCCAGTCCCTGCACATCAGAGCTCCACAAATGGAAGTTCTTCCTCAGCGCTCCAGGGTGGGAGGCAACCTGGTGTGGGCGAACATCTTAAACTCTGCGCTCACAAACCTTCCGGGTTTGACCCAGAGGGTGCAAATGGACTTAACTGGCCTTTGTGTGGTGAGCAGAGGACTGCAGGGGCAGAGAGCCTGGCAGGACTCAACGTTCTAATTTGCTTTGGTATCAATTAATACCAAAAAAGCCTGCTGGGATTATGTCAGAGACTGGACTGAATCTATAGATCAATGTGGGGGGAACTGACACATTGATGTATCTCTCCATTTACTGGTTTTCTTTAATTTCTCCCACCAATGTTTGTCATTTTCTGTATAGCGCGATCTTGCATGCTTTTCATTAAATTGATTCCTTTTATTTTTTGATACTATTGTAAAAGAAATTTAAAAAATGTTTTCCAGTTGTAGGCAGCTCTCAATAACTTTCTCATTTATAATAGCCCTGAAAATTTGGCAAGGCGGCGATCTTCGCAAATTCATTTAATATATGAAGAGACTAAGACTCAGAGATAAAGTGACTTACTCAGTGTTACAGAGCTCTTAGGAAACGCCCACACCAGGATTCAAACTCAAGTCTTTTGCACGCAAAGTTGAGGGCGCATTCTAATATGCAGCTCTCTGTGAGGTAAATGAGAAGCACATACTTGAAAGTCATAAGTGCTACACAAATATCCAGTGGAATTAAAAAGGAAAACTATTTAAATATGACTGATAAAGAAACCAAGACCTAGAGAGGCCTAAATAGCTTTGTACTCACTCCTTGTCCCATTACTTTATCTTATTTTCAGCAAAGCACTTACTGTTAACCATTTAAATATTTTGTTTTTGGTCTGTCTCTTCCCACTTAATTAGAAGCTCCTTTAAGAGTTGGAACCTTAACTGTCCTGTGCATTACTGCTGCTTCAGCGTGGTGGCCATGAAAACAATGCCTCCCAGGTCTCCTGACGTGGGTAGCATAATGGCTGGCCTTTTGCATCTCCTCAACTCCCCATGTGCTGTTCTCTTCCACTGACAAAGACTGGCTGGAGTACTAATGCAGGTCTGCGCCTGTGAGACACGGGACTCCTTTAACAGGAGCTCTTGGCTTGAGAACTTCCACTGACCTGGCTGAAACGGTTTTACCATACACGGCAGTCTAATCCTCCTTCCTGCCTTCTCCCCTTCACAGGTGTCAGACGCACATCCCATGGGGGCTTTTCTGCTTTCTCCCACCCATTATCCCTCACAGGTGTTTCACCCAATAAATCTCTATCACGTCGAAACACATCTTGACAGCTGCTCCTCAGAGAACCTGAACTAACACACCCAGTGTCTAAAACAGTGCTTGATGAACAAATGGTTGGCCTAGGTTCATACTGCAGGTAAACCACAGATCCCAAATCAGAACCCAGGTCTCTGCTTCTTCAGTCCAAAGCCTTTTCCCCTCAGATCGCCAATCTGAGAATTAGGCCCCTGGTGCCTTAGTCCAGAGGGCCGCTGCTCTGATGAATGTGAGGGGAAATGTATCCACCAATGGCCAAGCCCCACAGCTGGACTCCCAGTTCTGCTTATAAGTATGTGGGCTCTAATGGGCGTGAAAACACCAATCCTAGAGTCAAAGAAAACTAAGGCTATGGCTTTGGTGAATGGAGAAAACCTGGCTTCGGTTGAAATTAAAGGCAGCAAGGATTGTGTGTGATGTCCTCTTAAAGGGATGTAGGGAGAACAGCCACTCTGGCAAAGCCAGAGGTCCTCACGAAAGAGTGGAGATGGCAGTGAGTCTTTCCCAGGTCTCTGTGCACAAACAGAATCTCCTGCGCAGGTGCCGTGGCAGCTAGAGGCAAGGAACTCCAGCTAGAATTTCAACGTATGGCTTAGCAATTAAGAGCATGCATTCTGGAGCCAGGCTGGGTTTGAATCTCAGCTCTGTTACTTATACTAGTTGTATGAACTAGGGAAAGTTACTGAACCTCTCTGTGCCTCAGTTTCCTCACCTGTAAAATGGGAATAATAATAATAGGTATCTACCTCATAGGATTATATGAGTGAAGATCTGTGAAATGCTTAGAACACTGCCTTGTAGATAGTAAGCTCTATGTAAATACTAGCTTTTAGTAGTAGTAGTACATTTATAAAGACACCTTTGTTTCTGAGCACCTTAACAACTTACGTACAATGCATCTCCAATCAGGAAAGTCAGCAAGGTTTACTTGATAAAATATTAATCACACACAGTAAATGTTTCTGAGTTTGGGTAAAATAGAGATAGAGTTATTTAAGATGTTTTAGTTTGGGGAGATAAGAATAGCACAGTATACACACTCAAAGGACTGTGTAGAGAAGGCAGCGACAATTTATTGGCCGTTACATTCAACAGGTACTTAATATGTGCTCATCATATATCAAACACTATGCTATATGCTTTAAGTGGAATCTTTTGCCATCCTCATAATAATCTTGTGAAAAATGTCTTGTGTCTAGCTTCTTTTTTTTTCTTCAGTTTTTGGAGTTAGTATCTTTAATATCATCATCATCATCATCATCGTCACACCAACAGCAATGCCAGTATCTTTTGGGTAGTTATCAAATCACTTATATGGCCTAAGTACTTTTCTAAATATTTCCCATTAATCCTCACCCATCTTTAAAACAAAAGGATGCCATTCATTATGCGCTAATTATGTGTCTGGCACTGGGCGTGGCTTTATTTATTTATTTATTTATTTATTTATTTAATTTATTGGGGTGACAAGTGTTAGTAAAATTACATAGATTTCAGGTGTACAATTCTGTATTACATCATCTATAAATCCCATTGTGTGTTCACCACCCAGAGTCAATTCTCCTTCCATCATCATATATTTGATCCCCCTTACCCTCATCTCCCACCCGCCTCTCCCCTTACCCTCTGGAAACCACTAAACTATTGGTGTCTATCTTATTGATGTAGAAATTGAGGCTCAGAAAAGTATATGAACTTACCAAGATGATGTTTACACTGAACTCATCAATGCTGTGGGGTCAAGTATTTATAGGATTCCAAGACCCATGCTCTTTGTACGAAATTAGCCTTTTAAAGGAGTATATACATATGGAAGCACTTTATAAATCATATGGCCTTATACAAATGCAGGGTGGTATCATTATCAACATCAACTGGAATACTAGCTAAAAGTAAACAAAACAAAACCAAACAAAACACCAAAAAAATGGGTTTCAATTCTAGTCTTGCTGTTAGCTAAATCCTCTTGAGCAATTTAGCTCCCCTCTCTTCACCTCCAAGTATTCTGTCATTGGAGGAGTTTGGAGCTAAACACTCTCTAAGGGCCCTTCATGATCTAATATTGTAGAATTTTCTCATGCTATGAGATCTACTCCCTCCTCTGCCTTGGCTGTTTGGCTAAAATGATTCACTAGCCACGATGAGCTGTGTTCATTGACCTCATCCACAAAAGGGGGAGAAGGTGGGGAATAAAAGCAAACAACAAATGACAGACATGTAACATACAGTTTAGGTTATTGACATACCCTGCCTCTTCAGCCTAGTTAGTTCATCATCCATTTTAAGTTTTCCTTCTTTTTTTGTTTTCATTATACTTTATACCATTGTTTCAACTGACAGAATTTTAGACCGTATGTCTTGTGAATAAGGTTAGAATATTTTTGAAACTTTTTCCCTTCCTGAACAGTGAATTTCTCAAAACGACAATCTTTGAAAATAAGTTGGAATTTTTTAAACTGTCATTTTGTATAACCATTTACAAAGTTACAACCAGACACTATAAGTACATCCTCATTTGAATAGTCACTGGGCAGTTACTATGTGTCCCTACTAACGTGGGAATGGAATGATGAAAGAGTCATATTCTCACGCTCAAGGTTCTCACACATCTCCTTCCCTCACCCAAACTCTGTGTTCTAGCCTCAGTGAACTGTTTCCAGTTCCCTACGCTCTGGGAATTCAAGGAGAACTCAAGAGAAAGCTGAATTTTCAGGTGATAAATATATTAATTGACCTGTTTGTGGTGATCATTTCACAATGTATAAATATATCATACCATCACTATGTGCACTTTAAATACATACAGTTTTTAAAATTATAATTTGACAAAGCTGGGGAAAAATATCTGGTGTATATATTTCCATTAAAGGGGGGAGAGAGAAGTCTGAATTAGCTGAGAAAATCCTATATTGACCAGTTTTATCCCAAGTTGATCAAAACTTCAATTTCTATCACTGGCCGGACGGGGGCTTGCTATTGACGTTAAATTCAGAAGTTAAAAAAACTTCTTTTCTTTTCACACTTGAAGTTAACCTCACATGTTTTATATGCTACCTATATCTTGGTGCAAAGCCAGGCACCGTCACTTAAAAGCAGGTGAATCTTGGTGTAAACTGAGGGGCCTAGGGCTTTGAACTAGACGCGGAGGGGGCAGCCAGTTCTAAGAAGAGCTCCAAGGGTAGTTTGGTGAAAAGACATCAACCAGAGAACGTCAAGGCTCAGAGCTCACGGAGAGCGCGTCCACGTCTTGTGCTGTTCTCTGGCACTTGTCCCTAGAACAGGACCCGGCAAAAAGAGGTACTTGGTGTGCTGAATGAGTGAACACAGAAACAGAAACTGGGCATCACCTAGACATGTGGGCAGGAGTGTCCATGAGGAAGAGGAAGCGTGTTGAGGAAAAGCAGAAGCAGATTTTCTTCGGAAACTCAGGCAGACAGGGCACCGACAACCCAGAAGTTTGCCACTGGATAGTGGGGTCCAGCCACTGGCTTAAGGGTTTGGGCAAGACTGTGGTCTCGGAGACGGGCCAAATAAAAGCAGGGTAAGGTCCAGTCCTAGATGGAATTTGAGACTACAGTCAGGTTAAAAGAGAAATGACTCAAGAACAGGAGAAGTAGGCAAAATCTCAGGGTTGACCCTAGCTTGCACACAAGATTAGGGCCAGAGTTGAGCAAAAGGGACAAAGGACCCCGGAGCACTGACTGTTTGCTGGAGTGCAGGGTGGGCCTGCACCCGGAGGGGGACTTGTACAGAACTCCAGGGTCTGAGGGTCAGGTGACCCTGACACCAACATAACCTTTAGGTCACTGTTTCCCAGACTTCTCCGTTTTATGGATGTGTTAAAACACGGCCTCCTTGTTATGTTCACACACTTTTTAAAATGACACACAGGGTTGACAATTTTAATTACATCAAACATGGAAAAGTTATGTTATATTTACTAGTATGACCGCCACTTCACACACACACACACACACACACACACACACACGAACACTTTAACGAACGCGCACACTTATACAAAGAGAAACTGAATAAAGGGAAGTTTTAAAATCTGACTACATTTAGCTTTATGAAAACTAACTACATCTTCTTCATGGTTTTCATTTTTGCTGTGGACTGAGGAAGATTTTCATAGCTCAGCACTGGTCTGTGGGTCCCTGTTTTGAAATGTCTGTCACAGGTCAATATTTTCCCAGGCTGCCACGGCAGAGAAGGCGGCGCCGGCCATTTGGGCCCAGCTCTTGCCGGTAGCACTCAGCTCTCTCCCTTGCAGTCTCCAAAGCAGCCTCCTCTCGCCTGTTTCATATATAGCATTCCACGTAAGACTTGGTTAACAAGCATTGCAAAAAGAGAAAACAGAAAAAAAAAGAAAAAGAAAGAAAAAAGAAGAAAACATTGAAAATTACTGTTTTGGGTCCCAAACTCCCTGTTTACTGTTGAAGAAACGGAGGTAGGTCTCCACAGTGAATCAGTACGAAGCTGAAATTCCCAGTTCAAATCCTAGAGCTGACCATACCTACTGATTTTGTAGAGCTCAGGATCCCACGCAGGGCTGGACATAACTGGATGTGTCAAGTCATAATCGAGATCTCCAGAGGTCCAAGGTAACCCTACCGCTACATGCAAAGTCCTTATTTAACCTCTAGCCAAAAATCAGAGTTACACTGGGCTTTGGAATCTGGTCTGGGATCCATCCCACAAGAAGTTTTCACCCTCCTTCACTAGAGCTAATCAGAAGCTCTCAAAGAACAAAAATAGGGGAGGGGCACCTCAAGAGGTGTTTGGGAGCCATCCAAGGCTGCTGGTGTGGAGGAGCTGGCATGAGACGCTTGCATCCCAACAGTCTGTGGGTGTTGGCAGGTAACACTAGACTCACTAGACTCATCTATGCTGGCTGGCTGGGGCGGGGCGGGGGAGTGTCTGGTGTAAAAGGGACAGCAGGAAAAAGGATCAAGGCGTAGGAAGAAGAGAAGAGGCTCAGGTTTCTCCCTGTCTCCTTTCCTCCTCCAGAGGCTCTGGACTTCCCTGCAGATCAGGGCTGCAGCCTGTTCCAGAACAATGCAGACATGTCTGTGGGGATTCTGTGGAGTTCATGTCCCAACTCACAGCCTACTCTCAGGGTGACCAGACACAGCTGCAGACAAAAAACAACAAACAAACAAAAGACTGAGGAGGAAAGCCTGATGTTCCAGGGTTATGGAGAACAGCATTATTTTTTTTAAAAGGCATGAGGATTTCAGATCTGGCTGGAAACTGGTCTGGATGTTTATTTTGCTCTTTGTCTCAGTGGAAAAACAGGGTGGGTGACTGAGACAACAGCCTCCGCCTCTGGGCTGGGGCCCAGGTCTGTCTCCACACTGCGCTCTGCTTCTCAAGGGACCTCTGTAAGCCTGGGGAGAAGCTGTATTTTACCTCCCACGTTTGCTCTAAGCTTCCAAACCAGGATCCCCCAGAGGAGTTGAGAGATCTGAGATTAGTTAAACAAAACAAAAGGTAGGGGAGGGACGGGGTGAGAGAGTCCTTCCAGGGATGGGGATGAGAAGAACGAAGGGTAAGGTCTCCAAGGAAGGCCCCTTTCCTCCCCACCCTCCTCCACGCCCAGTTTCTCCCTGGCTCTCCCACTCACTGCATCGGACGGCCAAGGTCACCAGAAGGCATCTGAGTGGGCTGCCTGGCTCCACCAAAGCCCTCTCTGCTCTCAGAAATCCAGCTGGAATAACGGGTCCCAATTTTTAATCACCAATCATTCTCTCTGGAGGAAAGGAGCTGTTTGAAGAGCCCCAATAATGTTCCTCCATTGGAGGCTGAGGATTTCCCCAAAAGTATTCCTATGGGTATTGCCTGATCTCAGATGGGGCCCAGGACTTAAAATAACTCCGCTGCTGAGTTACTCAGGAGACTCATGGATTTCTACAAGTGTAAATATTTACAAAATATTTAAGAGGGGAAGGACAGCCTCACCCAAAATTGTAACAGAGAAAAGGTGGGGAAGAGATAAAGAACAGTTGGTTGGAACTCTGAAAAGTCTTCATTCCATTGAGTTATACATGTGACTGCTGTGAAATTCCTGCCAAGGAGTTCGAGAAGAAGAGAAAAAGCTAAAATAATAGCCAGGATATGGAGGCGGCTCTGGCCTTATTTCAAAATCTTCACGAGTTACAAACTGGGCTCTGGTGACCTAACGTCCGTGAGCTCTAGTTCACAGCAGTTTGTGGCTGCTCTAAGATGGATCATGTTATCTTGCTAATTTAGCCCTCAGAGATTAATACTAATGTACAGACACACTTTACTTTCCAAATGGTCAGTTCTCAGTGATTTATAAGCTTGCTTCTCCTCCTTGCCGGCTATTTTGTGACTTACAAGCAGCCATGGTAAACAGGTTTGTGACAACGGGTTAGGATAAATGAGAGAGGTAGAGCACACAGCCTGACTGAGGATGGAGTTAAAAGCCTTGGATTCTGGACCCGGCCACTCTGCTTTCTGGCACTGTCACCGAGTGCCTTTAAACCATAGCTTCCTTACTTGTGCAGTAGGAATAAAGCTAGCAGCCCTGCCTGTCTTATTTTGTTTCTTTATACTCACAGGAGGCTGCCTAAGCATTTTGTAGATTACGGCAAAGTTCTCCGAAAACACCAGATACTTAAATCATATCCTGTTCATCTTGACCCACCGATATAAAAATCATTGTCACCACAACCACTACATGGAAAATGGTGCCACGGGCTGCTAATGCCCACAGTGGGCACCCACACAGGCTCCTAGCTTCCTCCCAACAACTCTGTGAGGGAGCATCATCTCCACCTTGCAGAGGATAAAACCTCAGACATAAAGTTACTTATTCAACAGCATAGAGCAAATGAATGGCAGGGCTGGGACTTCAGTGCAGCCAGCCTGCCTTTCAGAGTCCCTGTGAGAGGGGCTGGGCAGGCCCTGGAACAGCTACTGAGTAAATGAAGGAGGGAGGGGATGAAAGGGAAGCAGTCCTCAGCTGAGAGGATTCAAGGGGGGGGCGGGGGGGCGGGGCTTTCCCAACAGTGGATGACTCCTGATGCCATGAATAATTCATCAAAGCTCGGTGCTGAGAGCCAGTTCTTTTTGTGTGGGGTACATCTGGTCAGGGACAGCTGCCCGCGACTGTGCCACAAATGTGAGGACCAGGGCCCGCCTGCTTATAAACACAGCTCAGAGCAGCTTTCTGCTCCCTAACTCTGGGGGCTGGAGGCTATTTTGACTCCCAGAGAATGCTGGGGTGCTTATTTTTACTTGTGCGCACGCGCGCGCGCGCACACACACACACACACACACACACACACACACACACCCCCCAAAAGCCAAATTCCACACGTGTGATATGAAATCTTCTTGATATTCATTCTTGGAATTGCTTTTCCCTCCTGAGCATCATCCCTCCCTAGGTTCCTTTTGGAAAGAGTTCTCTCTCAGGGGGTTGTTTCCTCCACCCTTATGTCGATATTCAGACTCAGTTTCACTCCTGGTCTGGTCTTGATCTTAGGTTTTATCCTAGGCATTTTTGGCTGGAATATGTGAGGAATTTGAGGGTAGCAGCAGAAAGAAGCTGAGGGTGGCAAGGATTTAAAAAAAAACCCAAAAAAAAACAACCCTCCATCTGCCACAAAACCTCTTCCAGCTGAAAGTGAAAAGCAGAAATTTTTTTATGGGTCCTCTTGCAACTCTTTAAAAAAAAAAGAAAAAGAAAGAGAAACAAAGAAAAAGGAGTATTTGCTTGAAGGAGAGTCCCATAGGAAGCCATTTCTGCAGGACGAAGCAGCAAGCAGGGCAGGGCTACTGCAATGCACAGCTGCAGGGGTCCTCTCCTTAGAACACAATGCGAATAAACCTTTGGGAAACAGGAAACTTGAGGTGCTGCCCGTGGGCCTAAGGTGTCCTGAGGAACCAGAGAGAAGCAGGAACACTGGGTGAGAAGAGAATCTTATCCCTATTCGACAAAGGGAAACCAAGGCTTCAGTCAGGGACTTGTTCCCATAATCCCAGCGTTGTGATTTACACTCAGGCGTCCTCGCCCCCAGCCTACAGCCTCACCGATACAGCCTGATGAGAGGATTCAAGCCTGGGAAGTGACTAAATTAGTGGACTATTCTGGCCTTACCATTGGAGCAGTGTGGGTGGGTGAGGAGGGAAACTAGAGCCAGCTGCAGGACCCCTGGTGGAGGGGGTCAGGATCTGTTTCCCAGGGAAGTGTTCAAAGAGGCAAAAATGGCCGGGCTTGGTTCTGGCCGGCGGTCGTGTTTCAGGAGGTCAGCGAGAAAGAGACAGCGTATTATGGTGCAAAGTCAGATCTGGGTTACACTGGGATCCTGGCTCTGTCATTTTCTAGCTGTGTAACCTTGGGTCAAAAATCATTGCTACCTCTAAGTTTACTGTCAATTGTGAGTGGGAATTTATGTCAAGTCCCTACTTTACATAGGGTAGATGCTCAACACAGAGCTGCCATTTCTTTTTGTGGCCACTGGGTGTTGGGTATCAGTACAGGGTGCCCCACATACGGCAGTGATTGGACTGTTCTCAACAAGCCCCTGCAGAGGGACAGCCGTGCTGCAGGAAGAGTCTCAGGCAGATGAGGGTTGGACAGCCCATCTGCACCCAGCCAGGGCAGGGGTGTGGACAGAGAAGAGCTTTAGTCCCGGAGTACTAGGCAGGGAAGCAAAAGCACTCAGTTTCCTTATTTGGAAAAAAAGGAAACACAGTTGATAAAAGCAATTAAATGAAATAAGGTACATAAGTGAAAGTAGGCAGTCAAATACTAACTTCCTTTTTGCTTTTCCTCAGATCCTGACTCTCTACTGAAAAATCAGATTTGGGTGATTAAGCTCTAATTCCTTACCTGAGGGATGTATGGATATAATCCACTTTTAAGAAAACCTCTAAATGAAAACACAACCCATTATGTGGCCGAATCTTTTAACACACCAGAGTCTCCTATGAGAGGGAAGAAAAGCCTGTGGTCTTCATCAGAAAAGATCTTGTAAAGAATCCTAAAGCTCTACCATAGATAACTATTAGGTTGGTGCAAAAGTAACTGTGGTTTTTACAATTATTTTTAACCTTCTAAATCGCAATTACTTTTGCACCAATGTAATAACATTACTGGACAGCTAATAAAATAATCCACTTAAAAAAAGAAGTTAAAGGTTTAAGGGAAAATCTATCTATCTATTTATATCTATAGATATATCTATATCTATCTATATCTATATATAGATAGATATAGATATATAATAATATACATATTATTGGGGTGACAATGGTTAGTTAAGTTACATGGATTTCAGGGATACAATTCTGTAGTACATCATCTATACATCACACTGGGGAATATACCCTTTAATAGACAAAGCTGTTGAAAAAATATGGACTCAATTATTTGTCACCTTAATGTTCCCCCTGCTTCCTTTCCTCAAGGAGCTAGTGGTCCATGCCTCTGTGACAGCATTCCCCTGTGACTGTCTGGTTACATGTCAGCCCCTCCTCTGGACTATGATGTCTGAGTACTGGCACCCTCTCGCTCATCTCTGCACCCTCAGTAGTTACGACAGGGACATAGAACAAGTGTTCCGTAAAGGTTAGTGGAATGAATGAGTGAGTGAACAAGTGAGTCTTCCTACCAAAGAAAGCAAACTCAGATGATGTGGCTCTAGATATTGGTATTTGGATGGTATGTGACTCCTATATGGCAAAAGTAAGGATTCAAACAATAACTATTTTTCAAATGTGTGATTAAGAAAAGACATTTGCACCAAGATTAATTCTTGCTACATCTCAAGGATATAGTTTTCTTGGTAGAAACACCTCTAATCCCAAAAGGAAATAATTCAACTAAAAGCAATTTGCTTTCTGTTACTTCCCCACCCCCACCCCCAATCATACCTATTTCCTAAAAAGCTGTGGTATTCCTTGAATCTATTTCTCACATTTATGAAAGCTTTCAAACTAGGAGGTCTATGGGTCGGGGAAGGGGGGGGTTCTCCCTGCCTTTTTATTCTTATTTTCTCTCCCCCAACTTTTTGTTGTTGTTTTGTTCTTTCCAATGAGCACTTTATTTCTTTAACAGGAATAAAAGAAAAGAAAAAACAAAAACAAAATCCATGAAGCTTATAAATGATAAAGATTTGGGGAAAACAGGAAATTTCAAAGATTATACCAAAGAATTTAAGAGTAAAATGGGGGCTTATAATCCTTCCTTAAAGGAAGACAAACAAAATCACAGAATTCCTAGAGCAGAACAGCTAGTCCAGGCCCAACTGCATACATAATTTGCAAAGCCTGGTGCAAAGTGCAATCACGGGGCCCCTTATTCAAAAATTAAGAACTTCCGACACCAATAAATGGAACGCTATCTTGTGCTCATAAATTGGAAGAATTAACATTGTTAAAGTGTCTATACTACCCAAAGCCGTCTATAGATTCGGTACAATCCCTGTCATGATTCCAATGGCACTTTTTATAGAAAAAGTAATCCTAAAGTTCATATGGAACCACAAAAGATCCCAAATAGCCAAAGCAATCCTGAGAAAGAACAAAGTTGGAGGTATCACACTTCCTGATTTCAAATTATATTATAAAGTTATAGTAATCAAAACAGTATGGTACTGACATAAAAACAGACACAAACACCAATGGGACAGAACAGAGAGCCCCAGCATATATGGTCAATGAATATTTGACAAGATAGCCAATAATACTCAATGGGGAAAAGATAATCTCTTCAATAAATGGTGCTGGGATTTTTACACACAAAAAAATGAAACTGGATCCCTACCTTAACACCACTCACAAAGATTAACTCAAAGTGGATTAAAGACTTAAATGTAAGACCCCAAACTATAAAACTCCTAAAAGAAAACATAGAGAAAACGTTCCTTGACATTGGTTTTGGCAATGATTTATCTGGATGACACGAAAAGCACAAGCAAAGAAAGCAAAAATCAGTAAGTGGACTACATTAAACTAAACAGCTTCTGCATAGCAAAAGAAGCAATCAATAAAATGTAAAGACAACTAAAGAATGGGAGAAAATATTTGCAAATTACACAGCAGATAGGGGTTAATATCCAAAATACGTAAAAATTCATACAACTTAATAGCAACAAAAAAAAATTGATTAAAAAATGGGCAAAGGAACTTAGTAGCATTTTTCCAAAGATGATATTCAAATGGCCAACAGGTACCTGAAAAGATGCTCAACATCATTAATCATCAGGGAAATGCAAATCAAATCAAATCAAAACCACAATGAGACATCACCTGTTAAATGGCTGTTATAAAAAAGATAGGAGATAAACATTAGCAACGATGTGGAGAAAAGGGAATCCTTGTGCACTGTTGGTGGGGATATAAATTGGTACAGCCATTGCAGAAAACAGTATGTAAATGTTCCTCAAAAAGTTAAAAACAGAACTATCACATGATCCAGCAATTGCACATGTGGGTATATATCTGAAGAAATTGGAAGCACTATCACAAACAGATACCTGCACCCCCATGTTCACTGCAGCATTATTTACAATAGTCAAGAAATGGAAAAACCCACCGGCAAATAAAGAAAATGTGATATATCTATAGATATATAGTAAAATGGTATTCAGCCATAAAAAAGGAAATCCTGTCGATTTGGAACATGGATGAACCCTGAGGTCATTATACTAAGTGAAGTAAGTCAGAGAAAAACAAATCTAAAAAAGTTAAACTCACAGAAACAGAGAGTAGATTAGTGGTTTCCGGGGCGGGGGTGGGGGAAATGGGTGAAGGTCAAAGGATATAAACTTCTAGTTATAAGATGAGTAAGTCCTGGGGGTGTAATGTACAGTAGGGTGACTATAGTTAACAATACTGTATTGTATATTTGAAAGATGCTAAGAGAGTAGATCTTAAAAGTACTTATTACACACACACACACACACACACACACACACACACACCACAAATCGTAACTACGTGAGGTGACAGATGTGTTAACTAATCCTATTATGGCCATTTTGCAATATAAATATATGACAAATCATCACATTGTATACCTTAAATGTACACAATGTAAACAAAACTAAGAACTTTAAGACCACAACAGTAGAGTGTTCAACCAAGTGTAGGGTTAAGGGTGGGCCCTGTGAGACTGCGCAGGTCACGTGCCCATGAAGTTGGCCCTAACTCCAGGGGGTCCCAAACCTGGCTAGTTGTCAGAATCAACTGCAAAACTTGAGAAAAACACAACAAAACTGAGATATAATTCACAGACTGTATATTTTACCATTTTAAAGTGTAAAATCCAGCAGTTTTTAATATATTCACGAAATTCACAACCGTCACCAGTATCTAATTCCAGAACATTTTATCACCCAAAAGAAACCTACTCATCAGCAGTCACTCTCCTTTCTCCCAACTCTCAGCTACCAATCTACCTCCTGTCTCAATGGATTTGCCTATTCCGGACATTTCATATACACTCATCCCTTGGTATACACAGGGGATTGGTTCTAGGACCCCAAATCCACAGAGGCTCAAGTCCCTTATATAAAATTGCGTACATAGTACTTGCATTAACCTACACACATCCTCCGTATATGTTAAACAATCTCTAGATTACTTACAATACCTAATACAAGAAACGCTGTATAAATAGCTGTTATACATTATTGTTCAGGGAATAATGACAACGGAAAAAAGTCTGTACGTGTTCAGTACAGATGCAACCATCAACCATCACAGGCCTAACAACATAATACTCATCAGCAACACCGTAACATTTTTTCCGAATATTTTCTAATTTTAGTATATGTGCTGCCGAAGCGAGCACATTTTCCGAATATTTTCAATCCACAGTTCGTTGAATCTGTGAATGCAAACCAGTGAATTCAGAGGGCTGACTGTAAATGAAATCAAACTATGTGACTCTTTGTGTCTTCTTTCATTTAGCATAATGTTTTAAAGGTTCATCCATATTGTAGAATTCATCAGTATTGCATTCCTTTTTATGGCTAAATAACACACACACACACACACACACACACACACACACACACCACACATCACGTTTTATTTATTGATGAATGTTTGGGTATCTAGTTTTTGGTTATTATGAATAGTGCTGCTATGAATATTCATGCACAAGTTTTTGTATGAACATATGTTTTCATTTCTCTTGAGTATATGCCTAGGAGTGGGATTGCCGGGTCATAGGCTTAACTTTTTGAAAAACTGCCACACTATTTACTGCAGTAAGTGTGCCATTTTGCATTCCCACCAGCAATGTATGAGGTGGGATATACGAGCAATGTACCATATTTCCCTGAAAATAAGACCTAGCTGGACCATCAGCTCTAATGAGTCTTTTGGAGCAAAAATTAATAGAAGACCTGGTCTTATTTTACTATAAGACCAAGTCTTATAATATAATATAATGTAATACAATACAATACAATACAATACAATACAATACAATACAATACAATACAATACAATACAATACAATATAATACCGGGTCTTATATTAATTTTGTAGGAGGACCTTTAAAAAAACTACTAATTCCTCAATCCTCAGTCAAATCTATTGAATCAGACCTATAAGTTAAAAAAGTTTTCAGGTGATTTTGATGATCCACAAGGTTTTGGAATATTCAGACCAGTGCTCCTTAAACTTTAATATGCACACAAATCACCTGGGAATTTAGTAAAACGTGGATTCTGAAGGAAACAGAACATCACCCTTAGAATACCACAGTAGTAACTGTTGCAAACATGATCCATTGATGGATGCTAAAATTAGTGGGCAGCAACTTAAGGACAAATAGGATATTTGCACATCACTGAAGTATTTCTTCCAAATTATTAATTACAAAAGTAAAGACAGTAGCTTTACAGGGGAGAAATCTGGCAGATGCCACCTTAACCAAGGGATTAAGGTTAACAAGACTAGTAATAAGACAGATTGACATCATGTGCCCCCTGATACAACATACTTGGAAAGAAACATCACCTCTGGGGTACTGATGTCTCACCAAAATTGATAACTTCGATCTAATCATGAGAAAACACCAGAGAAACTCAAATGGAGGGACATTCTACAAAGCTTCTAAGCAGTGCTCTGTAAAAGTGTCAAGGTCAAAACAAGACAAGAAAGACTGGAAAACTGTTACAGATTGGAGGAGCCTCTGAGACATGACCACTAAATCTAATGCGGGATCCTGGATTGAATCCTGAACACAATAAAGACACTGGTGAGAAACAGGTGAAATCCAAATAAACCGTAGTTCAGTTAACAGTATCGAACCAACACGTTTTGATAATTGTCCCATGGTTAAATAAGAGGTTAACATTAGGGAAAGCTGAGGGAAAGGGACATGGGAACTTACTGTACAACTTTGCAATCCTTCTGCAAGTCTAAAATTATTTCAAAATCAGAAGTTTGAAATACATGAGATTCTGATTCTGCATGTCTGAGAGGAAGCCCTGTGTCTAACACGTTCCCAGGAGATGCTGCTGCTGCTGCTGATCCACAAACCCCGCTCTGAGCAGAAAGAGTCCAGACCAGTGGTTCTCAAGCTTCACTGTCACCTGGCGGGGGTGGGTAGGGGGGTTAAAAACACAGATTGCTGGGCCCTGCACCCAGAGTTTCTGACTCAGTAAGTCTGGGGTGGGTGCCCAATAATTTGCATTTCTAACAGGTTCTAGAGAATGATATTATTGATAAGCTAAGAATGGTTTTTATGCTTTTAAAGTGTAAAAATTAAAAAAAACCCAGGAATATATAAAAAACAGACTATATGTGGTGTTCAAGTATTTATGAAAAATGGTTCATGAACCCTGGACCTTAGCTACTTGGAATGAAGCTTTTAAAAGACACTAATGCCTCAGATTCTTAGCTGATTTGGCACGGGTCCTCAGCATCAATATTTTTTAAAGGCTTCTCTTTAATTCTGATATGCAACCAGGTTTAAGAACTACTGCTTTGGGCTCTCTGCCTACCTCAAAAAAAAAAAAAATTAATAAAATTCACACAAAAATTCCCTGTTCCTCAATCATCCCAGAGTTGGGGATGAATCCACACCAATGTCAAAGAGAATTTCTGCAATTTAAAACTCATTCAAAAAAGGTGAGCTATTCTTTTGTGAAGGTTAATGAAATCCAAACATACATCAGCATTTCCCCGTCTCACCTGTCCCCTCCCAAATGCACATACACAAACACTGGATTATACATCAATAATAATCCCAAAGAATCCCATCCCACACCTCACCCCACCCCAGAGTGGCACGTGTAACTGCGCAGGATGGTATGAAATCAATGGGCTGGAACAGACAGATGGAGCTGAAAAAAGGAGCCAGGTGAGAGCTGCCCTGTAGAATGGCTGACAGGTAACAGGCCAGAGGGCTAGAGAGCTGAGGGAAATGGAGAAATGGGGTGGTGCTGAGGTCCCGGAAGAAAGCACCTCTACCTTCATCTCAACCCCCTCCCCCCAACGTATGCTAGTTTCCCATGTGAGTGTAACTAGGGGTAGGGGCCCCTCTAATATTTGGCCAACCCCTTCACACTCTTACCCTTTGCCTACGACTCCTCTGCCAAAGAGGCAAGAAAGCTTTTAGCTACAGCCTGCTCTCCCGGCGCAAGGCATCTGAAGGCCTCACCGCAGCCCGTCGCTAAGCCTCCGCCAGGAGGCGCCTCGCCCCTCTGAGCCAGGCCCGCGTGTTTGCGTACCTGTGCTCTCCTCCGCCTGGTTGAAGCCACAGATCTGGCAGATGCTCTGGACCCACTTGTTCATGTCCTCCTCGGTCTCGGCCACCAGGTAGAAGGTGCGCTCGCTGGTCTTGATGTCAAACACAAAACTGTCCTGCAGCTCCTTCTTGTTGAAGGTCAGGCCCGCGTCCACCTGCTCACAGAAGTTGAGGTTGATGACCCTCAGGGGCTTCTTGGAGTGGTCATTCTTGTAGTATTCCAAAACGTCTGGATCACCGCTCATTCGGCCACTGCGCAGGATAAACCAGCGTTTCTTCCAGGCCTGAACGGGAAGGAGGAAGAAGAGGGGAAAGGTCATTAGTTATTTCAAAGCTTTTCACAGGTGCTCAGATATCATGAGGTTAAGGACGGGGGCTGTTGGACCTGCAGGCTGACCATGGCCTCTATCTCCCTTTCATATTGTCCCCGCGTTTCAGCAGGGAGGACAATTTTAGAATGTGCGTTAGTGAGCATTTCACTATGGAAACAGGGTCTCCTCACTATGAAATGAGCTGTGGCATTCCCATTTTTTAGATCAGGAAGTCAGTTTGGGACGAAAACACTTTAGAACAATTATCCATTAGGCTAGAATACAGACTCAAAGTCACTGTTCTTTTAATCAGGGTGGAACTTGCAAAACCATCACAGCTCAGTGTATAGATGGAATCCCCACTAAGACGCGGTGAATTGAAGCAACAATGTCACATACAGCACGTAACAGAAAAACAAGTTTCCCAACTTTCAGTACTTTGTGTTTTTTACCAAATCATGATGCCATGAAAGAATCACAGAGAAACCCTTCTAAAACTTCCCTGAAGCGCACAACTATAGGACTTTTCCCATCTCAGTCACCACTGTATCACCAGTACTTACAATAGATCCCTGCCCATACTGAGCTCTCAATATGGGTCACTGAGTAAACGTGCATCGTTCCACACTGTACAATTTAACATGTGATTACACATTCCCTATGTTGTCTTCCACATTCCATCTCTTCAACAAGACTGAGTAATCTGTGAGCAGACATCACAGAGTGGTGAAAAGACGTTACATATAACAGAGAGCCTTGGGTTGAGTCTACGTTTTACCACTTATTGGCTGTGTGATTTTAGATTGATTTACCTCGTTGGCTGTTGTCTCATTTATATAACGTGAATGAACATGACCACCTGGGTGGTGAACATATAATGTGATATATAGATGATGTATTACAGAATTGTACACCTGAAACCTATGTACTTTTACTAACCATTGTCACCCCAATAAATCTTAATTAAAAAAAGAAAAGAACATTCTGCCACCACTGACCTACCTTATAGGGTTTTTATTATGCAAACCCCGCGAAAGCACTTTGTACAAAACCCTAATGTACTTCAGGAGCCAAGGACTTGGTTATTATCATCATCACTTAGAGCCCATGGGGACATAATCCTACCATCTTTTCTCGCGCACCTTCTTTCCCTGTCCTCCCCTGTGTACCCGATTTCATTTCTGTGATCCTTCATTGTAATCATTCCCTTGCTTCTTCCTACACTGTGCTCATTTATCTGGGAAAAGCATCATCTCGGGATAACTCTAAGGGTCTGCTGTGCCCACACAGCTGTACGGAGCGGGAGGAAATCACACAGCTCCACTGACAGGTCTCCCTTTAAATTCAGGTGGGCGCTTGGGCTGCCCAACAAGTCGACTACATTCCTTAGTCCACATCTTCCTCCTGCTCTTTGGCAACAGTCTCTGAACTTCTCTCTCTTTAAACCTCCAACACCTCCACTCCTTTGTTTATTGTTTCTCAAGGAAACAGAAGCAATCCAAAGAGAATGTACGCATTCCGTCACCACAACCCGCCTAAATCCGCTCTCTGTTACCAGGAGCGTGGACAGCCTTCTTCCCTCTGTGCGTCCCTCTCACCTGCATGGGGACATCGCTTTCACAACTCTCTACCACTTTAGAATCACTGCATTTCCCCTCCCTACTAGGATCCTTCCCATCAGGATACCAACTTCTCCCATCTTAGAAAAAAAAAAAAAATTAAAAGCCTGACTTGATCCCACGTTTCCCTCCAACGATGGCCCAGTGTTTCTACTTTTTACAGTAAAACCTCGAAGAGTTTTCCACACTCCTCATCTTAGTCTCCCTTCCTCCCGTCCTCTTTGCATTGGAAAGCAATCTCATCAGGCCGCACCCCCATCCCTTCCACGAAACTAACTCAACAAAGGCCCCAAAGACTTCAGTGCTGCTAAATCAGCGCTTGGGCCTTACTCGACTTCTCAGCAACATCTGCTAACAGTTTATTATTCCATCCTCTTTGAAGCACTTTCCTGATCTGGCTTCAGTGTTAACGCTCGGTTTCCCTCCTAGCTCCCTGTCCTCTCTCTTTTCATCTCCAGGGCTGGTTCCTTGTCACCTCCCTGACCTCGAAACACTGGAAGACCCCAGCGCTCAGTTCTCAGACTTTCTCTTCTGCATCCACTTCCTAGATTATATTATTCAGTTTCACAGCTTTAAAAGCCACCCAGTTGCTGCAATTCCCAAGTGTATATCTCCAGCCCAGACCAATCTGTTGAACTCCAGAGTCTTGTATACAACTCTTCACTAACAGGCATTTCAAATTTAACGTACTCGAAACCGAGCTCTTGATATCCTCCAATCCTCTGCCTCCTGTGATCTTTCCCATCGCAGTTAATAGCAACTCCAGCCTTTTCAGTTGCTCAAATAAAAAAAACTGATGTCCTCCTCATCTTCCTTCTTCCACATTCCCCATCTAATCCCAACAGCAAATCCTGTTAGTTCACACAGTTCAAAATATACCTGCAATCTGGTCACTTGTCCACACCTCCACTGTTACTCACCTGATCTAGTCCACTGTTTTGCACTCTTCCTGCTTCCACCCTCTCAGCCTGTAATCTAGTCTTAACACAGAAGCTGATGTAAATTGGATGTACATCAGAACATTTCAATGTGCAAAGCCTCCAATGGCTTTCCATCTCATTCAGAGGAAAAGCCACGTCACAATGGCAAAGGGGCTGATGTGATGGTCCCCCCTCCCACATCTCCTGCCACTTTCCACCTTGCCCACTTGCTCTGGCCACACTGGCGTTCACCACTGGCCACACAATCCTGCCTCAGGCTCTTTGCTCTACTTGCTCCCTCTGCCTGGAATACTCCCCCCACAGACTTTCCCATTGTTTATTCTTTCCATCAAGTCTCTGTTCAGACGTCACGTTGTTGAAGAGGCTGTCCCTGACCACCCAGCCCTCACACTCTCTTTCCCCCTTACTTCACTATACTGGTCTCACTAGCACTTACACCTCCTAAAATACCATATTTCTGTTGGTTGTCTGCACCCACCTCCAGAATGTAAACTCCACGAGGGTAGGGGTTGGTTGTTTTTTATCCATGCTGCATCCTCAGTGGTTAGGACAGTGCCTGGCACACAGCTGGTTATCAGTGAATACATACTGAATTCATAAATGAACCATTTTCTTACATGAACTCCTTACAGCATCTAGTAGGTCCTGGGGATGGGACAGATGCCCAATAAGCCCTAGACTGAAATGAAGATTAGCGTACAGCCAGAAAGGACAGAGCTGAGGAGAAGAAACTTAAGTACTATTTATTTATAGTCACCCAAAGTCTTGCCCAGGCCACTGCTTACAACACTCTGGTGTGTGTGCGTGCAGGTACATGCATATACACGTACATGTGTAAGGTGCATTTTAAAAAAGTATTCTTAATAGCTTAGCTTGTGTTCAGTTGATGTATCCCCTTCAGTGCCAGTCTCTGTAGAAAGAGCTGTTTTCAAATCACTGGTGTGCAGGTGCAAGCACACACACACACACACACACACACACACACACTCACTCAAGAACAAGAAGAAGGTGTTTGCTGCAGGTAACATCAGCGCCTGTCAGATTTCTTCTCAAGTACACTAGGAACAACATCTCCTCCAATTCCTCTTTGAATCTCCATTGCAGCATTTGCTAGATGTAACTAAGCAAAACTCTTTATCACTGAACCTTTCTTATCTCTCTGGCCTCATTTGTTTTCCTCCTTCCCATCCTCCCATCCATCCATCCATCCAATATTGATTTATTGCCGACTATGCCACAGGCATTATTCTAGATGCTGAGGATACAACATAAATTCCTGGTCTTACAGAATTTACAGAAGCTTAACAAATTACTGATTATGTGCCACATAATTGCATGACTTCATGTCTTTGCACAAGCTGTTGCTTCTTCCTAGAATGCACCTCACTTCGTCTATCTGGAAAATTTCTATGTCCTCTCAGTACCTGCTCAAGTATCATTTTTCCTGGAAGGAAGGGCTTTACTAACTTTCCCAGGTAGATTGATGCTCCTGGTTTATGTTACCTTAACAACCTGTGCTTTCTTTGGCTATTCATTCCCTCAAATTTGGCATTTAATTGCTTATATGTTCTCCTTGCACCCCCTTCCCTTAAGCTCTGAGCATCTTGAGGCTAGGGTCCTATGTGGCCAATAGTTACTTGCAGAGTGCTTAGCCTATATGGAAACTCGTAAAGATCTTTGACTTTTTTCATTCAATTAATATATTAGTTTATTCAAACTAATAAATGCAATTTAAAAACATAAGTAAGTTGCCACAGTGGGAAGTCAGAAAGAGGATTACAGACAAGAGAATGAGAAAGAGACGCATGCTGTGGATTCTCTATGATGTGAGTTCTTTAGCATCTTGTTCCCTTCATTCTGGCAAGTGCAGTGACCATATAATAAATATTTATAAGGGAGTCTGGGAACTCTGACTTGAAAGTATCCCATGATACAGAAATGAAAAATTACTTTTGGATTACTGACACATAATGCAAAAAGAATATGGGAACATGAGTCCTGAATAAGTTATTAAGAAGAAAGCTTTTTCAGGACTGTTCTTAAATCTATACAAAATCTACAAAAATTAACTCAAAATGGATCATGTAATGTAAATGTAAAATACAAACAGAATTAAGCAAGATATAAAAAGTATTATATACCATGACCAAGTGGGGTTTATTCCAAAGATGAAAAACTGATTCAATATTCAAAAATCAATCACTGTAATCCACCATATTAATAAGGCTAAAGAAAAAAAACCCACATGGTCACATCAACACAGAAAAAACATTTGACAAAATTCAAAATCTATTCAGGATAAAAACTCTCAAAAAAAAAAAAAAATAGAAGAGCGGAGGAACTTCCTCAATTTGATAAAGAGTACCAACAAAAGACCAACACCAACATTCCTTAGTACTGAAACACTGAATGCTTTTCCCCTAAGATCAGGAACAAGGCAGGATGTCTACTCTCATCATTCGTATTTCACAGAGTGCTGAAAGTTCTAGTCAGGGCAATAAAGCAAGAAATCGATATAAAAGGAATTTTTATATCCTTAAAAATTGGAAAGGAAGAAAAAAATTGTCCCTATTTGCAGATGACATAATTATCCACATAAAAAAATTCCAACGAATTTAGACAAAACCTCCTGGGACTAACAAGTGAGTCCAGCAAGGTCACAGGATACAAGATAAACACAAAAATCAATTTTCTTCTATGATAGCAAATTAACATACGGGCATAAAAAATAAAAATACAATTTCATTTATAAACTATTTCTTAAAAGTGAAATAAATGTAAATCTAACAAAATATGTATACACATGTTTGCTGAAAACTATACAATGCTAACGAAAGAAAATTAAAAAAAGAAACCCTAAATGGAGAGGTATACCATGTTCATGGATTGAAAGATTCAACATAGTACATCGCCCTAAATTGATATTCAAGTTTAATATAATTCCTATCAAAATCCTAGCAAGCATTTTTACAGATGTAAACAAAATTATTCAAAAATGTATATGGAAAGGTAAGTATAATAGTTAAAACAATTTGAAAACATAAGAGGGGGGAATCAGTCCACCAGATTTCAATAATTAGTATACAGCTACAGTAATCAAGATTATATGGTATTGGCAGAAGGACACACATATAGACAATGGAATAGAACAGAAAACCCAGAAATAGACCCACACAAATATGCCCAACTGATTTCTGACAAAAGTAAAAAAGCATTCAGAAGGGGTAAAAAATGCACCTCAATCTACATCTCATAACTTATACAAAAACTAACTCAAAACGAATCAGGAACTTAAATGTAACACTATGAAACATTTAGGACAAAAATTAGGAAATCTTTGTGATCTAGGGCTAGGCAAAATGTTCTTAGACTTGACACCAAAGCATAATCCATAAAACGAAAAACTTACAAATTAAACTTCATTGAAATTTAAAACTTTTGCTCTGCAAAAGACTTTAAGAGGGTAAAAAGACAAGCTACAGAGGGGGAGAAAATATATGCAAATTATATATTCTACAAAATGTAGTATCTAGATCATATAAATAACTCTCAACACTCAACACTTAAAAAAGGAAACAATCCAATTAGGATGTGGGCAAAAACACATGAAGAGACATTTCACTGAAGAGGGCTTACAGATGGCAAGTAAGCACATGAAAAGATACTCAACATTAGCCATTTGGGAAACACAAATTAAAAACACAGTAAGGTATTATCACAGACCTTTCAAAATGGTTACAATAAAATTGTCTTTGTTTTGTTTTGTTTCTCTTGATTTTTTTAAAAAAATTTTTATTGGGGAAGATTGGGGAACAGTGTGTTTCTCCAGGTCCCATTAGCTCCAAGTCAAGTCGTTGTCCTTCAATCTACTTGTGAAGGGCTCAGCTCAGCTTCAAGTCCAGTCGCCGCCCTCAATCTTTAGTTGAAGGGGGCGCAGCCCACCATCCCAAGTGGGAATTGAACTGGCAACCTTGTTGAGAGCTCACACTCTGACCAACTGAGCCATCCGGTCGACCCTCCGGTAGCTCAGTGGCAGCTCGTTATCTTCAATCTAGTTGTGGAGGGTGCAGCTCACTGGCCCATGTGGGAATTGAACTGACAACCCCGTTGTTCAGAGTTCATGCTCTAACCAACTGAGCCATCTGGCCACCCATAAAATTGTTTTTAACAACACAAAATCCTGGCAATAAGGCAGAGAAAATAGATCACTCATATATTACATGTGAGAATCTAAAATGATAGCCGTTCTAAAAACAGTTTAGCAGTTTCTTACAAAACTAAACTACATGACCTAGCAATTGCACTCCTAGGCATTTATCCCAGAGAAATGAAGATTCATATTCATACAAAAACATGTACATGAAAGTTTATGTAAGTTTTATCTACAATAGCCCCAAACTGGAACAATCTACATGTCCTTCAATGGGTGAATGGTTACTTAAGCTATAGTATATCCATCTTATAGAATACTACTCAGCAATAAAAAAGGAAAAAAGTATTGACACATGCAAAATCCTCAACGAATCTCCAAAGAATTAAGCTGAGTGAACATGGTCAAATTCCCAAAGGTTGCAAACTGTATGATTCCACTTATATAACATTCTTGAAATGACAGAATTTAGGAATGGACAGATTAGTGGTTGTAGGTGTTAAGGAGGGGATTGGAACGGGGTAGACGTGGATGTGGCCATAAAAGGGCAGCGTGAGGGTGATGGAAATGTCCTGGATCTTGGCTGTATTAACCCCAACGTCCTTGCTGTGACAGTGCACTACAGTTTTGGAAGATGTTATCACTGGGGGAATCTGGTAAAGGGCACATGGGATCTCTGTATTATTTTTACAACTACACGTGAATCTAAAATTCTCTCAAAAGTTTAGTTTAAAAAAACGGATCTGCAAGCAAATTAGAATGATCATAGATAGGAAGTGTATTTAAAGAAAACCATAAGGACGAAATGCATATTTCTGTGAGAAGATCACAGAAAGGTTTTCAATAGTTGGCCAATGATTGTAGCCATATCCAGTTGTCCTCAATGTTTCCCACTCATGGATGGAGATGGGTTCTTAAGGAATCACTTTGTGAAAATATGAATAAACTTTTAGAATGCAGGCTCCTGAGCAGGAGGGTACAAATTGGAGTGAAGTAAGAGTCACTTGGTATTTCTGAACCTACCAAACTACATGTCAGTTCTAGGGAATCTTGGCTGTCAAGGCAGGCATGAGTCTCTATTTTGGGGACTTAAAGGTCCCAGAGGAAAAAAATATAAATAAGGTGCCAACCAGTTTCTTGTATTTTTCGTATAGTAGCCAGCCTCCAAGACAGCCCCCACTGAGTCTCATTTCCTAATACAGTACAGCCTTACGCAGTCCCCTTCCATTGTGAATAAGGATGACCAACAGAATACTGCATAAATGACAGTGTGTCATAACTTCCAAAGCTAAGTCCTAAAGGACAGTGCAGCTTTTTTCTTGCTCTCCTTTAGATCAGTTGCTACATTGCGAGGACACTCAAGCAGTACTGAGGAGTACTAAGTACACACAGTGAGCAGCTAAGGCCTTCTGCCAAGCGTGTACACGAGCCATTCTTAGAGCAGATCTTCAGCCCCAGTCAAGCCATCTGATGAATGCAGCTGTAGACAACCATTTGACTGCATTTTCATGAGAGACCCTGAGTCAAATCCACCAGCCTAAACTGCTCATAAATTCCTGACTCACAGAAACCATGTGAAATAATTAATATTTACTGTTGGTTTTAGCCAGTAAATTTTGGGGAAATCTGTTATGCTGCAATAAATAACTAAGATATTCTATTTTCTACTTCCAGTGCTGGGTGGGTGTAACCAATAGAAGGGAACGCCTTGTCTGTGTAGAAGACTAAAAGCAGAACCTAAAAGATAGACTCATAGGTCAATGGACTAAAAGAATCCAGAAACAGACCCATACATACATTGTCACTAGATTTATGAAAAACATAATACTGCAGTGCTGTGGAGAAAAGAACTGTCTTTTCAATAAGTGGCACCTGATCAATTCGATAACCACGGGAAAAGAAAGATTCTCGATCCTTATTTTTATGCCATCTGTGAAAATTACTTCCAGGTCATTATAAACCCAAACGTGAAAGATAAAACAATAAAGCATTTAAAGGAAAATAAAGAAAAAAATATCTTTGTGACTTTGGAGAAGCAAAGATTTCTTGAATACACTAAAGGTACAGATACAAGAGAACAATTGTATTGCATTAAACTTAATTTCTGGTTATCAAAAGATCCCATTAAAAGATGAAAAGCCAAGCTAAGAGAGTGAGAGGAGATATCCGCAATACATATATCCACTGATGGACTCATATTCCATAGATGAGTCCATATAAAAAAAAACAAACTCCTACAACTTTGCAAGAAAAAGACAGATCACTCAATAGAAAAATGGGCAAAAGACTTCATTAGGCACCACACAAGAGAAGACATCCAAATGGCAAACAGCATATAAAAAGATCTCAATTCATTACTCATTAGAGAAATGCAAATCTACACCACTACACAACCACAATAATGGTGATAAGGAAAAAGGCTGACAATAAGTACTGGGAAGGATATGGAGAAACTGAAACTTTCATATCCTGTTAGTAGGAGTGTAAATTGGCATAATCACTTTGAAAAACTAAGGCAATACCTACTAAAGCTGAACATACACTCTGGGGCCTTGCAGTTCTACTCCTAGGCACATGTCTAAAATAACTTTACCTATAGTCACCAAAATACATATATATATCGTCACAACACCATTTATAGTAGCCCTTTTCATGGCTGACTTTTGGTACTATTTCAAGTGCTTGTTACCTATTTACTGGACTGTTGTCATAGCTTCCTAGTCAGTTTTCCTAATTTAATACTTGTAAGTGCTTCCAGTTTAATCAGAGCAAAACTCTGATCATGTTACTCCCCCACAACTACTGAAATATTTAATGGCTCCCATCACCTGCATAGCAAAGTCTGAATTCTGTGGTTTAGGTTTTTTGTTTGTTTGTTTTTAGTTAAAAAAATTATTTATTTTCAATGTGGTAAAACATACGTAACATACAATTTACCATTTTAAGTGTGTAGTTCTGTGACATTAAGTACATTCACATTATGGTACAACCGTCAACATCATCCTTCTCCAGAACTTTTTTGTCTTCCCAAATAGACATTCTGTATCCACTAAACACTAACTCTCCATTTCTTCCATGTCCTATCCCTGAAAACCACCATTCTACTTTCTGTCTCTATGAATTTGACTACTCATATATGTGGATTCGTATAATATTTGTTCTTTGGTGACTGGTTTATTTCACTTAGCATGATGTCTTCAACATTAATTTATGTTGTAGCATAGGAGTCTGTCAGAATTTCATTCCCTTTTCAGGCTGAATAATATTCCATTGTATGTATATATCACATTTTGTCTATCCATTCCTTTGTGGATGGCCTCTTGGGTTCTATGACTCAGGTTTAAGGCTTTCACAGTCCAGTTCAAACCTACCTTCCCATCTCATTTCTTCTCTCTCTCTTTCTACACACACACACACACACACACACACACACACACACACACACACTTTGTTAAAATCAAGCAGAATTTCCAATGTTTCTTAAACATGCCTGATGCTTTTCCACCTTCACACTCTCAATCTACCTCTGTCTTAAAAGCCTCCCAATCTTCCATCTTTCTTCCTTCCTAAATTCTCCCAAGTTTTGCTTATACTTGAATGCTACCCTGTCATGTCACCATTTTTGATCGTCCTTCACCCAATGTTCCATCACTGAGCCCTCTCTCAGAACAGAGCTGTTCCTCTTCCCCAGAACCCTATACAGGGCCTCCCTTCGGCCCTAAACTAGGTAAATTAGCCAAATCTCATTAAAATACAAGTATTCTTATGCTTAAATCTCACATCATGAAAGTATTTTTTTTCTTGTTTCAGTAAACTATACTGTGTTTCCCTGAAAATAAGACCGGGTCTTACATTAATTTTTGCTCCAAAAGACGCATTAGGGTTTATGTTCATGGGATGTCATCCTAGAAAATCATGCTAGGGTACAGTATGCAGCAGGAAAAAGGATATCAGTTTTTGCCTAATTCCTGGTATAACCCAGCCAGGCAAAAGAAACACTAGTAATTCAGATCAACAAAAACTCAAACCTGGGAGCTAGAGAAATAAGGAGAGCAGAATGAGACAGGTGATGCAGAGTGTTATGAGAAGAGCTTGACATTAGAGTGAAAAGACCAAATTACAGTTCTGGTTCTTGCTCAACACCCTTGGATAAATTTCTTAACTTCGCTAAGCCTCAACAACCAAATATATAAAAGGAGAAATATAAAACTAACAATATTGCTTTGAGAATTAAGTAAAATTAATAAATGTGAAGGCACCTGGGACCACACTCTGAATGACAGGTGCCAAGTACAGTCATTGAGTCTAAAGTGGCCCAAGGACATTCTGAGATCATGTAATTGGCAAAAGAGGTACCGTTATAGAAGATTCCCAGAATTCCAATTTAGTGTTCTTTCTACTATATCATCACGATGGAGGCTTTTCTTGGTCCTCCCTCTTGCCCCAAACCTCACACATCAGCACTCCTCTGAGCTCCACCTCTTTTGGTTAATGGCATCACTATTCTTCCAGGCTCTCAGATTAAAAATCATTTATTGCCATTCAATTCTTCCTGCTACTTCACTGCTTATGCCAAATTAATGAGCTCCTTCTATAGTATTCAATAAGACAAGCACAAATTCTGTTCAATGCTTTGGAAGATAAAGAAAAGAGGCAAGGGGAGGCTGGTTAGCTCAGTTGGTTAGTGGGCAGTGCTCCTAACAACAAGGTTGCCGGTTCGATCCCCGCATGGGCCACTGTGAGCTGCGCCCTCCACAACTAGATTGAAACAACTACTTGACTTGGAGCTGATGGGTCCTGGAAAAACATACTTAAAAAAATTAAATTAAAATTTAAAAAAACAAACAAAAAAAAGAGGCAAGACCTAAACACTCCTTTCATGTAACTTACAATGTTTACAATGTTGCAAGAAGACATGAACACATATCCCTAAAATAAAAAGCAGATTTTTAGAAGTACCATAAAATATAATATGCTATTAGACTACTGAAGCAGGGAATCAAACCTCTGGGGGTGGGGTGAGGGAAGAGAGAGAGAGAGAGAGAGAGAGATGAATGAATATGAACAATGAAGGTAGGGTTTGACCCATGGTTTTGGGGAAGGAGAAAAGGACACTTCTTACAGAGCACACAGTACCAGCAAGGCCTGGGAATGAGAAAATATAAGACCGGTTCAGAGAACGTGGAATAGTCCTTTGAATGCGGAAAAGGATGGGGAAAGGGAAAGGTTGGTGGTCCTGGGAAGCCCTGGATGCCCCTCCAAGGAGCTTTCTCTTTCCGTGATTAGTAATGTGGAACCAATGAAGAGTACAGGTCAGCAGAGAAATGATCATGGTTGCTGTGCTCTTAATTGGCAGAATGAGGAAGACCAACCGGAGAAAGGAAAAATGTGAGGCAGGAAAACGACTTAGGAAGCTGTTGCAACAGTGAGAGAAGATGGCAAGGAGACAGAGGAAAAGACAATGCAAGTCATTTTACGCGGCAATGGGGCTAAAAGAAGTACACGGCATCGGGGCCTACTCTTAGTTAGAAGCTTCCATTCACGTGTGTGGTTGAGAACACCACCACCTCTGATGAAACAGAGAAGGTGGTGGTGTACCTTTTGTACCCGAATCCAGTCAAAAACAAACTATTTCACAATGACCCAGACCACAGACATGCACTGTGGGTACATACGGCCCGGAAGTTGCATCATTCCTAGCTGTTGAGCAGAGAGTGCGCGTCCCACGTGAACTTGTCTCTGTCATTTGGGTTCGATTACAGGCTCTCCAAGCATGGAGAATGAGGCCATGACTTCTTGCTGTTGCTCTTGGCACCTAGAAAACTCAGGTGTGCCCCAAGTAAACGTGACATGGGCCAGATCACGTGGGAGTGCTTGTGTGCGATTCTGGTGGTGATGAAGGCACTTGAAACCCTGTGGTACCAGGATTCAGTGAGCTTCTGCCTGGAATCATACTGCACTGTTCTAAGATGCCAGGGGCTGACACAGGAACAGCAGTTTGATGTATTTTGGGTGATCCCACATACTAAAGGTGAACTAGTGCCAGCGGGGGCATGTTACAGATGAGCAGATTTTGGCTCAGGATAAGAACTTTCTGAAAGCAGCGGTCTAAAGGAGCGCCCCCAGAAACTGAAGGATTATGCATCATTGGAGATACTTAAGAGGAGATAGCTTAGGCCAAGGGTCAGCCAACTTTCTCGGTAAAGGGTGGAGAGTAAATATTTTAGGCTTTGCAGGCCATATATATAGTCTGTCATAACTCCCCAAATCTATAGTGGCACAGAAGAAGCCACAGACAATTTGTAAGCAAACAAGAGTGGCTGTGTTCCAATAAAACCATTTAGAAAAAGAGGTGGCGGGTAAGACTGGCCCAGGCTAGGGGTGGGGAGGGGGATTGGAGGGGGCGCTCAAGCAGTGGATCAGCAGACAGACAAGGGACCAAGTAAGGTCTCTTCCAACCTTGAGAGCCTTACGCTTCTTTAACCAAGAAAATCTGATATGGTTAACACCTCATTTAATCAGATTTCTCAGATTCTTGGAACAGAGCGATGGGTTCTACTGAATAACAAAGTGTTAACTAGAACCCCCTTTTAGTTTCAGCCTTGACAGTTGAAATTATTTCTAAAACTCCAGAATCTTCTGCCCTGCCTTAGGTATTATACCAAAGATTAACAGAACTTTGATGACTAAGGACTTCTCAAAGCCTCAAATCATCTTTCCAGATACCAAATCTCACATGCCTTGCGGCTAAAGTTGTAGAAGGGTCAAGACACTTCTTGGAAGAGAGTTTTGTGTAACTCCTAGAATTGGGCGTGTCCTTTTAACTTCCCTCTTTCTTTTTTTTTTAAAGCTTATAAGAAGAGTTTATTTGAGCCAAACTGACAACAATTGCCAGGAAGCAAAATCTCAACGGATTGAGAAAATGCTCCCAACTTCCCTCTTTCTGATGAGGGTAATGCTAAAAACTGCCAGCAAACCAGGAAAATTCTGTCAACTAAGGATTACAGTTCATCAGAATCTAACTGAGCTCACTGGATGATATCAATAAACTGAACGTATTAGTCAGGGATACTAAAAACATAATATTTGCATCTTCAAAAGCTCTTTGCTTTATATAAAAAGAATTCACCAATAAAACATACACACACAAACACACACACACACACACACACACACACACACACACACACACTCACGTCTCTCTTAGTGAAACTCCCAGGTGGTGATGTGGTTTGAGTTCCAGCTCAAACAATCACAAAGACATAGAAAAATTTGATCTGACTTGTGAGTACACGATGTACAACTATATCTCAATACACCGCAACATGAAGTACAGGCCAATCTTATGCCCCATAAGAGTTAAGAGCAAATAACAAGGGAGTCCAGGGGGTCAAGTAACAGTCACACATTTCTGGAGGAACACTTTCTGAGTGAGGAAGGGCTTCTTGCTATCCTTCCTCTAGGAATCCTTCAACTACTCTGGACCATAGTGACTTTATACTCTGATGGAGGAAAGAAAATGGCACTTGTTGAGCTCCTGCTATGTGCCATGTGCTTTTTATTCATTAAAACATTTAGTCCTCAAACCAATGCTGCACGGCAAATCCAATCTCCTTTTTTACAGATGAGGAATATGAGGTTTATCAAGGTTAAACAATTTGCAGAGATCATTGCCCCAGATATTCTGTTTCAGTGGGTCAGGGTTAGGGTACAGAAAGAACTTGAGAAGATGCTAATACAGATGAACTATTGACTACTCTTTGAGAAAACACTGACCACAGAGTTTATACAAGGTCAAGTTCACAGTTATTGGTGATGGCAATAGACGGATTAGAATCTAGGTCTCAGCTCCTAGTCCAAAATTATTTCCATTCCTCAAATCCAAATCCCTAGGAGAGGGCAGCATAAATATATATATGCTCCTGACTCATTCTTCTGAGTAATAAAGTTTCTCTCTGACTTCAGTGAACCTTATTTGTTCCTAGGGCACAGAACGAGCTTTATTTTACCACAAGACTGCTACATTCTGAGATCAGGGGCTCTTTTATCTCCAGAATTTAGCACAGTGCTTGGTACATGTTACACACTACATAAATCAATACAAAGTATATAGAAAAACACACAAAAAATATCTATTTGCTTCTCTTTTGGTAAATACAAACAAACAAACAAAACCTCTTAGTCAGATGACCTGCTAAACACTTCCAGGATTCTTTTGCTGTTGTTTTTGCTTCATTTTATTGAGGTATAATTGAGATATAACATTATATTAGTTTTAGGTGTACAAGATAATGATTCAATATTTGTATATATTGCAAAATGATCAGAACAAGGTCTGGTTAACATCTGTCACCATAGAGTTACAACATTTTTAAAAATTCTGATGAGAACTTTTCAGATCTACTCTCTTAGCAACTTCCAAATATGCAATACAGTATTATTAATGATAGTCACGTCACCGTGCTGTGCATCACATTCCCAGAACTTATTTACTTTGATAACAGGAAGTTTGTACCTTTTGACCCCATTCATCCATTTTGCCCTCCCTCCATCCCTTCTCTGTAACTTGCTTTCTCAGGCAGTAACACCTGGTAGAATGTTCAAATAAACTAGTATCTCTGTCTCTAATTTGCTATCTCTAACTCTTTCAATGACTGGAAAACATTCCATGGTTGTAGATAAATCACGACTTATTGAACCAATTCCTCCATTGAGGTGCATTTACTCCCCCGGCCCCACCCCCCATTTGCCACTTCTATGCACAATGCTATAAAATAAGAGTCCTTGTACATGTATGTGCTGGTCCTTTATCTCAGTAAACTTACCAGCTAAGAGTGGGTCAAAAGTTTGTCTACATCTTATAATAATATGTCACCAAATTGCTTTTCTTTTACAATATCTTTTATTTTTCAATTACAGTTGACACAGGTGTACAACACAGTGATTAGACGTTTATATAACTATGAAGTGGTCACTTTGATAAATCCAATATCCATCTGACACCATACATAGTTATTACACTACTACTGACTATATTCCCCATGCTATACTCTATATCTTCATGACAGCTTTGTAACTACCAATTTGCACTTCTTTTTTTGTTTGTTTTAAAGATTTTGTTGGGGAAGGGGAGCAGGACTTTCTTGGGGAACAGTGTGTATTTCCGGGACTTTTCCAAGTCAAGTTGTTGTTCTTTCAGTCTTAGTTGTGGAGGGTGCAGCTCAGCTCCAGGTCCAGTTGCCGTTGTTAGTTGTAGGGAGTGCAGCCCACCATTCCTTGGGGGATAGAACCTGCAACCTTGTGGTTGAGAGCCTGCGCTCCAACCAACTGAGCCATCTGGCCACCAGGGAGCTGAGTGGCAGCTCATTCACTTCACTCTAGTTGTGGAGGGTGCAGCTCGCTGGCCCATCTGGGAATCAAACTGGCAGCCCCATTGCTCAGAGCTTGCGCTCTAACCAACTGAGCCACCTGTCCGCTCCCCCCAATTTATGCTTCTTAATCTCCTCCCCACTTCACCATCCCCAGCCCCTTCCCCAATCCAGCAACCATTAAAATGCTTTCTGTATCTATGAGTTGTTTCTGTTTTGTTTGTTCGTTTATCCTTTTCTCTAGATTCCACATGTAAGTGAAATCAAATGACATTTGTCTTTCTCTGTCTGACTTACTCCACTCAGCACAATACCCTCTAGGTCCATTCATATTGTTGCAGAGGGAAAGATTTCATTCTTTTTTATGGCTGAGTAATATACCATTGTACAAATGTACGACCTCTTCTTTATCCACTCACCCACTGATGGACAACCAGGTTGCTTCCATATCTTGGCTATTGTAAATGATGCTGCAATGAATATAGGGGTGCATATGTCCTTTCGAAGTAGTGTTTTGGGTTTCTTCGGATAAATATGCAGAAGTGGGATTACTGGGTCCTTCTTTGTCTCTTATTATAGCCTTTGTTTTAAAGTCTATTTTGCCTGATATAAGTATTGCTACCCCAGTTTTTCATTGTTTGTTTGTTTCCATTTTCATGAATGATCTTTTTCCATCCCTTTACTCTCAGTGTGTGAGTGTCTTTCGATCTGAAGTGAGTCTCTTATAGGCAGCATATGTAAAGGTTCTCTTTTCTCAATCAACCACCCTATGTCTTTTGATTGGAGCATTTAATCCATTTACATTTAAAGTAGCTGTTGATAGATATGTAGTTATTGCCATTTTATTATTCATATTTTTTATCTTTTTTTTTCATCTTAAAAAAAGTCCCTCTAACATTTCTTATAATACTGGTTTGGTGGTGATGAACTCCTTTAGCTTTTCTTGTCTCTGGAAAGCTCTTTATCTGTTCTTCGATTCTAAATGATAGCTTCGTTGGATAGAGTAATCTTGGTTGCAGGTCCTTGCTTTTCATAACTTTGAATATTTTCTGCCAATCCCTTCTGGCCTACAAAGTTTCTGTTGAGAAATCAGCTGACAGTCTTATGGGGGCTCCCTTGTAGGTAACCAACTGCGTTTCTCTTGCTACCTTTAAGATTCTCTTTTGTCTTTAACCTTTGGTGTTTTAATTAAGATGTTCCTTGGTGTGGGCCTCATTATTGTGTTTGGGACTCGCTGCCCTTCCTGGCCTTGTATGTCTATTTCCTTCACCAGCTTAGGGAAGTTTTCAGTCATTATTTCTTTAAATAGGTTTTCAATTCCTTGCTGTCTCTCTTTTCCTTCTGGTACTCCTATAATGTGAATGTTGGTACGCTTGATGTTGCCCCAGAGGCCCCTTAAACTCTCATTTTTTTTAATTCTTTTTTCTTTCTCCTGTTCTTATTGGGTGTTTTCTGCTGACTTATCTTCTAAATCACTGATTCGATCCTCTGCTTCATCTAACCTACTATTGATTACCTCTAATGTAGTTATTTCAGTTACTGTAGTCTTTGTTTCTGACTGGTTCTTTATGTTTTCTATCTTCACTTTTATGTTTCCTGTCTCTTTGTTGAAATTCTCTGTGACACCACTGAACATCATTATAACCAGTGTTTTGAACTCTGCATCTGGTAGATTGCTTGTCTGCATTTTGTTTAGTTCTTTTTTTGGAGCTTTGTTCAGTTCTTTCATTTGGGACACATTTCTTTGTCTCCCCATTTTGGCTGCTTTCTTGTATTCGTTTCTATATATTATGCAGGGCTGCTATGCCTCCTGGTCTTAGTAGAATGGCCTTGTGTAGTAGGTGTCCTGTGGGGCTCAGTGGGACAGTCCCCCTGATCACCAGAGACAGGTGTGTCCCTTGTGTGGGTTGTGTGTGCCCTCCTGTTGTAGCTGAACCTTAGTTACTGTTTGCATGTCAGTGGGAGGGATTGACCCTCAGGCTGATTGGTTGTGAGAACTGGCTGTGATCACAGCGGAGGAGCTGTTGTGCAGGGGCTGATCCTAAAGAGCAGGATTTGCTTCAGCCAGGCTCTGCTGCCTTCCCAGTCTGCCATTTGGGTGTGCCTTTTGTGGAGGTGGCTGGGTGGTGCTCTGGTGTGGCCTGAAGCTGTTCACCAGGTGTGCTGATTCTGGGGCCTCTTGGGAGGAGCTCTGTTGTAGGCCAAGGTAAGTTGCTGCCTGTGCCCTGCCTGGGGCCACTTGATATGAGCTACACAGTGATCTGCAGATGGTTACCTCTTGTACTGGGCTTGGAGGTACCTAGGAAAGGCCAAGCTACAAACCGAGGCTGGCTACCATTAGTGTCAGGCTTGGGGCTGCTTAGCAAGAAGTATGGGGCATGCGAGGCCAGATGCCCTTTCTTTGGGGTTTGAGAACTTTTGAGAGTATAAAAGTCCGCAGCATGAGCCACTGGTTTTCACAGCCAGAAGTTATGGAGACTTCTTTTCCTGGCACTGGAAGCCTGGGCTGCAGAGCTTGGTGTGGGGCTGGGACCCCTCGCTCTTCAGGGGGCCCTCTGCAGCCAAGAAATCCCTCCTGATTTTTAATTGCCACATGTGGGCGTGGGACCAGCCCACTCTGCTTCTCCACTCCTACCAGTCTCGATGTGGTTTCTTTAGTTATAGGACTTCTGTTCAGCTAGACTTCAGGCGATTCTTAATGATAGTTATTCAGTGAGTTAGTTGTAATTTTGATGAGATTATGAGAGGAGGTGGGTACAGCATTTACCTACTCGGCCATCTCAACTGGAGCTCCCAAACTTCCAGAATGCTTAACCATCTCTATCCTGGGCAAAATGGTAGACAGACATCATAAACACAAAAGATCACTTGGAAAGGCTCATGCCTTTTATGTGACACTGACTCCAACCCTGGGTTTCAGTGGGTAGATCATGGGAGCCCAGATGAAACCAATTAATGGATTTCATCCAGTGACTGGTTCAGCGATGGGCATGTGATCCAAACCAGCTCAGTCATTACGATTCAACTCTAGGCCTTTTGTTTGTGTTACTCAAAGTGAGTTCTCTCTTTTACTGGACAGAAGGCTATGATGATATGAGCCTGAAGTTGAAGGGACCACCATTTGGAGTCTGAGAACAGCCAACTTAGAGAAGTCTTGCCAAAAAAAAAAAAAGTGCTGGAGGGGGAACTTTTCAGGAAAAGAGAAAATATGAGAACAGTTGACTATAATAATTCATGGTTGTTATGGTCTCTAAAGTTACCCGGAACATGGAATTAGTGAACACTGAATCATTTTTCCTAGAAGAAATACAGGGTCAGGTTCTTACAAGCCTCTGGTCACAATATTTTTTGTCAACCGATCAATACATAATCCTGCTTCATGTTTGTTTCAGGGTAGCGACACCTTATTTAACACATATTTTGATTCATTAACATTGACTTGTAGCCAACAGCACTATAACGCAAGTCTGAACAACGCTTATCTAACACAAGTATTCTCTCCATAAGGCATATCATAATCTTCTTGCTCTTAGGAACACTGAACAGCACTTCAGCAGTATGCTCAGGGGGCCATTTTTAAACAGCAAAATCACCAACAAAAAGCATTAAAACGTGAAAAACATGGCATTAAATAGATGGAGAAAAGGACACTGGTTTACAGTGTGAGAGCTTAAACAAGAAGGCAGAGTGTGGCTTTGTTCTACCTTAGCTGGTAATGTGTGTGGGGGGGGGAGGGGGAACTCAAATTTTTCACTGCTCTGCACATATGCATGTCTGTGACTGACCATGAAAGTGCTGTATTAATTTGGGGTTACAAACAAATTTTAGCAAGTAGGTGAATTCACAAAAACAGAATCTGGAATCTATGAATAAGAGTATTGACCTTATAAGAAAAAGGTTGGTGTGTTCAAGTGAGAAAGCTAAGTTTGGTGACGCTGATGGGAGGATGAAAAATTGGAAAGAAAATCTCTGAAAAGAAGGATGGAAAAATGCCCTGGGGCTATTTTACAAAGGCCTTCACATGCTGAGTTTAATGTGTTTTCTGTAGGTCAATGATTCTTAATACAATTATTAATGTAAAATTGAAAATTGGAAAATTCCCCCATAAAACAAGAATATACTTTTTAGTATTTATTATCTAATAAATAAAAGACACTATAAATTCATTAAGGCAATTATTTTAAGGCAATTATTTTATTAATCACAATATCTATTTAAGTACGAGTACATTCAAAACACTTATTTGGAGTACAAGTAACGCTTGGGGTGTGTGTGTGTGTGTGTGTGTGTGTGTGTGTGTGTGTGTTTCAAGGACCAAGTCCACCATGTGGGAACCACTGTCATGACTATCATGTACCTCGGCGAGCAGCCCAGGCAGAGGCCATAGCATGTGCAAAGGCCCTGGGGAGGAATGAAGCTTGGCTCACGAGAGGACCTGAGAGGAGGTCATGGCTTGAGCATAGTGGGCAAAGGGAAAGGCAGGGAGAGATCATAATGCAACCTTGTCTGCCATTTTATGAAGTTTAGATTTTATCTTAAATAGAACAAGATCCTTCAGTGGGGCAAAAGTAAATAACTGGTATATCAGCAATTGAAGAAACAAGCTGGAGCACAGTGTAGTATGATCCTGTATTATATTAAAAACCTTGTAAGTTGATGAACACACATATATGTACACCACTACCCATTACATGTGTATATACAATATACATCATGTATACACACACGTACATGTGCACACAACCACACACACGTTTTGCAAATGTTAGGAAATCATTCAAAGCTGTTACCAGTGGTTCCTTGTGGACGGTGATGGGTATACAGAGAAATGAAACACAAGATTCTCACATTTTAATCTATACAGTTATGCATTTTTAGATAAATAGAACACAAAGCCACTGAATGATTTTATATTTTTTCATATTTACATGTCCTAACAATCATTCTGGCTAGTGGCAAATCCTATGAAGGGAACAGGCCATGAGTAGGGAGCCCAGAGAGACAGCTGCTCAGGAAAAAATGTTGATTTGGACCAGGACAGTGGCAAAGTACGTATATATATCCAAGGTATACTTCAGAGGCTGTAATGACTGACCTTGGTGATGGACTGAATATGGGCAGATGGGAGAATGAAGAAGAAAGAAAGACTCGCGATTCCCCGCTTGAGCAAGTAGGTGGGCAGTGTTATGACTTACGGTGGGGAAGAGAACCATAGCCACATCTCTCTGACAAACATATCACAGTGAACGCTGCCCATTCTTTGCCTCACTGTGTCAAAAACAAAGTGGTAAAATAAATTTGACATGTGTGAGAGGGAGAGGGTCACATCTGGAAGACCAAAGAGCCTTGTACCAGGGATTATACTGACTGAATTCTATGAGATTGATTCCCCAAAGATTAGATCAATCTTTCTGCTGAGGGCTCAGGGAATCCATTAGCAGAATTACCTCTCCCATCATCAAAACAACAAATGAGATGCTGCCAACGCTTTGCATTTTGGAGAAACAGAGGTCATTCCACCGAGGGACCTCCCTTTCATGTCCTTGAATGTTCTCATCTAAGTTGTCTTTAAAGCAGTGAATTAAGTAAAGGTTACCGGAGAAAACGAGGGAAAAGTTGGGGGAAGAGCAGACATAAGTAATGCCCATGAATATAGTAAAACTGTTTTCTTTCCTCTAGGACAAAGGAGGCTTCTCTCATCAGCCTCCCCTGCCCCAAGTAACGGGAGAAGAGCATGGGCTTTGGTTTCCCTAAAGATCTGGTTTCACACTTTCCAATTGATTGTGTGACTCGCTACAAGAAGCATTTAAATCTTTAGTACGCACCAGAGTCACTGAGACACCTGTTCTAACGCAGATATTCCCAGGTCCCCATGTCAAGAGATTCAGACTCAGGAGGTCTGGAGTGGGGTCCAGGGATACAACCCCCAAGTGAATCTACTACATCCGAGAACATCCAAGAACCCCATTCTGGAAAACACTGCACTACAATTTTAACAATAGTTGATAAAAGGTGGTTACAGTTTAGTGAGCTGTACTGGAGGAATAAGCGGACCGTAAAGATCTGGGTTGCACTTCCAGCTCTGTCTCTAGTTAGTTAGCTGGGCACGGGAACCCAGGCGGGGGGTGGGGGGAGGACACTTTTCTTCTCTGGGCCATGGTTTCTTCATTTATAAAGTACAAATGTTAAATTCATGGATTTCCAACTGCCCTTCAATTTCTGACATTTTAAGACACAGAAAAAGACAAAGGGTTGGAAGTGTCAGGTAGGGCTTCTTGTCCAACTTTATCAGACTGACTCTCCCTAAGGTACTCAGATTGTGGACATACATGAACAAGAGTACAAAATCTAGTGCTTTCTGGAATTTGCTGGTCATGAACAAATATTGTAAAAAGCTGCTTCTAAGGGACAGGATGAACTGGACATGAGGCCCTTCCAGAACCTGGCTTCTCTGGCCTAATCACACCACTCAATAAAAATGCAGGGAAGTAATTCAAAGGATGGAAGAAGAAACTGAACCTAATTCTGAAGATCAACTCAGATGCTCAAATAAATGCCCTGTCTGCTTCTTGGGTACCCTTATTTACATCAATCCAGCTGCCTTAAGTATGCATATCTGAAAAACATTCCCATATAGAGACTGTTCATCACCTCTATTTGATTTATTTAAAAGGGTTTTGTTTAGTTGATAAGAAGTCAGTATATAGCATTAGGAGAATGACCTTTGAGCTAATGCCTCCATTTTCCCTCGTTTTTAAAAGGTCAACATTATAGAGGTATAATTTACATATAATAAAATTCACCCACTTTAAGAGTTCAGGAAATGGGTTTTGACAAATGTGTATACCATATAACCACCACCACCACAAGACAGAACACTTTCAACACCCCAGAGGGTTCCCCGGTACCATTTCCAGGTTGCTCTCCATTCCCCACCTTTGCTGGCCCCAGGGAACCACTGATTTGCTTTCTATCACTATAAATTAGATCTGTCTTTTCTGGCATAGAAATGGAATATATATATATTCTTTTTGTGGCTGTGCTTTTACTGCCTGTGGTTTTGGTATTATATTAAAAAAAATCATTGCCAAGACCAATGTCAAGGAGCTTTTTCCCTGTTTTCTTCTAGTTAAAATTTTTTTTTTTTAAATTTTACAATTATAGTTGACATACAATATTACATTAGTTTCAGGTGTACAACAGTGATTAGACATTTATATAACTTACGAAGTGATTGTTATGAGAATTTCGGTTCTTTTTGCTGGTACAGTGAAGAATCAAAGGTCAGCAAGCTGATTAATATGCAAACAGGGTTTATTAGTGATACATTCTCAGGGAAGAGAATGGGCCTAGCAAGGTGGGAGGGAGGGGGGAGGGAGGAGAGAAGGGGAGGGAGTGAGGAAGGAAGGGAGGGAGGGAGGGAGGGAGGGAGGAGGGGGGGGAGAGAGAGAGAGAGAGAGAGAGAGAGAGAGAGAGAGAGAGAGAGAGAGAGAGAATGTGTGGGCGAGAGAGCTGGCTCAAAAAGGGCCGTTTTTTTTCCATTTTTTAAATGGTGTCTTTTAAAGAGTAAAATGTCTTTAATTTTCATGAAGTTCAATTTATCATTTTTTAAATAGTTCAGGCTTTTTTGTGTCATACGTTTCTTTTCTAAGAAATTCCTGTCTACTCCAAGGTCAAAAAGGTTTTCTGCTTTTTCTTCTAGAAGTTTTACAATTTGAGTTTTAATGTTTAGATCTATGATACATTTTGGTGCCCAGTATAAGGTAAGGACCCATGTTTTCCATATAGATATCCAGCTGTTCCAGCAGTGTTTGTTGAAAAGAAACATCCTCTCCTTATCAAATTATCTTGGGCTTTTTGTTGAAAATCAATGACCAAGTATATGTAGGTCTATTTCTGGACTTTCTATTATGTTCAATTGGTCTCTAGATATACTTATGCCAATACCACACTTTCTCTTACTGTAGTTTTGCAAGTCTTGAAATCAGATAATGTGAGTTCTCCTTTTTCAAAAATTTTTTGGCTAGTGTAGTTCCTTTGCATTTCCATCAAAATATTAGAATTAGCTTGTAAGTTTCTACCAAAAAAATAAAATTCTGGGATTTTGATTGGGATTGCATTGAATCTAGAGATCAATTTGGAGAGAAATGACATTGTATCATTCCTTCTTTAAATGTTTTGCTAGCATTTACCAGAGAAGCCATCAGGCCTGGAATTTTCTTTGTGAGATATTTTAAATTAGAATTTAATTTATTTAATAGATATGGGGCTATTTGAATTTTTACTTTCTTCTCTGTCAGCTTTGATAACATGTGTCTTTCACAGAATTTGTCCATTGAATGCTATCCAATTTATTCAGGTAAAGTTGTTCTTAATATTCTATTATCCTTTTTTAAAAAAATAAGATAATTACATGCCATAAAAGTCACCTTTTTGGAGTATACAATTCAACAGTTTTAAGTATATTCACAAAGGTTGTGCAATCATCAATGCTGTCTAATTCCTGGACATTTTCATCACTCCCAAAAGAAAGCCTGTACCCATCAGCAGTTACTAACCATTCCTCCTTCTTCCCAGACCCTGGAAATTGTTAATCTTCTATTATCTTTTAATGTCTGTAGGATCTGTAGTGATGGGCTGATCTATTTTTGGCACAGTCTGCCAAAATAGAGATCCAGTCCTAATGAAGGAATCTAAAGAGTTGAAGTCCCATGACAATCTGGGAGTCAGGGGAGATGGAAGAAGAAAGAATTTTCCTGAAGTTTGTTAACTAGGTTCATCATTGCCTAACAGTACTTTTCAACCAGGGAGTGTGTGCCAATTATTGAAAGTTTTTTATTACACCGGCCCTAAGGAAAATGGAAGTCCTTGGGCCAGTCACCTCTGGCCACAACTACGTGTAACCTGACATTAAAATACTTTTTAAAAATGGGGTACAATATGGAAAAGTTTGGGAAGCACTGGCCTACAGTACCAAGCCCAAATTAATAAGGATAGCATTCAAGGATCCTCTTTCATTTTGCCCCAAACTGCTTCTGATAATTGTTTTCTATACCCTTCTGCTTCTCCTGTCTTATCCTTACTCCTGCAAATATCCTAGACTCCAAGTAAAAGAAAGTGCTTTAATCCAAGAAGCCCTGCAATTGTGTATCTTTGAGATGTTCCCTGTCAAATACTACTACTAATCCTTCTAGATTCTGCTCAAATGTATTTGGGGAACTCTTTGGAATGGCAGGGACCACCCTCCCCTTCATGAAGCAACAGCTGAACTGAATGCTGGCTAAGGACCCAGTACTGACAGGCTCTCAGAGTACAAATCTCTCTTTTGTATTTTCAAATTGTCTTAGAATGAGGGCAAGAAAGGGATTATCATCATCATTTTGTAGATCAAGGAATATTCACCCAGAAAACAGTAATCACCTACTAAATTCGAACATGGAAGTTCCATTTAGAGCTGGAACAAGAGCCCAAGTCTCCTTTTGCCATGCCATGTATTGTTACACTAGTATGCGTGTGTGTGTTTTTTTTAATATTAGTGTTTTGTTTTGTTTTAACTCTAACATGAGTCCAATCTTTTTTTTTTAAATTTTGGGAAATGTATTTATTTTTCAGCTCTACTGAGGTATAAATGACATGCAAAATTGTAAAATATTTAAGGTGTACATTGTGGTAATTTGATATATGTATACATCCTACCTCTTAAATTGCAAAAGTTTCCTAGCAGTGGTCTATGCTAACCTGCATTTCCTTTAAGATGCCAGGCTGATAACAGATTGAAGATCAGGATTGAAGGCAGGAGTGAATCCTGAAAGCGTAGGCAGGGAACAGAGAGTTCCCCGGGGAAGGCGGGGTGGCACACGGACTCTGGGTCTCCTGAAGCCTCTTTATAACTTTACAGTCTAGTGTTGGCCCTTTAGCTGATTCAGAGTTGTCTGTGTGTGTGTGCAGGTAGGTGCTGACCACTTCAGGAAATAGAAGCACCAGGATTTTTTCATCTTAACAAGTAAAAACCACCTAATCCTTTTATTTCTAGGCACTCTCTCTACCTGTGTCTGAATGAACACTGCAGCTGAATAAATATCAGAGTTGAAACTCAGTTTTTAGATAATGTTTCCATCTTTAGGCATCTTTATTCTGCGACACAGGGGCCTCTGGGGGGCCTAGACACTTTCTCAAGGTCTCAGTTTCTTCCAAGACTTCAGAGCAAAAGTTCATAGATTCTAATTGGGGGCTATGGCTTCCTCTAGGAAAAGTCAAGTATCTCCCAGGCTCAACCCTGGTGACTATCTAAATAAAACTCTATGATTGAAACAAACCATTTCTGACCTTAACCCTTCTCTGAGCAAATAATGTTACACTGTACGTAGTACTGGAAAATGCAATCAAGTCCAACAGTTTGATATGCAGAATGCATACTCCCCCCTTAAAGCTCCTGTACTCATTCATCACGCCTGCCCCATACTTAGAAAATGGGAACTTTATTTTGTTAGCACTTTCAACTGTACTGTACTGTACTCCCAACTGAAATGAGCTTTTCATAAACCAGAATATAACATGATTTATTCATCTAAATAAATCAATTCCAACAAATTCAAGCCTAAACACTTTCTAAAACTATCAATGTAGAGTCAAAAATGATTAGAAATTATCTCCAAAAAGATTATAAGTAGAGATTTCATTTGTAAACAGTCCTTAGTTTATAGCTCCAAGTTCCATCATGATGTTATTTATATTATTTCAGACGCACAAGTATGCTATAAGCTTCTTGAAAGCAGAGACAGAAAATATGCATGGTACAGTAGAAAATAAACAGGATTTTGAATCTGAAGATGTGGGTTCAAATTCCAGGTATCACTTACTGGTGATGTGACCCAAAAGAGTCACTTAACCTCTGTGAGCCTTAGTTTCTTCATCTGTGAAATGGAACAAATTTCGTGTAGCTAACATTGTGATAGACAGGAAAAACGAAGGCACAGAACGTATCTTTTAAAAATGTGTGTGCATTAATATAAACTTTATCTTCTAATTGTTTTGAACATGTGTCTCATCACCCCTGTATTTGGGCATAACTCAGTGTCAGAGAGCATAGCAGGTCACTAAAAATACTTCCTGATATCTATGTAGGAGAGCATCTCTGTGGTCAATAAAACTACATACTCTAAACTAGGCACGGCACCAATATATAAACTCGTAAGTTTGGCAAAATTCACTTTCCAACTCAGTCACGACGAGCGGCCCCGGGCAAAGCACCACCTTCTCTTGTGCACCTGCAGTCGTGGGGGTGCGTCCTTAGCATTATTCTCCGCCAAAGGAATCAGAACTCTGTGGGTGGGAGCTGATTCCACGCCGTGGACCACACCGTGGAGTTAAAAAAAATATTGGAAAGGTCTGAATGTGCTGTTTACTCAATAACAAAAGCAAGGGTGCTTTAAAAATATACAGAGAACTGTCAAGGACTGCTGAAAGTCAAACGGATTAGGTTTAAAGGGGTTCCCAATGGCCACATTGTAACATTTTAAGTTTAAAAGTACATGGAGCCTGTGAAAATGAGTTCATAACATTCCAAGGAAAAAAGTATACAAAAGTTTTTAAATTTAAAATAAAAGTGACTAGGGGTAGCCGATTAGCTCAGTTAGTTAGAGCGTGGTGCTGATAACACCGAGGTTGCTGGTTCGATCCCCCTATGGCCACTGTGAGCTGCGCCCTCCTTAAAAAGAAATAAATAGATAGGTTTTGTTTGGTAATTTTATGATTTTAATAGGAAGGGGAGTCTTATTTAAATATTAGTTTCAGGTTTGTTTAAATTCTCTTAATATAATTGCAGTTACAAGTTAGTTTGGCTGATACCTCCTTTCTTCTATTAAAGCAATATATTCGATATAAAGTATATAGATGTTTACCTGTTTCTATCTGTATAAATAGAGAAAGAATCAACACAGGGACCTATGAGTGAGGAGACCAGGACCAAGCAGAAATTACACAAAGAACAGGAAGGACTGAACAGGACTGGCAGTCACACATAATAGCTAACACGAGGGGGGTCTAACAGTGAGAAAGCACTGGTGGTCATGTACACGGACCAAGGGGAACGCGGGTTCAACAGTATGTTCTCAGGTGATACGTCAGCTTGCAGAGGAGACCACACTGCCTGTGCTCCTATTCCTTCACCTTCTTCCTAGCGGTGTTCTCAAACTCGAGCACGCATCACAGTTCTCCAGAGGGCATGCAATGCAGAGTGCTGGGCCCCTTCCCCAGGGTTTCTGATTTAGAGGGTCTGAGAATCTGCATTTCCAGCAACTTTCCAGAAGACGTTGATGCCACTGGTCCTGGAACCACCTGTGGAGAACCACTGCCCTCCACGCATGACTAATTATAATGACATCAGGCCTAAGTTCTGAAAAACATTCAGGTCACTATATCATAACACCTGGACAGTGTTTTATAACCTTGGCCAAGTGAGGGACTAAAACGCTCCTCCTTTCACGGGAAGAAGCTAGATTATAAGAAAGGAAACCCTATGCGAAAGGCATGAACTGAATGTGTGGAGTTCATCTATATCAAGGAAGGTCAGCCTCAGCACCAGGGCAGGGGTCTGAAACACCCGAGAAAGCAGCCAAGACGTGCCCCGACCAAGGCTCAATTAGTTTATAACAAGGTGCCAGAACCTTGCCAATTTGAGAAGGTGTTCCTTTTACCTTCTGTTTTCGTTACATTATTCCCTCGTTTTTTTACCTGGGAAAGGTTATTTCCATGGGAAAGTCAAATCTATAACTTAAATCTTGGGAAGATATCAAAATAAACATTTTGTTTCATGCAAGGAGATTATGCAAATAAGTACCGAAATAATGAAGAAATTAATAAAACCTAAGGTGCTAATGTTTTACAATAAAATTAGGAATAAGTATACAGATAAGATTTGTAATCATTATATTTGTAAATGTCTTCTCTCCTATTTGAGGTTTTTGAAGTATTCGAGAGAACCAGCCAAATAAAATTTGTGGCTGCAGTTATATTAAGAGAATTTAAATCTGAAACCAATATTTAAATGCGCAATAAAAATTATTTTTCTGTTTTGAAGTTAAATGTTAAACAAAGTATAAACAGATGACGACATTCCTCGCTGGCACAAAAGCCTCTTGGTAGTTCCCGATACCTGACAGATTGCTCACATTGGCCAGAAATTTGACCATCAGGTGTGGAAAGGTGTGGAAAGATGCTCCAGAGTAGATCAAGTAACTCACAATCCCTTATACTGCTGCTTTAAAGGTGGGATGCTGTCATCCCCAAAGAATTCAACTACAGGATTGAATATCCACTATGGGAAGTGGGGAAGAAAGTAAGATTGATTGAGCACCTACTTAGTACCAATTCAGTCTTAGCACCTGGCTCACGGTACATGCTCAATAACTGTTATCTGTTATCCTAATACAAAATTATGTTAGAAAATGGGAAGGGCATAAAGAGTTATGGAACACAGGAAAAAGACTGACTTATTGTACCTTGAGAAGGGAGTCAAAGAATATGTCAGGATGAAAGGGTAGGAAGAGATTCCAGGTTTTAGGCACAAGGATGAACAGAAACACAAGGCATCTTCTGGAGATAGTGAGTTGTTTGGTGTGATTATGGAAAAGGATGGAAAGCCTTCAGTGCTGCCACACCAAGGAGCATGGACTCACCACCTAGGTGATTGGAAGAAACCAGATCAGACCCAGGTTTGAAGAAAATATAACTGAACTATACACAACATGCATGAATCTCACAAACATGAAGTTGAAAGAAGAAAGCAAAGCTGAAAATGTGATTTCTTGTATATAAAGTTGAAAACTAGACAAAAATAAGTGTTGTTTAAAGATGTGCACACTCAAGGGAAAGCTACAAACAAAAGCAAGGAAGCGATGACTACAAAAGTCACTGTACTTGGAAGAGGGACAGAATGGAGTAAGAAGGATACGATTGGGAAGGGACATACAGGGGTTTCTGAAATGCTTTCGATTTTTTGACCTGGGTGGTAGCAACATGGGTGTTTCCTTTACTGAATTGGATGTGATATAATTTTTTGTATGTGTATTATATTTCACAATAAAATGTTGAAGACATAATTGGAAGATTCCTGGGAGGATGATGAGAGTGGGCAGAGTCTGGAGACAGAGAGAGAAATTAAGAGCTGGTCACGATCATGCAGGCAAAGGAAGAGGGCTTGAGTACGGTCATAAGTGGTAGGGACACAGAGGAAAAAAGGGGACATCAGAATTACTTAGAAGTTAGGTCTCAGTGACCTATTAGAAACTGAGGGAAAGGAAAAAGTCAGAAGTGACTGTAAGATTTTTTAAGTTTCAAGCTTGGGAAAATGGATGATAGGCAAGGAGAATACTAAGAACAACAGACTCATACAATTTTTTTTAAAAAATTAATATGATTCTCATACCATAAAATTCACTCTTTAAAGTTTACAATTCCGTGGCTTTTAGCATATTTACAATGTTGTGCAACCATCATCACTACCTAATTCTAGAATATTTCCACCAACCAAAAAGAAACCCCACACTCATTTACTCATTAACAGTCACTCCCCATTCCCCGTATCCCCCATCCCCAGCCCTCATGTAATTTTATGAGAATAAAATCTCGTGGTTAAACCTGTCTTGACAGAATAACAATGCTATTCAGTTGTTCTCAGCAGCCTAATTCCCAAGGAGATCTTATTTCAGAGCCCTAATTTGTTTTTCTGCAAAGATGGGAGCTCTGGAGAAGCTGGAAAACCTTCTTTTTCCAAGATGTAGAGAGTAACATTCCCATTCCTAATTCCAACTTGGACAGGTACTCAAGCCAGTGGGGATCAACGTGGCAGAGACAGGCTTTCAACCAGTGGTTGTCCTGCCCACACTCTGGGGTACTGGAAGTGCCCGTGGTGGGGGGTAAGTTGTCACAATGATTGGGGAACAGCAGGGACAGAAATACTAACCTCAAACAATGCAGGCGACAATCTTGCATAACAAAACACTGACCCACCCCAAACTCCAACAGAACCCCCTCCCCTCTGAGAATCCTATTATTTCTGCAAGTACAGAAACCAAAACGTCCACCTTGACCACTAGTTTGATCCCATCTCTATTTTGGGTGACCTGTTTCACCAGCAGGCCTGTTATTCTCCATGACTAACTGTTTAAGCGCTTATAATGGAATAAATTGCTTTTCTACATTAAAAAACAAACAAACAGAAAAACAAACCCAAAATGGAGAGTTATGATTTGTAATTGGGAACCAGGCCCAGGCCCAAGAATGTGTGGTTAAGAATAGCTTAGAGAACAGAAGATTTAAATTAGCTCACAGTGAAAAGACAGTATTAATAGAAACCCAGATATTAATAGTGATGAGTCTCAGGACTTGCAGCGTTCCCATCTCTGCGCTTGAGTCTGTGCTGTGAGTTAGGCCTGTGGCTTTAGATGCGGGAAGGGGAAGGCTGTTCTCCGTGGCACAAACCATCAGAAAGTGGACGGCAGGGCTGTGCCCTCCAGTCCTACAGTGACGAAGGCCCACGAGGGAGCTCTATACAGGGGGAAAAGTTTCACTTGTCTTCCCCTTACAACTTTTGTTGTTTTCTCGACACTGATTTTGTAGGAAGTTCTGCCGTTGGCCACCCCTTTGATTCTGGCATCGAAGAACCTTGTTAAACGAGGCAATTTACTTTCAAACTCTTGTTTTTATGTGGGAAGCATAAGCAGCAGGATGAACCAGCTCTTAGGTTAAAAAGGTTTCCATTCTAGTGGGGAAGTTAAGACATGAACACCACTAAATGAAATACACATCGGCCTGTATAACACAATGCAACAGAAATAATGTAATAGCTGAAAGTACGTTTTTGGGTCAGTTTTGCTACTTACAAACTTCATGAACTTGGGATCTCTCATGTCACCTAAGTTTTAATCAGTTTCTTCAACTCTAAAATGAATATGATAATCTTGGCAAGGTTGTTTGTGAGACTCAGAAGTGAAAGGTTATTTTTTTTCTTTCCCTAAATAGAGACTATGAAAAATTATGTATATAATTATATACTTATATATAACATATATTTATATATGTATATAATATATTACATAAATAATATAAATTTATATAATAAATTATATAAATTATATAATAAAATATATAAATATATACCTATATAAATCTATATTTATATATAAAAATATATTTATACATATAACTATATATTACATACAATATAATGTATAGTTCTATATATATATATTATAAATATAAACTTTCCCATAAAATTCTATTAAAGAGGTAGGAGAGTTTATATTTGATATTAACAAAGGAGGAAGCATTCGAAGGCTTCAGACACATGGTTAGGATAGTAAATATGTTACACCAAAAGTAATAATTTATTCAAAAAATCTCCATTGAACCACTGTTTTGTGCCAGGCCCTGGGCCAGGCAGTAGGCGTTGGTGACTTGGTACAGCTTATTACATTGCCTTAACATTGCCTCAATACATTTGTTTATTCATTAATTCTTTCTACAAATACCTCAAATGCAATTAGTTTGCCAGAGTAGCTAGACACCTTCGAAAGCCTGAGGCCATTGGACTTAGGGCCAGATGGCCATCAGACGGGGCTGGCGGGTCCTGAGAGAAGTGCCTACTAGGAAGCTCAGTCGGCCAGTTAATGCAGAGACAGACACGTGAGACCCTGAGATGGGCTGGAGGACACAAGGACACAGGCACAGGAGAGTGCTACCAGCACGATTTTATCGCACGAATGATGCTGCCCAGTGCTGGATCTATTGACAGCAATCAGCTTCATGCCTTGCTGCAAATGACTAAGAAAACCAACCTCCCTCCCAATTCTAGGCTTGGAAACAATTCCTTTGCATGTCTATGCCACACTGCAGACCATTATATACGATGCCGGAACCAAATGAATGCCTTAATCAACTGAATGCCCCCTAGTGTTTACTGTAAGTCCAAGCCAGGCTGTCCTGTGGAGGAAGGTGGGGGTGGGGGTGGGATGGAGGGGACGGGGAGGAGAAAGCATAGATTATTTCCCTATAATTCTTCAAGAAGAAAGCATGGGGAAAGCAAGAGGGAGATTATTTTGGGGTTTTTCCATGCTGTGTGGTGTTTACCGTAAGAACAACTAAATACATTCATTCTGTGCCAGGCACTGAACTAAGCACTTCACATATATTAACTGCTTTCATCCTTATAACCATCCTATGAGTAGTTGCTATTATTGTAACTGTCCCAGTTTAAAGATGAAGAAAACAGCGTGTGGGGACAGAGTCCCAGAGAGCAGTTTCCAGGCTCTGAGCCTCACATGGAAAGGTGCTGGCTCGGGTAGTAGATGGCCATTAGAGTGACTAGTTGGCCATCAGCTGTTACCGATTAGCCATTAGCCACTGATATAACTGCCGTGGCTACGTTGGTTGGTTGGCAGAAAGGCAGACGGCAGGTTGCGGATAGTGTGGCTCCTGCTTCCTGTGTCTCCAACCCAGCCACCAGCGAGACTATAGTGGTATGACTCCCCTATCTGTGGCTCCGTGGGTGTTCTTTTTTGGCCTCACCATGTCCTGCGTTCTTGTGCGGGGAGCACCACAGATCCTGCATGACACAGGGGCACAAAGCAGCTTAGTAACTTAACTGTAGATGCAAAGCTATGAAGTGGCAAAGCAAGGACTTGTGACTGTCTCCTGAGTATCTCTTGCTAACCAAGGCTTCCTCTGTTAAACTCAGACCCGCCTTCACCTCTCAGCTAGGAATTTTGGCACCTTTCTAGGTCTGAAGTATTAAGACTCTCAACACGGGTGGTAGAAACAGGAACTGAAAATAAGACACGGTTAGGTATTGCATTATTTTATGTTGAATCTTAGAATTAGAGAATCTCTGAGTGCTGGTCTATTAGAAAACCTGGCTTCAAAGCTCAGTCTGCTATTTATTGTGTGATCCTGGGAAAGTTCCATGATCTCTCTGAGACGCATGAAGAAAGAATCACCTGCTCTAATTACGTTAAAAGGTTGTCATATGAGAATCAGATGTATCCAAGCTTTGTTGAGTGGGTTGGCTTTGGGACCAATCTGAAGATTGTCTTTTTCAGTACTTCAAGTGATGTGGAGCAGTGCACTGCCGGGTAAATAAATCGTTCCGTACTCCAATGAAGCAGATAGTTCTGAGGCTGGATCAGAGCCCTAGGTTGCTGGGAATATAAGAGCCATTCCTGCTTTACATGTGAGGCCTATTGAAGTACCTCATGCGATTCTGTCTGACTCAGGTGCTGAGTGCGTGGTTCGTTTACTTCCCTTCCCAGGCTGTGTGCATTACATGGGACTCGACACTCTACAGAGTAAGGAACAATCCAGTTAGAAACAGAATAAGAACTCTCTGGTATTCCGCCATCGCGGGATCATTGGGGATCATGAGCAAGACTCACAGCCTCGCTATGATTCAGTGTCACCAACCCCCAAATAGACTGATTCATTTGTTCAGCGCACACCATGGCATCCTGCCAAATGCAAATCAACTGTCTATGGGGCACATGCCAAACTATGCTGGGGGCGGGCTCATGACTGCCGCAGTCACTACAACAAATAACAACACAAGCCTCTAGGTGCAAATTACCACGGATAATAAACTGAATTCAAGAAACACTGAAGAGACCCTTCATTTCATTTTAATTTATATGGCGCCATTTATCACACAAGTGCCCTGGGGCCTCTATAAACCGAAAGGAAGACATCAGTACAGATTAGCTTCTCCTATGCCTCCGTGATCCTACCACTGTAAATCCACCGACCACAGAAAATGTGACAAGAACACAGGGAAGACGGCTGAGTAACTGAGAAGAACTCACAGTCTGGAAAGTATGAGTTCTGTGCCCCATTCCTAACTGGATTATTCCTTAGCCTGTGGACTTAGAAGTATCAAATCCCATGTAATGCACCCATAAAAGCACCACGCCAGGAGGGGAAGTAAAGGAACTATTCACTGAGCGCCTGAGTCAGACAGCAATCACATGAGGTGCTTTACATAGGACTCAGCAAGAGTGGCCGTTAGTATTCCCAACAACCCAAGGCAAAATCATTGTGACGGTACTTGCAAGCCTGTTTTCCCAAGTAATACACAGTGTGTTAAAACAGGGACAGAAACACCAGCTACCGAGACAAGTATTAATAGCCAGCATTTGCACACTGGAGTCGCTTACAGTGGTTAAGCATCTTGCCTGAAGTCAGTCAGCTGGGTTCCAGTCCCATCTCGATCCTCTAGCTACATGACCTCGGCCAAATCCCTCAACTCTGCTGTGCTTTAGTATCCTAGTAGTGAAATGATGATAAAGCCAGTCCTCCCTGCCATTCATGAATGTTGCAAGGACTACATGTAATAAAGAATTAGTAAAGTGTAAAGTATGTAAAAGTGTCTTGTCCTCTCCCACCTAGACTGCAATCGCTGGGGGGCACAGACCATGTCATAGGACTTTCTTTAATCCCTGAAAGTAGGACGACATTGCACTTGCTGAATGACCGTGCTTTCATCATCATGATGAATATATGATGTTAATATGAGTATAATACTAATGATTATGCATTCATCATTACAGATGAACAAAAACTGTCTAGTCGCCTTTTCAACACATTTGCTGAGCACCCATTTCTGTAACTGGCATTGTGCCATATGTCACAGAGACACAGAAATGAATATGTGCCCCCCACCCTCAGGAGGCCTTGGAGAAAGACAGTCATGCACTAAAGGCAGAGTGAGTAAGTGTCAAGACAGGGCTCATTCCTGGAGCAGTGGGAACAAACACAGCTCAAGTATAGGCTTATAGTGGGAGGAAGGGAGTGTCACACATAAGGCCGAGGAAACAGGTTGGGGACAGATTGTGTTAAAGCTTTAAATGACCCTCTTCTAAGAATTTCAAAAGAGAGCAAACTAAAGGAGCTACCTTGAGAGAGTCGGAGAAGCATAGTCAGAAGAGGAAGCAGAATAAAAGTGCAGACGGAGAAGGGCTCTCCAGGGAACGCTAAACACACTTCAAAGTTCTGCTCAGGGCAAGCTGCCCACGCAATTATTTTTTTCCCCCTTTCTCCATTCCTTTCTTTTTCTCACCTTACATTATAAATGGTCCGTTTTTCCTTTCTTTTATGCCTTTGGCCTGCCACATTTAAGAAGGGGCCTTTAGGGTGTCCTCAGGGATATTTCAACTTCTGTTTTCTCATCCATAAGACAGTTATAACACACCCCAGGATTATCATGCATATAAAATGAGGGAACATCTATCTTTTCAACAAATGGTTCTGGGAAAACTGGATATCCACATGCAAAAGAATGAAGCTAGATCTTTATACCATATACAAAAATTAAAAATGAATCAAAGACTTAAATGGAAGATCCCAAACTATACAACTATTAGAAGAAAACATAGAGGAAAAGCTTCATGGCTTTGGATTTGGCAATGATTTCTTGGATTTAACACCAAAAGCCCAAGTAACAAAAGAAAAAATAGATAAATTAGATTATATCAAAATTCAAAACTTTTGTGAATCATAGGATATAATCAACGAAGTGAAAAGACAACCCAGGGAATAGGAGAAAATATTTGCAAATCATATATATATAAGGGATTAACATCCAGTACATACAAAGAGCTCCCAAAACTCAACAACAACAAAAAAGAAAAACATAATTAAAAATTGGGGAAAAGACTTGAATAGACATTTCTGCAAAGAAGATATACAAATGGTCAATAAGCACAGGAAAATATGCTCACTTTCACTAACCATCAGGGAAATGCAAATGAAAACCACAACGAGATACCACCTCACATCTGTTACGATGGCTACTATCAGGAAAAAGGAAATAACAAGTGTTGTCAAGGATATGGAGAAACTGGAACCCTTGTGCACTGTTAGCGAGGATGTAAAATGGTACCGCTGCTATAGAAAACAGTTTGATGATTCCTCAAAAAATTACAAATAGAATTAACATGTGACCCAGCAATTCCACTTCTGGCGATACAGCAAAAAGATTTGAAAACAGAGTCTCAAACAGACACTTGTACACCAATGTACACAGCAGAATTATTCAAAATAGCCAAAATGTGGAAGCAATGCAGTGTCCATTAATGGATGAATGGAGAAACAAAATGCAGTATATACACACAATGGAATATTATTCAGCCTTTAACAGGAAGGAAACTCTGACACATGCAACCACATCGATGAACCTTGAGGACTTAATACTTAGTGGAGTAAGCCAATCGCAAAAAAGACAAATCCTATATGATTCAACTTATCTGAGGTACCTAACGTAGTCAAACTTATCAACATAGAAAGTAGAATGGTGGTGGCCGGGGGCTGGAGGGTGAGGGAACAGGGAGTTATTGTTTAATGGGTACAGAGTTTCAGTTTTATAAGATGAAAAGAGATCTGGAGATGCATGGTGGGGATTGTTGCACAACAATGTGAATGTACTTAACGCCTCTAAACTGTACACTTAAAAATGATCAAGACAGCCCTTTGCCTCTTGCCACACCATCAGGTAAGCCACGATGGGCACGTACAAGTCCATCCAGGAGCTATGGAGGAAGAAGCAGTCCGCTGCAATGCGGTTTCTTCTCAGGGTGCACTGCTGGTAGTACCACCAGCTCCCTGCGCTCCACAAGGCCCCCTAAGCCATCAGGCTCTATAAAGCTCGTAGGCGGGGCTACAAGGCCAAGCAAGGTTATGTCATATATCGGATTTGTAGCGACAAATGCCCAGTTCCTAAGGGTGCGACCTACGGCAAGCCTGTCCATCATGGGTTAACCAGCTAAAGTTTGCTGGAAGCCTTCAGTCTGTTGCTGAGGAGCGAGCTGGACGCCACTGTGGGGCTCTGAGAGTCCTGAATTCTTACTGGGTTGGTGAAGATTCTGCGGACAAATTCTTTGAGGTTATCCTCATTGATCCGTTCCATAAAGCTGTCAGATGGAATCCTGACACCCAAAGGATCACCAAACCAGTCCACACGCACAGGGAGATGTGAGGGCTGACATCTGCAGGCCACAAGAGCCGTGGCCTTGGAAAGGGCCACAAGTTCCACCATACAGAACCATACTATTGGTGGTTCTTGCCGTGCAGCACCCTCCAGCTCCACCGTTACAGCTAATATGAGTAATGTTTGTAAAATTCTTACCTAATAAACACTTTAGAACAGTCATGTCTGCTTAAAAAAAAAAAGGTCAAGATAGTAAATTTTATGTTATGTATATTTTACTACAATTTTTAAAAATGGAATGTTTCCAAAAATAAAAATAAGGTAACATATAGTATAAAGCATCTAGCCAAAAACTTGGCAAAGAACCTTAGTTCCTTCCTCTCTCCCTGATGCAATTCTGTATGTCAAGGTTCCTTTCAAGTTACCTAAGGAATTCAGTCCCAAACAGGTTCTCCAGCTCTGCCATTAAATCCAGCTAGCTGTGCATCGGAGGGGGAATTCCTTCCCTCACTGAGCTTTGATTTTGTTAACCATTGGGAAAAAAAAAAAAGATTAAAATACATTACATTCCCTTTCAGCTCTAAAAATAAGAACACATTGAGGATTAAATAGATTAAGAATAGGCTATCAGAAAGGAAGGAAAGGAAACATTTTTGAGCATTTATTATATAAATATTGTGGTAGGGGCTGGGGATTCACAAATACAGATATACAAAAGGAAGGTGATAATTCCTGATTTGGGGGAAACAAACACAGAAATCCCAATCTGTGTGTAGATGTGACTGCTAGGGGAAATCCAGGAAAAATCCATCAAAGAGGTGATAATTGAGGGGGTCCTGCTTTTAGAGAAGGGATGTGAGAGATTAGAAGGAGTTAATCAGGCAGAAGAGAGGCAGAAGGGCAAGCTGGCGGAAGGAGCACCTTACTCGGAATGAACGCACTAGTCAGGGCACAGAGCAGACAGAGGTGGAGGCCTGTCTGGAAAAGCAGTTTGGGATCTGATTGCAACATGCCCAAAAAGCTGGGAAAAGGAGCTTGGATTTCATCCTACAGGCAGCAGGGAACCCCTGACAGTTGAAACTGGGGAGTGACAAGATCCAAACGTGCGTGGTGGAAATATCACTCTGGCAAGAACATACAAGAGGATAGATTAAAGGAAACAGGAAGCTATTGCCATAGCCCAGACAAAACAGGATGAGGGCTTGAACCAAGGCAGTAGCGGTGGGAAAGGAAAGAAGCTCCCACAGATAAAGGCAGGAATGGTGCACAAACTCCAGAAGCTTGGCTCTTATACACTGTGGACCTTGAACCACGTTCTTATTTCTGAACAGTTTCTGACTAATTCTGAATGTCCCCAGGTCCAGGGCAATCACTCAAAGGGAGGAAACTGGCATAAAAGTTAATCTGTTTCAGCTGCAAGGCAACCCCCCACCCCACCCCCACCCCTTCTCACCAGAAATAATGGAAGGCAGCGCTGGAAAAAAGAGCATCTGGCTGCAGTGAAGACCCATCCCTTCCCGTGCTGGAGCTGTTGGCTCATCCTTGGAAATCACAACAATCGAGAATGGAGAATCGTTCTTTTCATCCTTTCTCCCAGCATTATCCCAGCGACCTCATCCCCTAACAATGGCATGGTTTGTGTTATGTTTTCCCTCCATCGCTGCCCCTCCCCGCGATGGAATTGCGTAGATGCTGTGGCCAGAGGCCGTGAAGTGGTGAGCCCCACCACCTCTGAGCTAGTCTTTCAGGGGCAGAATGCTCCTTCAGGAGGACGAGGCATGAAGAATCAGACCAAAAAGACCAAACATGAACTAAAAGGGATGGGGAAGACCATTTTCCTCCCTCTATTAAACTAGCAAAAAAAAGAGTTTAATTGGCATTTCCTAGGGGTGGTAAGAGTGTGATTAAACAGGCATCCCTGTCCATTGTTCAAAGCTGTTTGTTGTTATCATGCCTTTGGAAAACAATTTGGCAGCATTTTAAGAGCCTTAGAAACGTTCATCCTCTTTTATCCAACAATTGACTAAAGGAATGAAAATGATATACGCATGAAGCTACATATTATAGCACTAGAAGGAAAAAGAGGCAGTGAAGTTTCAGTTCTTTAGTTTGTTTTAATCCCTGCCTCCCCCTCTAACTTTCCCTTAGACTTTGTAAAGTTGGTCTCTATGGCTCTGGACAGCACCAGATAAAGTGACAGAAACTGGAATCTCTCACCTGTATATACAACCTGTAAGAAATTTTACTATGTGACTAATCAGACTTACCAATGAGTTACATTAGAGGGCGTCTATTCACTTTATAGGATAGCAAATTATTTAAAAATTTATTTAAAATAATGAACTCATTTACACATTCAGTAGTCTACTGTGTACCAGGCACTGTGCCAGGGGAGTAAACAATACAGACGTGGCCTGGATCTCAGAGCCTAGTATCTAGTAGAGATGCCAATAAGAAACAAACAATTACAATAGAGCATGATCGATATTAGGATAAAGGGAAACACGGTGTGCCAGGGGAATGGGTTATCCTTATTGAAGGGGTCAGAAAAAGCCAGTGCAAAGAACTTAAGGAATTTGGACTTCATTCTAAGGACAACAGAAAACACTAGAATTTTTAAAGGGGAAGTGCTCTGGCTGGCTTTGTATTCTGGAAAGAATACTCTGGCTGCTACGTGAAAAGTTGGAGAAGAGCAAGAGTAGGATTAGGCACGTCCCAGTGAGGAATGGTGGTGGCTTAGACCATAGTGAGGCAGTGGAGGGAAAGAGAAGGTAATGGAAAAGAGATTGAATAGCTAGAATCAACTTCTTAGTGACTGTTGGAATGTGAGGGATGCCCCAGAGAAGAATGACTTCTAGACTTCCGGCTTGAGTGAACTGTGACATCTGCTCCTGCAGGTTTCCTGGAGCACGAGGAATTTTAGTAGAAGGTGCATGATGGATAATGAGTTCGGTTTTAGACATTTAGAAATGGAGGGTCTTTAAGACATCCTTGCGCAGCTGAACTGTGGGTGAAGGATTTGGTCCTCAAAATGCACACAGGCTGGTGACAGAGATTTAGAAGTCATCGCATACTGGGATGGTAACTGAGGCAATGGGAGTGGATAGGATCACCCTTGCATCAAGGATTTATTGAGCTTAGCACAGCACTAAGTGCTGTGAGAGAGGAAACAAGGGGAAGAGAGTTTTCCCAGATCACTCCTTCCGGGATGCCTTCCCATAATCCTGGGCTAATGGAAATCACTATACCCACCGCTTACCTCTGTTACTATTTGCACTTACCATTTTGTGTTATACTTGTTGGCTAACTTATCTCTTGCTTGTAGATTGTAAGCTCCTTGACGGCAGTAAGCATGGCTCAGACCTTTCTACTCCCAGCCCACAGCAGTGTCTGCGGCCTAGTATAATATGTGTTTACTGTTTGAAGAACTGATGCTGTAATGAGGAGATACAGCACAGATTACACTGCATTTCCTCTAATACCTCTTGTTTTTTTAAACATTATACTGGAGGAGGGAGAAGCATAGATAAGGTGTGATTAAAAACCACGGTGAATGCTGCTGCAGAGTGCCATCCAACGGAAAGGCAGGGATCTTCAACACGGGAAGTAGGGCATCGAACCTTAGTAACAGAGTGTGACAAGTTTCAACTTGTTCGCTGCTGTCAGTCGGGTGTGAGCTACACTTGAGAGAAGGTGTGTTTTAAAGTGTGCTGTAAATCATCCTCTAACATGACAATGCCCCCGTCACACATCACTTCTGGTACAGCAATTTCTGTCAAATAAAAACATTACGGTGTGGGGCGGGCCTGGTGGCTCAGGCGGTTAGAGCTCCGTGCTCCTAACTCCGAAGGCTGCCGGTTCGATTCCCACATGGGCCAGTAGGCTCTCAACCACAAGGTTGCCAGTTCGACTCCTTGAGTCCCGCAAGGGAGGGTGGGCAGCGCCCCCTGCAACTAAGATTGAACACGGCACCTTGAGCTGAGCTGCCGCTGAGCTCCCGGATGGCTCAGTTGGTTGGGATGCATCCTCTCAACCACAAGGTTGCTGGTTCGACTCCCTCAAGGGATAGTTGACTGCGCCCCCCTGCAACTAGCAATGGCAACTGGACCTGGAGCTGAGCTGCGTCCTCCACAACTAAGACTGAAAGGACAACAACTTGAAACTGAGATTGAAAGGACAACTTGACTTGGAAAAAAGGCCTGGAAGTACATACTGTTCCCCAATAAAGTCCTGTTCCCCTTCCCCAATAAAAAAAACTTAAAAAAAAAAAAAAAACAAAAAAAAAAAAAAAACATTACGGTGTGTCCTCATCCACCGTATTCACTGGATCTGGCACCTTGCGACTTCCGGCTCTTCCCCAAAGTCAAAATGACCATGAAAGGAAAACATTTTGAATTGATTCAGGACATCGAGGCAGCCACGGCAGTACAACTAAAGACAGTCATGAAAGAGGACTTCCAGAACTGCTTCAGAAAGTGGCAAGAATGATGGCATAAATGTGCCTGGAATGAGGGAAAGTATTTTGAGGGGGATTAACGGCAATGTGTCTTTTACTGTAATGTATTTTTTTAAAATGTAAACATTCACCATATTTTTTTATCACACTGTGCATATAGGTTTTAACTGAACTTTAGTTTTTGGACAACTTTTCAAGAGTACTCCATTTGCAGGAAAAAAAGTCTTCTTAAATTGTGAAATTATTTCCAGATGCTGTCAGGTGTTTTGTCACGAGTACATACTAGGTGTCTACCGCTATGCTCTGGACGGACTGACTGCCCTTCAGCAGGCTTCTCTGGTATTCGTGTAAGAGGAGCTCCTGGCAACAGCTTTGATACAAGTTTGATCCCAAGAGCAGTGACTAATTAGCACTTAGTCGCACAGGCTGTTGTAAAGGAAGACAGTCCCAGAGGGTTAACACAGGGCTACTCCCTACCTACAAGCGTGCCTCTAATCTGACAGCACAGACTACCAAGAGAGGATCGGCTAGAGAGTAAGTACAGATAAAATGTTAGGAATAGGGAAGATTAAATATTTATATTCTATTCAGACGGAAGATTACGTACATTAGAGCAGAGAGACACAGAGGAAAAGAGAATGTAAAATGGTTATAAAAAGAGAAGGCCTAGAAGGAGAGCCATGACTAGCCTTTGTGAGTCTGGAAAAGATAAAGACACAATCTAACATGGCAGCCTCCCACACTGGTAAGGGAAGGGGAATATTCTAGAGGTGCAATGATTGTTAGGCCTGCTCGGAGTGATTAACACGCAGTCTCTCATTCCTGACTGTGGACCTACGGGGTAGGAATCCTTCGTGCCGTCTTACAGAGAGAGTAACTGAGGCTCAGGGAAGGAGAATACTTTCACCAAGGTCTCATGATATTCAAGTATTTCCAAAGTCCCAAAGACTGTAAGGTAAGAATGATGCCTCCGGGTAAAATTCCCTGGGGAGGATGGTCATTTTTCACTTATGGCTGTGGCCAGTTAATCCAAAGTCATCAATTTTACAGAGATGTGCTGGCATCAGCTTTTATCAGCTCATGAAAACAGACTGTTAAATTTTTAGGAATTTTGCAATCCACTTGATTTCACCTTAGTGATTTGAAATCAGCCATGGTGGGAGTATTTATATCATGGATATTGGCAGATACTACAAATCTGGACTTTTATTTTTCTTTTTTCTGAGACCGTGTTAAACATTTACCAGCACACTGCTGCCGCCTGAGAGCCTTAGAGCATACGTTAGGGAATGACTTCCCTCTCACTGCCAAGTCCTACCCAAGTCCCACCTGTTGGTTCTAGTTCCTGAGAAGGCAGCTGAGACTTCACTTGTGGTTATCTAGCATAAAGAACCTGCCAAAAATGTGAAGTGATGTCTGTCACGGGAAGGGAGAGAAAGTGGTAGCAGCTATGCCATGTACCTGCCATCCCTGGCACAGTCTAATGCTCTAATTTTAGAGCTGAAGGAAGAGAGCCAGAGGGGGAAGGTGATTTGCCCGAAGCCACATCGTGAATGAGAGGCAGAGCTGAGGCGAGAAGTCAAATAATCTGACTTCTAGTCTGTTGATCTTTCCAGGCCAGCACAGAAACCACAGAGTTGAGGACCTCTTGACTTCGCTAAAATCTCTATTAATACAAATATTAAGCAACATTGTAGTGACAATGACCACCACGCAGGAATACTGCCGACGGCATACAAACATATAATGAGGAGTGGACTAGAATGAACTGGTTCTTTCAGCCCTGGAAGTTTATGGTCCTAGGTTTCTCAGAACTCTATCTATGCTCAGATGTGCCTTCCACCTGACCACAGAAACTACTATCAACCTGAAGTGTGCGATTTCTAAGAATCTTATGTGACTTAGGCACACCCCGACAACCAACCACTACACTGTCAGCGGACAAAAGATACAGAGATTATCTTAGAGGGGGATTTTACCAGAAAACATGAAATGAATAATACCATGAGTGAAAAGGAAAAGTCACAATAGCCTATTCCCATGAACATCAGTACTCAGTTATCTGCAAACTATTTTTGTTCATTTCTTTTTAAATGCTGCATTTTTGAAAAAGTAATATGGCTTAAGAGTCAAGAGGTATAAAATGGCAAACAGTAAAAAGTCTCCTTTCACACTAACCCCAACCATCTTATTCTGCTCTGCAGAGATAATCATTGTTATAAGTTTCTTGTGTTTCATTTCAGAGATATTTTATGGGTGAAAGAGTAAATATATACAATACGTATTTTCCTTCTTATACAAATAGTCACATATTGATTTAATATCATTATAGATAATGTAACTGAGGCTCACTTTTTTCCATTCAAATTGTACCTTGGAGTTTATTCCATATCAGTATCTAAAGAACTTCTACATTAATTTTTATGGAAGATACTTCCAACCTTGTGAGAAAGTCAGAACAGGTATTATTTTCAGATAAATGTCTTATTAAAAATTATCACAACTTGATGCCAGAGAGCTAGCAAACACAAACACCATTCAGATGAGAAAATTACTTAAGCTCACGTTGATACACATTAGGGGATTTTCTTATTGCATTTATTTGGTTTTCCTTATAAAATGAAGTGACATATAGTAGTCACAGGTCAGTAAGAGTAGTAAACTCTATTGAACCAAATTTGTACTAATTTTTTTCCCTGTGGTTCAAAAAAAAAAGGCTAAATGAAGAACAAATAACTAAAATTATGGTCATGAAAGTGTTTTGAAGGGCTTTCCTATAGGAAAAGAAATTGTTCTTTAAATTAGTTCTGTCTTATTCCCAAAAAGATTCCAGTTATTTATTATGATTTGTGAAGCTGTCTACATTCTGCTAGGAGATCCTTGAGGGTAACAGTGTGTTCATCTTTATATGTCAGACACAGACAAAGTCACAGACATACGAGTAACTAGGACCCCAGGGACTGCCGAATAGATGAAATGATATTAGAGGGAATATTTAAATTACCTGAGAACTCAGTTTGCTACCCTTGAACATGTCCAAAGAATATACAGTTGAAACCCAGTGGAACGAAGGCTAAGGAGAAATTGAATAGAAATCTATTTGGGCAGAGACCCCTTGCACGCTCTTTAACCACAGCAGGGAAACCGCCGTTCCTGCCTATGCAGAAGATCATTTCAACTTAGCCCAGACGTATCATGTCTGTAATTCAATACAATTCTACAAATACGTACTGAGCAGCTTTACGGGTACACAGTGGCAACTCAATAAATCTATATCTGAGTCAATTTTTAAACCCTATGCTATATTATTCTCACTTCTGTACATGTCTAATTCTCCTAGTAGACTGTAAACAACTTCAAGGGATCTGTTTTAATCATCGCTGTATCTGAATGTGGAATGAGTATACCGGGCAGTCAAAGTCAAATATAGCAACAGAATAAAGACCCATGTAACTCATTCTGGGAGTCATCGGGGGCTGCAGGAGGAAATGGTGAGGGGAGGTAAGTGATCAAGGGACGCTTCATGTGAAAGTAATAACATCTGAAAAGAGTCTTAAAGGAGGAAAAATATTCCCAGAAGCAAATTCTGGGAACAAGAGATGCAAGACGGATGAAAGAAAAAATATTCTGAACGTAAAGGGGAAGACATCATCATTAAAATGCATGGCGGTAGGGATAGTCAAGAAGTGTTCAGGAAACGACACACAATTGAGTGTTTCTAGAGCCTCCAGGGTCCCAGGAAAAGATGAGAATGAAAAAGTAGGTTGAGTCCCAATCACAGACGGTCTTCACTAATGGCTTGAGTTTTGTCTTGAAAAAGGATGGGGCGGCTCGAAATTTGAGTAGAAAGAATATGATATAAAGAAAACATCAGGATTTAAAGAAAAAGGCAAAGGTGGATTTATATCCTAAACTCTTAATCACTAGCAGTGTGACTTCAGAGAAGTAATTCAATCGCTTCGAGCTTTAGCATTTCCTTTATAAGTGTAATATATACCTTACTAGATTGAAAATGAGAAGAAATGGATGTTAAAGGGTTCTATACACTGGGAAGAGCAACATAAATATTAATTGTTGTTATAATCATAAGCTGTGCTTTGGGAAAAAAGCCTTATTGAGGATTTGCTGGAGGTGACAGGAAAACCTAGAAGTGGAAAAGACAGGACGTGGTGGTGGTGGCGGGTGATTACTGGCTAGCGCAGATGAAGACATAAGTCCTATCACCTGTCCTCACCTGCAGACCCAAGGACCTACCTGTCCTTAACCCTTCCTTAAGCAAGATTCTCAGGAATGGACGTAGATACCAACCACGAGGCATTCATGACTCTAATTTATTTGCGAAAATAAATCCTGGGTCAATATCCTCAATGGGATGACAAAAATGACTTCCCATTACAGGGCATTTACTGGTAGTATTGTATCTGCAGCCTTCCCCAACAGCAATCCATTACGCAGCCAGCCAGCCAAAAACACTAAGCCAAAGGGGCCTTAAGAAAGACATTAAGTGTAAGATATTAATGACTGGGGAAAGAGGATGTGGGGTACATGGGAACTCTCTGTACTATCTTCTCAATTTTTCTGTAAATCTAAAATTGAAGAAATTAAAGTCGATGTTTCAAAAAGTACATTACAGGTCCAGAGTGGATTTATTTGTAATAGCCCAAAACTGGAAACAATCCAGGTATCCATCCATAGGAGCAGGATACACCACCTGTGGTACATTTATGCGATGGAATACTACTCAGCAATAGCAAATAATGGGCTATCAACACAATCAACAACATGGATGCATCTACAAAGTGTTACACTGCGTGAAAGAAGCCTTACATAGCAGAGCACATAATATAAAATTCCATGTATATGAAGTTCTAACAGGCAAACATAATGGATGGTGGAAAAAAGTCAGAACTGTGGCTGCTTCTGGAGGGTGGGGTGGGAACTGTCTAGAAAGGGGCATGAGGAAACTTTCTGGGATGATGTTAATGTTTCATAGCTTGACAGGGGCTTGAGTTGCACAGGTATATGCATTTGTCAAATCTCAGCGAATGCTCACTTAAGATTTAGGCATTTCACTTCATGTAAATTTTACCTCAAAGAAAAATACTAAACAAGTACTGGACTCTAGTTAATGAGTTAACGATATGCATGCATGCTGAAATATTTAGGGAGAAATATACTGATGTTTGCAATTTACCTAAAATGCTTTAAAAAAATAAGGTGGATAATGGATGAGGCAAGGGATGGATAAGTGGATAGGTATGTGATATGGCAAATACCATAAAATATTAATGGCAGAATATATAGATGGTAGGTATTTGGGTATACACTATAAAATTCTTTCAACTTTGCTGTATATTTGAAAATCATTTTTAAAATGTTGGGTAAAATAAAAAACATTTTGGGGTCCTGTGTCTAGGTTGGGTAATTAGGAGAAAGAGATTATATTTCAGCTTATAAGGCCAGGCTTGTAGGCTCTTAATATTAATAAAACATCTTAACATTTAACTCTTTACATGAATACAGACAGCCTTTTCATATTTTTCTTCATTTCATCTCCCTATCTGATTTATGTACCTCTCAACTGTGTTTTGAGGATACCTTCATTACAGCATTTATAACATACTTTTGTGACCACTTTCATCTTTGTATCATGCTACTGGACTACTGAGAACTTGAAGACAGGGCCTTGTCTTTCTTTTTTGACTTTGTGTTCCCTTTGCCTGGCACAATACCTGACATACATAGAGGGTACTCATTCAAGTATTTGCTGAGTACGCCCCATGGGTTACGAGGCAAGCAGGCTGGGGCCATCAGACTCTTCTCAAGGCCCTGGGGAAATAAGGAAGATTTCCCACAGAGACCTGTGATCCAAAACACATTCTATGGGAGAGATTCAGGACTTGGAAGGTAACAACTGGATGCAGAGAAACCTGTATTTCCTCATCTGCTTTTACCCTGTCATACTGCTGCCTGAAGTACTTGGTAGATGAAGCTGGTGTAGTATATACCGTAGGTTGGCTCATTCAGACTCCACACACTCACCTCTAGTTGGAAAAGCTGGAAAACTAAAAAATCACCCTTACTAGCTTGCTTGCAGTGAATCTGCCAATTATCTGCATTCACACAAGACTGGCAAATTGGAAGTGACAAAGACCATTTTCCTGCTCTGTTGGCTGTTTCTTGTTTCTTCTGGCAAGCAAGGGTGTAGACACAGAAGGGTTTTACGCTGCTGAGGCATTTTCCAGCTTCCTGAGTGTCATGGGGTAGTTGCAGCAGCTTTTCAAGTCTGATCTCCCAATTGCTAGATCACAGCGTCGGAGTGGGGATGGGGTGTCAGACTGATCGCTAGGGATATTCTGAGGGGGTGGGCACTGTTATTTGTGGACAACACCCAGCTTTAGTTCTTCCTCTTGGTAAGCATCTAATTCTTTGTATTAAATTCCTTCCTGTTCAAAGTATCTGGAGTAATTTCCATTTCTTACACTACTCTCTGGGTATCAAGAGATAAGCTTGAGTGACGAGGGGCCAGGCCCACATGGATGTGAAAGGGGTTGCATTCTGGAGTTGCTCACAATGAGTACCTATTCAATATTCAACTAATTGCTGAACCCTACTTTGTGTCACGCACTGGGCTAGGGGCTGGCCTCAAGAGACAAATGGGTGATTCATGCCAACGTGTGGAAGAAGAGCCCATAGCGATGGGCGTCTGAGAGAAGGGAGGAATGGCCAGGATAGGGGTGCAGGTGAAGAGGCAGCCTTAGAAGGAGATAAAATACTCACTCTCAGACCTCAAACCCAATAGTAACTAAAATGCTTAGCCTTTTATGTGCAGCATATTCATCTAAATTATCTCACTTAACACCCCTTCCTATCCCCCTTTTATTAGGGTTAACATGTGGCAGGCACTTTATACATTTTGTGCTTATTTAAACTTGGGAGCACCCTAGGAAGTAGAAACTGCCTGAGGTCCCACCGTTATTAAACAGCAGGACCAGCACTCAAACTCCTATCTTTTGATCCAAATCCTACCTTCTTCGGGATAACAAAACCAGAATTTCAGTTCCTCAAGAGATATGTTTAAAACCTAACATTGTACAGACATGAGGAATTGTTATCCTTCTCATGAAAAACCTCTTTCTCCAAGTTGGAAGTCTTCAAGGAAAGGGAAGAGTGCCCCTACTGCTCAGGCCCAGAAAGGGAAAACAGAGGTCCTAGGCTGGCTCCCCTCAGACCAGACTCACAATGAACAAAGGGGGTGGGGGGCAGAGAAGGAAAACCAGTTGCTGCCACCACAGCCTCCTCACTAAGGCAGCTCTTTATCTCCTGCACCATTGTTTCCAGCTCAGAGGACACCATCCGGACCTAAGAAATGAAAGTGTCCATTGGGAAGGGGAAGAACACACACATGCCCCCTCCACATACAAAAGGACATTTGTGTCAGGCTGCCTAAGAGGCTGACACACACCAAGGGCTTGCCCCTCCTCCCTTCACCCCTAGAAACAGACAAGAAAGGCAGCTTTCTGGTACCCCACAAAGGGGGGAGGCTGTGGCAGGGAAGAGAACACACACTCTCTAAATCTGCTGACTTGATTCATCCCCAAACTGACACAATGAGGAGAGGAAGACTTCAGGAAATGGGCAGATTATGTCCAAGAAAAGATTTCCTGCAAGCAGTGAACGGGAAACTTACATGAAAAGCGAGGACTAAAAATACACAGGCTGTTGGAAGCTCGTGGGGAGGCCCCTAGTTCTTCGCGAACTGTCTGAGGAAGCTACTGGGCTTGAATTCTCAGCGCCCACCAACCCAGTGAGCTCAATGCAGCACTGGCTTTATTCCCCAGGAAAGCTAATCAGGCACCTGAGGTGATTTACATTTCAATTTAACCTTCTCAAGTCCTCACTGTGTTCTAGGCTCCCTATTCTTTTAGTGGTTGCAGCACTTCAGAAGGTAAGAGCTCTAGTGCCGTAGACACATAGTAGCTTGACTCAAGTGATGAGAGAAGTGGATAGGTAGTACAAACGATATCCTGTTTAAGTGAATTTTGATTATCAAGGAATAGATCCCACAATTTAAGAGTTAGGAAGACTTAAAGGGTTAGCCAACCTGTGTAGAGGTGGCAGTGGAAGGCCAGAAATTTATTTGCGCATGAAGGCATGTGTAATGAATGACAACACCAGGAGACCAAAACGTAGCTATTAGTGAGTGTTAGTATCTGATTTTGAGAAAGAACCTTTCTGGAGGGGCTTCACAGCAGAAGCTGGCCTGTGGTGCTCCCTCCACGCTTTGGGCCTGGCCAGAAATGTGACGACGATGGAGTTTGTTTTCAGAGCCGCCTTCATCCCCTTCTCTGATACTTCCAGAAGCTTCATTTTGCCAAACATTTACTGAGCCCCAACATCAGGGGACTTCCTATAGCACACAATGCAACGGAGCAAGCACCTCACAGTCTAGCAGCAAATACTTGTCCTACAAATAACAGAAGGGAGGGAGCCGCGCTGGGCTGCCTGGGACCCTGGCATCACTTCTGAAGGGCTCATCACACTGCCGCCCAAACAGTTTCTCCTCCCAATCCAGCAATTTCCAGTCATCACACCCAGAAGCTTTGGGCCCTGATTACAAAGGAAAATCTTATCACCAATCTTCCTTCAAACACACAGACACATACCTCAAGTCCTTCCTCAAGATTTATAATAAACAATTTGAGGCCAAAGATCTTTCAGTGTCATATTTTTATACCCAATGGGAGCCAGATGTGAAGGTACATTGGAAAACAAAACGTAGGTGGTCCCATGTGATTAGAGTCTAGGGACGCTGGGCTAGGAGAACAGCAAGTTGTTTGTGTTTTTTTGTTTTGTTTTTTTTACACGGATGATCTAAGATTTCTTTTGTTGTAAAATCCCATGGATGTGTTTGTTGTTGCTACTCATACCTTCACTGATGTCTTGGCAGTGTTTGGGGCAGGCGAGCACTCCTTTCCTAAATGCTGCTCCCAAACCCTCTGGATTAGCTGACATCACAACTTCCTGCATTTCTGCTCCTTTTCTATCTTCACAGGGATCCCCTTAAGGTCTATGATCCCCAGAATTCCATCCTCAGCGTCTCCTTTTCTTACTCTGCGTATTCCTTGGTGATTTAGATTTCTCAGCGCACGGCGTACTCCTAGACTTACATCTCCAGACCAAACTTTAGGAGCTACTGCGCAGCTTTGAGTGGAGTCGATATCTTCACTTCCACTTGGCTCCTTCTTCCTATTCTACACATTAGAAGGAAGGGGGGATTATTAACTGGCATCCCAAATCTTCCAAACCTTGGTGAACTGTTTTATAATGTAAATAGAGAATAATTAGAATTGTGTGTTTTGTTTTATCTGTGGATGTCTGCACATTAAGTTTATTTTAGAACTCAGAAATATAGGTAACACAGCTGTCATTTCATATGCTATATCAAAACAATAAGCATTACGAAACCGTGAAAACTGGACAGGAATAAAAAGTGTGGGAAAATTAGGTGGCCAAAGAGTATGAGAAACATATTCGGAAATTCTTGGGTTTTGTGCAGTTAGAAATGAAACAAAACAAACAAACTGGATCAGTGACTTAAGAAGGGATATAAACTATACTAAAATGGGTTAGCAACTACTCTCATTTCTTTCTAAAATCGCAGAGTTATGGGAAAGAGAAGAGACTCACTGGATTCAGCTGCTCTGCAATCTGGCTGTGATTACTCGGGCATCTACATTTCACTATGGACTTCTGAAGACTGCCGCACTAGCAGAGAATGATGGTGAAAGAACCTTGGGCTGGGCAACAGGGTTCTCCAACTGGCTTTGCTACTGAATACTCCTTGATGAACATTCATCTAAGGTCTTCAAGTTCCCAAATCCATACATGTTCTTAGCATGTGGTCTCAGCAAAATATCAGACAATCGTTTACACCTCACGGTAGATTTCAGTCAATGGGTTTGATTTCTTTCTTTTTTTTTTTTTTAGGGTTTGATTTCCTTACCCAATAGTACTGGCCTCTTAAGCCAACCCTTCCAACAGACATAAGGACAGTGGCAGAGTGTCCAAAAGACACCAAAGAAGCTACACTGCAAGAGTTGCCTTTTGGCCGAAGTCTCACAGACGTGGTGAGAGGGTATGAGTTTTTGTCCTACTAGAAATCAGGGCAAAATTCCTCATAGCTAAGTCAAAGACTTAGTGAAAAAAAAAAGCTGGAGAGTAATAAAAAAGGAATGATAATACTTCATCCCTTGACATCCCAGTCTCTTAGAAGGAAAAGAACAAGAAGGGGGAAGTCAGAAAAAAAACCAGTGGAGGTTTAAGAAAATAAAATTCTCCCCCCATAGAAGAGCATCATTCTAATCACTCCCCACCCCTACATTACCTCGAATTCAGCTAAGGATGGGAAACAGAAAACATGCTGTCAATAAATGAATAGCAATTGAGTTCGCCCCTACATTCCAGAGGGCACATTCTATGGAGGCCCTGAAATTTAGGAACTCCAAACCTAGCTAAGAAGCCATGCATATCTTTAAAACATAAAGTAGTAAGTAAACATTGTAAGTCATAAGTGATAGTAGGAGTTTAGAGCAGTGAGCAATTGCTGCGGTTCTGGGTGGTCTAGAAAGACTTTGTAAGCAATAGACCTGGAGCTGGGCCAGTTCTCAATGGGAAGGCTTGGACTATGTGATCCTTTCTGGTTGACCTTTCTTTTTGGATTAATCATCAAGGAACTTCTAAAAATACAATAACAACCACCACGACAAAAACTTATCCATGTAAGTAAAAGTACTTCATAAAATAGAAAATGTTAAATATCGTATCACTTGAATCTTAAATATCATATCACTTATCTGTCACCATCATCATTACAATAGCACTGAACACTAACTGAATGTTGTGTCAAACACCACACTGTTGACTGGATAACATAAAACTCCTTCACAGTCTCCATCTTCCTTATTTGACTTTATTATACAGTCTAGAAAAGCAGAACATCTGCTTTGCTAGCTTTCCTTCTAACTGGAGTTATCCATGTGTCACGGTTCTGGACAATAAGACATAATCAGAGATCTGCTGGGGGCTCCTGGGAAAGCTTCTGATTGTCTTGCTGCCGTGAGGTGGAAAGCCGGCAGATTATGGATGCCTGAATGCGGAGCTGTGAAGAATAAGCATCCTCGATCACCACACTGAGTCTCTAAAACAAAGGCAGTTGCTGCTTATTCGAGACTTCTCATAATGTGACGTTATTTAAACCACTATCAGCTTAATAAACTGAAAATATTCCTGATATAAATGCCACATGCTTAACCAAGGTTATAAAGTAGGTAGGTGACCTAAATAGAATTCAAGCCCATGTCTGACAGATCCAAAACCCTGACTCTTAACCATTATCCTATCAAGGGTGCAATCCGTGCTATGAAAACTTGTTTCTTAATGACCAGTCCTGTGGTTGTTTTGGTTGTAGGGACTAGACATCCTATGATGATCACAGCCATTCTCATCATAAAACTTTATATTCTGGGTATATCTTAAAAATATGTTCCAAAAAGCAATGACACCCATTTCATTGGCTCTTGGTCTAGGAGCAAAGGTATTCAACCTATGGACTTATATCAATTATCTTCATTGATTCCCTTCTTGACAAGTCTATGACCCTCTTCTTTCATTTTAAATTTCTTGCACATTTGAAATCCAGAGAAATTGAACATTTGCCTACAGAAACTTTCCATTTCCCCTTTCTTTTTTCTGTACCCATTTGGATTTTCAAGATGGCCACAAATGAGTTCTGTCCTTGTTTTCCATACAATAGACAAGTGTCATTTAAACAAACTCAGCATCTGATAACACTTAAAAATAAACAGCTGACTGTTTCTGGAGGGTCACTTATCCCCTTACAATAGAGCAAATTGGAAGATCATTCAGAAATATTTCAAAGCCTAAAACAACACTGAGCTGATGGTGACAGTGATCAGCTGCTGGCAGCTGTTAGGGTTTTCATGGCTTTACTCTCAAGTGAAACGTACTCCTCATCTGTGGTGAGGACTGGCCATTACATAGGATTAATGGGGCTGCTTCTGGCTGTCATGGAAAGCGTAAGATATGTTCTTTATGTGGATCCCTCAGAGCACACATCCTCTCTGCAAAGCTGATAGGTCACCTCCCTCAACCAATTAGCTAATTGTCTGAAATCACTCCTCATAGATCAAGAAAAACTGTCTTGTGAATGAACTCTGTTCATGCTGTAAGCAAGAGCCTTTTGTTTCTTTTTGAAGACCCTATTCAACTCTAAGGCCCTTTCCATCAACAAAATTCTAAATTCTACAAATGTGAACAATCAGCTCCAATGAATGAATCCTTCCAGCTTTACAGCGAAAGAGTGCTTTTTTTTTTTTTTTACATGTTTTCTTTCTTTTCTTTTTTTTTAAGAGAAAATTGTTTTTTAAATGTAGCTTCCTGACTGCACCAGGTGTGAAATGGTAAATAAAAGAACAAACAGTTGTGCCGGTCATCTTTGGTTGTTTCCTTTAAAACTTGCCAGACTGATGTCACCGTGGGTGTGTTCTATTCTGCTGACCAAGGAAGGTCTTCCCAGAAAAACCTATAGACTGACTGCCCAATTCTAATCAAAACATAACATCATATTCTAAAAGTTCAGAGCTATCTGGAACACTGGTAGCTGGCTCTCACTGAATAAAGAGAAGCGAGTGGTCCCTTTTTTGTGGTTGATACTAGGTACTATAAAGAACCTTCGTATTTGGCCTACAGGGATAAGATGGGCTGAGAATCAATCACCTTGCATTCAGTGACAAGACACCTTGATTTACACCATTTGCACACTGTCACTCAATGACCTTTATTTTCTTGCTTCCTATTACAGCACTATTTTGTTCAGATTTCTACATTTTCCTGTGCCATTTCCCCTGCTACTTAGACCTCTTTCTTTAAAAGGTGACAATCCGAGAAATGAAACATACACAAAAGGGAAAACCCAAATCTCTTGCATCTGGGAATACTGGAAAAGATTTCCTGGAGATGATATAAAAGCTACATAAAAATGGACAGATTTTAATAAATAGAGAAGGGGGACGGCTTAAAAGGAAACTCTCCAGAAAAAGGAGAAACGAATGAGTACTTACTATGAGACAGATACCATGCTAAGTACTTTAGCATAAATTCTCATCTATACCTTATCGCAGGCTACGTTGGTATTATCATTATTCTTGCAAAATGTTTAACCAGCCTAAGAATTCTGTCCAAGGTAACAGACCAAATAAAAGGTGAACCTAGTTTTCAAACCCAGACCGAGCGTCCAATCATCTCTTTCCCACCACACTGCAGCAGTGGGATGGAGGCAGGGAAGCCAGTAGGGTAGGCGATTGTGTAGCAGCTGCCGAGTATCTACTGTCTTTGGGAATTGCCTTTTTTTTTTAAAGGGGGGCCCTAAGAGAAAGACTCCAGTAGTGCTATTAGGTAAAACCAGAGGGAAATTGTTGACCATTTCGATAAGTTGAATCAGAACAGGCAGTAAATCACATCTTTTAAGAAACCATCAGCAGCCCTGGCGCTGATCACGCCAGTTCAGGACCAGCATGGTTGCTTCTTTTATCAAATCCCCATTTGGCAACATATTTGAATTGAACTTAAATGCTTCCTGAGCCTTGACTGCAGTGTCTGTACCAGCCATCTAGCTCAGCACATCCGAAAGACAGTGATTATTTGAGGGGACTACATGGGCACTTCCTGTCACACCTACATTTAGTATGTTATCCATTTCCCCAAATAAGATCTCACGGTCTTTTCCCACTTACCAACATTATCCTCTTTCCTACTACTCTAGTTACAGGCTCTAAGATATATCATTTGCTTAATAAAAGTTGACTGAAGAAATGATATATAACAGGCATTCAGTAAGTGTTTGTTGAGTAAATAAATGAACCAGATGCCTCTATTGGAAGAAGTGGATGAGAGCTGGTAAGCCATAGATTGACTCAAGGTTAGAGGACTGGGGTACATTGTAAAGTGAGATGGTAAACACACACGAGAGCTGCTAGATGGGCTGAAGGGACCCTGCATGCTAGGCACAGGGATTTGACTTCATTTTGTAGGCAACAACAATAAAAAAGGAATCCTGAATGTTGCTGAGGATGAAAAAGATCTTTGGCACAGTGGTCCGGAGAAGGTGGGGGACCCCCAGAACGGCTCTAGGTTGTCAGAGAACAGCCTGCAGATACCAAACAACTGTGGAGAAGACAGTGAACTCCCAGAAGGAGAGGGCCAGTAAGATGGACAGAAAGCAGCATCCGTATCTTTGTTTCACAAAATTCCTCACTTTTTCATCATGACACCAAACGTCTAGTTCCCTCACTATTCTCTCTCTACTGCCAGCGTATCCTTTGTCTCAGTTATTCTTCTCCTCAGGAGTCTTCTTCCTCTGACGGCTCCTCAGTGTTTCTGATGCAAGTTATCATCATGTGTCACAGCCTCAGAACTATTTAAAATGCCTCAGAATTTCCAAACTCTGTGGGAGAGAAAAGCCAGTGTAAATTTTCTTTTTTGAAAGATTTATTGGGGAATATTGGGGAACAGTGTGTTTCTCCAGGGCCCATCAGCTCCAAGTCGTTGTCCTTCATTCTAGTTGTGGAGGGTACAGCTCAGCTCCAAGTCCAGTCGCCATTTTCAATCTTTAGTTGCAGCCCACCATCCTATGCAGGAATTGAACCGGCAACCTTGTTGTTGAGAGCTCCCACTCTAACCAACTGAGCCATCCGGCTGCCCCTCCAAAAGCTCAGCGGCAGCTCGTTGTCTTCAATCTAGTTGTGGAGGGTGCAGCTCTCTGGCCCATGTGGGAATCGAACCAACAACCCTGTTTGTTGGAGCTCGTGCTCTAACCAACTGAGCCATCCAGCGGCCCGCCAGTGTAAATTTATTGTGTTCTTGTCCCTATGGACAAGACAAACGTCACCTACTCAATGATGGCCAGAGCCAAAACTGAGTAAAATGATTTCTCTCTGCCTTCCCTACTGGAGTACAGCAGAAATGAATACAGAAAATACCTCATTTAGTAGCACATGAAAATAAGTATACTCAGAGAAACTGAAATGTCTACTCCCAATTTCTTTTCCTTACCTCTGTCAACACATTCTAGTGAAGTGCTATCAACTGATCTGCCTAGAACTCACCCCTGTGCCTTCGCTGAAGCTCATCTTCACACCTCATGCAGCCCCCCACCCCCAAATGCTCCCCAACTATGTTGAAATTATACTCCTCCCTCCAGGGCTACCCTCACATGCCGGCTCCCCTGGGCTGTCTTCTCTGATCTTTTAAATGGAACGCAAATCCTTCCTCATCTAAACCCCCTTAAGTCCTTTTCTGTACCTCTTCCTACAAATCACAGTAAGACAACAAGATCGTTTCCTCTGAGTATTTAGAACTGGGTTGGGGGCCGGGGTCCACATCACGTGGACGCCCTCCACAGTTCCTAGTGGGCACATGTACTTAGTACAAGCAGGAGGGTCGCAAACACTGGCTGAAATGAATTATTAATGAAAATGCTACCTCCCGTGAGCTTTCACATACACTACGTTAGGACCTGATTATCACGATTTTACAAATAACAAAATGGAGGCTCATAATAGTTCAGTGATTCAGAAAAGAGGGCATGCTTTCCACAGAAGTTGAGTTATAGGGCCCAATAAGAGGATTCAGATTGAATCTGGCACCTCTTGGATAACTGCTCTCATCTTTTATTGAATGGCCGACTGAGAACATAAACTGGTACTTTTCTTGGGAGTAAATTTGTCAATATGTATATCAAGAGCCAGAAAGAAATTCATATAATCTGAACCAGTATGTCTCCTTTCAGAAATTCATCTTAAGAAAATATCTAGAGACGCACACAGACTTATGCATAAAGATGACCATTGCACTGCTGTTCAAGATAAATTAATGCCTGTGCTTACGGTGGGGAGAGAGGAAAAAGGGGAGGAAAGGCACAGAGCAGAAATAGAAATACTTTTCAAAAGACGGGAAGTAGGTGAGATTACATTGGTAGTTGTGCTATACTATGGATGTACTACAAGGTAGATGTATCAACAGGTAACCCAAGTGATGGAAGCCAGGAAAAGAACACAGTGGATAGCTGGACGCAATAGCCAGTGCTGGTCCTTGATGAGCCTGGAACGGTGCCATGTTGGAGATTAGAGCAGCGCTGTCCAATAGAAATGTAATACATGCCACATATGCAATTTAAAATTTTCTTTTGACAGGTAAAATGTAAAAAAGAAACAGGTGAAATTAATTTTAATAACATGTCCAAAATATTATCATTTCAATATATAGTCAAACTAAAAATATTTTCTTTCTTTTTAAAAATCTGGTGTGTATTTTACACATCTCCATTTGAATGAGCCAGATTTCAAGTGCCCAACAGCTCACATGTGGCGCACAGGCTGTTATAATCGAGTGCAGAGTTAGAGGGTAAGGAGAGCAAGGTCAGGAAGAGAAGCAGAAATCAAGGTGATTAATTGAAGGACTCTCTAAAGGACAGCTGGGCTAGACATTGTAGATATGCAAGGACTTAGAAAGTTTAATTTCCATGCATGCTTTCTGAAAAAAATAACCAAGGATGCTTTACAGCAAAATTAAAAAAGATTTTAAGAAAGAGGGTAACATGGGGTGCAAGAAAGGAGATGTAAGCCAGGACTTCAATGAAATGGTAGCAGGCCTTGAAATTAGAACAGGAACTGTAAGGACTTAGAGAAGAATATGTCAAGATGAAAGTCATTTCCCTACAAGAAACAGTATGATTAGAAAGCTAAATGACGTTAGTCATAAGGTAAAGGCAGATGCTTCTTTCTTCAATCAGGAAAAAAATAGGCAATTAGAAATTCCAAGAAAAACAAAAAAGCAAAAACAAGCTATAAATATGAAGCAAAGAAGATGTGGCAAGACATAGAATTCAGAAAGAGAATTAATTCCCTATTTGATCTTAATGTTGGAACATTCTCCTTTAAATGTCACAGGTTTAATATTATACAACTTCATTTTCTTCCTGTGGGTCAAATTATGCAACTCAACTCTGCTGTCAATATTTACATAATTGTAATATTGCAAAGGATATTTATTGGTTTTTAATTCTTAGAATCAATCCACCACTTCTGTGGAAGGAAAAAGCCAGTGTAAAGTTACTGTTCGATATTTTATAGATCTGAATGTAAGATTTACTTATTTTATAGATCTGAACGTAAATGTTATTTAGCTATATAAAACATACCTTAAGATAGGAAGGGACTAATTTTCTTATCTTACTTGTTGGAGAGTCAAAATATTCTGTATACAGTTAGGGAGGGGAAAACAAAATCTTAGGCATATGTGGTAAGCTGCCTAAGACAAATCTGATTGAGGAGTTGTAATGAGTCAGGGATGCCCAATTCCTTACCTAGGAATGCTGAGGCTCCAAAGTTCTGGGGGTACAAAATGTTTCAATGAGAAACAGAAAATATCTAGAGATGCAGACAGACTTATGCATAAAGATGACCATCGTACTGTTATTCAAAACAGTGAGAAAAATCAGTCAGATCTCCTGTTTTGCACTGCAGCCATGAACTTTTCCTCCAAGTTTATAAAAAGCATTTTAAAATTTGCAACGTTAAGTGAAATAAACTGCATCCCAAAGTGTAGAGACAGTACGAAGCCTGGGCAAATGAAATAAAATTTGAGCTACATGTATGCATTAGGAGAACTTTAGGTCAGAGTTACATAATTACCAGACTTCTGAGGCAATCCTGAAGGGACTTGGGCATCTAGTTGAGGAGAGAAAACTGGTACACGGAACAGTCAAAGCTAAGGGCTAGCACTGGTCCTGCCTCCTGTCTGTCTCTGTCATCAGTCCCCCTCCTCCAGCACATGCAGTTTGTGCTCATTCAATAGTCACAGATTTAGGTTCTCATGGCTACTTGAATGACTCAGGATGGCCAAGGATCCATGAAACTGGGCAGAGTCGTCCAGGGAGCGTCTTGGAAGAGCGAAGCCCTGAACTGTACCTCAAACGATGTATAGGTTTGGACATGGTGAGCGGGGAGACCACAGGGTCCTTAGTGGGCAAAGGGGATGCGGTCCCCCCCGAGTGAAATGCAAAGATGCTCACATGGCAAAGAGGAAACTGAGGGCAGCCATGGGGCAGGGCATCCAGGAGGTACTTCCTGAGAGACACCAGCTCGTGCTCATCCCACCGCTGACAGAGACTGACATTTTTCAGGGCTGCATTTCAGAAGATGGAGGTATATACGCGGATACTCGTAACTCTATTAAATGTGAAAACTGGGTTCTCCGCTCCTTCCCTTCAACCTTACTTGATCCTCTCTGTATCAGATGGACAGACTGTCTTTTCTCCTCCATCTTTTTCCTAACTCACACTTCTGCCCATCAGATAAGCTTCTCACTAGCAAATGATCACATCATAGTGGAGTTTGCTTTCAGAGACCCAAGACAATCTACTTGGCAGCTACAAGGAAAACAACACGCAGCATGACCACAATGTTTCACCCTCTACGACTGGACTTGGAAAGCAGACTGCCCAGCGCCACTGAAGAGAACGCAGGGGATCTGTTACAGTACCTTAAGCAGCGCTCTGTATTCAAAAACCATCCTTTATAAGTCTCAAAAACTCCTTATTCAGACTTTTTATGAGTATCCCACATCCTTACTCCTCCGAAAGAGATCGAATAAAAGAAAACAGGAAGAGATAATATAAGCACACACAAGTCAGACACTGTACAGACATTTTACAACAAATCCATAAAGTCCATGTTCTTCCCATTTTACTGACAAGGAAAAGGAAGTTGAATTGATAGAGACTGAGTGATTTGCTGGCTATGTCAATACTGGAGCTGGAATTCAAACCTACAAACCTCTCACTCCAAAGCCCCAAGCTCTTCCTTCTATACCACACGCTGCATCACAAAAAGAAAGGAAGAGAGTGAATTTCCTAAAGCTACTTGGCCGAAAAGCAAGAACAGAGAGGTACAGCTGTTATCTCCACACTCCCTCCCACATTTTTTAAAAAGAAACAGAATAGCCCTGCTAAGTAAGACTCAGAGACTCTTCAAAGATGACAAAAGTGAATAGCCTTAAATAGACCGTTCTTTAAAAAGTGTGTGGGGGGGGTGCATCAGAGGACAGGGGACTTTTCCCACATTATTCTGTCATGGCACAAAGGAAGTTTTAGGGAAAAGATTATTTACCTAGTGTGACCACAGCATCTAAGAGAATCCAGCAGGAGTGGTGAGAGAGAGAAGGGAGGCTGACTCACTATTTGTTTTCCAAAAATAAAAACTTAAATCAAACACAGTGGGACTCAGCCATCCAGCCGGGTACTCTAAGGATTAACTGTCTGTGTGGCCAGGCACTTAACTTCGTATTTCTGATGGACCAGCTGTAAAATAGGAAAATAATTCAGAATAAGGCTCCTTGTCAAGAGAGTTGTATTTATAGCTTCTGACGTACAGCCCTAAGCAAATGGGCTGACATGGATCCCCAGCCCTATTAATAGTTCCCAGCATCCCTGTGGTTAAGGTCACAAGGTTGGTCTGGGATGTGAGCGTCCTCACAATGGCAGTACCGGCTCATATTTTTATATCCCCTTTGCAAGCTGCAGCTAGACATTTTTTATATGGATTCGAATTTAATGTTGAAAACACAGTGCCAGCATAATAGGTAGAAAGAATATGGGCTTCGGCTTCGGGAAATCATGGGCTTGAATCTTGGTTGTATGATTTGAGCAAGTTACTTAATCTTTCTGAGATTTCTTTTCCTCCTCATTAAAATGGTGGTATTTACCTATCGTAGAACATTTATTTACTGAGAATTAAATAAAGTTCCTGATACATCATAGACACTCAAAAAATAATTTCCATATTAACCCTTACCTCACACCGTATATAAAAATTAACTTGAAATGGATCATAAATCTAAGTATAAAAGCTAAAACTAAAAGCGTACAGAGGAAAATATATAAGAAAAGGCTTTGTGACTTTGAGGTAGGTAAACAGAAAGCATAACTCATAAAAGAAAAATAGACTTAATCAAAATTCAAAGTCTCTGCTCCTCAAATGGCACCGTTAAGAAAATAAAAAGTGAGCCAGACTGAGGGAAAACATTCACATGTTTTCACAGACTGAAAGAAAAATTTCATATATTTCTATCTTATGAAGAGCTGATATCCAGATCATGTAAAGAACTATAACTCTGTAACAAACTATACAATTTTTAAGATGGGTAAAAGGTTTGAACAGAGATTGCATGAAAGATACACAAAAGGCCACAAAAAGATGTTTAACATCATTAGACATCAGGAAAAACACAAACTGAAACCACAATGAAACACTAATACCTGTAAACCCATTAGAATGATTAAAATTAAAAAGACTGATTATACTAAGTGCTGGTGAGGACGTGAAGCCACCGAAAATTGCACACACTATTGGTGGGAATGTAAAATGGTACAGCCAGTTTGGAAAAGAGTTGGCAGTTTCTTCAAAAGTTTAACAAACAACTACCATATGACCCAGCCATTCAATTGCTGGATAGTTATCCAGGAGAAATGAAAACAGTTGCCCATACAAAGACGTGCAAATGAATGTGCATATCGGCTTTATTTAAAATAATCAGAAACTGGAAACAACCCACATGTCCATCAACAGATGGTATGTCCATATAATGGAATACTACTCAGCGATAAAAAGAACATATACAACATGGACCCACCTAAAAATCAGTATGCTGAGTGAAAGAAGATAAAAACATACATACTACATTGAGTCTATTCATGTAAAATGCAAATGAATTTATAGTGACAACAGGTGATTGCTTGCCTGGGACTAAGGGCACAGGAGAAGGGGCCACAGGAGTCTTTGGGGCTGGTTCCCAAAGTACATTCCGTACGTTGACTATGGCATTTCATGGGTACAGACAACTGTCAAACTCACTGAATTTGAACAGATGCAGGTTAGTGTGTGTCAATTTCCTTGAAAGTTGATAAGGAAAAAACACATTAATTCACTCTGCCACTTTGACTGCCACTAGAATCAAGTTAGGAAGCGACCATTCCCCATCTCATGGTCACAGGGAAAAGAGAAAGCTGTACCTAAGTTGCTAAGGAAAGGGGTGGTAGTGCAAAAATCTTTTAATTTATTGGGCATCTATCAGGTGTGTGGCAATGTAGTAGGCTCTTTATACACATCAGCTTATTTAATTGTAACAAATGTGATGAGGCAGGCACTGCCATCTTGGGCACAGAGGAGGAAACAGGCCCGGAAAGTTTCAGGAACTCAGTCCCAGCCTCCCAGATGGTCGATAGTTGATTTGGATTCAGTGGTGGATCTGGAATGGAACCCCGCCAGGTAAGCCTGACTTCACAGGCCATGCCTCGCTTCGCACAGTGCTGGGGGTGTCCTCAGGAAGGCAGCCCTGATGGCCTGTGCACCGGAAGAGCTCTTGGAGATTCCCCTCATCAGCACTGGGAAATCCGCTCAAGTAGGGGCGCTTCAGCAGTCTTTTTCAAAGGAGCCTTGGGTGGGAGGTGGAGTCTGCCTCTGCTTGGGAGGCTCCAGCATCTGCTGGTATTTTGTTAACTCTTGGCTCCTCCATATTCACCCACCCACTGGTTTCCCAGAGAAAAAAACGCCAAAATATCTTGGCTGAACAGGCGAATGGGTCACAGATGACAGAGGTAAAAAAAAAAAAAAAGTCAAGAAGTTCTGTAATATGTTGCTTTTTAAAAGCAAAAACAAATTGCCCACTTCCTTGTTCTGGGTTTTCCTTAGTCTCTTGGAGTTGTCTGTCTTGTGAAACATTCTGTTGTCTACATTTTCATTCATCACAGTGGAAAAAGTGAGGCAAATGGGTCATGCTAAAAGTTTAAACAAATTTATAGTCTTCCTATTTCAGACCAGCTGCCGCTCATCTCCCCTGAAGCCAGGCCAAGAGATCAAGGAGAAGGTGGCTTGAGCGGCAGAAAGTGGGTGGTAGGAGAAACCACGGGAAACTCGGACCTGAGGGCTAGTTCAGCATAGAGCCAACTCTGGGGACAGAGAGTAGAGAGACCTGGGTTCTGGGATTAACTTTGACCATCTGTGAAACTTTGGCAAATACTTTTCCTCTCTGAGCCTCAGAAGGTTGGATGGATCATGTTTTTAAACTTTTAACAAAGGCCCTCCGTTTATAATCAAAAAGAATCTTCCCCCTAAACCCTTCAGATTCTCGTGTACTTCCTCTTCGAGAACTGCTCTGCTGCCTGTTTATGTCCCAGCAGCCAAGCTTTACTTTCTGAAATCTGCACTATAAAAACAGGCAGCTTTTCACTGTATCAGTATAAACGACAATACCAAACAAAAACTTTTTAAAAGTATATACAAATATGCACTGAAATTCTGCCATAATCCTGCGTGTGTTGCCGAGAGCTGGGGATTAAATGCCCTGATGCACGCTGCAGTGTTTTTGCTTGTTCCTCATTTCCATTCCTGATTCAGCTGGAACAGCAGTTTTACGGTGGAGTTCCTCTGCCCCATCGCTCTTCACACACGTTCAGAAGTCACCACAGGGACCTGTGCTTTTGTGCTCATTTAACTTGAGCCTCCTCCCCCAAACTAGGCTCTGCCAAATGGTTTCTGGTAAGCAACTTTGGAAAATAAAAATTCCCTACATGTTCTGGACAAGGGTGTGAGGGGAGGACACAGAACCCGCAGGGGAACTGAAACATTCCCCCTTGTGTCCGCTTCTGTCCTGGGAGGATGGGGGAGGGAAGTTGCGGAAGAAGCATTTAGAGGAAACAGACGTGCAGGACTTTTGCTGCTTACAGCTGGCTACTGTATCCAGCTGCTGACCGAGACAAGTGTCAGCTCAAAACCAGGGGGGCGCCAGGGGGTCAGAGTTCTAGCTCTTAAAAAGGAGAGTACTGCGTTCCCTTACGTGTCACGTTACCTGCATTCTAGCTCCCAGCCCTTGAGCTCAATGCCAGTGTTGGAAGGCGCCTTTGACATCATTTAGCCACTGCCTGCCCCTGCTTTTTAAAGAAGTGGAACTCTTTATTTCTGCATACGTAATTTTGTCCATAATATACCCCCCAAAACCCCCCAAAACTAAAAGCAGAACTGCTCTGGGTGTAGGGGAACAGGCGGAGATCTCCGCCAGCTCAGCTGCCATCAGCCCTTTCATCAGGTATCTGCCTGGATTCCCAGGGCTGCAAAGAACACTATTAGGGCTTCTGATGTGCGGGTGTGCGTGTGATGGGTAGGTCTATTGATCTGTGGACTTGACAGATAAAAACATAGATGACCAGGCCCTTAATTCGATTCCATAGGCTGGGGTGGGAGCTCTCAGCTTTTTCTCTTACATCATCTCCTTCGATGATCTCATTAACTCGCAGTGCTTCACTTACTATTTCTACATGGAAGACTCAGTGGTATAATTTTAGACATGATCTCTCTACTTAGCAAAGCGGAGTATCAGACGCATACAGATGGGAGAAGACAAGCGGGGATCCAGGCCTGTAGACAGGGACCAGAAGCCTGGCAGCAGAATCCAAGCGCGGGGTCCCAAAAGTCAGGGCCCAGACTCTAGTTCTACGGGGACTAGTGAGAGAAAAAGAATAATGGGAATCCCTAAGGAATCCAAGTGCAAGGCAAGGGCTTGGCCAAAGGAACCAGGCAAGAGCCCTTTTGAGAACTGGGGCCAAAGTCGGAGGGTGCCAGCTCCAGGCTGCCTTAATGCCCACTCCAGGAGCCTGGATCCGGGTCCTAAGTTCCACCCCACCTCACCCCCACTAGGGGTCTGAGAGGACGGAGCCAAGTAAATCTTCACAGCTGAGCTTGTCCAGGCCCTACGTGTCTAGCAGGTTGAAAGCATGTGATGAGCTGAAAAGATGCAGACCACACGTTCCTAACGGTTTTTAGGTCACTTGTTGAGCTAGACAGAGATTCCTATCCACCCAATAGCCATTTCTCCCTTTATCCCTGTCACAGAATATTTTGTTTGGAGAACTAGTAGAGACCCCACGGGCACAGGAGGGGGACCCCTCAGCTCCGGGGATTGTATCACAGTCGGTCTAAAAGCAATTATGTAAATCCTATTGCCTTTTTGCCGGGACTGGTCTAGACGTGGGCACGTAACCCAGTTCTGACCAAAAAAACCTAAGGGGTTTCCTGGGGAGGTAAAGTGCCTGATGTTTTTGGTGACATGCTTGAGCCACTGGAGGATCCCTGGAACTTCCTGCCTCTTGCTTTGCTAAATGAACATCTACGTCCTGGGGATTTAAGTCACGATTAGTCAGATTTTCTGTTCAGTGCAGCTTAAAGGTCTCCTGACTGATCTGCTGACCCACTTGAGAATCCAGTTTAAACCATGGGCCCCATATCCCGTCACCTTTGTTATTTAGAGACGTACAATATTTTGCCTTTATTTTTAGAAGATTCACAGGTTTCAAGTCAAGAATCCTTACTGGTTCTCAAAATGTGCTCCCGGGACCACGAGCAAGCAGTGGCAGCCCCCGGGAACGTGTTATAAGTGTAAGTTCTTCAGCCCGACCCCAGACCCACTGAGTTAGAAACTCTTACGAGGGGCTTTGGGCTTTCGTAAGTTACATGTTCCCGAGTCCTCCAGGTGATCTGACTCATGCTGACGTGTGAGGACTGTTTCTTGGAGCCCAGCATTATTCAATTGCTGTGATGGTAAAAATGCTGATTTCTCTGCTGTCCAGTACGGTAGTCACTGGCCACATGTGTCTAGTGTAACTGAGAGGCTGAATTTTTCATTTTACTTAGTTCTAATTTCTTTAAATGTAAATAGCCACCCATGACAAGTGGCTGCTGTACTAGACATTGCAACTCTAGATGAACAAAAGGGATTTCTATTATCAAATGGTTCCTAGTAGTAACTCATAAAATAAACCAGTGGTTCTCAAACTTCTGCATCTGAATCACGAGAGGGCTTGGTAAAATGCAGACTGTAGGCACCCCCTAGAATGTGGGGTTCAGTAGGTGTGGCTTGGGGCCTGAGAATCCGCACATCTAATAGGTTCCTGTGTGATACTGAGGCTCAGCATTTGGAGACCCACTGAGGTAAGCAAAACATGCGCACGCCTTCTACAACCTGCGTCAAAGCACCTTTTCTACAGTCCTAACCAATGCTTCCCTTTGTGTGCATTAAATTAACAAATGGGTCAAGGTCCCCGACAGCAGGAGCTGACGGCTTCTGATTCTGTACATCCCACAGAACACACCAGCTCAGGACCTTGGGTCCAGCAGGTGCTTGATATTACAAACAGAGGAATGGCTCTCTCCCCAAGGAAGAAAACTTTCAGAAGGGTCTATCATGTCCCAGAGACCATGACTACCTCCTCCTCCTCACCATGTGGCCGGCTGGGCTGTATGTTGTGGAAGAGGTGCATAAAAAGCTTAACAGATGTGCCCAAGGCACTAGGTCCTATTCCTTATTTTTATGTATTTTAAAGTTATTACCTCATAAACCGTTTAGATGTAAGCTTATTTGTAGAGGTGTGCGTGCGTGTGTGTGTGTGTATGTAGATACGGAAATGTTGAAAACTAAAATATTCAAGAGTCAAAAAGATTTTTGACACTAAACGGTGGTATGAAAGGCAATAGGACTGAGAATCTGGATGGGGGCTAATCCTCCTCAAATAGCACCACATAGGAAACCACCTCTGCTAAACACCTGCCCTGGCCAGCAATACAGCTTGGAAGCATTAAGGAGAAAGGCAAGAATCAAGGACAAACACACAGGGGACTTTTCTGAAGGTCAAAAAAGCAACAATAAATACCATGCCCAGAAAAGCTTTTAAATCCGACCTTTTCCTTTGCTGAAGCCATTCGCCTTCCAGCATCTTCAATCTAATAGACTGAAGTGGGCTGAAATGGCTCTTAGGAGAGAACTGGGGCTAGTCTTTTCCTTAATGCTGCCTCTCCACCACTCCTCTAGCAGCAGCAGCATTACTGGTAATTACATCATTATACCATAATGGAACACATGCGGTGCAAGTGAAACAGCCCAGTGAGCTCCCCAGTTGAGGACAGGAGAAAAGGACGCCCACTTCACTGTTCAATTTCTATTAACCCTGCAGGCTCTGGCTTATTCTCCAAGGCAAACCACCCTTAGGACATTTCACAATCTTAACACACAGACCATGGAGGTGGAGCTTCGTTGCAGACCAAGAACGAAGTTAATGTGTTAGTACAACGGAATTCCTCCACTAGAATAGGAATTAGGCGACCTGGGTACAGCTCTGATTCTTCTATGGACACTTTACATGACCCTGGGGAAATCCTTTGCATCTTTTATGTGTCCATTTCCTCATCTATAAAGAACAGCAAAGCTCGAAGGCGGAGGTTCCCAAAATGTCCCTGCAGGCAATTTGGTACTGGACCAAATGATCACAAGAGTTCCCCCAGCTCTAACAACTGATTATCTACAAAGACTCCATGAATAGGAGAGATAGGAGTAAAATATGGAAGGCCAAGTCTATTTGGTCATCAAGCAGTTATTTAGATGAGGATTTTTGCCTCTGCTCTGACCCATGTATCAGTGTCAGGTCATCATCTTCAACATCCATAGCAACTTTTCAAAAGACCAAGTTCGGAACTCATTAATGGATCACAGAAAGTCACCCCAAAGAGAGAAAGGACATGGGAGCAGAAGTGAGGCAACCAAAGTTCTCGCTGTCAGACTCCTTCTGTGACCCTGAGTCAGTCATTTAACCTTGGCTAACTCATCTTTAAGACACAGTGATGGAGGGAAGAGGGGTTTGAATTAGACCCTTTCAGCTCAAGCAGTCTACAATTTTTACATTTCTGTACAAGTTTCAGATGCTACTACTAGATACTGGGGCATGTGGGGGTGGGTGGAGGCTGACACAAGCAACATGTTAAGAGGACCACATACTGCAAGACAGAGATGAGTTTTCTTATGATGTTCTACAGGTTTTCTCATAGATAAGGAAAAAAATCATCTAACAGACCTCAACGAAAGTATTAAAACATATAAAACTATATATTAATTGTTGCATATCTCAGAATCTTCCTACCCTAGTGCCCTAAAACAAAGAATGTAAAAATACATTCTCTGCAGTTGTCTTCTGGTCTTCATCATATAAAAAGTATGTGACTTTGGTTTTCAGAAGTAAGGTGGTTTAGATACTCTGAATGACCATCCCAAAGAAAACAATGAAAAAGCTAAATAAGTTATTCCTAAAAATTAATTTAAAAAATGTATCGTAATGAGCTGTCAAGAAAATAAGGACTCTGCAGAGAACAAAACTGAAATAAAATGAAAACCAGGTGGAAACAATTCAAATGTCCATGAACAATGAATGGATAAAACAAAACGTGGTTTATACATACAATAGAATATTATTCAGCTTTAAAAAGGAAGTTCTGATACGTGCTACAAGATGGATGAACCTTGAAAACTTTATACTAAGTGAAATGAGTCAGACATAAAAGGGCAAATTTTCTATGATTCCACTTATATGAGATACCTAGTGTTGTCAAAATCATAGAGACCAAAAAAAGAGAATGGTGGTTGCCAGGGGCTCGGGTAGGGGGCAATGGGGAGTTATTGTTTAATGGGGACAGAATTTCAATTTGGGACAGTTACACATTATACAACAAGTAAATGTACTTAATGCCACTGAATTATATACGTAAAGGTAGTTTAAATGGTAAATTTTATGTTCTGTATATTTTATCACAATAAAAAAGAATGAAGTGAAAGCAGAAATCTTGGAAAGAGAACATCAGAGTCAGCTTTTTCCCTGAGGCTATGTAACAAACATGAGTGACCCCTGTGATGACCGTCTGGGGTCTGGGCAACAGAAGGTGAAGCCTAGGGCCCACCCTAGGTGGACAGTCTTACATGAAACCCCCTTATAAACTTGGGATACCAATGGATTATACCCCTCAGGGTAGAGATGGACCATAAATAAGTCTTGAGCACTGAAACAGGCCACATAGAAACTGCCATCTTAACCAGTAGAGAAGGAAAAATGTCTCTCCCGAGAATCCGTAAGGAAAAGTTGGCTCTAGGGCAGGTTAACAAGGAACGAGAGTGTAAAAAAGGAACCAAATGCATTTGAAAACAAGCAAGGCAGAACTTCCAGGAACGAAAATTATAATTGAAATTTAAAAATTAATGGCTAGGTCAAACAGCAGATTAGATACAGTTAAAGAAATAATTAGTGAACTAGAAGAGTGATCCAAAGAAATTCCACAGAGTGTGACCAAGAAATAAACATATGAAAAATATGAGAGTTTAAGAGACATGGATGATAAAGTAGGAGGGTCTAACATATATCTAATATTTTAACTGAAGTTCAAGAATGAGATTAGAGAAGATGGAGAAAGTCATTATTCAAACAGCTAATGGCTAAGGATTTTTCCAGAATTATTGATAGAACACCATACCTTAGATCCAGGAAACTCAACAAATGTCAAGCAGGATACATAGAAATAAAGTGAACTATTGTAATGAAATTTAAGAACACCAAAGACAAAAAAGAAGATATTAAAAGCAGAAAGATTACCTACAGAGGATTAATAGCAATTAGATTACTATGCAACACAGACTTCTCAACAGCAACAGTAAGATTTACAAGATCACAGGATAATATTTTCAATGGGCTAGGAAAAAATAACTGTCAAGAGAATAAGAAGATAAGCCACAGACCAGGAGAAAATATTTGCAAAACACACATCTGATAAAGAAATGTTATACAAAATATACAAAGAACTCTTAAAGTTCCACGGTAAGTAAAAAACCCAATTAAAAATTAGGCCAAAGACCTTAAAAGATACCTCACCAAAGAGGATATACAGATGGCAAATAAGCATATGAAAACATGCTCAATATCATACGTATTCAGGGAAATGCAAATTAAAACAACAAGGAGATGCCGTTATACACCCACTACAATGGCCAAAACCCAGAACACAGACACCACCAAATGCTGGCGAGGTGGTGGTGCCAACAGGAACTATCATTCATTTTCTGGTGGGAATATAAAATGGTACAGCTATTTTGTAAAACAGTTTGGTATTTTCTTACAAAACTAAACGTACTCTTAATAGACAATGCCGCAATCTCACTCCTTGGTATTTACCTAAAGGAGCTGAAAACTTCTGTCCCCAAAAAAACTTGCACATGGATGTCTGTAGCAGCTTTATTCAGAATTGCCCAAACTTGGAAGCAACCAAGACATCCTTCAATAGGTGAATGAATAAATAAACTGTGGTACATTCAGACAACGAAATATTATTCAGCACTAAAAAGATATGAACTATTCCCAACACTAGGAACAAACAATGATTATGCAATGCAATAGAGGTGTTAGCTTATGCTACTACGGCAATCATATTGCAAATAAATGCATCAAATCAATATGCATACACCCTAAACTTACACAATAGGGTGTGTCAAATATAACTCAATTTTTAAAAAGCCAGGAAAAGACATGGAGGAAACTTAACTGCATGTAATTAAGTGAAAGACGCCAGTATGAAAGGCTACATAGTATATGATTCCAACTATATTACATCCTGGAAAAGGCAAAACTATGGAGACAGAAAAAAGAGTAATGGTTTCTACAGGTTGGGGAGCTGGGAGAAGGTAAGAAGAGGTGGAGCACACAGGATTTTTAGGGCAGTGAAAATACTCTGTATGATACTATGATAGACGCATGCTGTTACACATTTTGTTCAAAGCCACACAATGTACAACACAGGAGTGAACCATAACGTAAAGTATGGACTTTGGGTGATTCTGATGTCACTGTAGGTTTATTAATTTTCACAAATACACCACTCTGGTGGGGGATGCTGATAATGGGGAGGTTTGCGGGTCTGGGGCAGGAGGCATATGGGAAATCTCTGTGGCTTCCCCTCAATTTTGCTGTGAACCTAAAGCTGCTCTAAGAAAAATAAAATCTTAAAAATATGAACTACACAAGTCAATGCACACGTCTATAGCCAATGAAACTCTTTCAACAATGAAAGCAAAATAAAGCTTTTCAGACAAATACAGAGACGGCCACGGACAGATCCACAATGAAGACAGTTCTAAAGGATGTACTTTAGGAAGAAGAAAAATGATCCCAGATGGAAGGTCTGACATAAAAGGAAACAAGGATAAGCAAAGACATGGATAAATATGTGGGAAATAGGAACACTGACAGTGTAATACAAGAATACTACCTAATTTGTGTGGCTAGAAATAAACAAGATAGAACTAAAATATTGGACAACAAAATCATAAGTTGGGAGGAATAATCAGAATTTAAGTATTCTATGATTCATATATAATAATTCACAAGGAGGGTATAGTATATTGAGTGGTGGCTCTCTGAAAAACGCGTCCCCATTCTAATCCCTGGAACCTGTGAAAATTATATTTTTTGGCAAAAGATGTGATTGAGAGGAGGCACTTATCATGGATAATCCAGGTGAGCCCTAAATGCAATCACACGTTTCCTTTTGAAGGGGAGATGGAAGGAGAACAGACACACATAGTAGGAGATACAGAAAAGGAGGAGACATGTTGCCATGGAGGCGAGATCGCAATGGTACAGCCACAGCCAAGGCAAACATGGCGCTGGGAGACGCGAGGAAAAGGTTTTCCTCCAGAGTCTTCAGAGGGAGCATAGCCTTATGACACCTTGATTTTGGACTTCTGGCTGCCAGAACTGTGAGAGAATAAATTTCTGTTGTCTTCAGCCAACAATTTTGTAGTAATTTTATATAGTAACTACAGAAAACTAACATAGAAGGTAAAGATACTCCTTTAGGCCAAATTAAAATATATATGCTAATAAAGAGCTCAATTCTCCCTAAGTGGATTTATAAAATTTAACATGAACTCGGTAAAAAAACATGTTTGAATAGAAAAAGGTAATTGTAAGGTTCATGTAAAAAAATAAGAATAGCAGTAAGGGGAGACTTCGGAAGCCATATGGTAAAAACATACTATACAGCCTCACTAATTAAAACAAAGTGTGTTTCCTAATATATAGACAGACCGACCATTGAAATTTAATACGTTGTAAGTCCACAAATAGGTACCAATGCATAAAATACTTCGGGTATTGATATGGTAGAGGTGGCATCTCAAATCATGGGGAAAAGATTTGAGATGGTCTTTGAGATTTAATTGACTTTGTGACCAGCTTGAATCTGTTCCTGTAAGCATAGATCAAGATAAATTCCAAATGGACCAGAGATTTAAATGTAATCTAAAATGAAACTATAAAAGCAATAAAAATAAAATGTAATATATTCCTTTTACAACTTCTAAGTGGGAAAGTCTTTCTATTACATGATGTCTAGGAGCCATAAGAAAGAAAAGATCGCTACAGTGACTACCGAAAAAGCTACAAATCCTGCATGGTAACGCAAACAAATAAGCATGTGTGCAGCACACACACACACACACACACACACACACACGAAAGCAAGAAAACAATAAACTGTGTTAGAAATAAATATTGTGTTTAAGCTTGCAATTCCTATTATGAAAGGCTAATCTCTTAACTAAAGAGTTTCTACAAATCAATTAAAACCAACAAGGCCGCAGAAAATGAGCAAAACGTATAAACACATCTTTCGTGGAAAAAGAAATACAAATAATTTTCAAACATGTGAAAAGATGATCAGTGCTGACTTACAAAAGGAATGCAAATTAAAACTACAGAGAAATTCTATTTTCCACCCATTAGATTGGCAAAACCCCAGGAGTTTGATAACTGCGTTGGCAACACTGTGGGGAAATAGGTGCTCTCAAACGCTGCTGCTGGTGGGAGTAGTTACAAACTCTGGGGAGGGTACCACGGCAAAATGACATATATCAAAATTATAATAGTGTATGTCCTTTAACCAAACAATTCCTTTCTAGAAATTTATCCCAGAGACAAACTAATACATGTGCACAATGACACATGTACATTTTGCAGATCTGTTTAAAAGAGTAAGATTGAAAACAGTGTAAATGTTCTTCAGTAAAGTCATTTAGTTATGGTTCCATCACTTAATGGAAAACCGTATGTTGCTGTTGAAAAAAAAAATAAAAAGGAGTAGGGAATGAAACTCTTCATGTGTCAATATGGAAAGCGTATGAAAATATAATATTAAGCCAAAAAAGCTAATTATAGAGAAAGTTGTACTTTACGCTTCCATGTATGAAATAGTTAAATAGAATATCTATACATTTGTATCTGTATTGATAATCTATATTGGACTATATAGGCTAATATATATTATAGACATAGATATATTGGGGGATTGGAATTGAGCAAATTAGGGGCAGAAGGACAGAAGGGAGACTCTTCAATGTATATTTTTCAAATATTTAATATTGATACATGTGAATATCTTATCTATTACATTAAAATTTTTTAGTAAATATACATAATAGGACATCTAGGATAGCTTCTAACAAAGTAAACAGAGTATAACTTCCAAATCAATAGAGGAGTAAAAAAGAAATGAGAAAAATAAAAATAAAATACTCAATCCAAAAGACAGAAACACACTGAAGGCACAACACTAGGTAGTTGATATAAATCTAAATATTTCCATAATCACAATAAATGTAAATCAATTAAACTGACCAGTTAAAAGACAAAGATTGTCTCACTGTATAAATAAATATGAATTATCTAAATAAACCAAAATAGATATGAATTATCTAAACTCCTCAGTTAAAAGACAGACTGTCAGACTAAACAAAAATACAATCCAGCCATGTACTGTTTTTAAAAGACACAACTAAAATACAAGGGCACAGATAGGTTTTAAAAATTATACAAGGTATATACACACGTATGACTCAAAAGAATGATGCTGTATTAGGTTGGTGCAAAAGTAATGCAGTTTTTGCAATTATTTTTAACCTTTTAAACCGCAATTAACTTGTGCACCAACCTAAATAGCTATATGAGTATCAAGCAAACAGATATTAAGGCAAAAAAAGGTCACTTTACAAAGACAGGAGGTTCAAAGGTCCAGGAAGATATATCATTCTAAAATACAGTCTCAAAAGATACAAAGCAGGAATTTCTATTACTTCAAATAGAAACTGACAGGTCCATTGTCATAATGGAGATTTTCAACAACCTCTGAGTGACTGATACAGAAAGGATAAGGCTCCTCCTCCTCTAATTAACCTGATTTGGAACTGCTAGGTCACCATTATCAGAAACAAGGTTTCTCACTTCATTCCTGAGAAAATAAATCAAGATGGAAAGACATTCTTCCTGTCTGGTTTTGGTGACCAATATTCAAACACATTATCTACGTAGCAACCATATCGATAGACACTAACACTAATGGCTTTGTTAGCAACTCTGTGCTTACGCTTTAATTTCTTAATCTCTAAGCTCCTCAAGAAAAAAATACTGCTCTTTTACACTTATTTGTATCTATCCCAGCACCTACCACATGGCTGGTATATAGTAAGTATTCAATAAGGGTTTTATTGAATAATCTATTACATGTTCGTTTTAAAAATACTTGTTCCTTTCAACATTTATGGAGGACCTATTATTTCCCAGGCACTATGATAATTACTGGGAATCAAACAGTGTCTGTTCTCCAGTAGAAGAAAACCAGAAACATATATTTTAAAAAGCTATAAATAGAGGTTTGAGTGAAGAAGTAGGTATTAGAGCCCAGAGAAAGTACCTGGAGATTTGAGGGAAAGTTCTTATCTATTTAACATGTACTTATAAGTACCTACTGTATTCCAGAATCAGGTAGATGCTAGAGAAGGGACATTTGAGTTAAGTCTTACCAAGCAGATGAGGGGGTAAAGTCAGGCAAAGGGTATTCAGGGTAATGAGAGAATTGGAAAAATGAAGTTCCAGAGAAAATGTGATTTGCTAAAAGTCAAAGAACTTTGGTAAAGACGAGAACTGACATTCCCAGTGTCTTTTCCATGTTGCCTCTTGATATTCCTTCCCCCTCGGACCTGATTTACTCCAATACAGACCCCTGTCTAGATCATTGGCTTTTGACCACAATCCAATAATAAATTCTTTTAAAATTGCAGCATGGTACCCCTAAATTTAACCTAAAAGTTTCACGAGATACCCTTATTGGATACAACACATGCTACTCTCTATTCTATTTCACTTTTAAAGATGCTTCTTGTAATTCACTACCACTGACTTTCCACTCACTAATAGCTCTCAACCCCATTTTGTAAAATGCTTATTGCTTGTAATGGTTCATAATGTGCTTCTCTTTGCAAAAATTAATAAACAGAAACCTCATTTAAAATGGAGCCGGGAGGCTAGAAGAGAACTCTCATGCACGTGTCACTCATACACACTACTGACCCCAACAGGAAGAGACTTACCTTGTATCTCCGACAGGAAGTGATACTACCTTACTACCTGAGCAGGAGGAGAAAGATTCCTTCTTGCCCAGTAACATCTTAGTCTACGAGAGACTGCCATAACTCAGCCAATAAAAAGTCACCATACTTCCAACTTTCAGTGTCCTCCAATGGACTCTTTGTTTATAACAGCCCCTCTGAAGTCCATGAAAGAGTGGTCCTCCTCTTTGTTTCTTTGGATTTGCATATGGTTCACCATTAGGCCACATGTCCTGAATTGCAATTCTTTGTTATTCCAGAATAAACCTACTTTGCTGGAAAAAATATCTGTCTGTTTATTAAGGTTCCTGACAAGCCAGAGGCTGGTGAGTAAACCGCTGTGGTACCCACAAAGCCCAATGAACTCAATGCTTCCTCGCTGACCCTAGAGTTTGAGAGTAAGTTTTTCTCCTGGTTCCGAGCTTCCGTTCTGTTTGCATTTTTAAGTTCTCCAGGCTCTATATGGGTCTATTTTAATGCTTTGTCCTTTTCTGGTTAAGACTTCATCTTTTTCTGGTTAAGGCTTTGTTTGGTTTGCAAATACCTGGTTGGCACGTCTGCCCAACTCTTTTGAAATCACGCTGTTCCAATGGAACCACACTGGTCTTCAGTCTGATTCCTCTTGGAAATGGGCGGTTCCACCAGAACTGTGCTGTTCAGCCTTTGGTCTGAGTCCTTTTGGGACTGGACGGTTCCTACTGGAACCACGCTGGTAGTTGGCCAGCAGGTTGCTTAGGCTTTTGCTCTAGAGAAAAAGCTGCTGAAAAATGGGATCCAAATTATTATGTCAATACTTTGAGGGTGACTCCCTTCAGGTACCCTGACTGATTTTATGTTTAGAAATCATGGTTCTTCCTCACACACATTTCTAACTAAATGGAGTGATTTGACCAAAAGTAATTCAGAATATCAATGGCCATTATGGGAAACTTTGGAACTCCCCACACTTTTCTTAAGATCAAGTTGGACAACTGTAGTTCTGAAATTTCAAAACTGAATGGAATGCCTATTCTGAGTGGTATTTTGAGGCTTCCAAACATTACCAGGAGTCTAAAATTGCCTCTTTACAAAACAAAGTTGTAAGATTAACTGAGACAAACAGATGATTAAAGACAAAATGGCTTCTGAAGCCTCATGCTCTTTTCCCCTTGTCCTTTTGTCTCGGGATCTGTGTCTGGCACCATTTCCCTCCTCTTCCGAACCTCTCCCCACCTCCTTCTCTGAACCTATCAGAACCTGTCCCTTTAAAATTAAGCCTTCTGGGGCGGCCGGTTAGCTCAGTTGGTTAGAGCGCGGTGCTCTTAACAGCAAGGTTGCCAGTTCGATCCCCACATGGGCCCCTGTGAGCTGCACCCTCCACAACCAGATTGAAACAACTACTTGACTTGGAGCTGATGGGTCCTGGAAAAACACACTTAAATAAATAAAAGTTTAAAATAAATAAGTAAATACATAAATAAAATTAAGCCTTCTGACGATCGAAAGGCTAAACCCTTAATTTCTTATATTCCCTGCACTAAAACTGAACTGCATGCCATAGTCAAAGATTTTCCCAAAGTAACTAAGGATCCCTACAAATGTGTTCAGGAATTTAATATAGTCATTCAAACTCATCACTCCGGTTTCTCTGACTTACATCATCTAGTTCATACACTTGTGGGTGAAGGTCAGGATCAGCACTGGATGAAAACTCCTGACAGGGAAAATCCTGAAAGGTCTCTAGGATTACAATTGGGAGACCAACCTGCAGCTTAGTATATGACCAGGCTCGTGCAATCACCAGGCGACTTCACTGGGCAATTCCTAGGGCTTTCCTAAAGCCTGCTGATCGGAGCAACATTCAGAATCACTCATAAAAGCATGATGAACCTGTTCATGGCTGTTATAATTGACTTCAGATTGTTTTCAAAGAAAAGTCTGGTCTTCCTTCAAATGTTGATTCCACTTGGGTAGCTTTTAACTGTATGCTTATTTATCGGCGGAACTGAGACCTTTCTCTTTTAGTTAAAAAGACGAGGGTGGAATGGGAGATCACGTCCACTCCATATTTGGTCACTTTGGCAAATCAGCGTTCTCACACCCTGGAGGAGTCACCTGAAAGAAAAACTGCAAAAATTCTGAAAGAAAAACTGCAAAAATTCTGATTTTTAAAAATTCTGGCAAATGGAGGTCCCTATGCAAAATGAAAACCTCCCCCTACTTGCTGCCATCACTGCAAAGAACCAGGATATTGGGAGAAGACATTGTCACAACATATGCCCTTGAGGCGCCATCAGTCAGTCTTCTATCCAGCCCTTCCAATGTGCTCCTAATTCTCAATGATGGGGCTCTGAGGTGCCCTTCCCTTTCCTCCCTCTTCATCGGCTTGGAGAACCCACTTTTCAGATTGGGACTAAATCTCTCTCTGTCCTTATTGTCACCGGAACCACACTTCAGAGCTCAACTCCACTGCTTAACGCTGACAGCTCACCTCTTGACCCCTCATCATGATCCGCAGGAAACTCCTTTGAGTAACGCTGACTTCTCATGGTTTGCTGATGGTTCTTACTTAAAAGGTGACAACGGCAAATATTGTACAGGATGTGTGATACCAATGCCCTTTGATGTAACTGAAGCGGCTCCTTTGCCTTTAGCTACCATGGCCCAACAAGCCAAATTCTATCCACTCACACAGGTCTGCACCCTAGGCAAAGGCAAAACTGCCAACATTTATACAGATAGCAGATATGCGTTCGGAGTAGCTCACGATTTTGTAATGTTGTGGAAGCAAAGAGACTTCCTTACTTTCAGCAGAAATAAAATTAAGAATGGCCAGTATGCTCAGGAATTATTGGATGCTGTGTTTTTACCTGCTGCTTTAGCTATTATTCTGATATCAGGGCATTCGAAACTTGACTCTCCCTCTGAAAGCTGAAGAAAATCACCTTGCTGACACTTCTGCAAGGAATGGTGCCTTTAAACAGCAGTCAAACATCTGTCATGGTCCAAAAGGTTATTTCCCCAAATAACAACTTAGAAAAACTGGCTAGAGAAGCCCAACAATTGGCCCCAGAAAAGGAAAAACAAGATTGGAAATCCAACAATTGCTGGTTTGATAAAAAGAGAAAGCTCTGGCCTAGGCCAAATAGCAATCCAGTCCTACTGAAGACTCTAAAATTCCCAGTCCTAACTACTATACATACATCAAACCATTGGTACACTGAAAAGTAATAGCATTCATGAATCAGCATTTGTAGAGAAATATTAATAAGGCTGAAAAAGCACCTACCTCACTTGTCCCACTTGTCCAAAGTAGAACCAGGGAAGCCTGTTCCCACTGCTCCCAGGAATTTTTAATTCCCTAATGGACTATTTGAGGTTTGGCAAACGGATTTCATACTCGTACAGCTTCCCCTGCCTCATGGATATAAAGATGTTTTAGTCATGGTCTGTATGTTTTCTCACGGGACTGAAGCTTTCCCTTGTAGTGAGACTATTGCTTTTTTAGTGGCTAGAAGTCCCTTTGGAAAAGAGTATCCCGACCAAGGGAAAGGAAACCCTCTTGAACTCCATAGTGAGCAGGGAACCCATTTTACTGGTCAGGTGCTTTGAAAATTCTGTGCTGGTTTGACAACACTTTCACTGTTAATCCTCAGGTTCAGTCGAATACACTAACGGCATTATTAAGCATCAACTGGCAAAATTTGTGGAGCCCCTGTAAGTACCTTGGCCAAAAGCTGTTGGTCCTTCTAAGTCTCAGATCCACCCACTTTGAGACTCATAAACTCTCACCCTTTTAAATAGTTATAGGGCACCCAGGTCCCTGCCTTTTTTGATCTGCAGCTTATAGCAGAAGATATACTTCAATATAGGAAAGGCCTAATTTCTTCTATCAAAATTAACCATGTTCTGGAGGAGCAGTCTTTTCACAGTCCTTTCACTTAAAGGACCTTAAGCAACGTACTTTACAAATGGGAGATTTTGTCTATTGGGAAAGATACCTCCAGAAAGACTCTCTTGCACCTCACTGGAAAGGCCCACTAACCAACACTTGTGCTGCCAAACTCCAAGGAATAGACTTCTGAATTCATGCAACACACCTAAAGAAAACATCAAACCCTGACTGGACCTGCACACCAGCTGGTGACCTGAAGGTAAAGATTTCCCCAAACTGAAATAGACAATACTTGATGAGACAGCTTTCCCAAGATGTTCAGATCAGGACAGTTAGAAGGTTTAAAATTCACAGAAGACTCTCTTTCATTTAGACTATTAACTGACTGGATTCCCTGCCCCTCCAAATTCATAGCCTCTGAATTTTCAACCTACAGGCTATATTACTGATATTTTGTTCTAGTTTCTTTTGAAATAATACTGTTTAATTGCTTCATGTTTATTTCTGCATTGTCTTCCCAAAAGACTTGTTTAATTCTTCTAGTTCTGAGTCTATCTTTGCCATATTCACCATTCTAAGACACAGATAAGAAATGCCTGAGAGATCTCCCTCTTACCCCTCCTTGTGACCCCTCAAATGTGACCACAATAGGTTTCCAATCTGTGCAATTTCCCTCCAGCGTGGGACATGATACCCAGGAAAGGTCCTTCCTAGGATCCAGGGAGAAAAGACCACTAAAACCAGAAAACCTGACTCTTGATCCGCAATATTTTCAGGGAAAGATCTTGTTCAAAAAGGGTAAATGTGAAACTTAGTAAACAGAAACCTCATTTAAAAATTAGTAAACAGAAATCTCATTTAAAATGGAGCTGGGAGGTTAACAGAAAAGAGAACTCTCACACAGGTGTTATTCAACGCACATTACTGACCCCAACAGGAAAAAGTGTACCTTGAATCTCTGACAGGAAGTGACACTATTTTACCACCTCAGCAGGAGGAAGAAAAGATTCCTTCTAGCCTAGTAGCAGCTCAGCCAATGGGAGACTGCCATAACTCAGCCAATAAAAAGTTACTATACTGTAAACTTTGTTTCCTCCAATAGACTCTTCATTTACAACAGCCCCTCCCAAGTCCATAAAAAAGCATTCCTCTTCTTTGTCTGGACTTGCATGTGGTTCATCATTAGACTACGTGTCCTAAAATGCAATTCTTTATTGTTCCCAAATAAACCACTTTTGCTGGAGAAATATCTGGCTGTTTACTTATTTAAGGTCACCCTCTCTGTTGCTTCTCCCAAATGGAATTCCACTTCTAGCTTCTCACTTGGTGTCCAGGAAAAGCCGCCTCCAGGTAGATTACTGAGCAAATACTAAATGCAGAGGAAACATTGTGCCTTGAGTTTTGCTGTATGTGGCTAAGTTCTCCAAAAAGGCATAAATCAAGGATATTATCAAATTTTCTTGGGAAACTTTCCCCAGACTATATATGTTTACTACAAATATACTGCATCTCCTGAGATAGCTAGAGTGAGATTTGGATATGTGAACGTTCAGGAAAACTTACCAGGTGATTATGACTTGATGATCTGAGGCCCCTTCCACACTTACAAAATAAGTATTTGTTTAGGAAAGGAAGCTTAGCAAAGGAGTAGACACAGACAAGAAAAATGAAACCTCAGATAAGTAAAGGGACTTGCCAAGTGGCCAAAAAGCCATTAGTAGGGCAAGGATTAGAATCCAACTCATTTGATTCCCAGTCCATTTCGGAAAGCTGCCACTAGGAAAATTAAGCCTATCAGTGTTCCTTCTCCTTTGGCTCTGACCTTTTCCTTATCAGAAATTCCCCAAGGGGCTTTGGCTTACTAAGTGCTAATTAGATTTCCTCCACCTGCTCTGGGATTTAGAGGGCAGTGCTAATGCAGTGCCCTCCTGGCTAACAAAGCCACTGGCATTCCTGGTATGTAGGGGCTGGCCTCCTGTTCTTTAGTCAACAGCAATTAAAGAGCTCCCATCCAAAGCCCTAAGGAGGAAGACGGAGGAGGGAGGGGTACTCCTTGATCCAAAAAGTAAAGTACAGCCACTGATTGGGATTGATTGTTACTGAAGAGCTGGGTGGAAACAAAATTCTGGGAGGTAGGAATGGAATCTGGGTGAGGCAAGCAAACTAATGACGACTCATCCTTCTCACTCCCCCTTAGGAATGCTATTGTCGTCCAGATTGAGGGGATAAAGTCTTGGATGGCAAAGAGCCCTCATCCCAAAATAAATTATCAAGAAACATTTCCCTTCCTCTTCTTGTTTCAAGACACAGGTCCAAATTCTCAGCCAAGAATGACAAGCCCTCCAGAATTCTATCCCTCCCCATCGAGGCACCGTAATTTAGTGAATATTCAGCCACTGACTAGCAAAGTGCCTGGATGGCCAGTCATTAACTGCCACGTGACTTTACAAAAGACAGTTTCTATGGCTTTGATTTTCTTTTTTGTAGCTTTCAGAGTTGATTTGAAGATCAACTGAGACAATGAATATGAAAATGTTTTATAAATTACAAAGTGGTGTAAAGGCTGTAATACAACTCATACTACAGACTCAAATTTAGCCATTTAATGAGTTCCTAGAACAGTGCTTATGCAGAGCTGGTGCATGAATGTTGTAACATAAATATTAGCTGTTAGATACACAAAAACAAAAGAGAATCCTTAACTATGTGGAAATCACTGACTAGAACAGGAGATAAGGTCTCTAAAATAATGAGTATTAAGTAAAGTATGCCCAATATGAGGAATGGGGAGTAATTTATCCTGCTACTAAAGAACAGGGGTGATGTCAAAAACCTTCTGTGGTCTTGATGGTGAGGGTATAGAGAAAAAAGATGGAGAAGAAACTCAAATGGACCATTAACATAGTCATTATCATCTCCCTGCTTTTATTTACAACGTTATTTTTCATGAGAAATTAAAATTTCTGCCAATCATCCAAGGAATATTTAAGCATCTATTATGTGCAAAGTATTATTAAGGATACAAAACATTACAAGGCAGGTCTTTGAGCCCAATGAGTTTACCATCCAACAAGGGAGATAAGTCATAAATGAAAATTATAATGCTAGGCCATATACAATGCCTCAAGGGTAAAGGGGCACATTCTATTTCTGGAAGAGTTCAAAATTGAAAAGCTATCTCATTTCCCCCCATAAAGTCAGACTAAGAGTCACAGATTCATTCTTTCCATCACACAATATTCTTTAACCTACTAGATGCACTCTGGTCATGACAAAAAAAAAAAAGCAATGAACAAAACAGAAGAAGCCTGCCCTCAAAGGGCGTGTGTTCTAGAGGTATAAAGGGTCAAGCAGGTACAGCTATGTGTGATCCCACGGCAAGGAGGGGAGGCCATACAGAGAACTGGAAAGCACATGCTTTGGCTAAAGTGGGCAACTGCCACCCAGTTCCAGCGAATTGCTGCTAAGCAGAAATTTAGGACCAATGTTCCAAGATCTGTAAGCTGGAAATTTTATGTAAAATCTCTCAGCCTTTAATAATCTACAACTAATTAAAATTGCTTAAATCTCTGCAGGCAAAGCAAAGCACTCTGTGGATGGAATTCCGGCTGAAGCTCCTGTTTCTAACCTCTGTCTTAGAACATGGATCCTGATTTTTGGTTTAGAGACAGTCACTACATGTAAGTGTTATAAACTAGGTGCCACTGGGCTCGAGAGGAAAAGGAGAAACCAGTTCTAGCTAAGTAGGGCTGGGCAAGCATCAAGTAGGTAAAGACATTTAGCCTGAACCTTGAAGTTTCATGTCCTTCAGAAAATATCCCAGAATATTTTATAGTTCTTAATTCTCTCATTAGTTTTTCATTTCTCACAGCACTTGCCGGCTACACTGAAGTGTTGACACAAAATGGCAAGACCACTTTCTTAAACCAGAAAGTCTGGAAATAGCAATACTATCAAAGCAGCTGCCTCGCTGGTTTGTCTGGTCTATCAACAGATTAACACTGCTCATTAATATGATTAATTCTCATCCACTCTTTAGTAGACTTGCTATCTGGAAAGATATTCAGAAAAGTTCTGTCATCTCCAATTCTCAAAGCAGGGACTTTACGCATGTTATTCTAGGCCAAAAAAAAAAAAAAAAAAAAAAAATTACCTTAGAAATATATGGGGGAAAAAGTGAACCCAGTCAGCCCTCCTTTACGTCTGTCTCATCACTCCTTTCAAAGGCAATTTGACAATGTTTAAAATGCACATACTCTTTAACCCAGAAATTCTATTAGGATATGATCCTGTTGCTAAATCATGTTTGCCCAGAAGTCACTAAAATATGGTACTGGTGATTGAAAAGCACACTACAATCTAAAATAAATGTACACGAATTGCTATACAGGTAGTCACAGCACAACTACTTCAATAAAAACTGGAATAAGCATACTATAAAAAGCAAGAATTTCACTAATTAGTGGTACAAAGTTAAGAGAAGAAACAATGAACTCTAATAGAAGCTGGTAGTTCAACGAATACAATTATATACCTAGATAACAAACTATACAGCATAACAAACAGGAAAAAAAATAAGAAACATAAATAAATTGTATACGTTTTTATCTTCAATTTCAGACCCTGGAAAATCAAGGTCAGGTAAATCATCCCCAGTGCCAGGAAAGTCATTCTCCCTGCTAGTCACCAGTTGATTCTCTTAATTAGTGGCACTCACTGCAATTGAAACAGTCAACTTTGCCTTGGAAACAGGGTCCTGTTGCCCATCACCGACTGGGTTGGTTTGTAGTGTACAGTTGAGCTTTGAACAACGCAAGGGTTAAAGGCACCAATCTCTGCACAGTCAAAAATCCACGTAGAACTTTGATTCTATAGCCAACCCTCTGCATCCATGGATTCAAACAACTACCAACAGTGGATCGAAAACAGTATTTTTTTTTTCTACTTTTTGGGGTCCAGCATGTCATTTATTTAAAATGATAACTAGAAGCAGGGCACTCTTTTTTTATGCTTCTCCTTTCTTTTAATTTTATTAAATGTATTAGAGTGACATGCTTAATAAAATTACGTAGGTTTCAAGTGTACAATTCTGTAATATATCATCTCTATTGCATTGTGTGCTCACCACCCAGAGTCAATTCTCCTTTTGTCACCATATATTTGACCCCCCTTACCTTTTTCTATCCTCTCCCTCCCACTTTCCCTCTGGTAACCACCATACTGCTGTGTCTGTGAGTTTTTGTTTGTCTTGTTTGTTTGTTGCTTTCAGTTTCATATCCCACATATGAATGAAATCATACAGTTCTTGACTTTTTCAGTCAGACTTATGAAAACAGTACTTTTGAAACACCATTGGAAATGTGAAAATACTGTTTTTTATCCACAGTTGGTTGAAGCCACAGATTTGAAACCCAAAGATATGAAGGGCTGACTTATTTCTTGAAAAGACCCCGCGTAAAAATGGACCTGGGTAGTGCAAAACCGTGTTGTTCAACGGTCAGCTGTATATGAACTTAATGATAAATCAGCGCCTCTACTACTTTTGAGCTATTACTTAGTATAGCAAAATTTAAATCTAAAATGTAATGGGAAAATCCAAAGTGTACCTCTGATGGGCTGTGTGGCCTATGGCTTCTTCTGGTTGCTAAAACTCTACAATGGGACACTTGTATCTCTGTCATGTTTTGTGTGCCCATTCTCCTCCATCACAGGAGTCACATCAGGGCAGATTGCCTTGCTGTTAAATACCTTTTGCTTTGGCCCAGAGACTTTCATATGCAAAACAGGAGCATGTGACGCAAGAGAATATCTGGATAAAATATGGGGGGTGGGGGAGAAACATGTCTTACGTGACAGTCACAAATGACGGCAATAACAAAGGCATTTATCCTCCACAATACCACACAGTTGAGGTTTGTGAGAGCTGCATGGAATGTTATTTGCCTCATGATCATTTTCAGATGATGGAATTTGGGGGTGAATTTTTCTGAATTTTAAAAATTTGTAATGAACATGGTCCATTTTAACAAAAGCGATAACCATTTCTTTTAAAAAATAAAACAAATGCAATTGCTCGGTATATGCTAACATGGAACTATCTCCATGGTTGTTTTTTCTCCTACGTCTGTGCATGTTGATCATAAGGAGTTAGACAGTGTCTGGCACAAAGGCATCCAAATATTACCTCTTAGTGCGCTGTGAAGTGAAATATAAATAAGGTGCAAGACCAGGTAAACTGGGCAAGGATACGGGGTGGGAAAGATACTTATTTTCCACTGACTACTACTCTACCTCGGTTCCCTAGAAAACAACCAGGGCAAAACATACCTGCTTTTTATCAGGTGTTGAAATTTCAGAGCAGAGAGAGGGGAGAAAGATTAGTGAGTCAGGGTAGGAAGGGAAGCAAACACAAGATTGTGCATTAACAAACTGGCTACAGCTTAACATGAAAACAGCCATTTGCCTGATTATTCAGAATGTTTAAAAAAGACTGCAGAACTACTGTACCTAAGAATAAATAGTGTTATGTGAGGAATGGGGGTAGGGTTGGGGGCTGGGGAGAAAGCAGACAACAAGTAAGTTATCTGCTGGCTTCCTTCCTTCCTTCCGCAGCAGTAACTGCTCCCCCGCCCCTGCCCCCAGCCACCTCCCCACACCCAGGCTGTGTTATCCAGCCCCTCTGGACAGTCACTGGGGAATAACACACCCTACATTTGCATGTGGAAGAGGCAGGAGGAGCCAAAGCTTTCTTGGGTCTGGTCAGGTGGAGCTTGGGCCTCTGAACTGCTGTGGTTCTCTCCACGATGGGCACAACAGAGAACAAACCAGAGCCCAGCCCTTACCCGGACAAGAGGCTGACACAGCCATCAGTGTTAGGAAATAAGACAAAAGCAGCAGCATCTGGGACTGGCCACAGAGCAACCAACTAGGGCTTGGGGGACAGGTAGAACCAAGGGAATGTGAGTAGATATATTGAGTCCCATACAACCAATACACTTGTGTATAGAACGGAATTTTTACCATCATGTTTGTATTATTTTTATTTTTTTCTAATTCAGAGAATATATTGTTTTTTAAAAGCTTAATAAAAATAATTTTAATATTTGTATCTATTATGTTTTGACTAAAAATTCTTTTTAAAATAATTTTTCAATTACACTTGACATACAATATTAGTTTCCAGTGTACTACATAGTGATTAGACATTTATGTAACTTACAAAGTGATCACCCTGATAAATCTAGTACCCATCTGACACTATTGTTATTACAATATTATTGACTGTATTCGTTATGCTGTGTCTTACATCCCATGACTGTTTTTAATCCCCTACCCTTTTCACCGCCCAGCCACCCTCCCAGCTGGCAACCATCAAACTGTTCTCTATTTCTATGAGTTTATGTTTTGTTTATTTTGTTCTTTAGATTCCTCATATATGTGAAATCATGTGGTATTGTCTTTCTCTGTCTGACTTACTCCACTCAGCACAACACCCTTTAGGTCTACCCATGTTGTTGCAGACAGCAAGGTTTCTTTTTTATGGCTGAGTAATATTCCATTATACATATATCCCACCTCTTCTTTATTCATTCATCCATTGATGGACACCCAGGTTGCCTCCATATCTTGACCATTGTAAATAATGCTGCAATGAACATATGGATGCACATGTCCCATGGAAGTAGTGTTTTGGGTTTCTTCGGATAAATACCCAGCAGTGGGATTACTGGGCCCTTGTCTATTTTTATAGCCTTTGTTTTAAAGTCTATTTTGTCTGATGTAAGTAGTGCTACCCTAGCTTTTTTTCATTTTCATGAAATATCTTTTTTCATCCCTTTACTTTCAGTCTGTATCTTTCAATCTGAAGTGAGTCTCTTGCAGACAGCGTATTAAGGTCTTCTTTTCTCATCCATTTGGCCACCCTATGTCTTTTGATTGGAGCATTTAATCCATTTAAAATAATTCTTGATAGATATGTAGTTACTGCCATTTTATTACTCATATTTTTTATTTCTTCTTTCCCTTCCCTTTCCTCTTCTTAAAGAATTCTCTCTAACATTTCTTTTAATACTGGTTTGGTGTTGATGAACTGCTTTAGCTTTTTCTTGTCTGAAGAGTTCTTTATCTGTTCTTCAATTATAAATAATAGTTTTGCTGAGTAATCTTGGTTGTAGTTCCTTGTTTTTTAAATCACTTTGAATATTTGTGCCAGTCTCTTCTGGCCTGCAAACAGTTTCTGTCGAGAAATCAGCTGACAGTCTTATGGGAACCCACTTGTAGGTAACTAACTGCTTTTTTCCTTGCTGCTTTTAAGATTCTTTCTTTGTCTTTAACCTTTGGCAAATGTTTTAATTATGATGTGTTTCAGTGTGGGCTTCTTTGGGTTCATCTCGTTTGGGACTCTGCATTTTCTGGGCTTGTATGTCTATTTCCTTCAACAGGTTAGGGAAGTTTTCCATCATTATTTCTTCAAATAGGTTTTCAATTCCTTGCTCTCTCTCTTCTCCTGGTACCTGTATGATGTGAATGTTGGTATGCTTGATGTTGTCCTAGAGGCCCCTTAAACTCTTTTATTTTTTGATTTTTTTTCTTTTTACTGTTCTGTTTGGGTGTTTTCTACTGATTCAATCCTCTGCTTCATGTAATCTACTATTGATTCCCTCTAATGGGTTCTTTATTTCAGTTATTGTATTCTTTATTTCTGACAGTTTCTTTTTTATGTTTTCTATCTCCATTTTTATGTTTCCTGTCTCTTTGTTGAAATTCTCCCTGAGATCACTGAGCATCCTTATAACCAGTGTTTTGAACTCTGTCTCTGGTACATTGCTTGTCTGCATTTTGTTTAGTTCTTTTTCTGGAGTTCTTTGTTCTGTTCTTTTATTTGGGACATGTTTCTTTGTCTCCCCATTTTGGCTGCCTCCCTGTGTTTGTTTCTATGTATTAGGAAGGGCTGCTGTGTCTCCTGGTCTTGGTAGAGTGGCCTTATGTAGTAGGTGCTTGGAGGGGCCCAGTGGCACAGTCTCCATGGTCACCTGGTGTCACTGGGTGCTCCAGGTGTGTCCCTTGTGTGGGTTGTGTGTGCCCTCCTGTTGTAGTTGAGCCTTTGCACATCAGTGGAAGGACTGACCCTCAGGCTGATTGGTTGTGAGGACTGGCCGTGACTACAGTAGAGGAGCTGTTGCGCAGGGCCTGACCCTATGGAGCAGGATTTGCTTCAGCAGGGCTCTGGTGCCTGCCACGTATGCCCTTTGGATGTGTCATCCATGGAGGCAGATGGGTGGTGCTGAAGCCAGCCACCAGGTGTGCTGGCCCTACCACAAGCCAAGTTCAGCTGCAGCTTGTGCCCTGACCAGGGCAACCTGGCATAAGCCACAAAGCAATCCACAGATGGCAGCTATCCACACTGAGTTTAGAAGTGCCTAGAGGTGCTAAGCTACAAACTGAGGCCAGCTGCCCCTAGTGCTGGGCTTGGGTTGCTTAGTAAGAGGTACAGGGCATGCTGAGGCCAGATGCTGCTTGTTTGGGTTTTGTGAACATTTAAGAGATTTTAGGAAAGTCTGCAGCATGATCCAAGATAGGCCATTTGTATGGAGGAGCCACTGGAAGTGGCTTGGGTGGGTCTGCACGTTTTGTGGAGCAGGGTCTCAGGGACTCACTAGGGTGGGGGGAACAGTGTTAACCAGATGATGGAAACCCAAATGTGGCAGCTTGGGAAGGCCCAACAAAAGAACAATGGACTCTGCCAGTACCATTGTCTGGGATAAGGTCGCCCTTCCAGTCCTCACCCCAAAGTCAGATAATGCAGTTACTCTGGGCTGGAGCCCAGAGCAAGCAAGTCTGTCAGTGAGTAGGTCCATTCACAGGCCCTTTAAGAGGAATGCCTGGGACTCCAGATGCCCTCCATCTCATTCAACCATAATCTCCTCTGGTTTTCACAGCCAGAAGTTGTGGGGACTTCTCTTCCTGGCACTGGATCCCTGGGCTGAAAACCCTGACTCCTCTGAGGGGATCTCTGAAGCCAAGACCTGTATGTATTAGTTTTTAAAAGAGAAGAAACTGTATTTAGACTATACTCAGTAGCCTAATAGAAAGGGCAAGAACTTGGAGCCAGACCATTCTGAGTTTGAGAATCCTATTCACCTAGGATTTGCCGGGAAACCCTGGGTGGGTTGCTCATTCATATAATTAGGATATTACATGGTTATAGTGAAGATTAAATGAGCTTAGGTGGCTAAAAGAAATGTTAGGCTCTGAAAAACAATAAGAGAGGCTGATTCTTTTCCTTCCTTCATTCAATCCCTCCTCCATGCTCCCCCCAGGACTCCTCAGATTACACTACTAACATCCAATTTAACATTATTTATATTTATTTATTCATTTAAAAAACTTTTTAGCATTATTTATATTTATGATCACTCGCTACACTGGGAGCTCCTTGCGGAAAGGTTGTTATATTTGATTGTTTGGTATCTCCTTTTTGGTGCCTAGCACAGACATGCTCTTATCTGGGGCAGAGCACATGTTTGCTGAATGGACCAGAACTCCAAACACCAATTCTTAGGGGAGATAACTTTTCATATGACTATTAGTAAAGTCACTTGAAGGACCCATGAGACTTTCTAAACACCTCCTGGCATCTGTTCTGGCTAGAAAGGTAGGGGAAAAAAAATATCAAAGGCTTTGAAGTTAGACAGATTTACATTGGAATCCCAGTTCCATCTCTTATTACAAGAGTGAAATTTGGGCAAGTGACACAAACCCTCTAAAACTTTAGTGCCCTTGAACAGAAAATGGGGATCCCACTATATTTTATAGGACTATTGTAAGGACTAAAGTTAAATATAAACTACGAATGGCATGGTGTGAATCTATGTTGCAGGGCACTCTTATCCCCTGGTACAGTCTTACCCTGACCAAGGCTGATCAGTCCTACAGCTCCTGTGATTTTAAAGGTCTCATCCTTCTCCTAATCTCTAAGGATACTTTTCTGCAAAGGGAGACCCTGTGAACCCAGGTGAGGGTGTATATGAAGCCATATTAATGACAGCATTTCTTTCTACTGGCACAAAAGGTTCTTTCACTCCTTTGATGGACACTTACCGTCAGGGAGGCTCTAAGGGGAGGACACTTGAGCCCTGTGAGCAGCAACCTCTTGCTGGTTTCCTTCTTTTCTAACAATTTATAGCCAGAGAGAAAAAATGGCCTATTTTCCTTTCTAGGAGAAAGAAACTTTTTTGAAACACTACTGGATCTTCCAGATTTCCTTCATTGTTAGTACTGTCGTATAGATAACAGAAATAGAGCAGATTTAGCAACTACCCAGGCTGTGTTTTGGATCTTCTGGTCCACGTGGACTTCCGGAGCACTACTGTTATGTCTCCATTCCAGGTAGCAGCAGAAGGGAAAAGAGCGTTTCCAGCTGATTAAGAATGAAAGTCACCAGCAGCAAAGACAGAAGGAGCCTAAGTCCCTGAGGACTCCATGGACCCAAATCTCTGAACTTTTTTTTATGTTAGAGAACAATCCTTGTATATTTAAGCCACTTAGTGCTAGGTTTCTATGACTAGCAACCAAACACAATTCCTAACTTACTGAAGAGTGGTCCACAAATTGGGCATCATATACATAGGAAAATCACCAGTTATGGGTGATTTGGGGAACTTCTTGGCAAACGTCCCAAGTTGCAACATAATTTTTTTCCACCTTGGTGGTGGGGGGCCAAAAAAAGAAAAGATATTCTGGTATGAATAAAAGGTATCTGCTTCCCTCCCCACACACTCTCGTCTTTTCATTCAGCAGATTTTACATGAATATCAGCTCTGTGCCAGGCTTTGTACAAAATACCATCCTTTGTAGGTTTACATAGTGCTTTCACATTCGCCTCTCTTTCAGCTGATACCCTGCTGACTTTGCTTTTGACCTGCCAAGGATACCCACTACCGTGTATTTCTGAAAACAAGACCTAGCCGGACCATCAGCTCTAATGCGTCTTTTGGAGCAAAAATTAGTATAAGACCGGGTATAATATAATATAATATGACATAATATAAGAAATACCAGGTCTTATATAAGACTGGGTCTTATGTTAATTTTTGCTCCAAAAGACGCATTAGAGCTGATGGTCCGGCTAGGTCTTATTTTCGGGGAAACAGGGTAGAAGAGCATCCACGACCCCTGGAACAGATGTGGATTGCAGCTGCAACCACAAGGGCAATAAATAAGATGTACAAGTCTTAGTTGATGATATAATAAAAAAAAATAATAACAACAGTATTTCAAATAAATCTAACCAGCTCCTTAAGGTTCAACAGTGGGTACTTAAGGCTTTCATTATTCCCTAGGCCCACTCTACCCCTCGAAAAGTTTTCTTTCAGGAAAAACTCTTCAAAAAAAAATGCAAGAATTTCTCATTTATCAGTTACTTGCCTAAAGAGAAAAACTATTAAGCAAGGAAAGGGACAAAAAGCCAGCTAAAGTGGAGAGACATGATATGTGCAACCTGAATAAATCCCAGCAATCTAAGTGCCTTCGTCCTGGGCAGAATGGCATTTAAAGACATTTCAGCAGTCGAAGGCAAAGATGAGTAATTCTAGACTTTACTTGAATTTCTCGATGGGTATCAAAGGAATCCAAGTAATAACCCACAGTTTTCATCTTCTCCTCACCAATTCCTACAGTTGTTCAAGGGTCTCTCACTTACCAACCTACCCAGCCACCAACCTTCAAAGCCCAGTTTTAAATTTGCACTCGGCTCTCTCCCCATTATCTTTTAATTCTTTATTATGGAGATCCAATGTGTCTCACTGATTTTACATGTTCACTCCACTCAGCCTATTAGAACAAAGTAGAGTCCTGGGAGAAGACCCAGAATGCAAGGATCTGTTCAACTTAGAGGACAGGAAGAATATAGGGGGAAACAATGAATACTGATGTGAGTAACTTCTCTGTTATATACACTGGATAAATAAGAACTAGATCAAAAGCTGCCAGGTGTTGTAATGATGCCCTCTAATCAAATAAGGGATAAAACAAAAAAGGTCAAAGGTTCTAAGTATAGACATAAAAATCTTTTAATATAGTGAAGGGGCCCAAGACACCAAAAACTTCCAAAAACATAAACAAATATTATACTTAAATAATACATATAAGTTGCTTAGAATATTGACTGGCTTAGTACTCAATTAATGTAGCCATTATTATTATTATTATATTATTATTATTATTATTATTATTATTGCCCTGTCCACCCGTTCCTTTGCTGTTAGATTATCTACACATACCTCTATCACAGAACTTACAGACCAGCAATCACTAAATAGCTTAATGACATATGGAGGTACAGCTACCAATGTGGCCACTGATGTAGAGGCAAAAGCTTGAGATTTATCAGTTACAAATGAGTTTCGGATCCAATACTAGAATCAGGTACTAATCTGAATTAAGCTAGAGAGGCAGAGAAAGGGCCCCAGACCTGGGACCCCCCCCAAAACCTGTCAAGCTTACCTGTCAATGAGAGTAATAGGTCCCTCCACTTCCCTCTCTGACTCGGTGACTGATGTGTCACACACAGTGTTCAGATTCTCTCTGCCATGTTGTCCTAGCTCTTCACTGAGGAGATCTGATTCCATTTCATTCAAAAGCCACGCACGCAGACTCTGTGGGGTCCTGGTCCCTGCCCCCGGTGCCCAGGGCCGCCCACTCCTTATATCAACCTTCAGCCAAATCACCCTCAACACCTTGGAGGCAGTAAGTAACCCTGTGCGTCCCAGACTCATCTGTTTCCCACAGTCTGACAGATCTGATGGAGAGGAGTTTATTTAAACTCTTGTGTTTAAAAGATTAGTACAGAGGTATGCTAAGGGGACGTATGGGGGATATGTTAACTGCAGATGTGTGAATAGGGCCAGACAGACAAGGAGACTGTTTCCCCTTAGAACTGTGCTCCCTGGATCATAAGTAGTTTATTTCTGCCTTAGATTATAGTAAGATGGGTTTACTCCTTTGAGAGCTAAGTGCATACATCCCAGACGTGAACGCAAGCAGCAAAATGAAGATTCCTCAAGCAAGGAGTCTGCCTGTCTGGGCATTAACCAGAAGAGTCTGTTAATAATAACAAACTCTAAAAAAGAGAGCTAACACTGATGCAGTACTTGCTGTGTGCTAGACTCTGCTCTAAGCGCTTTCAGTATTAACTCATTTAATCCTCACAACAAACCCTATGAGCTAGGTTCTATCATTAACCTCACTTTATGGATGAATAAATTGGGGCACACAATATGCTGCCTACCTGGTAGGTAGTGGGATTCAAATACAGGCCATGCAGCTCTTGCCACAACTTTGCACTACTTTAAGTAAATGTGTCCCCCAGTTTTAGGTTAGCACACAAGCCCTTCTGTTGCTAAGATAGGGAACACATTCTGTCTATTATGGGATGAGGCAAGAATATCCTTGTATGTCTGAGAAGACGTAGGTTTCAAGTTCTAATGCAGGCTCATAATAGGGGAGAGACAGCAGGAGTGAAGAGGGGTGAAAGCGGGAATGGCACGTTGACCAGGTAAGTGCGGTTTACTTATTCTGAGGAGCATGATACACTTCGGAGACAAGTGTAAGCGGCTTTAGCTCTTGGGCCTATCGCTTGTATGCTTTCTGGTTCTGGGCTGGTTTCTTAGACTGAGCTTCTTTCTGGCTGAAATCATAGTATTGTAGTAAAGATTAAAGAAGATGAAATAGGCTAACATATGCAAAGGCTACTTACAACATAGTAAGTGAACAATAAAATTCATACTTACTACCGCCCCCCTCACCCCACACACACTCTTTCCCATTTCCCTCTCTCTGTCCCCATTACAGAGATAAAGGAAATAAATATGCTTGGAAGGAAAGCAATACTGAATCCCGATGGACACTTGTTTTACTACTCAGCAGCACCGTTTGGAGGAAACTGTTTTCCATGCAATGCAAACGCGGTTCTGGGTGGGGCTATCCTCATCCTCCTCCACACCTGCCAAGGGAGTGTCAGGAGGAGCACGTGACCCTGGTCTGACCTACCAGGCTCTCCAAGCCCTGGCCATAGCCACTGGCCCAAGGGTGGGAGCATGGCCCAAGCTGTCAGCATCCTTCCCAACACTTTTCAGCATGGAGTTCCAGGAGTAAGGACCTTGCCTTCTGGGTCCCAGAGACGGGAGGACTGGGGGCTGCTGGTAACCCTCTTTCCTGTCACCTGGAGAAAAGAAACCCAACCACAGACAGGCGGTGATGAGACACAAAGAGCACGTGGGGGTGAGTGAAATACAATTCTGGCGTCCAAAGCCCCCAGACTTTCCCAGATATCTAGAACATTTTCTTTAATTTTCTGAGCTTCCTTAGTATCATTCCAATACAGTTCTCATTTTGCTTAAGTTTGTCTGAGGCAGTTTCTATCATTCGTAGTTCAAAAAACCCTTAAAACATGAATTGATATTATGCCAGACTTTCCCCAAGGTGCTTTACAGACAAGGCCCCAGTCAATCCTCACTGCAGCCCTGATGGGAAGGCATTGGTTCTCTTCCCCCTTCACTCCAACTGCATAACTGTAATGGTGTGAACCCCTTTATATGCCTAGAGTCAGAGAACGGGAGCAACAATTCACTTCTTGTATTAACTAAAACACACCCACACACCATACCAACTAGGATTTCCTCAGATTGTATCTGCTTAGGTCACGTGCGCCATCCAACATGATGACGGTAGTGAGGTGGATGGAATGCGCTGACCAGCCAAATTTAAGGACAGATGGAGCCAGCTTCCCTAGGACCACACAGATTCTTCACAGAAATTAAGGCACTGCTAGGACGGAGAAACGGGGAAATAGATTCCGGGGAGGCAAGCAACAAGTGTTTACTACAGACTTCAAAGGAAAATTGCAATGAGCAGTTTTTAAGATTATCTAGATTTCAGAACCAATCGATCAATAATTCCTTTTGTTCACATTACTTTCTCCAGGGACCTCACACGTCTTCAGGCTAATTTAAGTCTGTCCTCCTCCAGGGGCTCAGCTAGTCTCCACAGGGAAGCTAGTTAGTTTATCAATGAATACCAAATTGAAATGCTGATTTGGCGAGGTGATTAAGAGATCTCAAGGCACAGTAAAGACCTGATTAAAAGCCTGTCCCACTTGACTCAATTACAATGTCCTTGGCTGTCTTCCTTATCTTGGCTTCCTCGTTAGTAAGCATAAACTCAAAATCATGAGAAAATAGGAGAGGTAAGGCTTTCCTTAGAAGAGGGCTTTATCACTCAGTTGAGCAACAAAACAGATTTCCCACTGTTGGGCTGACAACAGTAAGCAAATGGATTTTTTTACAGAAATTTGTTAGAATGTAATGAGAAGACAATATAAATTTCTAGCTCTAGACTGGGATTCAGGAGACTTGGCTTCTAGGGCCAATACTTAGTTACTCACTCTGAGCTCTTGAGTAGAAAGAATCCAAGTTTTCACGCTGAACAGATGTTCACTGTTTAGCTTCAGGGTGAGAGATGCCTCACCTCTCCTCATGGTTGCAGTCCTGAACAAGCCAATTTTCCTTGGAGCCTCACTTCCTGAGGACACCACAATCTACCTCATTAGACTGGTAAGATGATTACATAAAGTTTAGCTATGATTCAAACCTATGACCTGAACATATGTTATTTGAATATTGGAAAAGAATATGAATTCTGCAGTTGCGGAATACAGTACCCATTTGGGTGTTTCCCCTTTTTGACAGTTATGAATAAAGCTGCTATAAATATTCTTACAAAAGACTTTCATTTTTCCGTTTTTATAAAAAAAAATTGAGGGATACTACCATGTTTGCCCGAAAATAAGGCCTAGCCGGACCATCAGTTCTAATGCGTCTTTTGGAGCAAAAATTAATATAAGACTCAGTCTTATTATAAGACCGGGTATAATATAATACAATATAATACTGGGTTTTACATTAATTTTTGCTCCAAAAGACACATTAGAGCTGATGGTCCAGTTAGGTCTTATTTTCGGGGAAACATGGTATAGTTGAGTCTTGCATTTTTACCCAATGTGACAATCTGTAATTTAATTAGTGTTTAGTTCATTTATATGCAGTTTATTGATACACTTGGGTTTAAGTAGACTTTACTGCTGTTTGTTTCTTTCTATCTTCTTTAATCAAGTTTTAATTTTTAAAATTTTTAAATTTTTATTTTTTTTAGCTTTTTTCTCCTTTTCCCTCCCTCCTTCCCTTTCTCCCTCCCTTTTTCTCTCTTTCTTTAGTGCTTGCCCTGGGGAGTATAATATACATCCTGAATTCATCACATATCTTTAATTATTATTAATATCACTTTAAATTGTAATGCAAAAACCTTCAAATTCCATTTACATTCCATCCTTTATGCTATAATATATATATTATTTGCTTTCATACGTTTTACTTCTGTATATGTTATAAATACAACAATGCATTGTTATTATTTTTGGTTTAAAAGTCAATTGCCCTTTCAAAAACTGACTGAAAGAAAAGCAAATTTTTAGATTTAGCCACATATTTATCATTTCCTATGCTTACTCTTGCTCCCTTCCTTTAAAATTAACTTTCTATTTGGTATTTCCTACAGCCTGAATTATTTCTTTTAGCATTTCTTATATTAGGGTCATCTGGTAACAAATTTTCTGTTTTTCATTTTTTTTAATCTGACAATGTTTTCATTTTGCCCATATATGCAGAGGGTGCCAAAAAAATGTATATACATTTTAATAAAGGAGAACTGTATTAAATTGTAATAATATATACTGATAACAAAAGATGAATACAAGTCACGTTTGACTTCTGCAATTACAAGAGGTGCTCAAAGTGGTTACCATCAGCGTCCAGACCCTTCTGATGACGGCGAACTACTGCTTGAGCAACGTTGACCAAAGTGTCCACTTGTATACATTTTTTTGGCACCCCCGGTGTATTTATATATATTTCACTGGCTATAGAGTCTAGGATGATAGTTTTCTTCTTTCAGGGCTGTAGAGATGTCATTACATTATCTTCTGGCTTCCATTGTTTCTGATAAAAGTTGGCTGTCATTCTGGCAGGGTGTATGTATGTGTTTCCCTCCTTTGGGTGCTTTTAAGATTGTTTTAAAAAATATTTATCTTTTAGCAGTTTGACCATGATATATCTAGGTATGTTTTTCTTTTTGTTTATCCTGCTTGAATTTAGCTGCACTTTCAAAATATGTGGGTTTCTGTTTTTGGCCAAATTTGGCAAAATTTCAGCTAATATTCATTCAAATATTTTTTTCTGCCCTAGTCTCCCCCTTCTCCTTTTCCCTCTTCCCTTCCTCCTTTTTCTTCTGGAACTTCAACTATACATGTGTTAGATTTCTTGATACTATCCCACAAGTCAATGAGCTTCTATTCATTTTCTTTAAAAATTTTTTTTTTTTTTGTCCCTGTGCTTTGGTTTGAATAATTTCTTTTGACCTTATGTCATGTTCCCTAATCTTTTTTTTTTAAGAGTTTATTGGGGAAGGGGAACAGGACTTTATTGGGGAACAGTGTGTACTTCCAGGGCTTTTTTTCCAAGTCAAGTTGTCCTTTCAATCTTAGTTGTGGAGGGTGCCATTCAGCTTCAAGTTGTTGTCCTTTCAGTCTTAGTTGTGGAGGGTGCAGCTCAGCTCCAGGTCCAGTTGCCATTGTTAGTTGCAGGGGGCGCAGCCCACCATCCCTTGTGGGAGTCGAACCGGCAATCTTGTGGTTGAGAGGATGCGCTCCAACCAACTGAGCCATCCGGGAGGCAGCTCAGCTCAAGGTTCCGTGTTCAATCTTAGTTGCAGGAGGCGCTGCCCACCATCCCTTGCAGGACTCGAGGAATCGAATTGGCAACCTTGTGGTTGAGAGCCCACTGGCCCATGTGGGAATCGAACCGGCAGCCTTCGGAGTTAGGAGCATGGAGCTCTAACCACCTGAGCCACCAGGCCGGCCCCCTAACCTTTTTTTCTTCAATGTTCTGCTAATCCCACCAATTACTTTTTTAATTCATATTATATTTTTCATGTCTAGAATTTCCATTTGTTTTTTCCCCCCCTACAATTTCTAAATTTCTACCGAAATTCTCCATTTGTTCACTTACTATATCCATTTCTTGCTGTAGATACTAACATACCTATCATAGTTCCTTTAAGACTCTTGTCTGCTAATTCCAATATATGGGTTTTCTAAAAACTGATTCTTCTCGAGTATGGACATATTTTCCAGTTTTTTCATATATTGAATACCTTTTATAAGTTGTGGGTGATACATTGAGGAGATTCTGGATTCCATTATCGTTCTCTGAAGAGTGATTTTTATTCTAGCAGACAGTTAAATTACTGAAGGAAAACCTTGAATTTGTGGAGGCTTTATTTCGTGCTTTATTGAGACACATCTATTTTGGTATTGCCCTTAGACCTAGCGTGATTCCCTTTGTCTGGGGATATAATATTTAATCATAAGGTATAGCACTTCTAGGATTTCAGTGAAAAGCTTGAGGTGTTTACCAAGCCTCTCCAACCTGGCACTTCTCTAACTGTAAAATCTATCCTCCCCTATGTTGGGCAGCTGCTGAATCTCACATCAGCAATTTTAGCCTTCTAGTTAGTTTCCTCGGTGGATCCTGAAAGTCTCACTCATCCAAGTACTATTCAGACATCAACCAACTATTTGAGGGGTGTTATATATAGACTCTTGCTCTTCTTTACCAGGATTTTCTCTCAATTTCTAGTTCTGTCAATTCCAAACTCTTCAGCACAAGACTACAGCTTTGTATTTTCATTCGAGCCACTCTGCCTAATGCATACTGGGGGAATAAAACCTTCAAAACAAAACTCACGTAACTGTGGCTCTCACCTAATGTCATTCCCTTTAAGAGTCAAATCCTCTCTAGTTTTTGCTTACTCTGGTTGCTCTTCAGTGATTTCAAACAATTGTCTTTATATATTTTGTTTGGAACTTACAATTTTTTTTTCTGCAAGAGATTTAGTATGATACAAGCTACTTCACAATGATCAGAACTGGAACTTCTCCCACCTCAAAATGTAAGGATGAAAAACTCCAAAATCATACAAGACAAATCATCTTCAATCTAGACATACATAAAAACAGTATGAAAAAAAAGTGTTTGAGGCATTTAAACCATATTTTTCTCAATCATGTAACTGCTTAATGCCTTTACAGTGCTTATTTCACTAAGCTATTGTGAAATTCCTCACAAAGTTTCCTATTCCCTCATTACATCTTTGACTTCACCTCCTACCATACTCCCCCTTTCTGGGGCTTTCCAAATGCTCTTCTGACTCAGAGCCGTTGCCCATGCAGTTCCTTCTTCCGGAAATTCCTATTCTAGACAATGGCACGAGTCCTTCCTTCACCTCTTTTCAGTTTTTGTTCTAATGTCATTTTCTCAGTGAGAGGCCTTCTCTATCTGACTTACAACTGTACCTCACACACACACACTTCCTATTCCTCTGCTGTGCTGTTGTTTTCCTCCAAAGCATCTTTTGCTTTCTTATTGTCAGTTTCCCCCCCACTGAACTATAAACTCCATGAAGGAAAGGGTTTTCGTTTTCATTCTCTGGTGTGTTCTAGAACAGTAATTCATATAATACAAGCCAGGAAATCAATAAATAGCTTTTTGAATGAATCTTGTTCATTGATTTAGCTGCCTGCTCTCAACCTCGTTCTTGCCTCCACGTACCTTCCTTCTTCCTGACCGTAAGCAGCCTGTCAGGTACCTGATCTCTCGTAGTTAGCTTTACATTTAGTGTCTGAGATATGGCTTCCTATATAGTAGGTGCTTACTAGATATTTTTAACAAATAAGTGCTAATTTTTATTATTTATGCATAAAGTACAGCATTCTCCAAAGGTAGGAACCTTCATTTACCCTACTGAGGCTACTAAGTACAGTGGGGGCATAACTGTCTACTCAATTAATTTAGTATGATCGGATGGAAGACAGCACTTAACTACCAAGTGACAACCAGATATGTTTTTTGATGCTTCGGTCTTCATCAGTGGCATTTAATATAGACGTTTTGCTAAGATAGACTTGCATTCCTGGTGTGTACTCTTACCTTCCACTACTATGATCATTTTTCCTTCCAAGCAACCTGTACATTTAATGCAGCGAAAGAAATTGGTGAACATGGGTATCTACGGAACAGTGTAAAACACTAATGACAACTAATTTGGGGAGTGGAAAAAACACGTTGGAATCAAAAGACTAGACAACAACAATAAAGATGGACGTGAAGGGAGTGAGCAGAATGAAAGCAGAAATTCCTAAGGACCTTGAATTTGAAGGAAGGGATAGATGTTTTTCTTTAGACTTTAAGTAAGGAATTTGCATTAAAAAATACAAGGAAAATCATCAAAATAATAGAAATAGGATGTGTGCATTCCAAACCATGGGAGAAAGAAAATGAGAAATAAAGGAAACCAGATGAATCCAATGGAAGGGAGGGAAATAGAAGCAGGATGGGCGACATGAAATAAGATGACAGAAATATACCCAAATATGTCCGTGATCACAACAAATAATTACAGTGGTTTGGGGAAAACTCTAGATAAACTGGTCAAAGAAAGTATCTCTGAGATAATGACATTTTACAGTAATAGCAATCACTTCAACAGGGCTTTCCTCAATGCCAGGCACTATTCAAAGTGCTTTATATCTAGTTTTAATTGAATCCTTACAACCTAATGAAATCGATATTATTACTCTACTTTACAATGGAAGAAACTGGGATGCAGAGCAGTAAGTTGCCCAACGTCACAGAGCCAGTAAGTTAACTGGAATCCAGAGTCCATGCCATTAACCTTGCTATGCAGATACTCGCTGACACCAGAAGGATGAGAAGGAACCAGACACGAGGAAGGGGTTAGGGGCGGGTGAGATACTCTAGGCAGAAGGAAAAGCAAGTACAAGGGCCCTCAAAGTGGGGAAGAACTTGGCTCTTCCAAAGAAAAGAGGCCACTGTGGCTGAATAGCAATGAACAATGGGGCAGTGTGGTATATGAGACTGGATTTGGGAGGCAGTACAGGCCTGATCAAGTAGTCTCTTTGATTGCTTACTGTATGTCAGAGACTGAGCTAAATACCTTATATTGGCCTTATATTATGTGACTTTTAATACAATAGTCCTTCTCCGATCATTCCCAGTCAATTAGTTGTACCCTTCTCTGTGCGCTCATGGCACTTGGCTTATGTCTGTAGTGCGGCACTTTTCTCAGTGGAACTCAATTAACTATTGATTGATTGATAAATTTCCTTCAGGCTTCTGAAGGCCACGGACTGTATCATTTACATCCCCAGTGAGAGGCATTCTGTAGGCACTCAGTAAAAGCCTGCATTTCCTTAGTCTCTTCTGCTGGGGCCACCGTATTCCAAAACAAAGCTTTCCAGGATCCACAAATGGGAAAGGCTCAAGTTATGCTTTTTTTCTAACACAAACACAGAGATACTTATATTTTTGTACCTAATGGACCTTCCAAGCACAGCAATTATGTAAGTCGCTGTGTATTGCATAGTCCCCTACACAGAGCTCAGTCACCATGTATGGAAATCAACTCATTCCTCCCTTTTCACAGTCAGTTGTAACCACGAGTGCTTTTAGACTTAGTCACAAGAAAGCCTGTTTTTCTAACAGCTCAAAGCACTAGGAAATACTGTTCCTCCAATTTTAATAAAGTCCCTGTAGATTTGGGAGCAGAAAACATGTATTTTATTTGTGTCTACCAATAATAAGGAATTCCAATAAGATCAATGATTTGAGATCAAAACTTGTGGTTACGAGCCTTGATTCTTCTACTCATACTGAAAGTTTCATGCTTCTCAGATTCTCTAGAATAATGTTTCTTAAAAAATAAACTTAGCTCTGACTTTAGAAATAGCCTTCTAGAGGAGGCAGTGAGTCATGTAGGGAATACTAACATTTCCATGGGGAGTAGAAGTAAGATACAGAATTCATTAATTCAAACATTGGAGTACAAGAAGTATCACAGCTAGAAGAAAATAAATCTCCTTTCTGTTCTTTTCCTCACACCAAAAGGGCTCTGAGGTGCCCACTACTCCCTTTTTGACATGGTTCCCACATGATCCCCTGGTTGTCTTCTCTGGCAACACTATGAGCATTGGACAAGATTTTAAGACACATACTTTCTGAAATACGCATTCCAAAAGTCTGAGGTATAATCTTCTCTCTCTGTACTGACAGCAAACTAAATTGATCATCACATTTCCAAGCTCTCAATGAGTTCACATCACCAAAACATTTCCCACTGGGTCAGAATCGAGTCCATAGTTACAACTGTCTCTTGGTGAACTGAGAAAGCAAAGTTGTCAATATGGTCAGCAAAAGATGGGTTGAACAGCTTACTTGTTACACCACCAAACTCCAAAACACTTCAGTTGAAATCTGCTCTCACTCATATCCTGCTACTGTCAGGTTGTGTAATGTTAACAGAGACATAGCCACAAAGAAGTGGCAGAGGGAATTAAAATGGAATGAAGAACTTTAAACACAATCTACCAACTACCCCATGTAGTAAGTTGTCCAACGTCACGTTCTTACTAAATAATCGAGCCAGGATTCAAACCCAGATCTGTCTGACAAAAACAAATGTTTATTCTATATAGAGAGGCCAGCCAGGCACTGGGGGAAGACTGCTTGGGTTCAAAATTTATTTCCTTTCTTTTCGAATGGAGAAATCTTATCAAATTTCCTAAATTCTCTGTTCCTCAGTTCCTTATCCATAAAATAGAGAAAATAAAGGTGCCTCTCTCTTAGGGCTGCTGTGAAGATTAAATGAGATAATACACAAGAAGTACTCAGAACAGTACCCATATATATGAATAGTATCCCATATATATGAATGTTTGCTTATCTATTAATAGGCAAACGTATGTATACGTATGTATGTAATTTTTCTACATACAGGTGTACCTTGGAGATGCTGCAGGCTCGTTCGGTTCCAGACCACCACAATAAAACAAATATTGAAAAATTACACAATTTTCTTGGTTCCCAGTGCATATAAAAGTTATGCTTGGACACGTCATCAAAATGGCGGCATGAGGTGAGCCTCTGGAAATCTCATCAGGAATTTCCAACAAATTGAAAAACTATAACTCCACAAAGGACTCCCTGCACAGCAGAGAGGCAAGACGAAGAGTCTCACTACTGAATTCACCTAAAGGTGGGCAAATTGCGCGAGCAGGGGAGGAGGGGAGGGAGAAGTGCGGAGATGGAGCGGCGCAGGCACAGGACGCAGACCTAGCTCAGTGCTCCGAGCTCGCTGCATCCTGGAACTACCGCAGCTGCTGGAAAGGGAAGAACTCAGACTGCTAGGGCTCCGTTTATGGCCCACAGGGCTGAGGGGACAGCATATAACACGGCTGAACCCAACGCTCACGGCAGAGCCCTCAGAGCAAGGATTGAGGGAAGAAGGCTGAAAACGGTGGTTGAAGCCCTCACTGCCACAGAGAAAGGAAGCCTTAGGCACTAAGCCTTGCTGCCCCCTCCCAGAGCTCATCCTGCCCCCACCTGCCCAGTGCTAGAAGTGGAACAGTAGCAGTGTCAGATCAAAAGAACAGAATATTTGCAGTTCTGAGAACTATGGTCCACAGACACAGATTCACAGCCCAACTAGTTCTGGCAAAGGGGAGGGAGCTGTGAAAGCAGGACTGGCTGTGGTGGTGGTCACCGCCATTGCTCTGGGCCACCTCTCACAACCCACCCCACCCCTGTCCCCACTTATCTGGGTGGATCCCTGCAGGAGTAAACAGAACTGCTGAAACACGGGCTCTGAATCTGGTGAAGGAAGAGCTTTGGAACTTCAAAAGCTCTCCGCATCCCCACAGGGACGTGGTGTTCTATGAACCAGGTGAACTGTGAACAGAGGAGAAGCCCGCCTTCCAGGGAATCCCCCCATTGTGTGAGAAGCTGGAATAGAGCAGAGAAACATATACCACTACAGTGTGAGAGAGAAAAAAAGGCTGCAGTTGGAGAGAAAATAAAGCATTCTACAAACACGTACAGGAAAACAAAAGAAACACCTCTTCTTATCAACCTGTTGCAGAACCCACTCCTGTAGATGTCTAGGAAGAGAAATAATAAATCATTAATTGCCATGAATAACCAAGGCAACAAGACAGCTCAGAAAAAAAGTGAAAAGTCTCCAGAAAATGAACTTAAAGATACGGAAATATGTGACTTAAATGACAGAGAACTCAAGATTGCAGTTCTCAACGAGATGCAAGAAAACACAGAAAGGCACTTTAATGAACTCAGAAACACAATCAAAGAACAACATGAACATTTTACCAAAGAGATTGAAATTTTACCAAATAGAATTTCTGGAGATTAAGAACTCAATAGAAGAAATTAAGAATGAAATAACCAGCTTAGGTAGTAGAGTTGACCAGATGGAGGAAAGAATCAGTGACATCAAAGATAGAAACATGGAAATGACACGGATGGAAGAAGAAAGAGACTTGAGATTTAAAAGAAATGAAAGAATTCTACAAGAACTTTCTGACTCCATCAGAAAGAGCAATATAAGAATAATGGGCAGATCAGAAGGAGAAGAAAGGGAGAAGGGAACAGAGAGTAAGTATATTCAAACAAATAGTTGATGAGAACTTCCCAAATGTGTGGAAAGAACTGGATCCTTGAATCCAAGAAGCAAATAGAACACCTAATTACCTCAACCCCAACAGGTCTTCTTCAAGGGACATTGTATTGAAGTTGTCAAAAATCAACGACAAAAGAAAGAATCCTCAAGGCAGCCAGGGAAAAGAAGACGGTAACCTACAAAGGAAAGCCCATTACATTATCATCAGATTTCTCAGCAGAAGCTCTACAAGCCAGGAGGGAGTGGAACCAAATATTCAAACTATTGAAAGAGAGAAATTATGAGCCAAGAATAATATACCCAGCAAAGATATCCTTTAGATATGAAGGAGGAATAAAGACCTTTCCAGACATACAGAAGCTGAGGGAATTTTCTAATACATGACCTGCACTAAAATACATACAAAGGAGGCTATTCGACAACCATCAACAGGGACAATTTGTGGCAACCAAAACATAAAAAGAGGGAGAGTAAAGGCCTGAACCGGAATATAGAAGTGGAGAAAGTAGGCATGCTGAAGAAAATGGAATACTCTAAATATCAAACTTTCTTTTACATAAACTTAAGGTTAACTACTAAAAAAAAAAATCCAGGACTGAAATATATACTGTAATAAAAGAAGAAACAGAAGGAAACATCATAGAATACCACCACACAGAAATAATAGACAACAACAAAAAGGCAAAGAAACAATGGAGACACATTCTTACCAGAAAACTAAAGATAGAATGATAGTAAATCCTCACAAATCAATAATCACCCTAAATGTAAATGGATTGAACTCACCAATAAAAAGGCACAAAGTAGAAGATTGGATCAAAAAATTAAACCCAACCATATGCTGTCTCCAAGAGACACATCTCAGCTACAAGGACAAGCACAGACTCAAAGTGAAAGGGTGGAAATTGACACTCCAAGCAAATGGTATCCGGAGAAAATCAGGTGTAGCTATACTGATATCAGATGAAACAGGCTTCAGGGTGAAAAAGGTAACAAGAGACAAAGATGGACATTTCATAATGGTAAAGGGGACTATACAACAAAAAGACATAACAGTCATCAATATTTATGCCCCCAATCATGGAGCACCGAAATATACCAAGCAACTACTAACAGAACTAAAGGGAGAAATGGACCAAAACACAATTATACTAGGGGACCTAAATACATCATTGACAGCTATGGATAGACCATCCCAACAGAAAATAAATAGTGAAATAGCAGCCCTAAATGACACATTAGATGAAATGGACATAATTGACATTTATAGAGCACTTCATCCTAAAACATCAGACTACACATTTTTTTCTAGTGTACATGGAACATTCTCAAGGATAGACCATACATTGGGACATAAAATCAGCCTCAGCAAATTTAAGAAGATTGAAATCATACCAAGCATATTCTCTGATCACAAGGTTTTGAAATTGGATATCAACTGCAAAAAGAAAGCAGGAAAAACCACAAATATATGGAGATTAAAGAACATACATTTAAAGAACGACCGGGTCAAAGAAGAAATTAGAAGAGAGATCAAAAGATACATAGAAACTAATGACAATGAAAACACATCCTACCAAAATTTTTGGGATGCAGCAAAAGCAGTTTTAAGAGGGAAATTTATATCATTATAGGCCTATCTCAAGAAACAAGAACAATCCCAGATAAATAAATAAGTTACACCTTAAAGAACTAGAAAAAGAAGAACAAACAAAACCCAAAGTCAGCAGAAGAAAGGAAATAACAAAAATCAGAGCAGAACTAAATGAAATAGAGAACAAAAAGACAATAGAAAAAATTAATGTGACAAAGAACTGGTTCTTTGAAAAGATTAACAAAATTGACAAACCCTTGGCTAGGCTCACTAAGATAAAAAGAGAGAACACATTAATAAACAAAACCAGAAATGAAAAAGGGGAAGTTATCACGGATGCCACGTAAATACAAAGGATCATCCAAGAATACTATGAAGGACTATATGCCACCAAATTCAATAACCTAGAAGAAATGGACAAGGTCTTAGAAACATATAGCCTTCCTATGCTGAACCATGAAGAACTGGAAAACCTAAACAGACCGATCACCAGTAATGAAATTAAATCAGTCATCCAAAACCTTCCCAAAAGTAAAAGTCCGGGACCAGATGGCTTCACTAGTGAATTCTACCAAACCTTCAAAGAGGATCTAATACCAATCCTGCTCAAAGTCTTCCAAAAAAATTGAAGAAGAGACAGTACTCCCTAACTCATTTTATGAGGCCAACATTACCCTGTTTCCAAAACCTGGTAAGGACAACACAAAAAAAGAGAACTACAGACCAATATCTCTGACGAATACAGATGCAAAAATCCTAAACAAAATTCTAGCAAATTGAACGCAACAATGCATTAAAAAGATTATTCATAACGACCAAGTGGGGTTCATCCCCGGGGCACAAGGATGGTTCAACATCCGCAAATCCATCAATGTGATACATCACATAAACAAAATAAAGGACAAAAATCATATGATTATATCAATTGATGCAGTAAAAGCATTTGACCAGATACAACATCCATTTATGATTAAACACTTAATAAAATAGGTATAGAAGGAAAATACCTTAACATAATAAAGGCCATATATGACAAACCCTCAGCTAATCTCATAATTAATGGTGACAAACCGAAGCCCTTTGCTCTATGTTCAGGAACATGACAGGGCTGTCCCCTATCACCTCTGCTTTTCAACATAGTGTTGGAAGTCCTTTCCAGAGCAATCAAGCAAAAGAAAGAAATAAAAGGCATCCAAATTGGGAATGAATAAGTGAAATTGTCACTCTTTGCAGATGACATGATACTATATATAGAAAACCCTAAAGACTCCACCAAAACGCTATTAGAAACAATCAAAGAATACAGTAAAGTTGCTGGCTACAAAATCAACGTACAAAAGTCCATTGCATTCCTATATACTAACAATGAAATCTCAGAAAATGAAACAACCAAAAAAAAATTCCTTTTGCAATTGCAGCAAAAAGAATAAAATACCTAGGAATAAACTTAACCAAGGATGTGAAAGACCTATATGCTGAAAACTACAAGATGTTTTTAAAGAAATTGAAGAAGACACAAAGAAATGGAAAAACATCTGTCCTCATGGATTGGAAGAATCAACATAGTTAAAATGGCCATATTACACAAAGCAATATACAGATTTAATGCAATCCCCATCAAAATCCCAATGGCATTTTTTAAAGAAATAGAACGAAAGATCATCAGATTTGTTTGGAACCACAAAAGACCCCGAATAGCCAAAGCAATCTTAAGACAATAGAACAATGCTGAAGGTATCACACTCCCTGACTTTAGCTTGTACTACAGGGCAACAGTAATCAAAACAGCATGGTACTGGCAGAAAAACAGACACATAGACCAATGGAATAGAATTGAGAACCCAGAAAAAGAACCACATAAATATGGACAATTTTTGACAAAGAAGCAAAAAACATACAATGGAGAAAAGACAGCCTCTTCAATAAATGGTACTGGGAGAACTGGAAAGATACGGGCAAAAGAATGAAACTGGACTGCTATCTGTCACCATGTACCAAAATTGATTCAAAATGGATCAAAGACTTAAGCATAAGACCTAAAACAATAAACTGCATAGAAGAAAACACAGGTACTAAACTTATGGACCTTGTGTTCAAAAAGCCTTTTATGAATTTGATTCCAAAGGCAAGGGAAGTAAAAGCTAAAATAAATGAATGGGACTATATCAAACTTAAAAGCTTCTGCACAGCAAAAGAAACCATCGACAAAATAAAGAGGCAACCAACTGAATGGGAGTAGATTTTTGCAAACAGTACCTCCGATCAGGGGCTAATATCCAAAATATACAAGGAACTCATACAACTCAATAACAAAAAAAACAAACAACCCAATTGAAAAATGGGCAGAGGACCTGAAGAGACATTTCTCCAAAGAGGGCATACAAATTGCAAATGACATATGAAAAAATGCTCAACATCACTAATCATCAGAGAAATGCAAATAAAAACCACAATGAGATATCACCTCACCCCAGTCAGAATGGCTATCATCAACAAGACAAATAGTAACAAGTGTTGGAGAGGCTGTGGAGAAAAAGGAACCCTCATACATTCGGTGGAATGCAGACTGGTGCAGCCGCTATGGAAGGCGGTGTGGAGTTTCCTCAAAAAATTATGAATAGAATGACCCAGCAATCCCTCTCCTGGGTATCTCCCCCAAAAAATCTGAAAACATTTATCCATAAAGACACGTGTGCTCTAATGTTCATTGCAGCTTTATTTATGGTGGCCAAGGCATGGAAACAACCAAAATGTCCTTCGATAGATGAATGGATAAAGAAGTTGTGATATATGTACACAATGGAATACTATTCTGCAGTAAGAAAAGATGAAATAGGAAGCTTTGTGACAACATGGATGGATCTTGAGATTATAATGCTAAGCGAAATAAGTCAGACAGAAAAAGAGAACCATATTGATTTCACTGATATGTGGTATATAAACCGAAAACAATAAATAAACAAGACAAACAAATGAAAAACAAAAACTCAGAGACACAGACAATAGTTTAGTGATTACCAGAGGGTAAGAGGGGAGGAGGGTGGTAGATGATGGTAAATGGGATCAAGTATATGGTGATGGAAGGAGAACTGACTCTGGGTGGTGAACACACAATGGGATTTATAGATGATGTAATACAGAATTGTACACCTGAAATCGATGTAACTTTACTAACAATTGTCACCCCAATAACTTTAATTAAAAAAAGAAAGTTATGCTTACACTATACTGTAGTCTAGTAAGTGTGCAACAGCATTATATCTAAAAATGTACATACCTTAATTTTAAAATGCTTTATTGCTGAAAACTCCTAACCATCATCTGAGCCTGTTAGAAAAATGGTGCCGACAGACTTGCTCCATGCAGGGTTGCCATAAACTTTCACTTTATAAAAAATGTACTATCTGTGAAGTGCCTTAAAGTGAAGCACAATGAAATAAGGTTTGCCTTATACCTCTATAGATGTATGTGGGTGTATGTATACATCTGTATGGCTCACAATACAGTCTTAGAAAATAATTTTTCTTATCTTTACCCAAACGCTCTCTACCAACCTCTGACCTCAGAACCATGGAGATTCCTAAAGAACATAACTTCGTAATAAGTAATGCAATGATCCTACTCCCACATAGTCCTGTCTACTTTTGTTTCATTAAAAAAGAAAAGAAAGGGAAAAAGTTAACTCTTACCTTTCCTTAACCATACTTCTTTGGGTGGAAACATAATGAGAAACCTTAACACACAAGTGAACTAGGGGTGTCTTGGTCACAAAAGAATTTCCTCTTAGTATCATCTTGAAAAGTCTAAGGACGTTAATATAATTCAAATTAATATTTAGTGGGTAGATATTCAGCATAGGCTCTACAAGTGGTACAAACGTGAGCACAAGACTTCGTCTTTGCTCTTGAGGTCCTCATAACCCAGCAGGGAAGAGGTACAGACACTACTGGCTCCTTGGCACAGAGTGTAGTGTCAGGTCAGAGTGTCAATCAACGTGCTCTGAGATCAGAACAGGGAACACCACATTTTACTATGGGAGTAACTTCTGAGACTGACAGGAAGAACAAGTCCATGCTCTTCTCCCTTTTCTTTTAGAAACTCTGATAGAAGGAGAGTAGCTCCTCTACTGTTTTGATTCTTCCACTTTACCAAATATTAAGGGGCAACGGAACTTGGCAAATTCCAGAGAATACTATCAGAATTGGATAGACACTCTTCTTAGCATCATGTGTAATACTTTCTGTTCTGTTTTAAAAGCAATTTAAAAATTGATTTCATAAGTACAAAAATAGTACATGAATATATACTTATTATTAAAAACTTCAGACAATTTGGCAGCTCCTTAAAAAGTTAAACATAGTTACCATATGACCCAGTAATTCCACTGCATCCTTTAGAAAGAATGGGATGGTAAACTCATTTCCATGCAACGCATCCAAGCATTCATTTAACAATCAGATTAAACTTGTTAAACAGAATGTGATATATTCATACAATGGAGTATCATTCAGACTTAAAAAGGAATGAAATATATAAGTGCTACAACATGGATGAACCTAGAAAACATTATGCAAAGTGAAAGAAGCCAGACATAAAAGGCCATATATTACATGATTCCATTTATACGAAATATCCATAATAGGCAAATCAGTAGAGACAGAGTAGTTCCTACGTGCTTTGAGGGGGGGGACGGGAGTGAATGGGTAGTGAATGCTTAATGGGTACAGAGTTCCTTTACCAGTGAGAATATTCTAGAATTAGGTAATGGTGATGGTCGTACAACTTTGTAAATATACTGAAAACACTGAATTAATTGTACACTTTAAAAGAGTGAATTTTATGGTATATGAATTATATCTCAATAAAGCTGTTATTTAAGAAAAGAACTGAAATACTACAAAATTGAAGCCCCTTTGACCATCTCTCCCAATCAAATCCACACAGGTTACCAATATTAGCAGTTTAGTACGACTCCTGGTTATAATAACTCTTATCCCTCCCAATGCCTAGCAGTTTCTTGCACACAGCAAACATTTTAGGCATTTTTTTTTTTTTTTTTGCACAATAACTTTGTACAAGGATAAAATAATACTGCTTTGTTCTCTTCAGGATAATACAGATCCTTTTGTATCCACCGCCACGCAAATTCATTAGCGCAGGATCAGGCAGCTTTAGAGGTATGGTTTCCATCAACAGCACACACACCAAGTGCAGTAACAAAAGAGCATCGCACTTACTGGCTCAAAGCTCTGGTTCCTAGAAAACCCTGATGTGGACGTTCACGCAAATAAGGAGGCCCTTTGCATCTGCCCCTTTGGTTTACAGAGTTTGGAAGAAATGAAATTGGGCTTGGCAAGGCCGTTATTTCGGAGCCCACAAGAGCAAGCTGTAAATAAGTGATTTCTAACTTCACCAAGTCCAACTTAAACAGAAGCCATAGAAATCTCAAAAAAGACTTGCTCCAAGAACTCTACGATATTGTATTTCTAGTCTTTTTTTTGGCGGAAGTTTTTAAACCATAGTCGCACAAAGTCACATGAATTAACTTTTTAACATACATCTCTGGGTCCTCAGAGGTTCTGATTTACTTAGAGCAGGCTGGCATGTATATGTTTTAAAGCACCCCAGGTCATTCGGAAACAGTGTTAGGAACCTTTAGGACGACTAGGACGGAAAACTGGTTTCCATGCAAATCATGCTAAGTGTGTAATAGCTGCCAATCACAAGGCTGGCAGCATATCCTAATTTTACTGAAAAGAAAACTGAGGCTCCAGGAAACACTCCGTAAAGTCAGAAACAAGGCTGGGGCAGCACTTCAGAGTCCTGACGATGTCCCAACATCTTCCTGGTGAAAACTTTCCAAACTCTCTTACAGGACTGAAGTTGTGAAAATGTGGTTTGGCAGAAGAAAGCTAATCTATAATTAGTTTAGGTCGTTTTACTTCAGCCTCCGGTACAATGGGGAATAATTGTTATAGTATTTTTTAAATGCTTCCTAATTTGTATCCTCTTGTTGACAGAGAAGTTTCTCTTCACATACTTCATATATAAAGTACCTCCTTATTTGCAGCTAAGCTTGAGTGAAAGGAGGATGTGATGCAGGAGAAGCCCGAGCCATGGAAGGGGAAGTCGGCCCGGCCCTTCTGGCCCTATGCGGAAGGAAAGGGGCGGAACAGGTGAACAGAGACACAGCGCTCATTCACATCCACACTCCTTCGCACCAAGCTGCTTCAACTCAGGGAGCGATGGAGCTTTAGGAATATCGAGACGCCCTTTTCCTAGACATAACACGAGGGTGGGTTGCAGGCTACTAACGTTCACTCTTCAGCTCTGGGCCAGTGTGTGGGATGGGAGCAGGTGCTTGGAGGTAGTAGCGGGAGGCCGCCAGAAAGATGAACTTGGGCAGCACTGCTCACTCCCTAAAACCTGAGCATGACAAGCAGGCACCTGAAGCTGCAGAGGTCTGTGGTGGGAGCAAAGAATTCTCAGTGCACGGAGACCTGGAGACAAACGTCTAGCACCACCACCTCCATAGTGGGTTCCTACGTGACTCCCAAAGGACAGACAGAATTGTTTACAACGCAACAGACAATTCAAGGACACATTCCAAACTGAAGCAGAGGATACCACAGATAGCCTCTTCTCTCTGACTCACACGGAGACATAGCACACATTCTCGTGAAGCAGTTAGTAATAGGTATTAGGCATCCACTATTTGCCAGACACTGTTCTACATTGATGAGGATTTGGAGATAAATGATGCAGACGAAATCCCTCCCTGCCTTGACCAAACAAGACTTGGAGGTAGAGAAAGGGAAGTGGGTGTAACTCTGAAAGACGGAGTATTTACTCAAAGATCTCTGATTAGGAAGTTGAACTTTGAAAAGATTCAAAGGAGACTGTTTAGACTAAAGTTAAAATATTATTATGGCAGTTTAAAAAACATGGTCTAAAATTATTTGATGTTCTGTCTACTAAGACGTTGGGAGTAGGGTTTCCAGGTGGGAATTCCCACTCATTCTCAGGAATTATTTTTGCATTCCCGTTCCCGAATCCCGAGATATAAACTATTTTCTGTTCTCCACGATGAATCATTTCCACAAAGTGATGGCCGATACTACCAACCACCTGGGTTCAAGGAACGATTCTCCCGATTTCCTGACCAATTTTTCTTGGGATTTGGGAATGGAAAAGAGAAAAAAAATTCCCAAGAATGGGCGGAAATTCCCGCCTGGAAGCCCTAGTTGGGAGTCTATGTTCCCCTTCCTTGAATCTGAGTGGGCCTGTTTCTCCTTCGACCACTAGAGCCTGGCAAAAGAATGTGTGTGACTTCTAAAGCAAGAACATTAAAAAGGTCCATGAAGTTTCCATCTTCCACTACAACATTCAGTTTTGGAGACTCTGAGCCACCGTGTAAGAAGTCTGATTCCATAGATGCCACCATGTTGGGAGGAAGCCCCGGATGTGTGCACAGGCCACGTGGAGAAGCCCTAGTCAACAGCCCCTGCTGAGTGGGACCTGTGTGTCCTCCCAGCCCTGATGACAGTTATGTGAGTGAAGACGCTTTCAGACATTCCACTTCTTAGCCAATGAGGTACCCCTTGCTGTTTAAGTCTTCCCAGCTGAGGTCCCCGATATTGGGGAGCAGTGATAAGTCCCTGCCATGCACTGTCTGAGTTCCCACCCACAGAATCGGTGAGCAAAACAAAATGGTTGTCTTATGCCACTAAGTTTTGGGCATGCGTTCTCATGTCCAAAGATTTATCATGAAGCAAAAGTAACTGGAACAACAGATGGGAACTGTCACAAAAGAAGTAGCTCAGTTACAGAAAAAAAGATGAAGCTATATTTTCTGTGATTGTCTAAACCAGGGGTGAGAAAAACTGTTATCCTATCACAGGGAACTAAATAAATTTTAACACTCTTTTGATTGTTAAGAATATCTATTTTATCTACAACTGCTGTAATAGAAAAGGTCTCAGTTATTTGGAAGAAAAGAATTTGTCTAGATTTTCAATATGGGACAAACATTCCCAAGATGCCATCCAGAGTTGTCCACGAATGCATTTCTGCCTCTTTCCTTTGGTGCCTGGTACATAATAGGTATTTAGTAATTTTGCAGAGTAACTGATAGGGTCTGAGGAGTCAGGGGAGAGAGAATATACTCTAGACAAAGCAAAGGGATCATGGTGAGTGAGTAAAGGTTAATGATGATGGGATCCTGGGGAGAACAGAGGGGTCACTCGAACCTCATTCTTCATCCTTGCCCATCTGTACACTTTCCCTCGACATTTAAGTGCCCACATCTTTAGGTCTTTAGTTAAGCTGTTCTCATTACTTGAAATGTTCTTTTCCCATCTGCTTAATGAGCTCCTACATAGTCTTCACAGCCTACCTCCACTGTCACTTTCTCTTGCTCTCTCTGATACTGCCACACTCCAAGTAGAATTAATCACTCCGTTCCACTCTCCTGCAACGCTTTCCACAACTCTAGTATAGCAGAACACGCTGCGTTATATTTAATTAGTAAATTTAGATGTCTGTTTTCCTTGATAAACTGTGAGCTACCAAAGAGCGAGGCTGATTCCTATTCATCACCTGATCTCCTGCTTGTGTGCCTCTGTGCCAAACACTAGGTCAAAAAAGAAAAATAGCTGCCTTTGAGGAGCCCATGTAATTCAGGGGAGAGAGCTGAAAACACAGTCACATTGCAATGTCGTAAGCACGATACAGAGGTACGGTGGGATGACGTGGGAAGTCAAATCTCCTTCAGGAGGAAATCTGGAAGTGGCACAAAGTAGGTGACATTTGAGGTAGGCCTTGAAACCAAATTAAAATCAGAACGCTGCACAGGAGAAATCCATGGACTCAGAGCTGAAAAGGTCTCAGAAGGGAACTGTGAAATAAGAAGCACATCTGGTCAGGTTTGGTCAGTCCTTTCTCTCCCTACTCCTGGAGAGTTCCTGCTCAAGTTATTCCAAGTTTTCTTTTTACATTACCCACAGCCATTCAGTCTTCCCAACTCCATCAATTATTTATATCAAAAAGCACCTATTTGAACAAGCAAGTCATTAAAAAACACGAGTCAATTAATAATGGAAATGTATTCAAATCAGCAGCAATTATAGAAATCCAAATTAAAACAAGGAACTACTTTTGTACCTGTCAAATTGTCAGGTAGTTTTAAAGATTGTAATATCGGTATCAAAGAAGAATCAAGAAAACCAAAACTACCCTTTCTGAGAGGCAATATGGTACGGTGTATCAAAAGCCTTGCAAATAACTGCACCCTTTGAATTAGAAATTCCATTTACAGGGATTTGTCCTAAGGATAAAAGTCTTTGCTATAAAGATCACAGTGTTATTTAAAGTAGTGGAAAATAATCAACGATCTAAATGCCCAACAACAGAAGAGTCAAATAAATTTGGCCTTGCATTAATTGTAACAGTTATCACTTATAGAGTGCTTACAATGCATCTGACATTGTTATATTTAACACAACAGCAGCTTATAAAGTAATTGTAAGTGAACGTTGAGTGGGACTTTTCCAGTTGCACCAGAATTGGCAAATAGAAACCAAAGCTAAGAATAGAGAGGAGGGAAGTTCCCCGTAAGGTAAAGAGAGCCCTCCATAACTCGGGCTGCGTGGATTCAAGAATTTAGTAAGAAGCTACAGTGTGAGACCTTCTAACCCAACCATCACTGGTGTCCCTGCACTGCGTTCCCCCCACCCCTGCAGCCCCTCCACAACACACACACACAGAGTCCACAAAGAAGAGTAGAGATGGGAAGGGGAAACCTTGGATCCCCTGACCTAGTGGACAGTGCTGTAAGTTGGGGTGGCACTCTTCCTGCCTCTACAGTGGGCTCCTCTAAGAAAATCGGTTACAGAGAATAGGGATGGCACAAAACAAGGACTGGGACAAAAAGTGTTTTAAATTGCAGAGCCTGGTGAATACCTGCTCAGACAGCTGACCTACCGACGGGCCCTGTGTCATTCTGGACAAGGGAGGGGGAAATGGAGCGAGAAGGGACAGCAGTGCTGTTACCGTCCTGTTCAGCATGGATACGAGTCCCCTGCATCAAGCAGTCCCATGGGAACTGCAGGCCTTAGCCTTCTTGCCAGGTCCCCACCCAACAGGGTTGTCCGCTGTGCAAGTGGACCCCAGCCGTGGGGCTCTGGGATAGGGAGGGGCTGGCCTGAAAGAACTTAATACCAGTTTCGTCTCCAGGTCTGGAGACCAAGCAGTGGGAGAGCCTAAGCTCCAAAGAACTCACAAGTTTGGGGTGTGTACTCAGAGGCGGTGCTGGTCAGACAGCCAGTAAATGTCATCAAGGAGAACCCAACAAGAACTATTCAAGAGCCACCTGTCTCTGCCCCTCTCCCGCTTGCCCTTCCCTAGACACCGTAACAACAGGAGAAGTCCAGAGAGACTCCATGTCCCCCACCTCCACACTCTCCAAATAAACCAAGCCCACCTTTCCCCACTTCCATCCCCAGAGCCATAAGTCTGGTCAGCAACAGGAGTAGGAAAAGCTTCCAATTAGATATATTGAAATCTTAAAATGGTGGACTTTCTATAACCCAGAGTGATCAGAAGGTGTCAGGCTCTGCCCAAGGTCATCAAGGGATTTGTCCTCTAGAAGAGAAAGAGATTTTGACAAAGCACACTTGGGAGTTCTGACTGGAGAAAAATAAAAGCATTCGTATTTGCACCCCTCTGGGTTCAAACTGTTCAATTAACTGGTTAAAGTTACCATTATCTCCACTACACGGACTGAAATGAAAGCTCCAAACGATTAAGAGACTTGTTCAAACCACGTGGGAGGCTTAGTGTGGATTCCAACCCAGAGCTAACCCTCAGAGCCCATGCCGTGTACAGTGAAACCAGGACTTTTCAATACAGGGTCCAAAGACACATCCATAGGGATCTCCAAACCCACTTCAAAAATTTTTTTTCAATATTGAGTTTTCATCTCTCGAGGGTAAGGGTGATTTTAAAATACGTCATAAGCATAAGTCTCAATCATCTGAAAGATCATCTTACAAGTGAAAGGTGCTCCTTGATTACCAGCATTTGCATTTATAATCTTATTGATATCAAGAATTACGTTATTTAATATCCTACACTAATGACTAATGAGAAAGGACAAAGGTGAATGTATATGTAAATAATGTAGTCATACCAACTAAAGCCAAATGGCTCGCTATACAAACCAAAGCTTCGCTGTAGTTCAAACATAGAAAAGAATGGGACACAGAACAGACAGGCTCCATAAAAATAAGGGCCATATTTACATTTTAAGCAGCAATTTAGTTTCAGCAAAATGTCCACTGTTGTTAATACGAATTATATTGGTTCTGAAGTTTTTATTTAATTTGTAAATTTATTTTGGTTTTATAATTGTAGAAGAGCTATAGTATACAATTATATCTCATAGTTTTTGTTTATAGACATTTCGGTTACATAATAATAAAGATAATTTAATTCAACATCAAGAACTTGTACAAATGTTTGTTTAAAGTGTCCTTCTATTACACATGCTTGAGACGCTCTGTCTTATGTCATTCTGCCTAGGCAGCCATTAGAAATCCTGTCGTAGACGACTGTGACACAAGGAAATATTTTCAATACATTAGCTTAAAGCATACAAAAGGTGATACAGTCTTACTCTGATTTTAAAAAATATACAAAGCACATAGGAATACAGGAAAGGAAATACACTAAAATGTTAATATTTATGCCATGGTAAGAGTATTACAGGTGATCTTTTTGAATATTGTTATTTTTAATAGTCTGTTTACAGTAACATTATAAGAGTGAATTTTTAAGTATTACAAAAGAATTCAATTTTTAATAGCCTAGCCCATGAAAGTTCCCAAAACCTGTTTCTAAAAAAAAAAAAATTGCACTTTCAATCCAATTTTTCAGCTCAAGTTCTTTCTTTTCCAAAGAAACGTCATGAATCCTAACATAACCAATCCTATTTGTTCAAAACTTAAAAGCATATAAACTCCTCATCAACAATAACTTGTAGTGCTTTAGGTGCCAGGGCTACAAGGATGAATGAAGGTCAAGGTGCCATCTAGAAGCTGCCCGTCTGGGGGAAGCACAGCACAAACAACAGCAAGTCCGAGGTACTAAGGCCTATGACACAGGAGCGTAGAAAAGGGGTTCCCCAACTCTTTCTGATGGGGAGGGTGGGGTGGCACAGGCTGCCACAAGGTGACATGCAAACTGAGTCCTCAGAATGAATGAGGAACTGAGTACAGGAAGGTGAAATGGCAGATTCCCCAACACGTTAAGTCTAAACGTAGGCCTTGTGACACGGAACTTGGGGACCACACCAGGCCAGTCTCTCCTGGGCTCCGACAGCACTGATCTTTGCCACTCGTAGGGCCTGCCATTAGAAGCCGAAGCCCAGCTGACTCCCCAGCGAGCTCGTAAACCCGGAGGGGAACACGCACCCACTGCAGACGCTCACTATTTGTTAATGACCGCACCTGCAGTGAGACTACTAGTGGGCATTCAGCTCGGCACACTGTAGGTAGCCTCTGTCGGTATCCCAAAAAGTATGTGTGTGTAGCCTATACCCATTTTTTCCTCTAGAAAATTATGTCAGAAGATCAAAGCGACAGTCTCATTCCTATAATCCTTACAAGAAAATCTACTACATAGAAAAAGCTCTTGCAAGCCTGCAGAGCGCCCAATGGCACGTTCTTCCAGAGCAGCTAAGGAAAGATACACTGATTGCCTGTCCAAGAGAAGCTTCCCAGTAAACTGTGGGGATGCTACTGATATCTGTCTAAATGCTGTGTCTCATCAGCTGAGGTGAAACTCTCAGAGGTTCCACCTGTAGAAGAGAACAGGCCTGTGCGGCACGTAACAGTGAATAATGAAGTAACACAAATGTCTCAGCAGGGGAAACGTGCACGTAAGGTCTGGTACATTCTCTCACATGATATTATAAGACCTTGGTACACTTCTAGGATCTGCTTTAAAATATTCCAGCAAAGAAATAGTAAAAAGGATAGATGAAACACATAATGAAATCTTGTTAATATTGGAAACTGTGTGAACTGGTGTTTCATTAGACCATTTTCTCTACTGTTGTACAGGAAGGTGAAATGGCAGATTCCCCAGCACGTTAAGTCTAAACGCAATTTTTCATAATTAAAAACTGGAAAAAAATACTAGGTAGAAGTAAATAAAAGTATTCACAATGATGGTTTGTGGAAAAAAGCAGTACATGAAATGACAGCTCATGTTAATTATAACCATGTGAAAATTAAGTGTGACCAGCCCAACAGCAAGAAGCACCCCTGGGTATTACCATGTGGGTTTCTAGAGACCGTTTTTTGCTAAAAGAACTCTTTGAGGAAATGGCTAATTCTAGGCCTGGATCAGGAAATGTACGCGATAAGCCTGGAACACCTTGTCATACCAGACAACAAAGAAACTATCAAATACTGGTAAGGTCGTGTCCAAAGAACTCAGAAGACAAATTAAATAGGCTCCCACTGGCTAAAGATAGCACACACTGAGCATCGATAAGCATAACAACTAAAACAGATGCAAATTCATCAAATATGTATAAATATGTGAGCTCAGAACAATACTGAAAATACCCTAATTGATCACTTTGAAGCATACTAAGGAACCCACTCACTATTTTGACAACTGGTAGATACATGAAAAGAAGAAAGCATAAACCTGGGGGTGGGGGTCGTCGTAAGACATAAATGACAATGACTTTGACAGGTTCTGCCTGGCAAGTCGCACCGAGCGCTCCGAGCGATGCTTACACCACCATGTAAAGTGCACGTAACCTAGCAGAGCGAGACAGACACAAGCCCAACGTGAGAAAGCCGAACTAGAAGTGAAACAAGTGCCATGGAAACAAGCCAAGACACGGACTCACTGTGGAGGGGCGTGGAAGGTGTGAGCCACCAGCCTCAAAGGGTGACCACTTACTGGGAAGTGTCCGCATTGTAAACCGTTCTCAAACACGCGCTCCAGAATCCCACACATCGATCGTTAGGGCTCCTAGCACACACGTATTTCCCAGGGACTGGTCAAAGGGACAGCACCAGACAAATTCCCAGGGGGTTTCATTTCCCTTCCTGGACAACAATCAGGAGACCTCTGAGATGTTCCTTTCAGGAAAAATTAACTCCCTAGAACCTGATGTGGTATCTAGCTTGAGAATTCCACCTACATTCTGACCTTGTAAACTTCAGGTCTGGCCCCAACTTGAGAGGGATATGAAGACATCCACGCTCTGTTCAGCGTTCCTAGGAAAGGGTTAGAGCAAATATAAACAAACAGCCCCTCCTGTCACATCCCCCAATATTAACTACCTACTCTGGGCTAGACACTGGGCTACTCTGGGCTACCATTTCTTTCACCTGTTATCCCAGTAAATTCTCAAAGCCAGTGAAGTAAGACATATCACTCTAATTTCAGAGTCAAGGAAGTAGGCTCAGAGAATCAAGTCATTTGCTCAAGGACCCAAAGGCCCTTGAAACACTTAGACACTCTTCTGAAGGTAACCACTGTCCACACACCACTGACATTTCACACTGAAGGAGTGGCCGTCTGAGAGGCAAAGAGTTATTGAGTTAGATTGATGTTCTTAATTAATAAATGTCATCCTCCCATCTCAGGCCTGTTACGGACTAGCCCCCTCAGCTCTGCCTTTTCCAAACCTCTTTGGTTTCTACTATAGACTCTTCTACTCTGGCTGGATTTTCACTGCCCCCAAATCCCGTGTGCAGTGCCCCTTTCCCACTTGAATGGCCATTTTCCTTTCTAGGCCCTAATCTTTTAAGTCCAGCTCACATCCACACCTCCCACTCCAGGAAGCCCTTCCATTTTCCCCAGGCTCAGCGCTCTCGCCTCCATAAAACTTGCTGCCTGGACCACATAACACCATATAAGGGCATTGTTCTGTTTCACATGTATACTTCTGGTCTCCCTAGCCTGCAAATTCTTTGAAGGAAGGGAAAGGATACAAAATAAATGCTTGTCAACATGAATGTGGACGCAGGTAATAGCCTGGGCAGGAACCTATGTTTCTCAGCATATCTGCTGAGTCTGAGGTAACTACATTCCATTATCCCCTTCTCGCCAGAGAAAGGTCAGCTAAAGATGGAAAGCAACATGAAAGTCGTTTCATTAAGCAAAGCAGCGGGGATGGTCCTGCTTGGTGCAACGGCACTGCCCCTGGTCCTTTAGACAGCCCCGAGAGAACATTCTATTATCGTTCATGGCTGTGAAGGTTCCATCCTGTCCTTTTTCCTTGGATTACAAGTATTAGCAGGGCCAAGTACTAACCCTTAGCAAATGAGGAGTTTTGGTTTTTATTAAGATTATGCTAACATACATATCACAAAATTTACCATCGTAACCATTTTTACTAAGTGTACAGTTCAGTGGCATCAAGCGTTCATATTTTTGCGCTACCATCACTTGCACCTGCCTGGAGAACTCTTTTCATCTTGCAAAACTGAAACCTTGTACCCATTAAACAATAACTCTCCATTTCCTCTGCCCCCTCCCGCCAGGCCCAGGCAACCACCCTTCTCCTTTCTGTCTCTATGAATTTGACTCCTCTAGGGATCTCATATAAATGGAATCACATAGTACTTGTCCTTTTGTGATTGGCTTGTTTTACTTAGCATGATGTCATTTAGGTTCATTCATTTTGTAATATGAGCACGTGTCAAAATTTCCTTCCTTTGTAAGGTTGAATAATGTTCCACTGTACGCATATACCACCTTTTGTTTATTCATTCCTCTGTTGATAGACACGGATGTTGCTTCCAAATGAAGAATTTGACCCAATGCTGGTGAGAAGAAACTCAGGAGACTGGGCCTGGGTTAGAGCGGTCTCTTTGATGTTGTGAACACAATCAAAGAACCAAACCGGTGATCAGGACCACAGAACAGAAAGCTGCTAAAAGGAATTTCCATCAGGTCATCTGCCCCGGGAACTGGAACCAGATAGAACATTTATTTAAATACTCAAATAGGCTATTGGAGTAAAGCCCTGGCTGCTTAGGATGGTCTAGAAAGAAATCTTAAATTCACTCTAGTTTCTAAAGACCTCCCCTGTTCTTTTTTGTCCCCCAGCTTTAATGAGATGTAACTGAAATATAACATATTGAGACGTAATTGAAATACCACACTGTGTACGTTTAAGGTGTACAACATGCTGGTTTGATATATAATGCAATACGATTACCAACGTAGTGTTAGCTAACCGCTTCGTCATATTACATAATTACCATTTCTTTTTTTGTGGTGAGAACATTTAAGAGCTACTCTCTTAGCAATTTTCAGGTACACGATACAATATTATTACCTATAATCACAATGCTTTTCATTCGATTTCTAGAATTTATTCATCTTCTAACTGGAAGTTTGTACCCTTTGGCCAACATCTACTCATTTCCTCTACCCCCCAGCCTCTGGTAACCACCATGCCACTCTCTATTTCTGTAAGTTTGGCTTTTTCAGATTCCACATACAGGTGATATCATACAGTATTCGTCCATCTATCTGAATTATTTCACTTAGTACAATGCCCTCAAAGTCCATCTCTGTTGTCACAAATGGCAAGCTTTCCTTCATTCTCATGGCTGAAAAATATTGTTCTGTGTGTGTGTGTGTGCGCATGTGTGAGATCTTCTTTCTCCATTCATGCATTATTCGTAAATGGACAATATAATCCATGGTCCACCAATATAATCTTGGCTATTGTAAATAATGCTGCAGTCAACATAGGGATGCAGATATCTCTTGGATATCCTGTTTTCATTTTTTTTGGATATATAGCCAGAAGTGGAACTGCTGGATCATACGGTAGTTCCATTTTGAATTGTATGAAGGACCTCTATACTCTTTTCTCTCATGGCTGTAGCAATTTGTATTCCCACCAACAGTGCCCGGGCTTCCCTTTTCTCCACATCCTCCTCAACACTCATCTCTTGTCTTGTTGATGACAGCCATTCTGACAGGTGTGAGGCGATATCTCACTGTGGTTTTGATTTGCATTTCCCTGGTGATTAGGGACGTTGAGCATCTCTTCATGTACCAGGTAGCCATCAGTGTCTCTCCCCGGTTCTTACCAGCCCACCTGTTATCTCTTGCCTACCTTTCCAGCCTCACATCGCCCTGCAGACAGTCCAGCAACACCAAACAGTGTTTGGGGTCCCTGCATACTTAGGCAGGCCCCGCCATCTGGCCCCCCGCTGTCAGTGGTTTCTCTGGCTGGAAATCTTTCTTCTCTTGGCTTAATTCTAGTTATAGCCACCTCTCTAGGAAGCCTTTTCTTTTTCTTTTTTGTAGTCCCAGAACTTGAGTGCTTGGCACATTATGGCAGTTTTATAAATTATTGAACTAAAGTGTATTTGTTACACTTACATTCTCTGTTGAGAAAATAAGTTTAAAGAAAAAATTCAAGGTTAATGGGATTACAGGTAATTTTTATTTACACTTTAATACTTTTGAAATTTTCTGATGAGCTGACTTTTCAAAATTACCTTTAGGCAAATTTAAGAATAACTGGATCAAGAATAAAGTGGAGGAGTTGGTTTACCAGATTTCAAGACTTTTTGTACAGCTACAGTCATCAAGACTGTGTGGTATTGGCAGCGGGATAGTCACACGGAACAATGGACCAGAACAGATAACCCAGAAACAGGCCCATACAAACACGTCCATACAACTGATTCATGGTGAAGGTGCAAAAGCAATTCAATGAAGAAAGCATGGCCTTGTCAAAAAGGATGGTGCTAGAGTAATCGAGCATATGCTGCTAGAAAAACAAAACAAAACACTAAATCTAAGTGTCACCACAAAAATGAACTCAAAACAGATCATGGACTTAAATGAAAAATGTAAGACTATGAAGTGTTTAGGGGAAAAGGAGAAAAATCTCTGTAACATGGGGCGAGGCAAAGAGTTCTTAGACTTGAGGAAGTCAAATAACAAAAAATTAATAAACTGAACGTCATCCTAATAAAAAATTTTTGCTGTGAAAGAATATTGTGAAGTGAATGAAAAGAAAAGCTACCGACTGGAAGGAAATACCTTCAAACCACATATTTGACAAGGACTGGTATCTTGAACATATAAAGAACTCTCAAAACTCAATCGTTAAAGAAAGAAAAGCCATACAGAAAATGGACAGAAGACTTGGAGGGAGACAGCTGACCAAAGAGGATACACAGATGACAAAAAGTCACATGAAAAGATGTTCAATATCATTATCCATAAGGGAAAGTGTAAATTACAACCAGTGGGTCAGCTGTTAAACAAATGAATTGTGGTACATCCATACCTTGGAATACCAGGCAGCAGTAAAAAAGAAATGCATGCAACAACTTTGATGAATTTCCAGATGATGTTGAATGAAAAAAAACCCAATATTTAAAGTTCCACACTGCGTGAATCCATTTATGTAACACTCATGAAATGACAAAATTATAGAAATGGAGAACAAAATAGTGGTTGTCATGGGCTAAGGATGTGGTAGGGAGGGAAAGTGACTGGAAAATGGCAGCACCAATGGGAGGGATCGTGTGGTGATGGACGTGTCCTGTATCTTGACTATATCATTGTTAGGATGCGATCGTGACACTGTACTAGAGCTTTTGCAAGATGTTACTACTAGGAGAGACTGGGTAAAGGGTACATGGGATCTCTCTATACTATTTCTTACAACTAGATATGCATCTACAATTATCTCAAAAAGTTTAACTTAAACAAAGCTCAGGCTTTGGGACAAAGGTAGGTGATGCTGGGAAAGTCACTTCCTTTTTCCTAGGGCTAAAAGGATTAAATTAAGAGATCGGGGGTCTAAGCACAGTGCCTGGCACAGGGTGAGTGCTCAATGGACAGCTGTTAAAATGATAATCCTGAGTCATGGCAGGAGGGATGCAAAAGTGTATAATAAAAGATACCGGATGTTGGCACTAGTGGATTTTGGTGGAAGATTAGATGTAGAATAGCGGGTGACAGGGAGTCATGGATGATTCCCAAGTTTCCCACTTGAGCCACTGGGTAGTCAGCGGCACCATTTACTGAGCACACATGGGTAAAAAAGAGAGAGATAAAGAAGAGTTTGGTTTTGGGAGTGGTGAGTTTGTGCTGACGGGGAGACATTCAGCTACAGGGGTCCAGGTAACAACTGCATATGCAAGTCTGGAGTTCAGAACACAACCAGAGGGGTGGAAATTTAACTTGATAATGACCAGCAAATAATAACTCAAGCCAGGAAGGAGAATGGACGAGATCTCTGAGGAGGAGAAAAGAGCCTAGACCTTAGCCACTGTGACTAAACAGGAGCTTCAAACTTTAAGGACTGGGTAAAGAGGGTTGGTCTAGCAAAGGAGACATGGAATGGCCAGAAAAGGAGAAAAACCAGGCATATATGGTATCATTCAAGATAAGAGGAAGGTGTTTCAAGAAAGAGTGAGTGGTCCATTGTGACCAAGCAGTGACAAGAGAAATTAGAATGAGGAGTGAAAAATAAACCTCTGAATTTAGTGACCTGCGTGTCACTGGTGCTTTACTAAGAATAGCTTTGGTGAAATGACAAAGTAGGTTTCACATTGGAGCTGCCTGAGAGGAAGATGGGAGACGTGGAAACAATATAAAGCATTGTTAACGAGTTTAGCCCTAAAGAAAAAGAAAGCATGGTGAGAAGGAATGGGGGCGATATTGAGGGAGAATTTTTTAACAGCAAGTATGTTTAATGGAAAGGAATACGTACGTAGCTGGGAAAAAGTTGAAGATTCATGATAGAAAGAAGGAGCTGCACAGGTAGGAGAGGACATCATCAAGAGCACAGGGAGCGGGCTGGCTCAGGTAGAAGGGGTACCCCATCCACTCTAAGAAGAGGGCAAGAGGAAAGGAGCCACGCAGATACACATACACTTGGAAATTCCATCACACTATGTGCAGACAGCTGCTGCCTGATAGCTTCAATGTTCTTTGTGAAAGAGAGGCAAGGTCATCTGCTAAGCCTGAAGGGCTGGCTTAATTTTTATTCCCAGCATCTAATCCAGCGCTTGGGACACAGATACTTAATAAATAAACGTATTTAATAGATATAATAAAAACAATTAGTTTCCTTAATTCAGTTGTTCATGAGAATCAATACTCAACTTTCTCCAAATTAGCCACTAGGGGGCAGTGCTGCTGCCAATCTTTGCCCCTAAATCTTTTAACAGGTGAAATTAATACGTAAAAAATTACAGAGCAGGATATGTCATAAAGTATTTTTCCTCAAGAAAATCTGGTTTCAGCTTTACATACGTGTACACACACGCACACACACACACTCTCTGAAGCGGGATGGGAGGGCTGTTCCTTGTACCCGCCTCCCAAAGCACTCACATCGTGATGACCCAGAGGCAATACTCGCCATTTTGCAGAGGTCACTTTCTGTGATTCCTCCAGGGCACACAGAAAACACTGAATAGACTTTCACACTTTCTTATGATTAACAAATTAGAAAAAGCTGATAAGAAAAATCCCTAAAGCTAATTCTTGGTAACATTTGCCATAGCTTCTTTCAAGTTATTGTTTTCCCTTACACCTACCCCCTCCCCAAATTAAATAAGAGGTAGGTTTGTTAAATTAATTTTTAATAGTTGTGATCTAGTTTATCAACTGCTTTTTCCACTATCTCAGACACTTGATACATTCTTATAATGAAGATTTATTCATCTATAATATCACATGGCTACTATATACCATATATACCAGAATAAACAGCTATTTGAGAGTGTGTGTTTAGCAATAGGGCTGTAAAATACTTCTTCCCTAGGTGGGTTCTAGTGAACTTAGGCCTCTAGTGAACAGAGGGAACTGGCAGAATTCTAACTCAAAACTGGGTACAAAAATTCTCAGTACCTAAAAAGAATACAAGATATATAAGCAGACGGTTCCTCAAGAGTTTAGGGTTACACAGATCAGCTCAGTTTCAACTAAGAGAACTACACGTCCATAGTAAGGGAGACTTCCAGTCATACCAATGGAACACATCGCTCCTAAGCCTAAGAAAAGCTGTTAGTTTGGTCAGACGCCTTATGGGCTAGAGCTGTGGGGAAGATGGGAAGGAGGCTGAGGTCATCGCATGACTGCAGGGTGTCAAGTATGTACAGACATACCTCGGAGATAATGCAGGTTTGGTTCCAGACCACTGCAATAAAGCGAGTGTTGCAATAAAGTTAGTTTCTCATTAAAGCGAATTGTAATCTTTTTGCTGGTGGAAGCCTTGTCTTCCATTTGTAAAAACACAACACCTATGTAGAGCAATAAAGCAACGCGCAATAAAATGAGGTATGGATAAAAAAGGTGCCTGATCCAAAAGCCTCCAAGCTTGGTTATTTTGAGCTAAAGTTTTTTGTTTTTGGAAACAAAAATACCCAAGAAATGGGTCATACAGTCTGGGTGATAGAATTGAAGTAGTCATTGGTCAAATGTAGATACAATATCAAATTGTTTGCAAACTGTTTCAAAAATCAAGTTTCAAGGTTCTTGGGAATAGAGTTCTAATTTGACAGTTAACAGTCACATTTTTACTGGATACTTTATTTCTACTAGCTGGTATGGTCTTACACTTTTCATAGTTTTCAGAAGCTCTTTGAGGGCCAAAGATTTTTTTTTAAACTCTTTTTTAAAATTCATTAAATTTATTTATTTATTAGGGAATATTGGGGGACAGTGTGTTTCTCCAGGGCCCATCAGCTCCAAGTCGTTGTCCTTCAATCTAGTTGTGGAGGGCGCAGCTCAGCTCCAAGTCCAGTCGCGTTTTCAATCTTAGTTGCAGGGGGCACAGCCCACCATCCCATGTGGGAATTGAACCGGCAACCTTGTTAAGAGCTTGCGATCTAACCAACTGAGCCACCAGGCAGCCCGTTTTTGTTTTTTTATAGTTATAAAAATATTAGTAGTAAATTACTGTTCCTTAACCTAATATAAAAATTCACCTTTCCTAATGAACTGATACAACCCTGAAGAGTAGAAAAGTTTCTTAGTGATTATAATTCTTTGGCTACATGGACACCCCTGAAAATGAGCTTTAAAACTGAGATGAATACTTCATTGCCACATCCCTACTATATTTTAAATCTATGTCCACTTTCAAAAGTCCTGTGCTAAATCCTTAGAATGCTTTCCCAGCAAATGATATAAATAAGAGCCTGATTTCATGTACGTACATACACATACACTTGCACTCCCCAACAACAACACTTCCTTTGAAAAACAGAATGTCACTTCCTCAATCCAGAGGCCAAAAGTCCCTTGGTTCTGATCTGGGGAGCCAAGACAGGAAACTCTGGTAAGCTTCTGCCTCTCCCCCCATGGACAGCCACTGGTGCAGCTGACAGAGGGCAGGGTCTATTCAGAGCTCCCTTGATGCACTGCAGCTGGAATGCAACAGCTAGCTCACTTCCACGCTGTGGGAATGCTCCCAGAGCGTCGAGCACTACTAGTCAGTTTAACAAGGGCATTTCATAGGAAGTGAAGAAGGAAAGGATGGGAGACCTTGACACGTTTTAGCGACCTTACTTCTATTTCCAAACTCCTGCTCACAGCCCAGAGCTGATGTTAGCCAAATCTCAGTAATTGGCACCCGCTTGTACTTTGACCCCACCAAGCAAGGCGTCTTGTTTTTAGTTTTGGGTGGGGGGCAGGAGGGAACCAGACCTCCTGACCGCTCAGCACCAGACTGTACCACCTTTCCCATGATGCTGCCCGTTTTGCACCTAGCAGGGAGGGAGTGGCCGTCCCAGCAATTTCAGTAAACACTGTCGGTTAGCACCACCTGGCAACTGAGAACCTTGATCTCTCTCGACCCCAGACACCCAGGACTGCACAATACAAAAACCAGGGCCAATTATAGCAGACCAAACTGCAGTGTCACCATCGAGGAGTTGGGGGGGGGGGGGGCGGCGGCATGTATGTGAGACACATACAGAATAAAGGGAAAGAAGGGGGACAAACAAATGAGTCACTTAGTACAAGGGCTGCACATGCCGCTGACGCTGCCCCATGATGCAGAGACCGGACTGGAAGGAAGCAGGCGGCCACCGGGAGGGGCGAGCAGAGGCAGGGAAGGGGGAAAGGGTGTGAGGCGCCTCGCCCTTTGTGGGGCCGCGCGACACGGACCCACAGCCTACGCCCCCCTTTCCCGCCCACTCCCCCAACCTTGCAGGCGGAAGCCGCTCCGGGTTACTAGCGTCCCCCAGCTCCGGGAATCAACTCCGAGCTCTCCAAAAACAATCAATACAAACTTCAATACTGTATGTAGTTTACAGGGAGGCTGGCTAGGGAGGCGCTGCCGCCCCGCGGAGAGAGAGCCGCAGCCTCCACCTGCCCGCCCGCCCCGCCCCTCGGCGGCGCACCTGTGACAGGTGTGCAGGTGCCCCACACAGACCCGAGGCGCGAGGCGCGCCGGCCGATCATCGGCCCCCCGGAGGTCCCGGGGTTCGCCCTCCCCGTCCGCACGGTCCCTCCCGGAGCCCCCAGCCCCTCTGTAGGCCGCGGGGCGCCCCCCGCCCGCGCCCTCCGGGGCCGCGCCCGCTAACCGCCCGCACTCACATAGCGCCTCAACTTCTTCTCAGGGGGCGATTTCCTCAGCCAGCCGGTGCACACAACGTCGCCGCCGCCGCTCATGCTGTCGGTCGCCTGGAGCCCACCGCGGGGTCGGGAGCACAAGGGCGCGGGCGCCGGCGGCCGGGTCGGCGGGCAGGCGGTGCGCAGCTCGCGGGGGAGGGGAGGGGCCGGGGCGTCCCGCGGCCGCGGGGTGAGGATGAGGCGAGGCGGCGCGGCGCGGGCACGGCTGCCGCGCGCGCCCGCTCTCCCCGCGCGCTCCCGTGCGCACTCCCAGGTGGGGGCGCCACAGCAGGAAGGGTGGCGCGCGCTCGCCACGCCCACAGCCCGCCGCGCCCCCGGCCGGCAGGCTTCCTAGAGGAAAACACTGCCTCGCGTCTTTGGACTCGAGAGGCCCGAGGTTCGGGAGGGCGCCGAAGCCTGCAGCCGGCCAGGCTGCCCCACTCCGCCCGACCCCGTCTTGTTTTATTCCCGAAGCCTCCGGCAGCGTGCGGGGGAGGCGGCCGCGCCCCTAGTAGGAGTGGGGGTGGGGGTGGGGGTGGGGGTGGGGGTGGGGTGCAGGGAAGGGGCTGCGCGCCCTTCATCGCGAATCGATTTTTCACAGAGGGTCGTCAGGAAGGGACCCGAGGGCTGCTCGAGTTTCCTATCCATTCCCAGAGTTTCAGGTTTCAGTGGGTCAGGTTCTGGCTGAAATTAGTGATCCACTTCCCAGCAACAGTTTCTTTAACTCTCGCACCCCCTTGGCGGGAGAAGGAATGATAAAAACAGACTACTATACTGTGTGTTGGGTGCTTTTCATTCCTTGTTTACATGATTGTCTTGACGAGTCTACAAATTCGGCGGGCAGTATTCCCATTTTACAGATAGTTTAAAGTCCCAAAGCCTGTGCGACGCAGAGCGCAGTTTCGAATTCTGGGGGTATGGGGTGGTCCTGCTCATCTGCTTTTTAAAGTGGGGGAATGGCTTTAATGTATGCCGATCAACTTGGGGGCCTCTGTATCTACCAGGAAATAAAGTCCAGCTGGCTCCTTCACTGCCTCTGGGAAAAACAATTTAGTGAAAGAAAATTCATATTTGCAGAAACAAGGAAGTAAAAATAAGTCAGTGTATTTCATAGTGAATTGGAAGGCAAGGTGGTGTAGAATAACAAATTGGGTCAAAATTCCACAGCAATCCAACTCATTGACACAGGTTATGAGAAGGCTCTGGCGTTCATATGAAAATTGGGATATAATGGTACCTCTCTCACTGCATTGTGGTGAAGTTTATATATGAATGAAGTCTGTGGAAGCACACACTAGACAACCCCACATTTCAGGGGGAGTGTGGAGGGGGGAAACCTTTGGTAGGGGCTCTTTCCCACTCACAGGGTACCTTCACAAGCAATATTAAAAGGTAGGTCCTCCCCCAACTTCTTTGATAAGCGTAACCCACTATACAAACAAGGAACTGCTGTGGCCCAGGTGAGTGCGAGAAGCAGCATCTTGCACTCCCTGTACTTTAGACGAAGGCTGTTTTGTTCATTTCCTAACTGCAGCAAAGCTAGTTGTTTCAAGCAGTTGGACATCCTTCTGGCTTTACAGATCCTGGGAGGTTTTACTTTGGGAGGTTTAGAGACCTGCTCCCCTAGAGCCAACATTTCACTGACTTTCCTCACTATTAGTGTGCTGCTGGATTGAATGTAAAGCCAGAACTATCAGGCTATAGCTGGGACCAGAGCTCCCCTTACCTTCCAACTTAGGGATTCTTTAGTCACATACAAGGGCCACCACCAGAATTATGACCATTTTTAACCTCTGTCTTTAAAATCCTGTACTTTAAAACCCTGTGAGACATATCAAAATACTCAAGTCTGCCAAATCAATCAGGAGGCAGTGACTCCCAACCAAAATAAAGCAACTTCTGACTTCATTGACATCTGAGTCATGGTGCCAAGTCCCTGGGATTGCAGAGCCTGAGTAGTCTGCATGGTTTGTTTGCAGCTACCCTACCTTTCTCATTGCTAAGCTGCCAGTGCCCAGCTTAGGCTGCACATAGGAGGCAGGACTGCCGAGTGCTGAGGTCCCTGGCTGTACCCTGGTATGGCTCCCATCTTCTGAGCCTGAGGTACGTGCCAGGTCTGGAAACAGAACTTGGACAGAACGTTCCTGCCTCGGCCCTAACTAAGTCCTCTCCACTCCCTGATTTTTTTTTTTTTTTTTTTTTTTAATGCTCCCTGCCTTTCGCTGGGGAGAAATAGAAAACAAATTGAGTGGTTCATTTACATGAAACTAAGCGCCATCTATTGGAATCAATTGGGATGACAGCCCCCCAACCTGTGAGGACATGCACCACTAGTCTGTAATTGAGGCAATTTTGATTACAGACCACGGGTATTTCCTGGAGGAATTAATGACCGGCTGCAAGGGGTGCTCTGGGTCATTAATTCTATATTCTCATTAAATCCCCAGGAAATGACCATCTCGTGGGGAGGGTTTCTCTGGAGGGAACATCGAAGAGATGAGACAAATGCACACCTGGGAGGAAAGCATGGGCACCACGTTTGCTCCCCACCCCCCGCCAAATCCTGGGTTCTAAAGGGTGCACTGTGGCTTTGTGTGTCGTCAGCCACAGCCTGCATCCGTGCCTGTCTGGGCGTTGAGGGTTTGTGGCCAGCGGCAGGTGCATGGTTGGCAGAACGCTCCCAGAAACGGGTTGGAAGGACTGGAAGGAGAGCTGTCCTCAACTGCACACCAGGCTGGTGTGATTAATCCCACCCACGCCAGGGCTGACGTCAGTGATTGGACTGGGGGTGGGGATGGACGCTTGTGTCCTAGAGCTTCTGCCTTTTCTCCTCTTCAATTTAGTTGAAAGGTTAATTTCAGAGCTGAGTGCTGCTGGCCAAGGTCAATGTTGCCAGCTGAGCCACCTTGGCTGGTGACTTTGATGACACTTGTCTCTCAGGCATGTTGAGGTTTGCACTTCTTTAACCCCTGGGTGCTTTGAGCCCACTTGGTTCCCTCCACCAAGTTATTCTGACCTTCTCAGATCAACTTCTGGCATCTGGTTGGGACAGAGATCTGGAAGTGGGCTTGGGGTGTGGTTGAAGACCTAATTGGGTTCCCTCCCTGTCTGCGGCTGCCAAACAGTCTGTTACTTGCCATTACACCCAGTGGGAGACATTTTGGAAATAAACTTCTTAAAGAGAAAAGTTTGAGCAAGTCCAGCTTCCTAATTTTCCTTTGTCAAGAACCAGAACCTGTGTTAATTACTTTGGGGCAGTTAGACTCCTGGGACATTTCTACTGACACTGGTGGGGTGGCAACATCAGTGTTCACAGATCCTGCTGCAATATCAGTTATCATAGTCTCCCAACAGCAAAGTCTGTCAGGGTCCCTGGGGAGTGTGCCTTAATACCCCACACCATACTTGGCACGATGGCCCCTTGAATTAGATCTTGAACATAGGTCAAGACCTCATTCCCTAAAACTCAACATCCTCATTTCCCAGCATAGTTGTTCATTCTTTTCATAGATCCACACTGCACTTACATAAATTGAGTTGTCACACTGGACTGCAAATATCTGTTTCTTTAGAGCCTCCCAGCATGGTGCCAGGCACACAATAGATACTCATTAAATATTTGTTGTGAGAATAAAGGAACCAACCCTTGAAGGATAACGTGTGGGCACCGCGAACATCTGGAACTCTCTGATCCATGCAACCCAGGGAGGAGCACCTGTGGTCTTCATAAGCAGCGGAGCGTTTAAACCCACAGGGACTGGCCTGCTGGGAAGGGCTGAGCAGGTGGAGGTAAATCCTATGCACTTTCACTTTTAAAAGGTGGCTAAAACCCTTGGGTAGTGGCAAAAACAATGGCTCCTTAGACCTTTTGACTTCTACCCCCAGGCTCCAGAGAGCTAACTGTGTGAACTCTTGGTTCCCATCCCTGACCCTGTTGTACAGACTATCCATACACCCTCCTCTCTGGGACCAAGAATGAAGTCACTGATGGTTTATCTGGCTTCACTGTGACAGTCCTAGAGGAGCTCTAGCACTTAACCGCTTGTGCCCACACACAACACTAGCAAAGCTGGAAAAATCAAGTCCCCTGACTCAAAGTAGGTTTCATCCAACCGCTGACCAGAAATACTATTTTCTCTTGCACTGAGTGCAGCATAGTGACTGTGCAGATTTACTAGTCTTTGTTGGGCTGGGACTCCAAGGCCCACAGGACATCATCTCATCTGACACTCTAATTCTACCAGAGTCACCCAAGATGACTGTCTGACCCATACAGCTGGTAAATGTTTAAAAAGCGGCTGTCCAGTGGTGGTAGCTTTGATTTGTAATATGTGACTATTTTTGTGGAGAACATACTACACCCTCCACATACTACACAATTCCACTTTCAAGCTATCAACTTCATGTTTTTTTAATACAGAGTTAAGAGATACATAGTAATACACCATTATTTAGTATTTCCAAATATAAAAATACAACAGACATAAATAACACCAAGAGCAGAGATTATAGCATAATGTAGTAAAATAACTGATGAGTTTTTGTTTATTCCCTTTGTTTTTAATTTAATTGTAAGTTTATATGACTTATTTTAATTAAGATTATCATTTACCTACCACAAAAGTCACCCCTTTAAAGTGTACAGTTCAGTGGCTTTTAGTACAGTCACCAAGTTGTGCAACCATTATTGCTATCATCTAATTTCAGAACATTTTACCTCAAAAAGAAACTCCACATCCATTCGTAGTCACTCCTCATCCCCCCAGTCCTAACCCCTGGCGACCACTAATCCACTTTGTCTCTATGGATTTGCCAGTTGTGGACATTTTGTATAATCAGAATCATACAGTATGTGGCCTCTTGTGTTTGCCTTCTTTAATGTTTTCAAGGTTCATCCATGTTGTGGCATATGTCAGTTTTCCTTCATTCCTTCTTATGGCTGAATAATATTCCATTGTATAAACTCATTCATTCATCAATTGATGGACATTTCAGTTATTTCCACTTTGTGGCTATTACAATGTTGCTGTGAACATGCGTGTACAAGTCTTTGTGTGAACCTACGTTTTCAGTGTTCTTAAGATAAAATCAGGAATACTTAGGATAAACACAGGAATACTTAGGAATTGAATTGCTGGATCATACTCTTTGACTCTGTGTTTAACTTTTTATGGAACTGTTTCCCACAGTGTGTACACCATTTACATTTCTACCAGCAATGTGTGAGGGCTCCAATCTGTCCACATCTTCAATACTTATTTCCTATTTTTTAAATTATAATTTTAATAATGTTATTTTTTAACAACCAGCTTGCAAATTTTTTCATAATTTAACAATCCACTCTCAGAGGCTGGGAGGAGGCAGTGCTAGCACACCATTGCATGTAGCCAACCACAGAAAGCTCCACCGACCTTCTCTGTAGTCAGTTCCACTTCTTTCGGTTGACAAGATCATACTCAACAGATTTGAATTTCCTTCTTCTTACATTCTTCCTACTGAAACCAAAACAAGAGGTCTCAGGTTTTCTTCTCTCAGAATTAAGAGGATTCTTGATGCTGGGGAATTACAAAATTTTCAGCTCCCACCGAGCATTCTGGGAAGAACAGTGTTTTCGACCTAAATTTGTGTTGCGAAACCAAAATAAAAACCAAAATGTATCTTCCTGACACCCAGATGTATCTTCTGGATGAGCTCTCAAGCAGTTGCTTCAACAGGGCAAACAGCTGTGGTCGGCTTCAACATAATTTGATGTAATCAGGGTTAATTTTGATGATGCAGTAACTCTGAAGGCTGTTTTTTAACTGGATTATTGTTGGGTCAACAATCATGTGGCATTACATTTAGTGGCTGAAACAAAAGCCAGAATTAAAACAGCTTCCCCTCAACTCCTTTCTAAATGACAGCCCCACTGGGATTGGAAGTTATGAGGCACATCTAACACAATTAACTAAAAAAGGAAAGTAGTTGCAAGTCAAATTACATGCAGGCTTCTTCAAGGTCCATAATATTGACCCAGAAAAGCTGGAAACTTATTTGTTGTTTTCTTTTCCTAGAATGATTAGAAATAGGTTGGTAGCAATCATTACAACTTAACATTTTCTTAACATTCTAGGAAAAAGTCCTAAGATTTTCCTCTGAAATTTTCTTGAACCAAATAATTTTAGCAGTCCACACATTTCCCTCTATTTTCCATGTATGTTTTCAAGATGATTAGTTTAAGGGAGGACTAAATTCAGGGTGTGGCATGCCAGGGTTGAATGAATGTGGTCACAAAGCCCTACACACATTTGGGACTGTTTCTGAAGAGCAAAATCTTTTATCTTTGATAATTTTGGCCATCTTTGTTTATAGCCAGCCCAACAGCAGGGTGTGGGCTACTCTAAGCACACACACTTTTTTATTTAGTCTCTTCCAGTTTTCGGCTTTGGCTTGTCTGAAACACAGCTAAGGCCCATGACAAAAGCCATTCTTATACAGTTCTGGAAAGCAGAATCTTCAAAAATAGATGTCTTGGGAAGCTGCCAAATGTGTTGGTTCTCCAAAACCTCTCTAATCCAGTTTTGTAGTTCAAAAAAGGTCTGATATGTGTCCAATTCCCTCTGTAAACAAGCCTCCATGCATTTGTTTTCTGTTTTTGTGATTTAGGGGATCAAGAAACTTGAAAAGCAAAGAAGTCGCTTACCCTCCTATTGCATCTTATTTATCAGAAATTCCTCATCTAAATAATTTCCCGATCCACATTTTTTGGGATAATATGTGGGTGCAACTAAAAGGTAATCTGACAAGAAAAAAAAAAGTAGCGAATTCTTTCCAGAACTCAGATAGTGTATTAGTGTCTTTTTAGTTGCAAAAGGAGATATCCATTTTATATTCACTTAAGCCCCAATAGGGAAATTATTGGTAAGAAAATGAGGTATATCCCGTGTAACCAAAGAAAAAGTTGAATAATCTGGCCTCAGGAAGGGTAACAACCAAGTGATAAATGCTTCCCCTCTAGGCAGCCGGTTTGTATGCGCATGCCTAGCTCTCTGTCTGTCATGGGCCCTATAGTTTTTCATCTCTGAGCACTGTGCCTTCCTTCCTTTTTCTCTGCAGACTGCTTCCTCCACCTCGTCAGGTATGACTGCCTGGTACCTCCTAAGTTTACATGTTCCCGGTTCAGACTCTCTAGTGTTCTCAACCCCCGTTTTACAAGAGAAAATGAGACTGTTCCATTTTGGGTCTGGTGTCCACCTGTAGTCCAGTCAGTAAGGGAAGCTCATGTCCCAATATGTCTGCTGGGGATACGCTGGCTAGGATGGGGGTGGGGAAATTCTTAGAGGAGGGATGGGCTTGATAACTAAGCAGGCACCTTGAAGGGTATTTAATAGAGACATGAAAACCAGTCTTGTTTCTTTCAGGACATACTGAATATCATTTGGAACTCTGAAAACACTTAGAATGGCATATATTTCCATTCAAATACAAAACATACTTATATTCAAATACATTACTTAGGAAAGATTATTTATGTACTTGTTATTCGATTCTTTTTAAAAATTTTCTAAGAACCTACTACCCCAAGTTCAGTGTAGGAATACAAAGATGAGTAAGTCCACGGTCTTAAGTTCAGGGTTTTTCTGGGGAGAGAAATAGGTAGGCAGATATCTACATATCTACAGTAGTGTGTGGGCAATGTTATAATAGAGATACGTTCAAAGGATTGTGGGAGCACAGAGAAATTAGTAACCAACTGTAGGGGGACTGAAACTGGAAGTGCTTAGGTTTGACTTGTTTTTCGGTGCCCCAGAGAGCTAGGCACACAGTAGGCATCAATGAACATTTGCTGAATTAAATGACGTTAAGCAGTAGCTACTTCAATTTGGAGGCAAGAAACTTGTTTAGATTTAGAGAGTGAGGTGGAGAAAACCACTAACTGAAAATCCAAACTCTAAGTTCATCGGGGACTTGGCTTCTGAATTTCTTGTCAATCAAATACATTCACTCAACAAACATTTGCTGAACACCTGCTGTGTGCAAGGCACCTGGCTAGGTGCTGGGTATACAATGACAAACAGCAGAGTGAGGTTCTTCAGAAGTGGTCTACTAGGTCACGGCACTCCAGAAACAGCGCTGGGAGAGATGCCCTAGAAACTCACCTTTAGTAACAGATCATAAAGACAAATACAGTGACTTGCGATTCCTGATTTTTTGTTCTATGTTAGGCAATGGCTCGAGTCCTGGATTTATGCTGAAAGGGCTAGTTTAAAAATTTATGAAATATTTCAGACACATAAAGAGGGAAAAGCCAGCTTGGGAATTACTCTTTAAGGACTATTGCACTTTTGTCTGATGGACCTATTTCCTTTTTTTGGACACCTCAATGATACCTAATTCATTCCTGAGTTATTTAATGTGTACCTACTATGTGCTAGATACTCTCCAAAGGCACTGCAGATACCAAGATGAGTGCGCTTTCCTCTCTGTTTTCGTGGAGCTCTCGTTCTGGCAGAGAAGACAAATGACAGCAGAACGTGACCAGAATTTGCGTATGGTTGTGAGGGAGCAGAATGAAAGGAGTGAGTCTGGAAGTCATTGTCCAACACTTGGTATCTTCAAGTACAAGTAATATAAACACTAACATTAGTAACGCAAACATGTGAAAATGGAGAAATGCTAGCTGCATTTTGGAGTGTCACCACTCTTAAAATAAAGCCTCATAGCCTCAGACAGTGTGATTACAGTTGTAATATCTTAATTCTGGGTGACTAAGAAGTGACAGGTGTGGAGCCTGGGAAAGCCACCCAAGCCCATTCATAGGCATGTGCTGAGTCAGGGTGCAGGGCAGGGCAGGAACCTGCTGAGGGCTGCCCACACGCTGGAAGCAAGCGGATCGAGAGCCAAATGCCAGTCACACAGAAAACACACAAAAGTTTCCCCACATGGTATTTTTTGTGGTTGTTGATCATTGAATAGTCCATCCTAAGTTTTCTGAGAAACGTTACCATACGTGAGAGCCTTCAAGCACAAGCTAGTGAACTAGAGATAAGTTGGTTTGTTTTTTATTTCAATAAAGTTGATATGTCTGGTTGGGGGTGGGTGGAGAAAGGAAGGGGGAACATCTGGATAATGATATGTTACTAGGAATAGGAGGAATCAGAGTGGGAGAGAAGCACATGCACAGAGAAGAAAACAGGAGAGTTGGTGGAAGAGAAAGGGAGTGAGGAAGAGAGGTCACGGTTGCGAGGTGTGGTACGTTCTATGCTGCATAGTAACCTCCAGAGAGCTGTCACTCTGCAGGCTGGCTTTCCTGTCCTGGATATTCTAACATACAAACCAGCTCAAAGGTGCAGACAGAACAATCAGAGTATGAAGATTTGTGGAATTAGCACTTATCTTTTAATGTAAAAATATTAAAACCTCACTGAAGGTTTCTCACAGGGTGGAATTAAAGCACCTACATCAGAATCATTAGACTCACTCAGGGTAACTGTTTAAGAAGCACACATAGTAGGCTGTTCCATCCCAAACCTACTGAATCAGGCTTTCTAAGATGGGATCAGCATAATCTGATTTACTCAGGTGATTCTTTTACACAAGAAACTTGGCAAAGAATGAATGAAACGGGAGTTCCTGAGACATGGGAGCATGTCATATTTCTCTCTGTATCCGGAGTCCAGCACCGGACCCGGCAATACGTTTTCTGAACTGAACTGAATATACCAAAGAGATTTTTAAAGAAAAAGTGACTCAATTGCACAGCCCGAAAACAGCTGATTTCATTTTTCCCCATATGCTTCTAGTTCACGTACATAGCTTTTATACCGTTGTAACTGCGAACTACACTTACATTTTTCAACACATTTTCTCTTATAATTTTTAATGGCTGTAAAATATTTCATTTGACATGCAATAAAATAAATATCTTAGTTCACACAGATTTTGAGTTTTGAAAAGGTTTTGCTTAGAAGACCTTACATTTGTGTAGTGCTTTCCAGTTTATGAAATGCTTTCACACAGTCTTGACTGTTTCTCACAATACTTTGTAAGTATTACCCTCAGGCTGCAGATGTGTATGCAAACTCAGAGATAAAATAAGTTGCTCAAGGTTCCACAGCTCTTAAGTAGAATATCAGATCTAAACCAGAGTCTTCTCCCTCTACGTCTAATACTCTTTCCAAGACACCAAACATGCAGCACACTTTCTGGCAGGAATATGACCCCAGTTTCCTGATACAAAAACCTAATGCAGAATGTGGAAGATGGAAATTACATTTAAAGACATCATCGGCTAGCCATATCCTAACTGTACAGGAATCAGTTCCTACCTTTGGGGGCACTGTCAATAAAATGTGTATATTAGTGGAAATCTTCAGTGAAAGAACTTACTATTCTTCAACCCAAGTCCATTTCTGCAATCCCCAAGTGAAGGGGGTTGGGATGGCCCTGAACATTCTAAAATTGTAATTACGATGATTCAGTAGTATTATACACACAGGAAGAGGGACAACTACTACAGGCTGTACAACAGATACAAAGAAGGCGCTGGATACTTCAAAGCATTTCTAATATCAAATATCACAGGATAGTTGGAGATCAGCTGAGTAGATAGTGGAGGGAAGTACTCGTCTACCAAGAGAAAGGCCTATTTAAAGGAGGATATACTGCCTGATGAATAACCTAATGGGGTGCAGGTTGCCCAACTGAGCAATTATAGAGATCTTATTCTGGAGAAGGCTGGGGAGAAGAAAATGTGCTGCGCTGTTTCCAATTTATTACATTTTGCAGGCTATGGAGCGGCAGATTTTATTATTATCAGGTCACAATCAGAGTTCTCCAAGAATGAAGTTATCCCTTAAGGTTAGAGAGCTCCTATTCACTGAAGGGACAGTGGATAAATGACTAGGAAGTGGGGAAAATGACTAGGAGCTCTCTAACCTTAAGAGATAACTTGTAAAAAGAGGAGGGTAGTTTATACATCATAGACAGGGAAAGAGATACGATATGTAAGAGTTTTCAAATCTAGGATCCTAAGAAAACAGCACACCAGCAGTTCTTGTTGAGCCAATGTACAAAGAAGGTTGTGAGTCCGAGTCACAGTTGTAAATGGCCCAGATTCTGCAAAACACAGTTCTAACTGTGTATATGTATATTTGCAGTATGAAAAAAACCTTTCCTGGATGGGCCCAACAAGTTTCTATTCTCAGTGTATCATCTTGAAATATTAAAGGTCTATCACTTTGGGGATGATATTAATAATTCCCACCAAAGTTCTTTCATCTGTATTTCTATGTATATTCTAGAATGATCCTAAGAGGAAGGTAGGGGAAATATGAGTATAAACTCATAAAAAAAAAAGAGGCATAGTGAGTTTAAGTATATTGCTGGACCTAGGGCCCTTTACTCCATTTTCAATGTTTCTCTTTACGAGAATGTATTTGAGTTCAATCAACATTTCTTCACATTCTTAAGTCTCTTCTTTCTGCACAGAACAATGAAATCAGAGGCCAAAGTGTTTTGCAACATGTCCAGTAAATTCTGGGGCTTAAGATGCAAGAGTCTTTAATTACTATAAAAAGTTCTGTGCTTTCAGTTTCTCTGGAGACTGAGAGCAGTGAACTTTATTTGCAGTCTTACTCTCTCTCAATATTAGGAATTCCAAATAACCAATCTTCCTAACAAATAAACCAATCTTTCATTAAACCAGATGAATTTGAAGCACAGTAAACTATAATGGAACAAGGTCCACAATATATTGTGAATATGTTAAAAAATTTTGTACACTGTAAAGCAATGTACAAAAAATAGTCATTCTATTAATAGCAATTATGAACAGTAAAGATGCAGCAGAAATTATTGAAGGGTCATGAGCTATGTTAATTCAGTTGCTGCCTGAATGACAGTTTAAGAACCGCCTCAACTCCTGACTTCTTTACAAAGATATCCTAGAAACTCCCACCCAATGTGCTAATAATGGCTATAGATTCACTGGACAAGAGCTAACTGGATAAGAGCTATAACTGGAGCCTTAGCTGACCAGAGGGGCAATCTAGGGCTCCTGGTAAGGGCAGAATGTCTAGGTTTCTGGAGGGGTGTTGACCACGATCTAATAAGATCTGTCTTATGGAAGTCCTATGAATCATTTTGGTGTAGGGTGATTACGGATGCTTTCTGCTCTTAATGATTTTTCTATCTTTTAATTTGGAATATAGACTGGGAAGAAACTACAATCAGATATTACTCCCACCTGTTTTCTTTTTATTATGCATACTTTAGATAGCATACTGACTACAAATATTGATCAGAAGCCAAAAAGCCACACACATTTCTTATCAATTCAATCCAGGCCAATCTGTCTTTCAACTCTGCATTTTTATGTTCTTGCCTCATCACTTACTAAAATAAATATATGAATAAATAGCAATCCTATCCAAGTAAGCATCTTTCATCTATAATTATCTGAAACAAGAGATTTAAAGAAGAGTAGAATTAATACATCTCACCAATTGCATCTTCAATGCCTGTTCAGTCATGCTTAAATGACTAGATTCAATTTATAGAGAATATGAATGTGTAATATTGTAGAGGGACGTTTCTGGCAAATCCTGTCTGAGAGGGACAAAAGGTCAAACAGTTCCTCTGCTGTTCTGTGACAGTCTCTGGGCTGGGTCAGAGGGTTGGAGAGTTATGTCTAGATCTGGAATGGATCACTCACACAATTAAGGTCCTGTCAGACTTAAAAAAAAAAGACAGAGAGACAGCACAACTTCCCCAGGCCAGAGGACAGCCAGATGGAAAGTAACTATTTTTCTCCACCTAATTCAAAATTTGAAATGAAAATGAGAATTAATGATGGAAAAAACATTTCTAAGTTTTAGAATACACTCTTTCTTGGGTGGCTGGGGTTACTATTTTGAGGTGATGTTTGGAAATCTTGGGAAAACAAAATCTGATTTTTTTCCTCACCGGAAACTGGTTATTCAAGTAAAACAAAAACAAAAAACAAAAGAAACCCCAAAACACCCTCAAATCACCTTTTAAATCGCAAATTAAGCCCTATAAGAATATCATTATAATATAGATGGTCTTCAATTATTAAATCCATACTTTAATTTTTTTATACATAGAATTATATAAAGCTGTATGTAGAATTTGGATATTCATATATCAGCTGACAAGTGGACATTTTACAGTTTCTTCCTATTGATGCTACCTGTAAGCAACACTTTAGTTTTGGCATTTTCATACTTATCTGATATCAATGTCTGCTTTTGCTCAGTTAGTGATAAAACAGAAGTATTGAGCCAGAGATGAAAATGATTGTTATAAGTGGCAAGTGTTTGGCTTCAACCAGATACTCACTGTGATCAGTTGCAAAGGAAAAGAATAACCAGGGACGTATGAAAGTTTAGGACTATACTGCTGAAGACGATCCAAAAGGTAACGAACACGTATGTTTGACTCCGTGAGCAGGACCTACTCCCACCTCACACACACACACACACACACACACACACCCAATACACTTAAGTCTATTGTTACAATTTCAGTGATTTTGATTTCCCTATACATTTTCCGAGTCCTTGTATGTACTAACATAATGTCTAAAAGTTAGACTCCGAATCAATGATTATTAGTGACAATGTCCAGCAGTGACAATGTCCAGCACAGATTCATGGAAGATTAAGAGACAGAAGCCTCCTGAGAGTTCATCTCCTTCGAAAGCTGCAGATGAAATAACTGGAGGCCACAAGGATATTCTTACTTGCCTAATGCTCCGCAGCTAAATTAATGGTGGCACTGGGACCAGAACCTGGGGTTCCTCTACTTCAGTATTCTTTCTATCACTATTATTTGTGATGCTCTGCCAGCATGTTAACATTACAATTCTAGCTGGTTCTTCGCAAATCACTGCAGGCATGATTCCTGATAGCCTTGGAAACCGTTAGTGCCTCCAGGTTTGGAGCCTGTGAACGTTTGTGATTCTTGCTCCACAAAATCAATGCGGTATCAAGACCTGAAAGCCAAATCAATATTGGCTGATGTTGCAAATGTTTTAAAATGGTTTTTGCATTTTATCTTCCAGGTCTAAGGTTAAACATCACCTTTTCAGAGATGCCTTCTCTAGCGAGCTTCTTTATGCTTGCCCTGTTCTTCATAAAATTTTATAGCACGTGTCCTATTTTGAAATAATATATTTTGCTTACTTATTGATTGTGTATCTTTTTTAATAGACTGTAAATTCCACGAAGGCAGGGGTCATTTGTTTTGTTCACTACTGTTTATCTAGCACCTAGTGTAGTTCTTGGCATGTATATGGCATATGTTCAAATAGTATTTGTTGAATAACAAATGAATTTCTCTCTTTAACCCATGGTGGAGGTAAGCTTTATTGAAGCCCTAATTATCTCTTTTATTCTATCCTAAAGTTGGTATCTAAGCCCCAGGGATTAATGTTCCAGGGAAGCAGATTTTAGCTCAGCAAAAGCTACCAATCAGAGAGATTCAGACGTAAAATGAGAGATTTTGTGGGATACTTAACTCTTTGCCCAAAGAGGCCACCCAAGTTCACAGGATGTCTATGTATTAGGTAGAAGTTTGACCTTGACAACCTCTCAGTAACTTCTATGGCTGCCAACTCAAAGATTCTGGAGTTCTTTTCAGCTATTTGATTTTAAGTTAGTTTAAAATAAAGTACATATACAAAATCATCGGGAAATAACCTAAGATAAATCTAATGAGACTTAGAAAGTCGATTAGTCAGGTACGCATGTCTTTTTACAATTATTTGATAATACAAATTCTACTGAATATACAATTTGCTGTAAGTCCATGTGTATGTTACTCAATGAAGACTAAAAGTAAAGAGTTAAAAAAAATTGTGTGGCATTTCACAATTTTAAACACACACACACACACACATGCTTTCATGTAATTATTTTATCAACTCTGAGGAAAAGGATGTATGAGTTCATACAGAGTTAAGCGGCTTGTCCAAAACCACACATACAAACTGGTAGAACTGTCAGTTCTCACTCTAATAGACAACATTATTTTCAACTCCAGAATTACCCATCGTATAGGTTTAGCTATATTTGCATCCTCATCTTGGATTGAAAATACCTTTCTTCCAAATCTCCCTGGGAAAAGGCCAAATGGAATTTTAAAATGTAACTTTTTATAGGTATTACAAATAATTTTATTATGAGAAGTTATAAACATCTAATATAAACTAATCATAACACAAATGGGAATAGTTTAAAATAATCAATACATCTCATTAGATTTCACAATAAAAGATTAGTTTTTTTTAAATTAAACCTATTGGGTTAACATTGGTTAACGACTTTATGTAAGTTCCAGGTGCAATTCTATAATATATCATCTGTATATCACATTGCGTTCTCATCGCCCAAAGTCTACTCTCCTTCTGTCACCATATATTTCACCCTTTTTACCCTCTTCATTCTTCTTTCCCCTCCCTTCCCCTATGGTAACCACCATATTGTCTGTGTATATGAGTCTGTTTGTTGCTTTCTGTTTTATATCCCACATGAGTGAAATCATATGGTTCTTGTCCTTTCCATCTGTTATTTCACTTGACATCATACTCTGAAGATCTATCCACAAATGACAGTACCTCATTTTTCATAGCTGAGTAATACCACTATATACATGTACCACTTCTTCTTTATCCAATTGTCAGTTGAAGGAAACTGAAGTTGTTTTTATGTCTTGGCTGTTGTGAATAATGCTGCAATGAACATAGGGGTTCTTTACGAATAAGTGCTTCCAAAATTTCCAGGTAGACACTCAGAAGAGGGATTGCTGGATTGTATGGTAGCTCCATTCTTAATTTTTTGAAGAAGCTCCATACTGTTTTCCAGAGGCTGCACCAATTTACATTCCCACCAGCAGTGTATGAGGGTTCCCTTTACTTCACATCCCCTCTAACATTTGTTATTTCTTGTGCTATTGATAATAGCCATTCTAGCAGGTGTGAGGTGGTATCTCTTTGTAGTTTGGATTTGCATTTCCCTAATAACTAGTGAAGTTGAGCATTTTTTCATATACCTGTTAGCCCAGTTTTATGTGTTCTATGGAGAAGTGTCTGTTCAGGTCGTCTGCCCATTTTTTAACTGGATTGCTTTTTTTTTTTTTTTTTTTTGAGTTATATGAGTTCTTTATATATTTTGGATATTAGCCCTTTATCAGAGGTATCATTTGCAAGTATCTTCTTTTATCAGTTGGTTGCCTTTTTGTTTTGTTGATGGTTTTTTTTGCTGTGCAGAAGCTTTTTAGTTTGATACAGTCCCATTCGTTTATTTTTGCTTTTACTTCCCTTGCCTTTGGGGTCATGTTCACAAAAATCCCTCTGAGACCAAGGTCTGTAGGTTTAGTACCTATGTTTTCTTCTATGTATTTTATTGTTTTAGGTCTTATATTCAAGTCTTTAAGCTACTTTGAGTTAAATTATTCCCCCCTTCTTCTGCCTCCCCCCATCACTCCGGTTCAAGCCATTGTTTCTCAGTCTAGTTGTGTAGGACACAGCTCCCTGGCCCATGCCGGTATTATGAACCTCGTGCTCCCCCCGGCTAAGGCAGTTGGTCGCCAGTTGTAGGTCAGCTTCTCACAGCAGCTCACGCCAGCTCATGGCAGCTCTCGCCGGCTGCACCCGCTCACGCTGGCCACTGGCCACTCATGGCAGCACACAGTAGCCCACAGCAGCCCACGGCCACCCATGCTGGCCACTGGCCACTCATGGCAGCACACAGTAGCCCACAGCAGCCCACGGCCACCCATGCTGGCCACCAGCCGCTCATGGCAGCACGTGGTAGCCCACGGCAGCACACAGCTGCCCATACTGACCTCTGGCTGGTCACGGCAGCCCACTGACCCAGCGACTTCAGCATTAGGAGCACGGCACTCCAACCACCTAAGCCACTGGGCTGGCCATGCCATTTTGAGTTAATTTTTGTGTATGGTGTCAGATAGCAGTCTAGATTCATTTCTTTGCATATGGCTTTCCAATTTTCCCAACATAATTTATTAAAGAGGCTTTCCTTTCTCCATTATATGTTTTTGGCTCCTCTGTAAAAAGTTAGTTGCCCATATATGTATGGGTTTATTTTTAGGCTCTCAATTCTGTTCCATTGGTCTGTGTGTTTATTTTTCCTGCCAATACCATACTGTTTTGATTATTGTAGCTTTGTAGTATAATTTGAAGTCAGGTAGTGTAATACGTCTGGCTTTGTTTTTTATCTCAGAATTGCTTTGGCCATTTGGGGTCTTTTGTGGTTCCATACAAACTTGAGGATTTTTTTGTTCTATTTCTTTGAAAAATGCTGTTGGGATTTTGATGGGGATTTCATTAAATCTGTATACTGCTTTGGGGAATATGGATGGCTCTTTTAACTATGTTAATTCTTCCTCTCCATGAACATGGAACACGTTTCCATTTCTTTGTGTCTTCTTCAATTTTTTTCAACAATGTCTTAACGGTTTTCAGTGTATATAGGTCCTTCACTTCCATTGTTAAGCTTATTCCTAGGTATTTTATCCATTTTGTTGCAATTGCAAATGGAATTGTTTTATTCTGTTTCTTTTTCTGATATTTTACTGTTAGTATATAGGAACACAATGGATTTTGTGCACTGATTTTGTATCCTGAAACTTTATTGCATTGCTTATTATTTCTAATAGTCTGGTGGAGTCTTTAGGATTTTCTATATACAGAATCATGTCATCTGCAAATAGTGACAGTTTTACTTCTTCATTCCCAATTTGGATGCCTTTTATTTCTTTCTCTTGTCTGATTGCTCTCGCTAGGACTTTCAGTATTATGTTAATAAAAGTGGTGAGAGTGGGCATCCTCGTCTTGTTACTGATCTTAGAGGAAAGGCTTTCAGTTTTTCACCACTGAGTATGATATTGTTAGCTGAGTGTTTGTCATATGTGGCCTTTATTATGTTGAGACACTTTCCTTCTATACCCTTTTTAATGAGGGTTAACAGTTATTAAATGTGATTTTTTTTCACCCAGTCTGATGAAAGCAGATTTCAATTCAGAATAGGAACTTTATTAACTCAAGATACAAAAAATGAATATTTTCTTTTGTAATTTTCAGTAAAACACTGAGAATAAGATGAACATTTATCATAGGTTAAGTGGCAAGGGAGAAAAGATCCAACAATATTGTAATTTTAGCTACTAGTTGTTTCTCAAAGGTCACACAAGATCTAATCATTAAAGACAAGTAAAATACACTGCGATCCCATCCTGTCTTAGAGTTTGAAAGGAGCTTTGAGACCACCTTGTTCAATTTCTTCATTTCTTCTTAATTGACATAACAGATTTGAGATTCTATCTGCTGTAAGTACATCATTTTGAGAGTCCATCTTTCTATGAAATGCCCTCAACTTTCTAAGAAAAACATGATCACGTCTATTTTTCATACGTTATGTGTTATGGAAGGACAATTACATTTTGAAAATGCATCCTCCTGTATGCATATTCATGTGCGGTACCTCTGTCTTGGGGTGATTTTCATTAACCAGTCTTCCAGCTATAAAAGACATGAATGAGTAAATCTTGGAAAAGGGATAACATCTTTGATATTGTCAATTCCCAAGATGCACTGCAGATAGCGTTCAAATCCCATCCCAAAACCTCCATGTGGCACAGATCCAAATCGACGGAGGTCCAGATACCTGATTTTAAAAAACAGAGAATCATAATCTTTATAAATGCTGTATGGGATCAGATATTATAAAAAAATTTTATGTTTCAAAGTATTGTGTAATCACTTGTTATCATTCACATGATTGTGGTAGACCAGTCTTTTCGCTCCACAGACAGACAGGTTAAGGACACAGAGAAGTTAAAGTGATCTGTCTAAGGTTACCCAAACAAACAGTAGCAAATCCTTTCATTCATTCATGGAGTTTGGTTACTTGATCCTTTTTTTTTTTTTTTTAATATACTTATATACAGAAAACTTGCCTAATGAGGCTACAGAAAATGTTCTAATAACTGTACTAATTTTCTTCAAAATACATTCCTTTTCTATTTCTTAGTATGCTCTGGATAAGTAGTATGCTTACTACAAAAAAATTTGTTGAAGGCACGAAAATATACTCTGGAGCACTGGAGTAAGGAGAAACTTCCAGTTCTCTGCTTTAAGCTTAGTGGAAGATGTCCATTTTTCTGCAAGGCTAGATAGCCTCTGAAGTCCATCCATACATGTCCTATTCCCACTACAGATGGCTAGAAATGACTAGAAAATGGAATAGCCATGATTCAAACTCAGATTCTAATACACTAGCCTGGGAGAAATTATTCTAGGAAAGGAAGAGGAGAAAGAAGATTCTGTAAATATTTTTATGCCATTTGGTGGGAGAATTCTTGAGTTATATAATATTGATTAAAACAAGTTTACAGTTTCTTGAATGATTTGTAAAATCAGAATAAAACGTAAAAGCCATCGTTGGTAGTCATTTGGCTCCTTAAGGATAAAGACTATCACCTATTTCCTCCCTGTTAATAATAATGACTATATGCATTGGTATTTTAGGCAGTTAAGATTAAGCACTTATCTTTCTAAAATAAAAGATGAATTGCAACTAGGTGAGTTAGAACCAAGTGAATGATCTATAAACAGAAGTATCTAGTATAAAACTTCAGATTAGTAAGAACTGTCAGAAATAATAGAAGGAACACAGTCTTCAGTAACTGAAATATTTGGTAACTGAATTAACTTGTAAGTTTACAAAGCATGGGGGCAGGGAATACTTTGATTTAGTGAGAAAATGAGATAAAGGACATATCAAACCACCTGCCTCAAACACCTGCAGGATCTGAGCTGGCTGCTAGAAGTCTAGCAACAGCTTTAGGTGGTTCTAAATTCCTCATACATAGATGTCAAAACACTTGCCTAATTTCTGGAAACTGAATTCAACAGAGGGATTTGGTCTGTAGCATTTTTCTTGCCTGTGCTTTGATAGATGGAAAAATCCACTTTTAAGAAACAAGTTTTCAAATGAATTTGTATTTGTAGGATTGTTGTTAAATTGCTTCCAGGGTAACGAGATTATAGAAGAGATGGTACAACATTTGTGGAACTAGTTACAGGTTTTATTTGCATATGGCATGTAGAAATAGGAAGTGAGTAAATTCTTAGACACCTGTGGTGGCCCCTCAGTGTGGTGGAACACTAGCAGAGATCACAGACTAAGATTTTTAAAAATCCCTCTACCTTTAAAATACTATGACAACTATTTACAACGAAGAAGATTCAAATAATAAATATTTATGTTCAGAGATCTTAACAGTTTGAAAACTTTAGTTGGAAAAAGAATAGTATTGAAATAATTAATAAAGACCAGAAAAGGCCAAAACTTATTTAAGCAATAATTAAAATTTGTATTTAGCTAGTTTTTACACACTATGAATATTATTCTGTAGACAGAAACTGAGGTAAAATGTACAAGCTTGTTCAATCAGGCTCATCTAGCTAATAGTAAGACTCAGAACAAAGGAAGGAAACGGGGTAGGAAACTATCATTTACTGAGTTTCTACTCTATGTAGATACTTAACCTATATTGTTTCATTTCATCCTCACAGTAACCCTGTGAGGTAGATATTATTGTTCCATTTTACAGTCTAGAAAAACAAGACTCAGATTAAGTGTGTCTAAGGTCATTACTGGTAAAAAACAAAGGCGTTTGAGGGCCATTACCGGAACCCAATTTTAGGCTTTTTGCATTTCTGAAATCCAGCTCCTTCATTACCAAAAGGTGAATGTGTAATTTGACCCTTCCTTCTTCTGAGGACAGGGAAAGAATTAATAATACTATTGGTATTATTATACCAAGACCCTAAAGGAGTGCTATTACAGAATAAATTTTTTTATTAGTAATAGTGCTATTACAGAATAAATTACATAATAATTTTTTATTATGAATAAAAAATTTGTATATATTTAACGGCACTCAGAGAAAGGGTTTGTGGAAAGAAAACCAGAACTTTGGAAAAGTGAATGTATGAATGCAGAAAGGTGACCTTCCTAGGCAGTTCAGATTTCTACAGTTGGTGAGGGTCACTTAGAGATCACTTATGTGGTCAAGCTCCTAATTTAACACAGAGAAACTGAAGGATAATGGTTGGGAACAAAGTCCCAGCTCGATGCTTCTAACTGTGTGCTCTTGGTTAAGTTAGTTAACATCTCCAGGCCTCAGGTCTGGAGGAGTAGCAAAGGGGATGAGAATGGTACCTAGCGCAGAGAGTATTATGATTACAGGAGATAATGTACATCAAATTTTTAACAGTTATTTGGCATACAATAATACATAAATGGCAGCCATTATTATTACTATTTTTCAAGGACTCAAAGGGAATAAGTAATCTGAGAAGCTGTGCATTGCTCTTAACACTCTTCCATAGTGCCCTGGGAATACAAGCAAACACTATGCAATGCGCAGACCAACAGCTAGAATAAAAATCATTAGGGGCTGCATTCTTACCATTGGTAGGCTTCTGTCAGTCCTGATCTGTGAAAGGAAAATAAAATTCTTTCAGAGAATGGTAATAAGATAAACATACTAATCACCATTTATTCTGGGTTATGTGCTCTTTATAAAGATGTACACACCAAAACTTGTGCTCTCAAATAACATGCAATATATCTGAGTAGCTAAACCTTCATTACATGGTAAGAAAGGTGAGTTAAACAATAGTCCCAGGTATCATCAAATAAGTGGCATAAATAATACATGTTATAGAAAGAAAGTATGGTCCAGAGCCCAAAAGAAGGGGTTCATTTGAGATGAGCTTATTGTCCTATGACATAAGGAAAGCACTATTACCGCTACTTAAGGTTGTTGGGAGGCATACATAAACAAGGGCTACACAGACAAACCTTTCATTCTATAACACTGAAACAAAAATATAGATGCTGAGGCTACCTTCAAAATGTGGTTTCTAATTGGATTTTGCCAATTTGAGAAATGTTAGTAAAGTTTTAAGCTGTCAGTACTCATCAAAATTAATTTAAGCCCTTTAAAAAAGTGTTTGGGACCACAGTATATCTTAAGTGATCAGGATGATGAAAAACTCCAATACGCAAAAATATAGAACACATAAATAGAAGTCACAGATACCTAAGAGAGGGAAACACATATATGCATTTCATTTGGAAAGATAAATTTGGATATTATCAGATACTAGGTAAACATTTAATGTTATGAGGAAAGGTTTCCTGAAGGAAGGAAGCAAGCAAAGAAAACAGACCAATTAATCTTTCAACAGATGAGGTTTCTTGCCATGTGTGATTTTTATTGTGCTTAAAAAAAAACAAAAAAACCCAGAGAATCTTTAAATTCTTTCCATCTAAGGAGTTTGACCTTAACTTCAATTTCATGATTTTCCCAGGACTTTCTAACACTATGGCAATAGTAAGGAGTTAGTAATCTGATGAAAAAAGGGTCCTCCCAGAACATATTTATCCCCTTTCCTCTGGATCGTAACCAAATAGAGCAGTTCATATAATTAGGCTTACAAAACCAAGTTACTCAACAGATTTATAGGTTGGGATGTTGGAAAAGCATCAACTTTTTAAGCATTTTTCCATTAGGAAAAGGCCTTACAAATGCTAATTTAACGGGATATTTTCAAACAATTATGGCTTTTCCAGATTACTATGAAACCCAGGACAAAAGGAATATGTCTTCAACATGGGAAAGCTTTTTTTTTTTTTTTTTTGAAAGTTGGGTACAGCAAAAGTGGAAACCATGGAAAACAGAGGTTTATAACCTTAGTTTAGGAAGTTATTATAGTTTGTTGGCAGACCATGCATATATAGGAGTGGTAGTTCAATTAGGAACATGATTCCCTACTTCTCCAAAACATTTTCTGTGTGTTTATGGATTCATTCCCAGGTCTCAAACAGCAAGTTAAAATGAGTTATTCAAATAGTTAAATCAAGACCCTTGCACAATGTAGAAAACCTGAGGAAGGAAAAACTGCTTATTCTAAATGCTAGCTTAGCAGATATTTTTGTATCTTTCTCCATCTTTACTTTTTCCATCTTTATCTTATGGTTCAGAGCTTATCTTTCTTTATATCCCTACAGGAGTCTGCAAATCATAATTTAGAGTAAATAAAAAAGAACGCGTGGAAGAGAAAAATAAAAATGAAGGACAATCTTTAAGGGGGAAATTTCCCTCTCTTATCATTAACTTAAAAAAAAAAAGCCATTTCCATAGGAAGAGATATATACAAATAATGAGCAAATTTTATTGTGGCCTTGTTTCATAAAACAGTTCCAGTCTTTATGAAAAGGAAGCTCAGGAAGGTCAAGCAAAAACTTGTTCAAGGTCACTTAGAATTTGAGGTTCTGGTGTGTGAGGTGCTGAGGCCTATGAGCTGTTGCTCTCTGTTATTTTGCCATGACTGCCTTTGAGTGCCTCATCCCCAATTTCTGAACTTCGTTTCTTTAGGTCTGACCAATACCTGGCCAGTCGCTGCTCTAAGAAATGGTACCGTTCTTCTCGGAGGCTTCCTCCAAAGAGCTCTCCAACTCCAGGAACCAGAAGATCAACAGCAGCAACCTAAAAAGAAAAAATAAGTCATAAAGATTACATTTTCAGGGGATTCCAACAATTGTCAGCTTCTCAAGCAAGTAGAACTTTTAACATTTTGACAACCGTGTTAACTGCTTATCAGAATCTCATTTACATTACCTGTTCATGCTCCGTTTCAATATCAAATGTTTAATATTATGTTTAGACTACATGCTACACAAATTGCTGGTGGACGGTTTCCTCTCCTCTCTTGCACCATTTATGCAGTGTATTTAACAAAAATGTGTTCTCTTCATAAATGTGATATAAATGTTAATTATAAAAAATGTGGAAAATATTAAAAATTATGAAAGATTAAAAATCACCTACCACCACGCAGAAGGAATTACATATTGGCATATTTTCTTTCAGGTTTTTTTCTTATACATTTAAAGGGTACAGATTTAAATTACATATAAAAATTTACCATTCTAATGTCTAATATTACACAATAAATATTTTCCCTATGTCAGTTCAAGTACTTTGCATACTTAATGTTTTAATAGCTGCACAGTTTATTGTTTAGGAGTCATAGTTTACATTTAACTCCTTTCCTTTTGTTGAACATTCAGGGGTATGTGTGTGTTTGTTTTCTCTTATAATGTGGCAACAGAGATTTTTCTTTAATTTGTAGTATTTTATTGAGACATGTAAAATATGTTCTGATTATTAATCAAAGAAGTACAAATTAAAACCATTAGATACCATTTTGGAGTTAACAAAATGGAGAAGATAAGAAAACAACATAAACAATATGGATTAGAGAATGAGTAAAGCAATACTCTCATACATTTGATAACAACCTTTCTGGTCAGCAATTTGGCAAAAGATAACCAAAAGCCTTAAAAATGCAATATGCTTTGACTCAGCAATAGTAGTTCTATTATAGGAGTTAGTTTTAACAAAATAATCAGAGATGGAAAAATAAGATTAATGTGCAGGATGTTCAGTAAAGCATTACTTAAAATCAATAGGAGACTATTACATAAATTTCATACATGGATAGAAAAAAGACTGACATCTATATAATAAGATGTTAATTGTGTTGTCACTGTGACTTTTCTCTTATTTATATTTTATTTTTTACTATAATGATGTTATACTTTTGTAATAAGAAAACAACAAAAACACTTAAGAGGGAAAATGGTAACTTTTTAATTTGTACTTCTTTAATTACTAGTAATATTTCATTTTCGAGAATGTTTCCTTGCTTTCCGCATTATCCTGTGACTTGACAATTCTTTTGAGGGGAAGGGGTAGACATTTTTAAGACCAAGAACATGAAGGCACAAAACTAAGAAAGATTTAATGCAATAAATGAAAAATTAGAAATCCATACAGCACATTTTAATTTTTAAATGGAATAGTACAAGACCTTTTCTTAAACTTTGCCTCACTTTACTATTAAACCATCCCCTTGTTTTGATTTCAGAACTTTTGATTGAGATATACTTTATGAATAACTGAGATTAATAAAAAATATAGTAATTCAAGAATCTGCTCCAAATGCTGTATACCTCATCCGCAGTACCATCATTAAAAGAGGACACACAGGCATGATTTTCATCAGTCACTCGGCTGAATTAGAGTGAGGGAGAACAGAAATTCACTAATGGCTTCTACTTTTCTTCGATATCCTACGGCTCAATAATCTGGTGAGGAGTAAGTAAGTGTACAAACACATCTTTGTTGTACTAGCACTGCTTAGTGATTCTTCAATTTCGGGGCCAACAATGAACAAGCAGGTATTTTAGAATGTGGATTTGGTGATTCAGACATGATAGCAGGTAATGAAACAAGCAGCTTTGGCTAGGTGGACAAAAAAGGCTTACTAATATGACGAGGAAGCTCTCAGGGGCTAGACAATTCATAGAGAAAGGAGAAGATTCAAGAGAGTTTTTATGGCTACAGAAGGACTGGCTTCTTTATTTACTAGTATCTTGCTTTTAGACATGGCTAAAACATGCTAAGAGTTGAGACACATGATGAAAAATTTGTTCTTAACTTCAATTGAGAGTTTTTAATTGAAAATTACAGGCAATCGGGGTTGGAAGAGAATAGACAACCAAGCGGCTCTCTGGCCTTCACTTGAAAATATTTAAAGACTGGGAACCACCACTGTTGAAATATAGCATTCCCTCCTTGTGTAGCTCTGACTATTAAAAAGGAATAGGTATATCTAAAATCTATCATTTATGTCAGCCAAGAAAAATTTTTTTTAAAAAAATAAATAAATAAAATCTATCATTTGTTTCCAAGGTTTTGAAGTTGGGGCAATTCCAAGCCACAAAGCAGGGCAGTAATTGCTTCTGATACTGCAAGTACATGGAAAGCTTTAAGAGGCAGAGCTAAATAGGGCCACTGCCTCAGAAAAAGATGCTGGAGAATCAGCTATCATGGGAGAACAGGAAGTAGGTAGTCCAGCTGAGGCTGGTGGCCAGTGATGAGGGAATGAGGCAACCCATGATGAGTTGTTCTGCTTTCTCTGTTAGTCCATAGGCATCAAACAAGAGAGATCCATTTCTTGCTTGGTCTTGCTAATAATGCAACTAAAACAAGCACAACAAACAAATATAGCAAAACAAAACCCTTTTGGGATCTTAGCACTTTTTGCAGGTCTAAATTGTACTAATTTCGGACCTTTGGTTTTTTTAATGCTATTTTTGGAGGAGTGTAAAAAATTGATATTTATCTTTGATTACGAACCTCCTTTAACATTTTGAGTTCACTGCAGAATTCAATATGCAACCATACTGGTTTTAGACCTTTGTATCTGGTTTTTGCTTATCTGGAATATTTGCAACTGCACAGTAATGCTGTATTACTGGAAGCTGCTGAACTTTTTGAGATTCCTTTTAAAATCTTATGCCATAGCATGATATCTACTTTTTTTTCTTTCTGGATTTATTTCAAACCTGTCTTCCTAGTAACCAAGGTACTAACTGGTTAAGCCCAACTATTTCCACATTGGCTATTATGAAATTAGTATGGTAGTCACTATATTAATCAGGATAGGTTAGGTTATGCTGTATTAACAAATAAGTCCAGAAGCTTAAAACAGGGTTTCTCAATCTTAGCATCAGTGACATTTTTTGGCCAGATAATTCTGTCGTGAGGGCCTGTCCTGTGCATTGTGGGATGTTCAGCAGCACACCTGGCCTCGTTCACCAGATGTCAGTTGTGCTCCCCTAGTTGTGACAACCAAAATTGTCTACTGGGTGGGGGTGGCGGGAAACAAAATTACCCGACTGAGAAGCACTGCTTTACAACAACGAATCGGCTTTCAAAAACTTATGCTACATGTCCATCCTGGTTTGAAGCTGATGAAAAAGCCTCTTTCTGAGGTACTGCTGATCTGTGACAGATGGAAAAAGAGCTCAGATGACTACGTACTAGAAGCATTTGTCCAGAAGTAAGGCATGTAGGTTCCGTTTGCTCACAGTTCTTTAGCCAATGCAAGTTACTAAAGCTCATGTCAGTGGAGCAAGGCAGTATAATTCCCTCTGAAGGAGGAGTGGAAACTATTAATACTTATGTACCATAAAACAGTTTACCATGTCACTTTTCCCCCACCTGCCTGGACTCTTCCTCTCTACTCTCCCACCAATTCCTCATTGTCAGTTAGAATTAAAATCAGGATAGTAGGCCCCTCTTTTCTTGCTCTGTACTCTAGGAACTTAACCAAAATTACAGAAAAGAACTTACCAAAATTGCCTATTTTAGCTGAGTAAAAATTTTAGAAGACATCTTGGTAAAGTCCCATATCACTACTAATTTTCTGATATGACGTAACACATTTATGTCCTTTCTTAGTCTAAATGGTCTGAAAATTCACACTCTCAGGTGGGTGAATTCCCTGTATGTTTTCTTGACATAGTTAATAAAGTTGCTTCTCCTCTTTAAGAGATCTGTTTATTTTGAGTAAGGCATTCCTTCACAATGCCCAATAAATGTTCTATGACAAACGGGTACTGTTTTCTTTCTTTCTTTTTTGTTTTTTAATCAAGGACAGATTTATCTCTTTGTGAAGAAAGGTCCACAAAGGCCTCGTTCTCTTCCTCCACATAAACTTCTTTTCTTTTACTTTAGGTTTAGTTTCCTTTCAACCATGTCAGATTCTTATACTTCCTGATTTTCTTTTATAATGATATCCTCCAGTCTATCTAGAGAGTCTGCACACTTTCTGAGAAGCTATAATAAAGTACTCCTCAACTATAAATAAAGACATTCACATTTGGTATACACAGAGCTGCACTTCCTTCTGGTAAGATATAAAAAATACTGCATTCCCTAACAGTCACTAGAATAATCTCCTTAATTTCCATACCTTTTAGTTAGGGTAGCGATTCCAGGTAGGTTTCTCCTAGCTTATGTCTCCCCCTGGTAACAACTGGGCTAAATACTACGGAAACCACCTGTTTCTCCAGGGCTCTCGTGGAGGTAAAAGGCACTTCCAGACATAACATAAACTATGACACAAGGGTGCACAAAATGTAAAATGTGGGAATCACACAACTTTCTTAAAAAGTAATGAGAAACACAAAATAGTCACAGGCATGTAAAGTACAGTGCATAGGGAATATAGTCAATATTGTAAAAACTATGTATCGTGCCAGGTGGGTACTAGACTAATTGGGAGATCACTTCATCAATTATATATATGTCTAACCACTAGCCTGTAACCCTGAAACAAATATAAAATAATATTGAATGTCAACTGTAATTGAAATGAAAAAGAAGTAATGAGAAAACCTTGGTTGGGTGTTTGCCCAGTGATGGGCGGTGAGGGGGTGGTTAAGAGTGCAAACAGGTTGGAAACAAGTAAGCTTCCTAGGACATCAGCTGGTGAATACCATTTGCCTTTATGTGCTGGGAGGTTTGTGGTTTACAGGAATCTAAGGCTGCTTTACAGAGCCAAGGGCTGAGCAATCCTGTCCTTGGTTAGGGAAAGTGAGAATTCACTGGCTGCATCGTGACATGTTCTTTTCAAGGAGACCAAATCTGACCACTTCTGTAGTTAAAATCTCCATTGTGTCCCTGTGCAGATCGAGGAGACGTGAAATAAGAGGAAGGACTCTCGTTCTTCTGTTCGTTCACCCTCCTACACAGATAAGGCAGGCTATAGATAATTTTACTACCCTCTTCGCTAACTTCCCTAGTCTTAAACAAAACTTATTCCGTTCTGGGCACATCTTCGAGGCCAGACTGCTGCCTAGCACGTCTTCCTCCACTGTGTACTGGTTCTGATTTTGCCTAAGTCACACAGCTGCAGCAGCACGCTATCTAGAAATAGTCTGTGTTGGTATTCAAGCTGAACAAGCTCTGGTCTCTATTTATGATATTCCTTTTTGACTCTTAGATTTCAATCAATGTACTGAAAATAAAACTCAGACCTTGACTTGAAAAACAAACAGGCTAGACAGGAACAAAGTCTTTCATACATTATCCTTCCCATGCGAAGTTCAAAGAGAAGGGGCAAAAGTTTAATGTCCCTTCCTCTGATACCTCTCTGCCTACGTATCTCAGTATTTTTAAATATTGATGAAAAACACAAATTGAACACCTCCCTAGTCTCATAGGCTTCTCGGAGGCTGTACCAATAAGGAAGCAACATTACATACTATTTTCAAAAGAAGAATGTTTCACAAACCATAGGAAACATGTTTGTGGTTTCAGCCTCTATGAGCTTTTGCTCTAACTGCTGACACAGACAGTATTGTGTCCCTAAAAACAATGAGGCACAGCTGAGAAAGAGCTTTCCAGGTGTGACAATATCAAGATGCAGATGGGCTTCAGGTAGCAGAGACTGAAAATGGAATTTGGCTAGGAAAACAGCTGGTCTGGAAGCATTTCAGATGGACTAAAATGCATACTTTCAATTTTGACATAAATATCCCACGATGGTCATTAGATATGGGAAAAACTGGCGCTTTCTTTTATCACTATTACTATTGGTTTAAATTACTACTTATCACTGTTACTATTTGATGCAGATCAGCTAATTAGCCCCAGCCCAGGGAAATTCACTGGATATCCCTTGGGTGAGTATTCTTCCTTCCAAGCTGACTTCACAATATGTACTTTATTGAATGCCCACTAATGCTTACAGTTTTATGATTTGCTAAGTAATAATATAATTGATATAATTTTTAAAATGAGAACATTATCTGGTGATTTTGGCATCTCATTAAGAACTGCTGGGCAGTGACTTTTTCCTTATCACACATGGTTGGAATGAGTGGATATTCTCCTCTGTGAAGCCATTTGCCTAGCTAAATATTTGCCACCTGTTTTTTGGGGGACTTACTCAGGGACCCAAACTCAGGGGCATATGGCATTTTGCATGTTTGCTTGGATTCATTTTTACGTAGGTCCATGACCTGTTCCCTTCAAATCATCAAACATATTTGGTGTCATGCGAGACGGCCTGCGGGGTCTCTGGTCCCGCTCCCCACATAAGAACGCAGGATATGGCTAGGCCAGAAAGGAACACCCATGGAGCCATAGGTAGGGGAGTCATACCACTATAGTCTCACTGGAGGCTGGGTTCACACCACCTGCGACCTGCTGTCCGCTTCTCTGCCTGCCAACCGACCGACTCACTGACTCGACTCTACTCCCAACTCTCCAACCAGCAGAGCCGCGGCAGTTATATCAGTGGCTAATTGGCTAACCGGCCACAGCTGACGGCCAATTAGCCACAGCTATAACTGCCACGGCTGCGCTGGTTGGAGAGTTGGGAGTCGAGTCGAGAGTCGAGTCAGTGAGTAGGTCGGTTGGCAGGCAGAGAAGCGGACAGCAGGTCGCAGGTCGTGTGAACCCAGCCTCCAGTGAGACTATAGTGGTATGACTCCCCTACCTATGGCTTCGTGGGTGTTCCTTTCTGGCCTAGCCATATCCTGCGTTCTTATGTGGGGAGCGGGACCAGAGACCCCGCAGGCCGCCATACATGACAAATGGCGCAGCGAGCAGGGTCTCCCGCACAACATTTGGTAATTTACAAGTTGTTCTTATATATATCCAAATAAGGAAAACCTTAGGCTACCTGAAATCAGAGAATCTTAGAGCTGGTTAGTACCTTGGAGATCATCTAATCCAATTCTCTGATTTTACCATGTTTCCCCAAAAATAAGATCTAGCAGGACCATCAGCTCTAATGCATCTTTTGGAGCAAAAATTAATATAAGACGCAGTCTTATATTATGTTAGATAAAACCCGGTTTTATAGTAAAGTAAGACTGGGTCATATTAATTTTTGCTCCAAAAGATGCCTTAGAGCTGATGGTCCGGCTAGGTCTTATTTTCGGGGAAACAAGGTATAGAGAGACAAATTGAGGCTCAGAGATTGGAGAAAGTTGCCTAAGGTCATACAGCTAACAAAGAAGAGAGCTAAATTTCAAAGCCAGCACTGCTAACTTCTCAGTTCAGTGTAGTTTTCATTATAACATAGTGCATATCTGTGTGTGTGTGTGTGTGTGTGTGTGTGTGTGTGTGTGTGTGTGTTGGAGGGGGTGGGGGAAGAAAGAAAGAAAAAGAAACTGTAACTGTAAAAAGATACCATTTTACTATTTATTACCTCTGGCCAAACGTTACAAATGTAGGTTAAACATTTCCTTACGGTTCTTTTTGGATTCCCTAGAGAAAGCACCTGTGAAACACACCTGTTGTAATTTTTTTAGATTGCATCACACCAATTACAGAAACTCTTACAACCCTACCAACAACTGTTATTATAGTTCTACTAAAAGAAACACAGAATTTAGTCATTTGGCCAAAAGCCTGTTCATTCACCACTGAAAAACAGCAGGGGTGGAAGCAGGCACTTCATACAAGTGGGTTGAAAAGAAATCTAGGTTGCTAATGAATCAGTGTTATAATCTATGTCTAATGTATATAGTTTAAATAAATTGTATTTCAGTAATTTAGCTCTGAGAAGCTATATGCTACAGCACTGCAGAAATTATATAAGTACGCTGAAGTCCCATTATGAGGCTTTTAGGTTTCAAGCTGTGAGATACAGCTGAGAGACATCTTAATGAAGGCCTCCTGGTACTTTTAAAGGTAAGAAATATTTGTGACTGCAGTCTGAGAGAAATGCCTTTTAAGGAATCATATGTAAGAGCATGTTATGATGTGGTAACACACACACACACATATATTTTAACATTATTGTGCTTTATCACAGTAAAGATTTTATCAAAATTTAGAAGGCGAGAGGGCTTCCCACTTATTAACTATCTACCACCTCAAACACCCTGCTGTGTACTTTTCATATATTATCTAATTTAATCCCCACAACTCTGGAAAATATTATCATCTTATTTTTACAGATTGGAAAACTAAGACTCAAAGAGATGAGATGGTTTATCTAAGATCACACAGTTTATAACACATCGACCTGGGGCTTGAACTCAAGAATGTCTGACTCTAAAGCCACTGGACTTTCCTTTAAGCCATGTTGTTATTAGTCAAAAATTTTACAGTAAAAGCAGCTCTAGCTTCCCAGAAATGTCCTTAACAAATCAAGTCACTCACTCACTACTTATCCACTCTTTGTCTAAAACTGTGTTGGGCTGGATTCACCCATCCATCCAATCACCTATCCATCACCAAATAGATATGAGGAGACTGCTATGCCCCAGACATTATACTGGGCACTAGAGATACATCGATGATTGAAAAGGTTGTTTTTAAGTCCTTTGGCATAGAAGAAAGAGTCATGAACTAAGAAGTCATACAAATACACGTAAAATTACAACTGTGTTAAGGATTATGATGGAGTAAGAATCAGTAGCTCTGCGTCTGAAATTTAATATGGCACCACTGTAGTGTCTGACAGGGTCTGATTCAGTCTGGAGGGTCAAGGAAGGTTTCTCTGAGGAAATGATGACTGAGTGGAGATCTGGAGAATAATTAAAATTACTTAGGGAAGAAGACTGTTAGATTGAGGGAACACTATTTACAAAGGTCGTGTGGTGAGAGAAAGCACTGCAGTTCTGAAGACATGGAAGAAGGGCGGTGTGGACATAGCAGAGAGCGCCAAGGGGAACACCACGGAACATCAGGCAAGAAAGACAGCGGCTGCCAGATTGCACTGGGCTTGCAGGCCACACAAAGGATTTTAACTTTTAGCTTAACAACAGTGGGAGGCCACTGAGTGGCTTTAAGAAGGGAGATAACAGATGAGATTTACATTTTCTACAAGCTCATGCTAAAATGGGGGGTACTGATCCAGAGGAAGAAAGAACAGACACAGGAAGGCGCATTACTTGGTTACTGAAGTAATCCAGGCAAGAGATGATGGCATCTTAATGTAAAAAACGTAAAAGTGGAAATGAAGAGCAGTGGATGGATGTGAGATATATTTAGAAGAAAAAAAATGACGGAGCTTAGTAACAACTTGCATATGGGAAGTAAGAGAAACAAAGGTTTCAAAAACGGCTCAGTTACCTGGCTTGTACAATTAGATGAACAGAGAATACTGAAAGATTAAATTTGGTGGGAGGAGCTGAGAAGAGGAGAAATAATTCCCGGGGTCAGTTGTGGACATGTTAAGTTAGAGATGCCCTTGGGATATGGAAATGGCAGTGTGATGAGTCCAGCGCTCAGAGAAGTCTGGATTAGAGATATACATTTCTGAGGCGTCTGGAAAACAAACAGAGAAATGTGGGTACAGATGAACTCACATGGGAAGAGAAAAGAAGACCTAGGATGGAGCCTAGAGAAATTCCAACATCTAATGGGTTAGTAGAAGAGGAAGAACTTATGTAGGAAACTGAGAAAGAATAATGGACTGAGTAAGGAGGAAAACTGGGAGATGTCACAGAAGCCAAGGGAGGAGGAAATTTTAATAATAAGAAAGTAATGAATAGCGCTGAATAATGCTGAGGTGAAGTAAAACGAAGACTCAAAGGTCTGTTGGACTCCGAGGTAACGCCAAACGGGAAACGACGCCAGCGCTGCGGCAGGGCCCTGGAGAACCTGGAATGGGAGGCCGCGGCGTCTGGGGCAGAGGTCAGGCTCAGGCTCATGGCTGGGCCAGGGCTGCGGAGCGCGTGGAGGCAAGGCTGACCACAAGGAGTGGATCCCCCTCACCACACTGGGCAGCCTGCTCAAGGACAGGAAGATCAAGTTCCCGGAGGAGATCTGTCTCTTCTCCCTGCCCATCAAGGAATCTGAGATCATTGATTTTTTTTCCTGGAGGCATCCCTCAGGGATGAGGTTTTGAAGATAATGCCAGTACTGTGCTGGCCAGAGGCCCTGGTGCAAGGTATTTGTCGCCATCGGGGACTACAAAGGACACGTGGGTTTGGGTGTTAAGCGCCACTGTCCTCCGCGAAGCCATCATCCTGGCCAAGCTCTCCATCGTCCCTGTGCGGGGGGCAAGGCTACTGGGGGAACAAGATCGGCAAGCCCCACTGTCTACTGAAAGGTGACCAGCCGCTGTGGCTCTATGCTGGTGCGCCTCATTCCCTCTCCCCCACCAGGGGCACGGGTATTGTCTCAGCTCCTGTGCCCAAGAAGCTGCTGCTGATGGCCCCTATGACGATGGCTACACCTCAGCCAGGGGCTGCAATGCCACCCTGGGCAACTTCGCCCAGGCCACCTTTGATGCCATCTCTAAGACCTATACCTATCTCACCCTGGGCCTCTGGAAAGAGACTGTGTTCACCAAGTCTCCCTATCAGGAACTTAGTGACCATCTTGTAAAGACCCATGCCAGAGTTTCTGTGCAGAGGACCCAGGCTCCATCTGTGGCCACCACATAATTTTGCACAAGAAAAATAAAGTGAATCAAGCCTGTTTAAAAAAAAAGTCTGTTGGATTTAATAAAATAACAAGTATTACTGACCCTAAGAGAGCGACTTCAAAAAGAACAAGACAAACAAATGAGAAACAGAAACTCATAGACACAGACAATAGTTTAGTGGTTGCCAGAGGGTAAGGGGGGAGGGGGGTGGGTGGTGGGAGATGAGGGTAAGGGGGATCAAATATATGGTGATGGAAGGAGAACTGACTCTGGGTGGTGAACACACAATGGGATTTATAGATGATGTAATACAGAATTGTACACCTGAAATCTATGTAATTTTACTAACAATTGTCACCCCGATAAATTAAAAAAAAAAAAAAGAGAGCGCGACTTCAGTGGCATGATAAAGATGGAAGTCACATTAGAGGGAATGAGGGATGAGTGGCAGGTGCCATGGTAGGTACAGAAAATTCATTCACTACCCTGAGTAAGTTAAGAGTTTTGTTTGAGAAACCAAAACTTATACAGAGACTACAAGAAATAGACACAAGGCTACCAGTTTTACTAATTCTTTAAGTGTTATAGAAATCCAGAAAAGGAAGGCTCAAGGTGACCTTGTAAACCAGGAAATTTTTTTACAGAAAAGGAAAGCCTCACCTGGGAGTATGTAAGAAGGGCAAAACTGAATGAATGAGAAGTGCTCAAACTACAGAAATTACATGAGAAGAATACAAGGTGTGTGGGGGGCAGGGGAGGTGGGAGTGAAATTGGGTGGAGTAATTTAGAAAGCCAAGAGAAACAGACATAGTCCTCTGTCTTGAGATGTAGGCTGAATACTAAATTATTTAGGATTCAGTAACCTATGCCCCAGTCTCACTTATTTTTTGCTGCCAACCTGTTGGCCAATTCATTTCTCAAAACCAATTATATTAGAGGATTGGTAGGGAAAAGAAAAATAAGAGTCGTAAATCAATTGTGTTGCTCACTGGATTTGGATAATGCTGTGCGAAAGGTGAGGATGAGTAAAATCAATGGCTAAAATGTCACTGTGTATTTGTGATTTTGAGGCAGTGATAGAGCGTGGAAAGGAACACAGACTTCAGAGCCAGAGGCAATCAGGTTTGAATACTAACTCTGTCACTTACTACCTCTGTAGCCTTGGGAAATGCAAAGGGTCTCTTTGCACCCCCGTTTTCATCTGTAAAATGGGAGAAACAGAAAGTTTCTTGGCAAGGTTGTTTCAGGATTTAGAGATGAGATGGTAATGCTTGCCTCATAGGCATCTAGTAATCAGTGGCCACCATTGTTTTAGTAATACCATAAAACAGGAAGTACACGCAAAGAGATAACCCTGTATACTTAAGAGGGGGACATTTTATTTATAGGAGGGCCCTGATCTACATTTTCCTACTGGTACTTTTCTAAAGACAAGTAACAAGCACCAAACAGCAAAGTTTAGTTTTTGGACCTTTTTTGAGATAAATATAATGTTTGTATCATAGACTTTTATAATTAATGACATTAAGTACATAATTATTCAATAAATATTTGGAGTTAAATATATTCTTATTTCATATAACTGATAATTTTGTTAAGGAGACAAGAGACAAAAAACAAACAAAACAAAAAAAGAAAAGGAAAAAAACCAGAAGAATAAAAAAGCACCTTAAGTTAAGGGTGATAAAAGAACAGAGGATAAGAAAGACTAAATAGAGCAGATGGAGAAGAGGTCATCAGAGGAGAACTGACAGGAGAATCGGCCCAGACCTTTTGGGTCCCCCCAGAGCCCTCCGCACAGTATTTCTATTTGATAGCCGAACCAAAGTACTGCACCTCCTGCTCTGCCACGCTAGCTCTTCCTGTGCCTGTTCGTGCCATTGCTATCCTCTTGCCAGTATATTCCCCCAACTCTGCAGTCCCCTAACCAGCATTCGACTTGAGAGTAGACCAGGCATCATGAAACAGTGCTCTAGGCTACTTCCCTTCAGTTATTTAAAAAACAAAACCATACATACCTCCAGTTGCATCTGCTAAACTAAGGACACCTTTGCCATAGAAATGAGGGAGTATGTTTATAGAACATTGGGATCTACTTTGGGAGCACATTTTTAGAGGTGCCTTTAAGAAACTTTATCATTTTAGAAGGTGTAGAGTGATGAATTTAAGAAATTATTCCAAAGGATACATGAAATTAAACCAAGGGAAAAACCCAAACTATGAGATGACTAACCCCCCGCTTATTTAGTTTCTTTTCTTACTGTGTGCTGAGGGCCATCTTCATTATCCCTCATGTAGAAAGGCTTGAGTGCTAATGGATAATTAATAACAAAGACTGGTATGTTGCCGCAGTGCTTCACCAGGTACTTCTCATGTTCAGTATGAAGGTCATCACCCCACTGTAGTGAGAAAAAAGAAATGATCAAAGAAGCCAGAGCTGAAACATACAATGCAGGACCTGAAAATAACCTGTGTCACTCCCAACCGCTCCCGCCCCCTGAGGCTCAGTGATGTGTGGAGCTGTCTGCTGAGGTTACACAGATCACTAGAGAGAGTCTATGTTAACAAGAACATCCAAAGGCCTGGAAAGATGAAAGCTGAAGTTCGTAGATAAACACTGTGCTTTCTGCCCCCGTCGCAGGGAGCAGCACTCAGCAGATGAACAGCACCTGCAGGAAAACAAAACGTACTTTCCATAGTGGATAAAAACTGACTTCGAGATCATAGATTTTATTAATATTGCCTAGAGCTTCTTCCACAGTTACTGTTCCTAAGTCTCAGGAAATTAAATGATGAAAGATAATATTTCCAATATTGAGTCTATCTTTGGCTAGATGGAGGTTCTCAGTGAATTTTTTTTTTAAATAAAAGAGTTAACTGATATATCAGACGCTCTTTGATGAATATTTAATAACACAGTTCATCTATTTATTCAGCAAATACTAATGCACCTATTAAATCTCAGGTATTGTGCCAGGTATTGGATATAGTTCACTATTGGATATTGTGGTAAGAAAAATAGAATCCCTGACTTCATGAAGTTCCCAGAGTAGGAGACAAATATTAAATACAAAATTACACAAAGAAATTGATTTTAAATATAACAAGCACAGGGAACAATTATAAGACGATCAGACTTCACTGGGGATGGGACTGGTGCAAGGAATAGTTTGAAGACAAAGGTATTATATTCTGAGCATTATCTTATTATGCCCACTTGTCTGGCAATGTCTTTAATTACAGGAAAGCGCTGGCATAGGAATAAGGAGACTTGCTTCTGACATTATGTACATGCCCACTGATGAATCATGTGGCCTCTCAGGACCTATCTCCTTGCCAAAGAAATAAAGGAGTTCTTACAAAAACAAAACAAACAATTCAGTGTTTTCCATAGTGGATCACAAATTAGAAGGCTGTATGAAGTTCAACAGAAAAAGAAACCTGTTTAACGTGTTGCTTAAACGGACTTGATCCCAGAACCTCTTTTGTCTGTCACCTGCTAACATCACTCAGAATACACTTTGGGAAACGCTGAGCTAGTTGATTTCTACACTAATAGACTATGGTTACCATTCTTTTTAAGGATTTTCATCTTAAATTTTGGAAACTTCTTTATAATGCTTTAGTCAGTGCTATTCCAAATGATATAATTCTTCTTCAAGATCATTTTTATTCTAAATATTTTAACAAGGTTAAGCAAACATCAAAAAAAGGAAATGTGCAGAGGAGCAAGTCCTGCACACTGCTAGTAAGAGAAATAAGATTGCTTTAAATAATAAGATACGGACAAGAGGGAAACACTTTTACACAAACACACACACACACATAAATATTACCTCTGGGGTGAAGGTGAAGTTCTGGGATGCCTGCTTGAGGATCTCCATTGCTTCAGTGTAAGAAATGCTGGGGAGAAAGAGGATAAAAGCAGAGAAAGGTCAATACATGGGCTGTTATTACCAAGTTCATTTGAAAACTAGAAAAGGCCTATTCCTATACAGTCTTCAAGATCATAAATGAGTATGAAATGATTGAGTAATCAGGAATTAAGGTTGATCTAATCCTGTGAGAGTCCTATCAGCATGAAGAGAAGTGGCCATTTAATAACTGCACTCCTGACCTACCTGCAGTGTACACAGAGGAGCTAGTCACTTAAGTAAAGATTTTCTCTGAATTCATTATATGCCTCTGCTGTAACAAAAGGTGCAAGATGTTGAGGCTGGGAGAGCGACGTGAAGGAGACTTGCATCGGGCGTTATGTGCGTGCCCACCGATGAGTCATGTGGCCTCTCAGGACCCTAAAGTCATCATTCGTTCATTCATCCAACAAACACATACTGAGCACCTACTAGGTGCTAGGCATTATTCCAGGCACTGGAGAGACAGTGAATAAAAACAAAGCTCCTGCCTTCATGGAGCCGATATTCCTCTGTGTGTGTGTGTGTGTGTGTGTGTGTGAGAGAGAGAGAGAGAGAGAGAGAGAGAGAGAGAGAGAGAGAGAGATAGTGGTAAGAAAAATAGAATCCCTGATTTCATGAAGTTCCCAGAGTAGGAGACAAATATTGAATACAAAATTACACAAAGAAATTGGTTTTAAATATAATAAAGAGAGAAAGAGAACAAACAGCAATAATATAATGCAGGGAGCTAACAGTGCTCTGAAGAAAAACAAAGCAAGGTAAGAAGACAGAGTATTTGAAGTGCTATTTTAGGTAAGATGGTCAGGTCAAGAAAAGCCTAACTGAATTGGTGACATCTGAACAGAAACCTGCATGAAGTAAGGAACTGAGCCACATAAATATCTGTGGGAAATATTCCAGGCAAAAGGAACAGCGAGTACAAAGGACTGAAGTGAGGCCTGAGTTTGGATCATTCAAGGAACAAAAAGGTCAACGTGACCATACTATACTGACAAGGGGAAGAATGCCAGGAAATTAGCTAGGAAAGGTAGTCACAGGTCAGATCCTATGAACTCTTTTAGGCCATGGTAAGGGCTTTTTAATATATCTAAGCATTGTTTAAGACTATTTAGGAAAAATGTCATTGGTTACCTCAGTAAGAAACGCTCATGCCTAAAGCAAGCCAACTCAAGGATTTATTTTAACTGTTTGAGTACGTAAATATACAGTTTTTAAAAATCAAGATGTATAAAAGAGCATACATCTGTCTTACATCCCTGTCCCATAGCTACCTAGTTTCTCCCCTCACACACAATCACAGTTAGTGGTTTCTTGTATATCCTTCCAGAGGGTTTTTATTCATCCATAAGCTAATGTTAATATGCAATCTTCCCCTTTTTAATAGATGGCGGCCATAGCATACGATACACACTCTTTCACATCATTTTTTATTCAATAATATACATCGCAGATCTTTCCTTATCAGTATATGAAAAGCTTCAGTTTTTTGAATTATTACATAATGTTGCTTTTTCTGGATATATCCTAATTAGTTTAACCAGTCATTTATTGATGGATAGATATTTCAGCTGCTTCCAATCTTTTGCTATTATAAATCATTACTATATACACCTATTTTATGCTGTTATAAATGATTCTTATATATTAATTTTGCACATGAAAAAATAGAATTGTTGGACGAAAGGGTATTACATTTGCAGTTTTTATATATTTTGAAAGATATTGTTCCTTTTTTATAGCATTACACCAATTTATGTCCACCAATAACACATGAAAATGTCAGTTTCCCTAGGTCTTCTGCAACAGTATTTTTGATGATTAAAAACAAAAATCTACAAACTTTCTGAAGAACTTTGAGCTTAAAAACTAATTTACCTAACAAACTTATTCTCTGAGGCAACAATGAAGTTTACATCTGTAATAACTAACTGGATGGTAGGCTCCATAGCTCAGGCGCTAGAGCACTGGTCTTGTAATAACTAACTGGAAAGAATTGTGTCTTATAGTACAAAATAAAGCCCCCGAAAATTCTATTCAAATTAAAATTCAGTATTAAATAACAGGTAATTTCTAAGGCAAGAATGGTGGCAGTGTTGGTAGTAGAAATACCTTTTAAATGAGCATTTTACAGGAGGGAAACTGAAGCTGGAAGAGGACCAGTTACCTTGCCAAAATCTCTCATGTAAGTAGTGAATGCTGATGTGCTGACTCCAGGGTCTAAGTTTTTAACTGCTGACATAATGCCTAAACGGCCTGGAGTTTCGTATGTTCAATCAAAACAAAAGATAATGGGCTCGTGGTTCTCCATCTGACTCTACTACCACTTACTAGCTACGTAAATCACTTCACCTTAATGGAGGCATTTTATAAATTTTTGTAATGTGCTACATAAACATTAAAAAATTAAGTGTTTGCACTTGAAAAATAAGGCGATTGGACTATATTGCCTAACGTTCTTTTCTGCTTAAACAGTCTATTGTTCTATTCCATCATTACTTGATATGATCTACTCATTACACTGAGAAATATAAGAGCAATCAAAATGGAAAGCACAAGGATTTTGTGCCATTGATTATGTTACTGGTATGTTAAGAAAAAACGGCTCCCACGTCTAAACATCTCTTGTTATTCTGGATCTTCTTCCCTACACCGCTTGCACTTTAAGTTAAGGCACAGCTTTCCAGTTCAAATTACAGTCCTGACACTGGATATCCTTAATGGCCTTCATCAACTCTGGTAATTTTTCTTGATATGTATAGAGAATAATATTTCTTCTCTTTACTAGAAACTATTTCCAAAGTGCTTTGAGGAAAGAAGACACTGTAAAATTGCATGATACAGTATTAAACTGAATACATTCATATTTCAAATTTTTTACTGTTGATGAAAGAAGATTATTCTAAAGCTGTTAGAGTAAAACTGCTATGCCAGAGATCATTATTAGCATTCCTTGCCTCAAATTCACACAGATAAATGAAGAGCAAATAAAAAGGTAAGTACTCTGTATTTTAAAAACTTTAATACTATACAGGAAATGTAAAATAACTGAATTCTATTTCTGCTTGATAAAGGCTAAATTCAATGACTACACAAATCCTTTAAATAATATTTTATATAAAACAATTGTCACTAGTCAAGAATACACTGAAGTCTATTTATTCAAAACACTACAAGTCATATGGTACAGTGTGTGCGCACGCACGAGTGTGTATTTGGGGGAATAGCTCGATTCTAATCCTGCTTAGGTCGACTCTCATGTCCTCTCATGACTGTCAAAAAACTCTGGTTTCAAAGCCTGGCAAACCCCTCTCCATCTCCTGTACCTCCTCCTTGAAAACACTCAGCATCATGTCATTTATGTATGCCTCTCTGGTGTTCAGTTCCCTTTTCATTTCTAACTCCTAGAACTTCTCTTACTTTCTAGTGAACTCAACAATGCATTTAAAAGGATTTCATAATATTTTAACTAGCTTTTTCATATGTTTTGTAGCAGCAGTGTTTCCAAGTTATCTCATCTGACGTACTGCTTAAGCAGTATGATAATTTGATCCTTTCAACAATATAAGACAGACAAGTTACCATTTTATAGATGAGAAAACTGAAGTTCAGAAAGGTTAAAGATTTACTATTAATCATGTTCACAGTTGTAATTATTCATGCAAATACTGAATGATTCACCTTTTTCTCTAGATTTTAAATTCCGTAACAGGACCAATCCATGCTTATTTTCACTTCCAAATCCTCAATGACTAGCACAGTGCCTAACTCACAGTAGGTAGTCAATAAATACTTGTTGAAAAATATTGGTTCATTCATTAATAGCTAATAAGTGGTAGAGCCAGGATGAGAATCCAGGTCCTCTGAATCACAGATCATTACACTCAGTGTCTAATGTAAATGGTGATATGAGTTAATAGGAAACCTCAGGGGGAGGACCTAGTGTAAAGGAGACGCTTACTCTCATGGTTACTCAAATGTCATTTATTCAATCACTCAGTTATTCAATAAATATTTACTGAGTTCCTGTTAGAGGCACTGTGCTAAGCAACAGGAGTATAATAGTAAGCAAAAGAAACAAGTCTCTAACCACATGGAGGTGACAGACACTAAACAAATAACCACACATATAAATTTAAACCTCAACTATGATTTGTGCTGTGTGGCATGGAAGATGGTGATGGCAAAGACTGACATGGCACAGCCCACGAGGCCATTTCCCAACCTCAGTATTTTACAGACATGGACTCCAAAGCACAACAGTTAAGCGATATATAAGAGTCTTAAGGACAGTGGGGGAGCTACAATGACTCTCGCATTAATTCCAGTGCCCTTTCAAATACCTAAAGTATAGTGGTTGAAAGTCTCAGCTTTGAAATCAGATGAATATGAATCGGAATCCCCATTTTATCTTTTACTCAGCTAATCTCTTTGAGTTGATTCTTCGTCTATAAAATGGCAACAATAACTACTTACAGAGTTGTGAAGACAAAATGAATCACTAATGTATATAAAGTTTATCACTGTCTGGCACATAGGAAACATTCAATAAATGGTAGCTATTTTTTCAACCATCTAAGATCTAATTCATAAGATAGGAGCTACATAAATTCTCTTAAGATCTTCTCCCTGGTTTTCTGTCACCAGCACAGATTCCTTGGGATGCCCAAATTACTTCTTTCCTTATCTACCTAATGACTACTTTTATCAATATGCTTATGTCCAGAACTCTCCTGTGAATTCCTGATCTGTACACTCAAACTGCCTACCCAACATCTACAACTAGATGTCTGAAAAGCTTCTCGATCATAACATGATACCTGATGATGATGACCTTGATAACATGCCCCTCTCCTCCCAGCCCCCTGGTACTCTTATGACTCTCCCAATTTCAGCTAGTGGCAACTCAATTCTTTTATTTTTTAAATTTTTTTTCAGTTTATTGGGGTGACAATTGTTAGTAAAATTACATAGATTTGAGGTGTACAATTCTCTATTACATCATCTATAAATCCCATTGTGTGTTCACCACCCAGAGTCAGTTCTCCTTCCATCACCATATATTCGATCCCCCTTACCCTCATCTCCCACCCCCCTCCCCCCTTACCCTCTGGTAACCACTAAACTATTGTCTGTGTCTATGAGTTTCTGTTTCTCATTTGTTTGTCTTGTTCTTTTGTTGTTTTTGGTTTATATACCACATATCAGTGAAATCATATGGTTCTCTGCTTTTTCTGTCTGACTTATTTTGCTTAGCATTATATTCTCAAGATCCATCCATGTTGTCACAAATGGTCCTATTTCACCTTTTCTTACCGCCGAATAGTATTCCATTGTGTATATATACGGCAAATCAATTTTTATAGTTGTATAAAACTAAAGCACTGACCCTTGATTCTTCTTCTCGCTCTTTTTCACTCTCAGCAAATCCTGTTTGTTCTTTCTTCAAAATAAAGGTGCCAAAAATATGTATACACATTTTAAGAAAGGAAAAAACTATTAAAATTGTAATACAATGAATGACGCTAGCATTCACTTGGTTAACGCCATCTTTTAAGTGAACATCATACTACACACTGCTACGTAATTCAATTCAACTTTGAAAAGTAGTACATAGATAACATCTCTTAAAATGTGTATACAGTTTTTGGGCACCTCTGGTATATCCAGAATAGGACAACTTCTCTCTCTTTCCATTGCCACTATCCTAGTTTTTATGTGTCAACTTGGCTGGGCTACCTAGATACTGAATCAGACATTAGTCAAGATATTTCTGTAAAGGTGTTTTTTGAATGAGCTTAACAGTGAAGCAGATTATTCTCCATAATGTGGGTGGGCCACATCTAATCAGTTGGAGGCCTTAACAGAACAAATACTGGCCTCCCCCAAGAAGGAATTCTGCCCCCAGAGTGCCTTTCAACTTGAACTGCAGCTTCTCCCTGCATCTCCAGCCTGCTGGACCATCAGATCTGGAACTCGCCAAGCCTCCATAATTGGGTGAGCTAATTCCTTAAAATAAATCTTTCTATACATACACCTTGTTGGTCTTGTTTCTCTGGAGAACCCTGATTAAAACACGGTCCAAACCACCACTTCCTCTCACCCAGACGACTGGTTTTCTGCTCTCACTCTTGTCCTACAACAGCTTATTCTCAACAAGCGGCAAGAGTGATCCTGTTAAGTCCAGTTCAGATCTTGCCAGCCCTCTGCTGAGAACCCTTCAATGGCTTCCCCACCACATCCAAGTGAAAACCCAAACTCTTCATGGTGACATACAGGGCCCCAAATGATCTTCTCACTTCCATCCTTCTTTCTTACTTTATCTTCTATTATCTTCTCCCCTTATCCACTCCTCACTGTTACTTGCACACATAAGGTCTGATCCAGCCGAGGGCCTTCGTACTTGCTATTCCCTCTTCCTGGAGTGTCTTTTCTCACATATCCATATAACTAGTTCTTTTACTGCCTTTAGAGCTTCACTCAAAATTCATCTCAGTGCGATCTTCCCTGCTATACTAGCTAAAATTTCTACCTCCTCACTCTTCTTTTGTCTTTTCTTATCTACTTTCTCTTCTCTGGGATTTTTTTACCCCTTAGTATTATTTATTCTCATGGACTACATGTTTTACTTACTTACTTTGTTTCTTGGCTATTACTGTTACCTTCACCAGAAATGTAAGCTCAAAGAAGGCAGGGGATTTTATCTGCTTTATTCACTGCCTTAAGTATTTAGAGTCTAGAAAAACATCTGGCACATAGTAAGTATTCAATACACATTTAAGTGAAAGAAAAATACCTCAAAAGCCTTCACTTGTACTTCACTGCCTTTTGAGTCTTCTCTATCACAGGGCTCTTGACTATTTCCTTCTTTTCTGATCCCACCTCTGCTGCCTTGCTATTCATTCAGGCTCAACGACACATCACTTTTAACTTGCAGCCTGAAGGTCTGGGCTGACACCCAAAATTCCTAGCTCAGTCAATCTGCCAAGTTTTCCGTATTCCATACCTCAAGGACAGGTTGAATTCTTTATTAGAACAAAACCTTCCTAAACCTAAAGACTGCAAGTGAAGAATGATAACTTATTTTTAGAAACAATTTTCTACTCTTCTGAGTATCAAACTTACTTCCTACACACGCTGTAAATACACTGAACATTGTCTTATATGCCTATCTGATTAATTTGTTGGTGGAATAAACAACCAGTCCAATATCAAGTACTACCTGAACAGAATTATAGTGGAAATGAAGCAATAATGTATAGGCTATACCTAAAACACAGATTTTTAGGTTTAACAAAAGTGGCCAAAAAATAAAATAACCCAGTTTAGAATATACTATCAGGTTTTAGCAAGTGAAGGTAAAGAAGAAGAAGACTGAAACAGAAAAACTGAGAGGCAGATATTATATGTATGAATTTTAAGTTTTGTTTTTTGATCAACCTAAGTTTTGATTGCTAAAGTTAGTATTAGCTTGAATTGAATTAATACAGTTAATAACTACAATGTTCATTTATCTTGTTATAATTTACTCATTTTTATTTATTCATGAAACATTGATTATCAACTATGAACCAGACAGAAGAGCTATAAAAATAATTAAATCATGGCCATTCCTTGAGTCTAGGGAGTATAATAAGCAGATATATAACAAAAAAAATTTAATACAGTGTGATAAATAAGATGATAAAGTATGAATAAAGTTCAGAGAAAATATAATATCTACTTACATTAAAAAGTTGTTTTTTAGCATATGTTCTAATCTGTCCTTGGTAAGAAAAAAAGAAAATTTATTATTAAATGTAATTATATTCATTATATGCAATTAACATATTTAAAGAGTAGTGTACTAGGCTTTATCCACAAACTAATTACCTTTTGGCCAGGAGCTATAAATTTGTGACAAAGTTCAACATCTTCAGGACAACTTGAGAGAACCATCATTGTTGCAGACTTGAAGAGCTCCTCCATTACCTGTGAGAAATGACACAGAATCGCCTGACAAATAAGCTACTTTATATGAAAAACTTGTTTAGGGTCTTGTAAGAACTGCTCTCCAGGTTTTAGCAACCATAAATCCACAGGCCTCTTAATTTCTGAATATCCTATAGCAAGTTAGTTCAGTTTTCCCGATTGATTAGAGGAAGCACTGCAACTTCTTCTCAGACAGGTAAAAAGAGAAAGCAAAATGCTTGAATTTTTGTTAACAGTTTCAATACTGGTATTGAAGTGAGATATCAAATAAACAGCTAAAATTGATTTATGCCTCTCAATTTCAATATACTCACAGAATCACAACAATACAAGTACCTAGTTTACAGGATTGTTGTGAGAATTAAATGAGATAATCCATGTAGAAGACATAGCTTAGAACCCGGCTCACAGACGCACACAACAAATATTAGTTGTGAAGAGTGAGACACTGAGGAAAGTGCTTCATTCAGTCATTGGTAAATGAAAGTAAACTTTAAAATTAGATAAGTAATGAGATATAGACTACATCTAAATATATACGTTTTTGCATTGTTAAAGCATAAAGCAAAAATAACAAATCATTGTACAACACAAATCAGGATGTAAGAATTCATTCTACCAGGAGTGTCCATAGAAGTTTCATGGGAAAAACTTGTTCGTAAAAGAAAAAGGTGATTGGAATGAAAAATATTTCTAAAATATTTTTAATAAAAACAAATTTTTGGTTTGAAGTCAATGAGACCATATTAGGCCCCCCAAATGTTGTACTCATAAAGATACACTTATTAAGTACAAGCTGCCTCAGAGGAAGGCATTTTCCTTTCTTCTCTTGCATCACTGGTATACCCTATTAAGGCTGCAAACACAGTGGGGGGAATAAGCGTCTACTAAAATAATTTAATATGATCAGATATAAGAAAGTAGTTAATTACCAAGTGACAAACAGATATATTTATATTTACATATTTTACACACACACACACACACACACACACACACACATATATATATATATATGTGTGTGTGTGTGTATGTATGTATATTGTGTGAGTGTGTGTGTATAAAACAGAAGGAATAACTTGATAGAAAAGCAAAAGGAGGCTAAGTATCTTTTACCTTGAGACTACATCACCTTCAATTTAGCAGTGAGATAAAGAAATCACTAAGTAACTGAATGATTTATAAAGGGCCATATCCTCAATCATTGAAAAACAAGCCTGTGCATATTGGGAAGAAAAAGAACAGGTAGATTAGATAATACGCCTGCACTTTTGAGGAACACAATACACCTATTTGTAAAATGAAGACTTTGTTCACTGGAGCTGTTAAATCGGTGTCTTTCATGAGCAGTAAATTTTCATTTGAAGAAGTAAATCATTGGCTTCCCTAACCTTGACTTTCAGACTATGCTCTATCTATACTGTTGAAGAAAAAAAAGAAACTTAACTGAAAGGTTAGTATAACCCTCAGATATTTTAAAAAATATATTACTCAATGGCACTAAAATAGTAATATTTAATTACTATACCTCATGAGGGGAAAAATACTTTGTTATAATATTATTGCGTGTGCTTCTTTGTTGTTGTTATTAGTAAACATGATCGCAGCCCCCTGGGGGTGCGCAGGAGTCCCAGCTCTCCTGGTCCGATGACCTTGCCGACCCACTCCCAAGTACATCTTACCTCCCCCCACGGATTCAAGAGCTGGACTCCTTGTTATAATATTTTGATTTAATATTTAACAGACATCTCTTCATCAAGATAATACTTTCCATAGAATGTAATTTATAAAAGGAGAAAATTTAAGAGAAGCAGGAGATTACCTTTGGGGGAGCAGGCGTTTTCTTTTCATCTTTAGGAGATAAGCTTGTATTTCAATTAATTAAATCATTCAACAGTGTATGCCCTGAGTACCACTCAGTAGAGTACCAACTACGTAAGAATTATTTAATTATAGAATATATAATTATAGAGCAAAGATGATAATATTTAGTAAATTCTAACAATTTATGTATTGTCTTTGTAACTTCTCTCTGGTATCTATGTTGGGTCAGGTGAGACAGGGTCAAGGCATAAATGGGGGTAAAAAGTGTGGTGCTGTTCCTTACAACACTCTCTTGGCCTGAAAGAATAATACAGAATCGGGTGGTAGACTCAAAGTGAAAGCTCCTTAAGGAATTTTACTGACTCCTTGTAAGGCTCAGATCCTGAATCCCTACAATCTAGAAAAGGGTTATTCCACAGTATTACTATTGACATTTTTGGCAGATAACTCTTGGTTGGGGGGAAGGTGCTGTGCATTATCGGATGTTGAAAAGCACCCCTAGCCTTTACCCACTGGATGCCATTAGCAACCACTCACTCCTTATTAGGGACAACCAAAAATGTCCCCTAGGGGACACTGATCTGGAACAATCAGTGGGAGATGTTAAAGGGGATGGAAGTGGAGCTGTGGTGTGTGGCCAGAACACCCCATCAGGACCAAGAGTTTTACCCGCTGGGAATGTAACCACTGATGGTCCACAGCCGAGTCTCTCTTGAACCGTCCAGACCAACAGTGCTGTCTGACTCAAGGTTACGTCTTTTCCCAAGGCTGGCCCACAGGTAATGACTGGCTGATGGGGGCGGTGAGGCACAGAAGCCCACTCCTTCACCTTCACATGGGACAACTATGGACCGCTCTAGCTCCAAAGTTTCTCATGGGATTGGAGAAGGCCTCCATTAGTAAATGCATCACAGTTCGACGTTTCCCTCTGCCCACTGCTGCTTCCTTCCTTTCCTTACATGTGTCGTTCTCAAACATTCCCCAATTAGCCCATGCATGCAAATCTCTGCTTTAGAGTTGTTGTTTCTAAACAAACTCTAAATCCAACCTAAGACAGGATAATAAAATAGCCCATTCTTTTTGGTGGTATACGTGGTATTTGTTTTAAGTGGAATTGGGACATTTACTGGGGAAATAAGAATAGAAAGACATATAAATGAATAGAAGTGAGAATTGATGAAAATTGCTAAAATAACCATTTTGTAATTACAAATCCAAACTAAGATATTAACCAAAATGTCACTGGATCTCTATCCATAATATCCATAATTCATAATAATAATAGTTAACGATTTCAGGTTACTTACTAAGTGCCATGAATTATGTGCTAAGTACCTTATGTACATGTATATTACCTGTCTACTCTATGATGCAGGACTTATTCTCATTTTACAGATGGGGAAACTGAGGCTCAGAAAAATTAAGTCCATTGTCTAAGGTCACACAGCAAGTAAATGTTAGAGCTAAGAATCAAATCCCATTGCATATAACTCTGGAGCCTTTGTGCTCCATCTGGAATACGTCCACAGCCTCCTACAAGGGGTCCCAGCCCTATTTTTTTATCTCCCTCTAAATCATTCTTCATATTGCTGCTAGAGAGACTTTTCTAAAATATAACTCTGACCATGGCCTTTCCCACTGATAATGCTTTCTCCTTTACCCTTTGAATTACATTCAAACTCCTTAGTATGGCAGCATTTAAATACAAAGTCTTTCTTTCATGATCTGACTCTGGACTGCCTCTCCAGCCATATCCCTTGACCCCCAAACAAAGCTCTGACAGCTCCTGTGCATGCTTTCTAATACAGCTATGTAGCTGTTTCTCTAACCATGGAGACATTTTATTTATTTACCTAGCAAATCACAGGAGCTGCTATTTACTGAGCCTCCTATGTGTAGACCCCATCCTAGGTGCTTTACATTACATATATTTTTTCATTTACTCCTCACAACAACCTTATAAAATAGGTGCTATTGTCCTCATTTTACAGGTGAGGAAGCCAAAGATCACCAAGGTAGCACCACGACAAAGTTAATGGCAGACCTGGGATATGAACTGAAATCTGTCTGACTCTAAGTAAACTATGATACTAAAGGCATTCAGTAGATGTTTATTAAATTAAGTAATTCTCTATGTCCTTCATTCTGTGAACACCTATAATGTACAGATGTCTCAGGTAAAAACATATACAGAAGCATTTTAATGTTACAGATGCCTGACGTTTAGAAATTATTTTAAAACTTGCATACCTACCTGCATGAGATCTTGAAGGCTTTCAATAAAGGACATCTCTGCTTCTACCATATAAAACTCTGCCAGGTGTCTCCGGCTCTGAGAATTCTCTGCTCGAAATGTTGGACCAAAGGTAAACACTCGAGTAAAAGCTCTGCAATTGGAAATTAAGAGTATAAATATAGGATTCACATGATTAATATTAAGTTTTAAAATATTCAGTGAGCTCTTAAAGAAAAAAAAAAAGTTTTGTGCCTCTGTCTTGTCCACAAATCCACACATATTAGCTGCTGTATTTCTCTAAAGGGTGATAATACTAGTTTCATTAAAAATGTTACATTTATAGAAACTGTTTTATCTTGAAGGAATGTGCAAATGCTTTACAAACCCTATGGCTTACTAAATATAGAATTATAACCACTTCTGGGTGAACTCTGCTGCAGCTGCCGCAAACAGCAGGCAACTACATTTCACAGCAATCCAGAACAAAGTAAAGGAAAAAATTGCCACAGCCCAAAAAGCCACACAGAGAACTGAGATAGTAACAGTTAAAACCAGAATTTCATGTGGATAAGGTGTGCTAAGTATTTTTTAAATATGTGAGAAAAGAATATCAGACATGTATGGTAATTTGTCTTGTTCAAAGCCTACCCAAGTCCCTCACAACCACCCAAGTGTTCAAATTAATGCTGAAAGAACCCTGAAATTTGGGAGTTAGGATGGATTTTGAAAAATTGTCAACTTTATTCCCTGTTTTCAGAAAAGACTATAGCTCAGCAATCCAAATGGGAAAACAATTTACTTTTAAATTCCTGCAGAAGTGGACACTACATCTTCTCTCATATGGAAACAGGGCAACAACTGAAGTTAGAGCAAACCTATTTCTTGAGGACTATCTAATCTTTGAATTTTAAGGTTGTACTAGAACAAAAGAGGAGGTTAGGCATTCCTTAGCCATCGTCCTTAACACTCTTCATCTGTCTGTCATCAGTCAGACAACATTAATATCAGAACACATGTGCAGAAAATAGACGGATTGTGGATATACATACCAGTTGCCTTTTTAAAAAAGATTCTTTTTAAGTAAAGATATTCTGGGAAATGAAACAGTAAAATGATTATAGTGGAAATCAAAAGATTTGTTTTTTCTTTCCAAAGGCTGTTTCAGTTAAGGCCTACTTGGTAAGTAGCTTAGGAATAAATGTTTTCGTTCTACAGCCACTTTCCTGAGACCACAATCAGTTAACCTCTGAGAACCTTAGTTTCTCATGGAAAAATAAACAGTAAGAACTCAAATATTACTATGGTAACCTCACTCCCAAGATTCAGATGCAGACTTGCTTACTAGAACGTTCCTGAAAACCAAGAACCTACCTTGTAGAAAATGAAAATTCTTGCCCCATTCCCCAAAACAAAAACCAAAAATAACAATCTTGCTTTTCCTCTACATTTTCCCCAGCTCTGTTCTCCTCAGTTAATCCACCTAGTCACCCAAACCAGATTCCCTCCCCTCTCCCCCACTGACCACATTTCCTGTATCATATTGAGCACAAAACTATACTGTTTACACCTAGGAAAGTTCTCTCAAAGCTAGAGACTTTTCTTATCTCCACAGGTACTAAGCCTAACTCCTGTGTCTAGCTTGGAAAACTACAACAGCTTTTCAACTGGTGTCCACCACCAGACCCAAAATACTACATATTTTCAAACTCAAATCTGATTATATCAGTCAGTAATTTTAAAATCTTTAATGATTCCCCATTGTTCAAAGGATAAAATTCAAACGCCAAACTTTGACTGGAGTTTCCTTCACAAAGCGTCTCCTCCAGCTGCACCGAAGACATTCTCCTCACACATGCCCGCCTGCTGTTGGGCCTTTGCATAGGCCGTTCCCTACTCTGTAATGCCCATCCCTTGCTCCTCTCTCTCTAAATGGTGAATTCCCATCTATCCTTCAAGACTTGGCTGAAATGTCACTTTCTCTTTGTAAGCTTAGCATACATCTCCCAATTTCTTGTTCCCTCCTTTATGTGACTATAATCCTTTGTTCATATATTTCTTATACAGAATGTATCACTTTGAAATGTAATGATGTATCTCAGTATCTTTCTTCTCCAATAGACGATGAAATTTTCCAGAGCAGGAATCATGTTTTATTCATATTTACATCTCCAGCGCCTAAGATAAAGCAGGTGCTCCTGTGGAATGAATGAGTGCTAATGACGATGACAGGCTTCCTCAGTCGTAAACTGAAAAAGCACAACATCCTCACAAACAGTAACAGTAAAAATAATGCACATAAAAATACTCGCACTGTTTCCTGTGGCAGTTACTCAGTATCTAAAATGGGTCAAACCATCTAGGCCTGTCCCAAACAATAAATTAAAAAATGACAAGGCCTTGAATTTCCAATCTGTGACTATGCAAATTCTAGGGAGGTTGGCAATAGTATATCGAAATACATAAAATGACTTTTCTTTCTGGTACTGCATCACAAGAAATTGTATATACAGATGTTCACTAACAATAAAGGATATTTTATTGGGATTTTCCAGGGCGTAAATAGAAATGAGATGGCCTAGCTGAAATTTACTTTGGGGGCTCTGAGGGAGATTTACAAGAAATGAGCAGTTATCTTCCTGAAATACAGGGAAAGCCAATGGTATTGCTGCTCAAAAGAGATATGTCATTCTTATTACGGTACCAGGTACAGAGAAAACAGTGGTGTCTGAAAGAACTACAAATTCAAGTCACAAGGGCATCTGCTTCTCACATAATGATTCTATGTTGGACACTCCAAGACAACAGCGATGTTTTATTTAACAAGGGTTAATGATTTTCCCTAGCAATGCAGGCTAAGCTTTCTAGTAGAAAATACAGAAGAGGATCAGGGATTTTTATTTTAATTATGGTAAGGACCAGGCTCTGACTGAGGTACCCAAGAGTTAAGTATTACTCTACTAGGGTATGCAAACACTGATGGCCATGGGCTTCCTGCCTCTGAATTAACAAAGATAAAATGAGGTGGAAGCTATGTTGAAAAATTGCCTCACTCAGCATCTAGTCTTCCAGGAGATGAATGTTTAAATCATTCAATAACGATGACCTATGTTAGGGCCCTGTGTTCTGTTATAAAAGCAGTGATAGCAGTAGCAACAGTGACAGCAGCTGCCATGTAAGGGCTCCTCGCAGGCCAGACATCAGATGTAGGAACCTTAGAGTTAACTCAGTAAACTATTGTTAAGTTCAGAGAGGTTAAGAAGCTTTCCCAAAATTCATTGAATCTCTACCCGGTAAGTGGGAAGGCCAGCTTCAAATCCAGATCTCACTCTAATGGTCACAGCCTTAATTATATTAAAATAATGACGCTCAGAACTGAACATTGACAAACCCAGAAAATTAGAAAGAAAAATTTGTAATACACCCACCCCACCGCACACCCCTCAGAGATAACCAGGGTGAGTAGTTTGGCATATTTCTCTTCCTTACAAATAGCTTATTTGTTTTATATGCTAAAGTTGCAGCTCTCTATAAATTCTCTTCATGTAAATTATGAGAATGATAAATTTTCATCAATGTTTTGTAACCTTTAGTAAGTCACAGAGCCTTTTTGGTCTTCAAATTCTTCCATGAGTAAAAGATGAGGGCAGATTCACATTAATTTCTAGTATCTTTGTAAGGATTTTCTTCCTAGGTCCGTGTAAAATCACTCTTATTTTAATTTTTGTTGATTTTTTTATTTTTCTCTGTCTTTCACAGATATGAAAGCCATTTGCAGCAAGGCTTGAACCAACCAACATTTAAAATAAGATCTGAGAACAAGGCCATTTCTAAAATAAGATACAAAACCAGGTGAAAGGCCAGTACTGCTGTGAGAAGAGACCAGCAGAAAAAGAAAACATTCAGCACTAAAAAGCATTCCTGTGCCAAATTATGGAGAGAGAAAAGCTATATAAGGAAAATCCATGAGCTTGGAGTTGATGTTTAAGATAACAAAAGTACATTCAATACACATCAACCAAGTTAGCTACAAAAAAAAAAAAAAAAAAAAAAAAGGCTTTTTAAAAACAGAAAGTTACCAAAAAAAGGTTCTTCAAAGGTCATTTTCCTCCTTGTGTGGAGTTTATGAAGACCTCAGTGGGCAAGTGGAATACTATAAAATGATCACTGATTGCCTGGCCATTTATTCTTTCTGGTCTGAAATTCAAGAGCTGAGCTTTATATTTTGAAAGAATAGAGAAATTGTTTTTTTTTAGCTGGAGAAGAACTTATTCAGCGACTTTCCCTAAGGCCCCCCACTCCCAACCTCCGATCACTTCTCTACTGTCAGTTCAGTTAAGTGTTCACTGAACTGAAGTGAACTCACAGCTTTAGTTTTTAAAACAGTCTTTGTCGAGTGGTATTCCTATCATTCACAAAATAAAAATATAATCGACTACAGCTTTGTACCCATTGGATTATCAATACTGTGACTTACTTGTCACTCATTGTTTCTACATGCCTAACAGAGTGGACCAGACACCTACCTCCTTTTCAGCTTTCCTCTATTCCTCGATCATGCAATACCCTTGGTGGAAGGGGATAAAAGAGATGTGACCCTCACCATTTCATCAATTCATGTCAAGAATCCTTAGGGAGTATGACTCTAAACTCTAAAAATTCTTCTTTACCATTACCGCTAAAGATTTCTACAAAATTAATTTTCTTGAACATGTCCTAAATATTTGATTTGGAACTGACTTTCAGGCCTAAGCAAAATGTAATCTTAGTTGTATGATGAAATTCAAAGGTCATGCGAGAGTCTGACAACAATCCTGCTACAGGGAGTGGAGGGTTGGCTACTCTTCTCCCAGATGACATCTGAACTGGGGGATGAGCAGCCCAGCAAAGGGAGCACCAAACACATAGGTCCTGAGGTAGGAAAGAGCCTGACATGTTTAAAGAAGTAGGCGAGCCTCAAGACGGTAAGAGATGAGGTCAAAGAGGTGGGAAGGGATGAGAACACAGGGCCTTCCTTACAAGCTATGAGAAGGACCGTCTGGATTTCATTTGATACTTCTTAAAATACTTCCTCCTCTTGAAATATTTAACACTGGTATCGACTAGTTTTCCTCCTATTTATTTGACCTCCATCTCTACCTTCTTCTACATTCTACTCTAGCTGTTCATTAACCACTAGCATTTCTCAAAACTTAGTCCCAGACCCTCTTCTTTTCTCACTGAATACACTCTGCCTAAATCATCTCACCTCAGCCAGTAATTTCAATTAACTCCCATTGGCACATAATTCACAAATATTTATCTCCTGCCCAGACTTCTTCTCTAAGCTCCAGAAGCATATGCCCATCTACTAAGTCGATCTTTTCACTTGTCCCAAGCAGAACGCATGCCTCTCCTTACCCCTCAGCTTGGCTTCAGTCTTCTTCCAGCCTTCCTAGATCAATCCTCCCACTAGGCTCTTTAATAAAACCATGTACTACCGTTCACAGCATCTTTCACAATAAAAAAATTAACACATATGGATGTGATTATTTGTTTAATACCTACATCCTTCATTAGAGTGTAAATTTAATGAGCGACCTTATCTAGTTTTTGGTTCATTATAGTGTCCTCTGTCTTAACCCAGTGCCCAACACATGATAGACAATTAATATTTGTCAAATAAGCAAATAACTCATTTTCTATAAAATATGCTGATCCCCAAACTGAATTTTTGAAACAGCAATGGGATGGGGGTGAGGGCAGAGGAGTTAAGAAGAGGAAGATGGTAAACCGAATGTCAATTACTAAGCAAAAAATTCTGCTAGTCTCTGAAATACTTTTTCACAGAAGGCACTAGAAGATAACAGAATCAGTTTTTTGAAAAGTGACTGCCCACACATTAGTTTTTAATGTGTAAGTAACAAGTAAATCTTTGAAAAGGACTACATCAGGTGAACTTCTCTAATTAGCATAGATTTATTTTTTGGGAAACGAAAATATTGCCACGTGAAAAACATTACCCTAAGTCTTATTCTATGCAAACAGAGCAGCACCCGATCCCTTGGCTGCTCCATAGTTAAAACAATTATTGCCACTTCATCATACCTGCAATGATGAGCTCTTCAGAGGGCTGACGTGACTTGATCTGAGGTCTAAGAAAATAACATTTTTCTAAAGGGTCACAATTTGCTGATTGTTTTTTCTAACTGACTATTTATCCTCATGTTTCAAGTAAGACATGAAAATCACCTTTCCAAAAAAGGTATACATGTGTCGGCTGTAACTATTCATGCCTAGATTATCCTTCTTACATTTCTCATATTTAGCAGTCCTTGTGCTGGGACCACTAAAGAGAACAACAGGTGAGTATTTTAGGTAAGTGCGCCACATGGTACTTACATGTTATCTAAGTCTACCAGGATTTCAAAGGTCACCTTTTCTGAGGACTGATACTACAGAGGTAGATGCGTCATTAAGGCACTGAACTATCAACCATCTCCTGGGCTCAAGTCCTGTACAGGTGAGCCTCACTTTTTTAAGGTTATGATAGTGATTAAGAGCATGTAGTCTAGACTACATTGAGATCTGGGCTCCTCCACTTATGAAATGGCCAAGTTGCCTTCTTTGAGACTAAATTTCCTTGTGAAAATGAGGTTAAGTATACATAGGTACTGGGGTTATTATAAAGATGAAATGGAACAATATATGTAAAAAGTTGAACTTAATATTAACTGTAAGGTAAGTGTTAAACAAATGGGGGATAGCTCATTTTGTTTCCTTCCTTTCCAAAGGTCTATAGTGCTCATTTGGACGGTCTCAAGATCTCTTTATACTTTCAATTATTGCAAATCTCAAAGATTTTGTTTATGTAGGTTATATTGACCAATATTTACCATTAAAACCAAGAAATTAAAATATTGTTTATTAATTCATTTAAAAACAATGATAAACTCATATGTCATAAAGAACATTTTAAAAATAAAAAATTCACAAGAGGAGTGGCACTGTTTCACATTTTTGTACATTTCTTTCATATCTGGCTTCACAAAAAACAGCTGGATCCTCCTATCTGCTTATGCATTCAATCAGTTATACTATATGTCATGAAGACTTTGGAAAAGTTTACTGTACATTCATGAGAGAATGAAAATGAAAAAGGCAAATATTGTCTTTGTATTATTATCAAAATAGTTTTAATCTCAAAGGACTCCCCTGAAAAGGTACCTGACCAAACTTTGAGAACCAGTAACTTGGGCGATGGTTCTTAATTAAGAATATTAACTCTGGGCTTTACGTTTGGATATTTCCATTCAGAAAATCTAGGGAGGGTCCTCCTGGCCATGAGTATATTTAGAAGGTCCCCAAGTAATTATTATGTGAACCCCTGATTAAGAACCACTACCTTTAAAAAAGTTTAGATCCCTAATTAATACACTTTTAAAAAGTTTCTTGAAGGCTACAATTTTTAAAAAATGGACAATAACGTGTATTGGTGAGGATGTGAAGAAACTCCCTGTACACTGCTGGTGGGAACGTAAAATTGCGCTGCCCCCGTGGAAAAGTTTGGTAATCTCGCAAAAACTTAAACATAGAATTATCATATGATCCAGCTAGTCCACTCCTGAGTATACACCCCCAAAAATGAAAACAGGTGTTCAAACAAAACTTTGTATGTAAATGTTCACAGCATAGTGAACATATTCATATTATTCTTAGTAATCAAAGAGTAGAAACAACCAAATGTTCGCCAATGGATTAACAGATAAACAAAATGTGGTATCCATACAATGGTATATTATTCAGCATAAAGAGGGATGAAGTAGTAATACATTCTATCTACAATACGGATGAAGTTTGGAAACATTATGCTAAATGAAAGAAGGCAGACACAAAAGGCCATGTATTGTATGATTTCATTTCTATGAAATATCCAGAACACGTAATTTTATAGAGACAGAAAGCAGGAGGATAACTGCCACAGGCTGGGAGACGGAGGAGTGGAGAGTGACTACTTCATGGGTCTGGGCTTTCCTTTGGGGCGGATAAAAATGTTCTGGAACTAGAGAGTGGTGTTGATTGCACAGTGTCATTAATAGTAAATTTCACGTTATGCGGATTTTATCAAAACAAAAAATTTTTAGGTTTATTGGAAATAATCGTCCATCAGGCACTTTATACATGTTTTATTTCATCCTTGCTACCCTATGAGGCAGGTGAGTTCATTTCACAACTGAAGAAGCTGAGGCGTAAACAGGTTAAGTGACGAGCCCAGAGTAACATCGCAAAGTTGGCTTTAACCAAAGCAGTCTGACTCCATGGCCCACTTTCTGTTGTGCTGTGCGTGTGCTCTTCAAAGCTAACGAAGTGCAACACAGACGAGTAATGGGCCCACAACCCCACAAAACACTACCATGTGGTCCAAAGAGAAGTTTTGTGCCCTTAATGTCAGTGTTATCTGGGAAGGTTTTGCTCCTCTATACAGCACGGTCATTCAATTCTTGGTGGCTGTTCTGACTCTCCTTTCCTCCCTCACTTCCTATCTCTGTGATTGCCACTCCCTACCACTTACAGCTTCTCTTCTCTGTCTCAATGCTTTTATCTATCTATAGCTCCTCTGTGGAGAGGGGATAGTCATTAATAAGTATTGACAGTCCATCAGGATACATTTTCATTCCATTTCAGGGTACAAAAAATGATAACATATCCAATATCCTCTATAGCCCTTTTTGCTACTGCCACTTCTGTTCAGGCTCAGGGATTTTGCAACAAAGACTTCTTTTGTTGTATGCTTCTGCGCCCTCCTCACCCACTCCCCTCCCCTGTTGCTTTACCTACTTTTAGGTCCCGAGCCATTGTGGAACATTGTGGATCCTAAAGGTTGGACATAAGTAAAAGATCCTAAAGGTTGGACATTTGTAAAAAGGAGGCTTTGTTACAAATGCTTAGATGATCTAGAGCAGTGGTTCTAAAACTTCAGCAGGCATTAGAATCACTGGGGGGGTCGTTAAAACACAGCTTGCTGGACTCCACCCTCAGAGTGTCTGCATCAGTAGGTTTTAGGGTAGACTTGAGAGTTTACATTTCTACAAGTTCCTAGGTAATGCTGCTGCTGGTGGTGCAAGGGCAACACTTTGAGAACAACTGATCTAGAGGGGTTCTCCATCTTGGCTGCACAACAGCATAACCTATGGTACTTCAAAAAACAATCTTGATGCTCAGTCCCATCCCCAGACCAATTAAATCTGTTTTCCTGGGGATTTGAGCCACTGATCTAGACCAACTAATCACCAATTATGAATAAAAGTAAGAGGCACAAATAGTTGATACAAAAGGTATTATTATATTTCATAAAAGCGTACCATTTGCATAAGAGCTATAAACTATGAATGAAATAAAACATTTCTAATATTCTTGACAGATTCCAAATCAGAGCTTGATCCATGAACAGAAATCACAAAGGGACCGTGACGGCCTAGAAACAGAGGCAAGATGCTTTTAAAGGAGCACTTAGCCTATAGAAATAAGACAAGAAAAAAATCTCTATTTCTCTGCATTGATTCTCCCTGAATTCTAGAAGAGGAGGAAGAGGAGAGGAAGAAGGGGAAGGGGGGAAGGGAAAACAGGGAAGAGGGAAGAGGGAGAAGAAGACAAAGAAACACACACACACACACACACACACACACACACACACACGCATGCACGCACACACCAAAAATGTCTGTTTGGACTCAGTAATAAGCCTTTCTGCGTACATGTGTACTAAGTGATATATACAGGGATTTCACAGCTGCACCATATACACTAGCAAAACATCAGGAAAAAAATATCCATCAGTAATAAAAGAGATAATTTGTGGCATAGTCACACAAAGGAATACCCTACAGTAGTGAAAATGAACAGATTATACAACATGGATATAATTTAGAAATACAATGTTAAATGAATAAAGTAAGTCATAGAAGAATACAGATGATTCCATTTATATAAAGTTCAAAAACTTGTCAACAAATGTATTGTTTATAAATATGCACATATATGATGAAATTATAAAGAAAGGAATGATAAACACAAAATTGAGGTTAGTGGCTAGTTCTCATGGGTTGGGAAGGGGATGTGACTAGAAAAGTATATACAGGAGATTAAAAAAATGAAACACTTTGGGGAGACCCAGGTTTATTCTTTATACTTTACGTATACACATATTTGAAAAGTTTAATTTTGTGCCTATGCAATATTTAGACACCAAAAATGAGTCAGGATGGGCAAACTAATGGAACACAATAAAAAAGTAAAATGACAGAATTATACTAAAACTAAAGGGCATCAGAGCCCAAAATACCTACCAGGGCACCACTCAGTTCTTCAAGCTTCCTACCTTTCCCCTCTCTCTTACTGTTCATTCAATTTAATTCAACAAATATTAACACATAACCAAGTACCTACATTTGCCCAGCATTATTACTATGTGAAAAGCAACAGAAATGTCCAAACAACATTTGACATGGTGACTTCAATGCTTTAGTCTGGACAGAGGCCAACTAAATCTGCCCTGTTCTGAGCCACCTGTGGCTATTTAAATTTACTCTAATTAAAATTGAATAAAATTAATAAAAATTCAGTTCCGCAGTCACTCCAGCCACATTCCAAGTGCTTAACAGCCACTTGCAGCTGGTAGCTACCACACGGGACAGTGTGGATACAGCACACTGCCACCACTGAAGGAAGTTCTGTTGTACAGCACTGAAGCAGACTGGGAAAGCTCAATGAAAGCAGAGGACAATCAACTGAATAAAAATGCGTGTTCAGACAACAGGACAGGAGGAAAGAGATCAATGGAGGACAGAGTTGATGGGTACAGTTTCTGAATTTGTTCCAGTGCCTAGTCATACATATTCCATTTTCCCTACAGCTACTGCTCTGCCATGCCAAGCCTCTGTGGCTCTCCTTCCTTCTCTCATATTTATTTGCTGCTTTACCAAACTAATGCCCTACTTGTTCACATTTGCAGGCATAGCTCCCCTCTTCTAATAAAAACAGCTCTCTTCCTGAAAGGCACTGACACACAACCTAAGAATTTTTCAGTAAACCATGTTTCCAGCTTTCTTTAACTTCCCATCAATATGCATACATAACTCAAAGAATCAGGCTTTTTTAGGCTCTTAGCTCACCCCTGGGCAAACTATAAACCATTGTATTCATTATGTTCTAAAGATGAGGATGAACCAACTCGTCTCAAATGATCCTGGGACATTCAAAACATATACATGATGAAATGGATAGTGCTTCCATCTTTTGCCTTCGCTTATAAATATGCTCGTATGTCTCTAAATGCCACAAAGAAAGAGTGAGTGCTGTACAGATACTAAAAACAAACATTCTTAATGATATGGATCATGGTATGACTTACACAAAGGTAGAGAGAGTGTGGATTGAATTATTTGAGCAGTTATTTTCAAATCCCCAAGTCACACCAAACCCTCAACAGCTATCTATATATGAAATACTAGTATTATCAAATCAGACACTTATTTTGGCTATAAGGGGCATGCCTGAGTAAGTCTGAGATAATTCTTTGTATAGTAGTCCCTAAAGTACTGTCTGCTCAGAGTTCAAATCTTCTCATTGAACTTCACACTATACTGTCCTGAAGTAGAATCAGGAGGAAAGCCCAGTTGAAGAAACTAAGTAAAAATCACTAAATGATGTTCCTAGAACAAAATCCTTTAGGTTTTCATCCTTATCTTCCAATGTCTATCATAATGCACACACTAAATCTGCCTCTTAAATGTGAAATAAGGCTGGCTCAGGTTTTGCGTATTCCCCAAACTCTAGAGTTTATGTGACAAATGTCTATTTATCTGTCCTATGCACCCATTTCAAGCAGCAAAACACAGGGCTTTTTTTTTCCCCCACATAGGAGTATATGATGGGAGATAAAGTGGGAGTTCACATCAAGAGAAATAAAAATAATGTGAATATCAGCCAATATATGTGACTAAACTTATTTGTTACCTATTTCTACTGGTGAGAAAGAAAAACCATGGCTGAGTTTCTTTATTAGCAATTTCTTCTAGAGGAGCAAAGGTAAAATTTCCTTTTATTTTGTATAAAAGGAAACAAATCTATTTTAGTAAATAAAATATACAACAGAGCTTCAGTGGTTTCCATAATTCACATACACAGTTTACTGGTGTTTACTGGTGAATTTTTAAAATTTTGATTTTTTTTTTAAAGACACTAAATTTTATGAATTCATACAGAGGGGAATTCATGCCAACAACATGGGAATGTAAAATAAAATTTTACTTTTGTATAATAAGAGTACCTTAAAGTACCTAAATAGATCCAATATAATATTATTCTCAGTTTGTGAATGCATATTCTGATGGACACCTTTTTTCCCCAACTAGAATAAATTGATGAAATAAGTCAAAAGCACAGAATTCAAGCCCATAGATATAGCAGCCAAGAAGAAATAGAGACTGCATCCTACAACCTCGCTATCTGCCCTTGTGTTACAATCATCATCAATTACCATGAAGTCATTCATTTATTTCTTCATTCAACAAATATTTATTAGACTACTAACCACTATGGAAAATACAGACATGAATCAGGCAGGGCTTTTACCTTTAAGGAGCTTGTAGATTAGTAGGAGAGATAATAGACCTAAATGTACAAGCTACGAGTATAAAATTCCTAGGAAAAAAATTAGGAGTGAATTTTTGCAACATTTTGAATAGGATACATGAATCATAAATCACATAAGAAAAATGGATAAACTATACACTAACAAAATAAAAAACTTGGGTCTTTAAAAGACCACTAAAAAGATGGAAAGAAAAGGCAGACTGGGAGAAAATATTTATAATACATATAACTCCTAAAGGGTTAGTATCCAGAACATATAAAGAACTCTTATAACTGAATAATAATAAGACAAACAACCTAATAAAGATAGGTAAAAGAACTGAAAAAAATAATTCATAAAAGATATAAGAATGGCCAATAAACACAGGAGAAAAAATAAGTTCAACAATGTTAGTCATCCGAGAAATGCAATTAAAACCATAATGAGCTACTGTATACTTATTAAAATGACTAAAAAATACTTGACAACACCAATTTTTGTCAAAGACATGGAGCAAATAGAACTCTCATCCACTGTTGGTGGACATATAAAATAGCACAATACTTTAGAAAACTGTTCGGCAGTTTCTTATAATCATGCATTTACCATACAGCCCAGCAATTCCTAGGTATTGATCCAAGGGAAATGAAAACATATGTGCACACAAAGACTTGTGCATGAATTTCCATAGAGCTTCATTCATAATCGTCCCAAACTGGAAACAACCCAAATGTCTATCAAAAGATGAATGAATCAGCAAATTGTATATTCATGCAATGGACTAATATTCAGCAATAAAAAGGAACCAACAACTGGATGAATCTCAAAAGCATTATATTGAGTAATAGAAGTCAGATACAAAAGAGTAAATACTGTATGGTACCACTTACATAAATATACAAATATAAATTGAATAGTGTACAGACACCATTTATGTCGAATTCTAGAAAAGAAAAATCTAATATATGACGACGGAAAGCAGATCCATGGCTGCCTAAGGAGGGAGACTGACTGCAAAGGGAAGAGGGGATTGGGGGTTGGAGGGGGTGGGCAAATAGTCTATATTTTTTATCACAGTAGAGGCTATAAAGGTTTATAAAGTTGTCAAAATTTATTGAACTGTGTATTTTAAATGGGTGAATTTTTATTGTATCTAAAATATACTCAATAAAGTTGACAGAGAGGCTATAATAATAAAAAGAGCTTATTCATACATTGGTTTATCCTATTATTTAATTACTTAAATTACAATCTTGCCCCAACTATAGTATAAAGGGTGAAGTGTCAGGTTCTTGGAACCACAAAAGAGGCACAGCAATGATCTACTTCAAAGGACAAAAGAATCCAGAACACAGTGAAACTTCACTGTCAACATAATTGACTACTGTTTGAGGGCAGATTATGACCTAATCTGCTCTTATAGTTTATTTCTGATTTAGTCTTCAAATTCTGACAGGTATCTTATTTCTGTGTCCCAATCCCTGCCTTTGTTCCAGACTGGTTTAGTTTAACCTTCTCACCTGTCTTGTGAATACTGAACCCTGGCGGACTATTTGTCCCAATCCTCTGCTTTGTGTAATTCTGCAATTGTTACTGTTGTAAAACGACTTTGTTACTCTCGTTTTTCCCCAAAAATAAGACCTAACCGGAAAATAAGCCCTAGCATGAGTTTTCAGGATGACATCCCCTGAACATAAGCCCTAATGCGTCTTTTGAAGCAAGAATTAATATAAGACCCAGTCTTCTTTTCGGGGAGACACGGTAGCTGTAAGGTATTCTCCTGGGTACGCTACTTTGGCGACTTTCTTTAGCTAGTGCTTCATCAGCACCTTGGGCCCTCCAGGTCCCAGTCGTCATCACGACCATCATCAATAGCACTTACCATGTCAGTGTCAAACTGTGATAAACACTAGGCTTTGCAGTATCTAATTCTCACAACAGCTCTGCAAGGTGGCCATTACAATTTATCTTTACAGCTAGGGAGGGGCGGCTCAGACATTAAGCTTATAAAACTAGTAACTAAAGAAGCTGGAATTCCAATTTAAGTCTCTCTGACTGTATTTCCTTCAATGAACAGAACCACTCACTTGGACAAATTCAGTACTTTTGGGAAGGGATAACATTATTTTAGGAGCTACTTAACTCTAACAGCACTGGTGACCCGCTATTGGGCATTCAGTGGGGCTTTCCATAGTTTTAACACTCTCCTGGTGTCCAACACAGTTACATACCACTTGGGTGAACACTAAAATTACTGCTGAATAAATAAGTACCCATAGTTATTTTTGGGAGAAGAAAACAAGCTAGGGGGGAAAAACAGTCAAGATGACATAAATTCTCTGTTCCCAACTCAACCAAAATTCTGCAAACATGTAACAAACAGATTTTTTTCCTCCCGTCTTCTAAAAATAATTAAAGCCACCAAAGCAAAATGGAATTATACAGTAATTGAAAGAAGTAACAACATCAGTTTTGCTTTCTGTAGCTCCAAATACTGTCCATATTGGTCAAGTTACTAAGGATTAATTTGATGTCTCACTATACTAATGACCTGTATTTGCTTTTAGACGATGCCACCAGACATTGCATTTCATGCAAAATGAGTTCTACTTGTATCACTACTCAAAGGCTTGACTGGGAGTTTTTTAAAACTCACATCAAACTTATTTATTTCAAAGGCATTCAATCCTTCAGATACTTTAATTAGCCAGACTGCAGCAAGGTAGCTAAGAAGAGTGGGGCTATTCTTCCATACACTTAAAGTAAAAAAGAAGGGGGTTAGAAATCTCCCTCACAAAGGAATGCAATACTAGAAATTGGTAGAGAACCCAACTTTTATACTTCCAAGGTGGTATGCAGATACTGCAGAGTTAATTAGAGATGTCAGACATTACATTAGACTGAGACACTAAATCATCATGCAAATAATGCATAACCTAAAAGGCAATTAAAGGAAAGCAAATTAATATCACTCAAGCTAGTAAAAATGAAGTTCAAATAGTGAATTAAGTACAAATGTTTATATTAATTCCTTCCTGAGACAATCTTAAAATAATAAAAAAATTAAAAGAAACAGGAAAGCGGCCTTCAGCGGACAGGATATCTCAACAAATCTTTGGAGGACAGAAAACAGATGGCTAAGTGATGACCAATGTGTCAAAGCATGGAAGCCATTATTTGGAATACAGAGTGAGTATGCTGCAGCAGAGGAGGTGACCTGCACACAGAACTTTGGTGAGGTGAGAGATGGGGGAAATGGAGATACTTGGAGAATTTGGACCGGGAACTGTTAACCCTCTCCTGGCTCCCCACCAGAGTGGCTGAAAGCCAGATGTCCCCATCAACCAGGGAACAGAGGGTCTTTCTTTAAAGCAGTGGTCCACAGCTCATCATCACCTAGTAAGTTTGTTATGACACAGATTGCTGGGCCCTACTCTCACTGTTTCTGATTTCACTGGTGTTTGCCAGGGGCTGACGGTGAGGAGAGGGGAATGGGAAGTGACTTCTAATGGGTAAGGGATTTCTTTTTGAAGTGAAAATTATAAAATTAGTGGTGATGGTTGCAAAACTTGGTGAAAATAGTAAAAACTACTGAACTGTGCATATTTTTTAAAAGTTTATTGGGGTGACAATTGTTAGTAAAGTTACATAGATTTCAGGTGGGTGTACAATTCTGTAATACATCATCTATACATCACATTGTTCACCACCCAGAGTCAGTTCTCCTTCCATCACCATATATTTGACCCTGAATACCCTAATCTACAAACCCCTTCCTCTCTTATCCTCTGGTAACTGCTAAACTATTGTCTGTGTCTATTAGTTTTTGTTTCATTTGTTTGTCTTGTTCTTTTGTTGTTTTCAGTTTTATATACCACATATCAGGGAAATCATGTGGCTCTCTACTTTTTCTGTCTGACTTATTTTGCTTAGCATTATAATCTCAAGATCCATTCACGTTGTTGCAAATGACACTATTTCATCTTTTCTTATGGCAGAATAGTATTCCATTGTGTACGTATACTACAACTTCTTTATCCATTCATCTATCGAAGGACACTTTGGTTGTTTCCATCTCTTGACCACCATAAATAAAGCTGCAATGAACATTGGAGCACATATGTCTTTATGAATAAATATTTTCAGATTTTTTGGGTAGATACCCAGGAGAGGGATTGCTGGGTCATATGGTAATTCTATTCTTAATTTTTTGAGGAACCTCCACACTGCCTTCCATAGTGGTTGCACCAGTCTGCGTTCCCACCAACAGTGTATGAGGGTTCCTTTTTCTCCATAGCCTCTCCAACACTTGTAACTATTTGTCTTGTTGATGATAGCCATTCTAACTGGGGTGAGGTGATATCTCTGTGTTTTTATTTGCATTTCTCTGATGATTAGTCATGTTGAGCATTTTCTCATATGTCTATTGACCATTTGTATGTCCTCTTTGGAGAAATGACTCTTGAGGTCCTCTGCCCATTTTTTAATTGGATTGTTTGTTTTTTTGTTATTGAGTTGTATGCATTCCTCATATATTTTGGATATTAGCCCCCTATCAGTGGTGTTGTTAGCAAAAATCTTCTCCCATTAGGTTGGCTGCCTCTTTATTTTGTCGATGGTTTCTTTTGCTGTGCAGAAGCTTTTAAGTTTGACATGGTCCTATTCATTTATTTTAGCTTTTACTTCCCTTGCCTTTGGAGTCAAATTCATAAAATGCTCTTTGAACCCAAGGTCCATAAGTTTAGTACCTATGTTTTCTTTTATGCAATTTATTGTTTCAGGTCTTATGTTTAGCTCTTTGATCCATTTTGAATTAATTTTGGTACATGGTGACAGATAGCAGTCCAGTTTCATTCTTTTGCATGTGTCTTTCCAATTCTGCCAGCACCATTTATTGAAGAGGCTGTCTTTTTTCCATTGTACGGTTTTTGCTTCTTGGTAAAAAATTGTCTGTCTATCTTTAGATGGGTTTATTTCTGGGTTCTCAATTCTATTCCATTGGTCTGTGTGTCTGTTTTTGTGCCAATATAATACTGTTTTGATTATTGTTGCCCTGTAGTACAAGCTGCAGTCAGGGAGTGTGATACCTCCAGCATTGTTCTTTTTTCTTAAGATTGCTTTGGCTACTTGGGGTCTTTTGTGGTTCTAATCAAATCAGACGATTTTTTGTTCTATTTCTTTAAAAAATGCCATTGGGATTTTGATAGGGATTGCATTGAATCTGTATATTGCTTTGGGTAATATGGCCATTTTAACTATGTTGATTCTTCCAATCCATGAACATGGACTGTCTTTCCATTTCTTTGTGTCTTATTCAATTTCTTTTTAAAATGTCTCAGTTTTCAGTATATAGATCTTTCACATCCTTGGTTAAGTTTATTCCGCAGTATTTTATTCTTTTTGTTGCAATTGCAAAAGGAATTGTTTTTGTGGTGTTTTTTTTCATTTCTTTTTCTGTGATTTCATTGTTAGTATATAGGAATGCAACGGACTTTTGCAGGTTGCTTTTGTAGCCAGCAACTTTACTGTATTCGTTGATTGTTTCTAATAGTTTTTTGGCAGAGTCTTTAGAGTATTTATATATAGCATCATGTCATCTGCAAAGAGTGGCAATTTAACTTCTTCATTCCCAATTATGAAGGCTTTCATTTCTTTCTCTTGCCTGATTTCTCTGGCCAGGACTTCCAATACTATGTTGAAAAGCAGAGTTGATAGGGGACAGCCCTGTCGTGTTCCTGAATATAGAGCAAAGGGCGTCAGTTTTTCACCATTAATTATGAGATTAGCTGAGGGTTTGTCTTGTATGGCCTTTATTATGTTAAGATATTTTCCTTCTATACCTATTTTATTAAGTGTTTTAATCATAAATGGATGTTGTCTCTTGTCAAATGCTTTTTCTGCATGTATTGATACAATCATATGACTTTTGTCCTTTATTTTGTTTTGTGCTGTATCACATTGATGGATTTGCATATGCTGAACTATCCTTGTGCCCCTGGGATGAACCCTACTTGGTCGTGATGTATAATCTTTTTAATGCATTGCTGCTTTGGATGTGCTAGAATTTTGTTTTGGATTTTTGCTTCTGTGTTCATTGGAGATGTTGGTCTGTAGTTTTCTTTTTTTGTGTTATCCTTACCAGGTTTTGGTATTAGGATCATGTTGGCCTCATAAAATGAGTTAGGGAATATTGTCTCTTTTTCAATTTTTTGAAAGAGTTTTGAGTAGGACAGGTATTAGATCCTCTTTGAATGTTTGGTAGAATTATCTAGTGAAGCCATCTGGTCCAAGAATTTTGCTTTTGGGAAGTTTTCAGATGACTGATTCAATTTCCTTATTGGTGATCGGTCTATTTAGATTTTCTAATTCTTCGTGATTCAGCCTAGGAATGCTTTATGTTTCTAAGAACTTGTCCATTTCTTCTAGGTTACTGAATTTGGTGGCATATAGTCCTTCATAGTATTCTTGGATGATCCTTTGTATTTCTGTGGCATCTGTGATAACTTCCCCTCTTTCATTTCTGATTTTGTGTCTTTTCTCTTTTTATCTTAGTGAGTCTAGCCAAGGGTTTGTCAATTTTGTTAATCTTTTCAAAGAACCAGCTCTTTGTCACATTACTTTTTTCTATTGTCTTTTTGTTCTCTATTTCATTTAGTTCTGTTCTGATTTTTTATTATTTCCTTTCTTCTGCTGACCTTAGGTTTCATTTGTTCTTCTTTTTCTAGTTCTTTAAGGTAATGTGAGGTTATTTATCTGGAATTTTTCTTGTTTCTTGAGCTAGGCCTGTAATGATATAAATTTCCCTCTTAAAACTGCTTTTGCTGCATCCCAAAAATTTTGGTAGGATATATTTTCATTCTCAATTGTTTCTACATTATCTTTTGATCTCTCCTCTTATTTATTCTTTGACCCGGTTGTTCTTTAAAAGTATGTTGCTTAATCTCCACATATTGGTGATTTTTCGTCCTTTCTTTTTGCAGTTGATATCCAATTTCAAAACCTTGTGATCAGAGAATATGCTTGGTATGATTTCAATCTTCTTAAATTTGCTGAGGCCAGTTTTATGTTCCAATATAGAGTCTATCTTTGAGAAATTTCCATGTACACTAGAAAAAATGTATAGTCTGATGTTCTAGGATGAAGTGCTCCATAAATGTCAATTATGTCCATTTCATCTAATGTGTCATTTAGGGCTGCTATTTATTTATTTTCTGTTTGGATGATCTAGCCATAGCTGTCAATTATGTATTTAGGTCCCCTACTATAATTGTTTTTTGACCAATTTCTCCCTTTAGTTCTTAGTATATTTCGGTGCTCCCTAATTGGGGGCATAAATATTCATGACTGTTATGTTTTCTTGTTTTATAGTCCCCTTTATCATTATGAAATGTCCATTTTTGTCTCTTGTTACCTTTTTTATCCTGAAGTCTGTTTCATCTGATATCAGTATAACTACACCCTCTTTCCCTGGATACCATTTGCTTGGAGTGTCAATTTCCACCCTTTCATTTTGAGTCTATATTTGTCCTTGTAGCTGAGATGTGTCTCTTGGAGACAGCATATGGTTGGGTTTAGTTTTTTGATCCAATCTGCTACTCTGTGTCTTTTTATTGGTGAGTTCACTCCATTTACATGTAGGGTGATGTTGATATATAAGGATTCCCTATCATTCTATTGTTGGTTTTCTGGTAAGACTGTGTCTCCATTGTTTCTTTGCCTTTTTGTTGTTGTCTATTATTTTAGTGTGGTGGTATTCTATGATTTTTTCCCCTCTGTTTCTTCTTTTATTATGTTATATATTTCAGTTCTGGATTTGTTTTGAGTGGTTACCATTATGTTTATGTAAAAGAAAGTTTCATATTTAGAGTATTCCATTTTCTTCAGCATGCCTACTTTCTCCATTCCCTTATTCCGGTTCAGACCTTTACTCTCACCCACTTTTATGTTTTTGTTGTCATACATTAGCCCTATTTATGCTGGTCAAATAGACTCCCTCAGTATTTCTTGTAGTGCTGGTAGTGTGTTAAAAATTCCCTCAGCTTCTGTATGTCTGGAAAGGTTTTTATTTCTCCTTCATATTTAAAGGATATCTTTTCTGGATATATTATTCTTGGCTCATAATTTCTTTCTTTCAATAGTTTGAATATTTGATTCCACTCCCTTCTGGCTTGTAGACTTTCTGCTAAAAAATCTGATGATAATCTAATGGGCTTTCCTTTGTAGCTTACCATCTTCTTTTCCCTGGCTGCCTTGAGGATTCTTTCTTTGTCCTTAATTTTTGACAGCTTCAATACAATGTGCCTTGAAGAACGCCTGTTGGGATTGAGGTAATTAGGTGTTCTATTTGTTTCTTGGATTTGAGGATCCAGTTCTTTCCACAAGTTTGGGAAGTTCTCGTCAACTATTTGTTTGAACTTAGTTACTCTCTGTTCCCTTCTCACTTTCTTCTCCTTCTGATATGCCCATTATTCTTATATTGCTCTTTCTGATGGAGTCAGAAAGTCCTTGTAGAGTTCTTTCATTTGTTTTAAGTATTAAGTCTCTCTTTTCTTCCATCTGTGTCATTTCCAGATTTCCATCTTCAATGTTTCTGATTCTTTCCTCCATCTGGTCAACTCTACTACCTAAGCTGGCTATTTCATTCTTCTTTTCTTTTACTGAGATCTTAATCTCCAGAAATTCTATTTGGTTCTTTTTAAAAATTTCAATCTCTTTGGTAAAATGTTCATGTTGTTCTTTGATTGTGTTTCTGAGTTCATTAAACTGACTTTAAACACAGTTCATTAAACTGTGTTTTCCTGCATCTCGTCAAGTTTTTTAAGAACCACAATCTTGAATTCTCTGTCATTTAAGTCACATATTTCCATGTCTTTCAAGTTCATTTTCTGGAGGCTTTTCATTTTCTTTCTGAGCTGTCTTGTTACCTTGATTATTCATGGCAATTAGTGAATTATTATTTCTCTTCGTAGGAATCTACAGGAGGGGGTTCTGCAACAGAGTGACAGAAAGAGGTCTTTCTTTTGTTTTCCAGTAGGTGTTGGTAGAATGTTTTATTTTCTCTCCGACTGCAGCCTTTTATACTCTCTCACACTGTAGTCGTGTATTTTCTCTGCACTGTTCCGGCTTCTCACACAATGAGGGGATTCCCTGGAAGGCAGGCTTCTGCTCTGTGAACAGTTCACCTGGGTCACAGTGCATGGGGGGTGGGGAAAGGGTGTGTGGAAAGCTTCTGAAGTTCCAAAGCTCTTCCTGCACCAGTTTCAGAGCCTGTGTGTTTCAGCAGCTCTGTTTACTCCTGCAAGGGTCCGCCTAGATAGGTGGGGGTAGGGGCAGGGTGGGCTGTGAGAGGTCGCCCAGAGCAATGGCGGTGACCTCCAGCACAGTCCCCAGGGCTCTGTCCCCTTCGCCAGAACTAGTTGGGCTATGAGTCGGTGGCTGCGGGTCACGTTTCTCAGAACTGCAAATATTCTCTTCTTTTGATCTGACACTGCTACCGTTCTGCTTCTAGCACTGGGAGGGTAGTGGTGGGGCGAGCTCTAGGAGGGTAGGGAAGGATCGGCTAGGCTCCACACTTAAGTCTTCCATCCTCTGCTTGGTAGTGAGGACTTAATCTGCTGTTTTCACCCTTCTTCTCTCAGTTTTTGCTCTGAGGTCTCTGCTGTGTATGTTGGGTTCAGCCGTGTTATATACTGATCCCTCTGGTGGGACTGTGGGCTATAAGGGGAGCGCTAGCAGTCCCAGTTCTTCCCTCTCCCACAGCTACTTGCATCTTGAGTCTGCATCCTGTGCTCGTGTGGCTACATCTCCGCACTTCCCGCTTCCCTTCTCCCCCACTTGCCCAATTTGCCCACCTTTAGGTGAATTCAGTAGTGTGTCTCTTAGTCTTGCCTGTCTGCTGTGCAGGGAGTCCTTTGTGGAATTATAGTTGTTCAATTTGTTATAAACTTCAGGGGTGATTTCAAGAGGCTCACCTCACACGACCATTTTTATGACATAATTCTCCTGAATCGTGCATTTTTAAAGGGTTAACTTTACGGTACATGAATTATATCTCAATAAAGTTGTTTTAAAAATATCATTTACTCATCCTCATACAGGGCTCTCAGAGAAGCCCACGAAATAGATGTGAACAATGACCAAATCATGTCTCCCCTTTGTCTTTCCTATGCTAAACATATTCAGTTTCTTCACCCAGTTCTTTAGGTCATGATGTCCAGGTACCTTTAGTGTCCTAAAGTCAGATAGGACACAAACAAACATGCTCTTCACATAAAGTTTAATAATATTCTAAGTATTTGGAAGTGAATAAAGAAATAGGACAGAGAAGCTGGATAGTTTTCTAGCTTCTCATCATTTGGCTAAATATAATTCATACAAAGACAACATAGCAACAAACATGACATTAAAGTACCAAAAGACATTCCACGGCCAAATATAGATAACATACTGGGATATAACTAAAAGATTATATATCATAAAATGCTGTATAATAATGGGGAAAAATATTAACTGATTTCTGTTGTTCTAAGAATATAAAAGAAACAGAATCCAAACTAAATATAACAGTGGTCATTAAATATAAATGACAATTTAAAATGCACTCTCATCTAATCATTCTACTGATAAGGTTACCTCTAAATCCAATTCAACTAAGACAAGGTGAAATTCCCTGCCATATGTTCTTCTTGCCCTAAGGACAATCTTTTTTATAACAGCTACCACATTTCTAATTTCTTATTTAATGCCTATCATAGTCATTAGACTGTGTAGAGTCATGGAGGTTGGGATCTTATTTGTCTTATTCATTTCTGTATTCCAGCATCTAACCTAGTGTTTGGTACACAGTTGGCTCTCTACAAATATTCAATTGAATTGAGATTGATTTTTGAGTCCTGGATCAGGCAAGTGGTAGTAATTGAAACTAAGGAGATAAAGAAGAACAGATATAGTTTGAGGAATTTACAGGCTAACAGGAAGATAAGCAAATAAACATATACAATTTCAAGTTTTTAAATAAATAGAATTGATACAAAACCTTTTCTCCTTTCCTAAGAGGTATTTAAGTCTTTATTCTGTATTAAGTAATAGAGTTACAAAATTAAATAAAACACAATCCCCAAATTCAAAAGCTCAGAGTCTAAACTATAAAGGAAAAAATCAGTGATTCCAGAGGCACAGAGTAGGTTAGAATAAAGCAACCTGGACATACAGAAGGGTATTTAACAAGAAAGATGTGATGGTGGTGGGGATTTTGGGTGAGATCATTTTTAAGCTGAGTTTAGCCTGATGGCCAGGGATTAGCTAGATAAAGGCATGGGGCAAGGACATTCTAAGTAGAAAAACGACATATGCAAAGCAAGGCAAATATGTGAAATTATATGATGTGATTAGAATATCATAAGCAGTTTAGGATAGCTGAAGCAAAGGAAATGGAAGGAAATGCCTGACAGAATGCAAAGGGTGTGGAAAAAGAAGAATTTGGAACAATATCCATATAGCTGCTTTGACAAACGGATGGTAGTGCACGTCCTGAAAGGGAATTTAGAAGGGAAAAAAAACACAAAAACAGATTCAGGGAATGAGAGTATAAATTTAGGTTTGAATGTGTTGAGATGGTTATACAACAGCCAACTGAAGAAGACAATTAGCATTTCAGGGTACAGGTGGAGCTGAGCAGAGATTCCATGTTAGTGGTATGGATTTCACAACAGCATTCTTTAACCATCACCTCATATTCATCCAGGTTTTTTACTCTAGTACTTCCACACCAAGGTTCTTCATTAAGACCTTATATTCTTTAAATCCACCACTTTTTTCCATCAGCACACTTTACTCCTATTTCCTTACTTCCTCACTTCTTTCCTTTCCGAAGCACAGATTCCTTGATCTATCATTATAACCTCCGTACCTAACCACTTCCATCAAATTCACTTGGCCATACCTAACATTTGGTTACTCCAAATACTCACATTCTCTGTACTGTACCCAAGCAAGCTAAATATTCTTCTAAAAAGCCTCTGCACTTGCTGCTCAATTTGCCTGAAATGCTCATGTCCTGGCTGTATCTTACAAATAATGAAACTGATAAGGTGATAACGAATGAAGCTATGAGTCATTTACACCAGTAGTCTGTTAATTCATATTTATATCTATATATAAATATAATAATAATATATATAATATATTTATATATTATATAAATATATTTAAATATATTTATATATTATATATTTATATATTTTATATTTATATATTATATATATAAATATATGTATATATATTTTTTACATATATATTTATATATAAATATATTTATATATTATATATATTATATATTATATAATATATAAATAGGGTTAACTTGTAATATAAATAATACACTAAAAGAAGAAACCTCTGTGTTTTAAGGTCATACCTTCTTGAAAAGAGAACAGCATAAAGAACCATCACCATTCACACATGTTCAGGAAACAATGAGATAATTAAAGATCACAAAATTTCATGGTGATAGCATTTCCATGAAATAGAGTAAAAGGAGTGGTTCATATATACATAACTCCTGTTGTGGGCCCAACTTTATAGTAGAAACAATAGAGACAACTTTTAGAAGAAAATTTGTGCTTTACAAATGCAACTGTACTTACTGAATACTATTTTTAGTAGATGCAGGTATTTAGAATATTTATAATCTATGAGACAGACATATGAAAAGAGCTACAAACTGGCTGTTAAAAATAAAAGGAACTTTTTCCCTTTAAGACATGAATTAGGTGAGTATCACAAAAGAAACGGAAAAAGAGAAAAATAATTTCTATAGAGAGAAAAACAGTGAAGGAGTCAAGGAACAAGTGATTATTCCAACTGAGGAATAAGTTACAGAAAAAAAGAGTCTAATTCTATAGAGAGGAGCATTAGAAACACAGATGTACATGAAAATGCACGGCATGAATAAAATAGCCACACTCAGAAAAGATCTTGAAAATCAAATGAGTATAAATGAACATTCAGATAAGCATCTAATTATCAAGTGGATGAAGAATGAAAAAGTCATATGGGATGGGAAAACAGTTTCACACCCAGTTACAAAGCGTATCTCAGTTTAACTCAGGTTTACATGGTGACATCCTTACTACTGTCACTTAACAAGATGAGCACATCCTGAGTATGAATAGTTCGTGGCTTCGGAGCTTAGCATCTGAATTGATGAGATAACCCAAGGGAATGAGTTTCAGATTGCTCACAACAATCACAAAGCAACCAATTAATCAAACTGGGATGATATCAACTCAAAGCCCAAATTGATTTTCCCTCCCAAAATGGAAATAGATAATTTTTTCTCATTATAAAAGTAATAAACACTGATTTTTCAAATCCGAAAAAAAGACAAGTTTAAGAAAGAATAAATAAAAATTAGTAGAGATAATTGAATTTGAAGGTATAGTTTTCCACACTTTTCCCTATGCATAGATATGCACATATTGTAGAAAACTGAAATTACATTCTACTTTGTGTTTCATCAACACTTTTTTTTACCTATAAAAAACATGTAAAACTTTATCGTCACTTTTAATGGCTGTACAGTAATCCATTGTTTGGTCGAATCAGAATTAACCCTCAGTTTATTGCCAGGGTCCATTATGTCCAGTTTTAATTTTTTTAATTTTTGAGTTTCTTTGTTAAGAAGTTTAAACTATTTCATGACTTTTATACTTTCTTAGAGATGGTGTTTGTTTCCTCAGGTGGCCATAACAAATTATCACAAACTAGACAGTTTAAAAACAACAGAAATTTATTCTCTCACAGCTGTGGAAGCTAGAAGTCTGAAATCGAGGAGTCGGCAAAGCCATGCTCCCTCAGAAGGTTTGGGGAAGACTTCTTCCTTGCCTCTTCCTAGTTTTTGGCAGCTCCCAGCAATCCTCAGCATTCCTCTGCGTCAATCTCTGGCTCTGTCTTCACATGGCCTTCTTCTCTCTCTATCTCTACGGTGTCTTTGTATTCAAAGGTCCCTCTCCTGTCTCATATAAAGATACTAGTCATTGGATTTAGGGCCAATCCTAATCCAGTATTTTCATTTGATTGCATTTGCGAAAAAACCTTATTTCCAAATAAGGGTGCATTCAAAGGACTTGTCTCTTTGGGGGACAAATTCTCAAGTCATTAGAGAGGTTTTCCAAAAGACATAAAAATTTCTATTTTTTTTTTTTTAATTAAAGTTTACTGGAGTGACAATTGTTAGTAAAGATACATAATTTCAGGTGTACAATTCTGTATGACATCATCTATATTTCACATTATGTGTTCACTACCCAGTGTCAGTACTCCTTCCATCACCATATATTTGACCCCGAATACCCTCTTCTAGAACTACTCTCCCCACTTACCCTCTCACTGATAACCCTAAACTATTGTCTATGAGTTTTTGTTTCTTGATTTGTTTGTCTTGTTCTTTTGTCGTTTTCAGTTTTATATACCACATATCAGGGAAATCATATAATTCTCTGCTTTTTCTGTCTGACTTACGTTGCTTAGCATTATAATCTCAAGATCCATCCATGTTGCTGCAAATGGCACTATTTCATATTTTCTTATGGCAGAATAGTATTCCATTATGTACATATACCACAACGTCTATATCCATTCATCGAAGGACTCTTTGGCTGTTTCCATGTCTTGGCCACCATAAATAAAGCTGCAATGAACACTAGAGCACATATGTCTTTATGGATAAATGTTTTCATATTTTTTGGGTAGATACCCAGGAGAGGGATTGCTGGGTCATATGGTAACTCTATTCTTAATTTTTTGAGGAACCTCCACAATGCCTTCAATAGCGGCTGCACCAATCTGCATTCCCACCAACAGTGTATGAGGGTTCCATTTTCTCCACAGCCTCTCCAACACTTGTAACTATTTGTCTTGTTGATGATAGCCATTCTAACTGGGGTGAGGTGATATCTCATTGTGGTTTTTATTTGCATTTCTCTGATGATTAGTGATGTTGAGCATTTTTTCATATGTCTGTTGGCCATTTGTATGTCCTCTTTGGAGAAATGTCTGTTCAGGTCTTCTGCCCATTTTTTAATTGGATTGTTTTTGTTTGTTTGTTTGTTTTTTGAGTTGTATGAGTTCCTTATATATTTTGTATATTAGCCCCTATTGGAAGCATTGTCTGCAAAAATCATCTCCCACTCGGTTGGTTGCCTCTTTATTTTGTTGATGGTTTCTTTTGCTGTGCAGAAGCTTTTAGTTTGATATAACACCATTCATTCATTTCAGGTTTTATTTCCCTTACCTTTGGAGTCAAATTCATAAAATCCTAAACAAAATTCTAGCAAATCCAATGCAACAATGCATTAAAGAGATTGTGCATCACAACCAAGTAGGGTTCATCCCAGGGACACAAGGATGGTTCAACATATGCAAATCAATCAATGAGATACACACATTAACAAAATAGAGGACAGGTCATATGATTATATCAATAGATGCAGAAAAAGCATTTGACAAGAGACAATATCAATTTATGATTAAAACACTTACTAAAATAGGTATAAAAGGAAAATACCTTAACATAATAAGGGCCTTATATGACAAACCCTCAGCTAATATCATAAATAATGGTGAAAAACTGAATCCCTTTGCTCTATGTTCAGGAACACGAGAGGGCTGTCCCCTATCACCTCTGTTTTTCAACATAGTATTGGAAGTCCTTGCCAGAGCAATCAGGCAAGAGAAAGAAATAAAGGGCATCCAAATTGGGAATGAAGAAGTTAAATTGTCACTCTTTGCAGATGACATGATGCTATATACAGAATACTCTAAAGACTCCACCAAAAAGCTATTAGATGCAATCAACAAATATAGTAAAGTTGCTGGCTACAAAAGCAACGTACAAAAGTCCATTGCATTCCTATATACTAACAATGAAATCACAGAAAAAGAATTAAAAAAAAAATTCATTTTGCAATTGCAACAAAAAGAATAAAACACTGAGGAATAAACTTAACCAAGGATGTGAAAGATCTATATACTGAAAACTATAAGACATTTTAAAAAGAAATTGAAGAAGACACAAAGAAATGTAACACTGTCCATGTTCATGGATTGGAAGAATCAACATAGTTAAAATGGCCATATTACCCAAAGCAATATACAGATTTAATGCAATCTCCATCAAAATCCCAATGGCATTTTTTAAAGAAATAGAACAAAAAATCATCAGATCTTTACGGAACCACAAAAGACCCCAAACAGCCAAAGCAATCTTAAGAAAATAGAACAATGCTGGAGGTATCACACTCCCTGACTTCAGCTTGTACTACAGGGCAACAATGATCAAAACAGTATGGTACTGGCAGAAAAACAGACACACAGACCAATGGAATAGAACTGAGAACCCAGAAAGAAAACCACATAAATATGGACAGATAATTTTCTACAAAGAAGCCAAAAATATACAATGGAGAAAAGACAGCCTCTTCAATAAATGGTGCTGGGAGATTTGGAAAGCCACGTGCAAAAGAATGAAACTAGACTGCTATCTGTCACCATGTACCAAAATTAATTCAAAATGGATCAAAGACCTAAACTAAGACCTGAAACAGTAAACTGCATAGAAGAAAACACAAGTACTAAACTTATGGACTTTGGGTTCAAAGAGTATTTTATGAATTTGACTCAAAGGCAAGGGCAGTATTTTTTTTCCTAATAGAATAAAACCCATTGAATCCCCTCGTGAATCCAAGATACATATGGGATTTTAGTGATCTTATTTTTCTTGTATACTGCAACATTTTGCTATTTTATCATCTTAGACATTCTTTTTTATCATTACTCTTCAATTGCTAATTGGTCAAAAAAAGAGTAAAATATTATGAAAGCATTGGAATGATGGATGCCTAAGATAATGGCTAAGAGGAAGATTCATAGTGAGATAAATCACCATGTATCATCTTCAGTTTTTTTATTGCAGTACATAAAGTATTGTGTCATCTTTCAAGAAAGTATGATAAAAGCCTGGAGACACCACTGTTGTAGGTTTTTGGGTTTGTTTTGTTTTGTAGTTTTCAGAGAACATAGTTGAGAATTGAGAACTTTTATTTTTGATTCATAGTGACAAAGAGAAGGAAAATGATAAAGATGCTTTATAAATATTAGACAAATGAGGAAATGAATGCAAAGAGGAAGTAACAATCTAATCTCTAATGATGATGGTAAAATAGGTTATATAAGTGAAATTTTAGACTATGAGAGTTCAGATAACAATTTTCTAAATGAATTTTCTCAAACTCAAGAACTGGTAAGTGAATAATACATTTCTAAGGGCAAAAAATGTATTTATGGTATTTTTTTCCAATTAGTCATTCCATAGTAAAGACTTCATCGTGCAACAATTTGCAATACGAACATGGACAATATTTATGTTTTTGCACAAAAATTTACTTGATATGGTTAATAAGTAGACAAATGCTGTAGACAAGTACATATACAAAGGTGTTTGGAAGCAAAGATATCATGGAGAAATGAAAAAAATTCACTGAGTTGATCATTCGAGTGAGTGTTTATGAATCTAAAACTAAAAATGTTTTGTAATTATAGAGCAAAAATATGGCCACACTCTCCTCAACACAATTATGAGCTGTCAAAGTTATCAAAAGTATTACTTTTTGATGATGTGAGTACAAGAACCAGAGGTAATAATAAGCTAGAAACTATTAAAGGTGTATTTGAAATCCAGAATCTGCATGTGTTCCAGGTTCATGCATGGCAGTTGATAAACAGCTACATTCAAAGGCCTGTGTTTATTGGGGGAGGGGGGATAATCTCAAATTTCAGAAAAATAAAACTTTGGGTTTGCCACCATCATCAAAAAAATGAAAAGACAACCCACTGAATAGAAAAAAAGAAATTTGCAAATCATGTATCTGGTAAAGGACTTGTATCCAGAATACTGAAGAACTCTTACAACAAAATAATGAGACAAACAGCCCAACTGAAAATATGAACCAAGGATATAAACAGACATTTCTCCAAAGAAGATACCCAAGTGGCCAACAGGCACATGAAAAGATGCTCAACATCATTAGTCACTAGGGAAATGCAAATCAAAACCATAATGAGATGCCATTTTATACTCACTAAAGTGGCACAATAAAAAAGATATGTAACAAAAACGGTTGGCAAGGATGTGAAAAAACTGGAACCTTTACACATTGCTGGTGAGATTGTAAAATGGTGCAGCCACTGTGGAAAATAGCCCAGCAGTTCCTCACATAGATAAATTTCCCATGCAACTCCTCGATTCCGCTCCTAAGTACCCACCCAAGAGAAATGAAAACACGTTCCCACAAATACGTGTACTCAAATGTTCATAGTAACTTTACTTACAATAGCCAAAAAGTAGAAACAACCCAACGTCCATTACCTGCTGAATGGATACAAAAATGTGGTATACTTGTATAATGGAATGCTATTTGGCAATAGAAAGGAATGAAGTATTGGCACATGCTACAATATAGACAGATATTGAAAATATTATGCAAAGTGAAATAAACCAGCCACAAAATACGATATATTGTGTGATTTCATTTATATGAAATATCTGGAATGGGCAAATCCATGGAGACATAGAATAGATTGATCATAAAGTAGTTTGCTTAGGGTGGAAAGGATGATGGGGAGTGATTGCTAGTGGGAAAAAGTTTCTTTTTAAATGATAAAGATATTCTTAGATTAGATTATGGTGATATTTGTGAATAACTGTGAAAATATACTAAAACCCCTTGAATTGTACACTTTAAAATGGTGAATTTTATGGTACGTAAATTATCTTTCAATAAAGCAGTTTTAAAGTTTTGGGTTTGTTCCACTTAAATTCTTATTAAAATTCTAATAAAGTTGATTTTCACAATCTCTTTATTTTCAATTCTGCAAATTATGTGTAATACCTGACGGTAAATGGTGATGCCTATTTTCTAGGTATACTGAGGGCTAATCAATCTTCTTAAAGGGACATTTAGGTTGTTAGTAATTTTTTAGTAGTATAAGTAAAGTTGCTTTCAACACTTTTGTTTACATGTCTTTACAGAGTTGTCAGATCATTTCCTTAAGAAAAATTCCTAGAAATGAAATTCTTGGTAAAAGATTATTCCTCTAGAGAGGCCATACCAATTTCTATTTCCAACAGCAATGCTCAAGAGGAAATCATCAGTTTTATCCTTGACTTCAAAGTCCATTAGGAAAAAACACCTGTAATAAAACACCAAAAGAAACGAATCTAACTAACTAACTAACTAACTAACTATAACTAACTAACTAACTAACTAACTATATATATAGTTAGCATTCTGAGAGAAGTAGAAATGTTCTAAATTGGAAAACCTACAATTAAGAAATGTCATGTAATAAAATTTTCCATTTCTTGTCAGTTAAAGCCAGAACTGGAGGAAGGCTCAGCCTAATGTATTTGTAACTAACTAACTATAACTAACTAACTAACTAACTAACTATATATATAGTTAGTTAGTTAGTTAGTTATATATAAACAATAGTAATCAAAAACTCTTTCAAATACATTAGGCTGAGCCTTCCTCCAGTTCTGGCTTTAACTGACAAGAAATGGAAAATTTTATTACATGACATTTCTTAATTGTAGGTTTTCCAATTTAGAACATTTCTACTTCTCTCAGAATGAACATTCCACTTATAAATTATATTTATAGGCAGAAGGTAATGAAAACACTTTGCTTTCTCTTATTTCTAAAAATATACAATAGCTCTGTCCACTGAGAGGGCTTGGAAGCAATAATCCCCTAGTAGCAGCAAGGTACCCAGTGATTAAATCTTGATTTCTAAATACCATTTTCTCACAAGAGGAACCAGGGCTCTTTGGAGAAAAGACTAATTCTAGGGCTAGAGTAGGGAAAATTGAAAAATAAGCCTGGGATATTGCCATAACTTGGAAGCAACCAAAGATGTCTTTGAGAGGAAGTGAATGGATAAATAAACTGTGGTACATCCAGATAATGGAATATTATTCAGTGCAAAAAAGAAAAATGAGCTACCAAGCCATGAAAAGACATGCAGGAAACTTAAATGTATATTACTAAGTGAAAGAAGCCAATCTGAAAAGGCTACATACTCTATGATTCCAACTATATGACATTCTGGAAAAGACAAAACTATGGAAACAGTAAAAAGACCAGCGGTTGCCAGGGGTTGTGGGGAAGGGACGGGTGAATAAGAGGAGCACAGAGGATTTTCAGAGCAGTGAAACTATTCTGTATGATACTATAATGGTAGATGTGTCATTATACATTTGTCTAAACCTATAGAATATACAATACCAAGAGTGAACCCTGGGCCAGCCCAGTGGCTCAGGCGGTTAGAGCTCCGTGCTCCTAACTCCGAAGGCTGCCGGTTCGATTCCCACATGGGCGAGTGGGCTCTCAACCACAAGGTTGCCAGTTCAACTCCTCGAGTCCCGCAAGGGATGGTGGGCTCCGCCCCCTGCAACTAAGATTGAACACGGCACCTTGAGCTGAGCTGCCACTGAGCTCCCGGATGGTTCAGTTGGTTAGAGTGCGTCCTCTCAACCACAAGGTTGCCAGTTCGACTCCCGCAAGGGATGGTGGGCTGTGCCCCCTGCAACTAGAAAACGGCAACTGGACCTGGAGCTGAGCTGTGCCCTCCACAACTAAGACTGAAAGGACAACAACTTGAAGCTGAACAGCACCCTCCACAACTAAGATTGAAAGGACAACAACTTGACTTGGAAAAAAGTCCTGGAAGTACACACTGTTCCCCAATAAAGTCCTGTTCCCCCTCCCCAATAAAATCTTTAAAAAAAAAAAAGAGTGAACCCTAATATGCAAACTATGGGCTTTGACTGATGACCATGTCAGTATAGGTTCAACTGTAAAAAATTAAAATTAAACAAATCCATCCTGATATAAATGATTACATAAATAAACATACAAGGGTAAAAGATAACAAATCTTCCATACAGAAGAATTCTGAATACTCCCACCTCCTAGGAGGTGGTGTTTAATTCCATCTCCCACTTCCCAACCCCTCACTCACACCTCCAGTGAGGGTGGGCTAGACTTAGTGACTTACTTCCAAAGAATAGAGAAAGGAAAAAATAGCACATTTTCAGTGGAGAAACTTGGAAAACACTACCTTATCCAAGTAATGAAGGGTAATCACCATGTGGATATCACATACCCCCTGGATACACATATGACATGATGAGTACACTTCGTCTCTGGGGTATTCTTTCCAAAAACCCATATAACTCCAGTCTAATTATGAGACAAACATCAGACAACGCCAGATTGGGATACATTTTACAAGTCATGAAAATAAAGGAAAGACTGAGAAACTGTTACAGACTAGAAGAGACTGGGGAAGCATGTCAACCAAACATAATGTGATACCTTTAATTGGATCCTGGAAAAAGGAAATAGGCATTGATGGAAAACTGGGGAAATCTAAATAAAGTCTGTAAATTAGTTAATAGTAATATACTAACACTGGGTTCTTAGTTTGGACAAATGTACCATGGTAATGTCACCAATGGGAAAAACTGGGTAAGGGGTATGAAAAACGTCTGCACTATCTTCACAACTTTTCTGGATTTAAAAATTATTCAAAAATAGAAAGTTTATTTAAAAACAACAAAATTAACTTCAAAATGGAACTATAAACCCAACAAATCAATATATATATCTTTTCGGAAAATGTTAACCTTCTAAATTTAACTATCACTTAATCAATTTTGAAAGTCTGTTAAAAAAAAAGTCTGTTAAATAAAATTACAGAAAAACAAAGCTAAGGGAAAGAAGACTAACAATTCCTTATTGGAGATTAAATCATGCATTAATCTGAAATATGATGTACTGCATATTAACAGTCCTAGAACTATGCATATAAAACTAGGAACATTTGACTGACATTATTAGAAATACTTCATAACACATTAAAAATACAAAACCTCATATTCTGCCAATTTAATCTTCTGTCATTTTCTCTGTACACTGTGTTCTGTGGTTCACTGCAATTTACTGGGAAAGAAGGGACATAGTTAATCCATTAAGAGTACTATAATAGGGAAACAAATGTTTGGTAAATTTACACCTTTCACATATTATGACACTGCTGAAGGGAAGATACCTTGCCTCTAATTTTATAGATAAAACAATGAATATTGAAAGGTTGTTAAGAAAGGTTATCCAAAACTTGGATATAAGGCCAAAAGATAGATAGTCTGTCCTTTCAATGTAATATGGAGACACAGACCCTCTCAGAAGTCATTTAATTTACTTAGGTGAATGTACTTTGCTCCATTATTCTATTTACTATTGAATTAAACATCCCAGATTAAGTAAAGGTATATGTTAACTTGTAGATTTTGTCCAGTAAGGTTGTAAATCATTTCTGTCAGGTAGAAGACAAAATTCCAAAGGTTAGTGTTTATTGGTCTGTAGGATATTAACTAGTTTGTAACTAACCTGGCAATCTTATTCTAAAATTCCTTTATTAAATTGTCTATGAATACACAGCTCCTCAAATGCTCTTTGAAGTAGCTGTACTATTTTACTTGGCCTCATTAATTAATGAATTGAGTAACATATTTGATACATGTTCACTTTATATTTGAGTAAGTCATGTTTTATTTTTTTAAATTACACTTTGACAGGCATAAGAACAGATCAATTAATGATCAGTTAATCTATGACAAAGAAGGCAAGGATATACAATGGGGTAAAGACAGTCTCTTCAAAAAGTGATGTTGAGAAAAGCGGACACATGAAAAAATATGAAACTGGAACCCTTTCTTATACCATATACAAAAATAAACTCAGAAATGATTCAAGACTTAAATATAAGACCTGAAATCACAAAACCTGTAAAAGAAAAGATAGGCAGTAAACTCTTTGACATTGTTCTTTTTTGATATATTTCCTCGGCCAAGGGCAACAAAAGAAAAAACAAACAAATGGGACTACACCAAACTAAAAAATTTTTGCACAACGAAGTAAACTATCAACAAAACAAAAAGACAACCTACTAAAAAGGAGAAGATATTTGCAAATGATATATCTGGCAAGGGGTTAATATCTAAATATACTGTGGATGCCAAAAAAATGTATATAAGTGGATACTTTGGTCAACATTGCTCAAGCAGTAGTTTGCGGTAATCAGGTGTCTGGATGCTAATGGTAACCACTTTGAGCACCTCTTGTAATTGTAACTACAAGATGACTTGTATTCATCTTTTGTTATCAGTATATATTGAGTATTACAATTTTAATAGTTTTTTCCTTTTTTAAAATGTGTATACCAGAGGATAACGGGGGCGGGGGGTGGGGGGTGGGAGATGAGGGTAAGGGGGATCGAATATATGGTGATGGAAGGAGAACTGACTCTGGGTGATGAACACACAATGGGATTTATAGATGATGTAATACAGAATTGTACACCTGAAATCTATGTAATTTTACTAACAATTGTCACCCCAATAAATTTAATAAAATAAAATTAAAAAAAATAAAAAAATAAAGAGGAACAAAATCTTTGAAAACAAACAAACAAACAAAAAATGTGTATACACTTTTCTGGCACCCTCTGGATAAGGAACTCATACAACTTAATACCAAAAAAACAAACAAAACAAAAATAAACCTGCAAACAATCCAATTAAAAAATGGACAGAGGACCTGAACGGACATTTCTCTAAAGAGGACATACACATAGACAACATATATATGAAAAGATGCTCAATATCACTAGTCATCAGGGCATTGCAAATCAAAACCACAATAAGATATAATTTCACACCTGTCAGAATGGCTGTTATCAATAAATCAACAAATAACAAGTTACTGGTGAGGATGTGGAGAAAAGGGAAACTTTGTACACTGTTGGTGGGATTATAAATTAGTGCAGCCACTAACACTATGGAAAACAGTATGGAGATTATTCAAAAATTAAAAATAGAGCTGCCATGTGATGCAGAAATTCCACTTTTAAATATTTATTCAAAGAAAACAAAAACACTGATTTGAAAAGATATTTGCATCCCTATATTCACTGCAGCGTTACTAGTAATAGCCAAGATATAGAAGTAACCTAAGTGCCTGTTGATAGATGAATGGATAAAGAAGAGGTGGTGTATGTGTACACACACACACACACACACACACACACACACACACACACGAATATTATTCAGCAATAAAATAAAAAATGAAATCTTGCCACATGTGACATAATGGATGGACCTAGAGGGTATTATGCTAGGTGAAAGAAGTCAGAGAAAGGCAAATATCGTATGGTTTCACTTTTATGTGGAATCTAAAAAATCGAAACAAATGAATAAACAAAACGAAACAGAAACAGGCTCATAGATATAAAGAACAAACTGATGGTTGACAAAAGGAAGAGGGATGGAAGGATGGGAATACAATTATTAAAATTAAAAAATAAATTACACTTTGACAGGCATAACAAACTTTCCATGACATGTCTGCCATGGCCTTTCCCACAAACAGCTCTTCAAATCCTACAACCTCACAGGGCTATTAGGATGATATAATAGTTTTTCAGCACAGTATTCTGATAATATTGTCAAATTATGTGGTTATTAGAATTATCAAAGAACTTTCTCTCTCAAAGGTAAATCAGTAAAGAATCTAAGTATATGTTATTTTCAAGACCATTTTTTTTTTGTCATCAATGATTATCTTTTATGTTTTCATTTTGAAATAAATTCAGATGTACAAAAAGTCACAAAAAATATCCATATATCCATTATTCAGTTTTTTAAAAATAAACTTAATATGCTATATAGCCAATTATAAATGCCTACTCTGCCATTTTTACCTGAACTCCACCACTGACTTTCCATACTGCCAGGAAAGTACATAAAAAAATAAACATGAACACTATTCTATTTCCCCTGAGTTTTCCCACCTGTGCATTTCAAAAATAATGGGAAACACATAAAGATTCCCTTTTTTTCATTGGAGCCATTTCTTGAAAAGATTTTTAAGTCCCAGTCTCTATATAAGAAAACAAAGATATGTAAAGGAGGCTCAGTACTTGAGTCAGTATTAAGATATTACCCACAGAATTACAGAATATAAGATTTAGACAGGACTTTAAAGACCTTCCTGTCCAATTCCCTGTTTTAAAGAAAAGAAAAGTCAGGCTGAAAGTAGTATAGTGACTTTCCAAAGGTTGAGAATGGCTAAAATCAATGCAATCTGACTTCTAAGACTTTCTAATTTGCCACATGTCTCTAATTACGGCCCTGCAGGTTAATTTTCTTTATGTAAACCAATTATTTAAAAGTATTTTTTTTTCCATCTGTTTCAGGTACCTTTCTTTTGTTTAATGAACTGGGCTAATACCTGGTTCTTGTGTGAACTGTCTTTGTTTTCATAAACATAATTATACTAAAATTTTGATTATATATTGAGATTTAAGCAAAAAAAGATTAGTAAAATGAAAAAAAAATCACAATTTCATATTTCCAGTGTTACATTTTTCACTATAAAAACAAAAGTCTAAACTAATGTGATTTTTTTTTTTTTGAAGAAACTTGAATATTGTCAATAAATGTACTTTTGGTGAATTCAAGTGGACTAACCATAAACACTAACTTCAATATTTTGCTTTTAACATTGGGAAAGGAAGCATTATTGCACTCTCACCCACCCCATAATCACTAGTCCATTAAAGTGAAAGAGAAAAGAAAATTCTGTACCCTGACATCACTTCTAGGTGAAGTTGTCCTGAGACAGTTAAGAAAGCAGGAACATCGAAGAAATTCTCCTCAGGTAACTTCATTTTGCTTGAAGGCTGCACATGAAAAACATAAACCACAAAAAAGCTATTACGTTTTGCTCTGCTTTTTACATTCACATATGTGCCACAACTAAAAATCATAATGCAATTAAACATATGTGAGGACAGATCATTCTCATGAAAATAAAGACAGCTCTCTTTAGCACCTAAAACAGAAAATGCCTGATTGGAAAGTGCTCAAGTCAAGGAAGTTTGCTTCGTATTTGCAGAATACAACAACCAAAGGACAAAGCACTTTAGTTACAAAATACACTTCTCCCTTAAAAGTGATTTTCATTGAGGGGAAAACCAAGGCAAGTGACCAAATTAAAATTTTTACATGTTGAATAATTATAGAATCTCTTTAAAATTTTGATTCATGATTAAGATTTAATTTTCTCAGGTCAATAGTGTTGACCTACTATTATTAAATTGTCAGTAATAATGCTTTTAACACGGAGTTTTATAAACACATTATAAACTTTTAAACACATTATTTCATTTAATTCTCACCACCACTCAGAGGTAAGAAGAATAGGAACCTATGTTTAAGAGATATATGAGTAATTAGATTTAAAAATTTTTGTGAACTTGCAATATAGATAGTGATTATTTCATTTGAAATGGGTAGGAAACAAGCCAGCCAGCACTTATAACAGAAAGTTAAAAATTTATTTAAACATAATTTAAATAGTATAATTAAGAAAGCTTTGGGATCAAGTTGTGACATTCACACCTATTTATTGAAAGGAGGCTAGCCAGTTTACCTGTTCTTGTATTTTAAATTGTGCATGTATTTGAAATGTTTTAATATAATGGTGCAATTACTGTAAAAGCAACAAAGCCAATTTTAAATATGCAATACAAGATATAACACTCCTTTTAAGAGACTTAGTATCAAATACAGAATTATAGAAACACATGAAAAGAAGATACCTTATTTAATTCCATTAGTTGTTCAAAAATATTGCATATCATATATAGGCATTTATGTGTATGAATGAGAAATCTACTGTAAAAATTACCAATTGAAATCATTCATTTATTTTGTAATTTTCCTATTATTTTTCAAGTTTACTTTGATATTGATTCCAAATGTCTTATCACTGCTTTTTAAAAATCCATCTTAGAATTCCATTATCACTGAAAGGGCATGGCTTCCAAGGACGTAAAGACTCAAGACTACAATATTTGACCTAGAGTGACGTCATAAATATGGTAGCATAAGGGGAGCCTCTTGAAATATCCCCTGGAATTTACAACAAATTGAACAATTATAATTCCACAAAGGACTCCCAGTGCAGCAGACAGGCAAGACTAAGAGGCACACAACAGAAATAACCTAAAGGTGGGCAAGTTGCACGAACGGGGGAGGAGGGAAGGGAGAAGTGTGGAGACGGGGCCATGTGGGGGCAGGATGCAGACGTAGCTCAGTGCTCCAAGCTCGCTGCATCCTGGAAGTACCACAGCTGCAGGAGAGAGAAGAATTCGGACTGCTAGGGCTCCGTTTATGGCCCACAGGGCTGAGGGGACAGCATATAACACAGCTGAACCCAACGCACACGGCAGAGACCTTGGAGCAAAGACTGAGGGAAGACAGCTGAAAAGAGTGGTTTAAGCACTCACTGCCGCAGAGAATGGAAGCCTTACACACTGAGACTAGCTGCCCCCTCCCTACCCTCCCAGAGCTCACCCTGCGCCCACCTGCCCAGTGCTAGAAGCGGAACGGTAGCAGTGTCAGATCAAAAGAACAGAATATTTGCAGTTCTGACAACTGTGGTCCGCAGACATAGATTCGCAGCCCAACTAGTTCCGGCAAAGGGGAGTGAGCTGTGGAAGGAGGACAGGCTGTGGTGGTGGTCACCACCATTGCTCTGGGCAACCTCTCACAACCCACCCCGCCCCTGTCCCCACCTATCTGGGCAGATATCTGCAGGAGTAAACAGAACTGCTGAAACACATAGACTCTGAATCAGGTGTAGGAAGAGCTTTGGAACTTCAAAAGCTCTCCGCATCCCCATGTGGACACGGTGCCCTATGACCCAGGCGAACTGTTAACAGAGGAGAAGCCCGACTTCCAGGGTATCCCCCTATTGTGTGAGAAGCTGGAATAGTACAGAGAAAACATAACACTACAGTGTGAGAGAGAAAAAAGGCTGCAGTCAGAGAGAAAATAAAACATTCTACCAACATGTACTGGAAAACAAAAGAAATACCTCTTCCTATTAACGTGTTGCAGAACCCACTCCAGTAGATGTCTAGGAAGAGAAATAATAAATCATTAATTGCCATGCATAACCAAGGCAACAAAGAAAGAAAGTGAAAAATCTCCAGTAAATGAACTTAAAGATATGGAAATATGTGACTTAAATGACAGAGAATTCAAGATTGCAGTTCTGAAAAAACTCAACGAGATGCAAGAAAACACAGACAGGCAGTTTAATGAACTCAGAAACACAATCAAAGAACAACATGAACATTTTACCAAAGAGACTGAAATTTTTAAAAAGAACCAAAGAGAATTTCTGGAGATTAAAAACTCAATAGAAGAAATGAAGAATGAAATAGCCAGCTTAGGTAGTAGAGTTGACCAGATGGAGGAAAGAATCAGTGACAATGAACATAGAAACCTGGAAATGACAAGGATGGAAGAAGAAAGAGACTTGAGACTTACAAGAAATGAAAGAACTCTATAAGAACTTTCTGACTCCATCAGAAAGAGCAATATAAGAATAATGGGCATACCAGATGGAGAAGAAAGAGAGAAGGGAACAGAGAATATATTCAAACAAATAGTCGATGACTATTTCCCAAACTTGTGGACAGAACTGGATCTTCAAATCCAAGAAGCAAATAGAACACTTAATTACCTCAACCCCCAACAGGCCTTCTCCAAGGCACATTGTATTGAAGCTATCAAAAATCAACGACAAAGAAAGAATCCTCAAGGCAGCCAGGGAAAAGAAGACGGTAACCTACAAAGGAAAGCCCATTAGATTATCATCAGATTTTTCAGCAGAAACTCTACAAGCCAGGAAGGAGTGGAACAAAATATTCAAACTATTGAAAGAGAGAAATTATGAGCCAAGAATAATACATCCATCAAAGATATCCTTTACATACTAAGGAGGAATAAAGACCTTTCCAGACATACAGAAGCTGAGGGAATTTTCTAATACATGACCTGCACTACAAGAAATACTAAAGGAGGCTATTCGACCATCATCTACAGGGACAATTTGTGGCAACCGAAACATAAAAAGGGGGAGAGTAAAGTCCTGAACAGGAATATGGGAATGGAGAAAGTAAGCATGCTGAAGAAAATGGAATACTCTAAATTATCAAACTTTCTTTTACATAAACTTAAGGGTAACCACACAAAAAAAATCCAGAACTGAAATATATACTGTAATAAAAAAAAGAAACAGAGGGAAAAAATCATAGAATACCACCACACAGAACTAACAGACAACAACAAAAAGGCAAGGAAACAATGGAAACACAGTCTTATCAGATAGAATGATAGGAAATCCTCACGTATCAATAATCACCCTACATGTAAATGGACTGAACTCACCAATAAAAAGGCACAGAGTAGCAGATTGGATCAAAAAACTAAACCCAAACATATGCTGCCTCCAAGAGACACATCCCGGCTACAAGGACAGGCCTAGCCTCAAAGTGAAAGGGTGGAAATTGACACTCCAAGCAAATGGTATCCGGAGAAAATCAGGTGCAGCTATACTGATACCAGATGAAATAGACTTCAGGGTGAAAAAGGTAACAAGAGACAAAGATGGACATCTTATAATGATAAAGGGGACTGTACAACAAGAAGACATAACAGTTATCAATATTTATGCCCCCAATCAGGGAGCACCGAAATATACCAGGCAACTACTAACAGAACTAAAGGGAGAAATTGACAAAAACACAATTATACTAGGGGACCTAAACACATCATTGACAGCTATGGATAGATCATCCAAACAGAAAATAAATAATGAAATAGCAGCCCTCAATGACACATTAGATGAAATGGACATAACTGACATTTATAGAGCACTTCATCCTAAAACATCAGACTATACATTTTTTTCTAGTGTACATAGAACATTCTCAACGATAGACTATACATTGGGATACAAAAACTAGCCTCCGCAAATTTAAGAAGATTAAAATCATACCAACCATATTCTCTGATCACAAGGCTTTGAAACTGGATATCAACTGCAAAAAGAAAGCAGGAAAAACCACAAATACATGGAGATTAAACAACATACTTTTAAAGAACGACCAGGTCAAAGAAGAAATTAGAAGAGAGATGAAAAGATACATAGGAACAAATGAGAATGAAAATACATCCTACCAAAATTTTGGGGTTGCAGCAAAGGCAGTTTTAAGAGGGAAATTTATATCACTACAGGCCTATCTCAAGAAACAAGAAAAATTCCTCAAGTAAATAACCTCACGTTACACCTTAAAGAACTAGAAAAAGAAGAACAAATGAAACCCAAGGTCAGCAGAAGAAAGGAAATAATAAAAATCAGAGCAGAACTAAATGAAATAGAGAACAAAAAGACAATAGAAAAATGAATGTGACAAAGAGCTGGTTCTTTGAAAAGATTAACAAAATTGACAAACCCTTGGCTAGACTCACTAAGATAAAAAGAGAAAAGACACTAATAAAATCAGAAATGAAAATGGGGAAATTATCACGGATGCCACAGAAATACAAAGGATCATCCAAGAATACTATGAAGGACTATATACCACCAGATTCAATAACCTAGAAGAAATGGACAAGTTCTTAGAAACATATAGCCTTCCTACGCTGAACCATGAAGAACTGGAAAACCTAAACAGACCGATCACCAGTAATGAAATTAAATCAATCATCCAAAACCTTCCCAAAAGCAAAAGCCCGGGACCAGATGGCTTCACTAGTGAATTCTACCAAATCTTCAAAGAGGATCTAACTCTTTGAAGTCCTGCTCAAACTCTTCCAAAAAATTGAAGAAGAGACAGTACTCCCTAACTCATTTTATGAGGCCAACATTACCCTGATACCAAAATCTGGTAAGGATAACACACACACACACAAACTACAGACCAATATCTCTGATGAATACAGATGCAAAAATCCTAAACAAAATTCTAGCAAATCGAATACAGCAATACATTAAAAAGATTATTCATCACGACCAAATGGGGTTCATCCCAGGGGCTCAAGGATGCTTCAACATGCACAAATCCATCAATGTGACACACCACAAAACAAAGGACAAAAGTCATATAATTATATCAATTGATGCAGAAAAAGCGTTTGACAAGATACAACATTCATATATGATTAATACACTTAATAAAATAGGTATAAAAGGAAAATACCTTCACATAATAAAGGTCATCTATGACAAAACCTCAGCTAATCTCATAATTAACAGTGAAAAACCGAAGCCCTTTGCTCTACGTTCAGGAACACGACAGGGCTATCCCCTATCACCTCTGATTTTCAACATAGTGTTGGAAGTCCTCACCAGAGCAATCAGGCAAGAGAAAGAAATAAAAAGCATCCAAATTACAAATGAAGCAGTTGAATTGTCACTCTTTGCAGATGACATGATGCTATACATAGAAAACCCTAAAGACTCCACCAAATAGCTATTAGAAACAATCAACGAATACAGTAAAGTTGCCCGCTACAAAAGCAACGTACAAAAGTCCATTGCATTCCTATATACTAACAATGAAATCACAGAAAAAGAAATAATAACAACAATTGCTTTTGCAATTGCAGTAAAAAGAATAAAATACCTAGGAATAAACTTAAGCAAGGATGTGAAAGACCTATATGCTGAAAACTATAAGACATTTTTGAAAGAAATTGAAGAAGACACAAAGAAATGGAAAGACATTCCATGCTCACGGATTGGAAGAATCAACATAGTTAAAATGGCCATATTACCCAAAGCAATATACAGATTTAATGCAATCCCCATCAAAATTCCAATGGCATTTTTAAAAGAAATAAAACAAAAAAATCATCAGATTTGTTTGGAACCACAAAAGACCCTGAACGGCCAAAGCAATCTTAAGAAAATAGAACAATGCTGGAGGTATCACACTCCCTGACTTTAGCTTGTACTACAGGACAACAATAATCAAAACAGTGTGGTATTGGCAGAAAAACAGACACACAGATCAATGGAATAGAAGTGAAACCCCAGAAATAAACCCACATAAATATAGACAGATAATTTTCTACAAAGAAGCCAAAAACATACAATGGAGAAAAGACAGCCTCTTCAATAAATGGTGCTTGAAGAATTGGAAAGCCATGTGCAAAAGAATGAAACTGGACTGCTATTTCTCACCATGTACCAAAATTAATTAAAAATGGATCAAAGACTTAAGCATAAGACCTGAAACAATAAACTGCATAGAAGAAAACATAGGTACTAAACTTACGGATCTTGGGTTCAAAGAACATTTTATGAATTTGACTCCAAAGGCAAGGGAAGTAAAAGCTAAAGTAAACGAATGGGACTATATCAAACTTAAAATCTTCTGCACAGCAAAAGAAACAATCGACAAAATAAAGAGGCAACCAACTGAATGGGAGAAGATTTTTGCAAACAGTGCCTCCGATAAGGGGCTAATATCCAGAATATACAAGGAACTCATGCAACTCAACAACAAAAAAACAAACAACCCAATTAAAAAATGGGCAGAGGACCTGAAGAGACATTTCTCCAAAGAGGACATACAAATGGCAAATAGGCATATGAAAAAATGCTCAACATCACTAAACATCAGAGAAATGCAACTAAAAACCACAATGAGATACCACCTCACCCCAGTTAGAATGGCTATCATCAACAAGACAAATAGTAACAAGTGTTGGAGAGGTTGTGGATAAAAAGGAACCCTCATACACTGTTGGTGGGAACGCAGACTGGTGCAGCCGCTATGAAAGGCAGTGTGGAGGTTCCTCAAAAAATTACGAATAGAATTACCGTATGACCCAGCAATCCCTCTCCTGGGCATCTACCCAAAAAATCTGAAAACATTTATACATAAAGACAAGTGTGGTCCAATGTTCATTGCAGCTTTATTTATGGTGGCCAAGGCATGGAAACAACCAAAATGTCCTTCGATAGATGAATAGATAAAGAAGTTGTGGTATATATACACAATGGAATACTATTTGGTGGTAAGTAAAGATGAAATAGGACCATTTGTGACAACTTGGATGGATCTTGAGATTACAATGCTAAGCAAAATAAGTCAGACTGAAAAAGCAGAGAACCATATGATTTCACTAATGTGTAGTATATAAACCGAAAACAACAAAAGAACAAGACAAACAAATGAGAAACAAAAACTCATAGACACAGACAATAGTTAGTGGTTACCAGAGGGTAAGGGGGGAGAAGGGTGGTAGATGAGGGTAAAGGGGATCAAATAAATGGTGATAGAAGGAGAACTGACTCTGGGTGGTGAACACACAATGTGATTTATAGATGTTGTAATACAGAATTGTACACCTGAAATCTGTGTAACTTTATTAAGAATTGTCATCCCAATAAAGTTTAATTAAAAAGAATATTTGACCTGACGTGAATTAGAATTTCAAAATAAAAGACTTATGTACTCTGATATTTATTAAATAATTTACTAAATTATTATTAATTTACTAAATAGTTACTAAATAATTATTTTTGAAATAAGGTCCCACACATTTATAAGAATATTATACTTTCTCCTTTCTTTCACCTCTTTAGTCTATAATTTGTATTGGTGCTTTATCCCAACTTCTCTTCAAAGTTATTTCTCTCATTTCCTGTACATATAAAAAAGTCTAGTCATTGTGACTAGATTTTAGTCTTTCATTTATTAGTGTTTGTACAAAATAGAATCTGACCTTCTTATAGCTCTTAAATCCAACTTATTTAAATAAGCACAAACATGTCACTACTTCATTATGTCTTGCAATGGCATAGTAAGCATTTACATACTGAAATTCACCCTACTTTTTTATGAATTATTTCTTTCATTTCTCCTTTATATTACAATTAATATATTACATTAATTTTTGAAAACTTCTGTATTAGTTATATTACCTTTAAATTTTACTCCAGGATATTAAAGGACCATATAAAATATTTGTTTTAAAAAGTACTTGCTGAGAGTCACGTCAGCAAAATTGGTGGGATAGGTAGTTCTGAAGGCCTGTCCCTCCGTAGCAAAACTGAAAATAATGAGTAAAAACTGTCAGAATCAAAAGTGGGAACTGTGGAAAGTAGTCAAAAGTTTATAGCTACCAAACAAATGCTGAATTAAGAGGAAACTTTTAAATGGTAGATTTCAAGAGCAGCCAGATGGCTCTGTTGTTTAGAGCGCGAGCTCTGACCAACAGGGTGGCCGGTCCAATTCCCACATGGGATGGTGGGCTGTGCCCCCTGCAACTAAGAATGAAAACGGTGACTCAACTTGGAGCTGAACTGCGCCCTCCACAACAAGATTGAAGGACAACTTGGATGGGCCCTGGAGAAAAACACTATTCCCCAATAATAATAAAAAAAAATTAAAATAAATAAATAAATAAAATAAAATAAAATAAAATAAAATAAAATAAAATGGTAGATGTCACCCAACAATAGCAACTGCACAGTGTTCTCAAACACACATGGAACATTTTCCAGGAAAGACCACATGCTAGGACATAACACAAGTCTCAATAAATCAAAGAAGACCGAAATCACACAAATTATATTCTTTGACCATAATGGTATGAAACTAGAAATGTAAAATGGTACAGCTACTTGGAATAACTTAATTTTGGTGGTTCCTTAAAAAAATAAAGTATAACTATACAGCCTATCAATTCTACTCCTAGGTAAATACCTAAAAGAATTAAACCTAAGTACTCATGTAAATACTTGCACATTACTGTTCGTAACAGCACTATTCACAATAGCCAGTGGTGGAAACAACTCACATGTCCATCAATGGAAAAATGGATAAACAAAATGTCACATTCCAAACAATCGGATAATATTTAGTCATAAGGTGAAATGAAGTACTTATATATGCTAAAACATACATACATCTTGAAAACATTATGCTAAGTAACAGAAAGACACAAAAGGCCACATATTGTATGATTCTATTTATATGAAATAACTAGAATAGATAAATCCATAGCAACTGATTAGTGAGAGCCATGGTCTTGGGGGAAGGGAAAACGGGAAGTGATTACTTAAAGGGCATGGGGTTTCCTTTGGGGTAATGAAAATGTTTTGGAACTTGACAGAGGTAGTAGTCATATAATATTATAAATGTACTAAATGCCAGTGAAATGTACCCTTTATAAAATGGTTAATTTTGTTATGTGAATTTCACCTCAATTTTTAAAAAAAGCATACATAAACAAGTAATTATGGGATCTGACAGGGTTAAAAACTACTAATACAAGATTGCAAATTTAAGATTTGTAATACTCAGTGCTTCTGTTAGTAATGAAGGAAGAACAAAATACATAAATGAAGCATCCAACTTTGTGATTTTGCCAATGTTTAGGATTTCTTTAAGAAGATCCCCAAAGTGCAAAAGATAAATTACAAAATTGACAAATTTTACTACATCAAAATTAAGGATTGCTATTTAATAAAAGGAGATATAGGCAAACTTAGCAGAAGAATGACAGATTTAGAATAAAATATTTTCAATATCTAAAATTGACAAGTGATTAATGGATAGAATATGTAAAGACCTCCTGTCAAGGAAACAGAAAAGAAAATAAGCTGCTCCCCAATTGGGCAAGGAATAGGAAAAGTAGATTTACAGGAAAGAAAATTTAAATGTCTAAGACGTATGAAGAAACACTCAAATTCACTATGAATTAGAGAACTGTAAATTAAAACAAGGCATTTTAAGAATTCATTGCATACATAAAATTGACAAAGATTAGAAAGTTGTATAATATCAAGTACAGGTGTAGATTAAGGGTGTGGTAGGCAGATGCCAAGATGTGCCCCAAGATTCTCAGCTCCTGGTTTACTCAATCAACCACTAAGTCAGGTCCTGATGTGAAGCAAAGTTAGTAAATCTAATTAGTTCCAAATCAGATGGCCCCAAGATTCAGAGATTTTCTGGGTACTCCTGACATGAGCCCTTTAAAAGAAGAGTTTTCTACAGCTGGTTGCAGAAGAGGAAGTAAGAGATTCGGAACAATGAGAAGTATTTGACATGCTGTGGCTGGCTTGAAGATGCAGAAGGACACATGGAAAAGTGCTTAGAAAAGTCTCTAGAAATTGAGACCAACCTAGCCAGCAGGCAGCAACAAAACAGGAACTCAGTCCTACACCTGCAAAGAACTGAATTCTGCTGAGAGCAGGAATGAGTTTGTAAGAGAACCTCAAGCCCCAGATGAGAACGCTGACATGCGGTTGGTTCTCAGGCTTGTGAGACCCTGAGTAGAACCCAGCTACACCAGCCTGGACTACTGACCAATAGAACTGTGAGCTAATAAAGTTCTAGTTGCTTTCAGTCACTAAATTTGTGGTAATTTGTTACAAAGTAATACAAAACTAATTCATAGGGAAACAGAACTCTCAGGAAATGCCACTATAGTTTGACTAGGTACTGCTATTCTGGAGAATTCAGTGAAATTAGAATGTATATACACTATGACCTAGGAATTCCACTCTTGGATATACGTTCTAGAGAAACTTCCATACAAGTCCATTAGGGAATATGTATAAGACTATTTATTGCAGTATTTTTTTCTGGATGTAACTTAGAATTGGAAAGGACCTAAGGGTTCATTACTAGAAGAATGAGTAAGTAAAATGTAGCAAATACCACTGAATATTTCGTAGCAATGAGAAGCAACAAATAGATGCACTTTCAGCAACATAGATAGAATTTCAAAACAGAGTTAAATGGAAGAAAGAAGGAAACAATAAGATACATAATACATTATCATCAATGTAAATTAAAAAACACACAAAAGATCACTCATATTTTATGAGGCTACATAAATAATAAAAGATATATCAAAGATATTAAAGTGGGTACCTCCAAGTGGGCAAAGAATAAGGTACAGGAGTGGGGATTGGAATGAAGAGGGAAAATAAAGCAAGAATGGGGCTGTGTTGGATTGCATTTTGTTAGCTGGCATTACTGCTCCCATCTAAACTGAGGACTGTGTTTCCTAGCATCCCTTTTCCTGCACAGTTCCAGGTTACAGTTGGCCATCTATTGTTGGAAAGGAACGTGCACAAGATTTGAGAGAAAATGAAGTCATCACTCTCAGAAGATTGTGGCAGTCTGCCACAGTGACATACAGACACAAAGGTACCTGGTGGCCTCAAGTTTCTATCTTGTCTTCCTTATTACTGACCAACAGTAGCTCAAAGGCAACCACCAAGTGCTAGACTGCACTTACTAGAGAGTGGACTGTGTTAGACTAATTGCATCAATAGCTCCAATTTCCACAACTCTACATCAGCACCCCTTGGCATATCACACACTAACTCTGAGCCTGGCCATGTGACTTGTTTTGGCCAATGGTACAGTAACAAAACTGCCAAAGATAGTGGCTTGAAAAGCGCTTGTGCATTTCCATTCTTCCTTGGACTTATGCGACCAAAGTGAGTATTGATAGCATGATGGAGGAATTTGAGAGACACGTGGAGAAAAGGTGGGTCATCTCACATGAGGCTGGCTATCCTAGACCAGCCAGGTCCCAACCAACCTGTCATCTGACTATGCCCAACCCAGATTAGAACCACCCAAATGAGCTGTAGACTCATGGGAAAGAATAAATGGTTTTGTTATACAGTGATATGATGAAAAAAAAAAAAGGCCCCCTGCAAAGACCAATAATAACAATGGGCCGTGAATGAAAATTATGGTTAACTCAACTCTGTATTCCTGAGATTAAAAAAAATACACATTCAGATACATGCACTTCTACAAAAACCACAGCCAACACACACTAAGTACTTACTATGTGTTATGCAGTGTGCTAAGGAGTTTGCAAGCAATCCAACGAGGTATGCACTAGTATCCCCACTTACTGAGGAGGAAACTAAAACACAGAAGTTAATAATTTAACATGCCTAATGTGACACAGAACACGAACAAGGTAGTCTAGCCCCAGAATTTCTATCCTCAACCACAACGTGATACTGCCACGCAATATTTTTAGGATTCACAAGAAAGTTAACAACAGTTGATTCTGGGGAAGGAAACTAGATCACTGGGGAACAAAGTGGAAGGGAATCCTTCTATACTGTTAAACTGGTGTCTTTTGAACTATGAACTACATTACCTATTCAAAAAATAAATTTAAAATAATATTTTTAAAAAGCTGGATTCTGAGGAATTGTCAGCAAGTACTCAAAATAAACAGTACTCGTGTACTGGTTTTACTCCCTGTGTATTCTTTAATCACATACACACGAATGATTTTACCTTTTGTCCCGTAGTGCTGTGGATTCTTTTGATCAGTACCAACAGGAACATCAAAAAGCCAAGAACAAAGCATGGAACAAAGTCAAATACCAGGAAGAACATAGGTGGTTAGAAAGGTCTAACACGGCACTGCTTATAATGAAAATAGTTGGGGCAGGCAGGCCAAGAGAAGAGAAGGCCAAGCGATACTGAGTTCTTTGAATAGAGATCAAGTTCATACATCTTGGTATGCTAAGCACCTAGCCCAGGGCTGGAAACAAGCAACTGTTCTATAAATTCTTTTTGACCGAAAGAGTGATGTGAAATGTGAGCAGAGAGGGCCAGCGATCAGAGATCAGGGGAGACAAAGTCTGATGAACAACGATGGAAAGCACAAAAAGCATACGTAGTACATTTAGCCATAAAAACTTCCAGCAGAGTCATGGCTTTGCTGGTCTAAAAGATACCTTGAAGTGTACCTTCAGCGTTACGTTTGTTTTCAAACATAGGTACTGATAAGCAGGTAGTACAACAGAAAGAAATTATTTCTTATATTAACTTTCATAACCACACTGCTTATAATTAATTCTCCATTACTTAGTAGAGCTGTAAATAGGTGTCTACTGTTGTTTTTCTTTAATATCACCATCATCTTGACACCTACAAGAATTTTAAAAAATGCAAAAGGTAGAGAATGTATTTTGAATATGTGGTTGTAAATTTCAAGTAGCTTAGAGGAAAATTTTCATTTTCTTCAGAGAAGTAAATTGTGTGACTACTATGATTCTATCTTTCCCCTATCCATCCCAATCATAAACACATAATTTGTAGACATCTATATAATAAAATACCATTTTCAGCTAAATATAAAAACCATCTCCTCTCCTCTGTCCACCTTCCCAACACCATCTCCCTAATTCTGATATCCATCAAACAGGAAGATTTCGAAAAGATGATGAGGTAATATCATCAATATAATCTGCTGATCACTAAAAAACAAAAAACAAAAAACAACTTCAATCTCAACTTTTTCTGCTTTCTTAAGGATGTGGCTCACTCAGTTCCAAGGAGGCAGACATCCATACACTCTCTTATATACCCTTCTGCTCGCTAACAAATCACCCCCAGGGACCTCTGGGACAGCCTCTTTATTTCCCTCTATCTTTATACTTGCAAGTCTATAAATGACCCAAACCTATATCAAACACTATGAGAGTTGTAAGTTTTAAAGTAAAAATCAAACATGATACTAAAAATGCCATGTTTTATTTATTTTAAAAAGTTTCTGAAACAAAATATTGAGCTGGGTGATGGCATTTGGTTGTTTATTGTTTTATTCACTGTACTTTTCTGTATGTTTAAAATTACAAAAAAACACAAATCAACATTTATAGCTCTTTAAAAATGTACATTGTATTGTATGATCCCCGCAAGTGTCAATACCTTTCATTCTCCTATTTTCTTCAAGCATAAAATAAACTGTTTCTTATTCAGTTTCACTGTTTTTATTCCATTTAATTACTAGTGTTCTGTAAGTTTTTATTAATAGTTATAGCATTTTATCTATATGATGCATTAAATAGTCTTATGGATGCCTTGTGAATATAATTACTACATATTTCTGTAAGGGAAAATGAGTTCTATGATCCAAAATAACCCACTTAAAAATGAACTTTCCAAATAAATATATTTCTGCTGTATCTTAAAAACAAACAAACAAGATAACTAGATTCAACATAATTAAAGAAAATAAAAATGAAAGTATTTTATGCACTATCAAGACACCATAATGACAAAAATCAATAAATATGAGGCAAGTAACAAGGTAACAAGCATTCTTGCTGGTTTATGTTCAGAAATACTTTTTACAATGAACAAAAGCTCTGATTCCAAAAATTTCAGTGTACAATAATTTAAGAAATGTCTTTTTTACATTCCAGTATTTCTTCCAAATGAGAGAAAAATACTCAGGGGTTGAAAGACATGGTGAAGATGGGATAAAAGTAGATGAATCATGTACCATAATTGCAAGAATCACAGAAATTACTACTGATGTGCTAGAAATACCAGAAATTATCACAGCATTATTAGCCCGAAGTTCCTTGGAAAAAAACATAAATTCATATCACTCTATCTGCCACAGTGTAAATACAAATTCTGCAACTTATTCTTGGTTGATACAATTATATGGCCACAAGCTGATCTAGCATCACTTACTTCAGTGATTTGAGATACTATCTTTATACCTTTCCATAGAAACTTGGATCTATTTCTGAGCCTTCAGTTCTGTCCCACTGGTTTATTTGTGTACCAGTACCACACTATTTTAATTTAGAGGCTTTACAGTATATTTTAATTTCTGGTTATTCAAACATTTTTGATTACTGTATTCCTTAGCATTAATTAACATGAATAGAGATTTTCCCAAGGTCTCTCCATTGAGAAATAAATTTGTGTCTCATCTCAAATATAGGTATCTCTCATATTTCCAGGCCCTACTTCAATTCATTTTTCAATTGAACAAATATTTAGTGACTACTACGTGCCACTTAATTATCATCACATTATCTAAAACATTCCTTGTTAGGAAGTTTAAAGCATACTATGCTAGCAATAAGGAGTATAACCGTACTGGATGTAAATAAAAAACTAAATTTCTAAAAGTATTAAAATGCTAGAAAAGGTAATTTTTGATGCCGGGGTTAGCAAGGTAAGGCATTTTAAAAATTGATAATTTACTTATGAAACACAAATAGTATATTTCTACTAAAAGTGTGTACTAAAATACTACTAAACACTAACGTTATCTTTTTTCCTCTAACTTTTCTATTGCAATATACAACACACATAAAGTACAGAAAACATACAGCTTGATGATTTATCACAAAATACACGCCTATGTGACTACTACTCAGATCACAGGAGAGAATGGTAACAACATCTGAGAAGGCTCTAGTGTCCCTCTTCTCAGTAATTCCTCTTTTCTCCCCAAGGTAACCGTTAACCTGACGATCAAAACATTATATTACTTAACGAAGAAGAACAAACTACACTCAACAAATGAAATAGAAACTAAAAAAGACAACAAAAAAGATCAATAAAACTAAGAGCTGTTTTTTGAAAAGATACACAAAACACACAAACTATTAGCTAGACTCACCAAAAAAAAAAAAAAAAAAAAAGAGAGGACTCAAAAAATAAAATTATAAATGAAAGAGGAGACATTACAACAGATACCACATAAATACAAAGGATCATAAGATACTAGCATGAACAAGTACATGCCAAAAAACTGCACAACCTAGAAGAAATGGATGAATTCCTAGAAACATACAACCCACCAAAACTGAATCAAGAAGGAACAGAAAATCTGAACAAATCAATTAATTACTGGTAAGGAAACTGAATCAGTCATCAAAAACCTCCCAACAAAGAAAAGTCCAGGACAAGACAGCTTCGCTGGTGAATTCTACCAAACATTTAAAGAACTACCGTGTTTCCCCAAAAATAAGATCTAGCCAGACCATCAGCTCTAATACGTCTTTTGGAGCAAAAATTAATATAAGACCCGGTCTTATATAAGACCCAGTATTATGTTATATTATATTTATTATATAATATTATACCCAGTCTTATATTATATTAAAATGCATCTTTTTGCTCCAAAAGATGCATTAGAACTAATGGTCCGGCTAGGTGTTATTTTCGGGGAAACACGGTAACACCAATCCTTCAGAAACTCTTAAAAAAAAAAAAAAAGAGGAGGGAACACTTCCAAACTCCTTTTAAGCCAAATAATACCATAGCCAGAGAAGGATACTGCAAAACAAAAAAATTACAGACCAATATCCCTGATGAACATAGATATAACAATCCTTAACAAGTATTAGCAGACCAAATTAAACAATATAATAAAAGGATCATACACCATGATCAAGTGGGATTCATTCCAGCGAATACAAAGATGGTTCAACATCTGCAAATCAATCAATGTGATATACCACATTAACAAAATGAAAGATGAAAATTATGTGATCTGGAAGTTCCAGCCTGAGCAACTAGGCAAGAAAAAGAAATAAAAGGCATCCAAATCAGAAAGGAAGAAGTAAAACTGTCACTATTTGCAGATGACATGATATTATGTATAGGAAACCTTAACGACTACACCAAAAATCTGTTAGAACTAATAAACGAATTCAATAAAGTTGCAGGATACAAAATCAATATATAAAAATCTGTTGTGTTTCTATATACTGAAAACAAACTATCAGAAAGAGAAATAAAGAAAACAATGTCTTTTTAATATTTGGTGTGACAAAACAGGAAGTACACGTAAAATACTTGTGCTACACATTGAATTGTCTCGAGCAAAAGCACTTGTGTGATTATTTGAGTAGTGAGTTGAACAAGATGCTTTACTTCATGGAATACCAATTTTACTTGAAAGAGTGACCGACATGATTATTCATATTTGGTTGACGTTTTCTCAAAATTGAATGAAGGGAGACTACTGCTGCAAGGAAAACAACGGACAGCATTTTCAACCAATGATAAAATTCAAGTTTTCAAGAAAAACTTGGGATTTTAGAAAATGTGAATCTATCACTGTGAGTTTGATAGCTTCCCAGTCTTGAAAGACTGTTTTTTTAAGAGACTGAGAGTGAAATTAATCAATGTGATTTTTTGATATTGTATAATGAAATGTGTCAACATTTAAGTCTGTATAACTCGGACTATAATATTATCCAAATAAATGTATGATGCTACAAAATTATGCATGGATAAAAGATGTACTCAAATTATAAGTGAAACCAAAGGATTTTAATGTAACAGAATATGAAAGGATGAAAATATGTCTATTATAGTATGAACTGGGAAGAGTGGCCCTGGCACAAGAAACAGCCAGCAGAGAGATCACTGTATTATGATATGACTATAACGTAACTAATCGTTAAGAAACTACCACTTGCTGAGTTGTGGTATAGTATCAAAGAAGAATAGCCACAATAACCTGAAAAGGCTATTAGAATACTCCTCCTTTTTCCCACTACATATCCATATGAGGCTAGATTTTCTTAATATACTTCAACTACAACAATAGGTTGCAATAGACTAATGCAGACAGAAGTAAACGAATCAAGATGTCTTATATTAGTCAGACATTAATGAGACATGCAAATGTATAAAATAATACCACTCTTCTCACTAATTCTTTTTGTTTTAGAAAATATCTTTATTTCATAAAAAATGTTTATTTATGCTAATATATGAGTTTATTATAATTAACTTTCAATAAAGTATTAAATATTTAAAAAATTTTCTCAGTTTTGATTTCAAATACAGCAAACATCAATAGAATATAACTCAAATAAACAAAAGTTCTTCAGGGTCCTCCATAACTTTTTAGTGTGAAGGGGTCTAGGGAACTGCTGTACCAAAACAATCTGTCTCCCCCAACAGGAAACAAAATGAGTTCCTTAACACAATCAAAGACTAAACAAAGCCTTAATAAATAGGTGTCCAAACGGAAAAAAATTACAGGCAGAAATCTCAGGGTCTCCAATAGTAAAAAACTCCACTCAAAACTCAAGCCTCCTGTCAGAGTAATGTTTATAAAACTAAACTTTTGATTACTCTGAAAACTACAAAAATTATTTGATGGTATCCCATAGCCTCCCTTGAACTAGCATCAAAGAAACTTCACTGTCTGGCATTTACCTTTCTAAGGCCTTCTCGCTCTAATTCATACTCACATGATGCATCTAGTCACGTTTAACAGTAAAATGTTCTCACTAACCTCTGGATCTTCATACCCAATACACTGCTCCCTCTACCCAGAGGTCCACCCACTCTGTGCCTAGAAAAGATGCCCTTCCTCTGGGCTTCCATAATACCCCCTACATACATGCCATTCATTCATCCAGGCACTGTACTAGACTGTGGAGACAGAGCAATGAAAAAGGCAGCTTCCTTTGAGAGCTCACATTGTTTAATGGGGAACAAAGAAACTGAACATGCACACTAATACTGAAACAAGGTACAGTGGTACCTCGGTTTTCGAACGTCTCCATTGACGAACATTTTGGTTTATGAATGCCGTAAAGCCTGAAGTAAATGCTTTGGTTTTCTAACACGACTCAGAAGTCGAACATGTCATACGGCTTCCACTGAGCACAAGATCCTGAGGTCTAGCTGTCGGCTGTTTTCGAACGTTTCAGAACTTGTGGATTACGTTCAAAAACCGAGGTACCACTATAATTACAAGTTGGGATAAGTGAGTCAGGGGTGCGATGTGGGGAAGGGCAGCGCTCTGAAGCAGCAACATGCAAGCAGAGACCGGATGGACGAGAAGGCATTTGCTATACCCTGTACTGGGAAGGACGATCCCAGGTACAAAGAACAGCCAGTGGAGAGATGAGGAGGTGGGAAGAGGGCTTCACATATTCGAGGAGAAGGTAGATTACTACAGCTTGAGAAGACCAAGCATTAGAGAGGGTGTTAAAAGAATTGGTTGGAGAGTGAGGCAGGAGTGAGATCACTGCAGTGCTTTTTATAAATCAAGATAAGAAGTTTCGATTTTATTTTAAGAACATAGAGTAACCACTGAAATGTTTTAAACAGGGTTGTGGCATGATATATATTAAGATTACACTAATGTCTGAGTGGAGAATAGATATTAGGAGGAAAAAGACAATGATTTGAATAGGTAACATTGGAAGTAGAAATGGAGAGATGAAGGATCTATGTTGCCGTAAGTCAACAGAATTTACTGATAAATTAGATGTGGGGTTAGAGAAGACAGACAGGGGAAATACGAATTAAGTTTCACTTCTAGATTTTTTACTTACGCAACTGAATGGATAGCAGTGACTTTTACTGAGATGGGAAAGACTAGAAGAGGAAGAGGCTTCAGAGGGAGGAAATCAAGAGTTATACATATTTAAGACATATGTTTGAATGTATATTGATATCACAGGAAAAATGTCAGTTGCTTCTACAAATCTGCAGCTCAGAAAGAGAAGCTGGAGCTGCAGATAAAAGTTTGTAGTTACCTGTATGTAGATGGTACACACAGCCTTGGAACTGGGTTAGATTACCTGGGGGAAAGGTTATGAGTAGATGAGTGCTTTTCACTGTGATAATATTCCCTAGCAAACACATTGGAAATGTGTAGGGAAGGGCATTTAGTGGGCAGGAGTGAAAGATGTCCTGCAATATGTACAGTCTTACACAACTAAGACTTTTCCTGTGATTTCCCAACTTTCTAATGTTCTGCTGGACATTCATATAAGCGATTGGGATAAAATTATCAACCAAACAATGCAAATCTGAGCTGCCTGATAAACAGTCACTGCTTCATCTACTTTATATTTTGGGTCTTGGTAAAAGATTTTGTTTGAAAAAAACTTCTGAGCAAAAACATTTCAAAATCACAATGGATGATTTTAAAGTCCCTCCCACTCTAACATTCTGATTCAACTAAACTTTCCCAGATCATACAAAGTTTATTAGTGTAACACAATTTAACAGAGTCTTTCTCCACCCTGTACAACAAAATTTATTTTTCTTTGCTAGGTTATTCTGCCATTGGAAGACAGAAAATGCAGAGCCAAGAAAAGGGAAACCAAGAATTACCAAAAATTAAAAAATGTGTGTATTCCAGTTAGTTTCATTAACATGGAATTCTCAATGCCTCCCTGTTTGTTTGAGGATTTCCAAGAAAATATTAAATAAATATTTTGAATTGCCCTCCAGTTATTTGTTCTCAGAACAGAACAAATATAGCTGAGTATTTTCAAAATCTCAAGGGAATGACATAGAAAAACCCACACAAGTCTGCCTCTGCCTCTATGTAAAATGCATAGCAGGGAGAGGATAAACAGCAGTTAACTGAAGAGTGGAAAGGAATATAATTAACAACGGAAAATTCATTTGACTTCCACAGTTACTGAAGCACCCACATCCTATTGTATCTCCTTTTACTCTTTTTCCATCTTCTACTTTGTCCCTCCACCCCCACATTTTTCCCTCTTCTATTTACTCATAATTCCAGAGAGGAAAAGTTGAGAACAGAACACATAAAGATGAAGGATGGCACAGAAACCTATAAAAGGTCTGAAATCAAAACAGCATGCCATTGCCCTGTTTACCCTAATCTGCAATTTCCTTTAAAGAGCATGAAGGAAAGGGAGAGTACTCACCATCTGTAAGCTTCACATAACTAGTGGATATTCTTTTTTTATTCCAAAGGGTTTACAGAAAGGCTATGCCTTTTGTGATACAGATGATAAAGAAGAACCAAAGAAACTTTCAGTTAGATGAGATCTTAATACAACAACTTTATATATATATATATATATATATATATATATATATATATATATATATACACATACACACACACACATACACATATACACACATACATACACATATATCTCCTATAGGTTAAAAATGTTGTGTTAAACATTAAGTCAAATGCCATACGAAACCAGTTTTTGGCCAAGACCAGTTGTAGAATCCAAATTTTTCAGCTTCTAGTACAATCATCTTCCTAATATAATAGGTTGCTCCCCTATTTTTTTTCCTGTGCAGTAGAAATAATGATATAGGATTCAAAATGCTTTTTTTCCCCTAAAAGTGTATTTTTGCTCTCCTAAGTATGGAATTCCGATCATATAAAACAACATATAGGAACTAAATCTGTCATACAGTCCCCAAAGATTTGTGGTTGGGTAGCTTTAAGTTCTCCATCAAACTATGTCTCAAAGGAGACTACTATCATGTCATAGAAATTTCCCTGGTATGACGTCAGACTGTATCTCATATATAAAAATGAAAGCCAAGGGAAACAGGCTCAATAAACAGTATTCTACTTTGCTGTTTACATGAGTTTTGAGATTCTCCTATTATTAACAAGCCATATAAGTAGGCCTTTTACTGATCTAATAATTTCTAATTAAGTACAGTTTATGTTTCCATACTTTCCAGTTGCTGCACATGTGTGTGTATCTTGGTGTATGTACAATGACTTTCTAGTATAAAAATAATCTTTCTTAAAATAAGGATCCATTTACATTCCAGAACACCCACTAACTAGAACACCCACTCTCAGCCCTGAGAAAGGTTTCATTTGGGCAACTATTTGATCAGCAGAAAAGGAAGTTGTTAGCTCAGATTGTTTGTAAACAGTCTGCTTTCCTGCTGAGCAGTCTGAGAAAGAGAATGAACAAGGCAAGAACCAAGAAAAGGGGTCTGGAGTCTGTAAGATCAGAGGGAGGCTGGGCCGAAACAAAAGGTGAATAAATAATGCTGCCGTTTTTTCCCCCTCTTTCTTTCAGGAGAAAAATGGTGCAAATTGCCAAAAGTCAGATTTGCTGCCAAATGTGAAGGGTTCAGGGAAAATGTACCAAACATTTTCTTCAGTGTCATTCACAAAATATTAATTTTGGCTTATTAGTGTGCAGACTGGGGTTATAAAGATGGCGATGATATGATCCCAGACCATTAACTTATCCTCTCCTCCCATTTTCTAAACCCTTCTGTGAGAAGGGAAATCTACTGTCCAGGGTTAAGTCTTGTGAAAATGAATAGAGGAAATCTCATTTAGAATGGAGTCGGAAAGCCATGAAGGGAGACTCTCATGCACTACATTGCAGCTTGCATAACCAGCAAAAGAAGGAAGATTTCTTCCCTGCTTGCCTCAGCAACAGCAACTGCCCTCTGCTCACCGCCAATAAGAAACCGCCCTGACCTTGAACTCTCATTCCTTACCAATGGACTCCTGTTCAAAACAACCCTCCCCAATTTCCTCCTGGAACTCAATAAAAGCTAACCTCCCTTTTGTCTCTCTTGACTTGCCTATGGTTCGCCATAGTCTGCATGTCCCTAATTGCAATTCCCAAATAAACACATCTGCTGCTCGATCACCTTTGTTGTTTAATTTTTAAAGGTGACAGTCCCTACATCACTTGTATATGTCCCACTTACTGAGATAAAGAAAAAAGTGAGAATCTTGGGAGGAGGAGGTGGCCGAAATATTGAAGTAGTCAAAGCAAACTGGGAATACTGCGTATCCCCAAACCTCCCCTTTTAGCCCTTTTTGATCATGAAGCACTGATAAACCTTGTATTCATCTTTAACACCTAAAAACTTTTATTTTGTTATCTCCTTTCTGTTTTTACCATTGCTGCCAAGACCTCGTGCATATCACTGACATCTAGATTTTATGCCAATGGCCTACTACCTCCTGGTCTCCTACCACGTCCTCTTCTAGCCTATTCTTGCTGCTTTCACCAAGGAGGGCATCCATAAATGTCCAATTTCCAACAAAAATAATTTCCCCAAACAATTAAATGGCATTGGCCCTAAAGAGTATAAGTTCAAAAGGCTGTCTAGCGCTTCTGAAGCTGACATTTGTCATTAATGAGTACTCACCTGAATTCTAATGTCTGAACTAGCAACATGAAAGTTCATGTTAAATAAAAGAAAGGAAATCCACTTTCTGCTTTAATTAGCAATGGACACAAACATTTGCAGAAAAAAAATAATCACCACCATATTAAAAGTTCAAAGGTCTCTAACAGAGGGGAAATGGCCAACATAACTACTTCCGGGAAAACACAGGCCAGAAGTGGAGATGATGGTGACGATGACGGTGATAATAATCATGACAACAACAATGTGCCTTGGCACCGTGTTTCCCCGAAAGTAAGACCTAACCGGAAAATAAGTGCTAGCATGAGTTTTCAGGATGACTTCCCCTGAACATAAGCCCTAATGCGTCTTTTGGAGCAAAAATTAATATAAGACCCGGTCTTATTTTCGGGGAGACACGGTATTAACATGCATAAACTACTTTCTAAGTATATCCAGAATCCAACCACATTTCAGGATCTACCATTTCGACTGTGGTCTGAACCACTATCATCTGTCCACCTGGATTGTAGCATTAGACTCTTAACTGGTTTTCCTTCTGCACTTACCCACCCACCATTTATTCTCTATACAGCAGGCTGAATGATCTCATTAAGACATAAGTGATTTATGCTACTCCTTTGTTAGAATTTTCTGACTTCCCATCTCACTCAGAGTTAAAGTTCTTAGAGATTCTAGGTGGGAATGTTGCTGATTATCACAATGATTAGAGAGAAGTGTTAGAGTTTAGTAGGTATCACCAGTTTCAAATATCCCATGGAACATTCGTGTTCGTGAATTAGGTGCATTTTGTCCTTTCAGTGGACTACAATGCATCCCTCCATGTGAATTAAGGAAAGGATGCACTTTGCATAACTTGAATAATTCTATCAAGAATTATTCACCTGCTAGTCACCTGGGATTTCATAAAATCCCATCACCATTAGCACCACTGTTCATGGTATTTGAGTCACCAATATAAGACACCTGTATAAATCCTCATTTATTGCTCTCAAAGTCACCAACTCATATAAAGGCTACTTGTGTTCTAAACTTGTCATACCACAGCATTTACATAATGAAGCACACTAATTATATTAGTTTCACCTTATGCCTTTTTTTATATTAAGTTGTGAACATTGTATTATTTTCTTTTTAAATTAAGTACATAAAAAGCTTTCATTATCTATATTTCATTTCAGGAGAGAAAAGGGATTACAGTATATTTCTTATGAAAAAGAGTGTTGTACCTTATAAAGTTGAAAATTGCAGGCCCCTATAATCTGCACCTATTCCCAACCCCTTATACCCATCTCCCCTCAACTGACACTATTCTTCCCCTCATTCATTATGCTCAATCCACACTGGCCTTCGTGGTTATTTCTTTAAAACTTCAGGCAGCTCTAGCCACAGGGCCTTTGCACTTGCAGTTCTTTTTTTTTTAAAAAAAAGATTTTATTGGGGAAGGGGAACGGGACTTCACTGGGGAACAGTGTGTACTTCCAGAATTTTTTTCCAAGTCAAGTTGTTATCCTTTCAATCTTAGTTGTGGAGGGTATCGTTCAGCTTCAAGTTGTCTTTTCAGTCTTAGTTGTGGAGGGTGCAGCTCAGCTCCAGGTCCAGTTGCCATTGTTAGTTGCAGGGGGCTCAGCCCACCATCCCTTGCGGGAGTCGAACTGGCAACCTTGTGGCTGAGAGGACGCGCTCCAACTAACTGAGCCATCCGGGAGGCAGCTCAGCTCAAGGTGCCGTATTCAATCTTAGTTGCAGGGGGCGGAGCCCACCATCCCTTGCGGGACTTGAGGAGTAGAAACAGCAACATTGTGGTTGAGAGCCCACTGGCCCATGTGGGAATCGAACCGGCAGCCTTCGGAGTTAGGAGCATGGAGCTCTAACCGCCTGAGCCACCAGGCCGGCCAACTTGCGGTTCTTTTTGATGGAATGTTCTTCCCCCAGGTGTCAACATTACTCCCTCACATCCATCATGTTTTTGTTTGACTATCTCAGTGAGGCTTTCCCTGACCACCCAATTTAAACTTGAATCTCACTCTCTCTGGTACTCCCTAACCTCTTCTTCCCACTTTACTTTTCTCCGCAGTATTAATTAACATCAGTTCTGATTACCAGTTGCTGAGTAACAATTCACTCTAAAACTCAGTGGCTTAAAACAACAATTTACTGCTATCCTTCACGGTTCTGTGGGTTGCCTGGGTTCAGTTGGGTGGTTATTGCTTGGGGTGTCTCATGTGGTTAGAGCCAAATGGCTGCTGGGACTAAAGCCATCTGAAGGCTCAACTTGAGCTAGACATCTAAGATGACTTCTTCAACCACAAGTCTGGTGCCTTAGCTGGGATGGCTCACACAGCTGGGTGCTGGCCAGGAATCTTTGTTTCCCCACTTAGCCTGCCCACATGACTAGTTTGGGCTAGCTCAAAGCATGGTGGTCTCATGGTAGTCAGACTTCTTATACAGATGCTGGCTTCCCCTAGCACTCACATTCCAAAAGCCCAGAGTCAAAAACTGTGAGGTTTATGATCTAGCCAAGGAAGCTTCATTTCTTCCTTGCTCTACTGCTTATACAAAATAAGCCCAAATGAAGTGTGGGAAGAGACAACGGAAGGGTATGAATGCTGGGAAGCGGAGTACACGAGGGAGCTACTGTGTTTCCCCGAAAAGAAGACTGGGTCTCATGTTAATTTTTGCTCCAAAAGACGCATTAGGGCTTATGTTCAGGGGATGTCACCCTGAAAAATCATGCTAGGGCTTATTTTCCGGTTAGGTCTTATTTTCGGGGAAACACAGTATCTTTAGAGACAGTTACCACAATACTTAACATACTACAGATATTACTTTTACATATTACTTATTGTGCCTACCTTTCTACAAGAATATACATTCTCGAGAGAAAAGACTTCTGTGTACTTTTTCACTACTATGTTCCCAGTACATGTTAGTACTCAGTATTAACTGGAAAAAAAGAACTAATCATTGCATTAGGTAAGTGATGTACATCAATAATTCATACTCTATACTTGCTTCTCACCAAGGGCCTCTCTGTTCCCCAAACTCCTACCAATTTAACTTTCTGGAAAGGGACCTGGGATGAATCTGGGTTATTTTGGAAGCAGAAAGTGAAAGACAAAGGCGGGGGCAAAAATCAAAGACGGAAATATCAAAAAAGGTCATAAACTGCTTATTTGCCCTGCAGACATCTCTGATCACTCTAGCACTTGGTTTTCCTTGTTAAAAAACTTTCCTAGCACACATAAAATATGAACCACATTTGACATTTAATAATTCTACATAAATTATTCTGTGTAATTATCCTCATAAAACCCAATTAAATATTTAGTTATGCTGTCTATAGTTTCATTTGTCAACTTCATCTTCTGGACAAGGAAATATTTCTTGAAAACCAGCTCACTTTAATTTAAAACATAATTTTTAATTCAAAATTCTCAACATATTACACAATACACATCTGTGCATACCAGTATATAACAAACAACAACAAAAAAGAACAGGACTAGCTGGTGAATTCTCCTAGTTGGTTGAGGCAAAGCAGCTGTGAGTATGGGGAGAAAAGAATGTTTAGTTACGATTACCTAGCTTTTGAAGTCTGTGTCTACATTTGATGACATACATTTATGAGTTTCTGCAGGAGCAGTAGCTTTCAAGATTGACTATATTAAAACACCTGGCAAACTTTAAAAATTCCTCATGCCAGACTACATCCTACACCAATTAATCTTAATTTCTGGGGGCAGAGCCCTGGTATTCATACTTTTTAATGTTCCTAGGTGAATTTAATAGGCAGTCAAGACTGAGAATCATTGTTTTAAACTCTCCCTTCTCCTTTACCCTTATCAGTTTTTTCTAAACTCGTAGTGGAAGGGAAACATGAAAGGAGAGAAAAAAAAAATTATTTATTCAAAAGGAGGCAAAAAAGGGAGGGATGTTTTTCAAAGAAGGACAAAGTTCACAAAATAAGATGGTTAAAAAAATCAAAATGCATAGGTAATCACAATAAACATTAGTGGACTAAATTAAACAGTAAAAATGACAAAGATTAAGTGATTAAATTTTTAAAAATCTGAGCTATATGCTGTTTCCAAGATACACACTTAAAACATAAAACAAAGAAAGGCTGAGAGCAAAAGGATGGATGACAGTAAAAAAATAAACAAGCCAAACCAATACTGATTCTCAACAGTTCCCAGAGAAAAGCAAATTAAAATCACATCAAGGTACCATTTTATGTCCATAGATTGGCAAAAATTTAGGACTGAAAATATGAGATGTTAGCAAGGATGTGGAACAGCACATGCTGCTGGTGGGAGTTTAAATTTAGTCTTCCCTTCCTGTAAAAATTTTGATTTATCGAGAAAGTTGAAGCTCTGAAAGTATACCTCCACTGTTCTGTATATGCCCGAAGTCACATTCGAACCATGCCAAGAGCCTTAAGAAATACTAAGGCTTGAGTCCTACTTCACAGGGATTCTGATCTAATTGGAACATAATCTGGAGCAAAGCAATAAAACCTCATCACAGAAGAATAGCGTGATTCCATTTGTGTACATTGAAAACCATGCAAACAAAACGATATTTTGCCTAGGGGTACATCCACGTGGCGAAACTATTTTTTTATAAACTTGGGAATAATAAACACAAAATCAGCACAGTGGGAGAAGAGAGGCAATGGAATGGGGAAGGCACAAAGTGGGGAATCAAAGGTACCATGTTTCCCCGAAAATAAGACCTAGCCGGACCATCAGCTCTATTGAATCTTTTGGAGCAAAAATTAATATAAGACCCAGTCTTATTTTACTATACAGTAAGACCGGGTCTTATAATATAATAATATAATACAATATAATACCAGGTCTTATACTAATTTTTGCTCCAAAAGATGCATTAGAGCTGATGGTCCGGCCAGGTCCTATTTTCAGGGAGACACGGTACGAATAATGTTCACTTTCTTAAGGTTACTAGTGGGTACAGGTGTATGCCTCATACTGCTTACATCGCTTATATTATTTGACATCTACATAATATTTAATAAAAATAAGTTAAGTATTACTAATAGGTTATTTATACAAAAAAGAACAGTACTCATAGTTCTTGCCAACAGCAGGCTATCAGTAAATGTGCTTATTCTCCTTCCCCCAGGGGGAAAAAAAAAGACTGTCTTGGAAAGTAGCCAAAAAGAAATGGCAAGGATGCTTTACTTTAACAGTTGTCTGTTACCTAATAAACAGTCTTTTTTTAACCTGAGAACTTTAGTGGAAGTTTTGGTGTCTTTTCTCAAAACCCAACTTCAGGTGTCTGTGGTATATACAAACAACATTTACTTTACAGCCAAACAGACCTCGTTTAAACTACAACTCTGTCTCTTTCTTTGTGGCTTTTGATAAGTTTTTCTATCAGAGCCTAATTTCCTCATGTACAAAAAATAGGTATTTTATTCAACAAATATTTATAACTCCTACTATGAGCCCGGGAATATGCCAGGTATTATACAAATGTACAAGAAATACATGGTTTCTGCCTTCCTGAAGGCAAACTAATTCCTACTTCAAAGGGTTGCTAAAAAGATTATATAATATACAAAGGAACTTGAATTCAATATGCCTGAAATGTACTTGGTATTCAATAAATGCTATTGCTCCTTTCTGTTTAGAACACTCAAAGATAGTAAGATGGATTATTCCCTTTAGGTACCCTGTTTAATGTTACCAAAAAACATCAGCAAAATAACACAAATGGCAGTAAAGTACTATACAAATATCAGTGGACTTAACATATGTTACAAATGTTAGGTGTTGTTATTAGTCTGATGTATCCTCAGGTTAAAATGCTAGCATCTGAATCAAATTAAAACTATTTTAAAATTATAAACCTAAACATAATTGGATTCATATTCTTTTTGACTTAAAATGTATCCTTGTAATATCTGCAATTTGCTTTTAATGTGGCTAGCTTTCAAATGCACATTATTTCGGTGGCATTTATTATTGCAGAATTTTGGTTTTCCCGTTTAAAAATATCCTGCAAATTCATGATGCTGAGAGGCAAAACGGAAATAACTTTGTAAGTCAAATAGCACTAGCACAGTACTTTTCACAAAAAAAGGAGGCTTAAGAAATATTTACAGGATGAATCAAATAGTGCAATTTTAGTCCAGTGTGTAGCTGGGATGTAGATGGGATCAGGTTATTTTAGGAGTGCACTCCACTTTGTGGGTAACAGAGGAGGGAAGAAATAGCTCAGTCTTCTGAATAGGAAGCAGCAGCAGGCTGTATCAGTTCACAATCTGAGGAAATTTTTTTACCATGATGTTAATTCACAAGATCCTCACTTTCCAATGGAAGTGGCAATAACACAATATGGGTGGGAGCACACCGGCTTCCCAGAGCAGTTCTCTTTACAGTGCTCTTGAAAACAGATTTGCTTCTCTTAATCTAATGTGGCATTTTCTTTTTTAACTGAAAAAGTAACACATCAAATTAAAATTGAAAAAAAAGTTTTAAAACTTGGTAACACACTGACAGCTAATTCATAAGAAACAGCACCCACACATATTGCTCACAGAAATAAAAGTTGTTACAAACTCTACTGTAAAGAGAAATAGGTAGCTGATTGCCTCTGGGAAGCAGAATTGTGTAGCTGAGAGGCAGGGGTGGAAGGGAAACTGACTTTTTCCTTTATGCTCTTTTGTAACTTTTGAATCACGTACCTTTATATTATCTTTTTTTTTGTTTTTTAAGTAACACAGGCATACGATAAAAAATTCAAAGAATATACAACAGTAGGCCCCATGCCCAGGGGCAAACATTATTGTGAGTCTCTCGTTTATCTTCCGAGATATGTCTGTCCTACGCATTTCTCACATGCAAAAACTGGACTTCCTTAATAGAAACAGCCATCCTCACAGAAAAGAAAATGACTAGTCTTAAGGTTGAAAGTTGTGCAAAACTAAAAGAGCCCACAGAAAATAAAAACCAACAGGTATCCAAAGGTTCCACCTCTGTCAGATAGTGCGGACGTCACAGTTCTTCCCTGTAAGGAGTTTACAATCTAATGAGGAAACAAAATTGATGTCAACTGAATGGTAAAACAGGCTACAACAATGGAATACAAGTGAATAGGAGCTGGAAGATGGAAAAGATTAACCGAAAAAGAGTTTTTTGAGAAGAGGTTTGACCTGGGCTAGACCTCATACCTACTCAAGTTTAAAAGAAACAGGTAAGAGTACTAAAAAGTGAAAACATCAAGCAGAACCAAAATGTTATGTGTCTTAAATAACTTAGCCATCAAAATTTACAAGCATCAAAATTCCAGAAGTCCAAGAACATCTTGTTACCATTTCTAGAACGCATAATAGTTTGGAAAAGAAACTTTTGGTGCTTACATCAGCTTGCTCCTGCATATTAAGTTTTCCTTATTTTTGAATAACAATTTTAAGTTTTTCACATATGTTTAATTTACATCTTTACAATCTGTAAACATAGTGTTATTCACATTTTGCAATTGAGGATCATGGTGGTAGAAAGCAGTCCGAAAGTGACTAACCTTTTTTTTTTTTTTTTACCCTCACTTCTGGCATGACAGTGTGGGGAGTTCTGCAGACCCACTCCTCAGAGACTCTGGTCAAAGGTATAAAATAAAAAACAAACAAAAAAGCCCACCCCACCCCAGCCATTTAGTGTCTCCAGAAATGGCCCTCAGGACATACAGCAAATGAAGAAACAGCTATTCAAGAAAATCTACTAAAACTTGGTAAGGACAAGGAACACTGGTGGTGTTGGAATGCCAAACACTTTCTCTCTTCCCATCACAACTCAGCATGACAGAAACTCCGCTCCAGACTAATACAGCCAAGGGCACAGCGCTATCTTGACCTCCAGCTCCCAAAAGACTATCTTAGCAGGAGGCACAGCAGGCCAGCATTTCTCATATTGCCCACAGCTACTTGTTGCAGAAGCTAAACCATGGGCAGGTGTGGCCAAGAGGTGCAAGTTCCTGTCTTCTGCCCACTTGCTGCTAGATGGATGGAGGCTCTGCCTTGGGGAAAGCACTGCTGAGAATAACAGCCCTGATTCCAGTGCTCTGTTTCATGGGGTGAGGGTTCCAGGCAGGGAGAAGCAAGCCTACCATGTTTCCCCGAAAATAAGACCTAGCCGGACCATCAGCTCTAATGCATCTTTTGGAGCAAACTTAATATATAAGACCGGTCTTATAGAATATTAAAATAAGACCTGATATTATATTACATTATACATTATATTGTATTATATTATATTATATTACATTACATTATACCCAGTCTTATATTAAAATAAGACCGGGTCTTATATTAATTTTTGCTCCAAAAGATGCATTAGAGCTGATGGTCCGGCTAGGTCTTATTTTCAGGGAAACAGGTAGATCTGGGGCTGCAGCACTTGCTCTACTGAGCAGTCAGCTCCTAAATCAGGATGTCACTTAAAGAGAAGCATTCATTGTCCCTGCCTCCAGCACTAGAGTCTTGGTTTAGATTTTACCTTGGTCTAGATGTAGCCCATAAAACAGACTTCCAAATCTCTCTCCAAAGGAACTGACTTCATTTGCAACACTGTGTGGAGACGTTCAAAAGGAAGGGTGCTCTCAAAAACAGTGGTTATGATGAAAGGCAACTGTGAGGAGACAGACAGGTTCACTGGCGATAAAGGCTAGGCTGTAGACCTGCTAGTTTGCGGGACAGAAACTGGGAAAGAGACCTCTGGAAAGAGGCTTTCTGGGGTCAGAATAAATTTCAAACACAGACCTTGGAAAGTCTATCTCTGAATTTGATTGGATCAATCTCTGATGTAATTTGTGCCCCGGAACACTGTTGAAAACAATAGCGTAATCAACCTGCAATTAGTGAAGTTTAAGAGCCGGGTGTGGTCTGGGAAAGAGACAGAGAGAGCTTTGCCATAACCAATGCCGCCTCTGGTGATTGTGGGCAAATCCAAGGCTCTGCCTGCTGAGGGGCAACACAGGGGCTGCTGTGGGGGGAGAGGGAAGGATAGGCTTGCATCTAGAATAAAGAACGCCTGTAACTCAACAACAAAAAGACAAACCCATTTAAAAATGGGCAAAGGATTTAAGTAGATATTTCTCCAAGAAGATTATACAAATGGAACAGGCATACAAAAAGATGCTCAACATCCTTAGTCACTAGGAAAGTGCAAATCAAAACCACAATGAAATACCATTTCACATCCTCTAGGATGGCTATAATCAAAGAAACGGAAAATAACAAGCACTGGAGAGGATGCAGTGAAAACAGAACCCTCACACATTGCTGGTGGGAATGTAATATGGTACAACCACTGTGGAAAATAATTTAGCAGTTCCTCAGTAAGTTAAACATAGAATACCCACATGACCCAGCAATTCCACTCTTAGGTATATACACAAAAGAAAACAGGTGTTCAAACAAAAGTCGGTACACAAATGTTCATAACAGCATTATTCACATTAGCCAAAGGTGAGAACAGTCTAATGTCCACCAAGGAATGAATGGTTAAACAAAATGCGGTATATCCATACAATGGAATATTATTCAGTAATAAAAAGAAATGAAATTCTGTTACATGCTACAACAGAAACCAGAGAGGAAAGGCCACATATTGTATGAATTTATTTATGTGAAATTATCTAGATAGAGAAATCCCTGGAGACAAAAAGTAGATTAGAGGTGACCAGGGACTGGAGGTAAGGGGAATGGAGAGTTGCTGCTATTGAGTTTCTGTTGGGGTGATGAGGAAGTTTTGGAAATAGTAGTGATGGTTGCAGAACATTGTGAATATAATTAATAGTATTCAATTGTACATTTAAAAATGTTTAAAGCGATAAATCATAATATATATATATATATATATATAAATATATAAATATATATATATATATATATATATATATCTCCAAAATAAAAATAATAAAAGCAAACCAATCTAATGCCAAACTTTAATACATAGCATGAGATTCAGTATGAGATTTCTCACAGTGTGAGATTTAGATATAAAATTATACATGTCTTTTTCAATTCCATTTAATAGACTTACACTTTTAGTTCCTTCTTCACTTTAATACTTAAATGTATAAATTCTAGACTCGAGTAGTGGTCCTATTATATGAAGTATTACTCTTAAGATTGTCTCAGTCTAATTTAATTTCATAACACATGACCATTTATCTATTTGGCATACCAGAATTGTTATTTAAAGCTAAATGTGAATTACACATTTATATGTAAATTGTAAATGTTTCAAAGCAAAAGACAAAAAGAAAACCCACAATGAGATACCACTTCACACACTCTGCTATGGCTATAATTAAAAAAAAAAGAAGGGCAATAGTAAGTGTTGGCAATGATGTGGAGAAATTAGAAGCCTTATACATGGCTGGTGGGAATGTAACATGGTGCAGTCACTTTGGAAAATGGTTTGGCAGTTTCTCCAAACAGAGTTACCATATGACCCAGCAATTCCACTCAAGAGAAATGAAATCATAGGCTCATCCAAATGTTTTCACAAATGTTCATAGTAGCATTGTTCATAATAGTCAGAAGGTGGAAACAAGCCAAATATCCATCAACTGCTAAATGGATAAACAAATGTATATCTACACAATAGAATATTAGTCAGATATAAAAAGTAATGAAGTACATGCTACAATATGGATGAACCTCAAAAACTTTGTGCTAAGTGAAAGAAGCCAGGCACAAAAGACCATATGTTGTATGACTCCATTTATATAAAATGCTCAAGAAGAGGTAAATCTATAGAGAGTCGTTTTAAGTTACCCACAGCTGGGGGTAGGAATGGGAAGGGGCTGCTAATGGATACCAGGTTTCATTTGGGGTTGATGAAAATGCTCTAAAATTAGATTGTGGTGATGGTTGCACAACCCTATGAATATGCTAAAACCATAGAACTGTATATATAAGTGAGTGAATTTTATGGTAAGATACAGAGGGTGCCAAAAAAAACATATACTCATTTTAAGAAAGGAAAAAACTGTATTAATTGTAATACTCAATATATACCGATAGCAAAAGATGAATACAAGTCACATTTGACTTCTGCAATTACAAGAGGTGCTCAAAGTAGTTACCCTCAGCGTCCAGACACTTCTGATTACGGTGAACTACTGCTTGAGCATAGATAACATCTCTTAAAATGTGTACACATTTTTTTTTGTACCGCCGGTATATCTCCATAAAGTTATCTTTTAAAAACCTGCTCCATCTCCTCATTCCTGTAGCTATCCAACTGTATCTTCTCTGATTCTCCAACATAAGCCTTCTAATCTGTCCATCCAGAGTCCAATGAAAAAAAACCCCACACTCATTTCAATTGCTTGACTCTGCTCACATTGCTCCTTATCTGGAATACCCTCCCTAGTATAATAATGGGACGGTCAAAACACATATTCATTTTGAAGATTTTTCTAACCAAGTCAATTCTCACTGACCTAATTTTCCTCTAGATTCCATACCAGTTATAATTAGTAACACTAAAACCTCAAATACATACATAAAGCCGTTTGACCGTATTTCCCATCAACATCGTTTTTGCCACAATTATTAATTCTTCCTTTAATCTCTTTTATCTTCTGAGAGACAAAATAGTTACTCCAGAATTGTAAACCAAACAATTGTGGGGACTCAGGTAGGGCCTTAACCTAAAGAGGAAAAAGTGTACAATCAAGGAATATTGTAGGATAAATAACAAGAGTGAATGAAAAGCATGCTCCTTCCTCTGTCAGCCTCTGCCAACTCACCAGCTCTACAGGGCAGAACTGCAACTACATCTTTTTATCCCTCGTAACATTTAGCACAGCATCTTGAACACAGATGATACTGAACGTCTGCTGAATAACAAATGAATGTCTTGAATACAACTTTCTACATATGTATTCAGTAGTCCCCCAAACTTAACAAATATCCAAGTCTTAAAGCAGGAAATGGAAATGAGGAAAAAGAAAACTAAAATAATGGGCCACGCATTCACTTTTCAACACTGTTTTAGAAGTGCATGCTCTTACTATATGCATTTCAAGGTGGCCTCTTACTGCTGTCCTCAAACCTGAGTGTGTACGAAGCATCCTTACCTTTAAATAGTTACTGAAACTTCATTGTTGTTAGAACCAAAAAGAGCACTATTAAGAGAAGCAATTACTTAAACATGAAACGCTACTTCCTCCTAACAGTGGGGTGCCAAGATTCAAATCCCTATGCCTCTTCATGCAGTCAGGAGGAAGTTAACACAATGAAGTTTGGAAGTACAGAGGTGTGTCAGGTAGAATAACAAGGAACTCTGCTTTCAGAAGATGGAGAATTGGCAGGGGTAGAAGACAAGTCTTAGGAGCTGAACTTCTGAAAGCAATGACCACAGTGGGTCACAGCACAAAAGCCACACATTGCTGAAACCTTCTATAGGCCCTCCCTGCAGGACCCCAGGATCAACGAATTCAAAAGCATCTCTTTCTGGTACTCTGAACAGACAAGCCTAATTCCACTATAAAATTCCTCATCCTGGCCCTGAAATACTATGAACATAGAACACTTCTCATTTGTTCAGCTTCAAAAATAAATTTTTTTCCCTTCCTATGTATTTATACTTATCTGGCAACTTGCCCTGTGTTGTTTAGAAGCCAAAATACACATATTGTAATCATTCAGTTGCTATGGGATTTCCCTGGTAGCACAGCAGTTATCTCCATTTTTTAAATGTATTACAGACTTTTTTTTACGTGCTTAATTTGTGTCTCTTTAATAATTCTTTTCTTATTTGTAAAAATGCCTTTAAATTATACCTTTCCTTCCCTGTCATTTACTTTTTAATATTCAGTGGTCTAGATTAGGGATTATCAAATGTATTTAAGGTGGGTGACTCTTCATAACTTCAATATTCAGAAGACTCTTAAGGTGCAAACAGAAAATAAACAACATAAACGCCGAGAAAAAAAGCATTTTTACAATTTATATACAGTTGTCTTTCAGTATCTGCAGGGGATTAGTTCCAGGATCCCCCAACCAATAGCAAAATCTGCGGGGGCTTAAGTCCCTTACATAAAATGGCATAGCATTTGCATATAACGTGCACACATCCTCCCATATACTTTAAATCACCTCTAGATTATGTATTGTACTTAATAAAATGCAAATGCTATGTAAATAGTTGCCATACTACATTGTTTTGGGAATAATGACAAGAAAAAAGTCTGCTCTTATTCAGGATAGATGCAACCATCGTAGGCCTAACTATCTAGCACATGTCAGCAGCATCATAACTTTTTTTTCCCAAATATTTTCTATCTGTGGTTGGTTGAATCTGTGGATTCAGAACCCACGGTAACAAAGGGACAACTGTATTGTAATTTTATCATTTGCTGTCTTCTTTGAATACATATATACACATGCTAACACTCCTACTTTAAACGTTCGAGAAAACATTTGTATTCTGCTTTTTGCAGAAGGCTATCATCAAGATTTCTTCAATCTAAGTATGAAGAAAGACAGCATTGATTATTTTTAATAACGATTTCAACATCTGAGGACAACTTCTCCCAGTCAACACTCTGCTCAATAATATGAAGAGGAAGCATCATTATCAAGAGTCAAAATGTGAAGGGGACTTCCAGTTAAGATGGGGGAGTAGGTAAATGCTAGCTTGCCTACTCCCACGATCACATCAAAATTACAACTAAATTATAAAACAACCATAACAGAACTCCTAAAGACTACCTGAACAGAAGTCCTATAACCAAGGCTATAAAGAAGCCACAACGACATTGGTAGGAGAGGCGGAGACACAGAACGGCAGGTCCCACATCCACAGTGTGGCAATTAAGAATTTGGAGAGATATCTTGGCTGTGAAGCTCCCCTCTCAGGAGGCAGGTGGGCCCAGCCCCACACCCGGCTCTCTAGCTTGGGGCTCCAGTGCCCAGAAGAGGAGTTCCCACAACATCTGGCTATGAAAACCACTAGGGATTGCATCCAAGTGCGACAGAGAGCTGCTGGAGTCCCAAGCGTAACTTTTGAGGAGCCCGCACTCATAAACTCACTCGCTCTGAGCAGGGGCAGCATCTTAAAAAGCACCAGGGACATACAGGAAGGAAGTGAATGTACTAACTTCAGGGCGAGGGCTGGAGGGCAACTCTATCGGGGGACGAAAGCGCTGGAAGGCACCATTGTTCCTTTGCTGACTCCTCTTCTCTCCCAGCTGGAAGGTGTAGGCAGGGGCCAAATCTGAGCTATCCATTAACCTGGCTAACATTCACATTGCCCTGGTGATTCCAAGACCGTGCCCCATCCAACCCGTGTGCCCGGACAAAACCATTTCCAGCGGTTTTTCCACATAAGCAACGAGCTTTGGCTCATGCTTTAGACTTTCCTAAAATCTCATAGGTCCACAAACCCCAAACAAGCAGTGGCTGGCCTCAGCATGCCCTGTACCTCTTGCTAAGCGGCCCCAAGCCTGGCACAAGTGGCAACTGGCCTCAAATTGCATTGTAAATACCATCAGCTGACCCAAAGCCTGGCATAAGCTGCAGCCAGTGTTGGCTTGAAATGTAACTTCAACTAAGCAGCCACAACCCTGTTCCAAGTCCTAGCTGCACTCAGCACACATCATGCTGACCACCAAGGGTCCCAAGGCTGGCAATAGTGGCAACCAGCCTTAGACTGCAGCATAATCTCTCCTAAGCACCTCCAAGACCAGCAAAAACAGCAACAAAACACAGGTCAATTAGTATAGCTCCCACCAGGCGGCCCTAGGCCAGGCACATACAGAGGCTGACAGTGGCCTACACAAGAGCTTCTCCCAAGAGGCTTCAGAACCAACACACCCAGTGGTTGGGTTTAGCCACACCAGACAACCACACAACAGCTCCACAAATGACACACTTCAAGAGCAGACTCGGTTGACACTAGAGCCCAGCTAAAGCAACTCCCACTCTGCGGGGTCAGCCTCCACATACAAGCTTGTCCACTATAGTCATGGTCAGCCCTTATAGCCAGACAGCCTGAGGGTGAATCCCACACACTGACATGCCAACAGCAACTGAAGCTCAACTACAACAGGAGGGTACACAGAACCCACACAGCGAACACTCCTGGAGCACCCAGCTCACGTGAACAGAGAGACTGTCACTGAACCTAATAGGATGTCTACCACATAAGGCCACTCTGTCAAGACTGGGAGATGTAGCATATCTACCTAATACATAGAAACCAAAACAGGGAGTTGGCAAAAATGAGGAGACAGAGAAACATGTCCCAAATGAAAAAATAGGACAAAACACCAGAAAAAGAGCTAAATGAAATAGACATCTACCAGTTACAGAGTTAAAACATTAGTGGTAAAGATGGTCAAGGAACTTAGTTCTGGAAGAACAGATGAACTCAGTGAGAGCTTCAACAAAGAAATAGAAACCATAAACAAGAACCAGTCAAAAATGAAGAATATAATAACTGCAATAAAAAATATATTGAAGGAAATCAACAGCAGATTAAATGAAGCAGAGGAGTGAATCAATGATCTGGAAGAAAAGGTAGTGGAAAACACCCAATCAGAAAAAGAAAAAGAAAAAAGAATTAAAAAATATGAGGATAGGTTAAGAGACCTCTGTAACAACATCAAGCATACCAACATTTGCGTCATAGAAATACCAGATGGAGAAGAGAGAGAACAAGGGCTTGAAAACCTATTTGAAGAAATAATGACTGAAAATTTCCTTAACCTGGCAAAGGAAGTACAGATACAAATCCAGGAATCACAGAGAGTCCCAAATAAGATGAACCCAAAAGGCCTACACCAAGATACAACATAATCAAAATGCCAACAGTTAAGGACAAAGAGAATCTTAAAAATAGCATAAGGAAAGCAGTTAGTATAGTTACATACAAGGGACCTCCCATAAAACTATCAGTGGATTGCTCACCAGAAAATTTGCAGACCAGAAGGGAGTGGCATGAAATATTCAAAGTGATGAAGAGCAAAAACCTTCCCCAAGATTACTCTACCCAGCAAGCCTATCATTTAGAATTGAAGGAGTTTCCCAGAACAAAAAAAAAAAGCTAAAGGAAGTCATCACCACGAAACCAGCATGACAGAAACAATAAAGGAACTTCTTTAAATATAAAAGATCAAAAATGTGAATAAGAAAATATAGGAAAGAACAAATGCTCACTGACAAAGGCAAAAACTTAGTAAAAGATGTGGATCAACCAACTATAATACTAGTACAAAGGTTAAAAGGCAAAAGTACAAAATCACATGTAATTACAGCAACAAATTAAGGAATACACACAAACAAAACAAGTAAAACATAATGGAAAAAAACAAATGTGAAGGGGGTGAGTAAAAATTGTTGTGATTTTTAGAATGTGTTCCAACTTAAGCAACCATTAACTTAAAGTAGTCTGATGTAAACATAGCTTGGTATATAGGAAGCACATTGTAATCACAAACCAAAAATCAAGAGATATACAAGAAATAAGAGAAAGAAATCCAAACACAACACTATAAAAAGTCATCAACATACAAGAGAACAGAGCAAAATAATAAGAAACACAGAACTAAAAAACAATCAGAAAACAGTAAAATGGCAATGACTACATACTTACCAATAATTATTTTAAACATAAATGGACTAAATGCTCCAATCAAAAAACACAGGGTAGCATGATGGATAAAAATACAAGACCCGTACATACACTACCTACAAAAGAACCACTTCAGGTTGAAAGAGACACACAAACTAAAAGTAAAGGGATGGAATAAGATATTTCATGAAAATGGAAACGAAAAGAAAAACTGCAGTAGCAATACTTATATCAGATAACATGGACTTTAAAACAAAAGCCATAATAATAAGAGACAAAAAAGGACATTTCATAATCATAAAGGGATTCAATCCAACAAGAGGATATAACATCTAAGCACCCAACGTAGGAGCACCTGAATATATAAGCAAATATTGAAGGGCATAAAGGGAGCGATCGACAGTAATACAGTAATAGTAGGGGACTTTAAAACTCCATTGACAATGGATACAACATCCAGACAGAAAATCAACAAGGAAATAGTAGCTTTACATAATACATTAAACCAGATGAACTTAATTGATATTTTTAGAACATTTCAACCCAACACAGCAGAACATACATTCTTTTCAAGTGCACATGGAACATTTTTCAGGATAGACCACAGGTCAGGTCACAAACCAAGTCTCAACAAATTTAAGAAGACTGAAATCATATCAGGTATTTTCTCTAATCACAATGGTATGAAACTAGAAATCAATTACAAGAACAAAACTGAAAAACATATGAATATGTGAATCTAAATAACATGCTGATAAACATGAATGAGTTAATGGGATCAGGAAATCAAAAGATACCTAGAGACAAATGAAAATAAAAACACAATGACCCAAAATCTATGGGACATAACCAAAGTAGTTCTAAGAGGGAAATTCATAGCAATACAGGCAAGGAACAAGGAAAACCTGAAATAAATAATCTATCATTATCGAAAGAAATTAGGAAAAGAAAACATGAAAGCCTAAAGTGAGCAGAAAGAAGGAAATAATAATGATCAGAGAGGAAATAAATGAAATAGAGTCTACAAAAATAGAAAAAAAAAAATCAATGAAATCAAGAGCTGGTTCTTTCAAAAGATAAACAAAATTGATAAACCTTTAGCCAGACTCATCAAGAGAAAAAGAGGGCTCAAATAAATGAAATCATAAATGAAAGAGAAGTGACAACTGACACCACAGAAATATAAATGATTATAAGAAAATACTATGAACAATTATATGCCAACAAATTGGACAACCTGGAAAAAACTGATAAATTTCTAGAAACATACAATCTTCCAAAGCTGAAGAAACGTGAAGAAACAGAAAATCTTAACAGACCAATAACTACTGATGAAATCGAATCAGTAATCAAAAAACTCCAAACAAACACAAGCCCTAGACCAGATGGCTTCACAGATTAATTTTACCAAACACTCAAAGAAGAATTAATAGCCATCCTCCTCAAGCTACTCAGAAAAAATAGAAGAGCAGGGAAAGCTCCCAGACTCATTTTACAAAGCCAGCAATACCAATACCAAAACTAGACAGACACTATTATAAATATTCCTGATGAATATAGATGCAAAAAGAAAATTATAGACAAATATTCCTGATGAATATAGATGCAAAAATCCTCAACAAATTATTAGCAAACTGAATTCAGCAATACATTAAAAAGATCATACACCATGATCAAGTGGAATTTATTCCTGGGATGCAAGGTTGGTTCAATATCTACAAATCAATTAATGTGATACACCACATAAACAAAATGAAAAATAAAAATCATATCAACAGATGCAGAAAAAGCATCTGATAAAATCCAACATCCATTTATGGTAACAACTCTCAGCAAAGTGGGAATGGAGGGAACATCCCTCAAAATAATAAAGGCCATATATGACAAACCCACAGCTAATATTATACTTCATAGTGAAAAGCTCAAAGCTTTTTCTTTCAGATCAGGTTCAAGACAAGCATGTCCACTTTCCTCATTTTTATTCAACATAGTATTGGAAGTCCTAGCCACAGCAATCAGACAAGAAAAAGACATAAAAGGCACCCAAAATGGAAAGGAACAAGTAAAACTGTCATTAAATGAAGATGACATGGAACTATATATAGAGAACCCTAAAGACTCCACCAAGAAATGATTAGAACTTATAAATGAATTCAGTAAAGAAGCAGGATACAAAATTAATATTCAGAAATTGGTTGCATTTTTATATACCAATAACAAACTATCGAAGAGAAATTAAGAGAACAATCTCATTTACAATTACATCAAAAAAACTATCTAGGAAAAAATTTAACCAAGGAGATAAAACACCTGTTCTTGGAAAATTATAAGACATTGACGGAAAAAACTGAAGAAGACACAAATAAATAGAAGCATATACTGTGCTCATGGATAGGAAGAATTAACATCATTAAAATGTCCATATTACCCAAAGCAATCTATAGATTCAATGTTTTTCACAGATCTAGAACAAAAAAATCCTAAAATTTATATAGAACCACAAAAGACCCCTGAATAGCCACAGCAATCTTGAGAAAGAAGAACAAAGTTGGAGGTATTAGGCTACCTGATCAAACTATACTACAACGCTATAGCAATCAAAACAGCATGGTAATGGCATAAAAACACATACACATCAATGGAACAGAATAGAGAATCCAGAAATAAACTCATGACTATATGGTCAATTAATCTATAACAAAGGAGGCAAAAATATACAGTGGGGTAGAGACAGTCTTTTCAATAAATGGTTTGGGGAAAATTGGATAGACACATGCAAAAGAATGAAACTGGATCACTTTCCTACACCATATACAAGAATAAACTAAAAATGTATTAAAAATGTAAATATAAGACCTGAAACCGTAAAACTCCTAGAAGAAAACATAGGCAGCAAACTCTCTGACATTGTTCTTAGTAATATTCTTTTGGATATTCCTCCTCAGGCAAGGGAAACAAAAGGAAAAATAAACAAATGAGACTACATCAAACTAAAGAGTTTTTGCAAAGCAAAGGAAACCATCAACAAAATGAAAAGACCACCTACTGAATGGGAGAAGATATTTGCCAATGATACATCCAGTAAAGGGTTAACATATGAAATATATGAGGAACTTATACAACCTAATACCAAAAAAAACCAAAACAGTCTGATTGGGCAGAGGATCTGAATGTGCACAGAGGGTACACAAATGCCCAATAGACATATGAAAAGATGTTCAACATCACTAATCACCAGAGAAACGCAAATAAAAACCTCAATGAGGTATCACCTCACACCTGTCAGAATGGCTATCATCAATAAATCAACAAATAACAAGTGTTGGCGAGAATATGAAGAAAAGGTAACCTTCGTGCACTGTTGGTGGGATTGTAAATTGGTGCAATTATTAGTATGGAAAACAGTATGGAGGTTCCTCAAAAAATTAAAAGTAGAAGTAGCATATAACCTGGGCATTCCATTTCTAGGTATTTAGTTGAAGAAATCCCAAACACTAATTTGGAAAGATATGTGCTCCCGAATATTGACTGCAACATTATTTACAACAGCCAAGATATGGAAGCAACTGAAGTGTCCATCATTAGATGAATGAATAAAAGAATAGTTAGTACAGGTTTCCAGTCAAGATGGGGGAATAGGTAAATGCTGTGCTTTCCTCCTCTCATGATTACATCAAAACTATAACTAAATTACAGAATAACCATCATTGAGAATCGCCTGATGTCTAGCTGAACCAAAGTCCTATAACTAAGGACATACAGAAAAAGCCACCTCAAGACTGGTAGGAGGGGCACAGACAGGGAATGGGGGCTAGTCCCACACCTGCATGTGACCGTTAAAAATCGGGAGGGATATCTCAGCTGTGGGAGGTCCTTCTGGGAGGAGCGAGGGGTCCCAGCCTCACACCAGGCTCTCCAGGCTAGGTTCCGGGTCAGGAAGAAAAGTCCCCATAATTGCTGGCTGTGAAAACCAGGGGAGCTTGTGGCTGGGTGAGACTGAGGGCAGCTAGAGTTCCAGGTATTCTTCTTAAAGGGCCCACGCAGAGACTTACTCACTCACAGACTCACTCACCCTGAGCTCCAGTGCTGGGACAGCAGCTTGGAAAGCACCAGAAACATACAGGGAAGAGATGAGTTGCCTGGCTGCAGGACGGGGGCTGAGGGGTAGCTTTCTCCCAGAGAGAAGTGCTGACAGAACCCATTGTTTCTTGGTTCAGCCCTCCTCCCTCCCAGCATGTAGCTGCAGGTAGCTACCATATCTGAGTCTCCATCAACCTAGACAATCACCACTCTGATTATTCCCCGAGAGCCCACCCCACCCAACTTTCAAGTACACACAAGACGCTTCCAATGGCTCTTTCATACAAATGGCTCATGCTGCAGGCTGTCCTAAAAATCTCTCAAAGATTCACAAAACCCAAACAATCAGCATCTCGCTTCAGTGTATCCCGTACATCTTGCTGAGCAGCCCCAAAGCCAGCACTGGGAGCAGCCAGCCTCGGTTTGTGGCTTGGCTTCTCAAGGCACCTCCAAGCCCAGCGAGGGTGACGGCAATCTGTGGACTACTTCGTGGGTCATGCCACGTGGTCCTGAGAAGGGAACAGGTTTTGGCTAAAATTGGCCTGTGGCAGGGTCCCTCCTACAAGGCTCCAGTGCTGGCACACCCAGTAGCTAGCTTTGGACCAAGCCAGAGCATCGCCCAGTGCCTCCAAAGATGACACACCCAAAGGGCTAATGGGCGGGTACCAGAGCCCTGCTAAAGTGAATCTTGCTCTGTAGGATCAGCCCCTACACAACAGCTCCTCCACTGTAGTCACAGCCAGTCCTCACAACCAATCTGCCCAAGGCTCAATCCCTCCCAGAGACATGCAAACAGCAAATGAGGCTCAACTACCACAGGAGGGCACACACAACTCACACAAGGCACACACATGGAGAACCCAGCTCTGGTGACCAGGGAGACGGCACCACTGAGCCCACAGGACACCGACTACATAAGGTCACTATACTATGACCAGGAGACACAGCAGCCCTACCTAATACATAAAAACAAACACAGGGAAGCAGTCAAAATGAGGAGACAAAGAAACATGTCACAAATTAAAGAAAAAAACAAAAACCCCAGAAAAAGAACTAAACAAAATTGAGATAAGCTATCTACCAGACACAGAGTTTCAAAACACTGCTTACAAGGATGCTCAGTGATCTCAGGGAGAACTTCAACAAAGAGGCAGGGAACATAAAAGTAGAGATAGAAAACATAAAAAAAAAAAAAAAAAAAAAACAGTCAAAAATAAAGAATACAATAACTGAAATGAAGAATACATTACAGTAAATGAGATGAAGCAGAGGACTGATTCAGAATTTAGAAGATAAGGTAAGGTAGCAGAAAACACCCAATCAGAACAGCAAAAAGAAAAAAGAACCCAAAAGAAATGAGAAGAGTTCAAGGGACCTCTGGGATAACACCTGCATCATAGGGGTACCAGAAGGAGAAGCGAGGAAAGAACTGGAAACCTATTTGAAGAAATAATGACAAAATCTTCCATAACCTGATAAAGGAAATGGACATACAAGCCCAGGAAGTACAGAGTCCCAAACAAGATAAACCTGAAGAAGCCCACACCAAGACACATTACAATTAAAATGCCAGAGGTTAAAGACAAAGAAAGAATCTTAAAAGTAGCAAGAGAAAAGCAGTTAGTTACCCACAAGTGAGTTCCCATAAGACTGTCAGCTGATTTCTCAACAGCAACTTTGCAGGCCAGTAGGGATTGGCACAAAATATTCAAAGTGATGAAAAGCAAGGACCTGCAACTAAGATTACTCTACCCAGTAAAGCTGTCATTTACAATCAAAGGACAGATAAAGAACTTCCCAGACAAGACGATACCAAAGGAGTTCATCACCACCAAACCAATATTACAATATTACAAGGAATCTTAGAGGGACTTCCTTAAGACAAACAAACAAACAAACAAATAAATAAACAATAAAGAATATGAATAATAAAATGGCAATAACTACATATCTATCAACAATTACTTTCAATGTAAATGGATTAAATGCTCCAATCAAAAGATAGTGTGGCTGAATACATAAGAAAACAAGACCCTTACAGATGCTGGCTACAAGAGACTCATTCAGATAGAAAGACAGTAAAAAGATGGAAAAATGATATTTCATGAAAATGGAAACAAAACAAAACAAAAAGCTGGAGTAGGAATACTTACATCAAACAAAACAGACTTTACAACAAAGGCTATAACAAGAATCAAAGAAGGATCCAGTAATCTCACTTCTGGGTATTTATCTGAAGAAACTCAAAACACTACTGAGGGGACGTGTGCAGCCATATGTTTATTGCAGAATTGTTTACAATGGCCAGGATGTGGAGGCAGCCTGGGTGAATCATTCAATGGATGAATGGATAAAGAGGAGGTGATACATATGTACAATGGAATATTGCTCGGCCAGGGGAGGGAATGGGTTCTTGCCATCTGCGGCAGCATGGATGGGCCTGGAGGGTGTTGCGCTGAGTGGCATGTCAGACAGTGAAAGACAGATGCAGTGAAATTTTGCTTATATGTGGAATCTAAAGAACAAAATAAACAAAACAGGAAAACTCAGAACATTTTGATGGTTGCCAGACAGGAGGGGGGTTGGGAATGGGTGAAGGGAAGGGATTAAGAAGTACAAATTAGTTGTTACACAGTAGTCACGGGGATGTAGGGTACAGCATAAGGAATATAGTCAGTAGTATTGTAATAACCATATATGGTGTCAGATGGGTACTAGATTTATCAGGGTGATAGATGGCAAGGGGTTTGGGGAATAGGGTGAATAAGGTGAAGGCGTTAGAAGTACAAATTAATAGTTACAAAACAATCATGGGGATGTAAAGTAAAGCATAGGTAATATAGTCAATAATATGGTAATTGTGTGTAGTGCCAGGTGAGTACTAGATTAGTCAGGGGGATCACTTCTTAAATTATATAAATGTCTAACCACTATGCTATATACCTGAAATTAATATAAAATAATACTGAATGTCAACTGTAATTGAAAAATTTTAAAAGGGGGGGAAATTTGAAGGGGAATAAGGTTCCAGGAATAAAACAAATAAGTCATGGGGATGTAATGTACAGCATACGGAATAAGGTCAATAATATTGTGATCATGTGGTACAGTGTCAGATGGTTGCTGGACTTATCATGGTGATCAGTTCTGTAGGTATATAGATGTTGAATAACTATGGTGTACACCTGAAACTAATATAATATTGCTTGTTAGCTATATTTTAATGAAACTATTTTTTAAAAAAAGACTTGGCATATATATGCAAAAAATATTACTCAGCCACAAAAAAGAATGAAATCTTGCCATTTGCAACAACATGCTTGGACCTAGAGGGTATTATGCTAAGCAAGAAGTAAGTCAGATAGAAAAAGACGAATACTGTATGCTTTTGCTTATATGTGGAAGCTAAAGAACAGAATAAATACACAAAACAGAGAAACTCATAGATACAGAGAACAAATTGATGGTTGTCAGATGGGAAGCGAGGTGGAGATATGGGTGAAAAAAGGGGAAGGGATTAAGAAGACAAATTACCAATTAAAAAAACAGTCATGGGGATGTAAAATACAGCACAGGGAATATAGTCAATAATATTTTAATAACTATGTATGGTATCAGATGGGTACTACACTTACTGTGGTGATTGCTTCCTAAGAAATATAAATATGTAATCATTATGTTATATGCCTCAAACTAATATAATATTGTATATCAAGTGTAATTGAAGAAAAAACAGAGAGTCAAAGTGTACAGAATCAGAGAGCAGTTATATACAGGTTTTGTCATTTGATGGAATCAACTAAATGTGTAAAGAAGAATCTTGACTTTTTAGAGATAAAGAAATCAGTGAATAAATGAAAGAAATACAAAAAGCACCACTCATGAACATACATTTTTCTTTGTCCATTATTATACTACTGGCCAATGATTTTAAACAGCCTGGCAAAGTGGTAAATGAAAGGGCTTTCTACTGCCTACAAGTAAGAAATACTGGTAAATTTAAAAATTCCTTCTTCCTGGGCCCCACCCACACTTTCTGGGCCAGGAACCTGCATATTTCACAAACTCCCAGGGAGGTGCTGAGCACCAATGGCCACACTGAGTTCACAGCCCTGACCAATTAGGCCATCTTCCTTTGAACCAATAACCACGATGCTGTATTTAAAAAGAGCACCGTGCTGGGAATTAGGGGGACCTCGTCCACAACCCAGCTCTGATTTGGTTTAATAACCCTGAGAATTTCCAGAAAGCATCAGAGGCCATTTACAATCAAAGGCATACTACAACAGAAATAGAATCTTTTTAAATCTTAGTTTCATAAGACAACATAAATAGAAAGTCAAAAAAACAAGAATCATCATTCCCCAAATCGATCTGATGTAATCGTCATAACCATGCAATTAAAATGTACTCTGTGCCACTGAAAAAAAAAAAAAAAAAAAAAACTCCTGCAAGAAGTCCAGATTGACAATGCCTGGCACATATTAGGAACTCAAAAAAATGATTGCTGAATAGAAGAATTAAAATAAGAACCTTTATGATGTATCCAGAACATAAATCATTTCTTATGAAAACTATATATTTTAAAGACTTTGAAAGAGAAAAATATTAACACGTATACTTTTCTATTTTATCTCTTAAAATATGACTTACATCCAAAAATATTAACTGGGGGTTGAATCTGCACAAAATATATTTTGGAATCTTCATTAGTCTCTTCAAATTTCTCTAGTTCACCAACTCACAGTTATATAGGAAAATCAAATAGAGTACTAAATTAAAAATCCACTTTTAGTCACAATGTAAATAGTATAGCTGGTAGGACAGGAAATCAGAAAAGTTTGAATTTTCTACATATTTTTTTTAAGGATTACTATTGACAAAAGTTCACGTTCTGGTCATGGTCTATGCACACAATTCTTATTAAATTTAAAGCAAACCCTCAGATGGAAAATATTGGAGGGCAATATGTCCCCCAAGGTGGGAAGCAAACTTACCTCAACTTGGAAAAGTTCCCCAGCCCCCTCACAGTCATTGGATGTGATTATGGGAGTGTGAATATGCACAAAGCCATGGTCCTGGAAGAAAAACAAACACCACTTTCTTTCAGTGCATTTGCATAGGAAACAATTCCAAGAACGACACCTTATTACACTATTAAAAGAGCACAAAGAGAATGCCATGGGCAATCCCTCCCTAACCCCCTAAAGAAAACTACTGAAATAGGAAGTTGAGTGTTTTACTATGCACAGAAGTACAAAGAATTTTAAATCAGAAACTGAGTTAGACATTATCTAGTCCAATCTCTTCATTTCAAAGATAAGGAAGTTGAGTTACAGAATGATTTAATGAATGGCCAAAAGTCACACAAGGAATCAGTGGCAGAGCAAGGACTGGAACCCAGGTCTTGCGCGTTTCTCTCTGGTGCTATTTCTTCTTCCCACTTTTCTAACAGACTGGTAATGATTGAACACACACTCACTCACTTACTCCCTCACTCACTCCAGGCTAATGTATAATGATGCTGTCCACATTGCTAAGGGAATACCAAGCGATCCATGTAAAGTTCAGTTATTTTGGAATGAGACCCTCAATTGTAACAACCAACCAAAAAAGGAGAAAAATGAAGGTTGACAAATAAGCACTGGAGAAATAAACAGCAAACGAGGCAGAGATGAGTTTTAGGAAGTCTGTCATTAAGTGGATTGCACAGTGCACTGCACATGGCACAAGCAGTGCACTTCCTTCGCCTCAAAGAAGATTCTGAGCAGCAAATCCATCCATTACTGAGGCACCCAGTTGCAATTCTTCACCTCCAAAGTCTGCGACTATTTCCATTAGTAAACCACAAAAGCTGTAGGATTAGAATAACCCAGCAACTTCAAAGTTATGCTTCTTTCATTTTGACAATGGATGTAGGCAAAAGGTTACATTCAGCATAAATGTTGCAGGGTTGGGGTGCAGGTAGCTAAAGGGACTTATGCTGCAAAGGCAGAATAATATGTGTTAAACGCAAAAAAAAAAAAAAATTGGTCTTGAAATCAATACAATAAATTCACATATACACATTTTATCTCTGCTAAATTCTGCCTATCACTGGTGGAATGTAAAATGTCTCAGTATGTTACCAGGGACCTCCCAAATTTGCTCTTTCCTAAAAAGACTGAACTCAAGTATTCTGGCTAAGATACAAAATATCTAGCTAACAACTTGCCTTGTGATGTAGACTGATTAAATATTCAAGTTCTAAATTAGGAGTCTCAGAAAGTATTCAAATATGTACTTAATCCCCGAGCAACATGCCTAGAGGTGCTGCACAGAGCACATTATAGAGAACGAATGAAATATAATCAATAACATTACTGCATAAAATTTTTATCTCTCAGGAGCCAAGAATTATGGACATGAATCATTTATTCCACACAAATGCAGGCAACTATGAGCACGAGTGCAGTAAACAAAGAAAGGAAGTGAAAAATCCAAAGGAAACGAGGGTGGTGAGAGGGAGGGGGAGAGGGAGGAGAAAATTTAACGGCTAAATATAAATGCCAAAGTTAGATCTGGTCAACTGCCACAAGAAACAACACTGCATATTTTATGAAAATAACAGTATGAGGTTGTTGTTGTTGTTGTTTAAAATCACTCAAGCAGTGGGAATTATTCTGAATGCTAAACCTTTCCAAAGGTGTCACTAACTTTTTAAGCTTTAGTGCTGCTGGCAAGGCTTATCATATCAAAGTCCATAACATTACCACCAAAAGCTATGAAGGAGAGTACAAAGGAAGAAAAATAAAGCATTGAGAACAAAGTCCCCCAAAAAAGAAAGTGGACAGGGGAGTAGAAAGATAAACACTAACATAAGTAGCAAGGAGGAGGGAAGCACAGCTTGTGGCTGCCTCCGATGGGTACCACTGTCAGGTACTTATCCTATCCCACAGCAAAGTGGGCTCCTTATTAGAGGTATGAAGGCCAGAGAAGGGACAAGTACACACTTTCATCCAGTTTTTCAGATTCCACCCACTACCTCTAAAAATCTAAATATTTTGACAGCTACACATTCTAGAACCAGATATTTTATAAGGCACTGAGTATCTGAAAATTACAAAATTCACCTACAAGAGCCCACACATATCCCTCAATGGCTCATGGACTATATTTTTCTTTCACACGCATCCAAAATAAGTATCATTATTTAATCAAAATCAACAAAAAAGCAACATGATAGCAATTGCTAGCCACAGGCTCCCCATTGGCAACAAAATGTGACAGCAAGAGAAGACAAAAAAAAAAAAATCCAGAGAAAACAGTCACAGGAACTCAAAGATAGTCTGGGGTCATTCAACACAGGGACAAAGAATACGCCACATTGTGCCACTCAGAAGAGGGAAAACTCTGATACTCAAAGGAAGAACCTTGACTCATCAAGAAAGGGCAAACTCTTTTCTATCAGCTCAATTTAAAAAGCCAGGGAAGTTAAGTATGCAATACATTTTGGGATAACTTCCACTGGAAATTAGAAAAATTGGTGCCTGAAGAGAGAATCCTGTTATTTGAGAAACTCAATTCTAAATAATTCATTCCTTGAGGATTCTAGAGAGCCAAGTTTCAGTACATAGCAAATGTGTCAATTTTATGAGCAAACCAAGTTACACACAAAATATTTTTGAAACTTAAACCAAAAAAATAAGTCTAGATACTTAAAGTATCCTAACTAAAAGGTACTGCTCAAGTTTATTTTTTCTTTGTATTTCTAGATTTGAAATTCATGAAAATTTTAGATTTTAAGTCTTAACATCTTTTAGGGAGCCTAAAGTAACAACTCACAGAAATAGTACCAAATACTAAATAATATATAATGATTATTTAACATATCCTGTGATTTCCTTAAACAATTCAATCATAATTATCATACGCATAACTGGGTAACATTATAGCAGTTATCAGGAAGGTATAGAAGGTATCAGGATTGTATTTTCCATGGCTTTACAATTACAAAGTGAATTTATAGCACTCAAAAGTACCTACTTTATAACTATCACCAACAGTGCAAAGATTTATTTTCAACCACTTAGAATGCTTTTTTTAAATTTTACTTTATTTTGCTTATTTTTTCATTTCAGATTTTTCTAGTTCTCTTCTTTTTCAATTGTTTACAAATTTGCAAAAGCTTCAAGTAATGAAGAAATGCAGTCAGTAAAGCCTCCTTGTCAATAGGTGGCCAATACCACCATCTAGTGTCCAGACATCTGTAAAACTGTTTCAGAATTAAAGGAGGTCCACTTTATCGGCTGCTAAAGCCATATGGGGGGGAAATATTTTTGGATCTGAACAAATTTTCTTTTTGTGTGGTTCAAACACTACTGAAAAGACATATGGACGTTGCATAAGAAAGTTTATGAGAGCATATATAAATGCACCCTTTCAAACTATAATGGGATGACATTGCATAATGTGATTTATTTTCCATTGTTTATTCAAAAGTACAGTATATGCTTTAAAGCCACGATGTTCTTTAGCTGTTTCGCCAGAAGGAGCTGTTCAAAGAGCAAGAACTCTTTTGGTAAGCTATATCAGGGCTGGGCCTGCATGAATTTGGATACAGGGAAGGATATGCTGTTAAAACAATCTCTGCAAATTAGCTGGATCTGGAAACGTGGCACAGAAAGTTCCAAAACCACATGGAATAACACTAAACTTTATCTGCTGGGTCATTCCTCACCTTTGGAGCCCTCCCATCCATATGGGGAGAGGGTCCCTTCACCTCATCAACTTACCAGCTACATTCCACTGTGGCTTTGGGGTGGGGGAGGGGAAATGGCTGAAAAACAAAACTAAGTAGATAAAATGCCTTTAGTCGTTAGATCAATTTAGTTGATCAATGCCAGTAACTCACTAAGTTGAAGAGACAGAGCTGAGAGTCCAAGGATACCAAAGTCATTAGAATTCATAAGACAGAGTACCAGAGAAGAGAAAGCTGTACAGAGAACTCCAGAGTTGTGTAGAGGGTCACCTGGAGTATTAGGTAGAGGAACGATCAGCACATTTGTGTTATGAAACCATCCAAGGCCAAGGAAAGAAATCATCCAAAAAGATTAGAGGAAACGGTGTGTGGTGTTCACATGTGGCTGCAAAGGGTGCCTATTTCCACAAGCCAGACTGGAAAAACTCATAATTCCCAGTGCACTAGGTAGAGTACTCAGGAAGGCTTTACCTCAACAATGAGAAATAATTAGTCCTAGACTGAGCACTTCTCCAGACCTGCTTAAAAGGAAAATCCAAGGGATCAACAGTTTCAAATAGCTTAACTGCATACCAGAACAAAGCTTAAGAAGCTTTATAAATATCCAGCCCCCAATAAGGTAAAAATTCACAATGTCTGGCATCTAATCAAAGATTAGCAGGTATGCAAAGTGGCAGGAAAATATGACCCGTAATGAGGAGATTAATCAATCAATCAAAACTAGCTCATAACTGACAGACATGTTAGAATTAGAAGGAAAGGACATAAAAACAGTATTTTTACTACATTGTATATGTTCAAAACTGTATTGTATGTGTTCAGAAAATTAAGTGTAGAAAATGGAAGATATTTTTAAAAAGAGAGGGCACCAAATCAAACATCTAGATATTATATGAACCTACAATATGTGAGATGAAAAATGCACTGAATAGGAATAACAACAAATTAGGCGTTGTAGAAGAAAAGATAAGTAAGCTTGAAGACATAGCAACAGAAACTATACAAAAGAAACACGGAGAGCAAAAAATAATTTTAAAAAAGAAAAGAACATCAGTGAGCTATGGAGATATCATCAAGTGGCCTAATACCTGGGTAGTTGAAGTTGCAAAGGAAGGAGGAAACATAAAAAATATTTGAAGAAGACAAAGCTGAAAGAGTTGATGAAAATTAAAAAGAATAGATCCACGCCACTCAACAAACTCCAAACATGAGAAACATAAAGAAAACTGTACCAAGGCACATCAAAATCAAATTGCTCAAAATCACTGATATAGAGAAAATTTTAAATCAACCAAAGGAAAAAAGTACCACTCAAGTAAAGGGTGCTTGGAATAAATAACTAACAGAACTTTCAGGATAATACTCCAGTGTTACAATTATTCAACTTCTTCACAAGACAAAACAATGAGAAGCGCACCTTACCTTAAAGAAAGAATGAATAGCAGCTGTGGCTTCACTGCGAACCCTCAGTATAGAACCCAGAACATTAGTCCTACACCTCAGGTGAGGATATTGTCTCAGATACTCCAGAGGATGCCTCTCTTTATATTTAAAAGGGAAAGTCTGCCAATAAATGGAAAGAAAAAAAAAATTAGAAACTAAAAAGATTAAGTTTCCAGGGCATTTAAAAAATAATAGTGCTTTACAACAAAACCAAGGTGCTTTCCTTTATTTCTTAATGTAACTGAATATAGTTCACATTAATTCGAACAAGTTAGTAGAATGGTTGTGGGCTGGAATCAGAGAGATGTGGATTTGAATTCTGCTCTACTACTTACAGCTGTGAGTGAATACATTTACTATCACCAAGGCTAACCTATTATTTATCACATTTCTATCCATTAGCTATCAATCACTACTTACAAATAGAGAGATTAGGATATAATTATGCAAAACAGTCCACTTTTTGACCGACAGGAGTTCAGAATATTACAGACATTAGTTTTCTACAGCTGTATATACACAGCTGCTGTTCAGTTTTAAAATCACCCAAATGTCTTGAGAGTCCACAATTATTCATAATCAACTGATACTGTTTATCAACATGTACTGCCATCTAAAAACATAAGGGAGGGTCAACAGCTTTCTACACTAGTATATATTTACGAAAATTTTAAAGGAAATCATGACTTTACTTAGAAGTATTTCCACCTTACCCTCACTCATGTTATAAGGTTAAAAAGACAAAAACAAATTTTCAGACCAAAACCAAAGTTTCAATAAAAAATAAAGAAAGAAAGAAACTAAGTAAAAGAGCTACACTGGCAGCCTATTTCTTTTAGTCTTGTCTATTCCTTTCAAGGCCTTGTGCACATACCAATTTAAGTCATATACAAATAAGCACCACACTTACTAAAGTGAAAATATGACCATATAAATAGGAATCTGGGGACTGTTAGGAGTTCAGAATTCCCTAATGTCTGAATAGTTAAAAATGACACTGAAATGAAGGAAAAGAGGTGAAGGCATCAACACCTACAGAAGCCAAGGGAGAACCATTTAAAAGGAGTAAAACACATGGCAAATTCTTAATCCTCTATCCCTCTAAAAAAACAAAAACAAAAATGGTTACCATCTCCATTCCTCTCTGAGTTCCAAATTATTTTCAGTCTATTTTTAGAACTTAATTCTTTAAAAAAAAAAAATTTTATACTAGTTTCAGGTGTACAAAACAACATGATTAGACACTTACACCCTCACAAAGAGATAACCCCCCATCTACTACCCCTTTGACAGCGTATAATATATAGCTGTTATAATATGCTGTACTTTACATCCTGTGACCATAAATATATATATATATTTAATTATAGTTGACATTCAATATTATTCTACTTCAGCTTCAGAATCTGATTGATTTTACAGGTCAGTTAGAATTTCTTAGAAAATTACTCAGAATGACATATTTAAAAAATTGCCCATTTTACTTCCTACATTTAACTTCTTCCAGTTATCCAAAAGAACTAAAAATGAATTAAAAGGATGCAATTTCCCTATATTTCCTCATTTTTTGTTCATTAAATATTTGAAGACAAGTATTGCAAAACCACAGGGGAATCAAATGGCTCGTACATCAGTTTCAGCTGTGCCGCTGATCAGCACTATAAACTTGGGAAAGTTATTTCACCTGGCTGGGCCTCATTTTCTCCAATTTAAGAAATTAGATCGATAATCTCTGATTTTATTCCCTCTAACCTCTTTATCAGACTACAAATAAAACGCTACACAGAAGAATCTTGCAAAAACATGTACAAACATGTCTTAATGTAGAATTTCTTTGTTCAGCCCAAGCATTATAACACTATAGTGCTGTCCAATAGAATTTTCTATGATAAGTGGAAATGTTCTGTATCTATGCTATTCAGTATGGTAGCCACTATATGTAACCACTGAGCACCTGAAATGTGGCTAATGCCCCTGAGAAATGGGTTTTTAAACTTAATTTTAATTGATTTAATATTACACATGTAGCCACAGATGACTAGTGGCTACTATATTGGACAATACAGTTCTAGATCATGCAAAAAGTCACTTCTAGACAGAGCTTTCCTAAGAACGTGGACTGCCTGGTTCATCTCTGGATTTACAACTGACGGGGCATGCTTGTAAAAGTGGTCAGTTTCAAGCATAACATGAACCACAGAGATGTACAGATTAATACTTAGCTCTCACTCATAAGACTCGGCCATCTGCACAAATACTTTTTGCTACTCTCTACATTCCTTAGACTCTACAGCCTGTTTCAATTATCTGGGAAGTCATAATCAAAACATGTTCTAAGCGTCATCTTCCCAGTAATAACTTTTAAAACTGATTGCTAATGTTTTAAATTAAGCCTAAACAGCCTCCATAACAGGGTCAGAAAACATACCTTGGCATTACAATTTCCAACAACTTCAATTTTTTCTGCCTTCAGTTCCACATTTTGTCTTTTGGATGGACTTTTTATCAGCTGCCCTTGAACTTCCACAGAACTCCCAAAAGCCAGTTCTCTAATAGTAATAAAAAACAGGCATAAACAAGATAACGTTATATGCAATCCTCATTTTAATAGAAATCTTGCTACCAGAACATTAAACTATTTAACGATAAAAGTTTTTACCCTTAATTGGGTTAAAAGCTGCAGGTAATTAAGAGAAACTGAAGCAAAGGCTAGGTGGGGAATACTGTCGCACGAAAATGTTAGACAGGAGAAAAGGTCTGAACTTGGAGGATCTTGAGTATTTGGACTTGAGCCTGAAAGCTATGAAACGCAGGTTTGTTTAGAAAAATCACTCAGGGGGCAACTGGATTAGTGAACACTGGATTAGGGGAATGGGGAGCAGAAGAGATGGGAGAAAAAAAACATAATCAAAGGACCCTTTTTTTCCCCCCAACTCACCTACTGTCAAAGCTTGAATCTGCTACAACCTGAAGGTTTTCCAAAGATGACCCATCATTTACATGCAGGAACAAGACTTCCTTCTGGGATCGGACTGAACGAATCCATCCCTAATAAAGAGAAACATTTCTAAATGTGAGTTTAAAACAAAAACATTTTACATTTTTGTTACACATACAGCTAGAAGACTAAATGAAAATAGGAAAAAAAATGTCCTCATAATCCTGCCTTAACAAATCAATTGCTTTTAGTTCACTCATACTCATATGCATGTATAATTTTACATGGTTTTTATCACAGTGAGATATAGCTTTGGCATTCCACCTTATGTTTTAATTTGTTAATAAAGCTCATCATCCTGAATAGATGTCTGACATTCCATTAGGTTGAAGAGCCTAATTCACATAACCAATCCCCCCAATATTGGCTATTCCAGGTATTTTCTCCTGCCCCTGCACCAACACCCACCCTAGCCCCCTCGGGCCATTACAAATAAAAGGGCACATATCTTGGGTCTCTTTCTCCTTTTATATCAAAGTCCCAGAGGGAGATTATGTAGTTATAGACTAGAAACATCTTCATGGATTTTTTCCCTTTTACAACGTAAAGAGTTCTCAAGAAACTTCTCATTATGAATATATACTAAATAGTACATAAACTTTCAAAGGCATTCTGAACTTAAACAACAAGTAGGTGTGAGTACAAATGAGCTGTCTTCAGTAGACTAGTGACATTAAAAACAGCTCTTTCACAGATCACATCTAATTGAAATTTAATTAGCATATAAATTAAGAGAATATTCCTCTAGCAGACACTGAACAACTGTAAAATAATTGACGGTGTTTGATTAACCACCAAACATGCTTGGGAAAAGAAAAATGATCCTTCTCAGAAAAACTATATAGTCATGCGCCACTTAACAACAGGGATACATTCTGAGAAATGCATCGTTAGGCGATGCCCTTGTTCGAACACTACAAAGTGTTTTTACACAAGCCGACTACACACCTAGGCTTTGTGGTATAGCCTGTTGCTCATAGGCTACAAGCCTGTACAGCATATTATTGTACAAAATAACATCAGAATAAATCAAACACAAGAGAAAATGAGGCAATCAAGAGATGCGTAAACACAGGATGTATGAGGCTGCTGCCGGTGTAGCATTGCCTACAGTTCCACAGCACTTTTTTTGTAATGAATAGACTCTAAAGTAATGGTAAAAGTATCATAAATACATAAGCTACTGACATAGTCGTTTATCATCCTTATCAAGTATTATGTACTGTACATAATTATAGGGCTATACTTTTATACAACTGACGGCACAGGTTTGTTTACACCGGCATCACCACAAACACCTGAGTAAAGTGTTGCAGTATCACGTGACATTACCACAGCTCCCGTGTCACTAGGTGATGGGAAGTTTTCAGCTCCATTATATTCTTATGGGACCACGTCTTTTATGCCATTCTGTCACTGACCCAAACATCATGTGGCACCTGACTGTCCTGACCCTTACTTTCTTTGTGTCCCCCCATACCCTATAGACAAGTCTTCCTTGACCTCCTCAGGCAGTTAAGGACTTCCCTCTGTTTTCTCCAAGTTCTTTATACCACTAATACTTGTCATATTACTGTCATTACTTGTCTTAGCCATTAGACCAGGACTGTCCAACAAAAATGTGAGCCACATAAATAATTTAACACTTTTTAGTGGTCACATTAAAAACAAACAAACAGGTGAAATAAATTTTAGTATTTTATTTAACCCATTAGGCCCATATTATCAACATGTAATCAACATAAAAATGAGGTATTTTGCTTTTTTGTTGTTCTTCAAAATTGGTGTGTATTTTATTTACAGCACCTCTCAATTCGGACTAGCCACATTTCAAGTGCTCAGTGCCACTATTGGCAGGTAGTTACTGTATTAGACTACACAGCATTAAAATGAAAGCCTCTAACCTAGGAGTAGGTTCTGTTCTTTTCATCTTTAAATCCTCTCTAGACTAGCACACAGAAGGTATCATTAACGTATGTCGAATTAATAGATGAATTCAAGAAAAAGCTTTGATTTGGATCATGGAAAGAATATGAAACCCAAAGAAATGCAGAGGCGTAATTGGTCGTATTTCTAAAAATCAAGGATATGTGAGGACAACAAAAACAATTGCATCAGTGTATTTCAGGAACCTAGTAAGAAACACAGCACCCAGCTTGGCCCGCTCCTTAAGAGGAAATCTTCTATGCAGAGTCGCTGCAAATATTAGCAAACACAGCAGCTAACACTTACTGACTGTAGACCACTGTTCTAAATGTCTTATACCGATTATCCTATTATCCCTTAATTTTCAATTAAAGGACTATTATTATCTTCACTTTATAAGAGAGCACATAAGTGACATGCCCATAATTAAATTGCAGAGATTTAATCCTGGGCATCTTGACTCCAGAGCTCTTTCAAGCTGCTACACTCCAATCTTTCTCCTAATTTATTAAACATAAATTATATGCGAAGCCCCATATTAGGCACTGAGGTGGCTACAAGTTGAAGGAAAGGTATGGTTTAGTTGAGCAAATATTTACTGTTAGCCATGTGTGTGAATACCAAGACAAGCCAGGCATGCTTTCTGCTCTCAAAGAGGTAGCTCAAAACCGCCACCATATACCTGTGGCTATTCATTGAGTGCTAAAGGAAAAGGGGCTCTTTCTTTTATTTTGCTGTTCGATTAACAAGTTTACAGGTAATGCCCTGTACTGTGCAAGGAAAGTCCCAGCGCTTTATAGGCATCGCAACAGTTTTGCGAAAGGTAATGGTAGTCAATGAAAGGAGGAAAGTGTGAATGCACACGATTGCCTACGTTTTCTAACGTTTCCCTGACAGTCGTTCTGACTTGACAGCACAAGACAAGCTTAGACGTGGATGTGCCATGTAAGTTACTAAAAAGAAAAAAAAACCCAGCCCCTTCCCATACACCAACCTGAACCTTAACGCGCTCCCCATTCGTGTTCTGGGACCCGAGAGCGTCCCGCACGCTCAGTTTGGTTGACGGCTTGTGTCTCGGGGAGGGAGCGGAGGAACAGGAGCGCAGGGCTCGGAGCAGGCCCCGGGCCGCGAACATGGCGCGGCTGCCCCAGGCCCCCCTCCGGACCAGCCCTGATCCCAGCGGGTTCGGACCCTGCCTGCGGGGACCCTCCCCTCTCAGCTGCTCCCCAGTTCCGGGCTGCAGCCCTGTCCTCAAACGCGCCACAGCCCCCTGGGTGCTCCCTTCCCCTTCAGAGGCTCCAACTCTGTTCCCAAAAAACCTTTCCTCCGCTTCCCTCTCCCCGAAGGGGCGGAACGGAGACAACACATAAAGCGGCGTAAACCGAGAGGGAACCACGTGCCGCTGGCGGCCAGGACGCCCCACGATCCCGCGTGGTTTCCAAACCTACGCCTTGACCCCGAGTTAAAATGCGAGGTGCTGCCGCCACTACGTCACCACGCCAAGGCTAACGTCCTCACGCTACGAGGCGGCTAAGAAGGAGCATGCGTACTTGCGACTCCAGTTTAAAGAGGCGGCGGGACGGAGGAAGGGGCGGGATCAGGAGCTAAAGTGGGGCGGAGCTAAGGCATTCCGGAAGTAGCTGAAGGAGCTACGGAGCACGCTGGGGGAGGGGTGGGAGAACCTTAACTTCTAAAGCTTCCACGTGATGCTGAGGAACGCTGAGAGGACAGGAGTGACTGATGAAGAGGGAAGGGGTCCAAAAAGTCGTCTTAGTTGTTGAGAGGATTTGCCTGAGGATATCAGTCATTCCTGAGTTCTGAGTACAGAAAAAGGTGTAGCCCCTGCTCAAGTCAAATTTGTGTGGTATCAGACATTTAAACAGACAATGGCGTAATGGGTAATCAGTTCGCTGGTAAAGCCTCAGCGTGGGATGCCAGAGATGACTGGAGAAGGTAGCTCTCTCACAAGTAAGAGTAACTAAAGAGACCTTGAACATGGGAATCAGAGAAGGCACGACAGTGTCAAGATGTTGGAGAGGACAGGGGGGATGTCCGTCATTGCCTGCCAGAATCTTCAAATCTTTTTTCCAACACAGCTATCTGCATTTGTTTCACCTGGAAGCATTGATCCTTTTATATGCTGTATTACGCTACCTTTTAAATGTATACAGAAACATAATTTATCCCCTGTAACTCAGTAACAATCATCAAAAGGCTTCTGATTAAAAGATAGAAGAAGTAAGGGCTAGTTACTTAAAGTTGCCACTATTATTATGACCATTTTACAAGTGAGGGAACTTAGGTGCAGAAAAGTTAAATGACTTGCTCAAGGATATACATCCTATAAGTGTGAGATTTAACCCCCAAATCCTGGCTTCATGCACTAAACTATTATGCTATATATACCATGTCTCAAGGTGGGAAATAAAATCTTGGTCCCTGCAATCAAGGAACTCATGGTCTAGAGATGGAGACTGGCAAGAAACAGGTCATTGCAACATAAACCCGTAACTATACACAAATGGACGCATGTGGAGTGGTAGTCTAAAGAAGGAAATAATTGAGTTATTGAGGAGGACCAGAATTTTGCCAGGTTGCGATGTTAGAAAGGGTATTTCCTGCCATCAGCTGAGCAGGAAAGGTTTCCAGGACAGCAAACAGCATGGAAGAATTGTAAAATTGTTCTCAAGACAGAGTAGAAAATATTTCCCATGAAAATACCATAGTTCTTGGGCGCTTCTTAAACCTTAAGAAATAGAGAATCTTCCAGCCAAATGCCTTTAGAATTATGTAGCTATGGGTCTTAAAAACAAATAAAAATAAATAAATAAATAAATAAATAAATAAATAAATAAGCCTTCAGTGTATTGGTTACAAAATCTGGGGACCAAGACAATCTGGGGTACACAGCAATGACATGTTTCCCATTTTAAATCTCTTTGAATATGCCTACTTTGTCCAAGGCACAAAAAGTAGTGACCCGTTGGCTCACTTCCTACCTATGGCATTTTGTCTATAGCTAATCATATTATTTTATTTTCAATATTGGAATCACACTTCCCCTTTTAGATTTATCCCCTTTCAGACAGGAGCCAGAGTGGTCTTTCCAAAATGAATATATTACCATGTCAATAATAATGATGGCTAGTGCTATAGAATGCCTAAATGCCAGGAATTCTTCACATATTCATTCATTTCATCCTCACAATAGCTTTCTGAAGTAGGGTTAGAGTCATCATCCCCAGTTTCCAAAGGAGAAACTGAAGCTCAGAGGTTTCAAGCTGGTACCATTACACCGGCAGTCTGACACCAGAATCCATTTTCTTACCCACTCTTTACCACAGTGATTAAACATCCCTCTGGTTGCTCCCCCTACAACTTAAAGAGGATTTCCCTTCTTTAGTATTCCTAGCAGGCTTTCCATGATCCAGGAAGTTCCCTGAAGTGTCTTGGAGTGAGGAACAGAAGTGAAATGTCCTTATTGTTGACTTTTGGTACTATAAGGCTTATAAGAGTTCTCAGAGCTCCATACCTTTAGTGACAACTAATAGAGTCAGACTGTCTAATTTTTACCAATGCTGGGTAAGAGAATATCTCAGTGTTTTTAGAGGGTCTATGTTTTTGATTCTTTTTTTCCCCCCAAAAGTCATTTCACCCATAACCCCCATCATTTTCAATTACATAGTGGAAAAGAGCTCTAGTCTGCAATCAGAAGGCCTGGTTCAAATCTCATCTGCACAACTCATTAGCTGTGGAATCTTCAGGAAGTCACTTAAATGCTAGACTTCCATCACAGTGCTGTCAACAGTATTAACTGAAGCGTTTTGTGAATTTTGGGATAGAGAAATGCGTATTATATCTGACTGAATACTCTCCATCATTGATGAGTTTTGTTTTAGAATAAGGAAGTCCCTTCAATTTCATCAGCAAACTCTCTCTAGATACCAAAGTAGCAGGCTCAAAATTAATTCTATCTGTTTTTGTACAATTTCTTCATTGTGCAGAGCTTATTAAATGCAAATTCCCAGGTTTCTTGCCTGAATATTCTGATTGGCTTTGCTCCATAGCTGGATCTCATCCTTTCCCTGGTTTCTTCCTTTTGCATTCAGGAGGTCCTTACTTTGAGACTTGCACATCTTTTTTTTATACAATATGTTACTATTATTATATTATTAAACTTCCAACGTATCTTCAAGGAAACTATAACAAAAACAAATCTACAGTCCAAGCTGCCTTCCTGGTTTAGAGGGAGGGAGGCATTCGTGGGCAGTGGGTAGACCATGACCTCAGGAGAGTGGAAGGAGCCCTATTGCTGGAGCACCATGCAGGCTGCACTCAGCATGCTGGGATTCACACACTATGCATACAGAACTTGTATATCTGCAGGATGCATTCTGAGAAATAAGACCAAAAAAAATTAGCTGTGGAATCTTCGGGAAGATGTTATTTTGTGCCTACTCACTTTCCTCACCCCCATTTTGAGATATTGATCTTGCCCACGGTGGTTTTACTAAACATAATACTTTCTATGTGTTTGGCAAAGACCTTCTAGAAAGTTTAGAAAATAGATTTCTGTAATGTTCTCTGACCGCATTGTAGATTAAAGAAAATACCCCCAGTAGTGCCTAAACTTTTTTGTTTTGTTTTGTTTTTAATTTTTTTTGTCACCTTTAAAATTTAAATTTAGCAGAGATTGGACACAGCCTGCTACTAGAGGGATTGCTACATATTTTGATTTTGTACAATTACTTCTGAAGTTTGATACTTGTTAATTGGCTGGCTCATTGGTAAGCGTTTGCATTTCCTAAAATGGGGTTGAAAGTAAATTGTAATATCCTTTGCAAATAAGTTAATGTGTAAATCACACCAATTTTTATGCTTTATTTGTGGTAAATTGGCACAAGTAATTGCCTGGGTTTCACTGCTAAGGATAAAAGGAGGTTTAAATAATGCTTTTGTTATGATGAAAACAACAGGAAAATGCATAAAATATAAATGTCCAGTTAATGAATATTTATAAAATGAATAACTGTGTAACCACCATCCAGGTCAAGAAAAAGCACGTCGCCATCCCCTTCTTCTTTGCAATCATAACCTTCCCACTCTCCTCACCTTGGTAATCTCTTCCTTGTTTTTCTTTATTGTTTTATACCACCTCACTACGTAGTCCAGACATTATAATTTAGTTCTACCTGTCTCTGAACTTTGTGCAAATAGAATCATATAGTATGTTATTTTTGTGTATGATTTCTTTTGCTCATTATTTTTGTGAGAATAAACTGTCATTGCCTGTAGCCATAGTTGGTTCATTTTCATTGCCGTATGATATCCCATTTTATGACTCCAACCCAATTTATTTATCCACTCTGTTGATTGAGTTTTGGATTGTTTCCAGTTTGGGGTTACTATGAGTAACACTGCTATGAATATTTTTGTACATAGCTCATTGTATATTTGTATGCATTTAAGCTGGAAATAACAGCTAGGAGTAAAATTGCCATATCATAAGATATAAAAACTGCAGCTTTAGTAAATAGGACCAAATTTTTTCCAAAGTATCATCATCCATGTATGAAAGTTCCTGCTGCGTCACATTCTTGCCAACACCTGATCTCATCAGACTTAAATTTAGCCGTATTGGTGGAAATGTAGCAGTATCTTATTGCAGTTTTAATTTGCATTTCCCTGATTGTTATTCCTGAGCATCTTTCAATGTTTATTTTTGTTTTTGGTGAATTGACTAAGTCTTTAGCTCACTTTTCTACTGAGTAGTGTTTTCTTCTAATTGATTTTCTTATTAATCTATACAAGTTCTTATGTGTATCTTTTAGATATGAACTTTTCTAGATATGATTTATATGCATTGCAAACATCTTCACCCATTCTGTAGGTTGCTTTTACAAAGGGGTATGGCGAGAAAATAGCTGAATAATAGCAAATCTTGACATTATTTGATCCTTTGCTTTAGAAATAGTGTTCAGTTCTTAAGACACTCAAAATTACCCTTTTGATTTTTTTTTTTTTTGCGATGTAAGACCAGCATTTTTTGGTCATTTCTCTTGTGATTATTCTTTAAAAATGGATTTGTTTTTTCTATTTAAATCTTTCTTAGTTTCAGTTGCATGGGTAATGGCCTTCTGCACAATTTCTGTGATCTTCAGGGAATAATCTTAGAGCTTGTAATTTCACTGTACATTGTTTGAAGCTGATTCTGTCTGATTACATATATTTTTGTGTATAATTAACCTCTAAAATTTCACACCAGAAAACAAGATAACTCAGAAAAATCACATATAGCAGGCAATAAAATCTGAGCCAATCCTCGTGTATTCATAGTTTTCTTTGCATCACATAGAACTTCAAAGATTGAGTTTAGCTTTTCAAAACTTCTTTCATGCATACACAGCTTCATAATGAGCACTCCATCTTGTATGGGAAAGTCTTTTTACAGCCTATACCTATGTTTTGCAGCATTTTCCATTGATGAAATGAGTCTGAAAAGAATGGACAACTTTTCCCCCAAAGTTTCCAAAAATGTTACACATAAAGAAATAACACTTCCAAAATAGTAAAACTCCAGAAATGTTCAGATATACTTTTCAGGGTGGAATACTTTATCGTGCAAATAAAAAGCAGATTGGCTTTTGATTAGTTCTATCATTGTTTTAAGAATTTGTACAGTTGTGCACCCCCTATTGCCTGTACCTTGGGCAGACCACCCCCACTGCCCCACCCTTGGTAAGCCACTGCTTTTAAGGATATCTTCAGAGACTTTTGGCAAAATGCTTTTCATTGAAGGAAGTTCCCTGCTGCTCCTGAGAACTAAGTATATGGTCAGATACAGGTACGTAATATCATAATTAATGAGAGAGATTTTGGGAAAAGAAAAACTTATGATTAAAACTATACAGCTTCTAACTGAAGAAAAATTTTGTCCTTATGACAAAGAATCGAGAAGAGTTTTTCCTGGAATCTACATGACTATCAGCACTCACCATTGGTCTAAAACTAATAGACAATTACGTAAGCCCTTAAAAACACTAAAAGGAGAGGAGCTTATGCAGTCCTTTTTGCAAACTAGAAAACAAATATTGATGACTCTGTAAACCTTTGAACTTCCTATAGGAGAGGCTCGTGAAAGGTGTATTAGAACAAGGGTGGCAAGTAGACTGTACCACAGGAACAGTAATGCCTAAAAATCCAGGGACCTAGATATGGCTTTTGGTAGATTTCCAGCAGAGCTTCCTTGAGTTCCACCAGTCCCTGTGAACAGCAGTAAGGAAGCTTGACTGATAGTGTAACTTTCCCTGAAAACTGGTTTGTCCTCTTTCCAGGCTTTACTTGCAGAATAATGCACATTGACTGATATAAAAATGTAAAATTTTAATTTTCAATATATCAGATTAAGCAATTTAACATTCATTACTAGGATATGGTAGGTATCATAAAGGAATGTGATGTGTATGTATATGTATGTGTGTATATTTCTACATACGTGTGTGTGTATATGTCATAGACACACTAAAAAGTTGTTGATTGAATCCCTATTTTAAAAATATTTTCCTGTTGGATGGAGCCCAGCACAATCATATAGTTTGGTTTACATTTCCTAGTGACTGGCTCTGGCAGCCAGCCTCCACAATGGCCCTAGTGATCTTTACTTCCAGTATTCACAGCTTTGTATAGTGCTCTCCACATTAGTCACACATGATTAATCTATGAACGAAAAGAATATAGCAAACGTGTGGGTGTGTGACCTCTGAGGATAAGTCATGAAAGACATCGCTTCTTCCACCTTCTTCTCTTGGATCAGTTACTCCAGGGTCTGCAAGGTACCACGTCCTAAAGATCCTCAACTAGCCCTGTGAAGATGCTCACGTGGCAAAGAACTGAGGTTGTTAGTCAGCACCACTGGATTAGTAGTTAGCACCCCTGGATCATGTATAGGATACGTTTATCCCATTTGTCCTGTTTTTCTGGAGATCCCTGAGAAAGTTGGTGAGTTATTTCTTATGCCGTATGGAAGTATATATTTAAAGATATTAGTTCATGTGATTATGGAGCCTGAGAAGTCCCATGATCTGTCCTCTGGAAGTTGGAGACCCAGGAAGGCCAGTGGTATAGTTTGAAACCCTAAGAGCCCGAGAGCTTATGTTGTTGGTTCCAGTCCCAGTCTGTAGACCTGAAACCCAGGAGCACAAGAAGGCAGGAGAAGACTGATGTGTCAGCTCATGCAGTGGGGCCAAGAGAGAATTCGACCTTCCTCTGCTTTTTTTGTTCTATTCAGGCCCTCTGTGGATAGGATGATGCCCACCCACATTGGAGAGGGCCATCTGCTTTTCTCAGCCCACCAATTTAAATGCTAATCCCTTCCATTATAAAATAAATATGTCCTGGGGGTGTAACATATGGTGTGGGGACTATAGTTAGCAATACTGTATCCTGTACTTGAAAGTCACTAAGAGACTAGGTCTTCAAAGTTCTCATCACAAGAAAATTGTAACTGTGTGTGGTGATGGATGTTAACTAAACTTACTATGGTAATAATTTCAGAACATATACATATATCAAATCATTATGGATATGATGTTATATGACAATTATATGTCAATAAAAAAGTACTAATTTAACCCATAATGTAGCCAAAAGTTAACACATTGGTAATAAAAAACATTTTAAAAAACAAAACAAAGGAAAAGAGAAATCCAAGTTAAAACTGTCTTTTCCTCTTCAGGAAACCAGTAGAACCTGAAAGGAGTGTTTATTATGTACTCTTCTCTTTGTAGTAGAAAAAGAATTGCAATAAATGAACTTTCATCCCACGGAGAGGCTGGACAATGACAGTATTATAATCTGAGTCTGAGAAAAGTCTTGCTCTCAATTTTTAAATATTTATTAAGAATTTAGGGAAAGGAGACTTTGCAATGACAGTTAAAGATTTTAAAAAGATTATTTTCTGGACAGCCTTCTATAAATAAACCAATGCTCTCTGAAATAGCCTGTTAGTATCCTCAGTTTAACATGTGCCAGGAGGTATAGATGCTGCATTACGAATGTATTAACCCAGGGAGAAATCAGTCCTATGGCCCCTACCAGAGAATTGTCCTACACTGACACTTTCCCCTTCTCTGGAAAGTCACTACATTCATACAGAGGAAACAAAATGGTTTATAATGACAATGTTAATACCAATAGTTACCATTCACTATGCTAAGGGCTTTAGATGTATTATTTCATTTAATCCTCTCAACAATTCTATTCATCTGTTTATTTACAAAATATTATGTGCCAAGCACTCTTCTAGGTGCTGGGGATATAGCAGTGAACAAACGAGACAAAAATCTCTGCGTCATAGAGCATACCTCTTAGAGACACACAGTAAACACATAAGTAAATCAGATAGTGTGTTAAGAGTATTTTCAATGCTATCGAGAAGAATCGAACCAGGGAAAGATGATAGGGGGTGCTGGGGAGAATAACATTTTAAATAGAATGGGCAGGGAAGATCTTGTTGAGAAGATAACACCTGAATAAGGTGAGGAGTAAGCTATGAAGATATTTGAAGGAAGAGGGTTCTAGGCAGAGGAAAAGGCAAATGCTGAATCCCCCACCAAAGACCATGCCTCAAAGAACAAGAAAGAGGTGTGTAGCTGGCTAGAGTGAAGTTGGTAGGAAGAGAGATATGTCAGCGGGGTAATCAGGAGCCACAAAACAGAGGGACTTGTAAGTTGGAGAATGGACTTTGGCTTTTACTTTGAGTAAGGTGGTGAGCCACTTGAAAGTTTTCAGCAGAGAGGGTGACACGATTTCACTTATATTTTAATAAAAACACAGTGGCTACTGTATTGAGACTAGATCGAAGGAAAGGGGGCAGGAAAAGAGGCAGAGAGGGCAGTTCAGAGGTTACCTCAATAATCCAGAAGAGAAATGAAAGTAAAATAGTTTGCACAGGGTTGTAGCAGAGGAAGTCTTAAGAAGTGCTCTGATTCTGGTTGTATCCTGAAGTACAGCCAACGGGATGTCCTGAGGTATTTGGATGTGGGGTGTGAGAAAGTTGTCAAGGATGACACTGCAATTTTGAATTGATCAAAGGAATGATGATGTTGTCATTTATCAAGATGATGACTGTAGAAGTAGGATTTTGTTGTGGGCGGAGGTTGGCAAGATGTTAAGTCTGAGATATCTTTAGTTATTCAAGTGGAGAAGTTTAGCAGGCAGTTGGACATACAAGTCTGGAATTCAGGAAGTCAGTTTAGGTTGGTGATAACTTGAGCAGCAATTGGCATATAGGTGGGATCTAAAGTTATAAGACTGATGACATCTCAGAGAAAGTCAGTGTAGATAAAAACAACAACAACAACAAAAGTCCAAGGACAGCACTGCGGCAGCCAATATTAAGAGGTTGGGAAGATGAGGAAGACCCAGCAAAGGAGACTGAGAAGAGGCCCGTGAAAGAGGAGGGCAGTCAGGCGAGTGTAGAGTTCTTGGAAGCCAAGTAAAAAAAAGCATTTTCAGAAGGAGGGAGTGATTAGCCACGTCAAAATCCACACATAGGTCAAGTCAGATGAGAAGTGATCAATGACCATTGGATTTAGAAATATGGAGTCTTTGGTGACATTGACAGACTACAGTAGTAGAGTGGAGGTGGCAAAAGCCTGATTAGAGTCACCCATGGAACTAGGACTTCTTGGAGAAAAGATCAATTCCAGGTCTGAGGAAGGAAATGTACAAGGGGATGGCTGATTGTGCCAAATAGTCAAGGAAGCTATCGAATATTAATGTGGTCTTGTAAAAAGGGGCTCCCAAAATTGGGACATTTTGTCCATCAAGAACAACATCTGCAATTTAGGAAAAGACATCAAATCTATAAACCTCCAAGAAATCATAAATACTGTATACTAAAAAACAAATTAGAAAAAAAACAAACCCAAAAATCAAGAAATCCTATTGGCCACTTCTGGAGACTATTAGGACACCAATTCGTTATTCTGAAAACTGGTAAATAATAAGAAACAAACACTTGTCCTGCTTTTCTTGAACTGTGTTTCAGGGTAACCAAACCATTAAATAGAGAAAAGTTATTCTGTTTTGAAGAATTCCAACTAAAATATTCAAAGGGAATTATGGAATTAGAAAAGTCACCATTTTATAATCTCTAATGAAATATATAGGCAATAAACATCAATGGATGCTAAAACAGGAGAAATATTGACAGGAAACTTTATAAGGAATGGATCAGGCTGATACCTCTGAAATTACTGATTAATCCCAACTTCACTAAAAGTATGACAATGAGACATTATATGCCTCCTAATGTGATACAGTAGGAAATGCTTTGCATACTGAGAATAGTATGTGAAACATTATTGCAAATATAAACAAATAAATAAAACTTACATTCGATTGTCTCTAGATCAGCGGTTTCTATAAAAGGCTAGATAATAATTATTTTACGGTTTGTAAGTCACATATGGTCTTTATTGCATATTGTTTTTCTTATTTGTTTTTACAAACTTTTAAAAACATAAATGACCATTCTTAGCTTTAGGAATTACAGCAACAGGCTGTAGACTAGATTTAGCCTGCTGGCCACAGTTTGCCAACCCTCGTACTAGAACAAATATCAATTAACAGGAAATATGGGGGTTAGAAGAACAAACTAAATAATACCATGAGGAAGAAATAAGCCTAATCCAGAATTTAGGAAATTCTGTAGGACAAATTAATCAGTTTCGTCAACAACTAAAAGTATTAAAAAAGGAGAGGGGGCATTATAGATTAAAGGAAAAATTAAAGAGACACATCACACAAATGCAACGCGTGAATCCTTGTTTGGATCCTGTTGAAAAAAAATTTATATATATGTAATATTATATATATTTAATATATATTATATATTTACATATAATATATTATATATTATTATTTATATATATAAATAATATATACAGAGAGAGAGAGAGAGAGAGAGAGAGAGAGAGAGAGAGAGAGAGAGAGAGAGAGATCAACAAGCACAGGGTATTACATTTTGAAAGAGTAGTTTGTGCAAGATTGGTATAATTTCTTCCGTAAATGTTTGATAGAATTTGCTAGTCATGTGGGCCTGGAGCTCTTTTCATGAGAAGGTTTTAGATTACAAATTCTGTGTGCTTAGTAAATACGATGTTGCACAGATTTTCCATTTCTTTTTTGTGTCAGTTTTTGTAAGTTGTATTTTTAAAGAAATTTGTCTTGTCTCTCCAATTTGGGATGCAGCGGTTTGCCTTGTGACTTCAATTCTCTGACCGATCTAAGAAGACTTGTTGATTTTCAGTTTATTCAACTTTTTTTCTTGTTGTGAGGACAGGAGTGATGAGTTGCAAGCTCCTCACACGCTGGATCGGAAACCAGAAGGGAAAGATCTAGAAGAGGAAAAAAATCAATGTAGGAAAGAGAAAATTCACTAGGTAGGGGGCGGGGGGTCTAGTGTACAAGTAGGGCTAGCTTAGCTAGGAACATTCTGTGCAGTTTATAATAGCAGGAGAGGGTAGAGTACATGGGTGGGTGCATGCAGGCTGGTGGATATATATGGTAATGGGAGCTAGTAGAAGTCCTCTTTAATTTGAGGACTTAACCAGCTCGCATTACCATACATATCCACCAGCCTGCATGTACCCATGCAGAGAGAGAGAGAGAGACAGAGAGAGAGAGAGAGAGAGAGAGAGAGAGAGAGAGAGAGAGAGAGGTGTGAAGTAGGTGTTGAAGTTTTGAAAAGAGAGAAAAGACTATATAATGATCATCTAGGAGCGTGGGAGAGTAGATGGACTAGAGAGAAAGATAGTTTGATTGCCAGAGTCAGGGTTCACTTGAGGCTCACTTATAATTTTGAAGTGAGGCCCCTAGCCTCAGGAAACATGATAAATCCATCATAGGAAAAACTGCTACTATTTCTCAATGTCCATTTTCCTTGCTTTAATAATAGGAGCCTAGAATTGTATGTAGTCCATGGCCCCCATGATAAAAACATTTCCTACCTTCTCTTGTAGATAGGCATGGTCATGTAACTAGGTAACTAAATGCTAGAAGATAAAATACAACAGAAGTGGTTTGTGCAACTTCTGGGAAGAATCATTAAAGGGAGGGCTCATCAGCCAAGTGTGAGAATGGGGAAAGATGTAGATGATTGAGAGTGAAGCAATTCTTTAGGAGAGTGGAAGAGTGAAAGTACTAGGGAAATATGATTGCTAAGCTACAACAAGGAGTTTTCCTGGGAGTTAGTGGTTATAAGCACTATTTAACATCCTATACTACACATGAGGTTACCAAGACTTAAAGAGACTGAGACTCACTCCCCAAATCTCACAGTGATTAAGTGGTGGTAACTCCAAAACCAGGCTACTCTGCTTCCTTGGCACTGCTCCCTACATTTTGGCATAGACCCTTGAAGCTGTTCCCTGTCTGGGGAGCATCCTGTGGGTACACTCCTCAGTGAGGAAGAAGAAGTGATCCCTGAACCAGCACACTGACACAGCGAAGCTGCCGTCTCTACTGCAGGCCATGCTATGATGCAATTAGCAACCATTGGAGAAGGCCTCCTGATGTGTTTGGTAAAGTGCTCGGAACTGGAGGTACACAAGGGAAGGAAGGGGACTAATATTTCTGGGTAGGTTTCTTGTGCGCCTTTATTGTGCTAGAGTATAAACATGCTTTCAAAATTATTTTTTAAACTCCTACCATGTGCTGCGCCGGACACTGTCTGTCCTAGGTTTTGAGGGACACAATAGCGAACTCTTCTGGAAACTCCTTCTGCCAGATCCTATCCCCACCCCTGTACTGATTCATGAACAGTTCTCTCTCTCCTGGGATTTTGAGTCCTGTGAGAAGTGATGAAAAGAAGGAAGAAAGTCATTTTTTTCCAATGCTATATTCTAATAGTCGAATAGTTCTTGTCCGGGCTCCCATCTAGTTTCCAAGCCTGGTTCTCCAGCCTTCTTGTTGATTTTGAATGTTCCATGATTATTTCAATAAATTCCCTCGTTTTCCATTAACATTTGTTTTTATTTTGAAATTATTTCAAAGTAATATAGAATAACAAGAATATTTCAAAAACTGCCATCTCCTTTATTTGAAATATTGACAGTTGGACACTAAGTGTTAATATTCTGCCATATTTAATTTATTGCTTTCTCTCTATGTGTGTGTGTTATACATATTATATACATTATACATATGTATATATTTTTGCTGAGCCATTTCAGAATTTTAGACATCATGCTCCTTTACTCCCAAAGCTTACATTGTATATCTTCTAAAACTATTCTCTTATATAACCACAACATGATAATCAAATTCAGAAAATTTAAGATTAATACTATTTTATAGTATACAGTCCGTGCTTCAGATTACATGTTTTCCCAATAATGTCATTTATATCAATTTCCCTGTCTGACCTTACATCCCACAATAGATTACACATTGAATTTAGTTGTCATGTTCTTCTTTCTCATTAGCCAGTTTATCTCTGTTGCTTATAACCAAAGAATCTTAATGATACAGTCGTTCTATTGTTTCTAACCAAAGGACCTTTATGATATAATAAGTTATATCACTTCATTCTAATCAACTTTTCTAAGTAGGTATTAAAATCCCTGTTTTACAGATGAGTATTCTGAGGCTCAGAGAAGTTAAGAAACTTGCCCATGATGATAGAGTTCTAGAGCCAGGATTTAAATCTAAATATTTTTTTACTCTCAAGCTCTTGCTTATTCCATTGCAGGCTGGGCAGACATTAGTAGACCACAGTCCCTGAATTCAAGAATCTTATAGGCTAGTGTGGGAGAAAGATAGATAACTAATTACAACAGATGGCAGTAAATATCACCAAGGAAGTGTGTATAAGTTGGAGATGGACATAGTCAATGAACTTATTTCAAATATGACAAGAAATATGGTCAAGGTTTCAGTAGCAATAGAAAAAAATAAAATTGGTTTTCTTTCTTGATGCCAACTGAGTGTTTATAGATTGTCTGTCTACTATCCAAAGCATGATTAATTTCAACATTGATCAGTTCACCTCCAACATATGCTCAGGAAGTTCCATGTTTAGTTGGCTAACATTGATAACTTTGACATCTGCCAGTGCAATATTACCTCCTGAATGGGGACCCAAGTAGTTCCTACATCATTGCACTTCTTAGCTGGTTATTTTGATTAATGTTGACATTATCCAGTTCTGACATTTAACTGTGACATATTGCAAAGATACTAATCTGTAAGCTTGCTTAACATCTGCCCTGTTTAGTTGGATAGTTTTAAAATATTGACATTATAAAAGGAGTTTCGAAGGTTAAAGGGTCTGATCCCTTCAAGGAACTCTAGAGCGCTTTCTCTTCTCTTTCTGTAAAAAGTCAAATGAAAAGCAAGCATCAGGCAGGAGGAAGACCAGAACTCAAAAGTCAGAGCAAATAACATCTCCAACTTTGTGGCTTCAGTTCAGAACCTGGTGAGAAAGAGAAAATATGCAAAGGTCAGGAGCTCAGATGGCCTACAGAGAATCGAGGCTTGGAACAATTATAAATATTCTCAGAGTAACAGGAAAGTGTTAGCAAATCAAGGAACCCTTGAGCTTGGTCAGGAGGCTGAGCATTTGCTGGGGACCCCCCAGAGGGACCTGGGTAGTTAATGAAGGAGAGGAAGAACAAGACAAGCATGCACGATAATACCTGTTATTGATAAGGGTATTTAATTTGTATTTGGTAGATAGGTTTTCTTTTAATACTTAACTCTCATGTTAAATTGTGCATAAGTAACTTGCATAAGTCAGTGCTCAGGTAATGTTCAATTGGAAAGCTGAAAGTGGATAATAACACTACTTTACACAGAAAGATTTATGTTATTGGCAGCTCATGGGATGCATTCTCACTTCTCTCAGCCTAAGCTATCCTAAAGAGGGACAACTCATGACCTGCCACCAGCAACCTAAAGCCTTGGTACAGGGATCGACTGATTTACTAAATGTTTATTGAACAGATGTTGTAGACTAGACCTTGTCTTAAGTACCAAAGACTCAAACAAAGACATTTTTTTGCCTCTACTTTCAAGCAGTTTATTTACAAGGGAGCCCACAATTATGACTGCTGGCTATCCATTTTGTCAGTACCTAGTCTCTCAGTTCATCCACGGAAGTTTCAAAATCTGAGACCACAGAATATCAGCATCAGAATGAAGCACTGAGATTATTTCCTACATCCCCCTGATTTTGGCAGGACCACTCCCAATGATGGGGCATATCCTCCTTTTTAAAGCTCTCCTAAAGTTAGCAATGAATTCACTGTGTGATGATCTAGTCTGGTGCCTGACAACTGTGAGAAATGCCTTACAGAGAATAATGACGTTGATGCAATTACAACACCATCCACTATATATTGTACATGTGGTGTGTGCCAGTTCCTGTGCAAAATAGTCCACATATTTTATCTCATTCAAAACTCACTTAGGAACAAGACAAGCATATCACCACTATCACCACTTCTATCCAACATAGCATTGGAAGTCCTAACCACAGCAATCAAACAAAACAAAGAAATAAAAGGTATCCACATTAGAAAGGAAGGCATAAAATTCTCATTATTTTCAAATGACATGGTACTGTATATACTAAAATCCTCAAAACTCAAACAAAAAACTACTAGAATAAATGATGTCAGTAAAGTTACAGGATACAGAAGCAATTCACAAAAATCTGTTGCCTTTCCATACACCAATAACGAACAATCAGAAGAAGGAATTAAGAAAATAATCCCATCTACGATTGCATCAGAAAGTATAAAATACCCAGGCATAAATTTAACCAAAGAAGTGAAAGATCTGTACTGTGAAAACTATAAGACATTGAAAAAAGAAATTGAACAAGATACAAATAAATGCAAGGATATACCTTGCTCATGGATTGGAAGAATTTATGTTGTTTAAATTTACTGACTACCTAAAGTAGCCCACCAATTCAATGTAATCCCTATTATAATACCAATGACATTCTTCTCAGAATTAGAATTAATCCTAAAATTTATATTGGACCAATAAAAGACCACAAATAGCCAAAGAAATCTTGCAAAAGAACTAAGTGGGAAGTATCATGTTCCCTGATATCAAACTATACTACAAAGCTACGATAACCAAAACAGATACATAGGTCAATGGGATAGGGAGCCCAGAAATAAATCTTCACTTACATGATCAATTAATCTATGACAACGGAGGCAAGGATTTACAATGGAGTAAAGACAGTCTGTTCAATAAATGATGTTGGCAAAACTGGACAGATGTCTGCACACACACACACACACACACACACACACACACACACACAATTGGCCACTTTCTTACATCATATGAAAATAAACTCAAAATGTAATAAAGACTTAAATGTTAGACCGGAAATCATAAAACTGCTAGAAGAAAACATAGGCAGTAAAATCTTAATATCTTTCTGAACATATCTCAAGCAAGGGAAGCAAAAGAAAAAACTAAACAAATGGGACTATATCAAACTAAAAAGTTTTTGCACTACAAAGGAAACCATCAACAAAACAAAAAGACAACCTACTGAATTGGAGAAGATATTCGCAAATGATATACCCAATAAAGGGTTAATATCCAAAATATATAAAGAACTCACACAACTTAACACCAAAAAAACAAATAATTCGATTAAAGAGGACCTGAATAGACATTTCTCCCAAGAGGACATACAGATGGCCAACATCACTAATCACCAGTGAAATGCAAATTAAAATGACAATAAGATATCACTCACACCTGTCAGAATGGCTATCATCAATAAATCAACAAACAATAAGTGCTGGCGAGGATGTGGAAAAAAAGGAACCCTTGTACACTGTTGGGGGGTACTACATAGCCACTATAGAAAACAGTATGGCGGGTCCTCAAAAAGTTAAAAATAGAGCTGCCATATAATCCAGCAATTTCACTTCTGGGTATTTATCTGCAGAAATCCAAAACACTAATTTGAAAAGATATATATGCACCCCCATGTTCATTGCAGCATTACTAGTAATAGCCAAGATGTGGAGGCAGCTGCGATGATGTCCATCAGTGGTTGAATGGATAAAGAAGATTATATATATATATATATATATATATATATATATATATATATATATATGTAATATTTCATTGCATATATATATGCAATGGAATATTATTTAGCAATAAAAAAGAATGAAGTCTTGCCATTTGCAACCTGGATAGACCTACAGGTTAATGAATAAATAAAACAAAACAGAAACAGACCCATGCATATAGAGAACAAGCTGAAAAAGTTGCCAAAAGGGAGGAAGTAGGGGAATGGGGATTCAAAAAATCTTAAATATAATGTTCAAAAAAAGAAAAAAATCTTACAACAATTCCATGAAGTACGAAGTCAACAATTAAGTTCACAAACTCATCCCATAAAAAGTGCTACATACCTCATTGCTCACCTTCGAAGTACTCCCCTTGGGAAGCTATGCACTGATGCCAGTGCCTAATCCACCCTTCAAAGCAATTTTGGAACTCTTTTTCTGGAATGGCCATCAGAGCTGTCGTCATATTACCCTTGATGTCCTGAATGTTATCAAAATGTCTTCCTTTCAATATTTCCTTTATCTTCCGGTAAAAAAAAGAAGTCACTGGGGGCCAGATCAGGTGAGTAGGGAGGGTGTTCCAATACAGTTATTTGTTGACTGGCTAAAAACTCCGTCACAGACAGTGCCGCGTGAGCTGGTGCATTGTTGTGATGCAACAGCCATGAATTGTTGGCTAAAAGTTCAGGTCGTCTAACCTTTTCACGCAGCCTTTTCAGCACTTCCAAATAGTAAACGTGGTTAAGTGTTTGTCCAGTTGGTACAAATTCATAATGAATAATCCCTCTGATATCAGAAAAGTTAGCAACATTGTTGCAACAAGTTTGCAAACTTAATTGTTGTCAGACATCATATACTGTTCCTAATTTATATTTGGGAAAACTGAGGATTGGGAAGATGGATACCTGAGAACAGGCACACATTCAAACAATTCAGATAGAGAAGTTCTAGAAAAGACCTGGATTATCTCAGGGTCACAGGAACCAGCTTACACCTCTGCAGGTGTAGTGGGCATGTGATGGCGAAAGTGTGTGTGTATCACATTCGAGTCTTTGAGATCGAAAATTGGACTCTTCACTTATAGCCTCCAAGCCTCCTAGGTCACACCCACCCACACTACCCAGCACCTGGCTTCCCCTTCAGAGGTCTTTTCTAGAACTTCTAGAACATAGGCCTTGTCTAGAACTTCTCTATCTGAATTGTTTAAATGTGTGCCTGTTCTCAGGTATTACTTCAACAATAGCAAACATTAGCATCTGCTCCTGGCCAGCTTCAAAACCGGCAATGGAGACGTGGGCCATGGTTATTTCACTCAGGAAAAGTGGTTGAGCATGGACTCTGCAGTCAAATTAAATTCAAATCCTGACTCTACTATTTACTAGCTATGTGATCTTGGGCAAGTTACTTAACTTCTCTGTGCTTCAAATTCTTTAACTATGAAAAAGGAATAATGGCTTTCAGTTAGAGAAGGATAATGATGGCAAGCATTTTTAAAAAATTTTAAGTAATTTTGAGTTGTAATTGACGTACTGCATATATTTAAAGCGCACAATTGAACAAGTTTTGACATATCTATATATCCCTGATACATTTACCATAATCAAGGCAGCAAACTTGTCCTCATCCCTGAAAGTTTCTTCATGACCTTTCATAGTCAGTTCCTCTTCTGCATCCTTTTCCATCACCACCCCCCATTGTCCCGCTCACAACCAGTCATTGATTTGAAAAGCTAAGATTTCCTGAGAATTGACCTCTTCATCATTATGGAATGCCCCCTTTTTCCCTGATAATTTTTCTTGCTTTGAAGTCTGTTTTGTCTGAAAGTAACATAGCTTCTCCAGCTTTCTTTTGATGAGTATCAGCATGATGTGTGTTTATCCATCCCTTTATTTTTACTTTTGTGTCTTTATATTTAAAGTGAGTTTCTTTTAGACAACATATACTTGGGCCTTTTAAAAAAAATACATTCTGACAGTCTGTCTTTTATTTGATGCATTTGGAACATTCCAAATTAAAGTAATTATTGATATAGTTGGTTTAATATCTACGATATTTGTAACTATTTTCTATTTGTTGCCCTTGTTTTTTTCTTCTTTGTCTTCCATTCTTATAATGTTCCTATTATCATTTCACGTATCCATAAGCTGTAATCACTGAATATACTATTGCTATTATTATTGTGAACAGATGATCTGTTAGATCAGTTAAGTGTAAGAAAAATAAAAATGTTATTTTACCTTCACTTATTCCTTCTGTAATGCTCTTCTCTCTCTCTTCATGTAGACTTGAGTTTTTCTAAAGATCTTTATTAATATAACTAACATATAACATTAGTTTCAGGTGTACACAATAGTTATTCAACTTTTATATATCTAAGGAAGTGATCACCATAAGTCCAGAAACCATCTGACACTGTACCGTACTACCACAATATTATTGACTATATTCTCTACGCTGTTTATCATATCCCCATATTTTAACCTATATCATTTGCCTCTCTCTGAAGAACTTTTAACATTTCTTGCAAGGCAGATCTACTGGTGACAAATTCCCTCCATTTTTATTTGTCTGAGGAAGTCTTTCTTTCCTTTTGAAGAATAAGTGCTTACTGGATATATAATTCTCAGTTGGTGGGTTTTTTTTTTTTATTTTATTTCATTCAATATTTTAAATACTTCACTCTCTTCTTGCTTTCATGGTTTCTGATATAATTCTTATCCTTACTCCTCTATAGGTAAGCCCCTCCCCTGGCTTATTTCAAGGTTTTCTCTTTGTCTTTGATTTTTCTGTAGTTTCAACATAATATGCCTTTGTGTCAAGTTTTTGGAATTTATCATGCTTGATGTTCTCTGAGCTTCCTTGATTTGTGGTACGGTGCCTGTCATTACTTTTGGAAAATTCTTAGCCATTAGTTCCAATATTTCTTGTGTTGCTTTCTGTCTTCTTCTCCTGGTATTCCATCATGCATATGTTAAGTCTGTTGTAATTGTCCCACATTTCTTGGATATTCCATTCCATATTTTCCCACATTCTTTTTTCTCTTTGCCTTTCAGTTTGGGAAGTTTCTATTGACACATCTTCAAACTTGTTTTCTTTCCTCAGCTGTGTTCAGTTTGCTGAGGAGCCCTTCAAAGGCATCTTCATTTCTGTTCTATTGTCTTTGATTTCTAGAATTTCCTTTTGATTCTTTCTTAGAGTTTTGTTCTCATTTCTCTGTTTACATTACCCACCTGTTTTACATGTTGTTCATATTTTCATTAGAGCTCTTATCAGCCGTAGCTACTTTAAATTCCTAGTCTTACGGTTTCAAAATTTCTGTCACATCTGAGTCTAGTTCTGAAGCTTGTTTTGTCTCTTCAGACTATGTTTATGCCTTGCCTTTTTTTTTTTTTTTTTTTTTTTTTTTTTGTGGAAAGCTGAACATGATGTATTAGGTAAAAGGAACTGAGTTAAATAAGACTTTATTGTGAAGTTTTGTGTTTATCTAAGAATTAGACTATGTTTACAGCTTGTGGTGGCTATAGGTGTTAGAGGCTAAAATTTCCTCTACTGTCCTTTTTTTGGTCCTCCTTGTTATCTTTGGAATTCTCTAGAGACTCTTTCTTAAATAGGGTCTGAGCTTTGCAGTTCTTTCAGTAGTGATCCCCTGATTGATGAGGTGGTAATGTTTGAAGGTGGGGCAAAGTACCCCATAATTGTATAATTAGGCCTCAGTCTTTCAGTAAGTCTGTGCCTTTAGGCTATAACTTCAAAAGCAATTCTCAGTTTCCCCCCACCTTAGGTGAGACAAAAAGGTCTAGAAGGGGCTGGAGTTGGGTACAGTTTATGTGCTACGAAATGACATTTCGGTCAATGACTGACAGCATTTAAGATGACGGTCCTATAAGATTATAATGGAGCTGAAAATTTTTTTTGCCTAGTGACATTGTAGCTGTCGTAATGTCATAGCACAACATATTCCGCGTGTTTGTGGTGATGTTGTTGTAAACCAACCTACTGCAAGCCAGTCGTATAAAAGTTCAGCACATATAATTATGCACAGGACATAATACTTGATAATGATTATAAATGACTATCTTACTGGTATATGTACTTACCATACGTTACTGTTTTTTAGTGTGTACTCTGTACTTACATACAAAAAAAGCTTGCTGTAAAGCAGTATGCTGTGTTATACCGACAGCAGCCTCATACATCTCACATTTACCATGTCTCTTGATGGCATCATTTTTTCTTGTGCTTCATTTAATTCACATGTTGTTTTATAAAGTTAGTGTAACCTACGTGTACACTGTTTATAAAATCTACAGTTGTGTATACTAGTGTCCTAGGCCTTCACATTTACTTACCACTCACTCACTGACTCACCTAGAACAACTTCCAGTCCTGTAAGCTCCATTCATGGTAAATGCCCTATGTAGGTGTACCATCTTGAATCTTTTATACTATATCTTTACTGTATGTTTTCTATGTTTAGATAGGTGTAGATATGTAAATACTTACCATTGTGTTACAATTCCCTGTGGTATTCAGCACAGTAACATGCTGTACAGGTTTGTAGCCTAGAAGCAATAGGCTGCATCACATAGCCTACGTGTGTAATTGGCTATACCATTTAGGTTTGTGTAAGTGTACTCTGTGATAGTCACACCATGATGGAATTGCCTAACAACGTATTTCTCAGAATAGATCCCTGTTGTTTAGCAGCACATGCCTGTTATTTCCCCTCCTCCAGTTATGTTAAGCTCTGGTACAATAATTTCCTTTGAGGAGAATAGAATTCTTTGGATATATTTCATAATGGTTACTTTTCTCCTCTCCCTGATAGAAGCATGAAGGGATTTTTCTTTGTTACCCTGAGAACCTGATGGGGTTCCTGAAGGTAAAACTCATAAAAGTGTGGGGATTTTCCTAAGATTGGGCTCTCAGAGTTTTTAACTCTCAAACTAGTCCACACTGAGCCTCTAGCAATTAGTCAATTACAGTCTAAATGTTCCTACTACCCTAATAACATGGGTAGAAAAAAAACTCTTCTATGACTCAAAATCTAAAAGCAATACAAAAAAATATTGATGCATTTTTGTGTGTGTGTAGCAAAACTCATCACAAGCAAAGCTGATAGACAAGTGACAACTAGGAAAATATTTGCTACTCAAATCCCAATAAAGGCCTAACAACTTAAAAACTGAGGAAAAAAGACCAATAATTGCTTAGAAAAATGGGCAAAAGATAGGAACATACATTTCACAGAGACAGAAACAAACAAAAAAAGCGTTTACACATGAGAAAAAATACATAACCTCAATCATAATAAAATATACAAATTAAAAGTATGCTGATTTATCAATTTTCATTTATCAGATTGGCAAATATCCAAAATTTTGACAACATATTCTGTTGATGAGGCTGTGAGGGAAACAGACATTCTTGCCATCAAATACCTTTTTGCTAGAAATACAACGTTGGAAGGGAATTTGGTGACATATTAACAACATTATATATTAATTTACTTTTTGACTCAGCAATCCTATTTCTAGGAATATGATTCTAAAGATATACCAACAAAAGTAAATATGACCTAAGCACAACACTGTGGCATAATTAATAATAACAAATGATTGGAGATAGCCCAAAATATCCATCAATAGGGGACTAGTTGAAGAGATAATGGTATAGACATGCAATGAAGTACTATGAAATTCCAAAAAGTGATGGAAAGATCATTATATACTGATATAGAGTGATTTCTAGGATATGTTAAATGAAAAAAACAAACAAACAAAAAAGCAAGGTACAGAACAGGACCAGAGTGTGCTAATTCTTGCTTGATACAATAAATACAAAACAAATAAATAAATATAAGAAAATAAAAAATGAAATATTAAACTAAGACCTAATAAATTATTATGTATGAGGGGAGGGAGAGAAAAGGTTGGAAAAAACAGACACTGAGGTGGGATTTCTGTAAATTTAGGTCATTATAGAGTTTTGACTTTGGAGCTATGTAAATGAGTTACACAGTTTAAAGAAATAAGTTGAATAAAGAATAATATTAGTTCTTAATAAAAAACAAATGAAAACAAATGACCCCAACTATATCAATGTGGTGACATACCACACTGAGAAAATATTTCTTCAAATGATGTAAAACACCATACAACAACAAAATTCTGCAAAGAAATCTCAAACTATATTAATTAGTCTTGTTATCGTCAGTTTGAAACTATTATAGGTTTATTGTGGGATAAGTTGAAAAAGTAATGATGTTAATGTGTTTTGAAATCAAGATTTTCAAATTTAGAGGAAAGAAAACTAAGTACAAAATCAAATAAGTTAAAACCATGTAATTTTAAATTACAATTAGAAATGCAGTAAGAATTTATGATTTTCCCCCACATTTAAAAAATATAATTTTTCTTGCTCTGTTCACTGAAAAGGCCTAGAAGCCATTAAAACCCTGTAGCAATGAGCACCCATATCTTCCAGACTGTGGTATCTAAATACAATTTCTCAGTAAAAGGAACAAGGAATCCTTTGAGAAATGATTGATTCCAATTTTAGGGTCTGAAATATACAATATGAGTTAGGGATATCTTACTCTGTTAGACAGTAAGGAAGCCATATAACACACTGGGGTCATGTCAAAAGGACTAGGAGCCAGTTGGCCTAAGGTAGGACAATTTGCACATCAAAATGCAACCAACCAACTGAAAAACACATCATAAAAATTCATTAGTTCATGATAGTTGGAAAAAAAGTCTTATTTCTAAGAATATATATATATATATATATATATATATATATATATATATATCAACTAGGGCACCAAGTAATTGATTAGCAAATTGATAAACAAAGGGCAGAAAAAACAATCAAGAACGTGTACTGTCTTTCCGATATAAATCGCATTTCAGAGTGAAATAGTTGGAAAAGAAACATTCTTCTTCTCCCTCCTCTTCTTCCCCCACCTGCTCTTCCTTCTCCTTCTCTTCCTTCTCCCTTTCTCCTTCTACCCTTCTAAAAATTCCTATAATTATTTTAGTTTTTCCAAACACCTCAAGTATACCATTGGATTCATCATAATTCTTGGTTTATAATATGCAAATATCACTGGTGCTTCCCAGGTCCTCTCTTATTGGTTTACTCATTTCACATTATAATGAACTTCCATTTACTAAAATTCTTCGCCGATAGAATGGATTGAAGTTGTGAACCACAAAAATATTTCCTGATAGTTTAAGAAATGTCCAAATAATTGTTTAATTACTAGAGAATTATGTTATGAAACCTATCGACTTAGACTGACAACTGCATAATTCAGTTACTTATCAACAATAATATTGGGAACCTGGATTGATAAGAGTTCTCAGTTCTTTGCTCCCATTTGGCTTGTGTTCCTACCTTGACCTGTGTAGAATGACCTCAGCGCTGGGAATGACTTACCAGCTATGGCCCCCACAGAATCACAAGCAGTCTCCCCAATGATAACAGGCTTGGTAAGCAGCTATTTATATTGTTTAGGATTTACAGAGCCTTTTAAATTTGTAAGTTTATGTTTGTCTCCAGATTTGGGAAGTTTTCAGCTTTTATTTCCTGAAGCATGTTTTCTGCACTGCACTGTCTCTTTCTATGACTTCAGTGACACAAATGTGAGACCTTTTCATGTGTTCTCACAGATCCCTGAATCTCGATTCTTTTTTTTTTTTCTTTTTCCAATCTTTTTTCCCTCGTGTTGTTCCAATTGGATACTTTTAAACAATCTATCTTAAAGGTCACTGATTCTTTTTCTGTCATTTCCATTCTGGCATACTGAGCTTCTCCAGTGAGTTTTTAAGCTTTTGGTTACTATACTTTTTAGCTGTAAAATTTCCATTTGGTTCTTCTTCATATCTTTCATTTTCTGAGACTTTCTATTTTTCCATTTGCTTCACAAGTGTTCACTCTTACTTTTGGGGGCACTTTTATACTAGCTGCTTTAAAGCCTTTGTTAGATAATTTCAGCAATTGTGTCATCTCAGCATTGGCCAAGTTGAGATTTCCTGATTCTTCATGTGCCAAGTATCCTGGATATTTTGAATATTATGTTATGAGTCTCCGGATCTTATTCAAATTCCACGGAGAAGTTAAAAAATTCAAAAGCAAGCATTTGACTAAGTTGGGTTCAGGCCACAAGTTCTGGCCAACATTCTATGGACTGTGGTTTCAGTGTTTACTTTACAAAGAGTTTGTCAGGCTGCTCAAATCTGTGTGCCACCCAATAGCGAGTCTGGGGCCTGGGCCATGGTCTACTGCTCAGTTCAGTTCTCACAGTTTCTGGTAGGCTGCTTAGGGGCAGATCTCTGTATGTGCCACTAGGAGTGGGCCCAGGGGTTCACAGACAGACCACTTACAGGTCCACTCTCCTGAGCTCCTCCTGCTCCATAGTCTCCCTGGTGTTTTCTGTTTCTCTGAGGCTCCCTTTTCAGTTTTCTAGCTAGAAATCTGGGGCTTTATTTATCCCCCCCCCCCTTTCTGACATCTGGTGGGAGAACAGAGAGGGAAAAAAGCAGCAGGGGATATATTCACCCCCCACTCTTGAGACCATCACTCCTCTGATCAGAGAGGCTATTCCCCCTCCCTTACAGTTTTGGGTGTCAGAGGCTTCAGCTGACACTCTCTGGACACCCCTGTCTCATCCCTCAAGCATGAAACAGAGGGTTTCGCCTAGAGTCTGTCTGTGCTGATACCCACTTCCGGGTTTGGGGCTGGCTTGAATCAAGGCTGGGAGGCTCTAGAGGAGAATACAAAAGGGAAACTTATTGCCAATTCAATGGCACTCAAAAATTCTGGTCTTTCCCCCCACCTGCCTGTTGCTGTTTACTTGTCAGACTCCCTGTATCTGCTCTGTGCAGATTCAATAGCTGCTCCCTCTTATCTGGAGCCAGAACCTGAAAGTTCTTTTTTAAAGAAGAGTCCTATATAATAAAGGAATAATAGACAGAAAGTCAGCATTTTTGCACTGCTTTAACAGCACTACATTTCAACATCACTAGAAATAGGACGACCACACATTATGTGCCTCCTGAGAAGATGCAACAGAAAGCAATGAACTAGTCTTGCTTGAAACAACTGAACCTGAATTGCATTAAGCCTTTAGAATTACATGCTGGCTTGTAGGAGATATGGGGGCCTAAGAGTGAAATGACAGCCTGAAGAGCCATCACCTCAATCCAGGTTGTGAGACCTTCTGTATAGTACACTGTATAGTACAAATGACCTAGCACCATCCTCAAATAAATGGCATTAAGAAGAAGGTGAAACTATTATAGATTAAGGGACTTCAGAGCTATAAGTAAAAGGGGGATAAATCTCATGGGGAGAAGATTCACAGAGATAATGAATGCACAGTGCCTGGCAAATGGTAGATGAAAGCTATTACTACCTCTTGTCACTTATCAGAGTCTCAGTCTCCTCTTCATTTATAAAACACAGGAGATGATAGTCTCTCAGGGCTGCTCAAGGATCAGACGATTCATCTGTTAGGTCCCTTTTCCCCTGCACCAGGGTAAGAAGTCAGGACCCTGGCACTATCCCAAGCAGTGTGTACAGTTGGCCAGTAGATGGCAGCTTAGGCCCGCCTATCAGGAATCTGGAACCATGAGGGAGCTAATCTTGTTTTGCTGTAAGAAGCTGGGTCCTGCCTGTGCTGTTGCCCTTCTGTCCCGAGGCAGGAGGCAAAAAAACTGAAGGGGAGAATTAGTGTTGCATCTTAGATATAACCAGGGTTTGAGTGGCAGTGTGCTGAGGATTCATTATTTGCTGGGTACTCCTCAGACCCAGTTAGACCAGGGTTCAAGCTCCGCCTGGCTAGCTGTGCCTAGATTCTGCTTCTTGTCCCAGGGCCTCCTGCTCCACCCTGAATTACCTGTGTGCTGGTCTAGCTTGGTTCATCTTCTCTTCCTGGGGTAATTTACACCTATGTACCCATCCACACCTGGGTGTAAGATGTCCTTCAGGAAAAGTTTGTCGAATGAGTAAATAAGTAAATGCATTCTGGATATTTAATCACTTATCCTTCTTCCCCAGCATACTCTAGGACAGGGTATATGCATTTTCTTTTTGTCTCTCAAAAAGATAGCCTTGGTAGTGATTAATAGTGCATGCCCTGGGACTGGACTGCTTAGGTTCAAATCCCAAGTTCTCCACTTACTAGCTACATGCCCTTGGACAAGTGCCTCAGTTTCTTCACCTGCAAAATGGGGATAACAATAACACCTCTCTTGTTCTACTATGGTGAGGACTAAGTGAGCAAATGCATTTAAAGTTCTCATAAAAGTGCCTGACGCATAGTAGGCCTCCAGTGACTATTTAATTGTCATCGGAACCTTGCCTTGCTTGAGACAGATTTAATGCACTTGCAAAAATACACTCAGGAAAGATATCTAAAGGGCCTAGTATGGCTGTCTGGCACAGAGGCTAGCTCGAGAAATAGCAGCTTCCCCTCCAACTCCTCTCTTCCTTCCCCTCCTTCTTGTTATTGAGGTTATCATTATTGATCGTTTGAAGAGGCCTAAGGTAAGTCTCCAAGCCCATGACTCATGAGTACTGTTTTGTCCACCTTCTTCTAACCCCAGGCTCAGCAGTGGCCTCTGCAGTCATCCACACGGTGTTCGGGACAGCACATTCAAGATTGAGGGATCCTCCTCACAATGGCCCAAGGCTCAGAAGGCAGTGAGGCAGGGGAAAAAGGGACCTCTGAAACTGATTTCCCTTCTCTGTGTGGGTGTGGGTGTGGTGGTGGTGGTGTGTGTACCGGGGATTGTTATGTCTTATATGTGATCTCACTATGTTTTTCTGTGTCAGTCTGGAGAGATGGGGAAATGTGTCAGATGACCACTAGGTGGCGCTATCAATGTGAAGAAATTAGTTTGTAAGCTCATCACCTGCTCTGTACAATAGAGTAGAAGAGTAGACAAACATCTATCTGGAGAAAATCAAACCCGTCATCTCAATAAATTCCAGCCATCTGGTAACACTTGGGGTGGAAATGGAGACTGACCTAGGAGAATGTACACGGTACAGGAGCATGAACACTTAGGGGGAAGGAGGAAAAGTCAAGCCTACCTACCTGGGTGTCTGGCCCCTGCCCACTGGTCTAGTTCTGATTCCTGAGGCTCCCCGACTGCCTTGCCCAGGAGACCTGCTGAGATACCTGCAGGACGCCTCAGTGCCTTTACCTCACCACACTCTCCACCTGTCATGCCCTTCTTCATTCTCTTCTCTTAAGTCAAGGTGTTGCCTCCCTCTGGAAACCTTTCCTCATCCAGATGGAAATGACTACTAGCTTCTTTGTGCCCCAATGTCCCTACATCTCCTTCTTTCCCAGGTCTTTGCCACTTTAGTGGACTTTGATGTTTACCACTTGTCATGCGGAAGACCCTGCTCGCTGTGCCATGTGTCGTGTGGGGCGGCCTGCAGGGTCTCTGGTCCCGCTCCCACTATATTCTTGCTGGCGGCTGGGTTGGAGATACAGAAAGCAGGAGCCACACTGTCTGCAACCTGCTGTCCACTTCTCTGCAATCTGCAACCCGCACTCCTCCGTGCTTACTGCAGTCCGCACTTGCCAGCCAAGGAGCCACGCTGTTCACAACCCTCACTGCACCGCTTGCAGGCTCAGCCACCATCTTCTTGCTAGCCCCCATTTTCTGCTAGCGTAGCCACGGCAGTTATATTAGTGGCCAATGGCTCACTGGTTATAGCTGATGGCCAACTAGCCACAGCTGATGGCTCCAATCACAGTTGATGGTCATTTACTACCTGAGCCAGCACGTTTCTATGTGAGGTCGAGAGCCTGGAAACTGCTTTCTGGGGCTCTGTCCCCACACCACTGTGTGGGGTTTCTTGGCTTGGTGTTGGTAGGGGTGGTACGATGTCGGCTGGTTCTATTCAGTACCACTGGTCCCCAAAGATATGTATGACAGCACCCCTTTGGGGTTCCAGGCCTCACCCTTGGCCTTAGAACCCTGAGAATGCCCTAGAATGCTGAAAGTTTGTCCACACTGGGTAAGCAGTGTGGGAAGCACTGCCTATATAACTTGCATAGTCCAGGGCAAAATGAAAATACAGGACCACTTGTTAAAACACTACTAAGAATTTCAAGATGGAGCTAGCAGAGCATTAAACCGAGAGTGGGGCCCTTCTGACTCCAGGGCCCCGTGTGACTGCACAGGCTGCACGCCCACAAAGGCGGCCCTGAGTTTACAGTTGAGCAAAGTTTCAGGTCGACATTGTGTCTGTTGAATAGTCATCAGGTGACCCGCTGGGCGCTTGAAAGGTGACTGGCCATCATCAGACTTTTCAGTGCATAAAGCTTCTCACATCAGAAATTTTCTTACTCCCCAGTTTTAGAGATGTAACAGAAATAACCTAGAATTTGGAGTTAGGCAAACCTGGATTTGAATTCTGATTCCATTACTTAACAGTACAAACAAATACATCTCTAAGCTTCGTCTGTATAATGGAAGATAAGAACACCTACCATGAATATTGCTGTAGTTTCAAATAAAATTTACTGTAGAAAGGACTGGGTCTAGAGCCCTTGCCTACCGCATTTCACTGAGCTCTCCCCACTGAGCAACACTGCTTATCCACAGAAATGTCTGCTATTTGGGCCTATGGTTGGACAGTGTTGCTCACTGAGGAGGGTCACCATGTGGTGAAGCCCCAGGGACCTCTGCCCAAGTGCTCCATTGTCTCTGGCAGCATCCACCGAATTAGACAAGCAATGAAAGCGAAAACGAGGGAGGTCCTGGAGAAGATCTTCGATCATAGAATCACCATGGGGGACAGTCCTTCATTTTTTAGCTACCAAAGCATATGAAGGCTTTCTGTGCCAGGTGGCAGGGATACAGTGGTAAGTATAACAGCTGGGGTCCTGCCCTCTTTTCACTTAATACATGCGATCATTGTGTCCTGTTCTCTCGAAGGCATCTGTCGCTGGCCAACAGTCAGCCAGCGTATACTTGGTGCCCACCATGAGGCAGGAAATGAGACCACAACAGGTGCTGTGAGACTCTACCACCCTCATTGGATGGAAATGAATGAAAGCTGTGTGCTTTCATTCCCAACAGCGAACACCTGTGACTCTTTGTAGGTGGGCTGTCCTTAGGCTGCGGGAGCTCCCTTTGCCTGGTACACAGACAGCCAGAGGTGACTGGGAAACCACATCCCCAGAAACAGCCCTTAACAGGTGCAAAGGTATAAATACCCAGTCCCTTGCCACACTGGGGACAACTCTCAGGTGTGACTTTGATTGGTTCCACAACTCCCTCACTGGCCTGAGATCTGGATGACCCTCTTTTCTTTCTTGTCTCTCACTTTCATATGTCTGCCTGCTTTCCCTGGGTCTATTGCCTGACAACTTACTTTCAGACAAATCCTTGTTCAGGATCTACTCATGGGGAACTCCTGCACTCAGGACAGAGAAGAAGAAAGGAGGTAGCGATTGTTCCTGGTCTTCATGTTACTATAAACAGTGATTCAATGTGTCATAGTATATCATTATGAATGATAAAGTACAGCTTTGCAAAATAATTCCTTTTGTTATACATTAGAGTATATTCAAAATTATCCCTGAAGTAGCTCATGCTCCCTCACTTGCACGCTGATGTGATTTTTGAGTAGGGAAAAAGAAGCAGCATTCCTGTTAGTTGAGGTTTGCACATAACCTACCTCTTTATTATACCAAACCTAGATATACTCATGGGAGTGGCTCCTGAATGTAAACATCAACCATTGTTGTGTTTTGCTGTGTTAAAAAAGTTGAGACATGCTAAATCAGATCTCTGGGAATTTTTGGCTTTATGCCTGCCTAGACTAGGTTCACAGTAGAGCTTGGGGGCCCGGGCTCCCCCAGGCCCATGTGAACAGCACACCTTCCTTCCACTAGGAATGTCTTTCACTCTCCTCTAATCTTTTCTCACCAAATCCACCTCTTCCAGAAATTTTCTCAGATTCCTTCCTCTTCTCACCTAGCCAACCCTGAGCTCCCCTTCGTTGGCACTGTGGAAAGTGGTTTTTGTTGAGGAAAAAACACCCCTCATTTCCCTCAAGCTAGCCGGAGTCTCTGAGTTTGTCGCTGAAATCTACAGTTTGTAGCTGACACGGCATGGAGCATACTCGGAGCGCTAGGCACGGCTGGAGGTGGGAGCTGGGGCTGGGCTGCTGTCACAGGATCGTGGCTGTGGGCAGAGGAGGAGCTCCAGTCTTCCAGAGCTTGGTTCTTCCTACAGTCAAACCTTTGTCAATAAAGTATGGATGTCAGGGCACCTGCACAGCCCACTTACCTGCACCCAGACATCTTGCCTCAGGGTCTGGACTTGACGTGTAGACACTGGATGGGGTTCTGCTCCCAACAGCCCTACCTACTGTAGTGCTTGGAGCTTCTGGCTGCTCCTCTGTGCTTCTGCTATAAAACTGACAGCTCCTCATCATCCAGATTGAGCTCAAACTTATGGTACTTTTTGATTCCTGAGACTGGGCTTCTGACCACCTCTCTCAGGGCAAAAACCTGGAAAGCTTCTGCTCCTTCACCAGACTTCTGACGTCTAGCAAGCTTGGACACCGAGGCTACTGGAGTAGTGACACAGAGCACATGCTTCTTGGTATCACAGAGTCTGTTTTCTGACTCATCACCCAGATTGGGTGATGTGTAAGCAAAGGGACCTAATATTTAGGTCCTCTAAGGCAACGTAGGTCACATATGTGAAGTGCTCATTAAATGTTTATTGATAAATTACGATTTCTCCGCTAGGTCTCCTCTGGGGCCTGTCTATGTATTCATTCAGTCATTCATTTGCCATCCATCCATCCATCCATCCATCCATCCATCCATCCATCCATCCATCCATCCACTCACCCAATCAGTCATATAATAAATATCTGTATCTGAAACAATGACTCTATTTCCTCTGTTCCTATCTCACAGACTGAAGAAGGGATTTTTTACTCTAAGAACTTAGTCCTGGGAGAGAGGAGTGAGCATATTTTGAGGGTTGGGGAGAAGATGACAAAAGTGAAGAGACACAGCAAGTGCACTGCATACAATGTCAGGTACTGACTTCGCAGCGGGCAGGAACAGGCTTGCAGATTACAGGGGAGGAAAGAAAATGTTTCTTTCTGCCTGATGGGCCAAAGACTCTACTGTTCCTAAGGATTTATATTTTTCCTTGAAAGGTGTGTATCTCCACAAACACACTTGGGATTCTTGAAGGATAAAGAACATATACAATGGAATATGACTCTGCCATAGGAAAAGATGAAACACTGTCATTTGTGACAAATGGATGGATCTGAGATTATCATGCGAAGAGAAATATGTCAGACAGAAAAAGTTGAGAACCATATGATTTCACTCATATGTGGGATATAAAACTGAGAGCAACAAACGAACAAGACAAAGAAACAAAAACTCATTGACACAGACAACACTTTAGTGGTTACCAGAGGGTAAGGGGGGAGGAGGTGGTAGAAAAGGGAAAAGGGGGTCAAATATATGGTGATGCAAGGAGAACTGACTCTGAGTGGTGAAAACACAATGCAATATATAGATGTTGTATTATAGATATGTACACTTGAAACCCATATAATTTTACTAACCGATGTCATCTCAATAAATTTGATTAAAACAAATAAAAAAGAATGTATTTGCAACTCCTACTGCCCCTGAGTCCTTGAAAGGGGACTGGCCTGAGGATGGTGTCTGGACCCCACCCTAGGGCTACTCCAAACTGAAGACTTCAGACTTGAGACATAAACGCTGGATTGCCTGATGGAGTTGCCCGAGGCATGGAGAGCGATTTCCAGTGTGGGAAGAGAGACAACCTCGGAGACTCCAGGGTGAGGACCGGGAACAGTGGGATGAGCCGGAGTGGAAAGCCCTATAAGGTTTACCTCTTAGACACTCCTTCCCTGGACATGGAAACGGCATATTAATACTCACTGTTAAAGTTATCATCCTGATACGTTATAGCTTTCTCCATGGTCTCCAATGGATTGGGAAAGGTCAAATCAGTCAGGCAACCTTGAGGGTGGGTTAGAGAGGGCAGCGAGGGTTGGGGCATACTGAGGAGGAGACTCCTCTGTTCTCCATCACTTTTTCCTTTCTCAAGGTCAGTGGCAGCTGCAACAGATTTGCCAGGAACACAGGGGAGGCAGGCACAACACCCAGTTCAGAGGACACGTGGTCACATTCAGAAGTGGAGAGGAGACAAACCCCTTCTTCCTCGAATATACCAGAGAGGGCGGACCCCTAAGGCAAAGGGAAAGCTGAAGTCATGCGACCCACAGCGGAGCACCTGCTTTGGGCACTGGGGCTGCACAGGGGATTAGATAGATACAGCCTTTTTCAGGCTCAAGACCTCACACCCAAAATTATTCAGTCTTGAAGAGGGCCTGACACGTGGCAGGTGCTCAGTGAGTGCCAAGTGAGAGGGCTTCAGCTGGGCTTGAGAAGTGGTGTGGGCAACGGCACAGGTGTGAAACTCCATGAGTATGATTGGGGGTGGGGTGTTCTCATGCAGCTGACTGCAGTGTGGTGGGAGGGGGGCAGGGAGTGGCAGAGGGCCTGATGCACCTGCTCTACTGGCTGGACATGGTACGTTTCGTTGACTAAGGGCATCTCAAGTGGTGCGCTAAGTAGCTTCTTCTGTACCTAGTATAAAGGATAGTGTAGTTAGCAGCGGTTCTCAGGGCGTGAAGTGGCGTCCGTATCACCTGGATACATGTTAGAAATGCAAACTATCGTGCCCTATCCCAACACCGGTTCCGAGACTGGGGGTGGAGCCCAGCAATCCGTTTTGAAAAGCCCTCCAGGTGAATCTGATGCAGGCCCCAGTTTGACAACCACTGGTGTAGCGGAAAGAGTGCCCTATTTTGGAAGGAAGGTGGGTGCGGTGGGAGTGGGGTGGAAAATTTACGTGGGTGAAGGCCTGTTGTGCTCTGAACAATATGTAACATGACTTACCCTCTCCTTTAAGGTGATCTGAGCAGTAACCGGGAGGCATATGTACCATCATACCCTCGTTAGAGACGTAAGACCAAGCCCTAGAAGGTTTCAGTGACTTGCCTAAGACTACACAGTAAGCGCTGGAGCCAAGTTCTGCACCCAATTTGGCATGACTCCAAAAGCAGGTGTTTTTGCACCATTTAAGGTGCTTCCTGGCACCTCAGAAGAGTGATGGTTTGGGCAGCGGTGTCTGAAGAGCCCACGGTTGCCTGGGTGGAAGGAAGAGCCAGAAGCTTGAAGCTCCTTCCCCGAGGGCCTGGTGCCGGGCCTGTCCTGAGGCTAACGGGCAAGCAATGAGCCTCCTGCTCTGACTCCTGCCCTCAATTATTTGAATTTTCATAAGGTTTGCCATTCACACCAGGGAGCTGGGCTTAGCAAATGTCCTTTCCTAAGTGACCAGCTGTCATCTGAGACTTCTAGAATGGAGAGGTTCAATGTGAGGTTAAGTGAGAAAAGCAGGATGAAAAATTACCTGTATGCTGCAATTACTACTACCTTAGATGTTTGTTTTAGGAAAAGATTCTTCAAGAACACACAGAGGAAAAGAATAAAAACAATGCTAAAGGAATTTTCTTTTTCCCCAAGTTGCGTTATGTGGTTATAATACCTTATATGATGAATACGCATTCATTTATTTTTAAAAGTGCAACTGGTGACACCCCAGGTGGATTGCTGTGGCAGTGGACAACTCCGTGCCCAGTGGCAGAGCACAGGATCTCTCTTCAGTGAGCGGTGGGGTTGTCCCACCCCTTGGAGTCTGTCCCCAAGGCCAGTAAGGACAGCAGGTGGGATGTGGTCTGGGGAAGCAGGGGGACACAGCTGATGTCAGCAGTCCATTGACATTTGTTTAAGCCCCAGGGTCTTTGTGTCCTCTGGAAATGCCTCTCCATGTCACTTGTCACCTGGAGGGATTAAGAGGGACTTTGGAGGAGGACAGGAGTCCTGCAGGTCATCCTGAGGACAGAAGTGTCGTGCAGGGTCTCAACTCCTGCTCCCCGCACAAAAATGCAGGATATGGTGAGGCCAAAAAGGAACACGCACGGAACCACAGGTAGGAGGTTCATACCACTATATTCTTGATGGCAGGTGGTAGAGACACAAAAGCAAACACCTGCCAGTACCCCAACAAGAGGTCTTCCTGCACCCCAGTCTTGCTGGCGGCTGGACAAGACACAGGAAGTAGGATCCACAGGATCTACAATGTAATCTGCTTGCTAACTGCACTTGCAAGCCGCAGTCCGTGCTTGCTAGCGTAGCCACGGCAGTTATATTAGTGGCTAATGGCTAACTGGTAACAGCTGATGCCCATCTGCTACCTGAGCCAGCACCTTTCCATGTGAGGTCGAGAGCCTGGGAACTGCTCTCCTGGCTGTGTCCCCACAGAAGCATCTAGAGGTGCAAACTCAGAGGACTGGCTCAGGCAGACACTGCTTTCTAAACAAAAGCCACCAAACACCTTTAAACACAAAATAGTCTTTTATTTGTCAACGAAGGCTACACGGGATCACTTCTGGTTTTGTTTTTATGCCTTTTTTGTTTTTTCTAGAAGGTATCTACATCTGCATTTATTTACAGCCTTGTTGGTATTTACAGTCAAGAATACAGTGTTAGAAACACAAAAGTGTTGAGAAAAAAACTTCTCAAAATTAGTTTCAGACTTCAGGAAAACTATTTCCACATGGTAAGGCCAGAGTCTCCAGTGTTGGTTGTCCAGAGGCAGCTTGGGAAAGTCCTTTTGCCGAAGCTGCAGGTTCAGAAGTCTTCAAAAACAACAGGCAGGTTTAGAAAAGTGGGATTCTGGTGTTGGGTGAATCCTGGGCTGCCGGGCACCACCAGACAATTGTGACCCAACTTCTGCCACGATAGCTGAGCCACCCGAGGATTGGTTCTCTGTTGGCAGTTTGCCCGCAGAATCAATCACATTTTCTTGGGGACCAAGGGATGCCCAGTATCATGCCTTTGGCATTCCAGAGGGGGTAAGAAACCCGACATTGGCCCCATGTGGGCCTCCCCCCACTCTGATCTTCCACATTCATGATGAAAACTAAGAGCTCACCGCTGTCTGGGGTGGCCAAATACACAAGGCTGGTTTTTGAGAATGTAAAGGTTGGAGAGGATAAAGTTTCTATCACCTGAGCAATGAGTCTTTAAAACGAGTTTGCTGCTTTTGGAAGGTTAAATCAACTACAGAGTTCTTTCTTTTAATCCCCTCCCCTTAAAAAAAATAGACAAGTGTATAAACCTCGCTGGGAATTATGAACCTTAAAAGGAGGGCTTTTAGTCCTAACGGGGATCCCAAGGGAAAAAGAAAAAGAAATTGGGTTCTTTCTGGGACCTCCCCACCCTGCCCCCCAGGTGGCGGGCCCCAGTTCAGGATCCAAAGCCACAGCCTGGGCATAATGGTTGTTGTGAGGACTGGATTTGACTTTGAGCACTGGAGATCAAACCCCAAAGCTGGGGACCCTGCCGAAGCCTGGCAAGCTCCTTCCTTCTGGGCACCAAGCTCAGCGTCACTGCCCTCACCATGTGACGACCACACGTGACAAGGCTGCAGATGTGAAACTGCATTCTAAGATTTCACATGGAAAGCCTTGTCTTTGCATAATGGAAACACCTGCCATCTATAAAGGTGGTACTTAACAGTCACAGCTGAAAAGGTCTTTTTTTTTTTTTAACAAAACTGATTCCTTGTTATGTGTTATAAAAACACCGCCCAGGTTGACTCACCTTCCTCGCCTTACCATCACCTTCTGCTCCCTGCCCCACCCTGATTATTTAAAAAGCACACCCCCTGGCCACTCTCAACCTCTTTGTAACAATCCTTAGGAATTGTTTGAAATCCTCCATCCCTAGGTAGAAATCAGGTACTGGTCTATTCCTTGGCTTAATTCTTAGCCAATGATTCTGAGAGACAAGCCATCAGAGGCTGACAAAGGTGTAATTTACTATGGCGTTTCTTCCCCTTTGTTACAGCTCTGCCCTCCAACGATGTCTGTCTGGAGGGTGGGTAAAAAGGAAATCTCATCTTATAAAAAACAAAGTTGGGGAAGCACTGAAATCCTATTTAAGATGATGGCAGAGGGGCTGAGGATGAGGGGCCGATGGCAGCTGTGGAGGGTAAGGGAGAAGGCAGGACCTCTTCCAAAACAAACCTTTTTCTAGGGTCAGATGTCAACATCTCGCCAAATCATGAAGCTGGGCCAGTGATGGAGGGCTGGTTGCTCCAAGGAATGGACACATTTTGGTGGGTTAGTGCCAAAAGGATGGGTATCATCAAGGAGAGGATTTGATGCCTGGAGGCCATTAAATAGGCACCAGGGAACTCTGGCTTATGCCTTCAGATTCACTCTTGCTGCAAGATTAGAACTGCTGCTCTCAGCAGAAAGACAGACTGAGAAGAGAGGCACTGAGTCACCTACCAGCCCGAATGGAAACCAACTCCAAACCGGCCAACCAAACCAAGGCCGGAAGCAGCAGCTCCAATAGCCACAGCACTGATATAAAACTGGGGTGTATCATGCTGCCCAGCCACACCTGAGGTCCTTTCTCTAAACCTTGGGGATGCTTCAACTTCTCCCTGCACAGAAGCTGGGCCTCCTTGGTAGGCAGCCCAGGAAGAATACAGCATTGTTCATTTAAAGAAAAGAAGCGCTCAATAATTCTGCGTTTTTGATCTTTCAAAGCCCACACTACTACTGCGGTGGGGGTGGGGGTGGAGGGTGAGAGGGTTGGGCAGGTGCAGGGAGATGACCCCCTTGGCTCTCATGCTGCCTCTGACCTCCAAGTAGATGTCCCCAGCAGGTCGTGACTGACGTCAGGCAGCCAGGATGGAACCGATCAACTAGACCAATGGGCAGGAGAGCTTTGCCCAGGGACCCCCTTTTATCCAGAGTACGTTTTGAGAGGCATAAAGTCGATTTTGGATAAAAAACTGTGTTCTTCAGACCAAACTGTTTTCCATCACCTCCAAGAATGATCCTGCTGGATGGGAGCCCACCACCAGCTCCTGCCGTGTAGGGTGGATCCAAGGAGCACTGCCTCCGACTCAGCGGAGCTCTGGCCCCAGAGGCACTGGGCAAGCAGTGGACACACAGGCCAAGGCGCATACACTGTCACAGCAGTGTAACGTTTTTTGGAAACAGGAAGAGCACTTAGCAAATCACATCCTCTCATCCCAGTGGGATGACATAAGGCGAAACCTCCTTTCCCGAGAAGCTGTGGATGCCTCCCTCTGCCAGGCAGAACCCAGACGACACGCCGCTCCGATTCTCATGCAGGGAGAGAACTTCTTGGTTTCATTAACTTGTGTAATATTCTGAAGACTCTGTGAGTAAGGCTATAAAGGTGCCATGAGCGTATCAGTCCAACAAGGTTGCCACGGGGAATAGCTCAGACTCAGAATTCATTTTCCACACATAATGTAAATGTAACCCATAAAAGTCCCATTTTCTATGAAGCCCAACTCAAAAGGAAGCACTTGGCTTCCCCTCCTGGTCTCCCAGAGCCTCCTGAGTGGTAATGACAATGGTAATTAGGCAGAAGGACCAGGAACAAGGAACTCCTAGCTCTTGCTGCCACTCTCCCCTCCCCTCCATGCTTCCCTTGGCCTGGTTGGCTGCCGCCTCTCCCTGGCATGCCTTCCAGGTGTGGGTCATCCCTGCTCCTGAGAGGGCTTAAGCCTTTTCCCAATGACCTCAGGCATAGGTCTTTAGAGGGTCAACTGTAGCCTGGCCTCCAGGATCCATGGGTACCAGCCTCAGGAACCTCCCTAATCCGGGTGGGGTTGCATGACACCACCAGGCCACACCAAATTAGCTCTTTCCTTCTTTTTTCTTAATCTTTCTTTAAAACCCTGGTTGGGATCCTCTAGAGGGGAAGCTGTTTTAGAAGAACTTCACAGAAGGAATTTCCTGAAAGCCTCTCCTGCTGCGTCCCAGCTCTGCAATTAGCCCATATGTGGAAGGCAGAGGACCCCTTCAGGAGCTGGTTAGCAAGATGCTTGGCTCACGCCTTCTTCTCTTTGGCTGACTTTTTCTTAAACATCTTTCCAAAATTAAAGGCCACCAAGCACCCCTCTCCACACTCCTCTTTCTCAGTGGTGGCAGCTGAGCAGTGGAGGGAAGACACCCAAAGTCATGGGGAAAAGGCTTCACCTAGGAAGGTAGGCTGGTATCCTTGCCACCACTACCATTCCTTTGCCATGGTGGCCCTCCCCTCCCTGGACATGGTGCCCACACTGAGGGCTTGCTGTGCAGTGCTGGTTCTCATCCAACTTTGGGAGACAGGAGGAGATGAATGAGGAACATCATGGGAGGACCCACCAACCACAGACATCCTGGGGTCTCTGCCTCTTGGTGGGGATGAGGCTCTAAGCCCCAGGATGTTATGTCACCAGACTGGGGAAAGGACCCAGGAGACACTTTCTCCATCCCAGCATGGGGGTGGCACTGACAATTACACAGGATTTGCAAAAAGGGTAGGGGGTTTCATCTAGCATCAAAATATAAAGTTTGGACAGGAATTTGGGGCAGCTTGAAAAAGGTGCTGAATGACATCATGAAACTTCCCGGAGAAAGATGATGCCATCTGTGGTCCTCCAGAGGCACGAAACACAGTGAGTAAAAAGCCATCACTCATCTGCGGGAGCTTAGCCAAGGATCCTCAGGTCCTGCAGACCCACCTTCCAGACCCCCCTAGAAGTTTGATACTGGCCTGTTACTCTCTGCACCCCTCACTCCTGCCCGACCCCCATGGAGGAAAAGGTTGCACATGAGACAAATTAGCACAGACACTCGTGTCTCACATCACACTGGGTACCGAGGGACAGACAAGGACACACCCCAGGAGATATGTCTCAGAGTGGAGAAATGTACCCCAAACAACAAGGAAAAATCCTCAGGGAAAAATGGAACAAGAGACAATAAAGTTTTCATTGTGATCACACTACAGAAAAAAAAAATACCTTCTCTTCTTTGCAAAAAATGTGTGAAGGCCAATTTTGTGTTTTTCTTTTCTTAAAAAAAAGGATGTTGCACGAGTTACAATGCAACCAGTATCTTGTTGTTGTTGTTGTTGTTTGTTTCTTTTCTGCACTTGTTAAAAAAATGATTTTTTTTTTTTTTTTTTTAAAAAGTACAACACAGTCACAAAAGAGTAGCTGTCTTTGGCAAGAAGTCCAGGCCGTAGTCCTCTCTGTCACCTTCGACCCATCTCGCTCTGTCTCATGAAGTGGATATTGGTGGCGCTGTCTGACAGTTCTGGGTACTGCTCCACGGAGATCACGAAGAAGCCATCGTAGCCTTGAACCCGCCCTGCATTCAGCACCTGCTGCTTCTCCCCCTCTGTCCAGGCCCGCAGGCCTTCCTCCCCTTCCCGAAGTCGCTGCTGCTCACGGGCCCACGCCTGGCGCACGGCTCTCTGCCGGGCCAGCTCTAGCACCCGCGCCTTCTCCTCATCCAGCGTCGTCCCGTAGCGCGTGTTCAAGCACAGCGCCCCGTACTGGAGCTGGATGTCTGTGTAGCGTCTAGTCCTGCCATTGAGCATCGTGTTGATCTGGGACACCGTGACATTGACCCCATTCTCCAGGGTTCGTCGCCCCCCACTGAGGCCCAGGATGGCCAGGTCGCCGTCAGAAGGCCCTGGTTTCACAAAGTAGTGGGTGTCCACCCCGTCGATGGTGAAATGCAGGTTCTCTAGGTAGTGGGCATTGTTTAAGATGGCAGCAATCCTCCGCCCGTCTTCGTTGGCCACACTGATGATGTCTGTGGTCACTCGGCCATCCTTCAAGGCAAACTTGACCCCCTTGCCAAAGACTGAGCCACTGGATGCAAACTTCTTTGTCTTCGGGGTTTGCTGGCAGCTGGTGATTGTTGAGCCGTAGAGCTGGTCAAAACGTTCTAGGGTGACGAAGGCCTTGAGCTGTTTCTGCACTTCACACTGCACCCCAAGGATGGACTGATGAGAGGAAGGGAGAGAGAGAGAGAGAGAATGAGACAAAGGAAAAAAAATACCCAAGATCCTGGAGAATCAGCTTAGATAACTAAGTCAAATCTATACATACCGTGTTTCCTCGAAAATAAGACCTAGCCGGACAATCAGCTCTAAGGCATCTTTTGGAGCAAAAATTAATATAAGACCTGGTCTTATTTTACCATAAGACTGGGTATAATATAATGTAATAAAATGTAATGTGATATCATATAATATAATACTGGATCTTATATAATACCGGGTCTTACGTTAATTTTTGCTCCAAAAGACGCATTACAGCTGACCGTCCGTCCAGGTCTTACTTTCGGGCAAACACGGTATTTATTAATGGTAGCATGCAGCTATACCGCTGATCACTACAGCAGCCAGCCATCCTCTATCCACCCAATCACCCATCCTTCCATTCAGAAACTGTTCAGAGAGCACCTACTTTGAGTCAGGCCCTTTCCTGAGCACTGGAAATACAACAATGAATCAGATGTCATCTTTCCCTTGAAGAACTCACCATTTGGTGGGGAAAGACATGTGACAACAAAAAAACTACAATCGAATGTGATAACTGGTAGTCTAAGAGAAGTAATAGCTATAGATAACATGTCTTCATCTTTGAGCTAAATAATTCCCGTTCATTATCTCATTTGCTCTCTATATTAACGTTATATAGCAGGTACTATTACTATTCTGATTTTACATCTAAGGAAACTGAGGCTCAAAGAGGTTGTCACTGGCCCACAGTCATACAACTGGTAAGTGTTCAAGCCGACATTTGAACTCAGGTCTGATGATAGAGGCTCAGTTTTAAGGGCTGCTGGAATAGGGGAGAACAAACAGGGCTCAGAATATCTCAGCCTGAAGGTGGAGGAGCGAGGTGGAGAAGGTGGGGTTGTTCAAGGATAAGGGGGTGATGTTAGATGGAGGAATGGCAAGAAACGTATTCTTGGCACGAAGGTAAGATAACAAGCAAGTAGTGATTTATATAAACCCTCTTACCCTGCTTTACTGCTCTCTGCCATGTTTATAAATGATATTGAAGGAAGGCCTCCTCCCCACAGTGCTTCCTGGGGGCTCGTCAGGAGTCCCTGCTCTTGGCTGCTCTGGGGGACAGGTTGGGCCCTGTCTCCTTGACATACCACCTACTTGTCCCTCCCATGGCCTGGGGAGCTTGGCGGAGCAGCAGTCTCCTGGGCCTTATCAGCAACTCGGGGAAATGGCTTTAGAAACAGGCCCACCCGCTTCTCATTGAAATTAAGTCCTCTTTATAATTAATAGAACCCTGTCTGTGAACAATTATTTCCTAGAGTTTCACGAAAGTTGGAGTGCTCAACAACAAAGATCTCCGATGTCTGCCAAGGGCAGAAATCAATAATTCATTGACAGGAGAGGTTGGCAAACAGGCTGTCAGAGACTGGGGCTCTGAGCAGTGGAGAAGGGAACCTGGTGGTGGGAGAAGAGCTGAGCTGCTGGAATCAGCCCTGGGAACAGGCCGTGCTGTGGGCATGGGGGCAGCCCAGGGGACAGTGGGGCCTGCGGAGGGGCTGAGGGGCAGGGCTAGGGCAACAGAGAGCAGCAGAAAGAGGATGGGCTTTGTGGCCAGATGGATGTGGGCTCTCATCACGTTCTGCCACTTTTCAGCTGAGCAACCCTGGGCAACTTTCACTCTGAACCCTGGTCTCCTCATTTGTAAAATGTGGGAAAATGCCTAACTCAAGAGGTTGTCTATTTCTTTTAACCATTTGTTCATTCAGTGAGAGTTTTCCATGCACCTTCTGTGGGCTAGGTGGTATGCTGGTTACCCAATAAGACCCAGTACTTGCCCTTTTGGAGTTCACCGTCTAGTGAAGATACAGGAAAGAAAACAGGAACTAAAATTTAATGTGGTGAGTGCTGTGAAAGAGGAAACTAGAGGGTGCTGCCAGAGCAGAGAGGTACAGAATCACATTCTCCTGAGTCTAGGGGAAGGAGGCAGCTAAGCTGAAACCTCATGCAATCAGGCTGGAGTAAGAAATATGGAAGTGTAAGTTTCTGCCCACCAGCAGTGTGTGATCTGGCAACCCCGTTTTTTCCCTCAGGCTGGGGTCCCCCTGGACCGGGATCCCCTTGAAGGTCTGGTCTCTGCCTGATTCATTCCTGCTTTCATTAGGTGCAGCGTGGGGCCTGGAAGAGCCAGCTCCTAGTAGTACAGACATTATGAATGGGGGCGGTGACGGGGGTGGGGGGGAGAAATGAGAAAATGGATGCCTGAAGTGGGGGTGGGATATAACTGTTTCTAAAGATCTTTACAGCTATGATTCTAGGAGTCTTTGAAATTGGGGTCATAAAAGGAAGACAAGAGAAAGTAACATTTTTTGAGCATCCACAGACATGTCTGGGTTTGAATCCCAGCTCTGCCCCTTCCATGCTGTGTGGCATTGGAAAGCCTCAGGCATGAAGTCTGTAAAATTGATATGGGCCAAGTGAGTAGACTCCCCACTGAAAAACTTTAAGTTTTCTTTCCTATAGAGATTTTAAGTTTCCTTCTCCTTCAAGTTTCCTTTTTCCCAGTTTTTTTGCTCCTACCCTCTGCTTTAGATAATTACCCTAAAACTTATGATTTATACTTGACTGTAATCATTGAAGTCTAATGTTCTTCCCAACCTGTTCTGGGCCCAGCTCCTGAACAACTGAGTGACTGGTTGAAAGGCCACAGGCTCCATAGAGCTAACAGATTTATTAATTAAAATCTATTTTTCTTCATTCAGGGGCCTTGGGGATACAGACGATACCCCAGCAAGATTATCAGTCCCAACCAAAGAAGCCAACGTGGTCTTCCAGGCAGATCTCGAGACCCCTTCCTCTCATCTAAGATCAGAAGGGCGAGAGTTCCGTGAATCCCCAATAGGTAGAGACAGCTCTACTCCCCTGCCCAGCAGGAAGCAGATACAGAACAAAAGACCTCCTGTCCCTCAACTTCCCATAGAGATTTTATGGGAATCACAGCTCTCAAGGAGTAAACAAGGCAGGCAGTTAGAGAGGCATCGGGTGACTGCTTTCCTGCACGTCCAACACAACCCACAGAATGCGACTGTCCAAAACGTCCCCTTTTTACTATAATTATATACCCCAATGAGGAAACAAATGGGTACAAAATACCCAACAAGATTAAACCGGTCACTCATGCCTGTGCAGTGAAGGCCACAATGACCTTCATTTTACCTGGGCCTCATTATACTATCATTAGAATATCATACATATGCCTAGAAGTTCCTTAATATCATTATAACAGACTGGATTCTGGGAAGGAACATGCACAGTCTAAAAAGATGAGGTAGTAGCCCCTAGTCAATCACAGGTGTCAATCAAGTGGTCCCATGCCCGGAAAGGAACAGCCCATTCTAGAGAAAAAACAGGAAAAAAACTCCAAGTCTTCGCCAGTTGGGGCCTTTGAGCCTTTTGAGCATGTTCTTTTGCTTGGTCTGCTCCAAACTCTTTGGAGTGTACTTTCTCTTCTAATAATGGCCCTTGAGCCACTGCTTTCTGCTCGGGCCGGCTCCTATCTCTTTGAAGTGTACTTTTTTCCCTAATAAACTGCTCTTTCACTATTTTACCTCGGTATCTCATTCAATTCTTTGCTCGAGATGCTGTGCCAAGAAGGGCCTGCTCTCTGGTAACAAAACGAGAACAATAATACCAGGGGATAATTGTGAGTTAACTTGTTTAAAATACCTCACGCAAGGCCAGGTGCGTTCAGGTGCTCAGAAAAATTGTATTTAGAACACACCTTCCCTCCTTGCACTTTTGTTCTGGGTAGTGACAAAAGCTCATAGTTTTTCTTGTGTTAACTCCAAACTCAGTGTAACATACAAAACTCCTTAATAGAACTTGTGAGGGTCTGTGTGCCATCACAGCTGGGTCCACAGTGGCTCGCCAGTGGTAGGGTTACTACCTGCTGAACAGTTTCTGGCAGGCACTGTGGACAAACCACATGTTTCCATCATTGGCCCAAGCTTTCCTGAAAAGCTGGTGGGATGCACTCCTGTAATGTCTGATTGGCAAGAGAGGTGGGCGGCCATGTGCATGAATTACCTTGCTGTTGTCCCACTCCTGAGTTTTCATCTGCGTGTGGACAAGCTCGTAGGATGGCTCCATGGCATCCATGTCTGGCTTGGGATAGCCAGGGATCACATTGTGAAGCTGGAATCCAAAGGTGAGCAGCCAGCTGTTGACATCTGGGGGGGAGAGAAGCACAGATATCCCCACGGGGTAAGTGGATCTCAGAGGTGACATGTCCTAATAAAGCAGCCTAGAATTGGGCTGCAGGTGGGCGTGAGGGTGTGGAGTGCTGCTGGTGGGGGAGTCAGCTGGGATACGCACCTTGGAAAACGGTTTCATGGTATTAAGCTGAACATACTCTTGGGACCTAGCATCCCATCCTTGGCCTAAACCTAAGTGAGATGTAACTTATGTAGAGCCTAGATTTCCAGACTCCTCTTTTACTCCATCTCCCCCTTCAGCTTCATACCCAGGGGCAGCTGTAGGACAGGTGAAGATGCCTCCATACCCAGCCCCCAACGTCTATAGGAAACACTGGCAGAGGACCACCACTCCCAAAGGAGACATTTTAATGAATGACTTTCAAAGAGAAAATTCACTTAAGAAACAAATCTTCCCTCCTCTCCTAATCCTCTTCGCAGAGATCGGAGCCTCAGGGCTGAAGTGCCACAGGACAAGGAGATGGCCTGTACCAAAGATCAAAGAGTCCTCCCTCCCCACCCCCACCCAGTCCTGCCTTGTACTTACTCTGACAGCCTGAGGAAGTCACTTAACCTCCCAGTCTTTAGATTGGACTCTAGCCCCAGAGACATGGGATTTATTGATTAAAACATTCCTTGGGCATTACTAGTTATAAAATGTTAGGTATAGGGACAGGTAGGATTTTGCCATGAAAGAATGGAATCAGGAAGCCATAAGATAAGGAAAAGAAAGAGGGTGGAGGGTGTGTGCTCAGCTACTTGGCTCACTGTTGCTGAACGCCTTTTATGTGCCTAGAACTGTGTCACACGGACCCTTGCACACTCAGGACCCTCAGGGGGAGATGAGACATGGGCATGAATAATGTTGATACAAGAAAAAAAGATGAAAGGAGGGCAGAAGTCTTTCAGTTGGACAGACTGATGAAGTCTTCATGGAGAAGGTGGCAGTTAAACCAAACGTTGAAAGCTGGGTAAATTCCACCAGGCTTCAATGGAGATAAAGGGGAGCCCTTTAAGCAAAGATTGGTGTACAAGGCAAGAGCTGGAGAGGGGAGATGAGTGCAGGGCATGTTCAGAGAGTGCAGAGAGTGCAGTTTAGCAAGGCAGAGAACCAGAAAGAAAAATTGTGGCTGGAGGAGGAAGAGCCTGGATGGCAGGTAGGAGGTGACGTGGGGCCTCCAGGAGAGAGTGTCCCAGCATGGCCCAGCCTTCCTTGGGAAGGGCAGCTGAAGACGCCAAAGTGGTGCTGATCACAGACTTGGAATCCAACGTCTGGGGAAGGCACATTTGGAGCTGAGCCTCAGAGCCAGCAATTCTGTCCTTTGGGGGCCAAGAGCCATGTCCCTCTCCCCGCTGCATCCCATGTTACCTTCCACTTAAAGAACCTCATGTTTGCCTTTCTTTCTTTCTTTTGGTTTTGTGGCTGTCCCAGAGCCCCTCCTTGGGTGTGAAAACTGGAGGAGCTGAGATGAAGGGGTGGGAGAAAGGAAAGCTTGGAAACCCAGCTTCTACTTTTAGAAAGATCATATAAGGGAAAGAACATGGTGAAGCAAGACAAAGCCCAGGTCCAGACGTTGGCTTGCCAACTTGCAAACTGTGTGAACTTGGGCAGTTTACTTAACTTCTCTGAGGCTAAGTTTCCTTGTCTGCCAATTGATGGTAGAAACGATTTCCACTAAATCATGGAGAAGAACACTAATAGTGTTAGCATTTGGGGCAGCTATCATATAGCAGGAACTGTCCTCAGTTTGCTACATAAATGATTGGATTGAATGTATTTTACAGTGTGCAGTTTGGTTCCTGGCTCATAGGAGGTTTCGTGTTTCCTTAAACCCATGCCTCCAAGGCCCTCGACCTCCATTTCCTCATTTGTAACACGAGGCACTTGGACCAGCTTTTCTCCAAAGTCCCTTTCCTACTGAGTTTCTAAGAATTTCTGATTCTGTGACTCTTGGCAGATGGTTCTTTGGGAAATTAAAACAAACAGAAAGGAGGAGGAGGGGATCCCTACAAAGCCATTTTGCCTGAGGCTGAGAACTTGCATCAGAATTTGCAGTCACAAAGGAAAGCTTCTATCAGAAATACTGCGAATTCCCAGGAATCCAGGGGGCTGAAAAGAGGGCTGGGCCTTAATTATAAGTGATGGAAGGTGGGAAACTTTCTCATGATGCCTTGAGGAAAAATGCTGAAAATTGTTTTATTCAGTTTCCTTTTTTTTTTTTTAACTACAGTGCTTTTCTGAAGAGTTGGGAAGTTTACTCTTCCTTCTTATGACATCAGAGGCAGACATTTCCCTCATGTTAAAAGGCTCCTCTTTACCCATTTGTCCCAGACTGCCGTGTGGTGGCCTGGGACAGTGATGAATAATAATAATCCCTTTCACAAGTGCACAGCCTTGCATTTTACAAAGTGAATTCAAATCCAAGAATGAGGATTTTGGAATCCGTGCAGAGTTCTAACTTCAGCCTTGCCACTTCTTAGCTGTCCAGTGACTTTATCTCTCTGACCCTCATTTTCCTCCGCTGTAAATGGAGTCAGTAATCCCTACGTCGCAAGCTGCAAGTCAGGGTTAAGCATAATAGTATATGTACATGACGATTTTTGGTGGACATATTTTGGTTGCCTTCCTGGCATACATTCTTCCTTCTCACTCTTTCTTTTTGGGGTCTTCATGTAGTTTTAGGAAAGCTGACTCCACTTAAGAGTTCAGCAATGGAGCACGTGACCTAGGCTGAGCCAATCAGTGCATTTATCTCCCGAGCCATAGTGATTGGCTCAGGGGTTGCCATGTGACCTAAGCCATGTGACCTAAATTGGAGTATATCTCAGAAGCCTTGAAGAAATTTTTGAAAAAAGATGCTCTTTTGATTATTGCTGTTGCTGGATGTGAATGAGGTTGCATGTAGCCCACGTGGACGCTAAAAGGCAAGGTTTAGTGAGAATTAGTAGTATTTTGGTTTTTAGTAGTAAAATCGTTTGTTTGCATCACTTTTTTTTTCAGCTACAATAACCTACGAAAACATCTCACAGGTAACTTATTGGAGGGTGAGGCAGGGGTGTGATTAATGCAGACAGATATAATGGAAATGTCCTTCCAATATGTTAAGCTTTTCTAGAGCCGGCAGCAAGTTGAGCACAGTGAATGCTGTGAAACCTTGTGGGGATATTCCTGTTCATCCACAGCCCCCAAGGGCGTTTACATCACACCTGCCCGCCACTGTGTTCTCTCGTCTTCCCCACTCTTGGGACGCCCAACATGACCACCTGATTCTCTCAACATGGTCATCTGGAATTCTTCCCTGAAAGAGGGATCCTCCAATTGCTGTCAGTAGAAACAGGGTCCAGACTGGGCCACCAAGTTTGGGGACCTGGAAGCCATGTCCCTAAGGGACACTCATGTGAGCTGTGCATCCTGCCCTGTCTACACTCTTATATGTACAGGTCCCTCTCCCTGGGTTGCCCTTCTCCCCATTACTTGATGGGAAGTGGGTCTCAAATATTGGCTGTTCCCTCCTGTGTTGTGCCTCCTGTGTTTTAAGGGGCATCAGTGCAACCCCTCACCATGGGCCCCTCACACTGGATAGCAATGGTCTCCCCTCCTGCAGTGTGAATTCCTGGAGGGCAGGGGTCATCTTTCTATCCTCAGTGCCTCAAACGGTAGCTGCACAGAAGAGGCATTTGCTGAATGAATGAAAATACGGGGTAAGAGGATTGTGTTGTAGGACAAAAGAGGGGGAGACTACTAGGTTTACAAGTTGGAATATGCCCAGTTTTTGCCCACCACAAACTCTCTTCTATAAAAAGTGCTGGCTTCATCCAGACCTGAATCCCCATAGCCACTCTGACTCTTGAGGTCTTCTGTGACTAGCCAGGGAGTGGCTGCTCGGGGGGAGGACTGCGGCTGCTGGAGACATTTCTGGCCTGTGTGACCTATGAGACACTTTATACTCAAGCTGGATTCACAGCAGTGGAAAGCAAAGCCCACTTTTTAAATCAGAGGGTAGAGGTAAGGGAACCAACGTGAACCATGCATTGTGCTAGGCAGGTTCTAAAATGTATCTCATTTTACCTTTGCAACCATCCTACCAGGTAAGTGTTTTTCCCCCCGCTCCTATTTGTCTGCCTGTTCTTTGCTCTTTTGTCTCTCTTTTCCTATTCTCTTTGGATGGATCTTTTGTTAGTTTCATTTTATCTCCACCATTGACTGATTAGCTATGCCTCGGTTTATTTTTCCTAGAGTGGTTGCTTTAGGATTTACAATGGGCATATTTAACTTACCGAGTCAGGGTAGGTATTCTAACTTCAATTCACAAATCAGGAATTCAGGGAAGTTAAATAATTTTTGTGATTGTCATAGTTTAGAAGTGGTGGACACTTTGCCCAGTTCTGTCTGTCTCCAAAGTCTGAATTTTCTATTACATCATCCCAAATAAGATAACTGACTTTTTTAGCCATATCTTCACCCAACTTATCAGGGACTCATAGTCAGCCTGATCTCTGGGTCAGAAGCTCCCAAAGTGTATTCTAAGGAATGCATCAATCAAGATATTAGTGTTTGATGATTACAAAAAGGGTCAAATAAGTTTTAGAAACAGTGGGTAAATACATTAAACAGTTCTTTTTACAATAGGAGTTCTCAGAACCTTTCATAAGATGAAATGCACGAGCCCCAGTCCTCACCTGTCATGAAGCACTTGATGTCCTGAGAGTTGCTGATGGGATTGTTGTTTTTAAACATGTAGAGATTAAAAGGCATGATGTTGTTGCTACTAAGGTGCTTCCACAACTCATGGTCTGGGCTAGTCCAACGACCAGCCAGCACATCATAATCCCGTCGGCCCATGTGGACGAGCTTGGTGAGAGGATCATAGAGGCCACCATGGTAGCCAATGATGATTTGGAAGTTGGGGTTGGTGTCCATGTAGATCTCCCCATAGGCCGTGTACAGGATCTGCTTGATCATCAAGCCTGTTCCACTGAAGACAGCAAGAGGAGTCCCGATGTTGTCGCAAGCTATGTAAAACTCATCACCGCTGCTCAGCTCCATGGCAAAGAGGTGTCCTTGCAGGTCGTAGTAGAGGGATGTGATCTCAGAGCTGGAGTGGTTGTAGAGGTGGGTGACCTTGGTAGGGTTGGTCAGGTCTGCATAGAAGAACTGTAGGTGGTGGCTGTGGCTGGTCTTGCTAGACACCCGCCGTCCCAGGCCATCGTAGCGGTACCTGACGCTCCAGCCACCAGCCCGGTTGTACGCCTTGATGAGCAGGCCAGCTGAGTTGTACTCAAAGACGTCACCGCCGCGCTGCCTCAGGAAGCCATCCTCGTCCATCTTGTATTGTACGTCACCCAGCCTAGTGATGCGGTCACGGAGATCGTACCTTAGCGGGGTGAGCCGTGCACTGTTCCCAGGGCTCAGTAAGTGCAGGTTCCCATTGAGGTCATAGCTGTACCGCCAGAGTGGCTTGTCATTGATGGAAACGGTCTGCAGCTGGCCGTCAGCGTCATATTCATAGGAGTAGCGGGTGGTGTTGGCATAGGGTCCCACTTTCAGCTCCTTCTTCACGACTCGTCCCATGTTATCGTATTGGACAGTCATCCAGTACATGAGCGAGCGGAAAATCTCGTACTGCACTTCCTTCATCCGCCCGTACGCATCAAAGTGCTTGGTGTGAGTCATGACCGCAGTGGTGATGATTTGGTTAATGTCATAGTAGATGACACCAAACTTCCCAAACTGCTCAGTTTTGCCTGACACGTCGTCATAGCGATAGAGATCGATGGGCAGCGGGGTCTCGTTGATCACGGCCTGCATGCTGGTCACCCGGAAACTGTTGTCATAGTTGTAGTCAAAACGAGCATTGACCATGCCTTCCTCGGTGAAACGGAAGATCTGGCGGTCGATCAGGGGCCCGATTTGACGGTAGCGGATGGTACAGGTGAAGCCCTCGTTCTGTAGGTTGATGGTTTTCAGCATGCCGGCGGTCTCGTCGTAGGTGAAGCTCACCTTGGTGGTGTCGTACAGCATCTCGGCTAGCTTCGACAGCTTGCCGTACTTGTATATCACCCTGCGGCCGGTGCCCAGGTAGAAGGTGTGGAGGAGGTGGCCGTCCTCAGTGAAGTCCTGGATGACTGAGGCATTGCCCTCAGGGGGCTGGTAGATGTTCCTGTAATAGCCCACTGAACGAATGGTCTCTAGCGTCTGCCGGGCCACGTTGGGCATTGTTACAGAAGAGAGGCGGTCGTTCTTGTCGAACTCAAAGATATACTGCCTCTGGCTGTGAAGGAGCAGCACCATGGACTGGAGGGAAAGGAAAACCAGAGATGAGAGCAGGGTGGTGGGGAGGAAGGGTAGGTCTGTGTGCCCAAGACTTAAGGAAAGGAATGAAAGACCAAGGAAACTGGTGGTTCTCCTAAGTTATGCCCACACCTGAGCTTTCCAACCAATGTGTCATAAGATACTGCAGTGGGTACAGATGTGCTCAAATAAGGATTTCCTTCAGTCCTCGGCCTGGCAGGGCCTGGGGCCGGGCCTCAGAGCACTCAGGCAATTGTCCTTCTTACGGTGAGCAGCCTTGTCTGTTTGCCCCTGTGAAGGGCACAAAAATGATGATTTCAGTGTGGAACGGGGTATAAGAAAGGTTGGAAGCACTGGCCTAAAGTATGTGTAGCCTCCTGTCTCCTGGCTTCCTTGCTCCAGAATCCTCTTAAATCAATTTCCCTATTCAAGTGAGAATGATTTTCCTAAAACACCATCTGACAATGTCTATTGACTGCTAAACAACTTCTGTTGACTCCTTGTGGCCTTCAGGATAAAGACCATGTCTGAGAAAGTTGTTTAAGGCTTTGCACAATTGTTTATGTAGTAACGGGTCACATGGTAATGGGAAAACCTGGCTTCTAACAACGGACTCATTGTGTGGCCCTGGTAAAGTTCTTTCCCTCTCTGGGCTTGGTTTTGTAGTATGCTGGATGACCTGCATGGTCTCCCTTAGCACTACTAATTGCTCTTGGAGATGCTCACCCAGCCCAGGAGGGAAGACTGACCACAGAGCAAGCAGAACCTGGGCCTGGGACAGGTGACCAGGCACAGGAAACAAAGTAAGAATCTGGGGGCCAGAATTTGGCATGAAGTATAGACTCTGTTTCAGGAATAAGTCAGAAGGATCTAGGCATCAAAGCAACCATTTTCTCCTATTTGGGTCCAACTTTTGATATCAGGCCCTTTCTTATTATTCCTTGCCCCTGGGATGAAACGAATCCTGACCTGAAACAGAAGGGATTTACTAAGGCCACACCCAGCCTTCAAAGCTCAGACTTAAGTACTTTCGGCCTAATTACTGATCCCTAGGCTCTGCCTTGTTCTCTGTGACCAGATCACCCCATGTGACCTAGATCTGGGAGCAGACCCCTACCCGAGTCCAGTCTTTCTCCGTAAGTCAGGGTGGTGTCTGGGCCTGCTCCCAGCTCCAGTCTATCAGCTGCAACTTTCATATTCTCCGGCCCCGGGACCCCCATCTGCGATGGCATCAACATGATCCATCCAGATACCTCTTGGGAGCCCTGGCCCTCTGTTGAAGATTTCCCTGAACATTGCCTTTTGGAGACTATATGGGTCAGAACCATCAAGGTCAGCAGACTGGGCCTGGCCATGGGTTGAGCCACAATGACCGGCTTTCTACATGGCAAGGCCACTGACAGAGGGAGATAGACACATGCCTTCTCTAAGTACGTGTAGCTCCATGTCTTCCCGTCAGCAAAGATCCTGGACGTGATGCGACCTGCCTGGTCATATTCCATTCTCTCAGACATGATACCCCTCTGGATGCCGGCTATGTGCCCCCCTGGGGAGTAGGTCACATTGACGCCATTCAGCCTGCTGCTGGGTGACCAGAGGCTGGGCCGCCCTGCCTGGTCGTACAGGATCCGGAGGGTGAACTTGCGGTGGTCATCATAGATCTTCTCCGTGCGTGTCACGCGGTCAAAGTCCAGAGACAGGAGGTTCCGGTTGTGAACCTGGAGCAGGAGGAGGAGGAAGAAGTTAATCTGGATTTTGAGAACTTTGGTCTGAGAAGCTCCTAAGTAGAGGGGGCAGCACAGGTCATAGGTGTCAACAGACAAGGGTTTGGGTTCTGGCTCTGTCACTTGTCAGCTCGGTGAAGTTTCCTCATCTGTAAAATGGGAATAATAATGCTAATTACACAGTGATGTTGTGAGGATAAAGATGATGCAGATGCTGAGCAAAGAGTAGCTGTTACTGAAGATAATCCACATCATTTCCTAACGTGATTCCTCTAACGCGGACAAGGCAGATCCTTCCTGACTCCCTCCTAAAAGAGAACAGGCCCCGTGGGTCCAGCAAATCAGTGCCTGACCCATTTATTATGTGCCAGGCCCTGCACTAGTGTCTGACACTGAGGAGACCAGAGCTCAGGATGAGAAGGGACATGCTCCAGATCTTGTGGCTGGTGAATGACTGCATCTGGATTTGACTGTCACCACTGCAATGTGCCAACAAATGCTTAGCGGTCCTCTCAGAGAGTCTGCCCCTTCTTGGGGCTTAGGACTTCCCTTCCCTGGTAGGATCTCTCCTGCCCTCTGTCACCACAATTAGGGCTTCTCTGTCACTTCAGTCAGCTTCCAAGCCTCCTCCTTCTTCTTCCTGGAAACAATGGGAGGCATTGGGCATTTGAATCTGGGACAGCTTTTCTGGCTGTGGGCCGCCTGGGGACACAGTCCTAGCTTTGGAACATCTTGCTCCTGCCTCCAGGATCATAAGCCCCTTGTATGAGCTCTACCTGGGCTACTAGGTCAGCAAACAATTCAATTTCCTATCAGAGTCAGAAATACAGGGCTCCCGCAAGGGTAGCAATAAGTCAGGTTTTTCATATTTTAATAACGAAATATACTTCAGAGCCCTGTTTATGTATTTGGATCCACCCCTTAGGTACCAGTTACCCCTGAAACGCTGCTAGGTACTCTGAAAGTAAAATGCTGACTTCCTTTAATTGGGGTCTGGCATTTGGGCACATTTTCTCATTCTTCCCTTAGTCACTGGTTAAATTTGAAAAGTCTCAGGAAGACCCAAGAGGAGAGCAGCCAAGGTAGGTCACATGATGCAAAATAGCACACATGGACTGAGGTAATGAAAGGCCTTCTGGGGCCTTGTGTGGTTAAAAAAAAAAAAAAAAAGGTTCAGGTCTAGGAATTAAGGCCAGGATTCAAGCCTCAACTCTGTGACTAAGTTTTCTGTATGACCTTGGGCAAGTGCCATTCCCTCTCTGAGTCTCCATTTCTTTCTCTGTAAAACAGCAGGGCTGTTGGGAAGATTGAAGAAACAGAAGTAAATTACCTAGTGGAGTGCTGGGCACATAGAAGGTACTGAATTAATGATTGCAATTATTTGCATTAAATGACAGCTAATGATCACAGTCATTCTCACAGGAAGTAAAGACATGTGTGTCTCTCCCTTCTCCCCAAACAAATTCTAAAGCCTGGAAAATAAGGATTTATAATGATGATGCTGAGATGACTTTAGCTGTGAATGGCCTGGTTATAATAAGGTTGCCTTCCCAGGGGTAATCAAACACAATTGCAGAAGCAAAAACAGTGTGGCAGACAATTCCCATGAAAAATCAGAGGCATTGGAGGCTGAAGCTGTGTTCTTTGCCGAGAGTGCAAAGGAAGATTCAAAATCTGCATCACCAACAATGATGGAGCCCTTTTTACAGCCTCATTTGGAAGGTCCCCGGTGACTGCCCCCAAGGTGGTGCCACCTAGCCAGCTGCCCCCTTATCCTCTGGAGGACCTCTAGTGAAGGGAAGCTATACCTCTGTGGCAAAATTCATAAAATTGAATTAAGCAGCTCACTGGGGAACCACCTAATGCTTCCTGTGCTTGGTGGTGGCGGCAATGAGATTATTTTCCATCTTTCTTTATTAAAACAGTTCACAGTTATATAAAAAATGAGCTCCATTATGGGGAGGTGCACCCGGCTAACATTCTAATTCCACATGCCGCACTGTGGGTGGCCATTTATATGGGGAGGACGCGGAGATGTGGACACCTCACTGGAGCGCCATTAATCTCAGGCTGGGAGAGGGACCAATTCAAGCCTGGGAAACTTTTGGTCCAGCTCATGTGGCAGAGAGGAAATCCTAATAGCACTAACTGCTACCACTTATTGAGCACCTGGGGTCTACCAGCACTGGGCTATGTATGTCGAATATATTATCTGGCTTCTGCAGAGGACTAGTATGTGGCTCAGAGGAGCTGCTCAAGGCTACACATACAGCCCACGTCACAGTTTCCGTTAAGTGCACTGCCTCAGATGTGCATGAGGGGCTGCTGGAGAATTCAGGCAAGGGCTCAGCGAGGCCACAGAGAACAAAGACAGCTAGGCCTTCCTCAGGGAACTAGGGAAAGGTCGTTTCTCAGAATAGATTGTTACCAGAGTTCTTGGCTGTTGCGGGCAGGCAGGAAGATTGGTTTTCTGGCTCTAGTTGTGTGATACGGAATAAGTCACTTAATGTTTCTGTTGAATTGAACTATGAGACAGGGTACTTATTTTCTAGCCTTTAACTTAGCTATGTGAGTCTGGAAGAAACTCCCTTCCCTCTTTGGAACTCAGGGGCCCCATGTGTGAACAAGAGGCTTCAATGAACTTTCTTTGCTGAATGGCAGCCGTGTTGCATGAGGATGCTTCTGTGGTTTTTAGGAGTCAGGGACATCTGGTTCAGTTTGGTGGTTCCCTTCAGCTCAGCTAGTCTCTACAGAATAGCCGTGGTCTGCAAGGTGCTGTGCTGAAAGCCAGGGCTAGTTTCTTCCCTTTCAATCTCCCCATCGCCTTCCTTTCTAAAGCTGGAGGGAAGAGAAGCTGGGTAGAAGCTGGGAAGAGCTCTGGGGCAGAAGCCACACTCTACAGGAACATAGGAGTGAGGCAGAGAAAGGGCTGGGTCAGGGCATCCACGCATTGGAAAACACTTTAAAATGCCAGACCACAGATGCCAACCCACTGGCAGTGACAGCTATGGTGGGGTCGTTTTGCCCATTTAGGAAGGATAATTGCCTGGAAATAGTGGAGAATGTGGCTTTGGTTCCAAACATCTAAACTGAATTTTTAGACATATTAGCAATAGTAATAACAATAATAGTAGCAAGAATAGCAATAACAGAACCAACAAGAGTAGATATTACTGACCACTTATTATGTGCCAGACTCTGCATGAGGCACTTTTTTCTAATCTTTGTAGGAACTTGTAAAATTGGTTTTATCTTCCCCATTTTATAGATAATGAAATCAAGGCTTTAAGAGATAATGGATTTGTCCAAATTTGCTCAGGGAATAGCAGAAGCTGGAAATCCAACTTAGGCCAGACTAACACCAAAGCCAGTAATCTTCCCACAAGTGACAACTGAAAAGATGTACAAAAAGATGACATGAGTTGCCTACTTTACTTTCCCCCTTTTGCAAATGAAGAAACTGAGGCAGAGGAATACTTTCTCCCCCGGGAGCAGTTTCAAGAACAGAACCCAGTTCTCCAGATTCTTCCTCATTCTTTCCCCCCAGGACCCAGCCTCCACAGGCGCAGACCTGCTTGGAGGCCTTGCTCACCCGCAGCCGGCGCCCGAACACGGTGACCTGGCCCCGAGCCTGCTCCTTGCGCTGTCGCCACTCCACCAGGTTGAGGCCGTTGTCTATGGGCAGCGTGACATTCCTCTTGCCCACAGTGGGGTTTACAGTGCCAGCCAGCAGGTGGGGCTCCGTCTGCAGTGCCACCTCCATGCCGTTGGCCAGCAGCAGCCGCAGGGAGCCATCGGCCCCGATGTAGTAGCTGTTTCGGACCTGGTCTGAGGGAGGGGAGAGGGACAGACTTTGTTCAGATGGGCGAGCATGGAGGGCGGTGTGTGTACATAGCAGAGACAGTGGCTTGGTTTTTAAATGTGTTTGTTTTTCTGATTATAGAGACAAAACATTATTATTGAAGAAACCTAGGAAAATGTAGGATTATCCATCATCTCAATACCCAAAGAAAACCACTGTAAATATGCTGGCATTTTCTTAGATGTTGGGATATTTCCTAATATATTCATAGTATAAAATATTGCTTACAGAGTTTTTCACTGATGATTGTATTACATCGTTGAGTGTTTTCCATGAAAGTTTTTATTAATGATTGTGTAGTACTCCATTGTATAGAAATACTATAATTTATTTAACCAACCCTCAAATAGATTGCTGCCAGTTTTCATAATTACAAGTAACACAACAAATAAATATATTTTAAACATTATGCTAAGTGAAAGAAATCAGACATAAAAGGCCTTGTATTGTGTGAGTTCATTTATATGAAATGTCCAGAAGAGGCCAATTCATTGAGATAGAAGGAGGATCAATGAGGGGAAGGGAGAGTGGGGAGTGACTGTTGATGAGTATAGGGTTTCTTTTTTGGGGGGGATAAAATTTTTCTAGAATTACATAGCAGTAATTGTTGCATAACTTTGTATATATACTAAAAACCACTGACTTGTACACTTTCAAGGGGTGAATTTTATGGCATGTGAATCATATCTCAATTAAAAACATATTTTTTAGATAAATCAATGTCTTCCTTTTAGGTTATTTAATCAAAATAGACTCCTAAAAGTAGGATTAATAGAGCAAAGGGTTGAACATTTTTAAGGCTCTTGATATATACTAGGGTAACAATGTTCTTTACAACAAGGTGAAAAATAACTCCAATACTTAAATCACTGAGAGAATGCCAAATATACATATATATACACATACATATGTATTTATATACACATTTTTAAATACATATGTATTTACATATATTTAAATATATATAAACATATATATATTATATAAATATTTATTTACTTATATATATATATATAAATATAATCATTGTCATATATGTGTACATACAGATGGTTCCCAACTCGTGATGGATCTACTTAATGATTTTTCGACTTTACAATGATGTAAAAGCAGTAATAAATTACATAAGATATTCAATACTTTATTATAAAATAGGCTTTGTGTTAGATGACTTTGTCTAACTGTAGGCTAATGTGTTCTGAGCACGTTTAAGGTAGGTTAAGCTAAGCTATGATGTTCAGTAAGTTAGGTGCATTAAATGCATTTTTGACTTAAGATATTTTCAACTTACAATGGGTTTATTAGGACATAACCCCATCATAAGTTGAGGAGTCTATCTATCTATCTATCTATCTATCTATCTATCTATCTATCTATACACACATATATGACAATCTTTTAAAAATAGATCTGATTTTGAAATTTAAAATATTTTTAATTTGGATCTTTAGCTAAAAGCAGCTTCTGGAGAATAAAGTAAATTTCAGCTGTGAAATGCACACTGAGTTCTTTTCTAAAAATGGAAACAATCTCTCTGACTTTCGCTGCAGCTTCCTGCCTTTTATCCTTCCTGGGCTGTTTCCTCTGTCTGCACTGCCCTTCTCTTCAATAAATGCTAGGCCAAGTCCTTCCTTAATGGCTCTGCTTAAATGTCATCTCTTCTGAGAAGCTTTCCCCGTCCCTCTGGTCAGAATGAGTGCCACCCTTACACACCCCTTAACCTCTCTATGGGGCTCATTAGTAGTCTTGCAGCTGAGGGGTGTAGTGTTCCCCATTCCATTAATGACCAAATTCTCAAATATGTCAGTGCCTCCCATGAGAGGCACTCTTGTGTTGAGATTGAGACTATGGACTTTGGAGCCAGGCTACCTGTGTTCAAGTCCCAGCACTGCCATTCTCTTGCTGTAGGACCTTGGGAGAATTCTGTAACCTCTTATGCCTCTGTTTCTTTATCTGTATACTGGGGATAATAACTCTACCCTTACCTTATAGGATTGAGATAATAAATATGGAGAGCTGAGAATAGTATTTGGCATATAGTAAGTGTTATAGAAATGTTAGCTATTACTAGTTTTATGTACCTTGTACTGTGCTAGTCACTGTCACGTCTCTTGTCATTCTATCTCCTGCACCGCATGTCACATACGTGTCAGAGTGAACTTTTCTACTGTGATCATGGTCCTTCAATAGCTCCCCATTGCCTTTAGATTAGTGGTTAAGAGAATGGGTTCTGGGTCGAATGACCCTACTAGGTGTGTGACTTTGGACAAGCTACCTAACCTCTAGGTGCCTCAGTGTGCTTTCATCTAGAAAATGGGTGATATTAATAATACCTACCTCATTGGGTTGTTGTACGGATCAAATAGGACTGTGAATGTAAAACACACTAAAAATATACTCCATACCAATAAGTGCTCCAAATGTTAGCTAGTGTTATTTTTATTGCATGGGCTTAGTAAACATTTGCCGGACTGAACTAGATATATACGAGGCTATGTTTAGCTATCAGGATGTAGTTTTTGTAGGAAAACCCTCACTGCATCTTCCCCGCCTGAATGGCATCCAGTTGGCACCCCTCTCCCCTCCCTTCCTCCCTCCACTTTTCTCCCTTTTCCTCTCTCACACATAGGATTCTAAAATCTGCCTCAAACTTGCTATGCATTATTCACTGACAATCTGTATTTTACTTCCTCTGAACAGTGAAAAAGCATGTGTCAATTTATCTTTCAAAGCTGCTTCTTGCTGAATCCACATATGTCCATTAATGGTGACTTTGGATGGGACTGCATCTGCAAAGGCCCATCTCAAATGATCCCCATTTAATGTGAGCTGTGACTTCCCAAGGCTGCTGCTCATTAGTAGCTACTTCTTATTTCTTCCCCTAGTTCAGACACAAGATGAAACTGAAAGAGCTTTTTACAAAGACTACTGAGGCGGCTGCAAAACTGAGCATCTGGGCCTTGTATAAAAGGAGGAAAGGGAGCTTGGCAGAGGTACCAAAGAGAAAACACAGGTACCATGTTTCCTGGATTCCAAGTCGCACTTTTCCTTTTCACATTTTAATGTTGCTGAAATGGCAATGTGTCTTATGTCCTTGTATGAATTGCCCCACCCTTTACTCCCCAAAGAGTTGTTACTAAATTGATGGTACATTTTGAAATGTTTTTAAATGGTACTTTTGAATTGCCCAAATATAAGAAAGCCTGCATTCACTTTTGAGAAAATTACTCAAAGCCAGCTTAGTGGTATGGAGGATCTGAGACAATTCTTAACCACAGGGAAGAAAACAGGTTTGAAGGACAAGATGTCCAAGTGATCAGCAGATTGCTCTTGTTGGTCAGGCAAAAGCTTGGCTGGCTCCGAGTGGGTACCTTCTCTGGGTAATAGGCCAGTCAGAGCATAAATACCTGGGGTGAGTCCCAACCCACTGCAATAGGTGCTTGCTGGGGAAGGAACTCTAGGGCTCGGTTTCTCTTTGACTGAGAACCGCTATTGTTCTTAGAGCTTTTTTAAAGGCATAGGACTACATTTGGGAGTAAAAGCGGCTGTGAACATATACAGTTATTTTCTTATGGCAAATCAAACTGCTTGTTAATGAATTAATTGATCCAACAAGAACTTACTGAGTAATACTATGTGTTTGGCCTAGGCTGGTCACTCTATGTACCTTGTCTAAAGAGATGGTCTGAGCCACCCTAAGAGGCAGGTATTGTAATTCAGCCCCATTTCCCAGACCCAGAAACTGAGGCCCAGAGAAGAGCGACTCCACCCAATTCACACAGGTAAGAACTGGCACAGCAGGCATAGGGGCCCAGTCTGTCTCACCGAGAACTTCTGCTGTTTGCACTGCCCCACACCTTTGACATGGCTTCAGCTTGCTTTCTTTTCCCAGAGAAGAAAATCAAGGGCCACGGTGAAGTGGTGGCAGCATCAGGACTAGAATTTAGGTTTCTGACTCCCAGCCCAGTGATCTTTTTACTCCTTTGTGTCAAAGCTTCTGGGAGTACAAAACACCGTGGAGGGCTGGGCGGCGGGTGGGGGTAGATCAAGCACAGCTTTTCCTGGTGATGGTTTCTTTTCTGTTTCATGCTTACTAAGTCCAACAAAGTTGCAAGCTCCACTCTGGGGTACCACATCCCATGAGAACAATCGAGGCAGACAATGTACAGCAATGGCTCATCACTGCGTTAGCTAAAGCAGAAAGATCAATTCATATCAAGGATTGTGTCATGGTTGCAGAGGAAGGGTCTCCTCTCTGTGGAATCCTAGCAGGGGCACAAACCATTCTCACCTGAGCTTCAGGAAGGACATCTGCATGCCCAAATCCCTTTCGTACCAGGTGTAATTATTCCGTCCTTTGTCCTTGCCTGCAACCGTGCGAGAATGTGCCTTTAATCTGAGAACCATTAGAATGGCAGAATAGCGAGGTCACCTGGATTAGGAGCTAATGGATTCTCTACCCTTTGTTCTGATGATAATGGGATGAGACAATGAAATATTACTCTGAAGCTTCTGGGAGAGAATTTATAGGACTCACGCTGGTATATTTTGAAAATTAGATGGCTGTACAGAGGGAAACCAGTTGTAATGCTTTCCTGTTTTGGGGCAGCTCCAGTAGCAGATTGTTTCTTGTGTCGTTTTCTTCCAAATGGGTCTCCCCACCCTTTTGCCTCAATGTCCCCAAGCTCCCACGTGGCTTACCTTGCAGCAGTGTATAGAAGGCACCTGAGGCAGACAGGTTGGTGGTTATGGTGACATCATCCTTGCTGGAGGTCTCTACCTGGACATGCACTGAGCTGTCTGTATCACTTCGAAAACTGCTCACCTGGCCAGTAGGGAAGGTCACATTCGTCAGGCGGCCAAAGCTGTCGTACCTGAAAACCAACGGGTGGCTCTGAGTAACAGAAATATAATGGTGCTAGAGCTGGAACTTGGCACATTCTACTATATGCCATAGTTTTGCATGTTCTGGTTTTCTTTCTGGTTAGATAATACCAAGTCTCCAGTATCTCCTTGCACATAGTTTTCAGGATACGACTCTACCTACTGATATCCGACTGCAGGCAAATGACTTACCTCTCTGAGTCTTCCTTTCCTAATTCCATAAAGTGGAGATGACACGCCCTGCCCTGCCAACCTCCCAGGCTCTTTGTGAGAACATGTGGAAGTGTCCTGTGGATACACACTAATACTCACCCATGAAGGGTGAGACAATGGCAGCCGTATGAGACCGCTGACCAAATGTCAGAGCTGAGGGACTCCCAGAGGTGATCTGGTCAAACCTGATGCCTGAATATCTTCTCAAAACCCCCAAGAACTGGTATACAGAGTTTTCCTGAACAACTCTAGAGATGGGGCTTCCCAGGAAGCTACAGAGCCTGGGAAAAGGGGACTCTCAATTCAAACCAGGACTCTGCTGCCACATAAAACGATGGGCTCTTGCAACCTCTTCCCATCTAGATTTCACATCTGGCACCAAGAAGCTATGTATCTGCAGCTGTCAGACCTCACAGCTTTGCTCTGGTGTGGTCTTTCTGAAGCATCATAATTGAATCTTAATTCTCTTTCTCATTCTCCTGATAGTAATGGAAGAAATACCTACCATTATTGAACACTTACAATGTCCCAGGTATGGTGCTGGTCCTCATTTAATATATTCCTTCATTTAATCCTCACAACTAATCTAAAAGGTATATATTATCTCCTTTTTTTTGGAGGAGTCTCAGAAATTGAGGCTCAGAAATATGAAGTCACCTGCTCAAGGTCACACAGCTAATAAATGTGGTAGAGTCAAAATTCAAACTCAGATCTGCTTCCAAGCCACCACTTGCTTCTCTGTGTTCAACGAGCATTTCTGTACTGTCCATTTGCAAGTATCCATTGTGTGTGCTTGCCTACCTGCTGCAGAGTGGTTGGGAGACAGCAGGCAGTCAGCTATTCACATTCTAGTTACTATTTTTAATTATGGGAAGCTGAAGTGTAAAAAGGTAGGTTTAAATAGCCTTTTTGCGCTTGTGCGTGAATGGGGTAAAGGTTCTTTATCTAGATGTCCATATTTCTGACTTCTACTCACGCTCAAGCTTGCAGTACGGGTTCAGCCATAGTCGTGTCCCCCATGTACTCTGGGTCTCCCTGCTGGACTTCTTCTTCTTGCTTTGCTTTTACTACTGGGGTAAAGCTGGTCTCTGGGAGCCTGAGGGTTTTAATGATGGTGAAATGAAAGGCTCAGAAGTTCAGCTCTATCTGGGCTCTTCTGTGCTTCCTTTAGCTGGGGCTGGTTTCCTGCTGGAAGCCCTGAGACCCACAGCTTCTATGGTTTCAGGTGAGGTATAGTGAGACTAGGCGCTGAGCAATTTTCTGCCGAAGGTCAGATTTGGGTGTTGCATGGATTCTGCCATCTGCTACTTCTTTTCCGTCCTTGTGTTTGGTGCTGATCATGGCATTCTTTACACTGAATCCTAATGGTTCCTGCACAGTCTGCTACAGAGGAGGTGTTGGTAAAGGGTTTTTGAATGACCCAAGACTAACTCTGGGGGAAGGGCTGGGGGGTTTTGGGAAAGTTGAACCTCTGTTGCTGAAGCCTGAGGAAGGGGAACAGAAGCTCTTTCCAAGATGGCGAGCAATGCAGTGGTCTCTACCATGTACTCAGGCCTAGGCTCGGAGGAGCAAGGCTTATCAGTCCTTTGGGCTCTCCCATAGGCAGTGAAGGGGCTTTAGAAACCTGTTGCTTGTCATGATTTCTCATTTTTCTTCCTGAGTCCAGAGTTTGCCCGAGGCCTGTCTCACCTGGAATGTTTGCCTGAGGCCTCTCTCACCTGGGGACTCCCAGAGCTCTGCTCCCTTTAACTCTAGGAGAGGCTGGTGTTCTGTTTAACCCTTTATGGCTGCTGAAAATTTGCACAGAAAGGAATTGCACAAAAATGTTTACAGTGGTTATCTCTGGGAGGCAGAATTGCAGGTGATTTTAATTGCTTATTTCTATATGTTTTATAGTCCCAAGATTTTCTATAATCAAGATGGGTTATTGTCACAAACAGAAAAGCGCTGTGACAACCCAAGTAATGCCAGATACAGGGAGCTTGGGTGTATGGCCATCTTGGGGAAGAGGACCTTTTAAATTACTGGCATTTATAGAGGAGTCTCATTCTAGGACATCTGCCAATATCAACCTCTAGGCCTTTTCAGTAAACTATTCCTAGGGTACCCCAAACTTCTAGGCCAAATATCAAGATCCCCAAAACTGGCTCTGCCCTGGTCATCTTAACTGTGTCTGTGGTCTGTGAGGAAGCTGAGCCCTATCAGATCCTGAGCCATCTTTTAAATCAACAGGAAGACCCATTTTGGTCCCACAGTTCATGGGATAGGTATGCTGATTGAGGTTGGGTCTTTGAACACCTGTTATCTTTATTAATAAACACCTACAGTCTTTATTAATGAGACTACTTACTCAGACTATCTAATTTCCTGACCTAACTAGATAAAAAAGATTTTATTATACTATACAGGAGAATTAGAAAACAAGTTTTGGAGTCTTACAAACAAGAATTGACAAAGAGATTATTGATTAGCAGTCAGATGTCACTTCAATACTACTTCTAACAAGGCCTCGTTAAAATGCCACCCCATAAAGCCCTCCCTGGTCTCTCCTGTCTCTCTTCTCCCAATTAGACTCTGGCACGACTCCATCAGAGAATGTGTCCCCTTAACTGAAATAGCTGATGGGCAAGTTATCTCCCGCTTAGCCCTGGGAGTGCTTGAGTCAGGACAGGCCTGAGGAGTCAGATGGCCAGGCTGGGAATCTGGATTCCACCACCTGCCAGCAATGGGTCCCTGGAGGGCTGTTTCTCGGTTCATCTCTGCTTCCCCAGTATTGGGTCTGGCACAGAGAAGACAGGCGGGGGACGTTGGCTGAACAAATAAACGAGTGCATGATTGGACGTGCTCTGTTGGAGAAGAGAGAGCATGATTCATTCACACGCTACCTCCTGCAGGACTTGAAAGAGGTTTGACACACAGTAGGTACATGATAAACATCTGCTGAATGCACAAATACAGAATCAACTGCTTTCACTAAATGATACTTTAGCAATCTCTGTAGGCATCTCCCTAGCGTTTTAGTCCCCAAGACAGAAAGAAGCTTTGCATAAAGGCAGACAATTGTAATTATTACTGAAGGTAGCCTGTAATACATAATGAAATTGAGCCTGAACAAGATACAATGAAAAGGCCCCGTGCCTTCAAGATCTGGTTTTTATTTTATATGAGATGGCTGAAAAACAGTAATTTCCACTCCTCACATTTTCCATTAGAAGGACTGAATATCTCAATTAAGTGAACATCAAATAGAACAGCCAATTTATAGAATTTTCTTGTCTCTTATTCATTCATGTCGGTGCCTTCCAGAGCTAGAGAAATGCCACTGGATCTCTCTGCTGCCTGATCGATACCTGTGATTATCCTGTCAGAACATGTTGCTTCTGCCTCTGTGGGGAAGAAGTGCAGCTGCCCATCCTCTGGAGCTTGAACACCTTTGCCCTGTGCCCCTCTCTGTGGAGCCCTTTCTCTTCCTGCTGCAGAGCTGCCAAGAGAAAGAAGGCCAGAGCTACCCAACAAGGGGTCAGGGGGACAGTTCTCTACACTTTCTGGATCTCAAGGAGTTGCTTCAAGCCCTGACCCCACAATTGGGTGATTCCTGGATAATGGTTTAGTTACCTCTGTTGCGGCTTTACTTAAAGTAATGGCAAACAGTCTTTCTTTCTAACCAAGAGGAATGAAAGGAGCGTATTGGTGTGGGAGGGTCCTTGGAGCCGGACGGTCTAGGCCTGGAATCCAGGCTCTACGCTTGCCAGTATGGGACTCTAAAGGACGGGCACTCAGTTCTGATCTCCTGCTAACCATCAACCCTCCACCACAAATGATATTATTTCAGGCAGGTCACCTAACATAACCTCTGTGTGCTGCTGTTTTCTCCTCTATAAAATGAGGATAAGAATACCTATCTTAGACAGAGATTGTGAAGATCAAACAAGGTAACATATTTAAAATGAAATGCACATTCTGACCAAGGCCCGCAGGATCCAATGAGACTTTGCTCAATAGAATGTCAGCCCCCTGAGGGAAGGGACTTTATTTGGTCATTGATGTATCCTCAGAACTTAGAAGAATGTCTGGTAGATGATCAATAATGTGAATATTAGTTGAATGACCTGCTCCTTCCTGCCTCTCTTTCGAATCTCACTTTGAATCCTATTCCGCCATACTGCCTGCGTTCCATTGCATCTGCTTCTATTCTCCAAACATGCCAAGCTCAACCCAGGCTTGGGGTGCTCTCACTTACTGTTTGCCTTGCTGGGAATGCTCTTCCCTCCAATCTTGTTATGGCTAGTTCTTTTTATTGTTCATGTCTTAGCTCAAATGCTATCACTTCAGCAAAGTCTTTCCTGATCACCTTTCCTGAAATAGGTAAGTCCTCCCATCTCTATCACATTATCTTGTTTTAGTTTCTTCACTACACTTATTCTATGTTTATGTGTTTACTTGTTTGTTGTCTGTCTCTTCCCACTAGAAAACAAGCTCCAAAAGAACAAGGACGTTGTCTGAATTCTCAGTGCCTAGAATACCCAGCATCTACGTATAAAAGGTACTCGATACATATTTCTTTGATGAATGAATAAATGAATGAATAGTACATATTCTTGTTTTTCCAAGACGTGGACTGAAAATTACTAAGAGCTCTACCCTTTTTATCTGCCTGCTTCCACGTGCGGAAGGGAAAGTTCACTAATATTCATAGAGTACCTTTTAGGTACCCAGCACTGTGCTCATAACCATCTTTTGAGGTAGGCATTTTTGTCATCATTTCACTGTTGGTGAAGCTGAGACTCAGAAAGCACAAGGAACTTGGCTAAGATCACACAGCCAGCAGAGGAATATAGATTCAAAGTCAAGTCTGTCTGACCTGAAAGGGTGTGTTCTTTCATCAAGCTTCCCATAAAATGGTGCTATTTCGAATCAAAACCTTTGTGTTCATCACATATGTTAAAGAAAAATTTGCATTTGGAAATCTCAAGAGGGTCAAGAAGACTGACAGTTTTCTTTTCAAGATGCTTTGCTCTGATACTACTGCCACTGACACCACAGTGATGGCAGCCCCCATTCGGGGCGGTGGAGTATGATAGAGATGACCAGCTAACTGGCGTTTCATTATTTCCTTCCACTGACTTTTCTTCACTCCATTTTCCCAAAACATCTTGGGAGCACGGGGAAAGAAAACACATAAAAGATTCATATAGTTGCTGTGAACTTGGCTCTCAGAAGAGGACCACTAAAGGGTATCTTCACACACATTGCAAGGCTTTCTTCTTTACACTCAATACTTCGCATCTCAAGGCATTTAACTATGTGCAGCCAGCAAGGAAAATGACAAATTGCCTCTCGGATACTAACTTTTGCTGATTGGGACTCTTCAGTTGGAAAATAAAATATTTGATTTTTATGACTTTCATCTATGATTGTTTCACTAACACCACTGTCATCAACAAGAAGAATTGGACACTGTGTCCTCTGTGAATAATTAGAGTTCAGAGCTCATGCACATGGGTACTTCCCTTGGTCTGAGGTCACTATAATAGATGGCATGACTACATCATTAGCTCCTCCAAAACTGGACCAGAGCTAGGGGACTTTTTTTGGCTTCTGCAATAAAAACTAATACTTGTTTGCCCATTTCCCATAGAATGAAGTTCCAACAATGAATTCTAGCCTTTCTAAGATCTGGCCCACTGTACACTGTAGGTCTTATCTCTCACTGATCTTGTACTTGAGGCAGTGCATCTGGGAGAAAGTGCCTCTGGTGGAAAGGATTCAGGTAGATCTGTGATTGAATCCGGGCTCTGACACTTATGTGTACAATGTCACAAAGCCGGCCAGTGTCGGTGCTGGTTAATCTCTGTTCTCCCCTCAGATCCACTCTGTGCCCAAAGGAGCTGACCGCCACAGACGACATCATGGGCCCCCTTGCTGGCTTGCTTCTGGTTGGATTCAGTCAATGGTAGTAGATAGTGGCAAGAGATTGGAGGTCAAGAGGAGAAGTTTTCCTTTCTCCCATCTCCTTCAGTGCCATATTTCTAACGGTGGATGCATCTATCTGTAATTGCAGCTTCTACCAGATGGTTCTCCTTCACGGTTCCAGTTTACACAGGAACTCAGCAACAATATCCTATTCCTTCCCTGCCTTGCCCTTCAGACTGATGGTCGATCACGGTTCACTATTTTTAGTGTCTGGGTGCCTCACCATCCTTTCTGGGTTCCCTTATCCCTGCCTATACCTCTATAACCTTTCGTTATTTGAAAGATATTTTTATTGGGCATACAATTCTGGGTTGACAGGTTTTTGTTTTTTCCTTTCTTGCATAGTTTCTGATGAGAAGTCTGCTGTAATTCTTATCTTTAGGTTCCTCTGTATGAAATACCTTTTTTTCCCTGACTGTTTTCAAAATTTTCTCTTTTTCTTTTGTATTTCTTTTGTAGCAGTTTGAATATATGCCTAGGAGGTGTGTGTGTGTGTGTGTGTGTGTGTGTGTGTGTGTGTTTATTCTGCTTGGTATTTTCTGAGTCTTAGGGTCTGTGGTTTGGTGTCCATCATTACTTATGGATAATTATAGACCTTTAAATCCTCAAATAGTTCTTCTGTCTTATTCTTTCTCTCTTCTCCTGGAATTCCAGTTACATGTATAGTAGACCAGCTGACATTGCCCCCCAGCTCTTGGATACCTTGTTCTGTATTTTCCTTCACTCATTTTTCTCTTTGTATTTCAGTCTGGGCAATTTCTATTGACCCATCTTCTTTCCTCAGCTGTGCCAAATCTACTGATAAGCCCATCAGAGGCATTCTTCATCTCTGTAACTGCGTTTTTCATTCCTAGCATTTCCATTTGATTCCCTCTTATAGTTTTCATTTCTCTACTGAAATTATCTATCCGATCTTACATATTGTTCACCTTTTCCATTAGAGCCTTTAACATAATTATAGTTATTTTAAATTCCCTGAAAGGTAGTTTCAACATCTGTGTCATATCTGACTGTACTTCTGATGATTCCTTTGTCTCTTGGGAGTGTGTTGCTTTTTCTTGCCTTTTTGTATGTTTAGTTTAAAGTGTGACATCCTGCGTAGCACAGTAGAAACTGAGGTAACAGGTTTAATTACTGGAGGTGGGTATGAGTTTCCTTCTGCTAGGACTTTAGTGAAGGTGTTTGAGTTAATTTAGTTAGAATTTGGACTGGCTTTGAAGTTTGTTTCTATGGCTAACCTTAGTGCATTACAGGCTTTAATTTTTTCTAGCCATACCTTATGTTTAGGGTACAAAAATATCTTTTTTTTTCTCAGTGTTGACTCCATCTTTAGCTTTAGGTCCTCTCTTTGTGCTGTGCCTCAGAAAGGATCTCTTTTCTATGCTCTTGTCCCTTTCTTATCTCTTTGCCAGCACTATTCCGCTTTTCATGGTTATGTTTAGCTTTTTAGCTAGTGGTGTGGGAAAGGGGAGAGGAGTGGTGTGAGCCTGAGAGAGTTCTCGATTGTTCTGATTAAGCCTCAGTCTTATATACCCATGTGTCCCTGAGTCTCAGGTGTGTGGCCTCTTTAGTGCCCCTGCCCCCTTTCAGGCTGAAATTCTGGGCCTATTACATATTCCTGCTCCTCTCCCAGCAAAAGTTTAAAACACGTTTTCTTCCCTCATTCAGCTGCAGTGGGTTTCCACCAGTACCAAAGTAGGATTGTGTTAGTTGCCCTTTTCTCCATAGATTAAGGCTTCTGTTCCATATTGGGAGATAAGGTGAAAACAGTCTGGGTGGAGTAGGCAGATATTTGTGCCCTTCCCTCAGCAGCTGCTGAACTCTCTCCTACCCCCCACCCCACCCCAGATCTTTTACAAGGGACACTTTCTTAAATCTTTCTCAATTCCTTTCTGAGAGTACCGGGTGGGGTGTGTGGAGAAAAGCTCTAAAGAGGATCAGGATTCTCCCAATTTCTGCAGCGTTCAAGGGCTTCATACTCTCTTTCCAGTACACACTTAGCATTTATAAATTCTCCAACCACCTCAGCTGAACTCTTCTTACTGGTGATTGGTTGCATTTACCACAGGTAAGCTAGTGCTCACATCTTGTCTTTCTCTTCAGTAGTCTGTCTTTCCTTGGATTTGGTCAGTTGGTTGCCCTGTGACCTCAGAGAAGGAGTTGAAGGAAAACTCATAATTTTGTCACTTGTCTGTCTTATTTTCTTTGTAAGATTGGGAACAATGCTCTTTCCAGTTCTTACATCCTCAGCAAAACCCAGAAGCCAAGTCTCTTCATCTGAACCATTTGAGTTGAATTCTATATCCTGCTGGGAGCACTGATAGCGCTGGAGCTGGAATTTGAATCCAGTATTCTTCTCACTGCAGCGTATTTTTTTCTTCCCATCTTTATCGCCTTTCCCTCCTGAATTTACATTTCATTCATAAAATATTTACTGAACACCTACTAGGTGGCAAGTCCTAAGCCCGATACAGAGATAAATTAGTTGGTGTCTCACAGTAGTTAGTGTGAAAATAACTATGACAGGGGCTGTCTGTCATGGGATGCCAAAGCCACTTCCCCCTATGAAACTTGGGAAAAGTGGTTGCTCATGCCCAACCCAGCAACCTAGTTTTGGAGCCTGCCTCATGCTCATCAGGCCATTTTTTGAGCCACCAAGTGCCATCTGTCCAGGAGCCCAAGTCTGAAATTAATGATGCCACACATTAGAGATGAAGACTGCGTTATAGATTCCTTTCAAGTTTTCTATGAGCAGACTTGTGGCCTGAGGGAAGGAAAGTAACCTCGATTCTCCAGAGTTGTGAACTCTTTAAGTCAAGTTGCTCTGAAGTGTGTGATGTTTATGTTACATGTATTATTTACTCTGTTGAGAGGATCGATAAAGCCAACTTAAAATTTGTTTCAGTAACAGCCCATGTCACAGGCTAGCCTGGGCTGGATTTTTTTTTTTTTTTTTTTTTTTTTTTTTCAATATTAGAGCATTTGGGCTGGAAACCACTAAGTTGCCTCGTGGAGCTAAAAGTAGAAAATTCACTAAGGCAATGATGCATTTGCAAAATATGTCCAAATCTATGTTAAGAAACATGAGAAATAATAATATCACATCCTTACTTAGGAGCTTCAGAGTTTGCAAAGTATTTTTACTTTCAGTATTTATTTAGTTTTTTGATCCTCTCACAATGACCTTGAAATGGGGGAAGGCAGGCATTATTTCCGTCTGGTTGAGACTTGTGTCTGGAAGCCAGCCAGCATGCCCCTGAGACCCATGGCTAACACGCAGTGAAAACAGCTATCTGGTACCCTCACTTGGTTCACAATCCAAACTGAACCACTTTTCCTTGACCCACTTTGCATACCTTTTCCCAGATATTCTTAGGGACCAGATCCCTTTCCTAGTTTTGATCCCTCAGACTTGACATTTGATCCTGCTCTTCTGGTCTGATCTGTAATTCCCTACCTACTTCAATTACAACTTTTGTCCGCTTCTTTGATTAGTTTACTTGCAGCTGCTCCCAGGTAATACCTTTCATGCCCAAACAACAGTTCTGCAGTTACTGGTACTGCCACTAATTTTGCTTAAAATAATAATAATAATATTAATAATGATAACAACAGCAGCTATCATTTGAGTACTTATGAGGAGTCAAGACTTTTTGAGTTTTCCATATTTTATCTCATTGAAATATTGAACCTCAGATTATCCCTATAAAGTAGATCCTATTTTTATCCCTGTCATACAGATACGTCACAAAGAACTTGGGTGAACACAGTCGCTGTGGTTGAAAGAAAAGAGATTTGTGTTCTGGTTTTGCCATGTACTCACGGTGATTTTAGAAAGACTAGTCACCTAATCTCTGTGCCTCAGTTTGTTCATCTGTAAAAAAATGTAGATGATAATGTCTACTGTATGAGGTTGCCGTCAAGATTAAATGGGAAAGAGTGTGGCATATGGTATCATCTCAAAAAGAGTCAGTTTCTCTTTTTATTTTAGGGCTTTTACCTTCAACTCCTGGGAACTGCTCTTTAGTGGATACTTTGGAATTCCAAACCCCATTTTATAAAAAGCGATTGTACTAACTTTTCCTTCTCAACAAAATATCAACTCTGGCTGTGTATTTCATCAGGGAAGACAGGGAGGGGGAAATGGGATCCTTTCTGGGAGAGGTGTAGGAAATGGTATTAGATTTCAGGGTTGGTTGAGAGTAACCCTTGCAGTGATGTGTAAGCATTCAGTTTGGGATTAGAGAGTGACCTTGGGAATTAACTGAATGCACCAACTTGCTCTGACAAAGAAACCCCTGTATTGGCTAAATAATGTATAAGAGATTTCCATCGGGCAATGGGGGAAAATTGAATTATTTAGTGTATTTCCATTTCAATGAGTTAATCAAGATAATTGCTGTTTTCCTGGATCTTTGTCTTTTCTTTATAATTAACAAGGCCCTTGTTTGGAGAAAGGAATTTAGCCAGTGAACTTTGCACAAATTGCTGTGACATTTTTTGGTGCAAATTGTATTTAAAAATCTATTACAGATCCTTTTCCTTTGGATTCTAGGACTGTGAGAAACTGATGCTTGATCAAGCTTGAGAACAATTTACGGTTCAAAGATTCAAGTTCATTTGGGATTTACAAACTCAGCAGTAGGCAGCAGGGCAGGGCTGAGAGAGTATGAGCTCTGGCATCAGACAGACTTGGGTTCTGCCATGTTCTCACTATATAACAGTGGACAAATGAGCTTCTCTGAGCCTCAGTTTCTATTTCTATAAAATGGACAGTATCACCCATTTTCCAGAGCTGTTGTGAGGATAAAAGGCAATAATATGGTTCCTAGCCCGTATCTGATGTGCAACAAGGCTAGTTCCTTCCCCATCTCCTGCATACTTATTTAATGTTCCCATGTTCAGCAGCCTCAGTTGTCTGGAACATGGCTAAGATCTCAAAAAGAAGCTTAAAAAAAATCTAAGTATAAAAAGGAGATGTTACAAAGTCCACTCATTAAAATTGGTCATAGAGGAACACAGACATATATTTGATTTTGAACAGGATTAGAATAAACCGAACTCTGGTGCTCTGACCACACCACTTGAGAAGCCCTATCCTGAATGAAGAGAAGGGCAGTAGCTACCTGAAGTGGGCACCAGGATTAAAACAAATAGTGACACAATAGTGCCTCACTAAGGGAGGAAACAGTAAAACTGTATCGATTCGGCATAGGAGCTCATACAAGAAAGTTTAGAATCATTTTAGGCAGGGGTGAAGGGTTCTGTAGCCTCACTGCCTCACTTTCTGGAAGTTGTTTTCATATTACAGCATAATATGCAATTGTGGGTATTCCTTGACTCATAAAAAGAAAGGTTTCATTGTGTCTGTATAATGTGTTTGAGAAGGGAGGCATATAAAGCACTTCAGAAATTCCATCCAAATGGTTAAAGTAAAAAAAAAAAAAAGGTTTTTGGAACTTGAAGATGGGAGCTTCAATTATGTGAATAATTCATCTATATGGAACTGTCCCTTGTCCCATTTGCCATATTTCTGGACAGTGGTCATATGACGATGCTAGCACTCTATCAAGTACTTTTTATCCCTATCACCTCCCTGTGGTATATTGAGAAGACATTCACTGTTTCCATTTTACAGATTTGGAAACTGAGGCCTAGAGAGGTTAAGTCCGTGGGAGAGGTGGGATTCAAGCCCAATTCCCCTGACTCCAAAGCTCATGCCTTCTCTACTATCCCATGTTCCTTCCTAGGAGCAATCCTCTGGAATATGAACAGGCAGAACATATTCCAGGTAATGGTTTGCATCCCAAATCCTGAACTAAAATGAAATACCAAAAATTAACACTCCTTCCATTCACCTCTACACCTACAATACATCTCATGAAAGAAAACCAGTAAGTGGCCTTGTCTTGATACTTACTCGTAAAATGTCGTCCATCCATTTTCATTGCTTTTAGTTGCCAGAAGGCCAGAGTTGCCATGGTATGTCATCATGGCCAACTCATGTCCTTGTGTGGTCACACTCTTGAGCGCACTGTTGGTGCCCATGGTCACCCAGTACACCTGGCCGTCTGGGACCACCAGCCAGAGGGGCATTCCCGTCGAGTCTCGGCGGACATTTACCATGTTGCCGTTGTTGTCTGTGATGAGGGTGACGTCGCCATCCCCAGTGTAGGTGAAGTTGTACAGGTAATCTCCTGTAGGCAGGCTCTGGGTGTACAGATGCTTGCCACTGGTATCAAACAGGTAGAGCTCCTGGTCAATGGGCGAGGACAGCTCGTACAGGTTCTGGGTATTGAGGAAAGGCTTGTTCTTTCTGATGAACCGAATTCGGATATTCCCAAGGTCAGCCACGTAGAGTTCCCCGTCAGCACATACAGCCAAAGACGACGGGGTATTCAGCTTGGCATCCTTGGCATAACCATCATCTCCAGAGAAACAATCACAGTTGGCATCATTTTTACAGTCACAGCCACTGGGGGCCCCCGCGACGAGTGAGATCTCTCCGCTCGTGGTGACCTGCCTGATGCGGTTGATCTTCTTCTCATCGGTCTCAGCGATGTACAGGACGCCGTTGTGGGACACAGCCAGGGCGGTGGCTGACTCCAGGGTTGCGTGGATGGCCACCTTGCTCAACAGGAAGTGGTCGATGCCAGGGACCTGGCAGTGCATGGGTCTCCCGGCCACAATGCGCACCTGGTGGTTCTCAGAGATTTGCAGGACCACGTTGTTGTCGAGGACGTAGAGGGAGTTGTCCATCGGGTTGATGGCTAGGTCCGTGGGCCACTCCAGGCGAACCTGACAATGGAGACACCGACACTCAGACGCCTGGCAAGGTGACCACCAGGAAGCACCCCGCACCCCATTGAGCCTCTACCAGGGTCCCAAGGGCCTGCACATGCACCCCTGCCTGATCCTCATAGCAGCCCGTCATCAACAACAGCATCTGGCACCTGGTCAGAGTGAAACCATGCAAGAACCGCCACTGAGACACTGATGGCCTCCCTTAGACTGACAGAACACGAAGAACGGACAAAAACCAATAAAGGCCAAGTAAGTAGGCAAGAGACAGACTTTGGAGTCAGACAGGCTTGGGTTGAGATCCTAGCCCCACCACTTACGACCTTGGGCAAGTTACTCTGCCTCTCGGAGCCTCAATCTTCACATCTGTAAAGTAGGAATGGCAATAGGACGAAGTACCTGACCCACAGTAAGTGCTCAGAATGACAACGAATGTGGTTATGGAGGTGGGAGGGGAAGGCAGATGCAGTCTGGAGGCTGAAGTAGGAGCTGCCCAGAGGCTTAAGACAGGCCCTTCATGAATTATTGATATGATTTTTGTATGAAAGATGACTTCTCAATTCTTTGAGCTCGCAGATTAACACATGGCTAGTGCTGGGGATGCAAAGACAAAATAAACAGGACCGCCGTCTGACGTAGTTCCAGATCCGTGATTCTTAAATCTGGTCACACATTCTAATTACCTGCAGCAAGTTTAGAAAGTATCGGCGCTCAAAGCACCTCCCTGGTCCATAAAACCAGCTCTCTGGTTGTGGGGCTCAGGCACAGGCATGCTTTCAAAAGCTTCCTGGGAGATTCTCACGTGGGGCTGGGAATGACAACTGGGTCCTTTCTCCTGCCAGTGTCATCACTGCACCAGCAGCTCTGGCATCGCCTATGAGCTGATTGGAGATGTCGAATGGCAGGTCTCACCCAAACCTACTGAATCAGAATCTGCATTTAAACAAAATCCCTGGGTGACTCCTGAAGTTTGGGAAGCCCCGCTCTAGGTAATGGTTTCTTGTACCTCAGAGAACAGCTGCTCCGGAAGGGATTAATGGAGCCAGCAATAGGGAGGAGGGGTTCAGGGGTCCTGGGCCCCATGTCTGAGCCTCCTCCGAGCCAGGCTGGGAAGCTGGCAGGGACCATGGGGAGCCTTCAGGTGGGCACACAGGGATGGATGCTGGCAGGTCGGAGGTGAGGGATGCTTTGTTGAATGGACGTGGAGGCTGGATTGTAGGATATATTGCATTGGGAGGAGCTGGAACTAAGGGAAGCCCTTTGCCAACTGTGGCCCCAAAAGGTCCTGTCACACTGCACAGGGGCTGGAAGTGCTGACAGGTGCTGCCTCCAGTTGATTTGTTTACCCCGCCCCTTAGGGACTCATTATCTTAGGTTCCTTAGCCCTCTACAAGCCGTTGACATTCAGTCCAATTCAGGGCTTATTTAAACAAGTATATTCCTTTAGATAAGACATTTCTCTTCCAGGAATTTAATCTTGTAACCATTGTGTACAAGGGTGCTTATCACAGCCATTTTTAATAACGGTGAAAAACTGGAACCAACTCAAATACCCATTGATGGAGAATTAGCTAAATAAATTATAGCACATTTAGTTCACCTATACATTAGAATACTCTGTGTAGCCATTAAAAGTGATGTTATAGATGGATATTTAATGACATGGGAAACTGTTTGCCATGTATTAAGTGGAAAGAACAGGTTACAGAACTGTAAGTACAGTGTGATCCCAACTGGGGGGAAAAATACAAGTTAGATAGATTATAGACAGAGGGGAGATTAAAAGCTTGAGGGATATACGCCAAGATGTTAACCATGTTGGGATTAGAGGTCATTTTAACTTTCTTCTTTGAAATTTTTAACTTTTTATATTTCTTATGATGTACGTGTGGCAGTTTACTAATGTAAAAAGAAACCTCAGTAAATTATGTTCACGTGAGACATGGCCCCCTTTATCCGCCCCTTTTGCTAAGGGCCATTGTTAGGATGGGGCGGGCCCTTTCTCATTTCTTCCCAGCACTACCCTCCAACCCTGCTTCCTACCGTCTTCTCGTCCCCTCACCCCCAGCCTGGGTTCCTATGTCCTCACAGAACGAGGGAGCCTGAGGCACGGCAGAGCCACTGGCCAGGCTGCTGCCTTCACACTTCTCAGGGCTCTCCGGGGCACGGTGGGCACGGTGGCACAGCAGCAGCCTTCAGCTGCATCAGGAACAGTTTACTCTAAAGTGACGGGGGAATTTTCAGTTTCCTAAAACCCATTCCTTGTCAACACTAGCTGCTAAATATTTCATGCCCTCTGGTCCTGTGGCACCTTGGGGACCTGCTTGCCCAACTCTTTCTGCCTGTCACTATGATGAAACGATGGCTCCATGATGGGTGGATGGGGAGGGAGAAAAGCCAAGGGAGGGAGGGGGGCAGAACGAGGGGAAGGAAGGGAAGAGCAAGCACTTTCCTGCTCTCTCCTTTACGCCCACATGCACAAAGGCACCTGGGAGAGAAGGAGCAGGGCTTTAGGAGTCAGTCCTCGCTCTGTCACAGGGCCTGCGGGAGGTTCTAGACCACACCGAGTACCCAAGCTTCTCTGATTTCACCTCCCCATTAGTGATGACCATGCCAAGGCTTAATTTCCCATCATGGAGGTGGGGGGTGGGGGAGACTTTACCCTCTCTGTGGTTCCCCCAGCTCCCACGTTCTGTGGTCCTGAGGTGGAATGGGCCTCCCTCTCCCCTGTCTCCTGAGCATTCTGTGCCTCTACAAAAGCACTTTGAGCGGACTGCCTTGTTGCAGAGTTCTTTGCTTCAAAAAATGGATTGTCAAATGAATGAACAACTACATGACTGTGAATGTCATAGAAAGAGCAAGGGATTTGGGGCCTGGACACCTCACTTCCTGTCTCAGTTCCCCAAGGGCTACAGGTGTGATCTTACTCAAGTGAGTTAAACACTTCGAACTACTTTCCCCACAGGTAATAAATATTACATAAAGGATCAAATAAGACAATGTACAAGGCAGTTCTTTGTAAATTATAAAGGGAATGAATATTTACAGCCTATTGATAGCTGCCAGGCACTGTGCTACACGCAATTTATGTTACATGATTTGATTAAAAAGAAAAAAAATCATTTCTACATCCCTGATGGAGGCTAGCACAGGGCTCTGTATTTATAACCTTATTTTCTTTCACCAAGCCTCAGTGTCTTTACCTATAAAATGGGGTAGCTAAAATCTATGTGTTGGGATTATTGTGGCAGCTAACTAAGGAAAGTGAAGTAGCACTCATCTCTGTATCCCCATTTCTAACAGTGCTCAGCAAATAATAATTGCTCAGGAAGTCATTTTGGACCCTAAGTACAGAGTTGCCTGTTGCTACCTGTGTCTGTGGTGGTCACAGTCTGTTGAGCTGAGAATTAATGCCCTATTTTGAACAGGTAGCAACATCTGTTCCTTCTCTACTCTATGCCTCCTCGTTTCTCCTGGGTCCTGGTCGTCATCTCCTCCCAGAGGAGCTGGTCTGAGTTCCGTGCGTCTCCCCTTTGCACCCTTGCCTCTGAGCTGTGTTCTTAGCTCTCTGGCTTCCCTCCCTGCTCCCTATGGTATTGTACAGTAGCTGGGTGTTTGTAACAGAGGAAGCTCTGAGAACGAAAGCCAGTACTCTCTGCCCATATGTGTGTATAAAAATATATGCCTGTGTCTGGAGAGGTTGATAAAAAGAATTCCATGCTTAGATTTAGATAAAGGGAGTGAGGACCAGAGGCATAGAGATTTCTGTCCAGGATTTCTGAATCTAAGTGTGGGTTGCCCCCCTCCATTACACGCAGTTGTCTTCCAAGCCTTTGCTCTGGCTGCGTCCCGGTACCTCTATCTAAAGTTAAACAATTTTCCAATGTGTGGATTAAAAATTTTCAGCACCCGGCACTGGCTGGTGGAGGACCCATTTTGAGAATTGAAAATACTTGTACGCACATCCTTAGGCCGTGGCAGCTTCCTGACGGGTAATTCAAGCTTGCTCACAGACTGGAGAGGAAAACTCTCGAGCCAGCAAAGGGAAGCCTGCCAAACTGGAAACACAAGTGGCAGAGAACAGATTCCATTCTGGAGCGTGACAATCACATTAGTTGGTGCAGAGGGAAATCACACAGCATCCGACAGGGATGTGACATGGGTGCTGGGACTGCCAGCAGCAGCCACCGGGCTCTGGGGCAGGGGCTCTGTGACACATTCGGTAACAAAGGTAGACGTGACCAGTGAGACCCCATCCTGCCAAGCACCAGTCAGCAGGTCCACGGTCAGTGGGAAAGCGCCTATGTGTGGGCTCCCCTAGAAGTGAGGGGGTTTAAAAAGTTAAGCGTGGCTATTGCTGACACCAATTTGCAATGGAACATAACTCAAGCCTCCTTAATGTCCTTGGTTTTCCTAATGATGGCAAGATAGATGTTCACTGATTTAGTGCTGGCCAGGCCCTGCCAAAGGATCTATCAATAAAGGACATATCCCTTGCCAAGTCATTGCAGGACAAGCTAAGGCCATGCTGAATAGCCAGTCACTTGTGTCTTTCTCTGGGCTACATTAGGGTCCTAATGTCCACCTGCGAAGGTCCAAAGCCTCTGGCATGGGATGGTAAGGTCCTTCACCAACTGGCCCCAAATCATGCTTTCAACTCCTGCTACTACTTCCTTCCAAGAAATCTATGCTCAGGCATTCAATTTTCCAGTGTTCCTTGAAGGTACCAGACCAGTGAACATCTTTGTACCTTTGCGCATGCTGTCCCCTTTGTGTGAAATGTCTCCATTCAGCCTTGTTGCCCAGCAAACCCTTGTTCAACCTTCCGCACCTGGCACAAACGTCACTTCCTTTTAGAAAGTGGGCACGAAAACTTCTGTTTATTGACCATCTCTGAAAGGCCAAGCAGTGCTAGGACACTTGCATGCGTTGTTTCATGTATTCTTAAAGCAATCCTGCCGATGTAACATGATTTCCATTTTACAGATGTGAAAAATGAGGCTCAAAGGACCTCAGAAACTTGTCTAAACTTACTCAGCTAGTAAGTGGCAAAGCCATGATTTAATCAATCAGTCAATCAATTAATTAATCACCAAATCATGGTTGTGCTCCTACTGTGTTCTAGGCACTTTGGTTACAGTAGAGGAAAAGAGAGACAGAATTGCTATCCTCACGTAGCTTACAGTCTAGAAGTAGAATGAGGTACAAATACCTGTGTTCCCAAAGAGAAGTCAGATGGCGATGGATTAAAATTCACACTGTGTGAATTTCTGCTGCCTTTGAGGCTTCCTGAGGCAGATTTCTTCTCTGTCCCCCAGCCCCCCTCTGTCACCCACTTGTCACCACTGCTGGTGAACTCTGAGAGCACAGAGCTATGCCCTACTCATCTCTGTGTCCTGAGCGTTCTTCACAGGCCCAGCACCAAGAGTGTGCTCTGAGAAGTCTTGTGCAGAGTAAAGAGGAAAGGCCAGCGGGCTGGCTGGGTGCCAGGTGAGAGGACGAGTCTCCAGACCCAGGGCTCTGGCAGACGAAGCTTTCTCCTTACCTGAGAAATATCCATGACAGAATCACAGCTGAGGGGCCGGGCCGAGGTAAGATCATTGGAACCCAGCAGGGTGGAGATGACCCCATTCTGATCAATGCGTCTGATCATGGTACCATCCACGAAGTAAATCAGCCCGGACTTGTCCACTGTGATGCCTAAGGCAGAGAGTTCATTGTTAAAGGTGGTGACAACCCACATACTCGTGGAGGCTTGCGGGTTGACAGAACACGTCCTCTCTGTGATTTGATTAGATCTTTGGCACTACATTTAGTCCCTTTCTAACGACAAGGAGATAGATGCCTAGCGGTGTGGAGTGACTTACACAAAGCAGGGAGAACTCGAATCCAGGTCTTCAGATTCTCCATGGCTCTGGTTCTCCCACCTTGCTGCTGCTGGAGATTTTTACCCATCACCTTTGCCATCTACTAAAACTGGATTCTTAACTTCTGGGGGTTCGCTAGGCATGAGAGGAAGCGGTAAGGAATATCTTTTTCAATATCAAAACTGTGAATTATTTAAATTTACCTACTGCTGAAAACCTGTAATTATACTAATCAAATCCCCTTTTTGGTAACAATTTTTCTTTTCTTCGAAGATAATCACTCTTCATGTTTTCTATTGTGTTACTATTTTGGTTTCATTGGTCATTATAGAAGTATAGAGCCTAAAAAAAACAATCCTTTGGATCTGTGTAGGGACTACTGGTAAATTTCATTTCTAAAAAAAGGCACACGGAAGAGAGGCGTCAGAATTAGTATTTACATCACCCATTCCATTCGCGAGACTGTCCCACCCCTTGACTTTCTCCCTGACCAGCTGTGTGGCCTTGGGCAAGTCACTGGATATCTCTGCATGTGTTTTCTCAGCCGTTACATGAAGGGGTTGTTCCAAATCTGTATTTCTCAGTCTTGGATGGATGTGAGAATCACCTGGGAGCTTGCTAAAAATGCACCCTCCAGGTAGCTATTTCAAACACATCACAAGTGGAGATGGAGCATCTATCTATCTATCTATCTATCTATCTATCTATCTATCTATCTATCTATCTATCTATCAATCAATCTATCTATCAGTCTATCTATCTATCTATCTATCTATCTATCTATCTATCTATCTATCTATCTATCTATCTATCTATCTATCTATCTATCTAATCTGTATTTCTGACAAGTGCCTTGGGTGGTGATAATACCAAGCAAAGTTTGAGAACCACTCTAGTAAATCAGGATTTCTTCACCAGTGATGTGTATCAGAATTACCTGAAGAGTTTTGTTTTCAACAGCTACCTGCCTGGCCTCTCTCCTGGAAACACTAGTTCAGAGTGTTGGCTGGGACTGGGACCAAGGCACATATTAGAAATGCTCCCCAGTGATACTGACTGCCGCCCTGGGTCCAGAATCCCAAGAGTTAGACATACCGCCACCAAACCAAACCAAGGACTGCTCAGGGATGCTGGCGCTGAGCCATAGATGACACGTGCCTCCAAGGAGCACCCTGCCTGGTGGGGAGGCACTGCAGTGAGTTGGTGTCATGGGGAGTGCCCCAGGGACTGGCAGAAGCCAGAGGGTTCATGACAAAATAAAGAAGATTCTGGCTGGTTTTATTCCCTTCAGTTTACTCTGGGGAAGGAACTGAACGAAGGGGTCAGAAAAAGCTGTTCAGAGGTAGAGACACTTGAAACATAAGCTTCCCAGGTATATAACGTTAGGCAAGTCACTTCCCTTCCAAGTCTCCGTTTCCTCATCAATAAAATGGAAATAACATGACTTGTAGCAGTTAGCCCACAGTAATTTAGTGACTTACACGTACTGTGTGGGTGGCAAGGCCCTGGCTCTGGGGACCCATGTATCTAGGATTGGCCAGAAGGGTGGTTTAAGACACCCAAGGGCCTGTGAGGGATGAAAACCCACTGGGCCAGTAGTCCCTACTGCCCCCTCCACATGCTGTTCAGGGCTGGAGAGCGATTTCATGCAGAGGACCAGGTAGCCTCCAGGCGGGGAAGCCTTTCTTCGGTCCCTGCCTAGAATGTAAGTAAACTAGTTACATTCCTTAAGGACCAAGACAGGAGTCTTCCTGTCTGCCTGGCTATGCTGTCTTTCTCTTCCATTTGCGAGGACTGATGAGTGTTCCATGAACAATCTGGTTTCTTGTTTACAAAGTTGGCTGCACAGGCTAATAGAAATGATCTGTCCCCTGATTAATTACTTCAGTTTTTTCCTCTCCTTTTGTTGTGCTAAATAGATGAACATCTTTTCTCCTCCCTGCTGCAGAGGGTCTGCATATTGTGGCATCCCTGTCACTTCTATCTGCGGTAATTACAGGCTTTTGGGCAAGTTTCACTGCACTATATATGCGTGAGTGTGTGTGTGTGTGTGTGTGTGTGTGTGTGTGTGTGCACGTGCGCACGTGTGCATGAGGAGACGGTGGAAAACACACATGTGTGTAGAGCAACTGAGAAAGACCTGGAGAGAGTAAAAATTATCGGAAAAAACAGTGTCAATTCTAGGAGAGTAGAATGTTGTTAATCCTAGGAGAGGAGAATGTTGCAACTGAAAGCGATCTCAGGGATCATGTAGCCTAATCTACTCATTTACCAGTGGGAAAACTGAGGCCCAGAGGAGGAGGTCACAAAGCCAGAGAGTGGCAGAGCAAAACCATAATGCAGGGTCCCTAAATGCAAGCTCAGTGTTCTCGCTACTCCAGGTTACACTCTCAGTATTAGGAAATCATAATTAGGAGGGAGATTAACCATAGATGTCACGATATTTACCTCACAGAGTTACTATCTGACCACTCTAGATATGTGGTAGAGACATATGATATAATACAATATAATGTAACAGCCATAATAGAAATCACTCCATGGGATGTTTATCATGTGCCTGGCACCATTGTACTAAGCATTTACATTCTTGATAATATTTAATGTGTACCACAATTGTACACTATATCTCTTTATCATAGATGAGGGAAATAAGGCTCAGAGAGGTTAAGCAACTCACTCCAAGTCACACAGCTATTAAGTGGCAATGTCTGAATTTGAATACAGGTCTGCCTGATTTCACTAGTGTCTAACTGCTTTGATTTGAAACCAGGCCCTGAAATCTGGCACTATTTAATAATATAATCACTCATGTCATTTTTATAGGGTGCCACATGAAGCATATTAATTTTGATCCTCAGAATGAAGCTAGGAGGTGGACACAGAAGGTATTACTTCTATTTCATTAATGAGGACGCTGAGGCTTAGACACTATACGTAACGGGCTTTAGGGTGAATGATGGATATTCATTAATGATGGCTGCTCCTCCAAAAAGCCCTCCTAGTCTTCTAGACACAGGGGCTTCTCTCAGTTTTGGACTTGCATGCACAGTTCTTTCTCCTTGCATCTCAGGAAGTACTTTTCCTTCTCTCCCATATCAGAGTGATTCACGTTCCAATTTTATTTTTCTGCTACAGTGCACTTATCTATGCAACCAGAGTGCACTGCATACTCGGTAAGTACTTGATGAATAAGTGAGTGAAAAATTGTGATTATGGGTATGAAGAGGCCCAATTTTTTACAGGACTCAAAATTGAAACAGCCAACCCACCCTAGAGCATAGGAACATGTGCAGAGAGGACAGACTGCAATGATTTTATAAAACAATAACGTGACAGAGCATAAATTCCCAACAGTAGAGGATTGATATATAAAATGACGGGCTGTCCACTTGATAGAATACTATACAGCCATTAAAAACGAGTACAGAGAAAACTAATGACATGGAGACCTGTCCATGATTTATCGGTTAAGAAAAAAGTAGGTTACTAACAGAGTTTGTGTAAGGTGATCTCATTTTGTTTGTTTTTGGTGAGCCTTACATGCACACAAACAGAAAAAAAGACGAGTAGGAAAGACAGGAAATGTTCACTGGGAATATTTCCGGCAGGTGGGATGATGACAATTTTAATTCCCCTTTGTAGAGCTCTTGGTAATTTCCAAAAATTTTTGCAATGATAATGTATTTCTTTTGGAAATGAAAAACACCCCAATAAATGTTACTGAAAGTGTTTCAAATGAAAGGCCTTACCCCTGGGGTTGGTAAGTGTGGCTTCTGTGGCTTTCCCACCGTCCCCACAGCGAGTGTCATCGAAGGGGAGGCACTGGTCACCTGTCCCCGCGACCACCTCAGAGTTCTTGACAAGGTCTTTCACCACCACGGTGGATTTGATCTTAAAGACCCGCCGGCTGTTGGTGTCCGAGAGGAAGATGGCCCCACTCATAGGGTCTGCAGCCAGGTAGTATTTATGTGCTGGACTGTGGCTGAAAAACAAGGACATGCCAGTTGGTGAGCATTTTCTTTTTTCCTATCAGGTAGCCAGAGATGCACCACTTAAATCCAAGCAAAAATGTCTTATGGGAATGATGTCTTCATTTTGGGTGATAATTCACCAATATTTCTGATCCCAGGGGTTGGTCTAACTCTGCCTCCCGCCCAACTATTAATGCCAGTGATGGTGACGCCCCGCCCAGGGCCACGCCCATATCAGGTGCTTAACACGTTTTCCTAAAAGGATTACCAGTGGGGCTTACCCTAGGTGGCCTGCAAATCCACGCCAGAAACATGAAAGGGCTTGACTTTAAAAAACGCTCTAAGAGTCTGACACACAAGCTCTTCTCCCCCAGACTTTTGACAGCAGCCACAGGCCTTCTTGGGACTGACTGATAGGACCCTGGCCACGTCTGACTCCCAGGGAGCACCAACACGGTCTTCACTTGACACACATGTTATACTTCTCAGGAGCCAGTCATCTCCCGCTTGCCGTCAGATACAAACGCATTGCAGGTTAATTTGTGTTTTGCATCAACGTCCCAGGAAAAATAAACCAAACCCCGGAGGAGTGCTGATGATGGTTCTGCTTTTGGAAAACAGTCATAAAGACAAGGCTATGCTAACAGAGGAAAGTGAAGTCAGACCATGATTGCACAGCGGCATTACCGAGACAGGACACTGCCGCTACGCACAGGGTAGGAAAACTGCACAGGCTTTGGAATCACATCAGTCTGGGTTCTAAGTCTAGCTCTGTCATTTCCAGGTTCTGAAACTCGAGCAGATTACCTGGCCTCCTGAGCTTCAAGTTCTCTTCATCTGCAGAAGGGGGATGTTAACAGCTACCTGGTCGGTGTATTGGGATATCACGTAAAATCACAGATGACAAATATTTAACGTCATGTATGGCACCTCATAGGTACTTAATACCGTGTTTCCCCGAAAATAAGACCTGGCCAGATAATCAGCTCTAATGCATCTTTTGGAGCAAAAATTAATATAAGACCCAGTATTACATTATTATATCATATTATATTATACCCAATCTTATAGTAAAATAAGACCGGATGTAGTGTAGTGTTGTGTTGTGTTGTGTTGTGTTGTGTTGTGTTGTGTTGTATTGTATTGTATCATACCCGGTCTTATAGTAAAATAAGACTGGGGTCTTATATTAATTTTTGCTCCAAAAGACGCATTACAGCTAATTGTCCAGCCGGGTCTGATTTTCAGGGAAACACAGTAATCTTAACTATTTTACTTACTAGTCATCATGTATGTTTTCGCACTTGGAGGGGATACACAGTAGGACTTTTGCTATCATGGTACTGATTTACCATTTCTTCCAACTCACGGCCATTGGAATAGGACTCACAACTCCTGGGGAGCTGTTTTCTGCTCCTGTGCAAGGCCTGATTATCCACGGGCCCTCAGACTGCATCTCAGTACTGAGCCCCTTCCAAGTCTTGGGAGCGTCTCCTGACAAACAGGAATCTCTCTGTTCAGGCTGGATGGCCTGGCTATTTTCACTGCACGGTGGGACACACTGTACCAGGGGATTCAGGGGGCAGAATGAGCCACGCCTAGAGCACCAGCCAAGTAGGGGTACTGTATATCCCTTCAGGACGCAAGTCATAGGATCAGAAAAGTCTAGAAAGAAGCTATTTTGCATTTTATCAGGCATGTAAGTTTTGGGTCCTTTTACAAAACACATTTTTACAGATTGGTGTTTTTGTTTGAATTGCATATGAAGACTGGGGCACTTTAATCTTTTCAGCGTCAAGATCTCTGAAGGTATTTATCTAGCCCTGACTGTCCGTCATCACAACCATCCATCGCTTGGAACAGTGTCTTGGGAACTGGCTGCTACCAACAGGGTCTCCAGACCCAAGGCTTTCCTTGGTTTCCTCTCCCCAAATTTGATGAAGATGACATGATTTTCTTCAACTGCCCTGCCTCAAACAGAGGGGAGGTCTCTCTGCCTGCAGCTTGGATGCTCCCTAAGCCATTCTTCCCTGACCTACCCCAAAGACCAGGACTGCCCATTTCTTACAGGCTAAGTTCAGGCTCCCCAGCCTAGCAGCACACAGGGCCCTTTGTGCTCTGCTGTTGCTACATCTTCCCAGCCTCCTTCCAGCCACTTGCTCACAGCAGCCCTGCACTCCAGCAACACTATGTGTCCCTCAGCGGGCCTTTGTGCATCTTTGTACCTGCTGTTCCCGCTCTGTGGGATGTCCGTCCCCCTCTCCTATGCAGCCTGCTGAACTCACTCTTCAGTGGTCAGTTCAAATGGTACCTTTTCTGGCCAAACCTTCCCCAACCTTACTTCTCTGTGCACTGAGATTCGTATCCGTTCACATCTGGATTACAGGACACTTAACATGATGCTGTAGCTTTATATTCAGGTGCCTGCCTCCCACATCCTACAGTCAGTACTTGAAGGGAAGAGACAGGATTTTGTTCAATTTTGTAATTTCCAGTGTTCAGTTTGGTGCCTTCTAGCTCAAAGCAGCTGCTTGCTTTCAGAGGATGGCATCTCCATTTTGTTTTTGTTCATTTAAGTGGCATTTTCAATCAAATTACTGAGCTTTTCTTTTACTTCTCTTTTGGGGGTGGTGGTAACAGCGGAGCTGTCCTGTTTATCTTGAAACGTCCCCTGTGACTTACCCTATAATGTGGCACAGATTTAATCTTTCCAGGTGACACTGATTCTGGCTAGATGAAATGCAGTGACCTCAGATCCTTCTCTGCAACGCTAGAGCAGCCTTGATCTTTCTGCTTTCCTGATGACCGCTATGAGGTGGGGGTGATTATGTCACTTCTTTGTGTATCACTCAAGATAAACTGGTGCTATCCACCTTGGCAGAGAAAGGGGTCCCTGAGGGAATATGATGAGGGGCCCTGTCCACTTAGATTAGCCCCCTGAGTTTCTGGCTCATGTCTTCCTGCACTGCCCCAGAGAAGTGCCACTCATGTGGAGCTTCTCAGATCAGTGAATTCCAGAAAAGGGTGGTATTGCCAGGATGGTTCCTGAGTCTGTAAATGCTGTGGCCCCATCTTTTGTGCCCAAGGATAAATTTGAAGTCTGGCAGCTTAGAAGTTGTGGGTTCTAATTTGGGCAAGTCACCAAAATCGTTCAAACTGTTGGTCCCTTAGCTGTCAAATGATTAAGTCCCTGCTCTGCTTTGCTCACAGGCTTGTCATTAGGATCAAATGAAATTATACATCGCAACAGCCCTTTCCAGTTGGCAGAGCTCTTGGACTGTCTTCAACTCACTTCTTTCTCATGCCACCTGCACTGGGAACAGCACCTGGCCCTCTGCTGGGAGCAGTGCCACCAGCCCTTGGAGAACAGCTGCAGACACGACTGTCACTGTTAAAAAAGCATCTGCTGCCACCTCTGGGTGCCTATTCCATTCCGGATGCTGTGCTAGTGTTTTACATGCATAACCTCACCTTCCTCAAAACCACCATATAAGGCAGGTCCTTAAGTGACTTGACCAGGGCCAGAAACTGCTAAGTGATAGGATGGATTTCCAGCTCCAATCTGCTGGACTCCAAAGTCTGTGTTCTTCCTACTTCTCCACACTGCTTCTCAGGGTCTAGAAAGCTCCACTCCCCTTATTCATCGGAAAGTACCTGCTCACCTCCTGAAATTCACCTCAAGCATTACCCCATCTACAGTGCCATTCCTGGATTCCTGGGCCCCCCTTACCCCACTGGTTCAATTGGCCACTTCCTTGCTGTGTTCTCACTGGATCTTAAGCAGACTGTACTTTTAGTACCTCTAGCACCTTAAGACACTTTTTTGTTTAGTGGTCTGTCTCCTCCGTGACATCTTGAAATCCTCAAGGGCAGGGACGGGCTTCGTGTCCCTGTCACTTAGACCTGGGCTGGTGCAGAGGAAGTGCTCCAGAAAGGTCTGCTGAATTTAGGAATCAGTGAGTGAATGACCATCTGCCTCCCTGGGAGTGTACACAGGAAATACCCACTGCTAAGAGTCTTAGTGTGATGTTTCTCAAACATGGCTCCACATCAGATTCACCTGGAAAGTTAAAAAAAAAACACACACACAAAAAAACACCCTTACCCATAATATCTTAAGGGTCTGGGCATCTGTACCTTTAAGATCTCTCCAGGTGACTCTGAGGCTCAGCCAGATTTGGAAACCATATCTTTAGGTCAGTGCTTTTCAAACTTTAATATGCTTATAAATCACCTGGAAATTTTGTTAAAATGCAGATTTCAGTTCAGCAGTTCTGGGGTGCTGCTGCCTGAGTCTGCATTTCTAACAAGTTCTCAGAGGATGCTTGCCTGCGCTTTGAGTAGCAAGGCCTTACAATACTCTGTCAACCCTAAATGCATGAGATGGAAGATGGCCTAGGGCTGGGACCCCAGGATGAGGCTGATTCTACTCTGATCCTGAGCAGGGCTGCCCACAGACTAAGATCACAGTTCTGTTCCCAGATTCTGCCACAGGACCCACATTCATTCTCTTCCCCTTCCTTAAACATAACCTTGGCTATGTAAAATCTTAGGGACTATAAGGGTATATCGTTCCTGAAGCTAATGAGCTAAGTCAAGCCTCACTCTGCCCCCTTTCTCGATGGTGTAGGGAATTTCCTAGTAGGAGCTGTGAGCCCAGGAGTCTTTGCGATGAAAGGCGATCTATTCCCTGCTTCTGAGTGAGAATTCTCCCTTTGTCTCAGAGTAAGGTCTGCCTTGTGCAAAAGAGCATCCTTTGACCATGTCTAGAGGCAGCCCTGGCAGAACCTGATTCACAGGTTCTTGGAACCAGTGGGGAGAACTTGAGTACTAGAGCCACACCGACAGGGTTTCAAATACCAGTTCTACCACCCACTTGGAAGGCGACTTTGGGCAAATCACTTCATTGCTCAGAGCCTCAGTTTTTCATCTGAGAAATGGGGATAATCACATTGACTTCAAGTGGGTATTTTGAGGACAAAATTGTACAAAGAACGTTAATCTCTGAGCATAACCTGTTTCATTAAAAAATAAAAATGCCCAATTAGTGGTAGCTGAATATTTATGTTACTACATAGCGGAAAAGCCAAGCATGGCAGAGTTAATATTGTCCCGTCCAACCTATTTCCTGGGGGCAGTTCAGGGCTCTGTTAGAGTTAACATAATACCATGTTTCCCCGAAAATAAGACCTAGACGGACCATCAGCTCTAATGCATCTTTTGGAGCAAAAATTAATATAAGGCCCGGTCTTATTTTACTATAATTTTGCCCTAAATAACTTACTATATTTTGCTCCAAAAGACGCATTAGAGCTGATAGTCCACCTAGGTCTTATTTTCGGGGAAACACGGTATGTATAGCTGGGATTGATGGAGACTTGAGTTGAAATGTACTTCTGAACAATAGGCTTCAAACATTCCTCCACGACCCTAGGGAAGAGACCTGGGAAGAGATGAGGATCTTTGTTTCCTGAGGGGTCTGCAGAGGAAGATGCTGAAAGGACTAGGGGTCCCCGGACTGAGCATGCCCAGCATGGTGGCCTGGCACTGAGGGTGAAAAGGCCAAAGGCAGAGATGAGATGGCCCTGGGGAGCACACACGCAGGCTAAGGGCACCAGCCTGAGCCAAAGGCTATTCCTGGGAATAGCTGAGACAGTAAGTGCTAATGAAGACAAATTTTCAGAATTTCTTTATCCATTTATGACATTTACAGACAGAAGAAGGGATTTGCCAATATCCAGGTGCGTGTTAAAACCAGAGCTGGAAACCAGGCCTTCTCACTCCGGATTGAATTTAGAAAACCTAAATGCAGAAAAAAATTCCTTTTTTCCTTCCTGCCTCGGTTCATTTTAGAAATATTAATAGTTTTTAGCACCTGAGAAAACAATGACTTGAGAGAGGGCAGGAAACAGGTTTTGAAATCATACTACGGATACGTCAAAAGATCACTAAACATCAGAAAGAAAAGGCACCAAAACCACAACTCTCTCAATTTACAAATGATGATATTAAAAACCAGAAACGCTAGTTGACCAGCCTAGGGTCACATGATGAACGCAGAGCAAAGCTGGACAAGCACCCTGGCCTCCGGACCCTTCCCAGCTAGGTCCCCCTGACGGTGTCTCAGACGGTTACTCCCACTGATGGAAGGTTTCAATGTTAAATGCTAGGTTTTCACCCATGATCTTCTTAGGAAATGTACTTCTGTGTTTTCTATAAAACTGAACTTGAGGGCACATATCAATGCATAGTTCAGTATCACCCATATAAAGCTCCTGAAAATCTCTCTTAGATTTTAGTATTAGGAAAAAATATTCCTCCTATGAGAAGTAGACATATTTTCCCATTTCTGATAATGCAAACCATGAAAATAACTATGCTTCCCTGTTTAGTCTGACTGCCAGGAAGTTCAGAGTCTGAGTTGATGTATGATCACATATATGTATTTCCACCATTTTTGTTCCCAAATTCTATTTAGTTTACTTTAATGCATGTGTCTTTGGTTGTAAGGCGATTGGATTCTTTTTTGGGAAAGATGGAGACATCATCATCATATAATTATTATTATGATAATTTATTATTATTAGTAGTAGTAGTATTACTACTACCACCACCATCACCACCACCACCACCACCACCACCATTTCTGGAGCTTCTTTCTGTGCCTGGCACAATGCTAGATACTTTGCAAACATCCTCTGTAAATCTTCTAACAACCTCCAAGGCAGATTTTATTAACCTCAAGTTAGAAACTAAAGCTTGGAGAGATGAAGCCATTTTTTTGCGGTCACACAGTTGGGAGCTTCAGTTTTCTCATCTGTAAATTAGATGTATCATGAGTACCTCCTTCACAGGGTAGTTTGGGGATGAGCTGTCATCATCCATGTAAATCACTTAATCCCTCTCAGCTATGCACTAAATGCTCTGTACATGTTAACTATTATTATGCTCTTAAAGTAATATATCCAAGAGCGTATGATTTTACATGAATACTGTATCTAATTATATAGAGATGGATATTATCATTATTGGATTTGGGGTCTGTCTGCCTCTTTCTACCATCCTAAGACTTTATTTTATGCCAACTACCCTCCACCCTATCTGCCGCTTTGATCTGAGTCATATGTGTGTCACAGAGAGCACTTCTGTAACAGTACAAGCCATAGCGCCATCTGCCCATGGTGACTTTCAAGTCACCCAAATGTGTGTGATGCTGGGGGACTCTGAGGTGACTATTACCCAGGAGTCAGATGAGTGCCACCATGACAGGTGACGATGACAGGCAGACATCTCTCCTCGTGTGACTGACGAGGCCCACTTCTGCCTGCGGCAGTGCCATGGCGAGCCTCCATGACAAATCTATTATGTGACAGAGTTCCTATTTGGGGATTGCTCTCTTTGGGTGGTCTGTAGCGTCTGGAAATCCTCTCCCACATTTTCTTTGCTGGCAAACGATCTGGAGGGGTCACCTGGCATCCCAGCCACCAAAGCTGAGGCACCGGGAATGCCCAAAGAAGTGCAAATCGAAAACCTGTCTTCTTCTAGGTTCTTGGCCTGATCAAGATACTCTCAGGACTTCCTACTATGACCATCAAAGTCACTCAACACAGGTAGGATGATGTCCTCATTTATCCTAAGGATAAGCAGATCGCAGTGTTCAAATTACTGTGCCAACGTTAATTTCCCCCCCCACTACTTCAGCCTGTCATTCCCACAGACTCCCAAAGTAACTGCTGTGCTTTGCTAGAAATGAAAGGAGTTCAGGTTCTCGTCACCCGCACCCGCCATTATTAACGACTTCCTCTCATTGTAACCGATTACTCCCAATCAGTTCCAACCACACAGGATTCATTTGCCATTGAGCCATCTTAAATTGACACATGCGTCTTACCATACAACATGCAACAAGGCAGAGGAGAGACAGGAAATTCTCCACTGGTTGGCTTACCTATGTCTGAAATCTTTATTTCTGACAGAAGACAGGAGAGCAGGGAATAGAAGAAAGAATGAGGTGTTAGCAGCAGGGTTAGAAGCATTATTAGCAGCCTGAAAACTTGACAGCAATGGTACTGTACAGCGCTCTAATAAATAAAGACTTAGCAGCTATGACACTGATATATTTTATATTGGATATTGCTTGTCAGTGAGCTCACTTACAAGCAGCTACGTATCACAGAAGAGGCAGGGTTTCACCTGCACCACTACTGCTGACTTCGGGGAAGAGGATGAGGCTGACCCACGCTGCTGCTTTCACCAGGGCTAAAGACAGAGGTTAGAACAGTCGACTCCCTCCTCCTCACCACCCCCCCGCGACTCCCAGACAGAGACACATTCCCAGAGAATACATGCTCTCTGTATGTTTCTGTGTGCACGTTGCCCTGCATAGAGTTATCAAAACTTGCGTAGCCCACCATGATCCTCTTCTAATAGAATCCAGAATTGGAGATATACTATGATTAGAGGTGCGAGGTAACAGAGAAACAGCCCTGGGAAAAAGACTGGAAGAAAATATAGCAAGATGATCATATACTGGTAAATTTATTTTTCTTCCCAAATTTCATTAACTTCTCCATTCCCTACCCACTGTCTTCTATGATCTCCCCAAAATGGTGGGAGGGAGACATGGAAAATGAGATCTCTTATTTAAAAGATGTGAAAATGGAGGCCCAGAGAGGGTAACTGTCTTGCCCAAAGTTGTACTGCTTCTCTGCTAAGGTGGGCTGACCCCCCGATCCATGGTTTTTCCATCGCAGTGTAGGAGATGGAAAGACAATATGAGCAGTTGACGGAAACAAATATACTCAAGGGTTCCTTCTTCCTTGACAGATGTCTATGTCAGTCAAACTCATAAAAGAGAGAAGAAAGCCCAGAATAACCCATCAGTCTCTGGTTCTCGTTTAGCCTATCGGATTTCCTGTGAGTCCACAGAATGTGAACTGCTAATTGTTTTCATGGCCAAAGACCTCCTTCGCTTGTCCCTGTGCGTGAGGGCAAATACTAACCCTCTCTTCTCGAGGGCTGTGATGGCCGTTGGGCGGCCAGCAAGCCTTCCCGTCCCTGCACTTGTGCACCGCAGAGGGAGATTCTCAGCTGGCGCTTCCCTCCAGGGAATAAGTTAAAGTATTAAGCCAAAGTCACCCTCATTGGGCCAGGTGACAATTCTTTGGGGAGGCCATACTGCATGATGGCTTTCTGGTTTTGGGTCCACCATCCTAGAAGCTTGACTTTGGGCAGGTTCTTTAAATGACCCGACTCTCTTTTCTCTTGTTTGTCAAGGGCAATTGTAATAATTATCTCGTTGAACTCTTATACTGGGTAAACAGTAGGGGCCTCACAAAAGAGTTTCCATTTCCCCTGGCCACTTTGAAGAAGGGCTTTCCAGCTCAAGGGCCTGTCCTTCTCACATGGACCCCAGCCCAGGGGAAAGCAGTCGTGAAGAACGTGGTGTAATTTCTCCTGAAAGGGAGAGCGGGGCTGCACTGTCTCTAACCACAGCTTCTCTGTAACCCAAGAACTCACCCTGTGACAGTGTTGTGGTTCTAAAACGATCTGGTTTAGGGAGGCATAGAGGAAATCCAACACATCAGGCCCTTCCCCGAGCTGTAAGTGTGGCTGTGCTCCATCACTCACAGTCAGGATTGGGGAAAGAAGAGGCTGCCTCGGTTGGCTCTGGAGCACCTTGGGAGCAGAGAGGCACGGCCTGATTTTAGCCTATGGGCCTTATCTCAGTATCGGGCAGCTGAGAACTGCTCCTCACTCTGATGAGCGGTCACTAACAGGGCCAAACTTGGAAACACTGGCCCGGGGGTTGGGCCATTGTGCCGCCCCTTATCCTTATAAAAAGACTCATGTGACTAATTCCAATCAGTTTGGTGCTTGGAAGCAGAAAGGAGATTCAGGGGCTTGCAAGGGGTCTAATTCTTGGCTGCTAGCAGCCTTCTACATCATCTGGATGTCACCGTTATCTCCCAAGACAGTGGTTTGCCTTCATTGCGGGGCCCTGGGAAAAGCAGCACCTGCTTCCCCAGAGTCCTCAGCTCACAGTTTAGCCTCCAAGCTGGGAAGTGAAAAAAGTCCCAGAGTCTGACAGGTGAGGCTCTGTCCTGCCGCCTTCTCTGGGCCCAGAGGGTAATGCCAGGTAACCCTAATGGCAAAGGGACGTTATTAGGAACTGTGAGGAAGGCATCACCTTACATACCTCAACTCCAGGATGTTGGTGACGTTCCCAGAGGGGAAGATCCTGCGGATGTAGTTGAAATCTCCCACATAGAGGCTCCCGTCGGAGCCGCACGTCAGGGCCACGGGGGCCAGGAGCTTGTTGCCATCAGCAAGGCCGTTGCAGCTGGGGCAGGAGATGCTTCTCCGGCGCCCATTGCCCATGACGCTCCCGATGACAGGGGGCTGCTGAGACACGAACTGGTTCTCTCCATTCCCTTTGTGCAGGATGCCTGAGACAAGGACAGAACAGAATCACCTATGGAACAGGAAGAGGCTCTTCTGCGGCTGACCACACAGTCCTTGGTCTTCCACGGGAGGCAAGACCTCTGCCTACCATTTCCAGACTCATCTCCGAAGCCTGTCTCACCCCCAGAATGAAGCCCAGAGGGTCCTGAGCAGGCCATACGCTGCACTGATTGAATCCTCACAAGATAACAGGGGGAACAAGCTAGGTGGCTTACGTGAGGCCTCGTGAATGATAGCCGTCGCCCTCCTGAGTCTGGCTCTTCCTAATCAGTCAGCTCTACTGCCTCTTAAATAGATTGTACACATCTCAGGTACCTAGTCCTGGTCTCTGTTACACGTGAATTCTTTATTGCACTTGCCTGTTTTTCTTTCTTTAGATCGATACCATTTCAAGGGCGGCGACTGTGTCTTTTCTCTTTCTGTATCGCAGTGCCTAAGACAGAACCTGACACAGAGTAGGTCCCAATAAAGTTTATGGAAACCACGAGGGAAACTCACAGTCTCCTCTCACCAGGAGTCAGGAGACCTCAGTTTTTCCTTGGTTTTGCTACTAATGGGCTGGTGCCAGATCTTGCATAGGTCTCTTCACTGCTTTAACTGCCCTTGGACCTCTGAGGACACGGAGGGGATCGACCTCAATGACTTGTAAGCTTCATCCTGTACTATTCTGTTTCTTTTTAGGCCCAAATCATCCTTTATCTCCTGTATTATTGCCACAGCCCCCACACTGGACTCTTCACCCCTTCCAACTGATGCCTGAGTGCGTTTTGGTTTTTATGCTCATGAGAATCTTTTCCCAGGCTGTCATCTGTTGGCTTTGTCCTTTATTGAACAGATATCTTTCATTTTTATGGAGTCTAAGCAATCTTTTTTCTACGCTAGTGTTTGTGCTTTTTCAGGTTTTAGGGAATCATTCTCTGATGTCATAGTCTCCTGTATTTTCTTCTATTAATTTTAAAGTATTATCTTTCAAATTTAAATGTTGAATCAAACTTTATTTGATATACAGTATGAACTTAATTGTGTTTTTTATCCACATGCATAGTAAGCCAATTTTCGAAGTGCCAATTTCTAAACCACCTACCCATCTTCCGCTGATATGGGACGCTACTGCTATTGGATACCAAGTTCCAACGTACAGAAATGTGTCGTTATCCACGGGTTTCCAGCCGATCCCATGTCCTTATTCTGTAGTTACAGAACCCCTGATGTTGAGCTGGGCACGTGACTATTGGGAACCGACTACAATCTCCAGCCCCATGTGCAGCTACATCCGGCAGGTGACTAAGTTCTGGCCAACGGTGTGGAAGAGGAAGTGCCCTGAGCAGCTGCTGGGAGGTGTCCTTATAATGGAAGGGGCTTGCTCTTAGTCCTTTAACGCCTTCTTGATGGCTAGAAAGTGGATGTGGAGGTTGGAGTTAAAGCAGTCACCTTGGACCACGACCTTGGGGATGGAGGTTTGAGGACAGCCATGAGAGGGGACACACCTAGACCTGTGACACTGCAGAGTCCTAAGCCAGCCCTGGGTCATACAGCTTCAGATTTCTCGGTGAGTGAGAAACAAACCTTTAACTAGCTTGAAATTCTGTTTATTTTGGCTTTTCTGATGCTCATGGCCAAACCTAGTCCTCCTTACTACTCACACGTCAGTGTCTGGGCTCCTTGTTCTGTCCCATGGAATCTATTTATCTGTTCCTGTGCCAGCACCACACGGTTTCAGTTTTTCCAGGATAGCTGATATCTGGAAAGTGCCTCTTTTTATTCTTATTTTAAATACTGGGCCTTAGCTAGTTACAAATCTTTATTCTATCATAAATTGTACAATTAGTGTGTCAATTTCCCTCCCAAACATGCGGGGGGGTTGACAGGCACTTCCTGCATCTATAGATCGGGCAGGAGATATCTGACGTCATCGTCATATTTAGTGGTCTCATTCCAGAATATGGTGAGAAATCTAAAATATAGATCCGATTGTGTCACCTGCACGCTTCAAACCTTTCAGAGGCTTCACATTTGCCTCTGGAGGAAGTTCAAATTCCTAATCTTCTTACCCTGTGCTCCAGCTGCTCAAGCCCCCAGCTCTGGCTTTTGCTATTCCCTTCATTTCATCCTTCGCTCAAACCACAGTGAACCTTCTCTCCAATTACTGTTCTTTCAGTCTTCAGTGCTTTGGCACATACTATGGCCTCTGTCTGGAATGTTCTCCCTCCTGGAGATACAGGGCTAATCCTATGGACCCTTTGAGATACAGGTCAGAAGTTTTCTCCAGAGACACCTGGCTGAACCAAGAAGCTGAGAGAGGTGGTCCTGTTCTATGCCCTGGTGGCCCATGCTTCCCTCTGGATGGCACAGCATGGATATGCCCTGGGAAGTGTTGGTCTCTGAGCAGAGTCAATTCTTGAGGCCTTTCCATTCTGCACACCCAGGGCCTAGCAGTGACAAGCACAGGGCAGGTATCCAAGGAACACCTGTTGACGAATCCTGACCGATTGATCACATATGAGCCTGTGGAATCTGAAATGCGTGTTTTGTGCCTGGCCAGGCACAAAGGATATGACACAAGGGACATACCTGTGACCTGGCTCTGGGAATTCCATTAATCTACTCACCACTTTGGATGTTGAGGGCATGATGTTTGTCCAGGCTCCATCCTCCCAGCTTGGAGGCGTCGATTTCATAGCCCTGCAGCACTGCTGTTCTTTTTTCCCACAGGATCAGATCCGGGCAGGACTCATACTCATAACCCACGGAAACTGGCGGCAACAAAAGGCACACAATAGATAGGTCAGAAAAGACTCTTCTTTGGCTTTAGATCTGCATTCTAGGCCCCCGCTTATCTTCTGTAAAGAGATAAACAGGTCGTATTTCCAAGTAGAACAAGATCTTCGTGTAATACTAACACAGGGATGCCCGGCCTTCACATCCCTTTTTTTGAAGAGCGACAGTACATTATTAGGAAAAGCTAAACAAATGTATTAAATACTTTTTTAAGGGACCCAGGTGAATCAATTCCCGGGAAATAATCTTTAGTATGGAAAATACTGTAGGCACAAAAGTCGTCACTGCAGCATTATTTTTAATAGTGGAAAACTGGAAGTAATCTAAAAGTTCAAAAGGGGCTAGAGGCTGACCAAACCGAAGTGTATCCCCTCGACGAATATCATGCAGCCGCTGGAAATTATGGTTGTAAAGACCAAGGGTGACATAGGAATAATGCCAAGTTGAAAAGACTAGTTATATACAGTATTATACATGCTTTAGAAACTATACATGAAAAAAATTTTGAATGTTAACAAGTGGTTGTATTTCTTTATAAGAACATGTATGACTTTTGTTTCTATTTTTTCTCCATTTATGCCATTTTTATTAATGAGCATGGTAGTGTTTTAATAAAGAGAAAATAAATTCCAAAATCATTTCTAATGAATACAGGGAAAAGGAACTTAATTGGGGCACTCGGAAAGCTGGAAGTTGCTTTGAGGAGCTTTGCTGTGAGGAAGTTGCTTGAAAATCCCTTGGTTTCACTTTTGTGTCATAAATCCAGGGCTCCTGAGCTCAGAGGGATGCAGGCTAACGATGGCAGGCTACCCGAGGCTGGGTTTATACAAAGCCCTGTGACTGCCTATGGAAAAGAACTGGCAGGGATGAGAATGCCATTTCTTCCACATATCTTTCTGTGCAGACACTATTTTTCAGTGCACATACGCTCAAGGCGGGAATGAACAAGTGGGCAGCCCCTGAACATTTCTTTTAGGTGCCATAAAAAATTGCTGATCATCTATGCAGGAAGGGAAGATGTCTGGAAGATGTCCCTGTGACCTCTTCCCTGTGACTCTGAGTTCCTTAAGCAGTCATAAGCCCTCCTACTAGTCACCTGTCATTTCAGGAAAGTGAACCTCAGCCCAGGAAGTCTCACTGTGCAGACACTTCCCTTTTTAACTGGCTGGGGGACACTAAGTGTGCTCATTTCATCTGAAGAGGTTGTAAGGCGTCATTGTTTTTGAAGAGACCATAGAGGCAGTGTGGCACATAGAAGAGATTGCAAATAGTGAGAGGTGGCATCTTTGCTCCCAATGTGTCCTTTTGGGGTAGGGGGGGATGCCAAACTACAGGAAAGATCTGGGATACATCCAGCTCTGTTCCTTCCTTGTGGATCCTTGGGAGGTCACTTCACCACCCTAGGCTGCCGCTTCCTCATGAGGAATTTGGGGACAATTTCTGACTCATAGGGTGGTTGTGAGGATTAACTGAGACACCAATGTCCCGAGGGACACATTGTCCAGAGCAGGTGCTCAATAGATAGTCTCTTATTTCTTTCCTTCCTCCCATCTAGCCTCCCTTGCATTTTACAGCACTGCTTCTTCTCTGCTTGCTCATTCTGCCTTTGCAGAATCAGGAAGGGAATGAAACTGGAGCAGCGTTCAAGATGAGAAGGGATTTCCTGGGCTGATACCCTAAGTGCTTGAAGGATTAGCCCTTCAAGGGTTAGAGCTGCTAACAGTCCAGCTCTGAACCAATCCTGGGATCCTGCTCCAGAAGCTGAAATGAGCACAGACAGCCCCAGAAGCCCAAGGTCTGAGTGAGGCTAGGACTCCAGAGGAGGCTATAGTTACTTTCTGCGTCATCTTAATAAAACATAGCAATAGCAACTACAAAGAGACAATCTCTCTGATAGGAAATGAGGTAAAGAGGCCAAAACACCTTTCTGGATGAAGGGAGAATCTTAGCTCATGTACCTCAACAAAACTGGAGAAACCCAGACACTCATATTTTTCACGGGTAAATTGAGACCCGATGGCTGTGGGGGCTCGGGCAATATCTACATGGCTCTATCTTGGTGGTACAAAGCCTCTTTTCAGCCCATCACATACCACCATAGTGTTTTTTCAAGAGCAGTTTTGGTTTTGTAACTCCTGTTTTTAATGGTCAAGTTTTCCATGTTCAGGTCCTTTTAGATCATGGATGGTCACTGGAAGGTCTCAAAGGCCACCTAAGCCTTAGGTGCTTCTGAGAAGAGGAAGGGAGAAAGAAACAAGCAAGGTGGGAAAAGAACCCTGTATCCTCAAGTGCTATTGTCTCCCTGAGGCCTGTGGCTGGGAGCCTCACCGAAGGCTTCTGAGAGCCCAAACACCTTCTGGTTGTAGACATCTGTCTTGTCCCAGGTGAAGTAGTAGGACAAGTCCGGGGCTGCAGCAAACCACTTCCTGAAGAGACGGCCCTCGACAGCCACCATTAGGTGGACCTTCATGAGGTTGAAGGGGATGGTAGGATGGGTGAGGCTGATCCTTAGGACAGATTTGTAGCCAGGTGTACGGCTGCTCAGGTAGCTCAGCCTCATCTTGCAGCCAGAGATAGCGATTTCCTCTTGCAAAGCCTGGAGAGACAGATCACAGCAAGTGATGGTCACGGAATCACCCCTGGAGGGAGCATGGCCATAGCCCCACATACTCTGGGTGTTCAAGAGGCAGAGGAGGAAGCAGAGAGAGAGGAGGGGGAAAGGGGAGAGGAGGAGCAGGAACTAGAAGAAAGAGAAGAAAGGAGAAGGAGAAATAGAATATGAAAAGGACCAGGAGGAGGAAGGGGAAGGAAGAGAAAGGAGAAGAGGAAGTGGGGGGAGGAGGGAAGGAAGAATCAGAAGGCCTGGGTTCCTGGGTCAGCTCTTTCATGGTACAGCCCTGCTTCACTGAGCTCAGGTTCATCCTCCATTCAACAGGGATGACGCAGCGCAGCTCATTGCATTCTGAGAGGGACACGTAGCCAATGCATGCAAAATACTTACCATGACATAGCCTCTCATTCACTAGCTATGTCATTTTAGGAAACTCATGGAACCTCTCAATCTCAGTCTCCTCGCTGGATTAGTATGAGGATTAAGGTCACATATATACAGTGCCCAGCATATAACGGAGACTCAGTAAGTGTTACTAAATGGGATGGTGTTGCTGCTGCTGCTGGTGGTGGTGCTAGAAGCAGGGGGAACGAGCTATGAAGAAAAAACTTGCCCTCAGACTAATGTGGACCGCTGTGTCAGAAAGAAGGACTGTTTCTCAAAACTTTCCTAAAGTATGATCTGTTTCAGATGGCTTTGCTCTTCAGGAAAGTAAACAGAGACTCTGAGATGTTGACCAGACAATTATGCAGGGTTGAGAGCTCAGCCTGCCAAGGCCCTGCAGCTAATGCCCCCTGCTTGTCTGTAGAAAGAGATTGAATTAGTTGCATGGAGTTTCCATGCTCCAATGCTGTTTTAGAGGAACGGAGTGATTCTACTGGGTGCAATGGGCTCAGTTCCAAGATAGAAAGTTGAAATTAATGGCAAGATTTTCTAGAATATGGCAAAAGTAGAGAACTTTCATCAGTTTGATGCTCTGGGCTCTGTTTCAAGAAGAGGACATTAAATCTATCGTGGCTAGCATATCCATTAAAAGGACAATGATTATTCTACTCTCGTGTTCACAGAGGAGCTGGGCTTTCACAAAGAAAGCCTTTTCCTCTCTTTCCATTTCATAGATGGGTGTGAACTCCTACTCCCAACCCATTCTCCTGAATACACAAAATTTCAGCGATTGGGCCTAAACCAGAGCAATCTTCCTAAATTTCAGCTTATACATTCTAGGCAAAGCAGCCTGTATATCCCAGTGCATCACAGGCAGAGTTCAAGGGCCATCCTGATGCGCTCATAAATATTTACCTTTAAAATTTACATCTCCCAGTACTTGCAAACACTAGCCAGTGATAGGACTAGAAACACCCAAGAGTTTGTTTTCATGTATTTCATCAATCTGATCATAAGTAAGGGTTGTGACCCAGCTGGGCTTAGAGACACCCAGCCCAGGGAGCCTTGTAAAGAGGGTGGGGACCTTTAACCTCATTTGTTCCCAAGTCCCTGCTCCTGGGAAAATGTCAAGCTGAAGCTGAACCAGGGTTGAGTAACAAATTACTTCTTTCCAGCAAGCTCTGTCTCTACTGACAACCATTTCATAAGAAAGGTCAGCCTAGTAGTTGAGACAGGAGACAAGCACTGAATCTCTGAAAAGGAGTGAGGTTTCAACCTGGGGGTGCAATGAGAATTTCAAAATGGTTTTATTTTCTTCTTGAGGGCCGACATCCGAAGCCACTCAACAGGGCACACGCAGAGAGCTGTATTTGCTCAGCCAGGCATGAAATACACACACACAAATGTAAAAACGCCCTGCTACACCAGCAGTGGCAATCCATTGACATGCATACCGCCAGAGCTCTCATTAGGCAGGCAGGACCACCGGGGCTTCTCCCCAGCACTGCCATCTTTCCTCTTCCCCGGGCTTTCGTTTCTGCCAGAAGAAACCGGCAGGGATAGTGGAGGAAATTCAACTCTGCACAGTGTTTTTAGGCAAAGAATCTATCTTGATTTCTATTAGGTGAAAATGCATCTTTCCAAATTACTTTCTTTTAAGGATAATTAAATAAAGCACTTGTGTTTATAGATTTGGGCCAAAGCGATCCTTAATTGGCATGAAAGCAGCGCATGTAAAATAATAATTATCATATTAATATGTTTAATACATTATAATAATAATATTAATCATAATGATTATGGCTAAAATTTATTTAGCACTTCTTTGGTGCCAGACATTGTGCTAAGACCCAAACATACATTTTCTCATTTAGTCTTTATTATGATGCTCACTGTTTGGGACCCTCGGTCTCACTCCTCTTGGTAGAACCTATCGTGATAAATATTTTGATGAGAAATAATGAGAGAGCGGGGGACACTGGAGCTCAGGGTAAAGGAAAGTGCAAGTGAACTGGATGGCAGAGTGGAAGAGGAGTAGGAATTCACTGTATGCTGGGGGGTGCCAGGCAGTTGGGTTCTGCAGGGTGGGCTGATGGGGTCTCTCTTTCCCTGGTCTCTGAGCTCCTCTTCTATCCCCCAAAGGAAATAAGGACATGGAGAAACTCAGTTAAGAAAGCTGGGTACCTGAATTTCTGGAACGATGGGACCTTTTTCTGCACAGGAGCTGGCGAAAGATGCCAGTGGGGACGGAGACAGGACAGGGTTGGGGCGGGCGAAGTTGCTCAGGTCACAGCTGGGAATCTCATTCTCCTCGTGGCGCATGATGATGGTCTCCATGACAAAGAAGCGATCCCAAGGCAGCCAGAGGGTGTGCTCCTGTGTGATGAAAGGGGCCCGCTCGAACCGCAGGGTGATGGAGATGCCGCCATTCGTGACCAAGTCAAAGCTGTTTGGGAGGGGAGAGTTCAGAGGGAGAAGAGAGAGCGGGAGCAGGAAAAGCAGGAAACAGGAGATGAGGAAGAGGAGGTGGAGGAAAAGCAGGAGGAGAGGGAGAGGCAGAGAAAGGAGAGAAAAAAATTACACCAAAGGGTCTGAGCACTGGTTGAGGAAACTCTAAAACCTAAAAGACTTCACTGCAGGCACAAACAGAAATAGGAATTCCAGAAAGCATTATTTTCATTTGAAAATGAGTCATCATAGAGAATTTGCCAAAACCAAATTAATAACCACTGTGATGGAGAGCCATCTGCAAGGACACAGGACAGCTGATGGGCCTCTGCTGTGGTGCTTCTGGTACTTGGGGCCTTTTGGAGCTGAAGGCCGTGAAAAGTAAGCAGAAAAACGTGGAACAAGCCCTGCCTTGGCATTAGGAACCCTAAGCTTAGTTCTGCCGCTGCCATGAACTACTGTGTGATCTTGGGTAACACACTTAGCCTCTCTGATCCTCAATTTTCCCATCTATAAAACGTAAAGGTTCAAATGGACTATTCTTAAGTCACTAAGATTCTATGACTCTACAGAAATTTTAGCTCTGATTATGATAGATTTCTCAACATAGGCCTTTGGAATTACAAAATAGCTAAGCAATTTAGAGATGGGCACCATTAGAATCACAGTATATCAGAAGTGAAAGGGGAACCAAAAAACTGAGTCCCAACTGCCCAGCTGAGATGCGATCTCTGTGACAGTGTCCCTGACAGCTGGTTAGCCAGCCTTTGTTCATTGCCCTCCGTCAATCTGGTGACATTTCTACAGAATCCCCATCAAGGGGCGATTTGGTTCCTACTTGCACACTTCCAGTGATGAGGGGCTTGTTACATCCACAGGAGGAGGACTGTTCCATCTTTGGTTAGTCCTGACTGTTAGGACATTTTCATTTTTCTTTGGGAATCGAGCCTGGGTTCCTCTCCTTATAACTTCCTAGCTTCTGGGCCCTTTTCTGCCTGCTGAGGGTGACTTCAAACTAGTCTTTTACTTCTGCCTTTGACAGTCCTCAGGACTTGGGGACAGTGATTCAGTCCATTTGCCACCTCCTAGCTGTGATGTCTCTTTGGACAAAGTCCTTTTAGCTATTACTTTTAGGATGCATGTTCAAGGTCTCTTCTCATCTTGCCTTTTTTTGGGTGGAGAGCTCCTGCTAACTCCATACGAGTCACAATTCTAGCTCCTTCCCTGGGTTCCCACTGCACCATGTGCAATCCTCCTTAGAGCTAACATTACATTGTGCTGGAATCTGGGGACACGGATTCCTCTCAGTCCTCCCAGAACCTAGCCCAGTGCTGGATGGTTATAGTTTATAGAATCAATGCATGAGTGAAATTGTCAAAGTCTTCTGAACTGACTGTCCACTAAATACCCTAAGTTCCTACTTACTTTTGCTGTTATTATAAGTCAACCCAATGCTTACCTGTGCAGTGGGCTTTAGAGACCCCAGTGCAGGACCTACCTCTCCTTTATCCCTGATAAATACACCCTATGGGATTAGGCTCATTGTCCCAGCTTGCTCTTCCCTTCTCTAGAAGCTACAAAGATTTTGCATTGAACTGTCCTAGTACCGCATCGTGCTCTTGGTAGATAGCTCTCCCAGATTTCAACCCCCAGCCTCCAAAACCTGACTCCTCTGCCCTTTGCAGAAGCTTTTCACCCACTTTCCCTGCTTCTCACTCAGCCCTTTGTAGGCCCACCCTTGGGTAGAGGAAGTTGGGCACCACCATCCTCTGGTAAATAATGAGAGAGGAAACCAGGAGGGATGCTTATTTTGAACTAAGAGTTCAGGTTTTGGCTCTCCAGGAGAATATCTGTGGGGGGGGGCACTCAGAGAATAACTTTTCTGTCGCAGAACTGAATAGCATCTGTACTTTGACAGAACATTTTAAACCATGAAACAGAATTTTGGCCTGACTTATCAGCTGCCTTCATGAGAAGATGAGTGTGGGAAGGGAGTGAAGACAAACATCAAAAGACATATTCTCATGGCTGTGAGCAAGCTGGGGGCAGCTGGCCTTGCCGAGCGCTGGGTGTAACTGGCTCTTGCCAAGAGCCAGACCTGCTCATCTGGACGGAAACCTTGTTGTGGACACGGATATGAATCTGACCCCAAAGAAAAGGCCTGGCTCTCAGATGAAGCCCAAGCAGCTTAGGGTCAGTCCAAGCACTGTGATGTCCCGCATAGGTGAGTTACGGCACCTGTCTAAGCCTCAATCTCCTCAGGTAGAATGAAGCTGATGATCACAGCCATTTGGCAGAGTCATTAATTAGATGGGATAATGGTTGGGAACAGCACAGGCCCCATTCCCTAGGCCTCATGCTCTGTATAATCCCATTTTTCAATTCAGTGAGCCTGAACTGCTTCTCTTGTCTGCTATTCTTTTGAAATTTTTCTTTATGACTTCTATTTTCCATCTTTTCAATGACCTCTTTGGCTAACTTCTCTGCCACTTCTTTCTGTTTATTAGTTCTTGTTAAGACTTGAGGTCTGGTATTTCAGTGGTGTGTGCGCGCATGCGCGTGCCCACTGGACGAGGGTCAGTATCCTGGTGCCTGCCTGTCAAGTGAGGAATACAAAGATGAGCTGGGCATGGCCCCTGGACTTGCATATGTATATTGAATCTGTGATTATATCTCTAGCCTTACAGTTTCTCCAAGGGTCTAGAGAGGAAAGAAAGAAGGTGAGTCATGGAAGGGAGGGAGGGAAATGGGTAGATGCTACCCATTCACGTATAACAAACAGGGATCTTCAGACACTTAGAGAATAATTAACAACTTTCCCACACATTATACAGTGTTTACATTGGGAAGAAAATTTAAGCCCCGTAATGCATTGGTAAGAGTTATTCCGAAGCTCAGTTTCTAAGTTGCAGCGACTCTGGCTACTGTGACGTAATTTAGCAGGCTGATATGGGAAATATGGCTGATACTTACCTCCTAGGACCCCTATGCTCTCAAAGGGCAGTAGGAATTTCAGGAGTAGCACAAACAGAAGGAATCAAAACCCGGCAGTGCTAGAGTGGGCTTTTCCAAGGGTCACCAAACATGCAACTCTGGTGTGTTTTATGGACTCACCTAACCAAGCATAACAGGGCAAACGGCTGACGATTTGCCAACTTACGTGAATGACGGACAAGTTTTTATGGCAAACAAAAAGCAGGCCTCACGGCTACTTTTTGATGACTTTCATAGCGGGTAATAACGTAGTCAGAATCCCTATTGCCCGGGATGCTCACATCTGCCATTTTCATAAAGCAGGCAGCCTCAAGCTGGAAAGCAGTACAGACAGAGCACGAGGAGGGCATCCTCTGTGCTGTACTGGAAGTCTGCACTGAGGTGCTGCCTAGGACGGAATGTGTGCAGGGCAGGGAGCGGGGGCCTGGCCTGGACAGGTTACCCCTGGGGACTGGATGCCAGCCTCTTCCAGCTGGGCGCCTTCCCATTCACAGGGAGCGAGATGAGGGGGAGAAGGTTCCCATGCCAAGCTTGCCAAGCCCGTCTAAGAGGCACACATGTCTACAAACAGATGAGCCTCTGCTTCATTATCACCTCGGCCAGGACATGTTCACATCTGATATTGGATTAAAGAGGTGCTAAAACCAATCAGGCTAGAGCACCATTTCCAACACAGAGTGAAAACCGACCTTCTGGGCTCACACTCAGCCAGACGGAACTGCCACCACCTGATTTTATTAAGAATGGAGGACTTGTCACCACTGACAGCCTAAATATTCCACTTTCCTCCTTCCCCTCCCCTTTTCTCCAAAATATTCTCATTGCTTGTACTATAATAATTACCATCTCGTTATTTAATAGTTTGTAATTTTAATAAACAGCTAACATTTATTGCATACTTACCATGTGCCAGACCCTGGAAAAACAGCATTGAACCAGAGTGGGGCAGGGAACTAATATTTATCAAACACCTACAATGTTCAAGGTGCTTCCCCATCCATCACAGAATCTAATCCTTACAACCAATTTGTGAGAGTGATAGTGTTAGAACCATTTAACAGATGAAGAAATTGAGGCCCAGAGAGGTGAAAAGATTTGTCCAAGAACACACAGCTAGAAACTGGGAGAGTTATAGTCATTTTAAAGACTTCATTCTACTCATGGCTCTTACAGGGATCCAAAGGTCAGAGTTATGTCATCACCCAGGGTTTCTATAAGCCTACATGGTTGCCAATGGAAACCACACAGCAGGAATGCTAAGATTTCTGGAGCTGCCTGGTCTGTACAAAGTATGACAGTGTTTTATATCATAAGTCATGAGGCAGGATTTGTATAAGGTACCCTGCTGCTTCCTCTAAGAACCATACGAGAAGAAACTGCTTAATTTATAGTCAAAGGGACTTAGGCCAGAGCGAGATACAAGGTCACACAGCTAGTGAGTTGCAGAGCTGGGTCTCTGAATTCAGGTCGTCTGAACCCAGGTCCCATCCTCTTTACACGCTGTCCTTCCAGCAGCAGCTATGTGGTAAGTCCATAAGTGCAGGCCCTTCCCCAACCTTGGTCCACAAAAGGGCTCCTACCTGCCATCTTGCCGGCTGATCGTGTATCCAAAGAGAGGGTTACTGACGAAACTGATGTTCACACCAACCAGCGGGGTCCCATCTGATGTCATCACTTGACCACGAATGACACATGCATGCCTGTGGGCAGAGAAGAGAATATTATCTACTTTTCATGCTCAGAACCCTGGCTGGCAGGGACCCCCCTGACCCCGAGAAGGTCAGAAGACAGAAGGCAGGTCATTCAGACAGTCTTGGTACCTAGGGTCTCATGGTATTCACTCAAGATGAACAATAACCTTCTTTTTTTCATATTACCACAATTTAAGGTACCAAAGTGTCCTCTAATGAATTATTATTGAGAGGTGTTTTCAGATATCTCACTCAGAGGTTATTTCCCAAGGATACTGTATTATGCCGTAAGGAGATTAAGCTGATCTGAAAGGGCTAGACAGTGTAGTGATGTGTGTGTGAGTGTGTGAATTTGGAGTCACGTGACTTGGGTTCAAATCCCAGCTTTGCCATGTTCTAGCTCTCTAAACTTGCACAAGTATGTGACGGTTCTATGAGCCTCTGATTTTTCATCCTAGTACAGAGTAAGCTCCATAAAGGGCAGTGGTTGTAACTGTGACTAACAGCATCATTGGAAGTGGACATACAAGAAAGTGAACAGGATAGAGGGTACTTCTCATCTGGCACTGGAAAGAGGAGAAGGCAGATGCTATAGCATCATCCCCTTGGAGTGGGTTCCGAAACCTGTCACCTCTCCCAGTCTCCCCTCTCCCACCTTCCCCTATGTTCCAGACAACTAACCATCTGCTTTTCCCAAACTTGCCAGGCAAATGTTGTTTAAAGCCTCTGTGTCTGTGCAATGTTCTTCCATCTGCCTCAAATGTCACTCCTGTGTCCTTCTCAACATTCTCATCCTTTAAGACACAGCTTCCAATGACACCTCTGCCTTGAAGCCTTTCCTGATACCCCCAAAAAGAACTCTTCCAAAACCTGACACAAACACCTTGATATCCTACAACACTGCACTAGAGGGTCTCCTTTCCACTAGAGCACGAGCTCTTTGAGGGCAGGGTCAAGATCTATTTCTTTCTTTCTCTCTGTAGTGCCTGGAAATGCCTAACAAGTACTACTAGGTTATTGCTTTAAAAAAATGGTGGCTTGAGTAAGTAAGTGGGATGATCAGAGGTCACTGAGAATGATGGTTTTTCCAGTATTTCAGAAACAGACCATTTTTAGCACATGACATTTTATAAGGACCCCAAAGTGGAAAACAAACAAGATCGGCTCTAGATGAAGCAGAGGTGGGGGCCCCCTCTCCTCTTGGGGTGATTCTGAAGGCAACTCAGTGGAGTCTTAGCCCCTGGAGAACCAGAAAAAAAGCCAGTTGAAAAAAAACACACTGAGTTAGTGAAAGAAGAGGAAACTGACGTCCACAGAGATTATGTTATTTGCCCCAAGCCACACATGGAGGTAGTGGCAGAGGCAGGCCTTGAATCCAAGTCTCACAACTCTGGGCCCAACTCTAGATTAATCTACCACTGCCAATGGGTGGAAATGAAGGTGCTCACTGGGGTCAGTGCCCTACAGGACCAGGGCACTGGGGAGACAGCCCTGCTTGACAAGACAAACCAGGCGGTGCTGTCCAGACAACTTTCTCCATTCACCTTGGTTCAGAAGGCTTTTTTTCTGGCCTCGGGAACAGCTACTGATGAGGGTGTGGACATTCATAAAATAAGATCTCAAACTCAGTCTCAGCTTTATTAGGCGGTCACAACTTTACCTTCTTACAGTGATAAACTTTTCTTTGTTTCATGAGAAAAGCAATTAACACCAGGCTTGTAAGCAGCTGGTCTCTCTAGTTGTCAGCTTGTCCTTTCTAAAAGCAAGAACAACTACCCACAATGCATCAAGCTACCACCCCCACCCACCCCACCTCACCCCACCCCACCCCACCTCACCTCACTACACACAATCTGGTTAATGCTAATTTAGTCAGTGGTTTCCTTCCGAGGCCCTTGGTCTAAATGCAATTACATGGCAAACAGTTAAGCGAGTGAGACTCAGCAAAGACTCTCAGTCCTGCTCTGAAGGTCTCCCAATATATTTATCTGAAATTATCTCTCCACTAATGGGAAAGATTTATTCCATCAATTGTATTCAGCGGGTACTGAGAGATGCTTTCTTTCATGGAGGAAAATTAAATTTCTTATTGCTGGAACTTTGTCCTTCCAGAGGATTACTAACAGATCTCATCTCCTGGTGCTGGCCACTCTCCAGCCTTCTTCTGACATACGTGTCTTCAGATTCTGCCTGGACAATAACCAGCTTTCCAGGAATGGTTTCCTTTTGGGGGCTGCGCTGACTGCTGCCCCTCACACATATGTGAGCCAGCCTCCTCTGATTTAGCTCTCTTTGGGGATTCCCTGATAATTGGGAAACATTAAAATCAGCACCATTTGGCGATCATGTGGCCTCCACTTCAGCAAGCCTGAGCACATGTAATTGTAGCCCAGGCTCCTGTGGATTGCTTTGGATTCTGGAGAAGATTAAGTTGACTCTGTGCCTCTGTAGGCCACAGAGACCTGTTGCCAAAACAGGCATTTGGCTCTGGAATTAAGTCCTGGAGAAAAACACTTCCATCCTCCTTCTGTTTGACCATGATTTTCAGTTGTCAAGAAAACCCAGTTTAACATAAAGTCTTCCCTGGGACAAAGGAGATGGGGAAGTCTGCTCTGTGGAGGCCGCTGAATTATGTCTCCTGCCATGTGTTTTTGTCCAGGGAGGTTGGAAAAGGCCTGAGTATTGGGCTTCCAAACGCTTTCTTTCTTCATCCATTGATTTCATGGATACCGCCAGTGGTGTACTGCTAAACATTTAAGAACTGGCTTTCAAAAAAACAAAACCAAAACCAAAATAGTTTTAATTTGTAGTATTTGCCTATTTCTGTGGTGTAAATACTTCCACCATGGCCAATTTCATGCTACCAATAAGATGTCACTGAACCCAGAGCTGGAAAGACATGCACAGTAGGACACCGTTCTATAGTATTTCCACCACAGAGATACAACAGTCCTAAGTAAACTCCAGAGCAAAGATGATAGTACAATACAGTAAAATAACCAGGACGGGATGAGTTGTGATGATTACCTTTGTTTTTACTATAATTAACTTTAATTTTATGTAATTCAATGAATAATAGTGTGTTTAAAAACGAGCTTGCGGAATCCCCAGTAATCAGTTCTTGTGAGCTGGTATGAGCCAGCTTCTGTAGAGCCCAGTAACACCGACCCCACACTAAGGGTCACTGTGGCTAAGAAACATTTGCTGCGTTGACTGTGAAATCCCACCGTGGAAGCTCACCTTGATGAAGAATCATGAACAGAGGAATCACCGTCACCAACGTGGCTTCCCAGCTGGCTCATGTGATCTTATCACCTGTCCTATATTTGCTGCGTTTTGTTTTCCCTTGGTCACTGTCTTCATATAATGGAGTTTTGGGGTGTTATTTTCTACTCATCCTCAGAGTCCCATATAAGCCGTTATCACCTCAGTGAAACTGTTACCACGTTTTCCTGGCACAATTAATCACCCCTCCTCTAGGTTCCTCCAAATTTTCCATGTATCTCTTCATGACTGTGATTGTCATGTAATTATATCATTCACAGTTACATAGCAATCTGACATACTTCCATGTGAGCCAGCGGAGGGTTGGGACCACATCTCCAGGGGCTATGAGAAGCATGCGGTAGTGCTTCCTGAGGCTTTGCCAGGTGAAAAACGATCAAGTCACTGAAACTCGGAGAGAAAAGATTTGCTCAAGGTCATAGAGCAAAGAACTCACTTGGCTGAGGTGACAAAGTTAGGACACCTTCCTTCCAGGTCCTTACTCTTACTACCATCTTATGTACCTTCAATCACGAAAATTCACTTTCACTGAATTTAAAATTAAGTAATTTAATTAAGCACTGCGGTGCTTCAAGCTAGGCACTGTGTTAGGTGCTGAGGTTATAGAAATGCATGAATTACAGCCCCCGATTGCTTGCTGGAGCTCACCAAAGCCAATTTGAAATGCCCGAGTGTAGTTGTCTCTGACACCAGTGAGTCAACACATGGGTTTGGCATATGTCAGGCAGCTGGGATACAAAACAAGCAATTAGGCTGGGTGAACTCTGCCAGGAAGGAGTGCTCGTGCCAGGCCAAGAGGGGCGTCAAACATGCTGGCGTCAGTCCAACCATATTCTCAGGGCCTGACTGAGGAGCCTTTGCTCACCAATGAGGGGAGAGATCTGCCTGATTGCTTCCTGAGGACAGTGGCCGGGTCTGGGAGCAAGACAAAACCACGAATCTCAACTGTGAGTCAGGGAGATGTGGTAGGGGTGTGGTGAAAAGTGCCTTGGGCAGGGAGTCAGTTCCTAGTTTTGACTCTGCTAAACAACTGTATGACCTTGGAGAGTCATCTGACCTCTGGACCTCCATTCTCTCATCTGCCCATGCAGGCTGAAGTTTTTCTCAACTGGATGTAAAATGGAATCCAACCATGTTACCATGTTAAAGAACGTATAATGGTTTTAATCTGGTGCTACCCAATCCAGCTCAAGTAGCCCTACTACACGCTTCAGAATCTTAATGGTGAACAGGGCAAGGACAATGCTTATACTTATCCCTGAATTGTTCCCTCTTTCTGGAACCTTCTACTTGTCCTGTTCACCTGACAATTGCCTCCTTACCCTCAGCACCCACCTAGAGCATTTACCAAATGAGTGCTACCCTTCTGAGTGCTGTCACATATCAGGCCATCTCTTCCCCTTGGCAGACTGAGTTCCTTGAAGCCAGGGAACACCTCTTCCTCTTGCTGTATCCCTAGCATTGAGCATGGTTGTTGCTTATTTCTGAGTGGGCAAAAGAAAGCCTCCACCAAAACAAGGGTTTGCCCTGGAATTTGGGTGCAAGGCACAGAGTAAGCTCTTGATAAATTATTTAGTGACTGAATAAAGAACTGATGTGTTTCTGTAAATGAAGGTGATGCCAGAGAACTCTGAGCTACTTGACCTTGACAAGAGTTATGGCTAGGGAACTGAGGGCTGGCGGGGCTGGGCCTGTCCAGCTGGTTAGCTCAAGCTGCACGGCACAGCTCGGTTCCTTCCCTTGGAGGGCCCACCCCACCTCAGCTTGCAGCCTTCCTGCTTTGATTCTGTAGCCTCCTCATCTGTACCGCATTTTTGGAAACTTTAAAAAATGAACGCCAGAAAGTAAGGTTTGTATTCAATGTATATCATACAAGCCGATAAAGGAAAGTGAAAGGAGAAAAACTGCAGCTTTAACTTTTTTTGTTATTAAATGAAAACAGAATGAAACTGGTATTCAGGAGATTGGAATAATCATTTCGGATCTAGGCTGTGAAAAGTAACTTTAGTCTTTCTCTGCTTTAAAGTATTTGCTTCTCTACGCCACTATTATTTATGCAAATCATTCCTTTGCATTACATGATTTAAACGTACTTCTATGCCTGACTTGTACCAAACCTTAAACTGTTTCCTGCTAACTCATGCTGATTGGCTGGGGATCTTCCCAGCATCTACTACACTTTATCCAATATCTTGTAAGAACCTTATTAGGGCCCAAATGAGAAGCCCACCCTTTCTGTAAACATCTTTGAGCTGCTTCCTTAGATGTATTTATATTTACTAATAAATTGTACACACGGGCTATCATCATGAGCTAATGGCCTGTCAAACTGCCCCCATCAAGGGGGTTCCCAGTGAAAATTTGAAACCGTATGCTCTGCACCTCCAAGACCTTCTTTCCAGCCCAGCCACATGTGCTGCTCTGCCACTCTCCCTTTCTAGCTTTCCATCTTTGTACTCTGCCTCAGTTTCCTTAATCAGCTTTTCTAGCCTGACCCCTTCCACCTAAATACATGTTCTTGGAAACCCACTCATCATGACATGTTAAAAGAGAACTTCCTGGGGGCGGCTGATTAGCTCAGTTGGTTAGAGCACGGTGCTCTTAACAACAAGGTTGCCGGTTCGATCCCCACATGGGCCACTGTGAGCTGCGCCCTCCACAACTAGATTGAAACAACTATTTGACTTGGAGCTGATGGTCCCTGGAAAGACACACTTAAAATAAATAAAAAGTTAAAAAAAAAAAAAAAAGAGAGAGAACTTCCTGACATCTCTATCAAACTTCTCATTGCAGAGGTGAGAAAATAAAGTCTAGATAGGGAATGGACTTGCCCGTTCTCACAAGAGTTGCCAGGGAGTCAGGATTCAAATTAAAGACCTCCTCCTCCACAAGAACTGAGGAAAGTCACTTCACCTCTCAAATTACTTACCATCTGACACAGATACACACCCAAATAATTGGAAATCTGACTATGTTTTAGCTGCCTCAAAAATCAGAGTTAACGTCATCAGAGCAGGGCTCTTAAAACTTTTTGATTACACACCCTTTCTGTAAACATTTTTGAGCAGGCTCCTTGAATGTATTTATATTTACTAATAAATTCGACACGTGCTACCATCACGAGCTACTACTGCAAAACATAATATTAGATTTGGTGCAAGGTTTGTTTAATGGATAAAAATACATATTTCTAATAGTCTTCTTGATAATTTTGAATTTTTTGGTGAATTTTTTGTTAGATTCTTGAAACTTGATTCTCTTGATTACCTTTTTGTTAGATCTGATGAGAATGATCATCACTGTTTTTAACTTCATAGTGGAGTTGAGGAAGACTTTGTCCTAGAAGTATCAGCTCTGCCATTTTCTTATTTCCTTATATTTGCACTGTATGATCTTTGATCTGTAGTTACTTTGCAAGAATCTTTTTATGCTACTAGACTATTTTATACGTAAGTTTAGTTAAAACTAGATTTTATGCACACATACACGCATGCGTACCCAAACACGTGCGCGCGCACACACACACACACACACTGCAGTCATGTTGTAATACACTGGAATAAACCAGGAAAGGTCCACTTCCTACCTCTCTAAGGAGCAGACACCATCTCCCTCAGAATACCTCATGGACTGGTCCAGATGTGTAGCCCACAAACATTGGACCAATGGAGAAAATTAGTGAAAACTCAGAATTCCATAAAGGTAAAACATACATTTTTCCCCTTATTTTTCTAAGATAAAGAGTAAATATCTATAGACGTTATAATATTTTCTTCGTGTACTTCCTGGACCACATTGGTCACTCATCTCAGGACCACTGCACTGCACTAGGATGACAATGGTGTGTGTCTGTGATTTCTTTTTACGAAATAAACTCTAATATGCTACATGTTATTATATTCAAAAGCCAACTTCTAGTTGTGCTTCATTCTTTGTGACTTATTTCAAAGCTCTTCCTATGTTTACTGTGCATGTCTTTCAATCACCACAGGCCCAAACAAACAGATCTTGATGTGATCACCTAACTTGTAATGCTCCTGACTTATTGGAGGGCAGGGAGATGTTCTCTCAGGGCACCCTGCAAATCCAAGATTCCCGACTCTCTAAACTTTATCATGCTTCTTTTCCCCACATCATCGGTAACTCTGTGCCATCCAGGCCATTTTCTGTAGTACCCATTGCTTCCAGATAAAGTTGGAACTTTTCACCTTGCCATATGAGTCCCTTCAGGATCTGGCCCCTGCCTGCCTCTTCAGGATGACGTCCTGTTTTCCATTCTCACATTCTGTGCTGCTGCCATGTTAAATTACTTCTCATAGCCTTGCCTTGGCATGCATTTCCATGGCTCCCTGCCTTTGTCTATGCTCTCATCTGCCTTGAATGTTTTTCCTCTCCACTTCTACTAATCATCCTTTAAGGCCGACCCTCAGTGAAGCTTCTCTTGGTTTCCCCCATAAAAAGAAGTCACTTCCTTCTTTGGCAAACAAAGCACAGTGTACTCATCCCACTAAAGTGTAATCATGACTTCAAATACCCCATCTTCTTTTCTAGATTGTGAGTTCTTTGAGGGTAATGACCATGTCCTTTTCATCTCTATAACTCCAGTGCTTAGCACAGGAGTAGGTTTATAGCAAGCACTGAAGAAATGTGGAGCAAAGAAATACATATCACACACATGAATGAAGATGATGACAGAAATAGATATAGATGGGTTGAAGGAAGAGAAACACAGACAAAGGCCTGGTAAATGACAACAGGGTTCAATTACTGGAACTCTTAATAGAACGCCTACTATGTGCCACATACAATGCTTGGGGTAGGACATATTTATTCATCCATTTTCTTATTTACTTATGGGAACTATAGGAGGGCAGCGCCTGCAGTTTCTGTTTTATTTCCCATTGTGTTCTAAGCAGTGAAGTAACTAACAGTAAATGAGACACATTCCCTATGTCTGAGGCACTCACATTCTGGAGTGAATATAATTTGACTTTAAAAAAATCCTTGTATCTGGACCCAAAGCTAACATGGGATAAAACGGGGAGCTGCCCACCAATTCACTGCAGTAGACCATACAAGCATTCCCACAGTTAGGCCCTGCCCAAGAACCCTGACTTTTGTGCTCCCATTTAGAATCAGGCTCACTTTAGACTCCACCAGAGGCTTCCGAATCACTTGCTGGGTGTGTGGAATAAACATCACAGGGAAGTAATCCAGCTCATGACAAATATGCTTTTCCTCCTGGACAGTTTTGTGTATGTGTGGGGAAAGGGAGGAAGAAACCCACAGACTTCTTCAGATTAATAGGAGAAGTTTAATTTTTAAGCTAGAGGGGTCCTTGGGATGACTGAGTACAAGCTTCTCATTTCAGGTGAGTTATGTGACCTCTAGAGATCAGTGGAGCCTCTGCTCCATCACCTGTCAAGGCTGGGGCACCAACAGGTCTGCTATGGTGCTCTGATACCACCTGAGGGCATCCAATGACAAGATGGCCCAGTACATACCAGTGTCTCCTGGGCCCTTAGCTGTGCCTCCTGCAGAGACCAGGTCACCATTCTGTGACCTAGCTTTATGTGGCTATTGAGTTCCTTCAGACACTCAGGCAATGTCTGCTCCCAGGTTCTGATGACCCAAGCCTGTGGGCAACCAGGCTGCTCAATGCTATGCTCTGGCCTGAGTCCTCTCCCACAGGAATCCTCTGGAATATTTTCTGCTATCTGACAAGGGTGCACACAAGAACAGAGCCCTTGACTGTTCATAACCCTTTATTTCTAGAGACGTGAGCCCACTGGTTATGGCAAAGCAGAAGCAGAACTGAGAGAGGATGGTTGGCAGAGATCATTTTGGACCCCAGGTAATAGGGTTGGCCAGGTCTGGGGGACATGGCTCGGAAAGACTGTCAGTGTGCCTGGGACATGAAAGGTATAGTATTATGTTGGTGCAAAAGTAATTGCTGTTTTTGCAATTATTTTTAACCTTTTAAACCGCAATTACTTTTGCAGCAACCTAATGCATGTCTAGATAGGCTGTTCTAGGCTACGTAGCTGGAGGCCTGCTTCTAAGAAGACTTCTCAAGAGATGGTTTGTGTTATTAGCAAAACTCAAGGCAGCTCTGCTAAATGTGACTCCAGACAGTTTCTCAGTGGACAAGTTTATTCCACGACTGGGTGTCCTGTCTTCCTGTCAGAGCATAGGACAGGTTCTGCTTTACCTGGAAAGGAGAGAGTTGGATAGATACAATTAGATCCACTTCCCAGGGTAGGGGTTGCTCCTGGGCAGAGACACAGAAAGAGGACTGCCAGCTCAGCAGGCAAATCTGAGGTGTGAAGCAATAGACAGCTGGCATTTAAGGGAAACAGTCATTCAAGGGACAGGGAGGCGGATCAGATGGGGGCAGGCACGGTGAAGGAGCTCCCAGGGCAACAGGACGTGGACATTCCGTGTGTCACCAGGTAATCGTGCCCAGGTTCCTAAGAAGAGCAGGGATGGAGCTCCAGACCCAGATGTGGCAGGGGTAGGAGCCTGGCAAGAGAAGGCAAGGCTTGAGTCCTTGGGTGGCAGGGGCACACAGCTACGTATATCAGGAACTTACGCACAGAGAGTGAGGTTGGGATTCTAGAACAAGACAGAAATCCATTTGACAGAGCTGGCAAGAAAAGGGTGAGGCAGAGGAAAAGTTGAAGGACTTGAGGCTGAGCAGCGAGCGTTGCTCTAAGGCCTTCTCTTCAGATTGGGGTTGGTTCTAGAGGCCTGCAGGCGTGCTTGCTTCGGCAGCACATATACTAGAGGCCTGCAGGTTAGACCCAGAAGGTAGAGTCACATGGCTCGACCATGGGAAGAGGAGGAGGAGGCAAAGGCAGGCAGGCCGAGCTCTCTCCTCTGCCAGCATACCGCCCAGAGGTGGCATCTGTCTGTACCACAGCCTCTCACTGTGGAGTTCGCTTATAGCCGACCTTGATGCCTCCAGGGATGGACTTGGAAGGCCGGGTAGACTCAGGGCACCGGGGTTTGGCAAGTCCTCAGCCAGCGCTCGCCAGTCAGGACAATATTAGTAACGTGATGTATGGCTCTCCAGTATTTTAACTTCTTATTGCTTGAAGTGTACCAGTGTTAGATGGAAAGGCAGGAAGTCCCTGACTTACAAACACCGGAAATACTGATGGAGAGCGCTCACTTAGGACTCCAGCTCTCCACAACTCAGGTTCTGGTACTACCTTGCTGGGCCAAGTGCTTTATCTGAGTTAAAGTTTCCTCTTCTACCACAAAGGGCAGATGACCCCAAAGGTCCACTCGCCTCTGCTGGCCATGGCGCTAGGACAATTGTGTCAATGATATAACCACGCTAATGTTTCAGGCTAAGATCCTCATTTTCCTTCCAGGTCTCATGGTGACACTAAAACCTACAATTACGTGCGTGAACTTGTTGCAACGATGTTGCTAACATTTTTTGATATCAGAGGGATTATTCATTATGAATTTGAACCAACTGGACAAACAATTAACCAAGTTTACTATTTGGAAGTGCTGAAAAGACTGCATGAAAAAGTTAGACGACCTGAATTTTTGCCAGCGATTCATGACTCTTGCATCACAACAATACACCAGCTCACACGGCACTGTCTGTGAGGGAGTTTTCAGCCAGTAAACAAATAACTGTATTGGAACAGTCTCCCAACTCACCTGATCTGACCCCGTGACTTCTTTCTTTACCAGAAGATAAAGGAAATATTGAAAGGAAGACATTTTGATGACATTCAGGACATCGAGGGTAATACAACGACAGCTCTGATGGCCACTCCAGAAAAAGAGTTCCAAAATTGCTTTGAAGGGTGGATTATGCGCTGGGGTCGGTGCATAGCTTCGCAAGGGGAGGTACTTCAAAGGTGACCATAGTGAATTCAGCAGCGCTTTTTCTAGGATGAGTTTGCGAACTTAACTGTCATACCAATAGAAGTGCCATTGCTAATGCTAACACTGCCTCTTGCTATTAGTGATAACAGCTACTAGTACTTATTAAATGCTTACCCCCGACACATAAGTGTTTTAGATCTCATTTAGATCTCATGAGGTATGGGTTATTATATGACAGATGTGATTAAGAGACTTGTCCAAGGTCACAGCTAGCAAAGGGCAGAGCTAGGATTCAACCCTAGGCTCAAGACCTGCCTCTGAGGCCAGTGCTCAAGCACTAAGACCTACTGCACATTAGCTTTTCTCTTTGTTGTGTAGCCTGAGAGGGAAAGTCAGGGCCAACTAGGGCTGTTTAGAGTTGTAGTAGCACCATGCTGTGTAGATTTCCAGACTGAAGATGCTGAGATGGAATAGAAAAGACCTAGCAGAGAAGAACAGAGACTCAGCATGTGGGATCGAGGGCCAGTTGGCATGGCTTCGAATGCTGGCTCTGCCACTTACAAGCCCTATGTCCTTTGGCCAGGTGACTCAACTTCTCTGTGTCTTAGTTTCATATCTGTAAGACAAGGACGATGAAGTCCCTCGGTCATCTGGTTTGGGGGAGATGTAAAGGTGTTACTGCTTATGAAACTTACAAAGCATTTCAAACAATGCCTGATACATAGAACACCCTTGGCAAATGCTAGGTGCTATTACTGCATGCGTGCTGTGTGCCAGCCATTGGGCTTCTGGGTATTTTATCTCATTTAATCTTCCAAACAAGCTGCAGCATGGGAATTAGTAACCCCACATAACAGGTGAGGAAATGGAGCCTCGCTCGCCCAAGGTCACTTGCGTTCACTTGCCCAAGGCCTCGAACGCAGGCTCTCTTCCCCCTCTCAACCCCGCGTGGTTCCAGCTTCAGCACAGCAGCCGCCTCTGCTAATGCTTCCTGTGACGGACAGCTAGGGACAAGCTCAAGCTACAAAGCAAACCGAGATTGTAATTTGGTTTGGAAATCAATAACAGGATGATCAAGTGGCAGAAGAGGAGCTGTTAGCTGCTCGTCAGGATGATGTGAGAAGTTGCTGCCTGCATCCTGAATTCAACTCACCTAGTTGCTTTATCATCATCAACATTCATTTCAATGTGGGGAGGGATTTTTTAAAAAGCAACATGAATAATATATGATGGTTGACATTTTGGAGGAAGCAGGATCTTTACCTTCTTCCCTCTTCCATCAGGGTAATTTATCATTGTCTTTCTTTCGGTCCCCCCCCCCAACCCCCAACCCTTTTTACACTGATGGGGTAGCCTGTCAGCTCAGCTTGTTCTGAAAACGCAGGAGTATAATTCAATAATAAATTCGCTCAGAGGCCAGCTGTCAGGAAGCTGGTGTTTATTTGAACTCCATTAGATGATCTCTACTGCTCAGCCTCTCTGAGGACTATGTGAGGACGATGTTAGGCCTCGGGCAGTGTGGGCGCGTAGCATGGCAAGCACATGCTTTTCTGCAACTGCTCTGCGACTGACACTCGTATATGGCTTGTAGCTCTGCAGTGGGCTGATGAAAACATTATATTGCATACATGATCTTTCCTCCCGCTTTTCCATGATTATTGCCTCTTGTAAACTCTGGCTTTTGAAACTCCTGGAAACTTTGTGCCTTTATAAAGGATCTGCAAGAAATTCTGAAGACTTACATGACATCAAGGTTATTTCCCTTCTGGTTATAGCCAGTTTTAAGTCCTAATGGAGATGAAATGCTCTCATCTGGCTAGTGAACAGGCGAGGGGCTGATCTTTCTCAGTTCCTGCCCCAAACCACCTTTCTGGCCTTGTGGTCCTTTATGTTCTGCCTTCTCTCATCTGCCCCCCACCCTGCACACCAGGATCATATACCATCTTTATTTCAAATGTTACAGCATGTCAGTTGACTTTTTTTTTCAACTTTTCTAATTAGTTTCAAGTGTACAAAACAATGTAATAGTTAGACATTTAAACCCCTCATAAAGTGATAACCCATCCCCCAAGCTACTACCCCTCTGACATCGTATATCGCTGTTATAATACCATCCACCGTCTTCCCTATGCTGTTCTCCACATCCCGTGACTGTACTTCACCTTTTTCACCCTGCCCCCAAACCCCATTCCCATCTATCACCCTTGTTGACTTTTGATTTGTAAAATAATATCACCATAATTATGTTCCAGCCACACTGCAATTGTCTCCGTTCTCTGATTATCCTGGAAAATCATGCTCGTTCCTCCTTGCAGAATGCATTGTTAAACACGGCTCAACTGAAACCCCTACTAAGCAACACAGCCTACTCAGCAGTGTGCACACACGTGCACGTGCACACACACACACACACACACACACACACACACACACACACCATGTTTCCTGAAATACATATCCTTTTAATGGTGTTTCACTGATATTTTCCATTCCATTGTACCCAATTCCATTTAAATTTACTTTTAGTAAAAAAATAGCTTCTACCCACTAAATTGATTTCTTGATGCACTAATCGGCTGTTGTGACCTGAAGTGGGATAAATAATGGTTCAACGGCCAATGCGCCTCACTGAAATGTCTGTCTCAGGCCAAAGGCCATCTCCTACCAGAAGTCTTCATTCATTCGTTCATTTGTTGGTTTGCTCATTCATTTTTCAAAAGCAAACCTCCTGTTGCCTACTCTGAGTATACAAGGCAATGTGATAGTTAGACATTTAAACCCCTCGTAAAGTGATTGCCCCTCCCCCAAGGTGCTATGCCAGGTGCTCCAGGAACAGAGGCACCAGATGCAGGCCCTGTGGTGTGGACTCAGGGACGAGGCCCTGCCTTGAACTCAGAACACTCTGTCTCCACGTCTTTCCAGACATTCAGCTGTGGCTGACTGGCTGGCTCACTGACTCATTCTACCATTCGTTGTGGTTTAGTCTGTGCCAACCCCTATGCTAGGCATTAGGGGTCCGATGATTGGCAGGGCATGGGACACCACAGAGCCCACAGCATAATGGGGTACAGAGGCATAGCTCCTTAAAGGCCTAGTGCAGGGAGGTGCTGGTCAACATTTACCAAATAGCGCTTGTGTTTCGTGGGCACCTCTGTCCCTCTCTGAACTTAGCCAATCTCTCCTCTCCACAGGATGTGACCCTCTGTGTAGGACATGATCCTCTGCCTCCTTTGCGATGGATGCTCTGGTCACCCATCCCTCCTTTTTCTAAAGTCCCCCTGACTCCTTGAGTCTTTTCTCTTTGGGCTCAGTGTGTCCCGTCTGCTGACTTCTGTAATAATCTGTTCTCATCCTACTAATGAGCTCATAATCTATTAGGCTTCAGGGAGCCCAGCAAGACTTGACAACATCACATTACTTCTCTCACCAACGCAGTGTCCTCAAACATATTCTGAACCAATATTCAGATAACGTGGGGGTGGGTGGTTCTTTTGTCAGAACCTCTTCCTGTAATCTGCTAACCTGTCCCACACCAGCAAGCCACCACTATTCCCCGAAATGACGTGTCTTCCTTATGTCCAGCCCTTCCAACCCGGTCAGTCCTTCCCAAGAGAATAGATACAAACCAAGTTGTATATGTAACAAGAAAAGAGCTGCCTCGAGTGTTCTTTCAGGAGGGAACGTCCCGTGCTGCCCTCCCTTTCCCAGCTGTCTGGTCCTAAGCTCCACAGACTAAGTCCTGTCATCTGTCCTCCTTGAATGGACAATCCATTTGGGGATCCTCCTTCCACCTACAGAGCTGAATGACTCCTCCTCCTCCTCTCCCACTCAATAGTCTCAATAGAGGGCACCCTGCTTTGTATTCTCCCCAGGACTCCAGGTGAGGGACAGGTGTTTCACTAGGCAGGTGGGGTCCAGGCATCCAAGACCAGATAGAAAGATGGAATTTGAGCCACCTGATCTGGTGATGGTGGTTTCCGAGCCTGCTATGTCCCCCACTACTTTAGACTGACTTTAGACCACCTCCATTGCTTTATGTGGAGTTGAGGGCAGCCATGGCAGGTGGTCAGATAGAGCTACTATATTCATTAAACCTTCATTAAACACCTGCTCTGGGCCAGGCATAGTCCTGGGATCTGGGGACACAGATGAACCAGACAGGCTTCTTGAGGGCGACCTTCCTCCCTCTAAGTCCATCTGGCAGTACTTTTGCCTCAGTTCTGCGTCAAGCTCTATGCTTTTCTCTAAGGGATCCAGCCGAGCCCAGAGCCCACTCTGCTGGGCTGGGCCCTCACATCCGGGGGAGCTGCTGCCCATCCTTCCCTGAGGGCCACCTCTACGCCAGTACCTCTGGCACCAGCTGGGGTGCTGCAGAGAAGCAGAAGGAACCCCCTTCCCTGAGTTAGACACACGGCCACGAATCTGCGGAGTGAAGGAGCTGCCTTTCCTTGCTGGGCTCGGAAATGCTGTGGGGTTTCTGGTTGACAGCCTGCTTCTGGGAGCCTGTTAAATGGACTCCCATTCAGACGCTAAGAAATGTGGCGCAACATACAGGGTGCAGGAGGATATGGGGTTTTCTGTCAGGCACGGGCTTTGTTATTGTTATACAAAAGCACCAAGTCAAGTCTGCCTGCCCATCAGAAATCTCCCTCTCTGGAAAAGTGCCACTGGATTCCTCCCTAACAGGGATCCCGGCTGACAGCCGGCTGGTAGAATGCTGCCTTTTCCCTTCCCTAAATAAGGGCTGACAATCTAAACCCGCTTCCTCCCTGCGTGGCTTCTGGACTTTCCTGGAGGGCAGGTTACTGTCAAGTTTCACTTCCAACTAAGAAAGTGGATTTGGAAGCTCTTTTCAACATCACCACCATCATCATACCATTAGCAAATTTTTTTGTGTGTGTGGCCAGTACTAGGTTGAGACTTTATGTACGTTTTGTTTTTTTTCATTTAATTCTCATGGCAACCCTGAAAAATAGACATTATAACCCCGCTCATAAAGATGAGGAACTTGGAACTCAGAGAAATTAAGGAATTTTCCCAAGGTCACCCAGCTAGAAAGCGGACGCAACAGACTTTAAACCCCGTTCTAATTCCAAAGCTTACATATTTTCATTAGGCTAGGTCGCTGCCCTTAAAGCCACCATTCACTGACCACCTGTGTGCCAAGCCCTGCGCTAGGTCCTTTATTTCAGTTAATACTTTCCATGGCTTTCATGAATAGTTGCTGTTATTGTCAGCGTACAATTGGAGGCAGGTGCACAAAGGTTAAATCATTTCCCTGAGGTCACACAGAACAAGTGGGAGGTCAAGCAGATTCAAACTCTGGGCACTTCCTATTATTCAACCTTCCTTCACGTGAGAGGAAGGAAAGCAACAACCCAAACTTGGTAACTGATTTCACTTTATCCCAACTGTGCAAATAAACACTGTGTTACTGGCCCAGGTCAAGGTCATGGACTCCCAAGGAGGTAGTCTAAAGAGGAAAGCATCTGCTGCCTCTTCTTTCGGGGTTTCCAGTCACTTGGGCTTGTTTTACATAAAATCTGTTTGGGGACATTCAGTAGTGATACACAGCGGTCTCATCTGAACCTAGATCTGCAAGGATTCAGGCAAATGTTAGGTAGGTAAAGGGAACTTTTACAGTAACATTTAGAAACTTCCATTATCAATTCATTTGTAGAGCAAATACTATATGGTCCAATATTATGGGTTTGGAGCCTTGTGTGGTCTTTTCTTTGAAAGCATCTGTAATTTAACAGAAGGGGATAGATATATAAACAATAATCTGGGAGCTGACATCTATTCCTGCTTCTGCTACTAGTCTGTAATGTGAGTTTTAGCAGATGATTGAACCTCTCTGGAATCTGATTCCACAGTATAAAATTAAGTAAAATAAGGTATCCATCTATCTTCCCTTCCACCATCCTTCCCTCCATCCCTCCCTCTCTCTTTCCTTCCATTTCTTCATTGTTCAAGGCCATATGAGTATATATGCAGATTTGTCTTGTGCAAATCAGTGCTACAATGAGTAAGATGCACTCCTTTCCTGGAGGACTCAGTTTAGAGAGTTGACAGACATTCACATATTTACCACATTCAACCACTTGACCAGAGCCACGCATCCAGTAGTGGCGGAGCCAGGATCTGAAACACAATGGGCCTGACTCCCAGGCCTATGCTTTTCCCTTTAGCCAAGAGGTCCATTTCTCCCAGTACAAGTTTCTCAAGTTTCCCACTTGACAGCCTCCTGAAAAGCAAGTCAGACCCGCTAGGGTCACAATACTGAAATTTCTGTGCAAGTCCCTTAGTGATTCATGGCACATAAGCAGCAGGCTTGGTAAGTGATCAGAGGACGTGCAGGGGACATGGTCCCTGCTGGTACTGATCAGGATGGCATGGTAAGGGCACTTCTTAAGCAGAACAGACAGTAGCAGCCAACAAACCATAGCCCTAATCAGATCCCATAATGGGTCTAGTAAAGAAAAGCTGAGCAAGTAATATTCCCCTTGGTTGGAATAGTATTTATACCTCCAGTTGATTAAAAGACCTCACGCCAAGGGAAGGCCGACAAGCATACATACAAAATCATACAGGCGAATAAGGGAGCAGGAAGCTTCCTCCCCAGAGACAAAGGCAGCATTTCTGGCCAAGAAAAACAAATAAGAGTTTTCCTCACTTTATTTCTGCTCCTGGCTCTGCCACTTGACTAGCCTGTGAATGCGGGAAGGTCACTTAACCTCTGAGGTTCTCAATATTCTCAGGGTAGTTTGAAGGGTTTGGACTATCAAGTACCTTCATTTGTAAGACGATTCAAGTATTTTGCTTTTATCATGCGTGACCCTCTTGCTGGGCTCAGAGCACTTCCCCCAACTTCACTTTCCCCATCTTGTCATTGCTCCTGTGAGGAAGGGCTGGGCGGAGGGAAATCGTGGGCTCTGAGTCCGATGGTCCCTGGTGTGACTCTGGCTCTGTCATATCCCAGTAGCAAGGCCTTCTCCTTAGAGTCCCATGACACACTGGGGATGATAATACCACACACTGGGGTGGCTACCCTCATCCCTTTTCAGGTTCCTGTCTCCCCTTACTCATTCTCCTTGAGATAACTTTTGTGTTCTCATAGTGTCAACACCTGCGTGTTTGGTGATGGCTCATAAATCAAGATCTCCAGCTCTAACCTCCATGTGAGCTCCAGAATTATGTATCAACTATAAATAGGTATTTCCTCCGGGGTGTCCTCCTGAGGCCTGTCCCTTCCTGGTCCTGACAGTGCTCAGGTGGAAGTCATCCAGGCTCCCAGCTCTACTCTCCTCTCAGGTTCCCCACCTGGTGAGGGCACCACCATCTACCCAGGCATCTGAATAGGAGATCCCTGTCTCTAGCGTCCCTCAGACCCAACCCATGACTAAGCCCTGCTGACTTCCCTTTAAACAGAACCTGAGAAGGTCCTTCATCATTCCCACCCCTCAGCAGTACCCTGTTTGTCCACTGAGGGCAGGAACTCCCAGCACAGAAATCAGGATCATGGCAGGTACACAATGTGTGACTGCTCAGTTGAACTGTGCTGACTTTTAGAGAAAGCTCTGCATACATGGGGCATCACTCCATTGGAAAACATTCAAAAGAGATTATTATAAATCCCTCCTTCTTGGATACCTTTTCCTAGTTCACAGACCCTGATCTGGGGAGCAGAGAATAGAGAGCAGTCTTTTGCTGGCTCCCATGCCCTTTCGTGCCTCTGGGACTTTGCACAAGCTGGTTCCTCTCCTTGGAACACCCTCTCCCTCCGTTGCTTAGCTAACTATTTCTCATCTTGAAGATTCAGTTCTTAAGTCGTGGCCTCCCCCCTACCCAAGAGCACCTCCTCTGTGTTCCCCGAATCTCCTGGGGGCATATTTCTGGCCTATCACACTGGAACTGTCTCTTTTTGTCCTCCTCGTAATAGACGATGAGTGACCAATGAGCAGGGGCTGTATTCTACTCATTTCTGTGATTCTAGCACAGGACCTGACAGAGAGCAGACCTCAGGAAAAAAACTGTCCAATGGATAACACAGTTGAAAACTTGTGAAACTATGCATGGGCATACGGCCTGGGACACCAGCCGAGGTACCCCACTCGCAGCCTAGCAAGTCTTCTGGCCATCCGCTCTGAGGGTGAGCAGTGTTAAAGCGTTTCAGCTCATCTGGAGACTGCAGAATCAGTAACAGCCGACTGCAAAGTGGGTATTGATCCAAGATTCCCCCTAGACCTTTGATTTCTCACTCTCTCCATCTATCACCCAGCGGGAACAACAAAACTTTGCTCATAAAAATTCCAAATGCCTAGGATAGCATATTTCCTAAATGTGGGTATCTGCGGCTGCTCCTCTCCCTCCCTGACATTTCATCAAGAGCCTTCGAGGCCCACTCCTGGCCTCCTCCCACCCCCACGCACCCAAATGCGGCCCCGGAAGTCAATCGGTCCTCCCTCAGAGAGCCACGGCCAGAGATGGGGCCCATTGGACTCACCCTCCATCAAAGGGGTTCTCCCCAGGGATGATGTGCGTGCTGTCCCTGCCCACAAGGAACTTGATGCGGTCGTAGAAGGAGTGCAGGTTCTGCTGGGACACAGGGGCCTGTGTCTCCTGGATGATGTCCAGTGGGTCCGGGGAGCCCAGGCACAGCGGGTTGACATGACAGAGGGGCTGGAGGCAGCAGTCGGGGTCCATGCAGTCCACCAAGCCATCTACAGGGGTGACAGGACATCAGGTTTATATTGCCATGTTCACTCGGCCACAGGTGTCCACAATGCCTTCATTCACTTCTCTAGTTTCCACTTATTGAAAAACTTGATTAAGTGCCTGATATAAGCCAAGGCCTTTGCTGGGCACCAAGGAGCTCCAGGGGCTTCAGATCTGGTCCCATCCCCGAGTCTAGTAGGAGAGACAGACAAGTCCGTGTACAGTAGGACATGTGCTATATTTTTTTTCCATAGAGGGAGAAGGAATTCTATATATGAAGGTCCAGAAGTGAGAGAATACATTGAACATTTGAGTTGCTAAATTCAAAAGCTGGGCTCAGGAGGTGAGGGGAACAGCACAGGAAGAGACTGCCAAGGTTGGCAGGTGCACGTGTGCCGGGCTTCTGGGTGGGGAGCAGGTTAGGGAGTTTGCATTTCACCCTCCCTCAGGGTCCATGTGAGCTACTGAAAGGTCTTAAGCAGGGGGTGGAAGCTGGGGGCTCCATGGGCGGGGGTGGTCGCCGAGGTGGCCGAGGGGAAAAATAATACTTGTTGAGACTAGAGTGCTACCAGTGCAGATTGAGAGAACTGGATGGTTTTGAGCCACATTTAAGAGGTAAAACCGATCAAGCCTGGCAATTGACTGGCTTTGGGGGTCAGGACGAGGCAGTATCTTGAAGGCACTGAAGTTCTCAGTTTCTCTCCCAGCTGCATGTAAATATGTGGAGACCCGGCTCTGCCTGCTGTGAGAGGCATCTGAGTTTACTGGATGGTTTTAAGCCTCTGACTGAGTTGCCATTTGCAGGGAATTCTCTTTACCACATGGATGGATTTTTTTCAGGACCGAAAATTAACTTCCAGCTTCCAGCTTTCCAAAGTGCAAAGAAAGAAATTCCAGCAGACCACAGAGTTTGGCCCTTATTATTCCAAAGTGCTTTTATAGGCACCCAACAGCGTAACTTAAAATGGATAACAAGCCTAGGGAGTAGAGGGTGCTGCCCAAAGCTGGGGAGGGGAAAAGGCCAGGGTTACAGTCTCTGCGCTTTGTAGACAGAGAACAGTCTAAAGACTTGTGCTCCTCTGGGGGTTTAAATTCTGCCGCTCCGGCTGATTAGCTGTGTGACTTTGGGCAAACTGCCCCACCACCCTGGGGGCATAGGTCCTGTTCTGCGCCTATTTCTGTTGTATCCACAGCACTTACTGTAGGTGTTTAAAACATCACTGTTAAATAAATGAATGAATGAACATTCAATGAATGAATGAACAAACGAATCAGGGGAGGAAAACCAAATGACAGGCCAGAAAAGCAGAAAACCACCATCTTCATTCAATTTAATAAACAGTGTGGCATGATGGGAGGATCACTGAGACTCGGAGACGGAAGTTCCAGGTCCAGATTGAGTTCCTGTGTTTACTCTGGAGCCCCAGTCAGTCTTTGAGCCCCAGTCTCATCACAGACACGCCTCCCTCACTTCTATCTCCAGGGGCTGCAGTACAGATGCTCCCACCAGAGTCCTGCATGTGCATTGGCCGGACTGAAGCCCCAGCCACACAGGTAGCACCCCCACGACTCCTCACTTGCCTCAGGGGTGTTGTGGTCTCAGGGGAGTTACCTGACCTCCCTGAAATCCAGTGGGTCAGGGGAGCCCAGGCACATTTTTCTTAATAAATTAGGGACAAAAATCCCTTGTCTTTCTTGCTCACTTCTGCATGGTATCCAAGACCTCATAGCTTCCTGAGGGCAGCACAATGGTAAGAGTATGGACTCCAGAGCCACACTGTCTGGGGTCAAATCCTGGCTCTGACACTCATTACTGTGTGACCGTGGGCGAGTTACTTAAACTCTGGCTTCAGTTTCTCACATCTCTTATGAGGGGATTATAAAAGAAAGCGTCACATAAGTATGTGTTACATCAATAAATATGTCCCCAGATTTATCAGAGTACCTGACACACAGTAAGTACTGAAGTAAGGGTAGTTAGTTTTTCTTCCCGACCCTGAACCTAGAACAGGCTCCCTAAAGTGAAGGGCCATTTGTTCTGCGTCTGCTCACCTGCCAGATTCATCCTGAGAGGTGGCGGACAGGCCTCCTGTCACCCCAGCACTGTCCTGAATCCTAACTTGTAGCTCCCATCCCAGCTCCCAGAGTCACCAACTAATTGCCCAGCAAAGCACCTGTCTTCTCCTGCAGTCAGCGGGCTCCATTGTAATTTCTTGTGCTGCCCTGTCAGACATTGCTTAAACACACAATTACAGCCCGAGCTAAGGGTTATTTGCATTCTGCTATTGATGTTAGCATGACAGATTCAGCTGCCGCATCCATAACTCGGCAGAAATGCTCCATTATTCAATCCCAGCGAGCAGGGCCGTTGACCATTAAATCAGCTAGCACAATTGAAGGGCCGTGAAAAGTCATGGCTAATTTGAAATTTTATTAGCTCTTGCCTGCTCTTGTTTACCACCAAAGCAGTTCCCGGAAGCCAGGCTTTTCCCTTTTTATAAACACTTTGCTCTGTGGCACCTTAGAAGAACTGGCTCCTGTTCTCTAGTCCTGGGGAAGGTGAGCCAGGAATTACTGTTATTGTTCCTAATATTTACATTAAATGATGATGATGATGGTGACAGCGATGATTATCACAGCTGCCACTTATTGAGCACGAGGCCTTGTGCTAAACGCTGTCCTAGGAATGTCCTCAAGGAAAGTGTCACTGAGTCTTCCCCACTCTATGAAGTCGCCACTGTCATCACCATCCCCCTCATTTTGGAGAGAAGGGACCAGAGGCTCATCATAAAGGTAAAGTAACTTGGTCAAGGTCGCATCGTCAGGGAAGAAGCTGATTAGGAATGTGAACTCAGTTCTTTGTGAAATATGAAAGGTTCTTTGAGTCCTGAAGAGATTTTTAGGAACCATTTCTTAAGTGGAAAACATGAGTTGATGAGTCTCGCTGAAATATTACTCTTCTGTGCTCTTCCATTACAGCAGTCATCCCCCTCTACTGGAATTCTGATTTTCTCTCTGTCTCCCTCTCCAGACAGTGGGCTCCTGGAGATCAGGGCTATCTGACTCATTTCAGGATCCCAGTACCTACTGCTCTAGCTTTTACCTTCGTCCTTGCTTCTGGAATATGGGGATCCCCCCACACCTCTTTTTTCTTCCCCTTTTAAAAACAAATTCAGCAGTGAATTTTAAAACCAAATTGTTGTTTCCTGTGGCCAGAGGGCCTTTGTGATGACCTAGTTGGCCATTCTGCTGGAAACGAGCTTGAGCCAGTGTCCTGATAACAGACCCTAGGGTGGCCCCTCCCTTGATTACATTTCAGGGCAGACTTTTCTGGATGCAGTCTGGCCTTGGAGAACTGAATTAGATAAACATGGCCATGGCAACACTATGCAGGATAGTAGAGACCTCAGGAGACTTGAGAATTGGGGTTCTCTGAAATGGAGATATCACACAAACAGGGCTTTGATGAGAGATCCTGGGACTGGGGAATTATTCACTGTACGTTTCACAGGTTAGAATGATTCATGCCAGACCAAAAATTATGTCTGCCTACACCTTCCTATGTTGACCCTTCCTAATCACTCATTCAGCAAATATTTCCTAAGTAGTAAATTTGGGCTAAACCTCTGCTAATAGACACAACTATACTTAAATGAGACACATACATATTTTAAAAATGATTGGGGCCCACAAAATTCTTATCAAAGGCTCAGTTCACAAGACCAGCCTTCACTCAGACCCCCTTTATATTTTTAAATGCAACATATGGCAGCCTGAAACAGGGCATATGGCCGCTCTATAGCAAGAGAGAATCTTCCACAGTTTAAATTTCTTAGGCATAGATGACAATTTTAGAAGAGTCACATTAAGAGGAAAAAAGTATCCTTTGGGGACTGAAAAGTAAATTTTGAGGTGGATTAGAAATGCATTGATATGTAGTTTTTGGGATTCTCTGGTTTGGATCATTTTGGAAACATTTACGTTTCCTAAGCACGTCATATTTCATTTAATTGTATATTACGCAAAAGTTGGTTGACTTATAAAACATCCATGTTTCATATATTTGTTATTCCCATTGAGAGAGCCTCATTATCACAGTAGAAAAACACAAAACAAAACAAAACAAAAACCCCAAACCCCACCAAGAAAAGAGAGATGATTTTCCTCCATTTCCTTCAAGTTTCCAATAAAATTCTCCTAGACTTGAAACTCCAACATTTGGAAAAGAACATTTTTTTCCCCCAGAAATTTCTTCTTTCCGCACAGTTCTGAAGGCCTCCTCCCTGTCCTTACGTGGTGAAAGTGAAGAGGGGCAGAAGAAAATGTCAGGGGCCATTCAGGCTGCTAGGGTCTGGGAGGGGTGAAGTGCAATGCTGCATCGAGCGTGGGCTCTGGTGGGGGTGAAGCGCAAAGGGAAGGGAGAAGGAAATGGCCAGAAAAAAGGCAGAATAGAAATTAAAAGGAAAGAAGGAAGGAAGGAAGGAAAAAAGGAAGGAAGGAACGGAAGGCGGGAGGGAGGGAGGGAGGGAGGGAGGGAGGGAGGGAGGGAGGGAGGGAGGGAGGGAGGGAGGGAGGAAAACAAAAGAAGAAAAAGGGCCAGGTGTCTGGGGCACGAAATGAACATTCCAAAGTGGTTCATGCACTCATGACTCTTGAACTTGAAGACGTGCCATTCCCCGCCTCCAGTCCTCAAATGGGGTACGGTGCATGGAGCACTGTTGTTTGCTAACATTTCCATCTACATGGTACCGACTTGAGGGTAAAGGCCATGCCGTTTCCTCTTTCATCCCTCCTCAGTGCCTACCCTGCTGGAGGGTGTCAACTAACCTTGAGAATTAGGGGCAGGGGTATTTGGGAGAAAAAAATTCAGGCTAGAAGCCTGAAGACCCAGTTCCTCCCCTGGGTCTGCCACTCTCTAGCTGTGAGACCTTGGGCATGTCCTTTCATATGTCTGAGATGCCATTTATTCATGTAAAACTGGGATAATAAGCTCTGCCAACCTCTCAGGATTTCTGAACGGTTCCTGGGTTGTGAAGAGTAAGTGAGTAATTCAATGTAAGAACGTTTGGTGTCCTTCCCGTGCCTGTGGCTATTCCCAGGGTCCCCTCTGCAGACAGGTGCAGGGAGACAGGAATGGGTGAAGTCTTCTGCCACCACTTGCAGTCCTGATTAGAAGTAGCTTCCTGTCCATTTTGTGATTTTAAAAGCTGCCACTGAGTGGTGGAATCTCGGATGACACACTTCCCTCTTAGATATCAGCATCCTCATCAGTAAAATGGAAGGTCAACGAGGCAACCTCTGTGGCTAACCTGTCTGACCGCCACCTCTGACCTTCACTTGCCACAGGCCCGTCTCCTCTGGTGGCTGCCTGCTGTAACTTTCACAGACAGTGAAAGGTGTGCATGAGAATTCTATTGAAGGCGGTCAGCTAGGCTTCTCATATTTACAAACAGGACACGGGCTCAGGTTAAGTGATTTACCTATTGTCATACTGCTAGTGAAGTGGCAGATTTGGGCATGTGGCCCCTTATCTTCCTCTAAATCCTGTGGAATCCACTCTTCCACAGTCTACATTTCTTACTCCATCAATGCTTTGCACATGGCAATTCTCCCAGCCCCGTCCCCCTCCACAGAGGGCAGGACGTGACCTGTCTATTTCTGTATCCCGAATGCATAGCACAGTGCCTTGCACACAAAACATCAAATTTGTTGAATGAATGGAAAAAAAAATGAATGAATCAATAATTATGTATGGATCCCAAATCCATCAGTGTGGCAGAGCCCGTTGAGGGCCATGGGATGTGATGAAGCCACTCCCTGCCTCCCCCCAGGAAGAGCTTGTTCCTCTCCTTAGAAAGGAGGCACAGGACACAGGCCTGTTTTGGCTTTTGTTGTTGTTGCTGTTGTCTATAGCAGCTGTTATCCGGCTGGCTTTGTGCTGAGCACTGGGCAGGCAAGAATACAACAGAGTCATGCCTCCAGAGGATTCAGTTGGGTGCATCAGACAAAGACCACAGAGTGCCGGGAAAGAAGAAAGCAGAGGGGGTTGTGGTGAAGCCCAAGGTGGGAACCCAACACAGACTGGGGGCTGGAATCGCTCCTGGAAGAGAGAATGCTTAAACTGGAAAGATCGGAAGGATGGAGAAGAATAAGCCAAAAGGAGAACAGAGCTGGGGGCAGGTCGCGGACCCCTGTGGGCTAGTTTCCCACTCTTTGCATCGCAGTTTGCATGTTGCACTGGCCTGCGGACCGTGTATAACAAGTCCATCTGTCTCTCTGCAGGTGCAACTCCTCCCCCAGCTCCACAGCCCGGCAGCCAACCTCATCTCGCTACTGTCTGTAGTCTGGCCACAGAGCTGTCTCACCGCAGGCTGTGAGCAGCATCCAGGAGGCCCTGGGAGTGCAGTGTGGGGTGTGCCTCTCCTTCTGTATACATCCGGGGGAAGGTTTTGTCATTTGCTCATCATAAATTCTGTGCTTTCTTTGAAAAGGCTTGCAAGATCTTTATCTGTCCCTTAGAACGCAGGATTTTTAAAGGTCAATTTCTCTCTTGTCTCTTATCACAAGACACATAGTTTAGAGATAGTCTGAAGGGTGAACAACTTCTGTGGCTTTATGGGAACTCTCCATTCCAGCAATGGGAGATCGGTAACATGGAGGACAGAGGGCTTCATTCTCAGTTTTTTTGAAATTTCTCCTTCCTGGTTACATCGATCACTGATCTGTATTGGAATCCATGATGGTTTTTCATGGGACTAACAGTGCCGAAAGAAATGACCACATCTGGAAGCTTTTTAAAGATTCTTTATCAAAAGGGGTCTGGTTAAATTCCAGTGGATTTTTTTATCCTGGCTTCTTTGTAAACCCCAGTTTCATTCTCATCCTAGCTCTCCCATTGATCCACTCACTGTGTGACTTGGGGCAAACGACTTCAGCGCACTGAGCCTCAGTTTCCCTACATGAAAATGTCTGCTTTGCAAGTGTGTTGTGAGGGCTGGGGAATCACTATAAGTCTAGTACAGTGCCTGGTACTTTGGAATGCTCGCTAAAAAATGGTTATTATTTTCCTTTATGTACATTTGGTTTTCTTCCCTTCTAACCATGAACATATAACAGTCTGGAATATAAATTTTAATCTAGAAATGGAAAAGGTCAAAATACATTACTATATGGAGAAGAATATTGTGAGAAAAGTACTATATAAAATTTTATAGGGAGCGTAATTCCAATTTTTAAAAAATGATTATTTATATATGAATATATGTTTATTTTATAATAAACTCATGCTTCTGTAATTACAGGTGGAAAGGAACAGAAGAAAGACAACCGACATTTGCCAGTGATAAAAGTTGAATAACTCACTCAAGGTAACGCAGTCAGCAAATGGAGGAGCCAGGAATTGAATCCAATATGGGGACAGATCCTGTACTTTTAATCACTGTGCTATGTTGCCTCTCAGGCATGTTGAATATATCACCTGTAATCCTCACAGCAACCCTGCAAGTTAGGCATTATTATCCTCAATTTATAGACACAGCATGTTTGGGCACAGTTTCACCATCTCTGAAATGGGCGTGAAAGGAACATCCCCATGAGAAGGTCAATGTGTAACAAATGAGAAGATGCATGTGACAGCATTTCATAAGGGACTTGATAAAGGATACACTATGAACAGGGCATGCCCTCTTCATCAAGTGGGGCACACAGAGGAATTTATGCTGAGCGGCGAGCCAGGGTCTCTGTGCCTGCCTGCCCTGCTGGTCCCGCTCACCGACCAGTGCTCTGGGTGAAATCTGGGGGCATGTGAGATTAACTCGGCAGCCCCGACAGAGGATCAGGAGGCGGAGAGTCACTCAGTCACATTCAGGATCTGTTTCCTATTTTTAAATCTTGACAACCATAAATGAAAACAAAAACAAACCAATAAAGCTAAACCCAACTCAGTCATGTTGTATAACTTGTTTTTTTGGGGGGTCTCACAGTTTAAAAACACTGCAATGGCACTCTTAATGAAGCTTAAAATTTAGGTTTAATTTGGAAAGGATTGCTTTAACCCTAGCAAATTGGGAAAGAAGAGAAACTGCTAGTTCTCAGATAACTTGAAGAGCCACAGTTGGGTTTATGATGGCGCCATAAATGAAAAAAGGACTATATAAAATTTTATAGAGAGTGTAATTCCAATTTTTAAAAATTGAAGTCTGGGCACACTGAAAAACTCTAATGTGGCCAGACCTCACAGACTGTGGCAATTTCTGCCACCTGCAGGCTGTGTGCCCAGGGCAAAATCCTTCTGCCTGCTCACTCCCCGTTTCCACATCACAAGGAAATAGTAAGGGGATGATAATACCACATACCTCCCAGTAATGTTGGGAGGATGCACGATTGCTTTGCAAACTACAAAATGACATACAAATTGTCATTTCCATATTCTAGTTGGCTTTGTGATACTGTTGTAGCCTATTTAAATTCAAGTAAGTCTGAGTACTCACACTACATTTTTAGGAGGAGGAGGAGAAAGAGGAGGAGGATGAGGAGGAGGAGGAAGAGGAGGAAGAGAACGAAGAGAAGGCTCTAGGGGAAGATGGAAGTGCTCTAGGTCCACAAGGCTAGTGGAATGGCTCAGGAGTCTTGGGCCTTAAGTCCAGGCCGTATTAGCGACTCTCTGTGATTTTGACGTGTACGATGTCACATTCCCTCTCTGGGCTCCCATGTGCCTGTCTGTAACATGCAGGGGAGGAGAAGGAGGGGGCTGAAGCTGAGGCTCTCTGTCTCTTCCAGTAGTTACTCAACACTAAACTCTGCTAACTCGTTCTCCAAGCCCCTGAGTCGTATCAGCCAAGAACAATCACTGCGCGAGGCTCTAACACTTCTTCCCTCCACCCTAACTTATTTATTTGGGATTATGCTGCATCCCACATCATGGCTGAAATAAAGGCACTTATTTTATTCTGCCTCGATTAGATTTGGTTGTTTGGATAATATTTCTTCCAAATGACTGTGAGTTTCCTGAGGGAGAAAGACGAGGCCATGTTCATCGGTCTTTATATCCCCTCAGAAAGGAGCATGGTGCCTTGTAGACAGCAGGAGGCCAACAAATGTGTGCTTCACTGAACTGAAAACCACCCAGAGCTAAATATGGCTCACTCTTGTGTTGCCTTATGCAGCCTGCCCTGTTTCTCCCTCCATCAAAACCATCTCCATTTGGCCAAGACCCAGAGTGACAGAGACAGTGAGGACAGCCCTGCCTCCTATGGCACTTAGGAACAGTCTATACCCTATGGTTGTTTCATCTGTGACCCCCTGCAAAGCAGGGGCCCCCTGAACCTTCCCTTTGACTCCCCCAGTGGGTGGAGAACCCACTGAGCTGAGTGGGCACGGAGGTGAGACATTCCCTCGTTTCACAGTTGAGAACCCAAGACCATGGGATGTCTTCCTGGCTGAACTGGACGCCTCACAGGACAGGGACTTTATTACAGCTCCCAGTGGAATACCCAGGCATTTGCAGTTGACTGAGTGGCTGCTCCTTCAACACAGCTCTTATCCCCCTGCATTGCAATGGCATGCTTTCCTCTCTCCCTCCAGATTGTGAACTTCACAAGGGCAGGGACTGTGTCTTATTTGTCTCAGAGGCCCCTGGACCCAGGACAGGGCCTGATACGGAGTAGATACTCATTCAGTTAATGTCCGTCGAGTGAGTGAATGAACTCGGGTTACAGTACCATTGTACGGCTTTGCTAAATGGAAAAGCTCCTTTCAGGCCATAACACGCTCCACGAATGCAAGAGGTATAAGTCTCCTTAATCAGAAAATTGGGGATTTTCTGATTGTTCTTTTCCAGTTCCTGTTTGTTCATCTCTCAGAGCAGCTGGAGGGGGCTCCATTTCCCTGGTCTAGATAAGTCCCGTTTCCTATGACAAAAAACTCTTTTCTCCCACCAAAGCTGTGTGGCGATGGGCTCCCCCCATGTACACAACTGGGTGAGTTTTAGTGCTGGGAGGGCTGGCTCTGAAGGATGGTAAACAGAAGATACACTGGTATTGCGTTTCATGTGAGAGAATAACCGAACTTGTTTATGAGCCTATTTTTGTATGTGCTGTGGGGGAGATGCACCCTCTCCCCACATTTCTCAAGGATGTTCAGTTCTGTTGTTGCCCAGATGCTCTATAGCTGCTTGAAGGCTCTGGCCGAGACCCTGGACTCTTGAAAAGGGAATGAGCTCCTGGCGTTGTTCCTCTTCCCCTGTCTTCTGTGACACGGATTTACTATTGCTCTTTGGAATCGTGTCTACATAGGCAAGGCGAAGGGGAATGCCGAGGAAATTACGCAGATAATTTAGGCTGACATCTCTTTCCTACAAAGAGCGAGTATGATTGTACTTTATCTTACCTGAAGACCACCTTTATCACCAAGGGATACGTGGTGCCCTCCCCTGCTTTGCCGGCCTTTGCCTATGATGATTTCTCTGAATGGAAAGCCCTTTCTTTTCAGGAAACACCTACCTACGCAAGTGTCACCTTCCTGATGAATGTTTTCCTACTCTCACAACTACCAGTATCTAACTCTTCAATAGCACTTATCACCGTCCATGAGCACTTAACTTTGGGTCTCTCTCCATCATCTGAGTTCCCAGAGCGTAGGGACAGGACTTATTCATCTCTGCCTAGGGCCTGGCCCCATAATCGGAAGGCTGGATATTTATGGAGCATAAGCATTAATGAACTCCACAAGTTTCAGATCTATTATGGGACATTCTAACCCTGCAAGATCTTGGAAGGAGAACATGGACCCGCTTGCTGTCTCTGCCTGGCTACCGAACCCTAGCCCTACGAGCTCCTTGTTGACAATTATGCCACTGGGCCCAGGCCTGGGTAGATAGGCCCGGACCACCTCCTGGATGCAGGCAGCAGACAGAAGCAATGAAAGCTGGCTTCGAAAAAGATCAGCAGTCTGACACAGCCCTTTCCAGGTTGCTAGAGCCAATTCAAAGCTAGTTCATCTCAAGGCAAATGAACCAGAGTAATCACAAAAGCACACTATGCCTTTTAATCCTTACGGTGCTTTGCAATTATAGAATCACTCTAAGTAGAAATTCCCAAAGGGTGGGATGCACAGTTTCCAGCCTGTTGATTTCCTACTCTTATGTATACTAGAAAGTCCTTCGGTATAAATGTGAGGGAGCTACATAAACACACCTGGACGAGGAAAACTGGTAGACCACCATTAGAAAGGAAGGGTTAACTGTTTCCTTTTTTTTTTTTTTCTTTCATATCTCTGTTTGTTTATTCTTTTAATAACCCCCAATAAAATTGGTAGAGCCAGGAAGAATAAACCCATCTTTCAAGTGGGAAAGTAGAGCACATTATGGTTGTATTTATCCAAGTTTATAGAACAGAAAGATGAAGGCTAATTCTAGGACCAATATAAGGATGGAATGGTTCTCATGGCCCAACCGCTTCATTCTATAAATAGGGAGCATGAGGCACAGAGACATCAAGCAGCTTGCTGAAGGATACACAGGGAGTCAAAGACTGGGATTAGATCCCTGATCTCTTCACTCTCAGCTAATAAGTGTTCCGGAAGACTAGGCCTCCCTCAGGGTTTTGAACGTCCAGCACTTAGAAACACTCCAACAGCAAAGGCAAATTCTATTACAAATCCACAGGGACAGAGGGCGTGGGGGCAAAGGTGAGGGTTACCACCAGAATCAGAGGAGAAGGGACTTTGACCGAAGGTAACTCAACCATCCTTCCTTGGAGAAGCATCCTTTCTGCCACTTTCTGTTACAGAATTGAATGGCTTCTTCTTGTCCACATCCAGTGAAGGGGATCTTCTAATTTTTTGAGGCAACTCATTCCACTATTGAACTGTTAGAAAAATTCTTTCTTTCATATGCCTTCTCCTCTGCACTTGCTGCCGATGGCAATTAATTTGATGTACATTAGTTCATTGTACTTAATTCTAACGGAACTAGTGGTATGCACTCATTCCTTAGGCCACATGTGCAGTTTTATGCCGGCCCTGGTGGCCTCCTTGACTGGTTAGCTGATGTGTTGGTGGCTGTTAACTCAATAGTGTCCACCCTCCACCCTGAGCCCCACCCCACCCCACCTCCAGAACTGCATGGGGCCCATGGATGCCACAGCCCTACCTCCATCATTGTCTTTGCTGTCACCACAGGCAGTTTCCATCGATGTGTCACAGCCAGCTCCTCTCCAGCCCAGCTGACAGACGCAGTGCCACCCATTCAGGTCCAAGGTGCATCTGCCGTTGCCATTGCACAACCCAGGGCAGCCCTCTGCAAGGCAAAGCACTTGGAATCAAGGTCTGATCATCCACGGAGAACTGCAGTCACACACACTCACACTCCACCTGCCAACTTACAAAATGCTTTCACATCCATCAGCACATCTGTGCCCTTAGCACCCAGGGAGGCTGGTCTCATTAGGAACTGCCACTTCACCAACAGGCAACTGAGACTCAGGGGTGAAGGATTTGCGAAGGCTGTGCTGCCAGGAATTGGCACAGTCAGGAGGTGGTACAGGCAGGAAGTGGCAGGGATAGGTCTGAAACCTACACCTTCGCATCTAAAACCCCCTCTTGCAAAAGGGATCAGGATTCTAGAGACGAGTTAGTGGATGTAAGCCTGTCAGAATCTGACCAACAGAGCTTTTTGCTTGATTATTTTTCCTCATTCACTCTTTTGTGTTTTTTCCTGTCTCAGGAGACTGTTTGGAACAAAGGAATCATCTCTGTGTTTACTCCTCATGTCCCCTCAGCACCTCTGGATCTCATTCTAAAGGGATGTATCTTTTTCAGCTCTGTTACTAGGTCAACGCCATTGGACCTGAGGCTTTTCGTTTATTCTGTCCTATTTTCTCCTAAACTGTCTTTGCTTTTGAGGAAGAGTCCTGGGGTCTTTTCCTTCCCATCTTAACTGCAGTCACTAAGAAGGGCTCTACACCCAGAAGAGCTTGATGACTAAGATGAGAGAGACTAGTCAGGTCTGTCTGCAATTGCAATCGCAGGTACAGGATGGATGCCGTTTCCTAATTTTGTTCCTCTGTACATCAGTCTGTCATTTATTAAGCACCTTCTCTGGGCTAGCACTGGAGGTATAGAGATGAATAAGAACTAGTTCGTATTCTTGAGAAGCATGGAGCTTATGAAAGGAGACAGATTTGTATAAGCAAAATATTTCACTGCTAAGTGCCCAAAGGGAGATGTACAAAATATGGTGGGAACCTAACACAGGAGCGGCCATCTGTCTGAGAGGGCTGCGGATGATTTAATCAAGAAGGGTCAGGCAATATTTAGACGCTGCCTTGACTATATCATCAGGTGGAGAGTTTTTTATTACTATTCAAGTAGATTTACAGGGTTTTGATTACCACCTTTTCAAACCCTTCTCTCTGAATGTGTGGCTCAGAAATCTATGCCTGAGAGTCTGTTAAGTTATTGGTTCACTTCAGTTTCTATTTTGCCACATGTTTTCATTCAAGTCCCCATTTTAACAAACCCGCCAACACCTCCCTCAGAGGAGCTATCTGAAAAACCACCTTTCACTGGCACGTCTTCCATGTCTCTGCTCAGTCTTGGGGGACAGGTACGGATGTGAAAGCACTCTGTCATCTACAAAACATAGTATTATGAGTAGCAAGCTGCTACAAGTATGGCTACAAACTGAATTTCCTGCCATGGAATAATGGAAAATTGACCCATCATTCTTTAACGGGACGAACGTGAATGTCACTGTCCAGCATAATAGCCAGACCAAGGTAGGCACTCACTGAATGGCCAATCAATTAGAATCTAAAACTTTGGTGTTTCAAGCTTTTGATCATTGACTATTATTACAACGTAAAAGAAAAGAATGTGCTCATTTATATTTGAGATGTTCAACGTGGCAACCGACCAATCCATCTGGCCACTGTCCTTTCCAGTCAAAGGAGGAAACATTTATTGAGTGTGTACTCCAAGCCTAGGAGGGATTCCTCCAGAAGTTCAGAAGCAAGTCTATAGACTACGTGGTCTTTGCACAGCAGAAGCCTATTTGGAAACGTGAGAAGCCACCAGCATTGCCATCCGAAAGTGATCAAAAAGCAGTTATTCTAAGCGCAGGAGCCGTGTGTGGTGTGCAGGTAACTATCCAGGCATTCGGATTCCGTAGCCAACATCGGCCAGTCTCTACAATTACAGACTCCCTCTTGCCCCAATTGGTGCTATTCACATTTTTGTCCATCCTGTTGGGACTTCCTTTCAATTAAGCCTCATTTGTATTTAAAATATCAATCTTACAGGAAATAGGGCCCCAATGTTAAGAATGGTAGTAGATTGTTTTCTCTTGCTCCAAGATGTCACTCCTTCTCCTTGGAAGATGCAAAGACTATCTCTTGAGCACCATCTTGGGAGCCCTTAACAAAGGCTGGCTCTGCTACTCAGGGTATTTTCATTTCTTTGAGCTTTAGTCAACTTATAAAATGGGGCTGTTGGGAGGATTAAGTAAGATAACGTATGCATGAGGCACAAAGCCTGACCTATAGCTTGAACACAATATCTGAACCTTCTATTCAGCTTTACCTTCTATTTTGAGTAGCGGGCATATAATAAGTTGCACCCATAACCTCAGGTAGGGCTCATAGAAAGGCAAAATAGGAAACTGAGGCAGCTATCTAGATCGGAGTCAGCAAACTTTTTCTATAAAGGTCCAGACAATAAAAATTTTAGGCTTGTGAGTCATTAGGTCTCTGTTACAATCACCCAACTCCGCCATTGCAGCTTGAAAGCAGCCACTCACAATTTATACACAAACGAGCATGACTGTGTTCCAATAACACTTTATTTACAAAAACAGGTCATGGGCTAGGTCTGGTCTATGGGCTGTAGTTTGCCCACTCCTGGTTTAGATGCTTCAAGGCAGTGATGACAATGACAGTTGCCACATACGGAAGGTTTCTGCCACTGTGCTGGACACTTTACACATTATTTCTAAACGAAATAAATTTTGTTATATATATCTCAGATCCTGATTTTCTAGGGCAGTTCCAATTTCACACCATTTACTCCTAAATTTAAAAAAGAAAACCCATGTGTTGCAATAGCGTGTGGACTTTGGAGCTGGACAGACCTCAGTTCAAATCGCAGCACCGTTGTACTTACTATGTGTGTGATGACTGGCAAATTATTTAACTCTCTGGGCCTCAGCTTTCTCATCTGTAAAACGGAGGTAACACCTAACTCAAAGAGTTCTTGAGAAGATTAATGGGATAATGTAAGCCAATTATTTAGCACAGTGGGTAACAAAAGCAGGTATTCAGTAAATGAAAGCTAGTATTTTGGATTTGTTTTAATGTTGTAGAACTTCACTAAGAAATTCACAAACCAGAAAATAATCTTTCGTCTTGGGTCAAAAGCTATGGTCCTCATAAACGCAAACCTTGCCCAAGAGAACTGAGACAAGCCCAGTGACAAGGTCATGGGGATCACGATGTGGCCGCGTGGGAGGCAGCGAGACAGTTCAGGGCTCCCCATTTCATGCTCTTCTGGCACCCTGTCCTTCTCCTGGAGAGCAACTGTCCCAAGTATACTGAAATTCTTAATTTTGCAATTAGTTTAATGTTTTACTCCCTTCATCGGAATGTAAACTCCATAAAAGTGAATTTGGGCCCCATCCATGCCTTGCACGTAGCAGACACTCAATACATATTTGTTGAACTGAATCAATGAATGAAATAGGTTCTGGTACCTCCTGCCTGACTAACTTGTGGGATCTCGGAAAAGTTACTTCTCTTTTGGCCCCAATTTCCTTATCTATAAAATGAGAGTTTGGATGCGATGATCTGTTAGGCCCTTCCAGTGCAACTAACCCAATAAGAAGGTCAAAGCAACTTCAAATTTGATGATTTTGTTCTTAATTTCAACAAACTTGACTCAGCACCTACTGGATGCCAGGCCGTGTGTTAACTCTAGGGTATACAGAGATGAGACCTATCCCCTTGCCTTAAGAATTTTATATTCTACTTATCTATACCCCACTTTGTCCAGGAAGGACTTAAAGTGGGTTTCATCATCTCAAACAATACTTCTCAGGGTGAATTTTGTGGAATACTAGTTCTATGAGGTCCTCAAAAGCAAGCTTCTGTGATCAACTAAATGTGGAAAACATTGCATCCTATATTCTTATCCTAGAAAGTCACCCTAAATATTAATACATTAAAGGCTCTGAGAAGTCTTCAAGAAATCTGCTTATTAGATTATCAGAACATTTTCCAATTTGACCTCAGGACTCTTTTTTTCCCCTTACAACCATTTATAATAATGTGGAATACTGTATTCCACAAAAGTCACTGTGGGAAGCCCTGCTCCAGTGAGCTCTTCTTAGCACACGGTGCCCAGCACATGCGTTCTGAGCTGCTTGGAAACTGCCTGAAGGAGCAGGTGCTCTCCGGGAGGGAAAGCTCTGGATGTGAAATCACAGGAACACTTTATCCAGTCTGTTTCTTTAAATGGACCAAGTTATGCCCTGAGGGCCTGCACTATTCTATCTGTTTCAGGGTTTCCGAGGGACCTTCAGAACCTGTGGGTTGAAAGAGGTTCGCTCTCATCCAGCAATTTGCTTCTGGGATAATCAGACGCCCATTAGCCAGTATGAAGAAGCCTCCTCTGGGGTGACTTGCTGACTTTCTTAAAGCAATATGCCTATCCTTACCCACCACTGCAGCTCATTAATTCCACAAACCCTGAAACTCATCAATAATTCAGAAAGCCCAAGTGACATTAACAATCCCCTCTGGAAGGACTCACACCAGGTATTTGCTAGAGCCAAAATAATGTAATTTTAAGGTTTAGAGAAGGGCTAAGCTTTTCAAAAGAAATGATGCCCTTTAAGTGACAAGGGACCGCTTTATCTTCAACCTTCTGCTGGAGCCTATGATGACGCCCCCCTTGAAGCTGGCATCAGGTAAGACTTTCAGAATCCTTGAAGTTATTTAAATATTTTTTTAGTTAAGGGGCTATGTAATACACCTATCATATATCAAAATGTCCTGTTTTTTTTTAAATTTTTATTTTTTATGGTTCTGTTTCTTTTCCTCTTGTACTTTTTCATCCCTACAGACACTTTCCCAGACAAGGTCACTGTCATCTTCTACCTAGATGATAGCAATAGTCTGATTGGTCTCCTGTCCCCAAATGTTCCCCCTCGACTCTTTCCCACAATATGGACAGATCGATCCTTCCAAATCACAAATGTCATCAAGTCATTATCCTGCTTTTAGAAACCTTCAGTGGCTTTCTCATTTGCCTAAGTTCACAGTCTTGGTCTACGTCGCCCTGCCTGAATTTGGCGGATCTCCTTGCTAAATGGTCCCCAGACTTCACCTGTCATAATCCTCATCACACAGTGTTTGACTTGTTTTCTAAGGATCTTCTCTGCGGGACAGTAGGCGGCCTTACAGTCGGGACCATTTCATATCCTCATTTCTTGGCCCTGAGGAGGAGTTCAATGTATTTGTTGAGTGAATGCTGTTTCGTTATTGTCTACCAATGCCACTGGCAAGCACAGACCAGAAGCCGGCTTGTCTTTGAACTGCAAAGTATTCTACTCTGACAAGTCCTGAGCTGGTATTGTATGGGTCTCCGAATTCTTTTTTTAGGGTTAGTATCCATTACACCAGAAAGGCAGCCAGATGGGGGCTTGGTCCAGACCTAGATTTTGGCAAGAAACATTTGTCTTTTAAAGCAGCCTACAATTCATTGACCTAATCCAACTACAGGTCTGGTGATATTTTCTGAACAAATGATCAGAACAGACAGTTTGCGAGAGAATATCTGTCACTTCCTGGTGAGGGTACAAGTATAGAAGGCGTGGTCTGGAGGAAGAATATTGGAAATTATGGGGACATTCTTGGTTATTTGTGGTGATAGGAGAAAAAAATGTTGGAAATATGGATTCGGTCAGGAAATCCAAAATCCTGGCTCTGCCACTTACTAGAACAGTGACCCAGGATGGGCCACTCGCTTCCTCAACTTCAATTTCCTTTCCCAATCAAATGAGTATAATTATATCTGTTTCCTTAAAAAAAAAAATCACAGGACCCACTTATGACTCATGGATGTAAAAATACTTCACATAGCAGGAAAAATTCTACCAAATGGATGGTAACACTATTAAATGTAATCTATCCTGATGATTTCGCTAATGATTATGTGTGAAATTCCTATTTTAAAGCAGCTGAGAGGTACGACTCTCTCTTGCTAGAATGATTTTATTCTCAGCTGAAGACCAGCAGGTGAAGTGCGATAACCTTGCTTCTCAATACCAAGCAGACACTGGATAGGCCTAGAAACACCTTTGCTGTATTTGGCAAAGATGACCCAGTTGAAAAGCATTCAGTGATTTATGTTTCCCTAAAACTCTTTCCGTAAGTTTTTAAACAGCAGTTGCTATGTCTTATTAAAAGCCAATTTCGCCTTTTTCTTTACAATTTCAATAATGAGTCCGGCTAACGAAGGCCTTCTCCAAGTTAAGGGTGAGAATAAGCATATGACGATAAAACAGTACTGCTAACTTGTCGAGCATCATTCATGCCCATGTGCTAAGCACTTTACATTCATTATTTCACTTAATCCTTACGCCAACCCTATGAAGTAGGTCCTGTTATAATCCTCTTTTATAAAGACTTTGAAGTGAAGGGAGCTTAAGCATCTTGCTCAAGGTCACCCAGTTCATTAAGTGTTGGACTTGGCATTCAACTCCGGCGGTCTGACTCCAGAGTAGGAGTCCTTAACCACTGAGCACATATTTTATGCCAGGTGCTGTGTTAGGGCGTAAGGATAAAAAGAAGAATGGGGCATGGTATTTCTCCTTGGGGAGCTTGGAATCTTTTAGGAGCACACATATCTGATCACTGAGACTTGTTCTTAGAGCAATGAGGCCTTTTTGGAAAATCAGACGCTACATAATTAATGTAAATGGTTAAACTAGAAGGAATTACTTTGTCTGTAGGAAATACTCTTCAAAGATAAGACTTACCAAAGTCAGGCCTTCTCTGAAAAAAGCACCTAGTCCCTGCGGTCAGGAGTCTGTTTCTCCCCTTTCTCCAGAGCCTGGCACAGTACCTAGTACACAGTACTAGGGTGCTCTACATGTGGTTGTTGGATGAATGAACACAACAGAATAGAACGCAGCTCTTAAGATTTCTTGGCTTGCTCTGGGGTCTCTTCTCTCAAGCCACCCACCCTGGTTCCCAGCATCTTAATTCTAATGGACCAAGGGTTCTAAGGGATGGGCGGGGTGACGTGAGATGGGGTAGAAAAGGTGAGCAGCATAATGTGTCTATGGGGAGGGAAGGACAATAGCACAATGGTAATGTCACAAACAGATTGAGCATTTTAGGGGGAAGAATGCCATTCCAGGTATATCAACCACCTTGTGACCAAAAACCCGTCCTCCAGGCAATGAATGCTGTGAAAGAGCTGGGGATGTGGCAGCATCTATAAAAACCATGCTTATGGGGTGTATATACATTTTTAGATATACATTTCTTCTTTTATGCTTATACACAAACACACACACAAAGACAATAAGGAAAATAGAGGAAGGAAGACCATACCTTTAACTACCCTATCCAGATAGTGAGCTTGGGAAATAAAAGACAGGACATTTAAGGTAGGATCAAGTAAGTACAATACTGCCTGCCACATAACCATGCCAGGTGTTAAGGAGACAAAGGGGATGCACCCCAACGTGTGGGACAGACCTGCCATGGTGGGGAAAATAAAACCAAAGACAGGATAACATGAGCAAGAAGGAGGGACAGCAGGCACATTCTCCAGGAAGGGCCCAAAGGAACTGCAACACATTCTGTGACCCAGGTGTTTGGAAATATGATCAGATAAACAAGAAGACATATGGGGAAGGAAAATGGGAGGAGGAGGGTGGGAAGCTGCAAAAGTGATCACACTCCTGTTCTGTCAGGTCTGTTCAGCTTTATGGAAAACTAGAACTGGCCCTTGGTCTACCCAGAGCAGCATCCAACCTCCCTTTAGGGGAAGCAGTGGTATAAGAACAAGTGCACTCTGTCTGAGCAGAGGGGTTTCCAGGAAGCTGGGATTTAGCACTATGCAAACTTAGAATCATCTTTGACATGCACTAGGGAAGTGGGTTGAGTCTTTGGTCAAATATACCGCTGGATGATCTGTTTGCCATTCTTCAATTTTCTATGGACACATGTGCCTCCACAGACTTGTGTGCAGAATGCCTGGTGTTAAGTAAGACGCATCTTACAAACGAGGTGAGGTACAGGTCAATGGATGTCATTGTGATAAATGAGGAAGAGAAAAGAAAACCTGACCTCCTCTCAATGCTGATTAACTCCAAAGACAGAATGATGTGTGCTTTGTTTTCCAATGGAGGGGCTGCATCCAAGCACTGGATTATTTGGCAATCTAAGGTTTTGCTTATTTGGGAGGATGGGGGTCAAACATTACTCTGAAAGAAACCCCACCATGGATATATGTGGCTGTGTGTTTAAAGCACGGCCGACCCTTCATTCCCAGCATAAATCCTAACTCCATTTCACCTTCCCCACTTAGGCTGTAGCCATAACCATTTGAGGAGCTTTCCCTTCACCCTCTCTTTACGACTCCCCCACATATGCTGACATAAAGGCCGTCTCCTGAAGGGCCTGATACTTTCTGCCAGGCTGGCCCCCATCCTCAGCTCGATTTCACGCGTGATTCTAAAGTCCGCAAGTAGGACTGGTCTGCAATGGTAGGGCCTTACTCTGGAAGCCCTAGGGTTCTATAAACAGTAAGAACATTCTTACTTTCTTCGTACAAAAATATAAATTTCATTTTTTTCAGTCCTCTCGATAGGACAGACACTGTTGCTAGTCATCGATCTATATTTGCCTCAAAAGACTGGTGGATGAGAGAGGCTCTGTTCTTAGTCTGGGTAGCCACGTGGTTTCTGTTTCCAGATGAAATATGCTCCTGGAGGCCGCACAGCCAAGTGGAAAATTGGGAAGAGGAGATTTTAACTGGGCCTGCATGCTTCCCCTTCATTCTTATAGATGCTGTGGAGTCCATGAGATAATAGGATGTAAGTAGGGAAAGTGAAGGAGAGTGGCTTATGGAGCGGGAAAGAAGAAACAAAGCTGTGGAATGCCAAACAATGAGAAATAGGGCCAGCCCACATGTAAAACAGCCTAGGATACATCTCTGGCTAAGGCAAAGCCTTTCTTGATTCTTGGTTCATCTGTCACTTTCGTCTTAGTCAAGCTCCCTCATCTAATTTTGCAAAGTGACCTAAAATGTCGTAGACACCATCTCCCAGGATATGCCATCGGAGAGCAATGACACGCAGGGTTTCCTGGACTGCCTGGTTCAGTGTCTGTTCTTCGCTTTCAGGTCTGCTGAGTTTTGTGGAGGGTCAGAATCATACATTCTTGTAAAAACTCTGAACCTCGCTATAGAAGAGATGACATGGGCCCAGATTTCTTTCACAGGGTTGGGAAGGATGACTCGGCTGGATGAGACACCGTCACTGGGATCCAAATGGCCATACTGCCACGCGGCATCTGCTTTGAGGGAGGTCCCCACCAAGAAACGCTTGGATTCTGGTGCTCCGTATGGGGTTGTTGAATGAATGAACACAACAGAATACGGTCATTAAAGAGGATGCCACGGTCATATGCCCTTTTATTCTGATGGTGATATCATGGCTCTGGTGATGAGTACAGATTACATCCAATCTATAAGCTTACTGCCCCAAGCCCAAAGGGCGGACTTGAGAGCGCACTCTCTCTCTTCTAGTGCCATTTCATTTGAAAGAATTTTTTAGTAATCAAGATCTCTATGAAGTGTAAATACATTTTTAACACCTTTAAAAATGCTTACTGCTGTCTCCAGACTGCAGGCGGCAATAGCAAGCAGCCAGTAGATGTGACTGAGGCAGACTCAGGGTGCAGTCAACATGGGGGTTTCAGGAGACAAGAGTGGACATTCGAAACTTCAAGTTCTGACTCCACCAATCAAGGGATTCCTTTCCTACCCAGTGACCTCAAGCCACGCTGTGAACCCCAAAGCTGGTAACAGTCCAAGTCCAGCAGTTTCCTGGGAATGAAATAGAGAGAGATTCCTTGTCTCTGGCTATTGAAAATGGAAGTGATAACTGGGTCTTTGAAGTCCAATGCCATTTATTTATAAGAGACATACGCAGAAGTCCATACGGTTGTTGCTTTCATTGTTTGAAAATCTTGGCACATACGCCCTTGAGCATGGGCACTTAAAAATTCATCATGATTTTAAAGTACTAACTTTAGGAAAAGATGACATCAAGTCCATAAATTTGCATTAGGAATGGTGGATTCGGAACTTCAAAACATTTCCTTCATCTTTCTCCTTAGAACTTCAGGATGAAGACGATGGTAGTCGAGTCATTTTTTCCTCTTGGGCCATGCTTCTACTTTCAACATTGCACAGATGTTTCTTCTGTTCCTTCTAAATTCCTGTCACTGTACAAGAAACTGGAGACAGTGGTGCCACACAGCTATGTGTGATACAGACTCTGAGCTTCTAGCAGAGGTGGGTCTGTGAGGTCTTAGCTCTCTTTAGCATTTCTATGACCTCCCACATGAAAACGTCTTCCCTTGACTTGCCTGTACCAATGGAAGTTTCCAAAAGTTTCTCTTAGGATAACCCCAAGAAGCTTCTGGGATTCCCCCCCGCCGCCCCTGCCCAATCCCCAATCAAAGGTGATGGAGAACATAGCCAGTGACTTTTCATTCTTATTTTCCAGGAGGCTCAGTTGACTATAACAGTTGTATCATTGGTACACGTTAGGCCAGATTAAACAAGGATCATTAGAGCAGGTGAGGCTTGGGGGTGGTTATAATCATCTAAATTTCTTTCTGACGGATGACAAACCACCAAAGAGATGTTCTTGTGAAGATCTTGGATATATTAATGCTCTTCTCACTTTGGATGAAGGATCGATGAATAAGTGGCCAATGGCACTCATCCTGAGAGGGACTCACAAGGCCCACTAACTTTCCCACCCCTTCTACGTGTGGGCTGAAATCTTCCAGAACTGTCATCTACTCAAGCTCTTGCTTTGATAACTTGGGGGTAGATCCCTGTCCATTTTCTTTCTCCTTGTCCGCATTTGCCCTGTCAGGTCACAGGTCCCATTGTGAGAGAATGCTTCTGAGGAGGGATAAGCATACGACCATCACACAGGTGCTGATACCTTGGGAGTGCCTTGTGAGCTTTTGGTGGAGGGCCGTCTGATTACAAAAGAGAAACCTGAGCTCTACATTTCAAATGTGGACAAAGAACTCCAGAAGATTTTGTGGTCTTTCTTTATAATTTCTCTTCATCGTGAGGTCTGGCTTTGCTCACTCTAGTAATTGCATCATCAGAGTATTATTTTGATCTTTACTCCCAGAGGAGGATTTGTTTAAGAATCAAGATTTATATGATTGGACAGCTCTCCTGAAGCCTAGTAAATAATTCTGTATATCTGGCATCTGGAACAATCACAGCTTTGGGGTCAAGGTTGGAATTTTACAAATGTAATCAGAAGCTGGCATTTCCCACATGTGTTCCGAGACACAGAGCACAAAGTGAAGAAAATAACTATTGCAGCAGTGATCCAAAATGTTAGTAGGATTTTCAAAGAGACAGAAAAAAAATTAAGCAGCTTCTTAAATTTAACTATGATGTGTAGCTTTCTCTAAAGAAACTGGAGGTCAAGCCCCGGACTTCAGAGACCCATAAAATTCCTGGAAAAGACATCCAAAAATATGCTTTTGATGACTCTGTGCTGACCATATATTTGAGAAATAGATCAAAATCAATCCATCTTACCTTAACTTCTGGACTAGGAAAACTGGGTTCCATATATTCAAGTGGGAAGATTAGTAATGAGTGAGGGCAAAAATGAAAAATCCCTTTATTTGTGGGATACTTTTAGGAGCAGGTGACTGAGATTCAGGCTGACGGGGGTGCAGTTCTGTGGACAGTGGAGGAGGGGGCCAGGATTCTGTGACCCCTAGAAGCCTCCACCAGCCACCCCATTGTGTGACTCAGAGGGAGGGAGAAACTGAAGCACCCAGTGACCATTCTTGAAGATGCATGAGACAGATAATTCCTAACATAAGGAATCAGGATTCAATGTGAAATATTCTTGCTTTTTGACAAAAATACTGTCATCAAAGAGGATGCCACTGTCAAATTCCCTTTCATTCTGAAAACCAACCTCTTTTGAGAAAAATCTTAGCTTCCATAAAAGAAAAGATGAACCAAAGCCTCCAAAGGAGATATTTAATTCCTACTTTAATAATCTGCTCTGGGAAATGAAACTGGGGTAAAAGGGTTCGTATGCTGGGGATTTGACCATAAGGAGTCCAGACTTGTCTTGTGCTTTTATGCCGGCTCTTAAGCAATCAAGCCATTCTTTCCTGTTTATGGAGGGCAGCAGTGTGTGAATAAACAGGCTCTCTTCTCTTTCCCTTTCACTGCACGGAGGTCTCTGAATCAGTGTTGTGGAGCCACTGCTCTGTCTCTGGCGTGGGACATAACTGTACTGCAGCATATGAGCTGGCAGCACTATAATGACCTACTGTATAATAATGAAACCTGGTAACAAGAGAAAAGGTAACACTTTGAATTTCTAACTTTTCACATCAGCAGTTCTTTCTTTTCCTAAATGACCCTCACAGGGAGTGCAGTTCCCTGGAAACATAAGAAAGTGCTTTGTGTTACCATCCAAATTTAAAAAGGGCTGTCTCCTTCTTATTTCCATTCCAAACAGAAAAAAGAAGGCACAGCTATGGTTTCTCTCATTTGTGCTGCCTACCCCCCTTCCCTTCTGTCCAACAAGGTTACGAAGTGTCCCTTCAGCACTGGGGTATTGTTTCCTCAGTGGGGATGCAGCTGGCTACAGGCAGAGATGCATGGGTACAGAGAGCAAGTTGCCATGCGGGGAGATTAGACAGGGACAAAGGAAATGCTCACCACACAATGAAAGGTAATAGAAATCCCAGCCAGCGTCCTTTCATCTGAGCCACTATGACCAGTCCATTACTTCTTCAATGTCCTGTGACATTTTTCTGGTATTTATGACTGTCAACCTCCCTCTTGAATTCTGCACATTTACCTTGATGGATTTCTTATCTGGAGGGGAAGAAGCATCTGCAATCCCAAGGAGGAATTTGCTCTTAAAGGGTGACAACGGGGTGTGAGGGGAGGTGGGAGGGGATGGTCTGACTTCTCAGCATGGAGACAAAAGGGGTATCCTTCAGGCCAGGTGGGTGAACATCCACAAGACACTAGATGCTGCACAGCCTGCCCACGAGCCCGGGCATGAGTCATCGGTGACTGCATTGATGGAGAATTTCCCGAAATCCTCCATCACAAGCCTCAGATGAGAGGCTTTTATTTTATAAAAGTCTGACACCCATAAACTTTTTGGAACTTGGTAAGGTGACTTGAGGACTCTGTAAGCAAGTTAGAAGTATCTGTAAGCAAGGCAGGAAAACAGAATGCGCTCTCTCTGGGCTCTGATTTTGTTTTTAATAGGGATGGACCCCCTTCTGGGCTGGGAGGCTAAAAGGTCAGTCTGTACTCAGTCATGCAGAAAAGTGAAAGCAGAGTTTAAAGAAGAAGGCCCCTCAGGTGACGTGGGCCACTTCTCTTTAAGGGGCGTCCAGGACAATCATAAGGTAAGATGACACTGAAGTAAAGAAGCCACCCAGAAGGACACAGTAAGAGACCACATTTCTGCTAAGGAAAAGCGGAGAGGGCTACCATCAGCTCTGAGTGGCTCTGTTAAGAGTGTGGCCTGGCAAATTAGGTGTGGAGCCCTGAGTGCAACCAAAAGAAAAAAGGGACTGGGAAGGACATGAGCTGGATGCTGCCGTAGAAAACTTGGGCTTCGTCCTGCCAGGACTGCAGGGCAAGCAGCTGGTGAGCAGCCCCCTGCACCAAGGGTCAGAAAACCGAGTCTCCAATTGCTGTGCTACTTCTTAAATGCCAAGTGACCTTCAGCCTCAGGTCCCTGAACAGGAGGGAACAACATGTGTGCCTCCACAGGGGTTGTGACGAGTATGAAATAATGCAGTTAAAGCCCTTAGCCCAGTGCTTGGCACGCTGTAAATACTCAAAACTTAGAAGCCACTATGATTAATTGTAGTAAGTCTAAGGTATTCTACAGCCGTTTATAAAACAGAGTGGTGTCGTGAGGGCAGGGATGAGGAATATAAACTAATTTCAGGCTATAAAACAAAAGGAATGGAGCCTTACGAAAAAAACAAAAACATGAGATAAGAGCCAGTTCCAGTTGCTCAAAATTCCTTTGCCCCCCAAAAGTTTTGGGGCTGGTCTCCCAGTTTCTGTAAGACTCAAGAGGTGGCTTTCCGAGCTGGAGAGGCACCCCTAATCCTGCCTCCCAAAGCCATGTGCTCACCATCTGATCACAGACCCTTCCTTTAAAAAAATGGAAGGGGAAGAAGTTAAAACACACATATACAAACCAGTTGATTCAATAAAGAGCTTTTGGTGAGTGTTCATTCCAGATAATAAACCAAGCAAAATGTCTGGCTGTGTTTAAAATCAACAAAACCAGCAGGAAAGGCAGAAAGAAGGGAATGGAGTGATCAGCTTGTTTTGAAAGCTGCCAACAGGGCTGCTTCATTCGGCAGGGGCCCATGGTGCCAAGGGGGCCGCGAGATAGGAGAAAGGAGACAAACGCAGACAGGACGGAAGCCGAGGACAGGGGAGGGAAGGGTCCAGGGACTAATGGGATGCAGATGTGGCCTGGGGCCTGTGAGAAGCTTTCCCAAGGATTCCAGGCCTGTTTGGGAGCTCCGACCTAGGAGGCCCGTGTGTATGGGGAGCACAGAGCTAAGCCCGGGCCCTCCTAACGAGATTGTGAATTTGATAATAATGGCACATTTATTGAGTACGCGACTATGTGCCAGCCTGTGCTAAGCCCTTTACATGCATGACTATCCCCATTTTAGAGGTGAGGAAACTGAGGCTCAGAGGGGCATTGGGACTTGCCCACAGCTATTAAGTGAGAGTCCTCTGCCTCACTCTGGAACCCCAGCTCCTTAACATAGACCGACACTGCATTTGGCCTGGAAAGGGCTAAATAGCAAGGCATGCTAACCAGGTAACTGGAATCTGGGAAATGCAGCTTAGGGAGGGAGGAGATGAAAAGTTCCCAGTTACGAGTTTAAGATCAATGGATGTCTAGGATATGACAATCATCATGTCACCAGATGAAAGGACTCTTTGCTCAGTTCCCACATGCGATGGGAGCACAGCCTTGGCCCCGAAGCGCCTGACAGACAAGGGTCGCATGCAGACCGGAGAAGGTACCCTGGGGCCTGGGCCCGCCATACCGATGGTGCAGTGCTCGCCGTTCCAGCCGGGGCTGCATTCACACTTGCCGTCGCGACAGGTCCCATGCTCGGCACAGCGTGGGTGGCAGGCCCGCTGGTCACAGGCTGCCCCCATCCAGCCATCCTCGCAGCGACAGGTGCCCCCCACGCAGACGCCGTGGCCACCACAGTCAGCAGCACAGATCTCTGCAGGGAGGGGGGGGAGGGAACCCAGGCCAGGACGGGCAGGGGCAGGGGCAGGAAGAGAGAGAAAAAACAAGTATTGAGCGAGTTGCAGTTGGGAACAAGGGTCACACTTGGCTACCTTCCTGGGCTTCTGTGAGCAACTGGGATTCCAGAGGCTCGGGAGGCTAATCTCCGTGGACAATGACCCTCGGATGAGAACAATTCTCTGGGCAGAAGCCTGTCCGGAGTGCATTCTCCACCAAAATAGGATGGATTGAAGGGCTCTGCTCTGTTTGCTTTTCCCTGTTGCCAGCCTGTCCCCACTTCTGTGCTTGCCACTTCCAAAGGGGACCGGCCTGCCGAACAGATGTGAGGAAAAGTCAAATTTAATTAAAAACCAGTTATGTGTGAAAACAAAGTAAGGATGAGTCCCCGATTGCCAAAGGAAGTGCTTGTGGGTCTGGCTGGAGCACTTGAAGGGTTGTGGGGCCTGCATTTTGTTCCATCCTTGACTCTAATTGAGGTGGGGTGAGCGGGAGGCTGGACCTGGCACCTCCTGGGTGTACTCTGGTGGTTGTTTTATGCCTTGCTGGGTATATGCTCTATCCTCGTCTCAGGGCTTCCTCGCTGCAACTCTAAGCACCAGCTAAATGGCCTTTCTGATCCCAAACAAACAGACTGGCCAGGAGGGGGTGGGGTCGTGGGGGTGCGCGGAGTGGGCCACTCCACAGTCAGAGTGGAGTTGCCTGGCCCTTCACACACACACACACACACACACACACACACACGGCCTGATTCACAAGTCCCTCGGGCCTGGGGCCAGCACAGCTTCACAGTCACACAGGCAGAAGTTATGAAGGCTCCCAAACACAACTGGTTTTTAGGAAACGGGGTGAGCAACCATGGCCACCAGGGCTCTCTGCCAAGGCTGTGAGGGTGACCCTGCCTCCATTCTGTGCCTCATGGCCCAACCGTCTTCAAAGGAAAATCTCAGTGCCTTTAATTTCTTTCAAACTAAATTGATTGGCACCCGTATCAAATTACGTTTGCCCATTACTCCCTTCTAAGCGGTGCTCCTGGTTTAGAAGCTACTCATAGTCTAACTACTTTTGAACAAGGAAAGATCTAACAAAATTAAATCTCAGATTCCTTATCAGTCTACAAGGCAATGGCTAAAATGTTTAAGAACCAAAAAAAAAAAAAAAGCCACAGTGAGTTACTATTTAGGGTGTGTTCCCATTCCAGACACCTTGCCAAGTATACCACCTGAAAAGGGAGGTGCTACATGCATTAGCACATCAGATTTCTCAGCTCCCCAGAAGAGAGGGAGGCTGCTGTAAATAAAATGGGTTCAAGAGCCTTGACCTGGGGCCAGGGGACCTGGGTTCTATGCCAGGCTCAGGAGCGTCTTAGCTGGGTGACCTTGGGCAGGTTCCTTGACTTCTTTGATGTGTTGAGTGTGGGCAATAATCATGCTGCCTCACAGCATTGTGTGGACCGTCAGGGCTACGGTGACACTCAGTGAAGTGGACAATAGAAAGGGCATGGCAAAGATCACTCACTCAAGAAAGGTTTCCCAGGACAGTGAGTTTTAGACTAGGCGTCCAAGGACCAGGTTGGCAAGGTCTGTGCCTGCTCAGCCTGCCAGTGACCTTGGGAAGGTCACTTCCTCTCTCTGGGTGTCCATTTCCTCTCTGCTGCTGGGGGAATCTGATGGCATCAAAGGTCCTTTCTGACCCTAAGATGGAGGGAAGGTATGATATAAGCACCCTCCATGTTACAGAACATCAAACACCTGCAGGCTCAGCTCCAGTGTTGCTCCTCCTCTGAGAAGTCTCCTGCGATTCACCCTGTCGGTATTCTTTTGCTCCTGCCTTTCCACATTACATGGTAGAGTGATTTTCTGTTTCTGTTCTGTATCACTGTCAGAGTAGGGACACCCGAGGCTGGATCAAATTCTTCTGATCAGTTCTAACCCTGATACCCAGCACGTATCTTGGCACAGAGCGGACCCTTAATTAAGGTTTGCTGGATAATGCATGAATCTGCGTGTGAATGGAGCTACAGGTACCTGAGAATGTAAAACAATTCCTGTACACCCTGCTCAGCCTGGCTGAAAATCAGTCCAGGCCTATTTGTCTGTTTATCTCTAGTGAGTTGCCCTTAGGGAAACTTCCCAAGTGAGGGTGAGGCTGTGGAAGCAGCCCTCCAGGAATGTGGCTTTCTCAGGATGTTCTTCAGGCTTCCTTCCTTTCTTTTCAAACAAACAACAGTGACAGGCCTCAGGCCTCCTCAAGTCCTGTTTCTGACGCTTCCATCCTTTCTGCACAGCGTCCTGGGGACTCTGGAGGCTGAGCCTGCTCTCAGGGCTAGAGTTTTCCCCTGAGGGAAGATTAGCTTAACATTTGTTTGCGTGCTATTTCCAGGTGCCAGCTTATGCTGTGAAAGTAAACAGCAGACAGCACTTCTATTCACCAAGGTATGAGCCAGGAGAGGGATGGGTGGCTGGGCCCAAAGCCTTGGTAATTCAGGCAGCAGGGCATGTAGACCTCAAGGGGGCTGAGAGCGGAAGAGGCAGGTTCTCCCTAGCACTTAACTGACATCAGGTCTTAGCTAACAGGTTGTTCTTTCCTCTATTAATTAATCTGGAAGCAGTGGGGATGAAAAAGGGTAAGACTTGGAATCAGATGGGGCTCCAAATATCTTTTCTGCCAGTGATGTGACCTTAGGCGATCTATTCAATTGCTCTGAGCTTTGTTTTCTTCCTCTGTAAGACGGGGATGATGACAGCGTCCACTTCAGGGGTATTTGGTGCCTCATATGTAGCAGGTATTGTTAAATTCATACTGATTCATTCTTCCAATAATATTCCACGCATGCCCACTATGTGCCAGACAGAGATTGTGCCTGGTGCTGGGAATCTAGAGGTCAATAAGATATGACCTCTGCCCTCTAAGAGATCATAGTCTAGACAAAGCACCGACTGATATGGGCATTCCAAAGATTATCTAAGCAATCTACAGCTGTTACATCTGCATCTTTTCGCTTAAGCGCAATGAATTAAAAAAAAAACACACGACTCTTAGGGTCAGACAGATTTGGGGTCTACCCTTGGCTTTGCCACTTATTGGCTGGGTAATCTGCACATTGCAAGTTATGAAATTCGTTGAGCCTTACTTTCCATTTCTGTAAAATGGGTGTAATACTTCCCACTTCACCAGTCTTACAGGGCTGGTGTTAGAGCAAATGAGGTAATGTGTGGGAAAGTCATTTTTGGTTAATAACGAACTAACACATATCAGGTTTTACAGTTTACAAAGCACTCTCCATGTACCATTTCTCATTTAACAATCACAACAATGCTGTGAGAGCACCTGGCTAGTATCTTTCCTAGAGGTGAAGCTACCGAGACCCAGACAGCATAAGGGAATTCTACAAGGTCACATGGTGCTTCTTCCTCATTTTGACACCCCTCAGCGCAATGCTGTAGGACAGGCATTTTACAGATAGAAGAACTGACAGGCAAAAGGGAAACCTCTTCTTTGAGGGGACCTCCTGGTTCTTCAGGCAGATCTCCCCACATTTCTGGCCCTGTCGGTTATCCTTTGTTACATCCAAGTCAGATCCCGGATAGATGTGAAATGAAATGAGATCCTCTACGCAGAGTTTCCCAGACTCTCAGTCTCACTTTTCTCATCTGGAGACTGCGGAGCTGTCCACCCAAATATTCCATTTCCTCACCAGTTTACACTAGACATGCTCTCCTGGCCTGAAGCTACAGTTGCCTGGTGGCCGGGCACCCCTCCATCAGCCCTTTCCAAGCTGGGTTGTGAGCTCTTACACACTGCAATGGAAGGGGCCTGAACAGGGTGACCTTGATGTTTATGGGGTGCTACCTGATGGTCAGGCAACCTGTCAGTGTTCAGCTTCTCCTCTGCAGGTGGTCTCGGCCTGAGTGGAAGAGACCCACTGACTCATGATGGGAGCAGAAGCTACTTTACCATTTGGCCTCAAGTTGTAACCCCTATTGTGATTTCTTTATCTGCCTCAATGTTTTTTTGTCCTTGAAATAAAAGGAACAGCTTGATTTTTCTTCCTACATTCTGCTTTGACATTAAAGCAGATATAACTTCCCAGAATGGTTGGTGAGAACCAAATAGGATGATGCTAAAGCATGTGCTTTGACAGCTCATATGTCTTTTATGTAACATAAAGTGGTACTTTGTAAAATTTGGGTCATACTTCCTCTCTAGGTCTCCAGTTTCCTCAGTTGTAAGCTGGGGATGACACCGATTGCTGGAGAGCGTTGTTGTGGGAATTATTCTCATGTGTTTAACTTCCTGAGTGCTCACTACAGCAGGCACTGGGGGTCCAATGGGGACAATGACAGACACAGTTCTTTCCTGACCTCAAGGAGTTTACGCTCTAGCATGGCAGGCAGAACAGGACCTCAATGGATTAACTAAGTTAACATGAACAGAAGCAAAGCTTCTAGCATCGTGCCTGGCCCACGGTCAGGATGTGATAAATTGTGACACACACATTCTTATAAGAAAGGAAATGAGGTGGGGTGGCAAGTGTACCAGGCTGACGTCAGAAGATCAGATGTGAATCCTTACTTATGCAACACCCAATACAAGACAGCATTTGATAAATGCTAGCTGACTTTCACACGATTAACATTAGAGCTTTCTGACCTAATGCTGGAGGGTTGGAGCCTGGGAGGAACTTTTTAAAGTACTACGGCGTACACCATCCATAGGGTCCAGATTCTGATTCCCTAATTTCCTTGGGTCCCTATGGAGTCCTTGGGAGAATTATTTAATCTCTCTGAAACATGCTTCACCCCCTGCCCCAAATTAGGGAGAGTAAGAATGGTCCCCTACAGGGTAAGTGGTGATAATTGAGAGACAGGGGACATGTGAAAAGCTCCACGTAAACTATGTTATGTACACGACGAATTGATGAGGACTTAAGACGTCCTGTATCAGCACCACTCCTAATCCTCTAGCAGAGAAGCACCTTCCTGAAGAGCAAAGAATTTGGTTTTCTAGTAGCAGCCTCAAAATTTGGGTATAAAGCTCTTGTCTCTGGTCACCTAGCACAACACCATCAGCCAAGACCTTCAAAACCCAGTTAGAAGCCATTTGTATTTGTAGCCGAGGTGTCCTCTTGAAAACAGGTGATAATCGCCAACTGTCCTAAAATTCTCATTCCAAGGCTGTAAAGTTCTTGGCTGAGCTTTCCAGGTCCTTGGAAATGAAGCAGGTGAGGCCCAGGAACACCTTAGCTTTTCTAAGGAAGTTATACCCACGGCAGCTTCTCTTCGCCTCCCACTTCTGCCCTGCCTCACCTGTGCACATGTCTGTCTTCTCTCTAGACTGGAAGCCCACCTGATGGCAGGCTCTAGCTTTTATTCATCTTGGTTCCCTGGCAGCAGGCACCAGGGCTGGCACAGCATGAGTTTTCCACAAATATTTGTTGAAAGAACAGATGAATTGGAAAAAAATACACACAAAAAACAAGCTTCGTGGAAGAGGTGTTATGTCAGTTGGCTGAACTCTATCTCAGTCCATATTGTGCAACATTTATTTGGCTAAATATATTCACACAGGGGCTCAATCTCCTTTGTGCCTAACCTGCTTAGACACTGCTCTTCTCCAATCTGCAACTGAGAATGCTATAAAGTGTCTCTGTCCTCACACTGTCACACACATCTTCTGTCAGGCCAAATACCTGTGTCTTACCCATTCTCTTTCTGTGACATGGGAGCGCGTGGACACATAAGGAAGGGGTGAAGAGGGTAGGGAAAAATATAAGGTTTGGCTATTGGTTAATTGTGCCCCAAAGTGTGCATGGGAAAAAGCTGCCCCAGACTTCTCTCCTGAAATGTTAATCCCCATACAAGCCTGGATGAAGCCTGGGACCCAACATGACCACATTTTAATTTGTCTTGACTTCCTTTACAATCCTGTTCATTAAAACAGTTGGTAGGGGAAGCTGTGTCTTTTCCCTACAGGGAGAGACATATATAATTTTCCCATAAAATTTCTTCAACTTAGAAAGACGCTCAAAATTGATATGAGTGGAGGATAGAGGAGACCCCACCCAAGGATCTGTCTGCTTTCCTGCTGAGCAAGAAACAGAGGCAGGTGAAGCCATTTTTAAAATTCCATGGATGTGTAAACCGAGCCTTGGCCCATGGGATCTCCTGAGAAGTCCTTTAATAAGTCTGTATTTAGCACTAAAATGGATGATAGGAAAAATTGTTCTATTTTGCTTTGGACCTGAGGTTCTTAGACTGATTTTAAGAAATTTTAATAGCGGGTTAAATAATTTTAAATGATTCTCGCTAGGATTTTCTGTTTCATCACTAGGTCATTTGAGTTAGTGCACAGCATAGGGAATTTCTCTGAAATCCTGGTATACTTTAAGTCCAAACCACAATACACAGCATTTGAGGCAAACATAAGGAGAAAATGTAGAACCATTGTTGGTGGCACACAAGTATTATCTCATTAAATGCTCTCAACAGTCCTGTAACGGTATTTTCATTTCTGCATTGTAGATGAGGAAACAGCTTGGAGAGATTAAGTGACTTGCTCAAAGGTATGTAATTAGATAGAATGAAAGGTGACTATGATTAACACAGCTTTTTGTTCTGTGCATTGTGGGACCAGTTTTAGGCAAAATCTCAGATGTCATCTGACATAGTTCCCTGACTGTTAATTATGTATTAGATCATCACCTCAGCTAAACTATAGGATCTCTGAAATCAGAGTCCTAGTCTCCTTTCTCACCCGGACCCAATGCTTATCATATTATGTACTTTTCCCTTTATTTGTCTGTTTTTCTCTTCATCCTCCATCCATTCATTCACCCATCCATCAGCCCATCCACCCAGTCATCTAATCCTCTAACCAGGTATCCAGGGCATCTAACTGCCCATCCATCCATCCATCCATCCATCCAATTAGCTGTGTGACTTGGGCAAGTTATTTCATCTTTCTGTACCTCAGCTTTCTCTTCTGCAAAATATCTCAGGTTCTTACAAGGTTTAAGTGAACACCATGTAATGTGCCTAGTATTGTGCACTCTTTTATTGAGTATACACTCACTATGTGGCAACTATGTCATGTTTATATGCTGGAAAGATCCAGGGGAGGGGAGGGTTTGAAGGTACTGGGGAGAGCAAGGGGATGATGTAAATAACCGAGACGCCTCTCATCAGCTGGAGCAGACTGGACCTGAAGCATAATCTGAGGAACAAGTTTCGTGGGCACCTCATCCTTGGGGAGAGGCAGGCAGGCAGAGGGACAGGCCAGGTAATGGGAAAGCACATAACCAATGCTTCAGTGTTCTCAGTGAGGTAGGACTCTCTGCTGATGAGTTGATGTGGAACTCTGAAAGAGCTCCTTGGGCATGAGAGCACTAACTCACCTGCAGCTGGCAAGGCCCAGGAGATGCAACAGATCATGAACATGATACGATTTGTCTTAAGGTGCTCAGAAGTTCAGTTATGAGATCAGAGATGGTGAGCGGCTGCAGTGATCCTGGGTTTTGGGAGGGGCGTGTGAAAGAAAGGCACAGAGACAAGGGAGCTGTGAGTGATGAAGGAAGAGAGCTGGAGGTAAAGGACCACAGGGAGAGGGAAAACATGAAGAAGGAGGGCCAACCAGAAGAGAGCTGATGGCGGACAGGAAGTGGTCTGATTCTGGCCAGGGGATCTCTTTTAGGCGGGTTTAGGGGTGAGAGAGAAAAAAAGGAGGAAAACTTAGAAGAGCAGTTTTGTGGCCAGAAGAGCATGACAAGGCACCTCAGAAATGCTCTAGCTGTTACGTGGACAAGAAAACAAGGGCCCTGAGAGGGAAGTGCCTTGTCCTTTGCAACACCGTGACACACATGTCAGTACTGGAGCAAGAACTTGATGGCTGCCTTAGGAAATATTCATGTAAGGGGTCAACTACCGGGTTTCCCTGAAAATAAGACCTAACCGGAAAATAAGCCCTAATATGATTTTTCCGGAGGACATCCCCTGAATATAAGCCTAATGCGTCTTTTGGAGCAAAAAGTAATATAAGACCTGGTCTTATTTTTGGGGAAACATGGTAGACAAATGGCTAAACATGGGGCCTCACCACACTTTGGTTCCTCCTCTGTGCCTGTGCACATGCTGTTTCCATGGTCTAGGCTCTCCTTTACCCCGATCTTCACATGCTCGACTCTAAATGCGTTTTGAGTTCTGATTCCAATGCCACCTCCTCCATGAAGCCTCCTTCCAATGCCCTGCCCCAGCTGGAAGGGGTTTCACTTCCTGTGCTTCCAGAGCACTTTATGTGGACCTTTCCTTATCAGGGTTATTAGTCTGTCTACCTGTGTTGCCTCCAGAACCCTGCCATCTTCAGATTAATCTCTGAATTCCACAGGGAGTCTTACACAGGAAATGGATTTCTGACTGCTTCCACATACTGCCAGATTCCAGTAGTAGGAGACAGCGTGCTCCATGTAACTGGTCAAGGTTCTATGATTTTGCACAGAACAGACACTTGGATTTAGGCAAGCTGGATGGATACAAGCTGCTCTGCTACTTCCCAGCTATGGGAAACAAATATTGCACACCTCCGACCTTTAGCTTAGTCATTTATAAAATGGCGGTAAAGATATCTATTTACCAGAATCTTAAAATAGATAAAAGCACTTATTATGTGTCAGATACCCCTAAACTACAGATTCAAAAATTACATCAAATTATTCCTATGCTCAAGCAACTCAAGTCTACCTATGTGTGAATGAGCCCAAAGCCAGCCACCATGCCTGGCACACAGTAAACTAATTATAAGTTAACTTTCCTTCCCATAGGCCAGATATCACTATACTTTGAACAAATTGGTTTGGATATAGCACCCACTCTTTCTCCCTCCCTCTCTCACCAAATTGGGCAGATGGCTTTTTAGTCTCAGTGCAGGTTTCAGGAAGAAGCCAGAAGGGGAGGAAGGTACAGGAAAGAAGCCTCCGACTTCCTTACAGTAATTAGTCTCCTTTTGACATTGAGGCCAAACCCAAGCCACTCTCCTGTGCTTTTCAACTTCCATTCCTATCACCTGAGAGTCAGAGCTGTTGCAGCCATGGCTCTGTCCCACAGACCGAGGTGGCAGCCAGCTAATGAGCCTTAGAAACCACACGGCCTTTCACCTCACTCAAGGAGCTCGGAAAGCTTTCAAACCAAGCAGAAAAGTGGATTCCAGCATGTTGGTTCATAGCAGCCTATTCCCCCAGGACCAGAATTTCAAGCTTTTTGAAGCACCTATCACAAGATGTAGTAGGTCACTGCTATTCATCCTAATTGGAGGGCACCGGGCCCGCTGCTCAGAGGTGTGCAAACCTAGCTTGGAGGAGGTCTCCAAATGGAGTCTGACCTTGCTGAAGTATAACAAGCTAGGAAAGAGCTGGTGAACAGAGAAGCCAAAGAATGTGACTGGGACATGTATTTTAACTAGGGGTGGAACACTACCCAGACCCCACAGAAAGGGCCCAGTTGGGTGTACTGAAAAGACAGTTGGTGTTAAATGCTCTTCTCAAAGACCTCTAGCCCTGCTATTCCTTGTGAAAGGCCCACCTCTCCACCCAGGCACGTGCTCACCTATCTAACTCTCCCCTGTACGTTTCCACCCAGATGTTCCCCAGACACCTCAAACTGTAGGCAGTATTTGAGTGAGCTTTCTGAAACCAAACCTGACTATATCACCTCTCTGCTTAAAACTTTTCAGTGGCTCCCACTGACAGAGAAAACCTAAATTAAACTCTTTCAAGGCCATTCATGATCTGATGCCCGCCAATTTCCCTCGCTTCTCCCTCCACTCACTACTACCACAAACGTCCTAAGCGAAGCCACTCCAAACAACGGATGTTCCCTAGAAAATGGAATGATCTGTCCCATCTTTGTCGCAAACCTTAGCTTCCACAATAGGCTGCTGCAAGGTGTGCTTGCCTCCTCCTTCTATCTCTGTCAACTCAAATCCAACCCCTTTCGCCCACCTGAAATCCCCCTTCCTCCAAGAAACCACCCTGATCACCCCAGAAACCAATTACGCTTTTCCTTGAACCCTGGGAGTATTGCCAGGTACACCATTGGTCATGATCCAATTTACATTGCTTCTGGAAGTGGTACCAAATGAAGCAGTACTTTAGAAACCTGATACCTGATTCATAGACAGTATCAACATAAACCTTGCTAATAGCTAATGACAGAATCATGCTGGGGATAAACATGGGCTCTGAAGCCAGAGAAGGCTGGATTTATTTGAATCCTTGTTTTTCTAGACTGTCTTTGGGCAACTCACCCAGGCTCTCTGAACCCTAGTTTCCTGGGCATCACCCCATCTGCAATGTCAGAGGTTTATGTATTTGTTGTTTGAATAAATCATGAAGCACATACATGAAGGAGCACTGTAAAATTTCCATTCAAAGAACAGTGATTATTTTAAAATCACACATTATCACACCAGCAGTTTGACTCAGGAAGACAACCAGAGATTCTGTGGAAGATGTCAGCCTGGGCATCCAGACAGAAACCTGATCCTGATGCCCAATTTCAGGAGGGCTCACATTTGCATACTGAAGAGCTCCAATTCTGATAGAAAATTTTACAGGGCTGTCGGGGGAAATTCTACTAAATTACAAAGCTGCCAGCTCCCAGTTTATCAGCCTTTACCTCTGGCAGTATTTAGCAGTATGCCTGTCTGGGCCCAATTTCCCAGTCTTTGATGAAATGTTAGGAACTGACCATCTCCTTGTGTTTAAACCTCCACACTACTGCCTAGACAACTAGTGGGCTCTTTTTTGCCTCCTTCCAACACCTCTTCTTATTTCTTTGCCTCAGTGTCAATCTCTCACATATTTATTATTCTGAACTTTGATTTTTAGGCTAGCACTTGCTGTTGGCAAGGGGTACAGGAAATGTCAAGTCTCAATGGATATTATTCCTCGGGTGAAATTCTAACCTAGAGTTTCCCCTCCCATAACATACCTATACAGAAATAACCCAGTCTGATCATTTCCTTTTGATGTTTAATTGGATGTCAGTGCTGTGCTTTCTGGGCTGAGAAGCTAATGCCTCTCAGAGAGGGAACAATTCCGGCTACACAAATGAGACTTGTGACGGGAGAATGCTCAATGCTGAATCTAATTTTCTCTCCCATCCATGAACATAAGACAATTTCTCTGGCATTAAAGCATCTCACTCAGTCTTTCTGTCATTAATAAGAATTAAATTCTGTTCTCTCAAATTTAAATATAATTATACTTTGCCTCGTAAATAAAATTGAATTATCATTTTCAAAATTTAGCACTAATGCAACTGCTATGTTCAGAGCTTTAATATTTTTTTAACCCTGTTGCTACTTTCAGGGTATTTTTTTTTAAAGGCATCATTGGGCTTATTTTGCTGTCAATTGTGACTTACTTTGATTAACAGAGCTTTTCTGCTCCCTATTCATCTAGTCATTATTGTTATTAATTATGCTTTTCTTTTTGGTAGGGGAGGAGAGTAATAGAGAAGAAATTGGATGCTCAGAGGATCTGAGAAGGTCACCCTAAGTAAAGGTAGAGCCTAGGTCAGGTTGAGCCGAAAGAGCTAAAGAAAGGGCCCTGATGTGGAGTCTGAAAGGGAAATCAACAATGTGCATTGAAAAATTTTAATCCAAGATTTCCGGCAAGGCATTCAGTGGACTCTGTGATTTGAACCCTGCCCACCTTTCTGGCCCTACTTCCGCTCCATACCCCTGTAGCTCCTACTCGGTGGTCAGGCTGAGGCAGGACTTTACAAACAGATGGCGCTCTGGGCACAGCTTTGTACTCCTGCCCACGCCATTCCCTCTGCCTGGACTGCTCCCCTGCTTTGCCACCAGGGAGCCCCTGTCTGTCCCCTCTGAAGGTTTGGCTCACAAGACTTTCCCAGGTTCCTCTCCCACCCGTCTCTTGGCTGAGCTCACTGCTCCTGCCCCTGTGCTCGCAAACCCCACTGTGTACACATCATTCGGAGCGCTTATCATGCCACATAACTAGGTGTCGCTTCCTGCACGGACTGTGGCTCTCTGATCCTCTGTGCCCAGAAGAGTGCCTGGCACACAGGGAGGACAGAAAGGTTTCTGAGTAAATGACGCAGATGGTGTGCCTGTCAGGGGCGGGTGCAGGTCCCCAGCTGGGCTGCGTGCTCTCTCTGGAGGCTGCACTCTGCTCTGCAGTGGGGCTCAGGAAGCTCACTACACTGAGAGGAGGCTGATGATAATTCACCTCCGTGGCCCTCGCGCTGTTGTTTAGGGAAAAGTGTGCCAGCACATTAAGGACTCTTCATCTGGACTTGGTGACTGGTGTTGGGGGCTAGGGGTGGTAGAGAGTCTCAGAAACCACAAAGAAACTGAGCCTCTGAGAGAGAAAGCAAGTCGTTCAAGGTCACACAGACTCAAATCCAGGTCTGGCTCCAAACCTTCACTATGTAAACTGCCTCGAACTTACAATTTGTTAGAGTCTAAGGACTCTTTGGCTAATTTAGATTTAATCATGCATTCTAAAAAATATACACGAATATTTTATCTATTAAGTGCTTACTGAATGCTAGCCATCACACTAGGGATTTTATACCTACATATTAAAGCTAATGTGAATAACAACAGCGCAAGGCAGGTATCTCTAGTCATATTCTCTGGATAAGTTGGGTCGTGGAGAGAAGTCTAACTTGGTACCACTCCAAGTCCCATGCGTTCACACTGACTGCACACGTGACCTCCAATCCCATACCACCGAAATCTCTAAAACATCTCCACCTGTTATTCCGCGAAACTCAACTGCGGTGAAATGATAAAATCATAAACCACTAGCATGAGCATTTTATAGGCAGAATCTCTGCCATGTACTGCTTCTATGACCCAGCAACCTAAAAGGAATAAAATGCAGTGAGGAGGCCCTCTTAAATACAAGTCATTTATGGAAGAAAAGATTGCAGAGAGCTCACCAAGCAGTGGAAATGAGGAATGAACTTATGAAGCTGAGGACAGAGGCCACTGGGCTTGGTGGAGGAGAAGGAAGACCAGAGGGAGAGCCAACGGAGGGCAAAGGCTGAGTCTAAGGGGTCACAGTTGAAATGGTACCCTGGAAAATGCCACCGAGCCTGAAATCTTCAGAAGTCATTTTAGGTTCTGAAAAAAAGATAGGGCTTTTCCAATTTGAAGGACCATCTCAAAGACGTTAAATTCCCTCTCTTTTCTGAGACAGCTCCAGGCCAAGAGGATGAAAAGCCATGAAAGCACTTGGGGAGGGGGTGGGGGGGCGCTGTGCTCAGCAGTGCTTCTGAGCATGCCCAGTTTATGCAAAAGCTGACGAGGCATCCAGCCCAGCAGGGCTGCTCCCTGGGGAGGAAGGCTTGAAGGAGGTGAAATGATGCCAGCTCTTATCCAGGAGGGGTCTGGCTGGCTGGCACTGCACATGAACTAACATGACTTAAGTTTAGGAGAGTGACAAAGGAGCCCAGGGATTTGGTTTTAGCCCTGCAGAGTGTATTGGGCAGGGAGAGGGGGTAAGATGGCGGGAGTGGAGTCCTGAGAGGAGAGATTAGACTGTCTGATAGTGTGCTGGGATCATCCTGGATAAAACCTTTACCTGTAGCCCCCTCCGTCTCCTTTGACCTCCGCTGCGTGAATCATTCATTCAGTAATCACTGAGAACCTAATGTGTGCCAGGCCCAGTCCCAGGGATATCAATAGACCCTGACCTCACGGAGTTCAGGGTTTGGCGAGAGCTAGGCATGGTTATAATACACTGTTCAGTTTACCGCCGAGCTGAGGAGGGGCCTTGGATATGCCCTCTACCAATGGCGGGACGCTGGTGAGCAATTTAACTTTTCTGAGCTTCCATTTCATCCTGAAAATGGAACTAGTACTACTTTTTTCACAGCGTTTTTATGAACCTTAACTAAGATAATGGCTGTAAAGCACTTAGGTCAATACCTGGTACATGGTAAGCACCAAGAAACAGATGGGCTCTCTAGTTAATGCTCCATCCTGTGGATTGTCAGGAAAAAAGACAAGATTACTCATAGGGAAACCCCTTTGGATGGAAGGGGGGCTTTAGGCAAGAGCTGAGGACTTGGAAAACATGGGCCTGGACTTCACTGAAATTCTGCCACTGACCAGCTGAGTTACTTTTAAGTCATTTCCCTTCTTCAACTCTTCCCATCTGTAAAACAACAGCAGTAGCATCACCTCCACCACCACCATCACCACCATCATCACCAGCAACCTCCAAAGGCTGAGGAAGTGAAGTCCCAGGGGCCCCGAGTCGAGGACTGAGGTATATTGGGGGTAGGGGAAGAGCTATGTCTTCCGGGACATAGGAATCTGTTCAAACAGTTGTTTTGTGTGGTTTGTCAGGAAGGAAAACCACATTAACGAGGCTGGATTTAAGGAGGGATTTCTGAGAGGAGATTGGAAGCCAAGTTGCTGGGAAGCCAGGGGCCTGAGTAAACACTTGTATCCAATCTGACTTTACTGTTTCCACAAACCTAACCCAAATGCTGGGAACTTGTCGGCTCACATTTCATTACAGGCTGGTTGTTGAGTGCAGGGCACGTTGATTTAAACTGCCTTCATTAAATCCTGTTTTCCATGCCAAACAGCAAGACACTCATCTCAGGGAAGAGCTAGTCTTCCTTCCTAGGAGGGCCAGACCATGGGGACCCATTTCGGCCAAGCTTGCAACCCCCAATCAGTGCTGATGGTGCAAGAATCACTTTGACTGTGTCTGCTGGCCTGCAGCTCCTGAAGGGAAGGCTCTGAGAGGTGTCTGTGCCAGCCCTGCCATGCCAGGAGCAGATAACATAAATAACATGACTAATGCTACCACTTGCCCAGTGTCTGAGTTGGGCCAGACACTGCGCTAACCATTTTACTTACATTTTTCTCACTGACTCCCAAAAGTCTCATAGACAGTTTTACCTAAAAGGAAAGTGAGGGTCAGGGAGGTTAAGCAACTTGCTGAAGCTATTCAAGTAGTGGGGAGCAGGCCTTCTGAAACAAAGTCCTCTGCCTTTTCTACTCCCCCACAGTTAACTCCCTAAATATGACGAGTCCCTCAGCTATAGTGGCCACCAGTCAATGAGGCATCCCTTGCCTCGCTTCATGGCAAAAACTCAACAGTGAGTTCCACTGCTACTCGGTGCAAGTGTCCTCAGAAGGGAGGTAGAAGAAAAACATGACGTGCCCATTCTATGCAGGCACTGTTCTACGTGCGGACACACGTTATATAATTCAATGATCACATGACCCTCTGAGGTAGGTACTATTATTACCTCCATTTTTCAGAGAAGGAGACTGAAGTCAAGAATCTTGCCAAAGTCACATAGATGGCATGTGGCAGAACCAGGACTGAGCCTAGGCGGCTACTGCCTACACAGCAGGGGATGCAAAGAGAGAGCCACTATGGAGTGCTTTCACTAGCCTTCAGACTGGCTTCCGGAGGGGAAGTGACAACTGAGGAGAAACAGTGGCCTGTGGGGAGGCAGCGCAGTGTGCTGGGAAGGCGGCTAGGGGGTGGCCCCAGGATGGGCTTGGACTCCTCACGCATCACATCATGTCGCGTCGTGTACCAGCACCGGTGTTACTTTGGAAAGTCGCTGCAACTCCCTGAGCCTTGTTGTGAAGGGGGATAATGCCATACCTGTCAACGCTGCCTCATGGGGCTGTTGATGCTCTGTGTGTGTGTGTGTGTGTGTGTGTGTGTGTGTGTGTGTGTGTGAGAAATATCTTTATATACTGTGAGGCCCCCAACAAGCACAAATTGTTATTCCTATTGCAAGGGGAGAGAGCAATTTTGAAGCCATCTTTTAAATTCTGGCCTTGTTTTAATCCGTTATAGGTGAGAGATTTAAAAAACTATAACTGACATTTCTGAAAGGGCATATCTCATCTTGCTTCTATCAAATGTCTTCGTTTATATGAAGGGCTCTTACCAATGGGCATTTTTAATCCTAATCATAACAATAGCTAACATTTACTGAGCCCGTACCATGGGCTAAGTAGCATGCTAAGTGCTTTTTTGCATTATCTTAATTAATTCTCCAAATAATAACTCCAGAAGGTAGGTACTATCATTATCTCAATTTTACAGCTTAGAGAGGTGCAGTGACTTGCCCAAAGTTATAACTAGTAAGTCGCAGGGCCAACGTGTGAACCCAGGTCTGTCAAACTCAGGGACTTGTCTCATTATATGGAGCTCCTTTGCCCTCACACACGAGGCCACATTCATGTGTGCTACCAGTAATGGGGAGTGGTGTGCAGAGTTGGGGAAGATGAGCTCTCACAGTTCTATTATTCAAAGTCCTTTCCAAGGGTTCTGTTGTCTCCTTTTATAGAGGTATGCTTTACATACCTCAAAGATACTTAGTGATCTCACCCGAAGTTATTCCTGCCTCCGTCGGAGGCCGTGGAGTCTCATCAGGGATTAACAATGCAGGGACAGTTATATACCTAACATAAATTAGCTGTGTGGCCCCATAATGAACAATACAATCCAGTGTAGCTTTAAGAGGACCATTTATTATATTGCTATAAACAGAGATATATAAAAAGAATTATTCCTTAGACGCCACGCGTCTGTGTTTGCAATCATGTCTTTACACGAGCGTTGCAAACAAGGAAAGAAGTCCAATTTAGGCTGCGGATTGAACATCAATCCTCCCTCCACTGAATGGGGAGAGGCAATTCAAAGTATTCCAAAGGCATAAATGCTGCGTGGATCTCATTTTTGCCAAAGGTCTTTACCATCCTTCCTGATCACAACCAGAACTGTTAACACACAAGACGATGAGTTAATTTGAGCTTCACTTTGTTTAAAACAGTGTGGTACGATGGGGAAAGTGAGTTAGGGTAAAAAAAACCCCACAAAACATAGCTGGAGATGCTATCACTTTTTAGCTGTGTGACGTTGGACAGGATTACTTAAAATTTGCTGGGCCTACGCTTCTTTATCAGTTGATTTATCTTCATTTGTTTGTTTGCTGTGTCCCCTTCCCCTCTTCCTAGAATGTAAGCTCACTAAGGTAGGAACTTTCTTACCTCTTTATCCCTTCTCATTATAAGAGTGCCTAGCACACAGTAGGTGCTCAATAAGTATTCATTGGGTCAAATGTTACGTAAATTGGTCAAAAAGGGATGATGACGCCTTTCTCATAGTTTTTTGTTTGTGTGTGTGTGTGGATTTAAATAGTGAATGCTGTTTAAATGAGATATTAGAAGTGAACTTACCTACTATAAACCAATACGGTGCTAGGTGATTTACCTATATTCTCATTTCATTCCTACCTTGAGAGGATCTATAAATTACAAAATGCTTATAAACAGAAGGATGCCAATATAATTATCCTTTGAACTTTGTATGTATAAACCCTGTAGTGAACCAAATACTGCAATCAAGGACACATTCAATCATATGTTCAGTCATTCATTCATTCATCAGTATTTACTGAGCAGTCGCTGTGGGCCAGATCTATGCTGAGTCCTGGAATGGGGAGGTAAATAAGACATGCTTGCTATCCTCATGGAACCTACAGTCTCGTAGAGGATGTGGCCAGAAAGGTAGGTGGGGGTCAGATGACAGAGAACCCTAAATACTATACTGAGCTTGGACTTCATTCTTATTAATGGGTGAAAGCGAAGCTCCATACCTGCAGATCTCACGTAGGTACACTGTTTGCTATGACCTTGCCTCTGGGGATGGCCGTCGTAATGTGAGAGAAGAGATTTCAGTGAAATACATCTATTATTATAATTCACATGGTAAAGGGGCAGTCTTTTGACTCTCAAGGCCACCACTAATGAAAGCAATGATATGAGGATATGACTTTTGAATCCTGTGGCCATCTAAGAACAGAAGTATTGAAGGCTTGAGTTCAGGAAAAGGAGAACAGCACTCAGTGACATGGGGAGCCCACTGATACATGACTGAGAAAGAACAGGGTCAGCGCACCGATCAGGACTGAATGGTGAACATGTTACAGTGGAAACCTCCTCCCTCCATCCACATCGTGTCCCTCTTCTCCCCACATTTACCGATAGAACAGTCGTGTCCAGTCCAGCTTGGGTCACAACTGCAAAGCCCGGTGTCGGGGAGGAAGGTTCCGTGGCCCGAACACTGATCCAAGCATGTGGCCCTGGGTGTCTCACAGTTGGTGCCTCCCCATCCCACAGAGCAGTGGCACTCGCCTCTCACGCAGACACCCCGGCCGGAACACGTGGGGTCCATGCAGTCCACTGTGACACGGAAGAAAGAGCACACAGGTAAGTATCTGACTAGCAAAGATGAGGCTTCTTTAAGCAAACTACGACACCTTGGAGTGGAGCGGAGGAGCTTCACACATGCTGCTGGAAGGACATAGATTTCCTGTGCAGAGGCCACTTGTAGAATGAAGAGCAATAATTCTAGCAAATGGTAGACCTGGGTTCCCAACTCTACCCAGTGACTATTTACCTCTCTCAGTCTTGGCTCCTTTGACTGTGGATACAAGCTCCTACCTCTTGGTTTGAGGGATAGACAAGGTAAAAAATATATGTCAAGTGTTCATATAGCACCCAGTACCTACTACGTCTGTAACAACTGCAATAATAAAGGACAAGACTTTGTTTTGTTCACTTCGGTATCTCCACCTCCTGGAACAATACCCAGCACATAGGAGGTTCTCAAAATATCACTGTGGAACAAACTATTATTGTTTATCACTTCATAATGCACTTTTATTTATGTGAATGTGGGGACTGAAACAGATTTCTTAATTTAAACAAGAATTTATTTTGCATTTAAGTTCCATTAGATTTTATCATCTTTCCTAAATTCTCGTGATTGATCTAAACTTTCAAACCTCACTTTCCAGACAAACATTTGCGTAGAAATGTTTCCAGGCAAACATTTCAATGACTATTTAAAATGACATGTGATGGCTTTGCACAGCTTCTCCTTACATGGCGGGTGAACTATATAGTTATAGCTCACAGCCAAGCAGCCCCTGCAGGGCTTTTCGGGTGCAAGGTCAAAGTGGTTTCAAGAGATCACCCAGAAAGAGAGAAAGGATAGTAATATTGTAGATTACCTGCTCTCTGCTATAGCAAGTGCTTTACATACCTCATCAGATTGTTTTCTCAATAACCCAGTGAGGTAAGATGAGGAAACTGAGGCTCAGAGAGCTAAATAATTTATGCCAGAGCGTACAGCTACATCCTGCCAGGGAGGAATCTGAAGACAGTTCTGTCTGATTCTGAATCCAACGACAGTTCTGTTAGTTGGGCTGATTTTCCTAAATCAAAGCTTTAGTTATGGGTCTGCACAAAATTAACAGAGACCTCTAGTCTTCTATAAAGCACCGCACAGAAAAAGTGGAAGAAGAGTATTGAGGGCTAACTTATTGTGTGGCTCCAGTTCTCATGAGAATTACAAAAGGCAGCAGAGAGAAGACAGAATTGGCAGAGGGGGTTGGTCCATGTTCTCTACTCAACCAGAAAGTTGTTAGGTCAGTCTTGCATTTTAGAGAGGTAGGTGATTCTATTCATCTTGCAGTTGTGTAAGGGGAGAGTGATATCCTGGTGAGGGATCCAAAAAAGTAGGTGTTGAGAAAATAGTGTTGATAGAGCTGCAATGATGTAATCAATTTCCTCCTTACAGGAGCTCATGAGCAAGCCCTATGCTGCAGAGAAGAACTTTGCATTTGACCTCTGAGCTCCTAGGTTCAAGGGTCACAGGACAAAACGTACTGGTTCTACGACCGCAGTCAAGTTACGTATCTGCTCTGAGCTTCCATTTATAACGCAGGTATGTTCAAATTACCTATCTCTCCGGTTGCTATGAGGACCAAATGACACTGGGGATTTAGGACTGTAGAAGCTATAAATTGTTGCAAAGCAGTTATTTTTCTATCCTATCAGGACATTCAGTAGCATGACTTGGGCAAACTGTGGTCAGAGCTCCTTTACAATTCAGACATGCTTTTACTTTATCAATTAAATTTTATAACCAAGTATATTTGACTTTTGCACAAAAGACTGGGAAACCGGCCTGGATGTATTAGACACAGACATAAATGGGCAGAGACTTTACAAATGGCAATATTCTCGGAACAGGCTGTTTATTTTGAGGGCCAGCTTATAAACAAAGCTCTTTTACTATTTAGGTTTTTAAAGGACTTCAACTTAATGACCTAAATGATGAAGATGCCACCACTTGCTAAAAACATAATAATGATAACACAACAGCAACAATAACAAGTAACATTAATTTAGTCCCTCTCCTCTACCATATTTTTCTATTAAACCTTTTATAGACATTATCTCATTTAACCCTAACAACAACCCTTTGAGGTAAGTACCATTATTATCCTTATTTTACAGATGAGGAACTGAAGCACAGAGAGGTTAAATGACTTGCCCAAGATCACACAGTAGTAATTCAAATTTGAATCCGTCTTCCCTGGTATAGATCTCTGGCTATTTTCTCTATAATCTTACTGGTTCAAAACTATGGCATACATATAAACAGACAGAAGCACATGAAATGGTTAAAAATAGGAAAACAAAACAAAACAAGGAAAGAAATAGGGCAAAGTGGAGAATTAATAAAGCCAAATGAAGGCAAAGAATCTCCTCTCTTCTAGTCTCTGGACACCATTTAATAGTGGTTCAAGCATGACTTGTTGGAGTGCCTGGTAATTAAAAACAATCAAAATAATAATAGTGATAAACTTTCATGACTTGCCTCAGATCTCAGAAGGATTATTCCAGCCCATTAGGCTACTATGAGAATTCCCTAGATTCAGAGAGTTTTCCAATTTGACAGGAAATGAGTCAGCAATTCCTATCCCAAGACCTGTAAAGGTATTTCCAACTCTGTGAATGCCTGACCCCAGCTTTGGGTTGAAGCTGTCTCTGAGGCGCCCTCGAGGTGGAATCTATAAATCTGTACTGTTAGCCAGTGAGCCGAGCCGAGAGGGTGCCAAGTTCAGCAAGGGGCCCCTGGCGTCAGAGTCCTGTTCTTCCTCAGACACAATAAGTCAGATAGGGACCCAGGAGCCAGCAAAGTGAATCCCACTCTCTCAGCAGATAGTTCAGGCAGGGGAAAGATCAGAGGGAGCTGAGGAGAGGCTATCTCCAGGCAATTCATCATCACTTCATCATCACTTCAGAAGGTCACCTTGGCAAAATGAGTGGGGAACTTGAGGGGCGTTTTAAAGAGGACTGCACTCTTTTCTTTTCTTTTTTAACTTTTATTTTTCACGTGTGTTTTTCCAGGACCCATCAGCTCCAAGTCAAGTAGTTGTTTCGATCTAGTTGTGGAGGGCACAGCTCACAGTGGCCCATGTGGGGACTGAACCGGCAACCTTGTTGTTAAGAGCACGGCGCTCTAACCAACTGAGCTAAGGAGTGCATTCTTGAGGGAAGTCGGCTCCAGGAAACCTAAGCTGAACTGATGGAGATTCCTACCTGGAGAATATTGTCCCTGCTGATCCTAACTTAGGGCCATTACATATGCCCCGGTGACACTCTGGTGACACTCTGGTGACACCCTACGTAGACTGTGGATCTGCCCTCCCTTTCTGGGGCTTCTGGGGTAACAGCAACTCTAGGATGGGATTGAAGGGGTCTCTTTCCATCACACTGGAATAGTTCCCTATATGATTTTATTTCTCAGGGAACTGTGTGTAACATGGGAAGAATCGGCAGGCCGGGGTCAGGAAGCTCCGTGCTAAAGGAGTCCTGGAGCACTTGGCAGGGAGGTGAGCTGAACTTCGCGTAGACAGTCTAACTTAGCTTTTTCTCAGAAGAGGTGCCAAACAGTTATATTTTTTTCCCTGAAGAGCTTGCCATTCAAGCCAAAATTTCTGGCACAAGCTTGGCCCATTAATGAAATGATGAATCCTGCACAGCCAGGCTGTAAACACAACTCTTCCCCCAAAATGTTCCACGCTTCAGTGACCACACAAGCTATGAGACACTCTTTAGGACCAAAACACAATGTCTCACTTTTCAATGCAAAAGGCCTAAGTTGTTCTCCTCTGCCCCTCCTCCAGCTCCCTCCAAGCGCTCAGGCTTTATAAAAATATAGGGCAATAAACTTCAGAAGAAGGGAGAGGGAGAGAGTTAAAAAAGAAGTAAGCTTGTTAGCTGATATTTTATAAACACAGTGAAACCCGTTAGAACAGAGCTGAGGGAGGTAGGGAGACAGGAGGGGGGGAGGGCGAAGGCCCCAAGAAACCCTCATTATAAACACAGGGACTGTGCAATGATGCTTCACCAGAGAAATAGAAATAATAAAAGGAATCAGTACCAGATGGCCCTCCTCAGAAAAGAAAGCAGGAGTGAAAACATTTCTTTTCAAATAGATAATGTAAATCAGAGCTAAACAACTTTTTTCTCTCTTTGTAAGTAACCTTACACTCTGGGGCACTGTCCAGGGTGGGGGGATCTGGACAACTCCCCCTCTTTGGCCCACACAACACGGTGGGGTTGGGGGTGAGATAGCCCCCACAGTTTCAAGAGCAATCTCCTCTTTGTTTTTCTTTCCTTCTCAGGGTCTTCATCCCAAGTGACTACAATGAAAAGAGAAAGCAGATGAAGGTCAGGTTGAGAAAGCCAAGTTCCTTTGTTGGGGTGGGGGTGGGGGAGAAGGCTGGGCGCCTCCTCTCTCAGACAGCCCAAAGTAATTCACATCAACGTTAACAGGTCTGAACCAGGACCTCTAGTCACACTTGGGGCTTACAGACAGCCTGTCTCAGAGAAGCGATGCTTTTCAGACACTAATCCCTTCCTGTTCCCTACTCTTTTAAAAATGGGCCCATTATATTCTCTCGCTCTCTCGCTCGTTTCTTTTCTTTCTTTTTTTTTTTTTTTTTTTTTTTTACAGAAAGTGATGGCTTGAGAGAGGGGACTATCTGTTAAATCCCAAATGGGTTTAGAAGACTCGCTCTCCTTTGGAGCCTCTTCCACCCACTGGAGAAGGCGCTAGGGCCCTGGACAGGGAACAGTGGGTGGTAAAAACCATTAGCATCATCCATCAATTTCAAAGGCAAAGTCCATCCATTTCAAAACACCTGGGATAGAGTGAGTGGAGTCCAATGCAACGTGCTTTAGTTGTCCCCAGAATAACACTACTATTATAAGAGCTAACATTTATGGAGCATTTACCATGTGTCAGACACGGAGCGAAGTGTTTTACATGAGTCATTTAATTCATCGCTCACAACGGCCCTCTGAGGAAGTCATTCCCATTTTATGGATGAGAAAACTGAGGCTAGCTAGTGGCAGAGCCAGGACTCAAACATCTACATCTGATTCCAGAGTGTGCACTCTTAAAAGCTACTCTATATTGCTTGTGGATACGACTCCTCCTCGCATCTGGAAATCCGATGCAGCCAAGAGGAAAAAGGACTGGATCAGAAGAGAGAAGAACTGGGTTCAATCCTAACCCTACCATCGGTTAGCTCGATAGTTATGCGGATATCACTGCCCTTCCCTGGGCCTCAGTTCCTTCATTTGTGAAACAGAATGATTTACTTTATTTCACCCGGTTAGATTTCCTGGGAAAGAACTAATGTCACTGTTATATCAGCAGTTCACTTTCCAGCCTTGACCTACACAGGCATAATCTATTCATGAAGGAGAGAGACACAAACATGCACACACACACATACACACACAAGTGTGATACCAGAAGGCACAGTGTAGTCTCATACTTCAGAAATCAGGCGCTGATGGGCATAAAGCGGAGTACAAAACACTTGGGCTATGGAGTCAGAAAGACTAGGCTCAAACCCACTTCTGCCATCTATTAGCTATATGACCTTGGACAAGTCATTTGACTCTTTGCGTCTCAGTTTCTTCAACTATAAAATGAAGATGACTATCCCTCCCTATTCAGGTTTGAAGTTAAATGATACAAGGCTTCCAGCACGGAGCCTTGTATACAGTGCGTGCTCAATACACAACACTTCTTTTCACTGAGTAGGACCCTAACTTTGGGTTAATCGCTGTGGCTGATGGGCTCCTGGCCTAGGGGCCGGGGGCTTACAGGGCGGCTCAGCAGGCCCCGTCTGTTCTCTGGATGCTGTCTTGGCCGCGCGTTGCTCGCCTCCAACTCCAAGCACGGTACCGGGGCTGCCTGCACACGCCTCTTACCTTCCTCGCAGTTGTCGCCCTTGTAGCCAGGGTTACAGATGCACGTGCCCACGATGCAGGTGCCATGGTCGCTGCAGGCCACGTCGATACACTGGCTGGTGGGCACGTCGCACTCCGCACCCTTCCAGCCGCTGTGGCACAGGCACCTGCCCTTCACGTACTGGCCATTCCCACTGCAGAGCACGGGGCAGGAGGCTGGGGACACAGCACGGGATGCCTGGCATGAATCAGTGAGAGCGGGCTCCCCAGGCCTTTGTCCCTTTCTCCCTATGGCCTTCTGGCTTGATTTGACCAAGAGCCTCGGGGGCTTTGCCCCAAGTCCTACGTGTGCCCATCTATCTGCTTCTCTTGTATTTCATTCCAGTTTACACGCATCTGGAATTGTAGGCGAAGGAGTGCTGCACGGGGCCTGGGGGAGCTGGTGCTCTCTGCATGCTGCTTTCCCATCCCCCTCACACGGGGCAGCACGGTGGTCACCAGGACCCTCAGACAGGAAGTGTCAATCTCTCGCTTGGGTTCACTGCAAAAGACAGCAGCTGGGCCTCCTGCCTGCCCCAATTCCTCCTCCAGTGCCCTCCTTCTAATGCCACTCCGTTTTGTCCCCTCCCCACTCCCCCCCCCATCGGCAGCACCACTTCCTGCTGTCTTTAACCCAGCAAATCTCAGTTTTTCAGTCTTTCAGGACTCCACTCAAGCCCCGTATACCACTGCCCCCATAAGAGATGAGCTGAGCCCAACCAAGCTCTTTAAGGTATCGTATTTCCACTCTACCGCTTAGCGGAAAGTGTTTTGTGATCATGTGAACAAAGGACACTATGTAAAAGATTATATTGCATTGTGCTGTAAGTACCTCCCAGCCTCACAGACATTCAATAAGGCTGTTTTACACGTGACTCTTAACTTTAAGTGCATATGGGATGAGACGGTAATTCTTGTTAGGAGGAATGACTCATCTCTTCTCTCTGCATCACCTTCCCCTCTCCCCCCGACCTGGCATCTTTTCTTTTGAAAGCACTCAGTAGGTCATCACTGTGCTTCCTCAGGGCTGTGGGCTCTGCTGCCTCACACTGAGTCTATTTCACATTAGGAAGAATACGCAGAATCCCCACAGTAGTCGCACAGCACTGCATTTGCAGGGCGCTGTTTCCTCAGCCTGGAAAGCCATCTCTGCCTTCCATGGATGAACAAACTACTCAAGCATCAGGTCTCAGTTCCAATGTCACCTCGTCTGGGGAACCTGTCCTGGTCCTCATCTCATCCAAGCTAAGACAACTGCTCCCTTCTGCTCTGATAGGGGCTTCTTGCATTTGACCATACTATAGTATATTTCACTTATTAGTAACTGCTTTGCCATCGTCTATTTTGTCTGTCTCCCAGAGTGACAGCTCCTTGGTTTGGGTCTGGCTGAGTGTTGTAACCTCAGTGTCTGGCACAGGACCAAGCTAAAGGGCACTAAGCAAATGCCTACTGAATGGGCGAAGAGGTGGACAAACCAAAGGAAGGGACCATTTTCATTTCCCCATAGGGAATGGCAAATGCTCAGGATTACATGTCTCCTTCGGCCATTTTCCTAGCTAATTCTTCCAGGACAGAAATGAAGGCCAAATGCATGGGGTAGATCATGGGCAGCCTTTATACTAACGCAATAGTGGTTGGCATTAGCGCTGTATGTGCCCAAGTCTGATGCAACACTAGGGTCCTATATGGAGAAGAACAGTAGCAAATGGGGTAGCAAACCAGGTCGCCCACCCCACTCCACTCTACAGGGCCAGGTAGAAACCATGCTCGCTGAAGATGCTTGGCAAAAGCTGACCATGCCTCCAAGGGGAAATCAGTTTTTCAAAGGACCCCCACGCTACTCCCTCTGCCCCCAGGACGGGACATGAAGTTCATATGGCTGCCCCTGTAAAGGCCCTTCCTTCCTCACCTCCCCAGTTGTGCACACGTGGGTCACAATGGCTGGTGATGCCATGGCACTGCCTGCAGACCTGGCTCTCAGGGCTTCTGAAGAATGGCCCTTCTCGAGAGTCAGGAGGTGGACTCGAGTTCTGTACTTGTTCTGAGATGTGTGGGACCTGAGCTGCCCCAGGGGGGAGTGGAAATCACAGGCCCACACTCAGAGCGCTTACCTCTGCTGCAGTCAGGGCCCAGGAAGCCCAGGAAGCAGTGGCAGGTCCCAGAGATGCAGTCGCCGTTGCCATAGCAGTTGCTGGGACAGTTATCCACCGATTCTGGGGGAAGAAAATAGAAGGGGAGCTGAAAACTGAAACTTCTTTACACAAATGAAGGGCCCAGGAATCAAACCTCAAACGGGGAACTACACATTTGAGGCCTTTTGGACCAGTCACTGAAAGGAACCAATTGAGTTAAAAATTACATGTTAGTTTTACTCTTACTAAGGTACATCTCAACTGACATTAAGAGACGTGTTCTGGAAAATGTCTGCCTGAACCAATTTTTTTATAAATCAAATTTGTATCTACAAATACATTAGAAAGTTTTCAGCTAAACACATTAGGAAAAAACAGTTCCCGGGGAAAAAACACCTGTTTGCAGTGCTTCTCTTTGGATGCTGGGAGGTTGGGTGATTCTTGCGGTCTTCTTTATACTTTCCTGTGTTTTACCATTTTTTCCTGTGTTTCACATTTTTCTTACAATGTGCTAGTTCATGAATTAGTTTTTTTTAAAGCTATTGAGTATTTGTAAATCTGTTTTTCCCCACTTTGATGTTTCATCTCCGTCCAGGTCTCCACCATCTCTCACCAGGCTAACAAAACAGCCTTATGGCCAGACTCTCAACTTCCTCTCCTGCTCCCTCCCCACCCTGAGGTCTCTGAAACAAACTGATCTTGTCATTCCCCTGCTTAAAACCCTTCCATGGCTCTCCATTTGCCAAAATGAAAAACTCCAAGCTCTTTGAAAAGGCATAGGAGTTTTCTGGCACATTCTCTCTGCCTACCTGCAGCCCCAGCACCTTATCAGGCCCACCTTTGCAAGAACGTAGCTTTCTCTAACTCTAATACTTTGGGATTGTCAGTGTGACGTGTCAATGAAATACAGAATTCATTTCAGAAAGCTTTTAGTAAGTTAGTCAATGTTTTATAGTTCTAGTTAGTAAACCCATTAGCTAGAAAATATGTTTATTTGGAGCAGCCCACTTCTCAATAATGCCGGATGTGTAAAAAAGGAAAGAAGCCACTATATACCGTGTTTCCCCAAAAATAAGACGTAGCTGGACCACCAGCTCTAATGCATCTTTTGGAGCAAAAATTAACATAAGACCGGGTCTGATATTATATTATATTAGACCCAGTCTTATACTATGTTAAAATAAGACTGGGTCTTATATTAATTTTTGCTCCAAAAGACCTATGAGAGCTGATGGTCCAGCTACGTCTTATTTTCGGGGAAACACGGTAATGAATGCCTTCTTTGTGTCATGTATTTCCACAAAGTTTATCTCATTTCACTGTTGCCAAATCTACAAGAATATATTGTTATTCCTATTTTACAAAAAGAAAGGAAGGAAGGAAGGAAGGAAGGAAGGAAGGAAGGAAGGAAGGAAGGAAGGAAGGAGGAAAAAAGTGGCTGAGGAGATGAAGTGACTTACTGAAGGCCACATAGATACTACGTCATGGAGGCAGGATTGGAACCCAGGCCTTTGGACTCCAAGTCTGATCTTCAATGATATTATGCTACCCAGGCCTTAAGGGAACTTATTCCACAGTAGAAGCCAGGAGAATGAGTGAGATGACAGATCTGTGGGACAGTGAGGCTGGTCCTAAAGACAGCAAGTACCCAGTGGAAAGATAGAGAATTCTAGAACTTTCAGTGCCTAAAGGGATCCAAGAGACCTCTAGCTCAATTCTCTCATTTAATAGAAAAAGAAACTGAGACCCAGAGGAAGGGCAGTGACTCGCCCAAGGTCTGAGTGAGTAGCAGAGTCAAAGTAGAACAAAAGGTTAGTAAGGTGGGGCAGAGGTAAGGACCCAGCCTGTTTTAACTCACAACTACAAGTATTGAAACCAAGACTAAGAGCTCTGCTAAATGAGATGGTACCATGTAAGACATGAGTCTTGCCCATAGGAAATTTGCAGCCTAACACGGAGAACGAGGTAACGCTGTTACCCGGGCAGCAGCTAGGGCATGGAAAAAACTCTGCCTAGAGGTAAAGAGAACTGGTTTGGGGTCCATTCTTCCAGGACCATGCTGGGTGACGTAAAGCAACTTCCCACCCATCTGTGGGTCTCACCTTCCTCATACGTAAAATGAAGGTGACGGAGTGCTTCCTGTTCTATAATTCTATGAGTCTGTAATTAACTAAGAGAGCAGCTGTGCAGAAAAGGCATCCAGACAGGGCCGTTAAGCCTCAAATGTAGCAAAGCCAAAGCAATGACAACTGATCTGGGGCAAAACCAGCAGAAGGAAGGCTTCTCGGAGGAAGTGGGCTTGAAGAATGGCTTGGGTAAGGATCCACGAGGGAAGAGGTGGGGAGAAGGTGAGGACTCATAGCATGGTGCCTGCCCAGAAAGGTCTTTTCCCAATTGTCTGCCATGATCAACTTGGAAACTACTTAAAAAGTTTGGGAAAAGGGTTCCTTTTTGTGAGTGGGTGGGAAATTCCATGCACTTGTTGTTCCGCTAACACGAGCTGTGTTTTTCACTCACACAGCGTAAAGAACAGGAGGGGCTAATCCAGCAAGTGTTTTCATTTCAGGGCAAAGTGGTCTGGGCTGCAGTGGGCCCCTGAGCATGGCTGCTCTCTACCGGCTTTGCCTGGAATCCATGTTCCCAATACCTTTAAGTGAGAAGTAGATTCCTAAATACTTTTTTTTTTTTTTTTAATACAGCGTGACTTAGGACATTTCATTTTGAATATTCTTTTAAAAATAAGAATTTTGAGTAAACTTTAAGGTAAGATTATTTTCATTTTCAGCTACTGGCTAATGGTATGACTGGGGGTAGGTTCCATCTGCAGTGTTGCAGAAGACGTACAGGACGCAGAGGCGGAGGGCCTAGCCTCCAGGTCTTGTTCTGCTACTGAGTGGCTCTGGGGCCTGGGCCATGTCGCTTCATCTTTCTGCACCTGTTTGGTCATCCTTGCTCTTGTTCCTCCCATAACTTCCTTCTTAGCAACTCCTAGTCCCTATTTCAAATCCACCTCAAGGGTCACTGCCTCTGACGAGCCTTCCTGATGCCTTAAACAGGCTAAGTGACCTCAGGACTCTTTCCTTCATCCCTGTTAAAGCTCGAAATAGTCTCCATCATTGACTGCGAACTCCCTGAGGGCAAAAACTGAATTTATTCATTTCTGTATTTGCCCTGGTATCCAGTTCACAGAAAGGTCTTAATAAACATTGGTTGCTATCACTGAAAGAATTCAACTAGAGGATCTTAGAGAGATGTCTCCTAGATACAAAATTCTATGGTTCAGTCCTTCTCAAAACCAGTGGTGTAAAATTAGCTCCTAAAAAAAAAAAAAAAAAAAAATCACTATAATTATCAGTTGCATTTTTAACAGGATCAATTGTAGATAAGTGTCATGCGCTTCCTAGATTTTGATTTATGAAGTCTGCAAGATACAAACTTGTTAATCATCTGCCAAAAACCCTTCATCATGAAAAAGTGAAGAAAGGGAGTTTTCTCTGACTAGGATAGTGTTGGTTGCTAAATCTGACAGCATAGGAGGCTGTTTGCTACAACTTGCCCGAGGCTGTTGGTTGCAGAAAAGACAGAAATTTTAGGAGACATGGAATAATTTTACGATAGCAACAAGGAAGTAGAAGGGAGACATTTGGAGAAAATTTCCTTGTGATGAAATGTTTATGTATATCATTTTTCTTCCACTTGGAAAGATTTTAACTACTTGGGGTCCACCTGGGATCCTACAAATAATGAGTCCCCAGTGACCAGATATCTCTATGCTAAATGCTAGTGCAGCAGTGACACTCATTGGCTTGGGAGAAGTGTGAACTTTATTGAATAAATATGTTGTTATGTTTCCAATTAGTATTTGGTGCATTTCTTCCCTCTATAGTTCCTTCCTGCTTTGCCCACGTTCAAACTACAGCTGCCTTCATTTTGCAGAAGGTGTACCTTTAGACCTGCTCAAACCTAAATTAAAAATTCAGCTGCCTATGAATAACTGATTTTCATAACTGGGTGTATGTTATATTGGAAAAGAGGGGCCTTTTCCCCTAGCTTTTGCTTTTCTATCACAGCAGTGGGTCCTGCTAGGAAATCTGATTTTCAGGAACTTATTTTTCCTTCCATCAATATTGGAATGCAGAGTTTCAATGTTTCCTTAGCTCATTCTCTTGACATGTGATATGAGTGGGCGTCCTCTGGATGTTCAACAAAATATTGCTTGAAATACAAAGGGGCACCTGAAGGAGGGAGAAAAGACAACAATGTTCCTCCCTGGAGGAGACAATGGAGGCAAGAGACCACAGAGGGCTGGTAGCCCACTGCAGTGTCTCACTTGGTCTACATACTACCTTTTTCCAGAAACAAATCATTGGTATCTCCGCATCAAGGTGAAAGGATCACAGTTGATAAATATGCCCTCCTGAGTCCAGGGATGATGCCCGGGAAAGCCTGCCTTTTAGTCACCTTCTGCTTTTCTGTTTTGAAATCCCCAAGCCCATTTTGTAGGAATCAAGATGAGACCACAGAGGAAAATCCTGCCTGGAGGACCACTGGGCAGCCTAATTGCCCACTGGACTCTGGTTTCACAGAGGCAGTTAACCTAGAAGAGGGAAGGGGCTCTTCTCCTCCTCTTCTTCTCCCCATGACACGGGCGCACCTGCCTCATGCCCTGGTCTGAGCAGGCACACCTCTGAGGTCATGGGAGCCTGATGGTGGATTCCAGGACCAAAGACAGAGGGAACCAGCTCTGAGCAAGGTCGGAACTCACTAACCATCCGCGGTGTCTCTTTTCTGCTCACCCAGCACTTATGTCTCTCTCCCATCTCCTCCTCTGCGTCTTGCTTCCCTGTGATGCGTCCCGGCTAACAGAAGCTTGCGTTTACTACCTACAACATCTTCCTCTGCTCCTCTTGTCTCTTTTTAAGTTGGAAAAGTGGATGTTGGCAACTTTTTTGGAGTGCTTGGTTGAGGAACCAAGGTCTAGCTATTGCCCAGCAGAGATCCACTCTCCGATGCCTCATTTGGCTTCTCTGTAGGATGGATGCTAATGCTTCAGGCAAGAAGGAAGGAACTTAAGACTCCAGGGCAGCCAACTAGATGCGTCACCTTGACTGCAGCTAGGGACACTTATACTTTAGGTTACATCTATTACATCCGCTTTGATCCTGAATGGGGATTGGGTTTATTATTGGCAACCAAAAGAAGAGAGGGAAACAAAGTAGATAGCATAGCTGGAATTTAATTCTACAGCAACTCAAGGTTGAGAGAAGACTCTAGCAGAGACCCTCTCATTCCCTCAATGGAACTGTGAAAGGTATGTCAAATATTCTAATTCATTCCTTATAATAATTGTGAGAAATACGTACCTTTACTACCATTTTAGTCTCAGATGGAGATTGAGAACTGAAGTCACTTTCTTAAGGTTATAGCTATAAGGGCAAATGTCATAGGTGAACCAAGTTCTATCTGAAGCCAAAGTTTGTGGTATGTAGCCGGGACCAAATTCTGGGCTCTGGAGCCACGCTTCCTCTTATTAGCTAGGTGCCCCTTGGACAAGTCATCTCGAAACATCAGTTTCCTTATTGGTGAAATGGGGTTAATAATAGCATCCACCTCAGAGGATTATTTTGAAGAGCAAATAGTGTACCACTGTGCATACAAAGAGGTTTGCCCAGGACTTGGCAGAGTTGGTATTTTGGCTTTAGGAAAGGGTCATACATGCCTTCAATTTGTGAACCAGAACAACATATTAACTTAGTCTAATGAATCCAAACCAGACAATGTGGGTTATTGGGGGTAAACACACAGATACATATGCATATAAAGCACAGAGAAACTCTCCCACAGTTAAAACAGGAAAGTAAATAAGAATCTGTGAAGCTGAATGTGAAGAAGGCAGGGTGTTTGGATAAATTCCCTCCTGGGGAAAAGCACTGTCAAAGCAAATTAAACCTGTTATCTCCCAGAAGCCCAAACATAGGCAGACTCATGCCAACATCTGAAAGAACTTTTTTTTCCCTGTGCACTCTAGATTGGCACTGGGCAGGTGCCAGGTGCTGGAAAGCTGTTCCATGACCCGTGAGGTGTCAGTCCCTGTAGGTGCCCCAGCTTTCTCTACAGATGATGGAATTCAAAGGTCTTCAGTCTGCAACAGTCTAGGTCAACGCAATGACAAAAATTTGACAAAGCCCCTGACAGCCTGGGCTTGAAGCCAGTTCTGCACTGGCAGTTGAATTGGGAGATCTGTTTCTGATCATACCCAGAAATCTACCACCACTATTAAGAACAGCTCTAAGGAGGGAGGGCTCGGAAAAAGATGGTTCCCTTGATTATATTCAGTGTTGGTGCTTTGTTAATAATTTATTTTGGGGGCAAACCAAATTTCACCAATGAGACTGAAGACTGGCATCAGGTGTGGTTCTCCAAAGAGTCTCATGAGTGCTACACATAAAGCAAGTCGTCAGTAATAGTTGTGGTTGAGAAACTCAGTAGGAATAAAAGGGGGAAATGAAATGGAAGACAGAGGTCAGGGCAGTAGGCATGGCACAATAGTCAGATTCAAGAGAATAGATGGTGGCCAAGAAGGCTATTGTTTCTTTGTCCTGTTATTTTAGATGCACAATGCCTAGAATGAAGGGAGTGATGGGAAGTTGAATTTTGTATTGTACTCTTAGACTATACTTATAGTTCACATCTGGGAGCCATATTTAAGAGACTGATCAGATAAACTGGAGCACGTCCATCAAAGAGCAACAAGAAGGATAAGAGCACGTGAAATTATACTTCGAATAAAGAATTCTTGAAGGAATTGGGAATTTAGCTTACTAAGGGGGCATGACCTCTGTTTTAAAATATCTGAAGGGCTGATGTGTGAAACAAGCATTGGACTTTTGTTTTGTGGCCCTCATAGGTTGACGTAGGTCCAATGGGTAAGGACTAAAGTCCTTGGGAAATGGACTTGGTTCAAAAGAAGAATTTTGTACGAGTCAGAGCAGAATACCACTTACTATGTTGGGTTATATTGTTGATGTGTATGTATGTGCCCAAATATTGTAAATACTTGAAGGCTGGAAATGTGTTAATCGTCTCTGAATCTTCGGTAAATAGGCTCATCCTTGACTCAAAGCAGGTGTTAAATGAATGTTTGTTGCATGAATGACTAAATGAATAGACTAGGTAACCTATAAGGTCACTGGATGTATTCAAGGAGAGGGCAAATTAACGACTGGCAGGGATTTTGCAAGGGCATTAAAGATAAGTTTCAAGGCATCTTTCAAACCCAAAATCTTCACAATTCTGAGTCATGGTGTAAGGGAACGTGCCTGGACTGTATCATGAAACTTGGGCTCTAGGCCTACTCCTGCCACCAGCTTGCTAGATGACCTTGGCCTAGGCCCTTTTTCTCAGGGGCTTTCTTTTCATCTACAAAATTCATTACATTTCTTCAGCAAGTATTTACTGAGCATCTACTCTGGCTCAGGAAGTGTTCCAGTGAAGTGGATGGATTAAGTGTTCTTTCATATCTAACATCCGGTGATCTAATGAATCAAACCAAATTGTCAGTCCTTAGAAAACCACACAAACAAAAAAGCTTAGATCATCATGTTTAGGGCCTGAGGGAGAAAAAGGAAGTTTGTCGTTTAAGGGCAGACTCCAACTTCTCAAACCTCCCTGCTGTGACCTCACATAACTAGCCAGCATCACGTTATCATCTATCCTGTGAGAGGGGTCTCCAGCGAGTCCCCAAGGCCAAGTGAGCAGGGATGGGACTAGAGAGCAGGCGGCTGGCTGCGTCTAGCTAAGAGCTCCCACATCTTTTCCCAGGGCTGTTGGCAGCAGCTTTCACAGATGTCAGAGTCCTCACAGTTGGCTCTGATGCTGCTGCCTTTCCCAGAGAATGCTGCACATGCACCGTCTCCTCCATGCCCTGTGAGCATATGACAGAGAGGCCACGGAGACACACACATCAACTGGTGAGGAGAAGGACAGGTTCTATGCTGTTCAAGAGCATCAGGGCCTTCAAAGAAGAGGTGCTGCTCACACGTGTGGAGACGCTTTCCCTTCCCTTATAGCTTTATCAATCCTTCACCCACTGTTCCTTCTGAGGAGCGAGCACTGCTCTGCCCACATTTCCTGCCTGAGCAGCAGGCACAGATGGTCCAGATGATGCCACTTCCTCGCTGGCCACAGCTGGGTGGACAGGGACGAGCACCCGGCCCAAGGAGACTTCATCGGCTGAGTGACCTGCACTCTACAACAAGGCCCGGTGTTCAAAAGATGTGGGCCAGTCAGAGTCCCGCTCTCCAGTATTTGAACAAAAAGAGATCCCAGGGAATGTGGCCGTCAGTGATGAGGGCATGAGAGCAGAAGCCAAAAGATATGATGGAAAGAGAGGGGCTGGTAAGGTTATTCTGTCCAGGTAGGAGCCGAAGTTCACCGGAAGCAGTCCCGAGTGAACAGAGGATGTAAGCCTGTCAGCCAGGAGCGCTGGATGGAGCTGAGGCTCAGTGTCAGGGACCCCACAACAAGAGGCCACATAGCCTACGAGAAGTAGAGAATGACTGTGGCCCCAGGAACTGCCTGGACTCCTGGAGGCTTTTCAGGGACGATTTTGGTCCCAAACCATGGAAATCTTTTGGAAACGATTTCATCACCACTCCTGCCCTTCCTTGGGGTTGCGTGAGTGTGTTTTTGCTCTTTGTGACTGAGAAGACCCTGACTCATTCACTCACCTTGGACCTTAACTTATCAGGCGGTTACTTTGCAGGCTTTGATGATAACTGACATGAGCAGGACTTAAGAGTTTTTAAAGCATTTCTAATACGTAATTTTATTTGACCCTTACAACAGCTCTGCATGTGGGAAGGGAAGGTGCTATTTATTATTCCCTATTTTGTAGATGAGGACACAAAGACAGAGTGCCTATTCAGGGTCATGCCGCTAAGAAGTGACAGGGCTAGTGGTAAAATCTCGATTTCTACTCCCACCTAATCTAGGAATTCCTCCACTATACCACCACTGCCAGCAAAATAGGAACACATGCCGACCCCACTCCTTTTGCCATCAGTCTCTGTCAGGGATAGAGGACAACACAAGGATATACCAGTGCCTAGTTCCGTTTGTTAACTGAAATTCTGGTTTTAAAACATACCTACTAGGATTCAAATATCAAAATGCAGTTCTTGCCACTCACAACCCTATCATACTTAGACAATAATATTGATTCATTTACTTATTATCATTCATTCATTCATTCATTCATTCATTCATTCAAACGAGTCTCTGTTGGCTCCGCTGTGCTGATGCCATCAGGGAGACCCAAAGTGTGGCCCTTGTTCTGAAGCAGCAGAAAGACGTTAGGCTCTGGGGTTGGGCAGGTCTGGGTCTAAATTTCAACTCTCTTATTTCTAAGGGTGGGACTTAAAGTCACTGTATCTAAGGTCTCTGTTTACTTATCTGAAAAGAGAAAACCACTTGTCTTATACCTTTGTTGTGAAGATTAAATAAAACCACTATATATGTACGTGTACACACACACACACACACACACACACACACACACACCTGGTACACAGAAAGTGCTCAGCGAATGTCACTTTACTCCTATCCCTAGTATAGTTTCAGTGATTGTCGCATTTAAGCCTGTGTCAGTGCCCTGCAGGGCTTGTTAAAACATGGACTCCTAGGCCCGAGCCCCAGAGTTTCTGATTGAATCGAGCTGGGGTAGGGTTCCTAGGTGATGCTCATGCCTGTGCTCTGGGTACCACTTTGAGAACCTCTGGTCTGGAAGAAAGGCTGAGACTTTACACACAGGTATATCAAAACAAGCCAGAGGGGACAGAAAGATTTAAACTATGCAAGAATGCAAAAAACTTGTGGACCACTTCCAAGGAGAAGGGCTAGGTCCTCCAGAAGGTGGTATTTGAATAGCTCTTGAAGAATAGGCAGCCTTTTGAAATGCAAAGCAATTCTGAGCAAGATGGGGGGTCCCATAAGCCAGCTCCAGAATCATCATCTCTGTGCCCCCCGCAGTGACCTGCTGAGCAGCCTGCCAACTGCATGTCAACTCTGTCTTCAGAACAAATTACTTAAGTAATCAGTTTTTTCAAAGCTCAACTCAGCTGCTGGGTAGAGAGTTCCATCTAACGAGCATCACTTGGTGCTGAATTATTCTGTGATGACAGACAATGGAGGAGCAGAAACAGGTTCTGAAGAGGTGGGGGGGGGGGACTGCTAATTATTCTCCAATCATTTATCAGGGCTTGTCACCAAGCTCGATACTGCTTACAAACCACGTAGAAAACCAAGTTCCTCCTTCCCCCTTTATATCAGCATTGTCAGGTCTAAAAACGCACAGAACTATGTAAAGACGACCTAGGTACTTGCGGGTTAAAACTCCCATGCTGGCCTGGACTTCACTTAGAAAATGGAAATGTCTGGTTTGTGTTTCTTCTGTCATGAACCACTTCTGCCTCCAGCCTTGTTCCTCTCAGTCTGGACTATTCCTACCGGCCAGAGCTGTCATCCTGGAATTGAGTCTCTTCAAGGCACTGCTTCAGAGCATCTAGAGTAGATATCACAAACTGGAGGCCTGTGGACACTTGTGTTTGCACTGTGTTTTAAAAAATTTGAATTAGTTGCTAGGGTTTTTGTTGTTGTTGTTGTTGTTGTTGTTGTTAAGGAGAGTTCATAGAGAAGTCTTACTGGCTTTCCCGAAAAATTGGAAAGTCCAGCATGGCAACAGCCTCTTCTCATTTAGGACAGGCCTAGGCACGTTGGTTGTCCACATTCCTTATCTGCAGCTTCCTGCGTTGCTGTCACCTGCCTGGTCCCTGATGCATATAGATGGATATATGACCTTGGCTTGGAGCAGTGTTTCTGAACGTCACTTATGTGGGTTTTGCCTTTATGCTGTTGCCATCGTCACATGCCCTCTATCCTATTACTCACTTAGCATTTTATTTTGTCTCATTTATTTTCTTAAATTTCTTTGAAACAGAAATATGGTTTGACACAATTATATTTTTCCCACTTACTAAAATACATTCATAATTTTTGAAATAGAATCTGTCTATATATGACCTAAAACATGCTCAAAACTATTATTTTCAGACACACTGGCAAGGAGAAAGCCCACATTTCTGAACAAGGAGTTTAGGCCCCGACTTCCCTTTCCAAACTAATTTCTTTGCCACAATAGTCCTTCTTATGTCCACTTTGTACTGCTGCCAAATTTCTTCCCACCTCCTCCTGAACCCACACACCGCTTCCAGCCTCCCTGATGGGGGCCCACGCTGGTGGCTGCACCTGCAAAGCCCTCCCCCCACCCTTTTACTCTATCCAGGTCCTAAACATCCATCACGGCCCAAGTTCAATGTTACCTCTTTCATGAAGCTTCCCCAGATTCCTCCTAGCAAGAGAGGTTTCTCTTTTCTTTCATCTGAATCCCAGTGGCAATTTACTTCTATCCTTCACTTATCACCTACTGCTTTCTACCTTGAAGTCTAGTTATTTACGAATATGCCGCTTTTCCCAGGTAGACTGCAAATTCCTTGAGAGTAAGGGATCCGTTTCCAGTTCCTCATCTTGTCCATGTTTCCCCAGTGACTGGCGCACGGCCTTGTCTAGAGTAGCTACTCACTCAACACTTGTTAAATATCAAATGACAAAGGGCAACTTGTACTTGATTTCATGTCCTTTGGTGTGTTCAGCCTGAAATCCTGAGGCTGGGCTCCTTCTGGGGGGTCTGGGCTGTTTGCTTCCTTGCTGATTTCTTTTTTTGTTTGTTTGTTTTTCATTACTTTTTTCAAATTTCATTTCTATAAATTTTTTTCTCCAGACCTACAGCTTCACTTTCATTTCTCTTCCTCTGGGCTTGTTCCATTCATTCAGCTAGACACTGTATTATTGGGCTCTCTTCTCCCAAAACAGTACTAATCAGGTATTTGGGGAACATGCTATAATAACATTTTGCAGGGCCCCAAACCTATTCTCTCGCAAGAGCTGTCAAGATGGCTTCTGTGAATTATATACTTGAATTACTCCTATCAGGACATAACACAATAAAATGATTAAAAGATGGATAAATTCTCAGACTCTGGTGGATTTTTCTTTACAATAATTATAATGTGTGTTGGTCTGTTTCACAGTGATTTGAACAGTATTTCTTTCTTATTTATCTAGTATGTAACACTCAGCATAATAACGTGGGTCTATCTCTCTGGGCCAGAGGCCAAGCTGGACTTCTGCTGGACACCAAATCCTATTAGAGACCATGGTGATGTAATTATATGTTCAAGTTAAATATTTTACAGCTGCTCTAGCCACCTAGACAGATCACTCCCTCAGCCCCTAGACAGAAACTACCCACTGACAAAAGCAAAGCTACCTGTCTTGCAAGGAACTGAACAACAGTTGCTGCTGTGAAAAGTTTATGGAAACTTCTGGCCACCTCTGACTCTGGCAGCAGAGGGGCTTTAAGACACCCTTACACTAGCTTACAATACAAATGTCAGCTCCTGGCTGGTCCTGACTAAAGGGAAGTCTCCCCAGTTCCCTGACAAATGAAAGGGGGGCTGTCCATGAGCCAGGGCTTCCCACTCTCTACAGTGAGAGGTTTGGAAGCCCCGTAGCTCCTACTCTGGCTGTCTGCGTGCCTGAGTGATGGCAGCCCGTAGGGGTTCCTGGCGTACTAGACCACGGCCCCCATGGCTGGCCGGCCAGCCTTCTTCCTTGGTCCCTGGTTCCTTCTATTGGTCCACTGGGCTGCAATGTGAGCACCACCTCAGTTATGGTCACCTGGGCCCCACCTCCCCGAGCTCAGCTCCTCGGGGCTGGATCCTACCTCTGGCATAATTCAACTTCACTTGGCTGGAACTCTCTGACCCATGACTGACCATGGACTCTGCAATCAGACAGACCTGGGTTTGACTTCTAGTTCTGACTCTCATTAGCTGCACAACCCTGGGAAAATCATTTAGGGTTTCTGATCCCTGGTTTCCTTACTCATTTCTTTCACAGGAGGGCTGGGTGTTAAGTGAGATAATGCACATAAAGCACATAGTGTGGCTTGCAGTATATGAGTGGTAGGTAAAATGAAACCAAGTCAAAACAAACCAAACAGAGCAAACCCATTTTGGACAGGCCAGGTCAGAGGCTTTGTAGTATAACAGAAACGGCACGGGCTTTAGAGTGAGACCCTGGGCATTCTCATCCCACTCTGCCACCTCCTCTGTGACCTTGAGCAAATCACTTCACTTCTCTGTGCACCACTTTCCTTGTGTGTAAAATGTGTGATTATACAGTGTGCAACACACAGTAGGTGTCACAGTACCAGGAACTAAGTGTCTAGGGATAGTGGGCTGTGGACCCTTCCAGGTGGGTTAATATTACCTGGCTGTCCCCTGGCTAACCTCAGCTCACTTCTCCTTCATCAGGGGCTCCCAGCACACTGTGCATATGGGCATGTGTACTTCACGACAAAAGGACGAGGGAACCGGTGCTAAGCTTGGGAAAGCAGCAACTAACGCTCCAACAGTGTCTCCACACAGTATTGGCTTATATTATTAAGACACAAATTAAGTCCACATAAGATTATGTTTTTCTATCTGCGTGACACACTACAGTATCCTAGGATGTACCCACACGAATGTATTGGGGATGCCGAATTCTTTCTTCCTTTCAGCTTACCCCTCTAAGGGTGAACATTCCATAGATGGCACTCCCTCTTTCTGTGAAAGACAAGTTGCAAGGGTCTAGCCTCTCCTGGAAACCCCAGGGACGTTTCCCTTGAACCCCTTCACACTGCTAACCCATCGCTTCTTCCCTCTGTTGTCACTTACCCTGAGCACCTTGGCTGCACCCACAACGTGGGAAGCTGGTCCTGCTGACTGGGCCTGACCCATCACTACAGCTAAGGGCCGGGCCCTGCAGCCACAGGCACAGCACGTGCACACACACCCGCTTGAGGAGCTGCTGGAGCTGTTACTTGCTCATAGTTAAACGGAGGGTGACAGGGGCTGATCCTGTGTTTCCTAGGTCTTGAGGCTTCCCAAGAAGGTCATAGAAAGCAGGAAAAACAGATCATCACCTTCTCAGGGAACAGACGTCCCAGCTGAGCCTTCTGCCTCCTCCTGGGGCTGGAGTAACAGGCCCCTTGATCCTGAGTCCGGCACCTGTAGAGATGGCATCTTTGCCCACCTTAGCCTGAGGGGTGGCAGAGCCTTCTGTCACCCTGCTGCCCTTCCTGGCAGGTGGCCAGCGTTCCAGAGGCCACAGGTGCACGTCCTCTTCAAAGCAGCCAAGTCCGAAGGGGTGGCTGCTCTGGTCATCTGACAGTTTGGAAGGTTTAGGGAGAGCAGCTTTAGCTTGTGATGGCTGAGTGTAACCCCTCATCCCTCCCTGACCGTGGGGGAAATTCCAACCTTCACACTCAACTGCCAGGACAGTAAATTAGAAGACACTGGGCAGAGAACACTTTCAAAGACATCCTCTGAAAGTCAAAGATGTGCTAGAATGTTTGACCTCTCCCTCTTGCCCTCTAAACTTCTTAGATTTCTAGTGCAGGTACAAGTTTTTAACAGCGAAGTAATAAATTCAGACAATAGGTCACAATAAATCTAACAATAGCCATCACGTTGGGTCCTGCTATGTGCTCGGCACTGTGATAAGCAGACTAATCCCATTAAGAGTCATCATTCCCATTTTTCAGATGATGCAATGGAGGCTCAGAGAAGTGAAATGGCTTGTCCAAGGTTGCAGAGCCAAACACTGTTAGGTCTCCCAAACAACTAGTACTTACCGAAAATCTACTGTGCATCAGGTACCGGAGATTAACTGACTTCATTACTCTCTTCTCTCCCCACCTCCACATCCTCATACCGCTCAAGCTTTCCTGACAGCTCAGGTGAAACTGCATTGCAGTTAGTTATCCCCATGCCTGCCTCCTCTAGCACAATGAATGCTTTGGAGGGCCAAGGTGGGCTCTAAGCCCCCTTGGAGTCCCAGCTCCCAGTTCATGGCCAGGCGAAGAGCAAATGCTCGGTAAACAGTCATTTGAGACATAACGAAGGCACAGCCTCTGCCCGCTGACCTCACACTCTGATAGGAGAGAAGAGACGATGGCTCACCACGTGGTACGTGCCTGCCACGCATAAATGTTATAGCCAGAGGAGGAAGCAACACCTCAAGGACCTGCGTGAAAGCTCTGTGGCTCAGCACTGAGGCTGGGAAGACAGTCTCCAGGCAGACAAGGGCCTTTGGAGTATTTACTAAGAAAAGTGGACTATGTTCAGAGGCAGGCGTTCTCAGAACCAGGTACAGCGGCAGGGCTGGGATGCAGGAGGAGCAGCCGACTTCCAGCCGGGAAGGGCAGTCGGCTAATGGATGCCAGTAATGGGGGACAAAAGACTTCCCACAGTTTGAGCTGGAGGCCCGAAGGAGCTTTGCTTCAAGCAAATCAAAGAGCCCACGATAGTAATCTCTCTCCTCTCTGATTCCGAGACCGACAACAACCAAGTTGTCTGGAACTACAGGTCTGAGTCTATAGCTCTGACGCCCACCAAGAAAACATCCTCATTCAGACCCTCAGCCAGTCAACAGGTCTCTGCTTCAGACTCAAAGTACGAATTAAAGAAAATAAGAGGCCACTGCGTGTCGTCAGGCAGATACCGATGCATGATCTCATTAAATGTTTCTGTAGCTCAGGGAGGATAGTTACCTTTCTCACGGTCTCACAGCTGGGTGGCTTGCAGGGCTGGGATGGGAACCCCCTCTTCTCGTTCCCAGTCACCTCAGCATTCCCCTATACTTTACGTAGCTTCTCATCCTGGATCTTTGTCCTGTGGCTCCCCCCTTTCTTTCTTCCTATCTAAAGCCTCCTATGCCTTCTTGGTTCACCCCAGCCTATAGTGTCCTTCACTGGTGGATTTCTCGTAATTCCCTTGACAATTCACTTAGCACTACATGGTCCCCCATTTGTTGTCTTCAGTGCTATCGGTGTTAAGTCTTCTCTGGCTGTGAGAAGCTATGAGACGACAAGGACCCCAGACTTGCATGTACTTGTCTCCCCCAGGCAGCAGCTAAAACAACCACCACAAACATAATGCTTTGCTAAGACAACAACAACAAAAATAAATGTGCAAACAATACATGTTTTGAAATTGATTTGCTTTTTATCAGAATTCGTAGAGTTCGGTATACAAAGTTAAAACCTAAATTTGAACAACTGTGTCATTTTTGTGAAAACGATAAGTATGGAAGTGGAGTTGGGAATGACAATGACATTAACATCTATGATGCACTTAGAGGGGACCTGGCTCTGCTCGCTCTGCCTGAGTGCGGTCCCGTCTGTTTTGTAGGCCTGCTACACCTCCATCATTCTTCTCTGCACCTCTCTCATTTACTCAACCCCTTGCTTCCTGGACCCCCAGTTCTTGGTTTACTTTATGATTTTGGTGGAGTGCATTTTCCAGAAGCTTCCTGAGAAAAGGTGAGTGGGAGGTATGATTTTAGGAATGTGCATTGCTGTAAATATCTTTATTCCAGCCTTACACTTGATTGATAATTTGATTGTGTGAGATGAAGGGGGGCACCCTAAGGGTCTAACCGCTGCTGCTCACATACCTTGTTTCCCCCAAAAGACGACCTGGCCGGACAATCAGTTCTAATGTGTCTTTTGGAGCAAAAATTAATATAAAACCTGGTCTTATTTTACTGTAATATAAGACCGGGTAATATAATATAATAAATATAATAATATAATATAATATAATATAATATAATATAATATAATATAATATAATATAATATAATATAATATAATATAATATGGTATAATATAGACTGGGTCTTATATTAAGTTTTGCTCCAAAAGATGCATTAGAGCTGATTGTCCGGCTAGGTCTCATTTTCGGGGAAACAGGGTATCACTTAGAGTCTGTCCGCGTGTCAGCTCCATGCCTCACCCTCACCCTCTGCTGTCCCCGGAGCCTTGTTCCAGAGGGTTCCTGGGGCTCTGCGTCTCACTGACGTCTTAATCAGCAGGGGCTCAGGATTCAGCTTTCTCCATGCTGCTACTTCAGCCCACTTTCTGTTTTCCTGACATCTCTTGATGGCTGTTGTCTCTTATTCTCTTTTTCCCTGTGGGTTTGATCCTTGTTTGTTTGTTTTAAATCATTGCTCTCATTATGGTGGGACTCCTGGAGGGAGATAAATATAACATTCAACCACAAGTTCCTCTCAACAGAATCTGAGATGAGTTTCTGGTCCCGCATTCCTGAAGCTGTCTCTTCTCTCAGCTTTAAAAACAGCAAACTTTCTGATAATTTTTGCCACTCTAGTCGCTCCTCCCTCCCCTCCTCCTCTGGCCCTTCCTCTGCCCATTACATGCTGGTGGGCCTCAGGCATCTGTCTTAAATCCTCCTCCTTTCTCACTTCTTGCCCGTCACTTTATTCTCCCTATTTAGTTTTTGGAGGGCTCAGCTTAGGTGTCATATACTCAAAATAAGCCTCCATGACTCCACCCAATTTAGGTTAGTTGGGGAACACTTGTTCAGTGTTCCCCAAGACCCCATCCCTCTCCTTCATTACTCACCATACTCACATTACCGATCTATGCCCTCCCTGTAGGCTAAGAGATCCAGCAGGGCAGGTCCCTGTCCGCCCTGTTCACCGCGGTCACCACTGCCCTAGCAGAGGGCACGGCATACAGAAGGTGTGGAAGAAACACATAGTGGATGAATGCGAGCTTGCGAGAATAAATGAATGAATGGATCAATCAATCAAACAGAACTGGATTCAAATCCAGACTTGTCCATATAGGACGAACTTGCAGTGTGATCTTAGACCAGTAAAAGAGCCTTGGAGAAAAGAGCCTTAACTTCTGAACGTGAGCTACTGCTTCTTCTAACTAGAGACAATAATCTGAGTACCATCCTACCTCTCTGGCTTGTAAAGAACAAAATAAAATTAAAAAAACTGTATGCCATTGTGCTGAGTAAGCTAAAAGTTCTGCACAACATAAGGGATTATTAATGTCACAACAAACTCTGCTACACAGAAAATTCTTGTCTGTTTTGGGTGTGGGCGATGCAGGAAACAGAACTTCAGGCTCAGGTTTCAAATCTCAGGATTTTTAAAAAATATGCATTCTTTCTTAAAGTGAATTCTACTAAGCCTTCTCTGGTTTTCTCTGACACTAGGCATTTAGGATGGACTTGTCTTTCACCTCAAGCAAAAGTTGAGTTACAAAGCATGGTGCACCTTCATGGTTAATGGTTTTAACTTAATGCATTCGTTAAAACGTAAAACCAAACAAACACAACAATGGAAATATTTATATAGTACATACAGGTGTGTGACAGAGAGCTGAAGAAACACACGTGTCCGTAGCACCTGTAGCACTTATGAAATTACACTGGCAGCAGACTTTGGTTCAAGTCAGGTCCTTTCCTGGTCCTCTAGATTTGCCCATTCTATCACTTGAGCCAACTCGGGAGAGCAGGAAACTTTTAGAAAAACCCCAGCTCTTAGAGGTTATAAGGTTGACAAGAGAATCCTCTTGCAGAGCTGCCATCAGTTAGTGCTTTGAAGCCCTACATTAGGTTCCGTTTGGAAGAGCCCCAGACTCCAGTGGCCAGTCTGACAAACACCCTGACCAATATCCTCTAACTGTCATTTTGGTTTCAATAGCAGGAAATAGACAGGTGGAAATGGCAGTGGTCTCAGAGTTGAAAGACTTGAATTCAAGTTCAAATTCTGCCTCTGAACTACTGAATTAGGCAAATCACATTGTTATTAAGAGATGTGTTCATATTGTAAACATAACTTCTGTGTCCTACCGCTGGGGCTGAAAATTATAAGCATTTTCCCATGTTTCATACTCTTCATAATGATAATTTTTAATGGCTACATAATATTCATTAAGTGAATATTCCATAGTGTGCTCAATATGTTTTTTATTATTGAAAATTGTATTGTTTCCAAATTTTCACAACTGTAAGCAGTGCTGAGATAAGCAAGAAGTTTTTTCAAGTTATTGGTTTATTTCTTTAAGAAAGACTCGCAGATGCTGAAAATGGGAACATTTTTATGATTTACTACAAAATGCCAATTTGCTTTCCCAAAGGATTGTACCGATTTACAATGCAACCAGTAATACATGTGGGTATAGCTGCACTGTGGTCCCTTCAGGGTTGAATATAACCTTGGAGAGGGTTTCTAATTTATTACGTAAAAAAATAAAACAAAACAAAACAAAAAAACCCACAATTATTTTAATTTGCACCTCTTAGATTACTAATGAGGTTAAACATATTTCAGGTATATTTACAGCATACTATATATTTTTGCAAGCTATTCTACACATGAACTTTAGACTCTTAAGCTTAAAAGTCCTTCTCTAAGTCGGAGATATGCAAATACTGGGTTTTACCTTCTTTAAGTTTGACTTTTAAGTATTTACCTCTTTAATCCATCTGGAATTTATTTTGGCATATGGTGTGAGGTGAAGTCTGAATCAGAGGGTAAAAATTCAAATTCCTCCAGGGGCCAGGCAGGTGAGTTACAGGAGTGAGGAAGGTCAGGTATGAGAAAAAGGGATGAGGTAGAGACTGTGGTGAATTACAAAGTGTTCAGCGGGGGCAGAGGCTTGGTCCTGCAGGAATTTTGGTCTTCTAAGTTTTAAAGGTAAACCATAAACCTATAGTTTTATGGGAAATTGTCCAATTTTTTAAAACATGGGGCCAACGCCGCAGGCTAAAAATGCTTCTCTGTGTCTACCAACATCTGTCCCTCTGAATGCTACTTTAAAGCCTGTTTAGGTTAAGTTGATGCCTTTCCAAGTTATTCCAACAACATTTAGTAACGACGCCTTTCCTTCTCCAAGTATTTGCAATTCTTCCCTTTTCAAATATTAAAATTTTACATGTAACTGATGCTATTTCTAGGCAATTTTATTTCATTAGTCTGCTTGACTCCTAGTCTCTTTTATTACAGATTTATGGTATGTTAATGTTTTGAAAGATGAGCACCCTTTCATTATTCTTTTTGGAATTTCTTCCATCCTTTCATCATTTTATTATTCCAGCTGAGGTCTTAAACCATTCAACCAAATCTCCTAAATTCCCTTTAGGATTCTGTTTGGCATTCCATTAACCTATAAATTGACATATTTAGAGTATTTCACCTTCTCATCTAGGAACATGTTATATTTCCTAATTATTCATGTCCTATTTTATAGCTCTTAATAAAATTTCACAATTTTTGTCACACAGGTCACATATAGTTCTCATTAAGATGATATTTTAATTTTTATTGATTTATTTGACTGGGACATTTTTCATTATATTTCATAACTGGTTATTCTAAGTATATTGGAAATCTATAGATTTCTGTAAAGCTATCTTGTACCCTAGTTACAAGTTCTGAATTCTTATTAAGGAAAATAATTTTTCAATTACTGTTTGTTTTCTAGGAATACAAACACATCCTTCACAAATAATGCTAGCTTTGTCTCAGCCTCTTGTTTCTGTTTCGTGTCTTATATTGGCCAAAACTTCTAAAACACTGTTAATGAGTAGACATACTCTAATTTCTTGGTGATTTTAAAGAGAATTCGTGTACTAGTTAACCAGGAAGCACTGGATGTTGACTAGAAATCAATGTTCTTTATTATGCTAAGGATCTTTTTTGTCTTTTGTTTTCAATATTGTTATGATCTAGTATTGTCATCAAAGGTGTTTTTATCACTTACTGAACATCTAAGACAGATCTCAGCAGAGCATTTAAAAAGCGCCGGAAACTTGCAAAATAAGTGTGAATCAGATATACCTAGGTTTGAATCCCAGCTCTGATTCTGTGTGACCTGGAACACAATCGCTGCCTCATCTGGAAAAACGGAGATAGTAACTTTGATGGGCACAAGTTGGTTATGAGAATTAAAACAAGTTACTGTAAATAAATTGTGCTTAGTGTAGAACTTAGAACCTAAGTTCAACAGATTTCACTTTCCTCCTCTATCATTTAAAAGAAAGAGATAATGGTGGTACAATTTCCCAAATAAAAGCTTTCCGAGGAATAGCTTGCATTTATAGTCTTGAGAAAACTCAAACTCTATTTGTGAAAAATACTACCCCAGCCTTCCTGCTTTAGTATATAGAAGTTTTTCTCACTTTTCTAAAATATACAGTCTGTCCCTTGCACTCTTGCATGGATTCTTTGGCCTATGACACAAATGAAAATAAAAAATCAGGCTGACATGTAATATGAACCAGGAATGAAACAAACTGTGCTTCTAATAGCCCTGAACATGAGCACTGCTCAGATAAAGGCATGAACAAGCAGCTACTCAAACTAAAACCAGATGTTCAGAGGTTTCTGGCTAACAATTTTTTATAACCCTTCATATAACACTCAGAGTCCTGTCATTTCAACAGAAGGTCCTCTGCTCTGTTTAAGCAGCAAGAAACCCGCCCAAACCTCTGTTAGATTTGCAATCACTAAACTTTTGCTTGATTGAAAAGATAAAGGAGCTCTTTCCACAAGTAGAGATCCTTTGATACAAACTCTTTGGCCCAGAGAAGTGCCAAGGACTGACAAAGCACACACCCTGCAGTGTCCTCAGAGCAGAGCTGAAATGTTCACCCATTGCCAGGAGGCAGGGGAAACCAGAGGTGCCAGGGAAGTTGGTCCTGACGTGGGAGGAGCCCAGATAAAATGTACAAAAGCCAGTGTAGAAACAGCATGGACTCTGGAGTCAGACTGTCCTACACTCAAATCCTGGCTCTGCCCTTACTCCTTGTGTGACTGTGGGCAAGGTTGTTAATTTCTCTGAACCTTGTTTCTTCATTTATATAAAGAAAATAATTGCTCTAGTGTCCCTGGGACTGTTACAAAATTTAAGTTAGATAATGCATGTAAAACACTTAGTATACTCCTGGGACCCTGTAAGCACTGAAAATTACTAGCAACTATTATTGCCAATAACCATAACAAACACTTACTTGCATAACACCTGTCATGTGCCTGGCATTGTTCTCAGTATTTAACACATATTAATTCATTTTATCCTCATATTTACCTCCATGAAGTGGCTTACTAATATCATCATCATTTTTGAGGCAAGGAAACTAAGGCAATGATGGGTTATCATCCTGCCCAAGGTCACTGCTAATAAGTGGCAGAGACTGGATTGAAACCAGGCCATCTGGCATCAGGTCCACTCTCTAACTTCTAAGCCACGTTACTCCTCTCTCTACTGCTATATTACATAATATAATTGATTTGATTCAGTGCTGCCTTGACGCTGCCTTTACATGGAAAAGAACACACACAATTCAGGCCATAAAGGGCTTACCCAGTAAGGCAATCCATTTCCAGAAAGCACTGCTGATCCTGAGATCAGTGCAGACCCTACTCTGTATTCCACTCTCCTTCACCTTCAAACTTAGCTTCATCTTTTCTCATCCTCACTGCCCTCTCCTGTCCCACAGGAGGTGGCTCTCCTCCTTCCCTAGTCTAGCCCTTCTGCATCTGCCCTCCATTCCATGTCTCCCACCTCCTTTCATTAATCATCTCTCCTCTCTCCTGAGCCTCCAATCTTCTCCCCTGGCATTTTTCCCACAGCTGACAACATGTTCAAGGCGCTCCCCACCTTACATAAACCTTTCCTTGAACCTGCCTCCTCCTCAGGTTACTAAGATCTGTCTCCTTCTCTGCTCTGTCTAGAAGGGATTGTTTCTTACTCCACACCTCTCACTCACTCTTGAACTTGTGGTGACCCCGCTTCCACCTGCAACAGGGGGTGGAAACTGCTCCCATTGAGGTTTGCAAATGACCTCCTACAGACCAATTCCGAAAGTTTCTTTGTAATCAGCCAACGAATGTTCCTCTAAAGCTAATCTGTATATATCTTTCTCCCTGCCCATCCTCTGAATGTTGGGGTTCCATCCTTGAGTCCCTGCTCCTCACGGCCCTCCCACCTGCCCCTTCTCTCATCCACACTGATGACACCCATTGGGTTTCTGTCTCTAGGTCAGAGCTTTTCCTTAAGTCAACACCTATTTTTCCATCGGCCCGTTGGGAACTGCCAACAACTAACATCTACTTGGAAATTCTATTCATAGCTCACATCTAATGTGAACTCACCATCTCCCTACTTCCTTCCCCCAACAAACCCACTTCTCCTTATTTTCTACCTGTTTAATTAATGATATCACTACGCATCCATTCTCCAAAGTTGACACTTCGTGCCTCTCCCTTAGAGTTACCATACAAGTGGTCAAGAAAATCAGTCTATAATATCCCCGGATGCATCCCCTCTTTAATACAAGAGCAGTGGCATTTGTTCCAATTCAGGCCCTTTTCTCTCATCTAACCCTACTGGTTACTGAACGGTTTTCCAATTGGTCTCCCTGTTTCAGTCTGAGAAACCAACCCACTTGGATAGACCACTGCCAAAGAGATCTATCTAAGACCTGAATCACACTACATGTTTGCTTAAAAATGATCTTGTGCACCCCACTGCCTTAAAAACCGGATTTCTAAACTGGTCTACAAAGACCTTCCCAGGTTGGCCCTCACCTCATTTTTTGGGCTCTCCTCTGGGTACCCATCATGCCCTCTATCTCCTCCCAGTAGACACAATAGGTACTCTCACACCAAGGCATAAGCAGGAAAGAATACGAGGAGAAAAGTGGGGGTCTTGGAGCCAGACAGACCTGGATTCAAATTCTACCATGTTTACCCGAAAATAAGACCTAACCGGAAAATAAGCCCTAGCATGATTTTTCAGGATGACATCCCCTGAACATAAGCCCTAATGCGTCTTTTGGAGCAAAAATTAATATAAGACTTGATCTTATTTTCAGGGAAACACGGTAGCTCCTTTATTGGCTGGGTATGAAACTTCTTTCTAGTCATGTAAACACTGTGAGCTCCACTTTCTTCTGGGGGGAAAAATACTACTTTGTGTGTCTGTTTTAAGAGTCTGAAATAGTTCGTGTAAAACATCTAGGATAACACTTAGATATAGTAGGATTGAATAAACAGTAGCTATTAATATTATTAATTTTCCCGAGTAGTTTCAGAAAGGCAGGGAGTTTGTAAAGATTGACAAGACCTGAAACTAGAATGGGACATTTGAGAAGTTCCCTGTGGAATCAGAAGATCAAAAATTTAAAGACAAATAACAGTGCCTTGGAATGTTCTAGCACCCACACTTCCATTTTTGAGCTGCAACAGAAAAACTGCGGGACTTAAACCAGTTTCAGAGTTATTCTGCCCCCTGAATCCAGCAGCCTTGGAATGTACAGATCTCCCAGGACAGAAAGAGCATTCCCCAGCCAGGTGACTGGCAGTGCCCTGAATTGACAGCTGTGTCATCCTTCCTTCAGAGCGTCCCACAATGTTCACGTCCACAGAAGAAGGTTCTAGGCTGCAGAGAGCATCTGTGATCTTTGAACTTTTTCACTTGGGGCTCACTGACCCTCTGATGAGGGTCTGCCATGTTCAGAGTCCTATGCCAGCAACTAGGCTCCAGGAGAAGTTTCTGGGATCGGATTCAGAAGACCGGGCTTCGGGTCCTCATGTGAGCCACTATTCATAGGCTCTGTTTCCTCATCTCTAAAATGCAAATAATGATCTTTTCCTACCCAGTCAACGGTGACCAGTTTATGGTTATGTAGGGATGGTTACTATCTTATCTCAATTTCTCTCTCTCTCTCTTTTTCTTTTTTTGAATAACTCTTTTCTATATTTCCTTACTGGTTCTCACTTCCGTCTGGCCCCAAGTGGATAATAATATGTATACCCTGCTTTCCAGCTCACAAAGCACTGTGCTCACAGGAAGTCCTCATGCCCGACGACTTCCCCCTGGACCCCTGGCAGAGGGAGCTGCCCTCCTCTCTGCTGCTCCGGGAGCCTGTACATACCTCTCTGTTGGCGCAAATTATATCGGAATTATTTATGGATGGGTCAGTTCTCCCAGTTGACTGTAGGCTCTTTGAGGGCAAGGCTTTTGTTTTATTCACTGATGAATCTCCAGCAGTTAGAATGGTCTATATTTAGCAAATATTGAATAATTAAAAACATGCTGAGAACTTACCGCAAAGCACGTGCTTTCATGTCATTGACAGACTCTTTAATACAGGTTTTATTCCCATTTATGGGAATTAGGTGAGGTTCAGACTAACCCAAATAGTGCAGCCAGAATGCAAACCGAGGTCTGTCTGACTCCAAAGCCTTTGCCCTGTTTCTGGACCACACCGCCTCTCTATCCACAGTGACAACCTCGCTACCTATCACCCATGCCAAGTCCAGCAGACGTGGGTTAGGGTTATTCCTAAGAGGGTATTACAGAACAGGAGGCCATATATGTAATCACGTCCCCCATATCAGTGGTACTGTAAAGGGAAAGAAAACCACTACGTGAGAACCCTCCTGGAGCTGCGGCTCTGCAATAACAAAGCCAGCTGGCAAGGTGGGGGTGAGCAACTGCCTTTATCAACTGAGGGAGAAAAGAGCTATTGGAAAATAAAATGTAATCAGCTGTAAAAATTAAACCATCACTGATAAAATAACTTCTATTGGAAACTGTTTCTGGAAGGGGGTGGGAGTAAGGGTTCCTTCAGCCAGAGTCAGGGTAGGTTAGGTTGTCTTTGAACAAGGCAGACAGGTCCCCTGCAGCTTCTGCAGGCAGGCACACAGCTGGCACGTGGGAGCCCGGGACGTGGGGATGCCCTCTTCTCCGTACTGACGATTCTCTATGAGAGTGTGTCAGGACACACATGGATGGCATCGCACACTGGGAACCTGGTCACTAAGGTGTAAGAGAAAGCATGCGCTTTGGCTTGTTAACCTAGCTCTGCTACTTCCTGCTGATGAGATCTTGGCAAACAGCATGAGATCTCTGAGCGTCAGTTTCTTTATCTATAATGTGGAAACACACATCATCTAACTTCCAGGTGATCTGGGAACTAAGTGATAACGCACCGAGTACAGTGCCTGGCATAGAATCGGTGCTCAATCAACAGACGGCTGCAATTATGATCCTGGCTTCGCCACTTGGTGGTTGTGTGACCCTGGCCCAGTCATGTGACTCTCCAAGCCTCAGTTTTCTTATCTTTAAAAGTGCAATTTAAACAAATAAAAGGTTTGCGAAGGCTCCTGGCATTGTATATCCCAAAAGTGGCAAAAACATAAACTGAAAGTAAAATGGAAGCTTTAGCTATGGGTAGAGGAAGATGGCTGAGATGCTGAGATGGAGGAGTCCCACAATACCTGGGCTCTCACCTGCACGTCTCCCCAGCACACCCTTCCCGTCCCCTGCACCCAGCTCTCTGACCTTCACCGTCTCCTTTGCCAGTTGCACGTCTTCACTCACCCTAACATGGACCCCTCCTCAACCCTTTTCTCTTCCTGTTTTAATCTCTTTCCTTAGAAAACATCACCTTAACACCTGGGATTTGCCAATAATCTCCAAGGGTCAGTATATAGCTCAAATCTGTTTATGTATCCCCATTTCCAAGGCCTCCAGCCTGGCCCAGGCCAGCCTGAGCCCCTGCCTGGACTATTGTCATGGCCTCTTAACTGGTGTCCCAGCTCCTGCAGCTGGAGAAACTTTCAAATATGTAAGTCAAATTAGGTCTCTCTAGCTCAAAGTCCCACAGTGGCTTCCTGTTAGCCTTAGGATAAATTAAAAAACAAAAGAAAGAAACTCTTCACATGCCGTGTGAAAGCCCTGTACAGTCTGGCTCCTGATACCTCTTCCGTCTTACCTGATACTGTTTGGCCCTTTGATTCCCACAATAACGTTCTTCAAACACTCCCAGCGCTTGCCTGTCTCAGGGCCTTTGCCTATGCTCTTCCCGCTGCTCAGTATATTTTCTCCAAACCTTCATCTAAGCAGCTTCTATTCCTACCCCTACCCAAGAAATCTAAATTAGGTCTCCTGTATGTTTCTCTAGGCTACCCTCTTCTTTTCTTTTCTTTACCACAGTGAATGTGTATCATTTACCATTATAGATTACAAATACAGAAGGTGCCAAAAAAATGTATACACATAACTTGAATTCATCTTTTGTTATCGGTATATATTGAGTATTACGAGTTTCATACAGTTTTTTCCTTTCTTAAAATGCGTATACATTGTTTTGGCACCCTCTGTATATTAGATGATTGTAAACTTAAGAATCTATCTCAAGATGTCTCAAGCACGTCTAAATTTCTCAAAGGCAGGAAGCATGGCTTTTTTACATACCAAAGACACTAATGCCTGCCTAGGACAAAGGCAATTAGTAAACGCTGGTTGAATGAGAAAATGGGCATAGTGTCTCCATCTGCCTGCAACCCCCTGGACCTGCTCCTCCTGTGCACCCCCTTAAAGCATCATGCATATGGCTTTGAGGCTTAATAAAACAGGCCTTGCTCCTTGAGGGTCTTAAACCGGCTGAACCAACCCTTTTCCTTCTTCCTCTGTTATACGGGCGGCTTCTCCTTTTTCTCAGCCTTGCTTCTAGCCCATGGGAACCTCAAGGGCAAGCGCTGTTTCTGCCTCATGGCTGCACCTAAGTGCCCAGGCCAGGGGAGAGCATACATTAACAGATTCTCCATGGATATCTGTTGAACCAACCAGGCTCAGTGAAGCCGGTGACAGACACTGATGACCCCATATTCATTTCCCCTCTTCCTGAGAGAACCCTAATTTTGTTTAGAGTGCCAATGTAGCAAGCTGAAAATATTCACTTTCTCAGACTTCCTTATAACTCTGAGTGTCCAAGGAACACAGGTCTACCAAAGAAATGTAAGCTGAGTATTTTAGGAAAAATTTGGCTTCTCTGATTCCTTCCCCTTTCTCTGTTTTCCTGCCTGAGAGGCAGACATGAGTTCTGAAGGTACAGCAGCCATCTTCTTAAGACCAAGAGAGGCCAAGCATGAAAACAACAGCGGGAGCTGAGGATGGCAGAACATGAGGGTGGAAAGAGCCTGGTCCCTGATACCCCTGCTGGGCTGTTGTACCGGCCCTGGAGGGACACACCCTAGACTGAGAGTGTGCATGAGAACATGAAAACGTCACTTAAAAGCTGAGGATCTTGTTCTTTGCACACTAAACACATTTCTAACTATTCCCAAGAATAGTGGGTACCAAGCATTAAAGCTAGAGACAAGCTTTAATGCTTGGTACCTACTGTGTCCTTGAGGTACCTTGTCTTCTTTCTTGCCCTTGAGGTCCTCGGTCCCAGAGAACTCAGAAGGTTCAGTAGTGCAAGACAGATCCCAGGGCAGTGGATGGGGGTGGGGGACTGGGGGAGGGGGGAACCCTGCCTGCCCTATTGTCTTCTGTGACCGGGACAGCTGCTGGCAGGGCTAGTCTCCAGTCTGCAGAAACAGCTCTCTGATACTCCTAGCTCTCCTCCACTGAGCAGATTTTTGGCCATAGTCTGTCTCCAATGTGCTGACTTGAGCACAGCCTACAATTTCATTCCCCTTTTATACCAGACTGCTCCGAATAAATCACTGCTACCAGGGAAAGGTGAATTCATAGGGCACTTTTCCAAAGAAGTGTTTCCCATAGAAATTTCACAAAGTGCTGCCAATGTCTTTTACACGAAGGTTAATTGATTACTGAGAGACCTTGATTCTTCATTGCTGTATGGTATCTTATAAGTCAGAGGAAGGGGATATGGGGAATAGTGAAGGCAGAGCTTATTAAACACTGAAAATCATTCCTCAATCACTTTTCCTAGTTTCTTCTTTGAAGTAGTGCAGGTTTTGACACAATTACAGTATATAATATCAGAGATTTTTCTCTCCAGATCCTTGCAAAAGCACTAGAGGCGAATGAACAGCAAGCAGTCTTAACCAATCAAGGCAAGGGACATAAGGAAACAGCACTGTCCAGTGGTCTTTGGAAAATCATAAAGGAGCCAATTTAGATGATCCTTGGAAGATAAAAGCTTATGTGGAATTATCTATTCAGACCTAGGATAAAGAGGAATGGGTTGTAGGGACAGCAGATAAAAATACCACGAGTGCCACTGAGCCAGTTCTTTGGCCCGTCCTCATTTTCCCTTTCCCTTTTTTTTTTTTTTTTTCGCTTAGGAAATCACAAAGCTCAATCCCAGTAACCTCCTCTGGTTACATAAACTAATGGACTCCTGTTCTGGGCCTCATAAGATAAACCCTCTGGTTCTAATCATTTCAGTCCCTGCTCAAAAGCCTGCAGAATGAATTTCTTCCTTAGGGCAGCATTCAAGACTCCCCTGAGTGCTCGCTTCTCCCTTCCAGAGCATCGTGTGCTCTAGTCAAACAGAACTGCTGGCTCCTTACAGCCAGCAATCCTCCGCCTGCCGGCCTTTTGCTCACACTGTTCCTGGTACCTGGAGTGAGCCCCCCAACAACCCACCTACCCCGTTTTCCTTCTTTAAATGTGAAGATTCCATCCTTCCTTTAAGGTCCCATCAAATGTCATTTCATCTAGAGAGCCGTCCCAGACCCATCCAGCTGGATATACTGTTGCCTTCCCGGCACCTTCATGGCACTCGGACCAGTGCCAGGAGTGACCTTTCTTTCTCCTTTCCTTGGATTAGAGGTGCTTACTGTGTAGGGGCTCCTTCTCACTAATCTAGACCATGAGTTACTTTTGCCACAAACCATATCACGCCTTCTCTGTATCTCCAACTTGGGAAAGAGCAGGAATGCAACATTTGTTGGATAAAGAAAGGAAGGCAGGAGGGAGGGAGGGACTAAATCTGCTTCTAGCCCTGGACACAGAAGAAGTTAGGTTTCCAGCAGCTGCCTGGACATGAACAAAAGGACCCTTCTCTTTAATGTCCTCAGAGCAGGAAGACCAGGGCACATTTCTCATAAAAATTACCAGGGTTTATGATTTCTAACAGTGATTCTCATTTATTTCCTCTGGGTTTCTAAATCCACTGTGGGGCACCTCTGTTATTTCCCAACTTGGCTTACAGTGCCACAATGTCATGTTGATCTGTCCTTTTATGCTTCAGCATCAACCAAAATGAAAAGATAAGATGCTATCTGGAGACCCCCAACACTGCACTACTGAGTTGTTAGGTCTTGGGGTTGCAAGCAATGCATATGAAGATATTTTTGTTTCTAAAGTTTTGGATGCTGTGAAATATTTTTTTCATGGTCTTCTCAATGACTTCTCAAGAAAACTTCCTGGATTGATGTAAGATGCTTACTTATGTTGGAGGCAAGTTTAGAAGAGGGAAATTAATATCCCATATAATACAAATGGAAATAAAATATTTAACAGTATCGTAGCAAAATAGTGAGATACTGTGGCACAGTGGGAAGGGCCTGAGATTTGGAGACCAAGTTTCCATCCTAGCTCTGCCCTTACTATCTGTGCTTTTGGGTAAGTCAATTAAACTCTCTGAGCCTCAACTTCTTCATCTATAAAGTTGAGATCAGAGACAACTAAGGTAGCGCGGTAGGTAAACGCTGTTTACCTTCTCTCACAACCACATCAAAATTACAACTAATCTACAAAACAACCATTATGGAGAAGCACCTAAAATCAAGCTGAACTGAAACCTTTCAACTAAGGACATACAGAAGAAGCCACCGCTAGACTGGAAGCAATGGCAGAGACAAGGCATGGGCTGGTCCCACACCCATGTGTGAGCATTAAAGATCGGAAGGGCTATTTTGGCTGTGGAGATGCCCCCATTCCCTAAAGGAGTAAGAGACCCCAGCCCTACCTCAGCCCAGGGTTCCAGTGCTGGGGAGAGAAGTCCCCATAATTTTTGGTTGGGAAAAACAGTGGAGATTGTGACTGAGTGAGACAGTGCAGCTGCACTCACAGGCCCTGCTCCTAAGGGGACCGTGCGCGGACTTACCCACCAGTGGAATCACTCGCTCTGAGCTCCAGGGCTGGGGCAGCAGCTGGAAAGGTGGCAGGGACAAATGGTGGGGAACTGAGTTGTCTGGCTTGGGACGGGGGTTGGAGAGGTGGCTTTCTTCTGGATGGAGGAGCTGGCAGCAGCCATTATTTCTTTGTTGAGCCCTCCCTCTTCCTGGGTGGCCGCCATTTCTGAGTCGCCACTGTTCGTTTGTTCTGCCGTGGCGACTTGAGACCTGGCCCTGCCCAACTTTCGGGCACACCCAGGCTGCTTTCAGTGTCTTTCTCATGCAGACCGCTTGCCTTGGCTCAAGCTGCACTTTCCTAGAGTCTCTCAAAGGTTTGCAGAACCCAGACAAATAGCATCTGGCTTGAGCATGTCCTGTACCTCTGGCTGAGTAGCCCTAAGCTGGCACTAGTGGCAGCCTGCCTTGGTTCAAAGCTTGACCTCTCAAAGGCGCTTCCAAGCATGGCACGAGCAGCAGACATCTGCAGATTTATTTCTGGTTCCCGTTAGGTGGCCCTGGGTGGGGCACAGGCTGGGCTGAAGTAGCCCTGCAGCGGATCCCCTCCAAGATGGTCCTGGGACTGGCACCCCCAAGTGGCCAGCTTCAAAATGAGCTGGAGTATCACCTAGCTGTCCCCAAGTAAGACACACCTAAGGGGTGGATTGGGCAGGCATCAGAGTCCTTCTGAGGCAGATCCTGCTCTGTAGGGTCAGCCCCTGCACAACAACCCTTCCACTGTAGTCAAGGCAAATCCTTACAACCAGTGAGCCCAAGGGTCAGTCCCTCACATTGATGTGCAATTATCAACCAAGGTTCAACTACAAGAGGAGGGCACACATAACCCACACAAAGGACGCACCTGGAGCGTGTGGCTCAGGTAACTAGAAAGACTGTACCAGTGAACCCCACAGAACAAAGCTCAAGAAAAATAACTAAACAAAATGGAGATAAGCAATCTATCAGATGCAGGGTTCCAAACACTGGTTATAAGAATTCTCTCAATGATCTTATAAAAATGGAGATGGAAATCAAGAAAAAGAACCAGTCAGAAATAAAGGATATACTAATAGAAACAAAGAATATATTATACAGGGAATCAACAGTAGATTAGATGAAGCAGAAGATTCAACCAGCGATGTAGAAGATAAGGTAGCAGAAAACATCCAACCAAAAGCAAAAAGAAAAGAGAATCCAAAAAATTGACGAGAGTTTAAGGGGCCTCCAGGTCAATATCAAGCATACCAATATTCACATTATAGGGATACCAAAAGGAGAAGAAAGCAAGGACTTGAAAGCCTATTTGAAGAAATAATGACAGAAAACTTCCCTAACCTGGTGAAGGAAGTGGACATATAAGCTCAGGAAGCACAGAGAGTCCAAACAAGATAAACCCAAAGAGGCCCACATCAAGACACATCATAATTAAAATACCAAATGTTAAATACAAAGAAAGGATCTTAAAAGCAGCAAGAGAAAAGCAGTTAGTTACCTACAAGGGAGCCCCCATAAGACTGTCAGCTGATTTCTCAACAGAAACTTTGCAGGCAAGAAGGGAGTGGCAGGAAATATTTCAAGTGATGAAAAGCAATGACATACAACCAAGTTTGCTCTACCCAGCAAGGCTGTCATTTAGAATTGAAGGACAGATAGGAGCTTCCCAGGCAAGAAAAAGCTGAAGGAGTTCATCACCACCAAACCCGTGTTACAAGGACTCTTACAGGGACTTCTTTAAGATGGGAGAGGAATTAAGGATGAGTGAAAGGCAAAAGGATTAAGAAGTACAAATTGGTTGTTACACAGTAATCATGGGGATGTAGGGATGTAAGGAATATAGTCAGTAATATTGTAATAACTAGGTATGGTGCCAGATAGGTACTAGATCTATCAGGATGATGAATGGGGTTGGGGTTAGGGTGAAAAAGGTGAGGGCATTAAGAAATATAAATTGATAGTTAATACAGTGTGGGGAATATAATCAACAATGTTGTAGAGATCACGTAGGGTGCCAGATGGGCACTGGACTTATCAGGGGGATCACGTCATAGACTCTGTAGATGCCTGACCACTGTGCTGTACACCTGAAGCTGAAGTAGAATAATATTGAATGTCAACTATAAATACATAGGTATATATAGTCACAGGATGTGGAGTACAACACAGGGAAGATAGTCAATGGTATTGTAACACTATATAAGATGTCAGAGTAGTAGCTTGGGGGGTGGGTTATCCCTTTATGAGGGGTTTAAATGTCTAACTATTATGTTGCTTTGTACACCTGAAACTAATAAAAAAGTTGAGATCAAAGCACGTATTGTCTAAGGTTCTTGTGAGGATTAAATTACATCCAGAAAAGAGCTAAGCATGGTTGTCCAGTGGGCGCTCTCTAAATGTTTGTTGAATGAATGAATAGGTGGAAAACAGAAGTATAATACGGGGTTTGTTCCTGGGAAGGAGGCAGATGGCCAAAGAAGGAAGATCATAAGCTTTGGAGTCAGACAGATATAAAGTCAAGTTCTAGCTTTTCTTTTACTATTTCTGGACCTCAATTTCTTCATCTGCAATAGGGAGTGATAATAAAAATAAGAATAATCGCCTCGTGGAGTTACTGCAAGGCTTAAAGAATGTACTTACAAGCCCTTTGTAAATTGCAATGGTAAATTACATTTTGGCGACTGGTATACAGTGGAGCCAGGACCAGAAACAACATTGCCTTCAAATTCTGGATCTCCATACGTGGGGAAAAGACAGTTCTTTCTGGAAAGAGCTGCCAGATTTTGTTCTAAAACTTGCTTGGTTTTAGTGGTGTATGTGTGTATGTGCGTGTGCACGTGTGTGTGTGAGTGTGTGTGTGTGTGTGTGTGTGTAAAGGCATCTAATTCAGAGGAAGCTCTGTCAATATCAGGTCTCTATGTGCATATATTTGTATATACAGTTTGTAAAGTGCTTTTAGATTTTTTTTCAAGGCAAAAGATAAACTCATTTAATTTGAAATCATCAGCTGGATTGCATTAAATGGAGGGAAAAACAAAAATGTACACCATCTAGCCATTTGTTAAATTAAACACAATTATTTCTCCTGTTACTTAATTACAAACAGACGTAAATACTCTGGATTCTGACATCTCAGATCTTCTTAAATTGTAGCCTGTATTTCAACATGTAACGAAGGGAGGGTCATATTCCAATCTGCGTGTTGAGCAAACCTGAGAGTTACAATTGTATATTGGGACCATAATGACTTCACTAAAACAAGACCTAAACTTTTAATTAACCTGCCAAGACAAATTACAACTCAGAGCTCACAGGTAACAACCACAGACAGCTGAGACTCAATGCCAGGGACTCTTGGGGAGAGTCGGATTAATAGCAACATCGGAACTGGTCTGTTTTTGTATTAAAGAAAAAAACGTATTCATGAAACAATCATTGTAGCTTGAAGGAAGACAGACAAGTCAGAAAGGCAGCAAGAGCAAGGTGGAAGGAGAAAGAGATGGGAGAGAGCATTAACAACTTCCATTTCTGGAGTGCACAGCGCCCAAAGCTTGTACCCAGCACCTTGCTCTCTCTAGTCTTCCCAACGGGGATTGCAAAGTACTATTACTATTTCATTTTCCAGACAGAGAAAATGAGGCCCAGAGAGGGAACGTGACTGGCTGAGGTCACAGAGCTAACATGGAACAGAAAGAGAAGGATGGAATGGCATAAAGTGCTCATAAGGCTTTTGTTTTCAAAACTGAGTGGACAGACCACCAGGATTCCCTGGGCTCTACATCCGGCCTTACTGTGTCATCATTCCTGGGGAAAAGGCCCAGGAATGGAGATTTTAAACTAGCTTCCCAGGTGATTCCTTTGGACCACATTTGACACTACTCATAAGATACGATAACCTGTTGCTACTCAAAAAATGTGGCCCACACCTGAGCAGTCACCAGGTGCTGGTTAGAAATGCTGAACCTAAGGACAGCAGCCAGGCCTGCTGAAGCAGAATCTGCATTTTAATAAGACACCAAGTGCTTCTTAACTCTGAGAAGCACAGGGTAGCCCACCTGCTTTAAAAGATACTATAGGGTAAAGGGAGGTGAAGACAGATCTCATCATTTAGGTGAGAACAGGAGAACCAGGGGGAAAAGCAAGACCATCGCCTTAATTATGACAAAGGCAGGTTAGCAGGCTCTGACAAGCCAAGAGTTGGCAAAGGTACCTGACTGTACCTACATTTTATTTCTCTAAGTTGTACATCTAATTAAAAGTCATTTTCTTTGGGGGTTTGTATTAATATCCTTTCATATTTATGCTCGGTTATTACAAATAAAGAATCCTGATTAGTTCTGAGCAAGCATGATGTCCTGTGCTACTTGGGGAACCACACCGAAGAGAAATCAGGCTGAGACCATGAAGCTGTAACTCAGGCACCACTAATGATGTGATAATCATGTCCCTCAATTGGAGCTGCCATGTCCAGAAAGAGAAAAGAAACAGGGTCTGGAGTCTGGCAAACCCCACAAAGTGACAGCCTAATTGGCGGTGAGGACCAGCCCTGGCTCTCCAGTGACAGGGAAGGGGGCTGCACCGTTAGCCTTGAGGTCACAGTAACTACCGAGCTGCAGCCTCAAAGTCCAGAATCTCGAGAAACCAAGAGCTGGAAAATTTAAGTAATTTGTGCGGGGTCAAATCATAGGTTAGTGGTAGAGATTCCCAACTGAGCATACTTTCCGCTCTACCTCAAAAGTCGGCGTTCAGGGAGAAAACCACAGCCTGCAACTGCCAGGACTGCAGCTGCTGACAGCCCTTCCAATGGGGGTTGAGCGAGGAAAGGCCGTGCTCATGCTCATTCCCTTATTAACCGAGTGACACTGCACTCGGGGGGCTGGCTGGATGTTGGGGAGGCGGAGGAGACAAAGTCAAAGTCCCTGTCCTTCGAGCACTCGGAGACCAGCAGCTGGGACACACCCTTCCACTAGGACAGCGCAGAAGAGCACTTCCTACTCAGAGCTCATGCAGCCTGACAGCCCCACCTCCATCACTTTGCCAAGAGGGTAGAATATGGAGACTGCAGTTACAGCAGAAGCTTATAAATCATGCCCCGTTCTTCATGGAAAGGTATGTTCTGCCTCAACAGTAAGGGCAAGATTGCAAATAAGGGGAAAATGGCCAGAAAATAACTACTGCTGTTTAGAAGGAAAAAAAAAAAAAGAAGAACCAGGGACTTGCAAGCATGTTAGGGGTCGAGGACCAGATTCAGAGGTTTTTATTCAACTCCGTTTTTCATGCCAGAGGGACAGACTCCCAGCCAAGGATGAAGGCAGCGTTTTGAGGTGAGCTCTGTAACCACACGTAACTTTTTGTGAAGCAGAAGCCCCATTCCCAAGCATTCCGATGAATGACATTTTGTCGTTCTGTAGTGTTTTATTTTCCTTAGGAGATTTTATCTCCAGCCTATGTCTTAGTGCTTCCCATGTAAACTCAGAAAAAATTGTTTTCTGAACTACTGGCCACTAAGTCCTACAGCATATGGTGGCGATCTCAGGAGGAGACAACGTCTGAGACACGTGTGGGCAAAGAAGAGACATTCCTTAGAACAGGATGCCAGGCTCCCGGGACCCCCATACACTAGTGAGATGGCCAAGGGCTCAGCCTGAACTGAGAGCTGCAGCCCCTCCCACTGCGAGGGACAGGGACGGGGTTACACACTCATGTAAAACATCAGGACAGCTCTGTTCTCAACAAAACCCCATTCTGACGGATGGCATTGTTCATCCAGCCCTTGGCACTGCCATTCGCACTCTCTGTCCAAGCCTTTATCTTGTTTTCTCATCTGCCAGAGCTTGTTGGCTCCAAAAGCAAAACAAAAACAAACAAACAATAACAACAACAAAAAACCCCCACAGAAATGCAAATAACAAATCAGGGAGTTGAAGCAAGGGAGACTATAAACTACATAAAGGTGTCAGAGAAGTGACAAGAAAAGAGGCGTTGCCTCTGTGTGGGGCTGGTCATCCAGGATTCCTGTCTCTTTGTCAGTTTCACCCCTTGGTCTTTAAACATAGCTGCTGGTCCACACATGATGCCTCAGACAACACAGGGAAGGCAGTGGGCACCCGCCTTGGGCTCAGGCCCTGGGAAGCCAGATGGCCCTTCAGTCCCTCACATCACTCCTTTCCCATGTTTCCCTACATCTCATTCCCATTTCGTGTCCAGCAAACCTGGTGAGGTTTGCAGAGTGCAAGTGGCCTCTACAATGCTGAGCTAGACACTTTCCCCTGTCAGTGTCAGCCTCCAGCACCCCCAAGCACCTTCTCATGCAAAGAGACAATATCCCACAGACCCCAGAGGGGCGCAGGTTGCTTACCAATGGCAGTGGTGAGAAAAGAAACCACTTCCGACTCCTTCCCGTCATTGTAAAAAGCCAGGTGCCAGATGCCTGAATCCAAATACTGGATGAAGCCGGTCTCGTGGCTAGAGGGGGGGACGACGCCCCGAGACTGGCGCTGGGGACCCTCCAGGCTCCGTGCCTCCTGGGTCAGGAGCCTCCTGCCATCCAGCAGCTCCACAAAGTCAAACTGAAGGACAAAGAGAGTGTAATCAGCAGTGGACCTGCTTCACCACAATGCTGGCTTCTTTCTTCAGGCTTTCCCTGGCAAGGACCCAAGGAAACAACCTGAGACGGCCGAAGAGGCTAAAGCCCCAGGAAGGCGGATTGACCAACTCCAAGCCCTCCCCAGACCCTATTTCTTGGAACAGTCTCTGTGAATGCAGCATAATTAGTGACTCTTTTTTGGTCTCCAGTGGTGGGGACATGATCAGAAACCCAGCCCCTGAACGACTCCTGAACTCTCACTCTGTGCGAGGAATGGCGGGAATCCCAGGGGTTGAGGATTAGGACTGGAGCCCTGGATAGGCCTTCCATGTCAGTCAAGCACAAATGAAAAGCTGATTTTTATCTATCTTCCTTTTGTCAATGATCCTTTCTAAGCACTCCAGTTGCAGGAGCAGGTTTAGGGGAACTAAACTGGATTAGCTCAAAACTCTTTCGATAGATGCTGTGTCAAACACAATTGCCAGTTGATGAGCTTGCCAGTGTGAGACTCCCGAATTAACAACAGGTAGGTGGTTAAGTTCTGCTGGTAGACTAGCAAGCAAATCAAGCATGCACCCATCTGTCTATCTATCATCTATCTATCTATCTATCTATCTATCTATCTATCTATCTATCTACCTATCTATCATCTTTTAGAAAACCAAGATAGATATACTTGTATTTATTCTATCCCAACGTAAAAATGTCTGGAAGCATGAAGTGTAGGACCAGCACTGCAGTTCTATAAAGAAATCAGGGGCCCAGGCTCTATTTTGTTGTGACTCCATCCTGAGCAAATGTGTCTATTTAGCTTTTACCTAAAATTCTTAAATAACTACTGGGGCTAGGAAGACTGCATTTGGCCTGGGAATGTCTGCTGGGTGCCTATGACGTATGTTACTCCAATCCCGGAGCTGGGAAGACCTTACAAAAGTTTGTTCTTTACCTCTCATGACTGGTAATATGTCAATCATCCTGGAGGAGTTTTTTAAGTGTTTCTGGTGCACATGTGTCTGAGTAAATGTGAAACTCTGAAGGAGAGGAAGAATGTAAGAGACACGGGAAGTAACATTTATTCTAAGTCAGGTCCTGCACTAGCTGCTTTATAAATGTTATTCTTAATTCTTCTCAACAGCCCTGAAAAGTGGGCATCGTTATCACCATGTGATAGATTAGGAAACTTGCTCTGGGAGGGTAAGAAATGGTCTGAGGTTTCATAGCTCATAATGAGAAGACTCAAACTCAGGTCTGTCTGACTCCAAAGTACATACTTCTTTTCTCTAGATTACATTTCCTGGATGATTTAACTTAGGAGACTGGGTGATAGCAGAAAGGCTATTGAGAGATTTCTTAGAATTCTCTCCTCTTAAGAAGTCCCAGGAATATAACCCCACTCATCCGAAAGGTAGGGTCTGGAGAGAGGGCAAGTGGATGAATGGGCTGTAAGGATAAGCATCCAAGTTTAAGCATTAGGCACCTTCACTTTGGGTAGGCGCCCCTGGAGATCAGCAGGGCATGTAGGGTTCCGGTTACCTGTGTATGTGAAGGAGGAAGGCCTTTCCTGCCATAAATGCCAACCAGAGCCGCCTTTCCCAGAGACACATTGAACTTCAGATGCACCGGATGGTCTATGAACACCTGAGATCTCCAGAAAGTACCAGGAGGAATCTTCTGGGAAGCCCGTCTCCCCACGTCGATTTCTCCAGAGTCTATAAAACTGTCTTCTGGAAAGAAACTACTTGGCTTGCCTACCAAGACACAGGGGAGGGAAGACATAAACATGATGGTTAGCCACCAGCGAAACAAGGGCTCAGAGCATCCAAATCAGCAGGGCTCTCCTCTCCCTCACACCGCTCTCTACAATGGTCTGCTGCCAGCCTCCAACCCCCACGACTCCCTACTGAAGAGTAAGAACGTCCAGAACTTATTTTTTTTTCCAGTGATCCTCAAATTGTTGTGCTAAAAATATGCATTCTTCCAAAGCAGTATGGGTGCTCCCCAAGGGCCATCTGTTTACTGCATAATTCCACAGCTTGTTAAGACATATTTTGATCCTAAAAATAATCATTTGTGGTCACAAGAGAATAACTCGTGTGTGTGTGTGTGTGTGTGTGTGTGTCTGTGTGTGTGCGCGTGTGAAAAAGCATGCATGCTAAAAGAGGAAGGATCGAGGAAACAAGGTATTGTTACTAAATTTCTAACTTAGAATGGTTCCCCCTCCAGCAGTGGGAAGCATGACCCGAGCGGAGTAAGGTATTTTACAAGTTTACTAGTTTACTTATGTATAATTGGAAGTCAAATTCTGAGGCTGACATATGTGGATGAGGGTTTGTGTTGGGAAGAGGGGTAGGTTTGGGAGGATGAGGAAGATGGTACTGATGAAGGAAGGAAAAATGCTTCTTTGTCTAGGATGGAGGTCTTTGAATATTTGTGTGCTCAGAGTGGGTAAAGTTGAGGGACTTTCTCAAGTTCAGGCGTAAAGCCTATGATCCTGGCCCCCAACCCTGTACGCTGCCGATGGGGTGGTCAGGGGTAAGGTCTCTTGACCATTTCTGTCACCAATCAGGAGAGTGACCGCTATCTGGGGGCACCTCCCCCAGTACCAGGAAGGAAGGCTGCTTATCAAACTTCCTCTATTTAGTAATTAAACACACTCACATGTGAAAAATATATACCATAACTTCCTGCCAGACATGGGCCTTTTGAGGAGGAGGAGGAGGAGTAGAGAGAGAGAGAGCGAGAGAGAGAGAGAGAGAGAGAGAGAGAGAGAGAGAGAGAGAGACCCTGCTGTTAGAAGACCATTGTAGGACGATGACAAGCCATAATCAAGTCAACAGACTACATCTTATTTGTCATTAGAAAGCACCCCCTGGGTGTCCCAGTTCCAAATCTGTTGTGTTGCTAGAGATGTGAGGAGAGACACTTTCGAGAACAAGAATCCATTTGTAAAGAAAACACGTTTATGGGAACTTTTTATAAAAAGCACTTGGGGAATAAGAAATTAAAATGTCTTTTTTTCCTAGCTTTGTAAGATTCCTTACAAAGCACATTTAATGATGAAATGGAGCTTGGCAGGGCATTGTTGTAGTCATAAAATATTTTACTGTTTTAAATAATAAAATTCAATTTAAATGTTAAACTTCTCCATATGTTATCATTCTCTTATAAACTCTGAGGCAGAAACATCAGGTTTTTAGCTTCAAACCATTAAATGTTATTTTAATTAAAAATATGCCAACAAAAAAAAAGTTAAAATGCACGCTCTCAATAAAAGTACTGCAAGTATTCTGTCATTAGCATGGGAAAGAGCTTGCATCTAATTCTTTTATGCACAGAATGTGCCCCAGACTTTTACCTCGGAAATGCAGACACAAACTACTACACTGTGGTTCACAGTTCCGGGGACAGAAGCCAAATTTACAAAGCGTTAAGATGGAAGAGAATTACTTTCACGTTCCTCCTTATCTGATTTTTGGGTCCCCAATACCACAATCCTTTTAGAGTCCAGATAGAAAATAGTATACGCTTCAGCTTCCAATTCTGCTCAGGAAGCAGAGCTCTGAAGGAGTAGGAAACAAAAGCAGGATGAGTTCTGAGCTTTTTGCTCCCAGAAACTGCCTAGAAATAAGCCTAGGACTGCTAATTTCAGGGACTCATTTCCTTTGTGACTGCTAGGTGGGAGTCAGAGCTGGAGAGATTTGAGAACGGTCTGCCTTCAAATAAGCCCTATGTCTGAGAATAAATAACAAAAACTTCACCCGCACTTTGGCACGCTGTTGGAAAACCATGCACAGTTCATTTTCCCCTTCAGTGAGCATGTTTTCAGGAGACACCTATTGTATTGGCTTCGTTCTATAGCCTCACAGGTGGGGGCCAAGCCCAGAGACTCTCTCGGAGGTCTGCAGCCCCCCTGAGGCATGCATACATTGGCTTCTAACCCGGAGGAGGGGCAGAAGGGGAATATTCTTTTCTAGCGCTCTAATATTTCACCTAAGCAGCCCAAAATGGGAGAACAAATCGTCTTTGGTGTGTATACAATGAAATAAAAATAGTAAATTCTGGTCTGGGGCACACCCCTCACCAGGACTTTGACTTCTTGGCCTGAGGCTGTGAGGGCCATGCTGGAGCTTTGATTCCAAAGTGAGCTTTGTACCAGGTGCCATCCTGTCCAGTGTACAGGCAATGTTTGCGAGGGGAAAGAGGATCCCCACCTGGGAATGTCACCTCTATTCCTCTCCTCCAGTCCCCAGGGGTCCTCACACAAGTCTAACCACAGGGATGAGATGGGGGGCTTTTGAGGGGAAAGAGCGACAGCCCACCGAGTACCTTGACCTGGTGGCAAAGAGGCGTGAGACTGGCTGGGCTAAGGGCTGTTCAGACTGAAACCACTCCCATCCTTTCCTGCCTTTTAAAAACCCCACTGCCGTCCTCTTTCCAGATCCAATAGCCTAAGATTCTTTCCTCCCAATTGTTAGCACCAAGCTGTGAGCTCTAGGACAGAAAATACCCCACGGCATAGCCAGACTGACCAATGGGAGAGTCATGAGAGAGGGTAGAGGCAAATGGAGGAGAAAAGTCATGTGTATCAAATTCTTTTTATCCCTGTGTACATTCTGGAAAATAATAATAATAATAATAATAATAATTATTATTATTATTATTATTATTACAGTAGTAGTAGTAGTAATAGAAGGTAGAGGTCATAGTTTTAGCTACCATTTATCAAACTCCAACTACATGGTGGGCACCTTCACCTGTATTGGGTCAGTTAATTCTCACAGTATTAAAATATATACACTGAGGTTCAGGACGCTTAAGAAACCATTTAGAGATGAAGCCATTTGGGGTTCCCTTTTATTAGAAGATGGCTTCTTAAGAGCATTAAACTAACAAATGATTAATTAAAACTCTTCAAAGCCATTCTCCATGGTGGCAGAGTGTGCTGTCCTTTTTGAGGAGCAAGAATCCAATTTAATTCAGAGCCCCAGCAGGCTATCAAGGCTAGACCAGGCAGATCCAAGACCCACTGAAGAACTTCCTGGCATCCTGGGGTAAAAGAAGTTGGCCACTTTTATGAAGTGGGGACCCACAAACAGGCCTCAATGTTGATGGCTGACAGTCAGCATCTTAACACGTTCGTAAGAATGACACTATTCAACCAGTGGGTGCCTCCAGAGGTTTAACAAACAGTACAAAGAGTGTAACTCAGAATTAGGGACAACCAACGGAATGACCAGGTTTCACAAGGCAGATTCTACTGGTAATGGTCCTTTCTTTGTAAACATAACAAATTCAGGCTTCCTATATCAAAGCTGTGCAAATAATCATGCCTATAAAAGAAATTTCTCAACAAATTTCTGAATTGATTGGATAGCTCAGTCAAATACGAGAGATTTGGAGGAAATGAAATTCCATGCACTGCCCAATCATAGTCTTTTCTTTGCTGAACTGAGATCTATCAATATAGGTTCTAAATTCCTAATTCAGCTAACATTCTCCCCCTCCTTCCGCCTTTTTGGTTCTTTTCAATGCAATAACTTTTACAAAAAAAATCCTTTAGTTTCCTTAGCAACTGTTTGAAATTTATTTGGTTATCAAAATAAGCTGTTTCATTTTGGAGAGTCCAGCTGAGCCTGCATGCAGCAATTTGCATGGTTCAAACTGATGGGCAATTTTGATTTCATTGCAGAAAGAATATGCTATCCATAGCCCACCAATTCAACCATCAGAAATGCTTGTTTATTCAATGCTTCCCGCCCCCCGCCCCCACCCCCGTCTCCATTAATGCATAACATAAGTTCTTGTGGCTTTACTTTGAAAAGCTGCTGTATTTGGTTTCTGTCCTATGATAACCCTGAAATGGTTACAGCCACTTTGAAAACATAGTGCAAATAGCAGTTTGATATTGTTCTCAAAGATGTGGTGAACATTCAACATACTAATTCACCGTGTGTTTCAATGTATTATTAAACAATATATATCCTTTAAAAAATATTTAAAAATGCCCTGAACCTTTGTAAGATCTTTGAGAGGGAAATGTTAACTGGTCTGGGATTCCAAGAGTCTAATAACTGATACAGAATGGCTTGTGATTTGAGTGAACAAGAAGAAAGGAACTAACATTTGTTGAGTGCCTCTTCACCACTGGTTTGTTAAAAGATAGGTGTTATTATCCTTGTTCTACAGATGAGGAAACTAAGGCCAAGGAGATGGAGTAACTGGCATGAGTCAATAGGCTGACATATGGCAGGGCCAGGATTCAAACCCTGGGCTGTCTTATCCTTTTTCTATCACAGCCATTGCTTCCGCCATCACTGGAACAGGTTCTCCAATCTCAATTCTGGAATCAGCTCTCCTCTTTGATACCCTCAGAAAGGACAGGAAATATGCACTCCTGTCAGGGTTAGAGACAAGTTTTGAGATGTGTCTAAGGAACTAGATTGTTAAGATCACCATTAAAAACATAAACTGAGTAGGCACTGGTCTGACCAGGGCAAAAGAAATGAAAAACCATGTGGTCTCACATAAACTACAGAAAGCTTTGTCCTTTGTTTTTCCAGACGGATGTATTTTTTTGTCGCAGTAATTTCTTTTGATGCTGACCACTTTCCAGCACTGCATTGCATTGTAGGGGTTTTTTATACAGGATTTCCATTTGCATTAGTAATGACAGATAATCCCTTTAAGCAAAAATACTCCAATTAAAGTAAACCAATAAGCTGGTGCAATTTTATTTTGTCTCTTATCTGTACCTCCTGTTCTTTGTCTAAACAACCCACAAACTAATTTCATTAGAGTGAGAGATTTCAGATAGATTCAACTCCTGTTTAAAGAATGTTTGATAGAGATCATGGAAGGGAGAAAATACATTTTGCTAAATGAGACGCTGTAGCAATGGTTTGAGGATTAAGCATATCTTGAATCTGTGTTTGTACATGCTGATCTAAAGACAGTCTTCATTTTACGGTATTCACCTAGGGCATCCAACAGTATAAACGGGCTTGGGTATCACAATCCAACAGGCAAGACCATGGACAGGGCCAATTTGAAAAAACTTCTGAAGAGCCATGTGGTTAGTCACATAATTCTATTACTAATTTCTTATACAGTACTTGCAAATTAGAATGGACCTTGGAGATAATCTAGCTCAATAACCTCCTTCGAAAGAGGAGGAAAACGAAGCCCAGTAGGGACTATTCAAGGGATTTGCTGAAGGTGACATCACAGGTCAGTGTGGCAGCAGCTGGACTTGAATTTGGAGCTCTTGACTCCTAACCAGAGCTCTTCCCACGGTACTAGGCATGATCCCTCATATCCTAATAAGGGGCAACAAAAGTGTAAATTATTCAATGTTTTAAGACTTAAAATCTTTGTAAAGGAGAAGATGGGCTCTGCCCCTCAAATAGTAGGCAGGGGTTCTGATTTGGCTCTGTAGCAGTAAATGCCCCCAGTTCACTTCCCTTAAAGATGACCACAGGTAAAGAGTTGATTTTGGCCTTCGGCTCATCATTTCTGCGGTCTTGAAGAGATACTCCAATCAGCATATGTAACCCTATTAACCAAACTGATGCCTGGAAAGTAAATTCTTGAAAGGACAGGGAAGCTCAGAAGCCATGACCTCTCAAAGTTAACTGAGAGGAGAGGAAAGAAGTGTAAGCAGCGACGGTTGGAGGCAGCTATGACCACTCTGCTCACTGAGGGATGGCCACACTGCCCAGAATGCCCACCAGACTGGCCTGTAAGCTCAGACATCTTTCCTGACACCAATTTTTATGAGTTTGTGGCTGACAGTGAAAGAATTTGTATTGATGGCATGTTAGAAAGACCCCTAAGAAAGTCAGAACATGGGTCTATGGATGTCCGATTTAAGAAGGCCAAACGCCGAACATCACCACCATGTCCATCACTGATAGAGAAATAAATTTGTGTCTCATTGGACAATGGGGTTTCTCATCCACATGTCCTTCAGGATCTTGTCACCACAGCATTAGTCAGGTAGGACAACTTGTGGAGACAGCAAGAGCCCTGTAATCACACAGACCAAGGCTCAAATGCCAAACTCCATTATTTACTGGTGGGTGACTCTGGCCAAGTCACTTAACTAATGTGATCCTGAGTTTTTGCAACTAAAATGGTTATAAATAATTATACTTACGTCACAGAATCTCTGTGAGGATTAAATGTGAAATGTTCTTGTCAAAAATCTTTGAAACAAACACACTGTATAAACACTAATGATTACTGCTATTGCAGATGAGGAAACTGGGACTCAGGACAATTAAGTGACTTGCTCAAGGTCCCATGGCTGGTAAATGCTAGAACACGTGAACCAGTGTTTCCAATAAACCACAAGGGTCCAAGGATATTTCAATCACAACACTCTATCTACCCACCTCCCCACACCCCACTCCCAGAGGTGCCCATTTGCCCCAGGAGGTTGCCCCAGAAGAGCTCTTCTTGATCCCACACAATCAAAGATGCCATCCTAGCAGCGTGAAAGCCTATAATGCTTCCCTGGAGGCATGAGATGGGAGACCACTGAGCACCGTGCGCCCTGCCCAAGCCCTGCTATGAGCTCACAGTGACAAGGAATTGCAATGAAGACACAGGTGGATTGGCAGCCGGCGTGGAGTGCAGAGGGATGGAGCAAGCGCCAGGGCATGGAGCTGTGAGTCAGGCACATGACGCGCATAATGGAGTTCTCCTTGGTTCAAAGGCAGACACAGAGGACTCACGACACGGACAACACAGCAACCCTACCTTCTGTGGCTCCTTTGCCTTTCCTGTCAGGGATCTCTAACCCAGTGCCCCCTGAGGGATACAGGGAGACGTCCGTTGGCACAGGCCAACTGCTGGCTGTGTCCTCCGTGATCTCATACATCTGCCCCTCCATCGGCTGCAGGTGCCAGTTTAGGCCAAACAGGTGCATGGCTGTGGTGAGCAATGAGAAAAGTCATCTTTTTCTGCTGGAGGAGGAAATGGAACTCCCAAGCCATAGGGGAGGGTAGGCAGGGTGGGGAACACAGGAATTCAGGTCAGTTCAGTTCAATGAATGGCCCCTGAAGAGAGATCTCTTGCACTGCCAAGCCCTACAAAGGGAACTGGGGGCACACAGATGGTCGAGGCATGGCCCCTGCCCTCGAGGGCTCACAGTCTGGTGGACCTTGGAAAGGGCAGGGATGGGGGAGTTTCAGGAGATCTAGAACTTTTGCTTCACTCCAGGGGGAAAACTGCAATTTGTAACACCAAGGGTTAATTTCCTTAATAAAAATATAACTCCTACAAATAATAAGCAAAGTCCAACAACCCAGTGGGAAAATAGGCATAGAATCTGAACAGACAATTTACAGAATATGAACTACAATTGACTCGCAATTATATGAAAAGACTCTTGACATCACTCATAATGGGAGAAACGGGAATTAGACTTTGAAATATTATTTTTCACATATGGTTTGGCAAAGATAAAAAAGGTTGAAAATATATACAGTATTGGCAGAGACTAGGAAATAGGCACTCTCATACTTGGCTTGTGTGAGCATAAACTGGTACGAACCCTATGGAGGGCAATTTGACAAAAGCTGTCCAGTTTAAAATACACAAACCCTTTACCCTGGTACCGTGTTTCCCAGAAAATAAGACCTAGCCAGACAATCAGCTCTAATGTGTCTTTTGGAGCAAAAATTAATATAACTATATTACATTATATTATATTATATTATATTATATTATATTATATTATATTATATTATACTATATTATATTATTATACCTGGTATTGTACATTATATTATATTATGTTATATTATATTATATTACATTATATTATATTATAGCCAGTCTTATAGTAAAATAAGACCAGGTCTTATATTAATTTTTGCTCCAAAAGTCGTATTAGAGCTGATTGTCCGGCTAGGTCTTATTTTTGGGGAAACATGGTACTTAGAGGTTCCAGTTCTAGAAATTTCTCCTCCAGGTATAGTCTCCAGATACTCACACACATACCAAATTATGTACATACACGTTACTATTCAGGTTACTTACAGCATTTATTTGTAATAGCAAAATACTGGAAACCAGTCCATCACTATGGAGCTAGATAAGTGATAGTTACACAGTATACTACGCAACCAAAGAATGAGGAAGCTCTTTGTATGTATTTTCCTGGAAGTCAAATTATAACATGGACAACAGTGTATTTAATACTAGCCTTGGGTAAAAAAAAAAAAAAAGAAACCCTGCATATGTATAAAATATTTCTGAAAGACATTAATAACAGTGGGTGTGTCTTTTGAAGGAAAGAGATGTCAAGGGTCGGTGATATAAGAGGTTTGCTTTTCATTGCATATCCGTTGTACATTTTGGTGTATTGTGTGCATGTATTTCTGTTTTAAAAATACTTTTTCAAGGCAGTGACTGCTCAATAGTCTTGTGCAACAATCTAGAAGGGACCATAAGATGCCAAAGAATGGACACTGTCCCTTGAGATACACAGTGTTGGATAAAGCCAGGAAGCCTGTTCCCACAAAGGTTTGTGATCTGGTATAAATATCTGCTTAAATCCCATGTTAGGATTCAAGACTTGGGCCTTGTCAATGGTCCTTCTGGGATGCCTCCCCCAACCCCCCACGTGCAGAGTGAAGCCCTCCAGGGCCTGGACTCCCACAGCATCTCGCCTTTGTTTCACTGATGAACATTTTCTAAAATCGCACTCTATGCCAGATCTACAGCCACTTCTGAAGAACCAGAAGTGAATCAGACGGCCCGTTTCAATGAGCTCCTGGTCACGTGGGGAAGACAGACAAGCAACGAAGTCTATTCAGAAGGACTAGAATGCCCGGTGTTGTGGTGGAGAGGGGCACAGGTAACTGGCCCAGGAACACAGGGAAGGACCTACAGAGCTCTGAAGGCCTATCGTGATTATGTTTACTGAGGACCGAGTGTGCCCGGCAGTGCACAGGGTAACGTGTATACATTCCATCTAATGCTTATGTCCACTCTACAGACTCCATTATAGACGTGCACATTAAAGCTCAGAAGGTTAATTAAAATTATGATAATTATAAAACTATGATTTACTGAATGCTTACCACGTGCCAAGCATTGTGCTAAGAGCAGTAAATGCTATATTTACTTGAATTTTCACAACTATCCTAAAAGGCATTAATAAATCCCATTTCACAGATGAAGACACTAAGACACAAGGACATCAATTAACACACAGAAGGTTAAGTGGCTAACAAGCAGCAGAATCTAGACTAGACTCCCAAACTGTTCAAATCCTGAAATCATACGCTACCAGTCTTCCTGTTTGGAAAGCCCAGGCTCTCTCCATTTCGTCACGCTGTCCCTGCTTAGCTCTACCTCGCAGGACAGGCGAGCATTATAAAGATACCAAGAAGCCTTAGCCTAAGGCGTTCATGCCTTTTTAGGCAGCAGCATAGGATCCTGTGAGGTAGACAGATGTTGTGTTACTTGGTCCCAGTGTGAGGACGGGTTCACTCATGGCGCTCTTGAGGAGCTGTGTGATTGACTGCATTCTGGGCACAAAAACCTTTGTAGAGGAGATGGGAACATTGCACACCTCCTGACTTCTAGTCCGAACCCAAGCCATCCAGGGAATACACACGAGTTTGATTTAACCAGGAGGCGTACTCTGGTAACAGAAACAAATCTGACCCTGTGCTTTCTCCTTGGTGATTGTGGTGCAGGCGAAAAAGTGTGCTGGACCAAAGGTAAGAAAACCACTTTTGAATCCCAATGGCCAATTCCTAACTACAGTATTCTCATCTGAGAAATGGGGACTCAAATATTTCAAAGGATAGTTGTATCCTATGAGATAATATATGGCAAAGTGCTTTGCAAGCCATACATATGCGTGATTACTATATTCTATAACCATCTTATTTGTACCATTGATAATAATGATAAAATAGTAGCTGACATTTACTGAGCACTTTTTAGGTATCAGGCACTACATGACGTGCTTTATACTGCTTTTGCCTCTCTCTGTGCAGTTGTCAATAATAACACAAGTTAACTTGCCTGGAAGAAGTGAATACTCTGCTTTTTCCAAGGCTGAATTAGCTTACATTTCTGCTTATCGCCTTACTGGTTTTAATCTGTATCTCGGCAAATCCAAAGGCAATGGAGAAATTGTCTGAAGTATGGACAACTTAGATATATGCAGTTAAATGTGCGGCACCTCTTTCCCCATTCGAATCAATGATCTTATCTCAATGTGCAAAAGTGCTGTCTTGGTAAAAGGTGATGAGAATTAACTAATTCCAGAACGAACAGAACTCGCACCATTTTGTGAAGAGAAACACTTTTATTGTCAAAGCTTTCTCTTAGGTTTAACAAGATCCAAAGCAAGCCCTTGCTTAAAAAAAATACGCTGAGGGGGAAGAAAAACCAGAGGAAAAGTGTTATAGGTGAGAATGATCAGAGGGTCGGTGCACCGGGGAAGGTGAGTAGGACAGGGCAGCCCAGAGCTGTGGGACACGCTGCCCGCCAAAACCCTGGAGGTGCGTGTTGGCACGCGTTCCTTGTGGCCTTGACCCGGCCATCACAGACAGGCCCACACAGCCGCGAGGCTGTCTCATCTCTGGGACCCATGGAAGAGGTGTTTCCTGAAACCATCTGGGAAAGCAAAGTTCTGGATACAGCTCAAACTTGGACCCTCTCAGACGACTCAGTCATCGAGAACTAATTCGGGAGGAGGCTGGTGAATAGGGAAGCGAGCACAGAGTCCCCAAGACTGGACTGAGGACCAGCTAGCTGGAAGGTAAGAGTCAGAGTAGAGTGGGAGGGTATAAAATCAGGGATGTGAAGCTCCAGTGTCATCCTAAAGCCCAAATAAGAGGGACCCTTAATTGGTGATCCAGGGTCTTAAATGTAAGTCATGCTAGGGGCCCCTCTACTCTTTTACTGAATTGCTTGGTAGGCGTTAATTGCATGGTTCTGGGTTATGGGGGAGAGGGAGTGAGGGTAGGAGAGACAGTAAGCTCTGCTCTCCTCTTCCCAAAGGACACAACACACTCTCAGGCAGAGATTGTCCAAGAAATACATAAGCTCACGCTACCACTCTTCTTTATCCTTGACAATAGTCAAAATAATAACAGCAACACAGAACTCGGTATCATTTGAGTGTACATGACACGCCAAATGCTTTATTTTCATTATTCAATGTAATCCCCACATAAAAACAGGTTAAAAAAAACCCATTACTGGGGAATGTATACAGTAGAATTGGAATAGAAAGGGAGCTACAGTGATATACTCTGACATACTCAGAGAGGTAAAGTACGTTACCTAACACCACAGAGCTGGTATAAGTTTGAGGCAAATTTCAGAGTCAGGAGCCGTGTTCCAAATGATTTGGAAATAACAGCCATGGATAAAAAAAAAAAAAAAAAAAAAAAAAAAAGCTAAGAAATATAATTGGTCCTCTCCAGTCTGCTTTAGGGATGGACCAGGCCACGGAAACAATATTAAATAATCACCATCATATTCCCTGTTTCTGGAGGAATTAACAGTAACCACCTGACACCAAGGTACATTTTCACAGTATTAGCTAAATTACACCTTGCGATTTGTATTTATAACTGTGCAAAACTCTCCTCAAGTACACTAAACGTGACATAAATAAGAAACTTGATTCTGGTTTTCCATTTAAACTAGTTTGTAATTCAGTGAAAAGGTGAAAAGATGCTAAAGAGTTCAGAGAAAGGCTGTGGAAAGGTAGTGGGTTCATAAGATCACCCACACTGAAATGTTAATGATTTCTGAAAGCCAAGAGCTGGAGTAGGGAAGTTCCCTATTCCCTCAGCTCTGGGTTGATCTGATCCCAGAGCTGACATTTTCCAGTCACCTTTTCCTGCCCAGCAAGACATGAGAGATGGCTGAGAAAGTGAAAGCTCCATCTTGACATTTTTAAGGAAAATACTCAATAGATGTTCAGACATTGAGGCCTCCCCCCAGCACCTGACCAGCAGGAGGCAATTAACTAAGCTATTATGCAGGCATCACCAGTGTAAGTATAGATTTCTCCTGCTACAAGGCATGTTTCCCTTCCGAAAAACAAATGCATGACCCCACTTGCATCTGTAAATTAGCAGCTCCAGGTTGTGACTAGAGATGGTTATAACCACAACAAAGGGTTGATTCCAGTGGCATTTTGGGTTTCAAAAGGCAGTGGGAATGAAAGCAGCTACATGGCTGCTCACTGTTCTGTTTTATATTAGTGCTCAGTTTTGTTTTGTTTTAATAGTATCATTTCTGTAAAATATAAGTCGCTGGATTCTTTGACTTATGGCCTTCTAATGGGGAAAACAAAAAGACAAAACAACAACACGACAGAGTTTCATTCTCTGGCTTTTAATCCTGGTTTTGCTACAAAGCCACAACATTCAAAAGTTTCTAACCAAGAAGTTGTACACACAGATGTACACTGCAGTGTAATAGTGAACAAAAAAAGAAAAAAAAAATGGAAGCAACCTAGATGTCTAAAAATAGGGAATGACTTAGCTAAAATATGATACAGGTACTGGATGGAATACAAGGTAATCATTATTAAAAATAACCATGACAACCAGGAATGAGGGCAAATGCTTTCAATATAATGTTAAGGGGGGAAAAAGGCAGGATACCAAATTGCATGATTTTGCTGACTGCATCTGTATAAAACCAGATATGCATATGAAAAACAAATCTGGAATGACATGTAAAAATGACATCAGGCTTTGAATTACGGTGGTAGAGCTACGGATACATTTTCTTTACTAGTTTCCAAACTCACTTTAATGCTTTTTTACATTAAAAAGAAAGTTTTACAACAGTCTCAGGAGCAATAGGCAGAAAAGAAGGATTACAGAGGGAGGGGATCTTACCTCTGAGCACTTGCCATGTGTCAGACACTTAGGCAAGGGGAATTAACATACATTATTTCATTCACTCCTTACTTAAACCTTGAGAAATTATTCTCATTTTACAGATGAAAAAAACTGGAGTCTCAGAGAGGCTGCATGAGGTGCTCAAAGACACTTTCCAGATGGGAAATGATAAAGTCACATTTGAACCCGGATCTGACTGGTACCAAAGTCCAGGCTCTCCTGGTTCATCACGCTGCTGGGAGTTACAATGCCTGAACGTAAGTTAAAATTTGAAAAAAAAAAAAAAAAGAAAAAATTAAGGCAAAGCTGACAGCATAGCCAGGTTTGCCCTTTTGGGACAGTTTGTGAAAGGGCTTTCTTCTCAAGGACAAAGCCCCCATCCTTCCCCTGAGGCATGGCTGCTCCCCCAAATTGAAACCATGTAAACACAAATAAAGGTGTCCATTGGCTGTGTCAGTCCTCAAGCTTGGCTCTCTCCAGAGCATTCAGTGCTAGTCATTTACTAGGATCACGACTTTGGGCAAAGCCTCTCTGAGTCTCAGTTTCCTCCTCTGTAAAACGAAAATGGTAATATGTACCTCAACGGGTTAAATGAAATAATGTATGTAATTTGCTTAGAACCATGCTGGGCACATAGAAGCTCAGTAAATAGCAGCTGTCATCCTCCCTGTCATTTTGCCATACGGACGTTCCTAATTCCTGTATCCACTGAAAGACTTGCTAAAGCCAGCTCTCTTTCCCTCTACCTCCCCTTCCTGTCAACTCTAAATTTCCTTAAGCCGAGGGCACTCTCCTGTCCTGCTCCCATTAGCTGACAGATTCAGGAACTAGAGATATTTGTCCGATGGATAAAAGTTTTTAAAAGCAGAGTCACTATAAAGCGGCCTGACAAGATCCCGCTGGTGACTACGTGGGGCTAATTTTAAATCAGGTAAATATATTGCTTTTCTTCCTGTGTCTGAGTAAACGTGACTGCAACAATCAGGGTTACTGTCTCTCACCCCCATATTAAGTGTTTTCTAGAGAATGGACTCTGACACAGTTAATCATTTTTCTGTACCATGCAATGCTATGGTGAAGAGAGGACTTTCAGCAAGGGATTCGCTGGCAGCTGTTCAATATTTCTCTAAATCAAGGTGGGGCTGGGGATGAGTGAGAGGCTCAGGCATGGTGAGCCTCGGAAATGGGCAACAGGCACACCCACCGTCGATGTGGAGGAGAAATGGCAACTTAACCAGACGGCACTGAAAACTGGTGACACGGCAAGTTGTTTGGGAAGTAGGGCCGGAATCTGATTTGTACAGAATAAACTGATATTGTTGCAGTAAAAGAATAAGAAAGCTGTCATTCCTTTTACCTGTCAGGCTCTTCTAAGACTTCTTCTGTACATAACTAATTCAGGGCTTAGCCACCTCCACCAACCCTTATAGGGACCTCAGCCCGATTATGAGAATTCTTTCTACCTCACTCCAATGCTGTGCTGGTTCCAGAGACAAGAAAACGGGAGGCACAGAAGTGCAGTGGTGACCAGCACAGCCCTTGCAGCCAGACAGCCCTGTGCTCCCTTTCTGGGTCTCATGTTTACAGGTATGTGACCTGGTTCGTGTTATTGAACTCGTTTGAGCCTCAGTTTTTTCATCTATAAAATGGGGACAATAATACCCAGCTCCAAGACTTGTTGCAAAGATTACAGAAAAGGATGTATTTTATGAGCTTATTACGGTGCTTGGCATTTACTCAAATATATGACCAGATAGGGGGCCTTCTTTTTTGGTATATATCATCATTTTATTGCATATTAAGGTTTTCACTGAGAAAGTGAAGGAGCTTTCTTGAGAGCTGACAAACCTGAGTTTTTGCTCTGGTGTTGGGGGGATGTTGCTAGGGGCTCTGCTTCCCCCCACCATCACACACACACACTGCACAGAGGAGGAGAGTCAGACTTGACTAGTGCATTTGTGGCAGAGCCTGGGCATGCACGGAGCTGTCTCCAGACTCCTAGTTCAGAACTCTTTCCACTAAATGACTCTAGGATTCAGTCACAGCAGGAAATCCTGTATAAGCAGTAAAGTCATCCTCACGCTTGTTCTTCCATCAGGCACTGCACTCCCAGATTAAAGAAGTTCTCTCCTTGAGCCTAAACTAAAGGTACTGACCCCACAGACCTGCCATGTCAGGCCACTGTGAGGCCCGCCCTTTAGGGCAGGGATTATTCCTTTCACTTCAAGCCCCCAGCACCGGGTCCACAGGAGTGAAGAAGGAGGAAGGAAAGGAAGGAGACAGACATAATGAGGATTATTATTATTAAACCAACAATAGCTCTCATTTACTCACATTGTACCATATGGATGACATAGGCTGGAGGGTCCACATTCATTATGTCGTTTAACCTCACAACGTTTTAAGGAAGGTATTATTAGGAACCCCGTTTTATAGGTTAGGCAACTCAAAACATAGCAACACGGTAGATACTATTCATCTAATTTTGCATCTCTAGAAACCCAAGGCTCCAGAATTGTCTATAATTGCCCTATTCATCATGGCAGCACCAAGATCCAAAACCGGGTCCCAGTCACTTCAAATCCCAAGCTTTTTGCAGACTGTTGCCAAGGAAGCACAAGACAAGCTTCCATTTAGTCCTGCTCAGAATAAACGTGCAGTTTCTGATCAAATCACTGCCAACAGAGCTCACATCCAAGGGAGTGACTCCACACAGAGGAAACGCTTATACCTAGTAAAAGGCCCCCTGTCTGCCCTTCCAATGCAAGGCTTCACCAATGACCCAAGGAATCAAAGACACCCTGGGGATCGCCAGCCTGTTCGAACTGCTGTGCTGGGGTGAGCGGCCAGCACTGCATTGGCAGAACAACCCCAGGCTTGGTAAAGGGCCTGCCATTTCCCAGAAGGAGGGCAGATGCTGGTGGAAAGCTCTGCGCAGTTTCCAGTTTCCTTTCTTTGTGGCACTTGCATCCAAGGGTCAACACTATTCACAAGGCTATCTGAAGTATTTCTATATAAAGATGTCTGGACATAGAAAAGGACCAGCTTCTCTCACGTGTGACACATCATCGTCCCCTCCTTCACCTATACCAACCTTCAAATGGGGCAGAAGGGCAGCATGGCTTTGGTTAACACTTGGGAGCTCTAGGAGGAGAAAAGCCTGTTGCTAGCTACCATTGCCATAGCTACTAGAAAACATACTGTGACAGGGCTCTGTAGAGCAACCCTCCCATTTCCTGACTTCCTTTGGCATACCAAGCCTGTAACTAATTTTTTTCAATGCTCCAAGTCAATTAGGAGGTGGTCTCCACTGTACCTCTAAATGGAGTTTTAATCTGTGTATATATTATTAGGATAGGCTTCTTCCCTCTGGAGCATTCACTTTGGTGAGAGGAATGAGGGTAGACAGCTTAACATGGAGTGTGCCCACCCAGATTGGTAACTTGGGATAATATTTCTTCATAATGAGAAGCATTTTGAAAGAGCATTTTAAAGTCTCACAGAACAGTGTGTGTGATGTCACAGCTTTCCAGTCTCCTGCTCCCTGGGCGTTTTCTGGCCCTTTGGGATCACACATTTTCTTGTTTCCTGGCCCTTGTCTGTGCACAGAGCAAGGCTCTCAATAAATGTGAGTTCTCCTTCTCTGATATCCATGGGCTCATGGTTTGATCATGTTAATAACAGCCACGGTCATTAACTGAAAGCTATACTGTGCCACAGGGCTATGTGCTTTATAAAAAGACACAATCATTTAATCCTAGCAACGCCCTATGAGGTAGGCACAATTATTACCCTCATTTGCAAGATGAGGAAACAGGCTCAAAGAGGTTCAACGACTTGCCCAAGATCACACATTTAATAAGAGGCGGAGAGTAACTTCAGATCTGAGTCGAATCCAGGTTGCCCTGCACCTGTCCCTAACCACTACACACACTGACATTCTGCTTAGATGTAAAACTGTAGAAATGACAAACATGGGGAAAAAAATGAAAATCTCATTATTATATGGACCTCCCTCACTGCTCAAATTTTGTTGGCCATATTTTCCTGAGGCTGAAAATGTGAGGTTACATCTCTTCGTAACAGAAACAATTTTCAAAGAGCATGTCAGATGCTTATTGGACGTAGTATCTGACCGCCCTCATTGCTTCTCTCTACTCAGGAGTCTCAGTTTGTGTGACTTTCTCCTGCTCCTTGAGTACACCTGTCCATCCAGCCTCCAGGCTTTAGCTAACGCAAAGCCTCCATGTGGAATGGCCACTGCCTTTCCCCCATCATTCTCCCATCCCTCAAGGCCTACTTCAAATGTCACTTCTATGAGGATTTTTACCATTATTTCCAGCCAAAAAATGACCTCTGTTCTCCCCTCCCCAGCCCCGGGTCCTTACGATTATTTCAGCACCTCTCTCAGGCATACTGCCCTGACGTTTGCTTCCTGTCCCTTGATGGCTCTGTGTCCATCTCTGTACCCAGTGGGACAGATCTGCAGAGAGGTCAGCTTCCCAGCTCTGGCCCTTACCATTGTGCGTCAGAAGATAAGTCACTTAACCACTCTGACCCTCAGTTTTTTCATCTGTAGAAATGGAAATAATACAAAACCACCTCCTGGGTTCTTGTAAAGATTAAATTCAATGAAAGTTCTTTATAGATTATCAAGTATATTGAAAATATAAAGCATTATTATTACATTGCTTAAAAGTTAATGAATGAAAAAACACTTAAAGTTTAATATATACTTATAGACTAATGCAAAGATGTATATATGAATCTTCCAATGCAGCCCCAGACCTATACAAGTAGGTACATGAATAGTACTATATAATGGACTTAATGCCCTATAAAAAAGTTAGGAAACATAAACAAGTTGCAAAAGAAGCATTTCTAGTTTTCAGTTAAAGAAAAAGAGAAAATGCTATTTCTCCTAAAATTTTCATTTAATCTTTGCTTCTCATTTAACCCTCCACTCCATCTCCTCTCAAATACCCTTTTGGCATGCATCGTCGGGTAGAATCACGTGTGTGTTCCCATATGCAGAGATACACACAGACTGAGACACACACAGGAGACCAAGGAATATGTCTTGCTATAGAATTCTACAGAGAGCCTGAGTGGCAAAATTTAGGACAACGTGATGAAACGGATGCCACAGCACAATGAATAATATTGGCATTTTTTCTCTTCCCCCACTGGAGGCTGTGAACAAAATCTAACTCCAGGCTCAAAGGCAGGATAAATCTCGTTGCTTGCCATACACCAGCAGGAAGGGCTTTCTCCAAAATTAAACGTTACACCAGTGACAATCTACTCATGCTAGATGAAGCTGGGAGAACAGCAGAATCAGATAACACGAGGTGTTGGTGCTCAGTAAGCGATGTGTGTCAAGGAACCTGGTGTCATTTGGGCCTCCTTTTCGCTCCAATCCTGAAGCACTTCAGGTGCAGACCATGGCCGCACTCAATGCCACAGGTAACCAGCAATCCTGGCACAAGTGCACAGGTAGGGCAGCTGGATGTTAATCTTTCTTTCATCAAAAAAGACACTCGTTTCTTTCTTTAGTCAGGAGCTCCCTGCATCCTCTCAGCAATTCAGATCAGGTGAACCACCCCAGTCCTGGACCCGCCACGGGCATCGTAGAGCACAGTGGGAAGAGGGCAAGCGCTGAGGGCAATCCTAGTTCTTTTACTCACTAGTGATGTGGCTTTGGACATATGACTTAAGTTCCCTGGGCCTCAGGTTCTCATCTCTATGGTGGAAATAAAAATGGGATGGCACCTAGCACATGGGTGGTACTTGACAAACATTTGTTGGACAAGTAAGACTGTTGAGAAGAATAAATGAGAAAATTCACGTAACATTCAGAACATGCCTGGCACATGGTAAGCGCTCCATACCTGTGAGCTGCCACCTCTGTTACATCAGGTTAGGCCGAGGGAGAAGTGGGAGCGGGGGCAGAGTAAAGACCCAGACAGGATGGCAAAGCACCCTTGTTTGCTCTGAGTCTCAGGTGTGGAGCACAGCAGTAGAAGACATCAGGGGACGCCTCTGAGAGGCGGCATGGTCTGTATAAGAAATTTGGAATCAGAAGATCGGGTTTCTAGGTCCAGCTCTATGACTTGCCAGTCATTCCAGCTGAAAAAGTTATTTCACTGGAGCGGGCCTCAGTTTCCATGCCTGTGGCTTGTGGACAAGGAACTGCAGTTAAGGATTCCGTGCAGTGGACAGACTGCTGCAGAGGGTCAATGAATGGTTTGAAAGGCGTCACCCAAGGCAAGGTACGTATTACGCACTGGCCCCATGGAGCCTGTCTTCTAAGGGGGGAGGCAGCCAGTGTCCTTCTGCAGTCATTGTGGTTTCTGCAGTTTTATATCAAGAGCCTTCAGTAAAATAGAGACAGGCCTGCAGATAGATCAACTGCACGCATGGACATTTTAATGCACCGTCTTCTGACACAGGTGCCAAAAATCGCCAACATTTCTATCTACTGTCTTCTGCCTTTGTTTTAGGCCGTCCCATCTTCCAGAAAGTCATTCTTAGCTTCTCTTTCAATATCTTACTTGATTTACAAGGCTCAATGCCTTGGGGAAATCTTATCTGATCTTCCTGGTTAGAATGAATTGCTCTCTCCTTCGGGCTCCCACAGGGATAAGGTTCAAGCTCCAGTAACATGCTTTTATCAACTGTCTAGTGCTGCCATCAGCTCCTTACACATGTGCCTCGCCACGAAACCTGGATGTCTCAAGGCAGTGATGCCAGCTTATCCGGCTTTGTCTGTCTCTCACAGCTGGGGACGCAATGGGGCAGACGGCTCAGCGAATGCTCCCTACCATTTCAAACCTGAGCTTGGAGAAGCTCCCTCTACGTAACCCCAGATTACCTGAAATCCCTACATCTGGGGATAGCCCTCGGCCACTGGATCTGAGAGGGTTTAAAATCTCCGGGTGATCCAGCTGCCTGAAGGGTGAGAACGGCATCTACTGAACACCCACTGCGGGCTACCCACAGACTGGACCCTTGGCAGATATTCTGTTGCTTAATGCTCAAAACACCTCTTAGGTATTAACTGACATTTGACCAAGAGGAATCCAAGACTCAGAGAGCTGAAAACAACTTGTGTGAGCCGGAAGGCAGTCTGTCCGAAGTCTGTGCTTGTGCTACCAGACTGTATTTCTGTCTTTAAAGGACAAAGCTGTTTAGTTGTGGTTTTAGTGTTTTACTGTTAAGTGAAGAAAAAAAGAATACTGTTTTTTACAGCCCTGTCTCCTCCTCTCACGACTCCTTTCTCCCTCCTGTCCCTCTCTTTTCCCCTGCAGTGAAGAGCAGCCCTCCTCTGCTTCCTCACCTCTGTCCCAGGAACACAGCCCTAAGCGCAGCCCTGACCAGGCGGACATGCTCTCCACGAGCTAGGTATTTACAACAGCTGAAGAACACCCATCAGGAAGAACGTTCTTGTTTTTTCTCTGCACCTAAGTGCAATTAAATTGTTATTTCACAGTCATTAGTCTAGAATAAAAACAAGGACTTGAGGATAAATCCTTTCCAAGGGTGCTAAAAATCTGTAAAGTCAATTCCTTTTACACATTCCTGGGGTGAAGTTATAGAAGGAGTACCCGGGACGCACGGTTGGGGCTACTTCCTGACCAACCATGGCTGTTCTGCGTCTTCAGGGGCCTTGGCACGGCTCACAAGGCAAGGGCCTCCAAGGCCCGGGAGAGCATATTTCCTCTGCAGCCCCTGCTGTTGTTATAAAAAATGAATATACTAGTAAACTCAGGTCCTTTTTTTCCAAAGACTTTTCCAAACTCAGGACTGCTTGTCTCTCAAATTCAAACACCTGTTTGCCGGGGGGAAGGGAAGACATATTTCATTTCTTAGTGGCTCCTACTAGCAAAAACTAGGTGTTTGATCATTACTTCATCTCCACAACGGCCTATTACCTACATTCACAGAGGAGAAAACTGAGGCTGAGAGAGAGCAAGGTTCGTACTGAAAGTCGCACAGTCGTAAAGAACAGATGGAGGCCTAACGCCCCACTCTGTGCCCCACTCTGACTATATTTTGTCAGCCACCTCTGGTTTTCCCCCATTTTAGTCTCCAGTAATCTTTTTTCACTCTCGCATTATCTCACTGCCTCCACACTTTCTATCTCTGTTCCCGGTAAGAACTTGAGCCTCTGTGCTGACCTTTTCTTCCCCTTCACTCCATGCCTCGCAACACCTGTCAGGTTCTAGCCCTGACATCTGCCTTTCTCTCCTGCAACACACTTTTGCTGAACACATGCTACATAGTGACAGACCCTAGGATAAGAAGCTATGGTTACAACACTGAGCAAGATGAAAAACTGTTTCAGCCCTCACAGAGCTCACAATCAAACGCTGGGGACAGATATGAACCTAATCCATGACAAAATCACGCAGCTGCAACTGTGGTGAGTACTACCGTGTCTCCCCAAAAATAAGACTGGGTCTTATATTAAGGTTTGCTCCAAAGGACGCATTAGGGCTATGTTCAGGGGATGTCATCCTGAAAAATCATGCTAGGGCTTATTTTCCGGTTTGGTCTTACTTTCGGGGAACCACAGTATGAGCACTATAAGAGCACATAACTGGGTTCCTGGCTTAGTGTGAGGCGGTCAGAGGAGTTTCACTGAGGAAGCGATATGTGAACTAAGCTCTTGAAAAGGAACTGACTGGGAGAAGAAGGGTGGGGTTCCCTCCAGGAATGAAGATCCTTTAGCTTCTCTGGGTCTCAGGGCCACTTGTAACATCCTCTGGTCCCCACCCATTAAACCATCCAACCCAAGATGAAACACAAAGCCTCATGCTGGCAGGACTGCGGGGAAAGTGGACACCTGGCTGGGGGCCCTGGAATTCAGTCCTATCCTTCTGAGGAGCCCCCACGAGTGAGAAACAAGAGCTTTAACCTATCTCCCCAGGAATCCTGCTCTGGGAAACACACTCCCCACAATAACTACAAGAAGAAAACAGGGCAAGAAGAACAAAGATATTCATAGAAGTGCTATTTATAATACAAAACCTTTGGAAACGGCAGGAATACAATGAGACAGTAATGGTACAAATAGGATAGAGCTATTAGCTTGACTAGAATGAGAATTGTGTCAATTCTTGACACTGCTTACATGAAAAATGAATGGTCCATGAGAACGGCAGAAGAACGTAAACTTGTGAATTCATGCTGACCACATGGATGGAGGCTTTTGGCTGCTATCCTCTGAGGTCAAGTGTAACACACAGAAAATCCTAAAAGGTTTCACTTGTTGCCCTCATACCTTGAAATCTAAATTACATCTTAAAATTTCCTCAACTCTTTGATATCTTTGAGTTTAAAGCTTACTGTAGATAACACCTTATTTTGAATCTAGTAAATACATTTCTTCTTTACTACACATCTCAAAAATAGTACCTAAAACTACTGAGATGGGGAAGGTGCGTGGGTGCCAGAGGCTGAGAATGATGAGAGGACTGACCACAAAGGGGCATAAGACAGCTTTTTGGGGTGATGGACATGTTCTGTGTTTTGATTGTGGTGGTGGTTGTGCAACTCTGTCAGAATTTATAGAATGGTACACCGAAAAAGTGTTAATTTTCTACATGTAAATTATATCTCACTAAATGTGATTTTAAACACAAGCGGTCAGGGCCTGGTGGCCGAGTGGGTGTACAGGTAAGGGAGACATGCTTGAGTGTGGTCTGGGTCTCAATCCTAGTCTTGGGTCACTAGGAATATAGTTAGAGCCTAACACTGCTAGGGAGGGGAATTATGAAGAGAGGATACACTGTTGTTATCCATTTGCCCTCCAGATACACTCCATCCTTCTCCACCTTGCTCTGTGTCCTGGGGGACTGGCTCATCGGGTATACAAGTAGATCGACGGGTTCCCTTAGGCTCTGGCTTCTGGCTGGGTTCCACCAAGGGAGGAGAGCGGAAGGAGGGGAGAGAGTGAGGTCTGCAAGCTGGAAAATTTCCTTTCCTGCGGAGCTAAAACATGTTGAATGACTTAATCATTTTAGCTAGTCTTTTGTTTATTACCATTTTACAGATGAGGCAAGGCATCTGAAGGAGATTAATTCCTTGCCCAGGTGGCACAGCTAGTAATCGCAGAAGGACAATACAGACAAGATGCACTCGTCTATAGAGTCTGGGCACGTAAGCTCGCTCAGCTCATCCCAGGCACCAGAAGCCCTCTCCACCCAGGCAGCTCCCTTGTTAGAGCTGTCCTCTCCCACGGAGCCCAAATTGGCCTTCCTGTCATTGTTCTCCTGAGGGCGTGGCTCTGCCCTGGGCAGCCCCACACAGCAAGTCTGCCCGCTCCGCCACACAGCGGTATTGTAGACAACTCTGGAGAGCCATGCTGGTCTCCTCAAGGCTTCCTTTTGGGGGTTGTGCGATATTTGTCTGGGGTCTGTTATAAAGAGAACAATCTATATATATCTCGTTATTAGCAATTCCCACAGAGCAGCATGAAGGAATCAATCTTAGAGAGAAAGGCTTTAATACAGGTTCCTGTATCTTTATCACTTTTTTGTCCTCCTAAAAGATCAAGTTCAATCATCTCCGTTTCTCATTCTTTGGGCTATAAAGTTAAATCTATGGCTTCTATCCAAAAGGCATGATGCGAAGTTGAAGAGAAAGGAGAGAAAATGAGCGTATTGCTCACGAATAACACCCAGGCCCAAAGTGCAATGGGCCTGTGCTTATGAAGCTAATGGCATCTGAGCTCCTGACGTTCTGTGAGCTGAACCAGATGGGGATAATAGAGGGGAAGAAGCAGGCTAAAATCACCCTGGTCTCTATTTCTAACCCTTTCTCTAGTTATCTCATGTCCACTTCACATGTACGTGGGCCCCAGGACGTAACATGCACATTTCTGCCCATACTGTTCTTCTGGTCTAGAAAGGCCTTGGCTGGTTTAACCACCTTGCAAGGTCTTTTATCCAAGCAAGTCTCACTGAGCACCGCTAGCATGCGCCATGCTTCGTGCAAGGAAACGAATATGCAGCAGAGAATAAGATACCAGGAGACAGGAGGCTAAGCAACACCACGCCAAAGAGAAGGGAAGCCTAATATCCCTCCCAACTGGCTTGCTGCCATGCTTCGGCCAGTGGCTTGGTGAAATGTCAGAGAGATCTTGAGAGAGCCTGTGCAAGTCTATGCAAGTCACATGTAATGCCACGTCAATAAACTGGATAACCCGGGTTCTTCCAGACCAGGAAGTGCAATAATATTCCAATAAGCAATGCTCTTCTAATAACTCTCTTTTGAAAAGCAGCAATTAAGCTGTGCAACATTTTCATTTCTAAATTCAACTATCACTTCAAGTAAGGGTTCTGATTTTTTTTTTTTCCCAACCCACAATCAGCTGCTGGTGAAGGTGAAAGATGCCATCCAATAAAAAAAAAAAAAAAAAAAAAAAAAAAAAAAAAAAAAAATCCCTCACTGCTATTGAGCATGTTGGAATATTCCACGGTACGTAGTTACCCCGAGGCTGCTACAGCCCATGATTGTGACTCCACTGTAATGTTCTGGTTCAATTTCCTATAGGCAGAGAACTGCAAATTATGTTACTGGGATTTCTCAATAACCCTTGAAGTAGCCACTGTCATTATCCTTATTTTACAGATGTGTAAACTGAGGCCAAGAGAGGTTAAGTAAACTTGCCTAAGGTCATAAACTTAGGATCTAACAGGATCGTCTACTCCCACCATATGCTGGGTGGAGATAACTACGCTCCACAGAAGGTAACAGTCTCCCGAGTCCACCAGCAAGAGACATCTGTCATATGACCTGTGTTTTTTTAAGATCATCTCATTTAATCTTTTCAGGAGGAACGACAACCTCATGAAAGAAATGCTATTCTTCCCATATTGCAGATGAGGAAACCAAGGCACAAAAGGGTTACACAGCTGGAGAATGGCAGAGGAGATTTCCATCAAATCCGTCAGACTCCAAACCCTGTCTTCTCTTCTGATCAGAATACTGTGTTGCCTTAAAGAAATCACTGTAAATGACACCCCTGCCCTGCAGGATGGCGCTGGACCTATGATGGAAGAAATAACATTCTAGGGTAATCTCAGCTCTCCATTGAAATGCAAAGCTATTCCTGGGTTTTGTATTATTAACAAGCCTTTTGTCTCCTGTTCCAAAAGACTTTCTGGCAAGAGAGGTGCTTGAAGAGTCCTCAAGATATTAATCCATAGCTATTCTGCAGCACTCAGTGTCTGCTTTTTACATAGCGATTCAGAACACAAGGGGAGCTGTCAGGTTTCTCTGGATAGAAGCAACTGCCAGTGAAGCAAAAATCAACTTTTGTCCTAAAGAAATGACGTGAGGTGCTCTTTTGGTAATGATTCTTCCTGCGGCTACTTCCCAGGAACAGCCAGAGATCCCCACAAATGTTTTCTGACAGGTCCCCCTGGTTGTTCTGTCAGCTGCCCTTGTGACTAACACAGGCTGGGAAGCCCACAGGTGCTGCAGGGAGACAAGGCTGGTCCAAGTTCTCGCTCAAGGCTTACTAATACTCTTTTACATATGCTGCTAATAGTACTAATATAGTAATAATTATAGTACCTAACTTGTATTGAATGCTAATTCTGTGCCAGAGAGTGGGCTAGGTACTTCATGCAAATTATCTTACTGGAATTTCTCAACAACCCTTGAAGTAGCCACTGTCCATTTTACAGATGTGTAAACTGAGGCTGAGAGGTTAAGTAAACTTGCCTAAGGTCAAAAACTTCTAAGTAGCAGAGCCTAATTTCAGAACTCAGGCTCTTAACCATGAGGCGACACCCAGTTTCCTCTCTTGTAAAATGGGGCTAATCGTGCCAGCTACACCCATTGTAAGAACCATAAGCGAAGTAGAAACCGAGGCTCAGAGAAGTTAAGCCACTGGCTCAAATTTACACAGTCAGCAAGTGATAGAGCCAGGGCCTGAAGTAGGGTCTTTTGATTCTACATCATCTGTTCAAGCGCAGAACCTCTAGCACAGTGGCTGAAAGTATGGCCTTTGAAATCATATGTCATTTATTGGTATTGTGCCTCTGGCAAACTGTCAACTTTTCTAAGCTTTAGTTTCCTCTTCTAGAAAATACAGAAAATATTATCTGTCTCACAGAATTCTTGTGAGTGTTCAGAGAGATGATACACATAGTGGGTTTGGACCAACCAATGCTAGACACACAGTAAAAATATTAGGTTGATGCAAAAGTAATTGTGGTTTAAAAGGTTAAAAATAATTGCAAAAACTGCAATTACTTTTGCACCAACCTAATACTACATTAAGATTGGAAAGTTATAGCATAAAGCTTAAGACTGTGAGCTCAAAAGAGAAAAGAATTTAACAGCATCAGCTCAAGAGCCTGAATGCCTAGTGTTGGTTGGATCACAGGCCTGCCATTTACCATGTGACAGTGGATGAGTTACTTACGCTCACTGGGTTTCAATGTCCTCACCTGTAAACTGGGAATAATAAGTCATTGGGTTGTTGGGAAATTTCAATGAGAAACCACAAGCAAAGAGCTTAGAACAGAGAGGAGCATGTGGGCAGCACATAATCAAAGCTAACCGCTCTTCTTAGTAACGATATGAAGTGACCCCTATTATTTTTACTACTCTGTACCACACTGCCTTTTGTGTTGAAAATGTTTTAAAACAATTCTACACAATAAAGCATTATTACCATGGCTGTACAAGCGTCATGGTTTGACTTACAACTAACCCTCCCCACATATCATTCTCTTCCCATTTGGTTCTGCAGAATCCTTTTCTTCAGAAAAGAAAAGGCAGAGTATTGAAATGGAGACTGAAAAGCACACGAAAACCTTCATCAGGGGAATGGGTGACTAAAGCACGACGCACGTCCTCTATGGTTGCCTCTCTGAAAGGCAGCCTTTGGAGACAAAAATACACGTCTTCTCTCTGAAGACGTCCCTCAGGCGTCCCAGATTCTCATCTCAGGCCAGGACAGCTAAGTAACAAGGGAGGAGGGCAGGAGAAGTCAGCCCTGCAGCCTTTGTGGGTGCTAAGTGCTGACTCCAATTTCTCCATCTTCCTATGAAAATAACTGCAAATGTCTCTGCAAATAAAAGGTCACTGTTTGCCCATTTCCCAAGAAAGTTGAATGTCAAATGGATCTGTCAGGTTTCCGTCCAGATATGATAGCTCTGAGCAGACACCAGAGAAAGAACAATTCTTTCCCATACTGTTTTCTCCTCCCCTTCTGCTGCTGAAGTGATACAATTCTTATCTAGAACTTGATAGGATGTAGAAAATAATTACAAATGAAAAGGTTATTCATAATTTTTAAATGAGTTAATTAGTAAACCCAGTCAGACTCACTCATTACAGTAATTAATAATTGATTATACTTGAAATTAAAGACAATTTTTCATCAAAAATCTAATTAAATATCTGTGCTTTTGCCTGTTGATTAGATTGGTTGGCCTGCTGGAAAAAGAGTCTTTGTTAAGGATATTTATGCTTGGCTGAGACAATTAATTTGATTTTTAATAATTGATAGTTCATTACAAGTTCGTCACCACAGCCTCTGATTATGGCTGAGCAACAAGACGCTCTTCCCTTACCCCCAGCAGCTCGAGGAGACCAAACACCAAGGTGGCCACCCCCAGCCCTCGAGGAAAGCTAGGGAAGGACCTCACACCTGCAGCAATGCATTCACCTGCACTAGCTGACTCCAGCCTCACGAACCTCTATCTTTCTGAGGTAATGGGTTGTGCCTATTTTCTAGATGAGGAAATCAGGGCTCAGAAAGAGAAGTGAGTTGCCCAAGGGCACATAGTGGCCAGGTAGCAGAACTGGGAATGGAATCCAGGCTGTGAGAGGTCAGGTGTGAGCTCTGAGTCTCCAGGTAACAAAGGGAACACCCCAGACTTGCTTCTTTAACTTGGTCTTTGGATATGGAATCTAAAGTCCAGTCTTAAAGTGTCCACACACATAGAGTTTTATCAGCTACATTACCAATGGCCCGACCACTCGTAACTTGAGACACTAGTTCTCCTAAAGTGGCCTCAGATCTATCCCTCTTCTCCACCTACATTGTCACTGTCTTACTTGAAGCCCTCAGCTTCTCTTGACTCAGTTATTGCAAGAGGGCCTGTCCTTCCTTCCTCTACCCTTATCTTTCTAAGATAAAGTCTGTGTCCTGCCACTGCTTAAAACCCTCCAATGGCTTCCCACTGCCCATCCAAGAAGGTCCTTAACTTGGTCTCCAAGATGATCTTCATAATTTAACCAGACTCTCCTGCATTAGCTCCAACACCCCTCAGATGCTTCACACACAGAAAATGTCTTTGCCACCATACCGCTGTCCTCTTTCAAGCCTGAAACTTCTCTCGGGTTAAAATACCCTCTCTGCATGGTCTACTTCTGCTTAACTCCCTCGTGAAGATTGAGCTGAAACATCACCTTTCCCAGGAAGCCTCCCCTAGTCCTCCGGCGGGGGGCTGCGTATTCCCTCAGGCCATGGCTGCTTCCATCACTGCCAACATCGCTGTCTGCTTTTCTAAGCTACGACACCTCAAGGGCAAGGACCATAAGCTCTAGCATTTAGACTAGGGTTTCCGGGCGGGAATTTCTGCCCGTTCTCGAGGATTTTTTTCGCTTTCCCGTTCCCGAATCCTGAGATACAGACTGTTTTCTGTTCTCCGTGATGAATTGTTTCCACAAAGTGACAGCCGATACTATCAACCACCTGGTTTCAAGGAGCCTACTTTCCCGATTTCCCAACCAACTTTTCTCAGGATTCAGGAATAGAAAAGTGAAAAAAAATTCCTGAGAATGGGTGGTTATTCCTGCCCGGAAACCCTAATTTAGACTATGCCTCGCTCAAAGCAGGTACCCTGTATGGTTTGCTGAATGAAAAGTAAAATTGACAAAATCACACATTCAAAGACTATCAATGTTGGAAGAAAAGAGTAACTGTCATCCAGTACAAACTGCCAGTCAATGCTTGAGTTTTATTCTTAGTATGTGGTCATTAAGCTCTGTTTGCATCCTTCCTATAAGAGGGAGCTCACTACCTCCCACAGTCACCCCTATCTTTAGATAGCTGACAACTGACCACATGTGTTTATTAAATGGGAGAGGAAGAAACCCATAGGATAGAAATAGAAGAGAGTTTACTTAATCATATGAAGGTTTATTCTTTCTCCCTGAACTAGGCTACAGGGCATAAACATTAAGACTTCAACGCAAAACAATGTCTATATGCAGCAAACTACCTGGCTCTTGACAAACAGTGATACTGCTTGTTCAGAAGTCTACTCATTGAGGAAACAGAAAATGTCAGTCAAAAGCAAGAGCTAGTGTTTGGTGGAAACACAGTATTAGTGGTGCCAGAAAGAAACATTCAGGCTGGGTGATGGTGCTTGGAACCCCCTAACCTTCACCTGTAACCCAATCGAAGTCCATCAGTCATGTACCCCTCACAGAGATTGGAGGGGTGCTGACCTCTCCCAGTGTGGCTGTCCCTTTTACTCAATGACCTGTAGGAGGGGTAGCAAATACCTGGTATATCATCAATATTCTCCACTCCTGTGCCCACGACAGACATTACTAATCAATCACACAGACTCTTTTCCATTGAGTCTGAATATAGCCTCAGGATCCTTCTCAACTCAACTTTCTAGGCAGCAACAACTAATCCATCATACAGAAGAAGAGATGAAACATCTATGCCAACTTTCCTTAAAGTCGTGAAAGTCTGTAACTCAATCTTCATAAGGGGAAAAGAAACCTGGCATACCAAAGGAGACTTATTATAGCTTGAGATATTTAAGGAGACTGCTTTGTCTGCAGGACTATCATCTTCCTGATTCCTTGTTTGGATTCAAGAAGAAATTCAAGAAACTTGCGAGGGAAGTGACTTTACCGCTTACATCACCCAAACCCCCATCCACGTTCAAATCCCTTCTCTATATCCTGAACAAGTAGGGGGCCGTGCTCTACTAATCATTCCTAGTGACAGCACTTTCTACCTCTCCAGTCATTGTTCATCCACAATGACTTCGCTAGTTACAGAGTCCTTTTTCACAATGGGTGGCACTCTGTCTATCTCTGGCCAGTTAGTTCATTTCTACTTAGTAGGCTTCTACTGAACAAATCCCCTTTGCTTACAGAATTATCTCAGAATTCCTTAGCATGGGTTCAAGGCCTTCTCAAACTGGCCTGACCTACCTTAAATTGTAGAACTATAGAATTTGAAGGTTTATTAGAATGCAGAGGAGAGGACAGAGGGTAAGCCAACCCTGTTGGATGCTTTTACTAACAGGCTGATTTACTCAGAGGCAGCAGATTATACACAATGCCCATGGATCTCTACAGATTAATATCTTCTCTGGGAGCAGACCAAAAAGAGGGGTCCAAAGCAGGAAACCAAACTGTGTGGGAAATACACCGAAAGAGCACTCATGGGGTGGCCAGTTAGCTCAGTGGGTTAGAGTGTGGTGCTGATAACACCAAGGTTGCCAGTTCGATCCCCACATGGGCCACTGTGAGCTATACCCTCCTTCAAAAAAAAAAAAAAAAAAGAGAGGGAGAAAGAGCACACAGTGGAAGGCATCCCATGGTAGCAATGGGCCAGGAGCAGTGTCTTATATCACGGAGATGCCCTGGGGGCAGGTAGGAAGGCCGGTCAGTGCTGCTCAGGGGCTCTGTGCATTCCTCAGCTAGCTCAAATTGCTTACTGTTAATCTTGTACCCCAGGATTTCTCTTCCCTGTGTTCCTGAGCATGATTTAACCCTGGACCTTGACTCTCATGGTACCCTCAGGCAACCCTGTCAGACCCTCACCTTCAGACATGCTTTCCTGGCTTGAGGTAAGCACAGTCCAGTCTTAAGCACCCATCTCCTTCCTGCTCCTCACGGTAGCTACACGGCACCAACAGGAGAGAACTGCCGGCTGTCCAGCCTCTCCAACTTGTCATTCCCCTTGTAGTGACTCCCATGTATGACACTCACGTCGCAGATCACCACCTCAAACGCCAGTCTAAGTAAATGCTTATACCTAATGCGAGGCTCCCAACACGTGAACGAGCAGATGGTAAGCTCACTTCCTGGCATATGTGCAGAGGGGAGGAGAAGAGGGCCCCAAGGAGTGGACCTTAACAGTTTCGGGTGCAGGCTACTCCAGAGCTCTAGGACTGCTTGGCTCACCCTGCCTGCTCTGACTGCCATGCTGGCAAGGTGCCTTCATAGCCCACTGGTGTCTTGGTCACTGCCCTCTGGGCCGGGGAGTTAAGGGAAGCTGGGAGGTGCTTACCCACAAAGTACGCCAGCAGGATGACCAGCGTGGCTGAGATGACGATGGCGCTCAGGGCCGCACACTTCCAGTTACAGTACTTGGAAGGCTTCTTGAGGTTGAAGGCTGGCCGGGCGAAGGTGCTGCGGGGCAGGGGCCGGGGCGGAGGTGAGTACACTGTGCTGGACGTCAGAGGGTACCCTGGTGACGTGGTGCAGAATAGCGGGGAGGTGCCTCCGGGCTTGAAGAGGAAGTGCCTGTGGATGGAGAGACACCAGAGGGTGTCAGGTTCTGCTGGCTCACTAGGACCCCAGATCAACCTGGAGGACAGAGGGAGCAATAGAAGAAGCATGCAGAGGAGCCTGGAGAGAGAGAAAGAATCACCACAGAGAAGACGGAGGGACAGGAAAAAAGAGATTCACAAACTGGACTACAAAGGAGGGCACACGAGGACAAGTTTCCGTGGAACACAGATGGGACAGCCACACCCAAGGGGAAAACCACCCACGCCAAGGTGGAAGGGGTTACCTTCTCGACAGAAATCTGGGTGTTGAGATCCTTTTCCTGGGAAAGGATGGGGCTGGGACGCTGTTTCTTAGGGAATAAACTAGCTGTTCTCTAAAATGATTGCAGTAACTTGGAAAGTGTCTAAAATCCTGTTTTGTACCCTGGAGATAACGGAACCTAAAAATGTTCTTCTCCCTCCAAGACCTACTTTGCCAGTGCACCTTGGTGGAGGAGTGGAACACCATTCTGTTTAAAGGAGGCTTTGGAGTGTGAGAACCAAGGAACCGCCACTAAGTTCTGCCATGGTCAACAGTCCCCTAGTGGCTGCCACACAGCCAACGGCGGCAAATGCCTTCAAAGCCCTCTGCTCAGAAGCCAGACTGCTGCCTTCCCAGCCATGGTATAAGCTCTGCGGGAGGACCGACAGGCAACTGCAACCTAGCTGTCATCTCCAGGGCAGCGTGGCGTGGTCAAAGCACATGGCTGTGGCCAAAGTTGGTGCAGGAAATCCTGCACAGCTTGGCTCTAACCATGGCCATGGGAGGACTTGTACACAGCCTGGAGAATGGGGTGCACTGCATCCCCCAAGTCTTAGGGTAAAAGGTAAATCTTAGGGGCAATCTTGCACCCTGCTGGGGTGCAAGATGCCTCAGGCCACAGAATACAGGGGCCAGAACACGTACAATACAGGGCCTGTGCTGCATAAAAATTATTACATGAGATGGCTTTCAGAATGGCAGAGGCAGCCAATGAGATGCCAGAGCTGCATATTAACAAGATTGCTGTTAATATGCTGGGGAACAGGGTCTTCCAAGGATAAACTCTTGCAACTTAAATGTGGACTTGGGATGGGCATGCAACATGGCATCTTCACCTCCTCCGGGAGATCCCAGGGAAAGGTCTCAGGGGCTACATGCAAGTGCAGGAGCCGCGGGAGAGCACACACTGAGGAGAGGAGCATGGGGACGTCACCTACCCGTCACTGTAAGCCCCATCATGGCGGGAGGCGCTGAGAATGTCCATCTCAATGAGGTTGTCCTGCAATGCCCCTAGGAATGGCTGCTTGCCTAGGCTTCTACGCACACATGGAGACATGAATGAAGCAATGAGTCATGCATCAATGAAGGCGGGTAGTAGAGAAACACACAAAGTGGCTGTCTGGCGCAGCTGTGCATGAGACCAGCGGGGACACAATTTCCAGGCGATGGGTCTGTGTGCAAGCCACATGTGCAGGAGGTCTGCTTGGCACAGCGCATCCAGAGGGAGCATTCTCTATACAAACCCCAATGTCTGGCAGTTGTGTGCATCACATCATAGCCCTCAGTGATGCAGACTGAGTATGTCTCAGGCACTGAGCTAGGCATGTTACATTCATTTATCTCGAATCTCCAAAACAGGCTATGCAAGGAAGAAGGCAGTATTATCCTCATTCTACAGATGAGGAAACTGAGAAGTGGAGAGGGAACAGGACTTGCTAAGCTTACCAGCTAGCAAGGTGCAAAGCACAAATTTGAGCCCGGGTTTATCTGGTGCCACAGCCTGTGCTTTCTTCTCTATTTGACATTGCCTACCTCTGTTTAAACAACAGCTAGAGACACTGATTTTGCCAATTCAAAGGAAAAAGACAGACAAGCATTCTGGGCCATTTTCTTCTACAGCAGTGGTTCTCACAGTTGAGGAAGCACCAGAACCATCAGGAGAGTTGTGCTCTGCGGAGGCCCTCCCCAAAAGATTCAGAGTCAATAGGAGAGGGGCGGGCCTGAGAATTGGGATTTCTTGCAAGCCCCCAAGTTGATGCTGACGCTATTTGGAGTGTCACAGTCCTTCAGCAGTGCAGGGACCTGGGTAATGACTATTATAACGGGCGAGTATGGTGCCCCACTGGAGACAGGAGGGGGGCTCTTTTGTTCCCCCCAAGTGCACTGAGGGCTGTGGAGCATTTTGTGACTTTATCTATTTCTAACCCAGAAGGAAAATAGACAAACTAGCACTTTTTGGTCTCAACCATGCCAGCTAAGTGGCATCATTCACACTTGAGTGCCCTGGATCCTGTTTCCTGATATTTTCAGGACTGCTGGCACCTCTCTTGAAAACCCTGGAGTGAATCATTTGGAACAAGCTGGTGGTGGCGTCAGCCGGCTGTGTGCAGGCGAGGGAGGCACTGAATACAGAAGGCTAACTTTTGGGCCCAGCCCTGCCAGGGTCCTTCCTTCTGACTTTGATTAGGTCTCCAGAACCAGGAAAACCAAATTCGAGACCCTTTTCTGCAACTTTCTTGCTGTGTGACTTTCTGTAATAAGTTTAACCTCTTCTAACTGTATACTTCCTCCATCGGTAAGATGGGGCTAATAATAGTAAGCTTACAAAGTTGCTATAGGACCAACTGAGTAATGTTGGAAGAATTTTCAGGGGCCAAACAAATATTATAGAATTATTACTCCTAATTATAATAGCTACTTTCTACCATATACTATTCCCTATTCTATTGCTCTGCAACTATTATCTAGCTTAAATCTTATTTCTTACAAGAACCCTAGAAAGTAAGTACTACCATCTTTGTTTTGTAGGCTGGCAAAGCAAGGTTCAGAGAAATAACTTTTTAAGGTCCTATCACAGAGTAAGCAAGCAGCAGAGCCAGAATGGAACCTCAGTTTGTCTGACCCCAGAGCTCGGGCCTCTCATAATCCTGTGTCATTGCCCAGAATGTGAATCTGTCCCCTGGCTGGCCTCACAGACCAAAATGAGGAGGGGCTGGACTATCTCAAAGCACTATTGCATTAGCATTCCAAGTAACAGTGAAAACACAAGGCACCACTGTTTTGCAGCCAGGACCACTGAGTATGATGTCCTCTGGGCCCAGCCACCTGGGTAGCAGGCTGCTCTGGTGGTGTTCTGGGCCCCCAGGGCCTCTCCGAGTGCCTGAGAGGAGCTGAGGAGAGTGGAAGTCCCTCAGAGTGGCCTCATTTGTGCCTCTAGTGAGGTGGCTTCTTGGCACAGAAAGAAGCACACAGGCCTTGGGGTCAGACAGATCCCAGCTCCATCAGTCACTGGCCCTCGGGCGGTGAATCAGTCTCAGATCTCTCCAAGCAATCATAAACTGGGATGAGCACTCTCCTTATAGAAGGCCAAGTGTAATTTAGATCATGCTACTTCTCCGCTCTCAACCCTCCAATGGCTCCACTAGAATAAAACCATCGTCCTTACCAGGGCCCACAAGATCCTGTAAGATCTGACGCCCTGTCACCTCTCCAACCGCGTTTTCTGTGCCACATGTACGTACACTGGCCTCCTTGCTGTTTCTCTAAGCCTTTGCTGTCCTTTGCCTAAATCACCTTCCCCCAAATATCTGCATAGATCACCCCTTCCCTTCTCACCCTAACTGTAACAACTCCTACCCTACTACTCTACCTCATCACCCCGTGCCCCTTGCAACTGCTTTAGTTTTCCTGACATGACCAGACACACACCATATGTATATTTATCTGCTGATGGCGTTCTTTTCCTAATGCAACGCGAGTTCCGTGAAGATAGGAACCTTATTGGTCTTGTTCTCTGCTCACGTGCCCAGAGTCTAGAAGAGTGCCTCGTACCTGGTAGGAGGCACTCAATAAATATTTGCTGAAAACAGCAAATGATGGGGTATACAAAGAGAAGTGTGCCTGGCATATTACAGGCGTGCAGCTGGTGTTTAATTGGTAGCATAGGTGGTTTTGTGTTATTATTTCCTCCATTCCCTGCGCTTCAGGAGGGAATGTCCAGTCTTTCTACAGCCCTATGGCCAAGCCTGAGCAGGCCCTAACTGTCCCTGTCCAGAGGGCCCAGGGATGAGCTCCTGGGGCCTGAGGCTGGCTGCATGGCATGACCCCAGAATATCTAGATTCTGGCCTAGGACTGTACTCTCAGCGAGTCAAATCTATACCTCAAAACCCATCAGAAACAAGTAAATATGTTCAGAGAAAAAAACACCTAAAGGATAAATATCCAAATGTTAACAGTGAGAATTTTCCAGAGTTTGGACTGAATGATTTTTACTTTTACTTTCACAATTTAAAACGAAAGTTATTTTAAAGAGAGAACAATTAGTTAAAAAGTACAGATCTACTAGGACAAGGGAAGAGGCAAAGCGACAGAACAGGGGGTTTCTAGAGTGACAGAGTATAACATTTCCTGAAAGAGCCTCTACACTCATGTTAACTTGGATAGTAATCATTTAGGTCACTCAGGAATTTGGGGGTGGTGGGGGCATGAGCACTTGCTGAAAATGCAGCCTGTTCAGAATGCTACTGCCTTGAAATAACTTTATTCAGTACTATTAACACTTAGTTTGGGAACAAAGTATTAGGTCGTATTTAATTGATGATGAAACTGAGGCCCAGAGAGACCCGTGTCCTGCTCCCATACACACAGCATGTCAGTGGCAGAGCTGAAAGTAAAATCTAGGTGTCCTGACTCTCAGTTCAAGGCTCCCCCCTACATTTCCTGCCCACCTCTTGCCCCCAACACTCTGGGTTTCCAGTTCTTCTGGAAAACGAAAGGTATAAGGATTTCCTGATGGGGGTGCTAAGTGGCTGGGCCCTCCTTGAGTCATAGTCCTGCAGGGTCCCCAGGTCACCGCTGGTGGAAGTCAGGTGTACACACAGGGTTCCTTTGGCCTTCACACTGGTGGGTGTTGTTACCTTATGTTACAGATATGAAAACTGAGGCCATGCTAGGTTAAGGGACGGTCCCAAGATCACACGGCAATGAGAAGGCAGAGATCTCTCCGACCTCACAGCCCCAAGATGCCTCTCAGAAAAGACTGACTGAGTTGTGGAGAGGGACCTACGGCCAAGTGCTGTGCTGCTCTTGAAGCTTTTCTTAGAGTGTTGAGGGGGGACTGGCTGCCCTCTAAGCCTAAGAGCAGGCCCTGGGATAGTTCCTGCATGGCCTGAAGTGGGTGTCTAGCTCCAGCTCTCTTCACCAGGGTAAGCTGAGCGTGCCTGCCGTGGGCAGAACAGACAGCTTCTGGGAAGGAAGTGGCTAGGAAGTCGCAGCGGCCCGTGCTCCACTACAGCCCTGCTCACCAGCCCATCTTCTCACAGTGAGCCCGCTGTTCTGGACTGTGTTTCTACCCACAAAGCCTCGGGACAGTCGCCTAGTAGAGCAGGACAGGTAGGGATCAAACCCCACATTCGGAAGCTGAGACCCCCAAGGAGTGGAGCGTGTCGAAGACTTGGCCAAGGCCACACGCAGACTTAGTGACGAAGCTGGGGCTTGAACAAAGAAACAGAAAAGGGAACCAAGTCTTCCAGGCCACAGCGATCCTTCCAAAAGGCCGATCCCAGGTCACTGTCCCATTTAAAAGTTGCTGGTCAATGCTCACTCCCACTCCTGCCACCCATAGGCCCCATGCCCAAGGGAAAAGTGCAGCCTCCTTTCATGTAACACAGGCCCTCCATCACGGATCCCCATTTACTCTCATCTCCATGGGGCCCCCTGTGCCCCCACTTTACCCAACTCTTAGTCATCTCTCCAAAGCACTCAGCTCTCTCTTGGCTGTGTGCCTTTGTACAACTGTCCCTTCTCTCAGTAAACGCCTACACATACATACCTAAGAAGCTACCTTTCATAGTCAGGAGGGTGGCATGGGACAGGGGTTAGGTGCAGGGGCTCTGGAGCCCGCCAGCCTGGGTACGGGGCCTGGGCCTGCCACTCAATGGCGATGGCTCCTTAGGCAAGTTACTCAACCTTTCCGTGCTTCAGTCTCCACCTCTAAAGTGGGGATGATACTAAGACTGCCTACCCCTGCAGAAAAGAGTTAAGCTAGCAGTCCTGACTGCTGTTCTTTGAAAGGACTGCTCATAAGGTTGGCCCTTGGCTGGTGCCTGGACACTTAGGGTTCAGGAGGGTTCCCGCCATTCACTGATAAGAGTGGCTGATTCACTGTGCCTTAACTATTTCTACAAATTAATTGTAGTTTATTCTGAACACCTGCTTGCCTTCTGGGAATCTGGAATTTGGGTACTTGCCAGGCAGAGGTGCCTATGTGATCAGCCCCCATTGACTATCCCGGACACTAAGTCTAACCAGGGAAGCTCAGGAGAGCGCCCAAAGGCTCTGAGTGTTTGTTTTCATTGTTACTCGATGCTCCCAAGCAGAGGGAGCCACACCTTCCTTCCTGCTCCAAGTACTGCCCCAGTCAGAGCATCGTCCTGGGTACCCGTCTTCATTCATTCATTTCCGGGTCTGCCTCCCTCACCAGACTCTGAGCTTCTTACATGGCTTATGTGTCTTATGTATGTCTGTGACTGAATAACCAAATGACAGGGATGAGTTCCATCCCAGCTCCTTACCATGCTCAGGGTTTGGCCTGGTCCACCGGACGTTTGTGTGTCATTCTGGGAACCATACTAGGGCTGGACTGGAGACCACCGGGATGGTCTCTCATCCTGGGGGGCGGGCAGGGTTCTTCCCCAAATTGAGCATGACCCTAAAAGAGGCCTCAGGCTCCCAAACCAGGCGTCCGACAAGATGAGCTAGAGCCGAAGCCTGGCAGCTTTCTGCTCTGGCTTCCCCTTTAGTAGATAGGAGCCTGACGGGTTATTAATCAGACAGTCCCTGGGAAATCAATTAGGTGTCTAATGCTGCAGAGTGTGGAGGAAGCGGGTCAGGGTTTAGGGGACCCTGAACACATCGCTTCCGCCAGAACGGACCACAGATGTACCTGCAGGGCTTAAAGACACATCTGACCCCAGCTCTAGGGAACACAGGTAGGTCCAGTCTCCTCCCTTAGGGACTCAGTTACCCTTGGGGGCTGCCATAGTCACAGAGGGGACAGAGAAAGGAGCGGGTTAACCTCGTCTTTCTGCTAGCCTTTTTTATTTTCTGCCAGCATGAAATCTAAATCCCTTCCGGTCATTTTACCAGCTGTTAGGGTATTTGCTCAGCTATTTACCATGTTTCCCTCCAAAATAAGACTGGGCTTTATATTAATTTTTGCTGCAAAAGACGCATTAGAGTTTATGGTCAAGGGATGTCATTCTGAAAAAATCATGCTAGGGTTTATTTTCCGGTTAGGTCTTATTTTCAGGGGAAACACGATATTTTAGTCTTTCAACATAGACTCAGTTTGACGATGAGAGAAGGGTCTGTGACTGTTTCTCTGGTACCAGGAGGCTCCTTAATCTGGCGGGGTTTGGCAAAACCGTTAGGACACCAACTCAAGTAGGCCCTTGATCTCTTGGGCATCTCGGACTCTGTTTATGCTGTGCCTCTCAGGCCCTTCCTACCTCCCCAGCTCTTCCAGAAGCTACTGCTTGCTCTTCAACTCTCAGTCACACCACACCTGGTCCTCTGGGAAGTCTTCCCTTTTCCCCCCTCAAGTCTCAGGTGAGTATATTTATTCATTCTTGTGTTTCATCATTCATTCATTTCACCTGTGTATTAATATTTATCAAGCACCCACCAGGACTCAAGCCCTGTGTTGTGTGCTGGGGATCTGAGGCAATTAAAACACACATTAATTGTGCATATCTGTATCATAGAACTTATGCTACTGCACGTCTGTTCTCTAACATGTCTTACCTGCTAGGCACACAGAAGGCATTCAGTGAATATTTAGTGAACAATAAAGCACTACATGATAAATAGTGGAGCACTTACTATGTGCTAAGACATTTTCAGACATTATCTGATGTAATTGCCACACGAGCCTCATGAGGCATTATGGTGGATTGGATTAAACGTGGCTAAAAATTCTTGGGCCTCTCTTTGAGAAGCAAGGTCTGTTGTCCCCCCTCTTGAAGCTGGCTGGCCTATGATTGCTTTGACCTGGACAACCACCTACTTTGATACTAAGTGAGACAAATGAACATCCAAGCAAAGGGAGTGGCTATCATGTTCCATGCAGAGAATCAGAACCATCGATGATTTGCTGGCTTCTTTCAACCATTGCAGTCATGTGATAAACATATTGGAAATAACGGCGATCTGATTATGCTTCTTTGGGTGGGATGACATATAATTATCTGACTCAGTCACTGATGGGAGCAAAGGAAAAGTCACATACAATTTTAAAGGATAATAACAAAAATAATATTAAGAGTCCGGGGTGGGACAGATATCTCTGAGAAATCTGCTTTTGGGAAAACGATTCTATGGGAGTAAAGTGGTGCAAAAGATTGTTTTCTCTCACCCCACAGGCTCAATGTGCAAATATCAGTCATGTGCCAGGCAGAAGCAGATGGGTACACTTTCCACGTATAGATTAATTTCACTTCTTGGAACGTAGTATGATTTTTGTCCTCGCCACAGATAAGGAGCAGGAGTTGGAGAAAATGAAATCTCTGTTTCCCAGTATTTTGAGAAGAGGTTCCAACTGTACCAGGGTGGGGCATTTCATCTTCAGTTTAGAGAAAGCAGGGAAAGGTCCCCCAAAGTCGACAGTGCTTATCTCAAAGGGATAGGAGTATGGGTAAATCTAATTGTCGCCTTTATATCTCTGTATTTTCTGTAGTGAGTTTTTGTAATCATAAAAAAAAAATTTTCATTTTGGAAAAATCGTGGCTAATCAGAGGGAAGGAGGACAGCTACAGAACTGAAACTGACTGAAGTCCCTGAACTGAGGGAAGCACTCCACAAGGTTGGAAGAAGGGAGAGGTGGACGGGGCCAGGCCAGGAGAGACCCGGAGAAGGTGGCTGTGGGGCAGGGAAATAGCACCGCATACGGAGTCAGGCAGCCTGGGTTCAAATCTTAGCTGTACATCAATTGCCTCTGCGACCTGAGCTAGTCACTGACCTTCTGAGTCTCGGCTTCTGAAACTCCCAGATGGGATCCCAATAATAATACCCCCTTCATAAAGTTGCGAAAGATATATCGTATCACAAGTACGAACGTCCCTGTAACCAAAAGCTGATATATGAATGTTAGGCATTATTAGGGCTTTGGGTATAAAAGGGATAGGCCAGCAGGAGAGGCGAGGCAGAGGAGGGGAGCAGAGGAGGGGAGAGAGCATTTACTACATACCCACCACAGGCCAGGCAGGCCCCATGCAAGGCATAGGGTGGCCATATTACAGTAGGGAAAGTTGGAGGCTGCAATCACTGACGGGAAGCCTGCTCTCTGCCACATATCTGTGCCAGCCACCTTCACACACATCAGCTCTCCTATACTTTTACAACATTCCCCATTGTGCTGCCAAGGAAGGGAAGGCCCAGAGGGGTTTAGCAACTTGACCAAGGTCATACCTTTCATAAGCGGCAGGCTAGCCCTGGGCCTGGGGGCTGTGTGATCCAACGCCCATGCTCTTTCTGTCCTACTTCCACCCCACGGTCGTTCTCTCTGGCGGCCAGAGAGCGGTAACCCTAAGCAGTGCACCTGACCCCAGCTTCCTGGGCCAGGGTGCGTGATGGGCACATAGAAGGGGTCTCAGCCCCGCCGCCCCTCTAGCCACCAGGTCCCCCTCCGGCCTGCTCCTGCTGGCCTCAACCCCAGCCCGCCCCCAGGCACCGCACCTGGTCTCCAGGGGAATGTTGCTATTGAGCAGCCAGTTGTCCTGGGCGTGGGCTGGCTCCTGCGCGCCACCGGCAGGGGGCTCTCCGGAGAGCGAGTGGTCAGTGGGGGCCGGGCTGGGGTTGCTCCTCGGAGTGAAGTTGCCCCGGTTCAGGGAGGTGATGGAGGCTGCGTGGTGCTGGTTGGGGGTGTGCGCGTGCGAGAGTGGCGGAGGCGGCGTCCGGAGCCGCGAGTGGTTCTGCAGGCCGCCCGGGTGATCTAGGGCACAAACACGCGCGGTCAGAGGACAGCACCTGGCACTGCCACGGCCTGGGGTCCAAATGAGGACCGCGTAGGAGATGATAGACCATCAACGGGCTCTGGCAAATCAGACATATTAGTAATGCATTCAATAAATATTTACTCGACAGGTATTTATTGGGCACCTACTATTCTAGGTGCCGGGGATGGATGCATCAAGGAACAAAACAGGCAAAACCCCTGTTCCCATTGAGTTTAAATTCTGGTTAAGAGAGACAACAAACAAGATTTAAAAAAAAAAAGGCTAGTCTCAGTGTCACCAACTTCACACTGCTTCTTTGATAATTTTTTGGGGGGTGGTTTTCAAAGTGGGGTCTGGGACCAGCAGCTTCAACATCCCCTGGGAATTTGCTAGAAATGGAAATTCTTGGGGTCCTACCCCAGACTTACTGAATCATGACCTATTGGGGCGGGGGTCAGCAATTCTCATTTCACAAACTCTCTAGGTGATTGTGATAGACGCTAAAATTTGAGAACCACTGATTATATGTAACAATACACAACAAATGAAACAAACAAGTGAAATATATAGTTTACTGAGACAGTGATAGATCTGAGAACACATAAAGCCAGTAAGGGGCCTAAGGCCTGTATATGTGGAGGCAGTGATAAAAGTTTAGAAAGAAAGGTGAAATTTTAGGCTAGGTGGCCAGTGATGGACTCAGGGAGAAGGTGAATTTTGAGTAAAGGGAGAAAGCGTAATGAAAAATCACCTAGGATTATTAAAAACCACCAGTACCCTGTTTCCCCCAAAATAAGACCTAGCTGGACTATCAGCTCTAATGCATCTTTTGGAGCAAAAACTAATATAAGACCCCATCCTATATTATATTATGTTAGATTAAGACCCGGTTTTATGTTAGATAAGACCGGGTCTTATATTAATTTTTGCTCCAAAAGACGCGTTAGAGCTTATGGTCTGGCCAGGTCTTATTTTCAGGGAAACGCCGTAACATTTATGGAGCCCTTACTGTGTGCCAGGCACTATTAGGTGCCCTCTACATGTTTAAATTCAGCTAATCCTCACAGCCCACTACAGAGCAGGTGATGTTTTTATCCCCATTTCACAGATGAGGGAATTAAAATAACTATTGTATTTACTCCCTTCAACTATTCAAGCAGTAGATATTATCACCAAATTTATAGATGAATAACTTAAGACTCAGAGCAGATAAGTAAAGTACCTGAGGGTACCTGGCTAAGTAGATGTTCTTTACACCGAAAGAAAATTTCTGGTGATGCCACAAATGTGGCACGTCCTGGAGGTAATTCTGAACTACCATCTGCCTACGCTATGCTCACGGAAAGCCTAGTCTTTGGAAGCTGAGGATATTATGGGGGTGAAGAAGTCAGGAAACTGATTTTATTCTAGACTCTGCCACTTATTAACCACATGGCAGTAGTTATGGACTACATGCTGTGTCCCCTCAATATTTGTATGTTGAAGCTCCCACCCGACATGTGATGATACTTCGCAATGGGAAGTAATTAGATTCAGATAAGGAGACGAGGATGGACTCCTCATAACGAGATTAGTGTCCTTAGAAGAAGAGACCAGAGAGGTAGCTCGCTCTCTCCCCACCATGTTAGGACACAGCAAGAAGGCGACTGTCTGCAAATTAGGAAGGGGGCGCCACCAGACACCAAATGTACTGGCTGGCACCTTGATCCAGCCTCCAGAACTGTGAGAAATAAATGTGTGTTGTTTAAGCCACCCAGTCTAAGGAACTATGTCATAGCAGCATATGTTAAGACAGAAACTGGTACCAAGAAGTGGGGTGACACCTAAAAAGGTGGAAGCAGTTTTGGAACTGGGTAATGAGTAAAGCCTGGAAGAGTTTTGAGGTGCATTCTAGAAAACGCCTATATTGCCATAAAAGGACTGTTAAAGGTGATTCTGGTGAGAGCTCAGAAAGAAGAGAGCTGTAGAGAAAGCTTCCGTCTTCTTGGAGAATACGTAAACAACTATGTACAAAATGTTGGTAGAAACATGGACATTAAAGGCAATTTTGTTGAGGTCTCAGACAGAAATGAAGATCATGTTATTAGACAATGGAGAAAAGGCGATTCTTGTTACAAAATGGCAAAGAACTTGGCTGAACTGTGTTTATGTTCTAGTGTTCTGCAGAAGATAGAAACTGTGAGCAATGAAATTGGGTATTTCGCTGAGGAGGTTTCTAGGCCAAGTGTTAAGGGAGTGGCTTGATCCTCCTGACTGCTTATGGTAAAATACGAGAAGAGAGAAATGATTGAAGAAGGAACTGATAAGCACAAAGAAACCATAACTTAAAGGTTTGAAAAATTCTTAGGCTGTCCATATTGCAAAAAATAAGAAAGCATGTATGGAAGAGAACGCCAAGGATGTGGCTGATTGACCATTTGAGAAGGAGATTAATATGGGTGTGAACCATGGATCTAAAGAGCCATCCCAGAAGGACCACTGCCAGTGTGAACTGAAGGGGACGGAGATGGAAACAACAGCTGTTGGATTTCTTAGATTCTATAGGACAGGATGATAAAGCTCGTAGGCTGCAAACTTGCGCTCTTCTTCAAGAAAAGGGAAGACTAGCCTGAAGGTGATTCAGAGATCATCAGGGCAACTGTGCCTAAGACTAAGACAACTTGTGTCACTTAACCTCTTTGAGCCTCAGTTTTCTCATCTGTAAAATGGGGAGAGTTTATTAAGGGAAGGAATCACAGAGCTCCAGTGATATCAAATGAGGCAATCTACGGGAAGGAAATATTTCTGAAGTTCACAGTTTACAAAGTGTTCCACTTCATCAGTTCCCCATGAGAATCCTGTATTTCATGGAGGAGACTGAGAGTCAGCGAGTACAGGATTCAAACCAAGGCAGCTGTGCTCTTCCTTGGCCCAGGAGACTGCTTCCTAGAAACCATTGAGCTCAGTTAAGTGTGAGGCACTATCACCGTTATAGCTATTTTTAGCGGAAGATGCATCACTCTCTGCTTTTCAGGTAACTCAATCTTTTATGCCAAAGAGTTACAAAGCAAATCTGGAGGGAGTTGGGGGACAAGAGGGGTCGAAATAGTAAAAGAAACAGAAACCCGTCTGAACAATCACTTCCTTCTTACAAACTGCTCCCTTCAGGATAAGGCCTACCCTTCTACTGAGCCCTTCAGAATTTGATTTACACCTGTCTTTCCAGCCTCATTTCTCATCAGCTCCCTCCCTGGACCCTCCACTTCAGCCACACTTTCCTCCAGAGGATAAGAGATCTGCGGAGGCAGCTCAGTGGCTGAAACCTCATCTCCAGTGAGGACGGTCCCCAGGAAGGCCACAGAATGTGGATGGTACCTTCGGAAGATATGCCATGCTCTGGTCCTGGCCCAACAGACAGCCAGAAGGATGCCCCTTGATGGGACAGAATCTGGGAGCTGGTAGAACAGGCAGAGGGTTCCACTTAGAAAACAGATAGTTTCGGACCAAGCAGAAGGCGAGAATATGCAGGGTCATTTATTTTGTTCCGTTGTCCTCAGGCAGCACTTTAATGGAGACATTTGGAGCCTGGGACAGAAGCCAGCAGCAGAAGTGGCCTCCTGGGATGACTGAATGTCCCCCCTACCCTTGGTCCTTCAGGCTGCTGGCTGCAATCCAGGGCACCAGAGCAGTGAGAGGAACTGGACCACTACCATCCAATGGTTATCAGGAGGCCAGCAGACAAGAGTGAACTAGTCCTTGCTCCTGACCCTTCTCTAGGTGGCATCCTCCTCCGGACATTTTACCTAACTGATATTAAGAGTCGCTGCCATGTATTTGAACACTTATGACATGTACTTTCACAACCTTAACTTTCGAATGCTCACGACTCCTAGAGGGCAGTATTATCATTCCCATTTTATAGATGAGGAAGCTGAGGTTTACAAAACTAGTGAGTGTTCCTTATTAATCCAAAGCCTGAACTCCGTCTACCAAACCACGGTGCCTCGGCATAAAACACAGACACCTGCTTGACAGTCTTAGACCATGGCCAACGGCAGGAAAGCGTCCCTCAGTGCAGACAGCAAGTGTCTGAGGTCTGCTTCTGGACGGACGTCTGCTTTGTGACTACGTGGGGACACTAGGCCCTGGCTTGATAACTATTTAGAAGCACTGCCAAGAATCCCGATATAGTGAGATTTTTTACTATACGGCCACTGGCCACAGATCTAAAAATCTAACTTCTAAAAGGAAATACTCCTATGGGGATAAGGCACAGCCTGGTCCAAATCCTCTTTAGTTTTTGAAGCTCAGCTCAACTGCCACCCCCACCAGAAAGCCTTCCTTGATCTACCCTCGCTCAAGTTCTTTCCTCCTCCATTGAATACTGATAATGTAGACAGCAGGTGACCCGGACTGCTCATCTTTCCTTTTCTCATAGAGCTTGCATACTTAGCTCCCCATATTGCCTCTTCTGCCAGGTGTAAAAATTCTCATTCCTTCTGTTCTGGTGATCAAAGATCCTAGAATTGAGCAGATACTCACTACAGGTTTACTGAGTGAGTGGTTCATGCGAGTGGCTGCGGCAGTCTGTCCAGGAGGGTAAGGCTAGTGTGGAGAATGTTTGTGTGCAGAAAATGACTACCTTGAGCTTTCCAGGCTATGGACCTACACAGGCCTTTATTTACTTGCCTGGAGCCAGAGTTCCAGATGTTTCAGCTGGGTTCTTTGTTTCCCTTTCCTCATCCCTTAGGTTCTTCCAACGCTTGGGAAAGGGGACCTTGATGTTTTCCAGGTTCCCAAGCGAAAGGCTCTGTGTTTTGGGACTCAACTCAGCAATGGCAGCTCACTCAAGCCCCCAAAAGAGATATGAACTTCCCAAGGAGCAAAGGTGCCCACTGGTCTGAGTGGCGTCTCCTTTCTGTTCCTGTGACCAAGCAGGAGGACAGAGGGGAGCGGCTATAGCAGGGCCCTTGTTTTCTTGCGTTCTTCCTCCCTAACTTATACTCCCTTCTTTGAAGGGAATCTCAGAAGCAGCTAACTCATTCCGCTGTACTGGGTGCCTGTTCTGTGCCGTGTCCTCTAAACCTTTTGCTTGCTGGGAACACAACAGTGAGTGAGGGACAGAGATGGCCTAAGAGAGGAACTCTCTTCTGGTTTCTACTCACTGGCTGGGCGGCCTCCAATAACTCGCTTCACCTCCCTGGTGCTTGGTCTGTGCACCTGTGGAAGGGTGTACACATTCCTAGGTAACCACTTTCTGAAGGATGAAAAGCGACGTCCTTTGCTCAAGTGCCAAGTACAGAGTGGTCTCCTCCTGTGCCCTGAGGGGAAGGCCCATCTGCCACTCATCTCCACATCCCCAGTAAATATTTATGGAATGTGGGGGAGATAACAGCAAATGAGGTAGGTGGAGTTCTTGCCTATACCAGCAATGGCTTTTCTCCGGCTACCTGGGAGTCAGCATTGGTACGTTTGCAAAGCTGTGCTGCAAATTTCAACTGACACCCTCTTCTCACAGATATAGCCACTAAGAGTACCTCTGCATCAAGCCCAAATCTGAATCATCTTACTGTTGTATTACACACCTCTGTCAGTAAAGGCCACTTGCTTATCTGAGTTTTGCAAGCCTGGTTTTCCAGGACTTTTTTTTTTTTTTTTTTCTGGTTCTTACAAGTTGGCAGATGTATTTGTAGTTGCTGGTTCCCTCCAACACCTCAGACATTTTTCATTTTATATGCATAGAAATCCTGAATACCAAAGCCTCTGGGCTGTATCTCCCTGAACTCAGATCAAAGTGGGGTCCTTTAGACTGCTGAGCAGAGCAGTTGGTAATAGAAAGAGACTAGGCTTTGGTGTCAGACAGCACTGGGTTCAAGTGTTGGTTTTGCCACTTATAAGCTGTGTGACCTTGATCAAGTTACTTAACTTCTCTGGAGCTTCAGTTTTCTTGTCACTAAATGGAGATGATGCCCACCTTATCAGGCTGTTATGAGAAGTAAATGAGATAATGTACGAGATCTGACAATTAAGTTTGTGAACTCATCCTAGAAAAAGTGCTACATACCTAATTGCTGAATATCACTATGGTCACCTTTGAAGTACTCCCCTTGGGAAGCTATGCACCAACGCCAGCGCCTAGTTGACCCTCCAAAGCAATTTTGGAACTCTTTTTCTGGAATGGCCATCAGACCTGTCATTGTATCACCCTTGATGTCCTGAATGTCATCCAAATGTCTTCCTTTCAATAGTTCCTTTATCTTCGGGTAAAGAAAGAAGTCATTGGGGTCCAGGTCAGGTGAGTAGGGAGGGTGTTCCAATACCGTTATTTGTTTACTGGCTAAAAACTCCCTCACAGACAGTGCTGTGTGAGTTGGTGCATTGTCGTGATGCAAGAGCCATGAATTGTTGGCAAAAAGTTTAGGTCGTCTAACTTTTTCATGCAGCCTTTCCAGCACTTCCAAATAGTAAACCTAGTTAACTGTTTGTCCAGTTGGTACAAATTCATAAAGAATAATCCCTCTGATATCAAAAAAAGGTTAGCAACATCATTACAAGTTCACGAATTTAACTGTCAGAACTTCGCATGTAGAGTGCTTAGCACATTGCCTGGGATACAGAAATTTTTTAAAATTATAACTATATTTCCATGATTATGTGACAAAGCCATGTTGAATGAATAAATTATAAAGTGCTAAATCCTCACTACGACGATCACTCTGTAAAGGGCTCCAAAGCAAAAAACCTTGAGAGAGAAAGAGCAGGAAAATGTCTAACAGAAATGGGGTACTCTTTTAGTACAGCTGAATCCCACTCCGGGAGCCCTGGTCTCAAGAGGGTGCCTAGAGCTCAACGCACAGAAATGATGAGAATGGCTGCCGCCTGACACTCAGAACAAAACTGAACACGTGGGGTCTCCATGCCCTTAGAGATGAGAGCCCCTTTCTGCATTAGTGAAGCATCTCAGAGCAAACTAGGTGCCGCTCAGTCCTGGGTTCCAGCAGCCCCCTAAGGAGAGGGCACATGAGGCGGTTCTGTCACGCAGCAATATTGAACAGCCCTCTGTTGTGTGCAGGGACGTGAGTTTGAAAGTGGGGATGAGCCTCAGCCTTGATGACTTGTTGGTGTTTGGGGGACAGATGCGAAAGGGAGATACAAGAGCAGTGTTCAGACCTCGGCTCTGTGTCTGACAAGAGATATGAGTTGGCGAAAGTCACCCAGTTTCTCTGAGTCTAATTCCTCACCTATAAAACAAGTATATAATAGTAATATAAGAAGAGGCGGAGGAGGAAGGGCTACCCGAGATAGAAGCATACACAAAGATCCAAGGATGAAACAAATATGATCCCTGACTTTGGGAGGTGCTCACAGTTTGGTAAAAATAACAGCTATACCAACACACACCCAGGCAAAATGGTAATCATGATGAAATTATAATAGCTCACATGAATTGAGTACTTGCTATGTGACTGGCTGTAAGTGCTTTACTTAATCTTTGTAACACCTGTATAAAGAAGGTGCTGGGGGCCGGCCCGGTGGCTCAGGTGGTTGGAGCTCTGTGCTCCTATCCCCGAAGGCTTTTGGTTCAATTCCCACATGGCCAGTGGGCTCTCAACCACAAGGTTGCCAGTTCGATTCCTCGACTCCCGCAAGGGATGGTGGGCAGCGCTCCCTGCAACTACCAACGGCAACTGGACCTGGAGCTGAGCTGCACCCTCCACAACTAAGACTGAAAGGACAACAACTTGACTTGGAAAAAGTCCAGGAAGTACACACTGTTCCCTAATAAAGTCCTGTTCCCATTCCTCAATAAAATCTTTAACCAAAAAAAAAAGAAAAAAAGAAAAAAAAAGAAGGTGCTACTATTATTCTCCATTTTGTAGATGAGGAAACTAAGGCACAGGAAGGCTAAGTATTACAAAACCATTAAGTGATGGAGCCAGCATTTGAACTCAGGCAGTCTGGCTCTTGCGCCCATGCTGTTAACCGCTCTGCTTACGTATATGACGTGTGCTGATACAGGTAAAGTGCTTCCATTAATGCCTCTCACACAGTGAGCACGCTACAGTAGCAGCTACCATTATCCTTGTTTGCCTTACAGGAGAGCCCCACTGGAGCTCCACGGAGCACAGAGGCGGCTGCCAGACTGATTGTCGGGGTCCAGGAAGGTTGCAGGAGAAGTGACATGTGACCTGTGCCAACAGGGCACTCTAGGCAGAGGAAGATGCATGTGTGAGGGTTCAGAGCCTGAGAGACAGAGCAAACCCTTCTGGGCACTTCTATAAGTAGTGCGATGGCTGCGAGGGGGTAGGGACAGGAGGCAGGCAGACACACTGGGGACAAGACTGGGCGATGGGGCCTAGAGGTGCCAAGTGAAAGAAATCGGCTTTTTATAGGGAGGGTGAGAGGGTGCCTTTGATGGGCTTTGAGCAAGGGTGTGCTGTGACCACACTCGTGTTTGAGGAAGATTCCGGTGGCCACGTGGAGGATGAAACATGAGGGGGATGAGGGGTGGGGTTACAGGCTACAAGCAGGGCCAGACTGACCACAGATGCCAGACTGCTAAAAAGACTCCAGAGAAATATGTTGTTATTTTCTTAAGGGCATATTCATGAGAAAAAGGCATGGACTTCCAGAACTTAGGCTCAGGCAAACAATATGAATGTGTCAATAGCCCTGAGATCTTAGGCCCGTGCTGGCTCCAAGAAAGGGTGCGAGGCTGGGTACCCTCATCCAACCCTGCAAAACAGCCGACAGGCGCCTGAAGGTCTCCTCGCTCTGGAGTTAACGACGACCTCGGCGTGCACTACAGTCATTAATAGGGCCCTAAAGATTGTCAGATATGAAAGATGATGGTATTTAATTATCATAAAACACAAAACTCCAGCTGCCTGAGAATGCCAAGAGAAAGAGTTATTTGGCTTCCATTAAAATGCCATCGACTACCACTGACTTGGGATGGTGATGTAGCAGTGCTGAGAGCTTAGCTAATGAACCTTGGCCTGCACGACCAATTTAGAGAGGCCAGAAAGCTCTTTGTCACCAGTCGGCAGCCGGAATCTGATGGCCTGACTTCCAGTCTCAGTTCTGCCTCCTTCAAGCTGTATAATCTCGGACAATTGATTTAACCTCTCTGAGTTTTAGTTCTTCACTTGTCAGATGTATATGAAAGCACCCTGCAAACTGTAGAGTCCTGTCCAAGAGTTAGAGATAACTATCACCATTATTATTATTGCTTCAGTCCACGATGAATAAAAACAGGGAAGTCCAAAATGCAACCACTGGTCTGAACATGAGGCTAGGGGTTGAATTTTTGTGTGGTGTTTTGTCTGCCCATTGATTCCTTCCCTGAACAAATGCTTCCTGTTCACTTTTACTGCTGTGCTGTTCATTCTATGTCATGGCCAGTGTGCAGGGACTCTACATGGTAGTTGGCCTGAAATTCCGGATGGACTCCCGGAGGGGAAGGGACAGCAGACTGTGGAGCTCCTCGAGGCTACCCTTCTAGTCTTGACGGGGAGTAAAAATGGGCACCCTGAAGTCACAATATGGCGGCTTCTGCCTCCTCATTCATTTAGTCAGGGCGGAACTCTGGGTGAACACTCAGACCTTTAAAGTGCTTTGCATTTGAGAAATAGTCAAGAGGGGACAGTGTCCTAAACTAATGCAAAAGCCTGCTTGTATGGTGCATAGATTTTCAAATAGCATGCCTGGAAATGTGGAAGGGGGTGTTTTCTGGTTGTTACAACAACCGGGAAGCACAACTAGCATTTGGCAAGAGGGGGCCCAGAAAGCCACATGCAGTGCATGGGACACAGTGACCCTCAGGGGTATGCAGTCCAGGTGGCAGATTTTATTCTGTTTGCCTCCTCCACCCCGCCCCCAGTTTCAGATTACTCCCTGCCCTTGTCTGTCACAGGAGGCTCCCTTGCCCCTCCCCCAGACAGGTTTGGCTAATTGTTGGCACAGCAGGGGCACTGAAAGGTGGGCGGAGAAGGAGGCTGAGGTGACCCCTTGCCCCATCTTCTGCAGCCCTGCTTCAGACAGTAGCCAAGCCCCTTACGGATACACAAGTTTACAGATAGGGTGGTCTGGGGAAGCTTCTAGGAAGAGCAAGAACTTGAACTGGGTACTGAAGTAGAGACAGGATGGAGGTGTACACAGGGGAGGGAGAGGGCATTCTAGGCAGGGGCTGGCACAAGCAAAGGCCCACAGGCTGAGAGATACGGGCTCCTTCAGGTAAGAGGATGGTATGGAGACCTGCACACATGGAACAGAGGTTGACAAGGCTGGAGCCTATCTTCAAGAGCCTGGGGGACAGGCTTGGGAGCCTGGAGCAGCTTTAAGGTGTTCAGAGGGCTCACTCCAACTTCCAGCCCTCTAAGATCAAGGGCTCGAGTAGTCACAAGAGTGAACCAGAATCCCCAGCCTTCACTGAAATGCACATGGGACTCTCCATCCAGCAATGCATGTTCTCCTAGGGTGGGAGTGGGGTGAGGGGCACCCCGCTGCCTTTGACTGCACCGTGAAGGGAAGAGGAGAGTCAGTCTCTGCCAGAGAGGGGTAATCAACATTGCCCTCTGTTCCCAGGGTCGTGGTAATTGACAAACTAAGCCAAAGTGCATCAAAACGTATCTGTCCTAAGCGTGGTGCATGAACAACGTGGCCAGGCCACCGTGTGGACCTAGAAGAGTGATCTCCCAATACGTATTCACTCAGACTTCATTTCTGTGCTTGTCCCTATTAGCCATTAATTGCTGTGTGACCTTAGGCAAGGCACTTAACCTATCTGAGCCCCAGATGCCCCAACTGACAGACAGGAGGAAGAGGTGGTGGGAGTCCCCTCCAATTTTAAAATCAAGACTATATAATTCTTCGTAGATGAACCTTGGGTATTTGTTAACAAACATTTGCTTACAAAAGATGTGCACAGCAAGGAGTATATTGGGTTGTGCTGTGTGGCTGGGCAGCAAAGAAGGCAGGACGATGGAATGGAAGAAAGAGAACCGTGGTGGTTCTTTCCTTCCTTTCCCCCTTCCCACTTCCCTGTTTTCCTTCTCTTCACAAAGATCACTCTCTATAGGCCTTTTGCTTGATACTGGAGACACAGAGATGGGTTAGACACAGTCCCTGCCTACAAAATCTGAACGGACTGCTTGGAAAAGGCTGGTGGCAGCCCCAGGGACGATCTTTTCCGGGTACATGGCTTTTCCCTGACTTAAAGCTGTATGCACCTCAGGACAGAACTTGTCCTGGAACTTGTCCTGCAAAAGCTTTCTGGTTATCAGGTAAGTTTCCCTTCCTTCGTCATCTCCGTACCTTTTTCAAAAATGGTCTGCCCCTTAAACTGTTAGGTCAGTTCCAGATCAACAAGGAAACATAGTCGACAGGTAAGAGGGGAAGGGAAGGGCGACAGGAAGAGAGCGGGAGAGGGGGTGGGAGGAGAAAAGGAAGAGAGAAAGGGGAGGGAGAGGGAGAGGGGGGAGAGAGAGAGAGAGATAGAGAGAGAGAGAGAGAATTCAGTTGAATAGGAGTGCTGGAGCAGATAAGAAGCTCATGAAAATGGAGTAGGCTGCATTCATAGAGGTAACGCACGAAGAATAAGGTAGGTGATAGTCATGTTGTACGGATTAGCTGGAGTGGGTCCAGAGGACGGACACCTGGACTGTGGGTCATCCCAGTACTGGGAAGTGGATCCTCTCCTGAGGTCTCTGAAGCTAGTTAATGCTGTCCCTGGCTTCTTTGGATGGTGAAGGGTTCAGAAACTCTGTTCCTATAGGGGTAGGCAGGAGACTGATGCTGTTAGTCTGGAAAGGAGAAGCCTTAGGGAAGGATTTAAAAAAGAGGGTGCGTCTAGGAGAACAGCTGAAACACACCAAATACCTTCTGATTAGCTCTCCAAGCCTTGTCGCTTATGCCACACAATCCATAAGTAGGAAATTAAACACCCATTTACGTGGTGTGGTAGAGGAGAATCCTAGAATGAAGAACTGTTCTCAGCTTTGCCATTAACCTCTCTGTGCCTTAATGTGTCTGTCTGAAAAATGGGGCTCCTTAATTTTATAGATGATCTCTTGAGATTCCTTCTGGCCTTTGCCAGTCTGATTCCTCGTGCCTTCCCTTGTTCCTCTCAGGGAATTTCTTGGGAAGAAGATGATAGGTAAGACACTACTGCTGCTTTCCAAAAGCTAAAGGGTGGAAGAAGTGGCAGAGCTGCTCCATGGGGCTTTAGGAGGAAGAATCAGGACCAAGGCCAGGAAGTGACTTGGAGTAACCAGTAGTTCAATTTAAGGAGCGCTTCTTCCTGCCAACCACGACAGAAGACTGCGCCCCAAACAGTGCGCCCTGTCAATGAAGCAGTGGCTTAAACAGCTAGCCTCAACCTCTTCCCTGAACTTCAAGCCTCTGTCACTCTAACGAAATACATACAGAGCTAACCTTAATCCCACCCTGCTCCCCCGCCCCCAATTTTGCTCCCTTACTTGTGTCCCGGATCACATCGCCAGCTAATGCCAGAACCATGCACCCAATCAATCCTACCAGACCTCTGGGAGTCACCGTGGCCACCTCCCTATTTTTCAGGTTCAACAACTTGATGATTCTACCAAGTACTCTAGTGCTCACCTTCCACATCTCTGTGGGATCCTCACCTCTCCCACTGTCACCTCCTTAGCTCAGGCCCTCATCCATGGACACCTAGGGGTCACAGTCACAGAGTCACCAGCCCGTCAAGAGCATCTATCATCCATCAGCTGGAGTGAACTTCCTAAGTGATCATGTCACTCCCCTGCCATGAAGGCTTCAGTGGCTCCCCACTGCCCACAGCACAAGACCCCTCAACGTCTGGCCTGAGCCCAGCACTCTAGCGCAGCTCTCCACTCCTCTCTTTCAAAAGGTGCCAAGGTTAACAGGCTAACTATAAACCACCAATGAAAATGCTCATTGCTTGTTTCACATCCATGGCTGTCCATACGCTGGTTTTCTTCTGTATGGATGACTTTCTTTACTCCTTCACCTGGTTAACTCAGATGAGAAGTTACCTTCTCCAGGAAGCTTTCTCCTGGAGAAATCACCACCCAAAGTTTCTATTAGAGGACCCTCTTCTGGGCTTTTCTAGCTCCCATGGCTCACTCTGAGTTACTGTCATTTGCTTGCATAGCTGTCTCTTCCACCAGACTGTACGCTCCAAGGGCAGACACCTTATCTTAATATATCACAGGCAGTGAGGCTAGCAGCGGATGACGCCTTTCTCTGGGATGCATCGCAGGCTCTTTCTCCCCAGGGCCGCCACCGATTCTTGACGGCCATGGTGTAATTTTGACACTCCGGGTCCCCTGATCTTTCTCTTTAAACTTGACTGACGGTCTCCAAACTGCACAGGTTAGAACAGCTGATCCCTGAGATGTGCGTAAATTCTATATTTTTTATCAACAGTGGAAGATGCCATGAAAAGGAAATCAAGACCATGAATCTCAAGGCTCCCACAGGGAACAGTCTACTTTGTCGAAACAGACACCAGCACTGAAGGTCAGAGCAGTTTATCAGATCTTCTTTCCTAACTCTACCCCCCCCCCCCCCCCCATCGCATGGATGCAGCAGGAGGCGAAATACCAGCAAATGGAGAGGTGGATTCTCATCCATCATGTTCACGTGCCTCCCTCCATTTCATATTTATCAGTCATTTTGAAGAAACTGCTTTCTCTTGGAAGAGGCACTGACATCCCTGGATAAAAGCGACAGGTAGCTAGAACCCACAGAGCATTTCCGCATGGCCATTCAGTGCCGTGGCCCACCTCCCACACTTACACACTGGCCACACTACCAATCTTTTCTGGGCTCCGTTTTCATGCCATCAACTTTATTCGAACAGTCCAGTGGCCAGGAAGGTGAGTGCGGAGTCAGACGGGACTGAGTTTGAAACCAGGCGCTGCCACTTACTAGTTCTGTGGATTTGGGTGAGTCGTTAAACTCTGAAAGCCATTCTTCACTTGGAAAATGGGGGTGGGTAACGGCACACCGTCTACTTCCTGGTGGTGTTTCCGGAATTCAGTGACACAGTGCAAGCAGAGTCCTTAGCGCAATGACTGGCACATAGCTAGGACTCAGTTAACTATTAATTCACTCTCTGTAGCTCCTTAGAATGACCTCTAATTGCATTCCCCTGAGGCTGTAGGGTCTCCAAAGGCAGAGATCATATCTGTCTTCTCACCCAGTGCTTGGTCTTCCCTGTAAAGGCCATTAAGCTCTCCGTAAATGCTTATTTAATGAAACTAAATTGAACCCCCGTCCATGCAGGGTTCTTAGGTCTGAAAACAAGGAGGTTGTCAGGGACAAGAGAATGAATATTTACTGACACATGACTAGGAGCAGAGCACTTATGAAGGTTTCCTCATTGCATCTTCAAAGCAACACAGCAAAGTAGGTCTTAATTTCCCCATTTGACAGAAAAGAAAGCTGAGCCTCAGGAACCTACTCATGTCTTTGTTTATGAAAACTTTCAACTTTTTTTCAACAATGGGACATCTCAGGCCCTAGCATTTGGGGCAACATTATTAGATGGAAACATTTATCCAATTTAAAAATCTGATTTGAAAACAAAAATACAAAACGAGAACCTGCTCATGGCCACGACACTAGGAAATGATAAAAGCCAAGACTCAACACAGATGTCTTGGCTCTTTCTATTCCTCATGCCCCCTAGAGGCAAAAGAAGAATATGGATGGAAAGATAGATAGATAGATAGATAGATTGATAGATAGATAGATAGATAAAATAAGATCGATAAATTCTGACGTACTTAAGCTAAGTGGGTATATCCAGCAATTTATATGCAAAAACGTCTCTGTTTTATGACAGAACAACAATCATATCAATAGTTCTAGAGAACACAAAAAGTTTTAATGTCTGATGACATACCGTAACAACAACCCTAAGATAACATACCATAACAACACAGCCTCCTTTTACCCATGAGGCAGCTGAGGCTCTGTAAGGCTAAGTGGCTTGCCCAGGCGAAGAGCCTGGGCGCAGAGACTCCAAGCCCAGTGCTCTCCCCAGCCTCTCCAGAAGGCACTGCATGCGAACACCTCCACCCGACCCAAGAGCACCCATCCAACCCCAGCAAGTCACATGGCAGCATGGAGGCTGCCACTCAAGTGAACTTTACCTTCTTCCTCAGGCCATAAAAGGCCCCACTTAGGGGAAAAGGCAGAAAGCATCCAACTCATTATACAGATCAGAGAGATGCTTTTCATCATTTATGACATGACCACATGTGGGTTTTTCTCTTGCTACAAGCTCAGGAGATCTTAGGCAGGTATTCCATTCATCAATGTCCATAAATCAAGTCATAGTAGAAAGAGATAAAAGGCATTTGTCCTCCTGAAGTCCTCTGCAAAGCGTCCAGCTCAATCCCCAGGCCACAGAAATATAACAATGATGCTAATAAAGGCCTCAGTGTACTGAAGCCTTCCTGGGCTGCTACGTACTCTGCTAAGCATCTTAATGCACCTTTTTCCCATTTCATCTGCCCCAGAGTCCTCTGAGGCAGGTGTAAGAGGAACACAATGCAGCATATCAGGAGTATCGGCTGTAGAGCCAGAGCCTGGGTTTGAATCCAGGCTCCATCACTTCCTAGCTGGGTGGCCTGGCACAATTACTTTGTCCTTTTGTGTCCCACTTTCCTGACTTCAAATTTGGAGATTATAGTCTTGGGGAGGTTGGCAGGATTCATGTAAAGTGCTAAGAGCATGCACAGCACATAGCAAGTGCTCACTAAACGCTAGCTATTATTATCTCTATTTTACGGATGAGGAAATGGGGGCTGAGAGAGAATTTGCTCATGCTCCATTCGGCGCCAAGACTGGAACTCGAGTCTGTCTAACTTCAACTCCCACGCCCTTAATGCCATTGCCATACTCTCCACCCTTCACCCTACCATGTGCCTAGCACACAGTAGGTGCTCCATAAACGCTATTATTATTATTTATACTTAACAATGTCTTCTTCAATGCTATGCTCCTGGTCAATGCCCTCCCCGGATGACTGACTCCCAGCACCTGCCCCTTTTCTCGCCACGGCATCCCGTGCCGCTTACAGAGCTAGTCCCTGCAGCAAGGGCAGAAGACACTAACTCTATTTCAATGCAGAAAGTGTACAGTCTGTGGACGCCACCTGGGCTCGTTCCCCAAGTTAATTCTTTTTTCTCAGCTGCGGAATATTTTATTTTTCCAATTTCACAATCTACTTATGTTAAAAAAGAAAGAGAGAGAAATCCAATCAGCCCAGCTCAGGTTTGTGAAACAAATAATGCAGCAAGCATAGAACCTTAATCAAACAGTTATATTCATAACCACCGCGATCACTGCTCTGCCTAATTTACACAGCCCAGGGCCTCCTAAGGAAAATGTCTCTTGACGATACAGGATGCAATGCAGAGGCTTCACTGATGTTGCTGAAGGGGCACCGATCTCCAGGCCTGGCATGCTCACGACTCTGAGGCACATCTGCATTTGGAGGCACATCCCCTAAGAATTCTACCCACATCTGAAAGTCATATGACATTTTCTGTGTTTTCTTTTTTTTTTAATAAAGAAATGGAAGAAGTACACTTTTGCCTGGCTGCTTCCTTTGTTTTCTGGAAGAAATAAAGTAGAAAGGCCAAGCTTCTTTAGTGTCCTGGAGAGGACACACATAGTCAGGGTCTGGCTGACATGGGTTTGAATCCCGGCTCTGCCACTCACCAGCTGTGTGACCTGGACAGGTTACTTAACCTCTCGGAATATCTGTAACATGGAGATCAGGTCACCTACTCACAGACTGAGACTGAATGGAAGAACAGTGAGTTTCCTACTCGACGGTGAGTTTCGTATTCCCAATGCCTAGCACGGGTAGTACGTTATTGTAAGTCTAATACAGATGCTTGTGGACTGTCCTTCCAGTCCTCAGGCCATTGTTGACGGAATGATTAGCCTGTGTCAGGACTACGCTAAGTCCTTTCCGTGCATGATCTTATTTGATCTTAAAAGCAACCTTGTAAAGCATGTGTTGTTACCTACTTTCCAGCTGTGAGACAATGGAAGCTCTGAGAAGTCAGGCAACTTGTCCAGAATAACACAACTAGTGAGAGGGGGAGCAATTAGGAGTCCAAGGTCACAGAGACAGAGCCAGGATGCCGACCCAGAATCTCCGTGGGCTCCCTCCTTTCACAGCACCCATCAAACTTCACACAGAGCAGAGAGCAGATTCTCAAGGATAGTGATTTCCCCTTTCTTTCTCCTTTCTACTCTCACGATTTGGGATTTCCAGGTAAATACTGTAGGATATTTAGAGGAACTTTATCACCATTTCCAGCCAACATCTGAATATTTGCAATGGCCTGGCCCTGTGTTACTTACCGTGGCTTTCCAGACTTACAGACTATTTAGATGAAATCAAAGTGAGAAATCGAACTCTCCTGAATGACTTGAGGGGAGGGAAGGTGCCCACCCAGGCACCCAGGCCCAGGTGAGTCTGATTGGGCCTAACTGTGCCCTGCCCCTTCTCCTAAGGTTCCAGCCCTGCCATGATTTCGCTGGCACATGATCCAGCCATCCCACCTGTGGATCTCAGTCCCTTCCTGTGTAGGTGGAGCGTGTGAGACCTGATTCCTTTGCTGGACAAGTATTTCTGTCAGTTGTTTTCAAATTCTTCGCTCCTAGAATCCCATTAATAATTCTCCTCTAATTACCCTACGTTTTCAAAATATTGTTTCTCACACAAGCTATAGTCATTAATTAATCATTAATTGTTTTCCCAGTGTTTAATCGAACACATGTAAAATGGATGATTAGAATTTCTCATAGGACCAAGAGAATTCAGTGAACGGATCCCTAGGCCCTAGGCCACGGTTGACATGAAGTAGGCCCTGTGTTTACTGAATGTGTGAATGAATGAAAGAAAGAAAGAATGAATGAATGAATGATTGAATGCTTTATATTAAGCAGAAGAGCACTAATGGTGGCAAAATATGGAGTCAGAAGGACTTGGATCTAAATTCCAGCTCTACCATTTACGAGCTGCTTGATCTTGGATAGGTCACTTAACTTTCTAAGGCTCAACTTTCCCATCTATGAAAAGAAGACAACTAGACATACTTGAAGGGCTATTGTAACGTTGAATGATAATAACATTAATGATAAGTAAAACAATAGTAGCTAATACATGTACAGTGCCTACTATGTGCCAGGCACTAGTCTACATGTTTTATATATATCAACCCATCTTCATTATAACTTTATGAGATAGTTACTATTATTATTCCTGTTTTACAGATAGGAAAACTAAGGCATGAACAAGATATATAACTTGCTTAAGGACAGACTTACATGATGGAGACAGGATCCGAACTTAGGCAGTCTGGCTCCAGAGTCTGTTTTCTTAACCCTTCCACTCCACTGCCTGGGCAGGTTGCGCAGTGCCCAGCACGTGGCATGGTAACTCCCATGTTTAGTAAGTGGAAGCCCCAAAGGCTGGCCAGTGCAGCCTTAACTGCAGGACGACAGCACATTTTTGGGGCTGGGCTTTTTACAATAATGGCAATTACTCATAGCACCCCTATGCTGACATGATCTTTAATGGCCCACAAACCATAGTTGGGACTGAGTGAGGCTGCCAGAGAATGACTCTGCTGGCGATCCCACAAAGACCTTAGTGATGGGAGACAAAATGAGGCAACGGCCATCCACTTAGCCTCCATTTCTAGAAGACATGCAGGATTCCTCTTGCTCAAGGCTGTTTCCTTCCACTGTGCCTTTGCCTTGGTGTACCAATGTGGCCTGTGTTTGCCTGGCATTTCTTCTGATAAGAGAAATTCCCTCTATGTTTTGGGAACCCCTACTCTCAGCCTATGAATGTGCATGGAACTGGCTACAGTGTAGACAACGAGAGCACCCCGTTTCTCTGGCCAGAGTATCTGATTCAGGCAGGGACACGTGACCCTGGTCAAGCCAATCAGAGCCAATCCCAGGATTCTGCTGGTGCTATGGGGAAAGAGGCGCTCTTTTTCCTGGGTTCACAAAGCTGGAAGCATATAAGCATACATGGAGGAGTCCCTTTGTCATCCTATGGAAATTCCTGGATGAGAATGAGGCTAACACAAAGACAAAGTCAGGAGACAGGGAAAAGGTACATGAAGAGATTATTTGAATGCCTGGATCTGATTGCATTGATGGTAAAATGACCTTGAAGTTTCAGGTGTACCACCTACTGCATTTTCTTTTCTTAAAAACACGAGTTCGAGTTGGGTTTCCATCCCTTACAGCTGGCAGTCCTGTCTGACACACTCCCACTGCTTACTCAGCCTAGAGTCCTTTTTGCAGCTCCCTCCTCAGTCCAGGAGGTGGGAACTCAACTCAGAGATTGCAACAGCACAACAAAGCTCTCCCGAACGCTTCAGATAGCCTGGCCACGCCCTCCTTGGGTTCCAGGAACCTGAACTCATGAGATAACTGCACTTTCACCCCCGATATCCTAATGTGTGTGCATGCCCATGTCCCCCCACTGGTTAGGAGCCCCCGAAGGTAACCTCAGCACCCTCTGTCCCCTCATACCTAGCCCAAAGCTTGCCACATGGTAGGTGCATATGCTCTTACATCACCCGTGTTTAAACAAAGGCTCATCAACATCCACTCTAATTTCAAAAGAATACACCACCACTATAAAGAATGACCATTCCTACCTCCTAAGAAAATGTCCTGGAAGGATCTGTGGCTATTAAAAAAAAAAAAAAAAGAATGTCCACTTCCAGGTGGCAAACCATGACCCATGTGGAAACGTGAGCAGCTGCGGTGCTGAGCCTGCAGGCAGGGGAGGCCTGTTCCCTGGGTCACATGACCACACAGTTTGGTGCCTTGTTCAAGCTCTCGTCCTCCCGCTGCATTACTCATGAACACTGTTACTAATCACACTTACTCACATTGATTTCTTTCTTCTCCCCAAGGACTAACTACCTCATCCCTCCCTAATCTAATGACTGAAATTAGGCGAGAGCAGCCATCTGATACACGTTAGGCATCACCCCAGAAAGGAAGTCATCAAACAAGATATTACAAAAAAAAACCTTTTAATGTCTCCATTCTTTTAACTGCTCATGCAAATCGGGCCGAGTAATTCCAAATGGAGAAAAACATGCTTGAGGCTGTGGCTGTTACTCATGACCCTTCCCGTGTCGCGTCAACCGGAGAGGCATCCTTGTGACTGCCTGTCTTCCTTCATCAGTATACGCTGAGCCTCCTGTGTGCCAGGCACTGTGCTAGGCTCTTTACATGCATGCTGTCTGGTCTGTGGCACAACACTGTGAAGGCTTATCACTACCATCTTCACAGATGAGGAAACTGAGGCTCAGAGAACTGAAGGGATCAACGTGAGGTCACCCAGGTAAGTGTGGATTCATACCTAGGACGAGGTTCTAGACTCTACAACCCCAGCCTTCCTACCTCTCCCCATGCTCTCCCCCCACGCTCCATTGACTCTGTCTGTTAAAGGATTCAGCAAAGCTGGGAACAGCCAGCCCTCTGAATACTGGCATGTATAGTGTGTTGGGTCCCATCTGTAGCCTGGCATTACTTAGGCCTAGAGAGTGATGGGGGGAGATGCATGGGTCTATGGTATCTGGATATCCCTAGACACTGGGACCCAGCAGGTATCTCAGCTCCCTAGAGCAGAGGTCTGCTCAGGGATTGCCATGTCACAACGACCTAGACCAGGGAAGTAGACTGTGACCAAAGGAACTTCTGATATACTTCTCTGTGTCCTCCACTCTAGAACTCAAATGTAGCATTTAGGAGTATTTCTAAATGTCAAAAGCCTCCAGGAAGATAAAATTGGACTGCCCCCTTCACACACCCTGGAGGTCTGAGCTATAATTAGAGACACTCCCTCTCTGACCTTCCATTGCCTTGTCTGAGCTCATCTGTGCAGCATAGCAGAGCTGTAACCCCCACAGTCAGGCACTGCAGGCAGGCTCCTGGGGGAACCCTGTTCTCTCAGTGGACTGATGGGGAAGGCCTAGAAATGACAGGTGTGGGGCTAAGGCAAAGAGGGAGGTGTCAGTCCTGGGGAGTCTGGTGTCTGGTTGACAGCTCAAGGCAATATTTGTTCTGGGCCCATCACTAGACAGATCACACACTGCCTACTTCACTCATGATCTCAGACTTTTCCTGAGGAGCATGAGCACTCACTCCCTTGGGCCCTCCAGCCCACAGACACTTTCCTTCTCTGACCTCAGAGTACAGAGTCAAGTCAACTAACTGACTGGTACCGCCCGTTAACAAGGCCATGTGACAGTCACAGAGTGAGGGTGGAAGAGGCATGAATATCATCCCTGTCATTAAGGCACTGAGTCTCCTAGAGGAGATAGGCTTGGCAACAATGAATCCTAACCGGATGCAGAATGGGAACTGCTGGTATCCAGGGTGTATATGGAGTGTAATGGGGCTGGAAGGGCTGTTTTCTTTGCAAACTAGAGAGAGAGCCTAGGAGAAGGCAATAAATGCCTAGCAGATGCGAACACGTAGCAGGCACTCTGCAGACTGTTTCTATACCTGGTCTCTGAGGCGATCTCTGGAGGCCTTGGAGGATGAGTAGGATGAAATGATAGAGAAAATGAATAAAATATACAGGGACAGCTTGAGCAATGGCAGGCATGGAGACAGAAAATAAAGGCCATGAGGTCTGTACCATTCAAAAGGCAATTGATTAATTCCTGCCCTCATGATATCTTTACGATGACATTTTTTGTTACATAACTTCCTGGGTTTTTGCCCAGTGTTTCCAATCAGGCCGATGTGTCTACACATTTCTTGGAATGTGTTTCTCCCCGGCATCCTCACAGTGTTCTCCTTGGAATGAAAACTGACTCCAGTGTTACTGACAAAATGAGGACTACATTCCTACATGATAAAAGAACACTTATTGGACTGACTCAAGAGTAAAGACCATTTCTAAATAGCCTATCCAAAGTCAAGGTTTAACATGGAAAAGAAAATCCTTTGCATGGTGACCCAGAGACTAGAAGTAAATGAATGCAACAGTGTGGAAATCCTGGTCAAACGCGTCAAATGTACGATTATAGATCAGCAGGTATTATAACCCCAAAGGACGAGGACTTGAGATATCAGGAAATAAGTTAAAATACAAACAGCAGCACTAGAGAGGTTCAGTGGGGAGGGAGAAAAATCTCCGCCTCGGTGTCAGGATGAAGTCAGGAGGATGGGCATGTAGAACGCACAGCACGATGTCTGGCGTAGCCCCGGCTGGAGGCGCCCTCATCACCATCCCCTGATTGCTGTTCCCAAAGACCAGCGCTATCAGCTCAGCCGAGAAGTTCTTGCACAGCCTGGCATATAATAGATGCTCAAGGAAAAAAACCAAAAAACAAAAACAAGATTGTTTAAGAAAGGAATGCTTGAGGGAATAAAATGCTTTAAAACTGTTTAAGAAAGGAATGGTTGGTCTTCGCTCTCACATGGAAGACAGAGTAGTGAACAATTAAAAATGACGGGCAGCAGGCAGCACGAAGTGGTCAGGGCTGGCTTCACGGGCGTGGGATCATTGCAGTTACACAGGAGCCCACGCTCCGCAGGGCCTACACTTGGTAGATGCGCTGCCACCATCTTGAAATTCTTTACAAATTTTCGCACCGGCTCCTACAAAGTATGTAGCCTGTCCTAGATACAGGAAGAGCTTTGCCAAGTGACTTCCTTTCTACACTTTCCCCACGGAGTAGCAACAGTGTGGTTTGGGGATCTCCACTGAAAGTGCCCCAGTGGCCTAGGGTTGGTCCCTTGGGCCAATGAACAACTCAGGAATGAGCACGTGACCAAGTTTTGGCTAGTAAACCTGGAGGAGGAGGTCTGCGGGAAGTTTCTCGAAAAATTCTTGTTTTACTACTGAGCAATGAGAAGCCAGTCTCTCTTGCCCATTAAAGGCACAAGCGGCAGCGCGCAGGCTGCCTTGCTGTTAGCAGCCGTGCTACAACTACAAGGGGGAACCGTGTGCTCCGAGGATGATAGAGCAGAAACATGGAGAGAACCTGGGTCCTGGATGACACTGTTTGTCAGGGGAGCAGCCAACCCTGAAAGCCACCCTCCCGCTGAGCTTCCTTTTATGTGACACGGTGTATGTCCTAACACTCGGTGTTTCGTGTTAATTACAGCCTAAAGCATCTGAACTGACATTGGACTGACCAACTTTGTTTTAAATCCCGATTCTGTCACTTCCCCATAGCAAGTCCTACTTTCTCTTCTCCTCTACTGGAAAAGGAGGGCAAGCATCACATTTTTAAGACCGTAGTAAAGATCAAAGAGGTAAAGCTAGTGAAGATGCTCGGACGGTGCTTGGTACATAGCAGGGGCTCAATTGATGATAGGCGTAATGATGATGATAATGTTTGGACCTCACAGACAGCTGGCTACCACTGCATTTCTGGGTGATGAGCTGAATTTCCCAACAGTAAGTAAAAGCAGCAGAAATCTTTTTGCACAAATAGCAATGTATAACTACACTAATAAAACAGCTAACTTGACAGGTACATTCAATCACCTGGCCCATTCTACAGGCAGTTGGTGAGTGACTCTCTCAGCAATCTGGACATTCCCTGGTCACCCATCACAGAGGGGTTTCTTCTTTAGGAATGCTAATAACCACAGGCTCACCTACATAGGCTAAGATGGCAAAGCTGTGATTTTGCAAATTTAAAAGTAACTTCATATTCATTGCCTAGTTTCTATTCTTATTTGAGTACCCTTCCAAATTTTCCTCTGTAGTCTTTGTTCTTTTGAAAATTTCCAGCTTTTCTTTCTCCCCCCTTAAACAAAACAAAGCAAAAAGCACCATCTGAGATATGTATGATTTCAGCTTAAAAGCTACATTTTGGGGGTAGAATAAATTCGAATTCATTGGTGATGGGTGATACACAAATTCTATCCATCAGCATTTTAGCTCTTTTTACTTGTAAAAACAGTGTGTCGGGGAAGTGAGGAAGAATAGTTTCCTTATTACTACCCAGAACTTGGACCACTTTGTGACTGAATAGTTCCAAGTAAATCTTGGGAAATTCCAACTGGGGGCAACCAGAAAGATGATTTTTATCCTTCCTTAAAATATGTTGATATTGTAGGGAAGGAAAATGCAGATCGGGAGTCTGTTAGCAACTTGACAAACACCTGTCCAAGTGTAGGAGTTGCCTAAAGATGGCACCAGTTTTACTGGAAAGATGGTAAGAATGTTAATGCTTTCAAACCCACTCCTGTGTCAGTTTGAAAACTGTTTTCATGTGGTTCTCTCACACAGCTATCAGAGGAATGCTCCAGAAGGACATTTCCCTGCCTAAGGGCCTTCCATGGCTCCTTTATACCCTCAAGAAAAATGCCAAGTGCCTTAGCCTGGCAGTCAAGTTTCTTTAAGATCTAGTCTCTATTTCAGACTCCTCTGTCACCATATCCCTTGTATTAAGGATCCTGTTCTAGCCACACTGAGCCATTTGCAATTTTTCAAATAAGGAAATAAAAGAAAGGCAATCAGCAACTCCAAGAAAAACGAAGGCATGTTTAAGAAAGGAGGGATGGTTATAGTGTGCTACTTGGCTCAGAAGCAAAAAACCAAACCAAGAAGCCCCTATTTCATGTAATCATAATGATATAACCAATGACTACGTATTTAACCAAAATGATCGTAACAGTTATGTTAGGGTTGTGGGAAGGGAGAAAGAAACAGAGCAGGTAGAGTGGGAAGTCTTCCATTTCCGGAAGTCAAAAGATAGTGTCTAAAATTGGTAAGTGAAGAAATACCAGTACATGCACTTATTTAGAAACATGGAGGTAAAAAGCAGGGGAAATAGCTAGACGAGGTCAGAGTTGTCTGCTGGAGAGTGGGATCTGGGAGGGCGGATGGCTGCTGCAAGGGATGGTTATTTTTTTGTTACATTTTACTAAAATTTAACTTTTAAATTTTAATGTACATACTATTTTCATTTAAGAATAATTACAAATGAATTTTTTTTTGGTGTTGGTGTTTGCTTGTTTGTTTTTTAAAAAGAGCCATAGCTTTAAGCAAGGTTTGATGTTAATATTACACTTTGAGAAAGAACCCAGTAAACAGAGCTGCAGGGTGGTATTTAACAGATCAAGATAACGCTTTCTAATGTGAACACCAGTGATTAGGAGAATCATCTGGAATCCATCAATGACATGGGCTTTTGAAGGCTTTGGAAATGCTGCTTTACCTGGCTTTGCAGATGAGGATTTTCTAGGTTCAGGGGATAAAGATTAAAACCTTTATGATACTATACATTTTTGCTGCTTGTTATAAAGCACTGATATTCACCAAAATGTTTTTCCCATAAACCATTCCATTTTTCTTCTGTTTACAGTGCACTAATATTCAGTGAAGCATTTGCTTTTAGTCCATGTGTGAGCTGGGAGCGTGATGTTGGAATTCTTTCACATGGATTATTTTGCTGTGTGCTTGGAGCTTGTTGCTGATGAATTATTTGCTTGTGTGCATTGTGGCTACTAGCAAAGGAATTGATTTAAAGTCAAAGCAGTTTGCTAGCTGCTGTGTGCCATTTTTTACTGATATATTCACTTTGTCTACAGGGATTGCATAGGAATTTATTCCAGTTTATTTTCAAAGAACCAATGATGTATTACTTTTACATTAGAAAAAAGCAAACAAAATTTGTAAGGCAAGTAGCTGGCTCTACAGCATTTCCTCTGCTCAGTCTTCTATTAAAGATAATTAAGCAGGTGTCAAGAAACATTAGAACATTGGAGGGTGAAGGATGTAAATAAAGTTTACACCGATCAAAAGTCATGAGAGCGGTATCTTGGGGGAAGGAATGGAATTTGAACAGTGGCTAATATGGCTCCCAGAGGTTTTCCTTATAGAAGTTTTTACCCAAATCATAGGAGGTATCAGTATCTCCCAGGTGCTCACTAAACCAGACACACATGACAGACATATACTGCTGTTGAGGCAAAGGGCTCTGCCTTTTTAAGGCTGAGAAGATGTAAAGTGGCTTTTTTTTTTTTTTTTTTTTTTTTTTTGTGCCAGCTTCTGCTATCCACGTCCTTTAAATCAGGAACCACGTCAAAGCACTGAACCTGTCAGACAATTGGCACTCAATCGAGTCCCACTCTCACCCTTCCATCCCAGAAGGAAGAAAAAAGTTCATCTCTTTCTCTCTCTTTTCACTACCCATAATTCAAAGCAACTCTCAGTGACAGCCAGAGCTTTCATTTCCAACTTTCTGACACCCGGAGGGTTTGTTGTGTCCCTCTAAGTCTGTCTTGCTGGGATCCCTGAAGCCTCTCTCAAGAGAGCACCAAACATACGTCTCCCCGCCCATTGGTTGCTGCCATCTATAAACAGGGTCCTGTGGTGGGAACACTGCCTCCTCTGAAGCCGTCACCATTATCACCACCCACCCTAAACTGTCTCAGCAAGCAGAGGGTCTGGGGCCAGGACAGTCTCACTCAGCCACCCTCCCAACAGCACAGCTCCTGGGCATGCTGGCTCTTTGCCTAGGGCCAGCCTTTCCTACTGCTGAAGCTGAGCGCCTTGCAACAGTTTCCTGGAAGGAGGTTGGGAGGCCCTGGAAGAAATGAGGTCTGCAGCAGAAGCTATCCCAACCATCTAGTTGGAAAGTTTCAAGAGGAAAACATTACGCTCTAAGAAGCAAAAAGGACTTCTTTCCTAGCCTGGGAGAAAAAACACACCACTCTGCCACTAATTCTTAATGTAACAGCTCTCTCAATGAGTAGGATATGTAAGTGCATGAGAAAACTGAAACAATTAAAATAGTGTTTATATAGTTCAAAAATTTGCGAAGGGCCTGACAAGAACAGATTCCACAGCCTTGAAATACATCTCAGAATAAATGAGAATTCACTATGTAACAAGGCAGGGAATCAAGTGTGGGGGCTACAGGGTGGGCTTTGGAATCAGATCCCCCTACGTTCAAATTCCCACTCCATCATTGGCTGGCTGTGTGACTTTATACATGTCGCATAACTTTTTGAATCCCATTTTCCCCATACTTAATGGAAATAATTAAACCTGGTCTCTAATTACATAATCCATTATTGTCCTAAGGATAAAATAAGAAAATATAAGCGAGGTATGTAACACAGTGACAGGCACCCAAGCGTGACACAGTGACTTGGCCCTTGGTGTGAGGCCAACTGGATTCGAATCCCGGTTCCACCACTGACAAGTTGGAAAGTCTGGGTCTCACTTTCCTCATCTGCAAAATGGAGATAATGACGACTCTTATGGACGTAAAGATCCCAGGATGGTGATACTAGGCACTTCCTACATTTATGTGTTCACAAGTAGAAGAATGAAAAATTTACCTGGCTGGAGACTGAGCAGTGTGAACTGTGAAGCTGATGGCTGAGGCCTAGAGCTCAAGGCCCCTCGGGGTGGCTGCAGCTGCCTGCATATACCTGCAGCCTGGAAGGCCACCAAGCAGAGGAGACCCTCATCCTTAGAATGCTCATTACCTACACCTTTCACCCATTTGCCTATAAATTTGGCTCTCTCAAAGGTTGCCTGTAAATTCAGATCACTCCGCCTCCCTGCCAGGATATTCCAGACATTTTCTGAGGGCAAACTCGGCTGTCAGTGGAAGTTGAAATAGGCAGGACAAAGAAACAGCAATCAAACTGCTTCCATGTGCGGCAGGTAATTACAGAATCTGCTAAATTACAGTGATTAGGCATCGCCAAGGAGAAGTCAAAAGAAGTCTCCAGCAACTTTAGAAGTGGGAGGGGGAAAGTTTAATTAAACAGCTTCTCGCAACTGATTTAATCTCTCCCTCGGAAAAAAAAACGGCAGGTTCAGAAGAGACCAGAGGCAGAGCCGGCCAGGGAAAGGGATTGGGGGAAATCCTCCCACAATGCGGCTGCCTAGATCTTTAAAAGGTTCTCGAGGAGTAAGTGATGAGATGGGAGATGGTGGCCTTTATGATGGAAATGTAGGACTAAAGTTGAGGATCAGGGCCTCTTGGGGGAGGAGGCAGAGGGGGGACCCAGTAATAACAGTCAGTAATATCCTGCTGGGGCTCGGGCTGATTTGCATAAATACAGCCAAGCCAAGCTTCAGGTGGCAGTAGATTTTCCCTCCAAGGAATTATTCTCCTTGTGTCAAAAGTTCACCACCCCCAGACTCTGTCATTTTGGTGCAAAATGTGCCTTTTTTAGCTACCAAACATTGAAAACAAAGGTTGCCCTGCCGGGAGCTCATTTTACCGGCAAAGGTTTCTTTGAAAACTAATTAAATTTAGATTCTGGACTGAACAGAATCTATTGCAACTGTGGGGTGGGGATGAGGTAGGGGAGAGAGAGACTGAACAGCTTAGTCTGGGCAGCTCTGTGCCGCTGTCTGTCTAGGACTAATTTTCCTTTTACCATGACAACGTTACAGAGGGGCAGGGACCTCTGGGGACCAGAGGACTGCTTGTTGAGGTGGTGTTCCCCAGGGGAAAGTAGTTCCAGGACTATCAGTGAGCCTTTAATGTTCATAGGACTTTTCTAGGCCTCATTTTCCATACTGGAACAATGTGTACCCTTTCTCTGGGTACCTTACCTGGTTATGATATGATGGGATAATATTGAGGTTATTAAACGTGATCGACTTAGAAAGGAAGAAGGAGAAGCTAACAGATCAGTATCTTCTCAAAGTTCTGATTTTGCCATCGTTTTACTCTAAAGCTTTCTGTGGTCCCCTTTTGCCCACTGAATAGTCTCATTTAATTCTAATTAGAGAGTTAGCTATAATATACAGAAAATTCAGCCCCTCTGCCTGAAACATCTTTTCCTTCTCCACAGGGTGTTACTCATAATGGTGCTACTCATCCATTAGCTGTGTGTGATCTCGACAATGACTTAACCTCTCTGAACCTCAGTTTCCTCGTCTATAAAGTAAGAAAAACGGCAAGCCTCAAGTGCCAGGTTCCTAGGGAAGATTAAATTCACCCATTTATGTGAAGTGGCCTGTGCCACAGTAGGTTCTCAAGGAATGCTTGTTGAATGTGACAAAGTTCTTACTCAAAGGATTACCAGGAAAAGGACAGGAACCTTATCCAAAAAATCTTGATTGTAAAGTGGAAGAACATCTCAGATAGTTTGAAAAGTGAACAGTGCAGATAAGAGCCCTTTCTTCTGACTGTGGCAATGATTAAAACCAGGCCTTTAGCAAAGAAAAATTCGACACACTCTGACCCTTCAGAGGCAGGAAGCTATCGTTAAAAGGTCATATTTTCGGCCCAGACTTCATAGGATCCAGGGGAAGGGTTTCAAATGGTTATGCTTTCATTTTGCAGTGTTGCCAAGAGGATTTGAGAATCCACAGGGCCTCATCTGTTGTTCCTTAAGCAAACATCTAATGTAATTTGAAATTTCACTTCATCATTTTGATGGCCTGCAGCACCACTCCCCAGCTTGCTAACCCTCCCTCTTAGGGAGGTTAGGGGACTTTTTGAGCAGCCCAAAAGGTGCCAGGTGTACATGGATTCTCTCTACCTACCAGTCATGAAGAAAATTACAGAACAGGCTAGAAAAGTAGGCTGCCCATGATTTCCCAATGTTGCTTGCAAGGTTTTTTCTTCCGTCTTTTCTTTCTCTCTCTTTCCTGAATTCAGTATGTTTTCAAGGCGTGCTATTAATACTTTTAAGTCCTAACAGCACCCCCAATACATATTAAAAGGAAAGAATATTCACAGCTCTGAAAGGAGGCCTGGTGAGAAGGGAGTCAGCTGGGGCCAGTGTGTTTTCTGACTCTAAAATACACAGCCTAAAGCACTGGTTTTCTCAGTTGCTAAATACCAAAGACTTACAGTAAAATAACAGGTCGTGGGTATTATATTTGCATCAAAGCATCTAAAAAATAAAGCAGTAAATATTTACTGGCCACTGATTCAATCAAAAAGGAAGGAACAAATGCATGAAAAAGACATTTGTCAGCAGCGCCCACTGGTTTTTGGCACACTGCCATCTTATTTAAATTTGACATATATCCAGTGAAGTAGGTGTTATTGTTCCCATATAGAGTATCTGATTAAGTGACTGACCCAGGGTCACTATGCTGCTACGTGAAATGGTAAAGGGTGTGGGTTCTGAAACCAGACCAGGATTCCCGCCGAGGCTGGATGGGACTTCCATTCCTTCCTAGCTATGTGACCTCAGGCAGCTTATCAGAACTGCTGTGCTTTAGTTTCTTAATTTACAAATGGCAATGATAATAGTAATACCTACCTTCATAGGGTTACAGGACGATTTAGTGGAATAGTTCTTGTAAAGCACTTAGTAGGCTGCCTGGCACACAGGAAATACTTAAACATTAGCCCTTTTCACAGGGAGCAGCACCTATAAATTAGAAGCTAGTGTCAACTGTGGAACGGTCTCCTGCCTGGCCTCCTGACTGCGTCTGGGGCAAAAGGCTGCCCAGCGCTATTCCTCCGGACCAGGGAGATTAGGTTTCTTCGGTTGTAAGAAGGGGAAAATACTCCCCTTAAAGGAAGAGGGGAGAAATAAAAGAGTATATATAAAGAACTTCACAGAGTACCTGGCATCCAGCTGCGGCTCAGTAAATGGCAGCAATTATTATTATAATATACGTGAAGGAGTTTGGGAAATTAAAATGTTGCATAAACTCAACATATTATTATTAGTCTTACTATATATCTCCTTCATAGGTCCTCAATTAAAGCATAATTAAAGATTAGCTAAGGTTACAAGGTTGGCTTCCCACATTTTCTTTTTGGTTTGGTCTTCAGTGCTGCTTGTAACTTTTATTCAGGCCCCAGGCAAGACATAAAAATACACTCAAATACCCAACCACAATAAATGCCAATGAGATTTTGCAACATCTAAACCTAGAGAACACTGCTGCTGATTTGTTAAGTTTAAATCTCAGAAGCATTAAGAGGCCAAATAAGTTCTCCGTGGGGCGGTGATACACGGTAGCGTGGAGGACAGGCAGACCTGGGCTTGGATCCACGTGCCCCGTGTAAGCCGAGGGTCTCACTCAGCCTACCCAGACCTCAGTTTCTGTAGAACGAAGGTAAGAATACTAGCCTCCAGAAGAGAGACAGTGCTCCTGGCAGGTGCTCAAATAAATTTGAGGTCCCCCTCCCTTCTTTCTTTGCTTCGGAAAGAGCTCAGGGTCTTACATTCGGTTATTTCTGTTTAGCAACTGCAGGCACAAATTCAAAATACCTTCCTGGGGAAAGGGGAAGGGGACAAATTTGGCTCCCTGCTCTCCTTCTGCAAGGATGCACTGGGAATTAGACTTTCTATCTGTGTAACACTTGGGAATTTAAAAAATGCCCATCACTGAGGCAAGTACTCAGGGCAGTATGTTTGCCAGGGAGGGCAGCCTCACTATGAAAAAAGGGTGGATCCTCAGGTCAAGTCCATCTGGTGCCAAGAAAGTCCAAGAAAGGGGGCCGGGGAGATGCTGCAAAGGGAGGGTCTGCAAAAAGCCAAATCAGGGCTGCAGTCCCAGACACGACATAGGGATTTGATCCTGGTTCTGTTCATTCACATATCCACTGTTTCCTCTCCAACAAACCCATGGAATCTTACAGTCTTAGAATCTGACACACTCATTTTGAAAAGGGGAAAAAAAGTCCAAAGACAGGGGATGGCACAAACAAAATCCACAAAAAAGACCTCAACTATTGTCCCTTCTTGTTTTGCCTTATGATGAGCAGAAGGTTCTCCTGGGATCTCTCCCAGACTGTGTTTGGGGGAACTTTCGGCCCTTCTCCAGGCCTCAGATCACCTGATCTGCTTTTATATGAGTTCATAAAGTAGGCGGTGGGAGATGTGTTAATAGTTTTCATGAGGTGCTATGGGCCAAGATCTGGAGATGATATGAATTATGCTTTGTGTTAAAGCCTTCTTTATTATCCTGAGAGGAAGAAACTAGACATATTATATGTGTTTTTTTGGAGTAGAGGAACTTTTGATTTACTATGCAGGAGAGGGTTGTGTTTCATGGCTGACACTCATTTTGGTTTTATTTCATTATTGCTGTTACTTTGTGAGTGAGGAAGTATGCAACTTTTAAGAGTTTCTTGAACACTTGGAGAAAAGAAAAGGGAAGAAGGGAACTAAGCACCTATTAAGTTCCAGGCACCTATTTTTCCCTGGATGGCCATCCAATGAGATAGATTATTATTCTTTGCCCATTTTACAGGTAAGAAAATAGGCTCAAAGAAATAAAATAATTGGACTAAAAGTAACTGGCCAGATAAAAATGTTTACCTATAAAGTTCTCACGTCCTGTTCAATTTTATATGCATATATGTATAAAAAGAAAACCAGAATAATGCTTCTTAAGGGTTGGAAATGACCAAAGAGGTTGGGGAAAGGGCACTATCTGGGGCCACGGCATAAGGAACAAACTATTCCTCCATACAGATGCGTGAAGGTTCAAAGGAATTGCTGCGTTAGCAGAGTGTCATAAAGCTGATTACGAAGATGAGCCCAAAACGTGCAGAAAGGGATAAGATGGGAACCATCCATTGGACACAAATTCCAAAGAAATGCATACTCTATTTTAAGAAAATGGTTAACATATTTTAAAGTCCCAGGCAGGAAGTCAAAACAGCTGGATGCCAGTCTTGGTTCTACAATAGTTGCACAGAGCCCCCTCGAGCAGGTCAGGTCACCCAGTATCCTTGACCATTTCCTCCCCTTAAAATAATGGGGTTGTACAATGAGATCTCTAAGGCCCCTCTGAGTTCAAGCTCTGTGATTCCATCTGTGAAATTCACTTAATACAACAGCTCATTCCCCAGTGAGGGATAAATGAGGTGTTACCGGGCTGCCTTGTAAGTTTCATGCACATGTTCCATCTCCTTCAACTAGAAGGTGAGTTCTTGGAGGACTGGAAAGTGTCTTAGGTCTGGCGCCCAGCACATGTCAATAACTGTTGCGTTGACTGCAAGAATGAAAGAAGGGATGGATCTTATCATTCCTGGTACCACATTAAAGAACATGGACTTAGGAATCCGAAAAAACTGAAAACTTCAACACAGTTTCACTCTGAGCTATATTATAAACTTATAAAATGGGAGCAATAATACCTACCTCACAGGGTTGTTTTCCACTTATTATTATCACCAAGTTAAGTGTTTTTAGTGAAAGGAAGGCAAAGGAGAGAATAAAGATCTTAAAGGGTATAACTAGCTCCTTAATGAATATCTGTATTAGGCTGGTGGCAGCTATGGGCATGTAGCTGTTCACTCAACACACATTTTTGAGGAATTGATAATCCCTGCAAAGCTACCACCAGAAAGACTATTTACCAAGTACTTAAATACACTATGTATTTAGTGTATTTTGTATTTAGCCCAGCACTTTTCTGTACTAGGTATGAGAGGTAGGAATTGCTCCTCTCATATTGAAGATGAGAAAGTGATGCTCTGACAGGTTAACTAACTTGCTGAAGGTCAAACAACTGGTAGATGTGAGATCAGACGGTTTAACGAACGACAGTGAAAACGCTGAGTAACGAGCGTTTCAATGGCCGCTCTCTGCTGTTGCCAACCATGGGGTTGAGTGAGAAGGTGAGTGGAGAAGGAGGAGAGACCACCTTAACTAATTACAGCCATAGGTCAAAATCAAGGTGGAGTTCATTTATAAGGGTGGGAGGCATGACAAACTACCATACTTGTTCATTCCAGTATGAAAAAAGAGGTCAATTAAGGGACTTAATTCAATTAGAAAATGACATTTAAAGAATCGTTCAAAAATGTCTCCCGTCTTATAGAAATATCGAATTATTTCTCATTGCAATTTAAAAAATTGGGTTGGAAATGTGCCTAGACATCTGTGATGTTATTGTTCTCTTGTTGTTAATGAACCCACAGAAGAGTCTTCTGTGCATTGGGAAGGGTGGTGATCCCAGGCATATGGAGAAGGTAGGGGAGTTCTGGGGGGCGGGGGGCACCTGCTGCTCTAGTGCAAAAGGACCTGAGTATGTTTAGGCCATGGTTTTCAGTGTGCAAACTATAGAAGGAAGGGTTGTGCGGTAAATACCTGCTCCTCTCCATTTTCAATGCCAGCCAGTATTCCCTGAAGCGTCTTTTTCTGAATACAAGTCCTGTGAGAATTTCCCAAGAGGGGTTCCATGGTCAAAAAGCTTTGGGAAACAGTGCATAGCATCTCCTCCTTTTAGAGAATCACAGTGCACATTATCAAGTTAATGCTTCTGAGAACTCCTGCACTAAGGCATCGCTTTAACCTTGACATTTCCCGAATTTATTTGTCCATGGAACCCCTCTTTCAAGTAGCACCTAGTAACATCTTGCAGAGCTGGTTCTCTTTGGGATACTTTTAAAGATCACCCTCTCCCACCTGGGTTATTTCAACTGCCTCCAGGCTCACTTCTCTACAATCAGTCATCCCCTGATTATCAAGGGATCTTTCTAGTAGGAAATCTGACCATGCTTTACCTTCATCAAAAACTTTCCATGGCTCGTCACTATCTACAGAGCCAAGTGTGAACTCTTTAGCTTGACATTCAAGATTCTCCCTCATGCAGCTTTAAACGATAATCCCACGTTACTCTTTTCTATTAGCTACCCTCTGGCCCCCGACCATTCAGCCTAGGTACCAGTCCTTTTTAAATGTTTTATTTTGAAATAACTTTAGCTTCATTTAGAAGTTGCAAAAACAGTACAAAGTTCCTATGTACCTTCCACCCACCATCCTCCAATGCTAACATCACGCCATTTCTAAATGATACTCATTATTTCTGACCTTGGATTACCACTCATGATCACGTGTCATTAAGGGCCCTGTCCGTGTCTCAGTCACCTTTGCATCTCTCCCAGAGCCTGGCACTAAGTACAGACCAATAAGGCGTAGGCTCAGTGGTTCCCAGATTTTGCATTTCATTTTTTTATTGTTGTTAAAAAAAAAAGTCAAAACAAAAATAATAAAATCTACTCATCATTGCTTCACTGAAAAGGGATTTTTCAATAGGAAGGACAATGTTAGAATAAGAGACAATTCTGATGAAGAACTCCCTACGTCATTCTGATTGTCTCTTGTTTCATGCAGAACCTTTGTGGACAAGCGCAGCAAACCATCATCTGGTAAACCACTGTGATAGCTAAAGGCCTGGCAAAGAGACCCAGGTAGGGACCCTGGCTTTCCAGCACTTTGTCAGCTCTATGCTGAGGGGTCTGGGGATGTCTGTAATACATGCAGCTCCAACCAAGCTTAGAATATAAGTGCTTATAGCATTGCCGCACAAGACTTTCCCTTGTTTTTATGGCAAAACCAGAAGTGCTTTCGGCTAATTAAGCACAGAAATTGCATTGAAAACGAAAAATCCATTTGGAATTCCCAAGTTTCTCTTCTGGCGGTAACACCTTTTCCCCGTCTAAGTGGTAAACACATTTCTGTGCACATACGTCTCTCATCCTGAGGCTGGATTCCACATGACTGTAGTGACTTTCTATCAGCAGGTAGAGGAAATCACACATTTCCATGGCCTCCCACCGTTCCTTTCTCCTTCTCTGCTACCTCAGCTGGAATGGAGATGAATTTTCCTCCAGAGGATCACTTCTCTGTCTACATATAGCTGAGCTTTCTGTGGGGTTTAAGAAGCCAGAAAGATCTTCCTCCAATGCAGATGACCATGTCAGGGTTCCGCAATGGCTCACCCGTTACCTCATGGAATTAAGGCTCCAACTTTTCAGCCTGATCTTCTATGCCCTTCACAGAATGGCCCTGAAGGCCTTCCTAGCTTCTCAATGGGGGAGGAAAGAGGGTGGGATCAGCCGTTTCATAATGACATCTTGCTTTTGTGTCTGTTGGTATTTTTGTTCATGGAGTTTTCTGGGCCTGAAAACTCTTCCCCTGCTTTGTCTGCTTGGAGAACTCGTATTTATCCTGGAAGAGCAAGTGCCAGTTCTTGCCTGCAGCCTCCCTGACCGCCCCCCAAGACAGAATTAACCTCTCTCTTCCTACAGCAGCCTCTATTAACTATTAGTAAAATGGTTTAAGTATTAATATAATGGTTTTATAACTACCTGCCTTGTAGAGTTGTAAGGTTTAAGTGTAAATATACATAAAGCATTTAGAACATTGCATAGCACTTCACAAATGTGTCAGTGTAATTGTTGTTGCTGCTACTCTTGTTAAAAACATTTTTTTAATACAAATCTGCTTGTGTGTTTTTATGCCCAGCTAGGCTATGCGTTCACAGAGGGCAGGGGCTAGGTTCTTCTAAATCTGTCATACCCAGCACCTAGCACAGTGTCAGGTATATACACCATGAGTGAAAGAAATTAATTTTCCTTTGATGCTAAAGGAACGTTTTCACTAGAAAAATGTATAAAGTAGAAAAGTACAAAGAAAAAAAAAAATCTATCGCAGCCACAACACCCAGTAATAACTACTGTTAACACTCCCTGGTCTATTTCCTTCTAGTCTTATACATATGTAAACATATACTTATCAAATTAGGTTCATACTGTATACACCGTTCTCCATGCAACGTTTTTCCACTTGACATTATACTGTAAGAGTTTTTTCATATCTTTAAATATTATTTGAAAACATGCTTTTAACGGGTGTCTAAAATGTCATCCTATGGACAGAGATGTTGCTTTTACCAACTTTCTATTATTGGACATCCAAGCCGTTTTCCGTGTTTCTGCTTTTGAAAATATTTCTTGAGTTGACCTGTGAGCTCTGCCAAGGGAGAGACTAAATCCCAGATTCAACAGAGGAAGACAGACCCCCGTCCCCTTCAGAAGTGGTGGTGTGGCCTAGAAAAAGCAGAGGACACATCCATCATTCCTGGAGATGGCTTAAGGGTCCGTTGGAAGGACGAGCAGCCAGGCATGGATGAGTTCACTCCATAGGGGACCCTGAGATGGGCGTGGACGCAGTCAGGCTCTTCTCCTTTCGCGGACGCAGTCAGGCTCTTCTCCTTCCCACCCCCTTCATTCTTGCCCCATTAACATTCCTCCTGGGAGATGGCAGATCCAAAGGACAAACAGGCATTGTTGGGACTCGAGAGCCCTGAGAATGGGCCCTGTAACCTGAGCCCTCCTGGCTTGGATACGGTTGGGCAGGTCACCCTGGGGACACCCTGGTGACAGATGAAAGTGCATCTCAGAGCCCTGGATTGTGTTTCCAGGCACAGGTGTGGGGGGATTATCTTTTTGACAAGCTAAGCACTTACCCCAATCTCTACAGCTGCTTTCTCTTCTCTCTCTGGTCCTAGGCCTACCAGAAACAGCACCCTCAAGCCATTCTCTGTTAAAGCCAAGAAGCTGTCTTCGCTTGAGCCCCTTTGCCTAAGCAACCAAAAGACTCCAACAAATTGTCTCACTTTGTCCAGTGAAGGGTGAACAAACATCCTGCACTTTGGTGCCTGGATGGGCATGTCCCCTCGAGTCAGTGGAGCCATGAAGCTCTTTCTGGGAGCCTCGGTGTGGTGGGTGCAGAGAACACGAGTTCTAGCACCAGACGGATACGGGCTTACCACCTGTGAACTGCCTGACCTTAGGCAAATCCCTTGATCTCTCTGAGGCTCAGTTGCCTCACATGTGAAAGGAGAATAATGCTAGTGTCCCAGAATTGCTGTACTAATTCAATGAGACACAGAAGCACTTAGGACCACATGTGCCTAGCACAGGTGCTCCTGTAGAAAAGTGCAGAGTTGTGGAAGGGTCCAGGTGTGTTTGAAGAACACAGAAAGGGACACACTGACTGCTGGCAGGTGGGCCTACATGTGAAGGCCTAGGGACCTGCATACAGCAAGTGGCCAGGCTGCCAGGGGCGGGTGGGGGTTGGAGTGTCCACCAGGGAAAGGCTAAGCAGTTCTGTTCAGGTCTTGGCAATACCATTTCGGATGTGACTTGGAAGCTGCCTGGCCTCAGGGCTGGGAGGCAGGGAGGCAAGCCCTGGCAAGGCGCCAGCTGGGATCCCACTAGAAGCAGGTGCCGGGGCAGGGCAGACATGGGAACATGGACCACTTGGCTCTTGGCGCCCACCCCAATGTGTTGTACAATCCAGAGCAGGCTCTTTCTACAGCCCGAGGCTGCCCTGACTCATTCTCACCTTACAAAGCCGTCCCCAAAGCGGGCAGGGAGCTGACTCTGACAGAACACAGACTGCATTCTTGGCTGGTCTTTAGACAGATTTCTCTTTTGTAAGATTCAACATTTTCTGAGCATCTACTATATGCCAGGCACTGTGCTTGACTGACACTTTTGTACACATGATCCCGTTGGGTCCCCATGACAACCCTGTGAAGGGGTTGGTTATTGCCATCCCTAAGCAGAGGTGAGCCTCGGGGTGATAAGGTCTTTTAAACATGGAGAAGCATGGTGTTAGCCACACGGAGGCCAGCCCAGGAGCGCCGCTGTGGGGAGCCCGGGGTAAGCAGCTGGCACCCCTCCAGCGCAAAGGCTGATCCACCTCCCACTTCTCGGACCCTCATTCGCTAAGGAGTCCTTGCCCCGTGACAGTCACAGGGGAGTTGATCCTCTAGGAGCCCGTGGGCAAAAGGACTGACTCCTTCTTGTATCTATTACATGCCAGGCTCCCTGCTCATCTTTCCACAGATACTACCTAATTCAGTCCCATAAATAGCACCCGGCCCCCTGAGGTAAGAATGATTACCCTTATTTTGTAAAAGAGAAAACTAAGGCTGAGAGAGGGAGATAGATGGTCCAAGGCTGGGAGCCTACAGATTGGGAGAAGCAGTGATCTGAGGCAGTTCTGGCTGAGTCCAAAGCCTGTGCTTTTCCTCAAAACTGTGTGTCTTCCCAAGAGAATCCCTACAAGGGTAAAAGTGCTCCCGGTCTTCAAAGTGCCGTGTGAGTTCTGAACAGACATTTAAGTCCAATGAAACTCTCTTCTGAAGAGTTGGCACAAGATCTTGTGAGGGTCTTTAGGACACTCTTTCTTCCTACCCCCCCAAATTTGCATCTGCTGCTGGCCTCAAAGAAGGGGAGCTAGGCTAAAGATCTTTAATGAGTGTATCCCTTTCAGACACTCAGCCATTCCCAGCCCACAGAAGACAGCCCGCCAGGTGGGCCAGGAGGCCCGGAAGGAAGGGGGTGACTTCACACACCCCAACTTTCAGGTAATTTTTCAGTCCTGCAAGGGGCATGTGTTGAAGGACCTGGACCCTTGAAAGAAGTGAGACAGAAAAGGAAAGGAGCCCTGATGTGAAGGTGAGGGGCTGGGTGTGAGCAGCAGCAGAGTCTTACCCCTAAAATGCACATTAGAAATGTTCAACCCAACCTGCAAATGAGCAGGTAGCAAATCCAGCTCCTGTCTACCCTCATCTGTCCCTTCTTATATATTACTTACTCTGTTTCAAGAAGGAGAAAGCCATTCAGCAAATATACATTGTTTCATTGCTTGTCATAAATTCTCACCAGTCCAAGGGGGTGGCAATTTTTAAGTCATATTTGAAAATCATTTTTTCTAGTAAAGAAATGTATCTAGATCTTTAGTGATATTGTATTAGATGACCTGTTCAAAAGTCTTGACAATCCAGGTGTACTCCTTAATGTCCAAAAGTACACAAAGATCTAGATGCCAAAACCAGAATAAATTAAGAGTAAGAAAATATTGGCATTGTCTATCGCCTATCCTGTACTTACAACGCTTCCATTTACTAAATATTCTATTTACCGAATATTTTAGTAATCGCATCCTCTGTTTGCGTATAGCCTTTTGGGAAAGCACCCGGGGTGCCTAGGCGTGTGTAATGAGCCTGCCCTGCTGGAGAGGGTGCTTCTGGGACTGCCTTCCTACCCCTCCCTTTGTGCAGCACTCATACTTTCACGTGTCTGAGCTCATAGAAGCCACGTGACATGACAGGCTGAGAGGCCAGCAGAGCAGGTGGTCTTATTCTTCCTTTCAGAGATAAGAAAAGTGAGGGCCAAGGAGGCAGAGTAATTCTCCAGCGTCACAAGGCTCAGCGTCACATGGGGGGCAGTGCTGGAAATTCGAAGTGAAAACCTGCTTAGGATGAACCAGTGACACTGGGGTGACTCCAGTTAAAATGCTGAACCTTCAATGAAGCAATTTGGGAGTTTTAATCCTAACTCAGGCAGAAAAAAAACAAGGAACCCCATTCTGGCGCACACTTTCCTGCCCATCTCTAGCTGTTTTTTCGGTTTTTTTTTTTTTTTTTTTTTTTTTTCTAAAAGAAACAGGCCGGTGGAGGTTGTCTCCTTTGCCTAACACATGTCTGGCTACCTAAGCTCTGAACAAACCAGCTTGCCTTATCTGAAGGAACTACCTTGCTTAAAATGAACAAATTCAAGTTTCTTCTCATCCTCAGTGTCTTCCCAGCCTATAAAACCCCCAGGAGTTTGAAGGGCTAAGAGACAGCTTCAAAGGGGCAGAACTCACAGTGCATTTTCATCATCCATTGGAAGGTGGGGCAGGGCTTTTGATGTCAGCTGGCTGTCCTTGGTCTGTCATTCCTGGTGTCCAAGAGCAACACCTGCCAGACAGGCCTAGAAGTCAGGAGTCTTCCTGTTCTCAGGACTAATGGCAGCTCTGTTCATTGAATCCTTAATTTGCTAGGTGCTGGGCTAAGAGCGTTTCATAAAGTGGGTTGATTCCTCACTCACCCTGCTAGGTTGGTATTATTATACCCTATTATACAGATGAGCTACTGAGGCTCAGAATGGATTACTAACGTGCCCGAGTGACTACTCTATCAGTAAGTGGCACAGCTGGGATTTGAACTTAGACCTATCTGACTTCAAATCCTATGCCCCTGCTTATACCAAAAACTCTTAACAAGGGAATAAAAGCAAATAACTTTCCTGTGACCTTCCGTATAATTTTTCTTCCATTAAGAACTGTACTTTCGCTACCTTTGAGATAAAAATAACAGTCATTTTTGAAAAACTTTTCTTCATGCTCAAAATAAGACAACTGCTCTCTACAGATCTCTCTGTATTTGACACACTCTGATGTAACCAACAAGACAATATTTACAGAGTGCCCACTGTGTACACAGGCTCGATGTCCTCAATGACCACATACCCATTTGGGCTAGGCAACCCGGTTATAAATATGGTCTATAAATAACCAAGAGGCTGAAGCCCAGAGAAGGAAACCAACTTCAAGTTGCCCAAAGCCACACAGCTTCAGGGTTTAGATTCAGCAACCAGCACTCCCAGCCACAATAGAACCCTTCCAACCACAGAATGCAGCAGCTTCAGAGTTTGATTGGATTGTGGTCTGGGTTCCGGGAGGGGCGTGGGGTGGGGGGTGAGGGGTGGGGCAGAGCATTTGGGAGCCTGGCCAAGGGCTGGAAAAGCAGGAGACTGAAAAGGTTTTATTCCCAAATGCTGCCTCCCTAGAAGACTTTAAACAGAAAAGTTTGCCTTTACAATCTGGAGGAGTTTTTCATGTTTCAGCTCATGTTGAATTGTTTTATGCTTTAGCTATAAACCTCTGACAGAGAGGATGCAGGGGCAAGGCTGGCCCAACGTTAACTATGGCTGTGCCGCTGTAAAGCTCAGGTTACGAGGATCACTTCTGGTGCCAAGGCAGTTTAACAAGTATGAATGTACATAATTTGTTCCAGTTGTCCTGTCTCCGCACGGAGGGCTGTTTCTGGGGTGGGGCTCCGCACACTCCCGCCAATGTGGTTCCCATTACTGGCTCCAGCGCCTCGCTGAAGACCCCTCCACACCCAGGAAGGGCCTGTTTTATCACAACTGCCGAGCTATCAATACTCTGTAAAGGTTCAGAGAGTTTCTGCAGTCCGAGCTCTCAAAGGGGGGAAGGGATCTTGCTATAGAAAAGTGACCACATCTCACCCATGCCAAGAAACCTTTCCAAGAACTAAGTTGCTATTATTGTCCAATCTCTCTCCAACCCAAGCAAATAAAATCTCCCCCACTTTATGTTTCGAAAACTTCCAACCTTACCAAAAAGTCAAAAGAATAGCACAAAAACACCCATATACTCGTCACCTAAATGTGTCCATTATTAACATGTTGTCACATTGCTTTATCTCTCTCTCTGAAAAATTTTTTTCTGACCATTTGGAAGTTGCAGACACCAAGACACTTTACATCGGCATGCATCTCCTAAGGTAAGGGCATGCTTCCATATAACCACAAGATCATGCTTACAACTAAGAAAATGAACAATTATTCCATAATATCACCTAGCAGACATATACACTGTATTTAAAAATCTCTCCAATTCTTCCCAAAATGTGTCTTCTTTACAGTCTTAAAAAAAAAAAAAATTAGAATCCAATCAAGATTCAAGTGTTGCCTTTGGCTTTTATATTTTTTTAGTCACTTTTAATCCCATCCACCACAACACTCCCAATTCCTGTTTTTCATATTGCCCTTTTTGAACGGTCCAGGCCAGTTGCCCTATAGACTGCCCTATATTCTGGATGTGTCTGATTGTTTTCTCATGATTAGACTCAGGTTAAACATTTTCAGCAAGCACATCTCATGTATGATGGAATGAACTTCTTATCGCTTCGTATTAGTGACCACTAAGGGGACAATTGAGTCCTGATCTCCCCACTTGTGAAGGGACTTTTTCCCATTGCAGTTAAGTAATCTGTGGCACAAAATCTAACCTCTTAGAATCAGTTAACTACGGTTTTTATCTTCTCCTCTTCCATCAACTGTGTTTCCCCGAAAATAAGACCTAGCCGGACAATCAGCTCTAATGCGTCTTTTGGAGCAAAAATTAATATAAGACCCGGTCTTATTTTACTATAAGACTGGGTATAATATAATATAATACTGGATCTTATATTAATTTTTGCTCCAAAAGACGCAGTAGAGCTGATCGTCTGTCTAGGTCTTATTTTCGGGGAAACACGGTATCCTCCTCTGGTTTAGGCCTCCACACCCTCACAATAGCCTTGCCAAATTCACCAGTGGCCATCTAGTTGCCAAAGTCAGTGGGCACTTTTCCCACTTGCATTCTTGAACCCTCAGCAGAACTAGAGGTTAACGCTCAGACCCCCGCCCTGAGGGCATTATCTTTGTCTTATTCATGTACTCCAGGGCCTACTTCAGTGTTTGGCACACAGTAGGTGATCAAGAAATCTTTGTAGGATGGATGGATGGATGGATGGATGGATGGATAGATGGATGGATGGATGGATGGACGGACGGATGGACGGATGAATGAATGAATGAATACATACATACATACATACATTGAGAGAAAGTTGGAATTGGGAATCAGAAGGCCTGGCTTCAATCCAGCTCTGCCACTCTTCATACAATGAAAGGGTTGATTTAAATCAATGGTTTTCATACTTCAAAAACCATGTTTAATATTCTAGTGTTCTTTAAGTAGGATCTTACTCAGAAGCAAATGTAGGAAACTGACAAAAGGTAGCGGCTTGGGTTGAAGCAGGTGGTGAAGGCCACAGGATGTGCTTCCTAGAGTAGGGGCTCTGGGAAGGTCAGAGAGGCTTACGGAGGGAAAGCGGTACATGCTGGTGGGTCCTGAACACCAGCCTCAGAAGTCTGAACTGTAATCTGTAGTGTTAGGTTTCCGCAGCGAAAGCTGTGCTTGGGAAAATCAGTCTGGTCACTGTGGACCCCATGCATTTGGGGAGGGAAGGAAGCAAAGCTAGGAAAGCACAGAGCAGAGTCAGGCACGGGGTGAGTTGGGAGGTCAGGAATTAGCCCTTGTCCCTCTCTGTCTTGGTTTCCTCCTCTGAAGTCTTTTGTCATTCTAATCCTTTTTGAGTCTTTCTCCCCCATTCTTCCAAGTGTTTCTTCTTGCTAGGCGGGGAGCAACAAACGCATCACTAGATGAAGAGCAGGGTTCGGAGGGGCTCCAGGCGTTTGCTGAGTGATTCGGTGACCTGAGAAGCCTATCCATTGTCCGGGCTTTAAAGGGCCACTGCCCCTTACCATTAACCCCCCTCAGGACAAAGGCCATCACCAGCTCAGACAAATAAGCTGCTTAGCCAGACCTCATGCATCATCTTGTCACCCACACAGGGACCCGACAGGGACATCTTAAAAGAGCTACGAACCAGAGCACAAATCAGCGGTTTCTATTCAGGGGGATCCTGGCCAGGGGTTGGGGATGGCTGCCAAAGTGTGCATGCAGCCCCTCCTCCATGCAGGAGGGTGGGCTGGGCGTGAAAGAAATCTCTGATCTGCTGGGGAGGCCCCCCAAGATCTTTGGCTGCCTGAGGGCTGTCAAGAAAGGGGGCAGTGGCTGTTAGAGAAAAAGAGACCTAGCGGGGTGAGATGTTGGGTTGAAGGGCCAGACACACCTGGAATGCAAAATGCCACTATATCTGTTGTGACCTTGGCCAAGTTATCGCACCTTTCTGGGGCTCAGTTTGGTAAAATAAGCAGAACACCAATCATGGCAATAACAGCAGCATCCATTAAAGTTTCTGTAATAACCAGGTCCTTTGCTAAGGACTTCACATACATTATTGCACATTGAATTTTAACAGTACCTATGTGGTCGGTATTATTATTACCCCTATTTCATACATGAGGAAAATGGAAACTCAGAGGTTAAATCGTTTGCTAAAGATCTCAGCTGGTAGTGAATTTAAACTCCCTACTCTTAACTCTTCTGCTCTAGAGCCCACTAGCCGTGCAGAGTCACTGGGGAAGGCGCAGTACCTAGCGTAGCACCAGGCACCCTGCAGGTGCTTAGTAATAGGATTTGGTCTTCTGTCCCACAATCCAGAGGTGTGACAGGCCCTCCTGGGTTCCTGAAGCTGCCCCTTCCACCTTCACCCCCTCTCAGTGAGCTCTGAAATGAGTGGAACACAGAGCACAAACCTGCCCTCAGGCCATGCTGCTCACTCCATCCCCAGGAAAACCCAATCTTCTAAATGGGCTGCTCCCTGAGATGGGACAGTGGTAGGGGGGAGATGGGCCCGTACACCACTAGCTTGTCCTTTTTAGAGAGGAAGACAGCCTTGCCTTCCACCGCTAACCCCTGTCGCAGCCCCCAGTGTTCCCTTCACTTGTCCCCTAGGCCCACGGAGGGCATGGATAACCTTTCGTGAGAACTCTATAGCACAGGACTCTACACAGAACACACACTTTAAAAAGTCTGAATAAATGAATGAATGCACGAATGAATGAATGAGGAAATAAATGCTTCAAGTCCCCACACTTAGGCTGGGAGCATTTGCTTGCACACAAATAACTGACATGCAAAGTATGAACTTCTAGGCTTCTCCTCATACCAGAGCCCTTGTCTTCAGCTGGTCTTGCTGCCATAACAAAGTACCATAGACCGGGTGGCTTAAGCAACAGACATTTATTTCTCATCGTCCTGGAGTCTGGGAAGTCAAATTCCAGGTTCCAGCAGGGTTTGGTTTCTAGTGAGAGCTCTCTTCTTGGCCTGGCTTCCAGACCACCTTCTTGTTTTGTGACATGGCAGAGAGCAAATGATCTCTAGTGTCTCTTCCTCTTTTATAAGGACACCAGTTCCTTCAGATCAGGGCTCTACCCTTATGACCTCATATAACCTTAACCACCCCTTTAAAGGCTCTCTTTCCAAGACAGTCACGGGGGGTGGGGGGGTGGGGGGGGGTGTTTCGGGTTTTAACATATGACTTTAGGGAAGACTCAATTCAGTCCATCGCAACCCTACAGATCCGTAACTATGCAGCTCACTTCCGGGCAGAGCCTGACTCTGTAAACTGGCTTGAGCTCCTTGGGGGTGGTCCTCCTTCTCCGGAACTTGACCACAACCTCCCGTTTTGCATTCAATCTCTGCAGCCCCATACATCCCGGTGCACCCGCCTACCTTGTTCCTGAATTCCTGCTGTAAGGCAGGGCTGTTTAGGTGTGTGTCCTGCCTTCCCGATAATGTGTTGAATAGAATTGGTTCCGAAGGGTAAATAAACAAGCTTCATTTTTCCCCCTCTCTCAATCTAAATGAGAAAAACCTTCCCTGTTCTCACTCTGAATAAGATTTTACTGTATTCAGAAACCTTTGCTCCCAAGGTCTCCAGATATTCACCACAAGCCCCCTGTATTGGGCACCGGGAATGTCGTCTGTCCCAAGAACTGTTAGTTTGCGGTGGCTATAGCTCCCGAGCAGGAGCACAGAAGAAACTCGAGGAAGTGGGAGGCCTCTGTGAAGAAGGGCTTTGGCGGGCCACAGGAAACAGAGTTGCCCACAAGGCTTCTATGACAGGGATCTGAATTTTAGAGGGATCGCTCTGGGACAGTGTGAGGATGGATGAAAGGGAGAGCTGCGAGGCAGGGAGGCCAGTGAGGAGACAACTACAGGGCGCAGGGGAGAGAAGATATAGTAGGAAATGTTTAGGTGAAGGGGAGCAGAATTTTGCAAAACTAGCAAACAGGTTAAGTATCAGCTCAACTTCCATGATTGCTCATTCGCAAGATGACAGCAGACAACAGCTCACAACTGAAATTTTGATGAGATAACCTCCTCGCCAACTGAAAATATACCCCATTTTTTGCCAAAGATTAAAAGGAGAGACTAGTAAACACTGAGCATTGGCTATACTCTCCGTACGTTAGATGGTATCCCGTCTTGCCTTAGAAACAACCCCCAGACTGCTATTCTTATCCCCATTTTATAAATGGGCAACTGGGTGAGAGAGGTGAGATGAGGTGAAGTTGTCCAGCTAGTGGGGCGGGGGTTCATATCAGGTGTCTATTCCCTCAGAGCCTCAATGGCAGCTAAAGAGAGGTTTCTGGAAGTGCAAATATGTGTTACTGTTGTTAGCCTGTGCAGCAGCTTCCTAGAGTTATTTATAGAAATATGATCCATTCAGGAGAGAGGGAGTAAAGCATAAATGAATTACCCGTCGTTTTCCTCTCCTCTCAAATCTGGTGGGGAGGAAGGCAAGCTGACCAGAAGGAAAAGGCATCACAGTGTTTCATCTCTGGGAACCATGGGGAACGGAAGCAATGCGGGAGCTCTAGCAAGAAAGGCTGAGGCCCTGTTTCCAAGACCCCCTGCTGTGTTTGTTTAGCTGCTGCCTTGGGCTCACCTCCCCACCCTAAATCTCTGGAAATCACTCAGGAGGGATAGGAGGTTTAAAGCTCAGGACTCCCAGACAGAGCTGTTAATGGTTGTACTTTCTCTGAGCCTAGAGGGATGGGAATGTAGGAATCTGCCTTCCTTCCAGAGATAATTGTCCAAAAACTTTTGGGTTCCAGAAGGGGAATAAGGAAACTAACATTCACTGGGCACTTATTATGTTGCAATCACTACCCTAGAAGCCTTGACAATATTTTCTCATTTACACAATTTTGTGAAGCACTAGTCAAACCAATATCCATTTTACAGAGGAGAACACTGTGGCCCAGAGAGGTTAAGCAACTTGCTCACGGCCACACAGGACAGCAAGCATCTGCAGGCCTCCATAACCTATCTTCCCCTCCCATGGTTCCAGATTGCACTTTTTCTGTTTTTCTTCTGACTTCAGTCCTTTCAGGACTTTTCAAGCAGAGGGAATATTTTTTCGTTGTTTAATCTCCAACACCTATATAAATAATGGCAGTTCAGAGGGAGAGGGAGGAGGGGAGATAAGAGAGGAAGGGGAGGGAAGAAGAAACATCACATGGTTTCCTGGTCCAAACTGGGAGCTATTAACCAGTAATGGGGGATCCAGCTGAGCTCAAAGCACCCAGTACAGACCTGATGACAGGGGCAGAGGGCAGGAGGCCGGGAGGGGGAGGGTGGGAACAGAGGCTCAGAAAAGACTCCACTTCAGGAAGGAAAGAAGGGTAGGTTGTGGAGGCAGCAAAAGATGTTTACTCTTAAGGTGAGCAGGCTGTGGGGGTCTAGCGTTAAAAGCCTGGACAGCGTACCAGCAAAGCCACAGAGCTGTGCAGTCTGTGTGACGACTTTGAGTGGCATATGTTGTGAACAGACAGCAATCCACAGGCGGGACAGCTTCCATTTTCTTGCAACCCTTTCGGTGATCTGGAGGAGGACGAAGTCTCAGTTTGGTACTAGTGTGTTTTTCACACCTAACACTTGCCAATGTCCCTATTTCACAAAGAGGAGCCAATCTCTGCTTAGTGTCCTTGAGCAGGCATTATCTCACCAGAATGTGAGAGCTAACCTGCTTTCACTGTATTTATTTTCACAGCTATCTTCTATTTATGGCAAGTGAATTGCAGCAGTAGTGTACCATTTCCTTCGAAAATAAATTCATTTAGGTAAAAAAGAAAGTTCAAGAAAGGAGGCTGAAAAGAGGAGGGAAGAGGAGAGGAGGGGAGGGGAGGGGAGGGGAGGGGAGGGGAGGGGAGGGGAGGGGAGGGGAGGGGAGGGGAGGGGAGGGGAGGGGAGGGGGGGGGAGGGAAGCAGTGTAAGTGGGCACTCTGCTACAGTACAGACTGACAGTGACACACAAAGGAATCAGCCTTGGGAAATGTTGATCTAATCCAGTTCTCTCCCTGTCCAGACAAGAAAGCTGAGGAACCAAAGGACAAGGCACTTAAAAGGTCACACAGCAGGTTAGAGGCAGAGCTGGGCCAAGAAGCCAGGTCTGCTGCTCCCAGGCACGTACGCCTCTGCACAAGCAGGTTTCCATGATGACTCAGGCTGAGTTAGGGGGCGGCTTCTCCAGGTGAGGTTTATAACCGCAACACTGAGTGTATGAGGATGGCAGTGAGCCTCGCAGGTTGGGCTGACCGGACTCGAAGCTGTGCAGCCACAGGAGTAGCTCCACGCCACGCTGCTTCCCTCTCACTCAGCTTGTTCCCTCCAGCACACAACTAACTGTGCTCGCAATACTCCACATTCGGCCGACCGCACAGCACGATGCTGTGGATCCAATGAGATGACAGATGTGAACGCGCTCTGGGAATGCGAAGGCTACACAAATGTTAGTTATACTAATCTCCCAAACTCTCCTTGGCCTCCTTCCAGGCGCCTCTTTACCAGTCTGAGCCCCGATGTGTCAGGAGATGCTTTAAGATGTGGTCTGGTGTCCACGAGGGCACCGCCGAGCAGGCCACTAACATTTCAGCAGGGACACAGACCAGGCTTAGTTTCCTGGTGGAAAAAGCCCAGATACAGAACTAATGTGTCTTCCTTGGGGGGTGGTCTAGGAATTCCTAGATCCAATCAAGCCATACACCAAAAATGTTATTTTTGTACCTTTTAATGCAACGGTATTTGGGGAAATTAGTGGAAAAGGAACTGCAAAGAGTCTACAATCCTGTCACGTGAGTGACTAATTAGAGGACCCTGGTTCTCCCAGGCCATTTGATTACATTAATTCAAAATGTGACCTGTTTATTTTTCAAGGTCAGAAATAAGCCTTACCGCCTAGGAAGCCAATGTGGCAATTAAATTAGAGTCACCAGAATCTGCCTGAGGTAATGTATGAAAAAGGGCTTTGTAAACTAAAGAAAGAGAAGTGACCCCTGTGTGGTTGTCCTCACTGCCCCCAATTAGGGGGGCATAATCTTCTGCCACTGGTGGGAGGCCACAGGTGAGGGCTTGTCTAGTTGAGGGAGGTACTTGGTAAGGTGGAAAGGGCACTGGAGTCTGGTGCCACGCTTTGAATCTTGACTCTGAACTTCGGCACACCACCTCATCTCTGTGAGTTTCTGTAGTTCTATCGTGTATGAGGATCATTGAATTGTTCCTGGGGGCCTGGGGGGGTTGCTGCGCGCGCGCGCGCGCGCGTGTGTGTGTGTGTGTGTGTGTGTGTGTGTGTGTGTGAGGGGAGCTGTTAGAAAGGAAGAAGAAAGAAAGTCAACTATTTTTCAGTTTTGATTTTAGCACCTACAGCAGCTCAGCACTACAGACACAATCGTGGGCAAGGCCTACTACCTCAAGGAAACTGCAGTTGAATGAGGAAACCAGACGTGGGAATAATCAGGTCTCCAGAATGGGAGGGGGGAGTCTGTGTAGAAAACACTAGGATATCAAAGAAAGGGGTCCATACACCCTAGGGGCTGTCAGGAAGAGTTCCTTCAGAACTCAGAGTTGCTGAGGTCTAGCCTTTGGAGAATGAAGCACTTGGCCTTTACTCTCCTGAATTCCTAGGCCTGGGAGGCAGCCAGCCTGCTGGCACTGGCCTCCTGAGCTCCCACGTCTACAGCAGAGGGCACTTGGCCTTTCTACACGGTCTTCATGGATAAACAACAAGCACGTCTACACAACATCTCAGCTAGTGACTTGAACCTCTATCGCGCCTTCTAGTTACCAAGTTACCTGGTTATCTCTGTAACCATAGGCAAATGCCTAAATCTTTCTGAGGCCCGATAGCCCCCATTTATAAAAAGCGCACTCCAGGATCACCACGCATTAACCATCATTCTGAGAAAATAAAAACTCTAAGACTGAAAGTTTTATTAAAACACTTCTGGTGGCAAAACCTGACCTGAACTGACATGAAGCTCGGAGTCTTTCAACTACTCAATATGTTTCATTGCAGAAATATTTAACATGTTTGCTTACCATGGACCATCCCAGCACTCTAGCAATGTTAGGAAGAATACAATGTATGTACTGTATTTTCTCTCTTAAATCTGAACATTTTTGAAATCTGAAATGCCTCTCTCTTTAAGAGTCTCATTTAAGGGATTTTGACCCCATAAATTAGATACCTATTTTATAGAGTCTCTTTGCTTAGAATGTCCTTTACCCCTCATTTGTCTGGAAAATACCCACCCACAAACATTTCAAAGGTCATCATGAATGAATGAATAAAGGAAGAAATTAAAAAAAATTTTTTTTTTTCCTACGAGGAGTTACCACGTTTTCCCGAAAATAAGACCTAACTGGAAAATAAGCCCTAGCATGACATTTCAGGATGACATCTTCTGAACATAAGCCCTAATGCATCTTTTGGAGCAAAAATTAATATAAGATCCAGTCTTATTTTCGAGGAAACACGGTAGGTATTCCCCTAAACAGCTGGTATAAGAATTTATTGACCAACAGGAGTCTTCTGATTGAAGAGAGTCGAGAAGAGAAGGGAACAAAATTGCCTGAAAACTTCACATGCCCCCATGTCGTTTATCCTGGGAACTCAGGAAACATACAGACCCACCTGCAGCTAGCTTGCTACAACGGAAACAGGTTCCATGAAATCCACAGTGAAAGGAGACAAAAAACCTCACTGGGTCTCAACAGTAGGAAAGAGGTACAATTTTGCCTTCTGATTTCACAAACTAGCTTAAAAGGACCTTAGCAGACTCCCCCCCAGGGGAACCTGGATAAGTTCTAAATTAGGTTGAATTTTTTTTTGTTTTGTTTTAAGAGAACACTTTTGGAAGCAGCTCGCATGCATAGCAGTGTTTCTCATGTAGAAAGAAAAATAAACACTCCTTCTCTGGATAGAAAGTCAAAACAAAATAAGCCCAGCAGCTTAAGACCCCAGAAAGTCAATGAAACTGCCAAACAACGGTGATGTTGACCAGTGTGACCAGCCTGAGAAATCTGTAACGTGAGGCAGGAAGAGCCCAGGGCTTAGAGGAGGTAAAAATGCAGAAGGCCCAGCATCAGGGGCTTGGCTTTCATGAAGCAGCACCAAAATGTAGCGTCTCAGTCATCTAGTCTGATTCATCTTTGAAACTCCTACAGTATTCACAAAAGCAAAGCAGAAAGATTCCACTCTCTGGTATCCGACAGATCTGGGGTTCAAATCTGAATCTATCACATAGAAGCCGTGTGATTTAGGGGAAATTGCTTAAGCTCTCTGGCCCTTTACTGCCTCAGTGAGACTAAAAATGGCTATGTCACAAGGTAAATGTGAAGTGTAATGAGATTCAGTGATTCAATGAGCTAAACACCTGTCACATAATCTCTTCCTAAAGATTTGTGAGGTGAGTTATAGGAATCCAACAATTTGGAATTCTTTTAAAATCAGTTTTTTGTTTTTTTGGGGGGAGGGGGAAGGGAGGTAGCATTTCCCTAATCCTCTCCAGCCTGCTATGAAGGAGATATAGAAATAACAGATTCTAGTATTAGAAACAAAACAAATCAAAAAAAGAAAAAAGAGAAAATAGGGCTCTGGAGTCAAGCAGGCTTGGGCTTGAATCTTTAACATGTCCCTTAGGAGCAGTGACACTCTAGGCAAGTCACTGGCCCTCGGTTTCCTGAACAGAAGTGGAGATGAACGGAAGCTCAGTAAGATAGTGCCTGAAAAGAAGACACACACAGAAGGCGCTCCTATGCGTGCATGGTCCCACCCACCCTACCTCACCCGGGCTCCTAGAACCTGAAAACCTTCTTGGAGCTTTTATTCCCTGACCCTCTTCAATATTAACCTCCACATTTTTGAAGCCCCCTTTACTTTAGAATTTAGATTAGAACAACGCATGGGACATGTACTATTTACGCTGACGAGTTCCTATGCGGCAGGGGCAAATACCTACTTAATCCTAACCACTTCCTCCACTTTTCAACTGTGACGAGTTGATATTTCAGTGAAATCCTTCTTTGTATGTATCAGTGATTTCTAGATGATTATCCTTGGGTGTGGATTAGGATTTTGATGACAGAAAGAGCTACTTTCTCTGTTTTCTTTTCCACAGGGACAATGAGCTGTTCTGTAATGCCCCACGTGTTCTCCTTGCACTTTGCTTGGGGATTTTAGCAGGGAGGTTCTGAGGTGTCCCAGACCAGGAGTTGACACAGCTGTAGGCAGAGGGCCTCTTGGGAGCCACTGGAGAGCACAGCCAGAGCTCTGGGAAAACTAGTTCCCAGACGGTCAGCCTCGTGTGCAGGGGGCTGAGTCAGCTCCCACCAAAGGAAACCCAGCATTTTCACCTTTTGGGCCTGAGGGGCTGCCTTTGTCATTTAAAGTAAATTCTGAATTACGTCTCAGGGGGAAGCAGTCCTCTCAAGGAAATTTAGGGTGGTCTCTAAAGCTTTAAATTGGTGGATGAGGATGGGGGTATGAATATAGGGAAGAGAGAGAGAGAGAAGAAAGTTTACCACCTTCCGCGTTTGTAAATTCCACAGCAAACTTGGGAGGTTGTCCTCATTTCCTACATGGAGCAACTGGTGATCTGAGCGGTTAGGTACTTTGCCCAGGTCGCATATCTGGGACCCAGTTTCAGAAAGTTTGAATCTATGGCCCTTGCTCTCTTGGCTACATGGTAGTCCTCCAGTAGTTTGTATTGCCTACTCATGCATTCATTCACTCATTAAATAAACACTACATAAAAAGCATCTGTAAGCCCATGCACCAAACTGTTAAAAGTGGTTATCTCTCAGAGAAAGAATTACAAGAGAACTTCATTTTTTTTCCTTTCTGTATGGTGTGAATGTCAATAAGCATTGTTACTTTTATAATAGATAAAAACAATAAAGACAATCCCATTAAAATAATTTCACTTTTTTTTTTCCATGAAAAAAATTAAACAAAGCCCTACAAGCATTTATGGGAGCCACTATGTAATAGAGCCCACTTATCTTCACTTGCTAGCGCTGGGTCCATGCCTGTCCCAGCAGGTCCTTAGGCTTACAGAAGACCCCTCAGTTTGGGTTCAAGGGACAAGAAGATGGCAGGCAGGGTCCAGATGTGCAGCGAGACTCACTGGCGCTCTCATGACCCACCAACCCCAAAGCATCAGACCACTAAGGACCCAGAATCTCCCTTCAGACACGGGGCATGTTTATTACCAACTTTTAGAGTGACACACTCAGAGCAAGTCTCCAGGGAAAAAATCCAAAGTGTCTCCAGGTTCCCTGGGGAGTGGGAACACAAGGACCGTAACAGAGCGGACAGCTGTAGGCCAAAGGCCCCCCCATCTTCCATGCACATCAGTAATGCAAGAATGCAATCAATTTGTTGTAGAACTTGCAACAAAGTGATTGCTCTTGTTCAGTTAATTAGCAAAGGGAGAGATTAAGGACTTTAATCTCCTGCCTTCTCTTTTACCTGCAAGGCGTATTTACCCAGCAAGGAGAAAAGAATATTATCATATATATGATAAAGAAGTAAGTTTAAGAAGACTACTGGCAGGAACACCTCAGTCAGCACCCCGTGACACTCACAGAATCAGAGTTTCTTAGAAACTGCTCCATCATTGGCAAGATGGGGAAACTGAGGCTGAGTGAGGGACCGTGATTTGCCAAGGAAATAGACAGGGAGCCACAGAACTGGGACTGGAACACAAGTTTCCTTCCTCCCAGTCCGGGGTTCCTGTTTCTGTGCATAATGTGAAACATGAGCAGCTGAAAGGTATAGAGGAACAGGGACACCCAACCACCAAAAGGACAACAGCCTCAGGGAGCACAGACAGAAAGGCCCTGGAGGACGGTTTGGCTTTTGGTCAAAGAGAATGCAGGGGATAAAGTCCTGTCAGAAGAGAACCATCCAGGCCAAAGAACACTCTGATTTTCAAAGAGAGCACAGGCAGTCTATCATCCCCTTCTTGGAGGCTTGAATGCCCTCCAGGGCATTCTTGTAAAGAAGTGGACTGGCCTCTGCTGGACACAGAGAGGGCAAGCACCTTGGCCCAGTCCACACAGCACCTGATCAGGGTCTGCTGGCTCTCGGTCAGCCTTACCCCCCTTGCTGCTTCTCCTTCAGACAGTTAGGGCAGTGCCCAGATGGATGGGCAGATGGATGCTTAAGCCCAGTGGTTCTCTCTGCAGCCAGCATGCAGCCCTAGAGCAGCTTGGGACGTCAGGGCCCTCTGACTCCCGGGGGCGGTATGAAAGTCCAGAACTTTCAAAGCCAGAGTTAGGCTCCAGGTAGTATCCTTTCTCTTAGCTTTCTCATAATTAACTGGAACATTCTAATACCAGTTTCTTAGGCAAGGGTGTGAAGAGGAGCCAATGAAGCAACAAGTGGCAGTGGCTGGCACAGTCCCTGGCACGTAGTGGGTAGCCAGTGGGTGCTGTTTTAGTTTTAAACTTTTCTTTTTCTGTGTGCATCTTTGTCTCTGTATTTTTTCCTGCCTGCGTCTCTACCTGATGTTTCTGTCTCGTTGTGTCTGTGCATCTGTTCCTGCGCTCTGTCTACCCGACGTCTGACATGGGAATGAGGACAGGAGTCTCCCAACCGCTGCACACCCCAGCTGCACAGCCAGGCAGGAGCGGGGCTGCCCCAGCCGCGGAGCTGCGCCAGACCCCGCGACAACCCGAGCCCCCCATGCACCAGGCCCTTCCGCCCCTGCAATTGGCCCAAGCAGGCAGATTAATCAGCATCGCCAACGAAAGGGGAACAACAACCAAAACACCCACAGAAGTTAGGAAGAAAGAGGGACTTACCGTTCGCTGCGACCCCCAGGCTGGCAGAGCCACTTTTAACTAAGAATGAATTAGGGACAAACTCTTCCTCAGAGTCTGAGTCCGGGGTTGGCTGGGCCACACCGTTGCCTAGCAACCGCCTCTGGCTCTCATTGGCCGGAGGAGAGGGGGGCGGGGAGGGGGACTGCTCAATAGGGGTTGATGAAGCGGATGAACAATGCAAGGGAGCACCTGCGAACCACAAAGACAAACACAGACAGAAAAAAATAATGAAAATTGGTTTTGAGGCACACGGGGACGGGGAGGGAGCAAAATAAAACACGCATCAACGGGGGAGGGGTCTCCCAACACTGGGTGATCTACTGCACACGTGGCCCAAGAGCGGAGCTGATGCCGCTGGGAAAGAAGTTGGTGCAAACTCCTTCTGAAGAGCAGGGGCCTGGGTGCAGAGACGGCTGCAAGGTTTGGAAAGGGCACCCCTTGGAAACAAATCGGACGCCCTTCCTGCTTTGCCTGTTCTCGAAGAGAGACCTGAAAACCTCGGATCTAGTCCTGAAGGGTCTTGGTATCTATCAAACTGCGGACTCTGAGCCTCAGTGGCCTCACCGGTACAATGAACAGCCACATGGGGTGATCGCTGAGCCCCTGCCAGCTGGCCATTCTGTAACTCATGGAACTGAAATGATATTCTTATTAGTGAGGCTTTAATTGGACATGCGCAGAACAGGTTCTGGGCCTCATTAAAAGTAGAGAGAGCTGGAGAAAATGGGATAGAGCCCCCTTCCACCGCTCGCATCCCAGGATTTCAATACTACAATGTTTTACTTTTCGAAGAACCTAATATTTGAAGACTCTTAAATCCTGGCACTCTCTGAAAACTCCTTGAGAGCAATAACTTCAGCAGTCTTTTTCACTTCTGCATCCCCAGAATCTAGCCTAGTGACTGGCACATAGCAGGCACTCAATAAGTATTTGCCGACGGGTTGAATTCCAGGTGTCTAACATACTTGGGCCCTTAAATCCTAACCGGCTGAGATGAAATAATTCTGTAACTTCAGGACACAACATTCTGTGAGTGTCAGTATGTTCCACTCCGAGTTTCTAACATGTCAGGGTTGTATGATTCTCACAGCCTAGCTTTCTATAGTTCCCTGAGCATACTCCCAGCTCTTCCGAAGGAGAATGTGATGGCGTAGGACAAGACCTTTGCCATCTGACAATTGCCAGTCCTGCCAGTGAGGAGCCTTTAGACAACGTGCAGTACATCACCTACGAGAGCGGGAACATAAGCACAGACATATAAAAGTTTACAGTACAAGACACTGCATCGCGCAACAGCAAGGGCTCCTTTTCCCCCACCCTGACTGACAGAAGGTTGAAAGCATAATCAGATCCATCTAGCTTTTCAGAGACTGAACCTTAAGAAACACTGTGGCCCACACATGCCACCCTAAGGTTTGGGAGGGCGCTAAGGGGGAGGTGGCACGGAGACCTGCTGATTGTTGAAACTGAAAAAAAAAAAAAAAAAGCTGCTTCTGGTCTGTCCACCAAGAGAAGCTCACTGAGTCACCAAATCCTGCAGGATTTTGCAGGTTCGTGACTCTTACGTCAACCCCTGAGCCTAACCTTACGCGTGACATTTCATAGAGTTACTGTGCATGCCATTTGGCTGGTTCATATTAGAAATTCAGTAAGAGCAATTGAGGCAGCAGGGATCAGTGGTACAACCTCTGGGTGACTCCCCCCTTTGTGTTTTGGTTTCTCTACCTAGAAATCTGGGCCGTGATTCACCTCAAAATCATCCAAACCAGTGTTCCCAGTTCACCTTGAGAGAGCCTTCCGACACCACGTACCACAGCACTCTCTGGCCGATCATTCTGCCTCGGAACTAACCTTGTCTTCAGTCCGGACATCACACTTGCCCTGCTGTATTTGTAGTTATCTGTAGCTGTCTTGCACATCAGTGTATGGCACATTCTTAGGGTACAGTACATTCTTGGAATGGGCTTTGGAGTGCAACAGAATTGGGGTTTTCTTCATGACCTAGTCTCCTATTAGTTGTATGATCTTGGGAAAATGACTTCCAGCTCCCCAGCTGTAAGTTGGGCACCCTTCCCCTTATATACAGATGCTGTGAGGACTAAAGATACTAAATGTGAGCAAGCAAGTGCGCAGGGTCAGTGCTGACCAAATACTTATTAAATTAATGAAACCACCCCACGGAGAACCCCGTTCATGATTCCCCTTCCCCTAAGGTCCTGCTTTGGGAATGATTTTTTTCCATCCAGGCTGCATTTATTAAGTAAATATATCTTGATTTCCACATTTTTTATTACCCAAAGACATGTTATAATCTCCCAATCAGAGCTTCTGATGAGTTTGAGATAATCAGTAGCATACCACACTGAGTCTTAGAATTTCAGACAAAAGTTAAGAAACATGATACGTTGTTGCAGGGTATTTGTTACAGCTTCCTCCTGAGTAAATCTGTCAAACGTTATGAAATAAACAGTTCCAGAACGAAGTAAGTTGTTCCATTGCAAACTTCAGAGACCTGGGCCTGAGAACAGCACCATGCCCTCCCACGTCTCATGCCTGTTTCTTCTCCCTTCCATCCAATTACCTCAAAATCGTCCAGACCAGTGTTGCCAAATCACCTCCAGCGTTGCTCTGAATAGTCCTAACCTAACATACAAAGCACCTAACAAGCTTCCGGGCCCTTTGCACGTGCACAATAACTCATGAGGTTTCTGTGAAGTACAGCTGTTATTAGAAACGTGTCAATTCCCTCCCTCTTATTTATCAGCAACTTTTGATTCAAGTGGTCCCAAGGTAGGGTGCACAGAACCATGACCCCTGGGATGCTAGAAAATATTAGAAATATTTATTTTTATCTCACCCTTTTCTAATATGTATATGTATGTTTTATGACATATATAGTACATTAATGCTCAAAAGACATGCAAAAAACTCATTGCTGTACCAGTTTGGCACCTGCAGAAGCAGGGCAGGGTTGTATTATGAGTACGGGCTCTGCAGTCAGACCCTACATTTGACTTCTAGTTGCACTACTTGCTATCTCAGTAGAAGTGACCTTGGGCAAACTACTTCACCCTTTGTGCCTCAATTTACTCATCTATATAATGGAGAATAAAAAAATGAAAAAAAGGAACAGCTACTTCATAGGGTTGTGCTGAAGATTAAAGGAGTTAAACACGTAACTGTAGAGAACAGTGTGGCAGCCAGTAAACACCTAATAAATGTTAGATGTCGTGATGCATAAATCTGTGTATATAAAGTGAGGGGCACTGCCTTTATCTTTTCTTTTTTATAAGAGCAGTACATGATTGCAAAAGTCTGGCTAAGACTGTTTCATTCCCCAAACATTGCCTAAAACACCCCGATTTGGCTAGAAGGTGAGGGTGATACAAACTGTGAGACTCAGCCTCAAAAGAACTGGTGGGTGGGGAGGGAGAGTTTCACACGGAGCTCTGAACGAGGCACAGGTGGGATCTGGCAGAACAGAAGACAGCCCAGTGCCAGGGGACAATGGAGGGCAGAGGGATCATTTCAACTTGAGGAACAGGAAAGGCTTTCTGGAGCCATAGAGGATTCCAGTGGGAAAAGATGAAGAGATGTGGGCAAGAGCATCCATGGCAGAAGTAAAAATAGGGCTCTCGTCCTCTACCTGGTCTCCAGACCCCACCCCTCTTATCTCTCAAGTATCATCTATCCGTTACCATGAACTTCTCTCCAAGTCGGCTGACGCATGTTCACCTGCTCTCATTCCCACGAATTCACTGCTGTCTCTTGCCCAAGTTTGCCGAGTTGCACAAGTTCAAGGCACCATGGACATTGAGTCTACATGAAGGGCTCCCCCTGAGCACAACTACAATGTTATGTCAGGGTTTTTGCACGTGCTGTTCCTTCTCCCTGAGTATTTCCTTTCCTCTTCCTTTTTCTTCATCACTACTGTCCTGTGTCTCTCACTACCTCCCACTCGTCCTAGGGCTTAACCTATTGTCATTCCCACTCTCCCCGCCCCCCAAGTCTCCCCTGATGCCTTTCTTGATGCCCCCACAGCTCCCTGTACTTTCCCTGCTGCAACGCTTCCCACACTGTAGTGGTTACTTGTCTGTGTCTGCCCCCTAGCCTTCCTGGCTTGTCCATAACCATATTCCCAAATGCCTAGTACAGTGTCTGGTGCACAGAAAGCACTAGTAAATATTGGTTAAATGGAGAAAGAACGTAGGAAGGAAGGAGAGTACCTTGATGAGGGAACAAAAGGCCTATGTAAAGAGAGTAGTGAGAAATGAGTCTCTGAATCGTAGGTTTAGAACTTGAACCCCAGGAAAAGGAAATCTAACCTTATCTGGGGAGTCATGGAAGTTTTCAAAGCAAGAAAATGACAAGACCCAGGGCTGTGCTTTAGAAGGACCTGTTCTTTTCTTTTCTTTTTTTTTTTTTTTGTCTAGCCATGTCACATTTATTGCTTGAAATTAGCCATGGTTTGAATATCTATGCCACAGAAATTGTCAAACAGCTTTAAACCCATGTCAGAGAACATAAATGTTGAATAATTACCAGCACAACATCGGTGATGTTGCATAACAAAACTAACAGCCCTATAAATATAACTTTTTAAAAAATTTTTTAAATTTATTTTTCAATTACTGTTGACATACAATACTCATTTCAGGTGTACAAAATATAACGTAGTGATTCCACATTTATATACCTCACAAAGCGATCACCCCAATAAGTCTATTACCCATCTGACACTGTATATAGTTATTATAATATTATTGACTATATTCCCTATGCTGTACTTTACATCCCTGACTATTTTTTTTTCAGTTATGGCTGACATTCAATATTATTTTATATTAGTTTCAGGTGTACAACATAGTGGTTAATACATAATATAATTTATGAAGTGATTCCCCCCGTAAGTCTAGTACCCACCTGACACTATACATAGTTTTTACAATATTATTGACTGTATTTCCCATTCTATACTTTACATCCCTGTGGCTATTTTGTAACTACCAATTTGTACTTCTTAATCCCTTCACCTTTTTCACCAGGCCCCCACCCCCCCTCCCATCTGGTAACCATCAGTTTGTTCTCTGTATTCTTTGAGTCTGTTTCTGCTTTGTTGTTCGTTTATTTTGTCCTTTAGATTCCACATATAAGTGAGATCATATGGTATTTGTCTTTCTCTGTCTGACTTATTTCACTTAGGGTAATACCTTCCAGGTCCATCCATGCTATTGCAAATGGTAAGATTTCATTCTTTTTTATGGCAGAGTAATACCCCATTGTACATATGTACCACTTCTTCTTTAGAAAGATCTGCTTTTTAAACTTAAGGCATCTGCTCAGCCACTCAGATTTACTTCCTAATTGGCTCACTTCAGCCAGGACGTTCAAAGTCCATATGATCTAGGCTTGCCTTTTGAGTGGGGACCAGAAGCATGTTGATTTGGGTAAATAAGGGTACTCGATGTCATGGACTGGAGTTTAGGGTTGCCTTCTCGTGTACGAGGCCTGACAATTAGCTTCGCGCACTCATCCTAGAACAAGTGCTACACACCTCATTGCTGAATATCACTACGGTCACCTTCAAAGTACTCCCCTTGGGAAGCTATGCACTGATGCCAGCGCCTAGTCTATCCTTCAAAGCAATTTTGGAACTCTTTTTCTGGAATGGCCATCAGACCTATTGTCGTATTACCCATGATGTCCTGAATGTCATCAAAATGTCTTCCTTTCAACATTTCCTTGATCTTTGGGTAAAGATCATTGGGGGCCAGATCAGGTGAGTAGGGAGGGTGTTCCAATACAGTGATTTGTTTACTGGCTAAAAACTCCCTCACAGGCAGTGCTGTGTGAGCCGGTGCATTGTCGTGATGCAAGAGCCATGAATTGTTGGCAAAAAGTTCAGGTCATCTGACTTTTTCACGCAGTCTTTTCAGCACTTCCAAGTAGCAAACCTTGTTAACTGTTTGTCCAGTTGGTATAAATTCATAGTGAATAATCCCTCTGATATAAAAAATGATTAGCAACATTGTTGCAACAAGTTCGAGAATTTAACTGTCAGAGTATCCTGGTCAGCTGAAGGGAAACTATTATTATAGAAGTTTCCAATGAGTTAATGGCAAAATGAGATGGGATGATTGGAATGAATCTCCTTACACCTCACTCTAACAACCAAGGGGGCCAGTTAAGGGTGAGGGGAGCCATCCAAGTTTCTTGAGTGGAAGTCTCTGTGAGCCTAGCTCTAGCTTATAGTAGAGAAGTGTGTAGGAAGAAAGCCAGAAAGTGAGAGAGTGCAGTCACCCACATGGTTGGAGTGGGGGTGAGGTAGGGCCGGGAAGAAACATTTGCAGAGCTCCTCCTGGAGGCCAGAAACTGGGCCAGGTGTTTTACAAGATCTTTTCCTCACAACAAACCTATGGGTAGGAAAATTCATCCCCATTTTCAAGGTCAAGAAATGGAGGCTTAGAGAAGTCAGGTAATTTGTCACAGGACCTGGGTAAGAACCCATAACTGCAATGCTGTTTCCACCAAGCGATGAGAATTTTTTTTTTTAATTAAATTTATTGGGGTGACAATTGTTAGTAAAATTACATAGATTTCAGGTGTACAATTCTGTATTACATCATCTATAAATCCCATTGTGTGTTCATCACCCAGAGTCAGTTCTCCTTCCATCACCATATATTTGATCCCCCTTACCTTCATCTCCCACCCCCCACCCCTCACCCCCCTTACCCACTGGTAACCACTAAACTATTGTCTGTGTCTATGAGTTTCTGTTTCTCATTTTTTTGTCTTGTTCTTTTGTTGTTTTTGGTTTATATACCACATATCAGTGAAATCACATGGTTCTCTGCTTTTTCTGTCTGACTTACTAAGTGATGAGAATTAAATTCATCATCCCTGGCTTGCAGTAGGGAAAGGAAGATGCCTGCCCTTCTACTGAAACACTTCTGAAGTGTAAAGGCCATAGCTTCCTACCACCTACATCAGCGATCAAAGCCCAGTTTCATACTATATGACCACGGGCAAGTCATTTTACTTCTCAGTTTACTCCTTAGAAAAATGGAGTGCTAATACCCGCTGTAAAGAGTTGCTGACAGGATTAATGATATTATGTCAGTGAGAACCCCAACAATCTCATGGTAAGGCCTAAGCCAACACTGATTCCCTCTGCCAGCCTTTCAGCTGTAGGTCTTTCATAGTAAGAGCAGGATGGTTTGGGGACTAAACAGTGCCAGATATGCAAGCCTACCAGTGACACCTTTATCAATAATGTGTTTCCCCGAAAATAAGACCTAGCCAGACAATCAGCTCTAATGAATCTTTTGGAGCAAAGATTAATATAAGACCCGGTCTTATTTTACTATAATATATATGATACATCTATAATATGATACATCTTTGTAATATAATATAATATAATATAATATAATATAATATAATATAATATAATATAATACCAGGTCTTATATTATTTTTTGCTCCAAAACATGCATTAAATCTGATTGTCCGGCTAGGTCTCTTATTTTTGGGGAAACACGGTATGTATTACTTGTTGATGTCATAAAAAGCAGAAAAGTGTTAGGGAGGCAGCCGTGATATATGAAAACAACATATGACAAGGGAATCCTGAGATCTGCAGAAAGAAAAATTTCAGTTACTCACAGCTTTGTGTGAATCGGTGGTAGCTTTCCTTGGCATCTGAAGTGTAACCTGTAACTAGGGCAAGCTAGTTCTCCAGGAAGACCCTTCTAGCATACTGGGGTCTGGGTATGTCTTTGGAATATGTCATGAGACTGAAGTGTGAAGGGCTACCTGGTGAACAAGTTTATTACTCTGTCAAAGACAGTAAGACCATTCAAAATGCAGTTTTTCAACACTTTTCTCAGCCGTCCTGAGAAATCCATCTGAACGCCCAAACGGAATGGTATGGATCTATATTAAACCCCATGTAAGCTGTAGTAGGGACAATCCCAGCCTGCTCCACAGTGGGGAAGGGTGAATCCCATCTGTAACACTATACTAGCACTAACTGTGCTGCAGGGAGGACGCCTTCTCCACAGGCAGTTCCCTGGGTTATTGGAAGAGCCTCCTAATAACCCTTTAGGTGGCAGACCTGCACTTTAGAAACTTGTATGCAAACCGCTTAGCATAGTGCCCAGTACACAGCAGTGACTCAATAAATGACAGATAGAAAAAAAATGACATAAAACCCTTAGACCCACAAAGGTCCCTCTTCTTAATGGAACTCTGAGCTGATGGATTCCTCCTTTCTGTGAAGGCTGGCTGTGTTTCATCTCCTCAGTCTTCTTTCTAGAAATACTCTACACCCTCCACTTAAAACCAAATACATTCCTTTTCTTCTCATGCGCCAACCTCACATTTATTTCCTCTTAACGACAGCCTGTTGCTTCTTTGAATACCGTGTCTCCCTGAAAATAAGACCTAGCCGGACAATCAGCTCTAATGTGTCTTTTGGAGCAAAAATTAATATAAGACCCGGTCTTCTTTTACTATAAAACTGGGAATATGATATGATATGATATGATACGATACGATATGATATGATATGATATGATACCGGGTCTTATATTGATTTTTGCTTCAAAAGATGAATTAGAGCTAAGTCCAGCTAGGACTTATTTTGGGGCAAACACGGTAAGTAAAATCTTAGTTCTGAGCAGAGGATGAGGCATTGAGGAAAATGAGGATCTTCTTCTAAGGCGAAGGTTTGGGGCTGCTGGAAGACCAGGACCTCCACTGCGGAGGTGCTTTTGACTCCAGTGAGTGGTGTGAACATTTACCACTTAAACAGCCTGGCCTGCCTGGCAGGGACCACAGACTGCTCAGAGGTGCAGCTCAGAAAAGGTTTGCAGAACTGGTTCCTATAGTGATTTGAAATGGATTGAAATCTATTGCTGCAAAGCATTTCAAAGTGACAGGAATCAGAAGCTAGAGAGCGAGAGGGACCTCACATTGTGATTTGTCAGTGACAAAAGCTCCAATTTACATCTGTTATCCTGCATGAATTAGTAATGGTGCCCCACCTTTACTCTAAAAAGGTCCTGATCTGGACAATTAATTATACAGCCACCCCAGGTTGGGCCGTATAGATTCAGGCCCACATCAGAGGTGGTAGTCGGCTACAACAGACTAGGGCTCAGAGATCTGGGTGCAAGTCAGCAATGCGCCATGGGGTCCCGGGCAAGTCCTGTGACCTCTCTGGGCCTCGGTTTCCTCATTGGGGAATTGGACTAGAACACCCTAAGGTTCTTTTGTGGCCCAACCTTCTACGAGATAGGAGTAAGAGCAGTCCACACCTCAAGGGGCTGTTCTGAGGATTAAAGGACACTATCGGGAAAATATGGGATAAAAATGATTTCAGTTAAAATGGAAAGTCATGCTCCTTCAGTATGTAAAGCATTTATGAATGGATGAGTTTGTATAAATGTATGTGAAAAATGATTAGCTGAAAAGTCTTTAACAATGGTTATCACTGATACGGGCAAATTTTTAAATATGCTTTTATAACTTCAAATTTTTCTACAATGAGCACACAGTTCTTTTTATACTTTTAAACATTATTTTTTAAAAGTTCAGGGGAAAATAAAATAATAAATGTAAAAATATATGGCATCTAGTAGATACTAAAATAGATTAAAAAAAATACAAACAAGATTTTATGTACCGATATTGGTAGTATATTTGGTATAAACTGATTTTTACAATGCGAAACCTTTTAACTAAGCAATTCTACTTCTAGAAATTTAACCAAGAACATAATCATAACTTCTCAAAAGATTAACTTAGAAGGATATCCATTACAATGTCATTTGTAATGGTAAAAAGTAAAAAAAAAAAAAAAAAAGTTTAAAAATATTAGAAAGGAAAAACATCCTTTATGTTAAAAGTGCCTAATTATGTAAATTAAGGCACATCAGTAGAATGTTAATATGTAGACATCATTAGCCATGTTTGTAAAAAATGTTTAGGGACATGGGAAGTAGGGTATCAAAAACCACATGAGGCAAAACCGTACAAAAACTAATTCCGATGCTTGCGTGTGTGTGTGTGCGCGCGAGTGCATGTGCAAAATCTGTATACAAATGTTAATACATGTTACCTTAGGGCAGTAGAATTATGAATGCATTTCCTTTTTTCTTTATGTTTTTCTATATTTTCTATTTTTTTTCAAGGAACAAATGTGATAATGAGTTAAAAACAGAAAGTTATTTTAAAAAGAAAACACACACACACACACACACACACACACACACACACACACACACACACACTGGCAGCAAAGACAACAGCATCTGTTTTGGGTCCCTAATGGGATGAACTCAGCAGAGCTGAAGCTTCCCGGGTCCAAACTCGCCTCTTTTCCAGCCTATTAAATCTTGTGGGTGTCACTCTTCTGGCTGGGCAACTCCCACTAAGCCACCTCTCCTCTCCTCACCAGTGGTTATTTTCAGAAGCAAGTCTGGGGTCATCTGTCTCTGTGACTTATGTTGGGAAAATGGTCTTTGGAAACTAGAACACCATAAATTTCTCAGGCTCAGCTCATTTGATCTCCAGCTCTCCTCCTCACAGGTTTCTCAGGGCCATTTTTGTTTTTGTTAAGCATTCACCAGGAGAGGAGCTCTGCTTTCACCTGCTTTCCCCGGGGAAGCAGGCTTCCTGGTGTTGCTTCCAGCTCAACCCAAAGAAGGGAGCGCCTGGGTTCTCTCTGGTCTCCACACAGGGATGGCCTACCAGCCAGTCTGCTGTTTAATCCAGGGATAGTGAATGAGGACATTCATTGATTTTTTTTTTTGTAGTAACAGCTTTATTAAAATATAATCCTCATCTCATAAAGGTCCCCATTTAAAGCGTACCATTCTATGGTGTTAAGTATATTCTCAGAGGAGTACAACCATCACCACAATCAATTTGAGAATATTTTCATCCTCTTCCTCCCCCCCAAAAAGAAAATCCACTCCCCATTTTCCTCTAATCCCCTGTAGCCCTGGACAATCACTAATCTACTTTCTGTCTCTATGGCTGTGTCTATTCTGAACATTTCATATAAATGGAATCATATGATATATGCTCTTTTGTGACTGGCTTCTTTCATTTAATATAATGTTTCCAAGGTTCATCCACATTGTAACATGGATCAGGACTTCAGCTTATTGCCGAATAACATTGCATCGTACAGACAGACCGCATTTTGTTTATCCAAGCATCACTTGGTGGAAACTGGGGTTGTTTTCACTTTCTGGCTATTCCAAATAAGCTGCTACAAATATTTGTTTGCAAGTTTTTGTATAGCTGTATGTTTTCATTTCTCTTGGGCATATACCTCGAAGGGGAATGGATGGATCATGTGATAACTCGGTTCAGCCCTTTGGGGAACTGCCAGATTGTTTTCCAGTGGCTGCACCATTTTTCTTTCCCACCGGCAGTACTTGAGAGTTCCAATTTCTCCACATCTTTGCCAATACTTTTTATGATCTGACTTTTGATAGCCATTCTGATGGGTATAAAGTGGTATCTCATTGCAGGTTTGGTTTGCACTTCCTGCTGCTTAATGATGTTGAACATCGTCTCGTGTGCTTATTGGCTGCTTGCATATCTTCCTTAAGAAATGTCTATTTCAGATCCTTGTTTTAAAACTGAGTTATTTGTCTTTTTTTTATTGAGTGGTAGGCAGGATTCTTTAATCAATTATTTATTTTGTGCTATTTTGTCCCAGGCACTGTGCTAAGCATCACTCATAGGCAAGACAGCTTCTCCATGTGAGGCCCCGCCTGGGGACTAGAGACACAGAATAAGACCAATTCATCCCCTGGAGGGGAGCCCGGTCTTGTGGGCGAAGGAGACAGAAACACATTATACAATGTGAGAGAGGCAGGGATGTTGGAGGGAGGGTGACTGGTGAGGGAGGTGTTAGGGGATGAGGGCAGGGAAATGAGAGACCCACTCAGCTCCAAGCGTCAGCTGCAACCCCAGGTTTCTCACAGGTTCTTTTAACCTTTGCCAAGAGCTGTTTCCAAAGGGGTTTAAGATGGTCCACTTGGGCCACCGGTGGATCTAATCAGGTGATGGAGAGGCCACTTTCTGTGGGGTATAGGGGAAAAGGAAGGCACTAGGCAAGCTGGCTTATCTCTGCCTGTCAAAAATCTGCTGGTAAAGTGACCAAGGAGTCACTGAAATTTATGGCAGTCTTGAATAATCCGTGGTCACAGAGCACTCTCTGTTCAACAGAAAGGCTCGAGCTTTGTACTTTTGCACTGAGGTTTGATTAAGCAAGTCCTTCCAAAGAGCTGTTTCCAAAGTCATTTATTACTTCATGTGTGTGTGGGTGCGCGCGCACGTGCATGTGTGTGTGTGTGTCCCTCCTTCCACTCAATTTACACAGCTGTATAATCCCAGGCCCCAAGACAAAGGAAGAACACACCCTGACAGTCAAGCCCCATCTCTACCCAGATACTGGGCGAAGAATGGAGTACAAGACAGAGAAAAGAGGCAAGAGACAGGGAACTACGCAGGAGAAAGGGCCAAGTTGCTGGAGGGAGGGAAGGGAACTGATGTTAACTGGGTACCTACTATGTGTTTGCATTGTGGAAGGCCCTTCATATGCATTATCTCAATGAAGCCTCATACTCATGTAAAGGCATTGGGATCTCTCCAACTGACAGACGCAGAACTTGAGGCTCACAGAGAGCCTGCCCAAGGTCATCTCGCTGGTGGCTGCAAGGCTGGGCTCTGGACCTTGTTCTGTTGGCCCCTAAGCCCACTCTCATCTCACTTACATAATCTGAATGAATTATAGGGATAAACACAAGAATGTACATTTATAAATTCGAGGGTTTCCTTCCTTGATCTATTATCAACCTCGGGATGGGGACAATAATGTTCAAAAAATTAAACAACCTGCTCAAAGCCACACAGCTAGTGAGTGGGAAGCTGGAATTCCAACCCAGGCCACCTCAGCCCACAACTAGAGTTCTTTCTAGAAACTCACTCTGTCTTTCACAGTCTTAAAGGGGAATCAAGGATTAGCGTAATCAATAAACTGGGAAAAAATAAACTAGGATAAAAGAACATATAAAATAAAGTCAGAGCCGTATACTTATTGTAATACTTATGTGTGTAATTTTTGGGGTATCTGTTATATTTCAACAAAAAAGGTTTTAAAATAAACTGAATGTAAGCATATAGTGAGAGGCATTTTCTTTTACGTTGTTTTCCCCATAAACGCCCTGATTCTAGACAGTTTTCCCTGAACTTTCTCACTGTGCCAAAGCCTCTGCTCCCATTAGATTTCTACAAAGATTTCTCAAACTTTTTTTTTTTTTTTTTTGGAAAGCACAATGGTAGTAAGGGCCAAGCTTTCCAGAAATTCCTCTACTTTCACTCCAGGAAATCTTGAAAAATCAGTGAGGCACAGGGGAGAGTGTACAAGTGGAAAAATGTCTGCTCAAATCTGCCCCCACATGACAGGGTCTCCCTCAGGCGGTGAATTTCCCCAGAGGGAGGTTCCCAAAGTCAGGGGCCAATTAGGAGGTTTTAGGCAAAAATTAAAAGAAAAACAGGCTTGTTTTCATCCCAAATGACATTCTGTACAGAAAGGAGCCTATGAGATAATAAGAGAAGGGAAAGGAATAAACATTTACCAAATACCTTCTGTGTGCCAGGCATTGTGTTAATTACTTTACACATGTTTTCCAACATGACCTTCACAGCAAGTATCATTCACTCACTCAACAAATAACTGAGGGGCTACCACATGTCATCCTCTTGGCTAGGTGTTGGGGACACAATGGGAGGCAGAATCATGGTAAGTTCCTGTCTGTGCTAGTTTAGTTTCCTAGGGTTGCTGTAACCGGTGACCAAAAACGGAGTATCTGAAAACAACAGACAGCTATTGTCTCAGAGTTCTGGGGGCTAGAAGTCCAAAACCAAGATGCTGGCAGGGTCCTGCTCCCTCTGAAGCCCATAGGGGAATAATTCCTTGCCTCTTCCTAGCCCCTAGTGGTTTCCTGGCAATCTTTGGTGTTCCTTGGCTTGCAGCTGCTGTACTCCAGTGTCTGCCTTCATGGCCATATGGCATTGTCCCTCTATGCGTCTGTCTTCACAGGGCTGTCTTCTTAGGACAACGTTCTCCTCAGTATGACCTCATCTTGACTAATTCCGTGTGCAACAACCTTATTTCCAAATAAGGTCACATTCTGAGGTCCTGGGGGTTAGGACTTGAACATCTTTTTTTTTTTTTTTTTTTTTTTTTTTTTTTGGGGGGGGGGGCACAATTCAACCCATAATACTGTCCTTGTAGAACTTACATTATAAAACCTCCCCTGTTACAGGTGAATACTTTGAGGAACAGAGAGGTCAAGTGACTTACTCTAGATTGTTCGGTAGGAAATCGTACATCCCGGTCTGACCCCGTCTATGTTCTGTCTACCACATAGCCCTGTCTTGCCAGTGTGGGGTTTCCTCATCTGTTGGTCATTGACATAGAAAGGAACTTTTATATACATCATCACGTTTAGTACTTGGGACCCCTCTACAAGGTATATACTATAGTTCCCATTTGACAGATAAAGAGCTCCAGAAAGACTGAGGTCACTCAGTTCTCAAGAGGAGGAGCAGGATGAAAGCCAAGTGGGTAGACTCTGTACCCATGCTTCTTCTGCAGCCACATCCAGATCAATGGCATGGTGGTGTGGAACCGGTCACCTGAAATGGAGCCAGAAATCAACACGAGTAGCTAATGAGAGGGTCCTACTGCCAAGGCTGCCCAGGAAGGCTGGTCACTCTGACTGAGGGCACTGGATTGGAAAAGAAATAACGGTGTTGGCTGTTTTTGTTGCTTTTAACCCAAAAGGCTCCTTTGGAGAGGGAAAAGTTGTGTATTTTGGAGGCTAAAGCCATTCTACTTCCCAATGCCCGGAAATCAGATCTAGGCTATGTCTTGGCTCGCAGAGTCTGATTCCTGGCACAGAACGGCATTGCTTGCTTTCTGGAGGGAGGGCACTGGGTGAAGCTAGAGTGTAATGCTTCTCGGGCATTACTTGGGCAGAGCCTGAGAAGCAGCCTCCCGTGACGTTAGACCTGGCACACATGGACTGCATGCGCTCTGATTTCACGTGGTTAGGGAAATGAGGGAAGAGAGAGGTGCCCGCAGGGTAGGAAAACAGTAGGGATGCGTTCTAACTGCTGAGTTCCCCGAGTCCAGTGGTCTGTGACGCTAAGAGGGGTGGGTGGTTCTGTGTCATCGGGCACAGGTCCTTGGGCTAGTCAGAGGAGGGGAATGCTGCCCTCTTGGGGAAGAATGCCAACCACCCTTCTGAGTGTCCTGTCAACCAGATCCTGCCCACTTAGTTCTCAGCTATCCCACAGAAGACTCTAACCAGCACTCCAATGGAGTATGGAAGGGAATCAGATGGGGTCCTGTCTGTTTTTGAGAAGTTCCCAGTTTACTGGCTGAACAAACCCTACAGTACTATGAGAGTGGGAAACACATTATACCACTTATGAGGTATTGATTGTTATTAGCCGTATTAGAGATGAGGACACACAAATTTACAGTGGTCACTCAACTTGGCCACAGTCACATAGCTGACTGGGAATGGTGGCCCCAGAAGGTGGCCCCAGGTAACTGACTCCAGCCACAGCTTGAACCCCTAATCACTTCTCTGTGAAGCTTAAAAGGAGCAAAGCTCCTCCAAGCCTACATGTAGGTTTACACAGGAGGGAATTGAGGCCTATAGAGGTGACAGAATGAGCCCAAGGTTCTATAACGAGGCAATAACAGATTGTTTTGTGCTGTTTTAACATCAGTAATAGTAATAGTAATAAGGGCAGCCTTGCATAGTGGTCAAACATAAAATCTTTTTAAAGGTCGGAATCTTTTTAATCCTTGCTCATCTGAGCGAATAAGAAAGAAACAGAGAAGACTTACAGAAATAATCAGAAAACAATTAATAAAACCTATCAATTATTTTAAATGTAAATGGACTAAATGCTCCAATCAAAAGTCATGAGGTGGCTTAATAGATTAAAAAAAAAGAAACAAAACTAACAAAACCAGGACCATACATATGCTGCATACAAAAAATTCCACTTTAGACACCAAAAGACACACACAGTAAAGGGATAGAAAAAGATATTTCATGCAAATCGAAATTTAAAAAACCAGCTGGGTTAGCAATACTTATATCAGACAAAATATACTTTAAATCAATGCTATAACAAGAGACAAAGAAGGGCATTTTATAATGATAAAGGAATAAATCCAATAAAAGGATATAACTCTTGTAAACAACTACACAGTCAACATGGGAGCACCTAAATATGTAAAGCAAATATTGATGGACATAAAGAAAGACATCAACAGTAAGGGACTTTAACACCCCATCAAAAACAATGGGCAGGTCATCCAGACAGAAAATCAACAAGGAAATGGTAGCCTTAAATGACACATTACATCAGATGGAATAAGTATTTTTAGGACATTTCATCCAAAAGCAACAGAATATACACTCTTTTCAAGTATACATGGAACATTTTCCAGGATATACCACATGTTAGGTCACAAAACAAGTCTCAATCAATTTCAGAAGATTAAAATCGTATCAAGCATCTTCTCCGATCACAATGGTATGAACGAGAAATCAATTACACTGTACAAGAAGAAAAGTGAAAAATACACAAATACTTGGAGGCTAAATAACATCCCACTAAACAATTAATGGGTTAACAATGAGATCAAGAAGAAAATCAAAAGATATCCTCAGACAAAAGAAAATAAAAACACAGCAACCCCCAAATCTATGTGATACTACCAAAGCAGTTCTAAGGGGGGAATTCATAGCCATACAGGCCTGCCTGGAGAGGGGGGGGAAACGAGAAAAATCTCAAATAAAAAACATAAACTTATACCTAAAGGAACTAGAATAAGCAAAGGTCAAAGACAGTAGAAGGAAGGAAATAATTAAGATCAGAGTGGGAATAAAGGAAATGGAGATTTAAAAAAACAATAGAAAAGATAAATGAAACCGAAGCTGGTTTTTTGAGAAGATAAACAAAATTGATAAACCTTTAGCCAGGCTCAAGAAAGAGAGAGAGAGAGAGCCCAAATAAATAAAATCAGAAAGAGGAGAAGTGATAACAGACACCACAGAAATACAAAGAATTATAGGAAAATACTATGAATAATTATATGCCAACAAATTGGACAACCTGCATCTGAGAAACATACAATCTTCCAAGACTTAATCAGGAAGAAACAGAAAATCTGAACAGATGGATAATTACTAACAAAATCAAATCAGTAAACAAAATTCCGCAACAAACAAAAGTACTGGACCAGATAGCTTCATAAGTAAATTTTACCAAACATTCAAAGAAGAATTAATACCTATCCTTGTCAAATTATTCTAAAAAATTGCAGAGGAAAGAATACTCCCAAACTCATTTTATGAGGCAAGCATTACCCTGATACCAAAAGCAGAGAAAGATGCTACAAAAAAAAAAAAAGGGAGGCCGATATCCCTGATGAGCACAGATGAAAAAATCCTCAACAAACTATTAGCAAACCTAATTCAGGGATACATTGAAAAGATCATACATCATGATCATGGGATTTATTCCTGGGATGCAAGATTGGTTCAACATCTGCAAGTCAATTAATGTGATACACCCTTTAAGTAAACTGAAGGATAAAAATCATATTATCATATAGATACAGAACAAACATCTGACAAAATACAATATCTATTTGTGGTAGAAAACACTCTGCAAAATAGGGATAGAGGAAATATACCTCAAAAAAAGAAAGGCCATATGTGACAAAACCACAGCTAACATTCGTATTTAATGGTGAAAGCTTAAAGCATTTTCTTTAAGATTAGGAAGAAGACAAGGCTGTCCCCTATCACCACTTTTATTCAGCATCGTATTGGAAGCCCTAGCCACAACAATCAGACAAGAAAAAGAAATAAAAGGCATCTGAATTGGAAAGGTAGAAGTAAAACTGTCATTATTTGCAGATGGCATGATACTATAAGAAGACAACCCTAAAGATTCCACCAAAAAGTTATTAGAACTAACCAATGAATTCAGTAAAGTAACAGTACAAAAATTAATATTCAGAAATCAGTTGCATTTTTATACACCAATAATGAACTATCAGAAAGAGAAATTAAGGAAACAATCCCATTTACAATTACATCAACAAGAATAAAATACCTATTAATAAATTTAACCAAGGAGGTGACATACCGGTACTCAGAAAACTATTGAAGAAAGAAATTGAAGAAGACACAAATAAGTGGAAGGATATACCATGCTCATGGACAGGAAGAATTAATATCATTAAAATGTCTATACTGCCCAAAACAATCTACAGATTCAATGCAATCCCTACCAAAATGCCAATGGCATTTTTCACAGAATTAAAACAAATAATCCTGAAATTTATATGGAACTGCAAAAGACCCCGAATAGCCAAAGCAATTTTGAGAAAGAAGAACAAAGTTGGAGGTGTCATGCTATCTGATATCAAACTATACTACAAGACTATAATAATCAAAACAGAATGGTACTGGCATAAAAACACATATATCAATGAAATAGAATAGCAAGTCCAGGAATAAACCCACATTTATATGGTCAATTACTCTATAAAAAAAGAGGCAAGAGTATACAATGGTGTAAAGACAGTCTCTTTAATAAATGGTGCTGGGAAAACTGGAAAGATATAAGCAAAAAATGAAATTAGAGTGCTTTCTTACACCATATGTAGAAATAAACTCAAAATGGATTACAGACTTAAATGTAAGACCTGAAACCCTAAAGCTCCTAGAAGAAAATATAGACAAGTGGTTTACAATGGTTGTAGAAATTGGGGGCGGGGGGAGGTGGTGGAATATGTCTCCTAGGCAAACACAACAAAAGCAAAAATAAACAAATGGGACAACATCAAACTAAAAAACTTCTGCGCTGCAAAGGAAACCATCAACAAAACAAAAAGGAAACCTACTGAATGGGGGAGGATATTTGCAAATGATATATCTGATAAGGGATTAATATCCAAAATAAAGAACTTGAACAGCTCAACATCAAAACAAACAAACAAACAAACAAACAATCTGATTAAAAAATTGGCAGAAGACATAAACAGACATTTCTCCAAAGAGGACATACAGATGACCAATAGACACTTGAAAAGATGCTCACCATCACTAATCATCACGGAAATGCAAATAAAAACCACAATGAGATACCACCTCATAACTGTAGAAAGGCTATCATCAATAAATCAAAAAACAAATTTTGGTGAGGATATGGAGAAAAGGGAATCCTAGTTTACTGTTGGTAGGATTGCAAATTGGTACAGCCAGTATGGAAAACAGTATGAAGTTTCCACTAAAAATTGAAAACAGAACTACTATAAGACCCAGCAATTCCACTTTTGGGTATTCATCTGAAGAAACCCAAAACACAAAGTCAAAAAGACATATGCACCCCTATTTTCACTGCAGTATTTTTTACAATAGCCAAGATACAAAAGCAACCTAAGTGTTCATTGACAGACAAAAGGATAAAGAAGAGTTGGTTCATATATATAGTTGAATATTACTCAGTCATTAAAAAGAATGGAATCTTACCATTTGTGACAACATGGATGAACCCAGAAGGTATTATCACTAAGTGAAATAAGTCAAACAGAGAAAGACAAATACCATATGATTTCACTTATATGCGGAATCTAAAACACAAAATAAATGAATAAACAAAACAGAAACAGACTCATAAATACAGAGAACAAACTGATGACTAACAGATGGGAAGGAGATTGGGGGGCTGGGTGAAAAAGGTGAAAGGGATTAAGAAGTACAAATTGGCAATTACAAAATAACCTTACGGATGTAAAGTACAGCATAGAGAACATAATCAGTAATATTATAATAACTATGCATGCTGTCAGATAGGTACCAGATTTATCAGGGTGATCACTTCATAAATTATACAAATGTCTGTTCGTTATGTTGTACACCTGAAACCAATATAATATTGTATGTCAACTGTAATTGAAAAATAACAAGAATATTTAAAATAGTATATGTTGTATGATTGTTTCTATAAAATTCAAAAGCAAGCAAAACTAAGCAATATTTATAGGAGTTGCAATAGTGGTTTTTCTCAGCATCGGTGGGTGTTATGAGGGTTTGCTGAAAATATTTTATATCTTGATCTGGGTTATGGCTACAGAGATGGCGACATTGTATTATGTCACCTAAGTGTACTTAAACACTTTAGTGTATACATGTTATTCCTCAAACAAATTCTCAAGGGGGGTAAAAATGCATCTATGGAAATATAATGATAAATGTGAAAGTACTCTAAATAATACAAAATAGTTGTTCCTATCACAGGCCAATTTCTTTACTGTAGGGACTGTGTGAAACTCTTCATATACTTTATCGCATCTAAGCCTCACAATACCTCGTAGCAGCAGGTACTATTATCAACTTGATAGATGAGGAAAGTGATGGCAAGCCAGGTTATGTTCTTTGCCTCAGGACACTCACGCACATAGGGCCAGGGCTCAGGGCTGTATTATCACTCCCTGACAACACAAGGGACCCCTATGTAAGGTGGGGTAGCCAGTTTCCAAGAACGCCCCTGAGGATCTGCATATCCTTGTGTGTGTGTGTGTGTGGGGGGGGGGGGGGATTCTCTCCCACACAGTATAGCTGACCTGGGATACCAACAGGATATGTGGAAATATAGGATGTGACTTCCAAGGCTAGGTCCTAAAAGGCACTGTGGTTTTTCTCCATGTGTTTGCTCATATCACTTGCTCTAGGGGAAAACCAGGTGCCATGTTGTGAGAACACTCAAGCCACAACAGTGATGGCCTTGTGATGAGAAACAGCTCTCCTGCCAACAGCCAGCATCAGGTGACCGTCTTGGAAGCAGACCCTCCCGTCAAGTCTTCAGATGACTGTCACCCTGGCTGAGACACCAAGTCAGACCACCCTGGGGAGCCACTTGCGGATTCCTAACTCACAGAAACTGTGTGAAATAATGTTGTTGTTTTAAGTGGCTAAACTGTGGGGTAATTTGTTACTACATAGCAATTGAAAACTAATATGTAAGAGAAGGGCCATTTGGATTAAATGGTGAGTGGACTTCAAAGATTAGTTTAAATTTTAAAGGAAATGCAAAGCCGATAATCTCCACCCTGGACAAAGAAAGACTAAGATTCAGGCGGCTGTTTCGCAGCATATAGCCTGGTGTTTAGTTGTTCCCTGGTCTTCATGATTCCCTCTAACTTTTCGTTTTTGTGCTATGTGCCCACAGTTAAAGACCAGACCTCAGTCATTGCATACTTTAGCTGTATCCTCTTAACCTTAATCCTTTAGACCTGAATAATGTCAAATCTTACAAAGAAGAAATAAAAATCTGCAACTTATTAATAAATTAGCCCTACTGAACCCCAGAGTATATCAATAATTCAGCTGTGTTTAATACCAACTCTCTTCATTAGAATGTTAATCATTAATGTCAAGATTTGCCTGATTCTGTTAACATTAACCAGAGACTACATTTTGATCAGAACTTAGCATTAAAGACTGTGGAAGAATCACATGACATGGGAAAGAACCTAGAAATATTTTTGGCCCCGTCCTTCTGTCTCCAGGCAGATGTTTTAACTATGTTCGAATATATCCAGAGTTAGAGACGCACACAATACCCTTTGGTAGAAACTCCTGCTTTGTGCTTTTTTTTTGTTTAATCCTAATCATCAAATAAGTCTCTTTCCAACCCACACAAATTTCTACCACTTTCATTTCAGTTCCTTCCCTTTTGCTTCATCTTCTGAGAACATGAAGAACAAGAGTTAAGGTCTCTTTGGAAAAGCCCTTCTATATATTCACAGTGAGTAATTAAATTACAGCCCAGTTTTCTCATCTGTGGGTTAAACAGCTCCAGTTCCTCTGCACCAAGCTCACAGGGGTTTTTCCCTCTGTCCTTTTGTCCCATGTGGAACTCTCCCCAATGCTCCTTCTCTTCCAAGCGGCAGTGCTTAACGAATGTAGCTGTGGCCCAGTGCAAAGTATCAAAATGATGGTTTTGCATCTCCACTACCTTTACTGGGTCACGGTATCATTTCAGAACTTATTTTCACAGTTTTAGACTCACAGGTATGTTAAAAGGTATAGAAGTCATTTTACCCCCTAATTTCAGAGCTGAGGAAACTATGGTCCCAGAAGGCCTGCTCAAGTTGACCGAGTGACAGAGTGGCTGAGCTGAGTCTGGAACCCAGGTATTCTGACTTCCCGTCATGTGACTTTCGGTCTCTGCTGCTCAGCTTGGGGCCCTTGGGTGCATCCTCCCAACTCTGCTGAATCTCCACTCTCATATTATCATTGACAACAATAGAGGGGCAGCTGGTACAGTCGCGCCCCCACCCCGTCCCCTTATCCAAGGTTTCGCTTTCTGCAGTTCCAGTTACCCTTGGTTAACTGCAGTCTGAAAATATTAAACGGAAAATTCCAGAAATAAATAATTCATAACTTTTATATTGGGTGCCATTCTGAGTAACGTGATGAAATCTTGTGCCATCCGCTCCATCCCACCTGGGATGTGAATCATTCCTTTGTCCAGCATCTCCATGTTGTACATGCAACCTGCCTGTTAGTCACTTAGTAGCCGTCTAGATTATCAGGTCTACTGTCGCAGTGCTGGTGTTCAAGTAACCCTTATAGTAGTCCAATGCCACATCACCATGCCTGTGTCACAATGCTCACCTCACCTCATAATGTGGGCATTGCACCGTCTCACATCATCACAAGAAGGGTGAGTTCAGTACAATAAGAGAGAGAGAGAGAGAGAGAGAGAGAGAGAGAGAGAGAGAGAGGGAGAGACCACCTTCACATAACTTTTATTACAGTGTATTGTTATAATTATTTTATTTCATTATTAGGTATTGTTATTAATCTCTTAGTGAGCCTAGTTTGCAAATTAAACTTTATCATAGGCATGTATGTATTTGGAAAAACACAGTAGATATCGGCTTCGGTACTATCTGCGGTTTCAGGCACCTACTAGGGGTCTTGGACCATATCCCCGATGGAGAAAGGGAGCGACCTACTGTACTGACAACAATCACCACTGCAGCACTGTTTAAACAACCAGGGCCCTATATTCCATGGAATATTTTGAAGTTATTAAAAAAAAAAAACAACAAGGAAGATCTAAATATGTTTCTGGGGGGAGTGATCTAGAGAGATGTTATTCAGTGAAAAAACAAACCAACAACATCTTGCAGAACACCAAAAAGAATAAATAACTCCATTTGTGTTTGACAAGGGTATATACACACATGATTCTCTATAGAAATTTCTAGAAAGGTGCATATAAAACTGTTAATGACAGGATGGGGTTAATGGTAAAATCTTTTACTCTTCATTGTATACCCTTTAGCACTGTTTGAATTTTTAACCATGTGGTTTTATTACTTTTATAATAAAAAAATAGTATAAATGTTTAAAATGTTAATGCCGAGGGCTTCCAGTTTTTTACTTGTCACACTTCTCTATTGTTTGACTTTTCCAAGCACCGTGTATTGTTTGTGTAATTAGAAATAAGGTATTAAAAATAAATACCCATTAAAAATAATGGTCCACATCTGCATAATGGATCTATAGGAATGCTTTTAAGACATAGGACAGAGAGATGACACGCTCTGAACAGGTGAGATCAGGTTGTCATAGGGCAGTGGTTTCTCAGGTGGGGTAGGTGTGTGTGTGTGTGTGTGTGTGTGTGTGTGTGTGTGTGTGTGTGGCTGGAGTTGTATGGAGGTGGTTTTTGGTGTTATGACAACAAAGGAGGCTGCTACTGGTACCCAATACCCTGGAGCCAGAGATACTACCAAATGTCCTGTCCAAAACGCCAAAGAAGCAATCTGGGCTAAGAAAGAGTGGTAGGATATTTAAAAGCAGTTTTTAAATGTCTCCATCTATCCTCTCATTTAAACTTCACATCTCCTTTAAGGTAAAATAGAAAAGTATTCATTACATTATTACCTCTTGTTGACAGAGAGGAAACACCTGAAAGGTAGGTTACCTGAGTATCTCAGACAGAGAGAGTTCCCAAAGGAAGAAAGATGCAGACAGTGACAGGATTGTACGCAGCAACCAAGAGGCAAGGGATATGCTGAGCGCTTGTTCCTATAAAGACTGACCAGCCCCTTACATCTCTTACCATGCTTAAGAGGGTGGTGTATTCCTATTTTACAGATGAGTAAACTAAAGCTTTGCTAATAGACCACCAGCCTCAGGGCACTTGGCTAGTAAATGGCTCAGCTCAAAGTCTGCTCTGTATGCCTCCAAAGCCCTTGCTCCTTGCACTTCCTGATGTGGCCTCCCTCACAGCCATGTGAGGAGACCAGGTGGCACCTGGAAGCAATTTCTCCTCTGGTTTCCCCCAGGACTCATGCTACTTTGGTAGGGAATTCACGGTGGGAAATTAACCTCTGTCTGCAAGGGCCAATTATACAGTCTAGAATAAAAAGAGCAATGTGGGCCTGGACCCAGGCAAAACACTGGCTCCCCCTCCCTCTGCCACTGCCTGTGGAGGCAGCTGGGAATGCGGGGTGGGGGTGGGGGGCAGAGGAAATCCCGTTCTATTTTGAGAAAATAGCTGTGTTTGATTATCCAATAATACCAAACTATAAAGCTGGGACAACTATGGATTTTCCCTAAATTTGAAAAATTGTAAGCCATTAACTTCTCACTCTTAAAGTAGATCTATTCAAAAGGAATTTAATTCCCTGTGCCGTGTGGGAGCTGGAGTCAGATTTACCGCAGACTTCTCTTAGGAAGAGAACAGGAATTCAGACCTGCAAAAAAAACCCACTGGAGAGAGACTGTGAGAATGAGCAGCTCCTAAGAGAATTTCTTCCCCACCACACCAGTGTTTTTGGCCTCTCTGCCATTTGTGTCCTCAAATGTAGGCACGATACATTTTTCTTACCACGGTATTTTATACTTTGGCCAGTCCAGCCCTCATATCCTTGAGACTCGTCTCAGGTCTCACATTTTCCAGGAAGCCTTCTTTGACCACTTCAGGCTGGTTTAGGGCCCGTCTGTCTCTCCAGTACTGATCTCACTTGTCACAGGATTCTTTCTCTGATTGCACTGTACATTTCTTTAGGGCACAAAACACATCTCACTCATCTCAGGATTCCTTTGGCTTAAAGCAGCGTGGACACTCAGTAAGGGCTCTTCCTTGTGGATTCATGGTGGTGTGTGAACTCATTTTTCCTGCCAAAGTCAGTGTCTGATGTGATGTTGAGAAAGCAACTGAACTTTACCAGGTGGACGAGAGAAAGAGCATTATAGACAGAAGGAACAACATGACAACAAGCATGGAAGTATGAAAACACATGATTAAGAAATGTGTTGTGAGTAGGGAGTAGAGCAAAGTAGTGAAAAACACAGATTTTGAAATCAGTCTTGAGAGAAAATCCTAGCAACATTGGTCACTATGTGACCGACCTGAGGTGATTTACTTAACTGTTTGCCTTGTGGTTTTCTCATTATAAGACTTTAATTAGGTGTGTATAAAGGACTTAACCATAGAGCCTCACATTCAGTGAATACTTAATGAATTGTAATTTTTAAATATTATTCTTAAAGGGGACGTATAATTCTCTTATGGGATAACTTGGACCCTAGTGCTTCATAGAAATTATTTGGTTAGAAGTGCAGGATTTGATAACCAACATGTGTGATTCTTATTTTTATTTATTCATGTACTTCATACATTCATCCTACAAATATTCATTGAGAAACTACTACTGGCAAGGTGTGGGAATATGCTGTGATAGCCTCGGAGAAAGATGGATTCTTAGCCATCAAGAAGCTCAAAATCTTGTAGGGGAGATGAGGCTTAGACACAAAGTTATGTTCAAGACAGAGTAAAAGGAGAGCTGAAGATAAGGTGTTAGGGAAACCTGGAGGAAGAGGGAGCATTATAGATGGAGAAGTCAATTCATGGAAAATGGGGGATCTTGTGTCTTTCTCTAGTTGCTTTTAAGATTTTGTCTTTATAATTCATTTCCAGAAATTTTATTATAGTTTTTCTTTGTGTTCATTCTTCTTTGGTTTGTTGAACTTCTTGGATATGTGGGTTTATTGTTTATATCAAATTTGGAAAAAAAATCAGTCATTATTTCATCAGATATTTTTACTGTCCTCATGTCTGTTACCTCTCCTTCATTGATCCTAGAAACTTCTAATTACGTGGCAAATGGACTTTAGTTACATGTTAAACCATTTGATATTGTCCCACAGGTCAATGAGGTTCTGGTCATTTCTTTCCCTACCTTTTTTCCTTGTCTTCCTCTGGTTCAGTTTGGATAATTTTTATTGCTATATAGTCAAGTTCATGCATCTTTTCCTTTGCAGTGTCTAATCTACTGTTAAATCCATCAGTGAAATTTTCCTTGCAGATATTATCTTTTTTATTTTAAGAATTTCCATCTGGTTCCATTTCTTTATATGCGCATTCCTTATGTTCATATTTTTCTTTATCTCCTTGAACATACTTATAGTAGCCATTTTAAAGTTCTTGTCTGCTAATTTCATCATCTCTGATTTCTGTTTCCATTGACTTATTTTTCTCTTAGTGATGGGTCCCATAGCCTCCTTCTTTGCATATATGATAAATTTGATTGTACACTGCACATTACAAATGCCAGCATGTTAGGAGTCTGGATTTTTGTTGTTTTACTTTAAAAAGTGTTGAGCTTCTGTTTAGGTAGGCAGTTAATTTACTTGTTGATTAGCTTGATACTTTCAAGGCTTATTTTGGCTTCATTAGACTAGGCTTAAAACGACTCTTACTCTATTATTAGATCAAGCCTATTCCTAAAGCATGGTATTTTGGGGGTCTCTATTGAAAGCCTGGGGTATTCAACAAGCTCTCTCTACTCTGCATGGCTGAAAGTCAAACATCTCTCAGCCTTATCAGATAGCTGCTAGGTAGTTGTTTTATTCCCCGGTAACTGTTTTTCTCCAACTAGATGTTGTTTGTCCAGACTCATGGGGTATGTCCCTGCACATATGAAGCTTAGTATTTGTCCAGAGACTCAAGAGAATCTCCATGTAGATTCCTGTACACTTGCTCATTACTACCCTGTCCCACCAATTCCAGATTTGTCAGTTGCCCTAAACTCTGTAAGAAGGCTGTGCTCTGACCTCTCCTTTGCTGTAGTTTTATAAAATTCCTCTCAGTTGAGAGTGAGGGGAACCACAGGCTTGTATGGTTTGTTTTGTGTTTTTTGGAGACCACAGTTTTGTGCTGCCTTTTGTTCAATATCTGAAAACAGTAATTTCATATATTTTGTTTATTTTTATAATTTTTTATGGTAAGATGGTTAGTCTAGTTCCAGTTACTCCATCATAGGCAAAAATGGAAATGTTGAAAGGTGGAATAGTTTTTGAAAGACTAGGTAGGATTTGGACATAAGGCAATGAATGAGGAGGCTCATTTCAGGCAGAAGAAACAGCATGAGTAGCAAATATTTATTGTGCTCCTGCTGTGCGTTATGCACTGGGGATTTTGTGATGAATAAGACAAATGGAGACTTGCCCTAATGGAGTTTACATCTTATTCTGATCTGTGTTCATTTCAACCATTCTCTGGATGCCTGCTCTGTGCCAGACACTATGCTGCTATAGGAAGTTGGTGTTACAAATAAGAATAAAGCAATTGCTGTCTTCAGGGAGTTCACAGTATTTGGGGGGAGAGAGATAAATAAAGAGTTACTTTCAAAATAAAATAGTGAGTGATATGACAGTTATGCCTCAGGCGCTATGGGAGAAGAGAGGCAGACTTTGAGGCCTTGCTTCCCTTATGAGATGTGCACTGTGTCTTAAAGAGTGAGCAAGAGTTAACTAGGGATAGAGGGGATAGAGCGAGGCCTTTCAGACAACGGTGACAAAAGCACAGAGACCCAAGGTACCGACAGGAAACCGTAAGTGTATCAGTGTGGCAATATGAGAAGAGACTGGAGAAGCCGATCAGACCTTGAGGGGCCTTCTGTGCCATGTTAAGAGTTTAGGTTTTATCCTGATGGCAGTGGGGAGCCATGGAAAGCTTTCACGCAAGGCAGTGATCCCCTGAAAACTCCTGTTCTTGACATCGCCCAGCTGGCAGGAAAAGCACTGAATATTCAAGGGGGGGGGGGTGGTATAGGACAGGGGAGGGTTGTTAGAAATTAACTCTCTTTTACCAGGCATTTAAAAGACCTTTTCATAAGAGCCATTTGGATTTTCAAAAAATAGTACTAGATGCTTATAAACAAATACTATGGTGTGAAAAAATCTTGTTAACAGACATACAGAAAAGCAGCAGGTAAAAGCGGTGTTTCTTCAGGAAAGTGGTAGGTGGGGAAGAATTATAACATTTTTAGAGTTATAATGGTTCTTGAAAAACCATTCTTTTCTTCACTTAATTTAAAAATTACATTGGAGGCAACTGAGACCCAGAGAGAGGAAAAGCAGAAAGGGGGTAGCAGAAAGAGCTTCTGGGCTTTGGAGTTAGGCTGCCCTGAGTTTGGAGCCTGGCTTGATCATTACTAGCTGTGACCTTGGACAAGTCACTTACGCTCTCTGAGTTTCAGTTCCTTAATCTGCAAATGGGAGAATAACAAAACCTACTTTGCTAGATTGAAGTAAAACATCTATGAGGTAAGTGAAGTGGTTCCCACTGAGCTTAAACTGAGCTTGCTTACGTACGTAGGCTCATCAACTCTTCAGACATTCATTTGATCAGTTAATTTACATGGAGGGAAAAGAGCCACAAGGAGTCAAGTTTCCTTGGGAATAGCCTCAAGAACTGGCAGGATCATAGCGCATGAAAGATAGCTGCCAATTCTTTATCACCAACCCCATCAGAAGACAGGGTTTATTTTCTTTCCCCTTGAATCTTGGCTGGCCTTGTAACTACTCTCACCAATCGAATTAACCATCTAGCGATCATGAAAAGCAGTCCGAGCTAGCCAAGTGGAAAGGCCACCTGGAGAGCCAGAGGTGCCGGACTTCCAGCTGATGGAGACCAGCACCAGACGTATGAGTGAAGCTGCCTTGGGTGCTCGCGCCCCAGCCGCCACGTGACTGCTGCTTCACGAGAGACCCTGATCAGGACTCACAGAACTGCCTGGTCAAACCACACGATTGTGAAAAACAATACACGGTGGTTATTTTAAGTCATTGAATGGGGGCAGTGTGTTATACAGCAAAGGACACCTGGGAGAGAGTGAGGTTAGCTCTTCTGCCTGAGCCCAGCGTCAGGTCTGAGCCTTACTGGGGAGCTGAAGGAGCTGATTCTAGATTCTAGACCCAGGCAGTACCGCTTTGGGATCGAGGGATCAAGGTTTAGCAGAGTGGGGCCGAGCGTCCTTCTCCCTCTTTCTCTAGGGAACAGAATGTTTATGGTGCGGTGTAGACAGTGCGACAGTTTGAGGGTTTGCAGCTTTGAGACTTAGGGCTAGCCCCTTGGGCAGAAGGATGGTGATCTTATGGACTCCAGCTGTCAGGGCAGAGGCATGGGGCTACCTTCCCAGTGGTTTCTAGGCACGGAGAACACTAATAAGGAGTGTGATGTGAGAAACCAGAGGAGACTTCTTAAGGCACATATGAGGCCCCTGGAGTCTTCCAAAGAGCTCCCAAGTGAGACTTGGAGTGAGGTGGAGGTCTCGTACAAGTTGTTGAGGGAAAAATCCAGGAAATCTGAATTAATACCGTCAATGAGACCATACGTTGATGAGGGCTGGGAGCATCCAAGTTTTGTATGTAAAGCTCCTTACATAATGTTGGGCGCATGGTAAGTACTCAATATGAAACAGCCTGTATCATTAGGGAATCGGCCCTAAGATCCAGGGTCACGTAGCACGTTAACAATGGAGCCATCTAGCACTTGCTCTCCATGAGACTGTGTCCCCTGTTACCGCTCTGGGGGTTTTCAGAGTCAGCAGCAGTCCCCCCCAAATGTGGAGCTCAGAGTAATCTCTGGAGACTCAGGAAAATCCTGTCAGGCTCCAAAGTTCGCATATGCAAGTCCTTGCTTCAGCACATAATACTCTGATTTGGGGCGGGGGGTGGGGGGTTGTGAATCCCTGGATTTAACGCAAATGTTATCCTTCTTTGCTGGACAGTTTAACAGAGGAAGCAGGAAAAATAAAATGACTGTTATTACTTTAATACTGATCAAAATATGTGCCACAATTGTAATTCAGGGGCCGAGAAAGCACAGAGAAAGCAGAGTGTCCTTCAGTTGGGTGGCGAAGGAGAAAGGAAGTTCACTACTTGTTCCCATCTTAATGGTGAGAAGAGGAAAGGCCCTGGGCTTTCGCATCCACAGCTGGAGTTTATCCTTTATTTCTTTCCCTTAGAAGTTTGACTTTTGATGAATATATGCGGATTCAGTGAGACTCACCAGGCCTCAAGGCAGCAAAAGAAAGTTCTGGGCCAGCTTCTGTTTGGGTTGAATGTTGGTGTCCCCTGGCCCCCCACCCCCACCCCCAATTCCTACAATGGAGACCTAATCTCCACTGGGATGGTATTTGGACGTGGGGCCTTTGGGTGGTGATTCGATTTAGATTCGGTCATGATGAGAGTAGTGCCCTTCTAAGAAGTAGAGGACAGAGACATATCTTTCTCTCTCTGTGCACGTGCTACAACTTCCTGAAATTGGGTGAAAAACACTAATCTATACATCTAAGAAACTCAGTGAACCTCTGACATGATAAATGCAAGTTGATCCATACCTAGATACATCATAGTCAAACTGTTAAAGCCAGAGACAAAGAGAAAAATCTTGTAGACAATAAGAGAAAAATGGCTCATTATTTACAGGAGAACATCAACATAATTAATTACTGACTTCTCCATCTTAAATAACAAGAGGCCAGAGGAGCTGAAAGCAAAATGTTAACCAAGAATTTCACATCAAGCAAAATATCCTTAAAACGTAAAGTCAAAATAAAGATGTTCCCAGGTAAACAAAGATGAAGAGAATTTGTTATTGGGAGACCTGCCTTATAAAGTCTTTCAAACTGAAAGGAAGTGATACCAGAATATACTGAAATAAATGCACAAGAAGAAATGGAGAGCATTGGAAATGGAAGATATTTGGGTTACTATTAAAAAAAAAATCAATAAATCCATATTTTTCCTTTCTCCCCTTAACATCTTTTAAAAACATAAGAGTGTATACAGCAATAATTATAACACTGAATTTACACATACACACTCACAAACAGCATAAAGAAGGGAGGAAAAAAATAGAGCCACCCTGGAGCAAAGTTTCTAGGTTTTATTGGAATTAAGTTACAATTAATCTAAAGAGGATTATGATAAATTAAAATTCATATCATAATCTCTAGAGCAACCACTAAAAATCCCTTGAAATATGGTTAAAAATCAACAAAGGAATTAAAATGCTACACTAAAAACCTTTAACATCAAATAAAATATAGTAGGTAGGAATAGAGAAATAAAAAAGGCACATATAGAAAACAAACAGCAAAGTGGACAATATAAACATAATATCAATAATGATATTAAACATGAATGGTCTAAATGATCCAATCAAAAGGCAGACATTGCTGCACTAGATAGAAAAACAAAACGCAGTTATCGCTGTCTACAGGAGGCATATAGATTGAAAGGCACAAACAGTTTGAAAGCAAAAGAATAAGAAAGATATACCATAGAAACAGAAATCATAAAAGAGCTGGAGTGGTTACTGTAATACCAGATAACAGATTTAGGACAAGAAGTACTTCTATAAACAAAGAGGGATAGTTCATAATAGCAAAAGAGTCAATATATCAGGAAAATAAGATGATTATAAATGAGTATATGCCGAACAACAAATTCTCAAAATTCATGAATCAAAAACTGACAGAACTGAAAGAAAAAAACAGATAATTCAACAACAATAATTGGAGATTTCAACACCCCACTCTCAACAAATGATAGAAAACTAGACAGAAAATCAGCGATGATATAGAAGACCTGAACAACACAATGAACCCACTAGATCTAATAGACATCTATAGAATACTTTACCTGAGGATTGCAGAACACACATTCTTTTCAAGCAAACATAAAACATTCCCAGAAACAGACCATATACAAGGCCATGAGACAAATGTCAATAAACATAAAAGGTTTGAAATCGTTCAAGGCATGTCTCTTTACTGCATATTAGAAATCAACAACAAAAACGAAACAAATAGGAGGCCTCTCCATCCCTTTCCTGGTTTAGCAAAGCATGGCCTGCAGTAACCATGGGCTAGCTGTCCCTCTCCTAGAAAAGGATTACTTTTTGAGGACGTCAGAATGCTATTCTCATTGATTCTCTTTTTTTCCACCCTAATCAAACCTTTTCTCTCTCCATTCAATAGGAAGTTGCAACCCCAAGAAAATGGGTGGCACCATACCTACTGATAGACCTGAGTAGGCTGAGGCTCAGTGTCAGATCCCAGAAATATGGAGTATTAGTGTACGTCACCCTACACATGTGTAAGACAGCTACAATACACACAGATCTAAAAGTGGTGTTCTGAGCCATACTCAGAAGTCTAATTCACACTCAGGGAGGTGCAGGGCAGTGTCATTTACTGAATTCCTAACCTGGGTCAGGTATTATGCAAGGTGTTTTAAAATATTATCTCCTTGCGCCTTTAACAAAGCTCTATGAGGCAGGCATGAGTCTCATTTTATGGATGAGAGAATTGAGGCTCAGAGAGGTTAAGTAAGTTACCCAAAGCCACACAGGATGTGCAAGGACTGGGATATGGATTCCCCAAGTTTAGATATATGGCACAGGCCTTGAGTCCTACATTAGAAATATGTTATCTTTTGTTACAGAGAAAAGAGTTACAGAGAACTCAATACAAAGGAGCATATGGAATACTGAAATATTTTTAGAAACTTAACAATGAACTCTTAAGTGATATTGGAAAGATTTTACTTGATTGGAGCATTGAAATATTTTATGATAACATTTTAACACATAATGGGTAGAAAGGATGTGTGTGTGAAGTAGCAGGGGGAAAGACAGGAATGTATTATCCTCATTCTACCAATGAAGAAACCAGAGCTGAGAGACAGATGATGTAACTGACTTGCCCAGCTTGACAAAGTAAATTGGGGTCAAAGCAGGGTCTAGAACCCAGGTGTCTTGGACCCCAGTGAATATGGAAAGCAGCTATATTGGACATCAGGGCCCAATAACTGAAAAAATGCTAGCTGCGTGTATACAATGGGCTCATGACCCAAACTTAGATCATCTGGCCACCCTGGAGGGATGCTGAAACCTACCCACGTGGCAGAGAGTGAGGGAGATCCTCCCAGAGGGCAGAGGGGTGTTGAGTAGCCTGTGCATCCCACTCCCATCTAGGGGCAGAAAGGGGTGTCCCCATCCCAAGTGAGCTGAAGTGTGGATGGCAGGATGCCTCCAGAGTTCACTCTTTCACTCTTTTTCTTTTAAAGAGAGGCCATCACCCCTCAGTCTTCTCCTTTGCTCAGCCCAGTCCTCTTAGCCTGCCCAAAAAGGCAGCAAGAACGTGGCTTTTTGTCATGACTGTACACTGCACACTCTGCACAGGCCCATTTTTTCCTGTTTTTCGCTAGTTCCGCTCCAGATCCAGTCCTGACTTGGTGTGTAGAATTCTACCAGGCATCACTTAGCAATGCACCACGCCACTGGATTTAAAACAGCAGGGGACTGGAGAGTTTTAGACCTGCAGCTCTTGTTCGGTGAATGGGGTTTTTATGAGGCCGCCACAATCAGTCTTGCATACAGGGTGCTAACAATTTTTATGGCTGGCTGGGATTTGTTGGAAGCGCCAAGCTGGAACGTGATGGAGTTCCCCATTAGAGAATGTCCCCAGGAAAGCGGGCTTGCATGGTTCCCTGGTACTCAGAGGTGTCAGAGAGCTGGTTTTATGGAAAGCAATTTCCTCAGTAAAGAAAAAATATGCTCCAGAGATGGAGCGATTTGAGCACAGGGGCTCTGCCACCCTGGGTTTAACGGGCTTCCTTAGCAGGCAGTCCCTGGTGATTGCCAAGACAAATGGGTCCTGCCCGTTCTGGCTGCCAGCAACCTTTCCTTCCCTTCCGCTCTTTAAAAACATACATTTAAAAAACAAAATAATAAAAAGTTTGAAATAATGAAAATGAGCTGTAATGACATCATCCACTCAATACTGTTGTTAACATTTTGTTCCATATACACATGTATTTTTGACATATTTTGGACATAGCTATGATAGAGTTTTGTAACTTTTGTTTAAACATTTTATGAGAAACATTTTGAAGTCATGAAAATTGCTTTGTAGACTTCATTTTAAGTAACTTAACAAAATTCCATTAGGTTGATATACCATAAAGTGGTAGTACTATTTCCATATTGTTGGATATGGAAGTGGTTTCTGATTTTCTTTTTTATTATAAATAGTGACACCATGAACATCTGGGAACATAAAGCTTTGCTCATATTTCCAATGAATTCCTTGGAATAGATTACTATAAGTAGAATTACTAGATCAAGGGATGTCCTGATACAGACGGCCAACTTGCTTCGTACCAAGGTATTACCAGTTTACACTTCCATAGATGTCACATGAGAATGTTGATATTACCACACTCTTGCCAACACTGAGGTCTTTAGTTTTTTACATGTCTACTAATTTGCAAAGTACAAAATGCTATCTCATGGGGCCTTCATTTGCATTTTGGGAATAATGGTAAGGTTGAACATTTTGCTCATTTGTGTATTATCTGTTGGCATTTCTTTTGTTCTATTAGAGGCTTAGTGTTTTCCTGTTTACTACAAAAAGGATTATTTGCTGTATTTGTTACAAAACTATCATTTTTTACCAATTTGTTATTCCTGGCAAATTTTCCAAGCAAAACCCAAAGCTCAACATACATGAGTTTCTAGTTATTCATGTTTAGCTGTATAACGATCACCGCAAGGATATCCCAGGCCCCAGCTCTGGCAGCGGGGTTTGGTGTGTAAGCTCTGGTTAGGTATGTGGGGGGCCTAGGCTGGGCCCAAATTCAGTTGCAGGCTCCCAACCAGATATTGGATTCTTCCCACAGTCTTGACACTGTGTGTCCAGATCTTGGGGAGGTGCAGATGAGTAAAACACAGCCCCTTAATGAGTTTGCAGCCTACTTGGAAATAAAACAAGTGTACCCATGACTGGAGTCCAAGACAGGGGGTAATAAATGCCTTTATTAGGGGTATGGCTCCAGCACCCGAGATTTATTTTCTTAAATTCCGTAGAGCATTATGGTTAGTCCTGAATCCAGGAATCCTGACTCTTAGGCTATAGGATCACACAGTGTTGCTGAGAGGACCTTGTCAATAATTTAGTTGAATATCCCTATTTTACAGATGAGAAAACTGAGGCCCAGAGACTTGACCCAGGTGTTGGGGCAAGGTAGTAGCAGGGTTGGTCTGGAATCCAAGTCTCCTGCTTCCCAGTGTGGGCTTTTTCTTGAGCACCTCAACCTCAATTTCTTTGTATATCATTCTTTCTTGCCCTCTTAACCCATCTGCCTACCTTTATGTGATACCTTTTATGTGACAAACACCAGGACATGGAGTTAAAAATATGGTATCTGCCCAAAGAAACTCCCAGTCAGCGAGCAAGGGATGTGTAAGTCATCAGAGGAACTTAGAGTAAGCACTTTGGGCCACTGGCGCTAAGAGGTGGCTTGGGGAGATCAGGAGAGAAGTCTTCATTTGTCTCTCATTGTCCTCGGCAAGATTCCCTTCATCTGCCAGGTAAGAGCAACGCATGGGAAAGCCAAGCAAAGATTGCAGCAGAAAGTTCCACTTGGGCACCTTGACCACAGTGGTTTGGAAGAAAGAAAATAAGCTTTAGAGTCAGGCTTTGCCCCTGACTAGCTGTGGGACCTTGAACAATCTACTTCACCTCTCTGAGCCTTAGTTTTCTGATCTCGACAATGGCTACAGAGTTGTCTGTGACAAATAAAGCACATGGCAGAATGTTTGACACACAGTAGGTGTGTTCCCTTCTTTATTAAGCTCGTCCTAATTAAAAATGTGCCCTGTCCTTATTAAGCTCAATTAGAATCTTCTCTTTTTAAAACCTTTCCTGAATCTGGAACAAATGTCAGCTAAGACCTCATCTTCTGGCCTCTGGCTATGAGATTTCACCATAGATGGGCCTACCGCTGGACTATGACCTCCCTGCTATTGTATTTTACTATAAGACCGGGTATATAATATTATATATAATACAATACCAGGTCTTATATTAATTTTTGCTCCAAAAGACACATTAGAGCTGATTGTCCGGCTAGGTCTTATTATGGGGGATACACGGTACTTAGAGGGAGCTGCCTCTGCCCCCTGCCTGCTTCCTTCGGGCTAAGCGCTGTTCTGATTTTAGTAGCTCGCACGGGGTGGACCCCTGTCTCCTGAGTTATTCCCTGAATCAGAATCACAGTTCCGACTGTGTCCTTCCAGGTGTCTTTTTTGTACTAATGAGGCCCTCACATGGGAGTTTCTCACTCCCAGTTCCCAAACCTGTTTTGGCTTTGGTATGGGGATGGTTAATTTTATGTGTCAACTTGGTTGGTTGACATGGGATACACAGATATTTAAATATTACTTTTGGGTGTGAGTGTGAGGGTATTTCTGGATGAGATTACATTTGAATTCATAGACTGAGTAAAGCAGATTGCACTCCCCAATATAGGTGGGCATGCATCATCTAATCCATCAAGGACGTGAACAGAACAAAAAGGTGGAGGAAGAGAGAATTTACTTCCCCTTCCTGACTGCTTGAGCTGGGACAGTGGTCTTCTGCTGCCCTGGAACTAGGAATTCTATCACTGGCTCTCCTGGTTCTCAGGCCTGAGGACTCAGACTGGATTACACCACTGGCTTTCTTGAGTCTCATTTGCAGACAGCAGACTGTGGGGCTTCTTAGTTTCCATGATTGCATGAGCCAGTTCCTTATAATAAATCATTTCACATATATCTTCCTATTGGTTCTGTTTCTCTGGAGAACCTGATTAATACAGTCCTGTTTTTGGGTGCCTGTTCTTCTCACTCATCCAAAGCCCTCCTAAGCCAGACCTGCCTTGTTTCTTCCAAGACTGGCCACCCTGAAGTCCTTGGACTTTGTGCCTAGATTCCAAATTGTGGAATCTGGGGCCAGATCCTCTGCCTGCATCCCTTCTCCTTCTCCAGAGGCCAGCTGCTGTCCAGAACCCCAAATGAGGTCTGTATTCTCCTCACCTTGTCCAGCCTCAGGGAGTCACCCTAGTGACCAATGCCAAAACTTCCTCACAAAACTTCTCTGACATTTGGGAGAAACTTATGGCCAGAAATCCATGTAATTTAGAGGACTATCCCAACTGAAATCATCAGCACAGTTGTTAAGCATGAGGTAGAACAGACAATTTCCTCAGGAAAGGCACCCTGGCCATCTCCTTTTATTGCTTTCAAAAATCCAGTGACTCCAACTGTCATTCTGATTCACAAAACCAAACTCTGATCAAAGTTTATCCCTTGGTTTCCTTCCTTGAGATGAAACCCATTTTTCCTTGAGAGGGACCTCCCATCGGTTTCCCATCTCCATGCATCTTTGTCAGGCAGCATTCAAGTGGCTTGCCAGAGCCCTCGTGACAATCAGAATCCAAGCCACCAGCCATCTAAGGAGCATGGAAAGACAAAGGCCCACAATATGCAAATCCAGTGAAATGGGAACAACTTCTCTGTCCTGGGAAACATGAAATTGAATTCTACCAGCACAATTTCCAGATCTTTGACTTAGAGAGACCCAGAGAAGTCACTGTAAGTGTCGCCTCTATCTTGAATCCTAATGCATTCAGCTTTCCTCTAAAGGTCTCATTCCTGCAAGTAGACTCTTTCCTCTCCGGTAGGAGGAGGTTTTCAAGCCAGGGCCTTAAGAAGAAACATGGCGGCCAGACCATCACACCTACCCAAGGACCCGTCCTGGAAAAGCTTGAATGAAGGGAGTTAGGTGCTGGTCCTTACTGTGCACCTACTATGTGCCAGGCAATTCCCCATTTAATCCTTGTAACAACCCTGACCCACAGAAAGAATTTATCCTTATTTCAAGAGGAGGAAACTGAGGCAGAGTTTTCCTACTGTCTAACATAAAGTAGGTATTTATCAACCTGAACTGGTCTCCAAGCTCTTGAGAAATGATCAAGTTTCCTGAAGAACCGTAACTATTATTGTAAATATAGTTTGTTGTGCTGTATGAGATATAGGAGGTACAAGATGGTGTTTACTGAGTTTTTGGCATATTCATACAGAAGAGATGCTGTCTATTACGTGTGAGCTCTCCCATCCAGAGTAGAGACTTGGGGCTGAAAGTGGCTGCTCAGCCAAAGACTACATTTCCCAGCATCCCTTGCATCTAGGCGTGACCACGGCGCTGGATCTCACTGGTGGAATTGAACATCATAGCCCAGATGATTAAGAAATAGGTCTGCCTTCTACACCCTTTTTCCTCCTTTTGCAAATGACTCCAGTGGATGGAAGAGCCACAAGATAGAAGGAGTTGGAGTCTCTGAATCATTTCCGGCATAAAGAAATGTTGCCAGCTAATTAGGATCACTGCATCAGACCAACACATGGACAAGATATATTTACTTAAACCTCTGAAATTGTGGGGTTCCCGACCATAACTGGCATTATCCTAACTAACACACTTGATGTGGTTCATCTTTTTGTGCCTTTCAAAGTGGACATTCAGGGCATGACAAATATTCAGGGGATGCAGAACTCTGACTCAGTCCTCCCTGGATTCCTTCTCTTTTATCCTCCACTAAAAGCAGCCACACTAGACTGCCCCCCACTCCTTTTTGGTCTCCTGCATTCCTCAGGGTGTCTCTTCCAGCTACTATTCTCTTGGACACTGATAATATCCTGCCATCCTTCATGGTACCCTCAATGTCACCCCTCAGGGAAGCTCTCCCCAGGCAGAATGTACCACTCCATGTCTCTACAGTGTTTATCAGACTTGTCCTGTTGTTATTTTTTTAATGACTCCTTCCCCACCCACGCTTCCTCCACTGAGCTCTCTGGGCCAGGTGCCATGCCCAATACCTGTCTGCTTGTCCTGTCAGTGCAGGCCTGGTGCAGACATGGCGGCAAAGTGATTGGAATCCAGAACTTCCTCTGGGGCACCAACTTGGAGGGGTTGGTGGAGCTCCTGGAAGTCTGAAAGAGCGAGATTCCAAGGCCAAATCAGGCTCACTGGGAAAGAGAGTTATCAATTAGTGTTACCTGCCAAAGGTGTAGGAGGGAGCTGCTATATGCATGCCATGTGTCTGGCATTCTAGGTGAAATGCACCTTGGCCGATTACAGACAAGGAAGTACTCCAAAGGCTCCTCACCTCCATTCCACTCAGAGTCAGAAGCCCTGACAGTGGTCCGAAGGGCCCACGTCATCCAGCTGCTGTGACTACTGACCCTCTGGCTTCCTCGCCTCTACTCTCCCCGAGCTCAGTAGGACCACCAGCCCTCCTCGCAATCACTGAAATTCACCAGGCACTTTCCTACCTTAGGTTCTCTGGATCAGCAAGTCCTCTGATAGGAAAATTCTTCTCCCATTTGACTCACCCCCTCACCACCTTTAATTATTTGCTCATATGTCACCTCCTCTGTTACTTTTCTAACCACTCTATTTAAAACTGTGAACTCCCTTCCTGCTGCCTTCCCTACCTTATATTCCTGGTCTCCCCACTTCCTACTTTATTTTTCTCTACAGTCTTTTTTCCTATCGAACATACTCTGTGACAATCTTATTTTTCCTGTCCACGAGGGCAGGGGTTTTGCTGTTCATATCCCCCATGCCTGGCACAGTCCCTGGCACACAGTACATAGTCCACAAACATCCGCTAAAAAAAATTGAGAGCAAAGCAGTGAGTCCAGGGCTCATGCTGTGTGCCATTTCCACTATCATGAAAAGCTGCCCTTTGCCTCAGCATCTAATTTAAATGTTAACTATAGGACACCCGAGCTAAGAGAACCTTCTGAGCCATCGCCCAGCCACTCTGTGTTCCCTTCCCCACAGCTCACAGCAAAGTAAGCGGAAGCCTCCATCTCTGTGCTGGCGCTGGCAAGGGGGGGCGGGAGAGGCCACTGGGACTTTGGAATCCATTTATCTATTAATTTATTATCTAATTAAGTCCCACAATGACAGCACTATTTGTTCCAAAATGCCCTCGAACTAAACCAATACAGCATAATGTGCATTTTAATCAATTAAAATGGTTCTTCTAATGTCTGCCTTCAGCAGCCAGTAACTGTTGCACTCCCAGGTCCAGGGCAGGGAAATGCCTTTTCACTTCATTAGGTCCCAAACAGTCTAATTGCACAGTGGCCACCAGGGCTCTTCTTAGGGAGTGAGAGGCAACCATTCCAGGGTCCCGGTGATGATTGAGCAAGACTGTTTTCAGTGGGGAGAACTGCTTTTTGCTTATGGTTTGTAAATTGAGTTATAACCACAGAGAGAGTGGTCTCTGGGAGACAAGAAGATGGGCAAAGGTGGGCAACGGAGCCTTAATGCAGCTTTGGCCAAGTCCCACAAGTTTTACGTCTGGGAAGGTAAGGGCAGTGGATCTGCAGACAACTTTCCACGCGGTTAACAGCCCCTCACTGGGCTTGAACCATACCCTCCTTCTGCCCCTACCATGAGCCTCTCAGGCCAACAACCTAGAAGTCATGCTTGCCACAGCCCTCTTTCTAATCTCCCTCCTAGCCATTAGCCTAGCCTACGAATGATCCCAAAAAGGACTGGAATGAACCGAATAGTGATAATTAGTTTAAATAAAACAAATGATTTCGACTCATTAAATTATGAATATACTCATAATTATCAAATGGCCTTAATCTATACCAACACCCTATTAGCCTTCACAATCTCCCTGCTAGGTCTACTACTGTATCGATCCCACCTAATATCCTCACTCCTATGTTTAGAGGGCATAATACCCTGATGCACTTAGGCACAGTCTGATTTATAAACATACTGACATAGTCCCACATACTGACATACAGACCTACTGACATACTCACACAGGCTGCGACATACAGACCTACTGACATACTCACACATGCTGCGACATACAGATATACTGACATACTCACACCTGCTGTGACATACTCGCATGTACTCTGACATACAGACCTCCTAACATACTCACACATACTGACATTCTCAGCCATACTCTGCACTACTGACAAACTTGCATATACTCTGATATGTGGACATATTAAGCATACTGGTACATACTCTGACCTATGGCCATACTGACGTTCCTGCACGTACTCTGACTTAGTCATCCTCTGATGCTGTAGTCATTTCATTGCTTCACTCTACAATAGTGGGGTGGCACTCCCAAAGTGGGGAGCCCCTTTAGGATCGAATCAGCCTCGTATCTCCAGGCCCTGGCAGAGGGACACAGAGATGTTTGTTGAACTGAAATAAAAATACCTCATTAGGCTGTGGGAGAAACTATGTGTACCAAGCTCAGCACATTGTAATGACGGTAATGATTACTAAGAACTTACTGCCTGCCAGTCAGTGTCTAAATACTCTACACATATTGACATGTGGAATCCTCACAACTACCATAGGATGTAGGTGCTGTTTTTATCATCTCATTGTAGCGATGAAGTATTGAGGCAGAGCTGGGATTTTTAACCCAGGGAGTCTGGTCCACAAGCCTGTGGTCTAATTGTGGCCACCACCGTTGCAATTAGTTTTGATGCACTTTTGGTGCCAAGAATCATTGTAATCAAATTATGCTCCACTGCCTCTGTAGGAGCAAAGACTGCTAGTGGCCACCTCTTTCCATTTCATATGTGGATCACCGATGTATGGGGAAAAAGCCACACTGCTGATTCCATAAGAAAAAGGCCATTGAGTGTGTGTATATTCTAAGAGACATCTTTATTGTTTAACTCTCCCACAGTGTAAAAAAACATTCAATTACAACAACAGGCAATAAAAATTAGAGTGCAGCTTTCTGGTAAGGTCTGTTATGGGAAAGAACCAACGAAAAGAGGGGAACGATTTCCACAATATTTGAGAGGCTCACTGTGCTCACTGCTGGAGATGCCACGGTGAACAAAAGAGACACAGTTCCTGCCCTCATGGAATTTATAGTCTGGTGAGGAGATATACAATACACAGAAACACAACAATCAGAAATAGATGGTCGTAGTGCCATGATGGACATAAATAAACAGGACACCATGAGAGAGGATACCGAGGCATTAATTCACATCAGGTTGTCAGAAAAGACCTCTCTGATAAGGTGGCAGATAGGTTGAGACCTAAAGAATGACCGGGGCAAAGAATGCCAAAAGTAAATGGAAGAACATGCTAAGAAATGGAACAGCATGTGTAAAAGCTAAAGGAAAGGATGAGCGTGCGGTGTCCACAGAACTGGAAATGTGGCTAGGGTGTGACATGGAGAACGGCAGGAAATGAGCCAGACTGAATCACAGACTTAGAGAGTCTAATAGGCTGTGGCAAATGCTCTGAATTTTAGTTAAGGAATGAAGGGAAGCCAGGGAAGGGTTTTAAGCAGGGACGTCACAGTTCTCCAGGGTATATCTTTCAGACATCAACTGCGTAGGAGACAAGAGGGAAAACACAAAGAAAGGTAAACAGGATATCCCAGTAGTTGAGCTGAAAGACGATGGAGACGTGAGTTAAGGTTATGAGTAGCGATGGAGAGAAAGATAGGTTTCAGATACATTTTCGGACATGGAACCAGTAGGAACTGTTAGTGGTTTAGACATGTAAGTTGAAAGAAAGGCAGGAATCAAAAATGGCATGGGTGTCTAATTTAAGGAAGTGGGTAGATAGTTTCATTTACTGATATGGGGAAGACTTTGGGTAGATACATGAGATTATGTGTTCTGTTTTAGTTAAGTTTGAGAGGCTCACTACACACCCAACTAGAGATGTCAACAGATAGTTGGATATAGAAATTTGGAGTCTAGGGGAGAGATCCAGGCTGAAGATAAAATTTGGCTGGCATTTAAAGAATGGAAATGGATGAGATTACCTTGAGTCAAGGTAGGGACTATTAAACAAGACAGATGAAAAATAGACAGTGTTCACCACGTCCAGGAAAAACTAGTTGAATGAAATGTCATAGTTAATATCATGAATGTGAGGAAGTCTTTGGGGGCAGCATTCACCTGTCAGCCCCATATTGGAGTGACCAAAAGACCTCAAGGTGATTGAGGGAGGAGGTGGTCAGGAGCATGGTTTGGAGTTGGACAGCCTGAGTTTGGCTCTTTCCTTTCATGTTTGCTTGTTGGGTTACCTTCCTCAGCTTCCTATGCTTCATCTGTAAAGGAGTGATTATAAGACCTACCTCACAGAATTGTCACAAGGGTAAAAGTGATATTTACAGGAACATACGTGGTTCCTCGCACAGAACAAATTCCCATGGGAGCAATCATTACCATTAGGCTGGATCTACAGAGGTTAGGTGACAAGAATGATGGAGGAGATCGATTTCTCTTTGTTCTGAGCACGGAAGATCACCCCTGGTGGAGCAGTTGCCCCACTCGAGGCCTCCCACACTCAGAGTCAAGGACAAACAAGACTAGTCCAGACCCCATACACTGTGAGGAAAGGCTGAAGGAATAGCTTGGATAAAAGAAGTTAAGGCTGGGGGTGGCCAGGTGGCTCAGTTGGTTAGAGCACGAGCTCTTAACAACAAGGTTGCCGGTTCAATTCCCACATGGGATGGTGGGCTGTGCCCCCTGCAACTAAGATTGAAAACGGCGACTGTACTTGGAGCTGAGATGCGCCCTCCACAACTAGATTGAAGGACAATGACTTGGAGCCTAAGGGCCCTGGAAAAACACAGTTCCCCAATATTCCCCAATTAAAAAAAAAAAAAAAGAAGAAGCTGAGGCTGGAGGAGGTGGAGTGGGTGGGGAATGAGTGTCCATTTTGATATCTCTGAAGGGCTTTACCAAGGACAAAGAATTGACCTTGTTTTGTGTGGTTCCAAAGGTGGGGGGATCAATGAGGCAAACCAGTACTGGATACCAGGAAGTACATTCTAATACAAGGCGCAGATCTATTTAATATGCAACGTTGGATTTTAAGAAAGGGAGAAAGGTAAGAATATATACTTATATTTGCAGGAAGAAATCCTGGAAGAATACACAGAATTTAAAAAGTGGTTTCCTATGGGACGGTGATGGAGGTATTGGGAACTTGGTGGAAAGGAAGGGAAAAAAATGGGTAGAAGTAAAACTTTCTGTAATATACCATTTTACCTTCTTTGACTTTTGAACCATGTGAACATACTTCATATTCAAGAAGTTAAATTAGAAATATAATTGAAGCAAGCAAGCATGCAGGAAGGGAAGTTTATCTGCAGTCAGAGCTCCTCAAAGGTGGCAATGGCTGCCTGGGCAAGCGCCCTGGGCTTGGGACCTCTGAAGTCCTGTCGGGTTCTCAGCTCAGAAAGTCCTACTTTTGATTTAGTGCTCTGCTGTTGCTGTTTTGACATTTTAAATCATCTTTGAATATAGAGCCCTGCATTTTCTTTTTGTGCTGGTGTCTACAAATTATATAGCAGGTGCTGCTGGGTGGGGAACAGTGACCCTCCATCTCAGGGAGCTGTGAGCTGGGGCTAGAGAACTGCTTGGTGGGATTCTTGGGACAGTCAAGCATGGGGGAGGATGGACAGCGTGAACTTGAAGTAACATCTTGTTGCCGGGCTGAATGGAACCTTCTAGTGCTAGTTGCTTCTTACATCAGAGCTCTATAGCTAAGAGGACCATATGTTCCAGTTGGCCTGGAATGTTTCTGGTTTGTGCCTGTTGTTCCAATGGAATTATTAACCATGATCCCATTCACCGTGAGAAGTCTCCCAGTTTGGACAACAAATTGTATGGCCACCCTAAGCGAAGGCCTGGGGACATCTCATTCCCTTGAGCTGCTTCAGGGTGCATTTGCTACCCCCAGGCACACCAAGCACACGTATGTATGTACACACACACACACACCTGGACTAGCTCACCAATAAGCTGATTATTTATAATGTGGAAGGAGACAGTTTTAAGATAAGGAAATGGAACACAGGCCTGATTAAAACAATGTGCTTATCTCTGTCTTGAGAGGAAAGAGTGGCCAGAGAGAGATTACTCGGAATACGTTTCCTTGCTTCCTGGAGACCGTCCCCCTGTTTTCAGAATAGGTTTAATATGTGGAATATGACTGGAGCAAGGCAGAGGGAGGAACGGAGGTGATTCACTCCAACCAAGCTAACCCACATGTTCTTTTTTGACTTTCTTTAGCCAGACTTTCAAGTCAGTAGTCTTAGAAAAAAAGGGCTGGCAGGATTTTAGAGAAGAGATAGTACCACAGCCTCCCCATTTCACAGAGAGGGAAGCTGAGGCCCAGTGAGGAGAGAGGCTTGCCCAGGGTCTTACAGGCTGGAACTCTGATTCCCACTATCCCCCCACATCACTTAAAGATTTCTTCTGAGGGACTCCCTATCCAGCGGGAGGAGTTTGAAAGTAACTCATGAGCAAACAAAGCAAACACTCTACAAAAAATATCCAGAGGCATTTTCTGGACCACCTCCTTTCCCTGCATACTTCCCTGTCTCTGTGAAAGCCACTGCCTCCACCTGCAATGCCGTTGCCTATTTGTAGTGAGGAAAGAAAACGCCTCCAATATCTAGACCTTTGGCTAAGACCCAGCGCCTGGACCTGAGCCTGGGAGAGAAAGACAGCCAGGCAGGAAGACCAGATGAAAGTCAGTGCAGGAGTCTGGCCACACTGTCCCGAGTGTCATCCTGCACCTTCACTCTCTCACTTCTCAGGGGATGGGCGGAACAAAAAGGCTATCAGTGCAGGTCAGAGAGCAAAACATCCCACCCCCTCCAAAGCCAGACTTTTGCACCTCTACCACCACCCAGAGTGCCCTTTCTGCTCAACTAGTCATAATAGCTGCCTCTGTTGGAAAAGGTAGAATCACCTGCTCTGTTGGTCAAGCTCCTATTCGAATGGCACCTCTTTCAGAAAGTTGTCAAAGAGGCAGTTCTCGCGTTACTTTGTTCATAAAGCACTTCCTCCATTCTCATTTCTTTATGATTTCAGTAACTATTTATTAATCACCTGCTATGTACTGTGCTCTGTACTAGATACAGGTTCCGTGCTAGGAGCCCAGAATTCAAAGACCAATAAGAGACAGTCACTGTGCTCAAGTTTCCCATCTTAGGAGAGGGGGATTGAGGGAAGTGAAAAGGTAGAAAGCACATCATTAAAATGTGGGGTTAGAAGGGAATGCTGGAAGGTGGCTCAAACCAGCCTCAAGGCTCAAAAGAAAATTCTGAGAAGTGAGACTTGAGCTGCATCTTGAAAGGTGAGCCTGCTGGGGAACAAAGATGAAAGGTAAAGACATGTGCGAAGGCCTCTGGGCAACAGAGCACCTGGCATTCTATTGCCATTACTTATCTCAATATCCTACCACCCTGCCAGCCTTTCAGCTTTGTGGGGACTGCATGACTCAGTCATCTGTTCACACCCCTTATCCCCTATCCTTTTCTCTGAACTCATGAACTCATCGTGTCTTTGTTAAACAGAACAGATCAACAATGGCCCACACTGAGGGTGAAACAAAGCTTCTTGTCTTCCAGGCACAGCCATCAGATTACCTTACTGATCCAGAAGGTTCAGAGAGCCCCTTGCTAGACAGTAGGACAGCTGGGATTGGTTCCTCACAGAGCCTCATACATCAATTAACGCAACAGTGAGATGGACATCAAGCACTGATTTTGCAGGCATGAAAAGCGCTATTAGAAATGTCTTCCCAAATGTTGAGCTCATGTTGCTAATTCTGTTTTAATATTGACTATTGCATTTGGCGATTATATTTCAATAATGAAAAGGTTATTTCTACTCCAAGATAAATAATGAGGAAGACTCAATGGCTTCAGCGTGATCGCTGGAATTTACGTGCCATTGGAGCTGTAGTCTCAGTTACAACCCAACCAACTGGTTAAATATCAGCCAAGCGTGAACAATAGCTTGCAGCTCTGATTCCTCCTCCCCACCCCACCTCTAAATGCTTTTAAACATTAGAATATACATGTGAATTTTTCCTGGCATAAAGAAGACAAAAAACTTGTATTTTGGACCCAGTTGTCTACTATGACTGACAATGTTCAAACCACTTGGGCCTCAAGATGGATGGTGTAAGGAGGAAGGTGTTTCTCAGTTGGGCAAAGGAATCATGGAGTGAGAGGCCTCTTCCCACCATACTGAACTTATCGGTTCAATTCAACCAGCATCAATCAAGCAGCTACTTTATGCCAAGCCCTGAGCTAGACCTAAGTCCATACAGATAACTCCATTGGGAAAGAGAAACCACTATTGCTCAGCGTAGGCCTTGCTCTTCTGAGCTCCCATGATACCCCCTGCTGCTGAACACCTCCACCAATTATAGATCTCAGCGTTGAAATGACCTTGCCTGCTCCCCTCAAGGATGGAGGATGTGTCTTATTCATCTTTGCATCCCTGCTGGGCCAGCCCAGAGCTTAGCACAAAACAGGCACTCAAAGGTTTGTTGAATTTTAATGAATCCCTTGCAATTTTATATACATTACTGACACCTCACGGCAATCAGAACATAATCCTTTCTTCTACATATCCCTTATGTCACTGAACTTGACTGTTCCCAAGTCTCTTCCCGAGAAAGTAAACATGTGAAGGCAGGCGCCACTTTGTGATTCACTCATAGATCTTCCAGAACCTTTTCTACAGTGAATGGCCACGTCTCCTCCAGTGCTTCCTCTTGTGTCTAAGACTAGTGTCCTCATGTTTAGGTTCCCCCCGGAGCAAACCATGAAAAAAGGATCCAGGTGTAAGTAGTACCTGAGAGTAAAAGAAATGCTGGTAAAGGATTGCAGGTGTGAGACAGGGAAGGGAAGGCCACCAATGATGGGTGCATTATCCCACTTGAGAAGTGAGGGAACTGGGGTATTTATACACCAACACCCATCAATCACCGGTTTGATGCTCCCAGGGGGTGTTAATTCCATGTCACTTCTGACCTGTCCCATGGCTTCAGAGGCCAGAAAAACCCCAGGGAAAAATAAAAGACGTGCAGTTCAAAGTTGGGCTACCTGCACGGCAGTGGACAGAGGGGATGAATGGGGTACCCACGGACGCAGCTGCCAGTGAGGAATTACGATCATATGATGACACGGGAGTCCCAGAGCATCAGGGGACATGTGGGACTTGGACATTCATCATATATCTGGAGGTTAGGATTAGCGGGCATCTGATCATTCTAGAATGTCATGATTCCATGTATCCATTTGGCTTTTAAAATACAAACCATCTTCAGAAGAAAATCCTTCTGTCTTTGGATTGAGCAAGTAAAAGAAGCATGTGTGTGATGGGAGGAGGGGGGGGGGTACCTAGCTGGATTGGTTTGATCATTCTTAGATGAATGCATATCTGTAGTGAGACCACAGGGCACAGACGGTGAGGTAATGAGATAACCCACAGCGCTGGAATGCGGCTGGGCTAGGTTCCTAACATGAAATGTTAGGGGAGTCCAATCACCTTTTTGGTGTCCACCAAATCATTTACCAACCACCGATTTTGTGTCAGGCACTGTGTTGAACTCTTCACACACATTAATTTATATCATTTAATCTTCACAGCAACCCTGGAAGATGTTCTACAAACACCATTCTGCAGATGAAGAAACTGAGGCTCAGAGAGGCCTCATAGCAAATGCAAACCCCAGGTGGGAATGTGTGCCTGTTTTTCATTCATTCCATGACCCCTCAGTGCCCTTCTCCACAGCTGTTCACCCACAGACCTTCCAAGAAGGTGCCACTGGGCTCAGCTATGCAGTCAACAGCCCCAGCAAAGGATCTTGGTGCTGATTTGTGATTAAAGGCGAACAAGACAATCAGTCCCAGGACCGGGGAAAGAGCCGTCCTGACGCTCATGCATTCCTCGATTCACACGGCCCTGGAAACCTTTCAACGCAGTAGTGGCTGCAGCAATTACTCTGCAGACTGCAGACTAAAGGGTCCTGTCTAGAAATGCAATTATTTCCAAAGACAAGGTTTCGAAAAGATACACAAAAAAGATGACAGCATTTTGTTTTTCTGAAACTGATATTCCCAATAAGGGCACAGTTTCACTTTGATGAAAGTCTATAAAGCTTTGTAAAAAAAGGATGAAGACAATGAAGAGGATGGTGATGATGATGGAGGAAGACGGTGATGATAATGATGATGGATACACTGAGATGGTTATTATAACGAAGACCACGGTGGCGATGACGACGGTGATAATGGCAAGAGCAACTGCCTTTCCCGAGCGGCTACGTGGGTCAGTGACTGTGTCGGGCACATTATGTCCATTATCACCGATTATCACAATAATCCTGTAAGATGAGGATTAGCAGCCCCATTGAATTGAAGCTCAGAGAGGGAACCTGCCGGGAGCAGAAGGCTCCGCATGGAAAGGGACTGACAGAGATTTGTGCTTGAATATAACTCTAAATCCGGTGCCCGTAACCACTAACCTATGTGCTTCATTCATTTACGCCTCCATTTGTGTAACTATTTAAAAAAATTCATTCATCTATTCAAAATATTTATTTAGTCGCAGTTATACCTAAGATAGCTGCGAGACTCTTCTAGTTCCCAATTTGTCAAGAAAATGCCTCTCTCCTTGCATTAGGCATAAATGAAAATGAGGGTGAATTACATTCAAATCAAGATTTATCACAATGAATGCTCCCAAAACTAGTGTGAAAAAAAACTATTAATGATTTTCGAGCTCCTATAAGCTAATGTTAATGATCTGCTTCACTGTTAATTAATATAGCAGTAAAAAGCTGCTCAGTAATTGGTTGATAAGGAGAGGGGTTGTCTTGTTTTTCACTGAAGCCTGTGCTCTAGGCCGAGGGCCCAGTGGACAAGGATGGGTGGTTACCAGGAAGAGCGCTTAAAGGCTCGTGGTGCTGGGCCGACACTGGGGGGATAAACATGGGTGGCACTGATGGCACCACTATTCCCTGGGCTGGCCTGATGGGCAACGGGGGCGCCCATCCTAGGCATTGACTGAGTGCCACTGCCAGATACTTAATCTGTGCAATGGCACAATGAAAGGAGCATTAAGCATTATAACAATTTCACAGTTCAGAGAAGTTAAGTGACTTCTCTAGGTTATTCAGCTAGTAAGTGGGGGCATTAAGATTCGACTGTATCTACCTAGGAGATTTGTACGTTTACCTAAGAGCTGCCCTACATAGAGATCTCCTCCCTACCGCCTGTAGTGGGAAGGACAAAAATAATGAAAGACTTGGAGTAGGCCAAGGTCAGTTCTGGCAGCAAGGTCATCTGGGTTCTCGGCCACATTTTATCACTGACTTGGACAGGGAGCCTGTCTGCAACACTTCTGTTCTCTGTGCTGTAGGATTCTCACCTGTGAAGAGAAGGGATTGGTCTGTGGGATTTCTTGGGTCCCTTCCAGCCTCTCTAGATTTCTAAGACTCTGGGGTACAGATTGCTCACTTATTCATTAGCTCATCTGATCACAAGAATCGAGAGAGAGAGAGAGAGAGAGAGAGAGAGAGAGAGGTGCCTGGGCATAGGGTGCATGGTCTATGTAGCTTAAACAGAACAACTTAGGACACTACAAAGTCAATCACATGCAAGACAACAGGTCTCTGCAGTAAATAGGTAACTTGATGGAAAAGTCAGATTCAATATCTAGAAAGCTAGTTTATGCCCTAAAACAAGATCTATTAATATTTTCTTCTATTATTTCCTGCTTAGATCATCTGTGCTCGTTTTTCTCACGAATACAAAGGTGAGCAGCTTGAGGGCAAGGATTGTATCATCTGCTTCTTGTTGTATCCCCCACAGACCCTAGCACAGCCCTGGGCATGAAGAGGGATTGATAAATATTGTTGATTGAATTATCATGAAACCTAATGTTTTAGCACCCGTTACGGTGCCTTTAGGTGTTACCACAGAGGTCACCTTTAATAATACTTCGACTACTATTCCCATTTTCTACTGATGGAATGGGGCTCAGAGAAACCAAACAGTTTGGCTGCACAACCAGAAAGCAGTGGAACCAGGGCTGACACCAGGCCTCTTGATTCCAGGCCAAGGCTCTTGTCACTAGCCCTCAACAGAGGGAACAATTCCTCCCTAAGGAGAGGGATGAGGATGTTAGGAACTGCCTCTCTTGCACCCCTTGGAAACGCCTGCCAGAAGCAGCACTTAGAGGACTGTCATGGATCCTTTGGGAACCCCAGGAAGACACCAGAGTAAGGAAAAGTGAGGGGTAGATTCCTTGTACTTTCTCCAATTCAAAGAATTGTCACCTCTTGTCATAGTGCTTGGTTATTTAAGTGCCTCACTGAGAGCTCGCAGGGGCGGGATCTGGGTCATATTCATGTGTATCTCTCTCCACCAATGCCCAGGAACACGCGGCACGAATGAATGGATGGATGAATGAGTGATATCGTCAGTGCCGTGGGGGATATCTAGATGCTTTCAAATAGTAGGTCTGGTCTTACAGTCCCTAAACAAGGTCTGTGCTTTTTAATAGACAACAATAACAATACTCAACATCTCCCTGGCTCTATGAAGTTTTCTAATACTTCTGTAAGGCAAGGACTATTATCTCAGTTTAAGAGATTTGTCCATATTACAGAGACAGTATAAGTAGCTGCCATTTACTGAGCTTGTGTCATCCCTTTGCTGCTAATAGCTCACTTAACCCTTGGTAACAACTCTCTCTGATAGGTGCTATTATCCCTGTTCTTCAGATGAGAAAACTGAGGCCCCAGAAGGTAACGTGCTTATGGTTACATGGGCAGTAACTTTGTCTGAAGCCAAACGATGACTCCCAAGCCTGAGGATTTTCTACTTATGGCCAAACTGCCTGGATCAACATTCCTGAAGCTTGGAATTGGAAGCCCTAATGAGACACTGGAGGGCCAATAGCGCTCTCAGCTGAATAAAGGCTAATAGGGAATTTTACCGGAAGAGCAGGAACAAACCCTGTCTCTCAATTAAACAGAATGTGAGTCTGCATGTGAGCTTCATGGCTATCTCTGGGTCACGTGCACGCTGCTTATGCGTGTACGTGTGTGGGAGTGTGTGTGTGTGTCTACTTGTCTTTTCTAAGGCATAAATACAATGGACCCATTCAGATCTCTTTCTTAAAGATTCCCAGATTCTGCAAGTCTTCCATTTGCTATGTGACAATGACATAGGGGAACGGTGTTTGCGATAAATGTGTGTGTGAGCAGGAGTCAGGGCAGTGCCTGGCCAGGTGGCAACGGGAGGAGGCAAGAGCCCTAGAGCTGAGAGGAATTACAGGTGTATTTATTTTATTTTTTAAGTAAAAATTATATACATTTAAGGTGCATAACCTGATGAATTTGATAAATGTATATAGTGAAGTGACTGCTACAGTCACGCTAGTTAACATATTTCCTCACATAGTTTCTTTTCTTTTCTTTTCCCTTTTTTTTTTTTTATGATGATGATGAGAGCACCTGAATCTACTCTCTTAATTTTTATTCTTGTTTAGCATTCATTACGGGTCCTCTACCATCCCTGTATGACCCTGAGTGTGATGCCAGAGGTAGACAAAATATAATAGTAACTATAGTAAAACCAACCTAAAGAGGCTGCTCCACCGACCAGGCATTGTTATCTCACGGAGGAACAAGACCAAATGTTTGCAGGTAGGATTCAAGGCAGAGCCCTTTCTGACAGTAATCGGGCAATAAAGAACTACTGTGTTTCCCCGAAAACAAGACCTACCCAGACCATCAGCTCTAATGCGTCTTTTGGAGCAAAAATTAATATAAGACCCGGTATTATATATTATATTATATTATATTATATTATATTATATTATATTATATTATATTATATTATATTATATTATATTATATATTTTATAAGACCCAGTCTTACATTATAGTAAAATAAGACCAGGTCTTATATTAAGTTTTGTTCCAAAAGATGCATTAGAGCTGATGGTCCAGCTAGGTCTCATTTTTGGGGAAACATGGAAATGATCCTCACCCAATGAAGTGAGTGAAAGGAAGGTTTATAAAGAGCACCACAGACACAGGGCATAGGACTGTTCTGTACCAAAACAGTCCAGCAGAGAGAATTTGAGTGGGTAGGGCATCTCCCAACTCTCCAAGATTGAACATAGTTCATGCCTCCTGGAACTGCAACAATGGTATTAGAAGTAATACTTGAGTGCTTTTTAGAATGTCTACTTTGGGCCAGGCACTGTTTGTTAGGTACTTTCTATAAATTATTTATAATTTCTATAAATTATAAATCCTCACAAGAACCCAAAATGGTGAAAATTACTATCCTAGCTTTTCAGAGAAGGGAATTCAATGACTTGTTGTCAGGCTGACGAAAAGCTGGGCAGTCTGATCCCCACAACCTAAAGAGTGGCTGTGGACTTCCTTGACAAAACGGAATAATCAAGATGTTTGTGCAGGAGAAGGAACAGAGTTTCTTGGACTTGGATAAAAGAGCAACGCAGATGGAATTTCTTGGGAGACTTCCATCCAAAGAACCTTGGGCAGAGCTGGCCACTCTATAGATTCTCGTAACTTTCTGTGTAGAAGTATGTGTGTGTGTGTGTGTGTGTGTGTGTGTGTGTTGGGGGGGGGGGTATGCCGGGAGGAGGGGAAGGAGGGAGAGAGAAGAAAGAGAAGAGAAAGGCTGGGGGTGGCAGTGAGATCCGTAAATCATAACTGTGGGTGTTATGGTTGGATATTTCAATCTGAGGTCTCCTCTCTACCCCGCAGCCCTTTTAAAATTTGACATAGAAACTGGAAGACTTGAGACAGGCATTCAGCCCTTATTCTCAAAGATGCTCAAAGACAAACACTCCATGTGTAATACAAGAGGGGCAAGCGGTGAGTGAAGAGGCAGAGAAGGGGTCCATGTGGGCTAAACAAGAGGCTTGAACTTGGAATTATCCAGACATAAAATTCTAAAAGGGAACCTTGGGTGATTCAGGGGTCGAGGTTAGGGCAGAAAATGCTTCTAACCGTAAGCTTGTGGTTTCCTTCTGCAAACCAAAGAGACTAGCGATTCTCCCCATGTTAAGGTAAGGCCTGGAGATTCCTGCAGTCATCAAGCTTCTGAGCTGGTAGTGTCTTGGAGACCATGGGTTCAGATATCCACCTCCATTTCCAAATGAGGCTGAGATCAAGGAGTGTTGGCTTTCCCTGGATCACATAGCCATTTTGTGACAGAGACAGAATAAGACTCTTCAAGTCAAAGTCTTGTAGTGTTTGGCTGAGGATTTCATGCGTTGGGCCGCCACAGTGCCTCGATCCCCCCAGAACACTTTGAGTCATCCATGTCACTGTTCCTAGAAAGACCTAGAAACCAGAATTCTCAGCTGCATCTCCAGCTTCCTGAGTTGATGTTCCCACCTTCTCAATAGTTACAGATTTGTGCACTGGTGCAACTTACTTCTCCCTTTCCTCAGTCTTATCCCACATGCTCATCTCCTCTTAAACACATGCCTCTCATGTCTTCGACCATTTCTGACAATTTTGGAACCTCGACCATTTTAGGGTTTCCTGCAGGAGGGCCAACTTCCTTCATGCATCTTCATGCATCTACTGCAAAAGCATTTACTGTCAAGGCTACAATAGACCTAGCTGTTTACCTGCTGCTTGCTTGGCCTCAGGCACATGTTAGGTACTTTACATAGGATGAGCCTCAGTTCAGCCCCATTATGGTCCTGCAATGTGGGTACCGCAGACCCCATTTCACAGATTCAGAAACTGAAGCCCAGTCAGGTACACGTGCATGCAGATCATATGGCTAGTACATGGAAAAATCTGCACTGGACTCCGGGAAGGGGTAAAGCATAGATGTTAAGACTCTGTTAGAGCCAGACCATGTGGATTTGAACTCCAGCTCTGCCATTTCATAGCTATGTGACCCTGAGCAAGTTGCCTACCTTTTCTGTGCCACAGTTTCCTTACTTGTGAAATGGGGACAGTAGCGGGGTTGTCAAGATTTAGGAAGAAAATAAGTATAAGGCACTCAGAACATTGTAAGAACCCAATAAATATTAGTTGTTGCTGTTGCAATCTTCTCATTATTATATTAGGCTATCTCATGCTCAAGGCTATGCACTTTCCACTATCTCATGTTTCTCAAACTCGTCCGAAGTGTGCCTGTCTTAGGTCAGGTTCCCTGGGAAACACTCTTTGATGGAGATATGCTAATGGAAGCTTTCTTGCTCTTAAGAGCACCTCCTCCCAGGCAGGGCGTGAGGGAAGCAGGACCGGGCAGAGAGACCTGGAACTGCAATGCAGTACAACGCCCGCCTCGGCCAATCTCGTTAAGAGCTCTGCAGCTGAGCTGGCCTTTCGGAGCTGTTGCAGATTGGACCAAGGAGTTTGGGTTTCTCTGTAATCCTCACTCCAATCCCTTTCCCCATGGAGGAGTCACTGGATACAGGCTGCCTCCAGGGATAACCTGGGCTTGGTAAGGCAGCTTCCTTAGAGGAAGACCACTCCCAGAGAAAGAAGCAGCTGTGAACGGTGAGCTGCTGACATTGCCTGGCATCTGGAAAATGCATGCCTTGTTGTGGGGGCATCTGGGTGAGGCAGCACAGCACCCACTATGAGCCGGAATAGCAGAAGGGTGAGTAACCCCCTCCCCAAGGCAGGATGTGCGTTAGTGTAGTTGCATCGATTCCACCTGGGCACTAATTAATGTACAGCTTTCCAAGTCCCACTTTAGAACTAGTGGCAATAATCATTGCTGGGTAGGGGCCCAGGGTTCTACAAGTTTAACAAGCATCGCAGGTGATGGGTGAACACCCTAAAGTTTGAGAACCAGGCCGTAAAGACTCTTGAGAAATGGGCCTGAAGTGATCAGCTGCTTGTTTGACATTTCATTCAATTCTCGTATTTCATCTGAAGAATTCACTCTAATTTTGCCTGCTCTTTCAATGATATTTTCATGTCTATTTTAATTAAATCTTTCCCTCGTATCTTCAGAAATACAGGCCATCAGTATCTTCCCTGATGACCTCTGCACAGGCTCAAGGATACCCACAACCCAGTTTGAGAAACCCGGCTGCCTTTCCTTGCGTCTTTACTACCTGATGTCCCCATCAGAATCTGAAAACCCAGCCTCTTACCTCAAGGAGCTCAGAATCTGGCAGAGCGGTAACACACAAGGTATCTTCCAGAGCTACAATCGTTCCCCTGGCCGCCTCTGCCTGCTAGATTCCCTGGCTTTCAAATTTATTTTCCGGGAGCCGATAACCAAAGCTCTTATGGAGTTAGCAAACTTGTTTTGCCTGGGACTGCTAACTCCCCCGACCCTCAATCAATTTCTTTCTCTCTGAGGGCAGCGTATGGCTTAGTTCGCTTTCTCCTCTGTCCATGTTCTCTACTTTCTGGATCATTAAATTGGTCTTGTCCAAATACAGCAATCTATTTCCTTAGATGTTTGGCTGTCTTGGAAATCCAAGAGCCCCTGCGGGAGCGGAAGGCCCTGGAGAATTGAATGATTTAGAACGCCTCAAAACCAGGCCTCCACATTTCTCAGTCCCATTCCCAGAGGGGCTTTCGTGGTTGGAATCTTAATTCAGAAAGCGCTTCCCAAGTTGGAGGGCAAAGGAAAGAGGGGGAGCGCATAAAATGGGACAAGACTGATTTGGAATTTGTGGCGAGTAGCTTTCTCTATCCAGGTGGGCTCCTTTCCAGGACGCCCTATTAATAACACCGTTCTCTCTGGTAACAGCTTTCATTGTGAGAAAACCCCAAGTCCTTTATGGGGAGAAATCATATCACCGACAATGAACTTGATCTCCTGAAAAGAGTCAAGTTAACAGCTGCTAACCAGCTGTATTACTCTAGTGAGAGAAAGGGAGGTTTAGGGCCTTGGAAGAATTTAGGGAGAGAAAATAGGCAGAGCCCCACCTCCTTTAAAGGGCAGCAATCAGAATGCACCCAGGGTTCAGAATAAGACTTCTGCCTCCTCTGCGTTTAGCAGTCAGGCATGTAATCAGAGGACGAAGCTGGGAAGCCCAGAGAGTAGCACCATGGGGCCAGAACTGGCATTCACTGAGCACGTCATGTGCCAGCTACTGTCCTAAGCCATTTCCAAGCACTATTTAATAACTGCTCCTCATACTGGGCAATGTGGCATCTAACATTATTACGATTTTATGTATAAGCCTCACTGAGTGAACGGACCTGTGCAGGCTTGCCGGGGCAAATATGTGGAGCCCAGGTTTCGTTCCCAGGCCACTCTAAATCCGGAAGTCCCCGAAACCCTCTCTGACCTTGGCTGAGATGTTGGGTTTGGAGCCACCTTGGCCTATGAATGGAAAGATTGTGCCTCTCTTAAAAGTTAAAGAACGATTTCAGCTGGACATGTCATCAAGCAAAACTTGGCATCTCCTGTCCTTCAGGCAGGGAGGAAGAGGATCCCACACTGGGTATCGGCAGCTTGTCTTTCTCGGGGTGCTGGCCTGCAATCCCTCCTCTCCATGTCTAGGATCTTCCCTCAGTGGCACATTGAGCAGAGCGGAGCCATGTGCTGCTCTCAGAGAATGATTTACGGGCCTCATATCTCTCTACCATCCCCAGGAAGGAGTGATTCTTCTTACTTAGAGCCTGCTCTGGCTGACTCCTGTCAAACAGCCTCGGCACACCCCATTCAACAACACTAATTCTTCCACCAGGAGAAAGCCAGGGAGGCAGGTATCCAAACGAGATTGAGCCCCCCTGAGAAGCCTGATGGCTGGCCTCAGCCCAGGACACTGCTGGAGACAGATGGGGATGAAGGACAGACAGAGCCAGAGAGGTAAAAAGGGAGGGAGGCAGAGAAGTGAGAAGACAGAGAAGGAGACAGAGAGGTAGATAAAGGACAGCGACGTGGATGATTGCTTCTGTGATGAAAGCTGGCCCCTCCCTCCACACTGGAGAAACCACGTCTGCTTTTGCTCACTCTTGTATCCTCAACACCCAGCAGTGCCTGACTCATAGGACATATTCCTAAGTACTTAGCGAAGGAAATGTAAAAAATAAAGAGATGGAAGAGTACAGGGAACTCCTGGATCATAAGAGCTGCTCGGTATGTCCTTGACTGACTGATTACATATACACATACAGATGGACAATATTTTGGAGGGGAGGGGAGGGGACCCAGTTTCCAGGACCAGTGCCTCACTGTGTTTCCCCGAAAATAAGACCTAGCCGGACAATCAGCTCTAATGTGTCTTTTGGAGATAAAATCAATATAAGACCTGGTATTATTTTACTATAAGACCAGGTCTTATATAATATAATACAATACTGGGTCTTACATTAATTTTTGCTCCAAAAGATGCATTAGAGCTGATTGTCTGGCTAGGTCTTATTTTGGGGGAAACAGGGTAGTAGTCCCACCAAGGGAATAAAGTATCGAGGGCTAAGGGCCAAAGGCTGTGCCCAACTGGGGGGGCCTAGGCTAAGCCCTGGGGCTTCAAAGCCAGAGTGGAGAATCAGAAGGGAAAGGAAGCTTCTAATAGGCACCAGGAAGCCAGCAGCAGGCATTCAATTTCCAGAATAGTGGAGGAGTGGGCAATCAGGGGTTGAGTCGGGAGCTCATCACTGTTTTCCAAGAATCTAGTATGAATCCAGGCATGCGATGGGAACTTAGCAGAAGTTTGCTGAGTAAATGATGAGAACAGGATTTGGGGATGAAAAGGTCAAGGTGAGGTATTTAGCACTGCACCCACGAAAGGACAGTGTGATTGGTGAGGTGGGTACAGAGGCGTAAAGGATCATGCTGGGCTGGACGTGCCCTGTCTTCAGACTTGGCACTTCTGAGCAAATGTAAGTGAAGGTTGTTTCTACTTTCACTCTAGTTGTAGTGGTTCTCAACAGGGCAATTTTGATCCCCAGGGGACATTTGGCAATGTCTGGGGACCGTTTTGGCTGTCGTGATTGAGGAAGGTTGCTACTGGCATCTAGTTGGTAAAACCAGGGATTCTGGTAAACATCTTACAATGCCTGGAACAGACCCCACAATGAAGAATTCTCTGGCCCCAATGTGATGGTTGAGAAACTCTGCTCTGTAGCTCCGTGGGAACACCACTGTCCCCTACTCTGATCCTGAAGCTACAGTCTCATTTTGAGGCAGTGTAGTCGCCATAATTAAGATCACTACCGTCAATAAAGATGCATTGAGCCCTGACATGCAAAACCAGATACCTGTCATCTTGAATTGTTTTTCCTTAAAACAGATGACAGTGCTTTGGGCCTCAGAGACGACCAATGTGAACACAATTCAATGTACCGGCCAGCTAGAGGCCTGAAGGTCACACAGTCACCACCACTGCACCCGCACGGGAGCGCTATGCTGGTAACGTCCTTTTATCTGTCTGGAGTTTATAAGTTCGGACCTTAGAACGGGAAGGGGTCACAGGAGCGACGGCTCTCACTGCCTGCTTTTACCAACGAAGACACCGAAGTCCCAAGAAGGAAATGAAAAATGACTGGTCCAGGGTCACATGGCAAGGGAGTGGCAGAACCAGGCCGGGAATCCAGATCTCTAGACTGCCAGCTTCGTGCACTTTCCATGAGAAAGAACCTCAGGTGACTTCGGTTTCCAAAAACTGCCTCCTACAATACTGAGAAGTGTGTTCTACATGTAAGTGACGTTCTGAGAGCCTTTCAAATGTTCAAGTAATCAGGTGCGCTCGCCTGAGGCCAAGGGAGCAAGAACCTAAGAGAAGGCTCTGGTGGGAGCCATAGAAAGCTAATTGCTTGAAGATGTCCGTAAGCATTCATGGGGAAGCCCAGAGACCCAAAAAGCAAGAGGACTGTATAAATAAGTAGGCGATTTCTACCCTATTGTCTCAAGGAAAGGTGACTTTAGGAAGTAGAAAGATTAGCACCAGAAACAAGCATTCATATTTCTTCCCCACATGCCAGGCCCTCGAGACTCATGTTGATGGCAAGAAGCTGCTATTCATTTGTTCAGGAAGAACATGCCCGCCATTAGCTCATTGGGAGTGAAAATGAAAGAGCACAGGTTCAGCCACAGAGGTGGGGTAATTTAACAAGTCGCAGAGCAGTACAATTCCCTCTGCCCCCTCCCATCCGTCCACCTACTCATCTCTGAAGACTCTGTTCCTGGATCACCCACCCTTTGAAGCATTTCTAACTCCCGTCCTCAAGGAAGAACTCAATCTGTGGCACTCAATGGCGCGCTGACCCTTATATCCTAGAACCCTGATATGGTAGTGAACTTGTCTGTCTCTTCACGACGTTGTGAGATCTGTGCCAAGTACCTGGCACCAGCGTAGGCATACAGCAGGTGCTCAATAAATATTGTTGATTTTTTAAAAGTAAAAATAGGAAGAAGTGGTACCCCAGGAGGGAAGGTGCATACCAGAGTCGGAATGGGGTGGGTTGATGTATTGGGGATGAAGGAATAAATACTGTTTTGATGTTCAGAGTCTATCAAAGAAGGAAGGATGCTACAATTTCCTGATCTACTACACACAAGGCACTTGTGGCCACATGTTTGCCATCCTCCTGACAAGCCTGTAAGCAAGGTATTATTGTTCCCCAGTTCACTGATAAGGAAATGAATACTCTGAGAGCCAGGATGATATGGCACCAAAGCACAAGCTTTCCTGGTCCAGCCGGCTGTCTCTTGCTACATAAACAATGTATTTCCTGTGCTTCAATAAAACCCTGATGGTGCCTAGTTGGATTGGCAGGAATGTGTCACATCAGAGCTGCGGCTCATGACGTTTTCATATCTAACACAGACATTTAATAAAGGCAGCTGTTTTTGCTATCAGAGCACTAGAAGCTTATTCCTAAGTCTAAATAAATGAACAAGTAAATAAATAAACTGATTTGATTTGTGGACTTAAGATTTATGCAGTTATTTATTTGAGAAGTCCTATAAAGGTACAAATAAACTACTTTCTGCTAAGCACTTAATGAACCGGACTTGGTTTTTAAATTCCCTGAAATCAGGTTACCCCAGGAAATCTAGGGTTTTGCTATAACCATGAACAGCAGGAGGCAAATTAGTATAATGGTAACAGACACAGAATGGAGAGTGCAAAGAGCAGGACAGGGTCACGTGCTGTCACTTTTCAGTCTCCTTATCTGTAACATGGGGTAATAACACCCAGCTCTGTCAGGTCTGTTTTGAGGCTGCGGACTTGAGAATCGGTTTGTTTAAAACTGCCCAGCAACATAGAAACATTAGTTATTATAGTTGTTGGGGAACTTTCGGCATTTTATGCTCACTTGGGGGCACTTGATCTCCAAGAAGCTTTAATTATCAAAAAGCAACAACAACAACAACAAAACCACCCTCCATAGAGTGCAATGGGAGAACTACTTTGAGAATGTCAGTTTTTGAGTTCAGCCTCTCTCCTGTCCCCCTTCCCATCAGGGCTGAGAGGACCTTGTTTTTTGCAGCAGAGCGAGCGTCACGTCACCCCAGATGCTATTCTTGTGCCTCATGCAGGTGGAATCCTTGTTAACCTCCAGCCCTCAGAGGCCGACAGGAGGTGCTGCTCTTGTTGTGGGTATAATTAGAGACATTCTTAGCTCTCTAGACATTTCTTCAAAGAACAACATGTTCTGAAGACATCCCAAACCACAAAGTAGAAAATATTGTGGAAGTTTAATTTAAAAAAAAAAAAAAAAAAAAAAAAAAAAAGCGTGTCCATAATGGGTTTTCCGGAGCACAATTTCTGTGAGATGCTGAAGGGCCTTCCATAAAAACGTTGTCGGTGGTGACGCAGGCCTGGATGACAAGGTTACCACACGAGTGTGGGCCGTGTCTCAGCAGGCTCGGTGCTGCAGGCACAGCGCAGCTCTAAGAGCACAGCGAGAAGCGGAGGGCCTCAAATGTGTCTGGAAACCTTACTCCTCAGTGCATCTGGGGGACTAGTTATTCATAGACCTTTGCGAAACTCTGTTCGGAACCTGGCTTTGACCCTGTGTTCATCGGAATCGCAAAGGCTGCTGGAGGAGGTCTCAGGAGCTACAGAGGGCAGGAGCTAAGGCCCCTGCTATGGTCTGAATATTTATGCACCTCAAATTCCTATGGTGAAACCCTAATGCACAGCAATGGCATCAGGAAGTGGGGACTTTGGCAGGTGCTTAAGTTATGAGGGTGGAGCCCCTATGAATGGGATGAGTGTCCTCATTAAAGAGACCCCGCAGAGCTCCCTGGCCCCTTTGCCACGTGAGGACACAAGGAGAAAGTGCTGGCTATGCACCCCAAAGAGGGTTCTTACCTGAATGCGACCATGCTGATGCCTTGTACTTAGACTTCCAGCCTCCAGAACTGTAAACAACACATTTCTGTTGTTTATATGCCACCCAATCTGTGGTATTTTGTTACAGCAGCCCAACGGACCAAGGCAGTCCTCGCATTCCCTGCAGAGCAACTCCCTTAATATTTGGAAAATCACTGCTCTAGAACAGATGAAGCCACGAGGCCTTTTAGACAGCCTATGACTGATGGGTTAATCTTCACACTCAACATGGCTCTTACTGTCCCGATCCAGGGGTCCGGAGCACAGAGTGACAAGATGCGGTATGAATGCCAGTTCCTCCTGTCTTGACCTTACGCAAGGTACGTGACCTCTCCAAGCCTCTGTCTCATGTATACGACAGCAGGGGTGCCAGACTCCACGCTGGCATACAGCTGGCACACAGCAGAGGCTCAAGAAACAACACCCAGGATACCTAAAAATTCTTTTGTTGCTTTTCTCTTTTACATGAAAAAAGATTCTCAGCTCACCCTCACTTACAGCCATTTGCACCCCACAGCTCTGCGTCAGTCTACTGTGCTCATGTTTGCTTTGTGTCTCTTTATCTTGCTTTTATAATTCTTCCTTAAAACATTTTTGTTCGATTTTTCTTATTACATTGTGACACACATTCAATGCAGAAGACTTTTAAAATTCAGACAAGAAAAAAAAAAAAAAGAACAAAACCAAAAAAAAAAGTCACCCACAATTCCACCACTTGGATTGATGCTGGTAATGTGTTCCTTTTCAATTTAAGCTCATCTGAGAAATGCCCACGCAGCTTCCTGGGGTTATTCTTTGCTGTGTTGTCAAACTTACATTTATCAAAATCACACATCCTTGTTCCTTTAGTTGTATTAGTTAATTTGCATACTTTTTATCTCCAAAATAATACTAACAGGTATTCATGTTTTTGCATTCAAGCAATGCAGAAGCCAGCTGAACACCCGTGCAAGCCTTCCTTCACTCCTACCCACCCCATGCCACTCGTGTCCTGAGGAAACTACTATTCAATGTTGTCCTTACAGATATTTTCCTATTTATTTCCACATTATATTGATATTGAGAAACATAAAAGGTGGTCTTATCCCGACTGTTTTATTTCTCAACCCTTTTGAATCATTTTTTTCAGAGTGTCTGGTCTTAACACTAAATCTAGTATTTGCTCCGAAGTTTCTGAGATCGACTTTCATAAAAGTCTAGGGCAGCGCTTCTCAGCTTCAGTGCCTATAGGAACCACCTGCTCATCCTGTTAGAAAAGCCGATTCCGATTCGTCGGTCTGGAGTGAGGCTGAGATCCTGCCTTTCTCAGCAGCTCATGCTGCAGAGCCTCTTTGAGGAGCAGGGCTCCAAGGCACGCATCTGCCCAGGAGACACATTCTCCTCCTTGGCTTGTATAAACTCACATGGCCATTTCTCCCATGCATCCCACAGCCCTGCATCACCAGCTTTCTTGGATTATCCCGAATTAAGCCAATGCATGAGTCTCCCTCAAGACTGAGGGGAACTGGTGGTATAGAGTTCCTGAGGATGTAGGTCCTAAAATAAAAAGCAGCTAAATGTTCAGGACTTTTCTGCAGGGAAGAAATGTCCGGAGGAGCAGAAGACATAATAACCATCGTGCCAAACCCCCAAAAGGCATGGAATGAATGCTTGACTAAGGGCACCCAAGGGGAACGGAAGAGGATCCTAACTGCTGTGGGAGAGAAAACCTCAAGGAGGCACAGCGAGATTTAGAAACCCAAATTTAGCTGAGTGGTAAAGTGCTTTTCAGCAGCTCAGCACAAATGAGATTGGAGCCCAAGGAATGGAGATGGGGGAGTTAGTGAAAGCATGCCTCCTCCCCTGCTCTCTCCTCCCCCATTACTTCAGCCCCAGGTGTGGTCCTTTAGGAGGCTCTCCTGCCATCAGCTGCTTCCCATATCAGGAGCCCTCAAGAACACGACCAGCTCCTGCCTGTGTGGTTCTTAAACGATAGCCCCCTGGCACTCATAGTGACTCCAACACTGGGTTACGGAAGAAGGGCAGCGCCTTAAAAGGCAGTCAGATGGTCAGACTTCTCGTCAGTCTGGGAGGTCTATTAAGAATACCCCTCTGGCCACTGTACTCTTAAAGTCAAAGAGTTGGGGTTTCTGCTTTGCTAGTGATAGTACCACAAGGACCTGGAGACACATTTCTTACAGTTTCTATAGTTAAGCACACCATAAATCATTTTGCTTCATTTTCTAAGCTGTTGGCTATTAGAGAATAGCTTAGTCCAAATCCACGATGAGAAACCCTTCCTTAATTGACCACCATGTCTCACATTTTCTTTGCTGATGTGACTTTTCTCCATGATTTGTAGATAATATGTACAAATACATATACACATATCACCCCCCCACCCAATAACTGAAAACTGCCCAAGAAAGCCAGTGGACACTTATTTGCAGTTTTCATTCAAATCCGTCAGGATATTCAAAATAAAGAATGCAAGGGGCAAGGGAACTAGATATATGTATGTACTTCTAATACACCTTTCATGAATCTAACCTGCATGAGAATCATTGGAAAGATTTAGTTTTTTCCTAATCAAATCAGGACAACGGTACTAGAAAATGACTCCTATGGTGGAACAAAGCAGAAGGGCTTCTGCTTGACAACCAGTGTTTGACATCAGCCTTCCTTGGAAGGGCATCTCCAAGGAAATCATAACAGGGATATATGGCCGATCACCCCAACCAGAAGTCCTGCGAGGCCCAAGCTGGGCAAAGGAAATCAGGGACCACCGTGACCCGGGAACTCTGTTTTGCTCATCACTGGACTCCCAGCACCGAGCATAGGTCCTGCCTTGGTAGGTACTGCACACTTTTCTCTTGGATGAGTGAATAAATGGATAAGTGGATGAGAGAAGGAATGATCACTTCTAAATCAGTATCTCTAGGACCCCTTATTCAGCTCCAGGTGTTTAGTAATTATCTCTCCCAGGTGCTTCAAATTCATTCTGTCTCAAATTCCAACTCATCTAGCACCACCCCGCATCCCTGCAAACTGCTCCTTGGGGGCTCTGGGACTCTGACGCCATCTCTAACTGCCTGAACTGTTCTTTCTCACCTTCTTCATCTACAGTACTCCCAGTGTAAATGTTACCTCTCTTCGATGCCTTCCCTAGACACTCCCCGCCTGCTTTTCCTCACTGGCCTTTCTTATTTAAACATCGATTAGAGTCTGAGGTCAAAGGCATTTTATAAATCAAGAAGAGGAGATTGAGCTAAATACATAGGCAGCTGAGCTCTCTCTTAGCTGAGAAAAGGAAAACTCTTTTTGCTCGTTTATCTCTTTTCTCTCTGCGGCTTTTCTAGCTGCAATAACACAGGACCGTATTCAGAGGAAGCAGAAATGGCCAAGAAGCTCTGGCCGCTAACTATAGGTGTCATACGTTCAAATCCTGGCTTGTGCAAGTGTCACACAGGGTGTCAGGCGGGGTCTCTAGTCCTATTCCCCACATAAGAACGCAAGATATAGTGAGGCCAAAAAGGAACACCCACGGAGCCATAGATGGGGGTCATACCACTATAGCCTCGCTGGAGGCTGGGTTGGAGACACAGGAAGCAGGAGCCACACTATCTGCAACCTGCCATCGTCTTCTCTGCCAACCAACCAACCTCACTTGCTAACTGCAATCCGCCGTGTTAACGGCAACCCGTGCCTGCCAGCTCAGCCATCTTCTTCTTGCTAGCCCCCCATGTGCTGCTAGCGTAGCCACAGCAGTTAAATTAGTGGCCAATGGCTCACTGGTTACAGCAGACGGCCAACTAGCCACAGCTGATGGCCATCCAATCACAGTTGATGGCCATTTACTACCTGAGCCAGCACCTTTCCATGTAAGGCCAAGAACCTGGAAACTGCTCTCTAGGGCTCTGTCCCCACGGCAGGAGTTCTGACTTAGCGGTTATGCTGCAGGAAGCCCAGCCTCACATGAATAGGAAGAACCAGGAAAGGGAAAAAGCTTTCCTGTGACTGTGCTGCTTTCAGGTAGCATCACCACAGAAAAGGAGGGTGTGGAAGTGATGAAGTCCACCCGGAGGACATCAGCAGTTATTAAATAGGGGTATTTAGCTTGCTGAACCAAGGGAGAATGTACCCTGGGGTTACCTCAGGGTTGGCAAGGGCTCTTATAGGGTGTGGGATTGTGTTGTCGAATTTTAAAGAGGACTCAAGGAAGCAGGGTTTAGCTCTGGAGTAGCTACGCTGAAGACATAGGGACAATGAAATAAATGAGCATTTTTATGTAGAGGTGGAAGGATTAAAGCAGGGCTAGAATTGGCAATAAGTATACAAGCAGCATTCCCTCCGGGAAAGGCAACGGCTGTGAGCGAGCTGGGTGTTTGTGGTTACATAGGAGCCATGTGTTTGCCCTGAACGTGGCCACACAGAAGGTTTGCTTATGTGTTGTTCGGAGCATTGTTTCTCTCTGTTGGGAATGTCCCAGTCTGGTTGTCAGCAGGGTTACTTTTCACTTTTTCTGTGTTTTTTGTGACGCTCCTACTCACTTTATGCCAGAAGCTTATTTAATGCCAGGCACTGCACTCATCATGCTGTATATGTGAACTTATTTATTCTTCATAATGTAACGTTATGGGAGAGAAAGGCACCGTAACCATTTCACAGATGAGAAAGGCTTCCAGATGTCAGTACCATTCCCACAGTCACACAGATAAGTAAATGTCAGAGCCAGAATTTGAATGGAGGCCTGGCCAACTCTAAATTCTGTGCTCTTACCTTCTATATTACATTGTCTCCATTTCATCACTACCAGTGTCTACTCCATTCATTCATTTAAATATTATTCAGTCCATTGGTAACCACTGAGCTAGGCATTGCAGATAAGGGTACAAGACATGTTCCTCGCTGTCACAGAGCTCAACAGACTCTTGATTCTAGAGCTGTGCTGTCCAATATGGTAGCCACTAACCACATATGATTGTCTAAATTTAGATTTTAAATTAAATCAATTAAATAAAATTAGAAATTCATTTCCTCATATGCACTAGCTACATTAGCTACATTTCAAGTGCTGGATAACCACATGTGGCTAATGGCTACTCTACAGGACAGTGCACATACAGACCATTTCCATCAGTGCAGAAATTTCTCTCCAAGAGTGCAGTTCTAGAGGAAATGGGTGCCCCTATCCTTTCTTGAGTCTAGCTTTAAAAGTTGTAACTGTTTTTTAAATTAGGCCTTCTTTGCTCTCTTTTCTAGCTAGCAAAGAAACTACCATCAAACCCCACCAGGAGCCAAGTTTTTTCCCAGTGTCTGTTCTTGGTGCTTTGCTGAGTCATGTCCACTTGTTTTACAGCCCCCCAAAGGGTTGTGGAGCTGTGATGATGGCAGAGTGAATGCCATTCAACAGAGGACAAACCCCAACCCTATGTTTCCCATACATCCATCAACAGAACTGTCAAATTTCAGAATTTTTATTGCTCAGGAAGCTGTGAGAAGCAAAAAGAAGACAGCTTGATTTTTAGGCTCTGGAGGCAAGACGAGAAAACATCTTTTGACTTGTAAACTGAACAATTTTGGATGTGGATGTCACAGGGAATGTGTGTGTCAGGTCCCTGGCAGAGTTCCTTAACAGGAAAAAAACACACACAAAAAAAACCCTCCATTTACCAGCGGGTGGGCAGGATTCCCTCAGCGGGCACTGCAGGCATTCATACCTTCAGTTAAGCCATTTCTGTAAAGAGTCTACAGCCACATATAGCAAACAGAACCTCCATTCATCTTTGCTCTCTTTCTTCTCCTTCCTAACCCCATAAGCCTTTCCTGAGAACTGAATGCAAGCCCAGTGTAAGAGGGCAGAAAGATGGAGAAGACAAAATCTTTCCTCTTCTGGTGAAAAATCTAGACAGGGCCATTTGGGGCAAAGAGATCATCTTGTGCCTGCCTGCCCATGGCCCCTTCAGAAGCATGCTCAGGGCTTCTGCTGAGGGGTGGGCCTAGGCAGCCAAGATGCATATCACATGACTCTGCCCTGCCTGACTCCACCCACTTACTTTGACTTACAGCTTGACATATAAAGACAGGCTCAGCCAATCAGAATCTTTCTCTCAGAAATTGAAACCGGAAGCAGGAAATGCCCCACCAAAAAGCAACAGGAAGCCAAAACATGTAGAGCGTCCTTAGAGGGCAAGATGGACAGATAAAGACTTATTACCTCCAACCTTGAATCCAGAACCTCCAGATATCTTCAGTCCAGTCCAAACTGGATTGTTCTTGATTTCCATGCCAGCTATTCTCTCATTCCATATGTAATCCTTCTACAAACCCCATTCCTTGAGCTCGCTTGAATGCATCCCTGTTCCTTGAGCAAACCCAGAGGTATTTTACCTTTGAAAGAAGTGTCAGTCATTCTGTGACAGGAAATGGTTTGGGTGAGTAATGTGGACCTAATAGGGAAATAACGTTCCATGTGCCCACTATGTGTCAGGTAGTCTAAGGTGCTCCTCCAGACGAGATCAGACTCAGTACTCACAACAGCCCTGACACCCAGGTACAGTTATCTCATTTCATAGAGGAAGAGCCAGGTGTCTTGGATCAGCTCTCATTGTCCCCTAACTGTCCTTAGGTTGCCTGCTTGAAAAAAGCTCTTCCTCCTTTAGTTGCTCAGAAAAAAGGGAAAGATTACAATAAATGAGGAGGAATGAAGGTTTCCTGGAGAAGCTGGAAGTTGGGAAGCAGCTTTGTCTTTCTGAGCCTCAATATCTTTTCCTGTAAAATGGGAACAATAATATTGCCCGAAAAGAGTTGCGTGGAATTGGTGACATAAAGAATGTAAAGCACTGAGCTTTAGGCTGAACATATAGAAAAGGTGCTCAATCTCAACCAGTAGTCCCCTCTCCTCCTTCTTCATCTATCGTCTTTGTCCAGTTTCCAGGAGATGCCCGCCTCTGGCCTCCTGCCTCCTTCCTGCACCAGCCCAGCAACCTTAGTCACGCTCTGGATCCAGTCCCAGTCTTCTTGGCTGAGGCCTGGTGTTCACTGTACTTATTATTCCAGGCACCCTGTGATTTACTTTTCTAGTGAGTTAATTGCAAAATCCATATGGAGTGGAGAGAAAACATCAACCCAGGCTTGCCATGAAAAGCAGGGGAACAGGGCAAGCTTTCCATCTTGGCAGCACAGCCTGGAGAGGCGGGGGGCGGGGGGGTGGGGTAGATGCTGCTGCACTTAGTGTACAGAAGGCCAAATCGGCCGAGCTCAGTAGAAACCACAGTGTTCAGGGCCTAGTTATTTCCCTTTGTGTTTTCTCTCATCACTTTAGACAAAAATCTCTGAGTTTTAGAAACCCACTATGGATAGAAAGTGTAGGTCATCAAATCTAGTGAGCCTAAGAAGCATTGGGAAGCTTATATAAAATGCAGATCCAAGCATAACTCTCTCTAGAGTTATTCAGTAAGTCAGGGATGGAGCTCCAGAATTTACACCTTGTGTGTGACGGAGGCAGGAAATAAGCCCCCAAAGTTGAGACACAATGATGCAAAGGGAAGGTCAGTGCTTTGGAGTTAGAATTTAAGATTGGCTCTTGGTTCTCTCTCTCTATGTGTCCTTGGGAAAATCACTTTATATCTCTGGCCTCAGTTTTCTTATCTCTAAAGTTAAAATGAGAGTACCTACCTCACAGGACCACTGAGAAAAAAGGTAACAGATACTGAAAGCCCTTAACACAACCCTTGGCGCACTGGAGGCACTCAAAAAAGAATCAAAGAAACAATTTTCTTTTCTTTACTGGAGAGGGTTCTCTTTAAAATTGGCCTGAGGCACCTTCACTTCTGAATGTTAATACATTTCTGTATCTGTTTACAGTCTACAACTTCCAAAGAGGGGCCTTTGGGGGAAGCCAGTTCTTGTTTTGAGAGCACTTTGAAGATGAAAAGGTGTCAAATCCTCCAGAGATTTGGTTGGTGGAAGTTAAAACACATGTTTATTTGAATTTGGTGAGTTATAATTTATTAAAGGCTTTTGGGAAATGGAAGTACTATTCATGTTCTCATAAGGGACCCAACAATTTAAAATAGATTGTAGTTAATTCCTTCATTTGTTCAAGAAACATTTACTGAGCGCCTAGGTGCCTGGCCTTCTGGGACTCCGGGTCTGAACAATGACAGCAATGTGGTAGGAACCACAATGGGGGCTGCGGGAGGCCAGAGAGCGGTGGTTTCCCTCAGCCTATGAAAGCTGGGTCTTGGGAAACTGGTCAGCAGGAAATGAGTCCATTTTGAAAGCACCCAGATTGAAACACAATTTAAAAAGCAATTCTGGTACCAATAGATGTGTAATTTGAGATCCCTGGAGGAAAGAGCTATTCTCAGCATAGGTTACCCCCACACCTTTATTTTCTTAGATGTTCTGGAGGGGTACAAAGAGTACCTAAGCACTAAGTTCTAAGACTAGACTCTCTCCTAAGCAAGCTTTAAGCCCTAGTAGCCAAGTGTAGCACGGAAATCTTGATTGGGAGTTTCCACAGGAACATCAGACTCAACAATGCCTAACACTTGGCTTATTATCTTTTTTCACAAACTTGCTCCAGTGTTTCCTCATTGTATCCCAGTTTCCCCAAACAAAAATGGGGTCACTCATATGCAAAGATGCTCAGTGTCACTAATCATCAGAGAAATGCAAATGAAAACCACCATGAGATACCACCTCACTCCTGTCAGAATGCCTATTATCAATAAATCAACAAACAAGTGCTGGTGAGGATGTGGAGAAAAGGGAACCCTTGTGCACTGTTGGTGGGACTGCAAATTAGTGCAGCCACCATGGAAAGCAGTATGGAGGTTCTTCAAAAAAATAAAAATAGAACTACCTTATGACTCAGCAATTCCACTTCTGGGTATTTATACAAAGAAATCTAAAACACTAATTTGAAAAAAATATGTGCACCCCATATGTTTACTGCAGCACTATTCACAATAGCCAAGATATGGAAACAACCAAAATGCCCGTCAAAAGATGAATGGCTAAAGATATTGTGGTACATTTATACAATGGAGTATTACTCTGCGATAACAAAGAATGAACTCTTACCATTTGCGACAACATGGATGGACCTAGAGAATATTAGGCTATGTGAAATAAGTCAGACTGAGAAAGACAAATACCATATGATTGCTCTTACATCTGGAATATAAAGAACAGGGTAAGTGAACAAACAAAACAGAAATAGATACGGAGAACAAACAGATGGCTGCTAGATGGGAGGGCGGTAAGGGTTGGGTGAGAAAGGTAAAGGATTTGGAAGTACAAATTGGTAGTCACAAAACAGTCAGGGGGATGTGAAATACAGTATGGGGAATATAATCAATAATTTGTAAAGACTATGTAGGGTGTCAGATGGGTACTGGATTTATTGGGGGATCACTTCATAGATTATATAAATGCCTAGTCGCTGTGCTATACACCTGAAACTGATATAAAATTAAAAAAAAAGTCATGGGGATGTAATGTACAGCATAGGGAATATAGTCAATAATATTGTGATAGCGTGGTACAGTGTCAGATGGTTGCTGGACTTATCATGGTGATCACTTCTTTAGGTATATAAATGTTGAATAACTATGGTGTACACCTGAAACTAATATTGTATGTTAGCTATATTTTAATAAAAATATTTTTAAAAATAGGGTCACCAACCTATATCCACTTCCTCTCTTATGGCTGACATTTATTTAGTCACCAAATTTTATCAGCTGTTCTATGTAAGTATCTCTCAAATCTGTTCCCATGACTACTACTCTGATTTGGGGTGCCACTGTCTGTCTCTCACTCTCCTCCTTTAGGTGGAACCCAGGGTGATCTCACCAAAACACACAGAGGACGAATCACGTCCTTTTCTACTTAAAGCCTTTCAATGGCCCCCCCCCTCCCCCCCCGCAGAACAAGGTTCAGACACCCACACATGCTGCCCAAGGTCCTGCTCATTTAGACTTAGCTCTTGCCACACAAAACACTGCCCTCTTATGCTTCAGCAGTCACACAGTACACGCACGTAGGAGCATGCCATGGCATTTCCTGGCTGGACTGCCAACACCCCCACCTCCACGTTGAAAATGTCCAGTGAATGGCTTCCTCGTCGCAGACCTCACATCACAACTCCATTCCCCGTCTCCAACATACTCTTGACTTCCCTCAGCTCTTAGGTCTGTGTACTTGTCTCTTCTACTGGATGGAAACATCTCAAGGGCAGGTATTCAATTGTGTTCATCCCCAGCCCTGCAAAGTTTTATCGAGGCTTCTGGTGCTTGCCAATCTGTTTCTCTGCTGTTTCTAGGCACTGGGAGAAGCACACTTCCTGGCTCCCCTGCGGTTAGGTGAGGCCATGTGACTAAGTCAGGCCTATGGGCTGTGAGAATCAGCCCAAAAGGCCATTTGCTCCAGACAGTGCAGCGGTCTGGTGAAGCCTCTATCAGCCTGGGTCCTCATGGGCCTGTGTGGATAACTCCTCCCCCACTGACCACACACAACGGAAGCATGTTGAGTACATAACACGAGAAACTCTGTTAAGCCACTGAGATATTAGGGTTGTTTGTTACTGCAACATAAGTCAAGCTTTACTACTATTACTACTGCTATTACTACTACTGAAATCTTATTTCTGTCTATAATCACTAAAACAGGTCCTGGAAATATCAGATTCTCCATAAACATTTGATGAACGAATGAGAGAATGAACAAAGAAGCCCAGGAAAAATAACATGAGCTCTGGAGCTAAAAGAAAAGAACCTATAAAAAGCACCTGCTGACCCCTCTTTCCCCCACACCAGTGGAGCGCTCATCTTATCTCCATTTGTCTCCAGAGGCACGATTTAACCTTTTGATTCCTTTTCTGACGTATCTCTGTACTGATGCCAATGAAAATTACATACAGATCCTGGCTTATGTCTCCGTGTCTGGAGAAGGGCAACAAGGGCATATTTGTGCCAGTTTTCCACCAATCCATAATCCCAGTATCTTTGAATGTCACACTTCCAGGGTTACATCTGGACTTGGCCCCGGCGATGGGGATTCCTGAACCCACTGAACCAAAGGCTTCTAATTCTAATACTTCTCCCCAATAGGTTAAGGTTAAAGCATTGCCTCAGTAGACCGAATATCTTCTTACATGTGGGGAAAATATTCAGTATTTATCCTGAAGTCTTTCAACACATTTCACCTAAGCACAAAAGCAGAGGCTGTGAGATTTGGATTGATTTCATATACATATAAAAATAAACACAAACATAAAGAATGTCATTCCAAAGTCACAGGCTCCTGAAATTATTGCTTAGCAAGAAGGTCAGGGCACTAATAGAAACATCTAGCAGGGAGCATCTAGCTAATCAGATTAGAAATATCAGCCTGCTGTCAGTGCTGAGGATGGAGTGGGGTGGGGGGCCTGGATGTCTGGAGCCTCAGAGAAGAGAGGGTGGGGCCCTTAACCAACGTAGGCGGTGGAGGAATTGTCCCTGCCGATGTCTCGTGTGGCATGCACATGGTTCTTCAGTCTCTAGCTGTATTACTCTTAAATTAGCTGGTGAGCGCCGGGTCTGATACTCGGAGGAGGTGCATGGTACTGGAAACAAGATGAGCTTGCAGGAGATAGACTCGGATCCATACCTATTCCACCATTTAGGAGCTCTGTAACTTTGGGCAAGTCCCTTTGTGATTCTTAGTGTGCTTCGTGTGTATAAAGTAGGGGCAAAGAGAGCAACCTGCCAGTGTTTTGAGGATTATACGGATCGCTGTGTAAAACAGGAAGCGAGGGGGGAGGGCATGCGGGAGAAGGTAAAGGGATTAGAAGAGCATAAAGCGGTAGTCACAATATTGCCATGGGGATATGAAAGACAGTTGGGGGAATATAATCAATAATATTGTAAAGATTTTATAGGATGTCAGATGGACACATGTCTCATTAGGGAGACCACTTCATGGACTGTGTAGATGCCTGATCACTGCCCTGTACACCTGAAGCTGAAGCTGAACAATACTGAATGTCAACTATAAACACACACACACACACACACACACACACACACACAGTCACGGGATGTGAAATAAAGCATAGGGAATATAGTCAATGGAACTGTAACGGCTATATACGATGTCAGAGGGGTAGTAGATTGGGGGAAGGAGGTTATCACTTTGTGAGGGGTGTAAATGTCTATTACATTGTTTTGTGCACTTGAAACTAAAAAAAAGAAAAAAGAAAAAAGAAAGTTTCCAGACATTGCCAAATGTTACCAGATGGGGGAGGAGAATCTCAGGTGAGAAGCATTGGTCTAATAAACATGATCGGTTTGGGATATTTCCGTTTTGCATGTCAGAAGCCACACATTTACAGACTAAACGTTGTATAAATCTATTGCACAAATCTATCCGAGGAATCATGACAAGATATAACATTTCCAGGTAGTATTTTCAATGGAATTGGGATGCATGGGCTTTATGGAGCTCATTAATTACATTTTAACAAAGCACTAATTCGAGTGACAAAAAAACACACCAACAAAACAAACAAACAAACAGGAAGCTAGCAGCATCTGCATCCCCTAATCCCAAACACTTCTGTACCCCCGTGGCCTGATCCCACGAATGGACTGGGTAAATGGGTGCTGAAGGAACAGAGGAAAAGTTGCTCTAGGTGGGTTTTTATTTTTTTCTAAGTATTTTCACTACAGAAAAATATACATAACACAAAATTTACCAGTTTAACCCTTTTAAAGTATATTCAGTGGCATTTTGCATATTCCCAATGTTGTTTAGCCATCACTACTATCTATTCCAGAACATTTTATCACCCCCCCAAAAAAAAGAAACCCCATATTCATTGAACAGTTACTTGCTTTCTTACCTCCTACAGGAAAGTCGATGGTGGTTTTAGCTAAATTCAATCCTTTTAAACATTGCTGGTGGATATTGCCTTGGTGAGAACGTTGGCAGAAACTAGTCGAGCAAGAATTGATTTCCTGAGTACCTACTATGCGCTCACCCCTGTCTGAGTCACAGGTAGATGCCTAGTAACCACTCTACCATGTGCAAGGCTGTGAAAGAGGCTATGATCAGGGAACACTTGAATCTGAAACCTGAATCGATGCAGAATGGTGGGGAGATGAAGCCAACGAGATAAGAAGGGGTGGGACGGGGCTTTGGAAACTTGGACTGGAGTCTATGAATCAGTGAATGGGGGTTCAGCCATCTCCTCTGCCTACTGCATGCTGGGATGGTCTTAGAAAGAGGGTGAATGTGAGATAATTACTGATAAATCTACAGTGGGTAGGCCCTGGCCTGGCTGTTGATGGAGCTCCAGCTGCAGAGAAGCCCGACTCGGAAGCAGGCAACCATGGACAGTTAATGAGTGATTTATTGGTGCTGCCGCAGAAGCAGCTTCCCTGGGACCTGTTCCTAATTAACAACTACTAACTGGATGATGCCTCTCTCTCTCTCTCTCTCTCTCTCTCTCTCTCTCCCTCTCTCTTTTCTTTGTAGTAAAAAAAAGCTCCCAAAGCCTTTCTTCCCCATCTTCATGGAAGGAAAGACTTTACCTTTGCCTGATGCCTGAGTCTAAAACACACCAGGTATTTGGCAGAAATCCCCACCCACTCCCTCATTCCTGCACAGACACACACAAACACACTCTCATGTACAGTCAAATCCATACACTCTTCTTCGTGTGTCCCCCACGCCCTGTCACACATTTATTTCTCCTCTAACATGACACTGACATTGTCTTTGTCCAACTCATATACTGTTGAGTATATTTTACACTCGAATCACACATACACATACACTTCGAACCCCCCACGCACTCAAATTAGCACACATAGCCATGTACTTATACACCGCCACACACACGTATTCTCCCATACGTACTTACACCCCTTGCTGTTATAGGCAAGGCCCCAGGATCCCCCATATGGTCTCGGGGAGGAATATTCTCTGTGGCATCCGCATCTCCTGTGAAGGGGCTCACTCACTTCGAAGAGGCACAGGATTTGGTGGCTGACCTGGCTTGCTTGGCTGTGAGGTGGTGTGTGCCAGGGAGAGGAAGGGGAAGCTGCAGTCAGGTGGCAGGGGCCCTGAGTCCAGCGTGGGGAGTCACAGCTGGCATATCATTCAGACTAAAATGGTTTCTCTTACTTATAGTTCCTAGGGTACAAAGAAGCTACAAACTCACTTAAGAACCAGGTTGTTGAGGGGTAGGGGCCAAAGTGCTTGAGATGGTTCCTGGAACCAAACAGGCATCTGTTATGGATTGCATTTTTTACACCCCCCCCCCAAAGAGATACACTGAAGTTTGCTATAGACTGAATATTTCTGTCCTCCCCCAAATTCATATGTTGACATTCTAACCCCCAATGTGACGGTATTAGGAGGTGGGGCTTTTGGGAGGTGATTAGGTCATGAGGAAGGAGCTTCCACGAATGAGATTAGTGTCCTTATGAAATGGACCATGGAGAGCTCCCTCACCTCTTTTACCCCATGAGGACAAAGTGAGAAGAAGCAGGATCGGGCTCTCACCAGACACCGAATCGGCCGGCACCTTGATCTTGGACTTCCAGCCTCCAGATGTGCAAGACATAAATGTTTGCTGTTTAAGCCACCCAGTCTGTAGTATTTTTGTTATAGCAGCTCAAAGGGACTAAGACAAAGTCTTTGCCACCAGCACCTCAGAATATGACCTTAATTGGAAACAAGGTCATGATAGATGTAATTGTTTAAGATGAGGTCAAACTGGAGTAGGATGGTCGCATAATACAATACGACTGGTCTCCTTATAAGAAAACAACCATGTTACAACAGAGACATACAGGGACAATGCCATGTGACAGTGAAGGCAGAGATTGGAGTGATGCAGCTGGAAGCCAGGGAATGCCAATGACAGCCAGCAAGCCCTCAGAACCCAGGAGGAGAACCCAGAAGGATTGCCCTACATGTTCCAGAGGGAAACATGGCCCCATTGATACCTTGATTTTGGACTTCTAACTTCTATCACTGTGAAACAATATGTTGCTTTAAGGCACCCAATTTTTGGTACTTTGTTACAGCAGCCCCAGGAAACCAATACAGCATCCAGTAAATATTCCATTCTCCTGCGTGCTCTTTCTGGACCTCAGTCTAGTCCTTTGAAACATGAGCGTGTTCATTCATCAGGATGCAGTGAACACCCATTCTGAGCTATACATTTTTACAGAATTTCATGTGCCAGGTCCTGACTCTACTGAGCTAGATAAATAAAGCATAGTCTTGCCTAGAGCTACATAGGTCTGTAAAAACATTTCTAGATAAATACAAAATGGGCCATGGAATGGAAAATAATACCTCCAGCCGAGGGACCAACTTAAACAGGTCTTCAACCTCAAGCCGGCCCCGCCAACCCAACCCTTTAAACATGCTGAATCTCAGAAGGCGTTGGCAAGGAGAACCATGACTGCTACTGAAAAGATTACCCCCCAGCTTTTGAGTTAGAGGTACTGAGGTTCATTAAGACATTGTCGTGGTGGAATACAAAGTTAATCAATAATGGGCAGCTCTTTTTCATATTCATTAGCCAGCTGTGTAGGAATAATAGATAGATCCGGCTCACCCTCATGCTCTGGGGATGAGAGGATGGGCTCCCGTTGCTGGAGCTCCCACAGCAGCTCACAGGAACCACCACATTCCATAAGGGCCTGGGCTTCCATGGCCCGCTGACATTTTTGTGGTGCCCCCAACTTCCTGTCTATAAACACACTTTGGATTTATCTCCGAGCTGTCATGTCCCTTGGACTAATCCCAGTCTCAGCCACAGCTTGGCAGGCCGTCTCTTTCACTGACTGTATGTACCTACACGACTAAGAGGTCTGGGGCAGTGGGAAAAGCACAGGTTTTGGAGTCAGGCAGACCATGTTTGAATTTGGCTTCTACCACGTATTAGACAGGGGGCCTTCGGGAAGTCGCTTCATCTGTCTGAGGATCTATTTCCTTATCTGCAAAAAAAACCCCAAAATACTAATCTTGCAGAGATATTAAGAGGATGAAATGAGATGACGTATTTAAAGAGGTTCCTATGGTACCTGACCGATGAGAAATATTCAATAAATAACTTTTATTATTTATGGAGTATATATTAAACAAGTGATTATTGAATAGTACTTAATTAACATCATGGGGCTTATTATTAAATAAGTAATGTTCATTGTTATTTTCCCAGGACGCTGATATTTATCACAGGCACAGGTCATTGAGGCCCTTGAAGTCAGCTGTCCTCCTGGTACAGTGGGTCAGTCCATTCCATTGGCTTTTGGTTTCGGATGAAAACAAGAACAGCATTTCCCGACAGCCAGGAACGGCCTGGCACTCACAGCTTGGTGGTGGCTTTCTCCTGTTGACTATAAGCAATTTCACACACCAACCTCAGACAGACTGGCAACTCTGTGACTGTAACGGATCAAGATGACGGCAGGACCACTCTGCAACCATGTTTGAACTCATAAAAAACAGCAACAGGACCAAACCCCCAAATGACCAAATATCCCCCTAGCCTTCGTTTTCAGAAGTTTTTTTTTTTTTTTTTTTAAGGAGGGCACTGCTTGCAGGGATCGAATCGGCAACCCTAGTGTTACTAGTACCAAGCTCTAACCAACTGAGCTAACCAGCCGCCCCTTTGTTTTCAATGGTAACTTTCACTTCACTTCATTCCTCCTGACTTCTATGTAAGATGAAGACACCCAGGCACAGAATGACCCCCGCTTCCTGACAGAGTCCAATCTAGATCACAGATCCACTTCCGCGAACCCATCCCCAGATCACCCAACACAAGGCCAATTCCTCTTTGGGCACTGAGTCTCTCTTGAGCTTCCTTGGTAGAAAGCACGTTGCATGTGTCATCCCAACTCTGCTGGCGGAATTCGGTACAGCCTGTGAGATTGATCGCTAGGAGAGAACACGTGGAAGCTCGTGCCTGGTGTCCTCTGGACATCTCCCTCTGCCCTTTCCGCTTTGCTGGGTGGCTTTGCATCCTTTTGCTGCAATTAGTCTTAGCTGTGAATCCCACTCTATGCTAAGCCTTGTGAGTCCTTCTAGTGAGTCACTGAGGCTTAAACATCCCCCAACACACGCTCCAAGTTTGAAGACCCACTGTCAGGGGTCAAAGTCAGGGTGTGGGCTCAGGTGCCCTGGTCTGGGGAGATGCTGTGAAAATTTATGAAACTTTGGGTACTGAAGGGCGTTGTCAGCTATTACACACTCCCTAAATGTGACTAATAGTGGCCTAGTGCCAGAGTAGACCCTTGAAGAGCTTTATAAATCTAGGTGGGTAAAAAAATGGCTCCACATTTTCTCCAAATAAAATGCATCTTTTAGCACTACTAACTCTAGTGCTGAGGTAATAAATTATCGGAAGTTGTGGATGCAGGTAGAAAGCAGGGTAAATCCTTTGGGCTTAGCAGCTTCTCCTTTTTGCTCCTGAGTGAGGCTGCAGGGTGGGAGAGATGCCGGAGGTGCCTCACTTTTAACGGGTTGCTGTCCAACCTCTGACTTAGCCCACTTGGTTCCTATTTGAACAGCCTTCCTCTTCCTTTTCACAGCCCACTTCACACCGATGATGGCTCTGCTCTCCTCCCTCTTCCATCCTTATAAGCAGCTGGAAGGGCAAACAATTTCCCTGTGTTTATGCCACACTTTGAACCTGGTTTGCTCCATCCGATGGGGGCACGTTCAGGAAAGCAATTTGTTTTGTAGTTAAGGTCCTACAAAGCTGAGCACAGTAAACTCATTTAGGAACCAGGCTGCTGAGCAATAGCGGAAAGAAAAGTCCTTTTCAGTGTTTGGAACATAAAGGGGTTGGCTCTTTCTGTGAAGAGACGTTTCTTCCTGAGCACATCGCGTGGGCAGCAATCCTTCTCACAGAGCAGACTGGGAAAAACTGGCCTGAGGAAAATCAGGCCTGCTGGAGTCTTTTCACACTTGGCCCTGGGCGCTTGGGGAGTCATCTTTGGCAGAAAGAGCCAGGCTGACCAGCTGTCAGTTGGAGTATGGACAGCTGTGTGTGGTGTGGGGTCACAGGGACCTGGGGTTGAATCCCATCTCTGTCACTTCCCAGCTGTGTGATCTCAGAGCACTTCCAAATAATGATGAGACTGATACCTACCTCAAAGGTTGTTGCCCATGTTAAACAAAATGTGAAAACTTTGTAAATCACAAAGCACTGTACAATTAATAATAACAACAGCTTATGCTTAACTAGCACGTCCTAGGTGCCAGGCACTCCGTTAAATGCTGTAACTCTCTGAGCTCCTTCAGTTCTTATAACCCCACTAGGAGGCAGACAGTACAATTAGCCCCATCTTACAGGTAAGGAAACAGAGGCATAGACAAATTAAGAATTGCCTTGTGTAACACAAGGTAACGCAGCTAGTAAGTGGAAGAGCTGGGGTTCAAACCCAGGCAGTCTGGCTCAGGAGTCTGTGCTTACAAGTGTGAGGTACCAATTATTTTTTGGAGGAGATGGTACAGCATATTGGCACCTTTTTAGCCCACAAAAACACCGGCAGTCTCAAACAGTTTTACATTCCTGTCTTCATGAGGCAGTACGGTCAGGGGGAAGAATTTTGGATTATGAAAGTCCTGTATTAGGTGTCAGCTTTGTGGCTGGTAAGTGACTTAAGTTTTGGGGGCCTGTCTTAGTCAGCTTGGGCTGCCATAACAAAATAACACAGATTGGGTGGCTTAAACAACAGAAATTTATTTTCTCACACAGTTCTGAAATGTGCCAGCATGGTCAGGTTCTGGTGAAGGCTCTTTTCCTGGCCTGAAAACAGCCGCCTTTTTGCTGTGTGTTCACATGGATTTTCCTCATTGTGTGTGTGTGTGTGTGTGTGTGTGTGTGTGTGTGTGTGTATGTGTGTGTGTGTAGAGAGAACAATCTCTCTCTCTCTCTTCCTCTTCCTACGAAGGCACTAATTATATCTAAACCTAATTAACTTCCAAAGGACCCATTTCCCAATATGGTCCATCACATTAGGGGTTAGAGTTTCAACATCTGAATTTAGGGAGGGACGTGATTCCATCCTTGGAGGGGAGGAGAATTTCATCATCCATAAAATGGAAAAAACAAACTCTGTCTTATAGACTGATATCCTCACCTGAATCAGGGAAGGTGTTTGCCATATTTGACCTCTCCCTGCTTAAACCTTTTCTGTGGTTCCCTACGGCCTTCTGGAGACAGTCTGAACTCTTGAATCAGCAGTTGAAAACCATCCTCTGCCATGACAGAGCCCAGCTTTCCTTGCTGGTCTCATCTCTGAATCCCCACAGGCTCAGTCCTAACAAACCTCTTGCTGGTTCCTAAACAGTCCACACAGGTGGGAGTCAGATCTGAGGCTTCCGACTGCACGTTTACTGTTCCTTTTCTCAGCCCTCGCTGCTCCCCACCATCAGAGGAAGTTGGGCCTGTTTCTTCGGGAAGAGTTTGGGGCACGATTGGGTCTTCTCTGAGCCCTCGTTCCTAGAGAGACATTGTGTAGGGTTTGCACTGAGCCTGGTTCTAGGGATCCTATGGTGATCACTGTTACGCTCCCCGCACGATGCTTCCTGTATCAAACCCATATGAACTCCCAGGAGCCCTTGCTCACACCTTGCTGTACATGCCTTCCTCCAGCCCCAAATCAAAGGAAAGAGTCATTTCTATATTGCAGTCAATTGGCCTGGGCGGAGGAGTGTGAAATTAAAATTGTGGTGAGGGTCCATGGGTTGAGGGACATGCTAGTTGCACGTGGTGCTCAGGTATGTTTGCCCTGGGTTCTTCTCCAGTTGCCTTCATGGTGAATGGAGAGGTTCAGTTGGTTACATGAGCCCAGATTATGACTCTGCCAGTCCCCTGTATCCTCCTAAATCAGCTCCTTCTGTTCGGGGTCCTAGTCCTGTTGTCCTCACAGCTCATAGTTACCCTAGGGCTCATCAGTCACACAAATGACCATATACATAGGAGGAATTGGGGAAGAGGAGCGGGAGATGGTCAGGTTCTACAAACCAGGGATTCCAGCTCTGTCATTACATGAGACGTAGGGCAAATCGATCTGATTCCAGAGCCCAGCTTCTTTCAAGTGAACCATGAAGCCCTGCCAAGATACACACTCATCCTCAGGAAGGGGGCCCTAGAAATACCGTATTTTGCTGTGTATAAGGCACACTTTTTGCCCAAATTTGTGAGGGAAAAATAGGGATGCGCATTATACATGGGTGGTACTAGTTCCATATCTATATAAATGTTTTTAATGCTTTTATTTATGCTTATGAGTTAAAAGTGTTAACTCTAGAAATCAATAATGATATCTGTATGCAAAATAATACCCTGGAATACGATAATCGGTTTTGTTGAACTTACGAGGAACTTGCAACGAGGAAGAGTTTTGGCCTTCTATGATGCGTAAATATCATAAATTTGTTACTGGTACATAAAGTGTCTTGTACCTTGTATCTGTTCTTGTGTGTTGTAATTATTTGTTACATGAAATTTCTTGTACCATAATATATTTAAAAATAAATGCTAAAATTCCTTTATAATACAAAAAACAAGTACCGAAATGTAAACAAATAAAAATTTGAATTAAAAAATTAAAACCGAAGATTCTTTCCCCCCTGAAAGTTTGGGCCAATAACATGGGTGCACATTATACACAAGAGCACATTATCCATGGCAAAATACAGTAATACGCTAATAGTTTCTGTATGAGACAATGACATCTAGGATTCATGGAATCTTCAAGCTGAGGGGTCCTTGAACGAAAGGAATTAACATTCACAAGGTCCTGCTATGTGCCAGGTACTGACTTTTAAACCTTTTTTTTACTCAACTGCATAGTAGGCAATAAATTATATGTGATGACCTAGTATGGGTGCTGTGTAGAAAGCGTAACTAAAATAAAAACTCACAAAACAGTACTGATCTTGCTGCCCGAAGTTCCCATAGTACTTTACTACACGTATGTGCTCCTTTGTGTTCTATTTATTATTATTATTATTATTATTATTATTATTATTATTTCAAATGATGGAGCTGGGCCATGGCATTGATTTCAGGATCAATTACAATCCACAGTTTGGAAAATGGAGTCCTGGATCTTTCATGAGCACAACTGCCCTTCACGCTTCTTACATCTTTAGGAGGCAGGTGTGTATCTGTTCCCACGTTGCAGATGAGAAACCGAAGCTCATTGAGATTCAATAATTTGCACAAAACCACCCAATGCCTGAGTGGCTGAGCTGGAATTCTGAGTTTGACTCCAAAGCCCATTCTCCTTCCGAGTTGTCTTGCTGCCTGAGATTCCAATGACCTCATCTGGCTAATGGGGAAGCTAACACCCAGAGAGGAGAAGTGACTTGCTCCAGGTCACACTGGAAATGGTAACAGAGCCTAAAATTGAAACCAGATTCAGCCCTGGAGTCCACACACCCAACACTGGAAATAAACTTTTGTGGGAAGGAAGCTCATTTCCCACCATCAGTTATCCTCCTCTTCCCTCTAAGTCATCCTGGGTTAGATGAAGTTGAAACAGGCCCAGGAGCCACTCTCACTGGACAAAGCTGAGCTTACTGATGTGAAAAAAAAAAAAAAAAAGAAAAAAAAAAAAATGCCTTGCAAACGTCTTCTGGGAGAAAGTTTGACGTTGTGTACATCTTTGCTTCGACAGAACTTAAAAGTCATGTTGGCTCAAATTAAAAGCAAAACTCTGGTTTGCTGCACGTCTGTGCACACACGGCAGGTCCTAACCTCGTTTCAAGAATGCAATCTATCCTAATTTAGCGTAGCTCTGCATCTTCTTGCCTCTCTTTTCCTCCTGCCAGTTCCGAAGCAGGGTGCTCTTTTATTAGTACACACTGCCCACCAGGGAGAGCAACAGAGCTTGGCAGTGGGCAGTGGATGTGGGATGCATTTAAACCAGGCCAGGGCTTCGTAAAGTCCTCTTAAAAGGGACTCACAAGAACAAGAACGTTAGTGGCTGTCAGATACCCATTCCCAGATCACTGGCAATTCCAGAAGAGTTGGTGCTGCGGAGAGAAGGCCCCAGGTCAAACTTCATCAAGGCAATTTGAGGCAGCTGAGCAGAAGAAAGCACTGGAATTATAGCCAAAGGGAAGCCACGATACAACACAAAGAGGTGGTGCCAAGAGTGTCCTGTGGGAGGTAATGAAAGGCTGGGAGTGGGAGTCAGGCAGCAAGGTCAGATGCCGAGGCGATGAGCAGCAGGAGGGAGCATGCTGTGAAGAATGGGCAAGGGGGTGCTTCTTGACCAAGGCCATGAATTACGAGAGAGAGCATGGGATGTGGTGTGGGACAGGCCAGAACTAAAGAACTCTGCATCTAGGCCAACACAGCTGTGAGGCCAGGAGAAGGATCAGCTTGCCCCCTCCCCCAGGAGCACTTGCGAGCCCATTTTGGTCACAGAATCTAAGAGTATTGACATCTTCCTCACTGCCAGTGGAGCAGGGAAGAGGCAGCTCCTTTCCTTGCCCCGCACAGATCCCGTCCTCACTGCCTGTATGCCTCCTCCTGGCCTGAGACGCCCGCCTGTCCCCTGGATGACTGCAGTAACCTCCTACTGTGACATAGCCTACTAGCTCTCAATACAGCTTCCAGAATGATCCTGTCCAAGTATTAGTCAGACCCTCCCACTTCTCAGCTCCCCATGCAATGGCCTGCACGCACCCCTACCTTACATCATCTCTTTGACCTCCTACCCTACTCCAGCCACACTAGCCCCCTTGCCACTTTTCAAAGAGCTAGACTCCTCCGTCCTCGAGGCTCTGGACCCTGTCCTTCCTTTTATGAGGATTGTGTTTCCTCCAGATATCCTCGCCACGTGTTCCCTCGCCTCGCTTACCATCTTGTCAGTGACGCCTTCTCTGGACACCGCATTTAGAACTGTAACCCCTCTCCTACCCTAGCACTTCCTATCCCCTTTTTCCATAACTCTTATCATTTTGAAACATCCTATATATTTTAGTTGTTAAACATATTTATCGTCAGTCTCCCCACTAATGAGTAGGCAGTTTTGTCTGTGTTGATCGTGCTGGAACTCCAATACGCAAAACACCACCTGGTACGAGGTAGTGTGCAAAAATTCACTTAGAAAAATTCGGTGTTAGTTAAACTTAGTTGTCAGATGACAGATGACCCACCTAACTCTCCAACCTTCCCTTGCAGCCCACTCTGCCCCCATCGTCCCAATCACACACCTATGTCCAGCCTCATGGGACACAACTTATGTTTGTCCACTTCCATGCCTGTGTCACACAGAATTCCCTTTCTTTCCCCTCTTTCCTTGTTCAAGTCCTTCCCAGCCCTCAAAGCCCAGGGACCAGCACTTCTGCCATGAAACCTTCTCCGCTAACTTCTGGCTGGAATTTTTCTTGTAAACCTCTATAATCCTTACCTGTCTATTTTCCCTAGCACATCACGGTTGGAGAGTGGCCTGGTATGCTCTCTAGCTACTTATCAGCTCTCGCAGGTTATGGATTTGTTTCTTTCCTGAAAGTTTCTAACATTGACAAAAAAGTTTATGTTATGGAAACATCTAGAGTCATCTCGCAGATTGTATGTATTGTATGCGTTGAGTTAATAAAAACAAGTTTCTATCTAGCAGAGCAAACTACAGATCAATACAGAGAATAGGGCACTGGAGTGAGGCAGGTCTGGCACAAACCCTGGCTCTGCCATCTACTAGCTGTGTAACCCGCAGCAGGTCACCTAATCTCTCTGAAGCTCAGTTTCCTGGGCTAGAACCTGGGGAAAGGTTAATAGTCGATGGGCTAATTGTCTCTAAGGTCCCTTCTCACTCCCACATTCTCAGGTGCTCTGACTCTCCCAGGTCCTTCCCAATTCTTTTCAGAACTCAGGGCCTTACCGCCCTCATGATGTGGATAATACTGTCCAGGAGGAGGCTCTAATTCCCTGAAAATAATGGACACCTCCGCATTCCTGGGAGTTAAATGTTGGGGTCCAATTCCGACCTCAGCGGAGGGATCCCGGCTTCCTACTCTAGAAGATGGAGTCCCGTGTACAAAGGCTGGGTAGCTGCAATACTCTGGCCACTGAGGGAATTAATGATAGATATTCTCATAGACTTTTAAAACCAAGTCTCATGAGCACGGGGCCAGAGAGGATAGAGGATAAATTGAGTTAACTTGGTAATGAGCTTCTTTCTCACTGTGCTTTGGAGATGCTCACCTAATCTTCTGATTCTGAATAAGCAATTTGGCTGCCTAATTAGGTTAACCAATAATTTCCCTTTTGACATTTAGGCTGCTTGATAATTTGGGGGTAACTGTGATTCAGTTTTATTGTTTCTTTTCTAAGTGAATTTCTCAATGTGCCTCTGAGATTAAAGCAAGGAGTACATTCTCACTATTCCCCAAACCCACCATGCCTCTTCGTGTCTCTAAGCGTTGGCACTGTTGGGAATGCGTCCGTCAGATCCGTTATGCTCAGTGAAATCTTACTTGGTCTTCAAGCCCAGGTGCAGACCGTGAGTGGAATGAAGGGATGAGCCTTTGCACCCTCAGGCAAAACAAATAGCTCCTTTTACTGTCATCCCACAGCTCTTTAAAAAATTAATATTAATAGCCAGCATGAATTAAGGACCAACGCAGACCAGACACTTCACAAATATAGTATGGCCTCACAGCAGCACTTCAAGGAAGAAAGATGACACGATATTTTTTGTGGTTGTTGTTATTGTGGCAAAGCATACATAACCCTTTTAACCCTTTTTCAGTGTGCTATTCAGTGGCATTAAGCATATTCACGCTGTTGTACGACCATCACCACTATGCCATCTCCAGAACCTTCTCATCATCCCAAACTAAAACTCTGCGATCATTAAACACTAACTCCCCATTCCTCCCTCTCCCAGCCCGTGGTACCTACTAGCATGTTTTAGAAATGAGGAAACCGCGGCTCGGGGAGGTGAGGTAGCTCACCCAAGTTTTCGGAGCTGGGATGTGGCATGGCCAGAATTGAAGGCCGGGTGCCCTCGCTAACTCTGGAACCACTGTTCTTTCCACTCTGCACGGCTGCCTGCTACACCTCCATTACAGATAGGGCCACAAGGCTGTCCTATCTCTACTTCCCCGCTTTTCATCTAGATCCTTGATTCTAGAATAATGCCAGGCACACTGAAGGAGCTTGGTGTTGTCACAGAATGAAGGAGACATGGTGTCACCCTGACCCAGTGGGTGGAAAGGGAGCTCACATTGCAACCTTTGCTTTTTAGAAAACATTTATTGAGTGCCAACGATGTGCCTAGCACGATGCCAGCATCTCCTCACTGCCCCTAGCCTGCCGGCCCCACTCAGCAGGAGAGGCCTGGGGGCGGCCCTTCCTGGTGGCCCTGAAGAAGAAGATTTGTGTTTATCCAGTCAATTCTGTATTTATTTTGGATATTAAGCAGTGACATAAAAGCTGCTGACATTAACCTTCAGGGGCAGAAATTGGCTTTAATGGACCCCATAAAAGTTATTATTGATGGCAGCTGCATGCAGCATCAGTGTGACCTCAGCAAAAGCCTCCACCGCTATCAATACTGTTGACAATTACTATTGACTAATGCAAGGCCAGGCATGGGTGGAGTCAGAGTCGGGTTCTTGTGGCTGGAAGTTGCTGGGGATGGATTATGCTTTGCATTTCACATCGGGTAAGGAGCTCTGAGAACTCAGTGCCACATTTTTGGTGGTCTCAATTGAGAGTCCAACACCCTCACTGACTCAAATAGAGGTAGGCAAAGGGCTCAGACGATAGGATGAGAGAGATCTAAGCTCAAAACCAAGCTCTACCAACTTGCTGACTCACTGGCTGTCCAATCTCTGGCAGGTCAGCTGACTTTTATGGAGCCTCAGTTCTCCCTTCTGGGAAATGGCAATGCCCTGGTATAGAGGATTCAAAGCAGTCACACAAGTGCAGTAGGCCCTCACACAGTAGGCCCTCAGTATGGCTTTACCCTACTCCTGAAAACTGGCCACATTGTGATATGTCGGTTTACACGTCCTGTGGAATTGAGCCCTGTTCTGATAGTAAGATCTGGGTTCTCATTACAGAAAAAAAGGGGGTTAGGGGGATGAATGTGAGAGAGAGAGAGGAGGGCAGAGGAGGAAGGCTGAAGAGTGGAGGGACAGGGAGAAGAGAGGGAGAGCCAGGAAAGAACAAGATTCGTGCAGAGTCTGGCTCCAGCCCAACTAGATGAGCCCTTCACCTCTCTGAGCCGCAGCCTTCAGCTGTAAATTGAGGAGACAAAGGTGTGAACAAGAGCACTGTCAACCTCATCAACGGATAAAAGGGAGCCATTTCAATGGCTCATTTACTGTCAGTAAGAGTCACTGTCATTATTTAGACCAGGGTATGTAACAAAGCTGTTAATGTACCTTCCCAAAGGAGAGAAAGTGAACAAGCGTGTGGGCACCGGTGGGGTGTCTGGGTTTTGGGAGTCCAGGCGTGGAAGGGATGCAGAGGCCAGTGCCTCTTTGTTAGATTAACCTGTCCACCTCCTTTGCCTGCCCCATCTTCCCTGAATGCAGTGAGGCTTCGAGTGCAGAAATGGACGACCAGAAGAAGAGGGTAGCACGGCCCGGGAAGCACACAGCCGTCTCCCTGTCCCTGTTACCAAAGGCTGAAGCTCTTCAGGCTCATTGACTATGCCATTATCACCCCACAGAGGCTTAATTCAGCTCTAATTCAGCTCTCAGGGAATGCACAACAATGTAGGCGGTGTGCACCTCCCTCTGTCATGACTTTATGGAAAAGTGATCATTTGTCACGATGGTGGGCAAGAAGCGTGCAGAAGGACAAACGACCCAAGTATTTTGCTGCAGAGGAAATTCATTATACCTAGGGCTACGCGAGTAAAGATTTTAGAGTCACATAGGCCCGAGTTCAAATCCCATCTTGCTAGTTGTGTGACCTACGGAGGGTGCTTAACCTCACAGGGCTGCAGTTTCCTTCTTTTGTGCAGGGAGGATAATAAAACCTACCTCAAAGGGCTGTAGGGGGAGTCAGTGAGATCATATAACTAAAGCACTTAGCACTGTGCTTGGGGTCTGATAATCACCAGTAGTTATGAACATTTAATGTTATTATTATCAGTTCCCTCATGTGAACCTCCATCTTCACGTAAGCACTTAGAATCAGAAGCCTAGATCTGCATGGGCCTGCAGGTCTTTCGGCTCCGTTATTCCCCCAAAGTGTTCATTAGAACACCGAACCTAGCAGATGCTCTGAGAATAGAGGTTTCTATGCTCAGAGCAATTTGGAGAATGTTGCATCTATCCCTTCTTGGCAATTTATCTGGTAGCATGCACATTAACATAGTGTAAAGACTCTGAAAAGTCCTGCAGTAAAGAAACTGGTTTAAATTCCTTTAACTCAGTGTTTCCTATATTGTTTGACTACAGAGCACTTCCCCTCCCCATCTAAGAACTATTAACATTCTCAGAATATGGTAAATGCTGATTTCATTTAAACCACTTATGGATGAGGAAACAGAGGTCGGTCCAGAGAAAGGATCCAACTTATCCAATGCCACACCCCAGGTCAGCAACAGAAGGGAGGCCTCCTGCCTCATAATCAGATACATTTTCTCCTCAGGCCTCACATGTCATATTTCTCACAGTGCATGGTGACCGCAGGGAGAAGAGGGACAGACGTTTGGGTGTGGGCGTCAGAGGGAGGGTGGATGAGGAGGTGTGGATGGCTCCCCACTGCAGAGAGTGGCAGCACCATCTAGTGCTGAGGTCACTGGTCCTCTCAGAGGGCTGGTTGGGGGTCATGGGAGGGTAACACTGCCAAACCAGTACCCAAGACCAGCTGTTCTACCAACCCCTCAGATTGGTGCACAGGCTCCCTAGGAAAACCTCTGAGTTCTCTGGGAGGGATGGCAAAACGGACATTTGGAACTCTGCCACACCTGACTCTTTAAAGAGATACATTTCCCACCTGACCCTGACTTTACCTGGTCTTCTGCCCAATCCCAAATCTGGGATTGTGTTCTACGTAATTCAGCTGGAGCAGCCTTCACCTCGGAAGCTAGAGTTGGAAACCAGTGGGGGCGCTGGTACCTGGCTTGGCTCTTCAGTTCTCTTTCAGACTGTCCTCCCCACAGCCCCCCTTCCCACCTCCTGGCAGTAGGCCCCCTCATTGGGATTCTGAGAAACAAAAGCCTCCCCCAGGAAGAGGAGCTGTCCCTAGTCTCTGTCACCCTCCCTAAATCTCCGCTGCCAGACTCCAATAGGATATTCCTCAGTGCAGACCTGGGTCCGCAAAGCTGCCCAGGGACCCGCAGGTCACAAACCACCACAGAAAAGGAGATGCCCCAGCAGCTCACTGCAGGGCTGCACCTAACTCGGAGCCTGCGGGCCCGAGAGTAAGAAGGAGATCCTGAAACCAGGCTCCCTTTTTTCCACCATAGAAAGGAGGTGTGCCAACGAAATATCTCTTTCTCTCACAGCCCCTTCTGGGCCGTGGAAGAAGGGGGCTGCACAGATGAGACTGGAATAAGAAGTCTAGAGCAGCCAGCACTTCCCCAAATCTGCAGATGAGAGAGGGGAAAGCTGGAGCAAACCCTCAAGTTTCAAATTACCCCGACATGACGGTTTTTGTTTAGCAGCCCTCCTCTGAGCGACATAAGACACTGGGGTAGGGCCACATCCAGGGCGATTGCCTAGGACTGCTGAGCACCTCGAGGCTGGCGACTGCATGAGGAGGACTCAGACAGGATCCGCGACAGGGGACAAGCTGTGGGGGACGGGTAACCAGCCTCCCCTGGCCCTTCTGCTCCCTCACACACAGGCACTTGCAAACAATAACCCTACCCCTGAGCCACCTCCCTAATCTGGCCAGAAAGAGCAGAGACCCACTGTGTCCTGTCACTGATTGGTGGGTATTTCTGTACAAGGGACTCTCACTGTGCACTACGGAGAGCAAAGCGATTTTTCACCAATCTCACCAGAGCTCCAAGCGATGGAGCAGAAAATCCACACTGTAATTAAAACCCAGGTCTTGCAACCCAGGTGCCAAGCAGGCCACTCACCGGTCTCGGTGTTCTCGTGTTCGGTGTCGGTGAGCGTGAGGTTGGAGTTGGCCCGACTGGACAGGCAGGAGCTGCGGCCCGACCGTGAGCTCCGGCCCCACAGCCGCACAGGGTGCTCGGGGGACAGCACGGTGTCGGCCTCCATGTCGGCATCAGAGCTGGTCCCCATGGAGTAGCCGCAGTGGGGGAGGCTGATATCTGTGCGGTACAGGGTCCCATGCGGCGGGGTCACCTCCCCAAGCCCCAGTTCACGTAGCGTGAAGTTGGCTCCTGGAAGGAAACACAGGTGAGCTTGGTAGGGTGCTGAGGATGGGCGTCCCCACCTGGGGGGACGGGGCCCTTTGCCTCGGACTCACTGCTGTCCTTTTAGCTCACTGGGGTGTTCCCTGCCCCTGCCTTTCCTCTGCCTGCACGGCTCTTTCTGCCCCATCGCCACCAGCCCAAATCCTCTGTAGCTTTTAAGGCAGGGCCAACTCAGGTGGCACCTCTGTGAAGTCTCCCCTAATCCTACCCCCTGTAGAAAGAAGTCACTGCTTCTTCCCCTGAACTCCCTCCGAGAGTCCCTGTCCCCAGTCATCCCACACACAATTAAGGGCCTGACTCCTCCACTGGAGGTGACCTCAATGGGCGCAAGGACCATGTCTTGCTCATTGCTAAGTCCCCTTGCCTAGAACAAAATGTGGTACTCCACAGGGGCCCAATAAATGTCTGCTAAATTGAATGGAGGAAGGTTGGGGGCTGGATGAAAAAGGTGAAGGGATTAGGAAGTACAAATCGGTAGTCACAGGGCTGTGAACTACAGTGCAGGGAATATAGTCAATAATGTTGTAAAGACCATGTAGGGTGTCAGATGGGTACCGGACTTACGGGGGATCACTTCCTAGATTATATAAATGCTTAACCACTGTGCTGTACACCTGAAACTAATAGAAAGTAATATTGAATGCCAACTGTAATTAAATATATAAATGATCACAGGATGTAAAGTACAGCATGGGGAATATAGTCAATGGTATTGTAATAGCCATGTACAACGTCAGAGGGGGGTAGTAGACTTGTGAGGGTTATCACTTTGTGAGGGGTGTTAATGTCTTCTCCTCATGTCGTTTTGGGCACCTGAAACTAATAAATAAAATAAATAAAAAAAATTGAATGGAGGGCCTTGGGTCTCCTCTACCAGGCTGGGGGTGGGATCTATAGGGGGGTTGCCAGCCAGGACGTTAAGACATGAACTAGTTCCATACTGCTTGGTAAATAACTGATATCCAAGCCTCTGCTCTGCCGACTCCAGCCCCTTCCCTCTGCTCCCCACCCCCACGTCTCCCTATGACGCAGTTTCTAAATGATTAACGCCCACAGGGGTGTCTGGGCTCTATTCAGTGGCCAGGCCAACGTTCTGACAGGTCAGGGTCTGGGCCACACCAGATGTTAAATATTCTGAATACCGGTCTTATGTGCCATAGTCCAGCCTGCCCTCCTCTTTTGCTTCCTCTGAAGTGGAAGAGAACTCCAAATTGGAGTCCAAATCTCCTCAGTCTGCTTCCCCCCTCTGTGCACCCCACTCTTCCTGTGTGCCTCATGTGCCTCCCTCTGATCTCTTTCCTCACCCCTGCTCTGCTGGGCCAGCCTTCTCAAGGGACACCAGTCACACATTATGAAGAAGCACTGCTACATTAAGTGTAAATCAAATTTATTTGCAATAAACAGCCCTGGCGTCATTGATTTCCATATGGCTTGCCCTGCATACCCTTTTAAGTAGCCAGACTCAGTGTCAATATGAGTGAGCTGAGACATCCCAGGATTGGAGAAATGCAAGGCGAGGGCTGACTCTAAGGGCTCAGTGATTCCATTGAGCAAGCCTGACCCCTCTGGTGTGTGAGTTTAGAAGATTTACTTCACCAAATGTGAGAAGTCCTTCTGTTTGCTTTACGTCTTTTTGGCCTCTTTCCTGAGGAACCCCGGATACAGACTGACATCCTACCCCATTCAACATCTAGCTGTGCAGTCTTGGGCTGGTGACCTCACCTGGGCCTGTGTGCTTGTCTTTAAATTGGGTGATAATCTATGACCTACTACCCTCACTGGATATTTGAGGATCCAGGGAGGTAATGGGAGCGAGAGTACTTTGTAAACTGCAATGCTCACACCTGCCTATGAGACGAGAATGCTTCTTGTTTATTATTTACAAAGACCAGAAAGGGCTCCTTTTGCAGTCTCACGTGCTAGAGTGGCATCCAGGCCAAGCTGGGCCTGGCAGGGCTCACTAAGTTCTATCAAGCATGGGCAGGACAAAGCTGGAAGAACGCTTTGATACCATTTTGTCCCTTTCCCTCACTGAGACCCAGAGATGACAATAAGTAGGCAGAATTTATGAAGCATCTGCTCTGTGCCAGGCACTGTGTCAAGTGCTTTATTTAGAGTCCTCACTAATTCTGACCCCCCTCCTATTAGGGGCGACAAGTTATCCCATTGCCCAGGGTTAGAAGCTGAGGGTAGTAACAATGGCAGAATGAGAATTCAAATCCAGATCTGTCTGATGCCAGAGTCTGAGCTCTTCCCCACAATCTGGGAAAGGGTGGAAGACCCCTCATCTTTCAAGCCTGAGAGGCAGCCTTACGAACAAGTCAGCCTTCATGTGTACCAGGCCTGTGGGGGAGGTTACAGGGCTGTCAGGCTACCTGGCTATTTATGTGTGTGACCAGCTCCTCTGACCTCTGTGATCTTGGGCAAATGATTCAGTTTGGGGATGCTGTTAGGATTAAATAACAATTAAAAAAAAAAGGTATATAAATTACACAGCGCAGTGGCTGGCTAACCCTGTCTGTGGAAGGGAAGTGGGCAGGGCAAAATCAGGGAGGGCTGCTCGAACTGTCAGGGGTTGGTAGGGGCCTACCAGACATCAGAGATGGCTGAAGGCTCTGCAGGCAGGCAAACAAGAATCACAGAGGCACTAGGGTAGCGAATATACATCATGGCAGGAGTGGTAATAATGAGCAGTCCAGCGGGGCTGGAGCATACGTGGTGGGGTTTGGAGAGGCAAGGCATAAAATAGTTGGGAAAGACAAATCAACATGGGGAAAGCCCTGTGAAGCCAGGTTAAGGAGCTCAGGTTAAGGGCAATAGGGAGTCATTTCCAACTTCACTCCACTGCAGTGCAGAGAATGGTCCATAGGGGGCAGCACTGGGTGAAGAAGGGTTGGCAACTCTACCAGAGAGAAGACAGTGGCCTGAACTCGGACAGTGGCAGAGGGGATGGAGCAGAGAGATGAATCTGAAATGTATTCTGGAGTAGGAGGGGTAGGCTTTGGTGACTACTGTGTGTAGGAAACGAAGGAGTGGGACTCAGGTGCCAGGATAGTCCCCAAATTACTAAGTTCGTAGGTCTCTCTCAGAAGCATCTTCCTCTCAAGGTCAGGACAGAGTTTGACACAAAAAGGTGCTAAGATATGTTTGTTGAATAAATAAATATATTAAGAAATAACAAAACTAATAACTAAGACTTAATTAATCCTTCTTGGTGTTGTCAAATTTACTACGTACACATGCCAACTCATTAGTTCTCCTAACAATTCAGTGCAGTAGGGAGACCACTCATACCCCCCTAACAGGTGAGGGGTGAGCCTTAGAGGAGCGCCTGAGGCCCTGCACTAGCCCCCAGGCCGTCTGACACCGAGCCCAGCTCCTACCACCTCATTATGCCAACCTAGTGGGTGACGGTGAAAATTATTAATAATTAGCTAAGAATAAACTACAGGGCAGGCTTTGACCAGATCCCAGTGCCCAAATGGCAGAGACCTGGTGTTGACCCTGCGCCCTCGCTCCCTGTCCTGCGCCCCTCGCCCCCGGCCCGCCCTCACCTGTGCGGCAGAACTCCTCGGCCTCCTGTGGCACCATATCCTTAACGCGGCTGCTGTAAGCCAGGCGCGCGTCCTGGTCATAGGCCTTCAGGGTCTCGCTGGAGCTATAGGACTTCTGCGGGGCCTTGCCCTCCTCACTGTCCGCGGACGAGCTGGTGTAGCGGCGCTCGGCATCGCGGCGCCGGGTCAGCGAGCGGTATGGCTTCCTCTCCTTCACGTCCATGGCCTCCGGCCCACTGTCCTCCACATCCACGAACAGGGTCCTCGCCGCACTCAGGGCCGAGTGGTCTGGAGCCACGGAAACCAAAGGAAGGCCGTGAGCTCGGGCACCAGGAGGCAAAGACAATACTCTCCCATCCTAGACCTGGATTCAGCCTGCAATGCTGTGGAGAAGGGCCTCAGGCTCGGAGAGAGGAGGGCACGGCGCCAAGGCCCACAGTGGTAAGACTGTAAGACGCACGGGGGACTTGCCCCCAGAGGCTCTGATGATGAAGCTTGCCTCTTCCTGCTCTTCCGCCTTTCCACCACGAAAAGGACTCAGCCTCGCCTCTAGTGAGGGTTGTCAAGGTAGCTAACAAGGGCCAGAGGGCACTGGTTTTCCTAATCCTCCTAGACAGGAATCAGGTGTTTGTTCCAATCACGTTCCCAGCTGGGACAGGGCCTGACACAGAACATGGGCTCTTTAAACAATTTGTGAAATGAATGACTAAATGCAGACACTGGGGTAAGTAAGCACTCTGCATATATTATCTCATTAAATCATCACAAGTACAGAGATGTTATAACTGTCTCCAACTATTTTTTGGGAAATGAGCCAAGGTATAAACAACCAATCCATAATTATCACCACCAGAGAATTAAATAACGACTTGCTTATTGTTTGTTTTCTCCCACTAATATACAAGCGCCATGAGAGCAGGGGCTTTACCTGTTTTGCTCATTCCTGATCTATAACACCTAGAGCAGAACGTGACACATTTATTTAATTAACTGGCCAACCAATCGCCATTTGCAAGTTGAGATAACTGAGGTTCGGAACCTCCTTCAAGGTCACTTAGGTGGTAATAACAAAGCCAGAATCTGAGCCCAGGCCTGATTGACTCTAACGCCCGAGGTTTTCCTATTTTATTATGCCCCTTTGAGTCTCCTCCCTCCCACTCTCTCACACAGAAGTGTTTTTCTAGCTAGGCTGGCCCTGACTGCCATACCATTCAGATGCCTCCCTCACCTCCAGAATCACCATCTCATCAGTGGCACCATCAGCACCTGGGGAAGCCATAGCGCCTGCCCCATATGTCTGGGTGTTGCCAGGGTGTCTGATTGATGGGAAGATCCTAATCGCCCCGTCTCCTCTTTTCCCCATCTTGACCCTTTTTCCCTAGACTGACACCCAGGATTTTTCAAAGCTGTTACAGCACCCTCTTTCTCCTTCCAATTGCCTTCCTTTGGCTGTGGGGTAGCAAACATAGCCCCGTAGAAGAGCCAGGAGGTCGGCACAGATGTAGGATGTCCTGCACAAGGTATGAGAACGCTTATGTTTCTTGACACGTACAACTTTCTCAGTTCTTTCTTTCATTGTTCCACTTCTCAGAGTATTGTGGATATACGAAACATTCCACTACGTAACTGTCCTCTTAGAGAGAAACCACAGAGAGAGCATGGTGATCCACAGTGCCGCCATGCATCGCATTGCAGGGGGTGAGGCCTCTCCATGAGGGCAATGGCCACTGAGTGCCGGCCCGTGCTGTGATGCAGGGGTGCAGGGCACCTTGTAAATGAAGACTCGCTGAACATTTGAACTTAGATGTAAAATGTATGATTTTGAAATGCTCTCCATTATCATTTTTAAACATTTCAAAATACTTTGCAAGCCACACAAAACACACCCATGGGTCATGGGTCTGAGGGCTTGCGTTTTCCAAGTTCTGCCTTTGATCATGGACATCGGAAGCATCCCTTTAGCCTGAAGATGCTCTCTTCCCTCCCGAGACCCCAACGACCCTCCAGGGCAGGTTTTATCTTGGCTCCAAATGCAAACTCTTTCTGTCTCGTTAAGGAGCTATCCAGACCCACTCATACGGGTCCATATGTCCTAACCTGGAAGGCTGCATTGCTTTGCGCAGCCAGGGGATGGCTGAGGTTACCACTTAGTCTTGGGACTTATCATGGGTTCTAAGTGTCTACTGTAGACTTTCCTCTACATGTTCTCCATGGTTTACAGAGTGTGAAGGTCTGTGATTTAGTTGGTGCCTCATAACAGCCATGAAGCATATAAGACAATGATTTTCACCCCCATTTTATACATGGGGCAACAGTGACCCAGAGCCATACAGCCTCCTGCCCAAGGCCACATGGTGAGTTAGTGGCAAAGCCAGCATTACTGCACAGACTGCCTTAGGGTTGTAACTAGGGCCAATCAAGATGGGTAGGTCACACTTTTTGGGACCCGATTCTCAAAATACCCCTAAAAACTAGAGCTGGGACATGGGTATGAACTAGGATACACAGAAATCAAATCATCTGACTGAGGCCCAAAGCCAGGGCTCTGAGCTCTGGCCTCTTGACACTGATTGACAAGATGACAGCCCTCTGGGTGCCTGAGGGGAGGGCCACAGGGAAGACGGTGATGGTGCCTTCTGCTCCAGGGTCTGTACGCTTTTTGACTACAACCCATAGTTTGGAAAACATCCCACATTGTGACCTGATATATGGATTTATGTACATGAACGTGTGTGTTTATATGTATACAATGGAAACAAGAATTCACACCACCAAAGTTACTGTACAATAAGCATGGCACTCTGATATTTCCTATTTTATTCTCTTTCACTTTTTTCCAAAAGGCTGATGATAACTCCCAAAATTGCTATCATGACCCACTACGGGCTTTTGACCCGAAGCATTGTTTTGGTCTAATTTGGATGAGTGCTTATGGTGACTGCTGCCTCGCTTCTGTGATCCCTGGCCCTTCACCTCCATTCATCCTCCTGAGTGACAATAATGATGGTGATAATAATAATAATAAGAGTAAGCACTCAAGTAATATTAGCCATTCTTAATATGAGTCACTGATAATATTAATAATTGTGTTAATAATAGCCAATATATTATTAGTAGTAGTAGCTAATACTTATTGAGTACTTTTACTAACATGTGTGGTAACATTTTAATCCTCACTTCACCAACAATATAGGCACTATGAATGTCTGCAAAATACAGATGAGAAATTGCGAAGTGCAGTATGCAGCCCAAGGTGACACAGCTTGCGAGTGGTGGAGCCACAGTGCTGACCCAGGCGGTTGAACTTGGCACATGGATATAACCGCTAGGTGGTATTGCATTTATAGCCAGATGGATTTCCTAAGCCCAGATCATTCTACTGCCCTGCTTATGGCCCCCTAGCAGCCCTGCAGAGACTTCAGGATGAATTCCAGTTTCTTGGTCAAAACACTGTTCTCCATCTGGCCTGTCTCACTTCCACCTCACTGAGCCCCTTTCCTGGACACGAATTCTGTGGCCGCTCCACCTTCGTGCATATTGTTCCATTACAGAACATGCACCTAACTAGGTGGTCTATTTTCCTGTCTGCCTCACCTCTTGACTGCAGTTACTCGAGGGCAGGCGTGGCATCCACGGAACTCATGAAACGTCTGCTAGGTGAATGGATGAATACACTTTATTTCTTCTTACCAATCATAAGTAACATAAAATATTGGTAGGGCAATTTAGGTAAATATGTATTAGGTACATCTAAGATTGAACTTAAAGACTGAATTAAAGGTGTTACTTAGATGCATTCTTTTTAAATTTTAAAGGCAGTCCCTGGTTTGGAGTGTATATGTTCCCGCCTTAGCAGCTGTGTGACCTAGGACATGTAATTTAATCACTCTGTTTCCTCACCTGTAAAATAGTACCAATCTCTTGGGGTTGTTCTGAGGATTAAAAGAGTTAATACATGTCCATGGTACATATGGTCCCTGATACATGATGGATGCTGAATATATGTTAGCCAAAAACAAAAAACAAACCCACATTTTATTTTTAAAAGGCACACTCTATGAGTCTCTAACTGGATGTCAGTTACAATGGGAGAAGGAACATCCCCCCAGAAACAGCTTAATAAGGCTGAGGCACATTGGAGGCTGTTAAATTGGTAGATGACTGTCTTAGCAGTGTGTGCTTATTGACCAAAAACACTGGCCTCAAGGCAAAGGCTCAAAAACTACAAATTATTAGGAGCACAGTCCCCAAACTTGGCTTCCTTGTCACAAAGCAGAGGCAGGGAGAACATTTGCCTTGCTCTTATTTCGTTCTTTTTTTCCATCTTAGGCTTAATATAGTAATTCAGTAAATATTTACTTTATTTGAACAGATGGGAGGTCATGGTTCACACTCAACTTGGCATTTAATAGAGAAAGAAGGGGTTGGGATGAAAGAAGTGACAGTGGAGAAAAGCTCCCCTTGGAGCAAGGGCCTGCAGTACAGTGATGCTGAAACCCTGGCTGGGGAAGGGTGTCTAGCTCAGACCCTGGGACTCCCATCCATGGGTGGGGGGGCTGAAGCACCGGAACACATTTATGTTTAAACATGGCAGTCCCCTCTTACCCTGTGAACCAGTGGTTTCTAAATCCTTTAATCCTACCCTTCCTAATTCTCCCTCTATTTCCTGTGCCTGCAGAACAACCTGACCCCCATCTCACTTCTCCCAGACACACACCCTCTATTTCTGTCCCACAGAGCTGCCTGCCATTGCTCAGATACCCTCCATCTTTAGTATCACTGAGCCTCTGCAGATGTTGTTTGCTGACGTCCCCCTACAGGAGGCACCTGAAGGAGATGGGGGGGGGGGGGCAGGAGGATGTAGGAGAGAAGTCAGAGTGCAGCTTCCCTGCCCTCTCCCTGTGCTGTGGTCCTTCGTCCACTCCATCTCCTACCAGATGTTCCCTCTTCTAGGCCTCCAGCTCTTACTGGGCGCTGTGAACATCCTTCCTGCCTTCACCTGTCCAGGTCCACGGGTGTCCTAGTTTCCTGCTGCTGACAGACTCTGGGTGTCTCACCATCCTGGCTGGCTCCCTTTACCTGCCCACACCCGTGTCTCTTCATTAAAGTCAGTGCATCGAAACCATCTGGGGTGAATTCTGTTTCCTGTGGAGATCCTGACCTATGATGCAACTTCGCCTCTTCCTCTCTGGTTCACGTTCAGTAACCATTATCATCATCATCAAACTAATAACACTACCAGCTACTACTCAGTCAGCGTTTACCATAGGCCACGCCCTGGGGGACGTGCTTTAATTAGATGATCTCATTTAGTCCTCACCAGTCCTAGTCTGTGGATTGGTCCCATTTTACTGATGAAGAACCTAGAGCTTAGAGAAGTTGAATAACTGGCTTAAAACCACATAGTCGGGAAGTGAATCAAGAGCTGGATCTACCCATCTCCAAATCCTCCTTCCCACAGCTCCCTGCCATGCGATAGAATGAGACCCAGGGTAGGAGCTGGCCCAGCCCCAGCCCCCTCCTGGCTGTACGGCCCTGGGCAAGTCCCTTACTCCAGGAAGCTGGGTTTATTAGACGCTTTGTGAACTGCAATGTACTTTATACCCAGAGGCAGAAGGGATTGGACAATTATTGTACCAATGTTATCATTATCATCATTATTTTTCTTTTGTTATTTCTAACCAACAAATCATGTAACTGCTTTAAATATAGACTCAATCAAGCCGCTGAGTGTATTCTGGGAAGCCAAGCAGCAAACACACACCTGGAGAGGTCATTTCAGGCCTTGTGTTAAGTTTGGAGGGTCTGACTGTGTGGCTCTAGGTTTACGACCAAGAGAAAAGGCGTCTGGCACAGAAGACGCATGCGAGATGTATGACACCCTGGCCTGCTCTCCAGGCGTGGCTGCTGAAACTCTTCTCCATGTGAAACCTGAGCGCCACAAAGGTGCCTTTGGAGAGGAGTTCATTTCCACAACCTGTCACAGGCCAGTCTTGTGCTGGGCACGGGGGCCTGGGCCCTGGGGACAAGCAGGACATGCGTCCCTCAGGGACAGCACACCGTCTCTCTGGGGTGTCAGCCACAGGGAGCAACGATGACTGCTTGGACAAAGCATGAAACTGCAGTTTTATAGTTTCTCCTTATGCTGACGTGGGGGTTATTTTTGGTCTGTCTACGGGGAAGGAGTGTGGGCCCTGGCAACAGAAGGGAAGAAACAGGTATGCATCACGCACTGTGCTCAGCGCTCTGCCCCCCACCAGAACCCTGGCATTTCTTGCTTTATAGAGCAGGCCAAATGACCCAGTTGATTAAGCTGGTAAGTGACAGCACTGGGACCTGAACCTAATGGCTCTAAAACCCACATTTTGGGGTTTTTAACATTTCTTTTACATGGAGCTGGTCTCAGATGGATCTGGAAGGTTTGAACAGGTACGTGAATGTGAATGAGGGGCGGCCTGGAAGACACATGGTGGCGATGGTGACTAGGGTATCATTTCAGATAGGAAAAGAGGCAGTAACGATAAAACAACCACTGTTAATCGAATACCTACTCATGTGCCGTGAACTTTCTATAGATTATTTCTAATCCCTACAACAACTATGTCGTTAAATATTTTCCTCTTATTTTAGAGTTTCTCTTCTTTTACAAATGAGATCACAAACTCAAAGAGGTGAAGTGACTTGCTCTCGATCACATGTCAGAGTCTGGATTTGAATCAGAAGAACACGTTTCAACCTGAAGAAAGTTGTTGCGCAGCTACACTCATAGGTTAATTCATTTGGTAAATAATTGCAAAGGACCTTTTCTGTCTTAAGGGATGTGGGAGCTACATGGGGTAACACACTGAGGCTCCCCTGTTCCCTTCCTGCTTCCCCTTCTCCAGCCTCCCCTCCTTCCCACAACACTGTGTCCTGTTTTTCCAAGTCTCGTGTGAGGCCTCAGTGGACAAGACAAATGAGCTTGCTACTCCTTGGAGCATCAGAAAGATAGTGGGTGAGTCAAACAGGGAGAGAGGCAGGGGAAGGGCACCACAGGCCCCTCACCCAGGCCCCGGGGACCAAAGGTGGAGAGATAATCAGGGACCACCGCCCAGAGAAAGTGACATCTAAACCACAACCAAAGGATGTTAAGTCAAAGCAAGCCAGGCCGGACAGTTTTGAGGTAAGGAGAGGAAAGAAGTCTAGCTCTGTATCTTCCCAATTTCTCTGACCTACAGTAAAAAACACATTTATTGCAGTCCTGTACACACATAAATCTATAAATTTCTAACTAAAACAAAAATTTCACAAACTGCCTAACCTTTCCTCAAGAGTGAAATCTGATATTTTCTATTTTTTTCTAGTCTACAAAAATAGAATTATGGCTAGGTTGCCAACCTACAGTTTGAAACAGTTGTCTAGGTCACAGCATGGATGAATGTCAGAGGTGTGAGAGAACCCAGGAACAGTCAGAAGCTCAGTTATTCATGGAGTCCAGAAATCAGGGAGGGAAACATAAAGCTTGAGAGATGAGAAGTGAGCAGCTGAGCAGGAAAAAAAAAAAAAAAAAGGAATTTCCATGAACAATTATAATGAGGGGAGGCAGTAACATGCAAACATGCATGTGGTAGAAAGCCTAGATTTGGAGATCCCGGGGGAAGTGTGTCCTGCAGCTGGTTTTCAGGGGCCCTGATGCATGGGAACCAGGAGCTGGCCTGAAAGAATGGCAAGGGTCATTCTTGGGATTCGACGAGAGAAGGGAAGACGGAGAAGCAAAGCTTTTGATGTGCGGGGAGAAACTCACAAAGTAAACTTGGGCCCTTCATGAGGGCTCCAGTAATATTAATGAGGGGCAGGGGCCTGGAGCATTTGCAGGAAGACTTCATCAGAGGTATAGGCTGCTGAGGCACCTCTTGGGGAAACACGCTGTTACCACCCTGGCTGGGTTTCCTCACAACCTCAGAAACAGCCAGGGACGAACCAGGAAATTGACTGAATTCCTACTGGTCTAAAGTTTTATAAGTTTTCCTTAACATAACCACGCGGTGATATTTTTAGTTCTTTGTGTGTCAAAAAGGACCCATAAATATTTCAGAGCTAAAAAGTGTTCTATAAAATATAAGCCCTGGGCAGCTCTCTCTCTCTCTCTCTCTCTCTCTCTCTCTCTCTCTCTCTCACAAGTCATCATACATTTTTACTTTCCTTAGTCCTTCAAAGTTTGGTCTTGCAAGTCCTTTGTTTTAGACTCCAGTGTGATATGAAGGTGAATGCCCTGGGTAGAAAGAGCACCCCTTCTGTTCCAGGCACTGCGTTGGGCTGTGTGCAAACCAGACAGAATAGGCATCGTTATACTCACTATACAGATTTGAAAACTGAGGCTCAGAGTAGCAAAGTGACACTCAAATTCACACAACATGCCGAGGTGGAATCTGGGAGATCTAGTTCTTAAGTCTGTCTTCCCTGTGGTAGCACCCAGAGCACATTTCTCTGGCCCATCACTTTAGGGAATTCCTTGCCTTTTAAAACAGTGAGACAGTGATAAAAAATAATGGTGGCTAATGGCAAGGTCTTTACATGCATTACCTCATTTAATTCTCACCACATCCCTAAGCATCCTCGTTTGAGAAAGGCCAGGATTTAGAGAGGGTAAATACCTGCCCAGAGGGCCACAGTAAGGAAGTGGCACAGCCTGGGTCTGTATGACCCCACGGCTCAAACTTTTAATCAGAACCTATATTGCTTCCCACCCATTGCTTCCCATCCCTTATTCTAATTTGCTTAAACGTTCTATGTGTTCTTTTACTTTGTTTTTTAGCAGTATTAATTGCTCTGATGCACCCAGTTAGCACCTGACCTGGGCTTCCGGGAGGAATGCTTTTACAGCTGCTTCTCAGAGTGTGCCCTGCATAGAAAGACAGCGCTGTGGGCCAGGCGTAGGGCTTGCTTGGGCACATGGTAGAGTGTGGCCAAGTGCCCAGCCTGGCTGTGGGGACTTCCCTAATCAGCGGCTGGCAGACAGGTGACAGATGGTACTGCTTGTTGCCCATAGGAGCCACCTTTCCCTTCTGTTGGAGGGCTTGTCACAGGCCAGGTACTGAAGAGCAGGTGGCTACTGTATGGGTCCCACTCCTCTGACCTCGAGCTGGGAGAGCTTCCATCAGAGCGGCCCCGGCCCCTCAAACGGGTGACCATGCACAGGGCCGGGGTCATAGTAGCCCCTCAAGCAAAAGGAGGTGGTACGAGGGCTGTGTTTCCCAGATTCCTCCATCTACATTCTTTCCCTCCCAAAGCTATTTACCAGCCACTGATTCCCCTTTACAAATGGTGGCATCTTAGCCTCAGAAAATATGTTATTATCTCAGGATTCAAAGTCTCATCAAAGGTCAGCTGGGTCGTGCCCAATCGGATGTTTGAACCCCTTTGGTCCTATCCCCAATTGGTCACACCACCTCCAAAGCTGGGGACTTTACTACCTCCAGGGATAGCTCTGATGGTGCTTCCTGATATAGAGCCGAAGCCTGCCTCCTTTAGCTTCCTTCCATAGGCCTCAGCTCTATGCCTTGGGATCTCAGACAGTAATTCCACTGCCTGTGCCCGGGCAATAGCCTTCCTAGACTAACGATGGGTCAGCCTGTGTGTCCTTGAGTCTCCTCATCAGGAGACTGAACATCACTCCTATAATTTTTAAGCCCTATAATTTTAAGGTCTCAATGACCTTTCCATGGTTTTATCCATCCTCACTACCTCTTTCCATTTAGCGAGGCTTTGTAAGATCCAGAGTGAGATTTGGGGACAAGAGTTGGACCAGACGCAGTCAGAGGGACAGACACATCTACAGGTGATTCCAGCATAGTGAACACAAAAAAGCAACTGACACAGACAGTCTGGGGGCAGAGAGGGGACTCCAGCTGGGGTGGGGTGGGCAGCAGAGGCTGCCTGAAGCTGCGGTTGAAAGCCTGAGCAGGAGTTAACCAGGAGACAGGGAGACGAGAGTGCCCACACTTGTCTGCATGCCTCTCGCATGGGGTTGGCTGATCTCATGCGAGAATCACTTGGAACCTCTTGGTTTAGTCAAAATATCCTCCATGCACCTCTCTCTCCAGCCGTCGACACAGTATTCCCACGGGGCAGCTCAACCCCATGTGGCTTTCTTGGAAGCACACCGCCAGGGCCTCTGGTGGAGCTGGCTATCTGCTGGGACTGAGTTTCTTCAGGAACAACTTGCAACATGGTCTTTTCTGTAGTTCAGCCCCGACTGAAGGGGACTTGTTTCCTTCTCCCCAGAAACCCATTCAAGGGTCAAGCGTGAAACGCAGGCTATGGGAGTGTCAATTCTCTGCCAAAAGTGAGCCAGGGCCCCACACAGATTTCTGATTTTCTATGAGCTTATTCAGGGACCACATTATGAGATCATCAGAAGAAGGGGAAAGATAGTCGGGCTGATTAATGGCACATCCCCTGCTGTGTCCAAGGCTTAACCTGTAGTTACCTGGGGCTCCTGCATTAGGCCTCCAATCTACGAAGGGTAAAGGGTGAGAAGGGAGATCCAGAGGGAAAACCCGTGCCACAGGAGCAGACATTAGTTTCAGGCTTCTAGAAATGGTGAGGCTCTGTTTTAGCACTCACTCCCTCGGTCTCATACGAGCCCCCCAGATTGTGAAGGTAGCAATTGCCTGTGCCCTTGCTGAGCTGCTTGAGGCTCTGTGTTTCCAGAGAGGGGGGACCTGAGGCTTGGGAGGCTGTGACTTGCTGACGGCCACATCCAACAAGCACAGAACCAAGAGCCCTGGGCTTCATGGTGTTTCCTTTCATGGCCTGTTTTCTCCTCTGCAACATGAGGTGGCGTGAGGGGGTCATAGGTACTCCATGCCTGAGGACTGCCTTTATGTCCCCCCCCCCCCACACACACACACATTGGAATTCAAAGTACTTTCAAGCACCAGGAATTCTGTATGGTGCAATGACTGCAAAACCCCTCGGGGAGGTGCCAAGAGGGGTCCTTACAGCAGACAAAGCTTGTGAGTGATGGCGTCCCAGAAAGGGATGTCCAGGAGGAAAGCCAGGGAGGGAGCCAGGGCTTTGGCAGACTTTCACTTACATCTCTGTGTACTCAAGCCTCAAAGAGGTGGAGGAAAAGGCTCATAATGATGGGAAAACCCTAACTGCCTGAAGCGGCCGCCATTTCCAATAATTAAAGGCAGACTTAATAGATATTAGGGCCCTCTTTCCAGTAGCTGGGTGGTCAGGCGATTTTTATTTTAATAATTAGCTGCTGTAAGTCACACAGAACCGGAGACAGATAAAGGCAGGGCCAGTCTCTCATGGGGCTAATTGTGCCCAGGGTTCTACACGCCTAATCAAGCCTTGCACTGCTCCCGTCTCTTTCATCCAAAGCCTCAAAGGACTTTGCCATCAGTAATTAAGTCTCATAAGTGCCGTAAAGAAAACGATTCTCCTTGGCAGTCTGAGTGAAGAAGAGGCTGCTGGGGTGGAGATGGGGCAGGCAGCCACGCGGCTAGCCCCCAAGATGGGGAACAGAGAGAGCGGAGCTGGCGCCAGCCCCCGAGACTGGGTCTGCTGAGGCCTTTGGCCTCTGTGCATCATACCTTTAGAAAGACAACTGCAGGCCTAGTAGCTTTGGTGGCCACTTCCTGTGGAGTCTAGTTCAACCTGCCCCAAACTAGAAATAGTCTGGAGAGACACCCAAAAAGTCTTTCTAAATTTCTCAGCCTAGATGGACAATTTGTAGACACGCCAATTCAGACAGGTCATTCAAATACCACTGTCTTAGATTCTTAGAGTTAGAAGGGAACCTAAAGGATACAGTCGCTGAAGCCCCCATGGACACTTGGATTCCTTCTGAGTTCTGCACCGACACCAGCCAGCCTCTGCTTGGTCTCCGATGACAACCCTCTTACTCCTACCACATGCCATCCTCGAAGGTTAGCCTTAGACAGTTCCTTGTGACTGAGCTTGAATTTGCCTTCCTCCTGGCCCTGACTCTGCCTTAGAACCTCACAAACACATCAAATTCCTCCTCTGCAGATCAAGAGCTCTCTTCCCTTGGCAACAAGAAACAGTGGAGCAGTGTTAACAAAAACAAAAAAACACAAAAGAACACAAAACCCCACAAGCTGTACATCAAACACACAGACGAAAAAGGAAAAATCAATGAATTGGATCTCACCAAAATTCAAACTTGTGCTCTGTGAAAGAATCTGTGAAGCGGATGCAAAGACAAGCTACAGAGTGGGAGAAAATATTGGCCAACCTACATCCAACCTATATGAGCCTTTTCCTCCAGAAGGTCTAGCATCTAGAATATATAAAGAACTCTTAAAATGTTACAGTAAAAAAAGCCCCAAAATTCCAATTAGAAAATGGCCAAAAGATATAAACAGATATTTCACTATAGAGGATTTACAGATGGCAAATAAGCACAGGAAAAGCAGCACGGATCATCGGGGAAATGCAAATGAAAACCACAATGAAGGGAATACAAATGAAAACCAGACTATCACCGCACACCTATCACAATGGCTACAATGAAAACAAAAAGTGGTCACTAAATGTTTGCAAGGAGGCAGAGAAACTGGATCACTCATACATTTCTAGTAGGGATATAAAATAGTATACAGCCCCTCTGGAAAAGAGTTTCACAGTTTCTTATAAAATTAAACATGCAATTACTGTACAACCTAGCAACTGCCCTCTTGGCATTTATCCCTCAGAAATGAAAATTTATGTTCACACACAAGCCTGTACAATGTTCATAGAAGCCTTATTCATAATAGTTAAAAACTGGGAACAGTCCAGATACCCTTCAACAGGTGAATGGTTAAATAAATGATGGACTACCAAGGAATACTACTCAGTGATAAAATGAAATGAATGAATACTAATGAATCTCTAGGGAATTATGCTGAGTGAAAAAAAGCCAATCGCAAAAGATTACACAGTATATGATTCCATTTACATAACATGTTTGAAATGACAACATTTTAAATGGAGAACAGGTTAATAGTTGCTAGGGGCAGAGTTGGGAGGGGGTGGGTGTGACTATCAAAGGGCAGCGTGGGGGCACTTGTAATGAAGGAAATGGTTACTATCCTGACTAGGTCCACTAAGCTACAGGTGATAGTATATAAGTAAACACCCCCCCCCCCCCCACACACACACTCCAATAAGTACAAGTAAAACTGGGGATATCTGAATAAAAATGATTGGAGTTTATCAGTGTTCCTATCCTGGCTGTAAGCTGTAATCTGCTCTTTTACTGCAGTTTTGCAAAATGTTACTAATGGGGAAAAATGGGTAAAAGGTACCCATTTTTCACAACTGCATGTGAAGTACAATAATCTCAATAAAAGTCTCAATTAAAAAACAGGCTTTTTGAGTCAGGCAGAGTTGGGTTTGGCTCTTGAACCTACTATGTACTTCCTGTGCAGCTTTGGACAAATAATCTCAGTTTCCTCACCTGTAAAATGGGGATAGTATCCACCCCCATTTTTCAGGGTTGTCTTGAGGTTTAAACGAGGCAATTGATGGAAATGTTTAACTCTATGCTCGACACATAAATAAGGACTTAATAAACAATAGGGGTAAATGTTGTATTATTATCCAGGATGAATATTTCTCCCTAATTCAGTTCCCACCTAATTCAGTCCCCTCCTAATTCAGTTCCCACCCACCAAGCCTCCATCCAGTCATCCTTCTCTGAAAACGTTCTTTTTGGTCAATGTCACTCTTTAAAACACCAATGTCACTCTTTAAAAAAAAACGAAGCATTTGATGACAGTCTCATTATCAGACATTGCTGTGGCATCTTATGATTTCTGGCTATGAGGCCACACTTCACATGCTGTTTTGACCAATTGCTTGCCACCTACTTCCTAAGTAATGTCTCTATTTCCCCGAAGACGTAGCAAGCAGCAGATACTCATCTTCACCTAGCAATGTTTAAGCATCTACTATGTGCAGGAACTAGTACTAATAGAACCACCAGCAGAGCGTCCCATTTCTGGTACAAAAATCCTCTAGCCAGCTCTGGAAGTTAGGGATGGTGGTAGGTTACTATATTAATGACACCTCCCTGTACGTGCACTGTTGTATAGTCTCCCACACTGACACATGCCTTGCACTGGCCAAGGGGCAAAGGGAGCGTTAGCAAACATGAATCGGAGGCAGGAGAAAACCTTGAATATGTGAGCTTGCCTTCTCTTGCTGTTTTTGGAAAACATCCATCACGTCAAGAGGACCAAGCTGGCCAGATTTTTGCAGCAGACACAGCTGAGTCAACCAGCTCCCGACAGATTGCAGCAACGTGAGTCCATTAGCTGAACCTAGCTCCACCCAGCCCAAATCAATGAGCCTCGGAAACAGGAACCAATAAATGGTCATTTTAAGCCACTATACCCTTACACTGATAAGTTACATAGAAAGGGTTAACTGATACAGGCATTATTATAATTTCCATGTCATAGACAAGGAAACTGAGGCTCAGATCACTAAAGTACCTTAAAAAATAAGAGGACATGTTATGAGGATAATAAGGGTATTGCCTAATGTTTAAACGGTACTACAGAGCGTATACATTTCTTCCAAATTATTGTGCATTTTAATCCACTATCCTTACCTCTCTTTTGGGGAACTCATCAAATTTATATTTATATTTATATTTAAGTAGTTGGTTAATTATATGAGCTAAGCTCTGTGGAGGTGGGGGTCATTTTCATTTTGTTTCGGCATCGAATCTCCAGCCTCGAGCCTTGCAAATAGTAGACACTTAAAAAGTAATGACTAACTGAATAAATAAACAAACATCTCTGAGTTGTTGTGTTATGCTCCTATATTAGATAGACACTGGTGTTCAGAGAGGTAAAGGGCCTTGTTTCACAGTCACACAGCTAACAAGAGGCAGGGCTTAAATGCAGCCCAGGTCTTTTGACTCCTAAGTGCACAGGTCTGCCTGAAATTCTCTGTGCATCCCCAGGGGAGACAGACAAGGAAATGAATAACTGCCCCACAGTTAAAAAGGAATGTTGTTGGATGAATTCCACATGTTTAGGAATGCCAGTCTCCGTGCTAAGAGGATTCCAGTCAAACCAAGCTCCCGGCTGGGAGCAGAAATGTGCCGCAGTGTGAACCCCAGGGCTTGGGATCAGAGATGTCTGTTACCACAGATTCCACGTGGACTTGTACCATCCAGCCCCAAATCCTCATGGCATGCCCCCAATCAAACACACCACCACCAAGCAAACACAGGAACGCGGAGCAGCTCTGCCCTCGGCCCTGGGCCAGGCAGGCCTCGTGCTCCGTAGCGAGGGACCAGCAGATGTTAGCATTAAGCTCTGCACTCGCCCGTTCCAGCTGCCCTCTTCCCTTCGCTCCGTCCTTCCCTGCTGCTTGCTACACAGAGGTGACATTCTCAGAATGCCCTTAACCACTCTGGCCGCTGGAACCCTAGACTCCAGCTGAGAAGGCTGTTTGCCCTCCCAGCAGCCAGGAGGATTAGAATGGACGCACTGTTTCCCTGTAACAGCCAGGCTGCCTGAGCACCAGGCTGGGCTCATATGGAGGCTCGGGGAGCACAGCTGCCTCTTGGTCTTCCAGAGGGGCCCCGAGCCTGTCTTCTCCATGGGGAAGCTCTGGCCCTTGGCCCTCTGCTGGCTAATATTACACCCGGGTCACTGTAGTCTGACTTCCCAGGCCAGACTCTCACTTTGTTCTCTTGATAGTAGTCCTAAATCTGTTTTCATGAAGAAACTCTGCCTGTTACGCCATTAATTCTGCTTTGTTTTGGGTTGTTAACCTCAGTTGTTAACTGTACCAGGCTTTGAGGCTACTCTGGCCAGGAGAGGAAGTGGAGTGGGGCTGCTTGCTCCTTTCCAGGGCTGAACCCCAGAGGGGTTACGATATCCAGGGCCCAGCCTGGCCTCTGCTAGCTAGCCATAACCCAGGTTTGTCTAGTACAGCGTTTCTAACGTAAAGCCTCTTCACGTTTCCAAAATCACCCTAATGCTGAGAGACAGGCGGTGTGCAGGTAGGTCATCACCACCTCCAGCTTACAGATGAGGACGTCACCCGGGAAATAGAAAGTAGGTGTATAGCAGCGAACTCTACAGCCAAACATCTGGGGTTCAAATTCTAGCTCTGCCACTGCCTAGCTGTGGCCCTAGGCATGTTATTTAACCTCTCCACGCCTCCTATCTAAAATGGAGATAACAACTGTACCTAACAGATAGGGTGGTTGGGAAGACTAACTGAGTTAATATGTGCAAAGTACTTAAAATAGGCTTAGCACGGGGCTGCCATTATTATTATTATTATTATTATTATTATTATCGTTATTATTATAAGGTAGTTTATTCTGGCCCAGATGCAGTTCTGGGTTTCTACACCCCACTCATACCACTGCATTAAGACATGAATATTTTTGTTTGATATTATTTATTCATTCATTTAGTCACTGAGCAAATATTTACTAGGGGTCTGCTATGTGCCCAGATCTGTGCTAGACACAAGGTGGCAAAGGTTTGGTTCTTTTTCCAGAAAAACAGAAAAGACACTACTTTGGAACAGGTTTGTTCCACTGTGCATCTCAGCCCTGCGTTTACTATGTATGAGCCAGGGGAAGGTGTTCTGGGCCTCACTTTCCTCATCTGTAAGATCCCTGCCATCCTACCTCTCCAGGGACCCACAAGGTCGTCTGGGGGCCTGCAGAGGGAACATGTGATGGAGGCTTCTCAGATCAGAGCCCCAGCCCTTCTCCAGTTCTGGCCAGTGGGGGAGGAGAGGAGAGCAGTCCCTGAGTCTGTGACCTATGTAACGGTCCGTCCGTCACTGTGCAGGCTGCTACTTTCTGGGAAACCTGAAGCCTCTTCAAAGAGAAGGTTTTAATTGGCTTAGGCTCTGTGCCTTCTCCAAGGCAGGATCACAAGCAGAGATTAGCCCCCAGGAGGGCCAGACCCCACAGAGGCCAGAAAGCTGGAAGGCCCCCACCCCCTATCTGCCTGACCCTCCTGAGTTATCTGCCCTTCAGCCTGATGCGGGTGGGAATGGCGTGGAAGGAGCCTGCTCCCTTTTTCTTCTCTTCCCATCCTACGAGTGCAAGAGAAGGGTGTTTCATCAGAGCCTCGAGCTAAGAAGCAAATGGAAAAAGGCCTACAGGATAATTTTTTAGCACGATCTAGAAAAAGTCTGGGTTTAAAATTCACAGTCTATGGCAAGCACTTGAATTTCCCTTCCCAGAGGGAGAGGCCCTGGGTCGCACTGAGGAAACATAACGCCAACAGCCTTTCCTGGACCTGGCACTTTACAGTTTACACAGCACTGCCAATCACACTAACCCTCTCCTGCCCTGAGAAGTAGGCTTTCTATCCTCATTACTACAGGGAAGTGTGGCAGGCAGGCAGGCAGGAGTCTGCAGCTCGGGCTCAGGAGAGCTGACCTTGAGACCTGGCTTTGCAATGCTAGGCAAATAATAATATACAAATGACGGATACAAACGGTGGCTGTCATTTTACTAGGCACTGGGTATGTGCATAATGATACTTTTTTGGCTAACTTGTTGCTATTTTATATAAACTGAGGCTCAGAGGGGGCAAGGATTTGCCTTGTCACACAGCTTTTTAAGGGAACTGAGCCCATGTGGAGGCTCCATTTCTCGAGCTAAAGCACGGAGGTGAAGAAGATCAGTTACATTCAGAGGATGGCGTGTCACAGGAGCAGGTGGATGCGGCTTTGAAACCGTGAAGCGTTATGCAAATATTTCTTATTCTTGTTAAGGAAATTAAGGCTCCAAGAAGTGATGCGATGTGTCCAAGGTCATCCAGCCGGCGAAGAGCAGAGCTGGGACTTGATCCCAATGTTCTGATGCCTAATGTCCCTTCCACTAGGCCACAGTTGCTGTCTGAATACCTGTTCGTGCAGGACCAGGGCTGCAAGTCTGCAGGAGCACTCAGGTTGATAATGTTTAAATACTTGACTATTTGAAAAATACAACAACAAGCAGTTGAGAATAAATGCCAAACCTCTAACTGGTTAGGAACACCGCCTGGGGGCACAGAGATTTTTCAGCGGAACTGATGTTTCCTGCTTAAATACAATGTGCAGACACTCGTGCACGAGAAAGGCGGGCTGTGAGCTGGCAACGCCACGTGTGAAATGGACTGCACGGGTTAGAAAGCAATACTTACATCCAGTAACTCACTCGTTCTGTAGCACATCCCTCTGAAGGCAGAGCGTATTATTCTTATTTTATTGAGAAGCTGAGGCCCTGAGAAGCTCAGGACTTACCCAAGTTTACATAGTCAATAAGCGCCTAAGCTGGGATTGGAACCCAGAACTGTTTAACTATAAAAGCTCAACTCCATCCCATGCCCATCTCTGCTGCCCAACTTTCTTTGCTGCTTGGGAGGGGTGAGATCAAGTGCCGGGGGTTCTGGGAACTCAACCTCTTCCCTTGGGAGGTGCTGGCTCACCTGTACACCTCTGCCTTTTATCTTTCCTTAAGTCCCTCATTTGACCAGGTCCGTGGGCTGGGCATGAGGATTCTGAGATGGGCTTCCTTCACGGTCCTGAAGGACTGCACTGTCTCATGCGGGAAACAGCCAGAAACTGATAACCCTCATCTAAGATCCTACAGAAGGATGGCTTCACCCAGCCTGGTGCTAGGGGAAGAGTCAGGCTGGATTCTTGGGGCACCGGATGCCGTTGAGAGTCTGGAAGAGGCAGTGGGAATATGCCAGTCATGGGAGAGGGGAGACGGGGAGGAGGAGGGTGTCATGTACTAGGCCCCCCCATCTCTGCATCAACCAGGCTCTTAATTGTTTTTTATCGGAATCAACTCCTCCTCCTCCTTAGGATTTCATTTCAGCGATCAGATCCTTGGCCCAAAACAGTTTAGAAAACAATTGCCTTAAGACCTATTCTCAATGTGTTGGCCTGAAGGGGTGGTTTATGTAATATTGGCGTAGGCTGGGATAAATTGACTCATCCATTCTTCCCATTTTCTTATTTAAAAAGTCTGTCATAAATGGCTAATTTATTCCTATACACATATCTATTGATTATCTGTTATGAGCTGGACACCATCCTAGGTGTTGGAGATATGGAAAAAAATCTCTCACGCGGTCTGCATTCTTCTACCCTGCTGAAGCTTCTTCACAGGTTTCGGGGAGATTTTTCTAAGAAGCAAATCTGACTATCATCACATCGCTGTTCACAACATTTCAATGGCTCCTTATTGCCTGAAGCCTCGCTACTCAAAGCGGGGTTTTGAGCCACTGACTAGTGGCATCAACCTTATCTGGAGCTTATTGGAATCTGAATCTCAGGCTGCAGCTCAGACCTACTTATTCAGAATCTGCAATTAGATCCCATGTGGTTCCTATGACATCGGGACCTGAGAAGCACGGGGCTGGAGAATATCAACACGGCCCCTTCACATCCTGATTATCGGTTGTTACCTGTCCCGTCTCATCTCCACCCTCGTTTCTCAGTGCCAGTCTGTCCTGCCCGCCTGTCCTCTCCCGCTCCCAAGCCTTTGCTTATATGGGGCCCTTGACCTAGAATGTCTTTCCTGCCTGGCTGCCAGCTACAATTCCTTCCCTTCTTGGGGGTCAGACATTCATCCAGGAGTTTCCTCAGGTCACTTCTCCCCTCCTACCTGCCACCTGACTCCATGACTTCTCCAGCCAGCCCACTGTCTGCTTATCAGTCTGCTAGAGAGCTCAGTGCTCTGGGATTTGTGTCTGTCATGTAGGTGGGTGTCTGTCTCCTTCAAAAGATGATGAGCCCTGGAGGCAAAGGACACATCTTTTCCTTCTTTACACCCATCCATCCACCCCGCTCCCTGTGCTGCCAGACACCAGGGATGCAGACAGGATTCAGAGCCTGCCTTGAGGAGCATCCTGCCTGGTGGGGTGGACTGGTTTTCAAAGTAACGAGTGCAAGTACATGCTCTGGACACAGGCTGGACAGAACAAATGGGACGTTTGCTGAGCTGAACCGTTTTCCAGGTTGATGGAACCAGGAAGCTTGGCTCTGGGGAAATGGTTACTGGCTCCCCCTCCCCATCTCTCTTTCCTAACAGACCTTTGCATTGACCCCTGAGGGAGTGCTCCTGACTTCGGACAGAGTTCTCCTTCGAGGGCTGAGCCATGTGTGAACCCAGCTCCCCTCACCATTTCCTGGCCAGAGGGGCTCCCTCTGCTTGGCCTCTGTCTTCTCACATGGCCTAGCATGGGCGTTAGGAAATGACATGCTGACAGCCAGCCAGGCCTGGAAAGGACGGTGCTTCCGCATTTTGAAGGAAGAGTAAGTAGTAGGAGGCCCACTCCAATTACTCCCATCCCATGCACCAGGGATCAGTTAATAAATTAATTAAAGTCCTCAATGACAAGCATGAGGCCTAATTAATTAATTAAAGCAATGTATTCATTAATTTGTCTGTGAAACATTTACTGAACACCTACTTTGTGCCCGGCCATTGAGCTAGATATCTGGGATACATAGATAAGTGACTTCTGGTCCCCACCCTCAGCTGAGGTCAGATTCTTCACTCACTGGAAGCAGCTTGAGAGTCCAGAGAACTGGCATCTACTGCTCACTGACCAAGTAAGCACTGTACCACTTAGAGCCTCATTTTCCTCATCTGTAATGTGGGGATTACAATCCTTGCACTGCCTCACAACCTCGAGAGGCTCAAACAGAATCACAAATCAAAAGTGCTTGGTAAACTGTGAAGCACTTGACTAATTATGCAATGGTTACCAAGGCCGGCACTCTTAGTGGTCCGTCCCAGAGACATATTCTGGCCCTTTTTCCAGCCTAACCGAAGCCCAATGTTGTTTGGAAAATTAACGTGCTCAGCCCCAGGCAACAAGTCATCATTTGGCTATGGTGCTCAGATGAGCCCGTTTTCTCTTTGCCAGATGCTCCATTTCCCAGCCTTCCTTGCAACTAATAGTGACCATGTGACCCAGTTCTGGCCAATAAGATGAAAAAGGAAGTCCACTGGCAGAGGGAGCTTTGGGGAGGAGAGTAGGTAATGCCACTCCTCTTCTCTATTCTAGCCTTAAACGTGGCAGGATCCTGGTGGCCCTGTTGGGGCCATGAGGTGTTAGATATGAAGACTAAAAATTACCTTGGAAGGAGGTGGAGTGGATCCACTCTCCGTTCCCACTTCCCCCACTCCTGAGGCACCCACTCCACTCAAGGCCTCATCCTCTCTCTCTTGCATGGTGGCTATAAGCCTCTAACCAGATCCTGTCTAACAGAAAACGCTGAGGGTCAAGCTGCTGAGATGGAAAAGTAGGGGGAGATGCTGGTCCTGGAATTAGTTATGGTCCCAGGTGGAAAGTCCTTGGAGGAAAAAAGAGGGAGGCCCACAAATAGTGGGAATAGCTTAGAGGTCAGGAAAAGCGAGGCGAGGGGTTGGGACTGTACCCTCTTGTCTCTCTCAGAGGAGCACATTTCATCTGCACAACTGCCCCAAAGACAGGGGTTATGCCTTCTCCTCTCAGAGCCTCCAGAGCGCTCAACTCAATAAACACCAAATAATCACAATGCATATGCGTGTGTCGGCTGAATGAGGTACATTTCTTGCCTCATTTATAGTAGTTCTACCAACAGCCTCTATTTTATAGATGAAGAAACTGGAAGTGCAGAGAGGAGACATGACGTACCCAAGGTCACATGACTTGAGTCAGGCCTATACTGTCCAATATGGCAGCCGCCAGCCACCTGTGGTCAGTTAAATTTAAATTTCCAACGAAAATAAATGAACTTCAGTTCCTCAGGCACACTAACCACACTGAAAAAGCACAAAAGCCGCCTGTAGACAGTGGCTCCTATACCAGGCAGTGCAGACGTAGAATATTTTCATCATGGCAGAAAATTCTATGGGACAGCCCTGGGCCAGGAGTTTGGAACAATCAGAGAATAACTCACAGATCCTTGCCTGGAGAGCATAGGCCTGCACAGTGACCTAAGCATGGGGTCTGGAGCCAGAAGGTCTGGGTGTTTAGATTGAGGGAGGAGAAAGGAGGGGACAGAACATTTTCTAAGTGCCAACGACGTGCCACCACTGTGCAGTATGCCTTCCATCTGCTAGCTCATGCATCCCTCACACCAACGCTACACCAGTGACATTTATTAATTTCGTGGGACAGATGAAGAAAGTGAAGCTCACGAATGTGAAAAGACCCGTCCAAAACCACATACCTAGGACCTGTGGATTTGGGGTATGAGCCGAGATCTGACTCCAAACCCAGACCCGCCTACCATGCCTCTCTCCGCCAGAGTGCCAGGTTCAACTCTTTTCTGAAGGGACTCTGAAGGGAAGAGATTAATCTTGTCAGCAAGGAGGGCCAAATTCCAATAGGGGTGGAGAACATTGCCTGCACAGGCCCACAGAGAAGTGGCGCTCTCTCCAGGGTAGCTCTGACTGTTCCCAGCCTGGGAGGCTGGGTCATAGGGCATACTCATTCTTTCCTGGGCCTCCCCTCCCAGGCTGGGCTGTTGCTGTCAGGAAGCTCTGTAAATCAGGCCCCAGTCAGCCCTGGAGACTCCAGACCAGGGGGGAGGAACGCCTGCTGCAAGAAGCTCAGGATGCTCAGGCCCTCCCAGGGAGCTTGCAGAAGCTTCAAAGGCCTGATTTACGAGGCTGCCAGTGGCTCCAGGCTGTCCCAGATCAGTGCCTGCACAAGCTGTGCCTAAGGGTGGGTCAAAGGATCTGAGGCCAGACCCAACTTGGGGCCAGATCTGTTCTTTCTCCTCCGCAAGATGGCTAGGAGTCCGCGGTGCTTGGCAGGACTTGTGTCTATCTCTACGCTCTTGGATCAGCCTGGGCATATCTGGCCCTGCCTGATAGGGAATGGAGTGAGGGGGTGAAGAAGCAGGGCCAGGCCACTCTTGGAAACGGGGTCCAGTCTGCAGTCAGAAATGTCTACCGCAGAAGCAGTCCTATAACCCTTTGGGGAGCTAGAACCCTCCGCTTTTTGTAGGAGGAAGTGGAAGCTCAAAGAGGGCATGTGATGTGCCCAGGTGTTGAGCAGTAGGACAGGATTTGAACCCGGGTCTGACACGAAAACCGCTTCTGGCACTCTGCTCCTTCTGCAGAACCCCACACTCAGCGAGTCTTTCTTCACCAACAGCGAGAAAACCTGCAACTTATATCTGTAATAAAAAGTAGACATTCCTTTACACCCTTCCGAGCTCTTCCATGAGCCTCAGTGAGTGATGGGAGGAGACTATTACTCATCCTTGGGAAGTTTATAACCCGAGATGAGCTGCCAACACCCGGGCCTGTAGCCTGCCAGGAGAGCCATGGGCCTGGTGACCTCTGGAGGTCTCTTCTAGCTTGAGGCTCCTACAGTGATGAGACTGGTCTTCCTACGGGGTGCAAACTTCCCACTGCTCACCGAAGCCGTAAGTTTCCCAGGTATCAGGAATCATAGTTCTAGCTGCCATTTAAAGATACTGTCCTCGGAGGTTCCAGGATACCCAGTTATCACAATTGCTTCTAACCCTCTGCCTCCCACCCCACGCTCCCGTTGCAGCATCTAGCCTCTAAGAACAGGCCAGCCTGCGTTAACCCAGGGAGAGTCCATGATGTATGGTTCGATCGCCATCTTTTTTCTCTGACCAATGGTGACTCACTTCAGGGCAACGATGCACACAGTCGAGGTTACATGTGTGGATTTTAGAGAGTCAGAGACGAGGTCTGGATCCCAGAGCTGCTTCTTATCAGCTGTGTGACTTTCCACAAGTAAATTAACCTTTCTGGGTCCGTTTCCTATTCTGCAAAATGGTACTGCCTACCTACCTCAGGGACCCACTGTGACGAGTTTCATCCCTGACAAGCAGCTACCACCACACTGGCTCATGGTAAGAGGGCCACAAACATTCATTGTCACCACTGCCCTGTTTCCTTGGTGTGCAGCAATGGGCTGACACTAAGTCCACAGTCAATGAGCAGACGGCTACGGACTCAAAAAGGAGATGGAAAGAGATGACGACTTGCCAAAGTGTTGGGGCTGCTCTCACAGGGGGTGGACTTCCAGACGGAGTTCATCAACATGCACAGTCCGTCCAATAACTCAGAACTCAGACCCCTAGGGGTTCCCCTCCACCCACTGCAGTTTTGGTCTCCTTCCCTACGAGGCCCACCCAAACCAGGAAAGTGCCAATTCTCCCCTTCCCTTGATGTGCCTCAGACCTCCCCCATGCTGTTTCTTCAGGACAGAAAAGCAGCTGTCTGGAAGGTACCCAGGGCGGCCACTCCAAGGCTGGGATGCCAGAAGGACAAACCCAGCCAAACATATGGACCTGCAGCCCAGTAAAGACAACAGCTGGACCACTGGCTGACATCTCCCTGCTCCTTGGATAATTCCGGCAATGAGAAGACATAGTCTCAGCAACTTATAGAAATTTTCCCAGGATAGCCCAGTCCCTAAGGGAATAATTTGCTCCTTTCTCACATACTTAAATCCCTTTTCTTGGAAGACCAATTTTTGTGTGGGCGCATGTGAGCACACATACATACACACAGTTTTAATTTGTTCCTGGGTATGATTAAATAATGTTTCAGTGACAAATCTAATAATAGCAATAACTAATATTTGTTTAGTACGTGCTAAGTAAGAAGTAGCTTTTATATTCCTCATCTCATGTAGTTCTCACAACAACCCTGGAGAGAGGCGCTCAACTGTCCCCATTTTACAGATAAAGAAACCAAGAAGTGGGCTGACTTACGAAGGGCAGGCTGCCAAGTCAGCAGCGCAGATCTGAAGACCCTGGCACCTGGGGGCCCACCCCCTTCTCCATGCAGCCTCCTCCAACTGTGCTGACGGAGGGAAGCAACTGGAGCGGTTTTCTCTACTCGGGTACGTTTCCTTGTTTTAGGGGCATGGAAGGTTGACAGAGGTTCTTTTTCGCTGCTGGAGTCCATAACCCTGGAGGCTCAGGAAGGAACCTGCAGCGCTCCAGCACCTTCTAATATGACTCACTCACTGACTTTCCAGGGCAGCTAAGCCCCTGCCGGGCGCCCCCTCCTCTGGGCCCAGTGCCTGAGAACCAATCCTCAAAGTTGAGTTTGCTTCCTCCAGCACTGATATTTAGCAACTGAAATTTCCCACATTTTCACCACCACAAAAGCCAGGTTGTATTTTTATCTGCTTCAAAATATGCCAAAGAAATTTCTTCTTCCCCCTGAACTTTCTCCAAAAATAAACAGAAAAAGTGAACACTGTTTTGCCCTGTAAGCTGAGAATAGAAAAATCAACACTCAGGGTGGCATTTCCAAAACGTTATAGGATCGTGAAGGTACAGATCTGTCTCAACACCCTTTAGCAACCTGGGGGATACAGTAGATTATATTTCTCACCCCAAAACTCCTCATTGGGCTGATATTCACGTTTCTTTTGTCTTTAAAACCAGAATCTGAAACAGGTAAAAGGCCTTGATAAATGTGCACCACCTGGACTGGAATTCTGAGTTAACAAACCACCACCAGCAAATAAAACATGAAAATATAGACAATTTACTGAAAAACAGAAGACAGTGGCCCTAGATAAACTAAACAGGTTGCATAAGGGTTGACCCCAAGGATAGGAAGGAAGGGAAGGGTTCATCCTGTAACTAATAAGGCTGCAAAGAACTAAGCACAATTGTCAAAGGGCAGGGAATATTGTCAACTCATGGAATCGTCTGTCCTCAGGATTGTCTGCCATCCTGGTCAGGGCTTGTCCAGGCCCCTGTGTCTGCACCTTCAGAAGCCTCCCCGTGGGTCTCCCATGCCTCCCTCACCCCTTCTCCCTGCTCAGTGAGAATCATCTTTCCAAACACTGTTTGAGCCCATCACTCCCTGCTCTGCTTATCTCTCCAGCCTTCCTTCTCCTCAAGACCAAACTCCTAGCTCTGTCCCCAAGACTCTTCTGGCCACTTTCTCCCCCAACTCTGCTCATCACTCTCCAGGAATTTGCTTCAAGCAAAGCGCCTGGCTGTGTGCTGTCCTCCACTCAGCACAGCGAGGGAAGCTCTAAGTAGGAAGCAGGGGCCTGAGCTACCATCGACGCCCAAGCACTGGGAGAACTCACCCTACAGGGAAGCTGGAGGAGATTTATGTAGAACTTGTTCCCACCACCCTGGGGATGAGGAGCTTACTCATTCCCACGAGGAAGAAGAGCATAAAGCGGACTCGCCTTGCAGACTACAGACTGCATTCAGGCCCATCTCTCCAGTTCCAGCTGTGCCAGGCTGGGCAAGAGAAAGGCCTTCTCTGAGGCTCAGACCCTCCATCTGCAAAACATGGCTGCCGAGTCCTACTTCACAGCTATCAACGTCATCCTCTCCTCATCTCTGGACAACTTCAGTGAGCAAAGAACGTGCTGTTGTATCTACAAAGACATGGATTCTAATCCCTCCAGAACTTGGGGAAATGAGTGAACTTCTTTGAACTTCACTTTCCCCGTCTGTAATATGGGGATAAAAACTCCCTCAAAGGGTGACTGTCTGGATTGAATGAGATGATACACATAAAAATGGCTTTATAAACTGCTTACTTGGTACATTGTAAGCATTTATCTTGCTGAGCTAAAACCTGCCTCCTGCTAACTCACTCTGTGGCCACAGGTCCCTGAGACATCACACAGAGACATTCTGATCTTGCCATTAGGACTTCTGAGTCTTCCCTCCTCCTGTCTGAGCAGCTCCATCCCTCTGCCATTTTATTCTCATGCAGTGATCTCTGGTTTGCTTCTAGCACCGCCTGAGTTCCCCTCCTGGGAGGGACTGCATTTGAGGGAGTGATGCTAGGATTTTCTTTCATGGAGATCTAACCCCAGTGCCTTGGAACCAGCCCTTCTCTTGTTTGTGAGGTCTCCTTGCAGTCTTTTGTAAAGCCTCCCATCCCACGGGTCATGGCATTTGCCCTGTCATGCAACATGGCATGAATATACTTAGGTTAGAGACTTGGTGTCCTCTTTGCCTGTGTGACTCAGAACCAGTCATTCCCCCTCCCATGGGAACATGGATGTGAACCATGTCATCATTGGACCTATCCATTAGAACTATGACATACAGGGCTGGCCCAGTGGCTCAGGCAGTTGGAGCTCCATGCTGCTAACTCCGAAGGCTGCCGGTTCGATTCCGACATGGGCCATTGGGCTCTCAACCACAAGGTTGCTGGTTGGACTCCCGCAAGGGATGGTGGACTGCGCCCCCTGCAAGTAGCAACAGCAACTGGACCTGGAGCGGAGCTGCGCCCTCCACAACTAAGACTGAAAGGACAACAAGTTGACTTGGAAAAAAGTCCTGGAAGAACACACTGTTCCCCAATAAAGTTCCATTCCTCTTCCCCCCCCCCAAAGAAAAAACAAAAAGAAAAAGACAAATAAATAAAAGGTTAAAAAAAAGAACTATGACATACAGATTTTTACCAATTTAATTTGACTTTGAACCCTCCCCCACATTCTCCTTTTACTTTTCAGCAGAGCTTTTCTGGGACTATTTAGGAAGGACATGGACTAGAGAGCCCTTCACAGCTGACATCGGTGCATCTACAGGAGGGGGAAAGGTCTGCAGACACCTTTTTATAATCTTCATGTCAAGTCCAAGTTGACAACGGTCATTGTTGCTTCCAACATAGCTGACAGAGCACAGCCCTCACACTGCCATTTGGCCCTTGTCAACCTGAACCACTGTTTCCGCCTAATGCACACCTGTACTGCGACCTCATGGGCATCCACAGGGGTTTTAATGAATGCAGAGCTCTCTGGTTTCCATGAGCTTGTGTGCAGCCATTTGTTGCTCCCCACGGGGAGAGCCTGTTCACAGCAGTTTAATAGCAATACAGGGCCAACTGGTTGAACACTCTTCATACCAGGGCTGTTTTAATCTCTTTAGCCACCTTTGCCTGGTACTCTCAGATGGAGCAGGGGAGACTGCCCCTTAGATCCTTCCCTTTGCTGAGCATGTTCCCTCATCTGTAAACAGGGCACGAGAGTTTTTGTGAGCAATAGTTAAATCAGAGGGTTTCTGTATCAGAACAAATACATATAGAATGACATCTAGCACACAGTAAGCAGTTATTTTGCGCTTTTCACAACTCTGTCAAAAAGCTCACACCCTCACTAGCTCCCTGCCCCCTCCTGCACGTCACTGACATCTAGTGGCAGGCCCAGGTAACTACAGGTGTGAGTACCCAAAGCTCCAGACCCTTCACGTGCCTAACCAACCTCATTTCAGGAATGGTAGAGTGTCCTACAAGCAACGTCAGCCAGGATATGCCTCAGCTTTTCCAAGCACTTCCATATTATCTTCTAATTTTGTCCCCACCCCAACCTTTAAAGGTGAATAGGTTAGTAATAGTGACAAAGTAGGGATCAGAGCTAGTGGAAGACCTCTCTTCGACAGTAAACCCCTTGAGGATAGAACATTTCCCACCACAACCCCTGTACCTGTGACATGGCTTGGAACAGAGTAAGTGCTCAATAAATATCTGCAGAATAAATGACAATTTTAGGAAACCCCAATCTATGCAAGCTCCTCTCCAGTTTAGAAGTCCACACGGTAAAGGGGGTCGGTGCAGGTGACACTGTGACCAAACTGCTCCAGAAATAAATTTAAAAGGACACCTCCTCCTTTTCTCCCAATGTGTGTGCATGAGTTTCCTGACCTTCCACTGTCCTTGACTGGAAAAGGATTCCATCTGTGTCCTCCGTCCCTCTCCTCCAGGCCCTTTCCCACTCCTCAGAAGAAGCTACCCGAGATGGGTGCAGTGTGCAGAGCAAGGACTGGAGCACAAAGAGCATGTGGGCTGCAGCTGGGGAGGATATTTTGCTGGGACAGGATTGCAAAGTGGTCCAGGGCTACGTTGTGGACTGAATGTTAAAGTCCCTCAGTCCCCAATGTGGTAGTTTTAGGAGGTGGGGCCTTTGGGAAGTGATTAGGTCATAAGAGTGGAGCCCTGAAGAATGGGAATTGTGTCCTTATAAAAAAAGACCCCCATGGAGCAGCCTCACACTTCTGCCATGGAAGATCCTGGTGAAAAGAAGGCCATACCTAAACCAGGAAGGTGACCCTCATCAGACACAGAAACTGCAAGTGCCTTATCGTGGACTTCCAGCCTCCATGAGAAATACATTTGTCTTGTTTCTAAGCTACCCAGTCTGTGGTATTCTGCTATAGCAGCCCGGTCTGAATAAGTCAGACTATAAAGAAAAGCGAGGGAAGAACTGCAGGAGAGCAGTGACCTGGAGGAGGGGTGGAAATGAGGGCACCACAGGACTTCCAAGGCCGTATCATATGCTGTTTCTCAAGTGAGCTGGTAGGGATACTATTCTTTAAACCACACACATTTGTCATACATACTCTTCCTTATGAAAGAGTATTATTATGAAAAAATTTCATCATAAATCTTTTAAGAGACACAGAAGCTGATTGTGTAAGTGCCGTGGCGGGAACACAGAAGAGGCAGATTATAAGTTTTGCTGTGGATTTGGTGTCTCGTGTAACATCTGAGAAATGTAAGTGGAAGTGTCCAGTTATTCTGAAATGACTTCTATCTGTTGGCCTGTGCATTGACCTTGGCACGCTCCAGGGCTAGCACACAGGGTCATCATGGCTTTACAACCCCTACCTTAGCTTGACTTTGAAATCCACTGACAAGGCTGAGAGGCTCTTGATCAATGGAAGTGGAACTCGAGAAACAGCTGCATCCCAGAGGGTCTGAGTAATCCTGAACAGGTGCCTTCATTTTACTGGGCTCCTTGTGTTATGTGGATAAACTACTCTCTTTGCCTCACCTTCTTCTCAGGGCTGGTGCGAGGACTGCATGAGAACATGCAAATGAAGGTGCTTTGTAAACCAGAAAACATGGTGTAACTGTACGACAACTATTAACCATAACTACTCCTGGCAGAAAAGTACTCTTAAAATGATATAAAGTGTCCCCCAAATGTGAGGCATTTGTGTTATGACTGGGCATAACTTTCAGCCAAGGTTTTCTGGAACAGAGTCAAGTTCTCACACCACTGCAGCCAAAACAGGTGGAAGTACACTTAGCAGCTGTCTTCTAGTTCCAAAAGATTTATGATGAGAGGCTATATACTGCCATGGTTATGAGCCAGACCCCAAGGACAGACAGTGTGTGTGTTCGAATCCTAGCACCACCACTTACTAGCTTGAACAAATTACGACCTTGGTACAAGTTGATTTACCTCCCCAAGACTTAGTTCTTTTATGGGTAAAATGGGGGGAAATAATAGTTATTCATAGAGTTCTTATGAGGATTAAATGAGTTAGTATGTAAAGCGCTGGGAATAGTACCAAGTACTAAGCCTTATGTAAGTAGGATAGAGTCTCCATTTTTTGAGGGGAAAAGGTAAACAAGAAATAGGCAACAATTGCAGTCGTCAGTCGGCAAGCTGGGTTAGGTCCTTGGAAGGCCTTCTGGCAAGGTTGCATAGTGTTCGTCATTGAATTTAGAGGATTCCCATTAGTGCCGTCTTGGCCAACTATGGATTAGTGTGGTAGTGACTTTTTAGCAAAGTTGAGGCTCTAACACTTCCCAGACCCCCTTAAAAACTACCTAGCAATAGAACCCTGGGTCCAGGAGAAACCAGAAGCTTCTTGGAAAATGCTGACAAATGGCCCATGGCCTTGTCCCCGCAGTGGACCTGTACAGGAATCTGTGGGTGTCCTGAAGGTTCAAGGAACAATACATGAGAAGCACTTAGATGGTACCTGATACACAGTAAACACTATGGCCATTGCTATTCTTCTGTCTGTCCTTCTACTCATCCTCAAGTGATCCTTCTAAAGCAGCATTGCCCAAAAGAAATTTCTGGCATGACATACATGTTCTGTATCTGCACTGTCCACACGTCCAGCTGGCCACATGCTGTTGTTGAACACTGGAAATGTGACCAGAAGGAACTGAGTTTTTCATTTAATTTAACTTGTTTTCAACTATTCACATGGCTTCTAAAAAGTTATTTGATTTTAATTAAATAGCTGCCTGTGACTAGTGGCTACCTTATTGGACAACACGGTAAGTAGCCATGTCACTTCCTGATTTAATGTCTTCTCAGGTTTGCAATCCTTCTGATATACCGTGCTTCCCCCAAAATAAGACCTAGCCAGACAAACAGCTCTAATGCATCTTTTGGAGCAAAAATTAATATAAGACCCGGTCTTACATAAAAGACCGGGTCTTAAATTATAGTAACATAAGACTTGGTCTTATATTAATTTTTGCTCCAAAAGACACATTAGAGTTGATTGTCCGGCTAGGTCTTGTTTTTGGGGAAACACGGTACATTCAAGGCCCAGCACAATCGCTACATAAGGGTGCTCTCTTTGCATACCCTGCCCTGCAGTCACCATTCCACACCGACAACCTGGGCACACTGGCTTGTGCATCTGTCCTTCTGCTTCAAATTCCCTTTTGCCTGTCTGCCTGGTACTCTCTTCGGGAAGCTCTTAGACTTCCTCCTATTCAAGCAGGGATAAAGGTACCACCTCTGGCTCCCCCAGTTTCAGGGCTTCTCCTCATCCTGGCATTTATCAGCAGGGTTACACTTGACTAATTACAGGCCCCTCTCCCTTTCTACTTGCTCCCTGAGAGCTGATTAGGGCCATGGTAGAAGCATTTCTGTACCCCAGTGGCCTAAACAGGGCTTGGCTATGGCTGGTGATTGGGAGTGGAATGCACAGACACAGTCCATCCTTGTGGCCCCACAATGCTCCCCCTTTAGCAGGAAGCACTGACTTCCGCCAAGGCCTCTCCACTTCCCAAGGCTGGTCCTCCTGAGCTTCACTCGCATACACATTGTATTTCATCAGCCCGAAGATGCCATCATTGATTCAGTAAGAGCCTTTTTGAGAAAAGAAAACAAAGCACAATGTGGAAGTGACACATTGATTGTAAGACACGTTCTGCTTTCAGAAATGTCAAAATGTAAAGGGAAAAAAATTGCTTACAATAAAGGAAAGTGAGGCAAACAATGAGCTGGCCTCTTGGGAGATGCCCCTCGAAGAGAATCATTCAATGGTGGCTCATGAAGCCACCTGAGCTCCTCACTCTTATTTGCCTGTCTTATTCCAGCTGCTCTCTGATTGGGCCCCCAGAACAGGAGGATTCAGATGTACCCTCTGGTTGTTTGAATGGATCAAATGGCTATTTGAATATATTTTTTTCTGATTACAGAAATAACACATGGTTATTGTACAAAATTCTTTTATTTATTTCACGGCCTTTGCATTAGCTGTTCCTTCTTCCTAGAACCCTCCTATCCCGGATTTCATCTGGGTGCTTCTCTCTTGGTTTTCAAATCTCATTTAAATGGCCCCTCTATGGATCCGCCTTCCCGCACCCTCCCCCAGTTAGTTTCTCTCTAACTATTATCTCATTTTCTTCCCAGCACTTATCGGCATTTGGAATTACTTGTGTATTTGTCTATTCTCTGTTTCTTCCCAACAAGACTGTAAGCGTCTCAAAAGCAAGGATTTTATCTAGTAGGTACTCAAGACATTTTTGTGAGCAACTGAAAATTCAGAAAAGCATAAAGAAAATAATAGGGATTCCCTGTGTCCCCACTGCTCAGAGAATCCCAAGTAACACCTTACTGTACAGCTATCCTTCCAGGCATTTTCTGCATGTGTGTGCTCACACAAAGTCACTTTTTCTTTTTTTAAAAAAGATGCCACCTATTTATATTGCTTTGTAATCTGCTCTTTCCCCCCCTCAAGTTACTACTTTATCAATATCATTCACATCCATATACATAGCGGGCCAGTCCTGTTTTTAAAGGCGGCACACTATTTGCCTGTATGGAGTAACCCTAACAGATTAACCCAGCAGCCCCTGAAGCGGCATTTAGGCCGTCCTCCTGTGATGACAAGCACCGCTGCAAAGGAGCATCTCTGTGCAAATTCCTTTGCATGATTGTCAACTTATGTCCATTAAAGTATTACTAGATCAAAGGACTTACCATTGGACTTCAGATAAATAGTGAGAATGGGGCCACGTTTCAGGTGAGGAATCCTCTGTGCACAAGAATGTTGCAAGGTTCAGAAGGGGTTAAGGAAGATATAGAAGACAGGCCCATCTCCGTCCTTTGGGCAACTGCTGCCTCGCTGGAGAGATGTACAAACCCCCAGGGGCCCAGCCTTCAGGGCTGAGCTCCCCTGTGCGGATTTTAAGTCCTAACTGAAGAGCTGCCTGGAGCTAGTGGCTAAGCCATTACAGGCCTAGTTATATAGTCTTATGAAAGACATTATTTTTTAAAAATGAACTATCTTGAAAGGTTGAACTACCTTGAAAGGTTGTATCTTGAAATATATAGATACACACGTGCACATGCCAATAAGATGCAATCTATCATTAAACTCTGTAATTTACCTGACTGAACCCACAACTTAATATGAGCCACCAATTCACTCCAATTTCAGTTCAAAAGGGTGAAATCACTATTTCCCCCCCTCAACGATTTAATAGCTAATGTAAAACCAGTGAATATAATTTGGCTTCATTTGGAACTCTCATTTCTGTCATGGCTTCTTGGTAATTCACGTCACCTGTGTCCCCAAATAAATCCAGTCTAACATTGCGTAAAACTCTCCAGTTTGGAAATCTAGGAAGAAATAATGTGTGAAAACATGAACTTTCCCATCCTCTAGGGTTCACACCATCAAAATCCTATTCTTTAATAGGCTTATTTAGCAAAAAACAAAGTTGGAAACTTTTATTTTGAAATTTTACTTTTCCATGAAATTCCCAAATCCAAAAACCAATGATTTATAAACCACAAGCAAGAAGTCATTTTATTTTTTTTAGTTACCTAGATTCTAGTCACTACGCTAATGTTTCACATGTGTTCTTTCTTGAAATTTCAACATAGAGTATGAAGTAGGAATTATCCCTCTTTTATTGACCAGGAAACTGATGTTCAGAGAGGTTAACTAATTTGCCCCAAGTCACACAGCTGGTAAGCGGTAAATGCGGGATTCAAACCCAAGTCTGCCTAGCTCCAAAGTGTAGCTACCTGGAGGAGGAGGAGAAATTGCCCCAAGCATAATTGAGCAGGGATGCTTTTGCTCACTCACTCACTCATTCACTCCCTCCATTAAATCTTTGCTGAATACTTGCTGGGGAGGAAGCCTCGCCTAATGGAAAGAAGGTGCTTGAGGACGGGCAATCCCAGCCTGGAGTCCCAGCTGTGACCTTTATCACCTGAGTGACCAGCTAGCCACTTAACCCCTCAGAGCCTTGACATCTCCAACTGTAGTGTGGGGATGTAATATCTTCCTCAGGGGTTGCTGTGAAGACTAGCTGCATTAGTATGTGAGGAGAGGGCCCAGCAGTGTCTGTCACACAGTAAGTGCTTGATGGACACCAGGCCCTTGCCTGTCCCTGCAATGAAAGCCACTGTGCTGGTCACCAACCCTCAGGGCTTAGGGATGGAAGCACTCTGATATCATCTGACTCAATTGTCCCACTTTATAGGTGGGAAAAATCAAGGCTCCGACAGAGATGGTGACTTGTCCAAGGTCACAGTGCAGGGTAATGGCAGACTTGGGACCAGATATCACATCGCCTGAGCCCTCATATTCTGCTTTTCTATGACAGCAGGTTAGTGACTACCTCTCTTCAAAGCTGCAATCAAATGAGCTTTAATGTAAGTAGAATGGAGATAAATGAGCACATTAGCAACATGTTGTTGGAAGGCTTAAAGGGAAACACTTTTTGACCAAATTGTAAATGTCTAAAGTATACTTTCTTACTCATCAAACAAATAAACACCACTTCCTCTGTGTCTTCCAGGTAATAACTAAGGTGTTAAGAACACAAACTCATTTAATCATCACTATAATCCTACCAGGCAGTATCTTCCCATTTTACAGATAAAAAAACTGAGTTCCTGAGATTAATTAACTTGCTCAGTGTCCTACAACATGTAAACTGGCAGAGCTGGGATTTGAACCCAAGCAGTCTGGCTCCAGAACCCATATTATAATCACTACGCCATGCTGCTTCTCACTCAGAATAATGAATTGCTTTGTACCGTGTATGAGTATACAAGAGTGTACCTGCACATTACTGGAGAGTAGTACTGATAATGATAATCATAACAGTAATAACGGGGCAAATAAAAACAATGCAAATAGTTCCCTCTGTGATGCTTTTGGAAAACTTGAGTACCTACCCAAGTTTCCAAAGCAGCCACTCTTTCTCCCTCTTCCCGCCCATCTCCATTGCCCATGCCACTTCTTCCACCTGGAATACTTTTCCTGTCTTGTCTGACCTCCAGCCTTGGCCTTCAGGACTCAGATGATGTCTCCTGTCACGGTTGGTCGACGTTCCCTGGGTCAGTGTTAATGGTGGGGTTTGATACTGCATCCTACCATATTTCCCCAAAAATAAGACCTAGCTGGACAATCAGCTCTAATGCGTCTTTTGGAGCAAAAATTAATATAAGACCCAGTCTTATTTTACTATATTTTATTTTACTGGCATATTTTATTTTACTATAAGACCGGGTCTAATATAATATAATATAATATAATATAATATAATATAATATAATATAATATAATACCAGGTCATACATAATATAATATAATGTAATATTAATATAATATAATACCAGGTCATACATAATATAATATTAATATAATACCAGGTGTTATATTAATTTTTGCTCTAAAAGATGCATTAGAGCTGATTATCTGGATAGGTCTTATTTTTGGGGAAACACAGTACGATGAGGGTAATAAAGAAGATGATGATTTGCTAAAGGGACTTCCTCTGTGGTCTCAGGTCCCTTTGCTAACCCACTACGCCCAAGACTAAGACCAGCCATTACTCCACTGAGGTGTGGATGTATCTATTTCACATTCTCAAAGCCACGGACATTTATGGAGTGTCTTGTTGGTGCCTGTTATTGCATTTACTAAGCTCTACAAGACTTTGGGGCAGGTGCTATCACCCCTATGTGAGCACGGAGGCCCCTGGCTTGGGAAAGTCAGGTAACTTGTCAAGGCCACATGAGCAACGGAATGGTAGAGCTGGGGCTTGAAACTAGTTTCCCAAATCTCCTCTCCCAGGGAAAGCTCTTTATGAAACTGTCTTAGTAAAAACTGATTCTAGCAAGAATCAGAAGTAGATGCTGACTCAAGGGGGTGGGGGGAAGATTTAATGAGAAACAGGATATTTACATAGCTTTGAGCTATCTCCCTGTAAAAATACTGATTTATTACAAAGGACAACATGACAACGAGAAGAACTGGAAACCATTGTGATTGTTAGTTTTATGTGTGAACTTGGCTAGGCTATACTACCCAGTTATTTAATCAGACATTTAGATGGTGCTGCTGTGAAAGCGCTTGGTAGATGTGGTTACCATCTACAGTCAGCTGACTTTAAGTAGCGGAGATTATCCTCAGTGATACGGTGGGCCTCATCCAATCAGGGGAAAGACCTGAAGAGCAAAAACAGATTTCCCAGAGAAAGGAATTCTGCCTCAAGACTGAAGCATCAACTCCTGCTTGAGTCTCCAGACCACCGGTCCGCCCTACAAATTTCAGACTTGTAGGCCAACTCCACAACTGTGCGAGCCAATTCCATAAAATATCTATATCTACAGCTATAGCTATATCTACATCATCATCTATCTATTTGCATAATCTATTTGCTCTGCTTCTCTGGAGAATGCTGACTTATACACCGTCTTAACCAAGTGGTCAAAATTAACATCACCAGTAAGGGGCCAAAGGGCATCATGTGTCCTCAAATATTATACCCTCAGAAGCACACAAAATCATTTAGGTAGTATTACTTTTGTAACTGGAAAAAAGATACAAATATTAATCAAAACACTAAAAAAAGATCTTTCCTCTTTCCTTAGGGGCTCCCAGGCTGGTGATGGCACTGGCCACTGGACCTGGTAACCATGAGGCACCTGACCCAGAAAATGGACTCACGTTTGGTGAATGTGCTCAGATGTGGATCTGTTCTCTGTCCTCTCCTTCTCTCTGCCCCCTCCCTCCCGCTTCCCCTCCCATCCACAAGCACAGACTTGCAAACACCCATAGCTGGTAATTTCCTCTCTGCCACCCAGCAGGCCCAGGATAATTCCATCGCCTCAATTTGATGATGCCAGCATAGCAGTGACTCACTTTGCAAGCATCTGTGGATTCCTGTCAGAGCTGGTTATCCATCTAAGGAGGGATGTTAACATGTATGGCAGTGAGCAGGGACGTGTGACAGTTCAAGAAAGCAAGGTACCAGCTATCTTTCCGAGCTGCAGGTGGTTTTTATGGAAGTGGAATATTGCCACTTATTATCTGTTTCACTTTTCATTTCCAAAATGTGATTAATAGACCTCGCCAATAAATTTAGCCAAGCACACGCATTTATGAAGCAGTCTTGGCAGGCTTGGTGGGACGGCCTAATTGCCATGAGGGCAGAGGCAGCCACATGAAGTGAAATTCCTCCAGCCTGAATGTGAACCAGCCTCATTCTACGGGATTTTGAGGCAGTGGTTCTAGTTGTCAGGTGCCTGGCGGATGAACCTAGGAGGCCTTCTCGTTAGGAAGCAAGGGGTGCAGAAGACTGACAGAAACTCAGAGGCCAGCTCTGGTCTCTCTCTGCAGGGGAGAGAGCTTTGGAGCCAGGCAGGCAGGACGAGGGACAAAGCCCCACCCAGCCAAATTAGCTGGACAAGCTGGGCAACCTCTCTAAGCCTCCAGTTCTCCACATGTAAAACAGTCATGAAGGGTCTTAAAGGGTCGCTGAGAGGGTTTAATAAAATACACATTTGGAAAACGCTGCCCAGTGCCTTCCAAATAAGAGGTACTGAGATACCTGAAGTTTAATGTGTATAAGAGGGTGGCCTATGGAACAAAGCTTGGTTTTGAATCCTAGTTCTGCTACCTACCAGCTGTGTCACTCTGGGTAATCATTGAACTTCTCTGTGCCTCAGTTCCCTCAGCTGTAAAATGGGGATACCCACAGGGTTGCAGCAAGGATTAAATAAAATAATCCATACCCGGCACTTGGTGGGTACCTAATAGAGCTGCTATTATTGTTGTTTTTTCTTCCCTTACTTCCTGCCCAACTCCATCCATCGTCTGGCCCCAAAGATAATTCCTGCTGGGGAATCCTAGTCATTCTTCGAGGTCTAAACATCAGTGCCTGTGAAGCCTTTCCTGATCCCTTCAATAGAACTAATGGCATCCCTCCTTTCTGCAGCTGAGACCCTTTGTACATCTCCATCATGATCACTGTCACGGCCTGAGGCCACCCTGTTTTATAGGAGACCCTCTCTCCCGCGTCACCTTCAGGAGATTGCTGCAAACCTGGGACACAGCTGCCCAGCCCTTGTCACCTCACAGCACACAGAGAAGATGGGAATATTGGTCTGGCATGGTAGCCCCCTCCCTAGCCTCCCTGGAGTGAAGGGCACTGATGGCTTTGCGCCACTGTAACTCACTGGCAGCACACTGGGCACCCTGGCATCTTCTGCCCAACCATGAGTGTGTTCTGCCATTAGCAGTGCCATCTTTGAATACTTAACGAGACCCATGTGCGCACGTGAGTATACCCGTGTCTGCTAATTTGTATATTCTTATGTACAAATAACAGGACCAGTCAAGTTCTAGAATGTAGGTGACTGAGCGGAGATATACGGAAATCCTTAGAAACTCAGGCAGAGGTCAGCATGCTGGAGGGCACAGGGAGAGCTGTGAACTAAGAAACAAAGACCTGTTTTGGTCTCTCTTCTAGGGATGCTGTATGTGGTTGGGCAGGTTGTTCCCCACTCAAGGACACACATAGCAGATGGGGTGTTTCAGGGCTGGGCTCACCTGTGTTCACCCGGGGTGGAAAGGTGCACCATTTCCTAATTCACACAAAGGGGCGGCCTGGGCTCTGCTGGGTCAGGCTGGCTGTGGTAAGTGGAAGTTCTCTGCGATGGAAGAGCCGGCTCAGATGACTTCCCAAGTCCCTCCAGCATGACGATGACAGACATGCACACTTAAGAAAGTTCACTTGGTTTCCTCATTGGTCACGGAGGGTCATTTCTAGGGAAGATCTTCCAGTTTTGCCTGGCTGGATTCACCGCCCCTCTGCTTTCCTTTTCTAGGGATCCCAACAGGGTCCTCCTCTTCCTTCAAGGTAAAGCCTCACATACTTCAGGAAATCTTCCAGCCACCCTTCCCCCCACCCACCTCCCCACTCCCAGGTCCCTTATTGTTTAAATGGCCTCTGAGCAGCAACCAGTCCTCCCTGATACAGAGCAAGTTAAAGATGAGATCTCGTTTCCATCATGCACTGACTTGTCTGAGGAGGAAGAGACTCCGGGAAATTTTTACACCATCACTGGATTTAGCAATTTTCAGGCCTCTATTCAAACTGAATAACCCTCTCAGATGGGAGCACAGGCTGACTGTGAAGGTAAATGAAACACACTTAATGGCTGTACAAAAAAAAAAAAAAAAAAAAAAGCTCTTTGTTTTACTGTCTCTGTTAGTGACAAAGCCGCTGGCCCTAGGGGTGAGAATTGGCTGCGGGTCAGGGACATAGCTGGACTTCACTCAGAAAAGGGAGGAGGAGGAGAGGTGAGAGGGAGGAGGAAGGGAAGGGCTTGGAGGGCTGTCTCGGAGCTGATCCCAGGCCCAGAGAGGAACTGCATGGAGAAGAAAACTCATGTCCTTCGTATCCTGAGTCTCTGAACTTCTTCACAGGACTTTGTGGGAGTTACTCCCCTGCCTATTGGACTGGGGGTGGGGGGAGGGGGGAGAGGGGAGAAGGGGAAGCTTCAGATTTCATGAAATCCATTTTAATCACCTTCTGCAATCCACAACACGCTGTAATCACAGGGCTCTTATGCTCAAGTACAAAAAAAAAGCAACCTCACCAAGAAAGCAACATTAAGCTTGAAAGCGGAAACATGAAAATTCATGAAACGCATAATTAAGGATCCAATGACAATGTTAATTAACTCTCCCCTTTGCCAGCCTAGGCACTGGAGATCACCAACAAAATGGGGAAATCTAAACCCTGAGGCATCTGTCACTGACATCAGGAACCCTGACCCTGCACAGCCTGCTTTCTCCCTGGATTTCCGTTTGCTATTGTCAAAGGCTGTCCCGGGGGCCAGCTTTCAGAGTTTGAGCCCTAGAGGAGGGGGGAAGGACTGGTCTAGTCTTAGAAAGGAGGAGCCAACAGTTGTATTTGACAAACAATCCCAGTGCTGGCTGTCACCTGCAGAATCCTGGAAAGACATGGCCAGACCTTGGTTCTTTCCCACTAGTCAAGGGAATTCAAGATGGATGGAGTTGTGGTCACCTCCCATCAGAGTGGCTTGAGCTTCCTAACTTTCCCTCCACTCTTTCCCCTCAGTCCAGGCCCTTCCTGGTTCTCTCTTCCAGGACCCTAACTCTGCCTCCAACTCAATCCTTGCTGCCAAATCTATACCCCCACACCCCTCTAAATTGGTCTGCAGGCCAATCTCCCTAAGCATGCATTTAAGAAGCCCCCCTCCTCCTCTTTCAGAGCCAGGTGAACAAAGCAGGACACAAGTTGTAGCCAAAATATAATCTTAACTATGTTACAGGGGAAAAACAACTCAGAAAGAGAGAAGGAAAGTAATCAAATGTTCACTGCTTACTTTTAGGTTTGGTACCTGTAGGACAGGAGGTGAGGGGGAAGGAGAAGAGATTAACAGGACCTTATACCTTTCTTACGTGTGCAAATTGTCACAATCAGTATAACCTACAGCCAGGAAAAAAATGAAATAAACTTTCAATGTCACCTCTGTTCAAAATCCTTCTGCAGTGCCTTGTTTCCTCCATGACAAAACAGAAACCTGAAGCCTGGTATTTATAATCTTCTGTGATCTGGTCTTTATTGAAGGGCCAGCTTTAGGAACGCATGACCTGTGCAGTGACACAAAGCCCTGCACCCTGCACTCAGAGGGCCCAGGCTTGGTTGAATGCTTTGCTATGGCCATCTTGACATTTTAAATAATTTTTCAATAAGGGGCCCCAGATTTTAATTTTGCACTGGATCCCACAAATTATGTAAATAGTCCTGTTCATCAGAATGTCTTCAAGAGAAACAACAGTCCAATTATTCAGAACAGAACAATTCAGGCGGCAATAATGTGTATTGCTGTGTCAGGTGAAGAGCTCCAAGGCGGTGGCCAGGATGGTTAGAAAACCATGCCATGAGAACTAGGGATGTTTGGTCTGGGGATGTGGAGAGCCAGGGGATACTTAGCAAATGTTTATTGAGCACCTTGAGCAATCTTTTAGGCTCTGGGAACACAGCGGTGAAGAATGCATGTCAAACCCCCGCTCTGCTGAGCTTTAGTGTTAGTCAGGGGAGACAGACAATAAACCAACAGTTCCCTATGTTGGGTATTGCTATGAAGAACAATAACTCAGAATACAGGAGGTAGAAAAGGCTGAAGGAGGGGGCCACACAATTTGATTTAGGACGTGAAGTGAATAAGCACTTGGATGAGGGACATGTGGAAGATGTAGACACATACACAGACAATTACAATACACTGTGGGGTTTGCCAAGAAGAGACTCAGTGGGAACATGAATGAGGAACAACTTGCCCAGCCTCGAGTGGACAGAGGAAGGAGTTGGGAGAGGCTGGGATTTACTAAACTTGGAATCATCTCTTTATCTCTTTTCCCCAAACCTCAAATCATCAGAAACCGCATCCTACTGACTACACCTGAGTAATTTTTCTTCCGTCCCCATTACAATGGACGATCTTAGGTCTTCATTTCCCCTGAATCATTGTAATAAACTTGATCTGATCTTTTCTTCCCTTGCGAAACCCTCTCCTGGGTGATTGCTTCTACTTTGGGCCTTCAGCCTGCATCTGATTCTCTGGCTCTGACCTCTTTCTTGAAATCCTGATCTGAATATCCAACTTCCTTTGTTCCTGAGGCTTCCTAGCATCTGAAAGAGGGTGAGGCTAGCCAACTTTTCAGTGGCCTGAGGTGCTGATCCTATTTGAGCATTCCAAGGTGCTTGCCCAGGACACCAGAAGCTTGTGAGCAAGGTAAGGAAACTGAGGCACAGATGGGTGCCTCAAGAGCTCAACATTCATTATATATAAATCCCCAATGACTATGCCAACTTCACAGGTGAAAAAACAGACACAGAGAGGCTAAGTAGCCTGTCCTAACTCACATAGCTAGTAAATAGTAGAGCTGGGATTCAAATTTATCATCAAAGCTTGTTTGCTTGACCACCTACAGATATAGAATAGATTATATTGCCATAGAGAAAAGAGTGATAGATATTTGTCGAGGTCAAGTTGATATTTAACACAATACCTGTGACCGTGCCCTGAAATCACATCACAGCCACACAGATGGGAAGGGTAATCTTAAAAAAACGGTCTCCCCCCAATGAATCTTTATAATCAGGGTTTAAATGCACTATGTGTGAGTTGCTTTTTAAAGGACTCCTTTTGTAAAGCAAGTAAATGATCTGGTTTCTGAAAATAAACAATCAACCTTGATTTACCTACCACATAGCAAATCCGCGAGAGTCAAAAATACATTGCCCGGGGCAAGGCACACCTCAGGTTCCAATTCCAGATCAACATAGCTATGTGGCCTTGGACATGTGGGTCACCTGGCCTCAGTTTTCCTTATCTGTAAAGCAGAGATGATAATACATACCTCAGGACTTTGGGGAAAGGTGGGGGGTGGGAATTGGTGTAAAATACTTAGCATGAATCCACATATCATAAGTGTAATTTTTATTTTTTAGGTGATCCAATTTATTATCTAGTTCAGCTACTCAAGTTACCTCTATATCACGGTCATCACCACCACTCCCACCACCACCACCATTGTCATCATCGTATTATTCGGCTATCAAATTGAGCTATTTATTTTGTTATCATGATGATACTGATAATGCAGTGGTTTGATCTGCCATCAAATTCAACTCACACATTTGTCAGAAAACCCGAACCTTAATGTTGACTTGGGCAGTAACCATACCTCTGGCATCTTGACCACACTATACCCACATGGTTTTCTCCTGCATCAGCTCTCTCATCATCTTACAGCCAGTCACACACTGGATGTGCTGTGAAGGGAATCAGCATTCCTTTGTACCTTGGGGGCATAAATCTTTCCTGCTCGGGCTAACTGGCCAGGTGAGTAGTTTCGAGGCTGATTCAGGGTCCATGTGACGTCAGAGAAGCCCAGTCTCCAGGAGGGCCTGTCATTTAGATGCTGTGAGCGTGATTGGGCCTCACCTAATAGTGACTTGGACGGGAAGAGCTGTCAGGAGCTTGGCTGTGAGCACCAGCTGGCGAGCAAACACAGCCTTGGCGTAGCCACAACTCTGCTTCTTGTAAGCATTCCAAAGAAGATGCTCAACCAAGCTTTCCACTGCCTCAAACGATCTTAAAGTCAATCAGTAAGTGTAGCTTTTGGGACTTTCTCCCTGGAGAGCAGTGGCCACCTTCCCCTGCCATCTGTAGGTCAAAGTCACTCAAAGTCAGGGAAGCCTCACCTTGCCTTAGTTTCATAGTCTGAGGTCAGTCGTGTGACCTTTCTAAGTCTCAGTTTCTTCATCTGTAAAGTGGGACTACCTACCTCCCACACATAAGTGAGGGTCAAATGGGATCACTCCTAATTAGCTATCAACAAACATCAGTTCCCTTTCCCCTTTCCCTTCAGATATATCTTTGCGAGGAACATAGATAAAAAGCCCCAGAAGAAAAACGTTATGAAAGGAGTTGGTAAATGACAAAGGGAAGAGAAACATTTTTGGTACATATACATGTCAGGCATTGTGGTAGGCCTTTTACAGATGCTATATTATACCATTCTCAGAATGACTCTGGAGGGAAGATATTACCTAATCCTTTCCTTTAAAAAATTGTGGTAAACTACACACCATAAAATTTACCATTCTTAGGCATTTTTTAAGTGTATAGTTCAGTGGCATTAAGTATTCACATTATAGTGCAACCGTCATGACCATCCCTCTCCACAACTCTTTCCGTCATGCAAAACCGAAACTCTATATCCATTAAACAACTCTCCATTTCCCCCTCCTTCCAGCCCCTGGCAGCCACCATTCTACTTTGTGTCTCTATGAATTTAATTGCTCTTGGTACCTCATATACGTAGACTCATATAGTACTTGTCCTTTTATGACTGGCTTACTTCATTTAGTATAATGTCCTCAAGGTTCATCCATGTTGTAGCACGGGTCAGATTTCCCTTCCTTTTTCAAGGCTGACTAATATTCTGTTGCATGTATATACTACGTTTTGCTTTTCCGTTCATCAGTCAAAGGACACGTGGGTTTCTTCTACCTCTTGGTACTGTGAGTGATGCTCCCATGACATGGGTGTACAAATAGCTTTTGAAGTCCATGCTTTCAATACTTCTGGAATTGGAATTGTTAGATTACATGGTCCTTCTCTTTTTAAGTTTTTCAGGAATCATCATGCTGTTTTCTTCAGCAGCTGACTCTGACCTAATTTCTTTTTAAAGATGATATAGCTGAGTTTGAAAGGCTAGGCGATCGGCATGAGGTCACACAGTTCAGGAAGTGACCGTCAGATGCCAGAGTCCACTGTGCTCTCCTTCTACAGAGGAGTGGTTCCCAAAGCCTGAGCTCAGCGAGGACATCGGAATAATCAGCAGACTCATAGATTCCTGGGCTCCCAAGTCTAGAGAAACAGAGTCATGAGGGATAGGGACCAGGAGTCTGTATTTTGAAACCAATAGAACAACAAAGAAATGCAGGGGTGTATCTGGTGGGCAGCCAGGTTGGATAACTGCTGGCAATTTTTGTGAGAATCACCATTGCTATCCTCGTCTTTCTCAAAATCATCCTTAGAACCATCCCTTACCCATTCCAGCTTACTGATTTGTAAACATGTGAGAACAGTGGGAACGTAAGGGTTACCAGGAAATCTTAACCCTGGGTTTGCTCTCCAGCAATCGCTGGCTTTCAAAGGGCGACACACTTAGTATTCTAATCAACAAGGCATCAGCCAGGCATCTGCCCAAGCCTTTCTTAGGTTCCTAACACTCATTAAGCAGCTCAAGCCATGTGTTCTTAAGTAAATGTGTAGAGGCAGGCCCCTGGCATTTTAATCTCATTAGTGAACTGAAGCCCTAGTCACAGCAATAGTCACAGCAGCCCTTGCCCCTCTGGGGTGAAATTCTTCACAGCCTGAGACTGGCTCCCCATCCCTCTGCCATCTCCTAGCCACCCTCTCCAGCGTTGCATTCTCTGCTGGGCCCTGAGCAGAAGGGATATGAGAGCTCCACGCCTTCCAGGGCACTGGCTGCAGGTAGCTGGGAAACCAGGTCAGGCAACCACACTGCCTATATTCCAGAACAGATATTGAATTATCTATCCTAGCCTGACTTGTTGCGTGGGCACAAAGCCACAGGCACAGCTCCCTGGATTCAACCGTCTGTGTCCCCTCCCCCATCAGTACTCCTGATAGAAGCCAGACAAGGCTGCAGGGCCTTGGGAAAGAAGCATCCATAGGCAATCTTCCCAGCACAAAGCCCTCATTGTTGGAGGAGGAAGGTATGGGAGAGGGGCAGAGGGAGTGCTTATCTTCTGTTAACTCCAGACAGCTGAAAGGCCTCCAGAGAAAATGACCTTATAAACTAAAAGACGGGGGAATATGCAAACTATGTACTATGACCATCTTCTTCCCTGGGACAGAAAGAGCTGGGGCTCTCTCAGCAAATGTTGACAGACACATGTACATTAACATATATACACACTTCTTATTTTGTTCAAACTAAATCAAGAGGCAAATATAAAACAGACTCATCCATCCATTCCTCCAACCATTCATCCATGCATCCATCCAGTCACTTGTTTATTCCAACATCAACTTGGTGCCTACCATGGGCCACGGACATGCTGGAAACAGCAATAATCTAGATCAGAGGCTTCTAAATGGGGACATATTGTTACTGGCAGCCTGTGGGAACCTGCACATTGGCTCACCAAGCACTGTCTATAACTGAGTCCATGCAGGGGCTGTTAGGATGAATACACTCTGAGTTTGAACATTACTGAATCCACGACAGCTTTCTGTCATTATATATTTTCTCAGCCCCTGAAAGTTGAAAGTATAAATACTCATCACTGGGAGAGTTGAACATGCTCTAGACAAACAGAAGTGTAGAATCATCATATATGGTTTCATGAATAGAGATAACAACCATAACCACAGTAACTAACTCACTGACTTATTAACCATCGGGCATTGCTCTAAGTGCTGTACGTGTTAATCCCCATGGCACATTTATGAGATAAATGTGACAATTCTCCCATTTTGCAGATGATCAAACTGACCATGCAGAGCTTCCATCATTTGCCCAAGGTCACACAGCGGTGGGGGTGAAGCTATGATTTACTCAGAAAGCAAAGTTCCTTAGTGATTTAATTATCCTTGTCACGGGGGGCAGGGTCATCTTGTCCAGACTCTTTCATTTCAAAGATGAGGAGACTGAGACATACAGAGGCCATGCAACATGCCCGAAGTCACAAGGTGAGTTCCTGAGGGAGGTAGGGTAAGAACTCAGCTTTCCTGTTTTCCATTCTAGTTTCACTGTTGTTTAAATAAACCAGACAACACTCCAGAGTTAAGGTTAAAATAACCTGGGCGTGGAGACAACAGAAAGGCAAGAGACACTCGAAAGCTCAAAGTAGAACAAAGGCTGTCGTCATGTACAATCTAGAGAAGTTTTCTCTCCCTGGGTTGTTACTTTGTCAAGGATTTTCTTGGGATAAATTCCTGACACCAGGGAAGGAAAACCCACGTTGTGCTAAAGGAAGTGGGGACTCAGAGTTCCCAGCCTCGGTAGCATTATTTTAGGCATAAAGGACCATTTAGAGCAGTCCAGCTCCTCCCTGGCTTACAGGAACTTTGTTTCTCTCTAATTATCATCTCACAGCCAGGAAGCCCTAGTGAATGAAGGCCCTGCTCTCTGAACAAATGGTGCCTAAGTAAATCCCAATGATCTGTCTCTGGCCACTGGATGCTGGGCCAGAGTCAGAGGTTGGCTGGGGAAGCCACTGTTTGTTGAAGGACAGACCTTAGGGAGACAGCAGGTGGCAGTGGAAAGAATTCAGAGTCTGACCATCTTGGAGAGGAATTCTGGACACACTGGCTGTGTGACCATGGACAAGATTCCTAACTCTTCTGGGTACCAGTTTCTGAAGCTATAAAATGAGGATAATACCTTCCTTGTTTATGAACATATGCAAAACACTTGGCACAGTTTTGCTCTGAAATATGAGAATATAAGAACAGATCAGTCTTTTCCAAACTTCTCATTGTAGAAGAACCACTTTTTATTTGCTCTAAAGAAAATTTAAAGTAAAATTCTAATGTCTAGGGGAGATAAGGGGAGCCTTTGTGTTGGTCAGGGGCTGGGCGCTCAGGGTCCTGCCTATTCTGCTTCCTTTCCTCCCAAAGTGGCCTTGAGGTTCCGCTAGGGAGCACAATGTGACTAGGTCCTCACTAGTCCCCTTTCAACTATGATTAAGAAAAAGAAAGAAAGGCGAGAAGGGAGGGAGGGAGGGAGGGAGAAAGGCAGGAAAGAAAAGGATACTCTTATCTGTCTCACTAGGAGGAGCTTTTTATTTGTTGAGCGCCATTACCAAGGTGAGCCTGGTTCCTACCCTCATGGGTGTACAGTCCAGCAGAGAAGTCAGATCAGGAACGGGTCATTTAAAGATTAAAAGATGATTTCAAAAAGGGGGAGTTCTATGGAACACAATGCAGGGGATCTGATTTAGGTTAGTCATCGGGGACGCTGGGACCTGGAAGATGAGAGCAGATGGCTGCTTGGACTAGCTGCCTGGTGGCAGTGCGCAGAAGGGATTGGATTCATTAGGTTTTGGAGATGGCATCGCTAGGACTTGGTGACTGAACATGGGGCCATGACTGAGAGCGTGCTCTCAAGGATGACATGCCGGTTTCTGGCCTATGAGCCAAGTGTGAAGCTGAAAGTAGCAGGTGTAAAGAAGAGGATTCCGCCAACTCCATTATCAGAATCACACAAAATCCAGTGTGCGCCCCAGGCTCACTGCTCACACAACTGTCCTTCTTCCCCAGGGAAACAAAGGCAGGAGGGGCTGACCCGTGAAAAGCGTTAAGGTCAGGAGAACTCTATATGGCCTACAAAAACATCTGTAGGCAATAGCGATTCTGGAAAGTACAGCAACTGCTTGCAGTGCATTAATAATAGATATGCTGGACTGCCTCAGAAATATTTACCCAGCTGGAGTGGTTGAGCTTCAATAACTGGGAATGGAACCTGAGCCTTACCTCAAATAGCCCTGACTAGTGAAAATGAAGAAGCATCCTCCTGGCCCTTCCCGACCGATGCTGGCGGCAGGCGCAAACGTGCAGGTTGCCTCACTCAGGAGTACGAGGATTGCAGTCTTCTGGGACACCCTGGGAGAAGGAACTTGGACCAAGGCCCTGGGAGGTAACCCGTCAAAGATACCAGCAAGTGCTAGGGCTTAGGTGGTACTTACCACCTGCAGACCCCTAAGGACCATGCCTGTGGAACACTTAATCCTGGTGCTAAGCTGAGCACTATTTTCAGGGCTGTTTTACAGACGAAAGTGCTGAGACACAGAAACGTTAAGGCAACTTGTCCAAGGAACTCGCTAGGATGTGATGGAGTTGGGATTCAAGCCCAGGCGGTCTGGTTCCAGAGTGTGTGGCCTAAACCACTCTGCCTTTTCCAAAACAGTCAGGAGACGGGGGCAAGTAGGAGAAAAGACCCTACATTTACCTGCCAAAGGCACACTTGCACAGTGCCATTGCGATGTGTACCCTCTGCTTCCAGCCTCTGTTAAGAGCTCTGGACTCTTCTCACCATCAAATGCAGGAGCACTGCTTTCATTATTAACTATTTATTGAGCACTTGCAGGAGGTCAGACCCTCCGCCAGGCTCACACTGGGACTTAGAGAATGTGCAACAAAGTCTCCCTCCTCTGGGAAGGAGCCCCTCTGTCCTCCGTCAGAGCTCCCAACCAGTCTTCAGGCCATTCTCTAGGACGGAATTTTCCAAAATAAATTATGAAACACTGAGGGATTGAATGGACCTGCAAGTATGTTTGGGAAACATCAGGCTAGCACCCTCACTGCAGGACTTCTCAGAGCCTTTACAGTGGCAGCACCAGGAATGATTCAGTGTACAGTACTTCTCAGACCGCTGAAAAGGCAACCCTGCTCCTTAAAAAACAACACAAACCAAAACCAAAACACTACAACCAAAACATTTTGTAGGCTGATGTATCTGTCTTAGAATGAGGTTTGGGGACATTTTACCCTAGAATAACAAGTACTATGTCAACTGTGTGCTCGGGTGTGATGTGACCTGTCTGTCCACTGGCAGGGCTTTAAGGATGGGAACTCCGTCTTACTTATCACTCCAGCTTCCCGCTTTCGGCCAGGCCTAGAATAGAGTAGGTTTCTGCAAGCTTTCTTTGAAGATGGCACAAGTGAGCGCTGGGAAACAAACTTCTGGGACTGCACCATCACTCATAGCTGCGTCAGCTTCCATCTCTTATTCGGTCTCCAAGGCTACAGGCTTTTCTTGCCTGTATGAGTATTGGGATATTTTCTCTTCGCCCTGGGCACTCCCTGCCAGGACGCAGAGGCCCTTCACCACCTGGCACTTTCCACCTCTTGGGGATCCTCGCCTACACTCCCCACACGTTTCCTCAGCTTTACGGAACTATACATCGTTTCCAGAGGGCAACGTGGCTTCCTTCAAATGAGGGTCCTATCTGCTGAGTGCTCAGCAACCCTGCCTGTACACTTTCCCTTTTCTTTCATCCTTAGCTCAAACCTCTTGGCTCCTATGAAACCTTCTCTGAGGCCCTCCTGGCTCTCCACCCCCAAGGTGGGGCTAGATGCCTCTGCAGTATGGCCTGGGCCATTATATCCTAAACCACACCTGTCTCCCTGTGGGCAAGGGTGTGTCCTGAGTCAAGATGCCCCATGTATTTCGTGCTGTGGCCACGGTCAAAAGAGTTGGAAAGCCACTGATGTTATGTGTGTCACCCGCCGATTTAGGATAGTTCCAGGCCTGTGTGAGGTTCCTACAGAGCGTTTTAAAATCCACACAACAGTTTCCTCCACTGTGAAGCTCTGCCTGGCAGGAACAGGGCTGCATCCAGCCTGCCTTGTACCCTCAGAGGCTGGTCGCCTCCTGGCTCCCACAGGAGAGGTCTGCTGCATGGAGTCACAATTTTGTGACTAAATGAAAGCACGAGGCCAGAACTGAAACATGCTCCGTCGGATCTTATTCTCCCCGTGTATTTTCTTCACAGTTTTCCCACTTCTACAACCATAAAACAGCTTTGGCATGACAGTCGTTTCACACAGATGAAAACACGATTGAGTGCAATGGTGCTTCCGGAGCTCGGATGGAAGCAGATCAGGCAGAAGAGGCAGGAAGGAGGAGGGAGGGGATTTGGGGAGCTGGAGCCGGGCCCCTGCAGAGGTGTCTGGGCCTCTGACTGTACCCGGCGGTGGATGGAAAAACAATCGCTCCCCTTGGACTCAAAGCACAGGGCTGCCTCCCAGAGATGAAGGTGCCAGACGGAGCCTCCTCAACCGAATGCGCCATTCCACCCATCGGTGGTGGAAACGGGAGACACAGAGTCAGCAGAAGGTGGCCTCGCGTCTTCTTCCCAGCTCTGCTTTCTTCCTGGCTCTGCTCTGAATTTCCCCCTTGTCTGAGTCTCAGATTCCTCATCTTAAAACGAGAGGGTTAGATTAAATCAGTGGCTCTCAATTTTTTTGGACTCTGCCTCACATGTAGTCCACACATGTAACTTAAGTCTCACTTCACGATGCTTCCCCTTCCTACCTGCTGGATTTTCTGTTCCTGTTCATTTTGTAAACTTTCACTGAAGGGTGACATAAGTACAGTAGAGTGTACATGTCACAAATGAAGAGTTTGATAAATTCGTACAAATCGAACACACCCATGTACCCAGCCCTTGAAAAGCCCCTCCTGTGCTCCCCCACATACCGTCTCCTCCCCAAAGGCAACTGCTATCCTGACGTCTGACAGCACACGTTCGTTTGGTCTGTTTGTGTCCTTTACAGCGATGTCGTCATCGTGTTTCTTCGAGCCTGGCTTTTTCCTTCCAGCATTATGTTTGTGAGGGTTATTGATACTGCGTGTGCAATATCCCATTGTGTGGATACAATACAATGCATCCATTCCACTGCCGATGGCCACGTGTTTGGTGGACATGTGTGTGGCTGTCTCATGGGTGTGTATCTCGGAATGGAATTGCTGGTGCGCATACGTTGAGCTTTAGCTGATACTGCCAGTTTTCCAAAGTCCTGGCACCAAAGTACACTTTAACGCGCTGTGTCTGAGAGTTCCAGTGGCTTCTCATCTCTCTCAACACTGGGTGGTGTCTATCTTCTTCATTGTAGCCATTCTCATGAGTGTGTAGGGATGTTTCATTGTGAGTTTAATTGGCAATTCTCTGATAACTAATGTTTTCATATGTTGATTGGCTATTTGAATATCCTCATTTGTGAAGGATCTGAGCCTTTTGCCCATTTTTCTATTAGGCTGTTTGTCTTTTCATTACTTATTTTTAGGCATTTCCTCTTTTTTTTTTTTTTTTTTACTACTACTATATATTGCATATGAGGCCTTTGTTGAAAAAAAAAAAAGTAAATCTCTTCACCCACTCTATGGTTTACTGAGTCACTGTGTTTATTTTAATACATGATGATCTTGAATCACCAAATTAATTTCATGACCCACTAATGGGTCACAACCCACAGTTTGTAAGACACTGCAATGCATGAGTATGTGGTCTTCCTGGGATACAGACACCCCGGAAAGGGGCCCCTCTGGCCAAGCGCCCCTCAGCAGTATTAGCCTGGAGCAGCACCCCTGTATGTACGTACAGTCAATAGCTGTCTGGAGAACAAAGGCCACTACAGTCACTGTATTTAATCTCCAAATTAAAAAAAAAAAAAGCTTGTTCCACACTTTAAATGACAAGTTCTCAGTTCTCCTGAATATGAGATTTTCCAGCCACTGATGAAAGGAAGGGACCTGGAAGGATGGGAAGGTGCGAGAAGCCCTCCGGAATGAGCCTTTTCAGCAGGATGGAGGGTGTGTTCACCTGGCAGGCTGTCCATCCATCCACCGAGTGAGAGCTGGGCCCTCAGAGGAACGGGCCTGTGGAATCTAAGATACCTCAGGAGGCTCCTTTTAGCCAACAGGTCAGGGTGACTTTCCCTAAACTCCGACAAACTCCATGAACCATGGGAGAAGGGCACTCACACATCCTGGGTGCGCTCTTACTGTGAAGGAACATTCCACACAGCACCCTCTCAACCCCTCTGAGTAGCCCTGTCCATAGACATTAACTTCATGACGACAGGGACTGCGGACCTCTTGTCAAAAACGCGGCCAAGGTCAGTGACAGAAGGAGGCTGACTGACCCTACAGCCCGTGTTTTCCTTCCTACATTATACACCATCCTGGCAGCCAGTCACTGTGTGAAAAGTGGTGACAACACCCAAAGGGCCCCAAGAGTCTCATTCTTGTTCTCCTCCTACCCCAACACAAGCACACGGAAATCACACACATACTCGTACGTACACACACAGGCACGTGTGCACACACACACCGACGTGTATATGCATGCACACGCTGCTTTAGTTAGAAAGTGGGCTGGACTCCACTGGTTTATTACACATTCAGCTCATCTGAGTTTTACCCTCTCTCCTGACTCCCAAAGTATTGAAATAACCCCTAATACATGAATGATACAAACATACATTTATTTTGCAGGACACCTTGTAGCTTATGAATGCCTTTTACACCCAGTCTCTCATTTGTCCCTCCCAGCTAGCCTTTAGAACATATTTAAATATTTGATGATTCTCAAGTTTCCTCAGGTCTAGTGAGGGGTCTAAGGATACTCCTTCTGGGGATACCAATCCTTATTACCCAGGACGGGGGCTGTGGCGGCAGAGTGTGGCAGAATTTTGGGCAGGTCCTCAGACCCACCCGAAACGTTTTCCTTTTACCTGTATATTCCATAGCAACCAATCCTTCCTTGTCTGATTTGGAGTAGAGTTTTAATTTCATGAACTTTCTAGAGGTGGGTTTGTGTTTGCATGAGCGCTTATGGGAGGTGGACACTTTCCCCTCTGTGTAATAAGCATGCCCACACCTTTTCTTACAGGAGCCTGTTTCATCTCTTGCCTTCTCCTCCCGCTAAGGTAAGGGGCTCCATCACTACTAGGGACCAGCCTTTACTGAATACTTCCTAAATGCCAGGCCCCACGTGCTCGTGGACATTATCCCAGCACATCTCCCACAAACCCTTTGCCACATGTACTAATATCATTATTTCATAAATGAGGAAATAGATGCTCAGGGAAAAGAAGTGACAGCCCTACGGCCACGTACTCAGCAAGTGATAGGACTGGGATTGGATGCAGGCCCCACTGATCCCCAAGTCCTGGCACCCTCCAGTGCCTGGGACAGTGCCTGGGACAGTGCCTGGGACAGTGAGAAGCAGGGACTTCTTTACTCTGAGGCATCCAACTGTCCATATGGAAGTGGGTGGCATCTTAGGGACCAACCTGTCCTACCTTCTCTTGTTTCCTCTGAGCTCAGAGAAATGAAGAGACTTTTCTGAGAGTGTGCAGGAGCAGAACTGGGACTGGAACCCCGTTCTGGTCCTTGGGTTCCTCTTCCTATTCTCTTGGATCTCCTGGGACAAAGGACCCTGGTAGAGCTTTGTGTGTGTCCAGGCTACACCTCTTTTTAAGGAGACATTTACAATAGTGGAAAGAAGGTGACCAGGGCAGGAACTGTTCTTGAAACGAAATTATGAAAAGTTATTGGAGGAACAAAGAATAAGAAAAGAACTCAGGGAGGAACAGGATCTTTGACTTCAACCATTTTCAGGACTGTCTAGTAAAGAAGAAAGAGCCTTGGCGAGATGTGAGGAGGGGCAGAATTCAAATCCAGACTATGGAAGCACTCTGTAAAAATCCTAAATGTGGGGAGATACCAAGTTTCTCATCAGTTCCTGGGTGTTTCCAAGCACAGGCCAAATATTTCTCTCTCTCTCTCTCTCTCTCTCTCTCTCTCTCTCTCTCTCTCGCTCTCTCTTTCTATTTATCTATCATTCCATCCATCCATCCATCCATCCATCCATCCATCCATCCATCCATCCATCCATCCATCCAATTGTCCATGCTTCTAAGACCCAGAAAGACCCTGAACAATTCTAAGCTTCTAAGATTCCACAAGCTCTGAAATGTACTAAAATCTTATAGGGAAGGCAAGCAGTAATCTTGTTCTTTCTACTCATTGTTCTTAGGGAAAAAAAAAGGTATTATAAAATAAGTGGAGACAAAGTCTACCCATTAATGCATACTTAAGAGGCAGAAAAAAGGCACCCATAACATTAACTTAAATCATGAATACTTTCTGAAGTGTAAAAAAAAAAAAAAATCAACTCACTTTTCTTTAAATCTTCTTAAAAGGGTCTAAGAATAGTCCTTCAAATAATCCTTGAAGTATGCAATTTTAATTTGGACACATGGTAATTTCAGTCTACCTGTTGAAAGAGACAAGAGAGAAATCAGTCACGTTTGATGAGGGTGCTGTTCCGACAAGCAGCAGAGAAGATTTAGGCAGCTTGAGGGCTGGGGGTGGGGTGGGCAGCGGCGTCGGCAGCAGCAGCAGCTTTGGCCCCAGGCCAGACTGGATTTTGATCTCTCAGAGAATAGGCAACTAAGGTAGTGATCACAGTGTCTGGCACACAGCAAACGCTTAATAAATATTTAATGAGTGAATAAGTAAAAAAGGATGGATGAATAAATAAGATTTCTCTTTAACCTTTGATGCAGGGAGTTACCCTATAGGCTCTTCTCTTTGATTCTTACAGAGAAACAGAATTTCCAGTCACTGGGCATATTATGGAAAACAGCACAGAGAAAGGTTCACGGTGTAGTGTACGCAGGGCTCTGGAGCCAGCCATATTTGTGTTCAAATCCTGGCTCTACCACTTATAACCGCACAACCCTGTGCTAGCTTAGCTGTTTATGTTTATAACTGTTCTTCAATTGGATACTTAGCCCCTTCATTAATGTTCAGCCCTTCTTTTCTAATACAAGCATTTAAGGTCATAAATTTCCCTTCAGTGCTGTTAGCTATATTCCACAACTTTACTATTTTTATCATTCAGTTATGTGTTTTATAACTTCTATTATCATTTCTTTTTTGATCCATGAGTTAGTTCGAAGTATTCTTGTAAATATCTCTCAATATCTATATTTCAAAAAAAACAACAACTCATCTTTCTTATATTGATTTCTACCTTACTTGTATCGGGGTGTGAGAATATGATCTGCAGGATACGAATCCCTTGAAATTTATTGAGACCTACTTTATAGTCTAGGATGTAGTCAATTGTTGTGCATGTTTCACTGTGCTTGGAGAGAACGGGTATTCTCCAGTGTTGAGTGTAACTTTGGACCAATGCTTTTTAAACCTCCCTGAATCTCCACTTCCTTAGCTGTAAAAGGGTACATGAGCAACATATGTCAGTGCCCTCCTGCCATTTAGAATGACACTTACAGAGGCCATGCAGACAAAAACAGAGAGAGAGGTGCATGAGAAAGAGAGCCAGATGCATTATTTCTTGCTTATAACAATATTAATCATAATAATACCTTAGATTTATAAAGAATTTGAAAGTTTCTAAATGATGACCATATGTGTCATCTGGTTTACTCTCAACAAACCCATGAGGGGTCAGCCAGGCAGGTGGGGGTGAGGACCCACGTGGAGAAGGGACGTGCACCATTGGGGTGGTTATTCCCTCAGTCCTCCAAGCCCGGACCCCAGGGTCTGCCTTGCCTTCTCTGCCCTCTCACTCCTCACATCTACTCAGTTCAGTCTACTTACTGTCTCTCAAACCCATGGTCATTATCACCCTCAGCCACCCTACATCATTTCTGCTTTATTCCAACAGATCATTAAATTCCTACTCTTTTAAAAATATAACTTCAAGGAGTAAATCCAGACAAGATCTTCCTGGCAGGCATGATTCCCCAAATTGGGCTGAGGATAAGTGTTGGGTGGTGGGTGCCAGCACATCAGAATCTTGAAGGAGGAGTGATGTTTCTATCTATCAGATGGAGGCAGGGTATAGACAGATAGAGAAACACTGTGCTAATTGAGGTAAAAGTCTTCCTCTAACAAAGCTTTTCCCATGACCTTGACCTCATGGTACCCCAAGTTCTTTTTCTCCTCAGAATTTCTGACAGTCGTCTACACCACCACTTTCTCCACTCCCAAACCCCCCACAAATCACTAAGCGTGCCCCCCAGATGTTCTTTTTAAGATCATAATGTGGTCAATGCAAATCCCAGAGACGTCTAGAATCTGCTGTGGCCTCACTGGGTCACCTGCCAGGAGGACCACTAGAAACTCTCCTGTAGAAACTCTCCCGCCTCTGCAGCTCCAACACCAATCTCTCCTCATTCTCCTTCTGTGCCTCCAAGGACTTCCTCTGTCTCCTTGGCTGGTTCCTTTTTCTCTGCCTCATCCTTAAATGTGAAGGAGTAAAGAGTCCCCTCTTCTCTCCTTCCTTAAATTCTGTGGCTTAAATTGGCATTTTTATAATTAATTAGAATTGTTTCAATAAAGTAAGAATCATAAACTGCCATTTATTAAGCACATATTAAGTGTATACCAATCATTGCGCTAAACATTATTTCACTTTACTCTTCACAACGACCACTTTGAAGTAAGTACTATTCACAGTCCCACTTCTCAGATGAGAAAGGAGAAGCTACGAAAAGAAATGGAAGTTGCCCAAGCTCACTCAGCTACGTGGCAGAGCTGGGATTCAAACCACAATCTGTCTAATTCAAAGCCTGTGCTCTCATCCACTTCATTTACTCGTCTTACCCCCCTATATCCTGACCTCTGTGACTTGCCATTCTCCCACAATGTCATGGGTTTCGTGCTTCCATTTTGTTTCTGTCTGAACGAAAGGTCTTTATCTGTGCTGTGAGCGGAGAAAATTCTATTCATTATTCAAGGCCCAGCTCCAAAATCCCTCTTCCCATAAAGCTCCCCAGAAGTGCCGCCAGTTCCATTGCTCCCGTCTCCTTGCAGCTCTACACGGACGCTAAATGATCCATTCATCTATCTAACCATGCACCCATCCATCCACCCAAGAAACACACAGGTACAAGACTGTTTGTCCAGAAGTCTAGCTATTAGAACCATCCACACAGAGGAATTGTTCCAAAGAATTTTTTTTATGCACTCCCTGTGAAAAAATACATCATACCTTTGTCAAAATTGAACAAAACTTGCTGGAGGTCATGGTGTATGGGGAAGCAATGTGCCCTGCCAGCCGTTTGTGATCACAGCCATCCCTGTGATCTGGCCAGGGAGGTTTCCAAGGTTACCGAACCAGGTCTATCTAATTTCCCTTACCCAACCCTCACATTTCTAAAGCCTATTTATACATCAGGCTGGCTCAAATACCTCTTCATCCTCAAAGTCTTCCCTGATTTTCCTCCCCCAACAGGCCTAAATGAACCTGGATCCCCACCATAACGTGTCAATGATATCTCTGATGACACTCAGCATTTCTCTCGTCCATGGATAATACATTTCAAAAAACATTTCAACACATTCATTTCATGCGTTACCTCCCCTTCTGGCCTCCTTGGGGCTAGGAGTTGCATCCACTTCACCTTCATGATGTTTTCAGAAGCAAGCCGAGTGCCTGGCACATGGATGCCCGTGAATGACTGACCTACTGAAACTGGATGGCCTTGGCCTTGAATGGGGGGGGGGGGCTGTCCCCAAATCACTCAAATACAAGCACCTAACAGTGTGTTACGCATAGAGCAGGTGGTAAATAAATATAAAATCCTTCTACCTCTCTCTACCCCCGCTCCCCCCAAAAAAATAAGAATCAGAAAAGAGGAAGCCATGAATCCACTGAGGCTGAGGTTTCTGAAGGCCTGTGTTCCTGGTTCACACGCATGTTGGCTGGTGGTTTTTGACATTCTCCAGGTGAACTAGGCAGGGAAAGACCACGTCTGGACACATTTCGGTTTATGTCCATAGTCAGGAAATGAGTTAGAACTTGGAAGACAGACAGGGCTTCAGGATCGCCAGTACAACCATCTGCTTTTATAGAGGAAGGCCGGAGAGGTTCAGTGACTCCCTCCTAGTCACAGGGCAAGGATGGTGCAGATGCTTTTTCCCTGGCCCCTGCTAGACTTGCAAATGAAGCCTCTAGGAAACGGAGTGCTCTCTGAATGGCTAAAAATAAACTCCCAGAAACTTCATCTAGATATATCACGGCTGCAATTTACAGCGTCTAGAACTTCAGCATGGTATAATTAGCAAACAAATTACAATAATTTATTTTTTGGTTTAAAAGCTCAAATGAATATGACCTTCTAGTAGACTGGGGAAATAAGAGGCTGGGAGCCAGCCATATTCCTCTGGTCCCTTCCAATTCCACAATTTTAATGCTGGATGGCATCCATCTGCTAATGGCTGGTGGACGTGCCACAGAGAAGGAACTACAACCCTGAGCTCTGGGCTCCCAGCAAAGTATGACTTCTGGACTACAGCCCCCCCAAAAGGGTCCATGCTCATCTTTCCAGTGACAAGGAAAACATCTGAAATCATCCTTCCAATAAGCAGGAAACCCCAAAGGCAGAGAAAAGTTGGTCGTGATGTCTCTGAGCAGGCAGTATCAAAGGAAGAGACCAACAGAGACACTGTCAGGCAGCTGAAAGAAGACTGGACTGGATTCCGAGAGGACTTCTGTTTGGGTTTTGTTTTATGTGTGCCATGAATAACAACCACTTCACTTCCATTTTATAAAGTGTTGAATTAAGTAACTACCTCACAAGGTTAAATGAGAAAAAGGTGTGAAAAAGATTTTGTAACTGAATGCTAGTGATTCCTTTTGAGCGAACAAATTTCCAAAGAAGCTCCTTATGATGAGGAATCTTTCTGACCAAAGCTCTGTATAATATTGGAGTAAGGAGCCAGGAGAAAGGCAGGAGAAATCCTAGAAAGTTGTCTCCTCAAGTTGCCCTCTACAGAGTCCAGGCTGAGACAAGTCCATTCACTTTTTGCAAGAGCTCTCTGCAGAGCATTACAGAGCTAAGACGCAGGGATCTTAACTTGGGAAAGGAACAAGCTTTGTTCACACCAACATAGGTAGAAGATGGTGGCCAGGCAGTGGGCAAAACCAAAGCAATGCTTCCTCCTACTGAAGGCAGGGGAATGGACATTTACTGAGCATCTTCCATCTGCCAATCACAGCCCTGGACCCTTTCAGATTGGAGCTCCTCTTCAAACTCTGGGAGGTTACCCTGTCAGATTGCCATATCGTGCCATTGCTCACCATGTGTACAGGCCTGTGAAGCCTGGTCTCTCCTCTCTGCCTCTCCCATCAGCCCCTGAGCAAAACAACCTGGACCCTCATGCTCACTCTTTCAATTCTTAGTGATCATTTTGGAGGAAGTTCAGTGTTCTGATCAGTGAGGTGGGGACAGGAACCCCAAACATGCCTGCCTCACCAGATTCTTTCCGTCAAAAAAAAGGGTGGGTGTGAAAATCTTTGGGAACTGTGCCAAACACTGAAGGATAAGTCACTCTCGTTCAAGCCCCCCAAGAACTTCCTTTTGCCCTTCATTGAACATCCAGTTTCTACTTTGTTCCCGGCCCACCTCACAGACTGCATCTTCCTGTCTGTCCCCTGTTCCCGAGCTGCGTGCACACCAGTTACCATTCAGGCCATTATACTCAGGTTGCAAATGCTGTTTCCTCTTCCTCGAGTCGCCTCCTCCCACTTCGGGTCTCAGCTTAGATACAGAGTCTCTTCCTGGGAAGACCTTCCTCTGCCCCTCAGGTTAGGGCAGCTTCTTCTACTATACATTCTCCAGCGCACTTGTAATTACATACTTATTTGAATGACTATCTGATCACTGTCTATCTGCCCAACTAGACTGGGGCAAGACCCACTTCTGTCTTGTTCACTAGACTGTCCTCAGGGGGTGCCTTCAGGGGACTTGGCACACAATGGTCACTCCGTCTATGTCTGCATCATTCACACATCTAGAGCAGCGCATGGCACAGAGTGAGTACTCAATAAATATTTGTGGCATGAAGTTACGAGTACAGGTTTGCTGGGGAGGATGTAAAGCAGAGGGTGACAACAGTGGACTCTGGGGCCAGAGTACCCAGTCTGAGCCTGGCCCCCCCACTCTGGGCAAATGACTTCACCTCTCTGTGTCTTCATTTATGCAAAGAGAAATAACAATGGAGCTTACCTCCTAGAGGTGTTATGAGCATTAAATAATATAAAGTTCTTAGAACGAGGCCAGGCAGGTGGTTGGTACTATGTAAGTGTAGCTACTCTTCTTGTTAAGATCACACCTCATCCTCTTCCCTGACCCAGTTCACGTCCCTTCTCTTTTCTGAAGCGGCTCTGGCTTGGCCCTTTTCCTCTGGTCTCCTAGTTCGCACTATTTTTTCCCTGCACATGGGCCCTTCCATGCATTATTTGCTACTGTGGCTGAACGGTTATCCAAGAGAGCAACTTGTTTCTCCTGAAAGGCCATAACAGCCTGGACGAAGGGAGGCCCAGAGAGGCAAACGAGAGGCGGCCACAGACCTGGGAGTGAGCAGGAGGCGCTGGGTAAGTGGCGGCAGCACGCAGTGGGGCCTCCTTGGGGAGCCTACTAGAAGCCCTCTTGGAGCTTCTGCCTTGGAACCTGTTGCAGGGCAAAGCTTCTGGCCTTGAGTACCTGCTTCATGGGCTAAAAAAATGCCCTTTTTTGCATAAAATAAATGGTTAGCCATTAAGATGTCAAATGCAGCTGTCACAGTCCACAGAACAACAGACAGGGTAATATTCGTGCTTACGGATGCTATTTCCTCATACGAACCGCAGAGCAACAGCAACCTATCCAGATCGACTCCTGAGGGCTCCAGAAACCCCGTGTTTTCCCTCTAATAACACTTTATGTTTAAAGAACAGCTGATGTTTGTTCCTAAGTAGAGTTCCCTAGCTTGCCTCCTTCCCTCCCTCCCTCCTCCTCTTCTTCCTTCTTCTTCTAAGACTAGCTTGACCTTAATTTTCTTTTTGATAGCTGGGATATAAGCTCGCAGGTGTGCACCTGAGGCACATCTGGATTCCTGAACTTGCCTCCTAACTGGGTTCCCTGACTCCCATTACTCCTTTCCACCTGCCACCTCCCCACACCTCTCAGCCAGCCCAGCCTACCGACATGTTGCCTGCCAGACGACTGATGTGACTTCCAAAATGTTTACATGTTTTAAAATGGTTTTAAGTTCGTCCCCGCAAAAGGTGAGCTTCAGTTATGAGAAAAGTGTAAACAGCTGTGACACAGAAATAACGGCCGCTGAAGGCACTCACCTGCCCAGAAGAGCGGCCGGGTGCTGTTCAATGCACAGGCTCCAGAAGGATGGGGCCTGGCCCTGAGCTCTGGTTCCACTCAACCAGCAGCTCGGGGAACGGACTGTAGAGTCAGTCAGCCCTGTATCCCCAGAATAGGGATGATCAGAGTTAGCATGGCTGACCCTGACCTTGGGCCTCCAGCTAGACCAGGCTCCAGTCCCGCCCCCACAATTTCTGTCTTCCTGGCAATCCTATCTGTCCAGAAAAAAAGAGGAACTCAACTGCTGTCTTGCTCGGGCATTGCTTCTATCGCTTATTCTGTCACTTATTCATCTTTCCTCATTTACAATTCTTCACTCATTCATTCATACGTATTTCCTCAAATTTTCACTTCCTTATGTACGCAAAATCAAACACTTATTCCTTCATTCACTCATTAACTTCATTTATTTAGTCCCTCATTCACTTATTCATTTATTTCCATATTTATTTCCTTTATTCATCATTCACTCAGTTCTCCATTCCCCGGTTCCCTCATTCTGTCCTTCATTCACTCACGGTCCATCCACTCCCTCCCTCCTCCACGCAAGGGTGCACTGGAACCTTCCCTATTCCCCAGCACAGCCTCCTAGCAGGAAGCAGAGCCTGCATCGTGGCTGGGCCCACTAGTCCCCACTCCTGGAACATTCTCTTCCATGTTAACTTCCAGCTTGCTGAACTGTGCAGGCATGAGTCCTGGTGTGCCGCATATAGGCTTTCCACTCAGGAACAGATGTTCTTGTAATTACTGTTTTGACTTTCACCCTCTAATGCCAGAAAATTCTTTCCACAAACTCCTCCAGCGTGCAACTAGGCAACCGCTTAGCCTGAGCAGGGCGTGTAGTGCCTGGGGGTTCAGATTCCAGGAAAAGGCAGATTCCTGGCAGTCGGAGCTGCAGGGGACTTGGAGGGGCTCCCTCGCGCAGCCTTTGTAACCTGGGGTCCAGGGATGAGCCGAAGAGGGAGGCAGGCCTGGAGAGCAGTAGACTTTTTGAGCCAGGTTAAGGAGTGTAAAAAGGAGTGGTCCACCTCCGGATTATGGAGTCACGCTCTACCTGGGCTTGGGTTACTGCAAGGACAGGTGACAGAGTCAATGGAATAGGCAGAGGTTTATCGGCATGAAGCCAGGGAGAAGGAGCAGTTAGCAATAGCACAGCAGAAGGTCAAAATCCTAATGTATTGACCAGCTACTGTGTACCTACCAGGTCCATCTCATACTTTATAGTGGTTATCACTCAGTGATCAATCTCTCGGTGTTTTTTTTTTTAGAAATAGAATCTCCTGAGTTTTAGATGGTCACATGACCTCTTAGGGAAAGACTCAGCTTCTCTTGCAACAAAGTGTGTAGCTAGTAAGTTCTAACCGGGTGTGAACAAAGGTGTTATATGTAACTTCTTGGTTGTGCCCTTAGAAGGAAGCTGGGTGCCCTTCCCCTTCCTCTTCCACCACCTGTCCTCTCTAGTGAACCATCTCTGTCATTAGGGCGGAGGGCACAGCAGAGCAACGATGCAGAAGCCTCGGTCCCTGCAGAACCTTGTGAAGCAACACTTCTCCATCTCCCCAGCTGAGATTTTATGAGCAAGAGAAAGGAGCATCCGCTATGCTGTGCACAGCAGATCACTGTTGTTTTGATCTGTTAGAGCAGCCAAGCCCATGTCTTCTAATACCAGAAGAATCTTCTGCATCATGTTTCCTTCTGGAGAAACTTCCTTGAGAGGAACGCTCTTGGCTTCTCTTGTTCCCTCACTTCATCTTCTCTGTCATGGCTGAATACCATCCCCTCAAAATTCACGTCAGCTGGGACCCTCAGAACGTGACCTTATTTGTAACTGGCGTCTTTGCAGATGTCATTAAGGCAAAGATCTAGATGAGATCATATGGGAGGAGGGCAGACCCTTTATCCAATGAGAATATCCTCACATAAGACAGAAAAATGCAAACTGAGACACAGAGGAGAACAAACACCACGTGAAGACGCAGGCAGACCGGCAGGATGCATGTACAAGCCACGGAACCCCAAGGCAGCTAGAGGTGTGGAAGGGATTCGGCCTCAGTGTCTTTAGGAGGAACCAACCCTGCTGACACTGAGATTTCGTACTTTCAACTTCCAGAACCGTGCGAGAATACAATTCTGCTGTTTCACGTCACCAACTTCATGGCAGGTTGTTGTAGCAGACCTAGGAAACTAACACAGGCTCTGTAAGACGTGACAATTATTGGACTGGTGAGTTTGGAAGACGGAACTGGCCTTGCCTCATCCTGAACCATTTCCCCAACTCCCATGCCCCCAGATGGTCTAAGGAAGCAAACCTCTCTCCTCTTCCATGGGATGGATAAGGCTAATTTTAGGGGGAAGTGTTAGCAAGCCCATGGCTGCACATCTGAAATAGCCCTGCCTGCTTTCCAGTGTAATCGGCGCGGTGTAGCGGTCACGATCATGGCTTCAGAAGCCAGGCCACCAGCATTAAATCCTGGTCTGCCATGGACTAGCTGTGTGGTTTGGGGCAAACTGAACTTTCAGTGCCTCGGTGACTTCATCTGTAAAATGGGGATAATAATAGTATCTACCTGATAAAACCATTGTGAGGATAAACTGAGTTATACTGTGAAGGGCTCAGCACAGAGGTTGACAGTCAGTCAGTGCTACGTAGGTGTTAGTAGGTCCTCACACAACATTTCTTTTAACGTCATTTTGTTATAACATTAATGCGATGCCCTCGGAACTTTTGTTTATATCAATTAGTCTGTGGTAAAACTGGTGTCATTATACATTGTTATACTTAAAATTGCAGACTCTATCGATGGAGTTAAGTGAGGACTTATTGTATAAGTATTTGCTATTATTATCTACCTGACTCCTCTGTGTCTCAATTAATTTTGAATTTAGACCAGGAATATGGGTATTATACTGGTTACCTGGAACCCCAACCCTTCTTTCACTTAACCTATTCATTAGCTTTGTTTTGCAGACGAGGAAAAGGAGTCTCAGAGAGATGAAATGGTGAGCCCAAGGGGCCCAAGGGGAGGTCATGCCTTGAGTCCCTCGCTGCCACCTGCCTGGCTGCTCCGTCACCCATCTGCTCTGGATCTGGGGCTTCCAGGCTCTGGCCAGCAGGCTCTGGAAAGCCCCTCCTGGCGTCCAGGCAGTGGGCCACGAGTGGCGGCAACTGGGCGGTCTGGCTCCCGAGTCTTGCTCTGAGTCAGCACATCCGCCTGCGTTGCAGAAAGAGCACTCTGACTGCAAAGTGGCTGTGTGTGTACCGAGGCAGGGAGTCTGGTCCGGAGGCTGTTCAAACCCTCCAGGTGAAGGGGATGAGGCCACGTGAGGGTGGTGGCCATGGGTGGAGGAAGGGGGCAGACAGGAGGAGAAGCAGTCAGGACACGGAGCCTTGGTGGGGTCCAAGGGGAGTGGCAAGTGGAGGAAAACCCGAGACAATCTGACTTTCCTGAACCAGGCTCCTGTGCCCACAAGGCGTGCACCAGTGCTGGGCAGGATTCTGAATAAAGAGTCTCGCCACTGTGCAGACAGGTCTTGCTCACACCACTGCTGTCTTTCTGTGTGTAGATGCTCACTCCAGCCTGCTCCAAGGCCCAGAAAAGCATGAACTGGTTTGCAGAGCTGGGGCCACGGTTAGATCATTGCCTTGTGCCTGGCAGACAGGAACCATGTGATGCTGACGTCTGCTGCTGACAGGCACTTGAGTGGAGGGGACAGAACAATGACTTTGGGGCTTGCAAAGACCTTGGCTCCCAGTCCAGCTGGACCTTTAATTAGCAATGACCTCCGCTACCTCTTCAGCAAACATCTCCTGAGCAACTACTATGTGCCATGCCCTTGGCTGGGTGCTCGGAGGCAGAGATGGGTCTGACCACCCCTGACGTCAAGGAGCTCCCAGCCTCCATAACGCTGGTGCCAGGGATCGGTGCTATGATACAGGGAAGCACGGTGGGTTGCAGGAGCATGGGGCGGTGGTCCAGGGGGATGAGGAAATGCTAACGCTGCCTGGGAGGTTAGGGTGGGTTTCACGGAGGAAGAGATCACCAACCTGCATTTCAAAAGAAAAGACCTGGCCAGGCAAAGGGGAAAGAAGGGTATTCCATTTAGCGCAAACCACATGGGTGGAGGAGTGGGGAGAAAACAAGGTACAAAGAGGATGGTGTTTGGGGGGACCCATGCCTGCTCTGTTTCATTATCACCCGCGGCTCCTTGTATTCCGGTGGCTGGTAGACATGGTATCTGACTGTTGCAGAAAGCAGAGCTCTTAGCGCTTGCAGTAGGTTGAGTATAGAATTGAAACAATTCTTCTCCTTATATCCACATTCCTTTGCAATTGACCACAGCTCCAATCATCAAGAGAGGAAGACCGTTCCCCATCTGTTAAATCTGGGCTGACCTTGTGACTTGCTTTAACCAGTAGAATGAGGTGAAATGATGACGTGCAAGTTTCAAGCTTAGAACTCAAGTGGCTTTGTTCACATCTGCCTGTTCTCAGAGCTTTGCTCAGCTGCTAGGTGATCAAGCCCAGGTTAGCCTCTCGGATGACAAAGGCACACGTAGCCCAGTCACCCCTTCCTCGTACCTCCACTGCCCCATGTGACAATCAGCCCTGGCCCATCCACCGGCTGACCTAGAGCGACCAGCTCATCCCCCCGTAGCCTGGGACTTTCCTAGTTTTGAAACCGAACACCCTACACCCCAGGAACCCTTTCAGTGCCAGGCAAATGGGGATGGTTGGTCACCCTAAGCTGACCTTGAATGTCAGAATGAGCCCATCTAAGTTTCATGTAGATCAGCAGAACCTGCCCAACTGACCCACAGACTAGGGAGCAATAATACATAGTTCTTGTTTTAAAGCACGGAGTTTTGGGTAGGTTGTGACACAGCAATAGGTAACAGATGCACAGGTACATTTGGGAATGAAGCTTAGGTTCTTGGCCTCAGAAGCAGCTGGGAACCAACTAGATTCCTCTCCTTGAGCATGGCATTGAGTGGGTCATGAGACGGAAGGCACTAAAGTTCAGAGAGGTTAAGTAACCGGCTCCGGATCACAGAGCCAGTGTGTACCGGCAATAGAATGCAGACTCAGGCCTGCCAACCCTTCCCCCACGTGGCTTCTTTAATCAGCACATTTGTGCTGCAGTAACTGAAGCTCCCCCAGAGACTGTTAATTTAACAAATTTCTGGTCATGTTCCGGATCTCTGAGATGGTTTTCTTTACGAGATCCAGTGTCAGACCCTGTGATATGCTCCCTCCCACCCAAAGGATGGTGAGACCAACACTTAACCACAAGCCACAGCCAGTCTCACCATGGTCAGAGACCAGGGCAAAGGCAGCAAGCAGGGAGCAAAAGGCATGTGTGCAGAACTTCCTGACACACAGGTTGAAAGTCACAGACTTTGAGCACAAACAAGGAGCTAACAGCCCTCAATGTTAGTTCCAATTCTGACACTTACCAGCTGCATGACCGTGGGCAAGTCACTGACCTTCTCTGGCAGACTGGGGGTCAACTGATTCTTTAAAACCTGGAACATAAATCGTTTGAGGGCAGAACCATGGGGTATCCAACTTTGAATCTAGTTCCTACTAACAGTGCAATGTAACTGCTCAATCACATTTAATGATTGCATACATCATAGCAGGGTGTCTAATGGGGAACTTGTATTCCTTTTTTTTCTGATAGACCAAGAAAGCCATCTTAAGTAAGGAAGGGGACCCTGACACTAATTTGGAAGAAATGTAATCCCCCTCCACCCCATTCTAAGGAAAAATGGGACAGAACTTTGTTTCTGAGCTCTGAGCATCTTTGCCCCTAAAGAGAGTTGTCTGGCTCTCTTGCGTTCCCATGCGTTGTTCCTGTCCAGCTGTCCTGAACACTCTCATATGGTCGCACCTGGTATTTTGGGAGGAGAATGGTGCTAAGGAGCCTAGTGGTCTCAGGAGTCTAGTAGAGAACATCAAGAGAAAAAACTAGCAGTAACAAGACCCCTCTCCTTCCAAGGGTCACATAGGCGTGGGTAGGAAGCTGGGCAAGTAAGACTTTGCTGCACTGAGAGATCAGCACCGGGCAGACGGCCATGGGCCAGTGGTTGTCCGTGAGCAAACTATAGCAGTGGGTTGAAGACAAAATGGTGGTAACTATAGCAGTGGGTTGAAGAAAACAAGTTTTCCATATTTGGGGGATATTATGGGTTGAGTTGTGTCCCCCAAAATTCATATCTGGAAGTTGTAATCCCCAGTACTTTGGAATGTGATCTTGTTTGGAAATGAGGTCATTGCAAATGTAATTAGTTAAGATGAGGTCATACTGGAGGAGGGTGGGCCCCTAATCCAACATGATGGGAGTGCTTAGAAAAGGGGGAAATTTGGAGACAGAGAAGGACACAGGTAGCATACTATGTAGAGGTGAAGGCAGAGACCAGGGTGATGCTTCTACATGCCAAGGAATGCCAAAGACTGCCAGCCAACCACTAGAAACTAGGGGAGAGGAATGGAAAAGATTCTCCCTCACAGCTCTCAGAAGAAACCAACCCTGCTAACAAGCGGCACGTTTGGTGCTGGACTTTTAGACTCCAGAGCATAACTTCTGTTATTGAAGCCACAAGTTTGTGGTACTTTGTTATAGCAGCCTTAGCAAACTAATACAGGAGGAAGAGTCTGAGAGACCTGTTTTTGAGGAGAGGGATTGTGCAATTGTCATAAGTTCTATGGTAAGTAGGGGAAAGGGGGACAGGAAGGGAACCATAAGAGAACAATCTGAGTTGCATCAATCTGTGTATGAAGGATCAAGTCAGTTTAAATTTCACTTGAGATGTAAGGACTATGATATAATTCTCCCTGGCTCCACAAGCAATATCACTCATGCAGCAATTTTTCTTATTATATAATGAAAATCAGCGGTGAGTTGGAAGCAGTTACAGAGGTTAGAAAGACCCCTTCCCCTACTGTACAGGTGAGTAGATGAGGACCTGGGAGGGGAAGTATTTTTGTCGGTGTCCCACAAAAGGGTGGAGCTGGGACAAGAACAGGCATCTCCAACTCTCGACATGCCTCACCCAGCACACACCCACTGCTGTTGCATTGGGGTGAAATGAAAAAGTCTCTGGGGGCACAAGTGTATATTTAGACATTCTCAGGGAGGGAAGGCACTGGAAAGTGGACATTTTCATTTTACAAAGTACTCTGGGAGCCAGGGTGGTGAAGACCGTTTTTCCAGATTGAGTCTTTCTTAAGGCAAACCCAGCTGAGACCAAGCTGAAGAGCATTGAACCACACTGCTCAGCCCCTAACAAAACCACTGATGTGCAAAAACGTTAACCATCAGGTTCCTTGAAATAGAGAGTCCCCAAAGGGCCATGAAGTGTGGAGTTTCAGAAATCACTAAGAACCGGGGGAAGGCTAGAAGGAGGAGGAAGAGGAAATGGGAACAGAGTCCCATTCTAGGTTTGGAGCCACATGGCATGGAAGTCAACCCAGCAGAGCGACGTAACCTAAAACAGTCACGGAAGTTAACGAGCAAAGAAGATTCAGCTTTTGGTCAAATCTTCATTAACATAGCTAATGCTGCTTGGTGTTTTACATTTATATAGTGCTTCCATAGGTCATAGAACTTTACCAATGATTCCCTTCCCGCTAAACATTCTCTGTAAGCTAGGGGTGGCCAGGTACTTTATCATCTAAAGGAGGTCACTTTGAGGGTGAAAGGAAGCGTTTTAATAATTATGCGGGGTCAGCAGGTGTAAAGCAGTACTGTCTTGGGCAAACAGGGATGTACGACCAGCCCGCGACAAGCCTCCAAAACAGGCTGGGTAACCCAGGGACGTCGTCTTTCATTCATTTACCCAAAACCTGCCCCTCCCTGTCAACTTTATCACTATCCATTCAGTTGCTCAAAGAAAAACACAGATCACTCTCAATTCTTCTCTTTCCCTCACTGACACTCCTCCCCTAATCCACTCCATCAACAAATCCTGCCAGCTCGATCTGCATGTTATGTCCCCTTTGCCCACGTGAACCCATCTCCTCTGATTTCACCCTCATCTCACCTGGACAGCAGCAAGGGCCTTCTAATCCATCTCCCCACTTTCACGCTTGTTCTTCTTATAATCCATTATCCAAAAGCAACCAGAGTCATTTTTCAAAAATGTAAATGAAATCACGTTTCTCCCTTGCTCAGAATCTTCTAGCAGCTCTCTCCTCTACTAAGAATAAAAACGCTAAACTCCTTATCTTGGCTCCATATCTTTATTCAATAAATATTTGTCAAAAGAATGATCTTACAAAGTTAACAAGTACTTGGCTGAGTATATTTTATGTATAAGGCCTATGCAAACATATCTCCTAGCTTCTGTGTGACCCATGTTGGGAATCCTCCCAATTCCTGATATTTATTTCCATGGGAAGGGAGCCCCATTAGTGCCCCTCCTGGCCTCTCTCTGCCCCTTTATTCACAGGTAGTGGAGTGAGTTACATGGGAGGTAAACTGAGGAAGAAGAAACAAGGCATGCTCAGTTGAGCCCCATTCTTCTTCCTCTTGGCAGCTAGCAACATACTTTGCTACCGCCTCCAAGGTCTGGCTCGTCTGCTCCTATCCAGCCCTGCCCACGACCAAGTGGGTCAGTCTGCCTAACGCTGGATCCAATGATCAAGTCGATTTGACTCTCAAGCCAGGCCAACTCATTCATGATCAGTAATAAACATGATATTTTGACTTCGCTTTGCCACCCTTTATTTCTCAATTTGTTCAGAACTCGGTGGAAATAGGGGTGCTACTTATTGGGTTCCCTTAAAGACCTCCAATATCTCATAAAAAATAGGATAACCGGAGGCATACAGCCTGGGATGGAGCCACTGGGACCTGAGAAATGAAAGCTGTACTAGTGCAGTCGCTGGCTGAGCAAGGATCATGTGGGACTCTCAGGGAAAACTGACGTACAAATTTAGCAGCAGCATTTAGCCCAGAAGAATGTCTTCAGGAATGAATCACAAAGGGAATATTGTCATTTGTGCAAAGAGACAGAGGTGCTGAGAGAGTCTCATTTACGTTTATGAAAACAGATGGCCTTTCTGAAAAACAGAAAGCCAAAACAAAAGCATCATTTATTCAAGGAGCTAAGAGATTTTTCTATTGACATTTCATTAAAAAAATAAAAAATAAAAAGCATCTTTTACTCTTTTTAACCCCCTAGAGAACTCATAAATTGCACTTCTTAAAATAAAAGCAAAATGGGTTTTCCTAAGAATGTGGGTTATATAAGATTATCATGGTTCCTCCCCCTATCCCACCTCATCCTCCCTTTGTCTGTTCTTTGCCTAGGTGCAACTGAAAATCTTCAGAACTCTGCTGGGAGTGGCTTGCAAGGGGTGGCAAGGTGAAACCTGGTTCATGATGCTCTCGGGAGAGGTTTATCAATGACTCATACCGCCCTATGTCTTGGATACTCCTAGAGCAGGCAAAAGACCAGGTTAGAATTTTAATTCTGTTTCCTTACCACCTTTAATTTCTTTTGTAACTTTAATGCATCCTTCCCTCTGTCTTCAGACTCTGATTTGAAAAGAAAAGATTGACATCCTTACTTATGTCTAGGGTCGAGCCAGCTGCATATGTGGGTTATGCCACTCCAAAGTCTCCCCACGCTTTTCCAGCCTGCTGGGTGCCTTTTTTTTTAAATTAGTTTCAGGTGTACAAAACAATTTACTAGACATTTACACCCCTCACAAAGTGTTAACCCCCCCAATCTACTACCCCTCTGACATCATGTATAGCTGTTACAATTCCACTGACTCTATTCCCTATGCTGTACTCCACACCCTGTGACTATATATATAATAAATTATAGTTGACATGCATTATTATTCAGCGTCAGCTTCAGGTGTACAGTGCAGTGGTCAGGCAGCTACAACCATCCCTGAAGTGGTCTCCCTAGTAAGACAAGTGTCCATCGGATAGCCTACAAAATCTTGACAACATTATTGATTAGATTTCCCAAACTGTCTTTCGTATCCCTGTGGCAATATCGGGGAGGCCATTGTTTAGCCTGGATCAATGGACTATCTCTGTTGGCCTGCTGTGTTCAGCAACGGGAGTTCAGGCCAGAGGTTGAAGTTGGGAAGAGAATGAGGTTGGGGTGTTTATTCGCCTGGCAACCTCTTGCTTGGCTGTGAGTAGCTCGTGGCTGTGTTCCTGTGTGGGAGGGCACGAGTCTTTGGGGCAGCCCTTTGCTAGACATACAACACATCTAAAGCTCTCTCCAGATTCCAGTACCTGCTCCCCCCACCCCCAGCACCCCAACAGGCATAGAGGTGATCTGTTGCAAGCCCCACAGTGCTTCCCCAACCTTCGTGGTTGCCCCTAGTCCTGCCAGACGTTACGAATAGTCCCTTCACAACAGTTTCTTTAATTTCCCCATCTGAAATGCCACTGTTTCTTGCCAGGACCCTGATTAATACACTCGCTCGATGTCAATACCCGTGTCTATTTTTATTTGACTCCAAATTGAGCTCTATGTCTTTCTTTCCTTTCCTCATGAAACCTGAACAAATGTCCCAGAAGGTTTGAGCTCAGAAGGGCTTGTCTGCACTGATATGTAGTGCATATTTTCTGCTTATCGAAACATAGCAAATATCTGTAAAAATGTTGAATTTCAACAACCCAGAAATTCTAATAGTTGTAAAAAGTATTCCAAGGAATCCACAGATTTATATGAGATGTTTCCAAGGGTAATATTCACAATATTTCATGACTGGTATTACCCACTAGTTGAAACAGGGCAGGCTGTATCAGTACCAACTGACTGAATACCAGTGTTGGGTACTTACTGCAATGTTAAGTAGAAGAATGAAAAAAAAGTAGAAAATAACTTAACAGCAGGAGACACGTAAACAAACTCTGGTATTTCATATGATGAAATACTACGCAGTCTTACAAAATGATTCTTTCTGTAGATGAATATTTACTGACACGGAAAGTTGTATATTATGTATTATGAAATGAAAAAAGCCGACTACAAAATTCAGTATGGAGTATGGTTCTATTTTTTGAAATTAAAAACAGATGAAGTGTGTGTGTGTGTTTACAGATCAGAGAGAGCAACAGCATTTATTTCAATATGGCAGGGTAATACTTTTTATTTTCTTCATTTGCTTATCTGTAGTTTCTAAAATTTCCAGAATGAATAAGCATACTTTTTAAATGAGAAAATATAACAATCAATGACTTTTTAAAAAGTCACCCAGCCCAGGTTTAGAGATGTTGCATTCAGGAGATGTTCCTACGATTTTGGTTAGGAGTCTATTACAAACTATTTGCTGAATGCACTGCCTATAGGAATAATCATTTAACTGATGACTTCTGGTCTCATTTGAGGTGGTTGACATTTCAACAGTGAGATGCAGACCGCTATGCCCTCAGGGGATCGTATTCTCTAAATCACCAACTCCAGCTCTGCTCAATGGCCATTGACTCTCCACCAAAAAAAAAAAAAAAATGTGGTCCAAACCGAGACTGTTGCCTGAGTCCTTGGCAGCCATTTTCAGATGTTCTCCCTCCTGCACACTTAATATATTCCTAGCACAATGACTACATGTTATTAATAACCATACAGCCTGTCAATCACCACCATCTTCTGAGAGAAATTTTCCAAGTCAGTTATATTAAAAACCCAATTAAAAATATTTAAAAGGCATTCTTTCTCAACAGAACTTTTAATTATTTGACACCTAAGTATTTACTCCTTCATTTTTACTCTGCTTATTTCTCCAAAGACTCAGAGAAACTAATTAGCCAACAGGAAGCTGAATGAATATTTACGTGTATGTGAAAACAAGTTCCTATACATGCATAAAGCTGTACGGCTTAGTATATAGCAATACATGCTATGCAGCATACATTTAGGAATAATAATATAGTATTTAGTACATATTAATATAGTCACATTCATTTTATTCACCCAGGCAGGGAAGGCATGGGCCGAAGAATGCTGCTAGCATAAGTCTACTAGAATGGAGAAAGAAGTGGGTGAGACTCCTTTGGTTCTCTGCTTGACACGGTCCCACTGTCACCACCTTTAGCCTTGACCCTGCTATGGCCTTTGCCAATGGATTCTCTCCCCTGGTTCTCACTCCTTTTCTACTAACCGCCATGCCCCTGCCAAACTCATTGTCATAATATGCAGACATAATCAAGCCACCCACCTGCTCCAAGCCCTCAGATGGCTGCCCACAGTCTAGAAGAATTGTTCTTAATTAATTGTTTATATATATATATATATATATATATATATATATATATATATATATATACACACACATACACACTCAGTATATAAACAGATAAAAGAAGAATTGCTCTAATTAAAGCAAGGGTGAGGGGTTACAGCGCATTTGGGCTTCCATGGTTTCCAGATCTAGCGCAGTCATCATCCTACACATAATTACTTTAGTGCTGAGCTCCTCCACCAGACCTCTTCTCTTTCGTCCCCTCCCTTCCCTTTCTTCTCCTTCCCTCCCTCTTCTCCTCCCCTCCCCTCCTCCGTTCCAAGGTTCACTGAGCACCTATAGGTATTGCTGTAGGCACAGGGCATTGAACACACAAAACCTCTGTTTCAGAGGGTTAGAGTCTAATGTGGAAGTCAGACAACAAACAAACACGATACGTTAGGTGATGATAAATGTTATGGAGGAAAATAGAGGGGAATGAGGAGGAAAGCGAGTGATGGGAATGGTCTGTTTCATATAGTTAAGTCACAGAAAGGCTTGCTGATAAGGCGACATTGGGCAGAGACCTGAAGGAAGCAAGGCAGCAAACTGTACAGATATCTGGGAAGATTAAAATGTCAGCCAGGGCAATGGGGCTGTGGTAGAAGAGTGCCTGGCATGTTTTCAGGGCAGCAAGGAGGCTGGTGTGGCTGAACTGGGACAAGCGTATCAAATGTGTAGAGCATCCATGGACACTGTCGGACATTATAAAGACTTTGTCTTTTCCTCTGAGATGGGGAATCTTTGGAAGCTTTTGAACAGAGGAGTGACATGAACAGGTTGGAGGGGAGCAAAGAGGAAGCAGGAAAACCAGGTCTGAGGTTACTGAAATTATCTAGGTAAGAAAGGACCAGGGTGAATGTGTGAAGGTGATGAGAAATTGTCTGCTTCCTCACATGCTTTTGAAGGTAGAACTGAGCAAAACAAGGAGTGGAGCTGTCAGATTGGAAGATGAGATTGGTGAGAGAGAGGCAGAAAATCACGGAATGGTTTGGGCATGTTAGGTTTGAGAAGTGCTATTGCCTATTTGGGGAGTAGATGAGTTTGGAGTTCAGGACAGAGGTCCGAGCTGGAGATATAAATCTGGCAGTCACCTCTAAATGGGTGAATTTAAACCATGAGACTGGATGAGATCTCCAAGGGAGTGTAGAGCACAAAGGAGAGGTCCACGGACTGGACCCTGCAGCACCCCAGTGTTTGGAAGTTAGAGGCAGGGAGGAAGCAGTAAAAGAGGCAAAAGCAGTGGGTTGTAAGGTAAAGCAGAACCAGGAGAGCATGGAGTCCTGGAGCACATGTGTAGGAAGAACTCAGGAAGGAGCATGTTATCAACCATGTAAAATGGTTGAGTCATATGAGGACTGAGGAATGACCACTGGATTTAGCAACATGGAGATGGTTGGGGATCTTGACAAACGCAGTGCTGGAAAGGTGGTGGGGGAGAAAGTCTGACTGGAGTTCCTCAAGGACAGAGACCACCTCTAATTTATGTCTGTGTTCCCCTTGTCACCCCCAATGTCTAGCACAGTGTCTGGCACACAGCAGGCAAAAGAAAGATCTGCTGATGAATCATTTCCCCCATGTAGCCACTAATCTTTTATGGACCCCGATATTTTCATAGAAATGATGTGTATGTATCTGGATGAAGGGAGAGGGTTAGAAGAAGGTAGGAGAGGAAATCAAATGAAATAATACATCTTGTTTCCAAAGGGTCAGCTAGGCTGTCTTTGTTTATACAATGCCACATGATTCTTGCATAGCAAGGCTAGTATAAGGAAGTCGATGCCTCTGCTCACCTATATCTGGAAAAATGTTCTAATATTGATAACAATAACAATGACAATGATGATGATATAACATATTTTGTACATTTTAGAAAGAGCTACCATATGTATCACTTCTCTTTTCTTCTTTGCCAAGTACCTCACATCATTTGCAAGTGTTGCTGGCCTCAGCCCTTTAAGGAAAACTTGTATTTAAACAGCAGGTCATATTGTCTTAGATCAGAGGTCTGCATCTGTGGCAGACACCTGCTTTTATAAATAAAGTTTTATTGGCACATGCCCATCTGTTTGCATATTGTCTGTGGCTGCCTTTGTGCTACATAGCAGAGTTGAGCAATTGCAACAGAGATTGGGCAAAGTGAAAAATCTTTACTATCTAGACCTTTACAGAAAGATTTTCCAACCCCTGTGCTGGACAAGCAAAACCAGAAGCCTCTAAAACGGGTGCTCAGGACAATGCATTGAAATTTGGGGACAAAACAGCTGAACATCTTTCTCTTCCTTTGTCTGTCTGTCTGTCTCTTAGTCTTAAGAAAGGAAACGTTAAATTTTCCTAATGGGCTGGGAGCAAATCATGAATATAATTTATAAATAAAGATGAAAAGGCTGATGATGTGTAGTCAAAAGCTATTTACTGTTAGGGACAGATGATGAAAAAAGTTTGAAGACCAAGCAGGTGATTCCATAAAGGGCTTGACATACAGTAGGTACTCAGAATGGTTTGAAATAACATGAGTTAACATTTACTGAATATCTAGCCTGTTTTAAGAGTGGTGCTAGGGCTTTATAAGCATTATCCTATTTAATTCACATGACACTCCAATGAGTTCGGTATTATAATCCTGTCCCCTTTTACAGAAGAAGAAATTGAGGCTTACAGAGATTAAATGTCTCCCCTATGGTCACACAGTGAACAAATGGTAGCTTTGGTAGCTGAATCAGCATCTCTCTGACTTTAAAAGCTAAGGTCTGAGCTTGTGAATTTCTGTGCAGTATCAATGGTGCCATATTGTGTACATATGTTTAGGTACAGGCTTATCATTAACCAAGAAAACATGGAAAGGGAAAACACTGATGCTGCTTTTTACACTTCATTAACACACTTCTAAAATGCAAAACAAGGCTTGGGCACCACCAGAACTTCTACCATATTCATGACTGTACCCTACATTTATACATGTCTGACTGTGCAGCTTCTGTGGTTACCATCATAGGAATGTGGCCATGAGACAGAAAAAGCCTGGAATCAGACTTGGGTTTCCTCATAGGAACCTCATGGCACATACAAACTATCCTAAAAATCAAAGAAGCATAATGGTGCAGTGTTTAAAATACTAGCTGAGCAACCAGGCAGAACTGGATTTTGCTCTGATATGAACTAGCGGTGTTGCCTTGGTTAGGTCCTTAAATCTCTCTAAGCATCAGATTTCTTATTTGTCAAGTGAGAATAATATTGCATGCTTCACAAGTTTGCAGGCATGTAGGAGCACTTAATAAATAGTAGTTGTGATGGTTAGTCATGGCTATGATTAATTTTATTTTTGTTTTTAGTAATTTGTGTTGTCCTAACATTTTTGTAACAATGCAGTTAAAAATAAATGAGACTAATAGACAATCTGAATAGGTTTATGTGTATGAAAGAAATTGAATCAATAATTAATAACTTTCCCAAACAAAAAGCAACAGGCCCAGATAGGTCAATGAGTAAAATTGACCAAACATTTAAGGAAGAAATTAAACCAATTCTCTACAATCTCTGTCAGAAGATAGATGTATGAGGAATACTTCCCAACTAATTTTGCTTTGAGGCAAAAATACCAAAACCGTGCAAAGACATTAGAAGAAAAAATAATTACACTTCATTATCTCTCATGAACACAGATGTAAAAATCCTCAACAAAATATCAAACCTAACAATGTACAAAAAAAATTATATACCACAATCAAGTGGGATTTACTCCAGGTATGCAAGGCTGATTAAACACTCAAAAATCAATTAAATAAATCAATCACATCAACAGGCTAAAGAAGAAAAATCACATGATCACATGAATAGACGCAGAAAAACATTGGACAAAATCCAACACCTACTCGTGATAAAACTCTCAGCAAACTAGGAATAGCGGAAATTCCTCAACTTAACAAAGAAGAGCTACAAAAACCATGCAGCCAACACCATATGTAAAAGTGAAAAACTCAACACTTTCCTGTTAAGATCAGGAGCATGTCCCCATTCACCACTGCTTTTTTAGTATCATATTGGAAATCCTAGCTAATTAAATAAGACAAGAAAAGGAAATAAAAGGTTATAGATTAAAAAGAATCTTTGTTTACAGATTATTTGATTGTCTATGTACAAAATCCAAAAGGACTGACACACATACACACACACAAAATTGGAACTAATAAGTGATTATAACAAGGTTTCAGGATACATGGTTAGTATACAAAAGTCAATCACTTTTCTATTTACTAGCAATAAACAAAGGGAATTTGAAATTAAAAATACATTACCATTTATATCTGCACCTTCAAAAATGAAATACTTAGGAATAAATCTAACAACATATGCATAAAATCTATATAAAAAACTACAAACTTCCGATGAAAGATATCAAAGAAATAAGTAAGTGGAGAGATATTTTATATTCATGGATAGGAAGACTTAGTATTGCCAAGATGTCAGTTCTTCCCATCTTGAGCTATAGATTTAATACAACCCCAGTCAAAATACTAGCAAGTTTTTTGTGGACAAAGACAAACTAATTCTAAAGTTGATATGAAGAGAAAAAAATGCAGAATGCCAACTCAACACTGAGAAAGAGGAGCAAAGTCAGAGGACTGACACTACCTGACTTCAGTAATTACTTTAAAGCTACAGTTATCAACACAGTGTGGTACTGATGGAAGAATAGACAAATAGAGCAACAGAACAGAATGGAGAGCCCAGAAATATATTCTTGATCTCTGATAAAGGAAAAAAGGTACTATAATGGAGCAAAGACAGTCTTTTCACAAATGGTGCTGGAACAACTGGATAGCCACATGCAAAGAAAAAAAAAAGTGAATCCAGACACAGACTTCACACCCTTCACAAAAATTAACTCAAAATGGATAATATACCTAAATGTAAAATGCAAAAGTAAAAAAACTCATAGAAGATAACATAGGAGGAAATCTATGTATCTTGGGAATGGTGAGAACTTTTTAGATACAATACCAAACTCAAGACCCATGAAAGAAACAATGGATAAGCTGGACTTCATTAAAATTAAAAACTTCTGCTCTGTGAAATACAATTTCAAGAGAATGAGAAAGACAAGACACACAATGGGAGAAAACATTTGCAAAAGACCGTCTGATAAAGGACTGTTATTTAAAACATACAAAGGATTCTTAAAATTCAGCAATAAGAAAATGAGCTACCCAATTAAAAAATGGGCAAAAGACCTGAATAGACAGTTCACCAGAGAAGATAAGCAGATGGCAAGTTAATATATGAAAAGATGTTCAACATCCTATGTCATGAGGAAGTTGCAAATTAAAATGAGATCCCATTATATACCTATTAGAAAGGCTAATATTGAGAACACTGATAACACCAAATGCTGCCAAGGATGTGGAGCAACACAAACTCTTCTTATACACTGCTGATGGGAATGCCAAGTACAGCAACTCTGGAAGACAGTTGGGCAGTTTCTCACAAAACTAAACACACTCTTCCCATATGATCCAGTACTCATGCTCCTTGCTATTTACCCAAATGAACTGAAAACTTATGTCCACACAAAAACCTGCATGGGGATACTTATTGTAGCTTTATTTATAATTGAACCTGGAAGTAACCAAGACGTCCTTCAACAGGTGAATGGATAACTAAACTGTGATATCTCCAGACAGTGGAATATTATTCAGCACTAAAAATAAATGAGCTATGAAGCTCTGAAAAGACATGAAGGACACTTACATGCATATTTAAGTGAAAGAAGCCAGTCTGAAAAAGTACATACTATATGATTCCAACTATATGACATCTGGAAAAAGCAAAAGGTTGGAGACAGTAAAAAATATCAGTATTTGCCAGGGGTGGGGGGAAGGGAGAGATGACTAGGCAATGTATGGAGGATTTTTAGGACACTGAAACTACTCTGTAGGATGCTATGATAGTGGATATATGCCACTTGTCTAAACACACAGAATGTACAACACTAAGAGTGAACCCTAATGTAAACTACGGACTTTGGGGGAAAAGGAAGTTGTGTAGTTTCATGGATTGCAACAAATGTACATCTACGGTGCAGGATTTTGATAGTGGGGGAGTTTGTGCACGTGTAGGGGCAGGAAGGATATGTGAACTCTCTATACTTCCCACTCAGTTTTGCTGTGAACCTAAAACTGCTCTAAAAAATAAAGTTTATTCATTAGAAAACAAAAAGGAGAAAGGAGAGAGAGAGAGAGAGAGAGAGAGAGAGAGAGAGAGAGAGAGAGAGAGAGAGAGAGAGAGGAGGGAGGGAGGGAGGAAAGGAGAGAAGAGAGAGGAAAGACTTTACATCTCACATTCCTTAGGATGGCTATTATCAAAACCAGAAAAAAACAGATGTTGGCAAGAATGTGAAGAAATTGGAACCCCCTGTGCATTGCTGGTGGGAATGTTAAATGATGAAGCTGCTGTGGAAAACAGTGTGGCAATTCCTCAAAAAATTAAAAACTAGAATTACTATATGAACCAGCAATTCTACTTCTGGGTTTATACCCCAAAGAACTGAAGCAGGTACTTGAACAAATACTTGTACGCCCATGTTCACAGCTACATTATTCACCACAGCCGAAAAGTGGAAGCAACCCAAGTGTCTAACAACAGATGAATGGAGAACCAAAACATGGTATGTACATACAATGGAATATTATTCAGCCTTAAAAAGAAGGGAATTCTGACACATGCTACAAAATGGATGAACCCTGAAGACATAATGCTAAATGATAAAAGTCAGTCACAAAAAGACAAATACCATATGATTCCACTGACATGAAGTACATAGATGAGTGAAATTAATACAGACAGAAAGTAGAATGGTGGTTGCCAGAGGCCTGGGGGTGTGGTGAAAAGCAGAGCTATTGTTTAATGAGTATAGCGTTTCAGTTCAGAAGATGAAAATAGTTCTGTAGGTGGATGGTATTGATGGATGCACAATAATGTAAATGTACTTAACATGACTGAACTGTATACTGGAAAATGGTCAAACCGGTGAATTTTATCTTATGTATATTTTACCACAATTTAAAAAAATTAAAACATAAATAAGACCTTTAATGTTCCCTTCTAAGGTACTAATGACAGATACAGCTTATGTCTTATATTGTGGCCAAACCAATTGATAAATTTTAGTGAAATAAAGAATACTTTTAAAATACATGAAAAAAAAATAGAGAGAGAGTCCTTTACTTCTTGGCCCATTTCTTGAAAATTGACAGAAGTTTCTGGCAGCATATCCGAGGCAGTGCCAACAGGCTGACTGAGTCCAGTGAAACGGCCGGTTTTCATACTCCATCACCAGCCAGTGTCCTGGTGCCATTTGACTCTTGGTGCCAGGACATAATCAATATGGAATTTCCCACAGAAAGGCTATTCGCCATGAGTGCTGGCATACACATTTTGATTTTCACATGTGTGGACCATGTGAAAGTAAAGGATGATATATAATCGCCCAAGGTTTGGGGTGCAATTGTCCATGCCCACCACCACGTTCTTTATTCTGATGGAATGATAAACCTTAACAGTCCTTAGAGAAAGTACGCTGGCTTAGAAAAAAAACTCCCCCCCAAAACCCCCCAAAACAGAACATTGGCACTGCAGAGAACCTTTCCTTTTTCAAAATTTCTCCTAATAGTTTCGCAGTCTCCAGAAAGAGCTGCCAACAAGATAATATCCATAACAATGATGATGATGATAAGTTACCAGGTTTGAGTGCCTTTTGCGGGGGCTGAAGGTGGTATTTTATATGTGTAGAAGATTTAATTTCACTGTCCCAGCAACCTTTGCCAGCAAATATGTTTTCCTTATCTCAATTTTAAAGATGAAGAAACTAAGCCTCAGAGAAATGAAGTAATGTGACCAGGTGAAGTGGCAAAGCTGGGATTTGAATCTAGATCTCTCTAACTGCAAAAGTTACCTTCTTTCTTCTATACTGCATTGCCTTTACTAATACTTCCACGTCTTGGATGAGTGCTATTATCTTGTCAAGCCTCATGCTGGTTGTTGTCTAAACTAGCGATTGCCTCGGTTTCCAGGCTGGCAGTTGTGGCTCAGAGTGGAGTAAAAGAAAGGAGATGGGAATCCTGGGTATTACTTGCCCTGAGCACCCCTTCCACCCCGCGAAGCCATCTATAGAACCTTGTAATAACAATTGCATCTATTTTTCAAGCAACTGGTATACCAGCCACTATACAGGAGGCTTCACATGCTTTGTCTCTCATCCTTACAGCAATTCCTTAAAGCAGGCATATCATCCTCATTTTACAACAAAGCTCAGAAAGGTAATGACATGCTAAAGCAAAACAGCTAGTCAGTGGTGCACTTTCCTCTTCATACCGTGTTTCCCAGGAAATAAGACCTACCCCTGAAATAAGCCCCAGTTAAGATTGTCAGCCAGATGGACGCATTTAGTACGTTATGACGATGTTCCAGAAGATGATGACATGAGTGTATTTGAATAAATGTAGACTGTTGTACATGAAAAAATAAGACATCCCCTGAAAATACACCCTAATGCATCTTTTGGAGCAAAAGTTAATATAAGACCTGGTCTTATTTTCAGGGAAACATGGTATTGAGGTACCTCATGGCAGGAACCCCATGTACGTAACAGAGAAAAGCAGAGGGTGATGAGATTATGATTGAGCTGACTATTCATGAGGCAGGCAATCTGAGAAAATTAAATAGTGGATTGTGGTGTGGGACAATGACGGTGAGACCCTTACCAACTCAAATTTTCTAAAAAAAAAAAAAAAATTGCCTAAGGTCATAGAACTATGTAAATAAATAGCATTCGCAGGGGTTATTGTTCCTGGAATAACCTACTTTGAATCTATACTTGAATGCACTGACATTATTGATTCACCCATATCCAATGTATGTTATTAAGCACACAGCTTTAATTTATTGCATCTGAAACAGCCCCTCAGAGTCTGATTCTCTGGCCGTTGGCTTTGGTAAAAGATTCTCTTTGACCATGTATTTACATTACAGATGATGTCACAGGAAGGATTTTGTTAACCAAACTCTCACAGAAGAATGGCATATTTATATGAAATCTTTAAATATGTTTCTTAGCGTCACTGCCCCCACCCCTTTGCATTCTTCTCCCTACCTCTTATTCTGGATGTTGAACTTTTACACACCCAGCTCTAAATGAGCTGATAATGTGTTTGGGTTAATATACCTTGGCTCTTGAACTCCAGGGCAATGGCCTGAACCCCATCTATTAATTTGACTATGAGAAGGGTTCAAGATAGAATAGTTACAATAATCCCTTCCACTGGGGATAAAGGGAAAATTACTAGACTAAGAATAGCTGCACACATAAATAAAACACAGCTTCTTTCTATCCGTCAGGAAGATGAGGCAACTATGTGGGCCTGCTACTTGCTCACATGTCCACCCTTCCTGCCTGGACTGGGAATGGGTTCTTAATAATTAATGTTGGAACTGCTCAGCCAGAAAGTGCTTCCTAAATAACCTTCTGTCAATAGTGGTTTGACTTAGGACCAAGTTCTAAATGCAATAGTTTGCAATTGATTGGCTTTGAGTACCTCCCCCCTCCCTGCACCTGCCTCCTTAAGCAGGGTCCTGGTGAGAGTATATGAGGGGTGGGATTCCACCCAGTTTGTTATGGGCTGAATTGTGCCACCCCAAAATTCATATGCTGAATTTCTAACTCCTGGTACCTCAGAATGTGACTTTATTTGGAGATAAGGTCTTTAAAAAGGTCATAAGGTAAAATGAGGTAATATGAGTGGGCCCTAGTATACTATAACTGGTATCCCTTTAAGAAGAGGAAACTGGGACACAGACACATCCAAAAGGAAGACACTGAAAGAAGATGGCCATCCACAAGTCCAAGAGAGACGGCCTCATCAGAAACCAACCCTGCTAACTTCTTGATCTCAGCCTTCTGGCCTCTAGAAGTGGAAGAACATTATGTTCTGTTTTTTTCAAGCCACCCGGTCTGTGCTACTTTGCTATGGCAGGCCTAGCAAACTATAAACAATTTTACTCATCTGCGAAAAAACCCAGTGTTTCAATATAGGTTGGGAGGGATGGAAACTCACTGTTATTCACCATTGCCTACATTCCAAACATTTACCCATGAGATCTCATTTAATCCACACAACTGCTGGGGACCCTCATACTGCCCTAACTCTGAGCTCTCTTTACAGAGGGTTGCTGTGCACTTGCTTTTTTCAATAGTTGCATTTTTTTTAATCAATTATACGTAAACTATTGAATCTCACTTGCTGTGGGAAGTTAGGGAAACAATGAACTGGAGAGGAAGACTTGAAAAGCGAAGTTGTGAGCCCAAGTCCAGGAATCGGAGAATCTAGTCAAAGCTGTGCAATTTCCCCCAGAAAGGAGTCTCCGCCCACAATCCCAGAATGCTGAATGCTTTTTCCGAGGCTAACAAACCCTTTGAAACTCATGCACAACTCTATAGGGAATCATGGGTGCCAGCTTATAAGCCAGGGTAGAAAATTTCAATAAAGTCCTGGTAGAGATGAGATTATGGAGTAGAAAGAGGGAGAAGTGAGGTGGTGGGAGGAGGGAAGCATGGGAGAGGACAGAGGAGGAAAGAGGAAGATGGAAGAGTGAGGAGAGGAGAATGGAAGGAAAGAAGGAAGGGGAAACATAAAGAGAGGGAAGGAGAGCAGAATGGGAGTGAGGATGAAAAAGAGGAAAACAGAGGGGAGGAGGGAGATGAGCATCAGAGGAGGGAGGAGGAAGAAGGCCAGGGGGCTGGGATCTGCCGATGGCTGGTCCAGGCCAGGCTAAAGCGGAAGGATATGGCAGCTAGAAAATCCAAGTCCTAACCTCAGAAAGGCAGTCGACACTTGGAGGCCCAGCTGTGGGGGCTTTGTAGCACATGTATTACCTGCAAGCATGCAAAATAAACATTTAAACATCTCACTACAGTTGTGAAGGAGGGAATATCCTAAGGAGTTCTTTGTGCTCATGGAAAGTATTAGTATGAAATCCACAGGTCACTTGGCATCACTCCTTAGGTGGGATTTCTTTCTTCTTGAATTTTAGGGAATGTAAAAATACATGTCAGGGCTTTTGAATATTTCCTCATGGTTTGTTCCCTTGAACCCTCTTGCTTCTTTCTCAAACTGAGTCCGTACAAAGGGATGCAAGAGTGAGCAGTGGATATAGACAGTGAATCTCAATGAAGTATAAATTGTACTTATAAGCCGGTCATTTAAAATATTGTTTTACATGAATGTAAATATGAACATATTATGGAATAGAATGCAAACTTCTATATATTCAGAATTTATCTTGGGCAAGTTCCTTTACCTCTATTAGTCTCAATTTCCAAACTGTAAAAAGAATCCATTAAGAACAACTGAGAAGTGATGTAATACATGTAAACCCCTAGCATTTAGTAGGTGCTAGAAAAATACTAGGTCCCTTCCCTTCTTCCATCAGCAAATAGTCTTCCTCTGACTTCCCACAGTTCTCCCCTTTTCCACCATTTCACAAATATTTTCTCATAATCATATGTCTATATTTCTTATTTTTAGGGAACAGGTTGTATGTTTCCTAAGAATGGGGACCACATTTTGTTCCCTTCTGACTCTCAGGCCTTAGCACAATGCTGGAACAGAGTAGGTGCTCATTAAACAGTGGCAAGTGAGTCGGTCAAACATTTCTTCTTCAAATACTCCTGTGGTGCCCTGTGACAACTCTTGTAATATTAATTAGCTCTCGTCTCCCTCCTAGAATTAGAGCCCCTTGAAGTCTGAAGTTTGGTCTTACCCATCTTTTTATGCCCTGGGTAAGAGTAGGGCCTGTATAAGTTGTAGGGCCTCAGTAAATATTTGTAAATGGATTTTACTTTGCTTTGAAATGGAACCAAAGCTAATATTGGCTGGGTTTCATAGTTGGCATGAATAATAGAAGAGAGAGGCCTGAGAGTGTAACATCAGAAATCGCTCAGTCCTACTGGCTTTGCCAAACCCAGACTTGTTTAGGCAGACTCAGCTGATGGGCCTGTCCCCTGGTGTCAGATCACAGAGCACTGTGGCATCTCCAGGCCGCTGGCGATCAGAGGAAATAAATGCTTCAGGGGGCAGTCGGTCACTTCCTGTAATGAGGTACGGCTTCCCCACACCTAGCAGTGCTTAGAGATGATTTCCAGTCAGCTGGAATGGTGTCCTCTCTGGGCAGCCTGACAGAGCCTCTATCCAGGCAACAATCATCGCACTCTTCTCTGCACCCTCTCCTGTAGCTTGAGAGAAAAAATCCTGTAGCTTTAGTCCCAGTACAGGACAGTTCATTGTTTGCAGGTTTGTCTTTCTTTGTAAATACCACAAGGGCATTTAAAAGGATGATTATGTTTTCCTGTTAGGCACAAGCTCCCATTTTTGTGTCTTGCCAGCTACCAGTTAAAATGCCCATGGCACTGACTTTACCTCCCTGGTCTCAGCTTCCTCTTGTGTAAATGGGCATAAGAATGCCTGGCCTCACAGTTGGCAAGAGCCTTACGTGGAATAAACTGTGTAAAGTGCTTAGCACAAGACCCTACACATAGTAGGTGCTTCATAAATGACAACCCTCCTTCTCTTTCCTCTCCTCGCACTCTTTGGAAGGCAGAGCCGAGTCTTACTTTTAAGACACTCAAGGACCTTATACAGAGCCTGGTAAAGGGTAGACGCTCAGTATTTATTTTTTGAATGAATAAGGGTCAGACTTCATATATGGCTACCCTTCAATCCTTCCCACCAAGCACCCTAATACAGACTTCCCCTCCACACAGAAATTCAGTCTGTGGTAGAATAAATGTGGAAGGAATCACACATAAAAATGTAAATAATTTGAACAGGTGGTGCAATTTTAGGTGCATTTTTTTTTTTCACGTTGCAAAGCAGGTTTAATTATAATTACAGTTTAAAAAAAGATTTCAGTACCGAGTCTGCATCAGAGTGTCTCAGGCATAAAAGAAAAGGTTTTGGAGAATAATCCAGAGGAGATTTTTTTTTTTTTTTTTCCCCTTATAGGGCTAGAGTGGCGACAACCTTTCTCAGCCGTCAGCCCCAAGTTCCTTGCTTGTGACTTTTTAACCAAGGTCGGGGGGTAGGGGTATTGCAGAAGGTACCAGGAACCACACAAGCTACCTCAGATCTCCTCATTCTCCTTACACCTCCCAGCTCTCAGGACCTTGTCTGAGCAGTGAGAGGGGTGGATGCCAGTGACAGCGAGACTTCCTACCTGCCTCCCCACCACTCATCTCCACAAGGCCACCATTTCCTTTCGGGTTTCGAGGAGACAGAAAAAGGCCCCAGAATAATGGGTACCATTTCCTGACCAGACCCCCTCCATCCTCATTTTATAGACTCAAAACCTGGCCCTCAGAGGGCTAACGCCCTGTTGTGTCAGGGTAGGCTGGGGCCCTAGGCTCTGACAGGACACACTGACGCGCCTTCCCTATGACATGCCAGCGCCCCTCAGGACAGCTTAGATTTTAGGGTTTTAAAATGGCGGTATGTTTTCTGGATTTTGACCCTTGTGTTCTTCTTTCCCTGAGGTTCTAGGGTGCTGTCTGGTGTGGTGCCTGGAGCACGGGGCTGAGAATCAGGACACAATCAGAACCGGCCGGCCCTCCCCCGTCTGGCTGTGTGAGGCTGGTCAAGTCCCTGTCTCCTTTCATCCTCAATTTCTTCTGTGAGTGAAAGGCTGGGCTGGGTGACTTCTGTGTGAGATTCTTCACATGCTCTCTGATCCAGCGAGTGCCCATCAGCACCTAGCAGGGGCCTGTGCCAGGCACAGTGCCAGGGGCAGTAAGCTCATTTGTTCCCACAGCAGCCCAAGAGATTGGATCACTTCTCCCTACCTTGCAGAAAATGAAAGCTCACAGAAGTCAGGGAGTAATCAACCAGTCAAGATCACAGAGCTAGAAAATGGCAACTTGCGTGGGATTCAGGAGGGGTATGAAGGGTGGGAGGATTTGGAGGTGGGGACAGCAGACAAGTGAGGCGTCCAGAGATGGACATCGTTGGTGGACAGCAGGAAGCTTGCCTCCCGCTGGGCTGAGGGGAGGGAAGCACACAGCTGAGCCTGAGAGACCTGGCTTGGAGTCTAGGGCACGTTGCTCCTTAGCTGTGTGACGCTTAGTGAAATCCCTGCGTGTCTCTGAGCCTCAGTTTTCCTCATATTTAAAATAGGGATAACAACCACTCCTCCGCTCAGCTCATAGGCCTCTTGAGAAGATCAAATAAGAAAACGGGTCTGAAAGCTGCTGCTTAAAATGCCCAAAAGCCCGAGCCTCACCATTTAATAGTTCGGTGGCCCCTGGAGCCTCGGTTTCTGTGAAATCAGGATCCTCACCCCTGCCTCCCAGGGTCGTTGTGGGGGATAGTGGTGACAGTGTCAGAGGAGTCAGTCCCTGGCTGGTGCTCAGTTAACAACAGCCCACCCACCACCATCATGAACCCGTGCCGCAAAGGTCTGTGTCCAGGTCAGGAATTCTGCTCCATGTTTCTTTCCTGAGGGCTGTTTCCAGAGAGATGCCTTCTCTTCCTAATAGGGCTTCAGTCACACCTGTTCTCAGGCTTCTGGCCCTACAGTGGTACCTCAGTTTTCAAATGTCTCCATTGACGAACACTTCGGTTTACACATGGCTTAAATTTTATGGATCTGTGGTATCTTTAGATAGTAAAATTCATGCTAAATTTGCAGTTTTAGGGATTGATTTTAAAGGTCTGGAATGGATGAATCCATTTTGCATTACTTTCTATGGAGAAACCGTGCTTCGGTTTTCGAACGTTTCAGAACTCGAATGGTCTTCCAGAACAGATTACATTCGAAAACCGAGGTACCACTGTACTATGCTGCTCAGCAAACAGAACTCTCTAGAGGCTGGAAGGCTCATTTTTTTCTTCTCAGGACCTGAGGATTTGTCTCTCTGCTGTGACAGGCCTAACCCGTAGCCTACCTTACCCCACATTTCTAGAACCTTCCAACCAAATATGGAAACAGCCTTGTGTCAGTAGCCTCGGCCCCGGGAATGAATTCACTGCCTCCCCACCAGGGCCAGGTTATTTGTGTATGGGGCATAGGCCACAGATGCCATGTGCAAGGGTGACAGCTTTTCAGCCACAAGGCTCTGAGTCTTCGGTGCTCCATGCCAACGGCAGGCCCTTTCCCAGTGCTTTTTTCCTGTGCCAACTAGAAAACAGGGCTGGCACAGATTCCTCTTAGAGCAAAGGTGTGACTGACAATGGGCTAGGTCTGTTCCCAACAACTCACCACAGTTTACTGAGAGCAGGTTAGCCTCACACCAAATGGTTTGGGGATTGTTTCCTCACAAAGCATCACACCCAGTTGAGAGGAGAGGAAACAAGGTCTCTGAAAGGGGAGAGAGCGATGCAGGGAGGAGAAAGGAGTTAGGCAGAGGGTCTCAGACCTGGGGGTTCATTAGGCTCACCTGGGGAGCTGTAAGAGCCACCCCTGCCTGGACAGACCGCAGGCATTACCATTTTTCAAAATGCCTTACAGAACCGTGTGCCTAGAGGTGCCTTTTACTCACACTTCATCCTCACAGGCACAGCGCCACGATGGCAGTAGTCCTGTGGGGTTTAAACCAGGTTCATCGGAACCCCAGAACCCAGGTTCAAAACCACCAGACTCCATAGCCTCCCAGGATCCCCCCAGAATCCAGAGTCAACACTCTCCTTCCGCCTTCGTAGCAAACTATTCCCGTGTACTACCTGCCGCTTCCTATAGCCTCCTGTGATTTCATTTTCCCATTTGGCATTTTGTTTTGATGTTCAGGGCATAAAGGGCCAATAGCTTCCCCCAAGCTATTTCTCCTGGAAGCAGTGAAATAGCTTAGCAATTTGGGAACCATTTAAAATGCATTGTTTTGCTGGGGGGACTCCTGTGGGGGGGAAACTCCTCCTTTCTTTTCTTCTAAATCCTCGCACAGCATGTAGCAGGCTTCCAATCAGGATTTTTTTTTTTTTTTTCCTCCGGTCTTGTTAGACTTTAGGCCAGAGCCCTTCCACTTGCTTTGTGCTCTGTGAGGCAGGACAGGAAACTGACAGGCTGTAGACTGTGCAGGTTACCAGGAGCACAGGCTCGGGGCTCACAGGGGCCCACATACAAACTTGGGCTCTGCCACGACCCTGCCGTGTGACCTTGGCCAGGCACGGAACCTGAGTGTAGGCCACTGGAAAACGGCCCCACCCCACAACCTCCCCAGTTTACAGGCATTCAGGAGGATTAGATAAGAGGATGACTGCAAAAGGCCCCCCACATTGCTTACTCAAAAAAAAAGAAAAAAAAAGAAACTAACAAATAGCTGTTATTATGTTATTATTAAACTCTGGCGCTGATTGTTATTCAACTGCTACCCCAATCTTAGGCCTCTGCAAGGCCAGGCCCTTCAGCTAGCCTGCGATGTGTAAAGAACTACTCCTGAGCACAGAGGACAGGACTGAGTATTCTAAAACTCTTCTCTCCGGATGGCGAGGCTCCTAAAACACAATGTACAAGAATCAGGCTCAGGAAATGGAAACTGTGGAAAGTGCTGATGCCCAGGGCCCACCATCCGTAGTTCTGGCTCCACTGGCCCAGGTCGGGCCAGGCTGAGATGTTTGTGAGACAAACATGATGATTCCAGAGAGCAGCCAGGGCAGAGAACCCCTGCTTACTTCTTCCCTTTGCAGAGACTCGGTTTCCTTCCCTCTCAAACGCATGATGTTACATGAGGAGACACTCTCCAGACTGTTCAGAGTGACACCAACGTGCTCTCACTGAGGTAGGGGGAGTGGATGGGAACAGACCCAACCTGTTTTCAGTCACACTGTGCCTCCCAGAGGAGACGGTGCCAGCCCTGTTTTCTAGCCCTGCTTCCGTGCACTTAACGGACAAGTATTTATTGAGCACGTACTCTGTGGCAGGCACTGAGCAGGACTGTCCTGCCCTCAGGGAGCTGCCATTCTGAGTGGAGTGGGGGAAGGGTAGGGCCTTAGAGAAGAAGCACAGGTACTGTGAGGAAGAATAACAGAGGACTGACCTGGTCTGGGGAAACTGGAGCATCTCTCTGAGGATGTGACAATGAAACTGAAACCTGAAGGATGACAACTAGGAAGAGGCAGCCAGGAGAAGAGGGGACAGAGTCTGGAGGAGTCCCTGACACCAGGTAGGGCTTGGCAGTGAGAAGAACTGAAAGACGGCCAATGTGTATGGAACAAAGACAGAGGGGGAAGAATGGGTCAGGGTGAGAGTAGCGAGGCAGACGGGAGTCAGATACTCATGACACAAATATTCATGGAGAGACAGAATAATGTGACCTTGGCAGTTAGGAGCAAGGCCACTGGAACCGGAGTACCAGGGTTCAAATCCAGCCACTTACAAGCTCTGTAACTCTAGGCTGCATACTTAGTATCTCTGTGCTTCAGTATCCCTATCTCCAAACTGGAGATGATGAAAATGCTACCCACCTCCCAGAGTTTTGCTGAAGAATACGTTAAATTAGTTCATTCATGCAACCCACTTAGAAGAGTGCCTGGGACACGGAGCACTATATAAACATTTGCTGTATTCTTTTTTTTTTTTTAAGATTTTTTTTTTTTTTTTTAATTAAGGAAGGGGAACAGGACTTTATTGGGGAACAGTGTGAACTTCCAGGACTTTTATTTTTTCCAAGTCAAGTTGTTGTCCTTTCAGTCTTAGTTGTGGAGGGCGCAGCTCAGCTCCAGGTCCAGTTGCCGTTGCTAGTTGCAGAGGGCACAGCCCACCATCCCTTGCGGGAGTCGAGGAATTGAACTGGCAACCTTGTGGTTGAGAGCCCACTGGCCCATGTGGGAATCAAACTGGCAGCCTTCGGAGTTAGGAGCACGGAGCTCCAATTGCCTGAGTCACCGGCCTGGCTCCTGCTCTATTCTTATTATGTACTAGGCAATGGTTTAGCCTACTCATCTACAAAATAGACATAATAATGTGTCTAACTCAGAATGCTACTGGGAAGATTAAATCAGAAAGCACAGGTGGAATACTCAAAACAATACTGATAACATGGTAAGCAGGCAATCCAAGTTCACCATCACCATTACTGCTCTTGAATCATTATTGATGCTGGGCAGACGATATGGCACTTCTTGGAGCCAATTTGCCAACAACCCGCTATCCAGAAATGGGAGAGACTCTCACGGGAAGGTGCTTCTTGGTTGCAGGTGTGCAAGAATTAGACTGGAGACGCCACTCAGGCAGGGCAGCTGCAATTTAAGGATCCATGATTCTACCTGTCTCTAATCTCTAGTAATTTCTGCCCATCTCTAAATTTTTTACAGACATGTCCTGGAAGCTTTGAGCCCACAGAGTGATGGTCTCCTGCCTGATTTCCTGCTACAGCGAAGAGAAATCAAGTCCAGACACCTCCTGTGCCGTAGGGGCTGATAACACTTGGAAAGAGCACATGGTCCCACAGTGTAAAGTGCTCACCTCGGGGTGGGATGGCGCCTCAGCCCTCTCTGCCCTCATAGTATCAGGGACACTAACAGCCTCATTGCACCGGCCAAGGGCACAATGCGGCTGATGAGCAACTTCCCAGGGAGGCACCTTTGAAGAACAAGACTGAGATCCAGCCCAGGACCCGCAGTGTCCCCAGAGCACCCAGTTGCTCCTCTCCCCCCAGCTCCCTGGGTGCAGTTCCTTGGCGCCCTCTAAAAATAGCAGTGGTTATTCAGGGAAACACACTGTGCTCTGTCTCTGGGGACGCAGTGCAGACCTCTTTCAAAAATAGAACCCCAATCAGATCGCTTCCTCACTGCTTGTCTCTCCCCACCAGTCCCAGAATCCTTCCGAAGGGTCCAGAGAACCACACCTGGGGATTCTCACCCAGGTTTGTCTCCTTCCAAATCCTTTGCTCTGTTTCCACTTTAAAAAAATTCATTTTCCATTGATTTTAAAAATAATACATACATATTCTAGGTGTTATAGAAAACATCGAAAGGTAGTCTCACCATCCAGAAACACTGATTTTAGTCTATTCTTCCTCTCTCCTCCCTCTCTTTCTACCCTCTTTTAAAAACTGAACACCACATCAAAGGTATTTTCCTGTGTCATTCACTATTCTCTTATGGCAGGGTGTTTTAATATGAGTATAGAATAGAGGTTAAACACATAAGCTTTGCTTTAGAAAGATCTGGGTTCAAGTTACGGCTCTGTCTCTTAGGTTTTTGTGGCCACGGGCAGCCACTTAAACTTTTTGAACCTCAGTTTTCACATTTATGAAATAGGGTCAATTATAGTACCTATCTCAGGATTGTTATGAAGATAAAGTGTGGTAATTTTCCTAATAACTGCTCATTAAGTGCCTATAATAATTAACAACAACAAACACTATTGAACTATATTTAGTTAATGGTTCTTTTGTTGATAGATATTTAGCTTGTTTCTAACACCCATGTTCTTCCACCACCCTCCCTGGAAAGTTCCGGAACTCACAGAGAGGGCTCTCTGATGGCAGCATTCTGTTTGGAGACCTTGCAGATTAGCGGGTGAATGGAGAGTGGAGGGTGTGAGCAGGCAAAGCCTCACACATGTGATCACCCAAGGAGACCTGTCTCTTGCCACATCCACAAATCTTCACTAAGCTCTGGAACGATGCCACAGTGCCAGGCTCCCTTTGCTGAATCCTTCCTCTGGTGAGGCAGGGTGCCATGCCCCCAGCCTAAATGGTGCCTGGACAAGGGCTACCCCACTCTGATTCTCAGCCAGATTTCATCCTGACCATCTTTATTTTCCAAATCCAGTTCTCTAGGTAGTCAAAACATCCCCCCACCCCCAATTTGGATCCTTTCACTGTACCTAGAAGAATTACAAGCTGGGCTTCAAGGAAGAAAACAAGGCTCAGAAAGGTTAGGTGACCTCTCTGTAGTGACACAGCTAGTCATTAATCCACCTTCAATTAGAAACATATTATGGGCTGAATTGTGTTACATCCCCCCACCCCCAAATTCAAATGTTGAAGCTCTATCCCCAGTACCTCAGAATGTGACTGTATTTGGAGATAAGGCCTTTAAAGAAGGAATTAAGGTAAAATGAGGTCATGTGGGTGGGCCCTAATGTAATATGCCTGGTGTCCTTATAAGAAGAAGAGGTTAGGACAACACAAACATAGGGATGACCAAATGAGGACACAGTGAGAAGGCAGCCATCTGTAAGCCAACTAGAAAGAGGCCTCAGAAGAAACCCAATCCGCTGACACCCTAATCTTGGATTTTTAGCATTTAGAATGGTGAAAAAATAAACTCTGTTGTTTAAGCCATCCAGACTGTGGTATTTTGTTATAGCAGCCCAAGCACATTAAGACAAGACTTTAAAAGAAAAACAAAACTCTTAACAGTTTATACAATTAAAAAATAATTTCGTATTTTTTTCATTCTTTTTAGTTTTACAAAAGTGACCTAGTGAGATAGAAAGAACATTTTCATTTCCATATAATTGAGGGGAGCAATGAGATATCGTTTATAAAGTGCTTTGCCCAGACCCTGGCAAGAGGAGGTCGCTGATATTATTCTCACCTTCAAGTATTCGGACCTGCCACGGATTCTAGGGGAAGATTTATGGAGAGTGGTTGGAAGCACAGAGGAGACAGGTTTCAAACTCCATCCGAGGAGGATCTGCCCCAGGGCGGAAAGACTACCTCAGGAAGTGGGGTTCCCAGCCCAGAACACAGGAGAGCAGAGGTACGGTGGCTGCTGGGTATCAGGCTGCAGAGCAAAGGTTCTCACTGTGATGCCGGAGCAGCAGCATTGGCTGGGAGCTTGCTGGAAAGGCAAATTCTGGTGCTTTACCCCAGACCTACTGAATCGGAAATGGCACCCTGTATTTTACAAGCTTTCCGGGTGGTTCTGGTAAACAGTGATGTCTGAGAACCAGCGGGCTAGAAGGAACAGGAATGGACAGATTGGAAAGGATGGCATGACCTTCAACAGCCCTTCAGAGCCAGAGACACTGAGATTCAGGAGGACACAGACCTCTGCCTCTCCCCTTCCCTTTTCTTTTAGAGGCCATTCCCACACAATTTCAGATGAAACCACTAGGGTTGCTTGATGTTCTGTGGTATCAGCTTACTGCCCATAGTGAAGTTGGGAGTAAGCTGGCCAGATTCCCAGGGCAGCTAGCGACCTCCTACAATATGGCAGAGGTGCCACATCAGTGCAGGAAGGGGCCGTGGGGATTTAGCACCAAAGCAAATCTAGCCCAGAGAGGGCAAGAGTCATCCAAGGTCACACATCAGAGTGACGCAGGCCAGGCCTTCCAGGCTTACTCGTTATCACTGTGTGGCCATGTTTGGTACCCTTGAGGGACGTGGGCATATAGTAAAACCACTGGGGGAACAAACTCTGTTTTCATCCCACTTCTCTCTGGCTCAGCTGGCACATGGATGCTTTTTAATTCCAGGCTGATCATTTTTGACAGAATGTTCAAAGTCAAGGCAGGGGCAGGAGAGGACAAAGCTGTTGCTCCTGGCACAAGCACTGCCTCTGAACTTGTGCCTGCCAATAGTAGTTTCCGTCCACACTGAGAGATTACCCTGCCTTGGAAATACTTCTCCCCGAGGCCTTACCAGTGACTCATACCCTGGCTGCCTCCACATCCAGCGTCACGGGGGAGACGTGCTTGTCAGACCTGGTTTCATCAGTCCTGGCAGGGAGTACGCTCAAAGGACAGGCGCCGTTATGCCCTGCAAAGCTTTCTGACCTTATGGGGAAAGGCCATGCTGTGAAGGGTGTGTAGGAAGGAGAGTTTTCGTTCTAACTGACGCAGCAGAGCTCATCACGGGGGCTCAAGGACACGAGTAACTCCAGAAGCTGAAAATTGGACAAAACAGAGAATATAATCTTGGCTGGAAGACGGTTGCTAAGTTTGGGCTTGGCCACTTGCTCTTCTATGATCTTGTGGATGTGTAATACCACATTTTCCCCTCTGAGAACCATAGGCAACAGTAGCCTGCCTTGCCTTCCTCAGGGGAATTATAGGGATGGCTCCTTTGGAAGACCTGTGTACCAGGACAGTTCTGCCATTTTTCCTGCTGTGTAAGAGCCTTGGATCATCACTTATCATCTCTGAGTCTTGGGTTTCCTACCTGTAAAATGGGAATAACTACTGTTTGTCCCTCAGAGTGGTGAACGTAAAAGAGAGTATTTTACGGCAAAAGGGCCCTAGAAACTGTAAAGACTATTCAAATGTAAGGGGAAGCAAACATTTATTGGGCGCCTTCTCTGAATCAGAAACTCTGATGTCAGGATACTGACATGAATAAAACAGAATTCCCGACCTTAGAAGACCTTGGGGAGAAGGGGGAAGACAGATACATGAATCACTGATATAGTCGATGCAGAGATCACAGTAAACTATAGAAGAATGGAGAAGAGGACTTTATCCTCAGGACAAAGGGAAGCCACTGTCGGGTTTTAAGGCGGGAAGTGAACTGGTCTTATTTGTTTTATGGGAGGATCATTGCGGGCTGCAGAATGAACCATCAGGATGGGCAAGGAAGAGAGGCCGGAAGCCCGTGAGGAAGCTGCTCCCCAGCCACGAGCAAAGGGAGAGAGGTCGATGCATTTGAGAGATTGGACATACAGGACAAAGAAAGTGGCAGAAGCAAGATGGTGACCTGGTTTATGGTTCACCGACTGAGGGGAGGACTGACAAAGTGGGCTGGCGTGGAGATGACTGCCCCGCTGCCAGGAACAGAAACCTTGCCCTGAGAGCCACTGCCCCTCTCACAGCCAAGCCCCCTCCCTGTGAGGGACACCGCCTTGCCCTGCCCACCCACCCTGTGCCCGAGCACTACTGAGCTCTGCTGTTCTCTGCTGCTCTGACACACAGCTGTGTCCTTTCCTCCATGGAGTCACCTCCAAAATGAACAACAGCAATCAGCAAGCAATCAGTTTTTTCCCTCTATACAAAGCCTGGGTGTCCAGATAATGTTGGTGATTGTTGCACAAATGATGGCCTGAAAATTGGGGCTCCTGCCAAAGAAAAGGAGGGAAAAAGCTATTTAAATAAACTCAAGTGGATCAGACCAAATTTGAGGCTTCCTGAACGGGAGGCTGATAACGTGCTCTGACCCTCTGACCTCGTAGGGTGGGAGGTATGTTGTAAGACCCTGCCAGGGTGGCATGGCCCACCGTGGTGGCCCCTGGGGGTTCTGGGAATCGCCATTACAGTGGAACTGTTCGGGCGCCTGCGTGAATTCTGGGCACCAGGGAAGGCAAGACCCCTGGCCTTTCACTCATAGCTTAGCTCCCAGCCAACTGAGAGACGGTGCTCATGGAGGTTCCACGTGACTTTAAGAGCAACCCAGGCAGAAAGGCCATGGACTAGAAGAACGCCGTAATGCTCAACGGTCACTGTTACTTTGCTCCAAGGAGAACCAACTGCATCTCTGTGCTAAGGGCCTTATGAGCCTGTTGTTTAAGTTAAGCCATTTTTACAACTGTCTGGAAAAGTAGGGTTTATTAATTCCATTGTACAGAGGAAGAAGATGGAAGGAAAAGTCCATGATGATCTCACCGCTATTATAGTAAAGAGCAAAGCTGGGATTCTAGCAAGAGGTTCTTAGATTCAAAAGCCCATGATTGAACTATATTGTAAAAGACAGATAATAAGAAGTGTTGGCAAGAATGTGTAGAAATTGGAACGCTCATACGCTGCTGGTGGGAACATAAAATGCCACAGCCACTTTGGAAAACCGTCTGGCAATTCCTCAAATGGTTAAACAGAGTTACCATACGATCCAGCCATTCCTCACCTAGGTATATGCCCAAGAGAAATGAAAACAAACGTCTACACCGAGTTTTGTACATGAATGTTCCCAGCAGCACTATTCATGAAAAAGTAAAAAAGTGAAAACAACTCAAGTGTCCATCAACTAATGAATGGATAGATACAACGCGGTCTGTCCATACGATGGAATACTCTTTGGCAATAAAAAGAAGTGAAGTGCTGATTCAGGATACAACATGGATGAGCCTTGAAAACATGCAAAGTAGGAGAAGCCCATTACAAAAGACCTCACAGTGTGTGATTCCATTTACATGAAACATCCTGAATAGGAAAATGCACAGAGACAGAAAGCACTTCAGTGGTTGCCTAGGGCTGGGGTGTTAGGGTGAAATCTGGAGTGACTGTATTGGGTAAGGGTATTTTGGGGAAAATGAGGAAATGTTCTACAATTGGTTGTGATGATGGTGTATAACTCTGTGAACATATGAAAAATGAGTGAATTATATACTTGAAATGTATGAATTGTATATGTGAATTATATCTCCATGAAGATGTTAGTTTTATAAAGCCCATGATTGAATATTCAAAAAGAAAGAAGAAGAAAACAACCATATCCTCCCAAGTGGAAGTATTTAGAATTATTATTATTATTTGCATTCCTTTAATAAACCTTGAACCCCTGTGATGCACTGGGCGCATATCTCTGGGAGCCTGTGGCGAGAAGCTCTAGTCTGGGTGGAAGAGACCGGTTATAGGCGCAAGCATCAGTCCTGGGCAAAGAAGCAAGGGAATGTCAACAAGAGCATACGAGTTCTCACCACGGGGTTGGCAGAAACGGAAAAGATTGACACGACCACACTGGCAAGATGCACAGCCCCAAATATTCTGACGCTCTACCTGAGGGAGAAGAAACATGCAGGTATCATTTGGACAGAGGTTCGGCAGTGTTTAGTAGAATTGAAGATATACACATCCTGTTACCAGCTACTGCATGGTATTGCCTGGAGAAACTCTTGCACATGGCACAAGGGGACATGAGCAGAAATCTCCATGGCAACACAGATCTCACCAAAAGCCAGGAAATAACCAAGTCCGTAGACAAGAGAAAGACTACATAATCTCTGCTATAGTCATGCAATGGATTATCCACAATGTATAAATTCCAACAAAATACAATGAATGCAAAATTTTAAATCATACCAAATACTATCCATTACTGATGCATCTATAGTAAAAGTATAAAAACGGGTGTGGGAATGATCAATACCAAATTCTACATACTGGTGGCTTCTTAGGAAGGAAAAGAACAAAATTAAGGGGGCACTGGGGTCTCCAACTGTTTCTATAGTATTTCCTTTTAGAAGCTACTTGCATTATCTTTAATCCAAATTTTTATTGAGATAATTGTAGAGTCATATACATTTGTAAGAAATAATACAGAGAGATCCCTTATACACTTTGCCCGGTGTTTCACAAAGGAAACATCACGCAAAGGCATAAGATACTATCACAAGCAGGTAATGCTATTGCTTCAATCCACCATCTCATTCAGGGGTCCCTAGCTTTACTTGTATTCACGTGTAAGTGGGTTAAGTTCCATGTAATTTGATCATATGTATAGGCTGGGGTTCCACCATCACAGTCAAGATACTGAACAGTCCCTTCTCTTCAAGGACCCTTGTGTTGCCCTTTTATAACCCCACCCCCTCCGAACCCTGGCCCTGTCCCTACGCTCTCTCAAATACTAACCTGATCTCCACTTTTAAAATTCTGTCATTTCAAAGTGTTATATTCATGGAATCTTACCATCTGTGATCTTTTGGGACTGGCTTTTTCTGTACAGCTGCATATTCACCCAAGTCGTGGTAGGTATCAATGGTTCATCCATTTTTATGGCTGGGTAGTATTCCATGTATAATGCAAATGTATCACAGTTTGTTTCACCTTCATTTTTTGAAGGACATCCGGACCAATTCCAGTTTTGGGCTATTACAATACTTACAGTGTTTTAATTATTCAATTGGGTGGTGGGTATCTAGATTTTCAATGTGTGATTTATCCTTCCTTTTGGTGCAGAGAATATTGCATGACTGAAATAAAGAAAGGAATGAGGAAAGAGGTACCAGTACCACTGGCCCCGCCTTGTGCAGCCACTGTGCTTGAAGGGCGAGCAGCCCTGAGTGCAGAGCTCAGGGTAACAACAGAAGCCAAGGCTCTGGGCCCCTGGCACGTCTGGTAACTAGAAATGGGACCTGGGCACCTACTTGCTTGGAGGCCCTAAACCTCATGGAGGTGCAAAGAAGGCTGTCCAAGTCCTTCAGCCTCTAGGGCAAGTGTTTATCCTCCCTTTGGTGGTGGAGCCCTTTCCCCAGCCTGGGTGTGTGGGTGGGCTGCCCCCACATGGGAAAATCACAAAGAAGGCGGAAGAAAATGCACTAGCGCTCAAGGCTGACAGAATGAAATCTGGCATCTCCTGAAGGCCCTTGAGAAAATCCACAATTACAGCAAAGTGGCCTCCGGAACCGTGCGGGAACAGAGTGCCAGCTGAAAGGCAAGAGAAAAGACGGAAATTTCTTCTTACTTGAGGTTAAAGATGTGCGAGAATTCTGTTGCCAGTGGGAGAAAAATGAGTCCCTGAGACTATCTGTTGCTGCCAGGTGCAGGCCAGACAGGTGTTGCCCCGGTTTCCTGTGTGCCTCCTACACCCCTGCCCTTGTAGCTTAACTTTCTTTGCCTAAATCCCTGCAAACAGCAATTACGAATTTCTTAGTCCTGGGCAGAATGTGGGGCAGTGACAGATTCCTGCCACAAACATCCTCTGAGGGCTGCCTGTCACTCACTCTGCCCCCAAGAGGTCCCAGGGAGGACATGCAGAAACACTGTGCACTGAGAAGCTGGTGGGGGCTCTGGGACTCCCCACCATGGGCGAGGGACAGGAGCATAGCGACGGCCTGGGTCACAGCAGAGCTTACCTTCCAGGTGGGCCTGGCAGAGTGAGGAGGATTTTGACAGGTTCAAAGTATCCAAAGGGCTCCCACCCTGAGGGCAGAGCATTTGTAAAGGCCCAGGAGGTGGGATGTACTGTGATTACAGCTACCACCATTGCTGCTGCTAATAAGAATACCACCGCTCAACTAATTGGGAGCACTAACTATGGACTAGGCAGCGTGCCAAGAGCTTATTGTGTGCTGTCTCACTCGATCCTAGCAACACCTTGTCACGTCAGTTTTACACACGGAGTTGCAGAGGCACAGGGTGGTTAGGGAATTGCTGCAGTTGCCACTCCTTGGAAACGAGAGGCAGGATTTGAACCCAGAGCCTGAGCTCCTCCCTGTTAATGACAAAATCTTCTGAGAAAAGGATAACACGGGGCCTTCTATGATACCATGAGAAGTTCAGCCTTCCTTTGGAGCGCAAGGAGAAGCCACAAGAAATCACTAAGTAGAGAGGGTTGCAAGCAGACGTCTGTTTTAGAGATGTTCTTTAGGAAGCTGAAACGAGTTCCTTCCCTCCTCAACATCTCTGAAAGTCCACCTCCTTGGTTTTATTGCTTTTCTTCTGAGCCTCTTCTTTACTTTGCATGCTAACATTTTTGGCGAGCTAGTCATAAGCTTGTTTTGGAGAATTAGGCTCAACAGCCCTTTCCACAATTGTAGGCATCTGGTGAGGTTTCTAAACCAGCATGGGAAGCATCTCTCTCCAGAGTGTTCCAGACCCACTAAACTCTGCATAACCCATTTCGGCTCCATCTCCCCACTATGACCCTCTCCTGGGCATGGCTGGAGCAGAACTCAACCCATGGCCTCCAAGACAAAACCCAAGTGCGAGGAAGCCTGATCGCCAATACTTTTCCAAATCTGGGTGCTGTGCTCCTGGAGGCTCCCAGGTTCTACCCAGTGCTTGGGCCCAGTGTCTGGCCAGGGCCCTGCTCCCTTCTCTCAGACGTCCCCACACAATGGAGGGGAAGAATGTGGTCTTTGCAGTCAGGGGTTCTGGGTTTAAGCCCTGGCTCTGCCCCTTGCTACCTGTGTGAGCTGCAGAAAGCGCTATCCCTCCTTGGGCAGAGGTTGGGTGGAAGGTGAATGAGAAGATATCAAAGGTCCCTGCAGCCTTGACACCTCTCCTGGAGAAGCCAGGGCTAAGCGCACTCTCATCTTGCCAGCTGAGATGGCAACAACCACCCCTATCCCTGCAACAGGCTGTTGTGAAGAACAATGGGAGAAATACAGAAAAATACTGGTCAGCCGCAATGTGCTTTACAAAGCGAGATTATCTTATTATTTTACAACCCAGTTTATCTCCAGTGCCCCCCCCCCCCCCCGACTCCCTGTCTTTCCTGTTTCTCCTTGGTAGCAGGGGGAGTCCGGGGCTGGCGGAGGTGAGGGAGCGGCAGAGCATTTCTCCAGACCACATTTAGATGCGCTAGGCCTGTGCCCTGACATGCCCTGAGCAGTGATAATGAACCCACTCAGACACTGTTCCTCGCTGCGCAAGATCGGCCTTGTGGGGAAACAGAGCAGGTGTCAGCAAGAAGGCCCCTCTGCCTGGCTCTGCAGAGCACAGCAGTGCTCCCTGGTTTGCAGGCTTGGGCGCTGCCCTGTGTGTCAGTGATAAGGCAGTGGTGCCTCACCAGTCACACCTGACTTGGACAGGCCCAGACATGAGTCAGGGCAGCAGCGGTGCTGGGAGGATGGCAGAAGGCGGGAGACAGCCATGCCCAATGCTGGAAAGGAGGGCTCTTCCCTCCCTTCCTTGTACCAGGCACTGGGATTCAGAATTGAACCAGCCTGTGGTCTTGCCCTCGGGAAGATCCAGTCATGGCAGAATGGGGGTGAGCCCAGGGCTGGAGGTCAAGCAGGGCGAGCTCCTGCTTGCCCTGGCTTACCATGCAGTCCCCGGGGGCAACACCTACCCTCTCTCAGACTCAGTTTCCCTCATCCGTAAAATGGGGATGATGACGAGGAAGAAAAAAGTAATAGCTGAGTTGTTGTGAGGGTTAGGATAATGCAGTAAAACACGTCACACATTTAATAATGTTAGTTATGATTATGGGGGAGGAGAAAGTTAATGAATCATTCCAAATACATGTAATGAGGGTCTGTCATGCGCCAGGTCATTCAGGTAATTCTAACCTATGCGGGCGCTCACCGGGGCACGAGTGAGGACGTAGACAAAGGGAAGCATGGAGTGTGGAGTAACAAAGCAGAGCCATCCAAGCCTCCTTTCTGGACTCTCCTTGCTACCTTCCACGCCCTCCTTTCACAGGTTACGCCCTTCCACTCGCCCCACAGCTGCATGGTCCAGGGACAGCAGTTTTTTTCTGAAATGGTGGTGCAGAAGCCTCAGAGGCCAGGACTTCTAGTTGAGGCCCCCAGATTAACTTCAACCTGTAAGAAAATGCCAACTCTCTCCCCGTAAAGACAACCAGGGATACAACTGAACTGCACCTGGATGTCTCAGCATCCCTGACGTGCATTGCTCCAAAAGGTTTGCATATTAATTGTGTCTCTGAGGGAAGAACCAGACAATGTGGTCTTTGACAACTCAAATGCATCGATCACAGATCCCTCTCTAAAACAGTTCCAAGAGCTCCTGGGATATCGCACATTCACAGGGTCCCAGTGAGAAGAATTCTCCTACACACAGTGTTCATGGCAAGAACTGCTGGAAACCATTCCTTCTGCGGTATCATCTGCTCTGGGCCCACTCCTGAACATGTGTGTGGGGGGCTGGGTGGGGGCAGGGACTCACACCTAACAATATGGACTGAGTACCTACTAAGCGCCAGAAGATTTACATGCATTATTTCATTGAATCCTCAGAAAAACCTTGTGAGGGGAGCTGTGCTTATCCCATTTGATAGACAAGGAAACTGAGGCACAGAGAGATGAATTAATTTGTCCCAGATTATACCGATTGTGAAATGAAGGAGGCAGCTTGAATGTAGGTCTGTCTGGCTCTGACGTTACTGCTCATTTGTTTTATCAGCGATTCTCAGCCTTTTCATTATAATCCCCCACCCTCTCCCCACTGCCAGACAGCATTTATAGAACTTTTTCTTCCAAATCTCCCCCTTCCTATGACATTTTAATACTGTAACTATACTGTATATTCTTTTATCTACTCTGGCCCTTTAGAGGACAAGAAACCATTGTAATAAGTAAGATTATTTTTTTAACCTGTAAACCCCCAAGAACCCAATTTTCCCCCTTGAAACGATAGAGCCCCTGTTGAAAATGCACGCATTATACCCATGGTTCTCAAAGTGTTGTCACCGGAGTAGACGGGGACCATGCTGACTCACAGACCAAGACTAGGACAAGAAAATCAGCTGGACCATTTCTTCTCAAGTGGAGTGTTTACGTTTTGAGGACCCGGGGAGTCATGATCGTTTTGTTACTAGATTTGCTACGTGTTCCTCATACTTTAGATTCACTTGCTACTTCCTATGGGAAGCCTGCCTCAACACCCCCACTGGAGGCTGGTTAGGCCCTTCTACTTCAGGTTTTGCTCCATCAAAGCCATGATCAGGCTCTGTGGCCACTGTCCATGTAAACGTCCTTTTACACAAGGGGGAGGACGGTGGCTTATCCATCTCTGCATCCCCCAAGCCACACATGGGGACAGCACGTAGTAGGTGCTCAGTAAATGTTTGTGGAATGAATGAACCAATGGGCAAATGAACTGAAGGACCATGTCTGGGTGCCTGGATCGGAGCAATAGCACGCAGTCATGCCTTCAGAATGTGGTAGCTTCTGGCACGGTTTGCAAAACCCGAGTTTTCATTTGGCAACATCTATAGGTAACGCGCTTGGTCAAGGTCCCTGTGAGGCTGAGCGAAGCACAAGCTAAGAACTCAGGATAGTGAGGGTGGTGATGCTGAGAGACAGAGACTTGGCCTATGGTGTGGAAACTCGCCCTCAGCTCTCCTGGCATGGACCTTGTAGGGAAATAAGATAAACTGGAAAACTATTAAAAGAGCCTCAGGTTTACACCAAAGAAGGATAGTGATGACCACTTTAGACTTCTGCTTCCAGGATTCTGGCTACCTACTCACCCTAAGGAACCCTTCTAATGTAGGACATGGGCAAGTACCACATGAAAGAAGCAAGCTTACTTTTAATATAGAGCTGAGCTGTCAAGAAAGAGAAGGAAATCCTCAGCCGTCACAATCACCACAGATAGCATTAATCCACAGAGGTTGGATTAATCCAAGCGCTGAGTGAGTGACAGCCCCAGGGGTAGTTGTCAGTCCTGGGTGGTCTGGGGCTTTTAGCAGTGAAGGACCAAAGAAAGAAGCAAGGTCAAAGTCTTTCAAAAGGTGGATTTCAAACTGAGATCCTCACGGAAGGCTAGTATTTCCACCTCAGAGAAACGGTGAATCAGAAAAAAAAAAAAAAAAATCGACCCCATAGTAGGAGACAGTAAGGAAACTTGACCATAGGGCTGGGCAGAGGGGGATTCTCAATGAAAAAATGGCCCTCACATGGGTCTGGAACTCGAATAGCTATTACCTTATGGCTAGGAAAACAAAACAAAACCAAGTCCAAGCTGAGAATTTAATGTAAAGTGACCCCAATTTGGTGGTTCTCCAGCCTCCTGGCAGAAAGAAGTAAATGCAAATTATTTCTGTAGTAATGCATTTTCTTTTTTTAAATTTAATTTTATTAAATTTATTGGGGTGACAATTGTTTCAATTCAGGCCTCAAAGAAGTCCTACAAAGTTTGAACAATCATGAACTCACAATTTAAAAAATCATGGGAACTCCTAAGGAAACAAGCCTCCACGAGTAAGAGACAGTAGATATAATGAACAAATGAATCATTGAATCATGCCTATGAATACTACAGGCACTGAAATGATCAGATTCAGAAAGTGAAATGAGTTAAATGTGTATGTTTTATATATATATACATATATATATATACATGTTGTATATATATATGTATATATATACATACATATATATATAAATTATATATGTATTTCATACACACATACACGCACACATGCATGCTTACATACACCAGGAGTGTCAAAAAAATGTATACAAATACACACTTTGGTCAACGTTGCTCAAGCAGTAGTTCTCCGTCATCAGAAGTGTCTGGATGCTGATGGTAACCATTTTGAGCACCTCTTGCAATTGCTGAAGTCAAACGTGACTTATACTCATCTTTTATTATTGGTATATACTGAGTATTACAATCTTAATACAGTTTTCCTTTCTTAAAATGTGTATACATTTTTTTTTTTTTGGCACTCTCTGTATATAGTGAAAGCATAAACAAAGAACAACAGACTATCAAAACAAAAGATAAAGCAGATTGAAAGAGCACCAACTAAACTTCTAGAAATGAGACTGGTGGGTGGGCTTCTTGAGGCTGTGCTAAATAAGGCTGGCAGGATCAGAATGAACCCTGGAATTGGAATCAGAGAAGTAAAATGCTGTGTGACCTGGGCCAATCACTGTCTGACTCTGGGCCTCTGTTTCCTCATCTGTAACTGAAAGGGTGGAACTAGATCACCTCTTAAGTCCAATAACTCTATTAACTAATAATATTTTATAATAAACAGATCACATCTGTTGGGCACCTGTTTTTTTGTGCTACCTCTGATTATAAACATTTCATATGATTTTTTTTAAATAAAAAAAATTTAAATAAAAAAAATTTTAAATAAAAAAATAAATATTTTTCAAATAGGTGTGGGCTCTTATATCCATTTTACATGGTAGGAAACTGAAGCCCAGAGAGATGAAGCAACCTGCGCAGAGTCCAGGGCTGGCAAGCCAGGCTGGACTCCATTGGTCTGACTCCACCGGTCCTTCTACTGCACCGTGTCTTCATCTAACGTGCTTGACTCCTGGCCCCTGGGACTCCAGGTCTAGGCTCCTCGGGCTTATCAGAAGTCTCTCACAGCCAGGGCAGCTCAATGGCTAGCACAGGCGGTGAACACCAATCAGAACGCCCGTTCCCGTGGGGTGACAAGAACACCATGAAGTGGACTATCAATAACCAAGTACTATTAAGTACATCCTATGAGCAAGGCCTGTGCTTGTCTTCAAGGAGTCATGTACGGCAGAGCAGCACACAAGGACAGAGTGCCGGGGCTCACTTTCTGAGCCATCCATGCTGAGAAAACTTTTCATTCTCAGAGCACTTTTCTATGCCTTGGTTTCCTCAGGAGGAAAATGGGGGTGATGATAGTAGTAGCTAACATCACCGGTTGCTGTCAGGATTACATAAGCTAATACAAGTCAGGCACGTAGTGAGCATGCCACAAATGGCAGTTCTTGCTGCTGTTGTTCTTATTATTTTCAACCCATTGGGAAGAAGTTGGGCTTTGCAGCAGATGACCTTGATTTGATTCCAGGCTCCCCCACTTCCCAGCTGTGTGACCCTCTCTGAAGCTCCACGGCCCCATCTGTGAATCAGAAACAATGCTTACCTCACTGCTAGTTGTGAGGGTTAAATGGACTGTGAAATGCCTAGCGCAGTGGCTGACATATAATAGGTACTCAACAAATGTCTCTTCTCACCTCTGGAGTGTTTTCTGCACACTTGGCTTTTCCGTCATGGTTAGACTCCAAAGAGGCACAGGATTCTATACTTATCGATGTCAACTCACTGTTTTTTGTTGTTGTTTTTCTCCCCCACCAAGGGAGCTATCACAAAAGCAGTGTGGGTGGAAGATGTCTAAATGCATCCATTTCACAGCAGGTAAGTCAAGGCAATCGTGATAGAGGTTCACAGCTTCAGAAAATGGCCTTCACACCATGACCTTGGCTGCTTCGGTGAAACTGACCACCGAGATGTGCTGCTGAAGATGCCATTAGCAACAAGAAGCAAGCCCTACGATGACGAGGGTGTGGTCATTGAATCCACCAAGGGTGACACTGATCTTCCAATTTAGAAATGAGCCAGGCATTCGGCTTGGAGATGGCTGTGTGCTCATCTTGTGCAGCCAGGACTGCACAGCAGTCCCACCCTGAGGATGGGGACAAGTAACTAAGGACCACATTCCGAAGGGCAGTGACGTCCACAGTAGGGGCCACATCACTCTGCCAAGCCCAATTGCGCAGGCCTCAGGGAAGGGCAGAATGCCACACCCGCTTCCCAAAGCACAGGGGTTTGGGGACAGGGGTGGTTCCCTGACAGGGATTCCTTTGTTGAGCAAACAGGGAACTCCTGGGTTTCAAGCTTCATCTTTGGCACCTTTTGGAGTTCACCTTAGGTCATTTGCTCTTTCTTCTTCCTCCTTAAGACCATCCGGGTGCTCACTCAGCCCAGGATCGTTAAGCAAATGCTGGGTCCTGGAAGATGATGGTGGCCTGGTAGGTGGGTGAGCATTCCAGGTGCTCTGAGTGAAGCCCAAAGGTGCCGACTCGGGGAGGGCAGAGGAACTTCAGAGGACAGACACGTGGTCTGGGAAGAAACGCGCCTGAAACTACAAGTATGTAGTGGCCGCAGTACCACTGCCAGCCTGGCGCCCCACCTGGACAAACAGCATTTTCTCCCTGGGTGGAAGAGGGGATGGTACTCCGACAGCCCTGGCTCTAAACGCCAGCTCCACCATCCACCAGGATGTCTACGTCCCCAGGCAAGACACTTCTCTGCATCCCCATTTGATCACTGCAAATGAGGGTATTTCTACCAGGTAGAGTAAAAAACATGTAGGTTTTCATAATGAGGGTAAAACACACAACGTGCTTAGCACAGATACTAACCCACAGTAAGGGTTCACTGATCATTGCTTACCTTATCCTGACATAACCAATGCCATATGCGACAACACTGTCTTAGCCTCATAAACCTTCTTGGCCCTTATTCAGTATTTACCTAAGAACTAGGGTGTCCCATTTAAGATTGTTTCTCCAACCTTACCGTGAGAAAAATAATATATCTGTCCCAAGCCCTTTGTCCCGCCAGGTTCCTACCACTAACAGGATGACAGTTCTGTCAGGGACTGAACACTCAATAATCTCTGCGTCAATAATAACTCTAGTTAATAGTAACTCGGGGTTAATATCTCAATTGTGGCCATGTCCTCTATGAACAGTAAGCGATACAAAAGTGGGGATTATTGATTGTCTGTTGTGTGCAGGGAAGCTGCCATAGTAGACTCCAAGAGGGTGGAACAAAGAAGCATAATTGGTATTCCCGTTCAACTTTTCACAAGCTAAAATGTGTATTTGGAACGATAAAATAGAAACACATTTTAAAAAGAGCAGTATGTAGCAGTAAACACTCTGGGTCAAACAAATGGTACCAAGCTCATGTGGAGTCATAGGAACAGCAATCATGGGCTTTAGAAGTAGACGGACTTGCTTTTGAATCCCAGCCCTGACACTTTTAGCAAGGAACCCTTGGTGGGGGGGATACCTCAGTGTATTTCATCTGTAAACTGGAGGGAAAAGACCACCTAACTGTTGTGATGGTTAGATAACATGGCGAATGCCGGTGAGTGCCCAATCAGCTGTTAGTTTCTTTCCTCCTTCTTTTCCTCATTTCCCCTTTTCTAGATAACGGATCATGCTTTATTTGCTAGTGAATTAGATTTAGTAGTGGATAATTTGTTTCTGCATGTTGGTGACCTTAGTCCTCTGTACATATGAATTTGTATACCATCCAGTAGATGCATATGCAAAAGATTCCAATGTCTTTCTTCTCACTTCTTAGAGGAGAATAACAAAAAGTTCCAGCTCCTCCTCCTGGCCAGCAGGTCGAAACCTCCCAACCACGCTTCTGCAGCGGTGCTCACCCACTGTGGCCCGGATGAGGGTCCTGGTGTGGAGCAGGGCTTACCCCAGCCTTGAGGATGTTAAGGAGGGTAAGAAAGGCTTTCCGGAGGCAGGTACCCCTAAATGAACCTTAAAGCATGAGGAGGATTTTGATAAGTAGACCAAGGTGGGAGAAAGCATTCTGGGCCAAGAGAATATCATGTGCAACATCCCCAGCGCAGCCTGGCTTTAGTCCAGGAGAATTCCTGTCCCCTCTCCACTAAGACTGTCCTCATTTCCTTTCCTCTCTTTATGAGGTTCACAGTTCACTTCTTTCCACTCCCTGCTGACCTCTGTAGCAAGGGTCTTATTTTTTGCACCCACAGTTTTCAAAGTGCGGTCCAGGGATCCCTGCAGGTCCCGAAGACCCTTTCTGGACATCTGTGAGGTCAAAACTATTTATAATAATGCTATGCCACTAGCTGCCCTTTTCATTCTCATTTGCTTATGAGTTTACAGTGGAGTTTTCCAGATTGAATGCAGAAGCAGATATATCTTCTATTAAGCCAAATATTAAAGAGATTTGCCAAAATAGAAAACAATGTCACCCCATACATTTTTGTTTGTTTGAGAAAAATAATTTTTCATAAAAATATGTTATTTGTGGTAATGTAATAGTTTATTGTTGTTGGTTTAAATAAGCTATAAATAACAATTGTAGCATTTTTTTTAGTGCTAATTATTAGTATGCCAAACTTCCATAGATATAACCCCCTAAACAAAAACTCTTTGAGGTTTTTAAATTTTAAAGTGTGAAACAGGCTTCTGAAACCAGAGAGTTACAACCACTGCTTTAGGACATACTGTAAAAAGGACAGAAGAGGGCAGAGTGTGCCACTGGCCCTGGGAAGCCCTCTCAAATGGCAAGTTCTGCCCATTGCTTGGAAAAGACCCCTGGGCAGTCTTTTTCCTGCTGGATATTTCTGTTTTGTCCACCTTTCCCTGTCGCTCCCTCTCCTTCCTCTTCCTGTGAGAACCCTCAGTAGTAGTCCAGGCCCCCTTTCTATCCTAGTTGTGACCTCTTTCCCAGGCTCAGGGCGGTGCATGGTCAGGAGGCTTTGGTGTTAGAAAGGCAGGGCCCTCAAATGACTGAATGTCTCTGGTTTGCATTTCCCTGTTGGCTAAAAATGTTAGATACCTTTTTATGTGCTTATTGACCATTTCCGTATTTTCTTTAGAGAAATGTCTATTCAAACGCTTTGCCTATTTTTAAATTAGGCCTTTTGTCCTTCTGTTGACAAGTTGTAAGTGTTCTTTATGTATTCTAGATATAAGTCCCTTACCAGAACTATGACTGCAAATATTTTCTCCCCTTCTGTGGTTGTCTTTTCACTTTCTTTGTGATGTTCTTTGAAGCACAAAAAATTTTAATTTTGATGACATCCAATTTATGTATTTTTATCCCTCTCCCCTTTTGTATGTGCTAAACCAGTGCCTAATCTAAGATCATGAACATTTATGCCTATGCTCTCTTCTAAGGGTTTCGAGTTTTACCTCTTAAATTTAGGCCAATGATCCATTTTGAGTTAATTTTTGCATATGGTGTGAGGAAGGGATCCAACTCTATGCTTTGGCATGTGTATATCCAGTTGTACCAGCACCATTTGCTGAAGAGACGGCTCAGAGTCTCTGAACCTCAGTCACCTCATCTCTAAAATGAGTTTTAAAACACCATCTTGCAGGGTGCTGTGAACATTCCATGAGATATAGAGATAAAAGTACCCCTTGGAAGCTGGGGGGTGTCCCTGGCACACAGCACATAGTCAATGCCTATACCTGAAGGAATGAACAATGAACTTGAACGTGCTCTGAAACACTGGTCATCATCATTACCATCTGTCCAAAACTTTTCCATCTCTATAAGTCTGTAGCATTCATGGCCTCAGCTGCTTGTCCCAAGAGCCCAGTACCGTTTCTCAGGACCCCCTTTTCTCGGTGGCCCCGATAATCGTTTTCTTCTCCCCATCCTTTTTTCCTCTCTTACATTCTACCTTAGCTTTGCATTAAATGTTCTCGGTCTTCATTAATTAATCAAATGAAAATCGTTAACCCACTCAAATCTTTTTCGGCAAGTTGGTGGGACGGCATGAACGAATGATGAGTCAATCAATGGAAAGCCTCCTGCTTTAAAGTTAGAAAAGTGAAGCCCCTAACGTGATCACACAGGCCACCCCACATGTCGGTGCCACAGGGGGGCCGGTGTGATGCCATCTCCTGCACTCTCTACACTCCCCCGCTCCACCTCCCACTCTGGAAAGATCCTTTTAAATCACTCCCCCTCCTCCATGGTGTTTGCAACACCTCCCGATTTAGTTTTCTCTCTGAATGTCATTAGTGTCCCATTTGCCTTGCCTTCCCGATGGTCCTCCTGATGTCAGGCAGCCGTGAAGCGGAGACCCAGCTGGCGACAATGGCTCCCACTTCCCGAAGGAGGGTAGGGGGACACATGGAGGAGGAGAACTGACGTCCCTGGGCTCTAATTCCACTCGGTGCTCCGGTCCACTCTGCTCAGGCCAACACAGTAGCTGGACCCCAGCTGTGCACCAGGCACTGGGGGCTCAGAGAAGAGGGGCTGTGCTTGCCCTTGAAAGCCCTAGCCTCACGGGGGTAGATGGAGAATGCCTGTGCCAGGTGCCGCACGGACTTCACCCTTCTGGGCAGGCAGAGTGAGTGACGAAGAATGAAGGAGTGAGTGGGGAGAGAGAACCACTGGGGACATTCCCAGAAGAGGTAATGGCGTACGTAAAGGCAGAATGGTATGAACAGTGTAAACGAGTAACGATAAGCAGTCTTTTGTGCAATTACTTGTTTACCCATTCACTCATTCAATGTATGTTTAATGAGTGCCAGTGTTCCCAGCGTAAGAACACTGCAGGGGACAGCATTAAGTAAGTCCCTGACCTCGTGGCGCTTACCTGCCAATGGGAGAAGACAGAAAACAGACAAACTGACAGAGTAATATATAATACATTGGGTGGAGACACATGTTAAGTAGAAAAGATCAAATGGAAGAGGGCACAGGAAGAACTGGACGGGGAAGATTGCTGCTTGTACAGGGTAGTCAGAGCAGGCCCCCTGCTCTCACCTCCACCGTGTCCACTTGGCTCAGACCACTGGCCTCCTGCGGTTCCTTGTGCAGAAAACACGCTTGTGTTCAGGACCTTTCAGCCCCATGTGTGCTCTGCTCACTTGGATGGTCTGTTCACTGCTCTTCCCTCTGCCTGAAGAGCTTTTCCCAGACTGGCACAAAGGCTGGTATGCCTTATGCCCTGAGACAGGAGTGTGTTCAAGGTTCAAGGAACAACCAAGAGGCCAATGTCCCTGGTGGGTCATGGTGGGTCCTTTGGCTTTTCCTCTGCGTGAGATGGGGAGCCATGAACGGTTTGGAGCAGAGAACTGATCTAATTGGACTAGTGTTTTAACAGGTACCTCCATGCCTGACCCCGGGAGGGAAAGGGGGCAGCAGAGCCGCCTGAGAACGCCATTGCAATAATCCAGGTGTGAGATGTGCCGAGGAGGGGACAGAAGTGATGGGGTCAGTATAAATATAGCACAGAGTGTAAGGGGAGGGATGGGGGACACGAGGCTGGAGAGAAAAGGGAGCACACTGTAGACAGAAGAATCTGCCTGTGTCAAGGCTCAGATTCAACCCCATCCTATCAGACTCAGATCCCGTTACCTGTATTTCTGCAATGTCTTCCCTTCCTCCTTGAGTTCAACACACCTTGCTCTAGCCCAGCTACAATGAGGGACCCCATGTCTGGGCTCCAAGAAGCTCCCACTGGCAGTGAAATCTGTGTTCATGTGTTGTGACACCCACGGGATGTTTGGGGGACCAGGAGGAGAATGGCACTGGATGGAGGGATTTAGAGCAAGAAGAGGGGATCACACTTAGATTTAGATGGAGTGGGGGATGAGATTCAATTTTTTTATTTTAACTTTCATGTCATCACAAGTGAGCCTGGATGGGGTTGAAGAGTCACCTTCAGCTTAGTTATCTGCCCTCGCTGAGTGAACCTCAATTTTCTTATATTAAAAATGGAATTGTAAGAACTCCCTCATGGGGTTGTGGAAGTCATAAATAAATCAAGTACTTGGCACAATGCCTCAACACATGTGACCACATTTTACCTGTCCCTCTATATGAAAAGCTAAAAACCTTAATAGATCTCTTCAGAGAACCATATGTCTCGACTGCTGAGCATGTGTCCCTGTTTGTAGTTACAAAATCTTCAGGCTGAGAGCAGAGGCTACCTTTGCTTTTGTTCCCTGTTACATCCCCAGAGCCTGGCATGGTGTTAAGACCATCCTTAATATTCAATATGCCTTCACTGAAAAGCTACATACAAGTCAAGGATTGAATCAGAGGCTATGTAAGGTCTAGGCTCTGACACATTTTAGCTGGGAGACCTCAGAGAAGATAGTTAATTTCTCTGAGCCTCAGTTTTCTCATCTGTAAAATGGAAATAATACTATGTACTGTGGCAGAGGCAGTTATTGCTCATCAAACAGTCACGTCTCTCCCACCTTTCCCAGAGCCCTAGAAATCAGGCAGGAGCATGTGACTAGTTCTGGTTGATGGGTTGTGTGTCACTTCTGGGCTGAAGCATGTAAAAGCCAGCTACCGCTTCCCCTGCTGCAGAGACCAAGGTGGCCACATGTTCTAGGTGGCACACCTAAAATACAGCCAAGCTTTCATCAGCCTCCCGAGTCACTAGGTGGAGCAGAGCCCCTCACCCACCTCAGTTAGACACGTAGCATGAACAAGAAATAAACCTTCGCTCTGTTAAGCCACTGAGATTCTGGAGTGAATTTATTACTGCCACATAACTGAGCCTAGCAAGCTCAGACTTCTACTTGGCAAAATTGCTTGGAGGATAAGAAAAATTGCATGGTTGCTAGTAGGTTTTCAATAAAGGCTTGTTCCCCGGGTGCTGGCTCCTTTGCCTCTTCAGACTCCTTCACCCTGACCCAGCCTCTATTTATGATTCCACCTTTCTCTGTGCCATTTTTTCTGCTCTAGCTTGAAACATCCTTGTAGTTTTTTCACCCAACCCGGGTGTTTCCTACTGTTGTTGTCATTGCTCTTCTGCACAGCAGTATGAAGAAAAGCCTCCTGGGAGCCATTCTGGCGGGCTGGATGGCGGGGCAGCCACCCACTTACCTCCTCCTGCCCCATTCTCAACTATGCCTCTGATCCCGCTCTAGCTCAGCTTGACATGTAACCACCAAACTCTGGACCCTGCCTCTGGTCTCCTGCAGCCTAGAATGAACAATATTGTCACTGCTGCTTCCATGGTCCTGGACCTGCCCCTGGATGCCAGCTCCTCCATCACTTCCCGGCTGGATGTCTGGCTCTCGCCTGCCCTCTCCTCCCACCCTGTGGGCTGCTGTCTTGGCTTCCAGCACGCACCAGTCCTCCCACTGCATTTGCTCCCTGAGAAGGCCACCCCCACTCTCGCCTGACCTCCTCCACTTCTCAAGCTGCTTAGTGGCAAATGTCTTCAACCAAAAAGCAATCATGGTTTCGGATTCTAAGACGGTATTTCTCATCAAGTTGGTGACACAGAAAAATCAGAGCAGAGGAGGGAACTGACCTGGCTCCATGTCAGCATGTTCTGAAGAGTCAGCAGGGTCCGGGGGCCCTGGAGCCCTCTTTCCAGGGCCATCCGATCCTGGAGGACAGGGCAGGATCCTTTCTGTTGAAGCAGAGAACATAGACCCAACTGAGTGAGGTGGCCAGATGCCCCACATGCTTTCCCACAAATCTCTCCCCAGCAGGCACTGCAAACACACACCAGTGGGGAGATGGGTTCCTAGTTCCTCAGCCACACAGAGAAGCAAGCGGGTCCCAAACACCCTGCGAACCCCACGCAAACTTCCTCTATGCAGCCTTCTTGGGAAGCTCTGGTGAGTCTTCTTCTGTTTCCCCATATCATCTTGAGCCTCTCTTTCCTCATCTGAAAGAGGTAAACTCTGAACTAGGCAACATATGAAGTCCTTTGTCCCGCTAGAATTCTACGATGTTGAGTTTGATCCATTTCCGATCTCCAACGCCCAAGGAGCTAGCTGCACATGATAAGGTTTGTGAAATGAATAAAAGAAATCCTAACCCACTCACAGAAGGGTGAGGGGAGGCTCAAAGGTTTTAAGTCATTTGCCTCATTCATTGCAAGAGGAGGAACTGGGATCTAAACACAGACTCTGAACACAGGCCCTCAAAGACGCACAATCTGGGTACTTTCCACTGCACCAACTACCACACTCACCCACTGACAACACCACACATGGCTTTATATCAAAGACCCACTAGGCTAAAGAACAGAGCATGAAGAATACATTTGGGAATCTGAGGTAAAAAGCCATTATTTGAGAAATTCCCTGAATCCATATTTGTCAAACACATGGAGGACCCTAACTAAAAGACAGTGTGGTCCCTGCAAGGTGAGGAATCACCGGTCATTTCCATTAAAAATGAATTGCTCCAAAGTGTGAAATTTTTCTAGCTTCATTTGCATTGCATCTATTTCTTTATTGTAAAAATTTTCGTCATTCTCATCAAAGTGTAAAATATTAGGCAGGAAAGGTCACCAGGCTCTGCTCAAGTGAAGCACATCCCTTCTTTTCCTTGGGAGGGGTGCAGGGGGGCAGGCTGGGTAGAAGACCCGACAGCCAAGGCAGAATGAAGACAGAGTTCGGAGGTCAGCCTGGAAGTGTCCTTATAAATCATACCATATTCGCTAACATACAGAACAGGCCGGACACTACGGAGTGTATGAGTGTCATTTTACGCATCTTGAGGAAGCGATCGTGACTACTCTGCTCCTAATTTCTACTCTGCCTTGTTCATTACAAATGTACCCTCCACAGGATCAGAAAGCAGCAGGAACGAGTTTGCTGTAACAGTGGGCATGGTAAGAGGCCCTTTCTTCTGTCTGGTCCTCTCCCCAGCTGCCCAGTGCCCGGTGGACTTTAGGACTCAGCTGTTGGCTTTGCCCCCAAGGGTCCAGCTGGAGTCCTAGTCACATTCGGGGGCTTGGATGAAACATTCAGGGTCTTTCTCAAACCCTCTCCTTTGCCCAAGTTACAGAATTCCGCTCTGCCTCCATCACGCGTGCTGTAGGCTCTCCTCAGTACCTTCCGTTCCGTCCCCCTTGAAGAAGCTGCAGAACCGCAGCTTTACTCCTCCTCCACCCTCACCTTTGCCGTGGCTTCAGGGAAACCTCAACTTCCTTCTGTTCATTTCCTTTTCAATTCATATCCCTGAGTTCCCTCTTTTTCAAAGGACCTCCAATAAGCGTCACAAGGACTGTTAATGAAACCAAAATGCTCAGGGGTTGACCAAAGGTTTTAGAAGTATTTCTGTACTAGTAGCATTTTTATGGAGGGGAAATCCAGTAAGGAAAGGAGTGTGGTATTCATTCATTCACTTACTCACTCATTCGTTCATATACTGAGTGTTAGGTGCTATGCAGGATTCACTGAGGACTCTGAAACAAATCCGGCCCTCAGGAAGCTTGCAGGCTGGCAATGAAAATAAGACCTGGCCACATGTAATTATAATGCTTGACAGTTTTGTAAGACAGATACAGATAAAACCCAGTGAGAAGACAGAGGAATGAAGAGGTCACCCTGGCTGACAAATCAGGGAACATGTATTGGACAACATATCGCTTAAGCTCAATCTTGCACCAGAGATAGTACGTTAGGTGGGTGGCATGGGGACAGGGCACAGTGCTTCCTATGAGGCAACAGAAGCACGGAGGGGAAAGAGTGACAAAGAATGAGTGCGGAGCTCAGCTTTCCAGAGTGGGGGCTGGGTAGAAGGAAGTAGAGGACATCACACTTGACAGGTGATGTGGGTTCCGACAGACAGGGCCCTGAATGACACTCTAGAAAAGATGGCCATTATTCAGTCAATACTAGAAAGCCATCGAGGGCTTTTGAGCAGAGATGTGACACAGTTGGAGATCTGCTGTAGGAAGATGAATCTGGCAAGTCTTGCACAGTATAAATTGGAAAGGGAGGTGCCTGGGGCAGGAAGCTCCTACTTGTGTGTCAAGCATTGGGCACAGGGTTTGGTGCTGGTATCTATTTGATCTCACGAAACCTTCTAGACAACTGCAGGAGGCAAGTATTATCCTTCCAGACTTGCAGATGAGGAAAGGCGGCTTCAGGAAATTTAAGCTGCTTTGCCCTAGTCCCCCAGCTAGGAAGTGGTGGCGAGAAGATCTGCACCCTGCTCTTTCCAGGTGAGCTATAAAGGGTGCGGTGACACTGAGCATGACACCTGCATACCTGATACTGCCAACAAACCTTCTACTCCCAGGGCACCTCTCCGCCTGCCCGGGGGAGAGTGGAGGTATGATCACTTCCTGGGCTGCATTTGAGCACCCCCAGTGGAATGAGGTACAGAGTGCCTTTCCCCAAAATGACCACAAATCAAGGAGATAAGATAATGCTTTGAGCTGGGTCCCAAATAACACTGACTTTGGTCTCTTGCAGAGAATTTCAAAGGTAGCAAGAGACCATGCTCCTCCCTTGCTAGGTGTACTTGCTTCCGTCTCTCCCTACTTAGCTAAGGCTGTGGTGGCAGGAGAAGTAGATCCAGGAGCCCAGGAGGACATCTTTTGGAGGCAGGGAATCTGTTTCCTCATTGATATATGAGTATGTCTATGCTCTGGGCTGAATTCATATTATTGAAAGGATTGCCCGGACGACTCAATGCACTCAAGCTGGATGCCCATACCTGCAGATGGAGATGATGGTCACGAATGACTCCCAGCAAGATGCCTGCTGTAACACTTTTTTCCAAGGGAAGAAAAAAATGTTTTCATTCTAAACACAAGACATGGTGAGAGTGGGCTGTACAGCTAACATCAGGGAGCAGGTTTTCTTAGAGGTGTCCTGGCAAGAGCAGGGACTTTGGAAACAGATAAAGTGGGTCTGAACCACACTTTGCTCAGTGATCGACTATGAGGCCTTGGGCAAACCAATGAGCTCCTTAAATTTCTTCATAATCAGGTGGAAATGATAGCAAAGGATTAGAGAGACTAAGCGCCAGACCCTTGATACATACAAAAAAATGCACTCTGATTTCTTCTCATTTTTTAATGTTCAACATTCTGGTCATTGCTCTCACGATGAGGTTGCCCTGCTCCTCAAAAAGGTACCAGTTGAAAAAAAGGATTTTGGGAGGAAAAAAATGCTGAAATTATAGCAAGTTGTTCATATCCTTAACTTAGCGCTTATTACCAGTGTCGTATAATTATTTGTCGCCAAGTCTCCGCTTCCACCAGACCGGGAGGTCCTGGAGAGGTTGACCACTGTATCTTTAATTCCCAGCACGTAGCTGTCCCTTTCTACTTCCGTTACCTTATTCTGAGATCCAAACATAACCAGAGAGCCTGCAGTTCCTCTGGGATTTTATTTTCTGAGCCTGGTTTAAAGAGTGACTTTTAAGCAACACCTTCAAGAGCACGTCCAATCCTCTGAAAACCATCTCCTTCTCAAGGCATCATTAGGACGGGGTACTTCACCTTGCTACTTTGATAAAAGCTTTGGTTTCTCATCCAAGCCATTATATGTGCCAACATATTTAACAACATCTTAATAATGCCAAACCTCCCAGGATCGGACCAGACTGGGGAGAGACCTGGTGTCTGTCAGGATACCGGGAGGGCACATAGCAGAGTAGAAAGAAGTGAAGCATCGAATCTGGATTCAAATCAGGGCTTGTGCACAGTGCCTACGGTGGGCTAAGTGCTCAGCAAAAGTTCATTCCCTTCTCTCCTCCTGACTCCAGAGAAAAGCAAAGCCATAAAACTTGTTGCAAGTAAAAGAGGGAGCGAAGAGTCACCACATTCCTGAGTCCACTTAGAATATGGATTTTTTATTTTTTTTAAAGCTTTTCTCCCTAAGGACTGATGGAAGCAGGTTATTTCATTTTAATTATGGCAGCTGCAGCTGCTGCTTGTAAACTCAAAGACAAATTTTCAGATTAAAAAGAAAAAAAAAACCCCACACACATACAAACTCACTGACAGAATCAACTATACACATAGAATGACACCTCATAGAGAAAGCACATAAACAGGGTGGAACAATCTAGAATGTCCTGCTAGAGACACTCAGATCCAGGGGGAAATCCATGGGCGTGCTTACCCCACTTCCCCTCTCCCCTCACCTCCTCTCTGTCTCCAACATCCAGGACCAGCCAAGGAGCCACACAGCTTAATGGAACATTTCCTGTTGAGCAGCTGTGCATTTTTAATGCACACACGGGGAAATAAAGGCAGCAGATGGTTTTATGCAATTTTCCTATGGACTTTGAACTGGACGTCCTCATTCATGGAGGCCTAAACGAGTTTTCTTCTTGCCGGTGCTCTGTGGGTCCAGCACGCCAGCCCCACGCTTGTCACGGTGAGGACGAGTCTGCTGCACAGGGAAGCGGGGGGAGAGCTCATCTGCCATTTTCTGGCTGCACCGCAGCCTTCTCTCTTGTGGTTCTTCCTCGGCGCACTCACGAGTGGTTCTCACTGTTAGCATGGCAAGCAAGGGCTCCCGAATCCTTCACACGTGAGCTGTCCATTCCTGCATCGCGTGGAGAGTTGTCTGTGAAAGAACTGAGGATCCTTGCCACTGCAGGGACGTTGGTCGGAGAGGAGGCTGAGTGGAGCAGGTGGGGGCACCACTGTACAACTGCCGAGGAGGGAGATGGAAGGTAGCAGGCTCTCACCAGAGGAAAATCATGTGCTCACAGGGATGTGCGAGAACTCTGCCTGTGAGGCATGGCTCATATGGAAGCCCGGAGAGGGGAGGAAGCAGTTCGCAAAGAGCCACGAGTGCCAGAAAGCAACCTGATGAGGTCGGTGGTATCAGTGGGGAGCTGATTCAATTTTCTGAAACGTGCTTTTATTTAACTACTGTTCACCTTTAAGCTCTTCAAACACACCACCAAACGTTCTGGGATTTGAATGTGGAGGACAAACACAAACCCTCGCTCTCGACCGCCGGAGTGCTCCCCGATCTCCAGGTCTTTGCTCAGCTTCGTTGTCAGCCTGCAGAGGCTCCCCGTCCTTCCACGCTCACCAGCTCCTCCTCTTCCTCCAGGAACCAGGGCACATGCCAGAACTTCCACGGAGCCCTCTCTGTGGTCCCGACCACAGCTAATGGCGCTCGCATGCCAGAGTCACCAAGTCCAGCTGATTCTACCACTAAGTCCGGGGACTAACCCGATCTTTCTGCTTCAGTTCCTTCCTTCAAATCATCACACCATCAGTGCGGTTCCTAAAATGCAAGTCTGACCCTGCCTTTCCTGGCTTGATACCGCTGTTGGTCTCTACTGTCTTCAGGGCAAAATCCAAACCCCTCCCTAGAGCAGATAATTCCTTTGCCATCCAGCCTGGCGACTTCTCCATCCCAGTCTCTAGGCGCTCTTCCCTCAGACCCTCTCTGCTCCAGCCAGACCTGGGTGTTTTTAATACCTCACTGTCTTCCCGCTGCTCTTTCCCTTGGCCTGGGAGGCCCCTGCAGTGCTTGCCCACAACTTTGCCATGCAGCACCCCATCTTATTCTGGGGAAGCACCTCCCTGATTCTGGGAACTGCTTTTTCCACTGCTCCCATCATGTGGGCTGTGAGAGTCGTCAGTGCTATTTGGCAACTATTTCTGGCTCTCTGCCTTCCAGGCACAGGTGGGGTGGCACACCCTAACAGGCCATGTCACTAATTGCGGCACGTGGGTTGTGAGCAGAAGTGTACCACTCCCAGCTAGAAGGCTTAATTGCAGATGTAGGACCCTCTCGAGTTCTCTTTCACTCTGGTACAATAATTGGCACAGTGGGACGATTTGTCAGCATGGGGGACTATGAGGGAACCCCTCCCCTCTCCCACCACTCCCAATACACATGGCGGTCATAGAATATGAGAGAAAACAAACTCTTTGTTGTTACAAGCCACTACAATGCGGGGGTGATTTGTAATCAACATTAATTAACTGATCTGAAAGATGCGTGGGCCCTGTGAGAACTGTATCCCTAAAGGGTGCTGCTTCCCTGGCCATCATTGATTGATTCTGGGCTCGGTACCCTAACAAAGTCAGGGCAGTCATAGTTCTGGGCCCGCTGGCTGCCCTTGCGGAGAGAGGAACCTGATCAAAGATGGACCCGTTAGAATTCTCCCCAGGGATTACTGAACACAGGCAGTGAAATAGAATGTAGTCTCTAGTAGTGAAGCTTGCACGATGTGAAAACTTGAGAGCTATTAGTGACCATGTGGTTGCATTGAACTGTGTCCTCCCAAAATGACAGGTTGGAGATCTAATGGGACCTTATTGGGAGGTAGGATCTTTATAGAGGTAATCAAGTTAAAACAGGATCACTGGGATAAGTCCTACTCCAATATGACTGGTGTCTGTATAAAAAGGAAAATTTGGACACAGAGACAGACACGCACACGGGGAGAATGCCGTGTGGCGATTGGAGCTCTGCTGCCACAAGCCAAGGAACTACAAGAAGCCAGGAGAGAGGCCTGGAACTGCTCCTTCCCTCTTGAGGGAGTGTGGCCCTGCCCACGCCTTGATCTTAAACTTTTGGCTTCCAGAACTGTGAGACAATAACTTGCTGCTGTTTAAGCCTCTCAGTGTGTGGCGTTTTGTTACAGCGGCCCTTGCAAAGTAGTACAGTGGTGGAAAGTTGGTCTTGGGTGAGAGAAAGGAGCTCACGAGTATGAGAGAAGCAGACCACAGCAGCAAAAAGAGACAACACGAATTTAACAGAACAGAACTAAAACCCTGATCCCAATTCCATGGCATCTCTCCGTTTTCTCGGGCTGGAAGGTTCAACTCCTTGGATCCTATGAAGCAGTAGTGAAAGCCCTTCTGTTTTGAGTTAATTCTGATGTTTCTGTCACTTCGAACCAACAGTCCTAACACTATTAATATTTAGTAATTATCATTATCATTAAGGTTAAGAAATGGAAAGCAATGTCGGTGGCTCCAACTGATGCTGAATTTACCATATTGGTGACTGATAAAGAATCAAGCTCACTGCTTCCACATGTTGTCCAAACACATCCCAGGAAGAGACAGGGTCCCCTCTTGTCTGAGTGCAGTAAGCTTCATACGTTCACACAGTTTAATCCTCCTGGTGTTTTCTTTTAATCTAGCAACAGCCTGAATAAAATCTGAAAAGGATTTTCTCCTGCTCAGTTATGCCTTTTTTCCCAATCCAAACACAACTGCATGCCGGGCCCCTTGAAACGCTCCAAAACAAAACAAGTCCAGCCCAAATCCCTCATCGCGTTTCATGTTATTTTCTTGGCTGTACAAACTTAGGGGCCTTTGTTTCTTCTGCTTTGCCCTTGGACTCTTCCTGCCCACATTCCCCTCTGTCTGCGCTCCCCTGCCAAAACAAGCTAGTAGAGGAGGAGAGAGACAACATGAGGGAAGGCAGGCTGGAAAGGATTAACCAGCTCAGACAAGAGCTGGAGGTCCCCTGAAACAACTCGCCAGCCCTCTGGAATAACCACTGAACACAGGCCGTCCTGGGCAGAATGGCTGTATAGCAGGGTGTGGCTTATGGGTTTGGTCTTGTTAAATAAGAGATAATTGTCCGAGGTGTAGTTGAGCTTCTGGGGCTAACACCATTGCAAGAAGATCTTCTACCTTGAAGATCCTACCAAAGAACAGGGATGCCGCTCTCCTCCAAAGGACTAAGGATAGCAATTGCTCACATGAGCAAGACTTGACGACTACAGATCTTACAGTCTACTGGCCCTCTACAGAGCACAGGAGGAACCTGATTTCCCTTCATTTGTTCTATTCAGGAGATCATATAAAAATATGATACCTATATCAAGCTGCCAGCTGTCTTGATCAGAGACATTAGAAAAGAGTAGGAGTTTCCTGGAATGGGTGGGGGCCAAATCAGCCTTGAACAAAGAGGATGGTGGGGATGAGCGGGCCGAACGGATGCCTGTTTGTCACACTTGCTGCTCTTCTCTGTCTCACCGGGAACTGCAACGTTCAGGCTCCCTCACTTACCAGCTTCTGGGCAGGTAGGTTTGGCAAATGGAAGAACATGGCAGAAGAGAGGAGGGGAGAAGAAGAGAGAAGCTAGGGTATCTGCCCCTCTCTTGGTGGTCTTAGCATCCTTGGTAGCAGCTACGTACGCTCTGTGGCTTCAGCTCCTGACAGGCACTCTGCGTGATGGTTCTGGCTCCTGCTGGATGGTCCCACCTTCTGGGGTCTAGAAACCTTCTCTCATGATTCTGCCAGCCCAGGGCTGGCTCTGCTTCCCTGTTGCTACTGATCTCGGGGCTGCCTCAACATAAGCTGTGTAGCTTCTTAGCTGTTTCCTCAACTGTGTGACCAAGTCTCTACATTAAATCCCCTCTGTTGAAAGACCAAGAGTGGTTTCTGTTTTCCTGCCTAGACACTGAGAGGGGTGCCGAGAAAGAATCTGCAGGTGGAAGCACCACTCTGCAGCCTCTGGTGCAATGGATGCACAAAGACTCACAGTGCTTGGGCTGGAAGAGGCAGCCATGACAGAACTGACCACTGTAGTCAAGCCCAGGAGGGAATAAGTAACAGGCAGGGCACCTACGAGGTAAGTAAAGTTGGGGAGGCAGCCCTGGAAGGAGAAGGGAAGGGACGCATCATCAGGTCTCTGCTTCTGTTTCCACAAATCGAGCCAGCTTGAATGTGACTACTTGTGTCGAATGGTAAACTAATGTGGGAAAGTCTAATCATTAATGCCGTGGATGCCCAGGAGCTTGGCTGTAAAACTTCAAAATCCTTTGGCAGGTTAGGATGTCCTGAGTCTCTCTAGGGAAGCCAGGAGTTTAATGAGACTGAGACAGGCCAAGGAAGACATCTCTCAGTAGCTTTTGTGAGACATTTAAGTCTTAATGTGATGTGGCCTGTGTGGGTCATGTCTGTGTGGGTACCTACCACTGGGAAGGGTTAGCATCAATCCTTCGGAATTCAGAGGGATGGAGGAAGCCATCCTTTATTGAGAGAGGATGGGGTCAGGGATAAAACAGGAGAACTGCTGAGAGACAGAGCATCCTCGGTTATACACAAGAATTTGGATGTGAAAAAAGTATCTATAAACAGATAGACACCAGCTGGAACATAGAAAGAAACAAAAGAGAAAAGAGTCCACCAGAAATTGAGGGATAATGCCTTGCGAGCTCTCCATGTGAGCCAGCCCTTATGTGGTGGGTGAGTTTCCTAGCAGAGGTCGGCCTCCCCCACTCAGAACAGGAGACTCTGGGATCCATGATGCATTGGCTTTCTGCTTCTGCTCAGGCTCTTGTCACAGGTGACCTTTTATTGACTGACCCAAGTGTCCCAGATAAATGGCTCCAACAGGAACTAAAAAGACCACCAGGTATGGAACAGCAGGGCTGTTAATGAACTGCCACACACATCACCTCCTTAGAAATCTCTCTTGGTCCCAGAGAGGAAACCAGAACTGGGAATTCAGCACAGACATGGTCTCAAACTCAGCTCCCTAACCACGTTTTCTGCCCTCACACGCCCACCCATACTGACACATGTGCTTGTTTCGACCTTGGTGAAGCTGAAAACATTCGTGGGAGGAGAAACTGAGTTGAAAAAGAGTCTTTCCAGAGATGGGAACACCAAAGAAATCCTTAGCCATCGTCCCTTCTTTTGGGACGTCACTCCCCACTGTTTAGAGCAGCAGCACCATGTGTCTGGAAGGGACAGACAAGTGTATTCTCAAGATCTTCTCCAGAAGTTTAGGTCTAAGAGTTTCCAGGCAGGGGGACACCCTCTCTTTCTACAGCTGGATTTCTGACCTTGAACACTGCTCCTGCTCTGTTATGGTAAGTTCAGGACCATCCGCAGGAACTAACCTGGCAAGGCAGAAACCACAGCAGCTCTGACATCCAAGGAGAGGGCTCCAACCCATGCCAGTGGCTCGCTAGGAGACACGGACACCCTCTCTGAGCCTTCGTTCTCAGCAGATAATGGAAATAGTATTATTATCTACACCACTCCTAGAGGCTTGTTGTGAGGACCAACTGAACAATGGGTGGAAAAGCACTTTGTAATACGTAAAGCCCAACTTAAAGCACTTTTGCTGTCATCTCCACCATCCCAGACCTCATGTTTCCTGAGCCTGAGGACACTGCTGCAGGAGCCATTTGCTCACCATCACATGGACAGGCAGGGGGATGGGCACTACCAGATAAAACTTCCAAAACAACTCTCTGGGCCTCTGGACTAACGTCAAAATCAAGTGTTTGCGGTAAAACAAGCACATAAACCGATCAGATGTTTATGGTACAAAAGATTTGCCCTCTGGCTGACTCACAAGGGCCCCTGGGCTTAGGGCTGCCCTTTTGCAACTGCTTTTACCTTCCAGCCTGACTTTGATGCTTGTTTCAGCCCACCGGGAGGGACTCACTGGGGTTGGGAAGAGGTATGTGCTGCCTGGGGAAACCAGCTCCGAAAGCTTGGCTGGGGTCTTAGCAGGGTTAGTACGCAACTTAACATAAATGGAAATCAATTTTACTTTACAATTCTGCACAACAAGGAAGAAAGTAAAAAGGACATCAAGTTGGAAACATATGTGTAGCATGGAAGCCAGAAAAGGGTTAATATCTATTTGATAAAGATCTGATGCCAACTGATGTGGGAGAAAATTTAGGACACTGATAAATATATTGGGAACAGACAGGGTCATGTTAAAAAAGAAGTATGTGGAGTGACTACACACACGGAAAAAATGTTCAGTTTCTCTAGTAATCAAAGAAATACAAATTAGAACAAAAAATAAAATACAACTATACCTAAAGTAGCAACCTTTTTTTTCACCATGCTTTGGAGCCAGTCATTTAAACGTAGTTATTTAGCGCCTACTGCATACCAGCTACAATGTCAGGCATACGGGACAAACAAAATGGACAGGATCTTGCTTCAGGGAATCTACTTTCTAGCTGTGTGACCTTGGGGAAGTTATTTAACATCTCTGAGCTTTGTCGTGACAATTACAAGTTTCTTCACCTAATCTAACACTTCTGATTCCCCCCCCCCCACCTGCCCCATCTCTGAATTTTAGCAAGGCAGAGAGCATTAGACCTGATCGTTAAGTGTGGAAACCCAAACTCCGAGAGGTGAAGTTCCTTGCCCCAGGTCATGGAGCCAAGGGCTCCAACCCAGTTCTTTGGGATTTCTGCAGAGGCAGGGATGTGTGAGGGGCTCCGAAAAGAGGCTGGTCAGGGGACCACTTCAGGTGCTACAGATGCTGGTGGAAGGTAAGAAGAGAGGGCCAGGTGGGGCCAAGACTACAAGCAGGGCAGATTCAGAAACGCTGTGCAGGGTGGTCCCCACCTGAGCCCTTCCTCCTATGTGCTCCTAAGTCGAAGCTGTGCCTGCTGACCCCATCTGCATTCAGCAATTACAGATAGTGCGCTTTCCATTTCTTTGATAGATGATAAGAAAAGCAGGAGGTGGCAGCTGGCCTGTTTATTATCTGCTCCTACCAAGCACTCTGGAGTGATGGGCAAATGAATAGTGAAGCAGGGGCTGCTGAGGACATCCCAAAGCAATTCACTGTCCACACACTCCACAACCACAGCCCCAGTGAACTGTGCTAACATTGAATACACATTGTGTCCAGAACAGAACAGAAATAAAAAGGAATTTCTCTGAGTATGATTCAGAATTCTTATGGGAGAGCAATGTCAACCGACCAGAAAAGGAGCCTACTCAGCAGTCTGGTTGGAGGTCGGAACCCGGACAAAAGCTCACCAGAAGGCCCAGTGAGGTGTGGAGGGTGGAGTGTGAAGAGCTCTTGGCCCATGTTTCTCCTTTATTTAACACCATCCATGGCATTACACTGCCAACACGGTGAAATTCCAGACACATAGAACATGGCACTTCATAACTTGGTTCCTGCCTTCCCAGAAACCACCCTTCTCTCTAACCTTGCTGGGTATTTGTAGTTCCCCAAATGTGCAAAGCAGTATCAAACCTTTGTACGTGCACAGTTGCTCTGTCTGGATTATCCCCTTCCCTAACCCTCACTTAAAAATGCTGAGCCCACATCAGCTCTTCCAAAAGCTTCCTCTGAGACACTATTCCTTTGGCTTACCTATACCTGCACAGCAATTTATTTATTTGTCTCTCTCCACCACTAGAGACTGGACTGTTTCTTATTTAATTCTGCATCTGAGTCTAGCATGAAGACTGAGGCATAGAAAATACTCATCTATCCCACAAATATTTATGGGACAGAGGGAAGGTGGGATGTCTGGTTGGATGGGTAAAATAAATGCTTTACGAAGCTCACCTGTAATTGTATGGAAGACGGGGATAGAAAGAGATCTGAAGATCGGTGGAGAGGCTGGTGCAATAGTTTAGATTATGGCAGAGGCAGGGAGATGGGAAGGAGGCAGAGTATTCGAGCTCTTTGGTAGATGGACTTGTTAGAACCTGGTAAAGCTCATGGAGGGGAGAGGCTGAGATAGATAGCATAGGAGGCTGATGCCCAGATTCCAGATGGAGCAGAATATGATGCATTTAGGCAAGATAGGGACTCAGGTATATCTTCATATTGGGGATGGGGTGGGGGGATGAGTGGGGAAACTATACGGTGAGTCCAGTTTTATCAGCGAGAAAGCAGGCCTGTGGACTAGCAGAGCTCCAGTGAAGGCATACCTTGTTTTATTGCACTTCACTTTTTTGGGCTTCATAGGTATTGCATTTTCTTTACAAATTGAAGGCAAGACCCTCCACCAGCAAAAAGAGTACAACTTGCTTTACTGTGATACTCGCTTTATCATGGTTGTCTGGAACCAAGCCTGCAATATCTCTGAGGTATGCCTGTATCTATGATTTACCTGCCTCCAGGTAGCCCTGTATGAACTTCCAGTGGGCAGGCCTTGGTTAAGATGGCCCAGAGGTAAGATTTATGTGATTAGAGCAAACAGAATGGCCTTCTGGTTCAGCACTGGGTCTGGGGTCCTTCCAATGAGCAGGAAGGATGGGGCTCTTTCCATATGGTGCATTGAAGAGTCTGACAGCCTTGAGCTCACTGCCCTCACGGCTTTGCCCAAGGGGGAACACGCAGTTCCTCTGCAATGAGATGGAGCCTAAGGGAGGCTGCCCAACGCAATGCAAGGAGTGCACATTCTGGAGGCAGGCGGATCTGGGTTTGAATCCCCGGCCCGCTACGTACTAGCCAGGCAGACTCGGGTAAGTCCCATTACTCCTCTCAGCCTCATTTCCTCATGTAAACAATGAGGGCACTAATTCCCACTTTCGATTGTAAAGATCAATTTAGAGAAGCTTTCACATACTTGGCACTTTCTTTCCTTTGATCTTCTTTCCCTCTGGACACCTCATTCGTCCTCTGACCAACCAGGAGAAAATCGCCATAAAGATGCCTGTCAAGTATTTATAAGGTACTTGTTTTATGCTGGACACGGTGAAAGCCAGAGAAAATCTAAGAGAGGGTTTGGCCCTCTGTGGACTTAAACGAAACACTGAAATGCTATGAACACGCCATTTCCTGTAGAGGTGTGCACACCTGTGTCAGTTCATCCTTCCTGGCTGAGTGGCTCCGGCAATTCACTGCCGGGCTCCCAGTTCAGTTTCTTCATTGGTTCGAATTGGGCCTGTTAACCTATGAACCCAGGGCTGTCCTCAGGCTGGGATGAGATCACTTATGGGAACGCCAGTGGCAAGTGCTCAGGAAATGTCCTGTGTTCCTTTCTTTCACCTCTGCAGAGAGCAGCTTTCCTGGGCAATCCCACAGGCTCCTCTCTGCTTTCTCATTTGAATGCCTAATAGGTTTCACCCTCTTAAGTGACACCTGCTGGAAATGTAATTGTGCACGAAATTGCTACGTGGTAATGGAGGCAGCTTTACTTCCCTATGCTGGTGCTTTCCTTAGGAAAAGAAACAATGCACCTGTGAAGCCTTTCCTGTATCCTCACCGATGGAGCTCCTTGTGGGCTTTTTTCTTGGATGCAGGGCACCTGGCCCAGAGGATGGGCAAGGCAAGAAGGAAATACCTGCTGAAGCATGCAGACTTCCATCTGGCACTGGGTTCAGGGAAGCTACAAGGCCTTCTGATGATACTAAGAGGAGAAGACGGAAAAACCCAGCAGAAGTTTGACAACCACTATAATTAAATTCCAGAAGGCAGCGGGCCGCCCCCCCACCCGCGCCGTAAGAAGTGAGAGGTGTGGGGGTGAGATCTGAGATGGGGCCCCTGCTCTCCCCCACAGTCGTGGGGTCTGACACATGGTAGGCACTCAAGATAGGGAAATGGAGATCTTAATAATAACACAATGATAAGAGTTAGCATTCTTGCTAATAATCTTCTTAATGAAGCACCAAGTGGAACTCAGGGCAGGAACATTTAGAAAAGCAGAGAGAAGGGAACAGAAATTTGAATCAGGGGATGGGAGAAACAGGCCTTGGAGCCAGCCTCTATGTAGATACAAATACATAATTATATGAATATAAGTACATATGTGCACACATATATATCTCAAGCTTATCATGTTCAAAACTTGACCATTGGCCTGTGGTGTTGTGGAAACGGCAGGCGCACCTCAGAGATACTGCAGGTTTGGGTCCAAACCACCGCAATAAAGTGAGTCATAATCTCTCTGCTGATGGAGGGCCTTGCCTTCAATTTGGGAAAAAACTACATTTGTGAAGCACAATAAAACGAGGTATGTCTGTACTCTTTTTCCCTCTTACTAACACTACTCCCTTAGGGCCCGATCCCTATTCTCTCTTGTAGCTTTGAGAGATTTATCTGCAGCTTCTGGATGAGAATGAGGACATTCATCTCATTTTTGTTTGTTTTTTTTGTGTTTTTTTTTGGCTGAACTTGCTTGCTTGTTTAGACCAAGTCCTTTGACCCCTCATGCCTGAGGTTGAAACTCTTCCCCCTCTGCATTCAGACCAGACACAGGAGGAAGCTGCTGCCACCCTGTAAACCATGAGCTAGTCTTCTGAAAATGTCTGTGCTTCTGTTTTGGGGTGACTTGCCTCCTGTACGGACACATGGGTTTTGTGGTCCTGCCTCAGGCAGCACTCATTCTGCGGATGTTAAGTCAGGGCTCTGATGCTGCCACAATATCTGCCTTACCTGATACCATTAAGGAACAAAGGTTATGTGATAAATAATAACACAATACATGGGGTTGTAAATCTCTACATCTCAGTCCTGTAGCACAAATAATAAGGGGGAGACGCACATCTTTATTTGTGGAAATCTTTCAGGAGCCTTTTAGAGGCATTCCTGCCCTCTAACCTAAGTCTCCTGAATATAATCTAAACTTTCTCTAAGGGCTCAGATTATGCACACCTATTCTTTTACTCAGCTCTTTTACGTAGATGCCCTTTGTGACCACTACCTCTGTAGGGACCTTTGCTCCTAAATGAAATGGCATTTTGTGCCTTTAACATTTCTGTGCTTACTCTTTCTCATGCTGCAGTGTCCTCCCTGACTGTCAGCACTCACTTTGTGTTCACCTCGTCACACTTGTCATTCACCTGTCGGACAGTGAGTGAGTCCTCGGGACACAACTCTGTAACAGGACTTGGCTCACTGCACTGTAAGTATCTGGCCTCCTCTCTGGCACACACCACCAACTGGTTCTCTCCACACCCACGTCCATCCCCGCCCAGTGTGCCTTTCTGTTCATAGAAGCTGGACAGATAGAAACAACACACTGACTCCCTTGCAGCTAGACCCCGGTTTTACTGAACAAATGCACCCACGAGATAATAGAGGGCAATGTGGTCACAGGACGTGGTGGCTGTGCTCAGGTGAATCAGGGCTTCCCACAGGCAGGGGCCAAAGTGTTTATCTGGACAGTTGCAATGCAAGTTCTACTGTCTATTCTTAAGCTTTGAGTCCAAAGGGGTAGGAGTAAAGGGGATCCCATTACAATAAGATTATGCAGTGTTAGATACTTCTCTGATTCTGGGTCATCCAAGCTTGGGTCCCTGGAATTCCTGGAACATTTGCAAGCCACCTACTATCTCATACTACATCCTTTTTTGTGTAAGCTACTCAGTGTGGATTCTGTCATCTGAAACTAAGAAGCTTGACTGAGACAACAGCTGTCCAGTCAAAAACTGTAAGCTCCTTAAGAGCGGGATTCTCATATGTCTTCATCTCCCCTTGGCCCAAATTATACTCTGTGTCTTTAAGACCTCCACTGACTGCATGACTAAGATAAGGGGCGTGGACAGACAGGCACCTCCAGAGGCTCCGCCCACCACTGCTGGGATGCATTGCTGCTCTTCCGCTAATGCTTGGGAAATCAGATCATCTATCATATTAAGTCTTGTGTAAAGTGCGAATAAACAACTAGGTGGTGATGGGGGTTGAGAGGATTTCTTATAGAAAAGCAAAAAGACCATAATGCACGCACCAGTTGAAATGTTTTTGTCGCCGCAGAGGCTTTTTTATGTTTCCTGCCCGGCTGACTCTCTGCCATGTTCCAAGTAGCTGAGGGACCTCAAGATAATCAAAGTTCTCTAACCAGACATACTCAGTAACTCCTTTCAGACCCCTTCCTGTCCAGATGTACAAAGAGAATAGCAAAGGGAAATAAATCCAACACTTCCTTGCTACGCCCACTAAACCGCTAAATCTCAGCAGTTCTGAATCATCAAACCTTGTATTTCTCATTAACTGCCCCTCATATGCAGCATTTTCAATTAAGCTGGGAGCACTGCTATACTAATTATGTTATGATATTAGTCCCTGCAGACTAATATGCAGCTAACAGCTTGGGAGTGCTGTCTGGTTTGTATTCCTCTATCTACTTGAAAATAAACATTTCCTTGAAAGTTGTCCTTGAGGTGGAGACTCCAAGGAACGGAATCCCAAGTGAGGTGCTCTCAGGGCAGTACTCTGCACAGACAGCACTGGTTGCACCAAAATCTGATTCCATTAAGGCACAGAAGAACATCACAGGACCTTCTGGGTGGGGGCACATTCTTTCCTCTGTATCCCCACAAAGCCCTGTGCTCAGAGTAGGTGCTCAGTTAATACTTTCCCATCAGGCCAGCCTTGAAATGTCCTACTAAGAAAACCACAGCAGAAACTCTGCAAAATGTCTGCTTTTTATAAAAAACTATGGCTCTGTTCCATAAAAAATACAATCAATGAAGGGAAAGAAAGTTATATTTGCTGCTGCATATTATGAGACAGACTTTTCCAAATACGTTGGTTCATTAACACGGCCAAGTACCCCCTGAGGCAGATGTTATCATCCTCATTTTACAGATGAGAAAACTGAGGTCCAGGGAGTTCAGTCAGAGTGTATGGGATCAACTTAGGATGTGGCAGACCTGGATGCATTGCCTCCAGAGCCCGTGCTCTGTCCAGTACACATGGCCTCCACTAACTCTGCTATGATGGTGTACTGCAAGGACTGGGTATTACAGAGCAAAATAAGACACATATCTCTGTGCTCAAACAGGGCAAAGGACGTAACAGTCATTTAATAACAATCCCAAGAATTACACTAATCATCCACATTCACTCAGCACTTACTACACACAGGGCACTCTGCTGAGTGCTTTGCATATTTCATCCTCACCCTAGCCATGTGCGCTAGGCATCATTCTTCCTGTCCCAGGAATGAGGCAAGTGAGGCCCAGGTGCTCAGGTATAAAGATAGGAAGGGCCAAGCCCAGAGAGCAGGTACCATCCCACATATTCTGGCACCACAATGACTGATGCTAGCCCCATCTCACAATGACACTTAATCTCTTTGCCGGAAAGTGGCAATACTAGACCTGAGTGACTGCAAAGCAGGTTAGGACATGATATGCAAACGGAAATACCGAGAGGATGCTAAGGAGAGTCGGGGCTACAGGACATCAGAGAGGTGAGAAATTCCCATGGGATGCAGTGGCGGGGAGGGCTACGGGAAGGAGGTGGACCAGATGGGTGCAGAGAGGATACCTGGCACCACGAGTAATGGTGCGATCGCTACCACATAAACTGTGCTCACACGCTGTGCTCCAGAAGTAGGCTGAGAGATACATAGGGACAGGGATGTCTTATCACGTATTTTATCCCCCACAGTGACAGGAACTCCAAAAGCCACAGGGAAGCCTTCGATTTAGACCCTGGATCTAGTACTTTTTAGCAGAATGACTTTGGGTAAGTTGCTTCAGAGTTCTCCAGTCCTGTTTCTTCCTTTATAAAGGTAAGAACACCAGTGATCAAATGGGCAGAAGTATACAACCTCATGCCATCAACTGTCAAAGGCTCTACAACGCAAGGCACTAGGGACAGCAGAAAACGATGGCAGTTAAGTTCTCTGGAGCCAGACGACCTGAGTTCCAATCCTGGGTAAGGCACTTTCTGTGACTATCTTTGTCTTGCTTTCCTCATCTTTAACATGGGGGTGATAACAGCATCTGCCTCAAAGGGTTGTTTTTAGGATGAAGGGGGCTCCTGCATGTCATGTAGTGGTTAACAGCGTGTCCACTGGGCACAGGAAATGCTTCGTCTGTGTCATCACCAAATGGTCTAAGCAAGAATGTGGGACGCTACGCTGGACACCTGAAATTAACACAAAACTATATTGAATGTCAACTGTAACTGAAAAATTAAAAGGGGGAGAAAACATGAAGGGGAATAAGCAGTCCAAATTTCCAGGTATAAAATAAGTCATGGGATGTGATGTACAGCATAGGGAATATAGTCAATAATACTGTGATAGCGTGGTACAGTGTCAGATGGTTGCTGGACTTATCATGGTGATCACTTCTTTAGGTATATAAATGTTCAATAACTATGGTGTACACCTGAAACTAATATAATATTGCATGTTAACTATATTTTTAATAAAAATCTTTGAAGAAAAAAAAGAAATGTGGAAGGCTACTGGTAACCGCTGCTGGCCAATCAAACCCATCAGCGGACAGGTCCCCCAGAAAGCCCGCCTAGGCCTTCGACCACTTCCTGTGCTAAATTCCTATGGAAACCGAGAGTAAGAGAGACGAGGTAACTCATCCACAGTCATGCAACTAGTAAATGGTAAACCAGCACTGAAATACAGGCCATCTGATCCCAAAGCTTATCCACTACGCAAGCATGGGAATCATCTGTGCCGTGATACTTGGAAAGTTTCAGCAGTAAACCCATCAGAACGTAGGGCCTTTACAAAACAAATCACTCCATTAAAAGCTTTCTCAATGTACCCTTTGCAAATGACCTTTTTAAAAGTTTTCTATTTTTTCCTTGAGTCAGTTTCAGTAATTGACATTTTCCCAGAAGACAGCCTATCTTACGGAGATTTTCAAACTTGTTAGAGTACAATAGTGCAATGTGTTGTTACCATTGTAAATCATACCAGTTGCTTTATTTTTTTTCCTGTATATTAGTTCTCCTCATTTTAACATTGGATGTTTTCCAGTGCTATATCTATTTTGCAGCATACCGTACAATAAGAAATGCACACACACACACACACACACAGAGCACTGTGTTTCAATGCTGGCCACAGTCGAAGCTGCCTGGCTTGAAAATAAGTCAGAATGTGTCTTTGAGAGAGAACTCTTTGGGCAAGGAAAAACACCATAATGAGCCTGTTTGGATCTGAAAGGGGTGGCCTCCTGGGTTTAGACAAAGAAGAGTTATATTTTTCTGTGTAAGAAAGCAGTGAATGAATCTGACAGCAGACTGTTGGAAGAGGGGTCCTGGGGGGACCCAAAGGGGGATGACAGAGCCAGGCACCAAGGTGGCAAACAGGGAAAGGTTGGCCAGGGAGACTGTGGAGAGCCTTGAGCATCTGGCAGCCTGTAGGTCGTGGCCTGATGGTTTACTTTTAACATGAAGAGAACTGGTCACTCACAGTTGGAGGAGATCCCAGTGAGATTAGACCCTGAAATCATACGATCTTCACAAGCAGGCAGAAGGAAGACTGAGTTTTTTACACTCTAAAATGAAGCTCGATAAGAATTCACAAAGGTCGTTGTGGGGATTACAGGCGGCCATGCTTGTTAGAAGCCTAGCGCGGAGCCTGCTCATTGCAGACCATCCCTAAGTGCTATATATAGTTTTGCAGAGAGGCAGACCCACGGATACAAGTACGTATGCGTGTGAGTGAGTGTGTACGGCTGGGCAGGGGAATGTTGGCAGGGTTAAGGATAAAATGTCCAACCACAAGTCTTCCAAGAATCCTTGCAGGTCCAGGGAGTCTAAAATCAATCCCCACTCAGCGCTGAGCTGGTGAAAACAACAGCGAATGGGTGGTGGACCTCTGGAATCATCCCTGAAAGGCAGTAAGTAGAAGCTGGAACTGTGAAACAACCCCCCCGCTGGCTCATCTGTGACCTAGGATTTTCACGGCCCTGTCAATGGCCTAGCCCATGAGGTGGCCCTTCCGAATTTCATTTCTGGTCCTTGCCTTTGGGTCCATCTCAATTAAGATCAGTTAGCAGTCAATTTCACAGTGGTTGGTTTTATAAGATTCCCAAAAAATGATAAGCTGGAAATAGGCAATCACTTCTTCGGGGAAGCAGAGGCTTTGCTCAACAGAGCTTCAGATGCTTTATTTATTTATTTGGATTTGATTTTAATTTGGTCAATAATGTTTGTTTAATTTTTTTATCTGATTCCCAAAACAATCTATGTGCAGGAGGCAAAAAAAAAACTGTCATAACCCTCACCAGACCTCAAACTAATGGTGATTTTTTCCTTCATCTGCTGCTGTGAAATTTAAATAAATACATTTCCCAAAGCTGATGTGCAATCATTTCCAAATGTAGAAAACAAAAACAAAACAACCAGGAAGGTGGAAAGAAAAGGAGAAAAATCATCCATAGTCCTACCACCCAGAGACAACCACTGTTAATAGTTATTTTTGTGTGCATTTTTCCTTTCTGTAAGTTTTCTCTAATTGTTTTACATGGCTGACATCACACTGTGTGTATGATTTTATATCCTGCCTTTTGCATTTAATGCTTTGCCATAAGCTTTTCTGCATGTCATTAAAAGCTCAGTAAACATCATTTTTAACGGCTACAAAATATTCCTTTCTAGTATCAATGAACCATAATTTCCCTAGAGTGGAGCATTTAGTGGTCTCCAATTTTTCACTGCTATAAATAAAGCTGCAGGGAACACCCATGTGTATAAATTTTTGTCCGTGTTTCAAATTATTTTCTTAGGACAGATTCCCAGAAGTAGCATTACCGGGTCAAAGGCGATAGGATTTTTGAGGTTCTTCCACCTTAGTGCCAAACTGCTTTTCTGACCAGCAGTCCCCATATCCGCTCCTCTGGCCAGCGTGTGTGAGGGCCCCTCAGCACATACAGGCAGCCCTGTCTGGTGCACGTTTTAATCCCTCCACCCACACCCTGGGAAGGAAGGGAAATCGCCACTTGTCTGAGGCCTGGGGTCTGGGCTTTGATTCCTCTGACTCCCCGGTGGTGGCTCCAGGAAGGGTCATTGGCCTTGCATTCCCCCCCTTGTCGCCTTCCCTTGTGTCTGGCTTCATCTCCTTTCATCTGGGGCAGTGAGGGGGTTCTGTGTGCTCCTTGTTCCCATCAAGGATCCGTGACACAGTAGGAGGCAGGGGGTGGGGGAGGTATCTATGATTCTGGGGTAATTTTTAGCACTTCGTGGCAATTTACCAGACTCAAGGTATCTTGGTTTCTCCTTTTTTAAAGTACCACCACGTGCATGAGAAAGCTTTGTGGCACAAGTCTAATTTTGCTGTGCTCAAATGCATCCTCACACTGTGAATTTTGGGGTCTGTTTTGGATAGCCCTGCAGAAACTCTCTCCCTGATTTGTGCGATAGAGGTCACTGGACATGCCCTGAGCAGAGGGCAGCGCTGAATTTAAAGAAAAATCAAAGCACTTCAAAGGGGAGACTGTGTAAGCCTTTCCACAAGCAGAATCTGAGAGGTCTAACCAAGCACTGTAGGGGATATTTAATCATAACAAAAACAGAAACACAAGAGGAGGGAGAGTGCTGCAAGAACAGAGCTGCTGGCACCAGGGAGGCAGAATGTCAGCAGGGCGGGAGGTTATGTGCTCACAGGGAGAGGCAGGAAGAAAGGTTCTGAGTGTCTCCCGGGGAGCCAGGGCGATGGGAGGCATTCTCATAGACGTGGGCCAACCAGGAACGTGAAGGCTTGGAAAGGTCATATGTTCAGCGATGGTCACACAGCTGGTAGGAGGCAGAGTGAGAATTCAACTCAGGACCAGCTCGGGCGGGGTCCAATGGTGTCCCACAGCAGTGTTTCTCAAACTTTTAATGTGCATGAGATTCAAATAAAGCTCTTGTTAAAATGCAGAGTCTGATGCCCCAGGTCCGTGTAGGGGACGGACAGTCTGCATTTCCAACAAGCTCCCACAGGATGGGGATGCTGCCGTTTTGGGTACCACACGTGCAGTAACAAGGCCCCATCACTACGGTTCTCAAACTTCCGCAAGCATCAGAGCACCTGGAGAGCCCCTTCAAACACACATTGCTGAGCCCCACCTCCAGAGTATGTGACTCAGGAGGTATGGGATGGGGCCTGAGAGTGTACGTTTTATAAAAGTTCAAGGTGATGATGCAGCTGCTGGTCTGGATACCCCTCTCTGAGAACATTGCCCTACAAGATAGGTCCTTTGAAAGGGGGCGGTGGGAGCAGTTCTCAGGCTGTGTTCTGGAGAACACAGTAGGTCCTTACTCTTGGGAGGCGTTGGGGGTGGGGTTACAAAGAGGTGTTGCTTTTGTCCTGAGGCCCTCAGCTTTTGGCTGTGGCATTAGGAAGGGGAGGACATGGTGTGTGTGTGTGTGTGTGTGTGTGTGTGTGTGTGTGTGTGTGTGTTGGGAGCGGTATGACAAGTCTCCAAAGCCTTTGTAATTTTCCTCCAGAGCAAGGTGGTGATAAGAAAGGCCAGAGGGTTTCTGGAGCAGCTTGTGGACTCATCCATAAAAAAGCCTGGTTTGCAGAACATCAATTATGTTATGTTGTCGAGCAGAGTTTCCTGCTTGTTGGGTCTTGGAGTTTAATAAAAAATATATATTATGACTCAGTCCAAACTTTACAAAAGTCCTTGGGGAATCTGAAGTGAATCATGTTAAGCTCATGTTATAAAACAAACAGTCTTCTCTCTCACAAGCCTGTACCAGTAGCAGCCTAGCGCTGGGGGTGAGGGAAAGAAAAGACAGGGAAGGAGACTCAGCAAGGAGTGAAATCTTTGCCCAGGGCCTTTCTTAAATAATCAGAGACCTCTGAGCTGAAGGAAGGCAGAGCCTACAGAGGCTGCCTAGGGAAAAAAATAAAAAAATAAAAAAAAATCCTTCTTTAATGGTGGCCTGCTGGCTAAAACCAGAAGGGAGCTTGGGAAAGCAAGCCCTTGGAGGTTGCCTCCTCCAGAAAGCCTTCCTGATCTCTCCAGGCAGAAGTACTGTCAACTCCATGGCCCATTTCTTTGCCTCTGAGCATAGAAAACCATCTTCTTATATGTTAGCTGTTTATGGCCATGACCACTCTCCTGGGGCATGGAGTCTTTTGGGCTGGCAGAACATAGGTACTCATCTGCAGAGACTCCCCCCGTGCGCTGTAGTCCCTGCAGTACAGCAGGAGCCCTGCAACCACTGCACATTTGATTGGCTGACTGATGACTTTATGAAGTTTCTCAGTCTCCAAGTCTATCTTCACACACTGAAGAAGGAAACATCGTATGTTGTAAGAGCCCAGGTTGAACTAACAAAACCCAAACTAGGAAGCAGTCAGTGGACAAATATCAATAAGGCATTAACTAGCTCCATACACATTCCTTCATGCTGGGTCCTGGCTGGGTGCCTTTCCTGGAGGCAAAGGCTAGCACATGAAGCCCGGCTCCATGACTTACCGCCCGGGGGGAACTTGGGCAAGTCACTTCACTTCTCTGTGCCCCAGATTCTTCATGTGGAATGAGACATAATTATAGAACTGACAACATGGCATGGGTGAGACGGTTATTCAATGACACATGAAAAGCACATAGCATAGTCCTGAAAGAAAGAAGTGAAAGAAAGGGAAGGGAAGGGAAGGGAAAGGAAGGAAAAGGAAAAAGGAAAGAATCAAGTCAGTAGAACAGGAGACTCAAAATTCAAGAGAGAGAGAGAGAGAGAGAGAGAGAGAGAGAGAGAGAGAGAGAGAGCAGTGTAAGAGGTTAAGTTCTGATATAGTTTCGGGCCAAAATCCACAGATAAATGCATGGAACGGGTTAATGAGGTGGCCAGATTAATAGACTACAGTTATAGCGGGCTCAATAAATGTTAGCTATAATTAAAACATCACCAAGCACACAAATGTTAGTTCATTCCGTCTTTATAACCACCTTGTGAGATGTATCTTACTTCTCAGATTTTACAGATGAGGAAACTGGGCCCTCTCTACATGGGACTGGCAGAGCTGACTTCCGATTGCTTAAATGAATGAAAAGACAAGTGGAAAACACTGTGGAAAACCTAGTGAAGTTGAAGATACTAGGCTATGACTTAGCAATTCCATGCCCAACAGATAGGCACACCCAAAAGATGTGTACAAAAACATCCTTCTCAGCATTGTTTCTCACAGTTAAACATGGGAAACAACCCATATTTCCCTCAACAACAGAATGGATCATTTCTGGATACTTGTACAATGGAATATCACACACCAACACAAATGAACAAACTTGAACTACACACAATTTGAATGAATCTGAAAAACAGTGTTAAGAGGGTCAGACACAAAAGAATAATTCCCACATGATTCCATTTATACGAAATATAGAAAACAAACAAAACTAAGTGATATTGCTTGGGTAGACGCACTTTGATGTCAAAACAATAAAGAAAAGGAAACATGGGATTCTCTCTGAAGGCAGGGCGGTGGTTACCTGCCTGGTGGGTGGGAGGGGGAAAGCAAGGGGTGTGAGTGGGTAGGGGCCGAGAAGGCTTTGAGGTATTGTTAGTGTCCTAGTTTTGCTCCAGGTGCTGGGGCGACGGGTGTTTACGGAGTGATTGTTTGCAGGACGGGATGTGGTGCACTTTTCAGTATGAGTACTGCCTTTCACAATAAAACACTCGAAAATCCCAAACAGAACTAAAGAAGGTCTATCTTAGAGTAGGCCTCCAGACCATCACTCCCAGTCTAAAGGTGAGTCACTGAAGGCCAGAACAGAGTGGAATTTGTGGAATTCAGCAGAATAATGTGCTGAGTTCAGGCCTTGAGCAGCGACTCCAAGGCTCCTTCCTCCCTCCCATTCGCCAGCAGAAAGGGTCCTCTCCCCAGGGACTGCCTACCGAGTACACAAGGGGTCCAGATCCCAGGCTAGGGGTTCACATTCCTCACACTACAACACTTACAACAGCTCTCAACGTAACCAGCAATAATTTACTTTGCAGCTACGGGAAGATGCGAAAGTTTCAATGTCTCCCGGGCAGGAAGTAGTACAACCAGGATTTAACCCAGGTTTGTCGTAGGTCGATGTCCTAGGCCATTTCCATTATCCCACACAGCCTCCTTCAATACCAGGCTCACCATCTTCAGAAATTCATTTTTAAATGAAAAGACTGAACTAAAATGAGGACGTTTTCTGGACGCCCAGAGCATTTAAACATCGATGGGCCTTAAAGATACCTGTCCCTTCCTCTCCCATTTTATAGGTAAGGAAACTGAGCGAAAGGTCAGTGAGCTGCAGAGTGGTCTGCGCCTTTGGCTGGGCTTTCACAAGAGGGCACAGAAGACCTGTTCACCCTGGTGGCTCATACTCTGGCTCATTATAAAGGCACAGGGCCCAATTTTCTATCTTGTTGAAGACAGAAGGACTCAAGATGACACGGCTCTTCTTTCTGGAGCTTTGTGGTGGCCTTATGGAACTTCACTGAGCTTCTTTGAGGCCCAGACCCCTCCAAAGTGAGATACTATCTCTTTAAGTCGGAATTAGGTGAGATACCTGTGCAAAGCTCCCAACAAGATACTCGGCACACAGTAGGCATTTAATAAACACTCGTTGACTGAGTTTGCACTGGATGGACTAAATGATGCAGGGGTTAGAGCAGAGGTCCTGTAAACGTCTCCTTCCTGAGAGTTGGCACAGTTTTGGGAATTAAAAAGGGGAACCCCTCCGTTTGTGGTGAGGGACCACAGTGTCAGAGAATTCCCTTCAGGGCTAGAGACAGGCATTTTGATGGCTGCCTGGAGTAAATGTATCGACATTCTTTCAGAAGTGTCTGCCACGCTTTGGGGAGAGCCTATTTTGGGTGTCTCAACTGTATCTATAATTCTATCCCTAAAGTCATTTTGCACATCTTTCCAAGGATTCAAAAACAAAACTCTTGCCTGATAGAGGCAGTAAAAAAGATTTTCAGAGAAAAAGAAATCTTCAAGTACTATTTTTAAAAATCCACACATACCTTTCTCCCTTTTCCTTCTCCATCTTCACTAGAGACCTCTGAGTTATGAAGTGCACTTAACACCATTAATTGCCATGGAAACCACAGCATCTTCCACAGAACATGGTCAACTTTTTCTGTAGAAATTTTTTTTTTTCCCTTTCAACAGAGACTTTGAATAATGGGCTGTTTTTGTTCCTTTTGTGGGAAGACAAGGTTCACCTCCCACTCCCCATTTCTTTTGAAGTGTTACTTCCCTTGGCCATAGCTCTCTGTTGGCAGGAGATTGTTACCAGGTTTCTAGGAGGCTGGGAAAGAGAAAGAATATCCTTTGAATTCCAACTTTCTGATGATGCTACCTGTGGGATCCATATGTCCCCACCTGTTCTTCAGCAATGCTTTGCTCTTCAATTTTATTCATCATCATTAACAACAACCCTCATAGCATACAATAACAATTGTTAATAATGATTCCCATTTGAGTGCTTACAATGAAAACAATAGTTTTTATCTAGTATTTACGGTCTGCATGGAGTAGTGTAAGTGAACTACATGTGTTAGTTTATTTAATCCTTACAGCAATCGTGCAGATATGAAGATTATCCCCATTTTACAGATGAAGAAACTGAGGCACTGAGAAATTAATCTACCTGCCGACAGGCACAGAGCTAATAAGCATGCTAGGCAACATTTGAACGTGGGTCCCTCTAACTCCAAACCTAGTAAATATTTCTCGTGTACTATGCTTCCAGTGTACTTTTAGAAAGAATTAACAGTATAATCCTCAGTCAGTAAATCATTAATGGATTGATTGGGTCATTAAATATTTATTAAGCCCCCACTATATGCCAGGCACAGTACTGGGTCCTATTTCAAATTCATCTACCCAGCAATCTCAGCTATTTGAAACTCTTCTCAAAAACAAGAATTATGCAACAAAAAAAAGAAAAAGAAAAAAGCATATGAGCCACCCATATAACAGTCACTCATTTTATTTATTGGAAAAATACTCCCTCAACTTCTTTACTTTGTCTATACACACTGTTACTAAGCTAGTCATCTAAAATCAGAGATTTGGGTTTGAATTCCTGATCTGTCTCTCCCTAGCTGTGGGGTACTGGGTGGTTTACCTAACTTCTCTAAAATGGTTTCCCATATTTAAAACAGAAGTAATCTCAGGAGGTACTTTTGAAGATTAAATCAGAAAATGTACGTAAGGTGACTAGTTCAATAACTGACACCTAGCAGAAGCTGAATATCCAGTTATTATTAGCAATAGTTGTGGCATTATTCATTCATTACATAGATACTTACTATGCATTCAGGATTCCCAGCACACTGCCTATTTGTGCTCTGCACTAATTTCCATCTAAGAAAATGCCTCAGAAATCAGTTGCAAGGCTGAGATAGTCCAAGGACGGGGATTAGCAGCGTGCCAGGCACAGGGCAGCCACACAAGTGGGGTTAGTCCTGCCCCTTGAAGGATTTTCTCTGGCTACAGGGCCACTGTATTTGTTGGGACTGAGGTCAGCTGCCAAGGATATAAGGCAGGAAGTGGCAGAGCCAGAATTTGAACACACGTCTGGCGACTTCCAATCCTGTACCTGGGAGTAATTAGATTGGAGACATTTGCCCCAAATGGGGAAGAGAGCCATGCATTTCCAAGCCACTGAGGACCAACTCCGCTGTTCTACGTACCTTTTTTGCAGCTTTCAAAAGTTCTGCCATAACTTATGTCCTTCTAATTGAGGCTGTCTGGTTTCCGGACATTAAAGAAAGGAGTGGTCCCAGGAAATATTGCCCTCTATCAATCCAACATTAGATACAATTCAATTTCTTAATGACATGTGTGATCATTATGCCATGCTTCTAATTGAAATGAATAATTGAAATTCTAATTATTATAGGAGTCAATACAAGGCGACTCTAGACAGCCACTTGCTAGGCAAAGGCTTTAATTCTTGATCGCTTTTTAAATCCAATAGGTGTCTGCTTATTCAATTATTTAATGAACATGCATTTCTTTGGGTTATATCCTGGGAAGAAGTTTAAAATAAAAAGACCTATTGGTGAGGTTTTTTGAGAAGCTGTAAGTATTGGACTTCTGGTTCTGGCAATATGGTAGACTGAATTTAAGGGATCTTTCTTCCTATAAACACCATATAGATAGGTGGGACAAAGTAAAATGGAAAAAAAATTAAATAAGAAACATTAAATTAGAGCATTGAGCAAAAGAGCTGAAGTCGTAGTGGCTCAGAAGTATGTAAAACACAAACATAGACCTTACCAACTAAGGGCTGGGGCTTCAACATCCACAAGGTGCGGGGGTGGGGGAAGCGGATGTAGACTCAGGCCACGTAAGTCAGGGAGTTAGAGGGAAGCCCCTGAAACCCCTGCACAAGTTAGTTGGGACCTTGAAAGGGTCCCTTCCTTTTCCAGATGAGATCTCTGCCCATCAAACTATAGAGGAGGCCAAGAAGCTTATTTTTGCTCAGGACTTTGGATAGAAAAAACATTTACCCCATGATATTGAAAAACTCAAGCCTTTTGCACATGCAAGTACAAAGTCCAAATTCATACCAACTATGTGTTTCAGAAATCCTAAACCAAGAAATTAATGTAAAAACTGGCCCGGGGCCAGTGAAACTCGTACAGTGCATGGTCAAATCAGGCACAAAATAGTTATAGATTCTGTAAGGGCAGTTCCATAACCTTGAATACAGGGAAATCCCATTGGAAAAAAGTAAAACACTAACAACAACAAAAACCACGTTACCTGAAGATGAGTTTGCAAAAAAGAATTTACTAGTATACTTTACTAGCAGGCATAACAATGAGGTTTAACACCATTGAAATACTGAAATAATCAGATAGATTATAAGTGTATTTAAATAACTAAAAAGATAAATGAAGAGATAAAAATTATATTAAAGGAACAAGGCACTATGAAAAAAATACTCGTAGGTTTGAAAGAGAACAAGACAAAACCTGAGAGACAAAAAAAAAAATCACAGTCATTAAAATCAAAATTCAGAGGCTGAATGAAACAGCAGATTAAGCATAGCTGAAGAGAGGTATAGTGAACTCAAAGATAGGTTTGAGGAAATTTCTCATAATTGAGCACAGGAAGATGGATGGAAAATATGACAGATCTGTTATAGTAAAGGAGGATGGAGTTATACGATCCAACATCCATCTAATAGAAATTTCAAAAAGGGAGAATGGGGGAGAGAAAATACTTGAAGATATAACCACTGAGAAGATTCCAAAACTGATGAATGACATGAAACTAAGGAATAGTGAAGACAAAACAAAAGTAAAAGCTCTGAGTATTGGTTTCCTTTAGTTTTCTCCAGGTGATCAATCTTTGGGAAGCTAAAGAATTAAGAAATAAGAAGAGACCATGGATTAAAAGATGTCCAAGACTTCGCAATCACTCAGGAAGGAAATAGGAGCGCTCTGTCTGGCAGCTCTGCACTTGCTAGCATCCCAGCGTGTCCGCCAGAGAACTAGGGCAACCACTATATACCACAAGCTACATACAATGGAAGACTGCATTATTGTTCCTAATTCTTCATCCCCCACCTCAAGTCCTTTGTCCTGTACTTTGCAGTACTTCCCACTAAAGGCAGAAGTCAGACTATGCCATTTACCTACGGATCCAACCTGCAAACCCATCTGAGTCCAGTTTCGATCAACGGACACACAGCTGATGCCCAGATACATGACCGGAATAAATGATTGTTTTAAGCCACTAAATTTTCGAGCTGCCTACTACACGTATCATCTTCACAGACTTCACAACTCTCACGTAGGCTTTGTTGCCTCATTTTACAGTGAAGGAAACTCAAAGTCTCCAAAACTCAAGAAGCAATGCAACTTGCCCGGCGTCACACAGAGTAGGCTCATTTTGTCTGTAAAGCCCCAATGTTTAACTTCTACCCAAAATGGATTTCAACAAATGTTTGTTGGGTGAATGGATGAATGGACCACTGAACAACAACCCATCTACTGGGGCCAAAAACCATCAGCAGCACTTAACCAAACTCACACTCAGGGCCTGACCACCTTAAGGCCAGGACAAACACATCAATGTATCCAAAGAGGATCATTTGCCTTTGCTGAGGTGTCCGCTGCACAAAGTGCTTGCCCATAAAATGAATCCCCTTCATGCCAGGGGGAAAGAAATCGCACTAGAGTAGAAAATAATCACAGTCTGCCAGGTTCCTTGGCATGCTGGATCTTCATGGTCCAGCAGACGCTGTGAAGGATGTGACCTCCAGAGGTTCCCAGCAGGCAGTCAATGAAGGCCTCATCTAGATGGCTGACATGGTGTCCCACAGCTGAGCCGTTTCTTATAGCATGGCGCGACACAGCTGCTGGAGCATGTTTGACCGCTGGAGCTCCCCCTCCAAACCACTGGGACGCTAAAGAATTAATTGCCTTGTTCTGCTTGGGGTGGGCCTGGGCAGGCCCTTCTGCGGGGTTACAGAGGCTTCTCTGTCCAAACAGCCGAGGATAAAGATGTTCAGAGCCTCATTTCTCCCTGCGATTTACCATCTCAAAATAAACAAAAATGATATCGATGATAAAATTAAAAGAACCTTGCTTTTGATTTCACAAAACATTTTCAATTTATTTCTGGTCCGGTAGAAAAAAATAAACAAAGGATATGAACAGTCTATTCAGAGAAACACAAATACAAACAGCTAATAAACATCTGAAAAGATGTTTGTCCGCACGGATAATTAAAGAAACGTAGATGAAAACACAATGAAATACCTTTTTTGTTTTCTCCATCAGGCTGACAAAAATGGAAAAGCTTGATAATTTCCAGGGTCTGCCACTAGGAAAGAAGTGGCCTTATACATTGTTGATGGGAGCACACACTGTTGCAGGATTTTGCAAGACAATTTGGCACGTCCACCAAAATGTAACTATACATGTATTCTGGCATCAGTTCTATTTGTTTCAGAATTTACTCTGAGTTATACCCATGCCTAAGATATGCTAAGATAGGCATATGAGAAATTCACTAAAGAGTTATCTAATAGCGAAAACCTAGAAATACTTAAGTGCCTATGGACAGAGGATGAGGTTAACAATCTAAGGTACGTTCAAACAATGGAAGACTATGTAGCCGTTAACACGAGTGAACGAGTTCTGCAGGGGTTGAGAGGGAAACATCTCCTAGATATATCACCAGGGGAGAAACACAAGCTGAAGACAGTGGATAAAATCACCTATTTAGTGTAAATAACATAGGTCTATATTTTTTTTCCTAGGAGAATAACAGGCAGCTCTATTACAGTGGCCACCTTTAGAGAAAGACAAGCAGGAACCTAAGATAAGTTATGTGTTTCGTTTTATCGTCCTGTACAGTGTACTTCTGACCACGCACATCTATTTTTTTAAGTTCACAGGAGTTATCTGGGTAGTGAGATCAAAGGCTACTTTTGTTTTCCTTACCCTTGCACACAATAAAATCTAATAAACGTTACAACTTACTATCATAGCATGTGTTAACCCAAGTGCCAGGCAAGCTATCTGAGAGGGAAGTGGCTGAGGCCGGGAGCACCAGCCACACGAGCAGAAGCAGCGACGCGTACAGCAAGGGACAGGGCAGGGCAGACGGAACCCTCTGTGTGAGATTCTTTGGAAAGCAGGAGTTGTTCTCCTCTGGGGACAATCAGAAAAGAAGAAGCTGGGACTTGGGAGGAGGAAAGGAGACAGTGGATGTCAGATGCTTTCACATGCAGCCTTGAAAGCCATGAAGAGGACAGAAGCCGCCTCACAGTGCTGGGAGGGCACAGGGTTCCTTCTAGGCCACAGGGAGAGAGAGGCAGGGCGGTCACAGAGAGCTGTGGGAGGAGCCCATGGGAGGGGCTCCCGGGGGTCAGGAGCCTGGGCAGCAGCTCCATGGGTGACAGGAAGGCTTTGGAAGCCACGGATGGGGGGCAGGCACGATGCAAATCCTCCTGTAGGTAGGCGGGCTGAAGAAGAAAAATAAAGGTGCCTACAATCTTGCCATCGCAAACGTCCTAGTTTACCTTCCCACTAGACGCTAAGCGGAGAAGCACAGGCAATGCCTCTGTTCCATTTACCACTCGTGTCCAGCACAGTGCCCAGCACACAGTAGGACCTATTTGTGGAACAAACGGGATGCGGACGCCCTCTGCTCAGTCTGGCCTCTCATTCCACTGACACCTTGCTAGCATCTCACACAGATCCTTACAAGATTACAGCCAGGTCTTCTGTAGAGCGGGCTTTGCTGGCAGCCGTTATTTATGTATGCCAAGAAGTTCAAAGAAGTCCTACTGGAAAGGCTGACCTATTTCACCAGTTAGGGGATATCTGAGCAACCAAGATTCATTTGACTTTGTTAGATCACATGTAAAAATAAAATTAAAATTAATTAAAAACTACAGCATACAGCTCCTTACAAAAACAACTTTGATGTGCGTTCAACACCTTGAACAGCAGCAGTTAGGGAAGGCTATGAGTTTTCAATCATCCCAGCTACTGGTGGAAGGAGATAACGTGGATAAAAGAAATCCACAGATAATCAAAATTAAAAATCCTTTATTCTTTCCCTCCATTTCAACTGTGCCCCTAACACACTCTTGTGAGGAGCTATAAGGAATCCTCAGATTTGTTTAATCTCTCTCCTGTCCTCTTTCTAGAGGTTGAGGTGTCAATAAGGGAAGGGAAGGAAGTGGCCTTCACTGACAGCTTACTGTGTGTCAGGACCGGGCTGGGCAAAATAGTCTCCGTTTACCCCTCCAGCTGCTTTCTCTACTCTTTCCTACCCTGTTCTGTGCCCCAGGAGGCTGACCTTTGGGGGGTATTATCAATGATATTGCTTTCCCTCTGGCTTCGAGGTGGATTTAGCCAATGGGAGTCACCAGCCTTAGAGGGTGGGAGAAAGAGACACTGGGCTATTTATCGCCCCCACTCCTCCTGTTAGGCTGTGAGTTGGTGGTGGCTTCTTTCTTCTTCTTAAAGACATGGTTCCTGTCCAGTGACCTCTCGTGCAGATACAGGCCTCTCTCAGTAACTGTTCCCACTGCTTCCCTTGTAGCCCAGGGAGGGCAATTGTTCCTGCTGTTGCTAACCCTGGGCTGCTGCACCATCCCTTACTGGTTTCCTAAAACCCTGACCTTCATTACACTTTCCTCAGTTACCCCATTTGTGTGTGCCACGAGTTCCCTGCAGTTGCCACTTATTGTCCCATTTAGGGCTCTTATTTCCCAGAGGAGTAGAGAGCCTCAAAGAGGATAAATGATTTGCCTGTGGTCACAATTCTAACAATTGGCAGAACCAGAATCCCAAGCCAGGACTATCCAACCCTAAAGCTTAGAGATCTGACAACTTAATTATATCACTGAGAAACTAACGTAATCAGTGAGAATTTGCAAAATGGTGCCAGCTGCAAAAGAACAATTTGAAAGTTTCAACTCAGAAGTGAAAGGATTAGAAGGCTGGGTCAAGACCCTCCATGACAGGTGCGTCTGGATCTGATCGGAATCCTGCCTTTTACCCGTTTCTTTGCCTCTTGAATTCCAACTCCTAAAGGTCTTGTTCCTGGACTTTGGCCACTTTCAGATTTCATGACTTCCATTGGTCTATCAAGCTTTCTGGGGATGGGGCTCGGGAGTGAGAAGGAAGGTCAGTTAGGTAACTAATCAACCCTCTCTGTCTTCATTCATCCATCCATGTGGTCACGCCACAATTACTAAGGGACTGTTCTGTTCCAGGCCCTGGACGGTTGCCAAGATAAGCAAGACATGGCAGGATACCCAGACACACCAACAGGCGATTGTCATATACTGCGAAAGAGATCTTTTCAGGGTGTAGTGTGAGCACAGCAGAGATCGCCACACCTAACTGGAATCAGTGGCAAAGTCTTCCTAGAGAAAGCAACCCGAGTTGCATTTTAAAGGATGAATAAGAGTTAATGTGGAGGGGGTTTGGGAGGCAGGGCAGTGAGGGAAGCAGAGATAGTCCAGGTCAAGGAGGCAGTCTGAGCAAAGGTTGACATGCATGGAATGCCCGGAGTTCAGCATTTGCAAGCACAGGATGCAGCCAGGGGGTAGGAGGTGGGCTGGAAAGGCACACAAGGCCCAGTCACGGTGGGCCTTGTTCCGTACACTAAGGAACCAGGCCTAAGTCGTGAGACTAGCGACCCGGGTCTAGGCCAGCCTACAAGTCTCAAGGACTAGATGCTGTCTCCCAAAGTGTTCTTGTGCCTTCTTAAAGGACTTATTTAAAATGCTTCAAACCTATTCAGAGGTAAAGAGAAGAGTTCAGTGACTCCCTATACACCTGTCACTCAGGAGGCTGTTCCTTAATCTCCTCCGGGTTCAGGTCAGGATTGGACCTAGGGCCTGAGTTCACCTGCAGGTGCAAAGGTCCTCAAGTGGAAGGAGAGGACAGTGGGAGGGGTCAAGAGTCAGCTGGCAGAACACCAGGCAGGGGTGCTCCCTGAAGCCGGACAGCAACCATGGCAAGTAAACACTGCTCCACTTGCTTCTGTTTACAAGGGCACCCCGCTAATGCAGTGAAAGTACTACAAGAAGACCTGACACGTGGCTTTGGCAAATGGGCTACCAGACCATCTGCCAGGCAGGCTGAGCCTCCCCAAGTAGAGGCTTCTGGAATAAAAGAGAATACCCAGGCTACCAGAGCAGGTCACACAGAATCTCTGCCTGACCATTATCAAAGCCACCACGTGTACCCTTCAGGAGGGAACACTTCAAACAAACCTTGAGACCAGAAAGTATCCCCACTCCACAAATTCCATAATTAAGAACATCACAAATTATGTGGTTTTAATTAGAAGGGTTGAGATATTGGCAAATGTTCAAAAGGCTTGCCATTTGAGACTCCACCAGCATTGTGGGTACAAACAGCCCACGTAATGAGAGGCTGCTCAGGTGGAAGTGTTCCAGACTTCTTCCGGCAAACACCTGGGAGGTGAGGGGTCACTCGATTCGTGGTACAGACTGAGTGGACGGAACATTTGGTTGTTTTCCACTTACATTCATGAGGAGGAGGAAGAGGAGAAAGGTCTGTGGCTTGTTACGTGCCGAGGTAGAAAGGGTCTTGGAGTCAAACAGGCCTCATTACCAGGTACCCAGGCTGAGACCTTGGTCATGATGCATAACCTTTCTGAGCCTTGGTTGCCTCCTGTATCAACTGCAGAAACTATACACCCTGCAGGGCGATAGGAAGGATGAAATAACTTAATACACCGCGACACCAATACAACTGACCTGGTATAAACTGGGTGCTCAGAAAGCATTTACTTCCTTCCCCTTTTCTACCTGCCCATGCTAGTGGGCAGTATGGCCTATACCTGAATCCAAGTCTTTGCGATGCCAAAGGTTAACCCCCATCAACAACTCCATACAACCTCTCATCCTGTGCCAGGAAGGACCAGGACAGGGCTTTATTTCACAAGGGTCAAGTTTACGGTAAGTAAAAGTAGCCTTGACTTGTCATACACCAGTCTCCAAATGTGAGAAGTTTCCGCCTGTATCTCTAAATCCTATCAGCCTCCCACACCAGGGAATCTTTACTGGCAGTGACTCCATTAAATACCAATAGATGGTCGGGCTTCGGAACACATCACATAATCCTTGTCTGCTAACCGAGCCAGGGGCTTAGGCAGATGCAGTTATTTCAAACAGACAGACTCAGGGAAAGCCGCTTGTCATTTTTAAGTAAGTGGCCCCCATGGGCTCTCCAGCTCCTAAAATGATGGGTCTGTCACTTATTCATGTGAGCTGCGTCCTTCTCTAGGCAGCCAAAGCATCTTCACGCTCATCTGACCGGAAACATGCCCGCAATGCGCGCAGTCCGAAGCTGAGTTTTAGTCCTGGCTCCAGCTCCCACTAGCTGTACGGCCAGGGACAGTTTAATGACTTCTCTGGTCCCTCCCAAAATGGCAATGACCATACTTATTCAGGCTACAAGTACAGACTATTGACAGTGCAGTGGCCTTGTGCTCGGTACTGGGAATGTGAGTAAGATTGATTCCCCGGCTTGGGTGAGTGCCCAGTTTTAGAAGGAGTTGGAGGGCGTTCCTAGGACATAAGTAGGTATGCGATGCTGAGGATACTGCTTGGCCCAAAGGAAGGTTGGTCAGTTATTCACCTGCATAGACAATATTGCACAGGTTGGCTGAAGATTGAATAAGATAAAAGAAACTGCAGAGTACGATTCAAAGGTAAACTAGTATTCATTCATCTATCCATCTACCCATTTACGTACCCTTTCACCCATCTATCCATCCAACTCAACAACAAATATTTAGTGAGTGTCTACTATGCACTAAGCAACAGGCATTGGACATACATCAGTGAACAGAAGAAAATCCCTGCCTTCCTAGAACTTACATTCTCATGAAATCCACCTGTTTATACATCCATCCACCCATCATCTCCACCCATTAATACAATCACCAAGCATCAATCAAACACCTACGATCCATTCACCACTGCACTAGGTACCAGGAAAAAATTAAAAGAGAAAACAAACAAAAAAGGTCCTCTGCTGTCATGCACTGTGTAGTTACCCAGGCAAGACCCCTGGCTCTGTGCCACCTCTCATGGTCACTTCTTAGGTCCACCAGTTAAATACCTCTGTGATGCAGGACATGGTTAAGAATTCGATTAGTGAGACAGGCTGAATGCTATGAATTGAAGGACTGTGGGTGACGGGACGGCAGTGGCTTTAGGGGGAGGGTTGGGAATATTCTGTGGACTGAACAAATACTGTGCTTCACACATAATTATGCAACTGTTTCTGAAGCAAGAGTAGATATTGTGACAAATAAAATGTTGCATTAAGGGCATCACTGAACTGATAGTAACTTTCAATCATTACATAATATTAGGGTTGGAAGAGGGTAAGTGAGGCACCTATGATAAAAATTTAAGCAGGCACTCACTCTCAAGTGCTGACTCTACACTTGCAAAACCCTGATACCGTGTTTCCTCGAAAATAAGACCTAGCCGGACAATCAGCTCTAATGCGCCTTTTGGAGCAAAAATTAATATAAGACCCGGTCTTATTTTACTGGGTCTGGGTATGATATGATATGATATGATATGATATGATATGATATGATATGATATGATACTGGATCTTATATTAATTTTTGCTCCAAAAGATGCATTAGAGCTGATTGTCCGGCTAGGTCTTATTTTCGGGGAAACAGGGTAGTGAGTGCCTCCTTAAATTTTACTCCTGGTGCCTCACTTACATCTCAACATCATCGGCAGTATAATAAGAGCAGCCCTTTAATGAACATATTCTAAGTACCTGGCAATGTGCTTAGCATTTATTTATAATACCTAGCAATTATCTTACTTAGTTGTTATAATAACCTTACAAAATAGATTAGCCCCGTTTTACAGGAGAGTAAACTGAGGCTACAGAAAGTATATGATTTATTTAAGGTCATAAAATCAGGATATTCATGGGATGCAGATCTGCCTGTTTTCTGACCAGAGAATCCCCTCACGGTGGAACACATGATGTGTCTTCCTTATGACCCAGTATGCAGTTGAAGGCCTCATGCAGCAAACACACGATTGTGGAATCAGCAGATCACCATTTGCTTTACTTCAGTTCCCCTCTCCCTCTCCTGAAAGCTCACCTCCTGGTGCTGGCTCAAGGCTCTCCAAGGCTGTCCCTCATTATCACCAGAGGGTCCCTCACTCCCTCCCTAGGCACCCCATTCCTGACACAGAGGGTCCTGAGTCTCTTCTCGGGACCCAACCCAGATAATCCCCAAATGTCCCCTCCTCCTTCATCCCTTTCTCCAAAAGCTCCCTGATGAAAGGAACAACAGGTCTATAAAAAGGATGCTTTTTGAGCTTGGCCTTTCCGTTTCTTCGAAGCAGAGGAAAAGAAAAGGGAGAAACTGAAGCCACTTTTAGAGATCAGCCAAGTCAATCTGTAATCACCTGGGCTCTAAGGTGGCCATAAGAGAATGACAATTTGTCCAGTGTTCCAGGTCCCTATTGCCTTAACCCGACATGTATGGAGAGGGAGGCTGTCTAGTGGGTAATTTCTGACATGAGCCACGCAGATTGGACCTGTGTATGGGACATGCCCCGGGCAATACCTCTCCCTCTGCTGAACCCTACGCCCAACTCTTTCCTGCCCTGAGTCTGAGCATGGTGTCATACCCAGCAATGGACCTCTGCAAGGAAGCTGAGCTTCCTCGGGTTTTGGGGAGGTCACCTAACAGAGCTGCCTTCATGTTTCTGGGGTGGGGGAAGCTGTAGGATTCCACCCCACAAACCTATACCAAGCCTTGTGTCAAGGCCTGTGGAACAGACATTAATAAGGTACCAACTGTGTTTCTGGCCTTGTGCTAAGGCCTGTTCCCACGTGTCCTTTCATTTAATGTTCACCATGATCCCATGAAATGCTAGGGGGAATGGGTCTGGGGTTCTTCTTGGGGTGACGAAACTGTCCTAAAATTGATTGTGGTGACAGTTTCATGACACTGTGAATCTACTAAAAGTCACTGATGCACATGGTATGCTTTGTGAATTATATTTCCATAAAGCTGTTACGAGAAAGAGAGGAGAGAAGGGGAGGGGAGGGGAGGGGAGGGGAGGGGAGGGGAGGGGAAAAAAGAGAAGAGAAAAGAAGAAAAAATGTATCACTAAGAAGAAATTATTTGAATTCATATTTTCTAACTCAAGGTCTGAGTCTGTTACTAAATAAAATGCAGTTCCTTCTCTCAAGTTTATTTTCTAATAGGAAAGATAAGCCAAATTTTCAAATTATTGAAAAAGCAGATGGAACAGGTTAAGCGCTCTATGGGAGATTTAAGCAGAAGCACAGGAGTCTGTCAGAACCAGTTTATGTAGATGACGGATTCATAGTTTTCTTAGTTGCTCTTGATTGCAAATCTTCTGCCCCAGCTTCCCCATAAGACACGTATCAGATCACATGTCCAACTCTGGAAACGGGGGCAAATCCTAATAATCCAACCCTAACATAGTTACAGTGCTTATGATATGCCAGATACTCTTCTAAAAGCTTCAGATACAATAACTTACTTACTCCCCACCACAACCTTATGAGGTAGGTGCCATTATCCCATTTAGACTTGAAGGTCAGGAAAATGATGTTAATTCGCCCAAGGTCATACAGTGAGTAAGTGGCAGAGTTGGGATCTCAGGCCTGATTTTCTGGCTTGAGCTAATAATACTCACAGCCTCTATACTATATGGCTAATGGGTTCTCTTAGATCCTGTCTCACTACCACTGACTTTGCTGTGTCCTCCTTCCCTGAGACCTAAATTCTATAAAGCTGCCAGGGCTAGAGTTACCATTATGCTGAGAGGCTAAGGCACAGAATAGGAAGGAATGTAGACTAAGTATGAAACACAGGGGAGGAAGGAGCCTAGCCCAGGAGCTGGTGGCCTGGATTCTGGATGGTCCCTACGTCCCAGCGTGCCTTGCTTCTCTTTGGGGCTCAGGTTTGCTGTGTGTGAAATGAAAGGGTTGGAGAGGTGTTCTTCAAGCTACCTTTTGCCCTAATGCCATAAGATTCTCAGCTGAAGGCCTGGTGCACCACTCATTTCACTGTCTCAGGCTGCACTCTGGCCTTGAATCCTGGATGCATGCCGGTCCTACCTGTGACCGTCATGATTCTCAGTATCCAAGGAGGTCCCCTGACCACACAGAGTTGGGGCTATGCTCCCCACAAACCTTGTTCATGCTACACTCTACCTCTACGTGCACCCTGCCTACCCAAGAAATGGCGACTGCCTGCTAAGTATCACTCGTTTGGTATCCACATCGCCCAGCTCATAGTAGGTACCAAAAACCTAACGAATGGATAGGTACATGCCCATAAGATACCCTTATCAGAAGGCTGTAATGACTGTTTACTTGTCTGTCTTCTTCAAAGAGCTATGATGCCACCAATGTTTACGGATTTTGTGCTAGGCTCCTTTCTGGATATACTCACGATAAAACAATTGGGATTAAATAGTTCTAAAGGGCACAGTAGAACAAAGTACAACTTTGGAGCTGACTCAGGAAATCTGGGACCCACGTCAGAGGGAAGCTGTAGGACACACAGCTGATACTGACAAGCCCGGACAGGGAACACTGGAAGTGACAACAGTCAAATGACAACAGTCACATGACAACAGTCACAGGAGCTTGAGCTTCAGAGTGGCCAGTAGCACCTGGAAGAGGGGCCAGGATAGTTCACATCCCCTCTGGGCCAGGCCTTACTTGGGGTTCAGACACAGAGGTGAGTAAAACCATTCACCGTCTTGTCTGGCTGGATCTGAAACTCTCTAGACTAACACTATCCGATAGAACTTTCCGCAGTGACAGAATAAGCTAGAAACCCAGGCTGCCCTATATGATATTAGTCACATGTAGAATTAAACACTTGAACTGTGGCTTATATGAAATGTTATTTTAGTGTATTCTAACCACTTTAAATAATAGCCTGTGGCTAGTGGTTACTGCCGTGAACAGCACAGGTCTAGACCTACACTACATAGAGCACATCTGAATAGATACTGCCTGACTTCAAGACCACATGCTTCTGGCCCCCCATCATGTACCAGGCTGGGCACACAAGCACGGCTCACAGTTGTGTCAGCCAGCATGGATCCTTCCTGACCCCTTTTTTCAGCTATGGTACTGGAAACCTGGGCTCTGCTCTTAGTTCTGTCTCTGATGAGCTATGGAACTGCGACAAGTTGTTGGGACTCTGAGCCTACACTTCCCCAACTTGCAGCTTCACAGACTCATTGGGGAAATAAAAAAAGAACATGTATGGAAATTACTTGGCACATAATCGGCACTAAACAAGCGTTCGTGTCTTCCTATGTTCCCTTCCTCCTCCTGGCTCCTCAATTCCTGCTCTTTACTCTGATGGGTCCCATTATCTGTTGGAATTCACATACTCTCAACCATCGGATGGTCCCTCCAGATTCCAACCAGCCTTTCCCTCTTGGATTGGCTTGGGTCCGAGCCCTTAGCCCATCCCCACACCAGTGACCCCTGCAAACAGCTCTTCCTGTTCTCCATTGGGTCTGTGGGCCAGATTGGAAGCACGCAGATTAAGAGCTGTGGGCATGGTGGCTTACACATTTGTTTGGATTTTTTTTTTTTTTCTTTAGGAGGAAGGATACTATGGGTCTGGGAATTTAATTGTTTAAAAAGCACAGATCTTGACAAAATAAAGCTAGCCCCTTCTTCCTCCACAGCCTCTCAAATTTCTCCCCCAACTCCCAGAGACAAATACTGGGACAGGCCTCTGAGCTCCTCCCGAGAAAGATGTTATGCTGCCAACATTTGATTTCTTATAACCTCTGGATGGATGAAAGCAAGTCATATGCGTGGTCCATGGAGACTCCAAAGGGGCCTATGGAGGAACATCAAATCGCAGCCCAGCAAGGGTTTTCTCGTATTGTGAGAAAAATAGCCTTCAGGAGAGCTTACTTTTTCTTAAGGCAGAGATGGTGTGATGGAATAAAAAAGCCTCAGAGCTTGGAATCTGAAGTTACAATGGTTTGTGACCGCTGGTATGTACAGGAACCGGGCTTGCATCTTCGAAAACACAATGGGCCCCAGCTCCGCACTGGACTAGAGAGTGTTGGGAGCTCAGTTTTCTCACCCATAAAATGGGGCCAGGAATGACGCCTGCCTCACAGCGCTGCTGAGAAAGCACGGAGAGGCGGTGGTGTTGAAAAGTGCTGTGTAACACAGTTTATTGGCGGTTTCTTCTGTTCTTCCATGAGCTATATTCATGGAGACCAGCCGTTGATCTGACACTCCAATCTGGACCTTTCTTTGAAAATTACCAGATTCAACAAAAAACATCTGGCTCAGGGCAGGGAGCCCCCAAGGAAGTGGACGCCAGCCCTGACGATTAAATTACTACTACCCGTGGCTAGAACTGAAAACAAATTTTGTAAGTGTAAACTGCTCATTCCATCCATTTCCCCCAACACTTTGAAGATCAGACTCTTTCCCACCCCCATTTCCTCACTACAGCAAAAAGAGATGCTTCGGAAATGAGACCTCAAGATGTAACTCTGAAAACAATTTAAAAAGGAATGTAACACAGCGAGTGGTAGAACAGCTTGGAGAAACAGCTGGGTGTATTAGGTTTAAAGAGAGAAAGAGACTTAGATTCAAACACCAGGTAAGTCCCAGGCTGGCTGTGTGATCTTGGCCAAGTTATATAACATCTCTGAGTCTTTTACGTAGCTTAGCTATGAAAGAAAGATAATGATAAGTAGGTGGAAGGGTCCTTTTGAAGAAAACATGGGGTGATATATAAAGGTGACTAACATAGAGCGTGCTTCATAAATACTCAGTGAGTTGAGTTGAACTGAATCAGTGCATACTATTCCCCACCTTCCCCCAACACCTTTGGGGAAAGCTCCGATTTTCTAGCTCCCCCACCCCGCCCTGCCCGCCCAGAGCAACATTCTTTTCCGATGGGCTCAGTGGTGGAGGAAGATGGAAAGCATTTGGCCAGAACGTCGACCTCATTAACTCCCACATCTCTCCATCTGCTATCTATCAGGAGCCCACCACGAGGAGGCAGGTGACCAATAAAAGTCCTCCCGGTTGTCTTTGTCCCTGGGCCAGTGCAAAGCCGTGCACAACTGTGGGCCCCACCAGGGATTGGCTCCGGGCTCGTGATTCATAGCTAGAGCAGGGGGTTTTCTGGGCTCAGGAAAAGAAAGCTGAAGTTCACAGCCAACTCGGAGGCAGCAGCCGGGTCCAGCTGGCCTCCTCTGAAGGTCCAGAGAGAGTCTGGTAACCAGCAAACGACACTGCAAATGTGGTGGAGTAAGGAGGTCATTATTCACAGCACAGGGAGCTCCTATTTCAATAAGTTTCCTTATGGCCCAAGGGCATTGAAAACATTACTTGTCTTAGAAAAGGGAGATCTACAGTCTAGTTTTTCAGGAACATGCAGTTTGCAGAAAGTAAGGCACAAGGAGTCTACATCGTCAGTAAATGCTCAACAAATGTGAGCTGTTGTTATTACACCGATCGTTTGTGGAGAACGTTATGCTTGCTGTTGGTAGGACGCATGCACGTTCGGCTCTGAGTTCTCTAGCAGCCCATGAGAAGAAGCAGACATGATCACTTTCACGGTTCCCAGTGTCTACAGGTGTATACATAATACTAACCTAGGAGGAGAGCAAGCATTACTGGTACTGAAACCTGGGAGAAACATCTCCCACAGGTCCTCATAGGATGGACAGTGTGGAATGTGAAGAGAAAGGTGTTCAGGAATGTCCCAAGCAGGAAATTCCTCCAGTTGACTCTCACCTTTACTTATCAGTATCCGACTGCAGAGAAGCCGTGCTACTCTTCTCCCTGAGATACCACCGTAGCAGCTAAAACGTGGCTGGAAGGGCTACTGCCCATCCCAAGCCACTGGTACTGGCATCCAGCTTTAGGCCTCCCTGTTTTGTCAATAAAGGAATTAGAGTATTATTAATCAACCAATCAGTCAAATAAGCCTCATTACCATTAAAGAAGAGAAAGTAAGCTTTATGTATGCAATTATAAGGCATTTAAAAGACAAAGAGATTATTATTAATACTTGAGCCTGGCAATCTTCCCAGAGTGGTAAACTGACAAGGGGCTTTGTTCTTTAAGAGGCAGATTCTTGCCCCTTGCTCCAAGCTTCTGATGTGCCTGATGCCTCCTGAATATTTAGGAAGGTTCTGAGGCTCTGCCCTCAGGCTATTTGGAGAAAACAAAGGTGGGTTGGGAGTTCGGAGGCTGGCATACTTTGTGACCCTGGCGGAAGCAAACAGCCTCTCTGCGCAGCAACTTCCCAACAGCAGGCTATTAGACACTGAGTTCAACCAGCAGTAGCGCTTTTACTAAATGCTTGGTTTCCATCCCCATGTCAGACCAACTGACTCAGAAGCTCTGAGGGTGGGGCCCGGGAAATGGTATGTTTAAAAAGGGTTCGAGGTGATTCTAGAAGTCAGGTGGGGATGATCCACCATGACCTGATTGCTCTCTAGGTCCATTCTACCTTTGGTCTTAGTAACACATGGCATTTCTTAGAAATTTCTGATCCAAGGTTCTCAAACACAACTGTCTGCAGTGGGCACACAGGTAACCTAAGTAGGGAAGTGGGCCTGGTATGGGGCAAAAGATGCTAAATGGCCTTGAGACTAAGCCTAACACTTGCCATTTCGTATCATTTTTAAGATACTGTACAGAAAAATTCCAATGGCCAAATCCGAAGTATCTGCGAGCCACACCTAGTCTGCAGGCCGCAGTTGGAGACCCCTGATAAATAGACAGAGCCCAGTTCCCTGTAGATGGCTAGCTCCCTGGCCTGCAATGCCTACAACTGCACACCTATTGGTGACACATGCTATTTTTTTGTTTGACTTCGCGTCAGAAGCCCCAGGCACAGAGTGGGCATTCAATAAACGCTAAGTGGATGAACGGATGGGTGAACAAATGAGTATGAATGGGGAATGGATGGACTCTAGGCATTCCTTGACTCTCCAGTTTTGCATTGTATACTAAAGAGTTTAGGAGTCTAGCTGGCACTGTCCAATATCGTAGCCCCTGACCACATATGGCTACTGCGCCCTTGATATACGGCTAGTCCAAATTCATATGTGCTATGAGAGTAAAATACACAACACATTTCAAAGAAAACAAGGATTCAAGTTTTTCATTCCTACATTTTTATATTCATTACATGTTGAAATTACATAGTATTTTGCATATATTGTGTTAAATAAAATATTAAAATTAATTTCACCTGTTTCATTTCATTTTTAATACAACTACTAAAAAATTATAAATACTCTATTTCTACTGGAGAGTTCTACCCTGAGCCCTGAGCCATTATGCTTTTTTTTTTCATGTATGTATCTGTCTTCTTTGTATATGATTTTTTTCCAACAGTTTTCTCCCACCAGGAAGCTCTATCCTCCTCTCCTTTCCTCCTCATCTTCTAGTTGAACGACAATATGAAAGGTGGACAAGGATTGAGGATTGAGATAAAAACAAACAAACACACAAACAAAACACAAAAGCTAGTCTTTTCCAGGGCTTGAAAGATACACTGTTTATTCCTATCTCCCACGCTCTGCCCAGGGTGTTTCCTTGTAAATGACCACAGCCATTTTCTCAGGTCCTTTCCCCAAAGACTGTCTCTGTCTGAATGCCCTTCTCATTTCCCACTCAAGCAACTCTTCCTTATCCTTCGAGTCCCAGGTCAACTGCTGCCTCTTCTGTGATCTCCCAGCTGGAGTGCGGAGCAGCCCATGTGCCTCGCCCGGCTCTCAGCTCCTACTGCTATTGTAGCATGTCTCCGGGGGATGTTTGGGGTCCTAACCAGTTGGTCTCCTTCATGAAGCTTCTTGAGCACCAGGCTGCTCTACTCTTCTGTCCCAGGGCCTAATTCAGGGTCTGGCACAGGCTCAGTAAATGTTAGGTGAATGGATGGATCTTCTTCAGTCAAGAGATGTGTCTTTATTCATTCCTTCATTCCTTCATCCCTTCAATGAACACTTACTGAGCACCTACTACGTATCAAGCATACTAAGCACAGTCTATGAACAGGGAATATAACAGTGAGCAAAGCAGACAAAAATGGCTGCTCTCACGGGCTTCCATGCTAGCGCTGAAAAGTACCTTGTGTCATCCTGATGCCCAGATGTTCAATAAATATTTACAGGTGTTGCTGCTGGAAAAGAGGAATCGCAGGGGGGAGGGGAAAGAGGGAGATAAGCTTCTGTGCCCCAGACCCCATCCTTCTGAAAGGCATAGGACCTTCTATTTGCTGCTGGTCGCACTAGAGAGTTCCTTAACAGAATCTTTACAACCCTCTGCTTATGTTGTGTACTAAAGAGTTTAGGAGGTGCAATAACAGTGTGACAGCAGGTATTTATTGGTTCTGATAGAGACAGAGGAGGCTCTGAATTGACCAAAGCATGGCTTTTGCTTTTCTTACAGGCATAACAGAAGTGACCAAGGAGACTGCTAAGACTTTCATAATCAGCTAGAAAGAGTAACCATTAAAAAAAACAAAAACAAAATGGAGCCATTGAATTCATTAAAAGAAGGCTTTCTGCCTTTCAGTAGCACTGAGTTTTGTGGGAGAGACATATACCGTGAGATGCAAACAGGGTGGGACAAAGGCCACCATCACTTGCAAGTGGGCCTTTCCTTTGGCTGGCTCTCAGGAGCGCCAAGCTCAGCCCGTGCAGGACCAGGTCCTAGTCTTCTCTCCAATCTCAGAGACTGCCCCTACCACCCTACCTGGCCACCCCAGCCGGAAACTGGGAGCCATCCTTGTCCTTTCCTCACCATCCTCATGTGGTCAGTCGTTGACTCGTGTCAGTTCTACTTCCTACACCTTTCTCTGCATCCACACTGGCAGCAGCAGTGTTCAGCCCACGACCATCACACACCTGGGCTGCTGGAAATCCTTCTCACTGATGTCTGGGTATCTGCTGCTCTTGACATGGCCTCCACCCCACCCCAATGTTCTGCAGAAGCCACCTCCCCTGTCCAGATCCCAAGATGAATGTCCTAACATGAGAAGAACGTCAGAAATGCCTTACTGCTCATCCCATAGTCTTTATTTTGAGGGTTGAAAGGATGAAGGTTGATACTGGGTAAGCCATCTCGAATGATGGACTATAGTGTTGGGAATAAGTTTTCGCGTCAGACACACCTGACTTCAAGTCTCAAATCTGTCACTTCTGTGCTTTGTGACCAAGGACAAAGTAATTAACATCGTTGGTCCTTGTTGTCCTCATCTGTAAAAAGCGATGATCACACTTAGCTCCATGTATAGTACCCAGCCCAGTATCTAGCATATAATAAGTTCTCAGTGAATGAGAGCTGAAGAGATTATTTGCAAATAGTAGGTCTTTGTCTTCTTAGGGAAAACTACCATTCATACAGAATCCCGGTTCTTTAAACTAAGGTTCAAAGAGGGGAAGTGACTTGTTCAAAGTCAGACAGCTGGAATGCGGTTCATTACATGACACCAGGGGTCAGATTAACTACAGCCCATGGGCCACCTGCCTGCTTTTGTAAATAAAGTTTTATTAAAATCCAGTCACACTCATTTGTTTACATCCATCCTTTGCACAACCTATTTATTTACTTTTATTATTAGTTTCAGGCGTACAAAACAATGTCATACTTAGAAATTTATACCCCTCCCAAAGTGAAAACCCCTGCTGCCCCCATCTACTCCCCCTCTGACAGCATGTATAGCTGTCATGACCTATTTAGTGTCACGTTTTTGTTGGTGAGTTTGTCGTTTGTAACAGCCCCAAGCCCAGGGCTAAAGTGCTATCTAATGTGCCTATGAAAGGTTATGATATGCCTTCTGGGAAAATACATGCTTCATTCAGGCAGAACTTACGCCACTGTTAGCTGTGAGTTCAATGTTAATGAATCAACAATATATATTTTAAAAGGTGCTTTTAAGCAGAAATATACATGGGGGAAAAAACCCCAAAAAACCTGTTTATCGCCTGATGAAATGTTGTGACCAGAGGCTCGCAGGAACCTGATCTGTACTTTTCTAGGAGCAATGGTTCAGTATTCCCTAATTCAGGGTAGGTGGCCACCTTATACAACATAACTGCCAGGAATAACCAGCACCGCCTATACATGAACATGTTGTCCGAAGCCATTGCTAACAATAATGCTATTTTTAAACTCTCAGTAACAATGCTGTGACTCCGTCATCATTACTAGTTAATCACGATAGTCTTATTTCCCCATGATGCAATAACACTATTACTAATAAACCACATTAGTTTAATTCTATCTGTAGTATTCAACAAGAATGCTGTATTGTTGTTATGAAGTGGCTGTATCCAAAGTCAGCAGAGAATGTGTCCACATCTTTTCCCCTTGAATTCCTGAGGGCAAAATACCAAAAATAAAGCCTTCCTCCTGACTGTCTCCCAGGGGCTTCTGCAGATGGAAAGCAAAAATAAGTGCTCTCTGGAGCAGTGATTTTGAGTAAAGATGAGAGCAGCTCCTTCCAGGGGAGGAGGAGGGCGTTGCACCCCGTGGGAACTTGGGGCTGAGCCCCCCCTGCAAAGGACTGGACTCTTCAGGACCCTCACCTGTCCTGATAGCTCAGCAGACTCTGAAAAGCAGTGCCCCCACTCCTTGCTGCCCTAGTTAAAATGCCAGCCTAGTATTTATTTGTTTTCTCCCAGACAGATGCCAATTATGGGGGGTTGGGGAAAGAGACAATGGCCCAGATCTGATTGACAACGGCTGCTGAACAAGGGGCCTCTGTGGCGTGTTTAATGAAAAGGCCACTGTGTTTTTATTGCATCTATTTGATTTTAGAGTGTCGTTTATAAAAACAATTCAACCAGCAGGATTAACTGCTTCTGGGCTTTCTCTTCTCCCTGTGGCTCTGTGGGTGTCCTTTCTCCCTACTTCCTTCCCCGGTCTCCATCCAGCAGGTTCCATTCCAGACCTTCTTGTGCCTCAGAGAGAAGCAAAGGTCTGCACACAGCCCTGCCAGCCATGACTTGTTAGTAGTTCCTGGGTTTGTTCCCATCGCCCCTCTCCTCAGCACCCAGCCCTGCCATCCTTCAGGTCAGCGTCTCCTGTGGCCTGGCCACCAGCAAGAGCCTCTACCATTGCTTCCCTCAGTTGTTCATGACCCAAAATGTTCCTTTCCCCCAAGCGGCTTTTGGAAGCATGTAGGGCAGATCTGGGTTGTTAGCAACGAGCCCGGGAGTGTAACTGGTGCTTAGTGCCTGGGGGTGTGAACAACACAGACTGTGCCATCCAAACGGATCCCCGATGATTTTATTCCCTTTGCCACTTTAGAGCCCAAGTGATTTAGTGTCTAGTCCCACACGCTAATCACCAAATCGTATGGTATGTGAATTATGCCCAAATAAATCTACTATATACAGAGGGTGCCAAAAAAAATGTACACACATTTCAAGAAAGGAAAAAAAACTGTATTAAAATTGTAATACTCAATATATACCGATAAGAAAAGATGAATACAAGTCACGTTTGACTTTTGCAATTACAAGTGGTGCTCAAAGTGGTTACCATCAGCGTAATTTTAATACAATTTTTTCCTTTCTTAAAATGTGTATACGTTTTTTCGTACCCTCTGTATATTTTGAAAATCCAATTACCATACTTGCCTACTCAAACCCTTAAGTGATTTGGTACCATCTGCATAAGATCAAGGGCAAACTCCTCAAGTTCTAGGCCCTTCTATCTCCCCAGTTTATCTTTACTCACTATTTCCCACTGATCACAGTTCCCATCCCCACCCCAACACCCTCTTCACTTAGATGTCAGCTGTGCCTGCTCTTCATATTCTCTCTATCTAGAGCACCTTCCCTCTCACCTCCTTCCCTGACAATGCCTACTCATCCTTCAAAGCTCACTTTAGGTATGACCTCCTCCGGGAAGTCCACCAGGACGCCTCCCAGCCTCAGCCTGGCTCTCTGTGCTTCCCTGGTATAATTCATATAAATTGCAGGGCAGTGACCCTACTAGACAGCCCCAGGCAGGAAGGAGACCAGAGTCAGTGAGCAGCAGAAAGCAGGTTTACAGAAGCAGCCAATCAGGAGGGAGAACAGCTCCCTTCCTTTCTACCAGAAGCAGCTCTGCTTGTTCCAGTTTTATGTATGAGGACTTCATGAGAGTTTTTTGAAGAAAATTTCCACTGTCACAAAAGGTTTGGAAATACTGTTCTAGGTCACTGAGTTTGTATGATGGGGAAACTGAGGCCCTGAGACTCCTTCATGATGGAGTTAGGTCAGGCTGAGGATAAAAGCTTTCCCTGCAGGTAATTATACACCTTTTGGGCCAATGAGGATCCCAAGATCTGGAGGGAGAGAAAGCTGGGGGGTCGGGGGGGGGGGGAAGACTGTTCAAACTGAAAACAGCCCGTCATCCTGATCCACCTGATAAAGCTCCTTCCCAAGAGGAGGCGCCTTGGAAGACAGGTTTATACTTACAGAGCCTTTCTCTTGTCTTTCTAAAGGACTTCAGAGACACTAAAGCCACTTGCCTCTCTGGGTTCCAGTGCCTGTGCATTTATTTGCACATTTGACACCATTCCAGAATATTCAATGTACTGGTCCATTATGCATCAGAGACCATGGCCTCGCTACGGAGGGGAAGGACTGAAATGTGCTCACATTTGCCCTCCCAGGGACTTTGTGGGTAGACAGCCTATGTTTGCCGAGAGCACGTTCTCACCTTACAAAGGGAAAACCCAGGTCCCACCTGCTGCAGGCCCTGCCCAAGACACCCAGCTGTTTCGTGGTGGAGCCCGTGGTGGAGCTGGGCAGAACCCAACTCTCAGACTTCCACTGCTCACCCAGAAGCCCTGAACTTGCTGGTGTGGCACCCACATGGGCTCCTCAGCACACAGGCTGCCCACACTCCTTCCCACCTGGGCTGGACGCAGAGAGAGTGCTGGTGTGTGACCTGGCATTGCCTCATGGGGGAGCTCACCTTGTAATGAGTCCTTTGAGTTCTTTAAATAACTAAATTCCCCAAGCCCAGGAAAGGGATAAGGGGAAGCAAATATATGTTTACTGTGCACTTAGCACCAACTGTGTACCAGAGACCTTGTGACACACACACGAAGAGCTCATAGTCAAGTAACAGGAAAACACAGCTGATCTCATTTGGTTCTCATTGCAACCCCAGGACAAGATGATTCCTGTCACCATTTTCCAGATGACAAAAATCAAGGTGAACGAATAAATGGCAAAGAAGGGCTTCTCAGACTCAAGATTGCAAAGCCCAGGTGCTTTTCCCACCACCTGTATCCCCTGGCCTCCTGAACTGACTTACTCCATCCTGATTTCACTCTATAGCATTACAACAAGGTCCAGCCAATGCAAATACTGTTCCATTCAATAGTCATTCCCTGAGAACCAAATGGATGTGACCCCTCCCCACCATCCCAGGCCCATGGGGACAGAGATAATTAGGGCACAGTCCTGCCTTCCCAAAGTCACAGGCCATTCAGGAGATAGGTGGAAGCCTTCATTTCAGCAGAAGTGATTGATACACACTGGTGAGGAAGGGGACGAAAGATTTTTGAAAAGAAACTAGCATCTATTGAGTGCTTATTGTATGCTAGGCCTGTTCTGAAGGTTTTAGGTGTAAGATTCATAACAACACTGTGGGTGTATTCTACTGCTGTTATTCTCCCATATTATAAATGGAGGGATTTGAGACTCAGAGTGATGTTGTCATCTGTCCACGATCACACAGCCGTGACGACAAAGCCATGGCCAGGTCAGCCTGAAAGCAAAGCCTTTGCTAACACAACCATTGCCTCCTACCACAGGTTCAGGAAAGACCTCCTGGGAGCATGTGGCTTTTTGGACCCAAATAGTGTCCCAATCTCTTTCTCTTAGGACGCCTTACAACAACAAAAGTAATCAATTGAAGAGTGTTTCACAGTCGCCTCTGATTGGGGTCCTAAGAAAAGCTATGTTGTCCTCTCAGCATGCCACAGGCATCGCCTTTCCAAACCTGAGCCCAGCACCTTCCCACTCCCTGGATTCCTCCCTTTGCTCACCCTGCAAGGTCCGGCCCAGTTGCAGACCCCTGGAGGCTTCCCCCTTCCAGCATGGGCAAATGGTCACCTTTTCCTCTAATCGCCCATAGCAGGTCTCAGATCTAGGGGTTGGGGGATTAAAAGGAGGACTTACCTACACACAGCCTACTATTTACAAGACATCGGGCTGAGGGTTTGACATAATTATATCTTTTCATCTCACTTTGTCCTCACACTACTTACTGCATGAAGCAGGTGTTACCATGACCCAGAAGAGAAAATAAATCACACAGAAGTGTCGTGAGTTGCTCAAGGTCCCCCAGCTCGTGGGCACCACAGTGAGAATGTGTGTGACTCTCACATTCACCTCCTTAGTTTAGAGGGCCTGGTACAGTATTTGTCTCCGTGTGCCCGTGTCTGCCCAGCCCTGAACAGATGGTGTGCTCCTTGAAGGCAGGAAGAGGGTGACTGCTGTATTCTCGGAGCCCGGCACTGCCCTTGGCATTCCCAACTGTATCCAGTACATGAATATGTTAAATGTTCCTATCCCCTCAGTGTTCAGCAGAGTGCCCTAATTTTCTAACAATTACGACAAATATTTTATTAACACTTAAGCTTAGCATTAAGCTCAAGGTATGGCGATTTTACACAACCCTCCCCCCTACATACACAAAGTAGAAGCTAAGGCTGTTCTTGCTAACATTTCGTTGCTATTTCAACTTAATTTTTATTCCACTTGTTCACTCCAGGCTGAGGTAGAAAGATAACTGCAACCCCCTCTAAGCTTCACCCTTAGCCCCTTCTGTGATTTGTAGATCACTCTGGAGTCCCAGGTTTGGGAGCAGCGTAATGTGATAGAAGTGTGGTATTTCCTGTATCACATCTGGAAGACCTGGGTTTCTGGGCCCTGCTCTTTTTCTAAGTAGCTTATTAACTTGATTGTATCTAGTTATTCTCCCTATACCTTAGTTCTTTAAAAGAAAAGGACCCTCAGTTTCCAGCTAAAGCTCTGATGTTCTATGAATCATGCCAGAAGACCTTGCATTTCGTAGTGAAAGATTTTTTTTTTCCCAAATGAGGGAGATGAGTAAGCTTTTATAACCACAACCCCAAACTTGGCTGGATGCCCTGTCCGTGGTCTCCACTATCCTGACAGCATTAGGAGCAAGGCTCTTCCTGAAAGGTAGAAATGCAAATTTTGGTTCCCACATCACTACCTACATACATAATGTATGACGAAGAATTAATGACAGCTATCCACCTCAAAGCATTAAGAACAAGCACCTTTCAGGTGCTATATAACAATTCTTTCTATAAAGGAGCCTTTCTTGCAGAAGCCATCTCATGGCTGGAAGAAAAGCTTTGGACAGATGCATCCAGGAGAAGAAGAACTGACCCTTCAACACCCTTCTCATTTAAGTGTATTATTTACAGCTCTAAAGGTAACCAGAGGAAGAACTGAAACCATGATGTATATTGACTCCTAATTGTAAGTGCACCCTAGAGGAGGTGGGAGAGGCGGGGTGGCAGCGAGCTAAGCCTTCACTTAACTCAGTAGGAAGGCACGAGATACTGTGCAAAGCTGATCCATCACTTTGCAGCAGTTGAAGCAAATACTATTTAATGATAGGGAAGCAACCACCAGAAGTAAAAACAAAAGTAGTTAAATGTGGTTGCCTCAGGGGAGGAGGGCTGAGGTTGGGAAAGGGCTTTGCTTTTCACCATAAGACCTTCTGCACTGTTTTATTTTGTAGTCATTTGGAAGGATATCTTTGATTTTAGGGGGAAAACACAAATCTGCTCCCTAGGGCACTGTCCTTTGGGGAGTCCGGAACCGTTCCTGTTTCTGTGGAGCTACCTTTCTGTCCTTCAGCTTTAGGTCAACAGGAAGTGGTGCTAATGGAGAAGGGGCTGTGTGTTATACGTTCATGCTAAGGGGGTGGGACGTGGGCAAGGAATAGTTTTTCTAGAGTGCTGATGAATGTTCAAGAGTGCCTCGTATTCTTCCCAAAAGTACATTTTCTGAAAACAGTCCTAACCGATAATGAAGCTGGGGAAACAGCCAAGCATCATACCTCCTTTACAGGGGGAGGTATCACATGATTGTTTGGAATAAGGGACCTGGGAAAGCATCTGTAAAAGGAACCCAATCCTAGGGATGGTGTGAAAAGCTTAGATTCAGATTATCCAGGTGTCTGTGTTTTAAGCTGCATGGTCATCTTCAGGCTGGCATGTAGAGGGTGGGAAGAAGGGTGCCAGGCTAGACTCAGCAGACATGGGTTCTCACCATGCCCCCTGGCAATACTGGGCTGTGGGCTCTGAACTGCTGATGGATGGGGGGTAATCCTGGTTAAGTCATTCTCCTCTCTCAGCTTCCATCTCTTTACCTGGACACCTGAATTTAAAACTCTCTCTCTCTAGTGTCGTTCTGAGAATTAAATGAGTTGATATAGCAAATGTTCTGGAATTCTGCAACTTCCCTGTGGGTCTCCTAGCTTTACCTTGCCTGGGTCACAACCCTCCACTGGCTTCCCATTTTCTGGTGCGTTATGCCACGAAATGATGTGAGCCACAAATGCGGGCCCACAGGTGATTTAAAATTTTTCTAGTAACCACACTTTTAAAAAGTAATAAGAAACAAGTGATATTAATTTTAACAATATACTGTACTTGTTTCATTTGTTAATATATCTTATTTATCTAAAACATTATCATTTTAACACATTAATCAATATAGGGAAGTTATTAATGGGATCTTCTACATTCTTCATTTTTTCACACTAAGTCCTTGCGGTCCGGTGTGTGCATTACACTCACGGTACATATCAGTTTGCATTAGCCACATTTCAGTCACTCAACAGCCCTGGTGGTAGCTGGTGGCCATCCTCGTGGACCGTGCAGATTTAGATCTTTTCAGTCCCCCGCCCAACACACACACACACTCTTCAGCCTCTTCTCACATGTTCTTCCCTCTGCCCGAAGCATACCCTCCCCACCCCCAACCACTCTGCTTGGCCAACTTTCAAACCAGGTCACATTCTCCTGCAAATTCCCCTGGGCCCCTTTCGCTGAGGGTAAGGGCCCCTCCTCTATGTTCCCACCTCACTCCACAGGGTCCCATTAAAACCATATTAAATGGTTGTAACGGCTTGGGTTCCTTGCCCTTGGAGCTCCATATAGATCTTGCTTATCACTGGACCTCCAATGCCTAGCCTGTGCCAGGGAGACAACAGGTGCCCGGTAAATGTATGTGATTTTGTTTGCTAAGACTAAGCAGCCTTCACACTCTGGACATGGATCCGCTCAAGGACGGTCCTGAGAAGCAAAAGGAAACCCACTCCTCCTCTTTACATGCCTACCCACCAGAGCTTAGACCTTGGACTCAGGCAGACCTCAGTTCAAACCCTGATTCTACCGTTTAATAAACCCACATCCTGGCCAGGTGCCTTGACCTCTCAAAACCTTAGTTTTCACATCTATAAAATGAAGCCACTAATCCCTACCTTGCATAGTGGTCACACAGACTAAACGATGGGTGTGAAATGGTCTAGACCAGCACATGACACATGCTGAGTGCTTAGCACTGAATTTCATCAAACTGAAGGTACCATCAATTACAACTGCCACACTCATAAGACACCATTATTTCATAAACCACTGAAAAAATGGGGGGAAAAAAACCCACCAACAATGCCAGTTAAACTGTGACATCCCTATGACATGTAAGATGCAGCCCAATTTCAGAGATGTTAAAATGTTGAATTATGTGTGTATTTAAGTTGACAGATGGTAAATGCTCTCCCCTGCCCCCTGGAAAGTAACCCATCTGGACTCTTAGGCAGAAGATGCTGAGCTCTGGTCTGTGTTGAATACATGGAGACATGAGACTTGGGCTTCCCTGGAAGGTGACGAGAGGCTGTTCCCTGAGTCCCCACCATGGGCCAGCCACCTTCCTAACATTGTTTTAATCACGCTTCAAAATGATCTTATTCGTTACACTCATTTTTAAGAGGAGGAAACTGCAGCTTGGAGAGGTTAAGTTGCCCAGCTAGCACAGGGCAAAGCCGGGACTGGACCGCGAGCCTGCGTCATGCAAAGCCCCTGCTGTCTCCAGCAAGCCAAGCCCTTTCCAAAGGCTTGGGCCACGAGGCCAATGGAGGCTCCCAAAGCCTCATCAGCAGCATCTTGTTAATGCTCCATAAAGGCCCTAAACTCCTCAAAGAAGCTCAGGATCAAACTATCAGGCGTGAGCTTATTAGATTTAATGCCAGGAACAAACCTTGCAAACAACAGTTTAAGGAGACCCCTGCAGAGATCTGAAGGAGGAGCAGAGCCTCACTCTCCAGGGGCAGCAGGCTGGCGGAGCCAGGGGTGTGCACGGCTCTGCTTGCTCCAGGAAGAAAGCACGCGCCTCCTCGCTCCACAGCCTCGGCAAAGCGTCAGCATTCCTTTAGAGCCCCTGATAGTGGAGAAATGCTGCAGGGTCTGAGGGACTGAAGTGGCCATGGGCTGGGACATGGGGGGTGGTGTTGCAGAAAGGGGGCTCTCTGAGCGTGGAGAAGCCCCCGGAGGTCCTTAGTGCCTGAAACTTACAGGTCAAATGTAGACACCTCGCTGAGTCACAGGGACTAAGGACAAAAGGCAAAAAGGCAGGAGGTCCCCTGGTAGCCCTGGGGGACCACATTTGCTCCCAGATCCATGGGAGGGTCTTTCATGGGAGGTATCAGGCCTTTTGCTCTGTCAGGTTTGCTGAGGCTGAGATGAAAAATACTGGTCCTGCAGATTTACGATACAGAGATTTGCTCCTTTAATTCTGTTTCCTTAGGAAGTTCAGGCCCTTTCCATGGAGTCAACTAAACCAGGTCACTGACTTCCACATCTCAGGAAGGCTGTACTTAATGGGAGTTTCTCAGGACTTTTCTCATTTAAAGCAGCTCGCTCCATCCCTTTATATTTTTCCAGCTGAAACCTTTGGAAAATAGGTAAGAGATGTGCTAGTCTGGTGAAGTGGAGGGCAGGCATCGCCAGGCCACCCATCACCCCAGCCCCCTCTCCTCCCATCTTCTGCTGAAACTCCAGCACGGGGCAGAAGAGAGATTGAAACCACTGCGATGGCACTTCCAGCTGTGGCATGCGATGATTCTGCTATAAATTAGAAAGATGTCTACCTTTGGATCACTGAGAAAAGCCGTATTTTCAAATTAATTCAGGTATGAAATGACCTCTGCCATGGTTTGGCTTGGGTTCCATTCTCGGTCCAACCATGTCCTTGCCATGTGACCTTGACCAGGATGCTTCTCTCTGGGCCTCAGTTTCCTTGAGGGAGCTGGGCAAGCTCAGTGGGTTTCCCACTTTGTTTGAGAGAATCCTAAGATCTTCCCTCCCATTCTTCCCCATGTTATCCAGAACCGTCCTGCTTTCCTCTGCTTGAGACATTTTGGGTCCCTACAAAATTTCCTTTAAAGACAGGCTTTTGTGGCCAATAAAAGTTTGAAATCAGCCAGACTAAATAATCTCATACATTTCTTCCAGCCCTGGCATTCTGTAATTCTGAAAATTGCCAAGTTCCAATGTATTTGCAGGAATAAATAATGCCCAAAGAAGTCTCAAGATGATGAATTTGTGTGCGTGCGTGCATGTGTGTGTGTGTGTGTGTTTAATCCTTCAACATTTTTTTTTTTTTTTATGCCTCTGCTTCTCAGACACAAACCACATGCAAACATTTCACCTGGAAATGCTGGCTGCTCTCAAGTTATTTATGAGCACCCAGTGCCTGCAGGGAAAGTGGGGCAGGCATGCATCTGTGCCCAGTGCCCGCAACGTGCTCTGTACTCTGCAGGTGGGGAGGACGCTGCCGCCCCATGGCTTGCAAACAAGCAAACTGATTGAGAGAAACACAGCTCCACCAGGCAGGTACCCACAAGCTGGGCTTTCTAATTCTCCTGCCGGCCCTACCTCCATGCCCCAGGCCTTCCCTGATTCTTGCCTGTCTCTCCAAGATGGAAAAAGGAAGATAGAAAATGCAGCCCAGTAAGCATTTCAAGATGGTGCTAGGATGCTAGAAAATCTGTGCTGAATGGGCTGCATACCTGTCAAGTTTCCAAAGGCTCTTTGGGTGAAATTTCCTGACCCAGGCCCATTCAAGGCCCAGCTACATACCCAGCCTAAGGGCAAATAAGAGTTGGCGCTGGTCTCCCGAGGTGACTGGTAATCCTTAGCATCCTGCACAGACAGGCCTTTTCTGGTCCAGCCTCAGACTCCAGCGGAGGGGAGCAGATGAGAGGAAAGGCAGACCATGAATAAATAAAAAACTAACTTCTATTTCTCTTTGGATCATGTGGATTTTATTTGGGGGGATGGTAGCGCACACATGCTTTTCTGACTATGTCTTTACTACGCCACCTGAAAATGAGCACATGAATAGCCTGTACGGCTGAAAGAGGCCCTAGAGCTCGTCTAGTTCACCTGCCTCGTTTTAAGAATGGGAAAGCTGAGGCCCAGTATGGAAACACTCCTTGCTGGGAATCACCTCACTCTAGGAGGAGAAGTTAGTCTGGGCCTCCGGCCACGGGCCATTTCATTCTGCTTCCAAGGCTCGAGGTGTCTGCTGTGGCCTTCACGTGGTCACAGGACACTGGGGGAAGAGAAGACACGTGGGGACACAGTACCCGCGGGTAGGAGGAGCAGCAGGGCTACGGTATGTGGTTGCTCAGGCTGTGCCCTGCACAAGGGTACCAGCCATGGAGTGAGGGAAACCTGAAACCTGGCTCCCAGTCTGCTCCCCCAGTTGTGTGCAGGGCAGTGTCTGCCTGGAGGATGGGTGTCTTTTTCTAGAAGTGCTCTAAGGGCTAACTGGACTTTCGGGGAGCAGGAACTGTTCCCAGGGGAAAGACTGAGCAAGGCCCCAAGATGACTTTATCAGGCAGAGAAAGGGAGAGCAGACACTGTGAGAGGGAGGCCGTGTGAGGGGCCGCTGTCAGAGACGGATCAGAGCCAGAGTTTATCCACTTCTCTCCTGGCGTAGGCCCGAAGCCCTGTGACACCTGGGCCCCCATCTCAGTCATCTCTAGGAGGATGAGGCTGGGAACATCCCTATGGGGACACCGTCTGAGAGTAGGTTACAGACCCTGCCCTCTGGGCCGCCCCACTGCCCTGTTCTAGTCACGCCGGTGTGATGGAACCCCTTGGAGGCCTGCCACTCTCATACTCTTGGCAGCTCTGCGGGGTCTCCCTCCCTCCTCACAGGACTTCATTCCTGCTCCCCCACTTCCTGAGGAGAGAGGAAGCCAAGCAATGTGAGGAGAGGAGAACCGGCCCAGCTGCTTTGCCTGCCACAGGGTCAGCTGGCTGCAACCACGGCTTTCCTCCATCCCCTCAACTTCTGCTGCTTTAGGAAAAGGCTGAGGACACGGATTCTAAATATAGGTACCCCCTCCATCCTCCTGCCCAGCTAATATTAGCCCTTTGGTGGAATCCACTGACAGCAGTATTCCCCCCATTTTTTGAGGGGGGGTGTGCTGGTGGGAATTCTTCTGCTTATAGCAAGGCAGGCTGAGCCAGCAGAAGACTGGGGACCACACTGAGCCAAATACAGTGTGAGCTCTGCTACGCGGGGGTTGTGCCCGATGATTAATGGAGCTCCTTTCCAACACAAGATTTATGATTCTGTGAATGGGGAGGCTTGGGAAACAGGGGTGGGGGCGCAGTTCTGGTTAATTGAATTTGTCAGCTTCCAGATGGAGGGGGCACTAACATTTGTTGATAATTTACTCTGAGCCAGGGACACTACTTAGGATTTCAAACATGTGATTTCATCAAATCTTTACAACAGCCCTATGAGAGGGGTAGGATAGCTATCTCTGTTTTACAGAGGAGGGCACCGAGGCACCAAGAAATGAAGGGAACTCGCCCTCTGACAAAAAGCTAGTCAATGTAAAGATGACGTTTGAACCCAGGTCTTGGTGACTCTAAAGCCTTGGCTTTCGATCATGCTGTCAGGTCTATTTGCTTCAACCCTGGCAGAAACCATTCTGAAAATGGTGTGGGTATGCTCCTTCCACATGGTCCCTGGTCAGGAAGCTAAGCGTTGAATTGGAGTCAGCGGACTTCAGCTCTGGGCCTGCCCCTGTCAAGCCAACTTGGAGTAACTGGTTAAGCCTCTCTGAGCCTTGGTTTTCCCATCTGGAAAATAGGGGTGCAGATGAAGGCACTCCAAAGGCACTTTTAGCCTTGACTCTTAGAGTCTGTGTTGTATTTATTGGGCAGGTTCCAGTTCTCACCATCTCAGCCCAGAAATGCAATGTGGAAACAACATGGCAGGGTGTAAGGTGAGGGCAGGGCAAACTGAATGTGTTACTGACCAGAAGGCCCCCAAAGCCACCCTCCAGCTAAGGCTTGAGCTCACTGGCTTCTAACTCCTCTCTACAAAGTAAAAGAGAACAAGAAAAGCTAATTCTGCCTGAAACAGCATAGTGTAAATAAGGTCCTCTTGGTTTTTCAAATGCACTCAGAGAACAGAAAAGGGGAAATCAGATTTGAGAGACCACGTGAGTAAGCAGTAATACATAGGGAACAGTGGGTATTGATGTCATTTTCCCGTTTTGTTCCAACAAGGATTAAAGGCAGGAGGATTTAGGATCTGGTGATGCCTAAAAGGATCCACCACGAAAGGAGTGGAGTCGGTGAAGACAGGTGATCGAGGCCAGAAACAAAATCATAAGCGCTTGTCTCCAGCTAGAAAATGAGAATGGCCGGACAAAGGGACTCATGACTGTCCACGGCATTTTTCTCCGTCACCTGCAGGATGCACCCTTCAGGGCAACTGGCCTTATTGTTAGCATTTTGACTAAAGGCTCAGGACCCAAGATCAGCGCCTGCTTGAAAGCTCCTGAGATGCCACCAAACAGAGTCAGAGGAAGTCCCCAAATCCTTGCCCCTTCATCTTTGTTGTATTTTATTGAAGTTATACCGATATTGACATTTCATTTCCAGAAACGTTTCCTGGACCCTATTGTCTTTGAGGAAGGAAGCGAGCCCTTTAGCGAGCCACTCAAGTGGCCCGTGGCAGTCTCTCAGGAATTCTCAGAGCCCGCAGCTCCTGAGTGGTGCCGGGTATGTGTGTGCACGTGTACAAGTGGCAGGCAAGTGTGGTGACACTGTCACCATCAGCAAATCACAAACAACAGGATTGTTATCAAGGTGAGACAGGGGTTCTGCATCCATATAGAAACAAACAGAGCTTGAAGGGAGATCGCACAGGCATGCAGAGCCGACAAGTCCATGAGGCCCAGGGACATGGATGCACCCAGCACGCACACACAGGGTCCAGATGCCCAGGCCCGCAGAGCGGACACATTCACAGGTGTCTACACCGACAGAGTCCCCAGACACACAGGCACACGTCTGTCACTCAGCCCTCTAAGCGCCCTTAGACTTTGGCATTAGGGCCAGGGAGGGTGGTCCCTCCAAGCTGAAAGTCCCCCACGTTAGGGACTCCCTTGTGAGGAACCTCTTCTGGAGGATTTCCATTCTGATGATCTCAGAGAACCCCCCACAGGGCCAGTAGGTTCATTTTCACAGCTGTTTCCTACTCACCTTCTGCCCAGAAGATCTAGGAGTTAGTGCTCCAGGCAGAAGATGAATAACACAGACCTTAGGAAGCATAAAGTCTCAGGACAGCAGACGAGATAGTGCTAGGGAGAGAGGGGCAGGCAGAGGGATGGAACAGAAGCTTCCTCAGGGTCAAATCTGTTTCCGTATTACTGGTTCCCCAGAGCCCAGCCAGGTGGGAACACTCAGTGGTGCCCCGGAGATCACTATTTGGCGAATTAATTCAGGGTTATTTCTGGCCGACCTTACTTGGTCTCAATCTTGCCTCCCCACCACTAAGTAGCAAAGCCACATCCCTTACAGTCTGGCCCTTCCTAAGCAGACTAGAACCTGTCTTCCCACCTTATGTCCCTCCTACCTCCCGCACGTCTGCCCCTCACTCACTGTTCCTGTCCCATTCAACTTCTCCCAACTTCTCCAGGACTTCAGGCCCTTCCAGGTCTCAGAGCCTTTGTGCAAACTTCTGCCCGTTGCTTCCTTCTTTGTCTGGTGAACTCTCTCTCATCCTTCAAGATGCACATCAAATATCCCCTCCTCTCCTGCAGCTTTCACTACCCTTCCTCTCGCCTTCCCACTCCTTTCAGTCAGTCACTGCAGCCTCCAAAGGGTCCCTAAAGACTGTCCTTCACTCCTTCCTGGCTGTCTCTAAAGGTTGAGCAGCTCTAGCGGGGAGCCCTGTCTCACTCCCAGAGCCTGGCATCCAGTAAGTGACAATGGTAGGGTATCATTTCTCCAGGGCCTGGTTCTAGGCATTATTGAGACCCTTAGTTTGCCCCCTCCCCATGTGGGTAAGAATAGAAGAAGTAGTAGAGGCCAACTATGGGAACCTGACTGGAGATAGAAGTGAGTCTGGGGTACAGATTACACTAAACCCACTTCTAGGGCTGTAGCAATCACACATGCCCGCCCCCAGGACACATCTGAAGGTATAATTCCCATCTTTCCATGCCCTTGCCCCCTGGCATGTGGCGTCCTGTCCCACTTAACCTCTCTTCTAGGGAAGCCACCGGATATAAGACATCATTAAGGACACATTTCTCCCACGTTAAACTTTCTAACTCCCTGATGCACAAGCGATACTTCTCTGCCTTTCAGCTGAAGAAACTGGGGCAGCCATGCTGGGTCAATGAAAGGGGGAGCTGTGGGCCCTGCCTGCTTCCCCGGGGAAGCCCCAAATTGATTAATACCTACTTGGCACACTCAGCAAAATAAACATATAAAATGAGATGATTTAAAATCTTTTTTTCTTTACTGACTTATTTATAGTTGTAAGAGGTCAGAGTCCATTCTTTTTTCAGCTGTACAGAAACTCCTGGCATGAGTAAAAGAGGTGGAAGTAAATTCAACTGCAGAAGCATCTGAGTATCTCTCCATCCCAAGCATGGTGTTAGGCTCTGCACAGAGAGAGATAAGGACGTTGTATGCTCAGCCTTCCAGGAGCCCCTGTGTTAGTGGAAAAGCAGGGCTTCTTTGTTCACATTCAGAGTGAAAAGACAATCTTTCAGCACTTTTCATATGCCTGGGGATGTCTCAGAGATCATTACACTGCCCCTCACAGCAACCCCAACAGGGAGGTAGTACGAGCATTTCTAGTTCCCAGATGGAGAAGCTGAGGCACAGAGAGTGAAATGGTTTGTGCCTGTAAAGCAGCCATGGGGTGGACTGGGATTTGAACTCAGGTCTCTGTAGCTCCCAACGTTGACGATCTGATTTCCATAATGGACGGGGCACATCTTTGGTCAAGCTTTCAGTGGACCTTTTTGAAGACTTTTGGAGAACCTTCAAAATTTTCATTTCATTTCATTTCATTGCCACAATCCCAGGAAACAGACATTGATGTCTCTGTTTTACCAATGAGAAACTGAGATTCAGTGTTATCCACTCGAGCTTGGAAATGAGAGTCAGGACTGAAACTCACTATTATTGAGTCTGACCTTCTAGTGAGCTGGGAGGGCCCTTCTAAGGCCATGGGATGGATAACAAGGTCTAAGGAGAGAGGGATGCTCCATGACAAGGCCTTAGGAGACCAATGGGCCACTCAGGGATAATTATGCAAGGTCTAGACCTGACCTTTGTTACCGAATCTTGTTTTAGTTCTGCCACTCTGGTGTCCTTGGGCTACTATGCTGTTCCCTTGAGCCCTTGTAAATGACTCTAAATGTGCCACTGGACTCTGATATCACTGACCTCCTAGTTCTGATTGGCCCTGAATGGCCCTGTCCCACAGGCCCCATAGGCAAATTCCTATGCATCTTTCAAGCTTCCATATGGACCATATTTCCTCTGATGCTGTTTGACCCTGAAATTTCTCCCTCCACATTTCTGTGACCTTTAATGCCCATATTATGGCCATGATTCTGCTTGTTAGTAACTGTTTAGAATTTAATATTCCCCACCAGACTGGGTGCTCCTCTGGGACAGGGGCCAATACGGAGTCCTATCTGTGTGACCTGACACGGAAGGGTCCAGCACAGAAAAGGAGATTGATGTGTAACTGCTCAATGAATTAATGAAGTCACTGAACAAATGAGTGAATAATCACCATTCAAAGCCTTTCTCCTTATGGAAAGCTCAGTGATTGAACACCATCTTTATCTGTACTGTAATATAGTGAAATTGCTACAGTTCACGTTGCTGTCTCAGACTCTTGTTTCTTGTTCTAAGCAATTTCAGTCAGGAGTAGTCTTTCCTCATTTTTACATGTTAAGAAGGAACAAAAACAAACACTCAATTCCTCTGTTAACCTAAATGCCAAGCTATTAATACTTGTAAATTAGTTGATTTTCTAGAAGGACAGGGATGGATTCCTGGGGGTGATATGGTGTGAGAACTGGTCTTTTTCAGCTGGTGTCAATCTGTATCTGTTTTGGAGAAGAAAGTTTTGCTTCAGTGGAGTATTCATCCAGACATTTGTGCTGAGCTGTTTAAAACTGTAAAAAAGGGCAGGAACCATGTCTGTTTGTCCACCCCAGATCCCCAGTATTAGTGTGTTGCCTGGCACAATGGCAGGAGATTCACGGTCCTATTCATAGGGAAATGTTCGTGCTTCATCCCAAAGGGGCTCATAAATTCATCCAATACAAGCACATGATGAGGCATAACTGGGAGCTGTCATAAGCTTTGTCCTCATCACAACTTTTTTAAGTTCTCCCAAGAAAGAGGCAAGGTTAACAACAAATCCTTCGCAAACTCTTGCAAAACATAAAAGAGGAGAGAATCATTCCCAACTCATTTTATGAGACTAGCATCACCCTGACACCAAAACCGGTTAAGTATACCACAAGATAAATAAAGGAAGGAAGGAAGGAAGGAAGGAAGGAAGGAAGGAAGGAAGGAAGGAAGGAAGGAAGGAAGGAAGGAAGGAAGGAAGAATTAGATATCCCCTGTGAATATAAACAGGAAAAGTCCTATTGAGCTTAATCCAACAAATGAAAAAAGGATTATACGCTGTGATCAAGTCGGTATTTTCCCCCAGGAATGCAAAGTTAGTGTAACATACAAAAACCAATCAATGTAGTATACCACATTAAGAAAATAAAGGAGAAAATCCTCATGATTCTGTCAATAGACACAGAAAAGCATTTGGAAAAACCCAATACCCTTTCATGATAAAAACACTCAACAAACTATGAATACACGGAATCCTCAACTTGATAAAGGCCATCTTTGAAAAATCCACAGCTAACATTGTAGTTAATAGTAAAAGACTGAAAGCTTTCCCTCTAAGATTAGAAACAAGGCAAGGTGTCTGCTCTCGGTATTTCTACCGCATACTGTAGTAGAAGTTCTAACCAGGGAAATTAGATAAGAAAAAGGAAGAATAAATAAATAGCATCCAGATTAGGAACAGGAAGAAATAAAACCATTTCTACTCATACATAAGAAGATCTTGTATATAGAAAACGCTGATAAACCCACAAAAAACTACTAATACTAATAAACAAGTTAAGCGAGGTTGCAGGATACAAGATCAATGTACAAAATCATTTGTTTTCTATATACTATCAATGAGCAATCCAAAATGAAATAAAAAACACAATTCTATTTATAATAGCCTCAAAAAGAATAGCATGTTTAGGAATAAATTTCAAAAATAAGGACAAAACTTCTTGATAAGTAGAAGACTTCTTTATATGGTATATGTAAAATATTGAATATTATAAAACACCATAGAAAGGGAAAGTAATCCCATGTTTATGGATTGGAAGACTTTATATTGTTTAGATGGCAGTACTCCAAATTGACTTACAGATTCAATACATTCCCTATCAAAACCCCAGCTGAACTTTTTTTTAGAAATTGACAAGTGGATCCTAAAATTCATATACAAATACAAGAGACACAGATGACTAAAAACAATCTTGAAAAAGAACGAAGTTACAGGACCCACACTTCTCAATTTCAAACTTAGTATAAAGCTACAGTAATCAAAACAGTGTGATACGAGCATCAGGATAGTCATATAGGTCATTGGAATAGAAATGAGTCCATAAATAAACCTTACATTTCTGATCAATTTATTTTTGAAAAGAGTACCAACACAATTCAGTGGGGCAAGAATGGGTTTTTCAACAAATGGTGCTAGGACAACTGTATATACACATGCAAAAGAATAAAATTGGTCCCATACCTCACAGAAGGTGCAAAGATTAACTCAAAGCGAATCATAAATTTGCACCTAAGAATTGAAAGTATAAAACTCTTAGAAGAAAACATAGGAGTAAGTCTTCATGACTTTGGATTAAGCAATAGTTTCTTAAATGTGATACCCAAAGCACAGGTGACAAAAGAAAAAAATTGATAAATTGGACTTTGTCAAAATCAAAAGCTTTTGTGCTTCAAAGAACATTATCAAGCAAGTGAAAAGACAACTCATAGAAGGGGAGAAAAGATTTGCAAATCATATATCAAAAAGTGACTTTTTGATCCAGTACATATAGAGAACTCTTATAACTCAACAATAAAAGGAAAATAATCCAATTAAGAAATGGGCAAAGGACTTGAACAGACATTTTTCCAAAGAAAACATGAAAAATGGCCAATAAGCACATGTAAAGATGCTGAACCTCATTAGCTATTAGGGAAATCCAAATCATAGCCACAATAAGGTACCACCTCAAACCCACAAGGATGGTTAAAAGAAAACAGAGAGAAAATAAAAAGGTTTGGAAAGGATGTGAAAAAATTGGAAACTTCATACATTGCTGGTGGGATTGTAAAATGGTGCAGCTACTTTTGCAACCAGACTGGCAGTTCCTGGAAATGTTAATCACAGTTATATAACCGAGCAATATCACTCCTAGGTATATACCTTCAAGAACTAAAAATATAGATCCACACGAAAACTTGCACATGAATGTTCATGGCAGCATTATTCATAATAGCTAAAAAGTAGAAATAATCCAAATATTCCTCAAATAATAAATGGACATAGAAAATGCAGTGTGTGTGTGTTTTGTGTGTGTGAGTTCAGTCATAAAAAGGAATGAAGTACTCATATATGCTTACAACATGGATGGATCTTGACAACCTATACTAAATGCAAAAAATTGGACACGAAGACACCATAGTATATTATTCTAACAATATAAAATGTCCAGAATAGAAAAATCCATAGAGATAGAAAGAAGATGCGTGGCTGCCAGAGGCGGGCGGGGAGTAGGGAGTGGGGAGTGACTGCTAATAGGGTTCCTTTCTGGGGTAATGAAATGTTCTAAAATTAGACAGTGGTAAAAAACAAAATTTGACAGTGGTGATGGCTGCACAACTCTGAATATATTTAAAAACACTGAAATGTACAATTTTAAAAAGAGTGAATTTTATGGCATGTGAACTCTATCTCAATCATGCTTATAAAAATTATGTAAGAAAGACTAGAGGGAATATGGAAAAATGGAAAGCGCTGACTTGCTAGAAGTGGAGAGATGGAAGGTGATTTAATTGTTTTCCTGTTGCTGTTGTTTTAATGATTGTGCATAACATGTGAAAAGAAGAGAAGGTGCGTACAGAAGAGGAGCAGCACGTGGGAGTCGAGGGCTCTGAGGTGGTCACCCCTTACCCTGCTCGTAGTTACTGACGGTGGGTGTGCCCTGGAGGAGGAGGGTTCGCCCCTCGGGGCCTCCATTTCCTTTCCTGGGAGTGGGAATAACACCAACCTCACAGGGCTCCAGTGGGGATTACATGTGGCCTTACGTGCCCAGAGCAGATAAGCAGCAGATACTCACAGGGCTCATTTCTTTTTGTCTTCCTATATTTATTCAAAAAACCACAGAGCACCCCTTACATACTGGAGACATAGAGGAATTAAGATGGGATGGACTTTGTTCTCAAATATCTTGGAGTTTAGTGAAGAAGAGAGACACATAAATTACTAAAACAAGTTCATTGGGAAGGGTCATAGTAAAGACATCCACAAACAGCTTGTTGGACAAGCTATCCACATGGACCAAATACATTTGGGAATTTGTATTGGGAGTGATGGGTGAAGGGGCCAGACCAAGAAATGGAAACTCACAGAAGAAAGAAATCCATCACCACAAATCACGTTTGCTCTATAGCATGCTCTCACATGTGTAATCACATGCAATGCTCAGAGAGTGGCAGCAAGGGAAGTATTATTACCCTACTTTAGAAATGAGAACACTGAGTCTTGCAGGATCAAGAGAGTGTACTGTTTTCATAAAGTCAGCTCATGGGGCAGGACCTCTTTGCCACAATTGCCTCTTCTTCAGAACAATCTTGGCTACATGCTACTGAGAAGGAAACCTGGGGGAGGATGGTGAAGACTCAGAAAATGAGCAGGGTTTTCTCCAAATCAGGGCTGGTAAGAGTATGTAAACTGTCCCTTCCAGGGGTCCAATGAGAAAGCATGCCAGATGGAGACCCTAAAAGCTAATCAGCTCTGGGTTATCCCACAAAAGATTTAATGCATTCCCTGAGGAAATATCTAGGATCAGTAGGTCATCAATGTCTAGTAAACATGTCTCCACTGATCTCACTATGTATTGAGTTAGACATGGGGAACGAAAACGTGGTATCATTTATAGTGTCTGTGATGTACAGGGCATTATACAGGGTGCTTCCCCAACAGTAGGCACTTGAGACATTACAGTGGCCACTTTCTACATTGACATTGAGGTAGCGCTGAGGACCAGAGAGGTCAAGTGCCCTGACTAGGTCACACAGAAAATCCGTATTAGAGGGAGCAGTCAGGACTCAGACTAGCCTCTCTTTCCACTCACCAAGAGGATTGTAAATTCCTCTGTGCAAAAATGTCATGGACTCAGGGGCAGAGGACAGAATCAACCCATTGACTGTAAGAGCTCAGAAGCCCCACAGCATCATGAGGATGTGAGGTGTATGTCTTCCAGTTACACAACACTGAAAAATCACCAGTCCACATCACAAGGGTGAGGGGGATACTGGTTTTATTGCTCCATCTGAAAGGGCTTAGCTTCCTATATGGCACAGACCAGGAGCCTTAACTGGCATCTTTAACCACAGCCTAATTGATGTTTTGATGGAACTGGCTCTCGGCTAAAAGCAGAAGACCTCCCATTACCAAATGCATCTTCCTTGGGGGAAAAAAAGATGACAGGTCGCAGCACAGCATTCAGAACAGAGGCCCAGGTGAGTCCTCAATGATGCTGCCAGACTTTCAGCGACTTGCCTGCTGGACTGGCCGAAGTCTCATTCATCAAGAGCCATAACAAGTCCATTAGTTGGCTCCAGTGTCAGCCCTATCCCATCAATTCTGACAGTGAGTTTGTGATCCCAAAGGCTTCTTACCATTGGATAATCTTTGGAAATGAATGGGTAGCTTACAGGCTCAAGGGTTGGGCTGCACTCAGCACTGTGTATGGACCCGGTTCCGGGAACGTAGGAGCTTTGCCAATCTGCCCGGTGGGATCAGGCGGCTCCCAGCACTCTGCAGTGATTCACAGTGACCTACAGGATTAACAACTGACGTCTGTAGGGTTCTCAGCCAGGCAAGACACAATAAGGAGAACATGGAGTCATCCAGGTATCACCCCAACAAATATCTCTAAGGAAGAGAAGAAAGAACACAGACTTTGGGAGCTAATGGATCTAAGATAAAGCCCAGCCCTGTCCCTTGAGAGATGTCTCATCTTCAGAAAGCATCATAACCTCTCTAAGCTCCCATTTTTTTACTGACTAAACATAGATGTCATTTGTTGTTGTTATGAAGGCCAGAGAGGCTAATCGGATGGACAGGTTCAGCAGGCAATGGGTCACGTGAAACTGGGTGAAGGAGGGATGTCTGCGGTGCGCTGTTGATTGAAATAGTAAGAACTAATGAGATGATGGGCGTGTGGAGGGGGGGGCGGGAGGAAACGAATCGTGGGGAAAATTGCATTTAGTAGGGTAAAAGAAAAACAATTCAGAGCCTAGATGGAATGTGGTCAGAGGGGATAATAAGGAAAACAGTAAGAAAATCACATTTTCCAGTAGACACGTCAGGGAAATTGTCTAAGGTCTACCAACTGTTCGATCTGGAAAGAGTTATCATAACACTGGAGACTCATTCTTACACCATCAATAACGTCTCCTTCCGATGCAGAGGCCAGAGGAAGCAAATGGCTTCCTCCTCACGCACCAGTCCCAACTGACTGATAATGTTTACCTGGAGCACTGCATTTGAAACAGTTCTGAGACCTCATCTGAACACAGTGCTAAAGAGAGCTATTTCAATTAGTGACGTCTGCAGTGGGATAGAAAGAAAGAATGGCAGTCTGCTTTCTATGTGTAGTGGGTGCTGGGATGTGCTGCTAAGAAAGCCCCCTGGGAGGCAGGCACTCATTCCTCCCGCTGCAGGGACTGTTGATGTTGGCTGCTGACTGTTCTCAGTTGAGTCCTTCTCTGGGAATGGCCCTCGGCCCAAGAGAGCGGCCTCACCCGGCTGCAGTCCACAGCTGTTGCTGCAGAGGGCGGTCAGGCCAGCTCCCCTTGACTCAAGGAGGGTTATTTGAAAGGTCATCCCAGCTGCAGAGCTTCCTCTGGGGTCAGTTGCTGCCTCTGTTATGACTGCATTACAGTTCAACTCCTCCCTTGAGCTAATCTTACTTCCTTTACTCTTTTCCAGGTGCGGAATCTCAGGGCAAGCCCAGCAGACTTGCTGCATGCCAGTCCCTGTCCGGGAGCCTGGTCCCAGAAACCCAACCTCACACATCCGGGATTGGCCACTTCTGCATGAGCTGTACCTCTCTATGCCTAGCAGACAGCTTGTCATCTGTTTTCTTACTCCTCAACCATGGCTGGCTGTTAGCCAACAAGAACAACACGTGATCCATCCGCTTTCCCTTTTTCCCTTGTTTGCAAGGAAACTCGAAGATAGGTTCTCCAGTCTTCCTTGCCCATGTAGAGGTAAATCTGCTTTAGTCTTGGAGGCTCTCTAATCTAAAAATGACGGGTTGGCTCTCTTCCCATTTTCAGGCAATGCTCCTCCCATCTTATAACCCTGGAAGAGAAAGCTTTTGTCTCTGACTCAAATTATAGATTGAAGGTGTCACCAGGAGGAGGAACAATATATTTTAACGATTTTCATTGGCATGATGCTTTCAACTTAGATGTATTTTACAGACACAGCAACTTTGGAAAGTTATTTTTCATTTGAACAAAAGGTACAGAGAGGCTAAATGATTTCCCAGCTGATTGTCAAACCTAGACTAGAATCTGGGTTTGTTGACGCCCAATCATATAGATTCCAACCATAGGCAGAAACTGCTTAGCTGTTCTCTGCTGCTTGCACAGGGTCTTTTTATGATTTTTATAAAACACTGACACACTGAAATTAGCTCAGGAGACCCTCTTTCATTCCCCTGTTCTACTTTGGCAAAATCCTGGTCATATCCCAGACCAAGTACTGAAGAGCATCGTGGAATCTAGGAGATGACCTAACAGTCCAGCATCAGAATCCCCACTACAGCTCTGACAAGTGTCCATCTTGTTCCTGTTTGGTTCATTCTCTTAATAGGGAGCTCACTGCCTCACAAGGACTGGTCATTCCATTGTTTCCTCATCTGTACAATTGGAACAGTATTAAGAAGCGGAAGCTGAAACATTTAAATGAGATGATGAAAGCAAATCACACAGTGTAGTACCCAGTGCACAGAAGTACTCAGTGAATGGAAGGTTTTTTTTCCCTATTCCTCTTCGATATAGAATAAGAGAAGAGAATTAGCTTGTAGGAAGAGCACGCTCAGCTCCAGACATGTTACTTGGAAATTAGTCCCGCCACAGCCTTGAGACAGAGCTCGAGAATCACTGAGCTTTGGAGTGTGGGCTCTGCAGCTAGACCACCTGAGTGCGAGTCCAGGCTCTGCCGTTTAGCTGTGTGACCTTGGAAAAGTCACTCTGGACCTCAATTTCCTCATCTATGAGGACAGAATAATGGTACCAATCTCAGGAGGTTGTCACGTACATGCTTAAAATTTTGGCAGACACTTGGGTAGATACCAGTTGTCATTTTTGTCATCATTTCCATCTTACACAAGGAACCTGAGGCCAGAAGACTGAGCCATTTCCCCAAGGTCAAACAGGTAATGAAAAGAAGAAACTGGTTATAAATCCTGGTCTGCCTGAGCCTCAAATGCACGCACTTGCCTTTATATAACATTACTTCTGCCATTGCTTTTGCTTGGTTTTTTTTTTTCTTTTTCAAGAAAGGGAGAAGAAAAAAACAAACACTCATAAGGATTTCTGCTAGAAAGTCTGGCACATCCTGCTCAGTTGAGAGAGCAGTTTGTTCATGAAGGCACAGCTGAGTGAATCTTGGAGTCATGTCCACCAGCAGGCAACAAAACATGCTACCTGCCAGCTAAAGAGACATACCAGGGGATAAGACAGAAAACACTAACGCTGCTCTCAGGTCTGCCACCGCCGTAAAACCAGGGCTTTGGTGACAGGGGGAAGGATGGGCAAATTACTGAGCCCCATTTGGCCACATGGGCTAGTGACAGTCGGGTGACTGCAGCCGTAGGATGGATGGAGAAGAACAGCAAGCACTTTTCAAACACAGCAGACCCATTTCAGTCCTGTGCAGTAGTGGTTTACAGGCTGGTTGCTGGGGGAGGTGCCTGTGTTTGGATGCAGGTGGCATAAGACAGTGCCTTCTGGCTCTGCACAAATGAAGGCTTGCAAGCAGGAGTGAGATTCAAAATAGTTAACCCTTGATATGGCACAGACAGCAACCAATCAGAGGAGACACAAGGACCAATGAGAACTGATGTTGGCTTTAAACAAACAGCAAGACTATGGGAGTACATCCCAGCCAAACAGCAGTCTTGGCAACAAGGAAGGCCAACGAGCAAACAAGGAGAAGAGAATCAGCAAGGTGGGGGCCCGGGAATCAATAGAGAATTGTCTCTCTCCAAAGGAAGTCCCAGAGAGGATTCCACTAAATCTCCAGAGATACGCAGAGCATAATTTAAAAACCACTGCTGTGGGGGAAAGTGTAAGTGCCTTCAAAGTCCAGATTCCAGGTCCAGGAAGTCCACTCCCTCTGGGGAGCACAGGGCTAGCCTCTAGAAGAGCGAAGCTCTGACTCCACCCAAAGACACGTCCATAACTGTCCTAACGGATATGCCATCACGCTGTTATTCTGCTTACTTTGCTCTTAGCCAAGGAGTGTTCAGCTGTGGTCTTCTGAAGCAGTTGTTTCTGTTCTGGCATTTAGGTGAGGGCACCAGCACTCCTCACTGGACTCCCTGGGACTCAGGACACAGCCTGGATTCATGCAAAGTGTGCCCAACCTCATCTGAGGTCAGTGGTTGGAATCCTAGTCCTGCTCAGGCAGCTCCCCACAGCCTCTCCGAGCAAGTGCCCTTGGTTTCCAGTTCAAATCTGCCTCTCGGTTGCTTAACTCTCACTCAAAGCACATGCTCCTCCTATCTGCTGGACACAATCACAAGGGGTCAATTATTTTGTGGCAATGAAGCTGGAGTACCACTTCTTCATCTTGCATAAGATAAAGCTCCACCTGATGAAACCAGTCATTGGTCCATGAGGTCTTATGGGAAGGTACTAGAAGGAAAGGCCCCCTCTTGAGAACACCGCACCAAGGCCTTGCCCCTTTCCTGGCCCCACCCACCAATGAGTCTGTGGTAGCATACCTGCCAAGCCCAAACAATTCCCCCAGAAAATGCCACTGAAACACTTTCCCACCGTTATCCACGAAGCTCAAAAGATCGTGCTTCTCGATGTTGACTTTGTCCTTTCTTGTGTCTTCTAAATCAGGTCTCCTCTCCAAGAAGGACTCCTTTGTTTTGTTAATTCTATTAGTGGCTCTTCATACTGTCTCTCCTCCATGACTATGGCCTCCCAGCCTTCTCCAGCTTCATTCCTTCTGGATGGAAGCCTCACACAGCCCTGGATCTGTAGGCACTGGATTTGAGTGACAGGAATTCACTGATGGAGCCATGGGCATCAGCTGTGGCTGGGAGGTGCGCTGGGACACTGGGGAAGGCCCATGCCTCTGGGCACTGCAGCTGGGTACCAAGGTCTCCTACTCATTAGCCTGAGTCTCAGACCCAGCTCTGTCACTTACTGGCTGGGTAACACGGGGAAGTTACTCAAAACTCTTTGAGCTTCCATTTTCTTCAGTGTAAAATGGTTATAATCGTACCTATGTTACAGGATTGTTTAAATAATTTAAAAAAATACACGTAAAGCACTTAGTGCCTTGCCTAGCACACAGGCAGTGATGGGTAAAGTTAGCCATGATTAATATTGCTAATCAGTCACACACTTACTGATCAGCTGCTATAAACCCTGTACCCCGCTGGAGCTTCTAGTTTCTGCCTTCGAGAACCACACCATCCAGTCAGAGAGGACCACAGAAGAACCAACAAGTAGGGTGCCATATGGTGCTTTTCTTGTGATTACTTTTAAGAGAACTATTGCCAGTAAGAAACAACGTGGTTTTTTTTTCTGCTAGCCATTGTGTGCCACATGCTTTGTAGAGGTGAAGAGGATAAGCTTTCTAGTTCAAATACTTGGGTTCAAATCCAAGCATTTTCACTAAATATTGATGTACTCTGAGGCATGATCACTTCTTTGAAACTTAATTATCTCATCCGGAAAATGGATATAAAGATTAGAAAAATAATATACCTAAGATGCTACCCCAGTGTCTTGCAACAGTAGTTCCTTAATAAATGCCTTTCAAAGCAGTGAGCAAGGGTGTTTAGAGAAATGGTGCTGATGGATATTGTCCACTGCCCTGGACAGTCTGTCTGAGAAGCTCTCAAGGTCAAGGAAGCATGTCCACCTGAGGTGCGTGGCAGGCCTCTGAGGTTTAGTGGCTTATCTGGTTTGCAGCCAGGTCTGAGCCAATGACTGCAGCTCCAGGGATGAGAGGCTGGCCAATCCACTGGAGTTGCTGGCAAAAACTAGGCAGAATGTTCCAAATAAGGCAGGCCCCCCAGGACCAAGGCACCGGGAAATTGAGTGGGGCGGAGAAGTTAGAGGCCAAGCTAGGATTTCAATGCAGGCCTGCTATATTATACAAGCCATGAGCACCACACCTGGGACGATCGGCTGCCTGGAGCTGGAGGTTCCTTTGCAGACCACAAAACACTGGCTGCCCCCTCCTGCACACTCAGCTCTACGCCAGGTACCCCTAGGCTGGGGTGAACAGGGACCACATAGGCAGAACTCCACACCTCACAGAATGCATTACCTCTGAGAAGGAGCCAAGCCAATCAGAACACACCAGCCCCAGAACTGAGCCAGTGCACGGAGAAGAGCAAAACTGCACAAACCCAGACTTGTTTACAGGAATGAACATTCTTGTAGCACGGCCTGATAAGCCTGCTGCTAAGCCTGCCTAGCTTCCTGTCACAGAGTGCCTTGCTCTCAGCTCAGGAAAGATAATCGCTCTGGGAACCAGCTTCCTTAGGAGACCTGGCAGAATGCTTTCAGTCTAGAGCGAAACCTACCTTTCAACAGAGCTTCTCCTCCTCCCATGTCAGACAAGGGGAAACCTAATCCATAAAGGAAAGGGTTTGCACACTCACAGTCCTGCTGGGTGTCGGGGGCTGTAAGTGACCCTCAGGGAAAGGAAGGAGCCCCGGATCTCTCAGCTCAGAGCACCTCTAAACAAAGCCCCTAAAGTTTCCTGCTGGGACAACGCAAGACACAGGACGCTCGGATTCCAGGTGCACCGCAGCTATCATCTGTCAGTCCTGACACCAGTCCTGTCTGTGTGCAGGTCCAAGTGGAGAGATCAGACAAGCACCCCATAGGGGCAGGGGCTGGGGAGAGCTGGGAGGGGGAGAACGGGCTTTGGAGAGACCAAGACGAATAGTAGGAGTTTTTATCTGACCCCAAAGAACAGGACAAGGGATTGCTGTGTGATCCAAGCCGGGATGAAAGAATGGCTGGCCTCCCCTTGTAATCAAAGAGTTTAATGATGCTTATTAAAAGCCCATTTCTGGGCCCTGTTGAAAAATTACACCCCTAAGTGTTTTCTTTTTTTTTCATAAGAATTGCTTCCTAGAGATTACACACACACACACACACACACACACACACACACACACACCCTCACAAACTCACGCACCCGTGCTTCCCACAAATCCCACACATCCTATACACGGAGGTACATCGTCATCACGAATGGCCACAACTCACTACAAACACACAGGCTGCAAAACAGAAAAACCAGGCCCAGTCCCTGCGGTTGTTCAGACTTTGAAGTTCCAGACTTTGAGGGAGCCCAAGAGCTTCCTGCTCAAGCAGTTGTCATCCCCACAAACAAACAGCACAGCCTCTAATCCGTATCATTCTCCACATCTTGCCTGAGGCCAGGCAACTCTGCACCAGCGGAAGCTACCGGGATCCTTAAGCTTTGGTGGAAAGCCACAGCTCAGTAGGGTCATGGCAGAAGAAGGGGGCTGTGCATGCAGGCCCAGGGCAGAATCTCTCTGATATGCTGCATCCCAGCCCCCGGAGGAGGGGGCCCAGGTCCTGAGCCCCAGGGCATGTTTTCCTCGGGTTATCAACTTACCCAGAGCCCAACGCTGCTTTCACTCTTAGGCAGAGAAGGCACTGCTTTCTGGAATAATCCATCAGACACCGGAAAGAACCCCTTGCAGAAAACTATTCCTCCAGCAGCATGGGGGCCATCCTGGTACTGATCTCCCCAACATTTACTCACTGCTAAAGGGCAGAGCCCCAAAACACCCGCTCAAATGCTAAGCTGTGGGAACACTTTGCTGCTATTAGAAACAAACACTTTGCAGTCAGTAAATCTGGGTTTCGGGTCAGCTGTAACCCTGACTCACTAAGTGGCCTTGGCTCCTCTGCGAAACGGCAATAACTTCTTTTCATCTTATGGAATTTGGGGGAATATCACAAAATGCCCTACAGACTGCAAACTCCAACGCAGTTGCTAGAAATTCTCATGATGAGACAGTAATGAGGAAATGGGGCTATGAGCGGCTCAAGGGGAAAGCTTATATTGTACTTATCTTGTTATCCCCTGTGCCTGGCACAGAGGCTGACCCCAAATATTTTGGGAGGGAAACAGTTTGGAAGAATGAATGGCTCCATGAATTAAGTGGCTTGTTCAGGGTCACAGAGCAGCTTATGGTGGACTGGAACCCAGATTCCCTGACCCCGTACCCTAGTCCAGGGTTCTCTGCTCTAGACACATCGAACAGTTGGGTCCATTGAAGGGTCAGGGATGTCACATTAGCCACAGCACGGGCCAGGCTTGAATGAGCTCTGGATCCGTTTCCAGAGAAAGATCCAATAAGGGCCAGGCAATGCCTAAGAGGGCTTCACCAACTCACATGTTAAACATTCCAATTCCTCAGTGGGAACAAACTGAAACCACAAATGCCCAAATGCCTCAAACCAACTCATCTTATTTCCTGGCTTGAATTGCACAAATCAAAACAGTCACGAGATTGGGACAGTGGGTCTGCAGCAATTTGCAAATCAGACGTGTATGTTATTTCAGGCTCACTTTCAGCGTTATCACTTACCTACTGACCAAGTGTCCGAGAGACCACTAGCCCTCTCTGATTCTCCGTTTTTCCATCTGCAAAACAAGAAGACAATCTCAATTAATCTCTTGAGACCACTGGACTAAAATGCAACATAGGTTTTATACCTAATATTGGTTACCAATTGTTTATGATCACATGTGACTGGGGAAATTGCTAATGGTCAGGGGCTAGAAGGCAATTATTTCAAAAACGAAGTGTGATCATTAATAGTTATGTGACAAGCAGGGCACTGATGGTGCCCATCTCATGGTACAAAAAATTCAGCCTCCCAATCATTTTGGCATTTATTTTTTATAGATGTTAGAATGCAAAAGACCATTAAATATCAGGAGAAATAGAGCAGAGAAAAATGCCACTACCTCAACATCTCACTTCCAAGATTTTGGGGTATGTTTCTAATTTTTTTCCCCTATAAATAGAGTTGAGCATTTTGCAGAGCGGGGGCTATGAAGATGCATGACACTGAAAAGTACCAGGCAGATCCTGCTTTCCCCTCCCTGACCCCAGTGTGATACCGTGACTGGTGCCTGCATTTTTACTTGATTTTCATTCCCATTCATTTGTCAGTTTCCCTAAGACTTTTTAGGCTCATGGTCATGTCTCTGGCAGACACGTGTGCCCCTGGAGCCCAGCAGAGTGAGAAACACATGACTTCAGAATCGGGGTTCAGTTACCTCATCTGGAAAATAAGGAAACTAGACCGGCCAATCTTAGAGATCACTGAAGGAAACTCATATGTTTGAGTACCTACTATGTGACAGCTATTGAGCCCATAATACCTACAGATATTATCTCATGATCCTCATAACCATCCTGGGAGATTTTACAGGTGAGGAAAATGCAACTCAGTGAGTTTCAATGATCCATCCAAAGCCGGCTGTGGTCATTTTGGTACCACTTTCACAGTTTTTGTCATATCCATGTCTTACCTCTGCTATCATTAATTTTTCTAAATCAATTCACATTTTCTGCTTAACTTTACTTTCAATGGATTTGTAAAAAAAGTTTCTGCAGCTCTTTATTTCTGCCCTTTCTCTCTCTCTGGTCCAATGACAGGCAACCTTTAGACTAAGATGGAGTCTATAATTGCAAAATGGTAGCTAACAATTTAAAGGAATTTTTAATTATGATGATACCGTGTAAACTATCTATGAAGTCATGGTCTGAGGTGCTGTTTATACATATGCCAGGGGTGCCAAAAAACTGTATACAAGTGGACACTTTGGTCAACGTTGCTCAAGCAGTAGTTTGCTGTAATCAGAAGTGTCTGGACACTGATGGTAACCACTTTGAGCACCTGTTGTAATTGCAGAATTCAAATGTGACTTGTATTCATCTTTTGTTATCGGTATATATTGAGTATTACAATTTTAATACAGTTTTCCTTTCTCAAAATGTGTATACATTTTTTTGGCACCCTCTGGATATTTTTAATGCTCATTAAAATTAATAGCTTTGAAATTTAAAATGCTCATCCCTGCAGTACCTGCTCCCAGCCATATGCCTACTTTCTCTTGGGAAGACTGGTCTAAGGTCCCTCATTATGCTGCAGCCACATCTCAGAACCTAAGTTTGTCATATTTCAAAGCTGAAAGGCCAAATCACCTAAAGCTTATGGTATGTCAAGAAAGGTGCCCGAGGTCACACAGCTAATAACTGAAGGCCCTGGGATTTGGGTACAATTTGCCCTCTTCTGACCCTGTGCTCTGTGAGTGTACCCAGTTCCTCCTCTGGCCCCCAGTAGACCCCAGATATGCAATTCCATGTCATCATGCCATCAATTAAGTTCCGTTTCCCAATCAAGGAAGGGTCATTCAGTTGTTAGGTCACCAGCTTTTCCATAAAGTGACTAGACTATATTAATGCCAATTTAAGTTCCCAAAAGGGCACTTTGGTAAGAAGCTGCTAATACCAAGTTTAGAAAATGTGAAGTGAAAGTGATTCTTTATTCAAAGATCCAAAATAGTAACCAAGGAAATAGAAAGGGCTGATAACATAGCATCCAGAAATACTATTGCCACTGCAGATGAGTATAAAATCCCAACCGAGTCAGGGGAAGCAGGAGAAAGTGGCAAAGTGACTGTACTCGGACACTGATCGAAGCTGTTGAGTGTCTTTCTAGAGCTCTACACTTCCCTTTCCTGTGTCATCTGGTTTAAAATTAATTGGCATGAATTTTTTATGACCAGAAAGCAAACACACTGAAAGGCCTACAGAATTGGCTCAGACTTTCTATCTGGAGAGTTCTCCATGTCTCACTGAATATGAGCTACAAAGCCCTACAGAAACAGAAAAACAAACAAATATGACCCTGATTATTCATACGCCACCCAATGATACCTCTTCCAAGAAGGCCTCTCCACCAACCAAGTCAGCATTTGTCAGTCAGTCTCTGGGGTTCCCTTATGGTAACACTTTAATTAAAGCCTCTATTATATTGCAGCTATTGTTTTTTCTTCTTTTAAAATATTACATTTTTATTTACCCATATACAATGAAAACTCACCTACCATTAGCAATACGAGTTTAGATACATGTCCTTCTAAACCTTCTTATCTAAGTACCCATATACACAGATATTCACAAACACACACATCCATAATAGTTTACAAAATGGGATCATAATATACACATTAATTTTCATCTACTTTTAAATAGTTACATAGATGCACAATGAATCCCCTACTGATGAACATACAGGTTTTTTTCCAACTTTTCACTGGCATACTTTAATATTTTTGTACGCATATCTTTATGTGGTTGTTTGGTTATATACTTAGATATACTGCTTAATATTTTACCAAATTTGTAGCTAATATTTTACCAAATTTGTAGCTTCCTGCCCACAAAAGACTGTATCATTCTCCATTTCTACCAACAGCATGCAGGCATGCCAATTCCTCATGCTTTCATCAATCTTAAGCATTAGTGTGTAATTTTTTTTAATCTTTGCCAATGTGATAGGTAAATAGAGCCCAGCTATTTTAATCTGCATCTTTTGAATATCAGTTGAACATCTTTTTCTATGCTTTTTGGCCATTTGTACTTCTTTTGGGCACAGCAAGTTCGCTGCCCCTTTCCCCATTTCTTGGTTGGGTATCAGTCTCTTTCTTGTTGAGTACATAGAGTTTACCATTTGTCTTTTGTCTTGATCCTTTTTGTTAGCTTTCTTCCAGTGCGTTCAATCACAGTAAATGGCCCCACTATCTCCTAGCTGCCCCACCAGAAACCTGGTGTGGAGCTGCCCTGACAAGGGTCCTTTCAGGCATCAACTGCAAAACCACCCAAACACCTGCCTTGACACCTCCTTGGATGTCACTACCCACAGCCAAGCAGTCACAAGGTCCTATCCATCCTGCTTCCTAAGTACTTGTAGATCTTAATTCGGTTCCTTTCCCCCCCTTTCTAGCACCACAATCACCATCTTCTCGCACTGAGACTGCTGCACATTCTAACTGGTCTCCCTACACCCTCTGCTCCAATTCTCTCACCATCCAGAAGCTAGAGGGATTTTTTTTTTAAAAATGTAAATTGGATCATCTCCCCTGCCTAAAACCCTTTAACAGCTTCCTCCTTTCCAAGGAAGATCAAATCCAAAGTCTATAAGGTGCCACTGTGCCTTAGACGGCTGTGTCTAGGACCCAATTTTTACACTGCTCGGGTCTCTCAATACATCCATCTCCCCTTCGGTCTGTGTACTTAGTCACACTGGCTCCCTTTCAGGGCCTCAGCTGAGCCCTACTTCTCCCCAATTCCGGGTCATGCCTCCTTTCAGGAAGTCCCTGCTGCCCCTGCCCACGAGGTCCCAGGGACCCTGGGCTCAGAGCTGCTTCCTGAGTTCTAAGGATCTCCTTTTCAGATGTGGACACTGACGTCAGGAAACTGTTGATTGAAACTGCGCGGGTCGTATTGCTGCCAGATGTCTGAGCAAGGAGGAGCTCTCCCAGAGGAACGTGGTCTGTAATTTCCAGCTTGATCATTGTTGGGGAGTGGATTTTTCCCTGGACTTCTGCGGCTGATCAGGCCCTCAAAACCTGCTCACTTTAGCTTTCTCCCGGGTGTTTCAAAGATTTTTTTCCCTTTTCACTCCCCTTAGTCAGATTTCTTTTTTGTGTGTAAGATCAGGGTGGCATGAAGCAATTTTGGATGAGGAAATTGTACTCTGGCCACACGGCCTCAGCTCAAACAACCCAACAACGCACTATGGCTTGGCAGGCGCGAGAGTGAAATACTGATGCATTAGCTGGCCTTCAAAAGACTGGCCATGTCCCCCTGGGTTCCCTAACTCAAGTTGCCCCCCCCAGCCAGGGACACTCTGCCTTGCTTTCAGAGCAAGGCAGTTCCTGTGTTGTACAGCAGAGATAATGATGGGTTTTATTATTTACCTACAAACACGGAAAGTCCAACAATGATCCAATATGTTGCATGGTATTGTTACTTCTTTCCAATCAGGCCTATGGAACCATGTCAGAGAGCCTTTTTAATTTTTAAAAACCAAGCAAATCAGCTCTCCTTGAAACATCAACTTTCCTACTCACCCTTTCATCAACAAGCAATTGCTGGCTGCCTACTCTGGGGTCAGACCCAGACTGGACTTGGTGGTCAGGACGATGGAAACAGCATGAGTCTGACCCATGTTCAAATCTCAGCTCTGACTAAGATGACTTAACCTCTCTAAGCCTCAGTTTCCTCATCTGCAGAATGGAGATCACTACCCCCACCGTCCAGGGCTGCTGTGAGAACTCTGTGGAATAGCACTTCTCAAACACCTCGCTGGGGCTTGCCCGTCGGGCCTGAGCAGCATGCACTGCTTTTATAATTTCCACCACTAATGCTGGTGAATAAGACATGTCCCGGCACTAAAAGGTACCAAGGTAGGATGGGGAGACTGTGATCTACAGCAGGATACAGCTGGGAATGGGTCAATCCTACCAGGATAGGACTGGGTAAGACCGGCTTCAGGCAGGGCTCATGAGTGCAGTGTTTGCAAAACAGAAAGGTCCATGGCAGGAGATAGGAAATGTGGCCCCATTCTGAGACGTGCAAGCAGCAGAAAGAGAAGTGGGACCTCTGAGAGCATGGGTATTACGAAGAATGCAGAGGGGGAGCCTGGGGGGCCTCATGTGCCAGGTTCTAGCAATGAGCTAATCCATCAAAGGGTTGTGAGCTGGGCAATGATGGGGCCACGTTTGTCCTTGAGATCAATCATTCTGGCTGCAGTGAGGACAGACGGGAGGGTGAGGCTAGCGCAGGGAGAGCCATGGAGCCAAGGCTGATCCAGGGCCAATGGGAGGATCCTTAGTCTATCCATGAGGCTGCTCGTGGCCCCTGCCCAGCTCCTCACTGCAGCCTGACTGCAGTGGCCTGGTTACCAGAGGTGTTGGGCACGGCTGCTGTTGGAGCTGCCCTGACAAGGCTCCCTTCAGACATCAACTACAAAACCACCGCAAAAACCCTGGTCCTTTCTGACTCAGCTGTGCCCAAGCAACCTCTTCTGTAGGTCTTTCAATTCCCCTGCCATCTCATACCCCTTGCCTAGAGCCACTGACAGCGTGGCTGAGAAGCTGTTCCAGCCCCAATCAGTCAAATTCAATTCCATCAAGTGAAATGATTTTTATGTGTGGACGCAGGCTCAGTGTTGAGGGTAGCAGGAGATGGTAGCAGACAAGGTCATGGGCCCAAGAGGTTTATAGTCAAGGACACACAGGTCTGTGTTGTAACCCAAAGGTGAGTGCTGGATATGCTCAAGGAAGGGCCAAGTGACACGGCTGCGGGGACAAAAGAGACAGAGCTGTGGATTCTCCTTGGCAGTATCAGAAAAGCTTCGTGCAAGAAGTGGCACTTGCCTGGGTCCTGGAGGCTAAAAAGGCATTTGATCAGCACAGGAAAAGGGAATTCCAGGCTCAGGGAGGGCATGTGTGGAGAAAGTGGACAAGGAGGAGGTGATGCCAGGCAAAGGGAGAAGCGGGGCTGACGTCCGCCTGCGAGGGGCCTGATGTCACTTTCCAGTTTCTCCCCTAAGGCACAGGAACTGTGGTTACATAAGAGCAGAGCAGTAACTGATTAAGCACCACTGTGCATCTGGCAAGGGGCATTATATTAACTCCACATAAAGCCATTTAGTTTGAATTTTATAACTATCCTGGGAGGTACATATTATCACCATCCCCATTTTAAAACTGAAGAAACTAAGGCTCAGAGAGATTACATGACATGCCCAAGGCTTCGGAGGCAGGAAGAGAGCGCCCAGAGCTAAATCGGAGCGCCATAAGCTTCCCCCATATAACACCGTCTCCCTAAATGATGGAGGCAGATGCTTAATACGCTTCAAACAGCCGCGGAAACAGAATTATCACCACCACCATCATCTTCATCACCATCGTCATCATCACCACCATTGTCATGGACTTGGAATTTTATTTCATAAAGGAGAAAATGTACCAGATGTGCCTCATTATAACAGGATCATGTAAGATTCCTGAGCATATGTGTGTAATTAAAATCAACCACTGCCAGTGACGGCCTATGGCCACTGCCTGCTTACAATGTGTCAGGTGCTTCACTCCCTGTTCATTATAACCTTTGCAACAACCCTATACAGCAGGTTTTACGTCCCCAATTTTACAGTTGAGGACAAGGAGGCCCAGAGAGGCAAAGTGATTTGCCCTAATTGTGCACAGCAGGAACCAGAAGAATGTGTCTTGAAATTTGGACCCACCTGTCAACCTCAAACTCAACATGTCAACAGCTCAATCTTTACCTCCAAAGGGTCCTCTTCTACTGGTCCCCATATCTCAGTGCATGATGCCACTTTGCACCAGCAACACAAACTAGAAACCTAGGCCACGCCTTGACACTGCACCCCCATATTGACCCATCATCAAAATTCTGCTGGTTCTAACTCTCCCAATCATGTCCACTTCTCACCGTCTCTGCCTGCACTACCCTGCTCCAAGCCACAGTGTTCTCTCACCTGATCTTCCACAGTGGCCTCCCAGCTGGTCTCCCTGCATCCTGCACTGTGGGGAATGTGGTCCTTCCCCTGGCTCCAGGACCCAAAGCTCTGCCTCCTCTCACCATGTGCCCCACACCTTTCATTTCCTCAAGCATCCCACTGTTTATTCTGTTTCAGAGTATCTACACAGGCTGTTTCTTCTACCACTGACCCTAGCTTTGCAGGCCTTCCCTTCGTATCTCAGCTCAAATGTCACTTCCTCCAGGAAGCCTTCCCAGACTCCCAGTCTAGATCAGCAGGTGCCTACCAGACTATGGTTAAAAGATGGAAACACGTCCATACCACTTGCTATGTAGTCACTGCCTGAGCCCCTGGATGTCTCCTACTACGTTCTCAGCTGCTCCCCAGGACCCCGAGGCCCTCCCCACAATCCAGAGTATAAGGTGTGGTATGTGAAAGTCCCCCCAGACACCCCTTGAAGCATTACTGCAGAGGCCTGCTCTGGCTAGCACACGTGCACTCCAGGTGGTTAAATATTTTGCGTGTCACCTCTGCTCATGATCCTGTACTTCTCATAGTTCATAGTTCCATATTTGGGTAACTGTTTGAATCATGAACTCTGGGAGGACAGGGAGCACAAAAATTAGGTTTAGCACGTCAGGTCTCAACAAAGAAGACCTGAGTGATGCAATGAATGAAATGAATGGGACAGTGCTACTTCCCCACCTTTCTGTCTGTATCTGCTCAGATTTCCTAGCAAGTTCAGGCACCAAGCAATGAAGACACAGGGCTGAAGCAACCAAGCGTGAAGGGGGGCACGGCAGCCGTGGAGGGGCTGCCTCTCCCACCAGGGTGAGGTCATGGTCTCCGCTACCTCCAGGCACTCGCGAGACGTAAAGGAGGCAGAGCCTTTACGGGTTTGACTTTTTCCTGCTCATTAGTCACTTTATCCACCCCATAAAGAGCTCTCAAATCCATCCCCAAGTCCTCATCAAGCAGATAGCACCTTAGTCCAAAAGACCACCTTCTCTCACGGCTGCTACTGCAAGACTTTCAGCACGTTTCCCTGCTTCACCTCTTACCCTCTCTGAGTCTCCTCCTGCACCCAGCATGGTCTTTAAAGGTGCTATCTGAGCACACCTTTTTTCTTTTAAAAGTTCTGTGGCTTCCCACTGTCCTCAAGATACGTTCAAATCCTTGCCCTACTTTATAAGGTGCTCATCTCTGGGCTCTCTCTATCCCTCTAACCTCACTGTCTGCTTCTCTCCATATTCTCTTCTATTTCCTCTATCAACACACACTTCTTCCTGCCTTAGGGCCTTTGCACATGCTGTCCTGATTTCTAGAACTTCCCCAGCTCATTTCTGTTTACCTTCTGGGTTTCAGCTTAAAAGGCATATAGTTTGAAAGGCTTTTGCTGACTAATTTAGATGGCCAGCTCAACCTATTGTCCACGGCCCTTCTTTCGTTACAGCCAGCACCCCTGAGCTAGCTATTCAATGTCTGCCTTGAATAGAAGCCCCGTGTGGGCAGGGACTGTATCATCTTGTACACTGTTTTTATCCATCCCCACTGCTCAGCCTGATTCCTGACACAGAGGCTCAATCAATAGTTGAAAGAATAATCAAGACCATGAGGCTGTAAGCTTGGCCCTTTTCATTGTCTCCAGGGTCAAAGCTGAAATGTAACTTCCAATGACTACTACAGAGACTTCAGGAAATAGCCCAGGTACTTACATGCCTTGCTCTGAGGTGTGCAAGGGGTCTGAAAACTCAGAAGTACAGCTCCCTAAAGGACCAGACTGAATTCTTAGGAGAGAACTTGAACTGCTTTAAAAAAAAAAAAAAAAAAAAAAAAAAAGTGGAGAAAAAGGAAGGAGAGAAGAAAAAGAATAGAAGCTCTCGAAAGAAAACTGCTGAGTAGGAATGTATAAGAAAAGACTAGTTGAAGATTCTCCTTCACAGGAAGGAAAAGGCAGCCCCCGGGGAAGTGGATCAGTGGGTCACATGTTCCAGGAAATGGGCATCAGCCTGGAGGGGCACAGGTCCCTCCTCTGACCGTGACAGGCTGTGTGACCCTCAGCCGTGCATTTGCCCTCTCTGCAGCTTGGCTTCCTTCCCTGAAAAGCAAGAAGTGCCCAGGTCTGGGATTCCCACACAAGGGTCTACAGGGAAGAACCGGTGGGAAGAGAGACCGGGCGGCTGTGGAGACCGAGAGCCGAGCACCCGGTGCCCTCCAGGGCAGGAGGCTTCACGGGTTGCCGAGGCCTGTTGAGGGCGTCCAATGAGGGACTGAATTCCTGTTCCTGTGGCCCTGTGCCAGCCTTCTCTGACATCTGCAGCCACCAACAAACTGGGACAGGTTGGTCTCACGTCAGTGAACACCCACCACACAGCACAGGCCCCAGGAAGCGGCCTCTGAAGCTGCTCCAAATGCGGACCCAGCGTGGGCCGGGCTGCACAATGAGTGGCCCTGGGCCTGCCATTTACAGATCCTGAAGTCTCAGGTATTCAAGGAACCTGAGATCATCTGGGACAAGGATTGTAGCCTTTTTGTCTCAGGGACCCCTTTTGGCAGGTCCTTAAAACAGTATAGATCCTTTCTCAGAAAAATGTTTCCAAATGCATAAAATAAAATCCATCAGATTGCAGTGGAAACCAATTGTATTGAAATGGTTATCAAAACGTTAAAATGATAAATTTGTGATACGGTAATATTTTTATTTCTTTTATAAGTCAAGATTTATAACAAGATCGAGAAGTAGGTTTAATAACTCTCATAACCTTGAAGTAGTAATGAGTGTAAATGTGATTTCTGAGGTAGCTCCAACAACCAAAAACGGATACAGAAGTATCTGATTCCTCCTGGTAAAAAAAGTCCCAGAGACTTCTAATGCTATTGTGGTTTATTGCCTATATTCGCAATGGAAGAAAATGCTAACATTTTTTCCCAGCCACATGCTCACATTAAGAACCTCTGATTTAGGGCAGTGACCTCACTTACAGAGGAAGAAACTTGAGCCCCTGCAGGGCAGAGACTTGCACAGAGCTACCCAGCAAGTGAGTGTTGAAACCAGATTCTAATACAGGCCTCCTGTGGCCCCTCAGCCATGCTCTGCCCACTTTGCAGAACCACCTCCCAAGTGCATGATTCTCCAAACCCAAATGATACATAGGACTCAGGATCATTTCACTTCTTTGAGCCTTGGTTACCTCATCTGTAAAATGGGAACAATCATGCCCACCTCTGCAAGCTGCTGTGAGGACAGGAAGAGAAAATGGACAGGAAAGGACCTTGTTACCTGCATAGTGCTCTGTGCTTATATAGATCAGTAACTTTTGAGTAATTATTATATACTGCCACATGGGAAACCTAAGGATATGAACTTAGGGTTTCAGTGAAGGAGGAGGTCCAGGGTGGCAAACTCAAATGACTAGAGAGGTTAAGATAATAAGGAGGGGTGGGGACTGTGGCCAACTCAAGAAGTCAAGCCCTTCTGAAAGGGGCAGCCACCATTTGGTCCCAGTGGAGGACACCACATAGGAAGGTATGAAACCATCTGGCCATCTCCAACTTGACCTCCAAGATCAGCTCAAGTCTGTGTTTGGGAACCTGCCATGTCTCCTTCCTCTGCCTCCGTCAACCAGAGCACATGCCACAGAGGACTGTCACTGTTGGTGTATGTGTCTGCCCTTCCAGCCAGCAGGCAGCTCCTGTGGGCAGGGCTCTGCCTTACCCAGCTCTGTCTACTCAAAGCCCAGCATAGGGCCTGGCACATGGGAGATACTCCAAAACCTCTGCTGAGCGAAGCACTGAATAATGCAACCTGTAAGTCAGAGAGCCAAATCTGACTCTCGAAGAGATGGTAGAAATCCGTATTTTTTGCAAAGTGTCCTGGTTTTTATATTAAATATCCTGATATTTAAAAGAGGATGTGTGCCCCAAAACACGTCTATAGGCTGTTAGCTTGCATCTCCAGGTAGGGAAGAAGATGAAACAGGTCAGCATTTCCCACATGGACCAAGAAGGTCTTCATCCCATCCCTCCAGGGCTGCCCCTGGAAGTCAAATGGTGCCCGTGTAGGGTGGGCATTCTCATGGCAACCAAGGTGCCCACAACAGAAACAGTTGGTCATAAAATTGTGCTCCCCACCTCTCGTTGCTGCAAGCTGCCTTGTTTTATTAATAAACCTGAATCGTGCTCACAGCACATCAAGGTAAACAGAGATGCTTCCAGGGTGGGTAATGCAAGCAATTCTAACAGATGAAGAAATAGGCTTCCAAATATAAATAGGAAGATAAGATAAACAGACAGAGATCCAAGTATGCTTCACGCTGATTTGCAGGCTCTGAGCCACAGGCAGAGAGAATCTTGGATAATTTCGGCTGAAAGGGACCTTTGTTTGGAAGATGGGGAAATAGGCCCAGAAAAGGGAGAGAAGACTTGCCATGGGTGGCATTCATTATGTGAATACTTCTGATTTCTCCTAGCATCGGTTTCCTCATCTGAAAACTCCAACAGAGCCACTCAGAGTTTCCTGAATGTGTCATATTCTCTGTAACCCAATGCTGCTGTCCATGCCATTCCCTCTTTCATCTGGCCATCTTCAACTTGACCTTCAAGATCAATGCAAGTCTGCCTTTGGGAACCTGTCATGTCTCCTTCCGTCAACCAGAACACATGACACATAGGACTGTCACTGTTGGTATATGTGTCTGCCCTTCCAGCCAGTGGGCAGCTCCCATGGGCAGGGCTCTGCCTTACCCAGCTCTGTCTACACAAAGCCCAGCACAGGGCCTGGCACATGGGAGATACTCCCAAACCTCTGCTGAATGAAGCACTGAATAATGCAACCTGTACGTCCATTTTGAGCAAGACTATGATGGAAGAGCTCATCAAATACTAGCTTGATATCAAGTGAACACGCCAATGGTCCCAAGTTTAGGGCAAAATAGAGACTTTAGTCTATAGCCTCAAAGGCCAACCAAACGCAGAAAGGACAGAACGTTGACTTTGATCATCCCTTTTGTGAACAAAAGAGGGAGCAAAGGAGGTTCTGAGGATCCATAGGCCCCAGGCTCCACACTGGAACTTTCACACGTGCCTCACTTAATTTCCAGGAGCTTTAAGGTAGGTGATACACCTACTTCATAGTTGTCAGGTGTGGAAGGAGCAAAGCAAGGTCCTTCCATGGCAGGAAGGCAGGACTGAAGCCAATCCACGTATCCCCAGAGTTCTCGCCTTCCTACCAACACCCCACTGTAACAGTGGACCTCCTTCATCCTGCCTGTTCCAACCATTGCTTATCCCAAGCCTGGAGCAGCAGGGGTAGAGCTTTGAAGAAATGATTTCCCCACTCCCACCCTTACCCCTGATATTCCAGACCTGCCACTGCCACAGGTCTGGGGTCTTGGGAGGAAGGAGGTCATTGAGGGGTGTCTCTGGGAAAAGGAAGAAAAAGCATAAGATAGAAGCCCAAAGCCCCCTCCCCCACCACCGCCCCAGTCTCCACAGCCATGGAATGGGTCGGAGGGAGATGGCCTGTTCTCCTTTCTTTAGATTTCAGTTTCAAAATATTATTTACATTTACACGTGACCCACCGAAAACTGTTTTAGAGAGTGCCTACATGGAGGCAGAGGTCCTCAGGTTCATGTATCCCTTCATCAGCCTACTGGCAATGACTCAAGTAGCAGTAAGATGAGACACAATGGAGGGTTTGTGAATGGCACGGCTGAAACAATGGAAACCATTCTGATTGCTCGGTGTGTATGAACACTGGGCATTTCCAGCTTCTAATGGGACAAGATTCTCCATCCACCAATCATGAGTACATTGGATTCCCTTGTACGTGGAGGAGGCAGTGGCTTAGAGTCAGAGAGACTGAAATAACCTCACATAACCTCTCTGACTCTCTGTTCCTATGCCTAAGCCTCACAGGGCTTCTGGGATGAAAATTAAGTACACAGACAAGTAGCCAGCACAGTGTCCAGCCCGTTACATGCTGGTCTCCCTGTTCCCTGTCCCTTCAGAGATGGTGGAGGCTGAGCGCTGGAGGCAGCAGAGGCATGGAGGGGAACCTGCACAGGGGATGTGCTATTTATTTCCTTGGACTTGGCCTCCATTGGACCTTGTTAATCCTACTTCGTTGATTGGGCTAATAGTTTACAAACCTGCAATATCTAGATGGTTTTCTTTTTTTGTTTTTTTGTTTTTTAGTGAGCCCATAAAAACTGTGTTTACCCGAAAATAAGACCTAGCCAGAAAATCAGCTCTAATGCATCTTTTGGAGCAAAAATTAATATAAGACCCGGTCTTATTTCACTATAAGACCCGATATAGTATAGTATAGTATAATATAATACAATATAATATGACATAACATAAGGCTGGGACTTATATTAATTTTTGCTCCAACAGACGCATTAGAGCTGATTGTCTGATGAGGTCTTATTTTCGGGGAAACGGAATCGTCTGAGTGAAATCAAATTAATCCGTCACTCTCTGGCTTGAAGACTAAAGCGTAACACTTGCGCTTACCCTCTGGGCTCTCCGTAATCAAATGGCCACACCTCCCCTCCCAGCGAGCACTCAGTGGCCTCTACTCAGGCCTGCTCATCTTCCTCTAGACACGTTCTGTCCATTCCTGCCTCTGAACTTTTGCTCACGCTGTTCCTCTTCTGGAATAATCCAGACTCTTCCAGTGTCTGCTCCCCCAACTCACATGAGAAGTGTTTCTCTGCAGTTCAAGCCCCTGTGCTTCTCCCTCCTCAGCGTCCCAGGATGCTCACTGGCGTGGCCATCTGTGTTCTCTCTTCCCTGGGAAGGTTTCACTGGCTGTAGGGCCCTGAGCGAGTCTCAGAAACTTTCAAGGTCCCCACATACTCTCCCAAGAAGGGGAGCTCCTCCCAGGCAGGGTCAGGGCAGACCCTCATCCTGCTGTCTCCATGTGAGACATTCCTCCCCATTTTTCAAAGTCCACGGTGAGTGTTCCCTCTTCTCGGAAGTTCTCTTTGGTCCATCAGGCCGGTTTTGATTTCTCCCACCGATAACTCCGCAAAGCACTCCATCTGAATCTTACTCAGAAGACACACCACTTCCTGTCATGCATGTGGCTGGCTCCTCAACACTGAGTCCATGAGGGGCGGGGCCATGTGTCCTGTTCACTGCTGTCTCCCTGGCACACAGCACAGGGCTTGACATCGAGTGTATTTCAGTAAATATATGTAAAATAAGAAGAGCAGCAGCAGCAGAAAACATGATACAACACTATGTGCTATGCATTTTGGTAAACGCTGTGCATATATTAGCTTACTTAAGGCTTTACATATATTAGCTTATTTAATACTTTATATACCGGAGGTGCCAAAAAAATGTATACAAGTGGACACTTTGGTCAACGTTGCTCAAGCAGTAGTTCGCCATAATCAGAAGTGTCTGGACACTGATGGTAACCACTTTGAGCACCTCTTGTAATTGCAGAAGTCAAACGTGACTTGTATTCATTTTTGTTATCAGTATATATTGAGTATTACCATTTTAATAGTTTTTTTCCTTTTTTAAAAATGTGGATACTTTTTTGTTTGGCACCCTCTGTATATTAGCTTATGTCATGCAGGGTCTCAGCTCCCACCCCCCCACCCCCACACACAAGAACACAGGACATGGTGAGGCCAAAAAGGAACACCCACGGAGCCACGGATAGGGGGTTCATACCACTATATTCCCACTGGCGGCTGGGTTGGAGACACAGGAGCAAACATCTGCCAGTACTCCAACATGAGGTCTTCCTGCACCCCAGTCTCACTGGCAGCCGGGCAAGACACGACCCGCAATCCACCATCCACTTCTCTGCTAATCAACCAATCCCCCACCTTAGCCACGGCAGTTATATCAGTGGCTAATGGCTAACCGGTAACAGCTGATGGCCACCCAGCCACAGCAGATGACCATCTGATTACAGCTGATGGCCATCTAATAACCGAGCCAGCACCTTTCCACGTGAGGCCGCGAGCCTGGAAACTGCTCTCTGGGACTCTGTCCCCACAGCTTATTTAATGCACCAGCCTCCCTGTGACGTTGTCCTATAAGTACTCCCATTTTTCAGAAGAAGACTTGGAGTCACAGAGAGGTCAGGTAAGATGCCCAAACAAGCAAGTGGCAGAGCTCCTGCTTGAATCCAGGCCATGGGGGCTCCAACTCACATGATGTTAACCACTGAGCAATATCACCTGTGAATTCGTTCATCTTCAGCTCGCCAGTGCCTCGCAAAGAACCAAGCAGTTAGCAAAGACTCAGTTAGCGAGCGCTCCCAATAGCCTTTTCTGGAAGGCTGCCGCCAGGCGTGGTGAGACACAAGACGGGAAGAGCACCTGGCAGAGTGGATACAGCCCCTGCCAAGCCTGCCACAGGCACATTCTGAAGTGGGCTGTTCTCCTTCTCCCAACGAGATGCACCAGCCCACACCCCACAGAGCATTCTCTGCCAGGGCAAGCAAACTCTCTCTAAGCAGCAAGGCTTGTCTTCGAGGCTGTGATGGTGTTACCCTCAGGACTGGCTGCCCTCCTATTTCTACATTCACTGAGGCTGAAACACACTCGGTTTGTCTTCCAGAAGACCTCACCCTTTGCCACTGTCAGAAATAATCTGCCTATGTGGCTAATAATGCTCCCTGACCCGAAACTAGAAGGCAAGGAGGTAGACCTGACATCATTATTTCCTGACCTCAGTTGTTTTTGTAACTATAAGCCCCCATTCATACCTGCAATGTTAACTTTTCAACAGATTACAAAATGGGGAGGGAGAGGCGGGTTTCCTAGCATTTTAGAATATGATTCCAAAACCAAGTGAAATTAATGCTTTGGCTTATTTATTCCCAGACCTTGTGCAAATGGACCAGAACTCCGGACACGCAAAGAAAACCCCAGCTGATCATTTGAAGGTATGGGTCCAGGTTTCCCCACACTAGTTCTTCACCACAAAGCACATGAAATGACATGCACCAGAACCTCCTTCCCTCCCCAAATATACCCCATGGAATGCTTTCCAAAAGGAGAATCCTCTGTGAAATCCTACATAATCATTTCCAATGTTTGCTGTTAATAGACACCAGGAAGCCAGCAACTGGCCTCAGCTCCACATACACTTGCTAATAACTCTTGCACAGAAAGAGCTCCATTCCTGCCCATTGCAAGGCTCTGGAAATCAGACTCCTAACAAATTTCCTTTGGCTTTGTTTCACATAATCCTGCTTCTGTCTGCTTCACACTCTTCTGCAAATGTGTTGGGTCCCAGTGGGCCACTGTCTTCCATGAGTGATGGCTTCAGGCTCGACAAATGGCCCTCCATCTATCATTGCGGAGCTCCAGTGGCAACAACAGAGGCTCCTCTGTTTCCCTCCCCAAGCAGGCAGAGTGATGGCCGTGCCTTGGACCTGCCTCCCCCACTCTCTCAGGAGGGATAGCAAGAATGCTGGGAGCTCTGGGGAGGCGAGTAAGGGCTGAGCCATTTCACTTTCCATGTGCAGCCCTTCTGGTCTATGGAGACCCTGCTTATGTTGTCTTCTCCCCGGTGGCCAATCCCAGCAATCCTCCATCCTCCACTCTGCAGCCCGAGTCTTTCTTCCAATCATGTCACCCACCTCCCTGTTGAGCTCTGAGAATCTAATGAGATACTCATGCTGAGTGTTTTGCAAATACAGAATGAGCAGAGCCGTTAATGGGGACTGGCTTTGCAATCAGGAAAAGCTGATTTCAAACCTAACTCTCCGCTTTCAGATTGGGTGACCTTGCAAGAGCCACTTAACCTCTCTAAGCCTCAATGTTTCCATCTGCAAAGTAGAAATAATCATGCCTACCTCACAGTGTTACCATGGAGCTCAGGTGAATAATGAGGGTGATGGATATTAAGTACAGTGCCTGACAAACAGAAGGCACGTAAAAAGGGGTCCTATTATTAAAAAAAAAAAAGTATAATAACACTAATAAGCTGTCTATATTTTCCCTAAAACTCCAGAAAAACTGATGGTGGAGAGAAATGAATCAAGGTTATCTGTGGCTTTGGATCCCCCCTGACAAAAGGTGCTGGGGCTTCAGTTTGAGCAGCCTGGCACTGCCATTCCAAGCTGCCCAGCACAGGCCTGGATCAAGCTCAGGCACTAGCTGTGCCTCTTGCTGTGTGACCTTGGATAAGTGTTTTAACTTTTCTAAACTTCAGTTTCTTCCTCTGCAAAGTGGAATAAATAAGACCTACCTCAGAGGTCCTTTGTAAGAAGTATTAGTGAGGTAATGCAGGGGAAAATGCGAGCCTTTAGTTCCTGGCACATGGTAGGTGCTAAAGAAACTTTAGCTACTTACATTAAACACTTAATAGGAGTCTAGGACATTGTGCTGCAGGATGGAAGAGATAAGAAAAAGAAGGAGGAGGAGGAGGGAGGCGGAGGAGAAGAAAAGGTAAGTAAGACATAAGCTTCATCCTCAGGGAACCCAGACTAATTCAGTAATTTCAGCCCTGACTACACATTGCAGTCACTTAGGGAACTTTAAAAAATACTGCTGCCCAGGCTCCACACCCAGAAATTTGGATTTAATTGGGATGAGGCCCGGGTATCAGTATTTTGCAGAAGATACCCAGGTGATTCTAAGGCGACCAGGGCCAAGAAAGACAGGCCTATTTTGAGGAGAATATGAACACAGAGATGTGTTTAATAATATAAGCTTAGGGCTCCAACAGAGTTATGTACAAAGGGGGAGAGGAACACGCACTCAAAGGCAAAGATGCTGCCTCATCATTTAAGCTGAGTAATAGCAGGAAGTAGGCATTCACCAGAAAGAGGATCTGCGGGAAAGGCATTCTAAGCCTTTTCTGCAAGGTCCCAAATAAAGGCAGAACCACAGTGAGTCACCAGGCAGGACCTGGAGCAAACCAGGACAATCAGGAAGGAAGTGAGAAGAACTGGACTATTTGCCATGAGAAGAGCTCCCTGGGGACCCCAGCCCTGTACTCCATGCCCTAGTCCATTGCCAGGGCACTGCTCCCAAGGCTCCACCACTCAGAGACAGAAAGCAAACTCAACCATTCCACATGCAGCTTCTGGAAAGTTCTGGAAAGTTCTGGAAAGTCAGGCAGCTTCTGGAAAGTTCCCCTTCCATGACGCCACATGCTTCGCAGAGACGCCAAACACTTGGGGTGACTCAAAGGTTTGTTATTCGGGTGGAGATGGCCTCCTGTCCATGGTGCTGAACAGTTCCTGTGCTGGAGAACCAGGCTGCTCAAATGTCCTCCGTAGATAAGCAGCATCAGTGTCACCTGGGAGCTAGTTAGAAATGCAGACTTGTGGTTCCCATCCCAGACGTAGAGACTCAGAGTCTGACACTTGTCCAGGCCACAGGTGATCTGTGTGCCCATGGAAGTACAAGGCACATTGCTCTAAGTCAGTGTTTTCAAGCTGTCGGTTATATCCCATTTGTGAGTCAAGAAATTAAGTTAGCTCATTGGAAACAGCATTTTTAAAAACAAGAATGGAATGGAACAGAAAAGAAAAGATTAAAAAAATGACAGAGTTCATCACACCCAAGAGCAAGTTTTGTTATTACATATACAGGTATATTGACCAGGATCTAAGAAGTATGTATTTGTATGAGTTACATTTTAACCAAAGTCTGAAAGCCACTGCTTGTTTTTCCTAATGCTGGAACATGGGTGGTTCTTATTCAATATCTCCCAAGATTCTGAGCCAGGTGAGGAAACAGACTACGGGAGAAAAAAGGGTTATTAATCGATAGAGAAAGAGAATGAGGGACTGAGACTGGGATTATTAAAGAGGTATATGCTGAGAGATTATTGGGAAAGGTAAAATTAAGTAAATAAATAAACGGATGGATGGATGGATGGATGGATGGATGGATGGATGGATGGATGGATGGATATATAGATAAAGATAGAAGAGGGGATCGGATTTGAGTGTTACTGTCTGTAGACTTACTTTAAAGTGCTCTTGGCTTTCCTATTTATTTCAATTAAATTTTGTAAAATTTTACACTGCTCTTAGAACAAACACTGCAGTGAGTTTGTATTTCTCAATGCATGCAGTTGAAGTTGATTTTTTTTTTTAGTTGAGAACTCCCTCACCTTTCTGATCATTTTCTACCACCTCCTCCAGGGAAGCTGGTGGAGGGCACAGAGAGGGGAAAGCCCAAAACAGAGTCAGTGGCTCCTCACCAAAGCCAGGTTCCTTAGGTTTCCCACTGCTCACCGTCAACCAAATAACATTGAGGCCCAACTCTAGAGAACTTTGAAAAGAAAGGAATGGAGGTCTCTTTAAAATGCACAGATATGTTGCTTGCTTCAAGTGGTGATATAGAACAAAATGTCAAGAATAAAAGTACACAATGATTCTTCCTCCATTCAGAACTTGGCAATGGGAGTTATTAACATCTTGCGACATGCCTGTTATTTCATTTATTCAATAATGTCCTACATTTGATTTTTGCCTAGGAAATTGGTGTCTAATGGAAGATGACAAAAATTACTTTTAAAATAATTTTCTCCTTGCTTAGTGGTATTTATAAAACACTGAGCTAGATCTTTTCACTTTGGGAGTGATCTGGTCAAGATGGCAGAGTAGGTAAACACTGTGCTTACCTCCTGTTATGACCACATCAAAATTATGTATAACTTTACTAACTATTTTCACCCCAATAAACTAATTAAAAAAAAACAAATTAGGCCAGCCCGGTGGCTCAGGTGGTTGGAGTTTGGTGCTCCTAACTCTGAAGGCTGCCGGTTCGATTCCCACATGGGCCAGTGGGCTCTCAACCACAAGGTTGCCAGTTCAACTCCTTGAGTCCCACAAGGGATGGTGGGCTCTGCCCCCTGCAACTAAGATTGAACACGGCACCTTGAGCTGAGCTGCTGCTGAGCTCCCGAATTAGTCAGTTGGTTGGAGCACATCCTCTCAACCACAAGGTTGCCAGTTCGACTCCCGCAAGGGATGGTGGGCTGTGCCCCTTGTAACTAGCAACGGCAACTGGACCTGGAGCTGAACTGAGCCCTCCACAACTAAGACTGAAAGGACAACAACTTGAAGCTGAACAGCACTCTCCACAATTAAGATTGAAAGGACAACAACTTAACTTGGAAAAAAGTCCTGGAAGTACACACTGTTCCCCAATTTAAAGTCCTGTTCCCCTTCCCCAATAAAATCTTTAAAAACAAAACAAAACAAAAAAACAAATTATAACTACAGAACATCCATCATTGAGAAACACCTGATGTCTAGTTGAACTGAAGAACTATAACTAAGAACGTACAGGAGAAGCTACCTCGAGACTGGTAGGAGGGGTGAAAACACAAAACGGGCTGGTCCCACACCCAGGTGTGACCATTAAAAATCAGAAGGGATATTTCAGCTGTGGAGGTTTTCCCCAGAGGGGCTAGAGGTCGCATGTCCACACCAGGCTCCCCAGATCAGGATTTCAGGGATGAGGAGAGAAGTGCCCATAACTTCTGGCTGTAAGAAAACAGTGGAGATTGTGGCTGAGTGATACTAGGGCGGCTGCAGTTCCAGGTGTTCTTCAGTACATGGACTTACTCACTGACAGACTCATTCACTCTGAGCTCTAGGTTGGGGCAGCAGCTCAAAACACACCAGGGACACTTGGGGAGAAACTGTATTTCTGCCTTCAGGGCAATGGCTGGAGGAGCAGCTTTTTCCCAGGCAAAGAGCTGGCAGAAGACATTGTTTCTTTGTTGAGTCCTTCCCCTTCCTGGCATGCAGACCCAGGGCGCTGCCATATCTCAGTCTCCATCATTCTGGCTAATGCTGTTCACCCCACCCTGGTGACTCTAAAACCCCACCCCACCCAACTTTCAGCCCATCCAAGCTGCTTCCAGTGGCTTTTCCATATAAATGGCCAGCCTTGGCTCATGCTGGGGACTTTTCTAAAATCTCTCAAAGGTTTACATAACCCAAAAAGCAGCATTTAGCTTTGGTGTGTCTTGTATCTGTGGCTGAGCAGTCCTAAGCCCAGCACTAGCTAGCTACAGCCAGACTCAGTTCATGGCTTTGCTTCTCAAGGCACATGAAAGCTCAATGCAGGTGGTAGCCATCTGTAGACTGCTTTGTGGTTCAGTCCAGGTAGGCCAGGCAGGGCACAAGCTGCTGCTGAAATGGGCCTGTGGTTGGGTCCCTCCAAGGAGGCCCTAAAGGTGGGAGGCCCAGTGGCCAGCTTTGGACCAAAGATAACGCAGCCACCTCCTGGGACAACACACCCAAAGGGCACACTAGGCAGGCCCCAGAGCCCTGCTAAAGTGAATCTTGTTCTGTAGGGTCAGTCTCTGCACAACAGCTCTTCCACTGTAGTCGTGGCCAATCCTCACAACCAATCAGCCTGATGGTCAATCCCTCCCATTGACATGCAAACAGCAACTGAAGCTGAACCATAGGAGGGCACACAAGTGACACACCTGGAATATCCAGCTCAGGTGACCAGGAAAATTGCACCAATGAGCTCCACAGCACACCTACTACATAAGGCCACTCTACTAAGACCGGGAGACACAGCAGCCCTGCCTAATACATAGAAACAAACACAGGGAGGCAGCCAAAATGGGGGGACACAGAAACATGTCCCAAATGAAGGAACAGAACAAAGCTCCAGAAAAAGAACTGGAAAAAAAAAAAAAAAAAAAAAACGAGACAAGGAAACAAGCAATCTACCAGCTGCAGAGTTTAAAACACTGGTTATAAAATTGCTCAATGAACTCAGGGAGAACATCAACAAAGAGATAGGAAATGTAAAAATGGAGATAGAAAACATAAAAAAGAATCAGTCAGAAATGAAGAACACAATAACTGAAATGAAGAATACATTAGAGAGAATCAACAGTAGATTAGATAAAGCAGAGGATTGAATCAGTAATTTAGAAGTTAGGGTAGCAGAAAACACTGAAACAGAACAACAACAACAACAAAAATCCAAGAAAAATGAGGATAGTTTAAGGAGCCTATGGGAAAACATCAAGTGTACTATTCACATTGTAAGGTTACAAGAAGGAGAAGAGAGACAGCAAGGAATTGAAAAACTTAAAAAAAAAATAATGACGGAAAATTTCCCTAACCTGGGGAAGGAAATAAACATGCAAGCCCAGGAAGCACAGAGAGTCCCAAAGAAGATGAACCCAAAGAGGCCCACACCAAGACACATCATAATTAAAATGCCAAAGGTTAAAGACAAAGAAAGAATCTTAAAAGTAGCAAGAGAAAAGCAGTTACATATAAGGAACTTCCCATAAGACTGTCAGCTGATTCCTCAAAAAAACTTTACAGGCCAGAGGAATTGGTACGAAATAATGCAAAGTGATCAAAAGCAAGGATCTACAACCAAGATTATTCTACCTAGTAAAGCTATCATTTAGAATCAAAGGACAGATAAAGATCTTTCCTGATAAGAAAAAGCTAAAGGAGTTCATCAACAACAAACCAATATTACAAGAAATCTTAGAGGGACTTCTTTAAGACCAAAAAAAAAACAAATCAAAAATCAAAAATATGAATAATAAAATGGTAATAACTACACATCTATCTACAATAACTTTAAATGTAAATGGATTAAATGCTCTAATCAAAAGACATAGGGTGGCTGAATGGATAAGTAAATGAGACTCTTACATATGCTGCCAACAAGAGACTAACTTCAGATCAAAAGATACACAGATTGAAAGTAAAGGGATGGGAAAAAGATATTTCATGAAAATGGAAATGACAAAAATAAAAGCTGGGGTAGCAATACTGATACCAAACAAAATAGACTTTAAAACAAAGGCTATAAGAAGAGACAAAGAAGGACCCAGTAATCCCACTTCTGGGTATTTATCCAAAGAAACCCAAAATGCTACTTCAAGGGGACTTGTGCATCCATATGTTCATTGCAGCACTGTTTACAATAGCCAAGATGTGGAGGCAGCCTGGGTGTTTGTCAATGAATGAATGTATAAAGAGGAGGTGGTACATATATACAACGGAATATTGCTCGGTCATGGGATGGAATGGGTTCTTGCTATCTGCGGTGGCGTGGATGGGCCTGAGAGGTATTGTGCTGAGTGGAGTGTCAGACAGAGAAAGACAGATGCAAGGGGATTTCGCTTATATGTGAAATCTAAAGAACAAAATAAACAAACAAAACAGAAACAAACTCATAGACACAGAAAACATTTTGATGGTTGCCAGATGGGTATGGTTGGAAAAGGTGAAGGGATTAAGAAGTACCAATTTGTTGTTACAAAGTATTCATGGGGATGTAGGGCACAGCATAAGGAATACAGTCAGTAATATTGTAATAATGATGTATGGTGTCAAATGGGTACTAGATTTATCAGGGCGGTAGATGAGGGTTTGGGGGGCAGGTTGAAAAATGTGAAGGCATTAAGAAGTACAAATTAGTAATTACAAAATAGTCATGGGGACGTAAAGTAAAGCATAGGGAATATAATCAATAATATAGTAATAGCTATGTACAGTGCCAGGTGGGTCCTAGACGAGTTGAGTTGATCACTTCTTAAATTATATACATTTCTATATGCTATATACCTGAAATTAATATAAAATAATATTGAATAAGTAGGGGAAAGGTGAACGGGAATAAGAGGTTCAAATTTCCAGGTATAAAGCAAATAAGTCGTGGGATGTAATGTACAGCATAAGGAATATAGTCAATAATATTGTGATAGCGCGGTGTGGTGTCAGATGGTTGCTGGACTTATCATGGTGATCACTTCTTTAGGTATATAAATGTTGACTATGGTGTACACCTGAAACTAATGTAATATTATATGCTAGTTATATTAATAAAAATCTTTAAAAAAAAAAAGATGACCATTTCTTCCGTAATGAGCTATGATAAGGTCAACTTGAACAGTTTCCATTTATTTTTTAAATAAGCAAATAACAAAGTAATACATCTATAACCTATAAAGATAAATTGCGTTTGATGCAGACAGGGTACCTGATTTTTAGAGGCATTGTAAGTCCCTCAAACACCGAGTTAGTTGGCGTGACCCTTGATATGGAAAGCGGCATAGCTAATGCTCACTGGTTCTTACTATGTTCCTGGGCCTTCATACCTTTATCTCATTGATCCACTGGAGAAAAATGGGATAAGTGTTACAATCCCTATTTTCAGAGATGGTAAAATGGAAGCTCAGAGACAGTTAATGACCTGCCCAAAGTCACATAGCTCATCAAAGCAACACAACTAGAATCTGAACTCCAGCAAGTCTGACTCCAAAACTCCAACCAAGTGGAGCCAGTGTCAACTTGTTCAGCTGCTTTTTTGCCTCAGTTTCAAAATCCCCAATGTTTCACAATAACCTCCTTTCCCACAGGCTTCTAGTTATTTTCCCAACTTGCTGCTTTCATCTCTCTGGGTCTTGCATCTGAGCAGGCTGACATTTCCCCCAGGTTTGTCTGGCACTGGAGGGATTATTATACGTGGGTGGCTGGTCACTCACAGACAGGGATCTCTGGAAGGGAACTGGCTTTCCACAGTGGCCAAACTAAGACCAGCTTCCCCTCTATCGATCAATGATTTTTGAAGAGTCAACCATCAGACACTCAAAGTGGGGACATTTAAGTACATTTGCTTCAAGACTGGATTTCCTCAATATCACAATTTAAGTGTTTCTGAAACTGATTAATGCTTAGAGGGAAGAAGCCCCATCTGAGAAACATTATTTTTAAAAAATCATGATCTGAATACAAAGACTGTCAATTTAACATAACAATAATTTCTCCAGGGCCTACTCATGTTCCACACACTTTGGGTGGGTGTGTGGGGGGGTAGAGTTACAAACAGGCACCGAGACATCATCTTGGAAGAGGGTATTTATGGTAGTTTTTTTTTATTTCAAGATAGAAGGAACACATTTCAATATAATAAATAATTTTTCTGACTATTAGAACTTGTCCAACAACGAAACAACCAACCTTATTAGTGACTTTAACCCAAAGGTTTGCTGGTAAATATTTCACAACTGAAAACAAAAGAAAACAAAAGAAAACCAAAAAAAAGCCCTGATGTGTAGCATTTGCTGATCTGTGCTGTGAATTCTCCTACCATGGCTGATTTCAAGCTCTCAAAGTGGAACCAATGAAAATGGAGATGGGAGGAGATGAACAGTACACCATCAGAGAATATTTCCACCACAGAGATAAAACAGATGTATGTAACCTCAGGAACAAAGTATAATGTAGTAAAATAAGCAGGGGGTAGTGAGTGTCAGGTACTTATTCCCTTTGTCTTTCTATAATTTATTTAAGTGTAAATTTATATAATTTAATTTTTAACAATAGCATGCTTATTAACTGGCTCACAAAATCCCTGAAAAATTAACAATCCATTCTTGTGAGCCAGTACAAAGGGCTCCAGAAGTGTGGGGGCAGGGGACACTCAGGCTGGGTAACAATTTGTCATGGAAACGAGTACCTGAGTCTTCAAGCCTGTCCAACTCGGGCAGCAGCCATAGCCGCGGCCAGTGTCACTGCTGGTGGCATTTCCGTACTTACCATGTACCAGTGACAATGCCGAGAGCTTTGCGAGCATTGTCTCATTTATTTTGAATAAAACCCTGTAAGGCAGATAGGGACTAATATCATCCCCATTTTAGAGATGAGGCAACTGAGGCTTAGACATATTAAGCAACTTACCTAGAGTCACAGAATAGTCAGTGGCAGTGTTGAAACGTTTGACTCCAAATCTCTTTTTCTTAAACAAGAACATTACGCTGATATTGTGAGAAATGCACTGTACTACTGGTTCATGAACCCGCTCAAGGCTAAATGATTTGTGAAGTATGAGAAAAGAAGAGATAGGTTGTTCTCAGTTGCAGAACTCAGAAGAGTTGGCTCACTCTTCTGAATCCAGAGACATACACTGAGCGAAGCACACACACACAAAAACTGTTTAAATGAACAGCATATTCCTTTCTTTTGTAGCAATAAGCCAACAACTTAAATCTGAAATTAAGTAGATCCACATAAAATCACCATCTTCGTAAGCAAAAAAGAAAAAAGTCAAACATCTACAACAACTCAATCTTGTTCCACCAAATGGATAATTTTAGACATACTGAGTAGACTGCTAGCAACACACAGCCTGATCTGAAGTCTTGTGTCTTTTGTGCTAACAAATGACAAATGCTTTTCCCTTTAACCGAGGGCTAGGGAAGGGAGAGCAGTACAATCAAACTAGATACCTAATATGAGCAGGACACCGCATTTCTGTATCATAAAGATGCTGGTGAATACAGATGTGTTGCCCAGGACTGACCACCACACTCTTGTTCAGTCAAACAGTGGAGTATCCTACTCTAAGCCAACCGTCCTCCAACCTGTCCTATCCTGAAGCTCTGTCCCTCGTCCCTGAGCCCAGGGTAGGTAAGCACCCCAACAGGGCAGGCAGGTGGTTGCTAAGATATTCCTACCAGGTACAGTAGGCTCCCCTAGTGATAAATTGGCCTGAAGGTTAACTCACTCCCTCTACAGGCTGTCCACCTACCTTCCACTGAGATGGAGGGTCTCTGCAGGGCAAGAAGAATGTAGCCTACCTTTGGTGGGGCCGGTAGGGCTCAGAAACCTCTGAGAGAGGTACAGCCCACTGGCTCCTCTCCTCTCCTTGCTGCTGTCTCCTACGTCTGGTAACATCCCAGGGTTGCAACTGAATGCAAGAGTTTGCTCTCCTTGTTTACCTGCCGAGGTTTTCATCACCTGCCTAGCCAAGATTCCTGGGCTGTGGTCTTAGTTGCTTTTTTCATCATGCCTCCATTGCATAGAACACAGAGGTACAGCTGCATGATGCAAACTATCTAAATCGCGGGCAACAGAGCTCCTGTAGCAACAGACCAGAATGTGGGGAAGGCTGCCTGGCTCTTGGCCTGGAGGAATATTACTTTGAAATCAGTCAAAATTGCAGTTGAGAAAGAAAGAATAACCACTATAATTTTGTTAGTACAACTGATGTGACAGGTGAGTTATTTCCAGTCCTTGCAAGCAGCTCTTCAAGGTCACTGTTGCTATCCCACGTCTTAGACGAGGAAACTAAGGCTCAGGAAAGTAGAGATGCATGCCCAGCGTCACACTGCCAGTAAGTGGCAGAACCAGGCTTTAAACTCAAGTTTGTTTACATTCAGAGCCCTTATTTTAAGCACAGTGCAACTGTGCCTACACAAAAGGGGAAGAATAATTACTAAGGGCTCCCTTCCTCCATACGGATAATGAGGATAATGATAATAATGAAAATAGCTAACATTTACATAGTGCTTACAATGCTCTAGTCACTGTGGAAATTTGTGTTTTTAAGTCCTCACAACAGCCTCCATTTCAGAGACGAGAAAATTGAGGTTCAGAGGTCATACGGCTGAGAAATCAGTGAGGTGCCCCTGCATAAATGCTTCCTTTAGCATAGTCTTATCAATCTGGAAAAATAGGTGGTGGCATCCCCGATTCACAGGCAGGGAAAGTGAGGCTCAGATAAGTTAAGATATTTGCTCAGAGACACAATGCTGACAGGTTGAAAGAATTTATCCTAGCAATGATTACAACTCAGGGGTAGGAGAACTAGTGTGGAGATCAGCTTACCACGTGCTAGGTACACATCCTTAGACAAGCCTCTTGGCCTCAGTTTACCCAAGAAGACAGTTTTTGTTACCTGCCTTTCTTTTTCTTTCTTTTCTTTTTTTTTTTCTCATCTACTACCAGTTTATGCTAAATCACTATTTGTTGTGGTTGTGTTGGATTTATTTATTACATTTTGCATCCCTTTTAACTGTTGAAATACTTGATTTTCGATCCCTCCAGCCTGGATGCACCAGGATCCCCAGCGCTGGAATGACCTATGTGAGACGTTCTTTCAATTGAAAGGTGGAGAAGCAAAGTGCTCCTTTCTGACTCAATAGATATGCCACCCGCACTTCCGTGCCTGTTACATTTTCAGGCAAGTAAATGCCTCAAATGCTTCCCAAATCGCTGCTTAATGCTTCTCCTCAGAAAGTGATCTCGTGTGTGGATCTGGAGAAAGGGTTTACGGCAACGCTGGTGATAGCACGGCGTCCCAAATGATTCACCAGAGAAGGTGATGTAAAGAGCAGCAAGAAACTGCAGGGAAGAGGAAGGGAATTAACTGCCCGGTTCTCGCTGGGAAGGAAGAGGCAGGCACCTCCAGGGTAGAGAAAGCGATCTGTCTGAGCTCCAGCAACTTGTCATAGGGCCTCCTTTAACAACTTTCTGTACAAGCAGGGAACGGCACAAAAGTGGATAATTTGGGAGCCGACAGAAATTCACAGGGTCTGTGGAGGTCTCCAAGTCACACAAAGAGTGAGTCATGCATGGAGTGCAAAATGTGTCTCAGAATTTTCTCCATCTTAGTAGCTAGTTTGGGACAGCCAAGAGTTTGCGGTATTAAGAGGCCTGTGTGTGGATTTCACTTTAACAGTGATCATTTGGCTTGTCCCAGTGCATTGTGGGAATATCAGGCTGCTTAGGAAGGAAGGGGAAAGGGCAGATAAGGATGTCCTGGGCCTTTGCCTGGAAATCAATGAAAAATCTGTTTCATGTGGACCCTTTGGGGTTGGGATTGATATAAATTGCAGGTAACAGGAATGGCTCGTGATGATCTCTAAAATCCTGTCAGCCTTACTTTCCATTCAGCCTTCCTGCTACACCCCCTCTCACGAGTGACCATCCACATCTCTGTGTCTTAGCACCAGCTGTTCCTCTGCACTGATAGTCCCCCTTTCTGTGCTCCATTGGCAAAGTCCTACCCTTTCCTCTGGCTTTTTCAAGTGTCACTTCACTTGGGGTGGCCTTCTGACCCTACCCAGGGCTGGATTCATGGGCTCGCCAGTTGTGCTGTAGCACGGTGCCCATTTTTACTTAGAAAAGCCTGGTTTAATGTTCTGCTGTCACTGCCATTACATTCTCAATCCTTTTGAAAAAGGGGCTCTGCATTTTCCATTTGAACTGGGTCCCACCAATGATGAGGCTGGACCTGCTGCCACCCCTAGAGGCTGAGTCAGGGGGTGTCCCCTCTGTGGTTTCACAGCACTGTGGCTACTCCTCGATGACAGGAAACATCATTGTTCTTAGTCACTTATCTATATCTTTGCATCTGCCTTGTTGCCCAAAAATCAAGTACTTCAACAGTTAAAAGGGATGAAAAATATAATAAATAAATCCAACACAACCACAACAAATAATAATTTGGCATAAACTGGTAGTAGATGAGAAAAAAAAGAAAAGAAAGAAAAACAAAGGCAGGTAACGATAATTGAGTCGGGAATGAGGTTAATTCTCGTAATAGGGCAATCTATAGGGGAAATGAGACATTATTGTTCACACAATTCCGTGTTTATGAGGTAAAAGCATTTATTCTTAACATTGAGAAAAGATGAAATTTCTCTGAGAATACTCGTATAAAGGTTCTTGTAAACCAGAAGGGCTTTAGTCTCGTATCTGCACTTCCTGAAACAATCACAACGTTTGAGATGAGCACTGCTTTGGGGGGAAGGTTCCATGGCTTGTGCTGGACTTTCAAGGGACTCACAAAGGATTCAGAGTCAATGGGCGATCGTCGCGGGCACTTCACAGTGGGTTCTTTCTCCTAATGATCCTCAACCCGGCCTGATGGAATTTCCACAAAGCACAGTCTACACAACAACCCAGGCTGATGGAATTTCCACAAAGCACGGTCTACACAACAACCCAGGCTGATGGAATTTCCACAAAGCACAGTCTACACAACAACCCAGGCTGATGGAATTTCCACAAAGCACAGTCTACACAATGAGTTGGAACAATCTGGAACTGAGAACTTCCTGTAGTGGACCAAGGTATACATAGGGCCCATCTCCTTAAGGCCATGCCCTTTGCCTTCTTAGCTCTGGTCCCAGAGGGGTAACCCAAGGCTCAACATATAATCAGGATCTAGTAAGAGTGGATGATCCCTTTTGATGAATAATTGAACTCCTAACAATCCATCTACAGTCCTTTCCACTCCAGCACTGAATTCTTGCTCAGAAACACTGACCTACTCTCTGGCTGCATAGCTGGTGATAATTCCCTGGGTCTGGGGATTCAGGAGCATGGTGGGCCCCTCATCAGGCCCTTGAGCTTCCTAAAAAAGGTGCCTTGTCTTCTCAGTGACTGTAATAGTTCATTTTATGTGTCAACTTGGCTAGGCTATGGCACCCAGTTGTTTGGTCAAACACTAGTCTAGGGGTTGCTGGGAAGGTATTTTTATACCGTGTTTCCCAAAAAAAAAAGACCTACCCCAAAAGTAAGCCCCAGTTAAAATCATCAGCCAGACGGACGCATATAGTACGTTATGACGATGTTCCAAAAGAAGATGCCATGACTGTATTTGAATAAATGTAGATTGTTGTACATGAAAAAATAAGACATCCCCTGAAAAGAAGCCCTAATGGAGCAATAATGAATATAACGCCTGGTCTTATTTTTGGGGAAACACAGTCGGTATGATTAACATTTATAATCAGTTGACTTTAAATAAAGCAGATTCCCCTGCATCGTGTGGGTGGGCCTCACCCATCCAGCGGAAGGCCTGTAAGAGCAAGGACAGGTTTCCCACGGAAGAAGCAACTCTGCCTCGAGATTGAACATGGAAATCTGGCCTGAGTTAGCAGCCTGCCCTGCGGATTCAGGACTCAAGACTACAACTTCAGCTCTTACCTTAATTTCTAGCTGGTTGGCCTGGTCTATAGATCTCAGACTTGCCAGCCCCCACAAATGTGTGGACCAATTCTTTAAAAGAAATAAAGAAATCTCTCTCTTACATTGTCTCTATCTATCTATCCATCCATCCATCTATCTATCTATCTATCTATCTATCTATCTATCTATCTATCTATACACACATACACACACACACACACATATATATGTAGATGTATATACATGTATTTATAGATGTGTATATAGATGTGTATACAGATAGAGATATATTGAGATATATGTCCTATTGGTTCCATTCCCATGGAGGACCCTGTACAGGGACTAAGGACTCTTGATTAGTCTAAGTAGGTGACACTGCCACTTTCCCCCGGGCCACCTTCATCAGGGTTTTGCAGAAGGGAATGCGAGATTATGAGAAAGGGAGATTCCAGAACCACAATGAGTGTGATGAACCAGCTGTTGGATCTTAGGGCTCAGGTGAAAGGGAGTCAGAGGGGCCACTCTCAGGAGACAGTCTCTGCCTCTCTGTGCCTTCAGCTGCTCTCAGGGTAGGTCCTGGGAAATGCAAAACTGCCACATGACCAGTGACAAGTTTTCTGAAGAGGAGGACACTGATTTGCTTTGGTACTCCTCCCCCATCTATTAGTGTCTGAATACGTTGTTGAGATGTTCCAAAGCTGGCATGTGAGGAAAGAAAAGAGATTGTGTTGCAAGGAAAGGTGGGTGGTGACAGCTTTAAGCTGGCTCTGCCCTGCTCCTGAAAAGTAAGTGCTGCGCTATGCCAGGGGGGATGTGAGGGGCCCAGCCTCCCAACACAGAATGGCTGGCTCCCCAAGATCAGCTAACATCTGTGGATGCCTGATGTGGTCCAGACAAAAGTGGATTTAATCTTGTCAAGGATACGATGAAGAAGGAATGACCACATCCATTTCACAGACAAGGAAACTCAGAGAAGCAATGTGGCCAAGATGGCACTGGAACTCACAGCTGAATGGAAAGATCCTGAAATTTTCCCTCTGCTTTGTCCTTTGTGTGCCCATATTATGCTCTAAATAGAATGCCTGGTTGGTGTAATTCTGGCTCCACAAGTGACTGTCTGTGAGAGCATCGACAAGTAACTCTATCGTTGAATAGCAGTAGCCTCTGTCAAACGCCTGCTTTTCTCCATGTTGTGAGTATTAACTGAGATCATGCTGCCTAGTATTGGGTAGGCACTCAGTGAACAGAGCTTATTGTCATTATAATTCACTGCGTTGAAGCTATGGAAGATTCACAGAACTACTTTCCTGTCTCTATGAGAACACACCAGTAGGCTCCATAACCCTGGTAGCAGAAGTTATACCAACACACCCGCAGCTCCCTCCATTCTCAAGGGAACATGAGACACCAGCTCCATCAGGGAGTTTTCATACCAGGGTGGGCACCAGGGGTGGTGGAGGTGGGGGGTGGGATGTGAAAAGTAGGAAACAGCATCACTTTGGGAACTCATTCAACATGTGCCTGCTTGCATCTCTGCGTGCTTCTCCTGTTCCAGCTTCGGGTCGTGCGCCTATTATTAACCACCACCCTCAGAGAGGAAACGTGTGCCTTATCCCAGGAACATATTGTGGGGGGAAGAGACTTCTGAATATAGTGTAACAAACAAGCTTTTAAAAGGCCCACCTCTCTGAAGTAGAACCTGGTTCAAAACACATCTTGGGCTCCCCATGGCCTGAAGAATGCAGCGCAAGCTCCAAGACAGATATGAAAAGCATTTATGAGACAGACCGCCCAACCTCCCTTCCACTTGGCTTCCACTCCGGTCAGACATAATAACCCAGCCCAACCAGACCACCCAAGGTGAACGCAATGCCCTTCACCACATTGTGCCTTGTTATAGCCACGGCAGACTGAATGCCTCCCCTACTCGCACCCTTGCCCGTTAGTGTGTAGCCAGTCCCTGACGGCCCTCCTCAAAGGCTTCCTTTTGTGCTAAGCCACTCTGGAGACCCCAGTCCACCGTAAACCCCCACTGGCTGCAAGTCCCAAAGATCTTGGCTCATTTGTCACTTATTTTATTATATGACAAACTGTCACTTTCTCGTATGTTTCTCATCTTTTCCTCCTGTCCTGCTCTCTGCCCGAGTCAGGTCGGACTCTCCAGTAGCAACCACGCACGAGGCAGGGGGTTTACAAGCAACCCCCCTCGTATCAGAATCCCGGGTTCTGACGGGAAGCCCGGAGGCATGCCATTCCGTCCTCAGTTCCCCCGACTTCCCACTCTCTTTCTCCAAATCCCTGTTCCTGGCTGTCTTCTCGGCAAGGCAGACACCTCGTTATGGGAAGGGGCCAGGTCTTATTCATCTCTGTCCCTACAACCCAGTGCTAGGTATATAGTAGGTTTGGGGAAATATCTATTCACCATGGGAGAAATTAAGAAAAAAAACTAATAAATTAGTGAAAAAAGAAAACCCAGTGGATCATAGGCTCCTTAAGGGCAGGGGCCCATCTTAGTTTCCTTTCCTCCTTTTAGTGCTCTCGCTGCAGCAGATGCTCAATAAAAGATACGGGATGCCCTGAGCTGACCTATGCTCAGCACACTAATTAAAACAGAACATTCATCTCCGCAAGCACTCAGACATTTTCCCCTCAGCCGCAGCAAAGCAAAGTTATATAAGTCAGCCGGAAGGTGAAGTAGAAAGACTATGTTGACAATTTTAAGTGCCACAGAAATAGATAATTTTAATGGATACAGTATTTCTACAGAAATAAAACACTATGATTGAGATGGAGGCCAAGGGTTTCACCACTGGATGATAGTGAATTTTAATTTGCATCAATGAGGCAGGTCCACAAGTCAATTACCTTTTATTTCACTCCTATGCAGTAAATGAAAGTTTAGGGCCAACAGTTAAAGTACTTTGGAAAGGAGCATTTTACAATTTATCAATCCATGTATCACAAGCACTACAATAAATATTCTGTAGAAAATACTTTCACATAGGTTAGCGCATTGAGGTTAAGCCAGTCTCAATTTAAAGTTCACTGTGAGTTAAGCAAACCAGGGAGTTTAGTCCCATCCTCATTCCGATTTTACAGCTGAGAAAACTGAGTTTCAGGGAATTTGTGCATCTTGCCGAGTCGCTCATACATCTAGGAAGGGCAAAGTCAGAATTTGAAATGAAAATTTTTTTCCCCCCTCTATGACCTTTGCACAAAACCAGACCTACTTAAAGCACTGGAAGAAGGAGGGGTGGTAAATGCCAGACTGAGGAAGGAATCTAAGCCTAGCTGGCTGTGTCCAGGTACCTCAGAGCCCTCTGTGTATCTCAGAGGCGACTGTCTTTTAAATGCCACCGAAATAGGAAAGTGCCTAAGAGCTAAAGCTTTCCAGGCTCTGCCCAAGAACTGTGAAGGGAAATGCTTCCAGGGCACAATTTAGGAAGCGACTGCTTCAGTGCACTTAATGACAGCCCCACGACCTGATCAAGCCCCCTCTGTCACTCTGAGGGACCCAGGGCTACATAAGTATGGGGAGATTATTTGAAAAGCTTCCTTAGCAAGACTTCTCTTCCCCTTGTTTTCTGGAAACCAAAACAATTCTCTTTCAGACCCATCCCAACATATAGCCAGGACTTCTGCTGCGGTGCCCCCAGCTCAGCTGTGATGGGAGAGACCTCTGTGGCGTGCCTTCTCTTGGAAGACAGAGACTTTCATTCATTCATCAAATATTTGCTAAGCACCTCTGATATCCCAACCTCAGCACCAGGCAATATGGTTTTGTTTTGGTGAAGAGATGGTAAATTAAGCAGTATACAGAAGACTGAGGGAGCCACCATTGAAAGTGACTTTGGGCAGGGGCAGGGATAGGAAGTCTGGAAGATTTGTCCAGGTTTGTGGGAGAGGGGTGGTCAAGGAGGACTTCTCAGAGGAGGTGGTGCTTGAAGACCTGGATGACTAGAAGACGCCAGCCACACAAAGACCTGGAGGCAGAGCAGTCTCAACAGAAGGAGAAGAGCAAAGCCTTGAGGCAGGGAGATACTATGGTAAGTTTTCCCACTTACCCTAAGAAGGCCAGTGTGTCAAAGCTGGGGTTAGCAGGGCAGACAGGGAGATGAGATCAGGCGCTGGCAGGGAAGGTAGAGTAGGCTGTGCGGGCCTCAACAAGCAGTTTGAGTTTTATTCGGAGTGTTCTGGGAAGCCAGAGGAAGGTTTCACAGAAGGGAGTGACAGGAGCTGATTTACATGTCTTACAGCTCTCTCCAGCTGCCTTGTAGGGAATGGACAGCAGAAAGGTGAGTGGGGAGGCTGAGTAGAACCTGCTGAGTAAGAGATGGATGTGGCTTGGGCTAAAACGGTAGAACTGGAAATAAAGGAAAGTGGAGGGATTTGGGTAACGGTGTGTTGATAAATGTTTAATGAGAGGCTCACAGGGGGAGAAAGCCCTATTTGCCAGTTTCTGTGGGGTGCAAAAACTCCCACCCTGGCTGATTTCAACGTGACACAGGGAAGGCAGAACTGGGAAGAACCGTGCACAGTCAACTCTCGTAAGCCGGAGGGAGCCGATTGTGGGACACCCACAGGTTCAGGGGCAGACTTGACAGGACTTGCTAATGGACCGGTGTGGGCTGAGGGAAATGGAGCAAGTAAGGGTGACTTCTAGAATTTGGACTCGAGTGACTGGAAGGATGGAGAAGGCGCTTCCTGAACCACTGGCCTTTCTCCATTCCCTGACCTCCTGAATTCTTGAAGGGCAGGAAGCCCTACGGGAAAAGAGGACACCCACTGGGCTTTGGGCTCCCTGAGAGCTGACCTCCGCTCTAGTCCTTCCTGTTTCCTCAGCACCTAGCACCCAGCCTGGGGCACAGACAAAACTTAATAAAGAACAAATGCAAGACAAAGTGACCTCAACTTCCTCATCTGCAAAATGGGACGGTAATACTAACACTCTCCAAGGAGAACTGTGAGAATCAAAGGGAAGTAATATCGCGGCTACCAGAGTTGAGAGCTAAGGGTCCCACAGGCATGACATCATGATCCTCCCACCAACCCGGTGACATTTTACTTCCCCATTTGACAAATGAAGAAATGAAGCTCAGAGCCATTAAGCCATGTGCCCAAACCCACTCAGCTAATATGTGGTAGTGCCGGCTGGTATTCCCACAGCCTGAGTTGATCCGATTGACATTCTCAGCTGCTGGGGCCACCCCAGCCAAGGGCTGGTCAGCTTCCACTTTCTCACCAGGAGCAGCCGAGGCCACACAGGGTGCTGAGGACACGTCATCCACCCCTGCTTTGCCAAGTTCTTCAGGTGAAACATGAATCAAGTAAAACTCAGGCAAGAGTTGAGAACCAGATCTTTCCCTCTCCTGATCAGGAAAGAGGGAAAGAGAGGCCCACCCGGAGGGAAAGAGCATTTGCTTGCACCATTTGGGATGAATGCTTCAGAGTGAGAGCAAGAGTAGGGACAGAGACATGGCTGCTTGGCTGGAAAAAAGCCCTAATTGTGCTCAGCACAATGGCTAGTGTGTCCCCCGGTGGAGACGGACTGACCTGTCCCTGACTGATAAGTGCATTGCTTTTTGCCTCTGTGCATGGCCAACATTTTTTCCCAGGCTGATAGAGATTTATGAGGCCAGGCCTTGTGCTCAGCGTCCCGACTGGCAAGACTGCTCTTAAAACTCACCGACTGTGAGCAAGCTCCTGCACCTCCACTGTCTCATCTGTACATTGGGGGCACACCAGCGTCCTCACCACAGACGGCTGGGGTGAGGACAGAGGTGGCTCACAGGGTGGCGTAGGAAGACAGCTGGAGCGCAAACCACATCGAGAGCATTCCAATATTCCCACTGTCTACCGCACACAGTGTAAGTAGCCTGGGCAGGAGGAAAAATCCCATCAACTCACTTCTAAGTGTTACACAAACGTAAGTGACACGTTAGCTTCCCTCTCACCCAAGAAGGGTATAAATTGTAGACGCCAAAGGATGCTAATGGCCCTGGTAAATCACAGTGCTTCCTGACACTGGACATTGAAGCCTCGCGGCCAGCCCTGCCCTGTTCCACCAGCTGCAGGTGGGGGCTCCAGGCAGAATCCCTGCTTTGCCACACCACGGTGCCAGTGCCAGCAGCCTCTGCTATTCACGCAGAGAGATTACTTGCTCTGAAATTGTTGTCTGTTTAGAAACTTGTCAGGTGTGGGTGCTCCCGTGCACCACAGCAGAATCCCATCAGCCTAAGGAGAGGATGGTTTGCATTGTAACAGGACGTTTGGCTTTAACAGTAATAGAAACTATTTGCAAAGGGCTTACTCAGTGCCAGGCCCAAATGTGATCCTCATACAATGTGTAAAGTAGGTGTATTACGCCTACTTTATAGCTCAGATCAGAGAGGTTAAGTAGCTCACCAAGATCAGCACAGCAAATATGAAGCAGAGCTGGGATGTGACGCAAGCAGCCCAATACCAGAAGCCAAACGCTCAGCCACGGCTCCAGGCTACCTTTTCAGCTCCTCCAGTGCGTGAGCGGTTTACCCTCGGGTTATAGGCTGGATTGCAAGGTTAGAAGCCCAGAATTTAACATATAGGACTGAGGGCACCAACCAAATGTCTTCTGAGGCCAGAAAGCAGCTCTGGCCTCAGTCTCAAAGAGACAGCTGGAAGTGGTAGGGAGTGTGGCCAACTGTAGAGGCATGCCATATCTCAGTTGCAGGTGGCCAGGTGAAAATAAGGGCCCCGTCATCATATCTTCCAGCTTTTTTCAAAATAAGTTGAACAACCTGGACTTTAATGTGAAAGCTCTAAAAAAAAAAAAAAAAAAAAAAACTAAAAAAAAAAAAAAATTCAGCCAGTATTAGACAGGCCCACCAAAATCCATCTGGGGCCACTGGGGTAGCAGTTTGCAGCCTCTGTTGCCACTTCACAGTTTATAAGCTGTCTGCATTCCTATTGCCTCCTTTCGCTTGGATATCCAATGTTGTCTCCCCATTTCACAGACAGATGAAGTGAGACGAAGGGCTTAGAAATGATTGACTATTAGGGACTTTGAAGACACCGTCTGTTCCTCTGTGTCGTCCCAGTTAAGCAGCCTACAACCTCAGCTTGCGCGCCTCCTCCAGGGCAGGGAGCCCCCTCCGATCACAGCAGCCTGAATCATTTTTAAGCAGTTCGAACCTTGAGAAAGTCACCTGAACTTTGACCTGCCCATCCCACTCTGGGACTCTGGAGTTATGCCCAATTCCCCATCCACATAAGAGGCTTTGCCAACCACCTACAGTGAGCATGGTGGGGGTATACAGAGAAATTGTCACTGAGTACTTCCAGGGCAGTAAGCTCAGTGTCAGGACGTTACTCACCTGTTTCCATAGAATCCTCAGAAGAGCACAGCAGAGTGGGTTTCCCTATTGCCATGTATAACCAAGGTGCAAAGAGGCTGAATACCATCCCCAAGGTCACAATGGGTATATGCCATGGAGGGGATTCAAAAATGAGGTCTTCCTGATTCCATGGTCACCTTTCCATCTATCCACCCATCCATCATCTATCCATTCATCCAATGAATATGTTTGGAGAACTTATTATGTATCAGGTAATGCTCTGGATACAGAAGGATACAACTTTCCATTCTTCATATCATGTCCCATCATCATCTTTTTCAGGCGAAGACAACTGAAATCTTTCATCTGACCTTTATGTGGTCAGTTTTCAGGACCTGCTCCTTCCCTAACTTGTTGGTATGAACACGTGTCAACATCCCTCTTACAGTTATTGCCCAAAATGGACGGAGATCTTAGAACAGAGCCTAGACAGACATGTGGCTGGGAGTGTCTCCTCCCGGACTTGGGCTCTCTCCTTTTATTCATGGAGCTTATGCCCATATCAGCTTTTCTGGCGGCCTTCCCACAAGCAAAGTTTCAACCCAAACCGTGAAAATTGTTTTCACAGCTGCAGCTACTCACCCATGTCTGGTCTTGGGATATTGAGTTTAAAGACCCAAGAAAACTGAAACTCCACCTAACATCTACTGAGCCAAACTTATGTGCTAAATATCTTACAAACATTTTGAAATTCATATTACCATTTCCATTTTCCAGCAAGAAAAGTGAGGCTCAGAGAGGTTAAGCGACTTGCTTATGACGACCCAGCCAGTAAGCTATGGAGCTGGGATATGAGCCAATGGTTGCTTGGTTCCAGCACTTACGTTTTTTGCAATGGGTTTTATAGTCATACCTGTTCAATTTCCTGTCCTGTGAACAGGACTATTGCTTTGGACCATCTTTGATCCAATATCCTAGTGACTCTTTCCACCTTTCTTAGCACATGCGCACACGCGCATGCGCGCGCACACACACACACACACACACACACACACACACACACAAAATGATCCGTCTAAGTTAGCTATAGTTTCCAAGCACATCAATGCTGAGCACGGCAAACACCATTGACTACCTAACTGGGCTTGTGGCAGAAAGTAAACAGCTCTAGCAAAAATAAGCACCAGAACCGATGAGCAGATCCCAGCTGCCTTCCAAGTAATGAACTGCTACTGAGCAGGGGCACACCTTCCAGCGTCGTATACAGTCGGGCGGACTCTGCTGACCCTCACTATGGTCCTGGTGGAGGTGGCCAACAATGTCTCTGAACATAATTACCCGGTAGGGGCGGGGTCCTCTGACCTATGCTAGGTGCCACGGGATGCCTGCACAACCACAGTGAGAGACACTGAAGAGGAAATATCACAATAGCCTCTACCCTGGAACCCCAGCCTTCAGGCTCCGCTTCCTGGCCCACTTTCCCTCTGGGCCCTGAGTCCTTTCTGACACAGGGTCCTGCTGAAAATCTTCCCTGGCTGCCCATCACCTTCAAAGTAAAATTCCATCCTCGCTCTCTGCTGATCAAAGGTCCCGGAGGAGTTGGCTCTCCATGTCTCTAACCATCCCCAGGAAACAACTCTGCTCTGTAGCTCAGCCTTTTCCAAGTTAGCTTCCAAAAACTCTACTCTTAAAAAATGGTCTAAGCATCCTGAGAAATCAGTAAATCTAGGAAATGCTACAAACAAGTTTATGATCTTGAAAAAAAGAATCACCATAAGCATTCGCATATAGCATGTTGCATGTGGCTAAAAAGTCCTGTTATAAAGAGATCTACTTAACGTTAAGCTTGAATTTCGTATTTGGTGATAGAAACCCTTATCTGAATAACACCCAGCGAAGTCCCAAGGGAAAGATTTTTTGATTAGTTGGTGATGTCACCAACTTTCCGCTGTGTCTTTTATACCTGCAGGGTCCTGCGTTATGCTGCACCCTCCAACAAACACCTTATTCTTTTCTTACCTCCTACAAAGCTCTTATTCATACTTCAAAGCCTGGTTCAACTTACAACTTCCCTGGAAAATATTCCTGTCAACTCCAGGCGTGATTTTGTTCTTGCCTTGATGATAGCACTTATCCCAGAACTTGTCACAAACCTATCTCTCCCCAAGGACAGGAACCAGGCCTGATTCTTCTCTAGAAGTACCAGTGTCTGGCATAGTTCCTGAACAGTGGTCCACAGTCATTGTGTGATAGGATATGAGTCCATGAGTGAACGTGAAATTGAACAAGTCCATATTCATGACAGGGCTGTGGTTCCGCCAGGTCCAGCCACAGAATCCTGTCAGGAATCCTGCCTCCACGACTGGGGGAAGCCCCCTCCCCCTCGGCAAGGCAACATGATCTCAAGGTGATGGTCGCCAGTGTCAAAGAAAGTCAACAGGTCACTTCAGGAAGATACAAAATAGATGCCATCCTGCTACATCCCTGGCGTTGCTAGGAAACAGTTTGCTATAAACCAGGTTGATTAGCATTACAGAGAAGACACAACGAAGAAATGGCTGCATCTTTTCACCCTGCCCAAACCAGCCATCAGCACATTTGCATCAATTTCTTATTCAGCTTAGGTGGAAAGGCAAAGTCTGAAGAATTAAAGACCCGGGAATGCTTCTCAAAAGACTGAGAAACACTTCTGAAGCATGGCAGTGACTCTGTAAGCACTGAGGACACAAAGGAATGTACTAACTCCTCCTTACTCTTTCACTTCAGGCCTTTGTGCATCTTGGCCTAGAGGAGCCTGGAGGGGACACAGTCTGGGAAAACTCCATGTCAGGAGAAGGAGGGAGCTCTAAGTGCGACTCCTCCCTCCCCTGACGCTCAGTTAGAGAAATCCGGGCATTGGAGAAATTCATTCTACTTAGAAGATTGGGAGAGGCTTCCCAGGGCTTCCAAAGAGTAAGTAGGAATCACTAGACCTATTATGGAATAAGTTCTTACAGGCAGCAGACTGCTGGCTCCCTTTCAAGGGGGATGTCTTAGGAGCCACTTCCTCTAAGAAGCCCTCCCGGATTGGACCCATGTGCTAGGTTCCATCACGAGCTTATCACCGGTTTACAAATACTAAAAGTGATTGGCAGGCGAGGACTTGACCCCAAGTCTGATGAATATATGTGTCATGGTATTAGCTAAATCCGAACCAAATAGAAAACAAACAAATACAGTTTCTGATCTTTGGAGATTTCCCCCTCCTATGTGGAAGAGGGTCTTGAGGGGTGGGAGGGAAGCACGGTTTGGTCCCCAGAGCCCCACAATGTAGTCATGGGATCTGGTTCCAGACCCTGCTCTGCCACTAACTAGCTATGTTGTTTTGAGCAAATCTCTATACTCCCGTGGGTCTCTAGCTGCTGATATGTTAAATAGGAATAACGAGAGTCATCCTGTATACTCACTTCCATGGGATAAGTATATTGGATGATAAGTAGGAAAAGAGCTTTAAAAAGCATAACACACTATGCAATACTCAGCACACAGTATGTGTTCAGAAAGAACTGGCTGGTTGAATGGTTCTAAGCTATTACTGCAATGCACCGAGGAGCCCAGAGAGCCAGGATTGGGTTCCCACTTGGTTTCTGCCACTTGGAGCAAATTACTTACTTTCGCTAAGCCTCATTACTTCCATCTGTAAAATGGGGATTATAATGCCCTCTTGATAATATTGCTATGAAGATGCAATAAGTTAAGATATGTAAAGATCCAGGCCCAATAGGGATGCAACATATTTGAGTTTCTCTCCCCCCTTCTGCCCTCTCTCTAGAACCATTCGGAGGCAGACACAGCCTGCCAGCTGCCTATCACTCCTGCTGGCCAGCTGCCCGGGAGGCCCCTGGTTTCTGGGGTTGGCCAGTGCTCATGGCGGCACTTACTCAATCCTGCTCAGCGGGATGAGACAAACTGTCATTTCCAAGGCTGAGCCCTAGCCCCACTCAGGGACACAGCATGGAGCCACTTCGAGTAATCCACATTCAAGGCACAGTCTCCCCAGGCCCCGGGGAAATGCAATAGCTAAAGGAACAAGGAGGTTACCAAGCTAATCGTTCCCCGATTAAAGCAACTGGCCTCAAGCCAACCAAGACAGCCTTTGCAAAGTTTAAGTTATGTCAGTAGTCTACGGGGAGTCTCACGCCTCACATCTACACAGCACCTTACAATTTACTAAGGGTCTCTGCATGTAGTATTCATTCAATAAATCTTTGCAGTGTACAGGGAATCAACATGCTAGGTATTTTCTTCAAAAATCTCGTTTAATTGGTCAGGGGAGCCTGAGAGAAGCAGGTGTGTACCAGATGTTTTATGTTGACGGCACACCCCTACCACCATCCACAGCCAGCCATGTTTTGTACCGCGTGACCTGCAGCAGTCATGTTTTATATTTTGTGATCGTGTCCCATTATGATCACAGCTGATTGGACCAGGGCTCGGCACCCTGTCCCATAGAGGGCCCAATGGTTGGCTGTCCAGTAACCTGAAGTTTGTATCCCTTTGATTCCTCCTTTGAAGATTGGAAACTGGATTTGGGGAACAGAGACTGGGTAGCTAGCAGAGGGGAGAAAAACCAAAACGACCTACTAAGAATTGTTAGGTTATTGAGAAGGGCAGGATGGCTAGTATGAGCCTTTGCAAGTCAAAAAGCTCTGTGGGACTACAATCAATGAAAAAGCCAAGGAAATGGGTGAACGGAGAGGAAAACAGAGTAGAAATGCTGAGAAAAATCGGGTGACTAAGAGAGACCTCATGGACTCCTTAGCACCTGGTAGCTTCCCATTTTTGGTTTCTGTGAGGCCCTGCTACACTGGGGTTCTTGCCATTGGACTCCCCCAAAGATCCTCACTACCATATAATGAGCCACCATTTCCCTGAGTTAGCTTGAGTGGGTTTCTCTTTCTTACAATCAATGACCCTGAGCAGGACAGTACTAGATACCATTATCCTCACTCCGCAGACCAAGAACCTGAGCTAGATCAGGTTCTGCCCCAACTCAAGTACAGCCAGATTCTCAGAACACAAGCTCTAGTCTCTCTCCAATGGACCTCACTGCTGTGCAGGCTGTAAGAAGCTGTGTAACTATCCCCTGAGCTTCAGAGGACAGAAAAGATGATACTAGACAGACATAGTGACAATCTGTTTTTCATCTGTCTCTTCCACTAGAAGATTAGTTCTGAGAGGGTGGGGACAGTGCTATCTTATTTATTGCTGTCTCCCCACAGCCTAGAAGAGGGCTTGCTGCAGAATAGATGCTTAAACTTTTCAAATGAATGGCTGAATCAATTAATCAGTCCCAGGACTTTCCGGCCACAATGAGAACCAGGGAAGTTTGTGTATTCTCACCCACAGACAATAAGTGTTGCTTCATTTGGGAGTCCAGATTCTTCTGAGGGAAAATTTCTACTTCCTTCTCCCTTAGGAATTGTTTGGGAAAAGCAGCTGCCATCAGCTTGGGTTCAACTCCCGGTCAGTGCTGGGAGTGAGAGACAGCAGAGGATCATTGCATCCTTGGAATGGGCTGGCCCGACTGCCACCCAGAAGCATGGGCAGGAATTCCTTCCACAGCATCTCCAACAAGTGACCTCTGCCCCTGCCCAAATCGCCATGTCAGGGAGCAAAGGACTGAGGTTGTCCCTTGTACCATAGGACCACACTGGCAGGTGGCATGACTGTAAACTAACTGTAACTCCTTTCCCCGTGGCCCTGGCTCCTGGCCTCAGGGTCTAATACAAGCAGTCTAAACTATCCTAAGTGGAATATGGAATGGGTCTAGGGAGACATGAATTCTAAATCTGCTGTGTGATCTGGAGCCAGTCATTTGATGTCCCTGAAATGAAAAGTTCTGAGGTTTTTGGTCAGACCTGCGTTCTCATCCTGGCTGAACCTTGAGCAAAGAGCTTCAGCTGAGCCTCAGTTTCCTCAAATCTAGGAGAAGAAGAATGCCATCCAGCTGAGAGTAACATCTGCCTGCTCAGAATATGCAAATGAGCTGTTGAGTCTAGGCTGACATGGAAGTCAGGCTTACTCTGCTGATGCACTCAATTCACTTTGGGGCCACAGGCCCCAGGCTGAGCCTTGAAGTGGGAGATAATGGAGCCTGGTTTATAATCGTCTCAAATCTTATGCACAACATAGTAGCAGAGTTGGGGCTCAGAGTGCTGGGAAGATCCATAATAGCCTGGTTTCCCTCAGACTCCAACTCCAAGGTCAAGAGAGAGGCAGGAGGCCAAGCAGGAGATTCCATTGGAGCTCAATTCATAAGACACTTCACCTTTGTAAGACATGGGGTGTCCTTGCCATCCCGTTCCGTGGTCCAGTGGAGAAAAGCACACAGGTTCAATGGGCACGTGATGTGAGTGCCCACCCACCAGGTGGATAACACAGGGCAAACACCTCACATTCTCTGGCCTTCCGTTTCCTCATCTACAGACCAGGCCAGGATACCTACTGTATCTCCATTAGATCATTGCCATGGAGGACAAACCTGGCAATAGGTCCGAAGTCTTGGTCACCTGAAAAGTGCTATTCCCTTGGAAAGTATCCGATCACAAGGTTTGGAAGCAGCTCTGCACCCCCCTCACCTGGCACCAAGTTCAGGGGCTCCTGTGCAGACCTGCGAGGCTAGCACTTGCTCTGTTCTGCTCTGCATGCCCCTCTCTCCTTGGGGTCTACTGAACACCGACCTATGGAATCCTTCTCACAACTCCATGAAAGGCATGATATTATTCCCATTTTACAGATGAAAATCCTGGAGACTGAATAACCTGCTGGGTCACACGGCTGCTGAATGATGACATGACCTGAGGGACAGAGTACGGGGACAGAGGTGGGGGAGAAGAGAAATGAAAGAGCAAGAGACGGACAAAAATGAAAGAAAGCCAATAAAGAAAAAAAGAAGCTAAATGGAAGGAGGGGGAGAGGGAGGAAGAGGGATAGGGAAGAAAGAGCAAAGAATAAGAATAAATTGCCCTCCGTATTCAGGGCTAGAGTGACATGAGGGGAAGCTGGTATAAGCTGTTTCCTGTGGTGGGTGTGGGATTTGAGGGCCCCCATTCCCAGCCCTGGGCCTGAGGAAGTGACAAGTCAGCAGAGCCATTCAGCTGAGCTACAAAAGCCTTCTGCCAGGGTGGCGAAAAAAACATTAAAGGAGATTTCCTCAGGCTTTAGAAATTGCTGAAATACAGAGGCCGCAATGGAAGATGAAGTGTCTTACAAAGGGAGCTCCAAATGGAATCAATTTCCCTGGGCCGACTTTTATGTCCTATTATAAGAAATTGAAAAATTATTTCTGTGGGAATGTCGCTTTGCCGGTCCACCTCTCTAGAAGATATTGAGAAGGAAAATGGCTTCCAATAAAGGGGCGCTGGGTCTCGTCCTCCATCACTGGAGTTGATCCTCTGCTTTGTGGCTCAGGGGCCAGGAAAGTGGAGTCAGGGAGCGTTTGGAGGGCTGTTCTGTTAGGGTTTGGGGGCTGGAGGGGAAGGCAATGAAAAGGAGACAAATGCCCCAGGGACCACTCGTTTCTGATGGCCAGACACAAATGCCACCCGGCTGGAAACATGATACCCTTGAAGCTGGCTAGACTGGGCCAGAGTGGAATGTCAGGATTCCCTGGACAGGACATCACATTACAGAGAGGACGCCAGCAGCTGCTGCCATACTATACATGTTTCCTTCTCGGGCACAGCATAAAAGACCTGCCCACCTATTTTCCCTTTCCTCACACCCGTGTCTCTGGTGCCATGAGCTTCTCACTTCTCTCTAAACATGACAGGCTTTCCTTCCACGCCTCGATGCCTTTACTGGAGCACTTTCCTTCAGCTGGAATGTCTTTTCCTGCAGGTCAGGCTGGCAAACGCCCACTCATTCTTTAAGACCCAGCTGAAATGTGTCTCCTTGGGAAGTCATCCCAACCTGCCTCTCCTGAGCAGGGGTCCATCTCTGGCCCCTGATATGGTGGCCTAAATAACGGCCCCCCAAAACGTCCATGTCCTAATCCCCAGATTGTGAAGATGGCAAAAGGGGCTTTGCAAAGGAACGAGTTATGGAGCTTGTGATGGGGAGCTTACCCTGGGTTATCCAGGAGGACCGAAGGTAAGCACAGGGTTCTTAGAAGAGGGAGGCAGAAAGACCAAAGTTGGTAGTAGGAGACGTGAACGCCTGCTAAGAGATTGCACTAATACAAGGAAGAGGCCAGAGACCAAGGGATGCAGGCTGCCTCTAGAGGATGACAAGCTGAGGAAATGGATTCTCCTTTCAGAGCCTCCAAGGGAACCAGCCCTGCCAACACCTTGAGTAGCCCAGTGAGACTAATTTTGGATTCCTGAACTCCAGAACTGGAAGAGAACAGGTTTGTGATGTTTTAAGCCAGCAATAGGAAACTAACACACCTAGGCAGGGTTCACTTTCTCTCCCCAGGTTTTCCCCAGCGGCCCGTGTTCACATGGTACCTCTTCACAGATAGCATTTATTGAGTGCTTTCCATGTGCCAGGCCTATTCTAAGTGCCACACATGTATTAACTCACTTAATCTTCCACACCCTTTCTGGAAGATACTGTCATCCCCATTTTGCAGAAGAGGAAACTAAAGGCCAGAGAGATTAAGAAACTTGCAGAAAGAAAATCACGCAGGTAGTTCGTGACAGCTGGAAGTTGAACCCAGGGCACACTGTGTGGTAATCGTGTGCTTAAGTGTTGGTCTCTTCCACCAGAAAGTAGGGTTACAGAGATCGTCTCTGGGTCCTGAGTGCCTGGTCCCTGACTGGTTAAAGAGAGGCTCCAACAACTGCGGATGAGTAAACATCTGAATCAGGGCTTCCTAATCCTACCCAAAAGCTACTTTTGTTCAGTGGATCTTGTTTTGTGCAGGATGTAGAAGATGGGCTGTCTGCCCTTGGAAAGTAAAACTTCTAATCAAGCTAGATTACATGTAATAGTAACATAAAGCACCTTATTGTACCCTTTCTATGAACTTTCCTTTTGGGTGGCATGGGAAAGTGAAGGGAGTCCAGCACTTAGAGTCATGGAACCTCTAGAGGAGTTCCCACAAGTGTATTCCCCGAAACCTCAATTTCTTCATCTATAAAATGGACACAATAATACCACTGCCGGGAGAGGCACCGGCGAGCATAAGTGAGGATGTGCTCACAAAAACACGGTGTGTACGTGAACACTGCCCTTGTCCTCCAAGCCTGGCGACAGCCACGAGTGCGCAGCACACTGGGCTGGTGTTTTTACTGCCCAGTCACAGACGAGGAAACTGAAAGCTCACAGGCTGATACAGCACTCCTGTATAACACACAAGGCTGTCTGACCTAAGTACGGGGGGCGTGTCCAAGCTACGTGCCTCCAGAGGCAGAGGTGATGAAGGTCATCTTGCACTGGGATGATGGGACAGGTCCTCAGAGAAACCAGCCTGTGACTGTCCAAGACAGGTGTGAGTGGGATGGACCGTGGAGAGAGGAATGCTCTGAAGGTGTGCCAGGGGCTGCACAAAGGACAGAGGAGAGAAGGCCCAGGGGAGGGGCGGCTCTGAGAACGTGGGAGCATGGGATTTGTGGCACAAGCTATAGTGCCCTGCACGGCCTGGGAACTGGATTTGAGGAGTCAAGAGGGGCTGTGGAGGCGGGGAGGGAGGCCGCAGAGTGGGTGCCTGGGAGAACAGTAGGGCCACTTGGAGATGAGCTTCCAGGGCCTCTAGCAGTCTCTCGCACGAGGAGGAGCTAGAAGGCTTAGTGGCTCCTAGCTCTGGCTGCACTGAATAACCATTTGGGGAGTTTTCAAATTCTCAGTGCCCAGGCTGCCCTCCAGTCCAATTAGCTCAAAGTCTGCAGGGTGGGACCCAGGTATCAGTATTTGTCAAAACACCCAGGTACTTCCACAGGAAGGGCAAGGCTGAGGAGCTCCGCTGGAGGCCCTGGAGCCAGGGCCAAGAGGCCACCCTGCAGTCATCTGGATTCCAATTTGGCTAATTACCTTCAGCCATTCCCAGTGCGGTTCAAATGCTCCCCTTCCCCCTGCCCATGCCCTCCAGCCCAGCAGTTTTGCCTGAACATGATATTTCACTTCCTGTCCTCGGCCTGAACTGGGCCTTTGGAGGCTGTCTGTACAGTTGTTGGAGGATAAGGTTCCAATTGCCTCATACCTGTGCCAGCTACACTGAGTCTCAATGGCTTGGTGGCCCTGCTCCGAGGGCTGGGGGCTGGGGAGGGGTGCGCTCCTGAGGCCTCAGCACTCCCACCTCCCCTCCCACAGCCCCTCTGTGGCCCACCGCTGGCAGCACTGGCCTGGGGACAGGCATAGGAATGGGGGCTCTGGCCCCTGGAGAAAGAAAGAACTGCACTTACCTAGCACTTGCTTTGTGCCCAGCATCGCACTAGGTGTTTTGGATGCACTCCAGTTAATTAATCCTTATTAGACATTATGAAGCAGATGTTTGAAACCATCCTGTTCTGCAAAGGAGAACAAAAGGGCTTGGGGAGGTGGAGTGACTTAGCCTAAGGTTTTACAAATGGGAAAGGTTAGAGCTGGGCTTCATCATGGGTCTGCTTACTCCAGAGCCTGAGCTTTAACACTCGGAGTCTCAGTTTCCCACCTATAAAATGGGGATAGCAATAATTTCCTCCTTCAGAGGGTTATTGTCAGCTTTAAAAGAGTAGCAATGTTAACCTATGTCTAAAACAGCAAATAGGGTGTTTAGAGTTCAACTGATGTGTGATAAAAATTGCCCTGATTCGCCTTTTAAAAAAGAAATCCATGCTAATGTGTAGGTGGTTTGAAGAGATAGTGTGGCCAAGATTGGAAGGAAAAAAAAAATGGATCAAGACCCGAGTATTCTTTTTTCCCATCTCTACTTTGATTTTTCCTTCTCAGTGCTCTCTGAAAAACTAATGAGCTCATTACAAATGCTAATTAGCTCTTGTCCTGGCACCCAATCAACAAGAAGATGTCTGAGGTCAGCTGCCTGGGGTGCTTGGGGTGAAGGCTGAGGCGGGGCTGATGCCTACCTCAGACGGCACACAGCGCACATGTGAGGTCTTGGGCATCCCAGACTCTACCTCGCTGCATTCACAGAAATGCTGCTCTTACTCTTTGTCCTTTCTGATATTCAATGTTTTCTTCCTATTTTAAGCCCGTCTCCCATCAGTAAGGCATCCCAGATCCCACAATGAGGAAACGTGTTACCAACGTTCTCAGACCTAAGTGCCGGACACAGAGTAAATGTTTGTTGAATGAATGAACATGTCAAACCTCATTTATACTACTTAAGTCTCCCAAGTTACAAACTTAGTATTCCTGAGTTTTTCAGTCATTAATCACATGGGTGGCAATGAGGGCTGCTTAGAGCATGAGGCTTCCGTGAGCCTGAATCCCAGGAAGAAATATCTCTTTTCCAAGGGCTGGGGGAGGTGAGGTCAGGAAGCCAGGGAAGAGAATCTGACCTGGGCATGCACTAGGCACCCAGGCAGAGGGTATCCTGCAGGGTCTCTGGTCCTGCTCCCGGCGGGTGGACACAGAGTATCGTGAGGCCAAAAAGGAACACCCATGGAGCCATAGATGGGGGAGTCATACCACTATATTCTCGATGGTGGCTGGGTTGGAGACACAGCAGCCACACGATCCACAATCCCCCGTCTGCTTCTCTGCCAACCAACCAACCCCCTAGCGTAGCCACAGCAGTTATATTAGTGGCTAACAGCTAACCGGTAATAGCTGATGGCCAACTCGTCACAGCTGATGGTCATCTATTACCTGATCCACCACCTTTCTATGTGAGGCCGAGAGCCTGGAAACTGCTCTCTGGGACTCTGTCCCCACAGAGGGGTAGAGGCTGAAGGTAGAGCCAGGGAATGAAAAGGGCAGGGAGCTGTGAGAAGGTCCCATACCCATGCTGCTGCCCCAACAGAGTTGCTGGAACTGGGGAGCTAACAGGAACAGACTGCGTGGGAGGGCTGTAGTTGGTCACCCACAGAAGGGGTCTGCAAGTGCCTGGCCGCGGTGACACTGAAGTCTTTGAAAAGGAAACTTCTCGTTGACCAACATTCATGACCAACATGACTAAGTGGTCAACAGTGCAGACCACTTAGAAACTGTCAGCATCCTTCTCCACCATCTCCCATCCCACCTGGCCCTTCCTTTTGACCCTTCCAGAATGGCAATAGTTCATTTTTCTAAGGAAAACCGTCAGCCCAAGGCAGGAAGCAGAGTAGACAGGCCACCTTCCCAATTCTACCTAAGTTTTCTACCTAAATTACCAAGACAAATATTTCAGGAAACTGCACTTGGCTGGAATGGTTGGGTAATTCATTTTATTTACCATCTAAACACACTTGAGAGCCGAGATAGATTCATTCAAGTGGCCGCCTCTGAGTCGGATGCAATTCACAGTAGAAATCACTGCCATCGGAAGCTTCCATAACTTCCAAAGGGTAATGGATTTTTTTCAGCTCATCTTTCTTCCCTGCTCATATTTGCTTGAGGATTCCAAATGGATTCTATTTACTGTAATTACTGTTCTAACTGCAGCTCACTTGCAATGCATCAGGTTAATGCTAACAAGACACCCAGCTGATGCTGGTAATGTATAGTCATTGTTCAAACTCTTTACCCACCCCCTTTGGTGTTGTCTCAATTCTATTTTCTGAACCCAAAGGGAAGGGAGCAAAGCCAAGTAACACGGGTGTTTTTTTCTCAGTTTCATTCTTCTCTAATACCAGGGGCTTTTTTCTCAAAGGATATTCATTGTTCTTGGGTTTTCCTACTCCTATATTTACATGGTATTGTTACAAATGTTATGCTTTGCTTAAAAACTGATTTACATGTGTGGGGGCAGAGCCACAGAAAGTAGTTTCCAGGCTCTCAGCCTCACATAGACAGGTGCTGACTCAGGTAGTAAATGGCCAACTGTGATTGCATGGCCATCAGCTGTGGCTAGTTGGCCATCAGCTGTAACCAGTGAGCCATTGGCCACTAATATAACTGCTGTGGCTACGCTAGCAGAGGAGAAGAGGGAAGAGAGAAAGAATGGGGGCTAGCAAGAAGATGGCGGCTGGGCTGGCAAGCGTGGATGGTGGTTTGCGGACAGTGTGGATCCAGCCTCCAGTGAGAGTATAGTGCCGTCAGAGAGAATATAGTGGTATGACTCCCCTACCTATGGCTCCGTGGGTGTTCCTTTTTGGCCTCACCGTGTCCTGCGTTCTTGTATGGGGAGCGGGAGCAGAGACCCCGCAGGCCTCCCTGCATGACAACATGCTTACCCTCTCCCAAATTTTTTTGTCATTAGTGTCATTAAATTTCATATTATTGTTATTTGATTTTTAATGAGAAGAATTAACATCAACCAAGGTCCTGACAGTTTACAAGAAACAGTTCTCCTATGTATCTCTATAATAACAAGAGAAATAAGGGCCCAGTGTAATAAATGTCTTCATCTCTCAATTATTGGGTAGTTTCATATTCATAATTTGGATCTATGGACAAAAACCCACACTTCAGAGTGGAGAAGACTAGGCTTCACATTCTAACTTCACCACTTATTACAATATGAATTTAGGTATGCTTATCTCTCTGAATGTTAGTTTCCTCATCTGTAAAAGGACAAAAGTAATATAAAACTAATCACACATTGTTAGGAAGTTCCTTGCACATAGTAGGTGCTTAAAATGATATCCGTTATTATACCTTATCAATAATTCCAATGATGCAACCAGATTTTTGGACTGCACCACACATGAGTATGACTTAATTTCAACAAGGCCTATTTAGGACTTCCAAATGGACTTATTGAGTTGGAAAGAACTTAAAGATGAAACCTTTACTCCTAAAACTGTTATTCACAAACAAGCAACATCAGCATCATCTGGAAACTTACTGAAATACAAACGCTTAGGTCCCTCCCCGGGGCAGCGGGGAGGGGAAGGCTTAACTGTAACAATTCATGGAGTTGACAGAAAAAGAGATTGCCCTCCAAAGTGTCCTGACTACCTAGTTACAATCAGAAAGATGTAAGGGAAGCCAAGAGGAGACAACCCCAAATAAAACCGCACAGTCCCCTCTGGCTAATGCATGACGGTATGCAAGCCCCTGTAATGCCCCAGAGAGCATTTCACCCTCCTCCCAATAGAGATGATCATGGAGCATGATGAAAACAAACGCCATTTGTTGCTTCAGGTAGGTAACAGGTGGAGACACACGGCTTTGATGCAAGTCAAGCATTGCCCTCAAACTTTGGGTAAATCTCTTCTTTCCACCTTGGTAAGTTATCTCACCTCTAAAATGAGGCTAATACTACCTCCCTCCATGGTCGTTTGACAGTTAATGAAAACGATGACAAGTGCTGAGGGTGACGTCTGGCACTCAGCGAGAGCTGTGGCAGCAGCAGCCTTAGTACTAATAGTAAAGCGTGTGGAAGAAGGGGGCGCTAGGGGCTGGAGCTGCTGCTGCCCTTCTTGTCACTTTGTCACCTCTACAAAAGGAGCTACCATCCCGTTCCCAAAGCCACATTCTAAGAGTCAGTCACCTCCAGTCATGATGGGGAAGCAAAGGAGAACTGGAGTTGGGATTAAAAAAAAAAAAATTCAGCTTCTCTGCCTGTCTCCTAGTAACTTTCATGGGAAAGCCAGTTAACCACTGACAATATCACTTTCCTCATCTATAAAATGGACATAATACCATTTCCTCTGACTGCCTCAGGGCTGGAGTGAAGAGCTCATAAAAATAAAGCATCTGAAAGTGATTTGCAACCACAGGGCCATACAAAGCCAGTTGAACAAATGTAAAAGATCCTTGTTATCCCTGCTTCCTCCTCGGCCCCAAGCCCTGATCTCAAGATTGTTCTCATCTGTTTTCTCTCATTCTTTTCTTTTTCTCCCTTTTCCAGCAAACCACCTGCCTTTGCAGAAGCCTCCATGATGCACAGGTCCCCTGCGAACGCCATCCTGGGTTTTATTCTCTTCCCCCTTCAAACCAATCTGTTAATCACTGCGGAATAATCTCTCTTAGAAATTGTTCTTTCTCCATACTGTATTTCATATCCCTGTGACTATTTTGTGACTACCAATTTGTGCTTTCTAATCCCTTCACTTTCTCCCCCATCCCCACCCACCTTCCATCTAGCAACCATTAGTTTTTTCTCTATATCTGAGTTTATTTGTTTTGTTTGCTCCTTTATCCTATTCTTTAGAATCCACATTATGACCGAGATCATATGGTATTTGTCTTTGCTCAGTCTGACTTATTTCACTTAGCATAATATTCTCTAGGTCCATCCATGTTGTTGCAAATGGTAAGATGTCATTCTTTTTTATGGCTAAGTAATCCTCCACTTGCGGGGAGGGGATTATCACTTTGTGAGGGGTCTAACTGTGTAATTGTTATTGTTTTGTACACCTGAAACTAATAAAAAAAATTTTAAAGAAGAAAGAAATTGCTCTTTCTCTTCCAAAATTAGAGGTGGCATTGTCATGAGATGGATGCAAAACCTCCATCAGTCCTGACATGCACATGAAGCTTCCAGGCAGGTCTTCCAGCTCTCTTTGCCATCCCGCCTCATCCCCAGCCCACCACAAAGGTGCTTCTCTGCTGATCCGACAGAGAGATGCTAGAGCCACCTGTGCTAAACCTTCAGAGCTTCCTCTCCATTTTCTGAACCATTTAAGGAACCCCTAATATGCCTTGATCGGAAGGCAAGGATATATGGCTGACGTTGGCTAATCTCTTGTCCGTGATGAACTCAAAGAAAATGAGAGACTGAAGTGCCTGACTGACAGTAGGGCTAGGGTTCCAATCCCCACTAATGGAGGCACAAGGGGGTTGTGAGCTTGTGAGCTGGCCTCAGCGTGTTCCCCCCCCCACCCCACCCCAGGAAGACATCGCTCTCATGGCACTTGGGCAGGCGGGGCCTGCAGACAGCCACACTCTCTAGACATCTGGGGACTCTGGCAAGTTGCTTTGCTGCTCCTCACTGCTGGGGCCCTGGGCTTCTCTCAGCCTCTGCTTTCCTGCCTATAAAAAGAGGAACATATCTCAGGGTTGGTGTAGGGTTTAATGAGGTAAAAGATGTGAGAAGCAGCTGGAAGAATGTGGCATAGATGTTTAATTATTGCTATTGCCTTCACTTCCCATGATGAGAATTCAATGGGGCTCTGTCTTTCCAGGGTACCAAGAAAAAAACATTCTTAAAAGCATTTTGTACCCAACCATAGCCATCAGTCTTTAACAGAGTCATTCATTTATATAATACATATTTATTGACTAGCTCTCATGTTCTGGTACAAGACTACATGTTAAGGCTTCAGTGAAGAGCAATATTACTACTATCTCATGGAGCTCCAACAGCAAGCACGAGTTGTCTCCTGACAACTCATCTGGAGACTCCCTTCCAACCCTGCAGAATTCCCTTCATTGGTGTCTGGTATCAAGCAGAGGTATCACGCAACATGCCTTGTACAGTAGTACCTCGGTTTTCGAACGTCTCCGTTGATGAACATTTCGGTTTAGGAACACCATAAACCCGGAAGTAAATGCTTCGGTTTTCAAACACGCCTCAGAAGCAGAACATGTCACATGGTTTCCACTGAGTGCAAGATCCTGAGGCCTAGCTGTCGGCTGTTTTCGAATCTTTCAGAACTCGAACGGTCTTCCAGAATGGATTATGTTAGAAAACCAAGGTACCACTGTACTCAGAATGCAGGGCCAGCGAATGATTGCAGTTAAATTCTGGTCCGATTACTTGCAAGCTATGTGACTGTTAGGGACTCAGTGTTTATGTTCCCCTGCCCAAAATTTATATATTGAGGTGCTAACCTCCAATGTGATGGTATTTGAAGATGGGGGCATTGGGAGGTAATTAGGCTTAGATGAGGTGATGAGGGTGAGGCCGTCAAATGGGATCAGAGGTCTTATCAGAAGAGGAACAGAGGGAGATCTCTCTCTCTCTCTATCCACATGAACAGAGGAAAAGCCATGTGAAATCACAGTAATGAAATGGCCATGTGCAAGCCAGAAAGAGAGCCCTCACAAGAAACCGAATTGGCCGACACTTTGATCTGGGACTTCCCAGCCTCCAGAACTGTGAGATACAAATTTCTGTTATTTAAGCCACCTAGTCTATGGTATTATGTTATGGCAGCCCAAGCTGACTAATACAATGACCTTAGTTACTTCTATATGCCTCAGTTTCCATACCTGGAAAATGGGAACAATCACAGCCTTATCTTACATAGTTGAAGTGAGGCTAGATGAAATCATCATATAGAATACTTAGCCCAGGGACTTGCTCAATAACTTTCCTCAATGCACCCAATTGGAAATGTACACCACAGGGTGATGCAGCTGGGAAGGACCTTGTCAGCTCCTTGGTGTATGGAGGCGATGAGGCTCAGAGGAGAATGGCATGGCCGGGTCACTTCCTGAGGGAGAACCGACCCTGGGGTCTCTTACTCCTGCGCCAAGCTTATTCCCCTCCATCACCCAGGGCAGGTGTCCTCCTCCCTCCTCATCACCTATCTCAGCATTTTGTTCATCTGTGACACTTAGCACACCCACTTGAAATTGTCACCTCTCTCACGCAGCGAGTGGCTTCTGTGTGAGGTTGCTAGGCGATGAGCCTCCATCACTGAATTCTGCACCTGGAAATTCTTTTAAATTAGGTTGTTGGCATTCTTTCCTTTGAAGAAAATCCAAATAGAGGGGGAAAAAAATTCTCACCTATATTTGCCTTGAAAAATGCTATGGAAGGAGGCAGAGCTGTGCCAGAGTGTGAAGCACATGTACAATAATAGCTGAACACCTTCACTGGCTTAGCCCTTAATGGATCGCAAAGCGTGTTTCCATAGACTGTTGAACTGAGTATCCACAATCATTTCTTCATTCATTCATTCATAGATACATATTTAGTACTTTCCACGTACCAGGCATTATTCCAGATGCAAATAGTGAAAGAGACACACCAAAACCTCTGCCTTCATGGAGTTTATGTTCTAGCTGGAGAAAAGGCAATATATAAGTAAATAAATAATACGTTTTCAGATACTGGCAAGCGTTATGAAAAAAATAAAGCTAGAGAAGGGGAGAGAGAGTTGGGGGAATTAAGTGGCCAGGAAAGCTTTCTCTGAGATGCACCCTGGGCAGGGACTATTAATATTGCTGAAGGACTGAGTGAACCCTCATTTTAAAGATATGGAAACATGGCCCAGACTCACACAGCAGGTAGATGGTGGCCCAGGAGCAGAACTCATATTCTGTCAGTTTCAACCTGTGACAATGGCAAGTCTCACGTCTGGAGCCAGGAAGCCAGATCGAGGGACAAGGTAAACTCAGTCTACATGGAGATTAAGCTCTTGTGTACCATTCAATCACACTGTCACTGTGTGCTGGGCCCTGGGCTGGGGCCTGGGGCTAAAAGCATGAAGGAGATGTGCTCCCTGCCCTCAGAGAGCTTCCAGGCCAGTGAGGAATGTAAGACAAGTTCACGAATCACTGTGCCTCGTGTTACAAAGCACATGTCTACCACCGGCCCTCCAGAATGGGGCTGCCTCTCCAGCACACACTAAGAAAAAGCCGTCCGATCTCCTGACACGCCTCTCATTACTCAGCAAACATGCACTAGATGCTGACTCCAGGTCGACAGCGGTTAGGGCTGCCCTGTGCTCGTCTTCACACGCCGGCGTCTCTACTCCTAACCCTCTAGGCCACCCCATCATCTCGGGGCTGGAATACAGTTTCTGTTTCTGCCTTGCCTCTGGCCATCACACACCCCTCTGGGACATTCTCAACCCCCAAGCCAGAGGGATCCTCTAAAAACATGTATCAATCATGGCATTCCTTTGCTCAGAACCCTGAATGGGCCCCAACTCATTCAGAGTAAAAAAGCTAAATCTTTACATTGGCCGACAAGACTCTACGTGATCTGCCCCATTTACACCTGGGACCTTATTTCTTTCTTACTACTCACCTCCTCACTTCCTTTCATCAGCCATGCTCACCTTGTGCTTCTTCCCATCCACCAGGTAGGGGCCCACCTCAGGGCCTGACACCTGGGATTCTCTCTGCCTGGAAGGTTCATTCTGCAGAGATTCACCAGATGTGCTCGTTAACCTCCTTTAAGTTTTTGTTCAAATCTCACCCTATTTTATTTTGCGCCTCCACTCTGTCCACAGCCCAACACTCCTTATTCCCTGCTTTTTCTCCCTGTAATTTATCGCCTTCTTTTAGATGATATAATTTATTCATTTATTTGGCTTACTGTCTCTCTTCCCTTACTAGAATGAAAGCTCCATGAGGACAGGGGATTTTGTTTGATTTGTTTAGACCCCCAACAACCTGGGCAATGCCAGGCACATAGAAAGTGCTCAATAAACACCTGTTGACTAAAGACACATCTAGACAAATCATCTTCCTCACCCCATGCCCGCTTCTCCTCTGACATCCTTTTGTTCTGTTAATGACATGCTCACCCCCTGGCTCAGTGCAATAGTGCCACAAGTCTTGAATGGAGCCAAGGAAGTGACAACCCTTTGCTGACAGGATGGGAACAAAGTGAAACCTGGGAGTCACTTCCAGTTCCTCTTTTGTTCTCAAATCCAAACTAAACCTTCATTTAGTTTTCTAATCTGTAAAATCAAGATGATAATAACTATTTCATTAAATGAAATAACACATATAAAGGTTCCAGGAAAAACATGTGCCGCATAGCAGATGCCTAATAAAAAATAATTCAGCTGGCATTGAATTCTGGAGAGTCTTGCTCCTGAATAGCTCCCAAATATGTCAATTTCTCACTCTCTTTCCCAGCACTGCTGCTGCTGGGATGAAGGGGGAGACGACAGCGAATGGTACTTGGAGGAGCAGAAAGCACTGAAGGGTAGAAAAGAGTGGCATATGGCCAGGATGACCCCAACTGCCAGCACACATTTGGTTTTAGCTCAATGCCCAACTCAAACACCATTACCAGCCATGTGCACGAGGGGTAAGACCACAACTCTCTAAGGGCCACAGAGCGGGCAGTCTCCCACAGAACCAAAAGCACCCTCCTCTCTCCTGTCTACTCTGCCCTCATCATGCCCAGCCCCCACCTAATTGGCCTTTTCTGTCCAAATGGCCTCCTCATACCACTGCCGGGGTGACATCTGTGGGAACAGAGAGCCACAGAGCGTGACGGCCTGCAGCTAATTGATTTGTGCAAGTTGCTGACAGAATGGTGTGCATAGCCCCCACGGAAGATTAGGAGTGGGGTGTTCGGGGCAGAGACGGCTGGGTGAGTCAGAGAGGCAGGCACGGGAAGATCTGCCCCTTGCTCTCCCTGATGGCCTTCTGGGTAGTCCCACAGCAGCCTTCCATGTCAGTTTATTCCAAGGGGAAGGAAAGGAGAGAGAAAGATGAAGGGATGGCGCGCACGCGAGGAGGGGAGAGAGAGAGAGAGAGAGAGAGAGAGAGAGAGCAGGAGACAGAGACACAGAAATTGACAAAACAAATTAAGGGTTTTGAGCATTTGCCAGGCACCAGGCCCAAGTTCTCTCTAAAGGAAAAAGAAAGAAAAAGGCGATGCGAGGGAAAGAGAGGTGGACCAGAAGAAGAGGCAGGGATGGCCCAGGAAGATGGGTATCCCTCTGGCTAGTCTGGCGATGTTAGAACAAGATCAGATCCTAAATTTGGGGGTAAACCTGTCTCTGAGTTAGGGGAGTAGTGAAGGGTAAAAACCATGGAGCAATTTGGAAAAAAGTATATAGGAATATACTTCTACATCATGGAAATGGAAAGCAATGAAAGGATGAGCTGGTAAGAAGACAGGAAAGAGCAGTGCCTGCTGCAGGCGGGAGGAAACTGCACCACACATCTCCCTCCCTGGCCCAGGTCTCCTCTGACATTCTGTGACCTTCTGTTTCCATCTAGTTTATTTTACTTTACATTTGTTTTCTTTGGCGGTTTTCCTTTTCTTCAGATCTATCTGATAAAACAGATTGTATAGGGAGGGCTTCTGGCTGATGATTTGTAGAGAAGGAGAGTCTTCATTCTGATGGTCAAGCCTGGGAAGGTTTTCTCACCTAAGCAATCTCCTTCCGGACTAATTTTTAATGGGGTGATTGGGGAAAAAATAGTTTTCGCCTTGAACCTGACACACCAGCCTCTGTGAATCGCTTAGATTTCCTAAGCCTCATCTGTCACTCCACAAACGTGCCATCCTGAAACTGTGGTGACCTCTAATGCATCATGGTTTACAAATGTGCCTGATGTGCTGCCTAGTACATGAAAAACACTTACAATCAATCAGGTAAATCAGAAACACTGTAAAAATAGCTTATAGCTTAGGTACCGACTGCCAAGAAAAGTTACAAAGGAAATATAGTCAACCAGCCAGAGATGTGCAATTAAAATAAAAGAACAAGAAAAAAAGAGGAAAACAAGATGAGGATAGTGTAGTGAAGTGGTATACAGCCAGGATTTGCAATCTCTGGCAGGTCCAGCTAGCCGGTTTGTGTGAATAAAGTTTTATTGGCACACAGCCACATTCATGTGTTTACACCTCATTTAGAGCTGCTTTCCTGTACAAGGTAGAGTTGAACAGCTGTGACAGGAACTGTGTGACCTGGAAAAGCTAAAATGTTTATCACCTTGAGCCTTCACACAGGAGGTCTTGCCCACTCTGAAACGCAACATGGACTCAACGCTTTTGGTTTGCAGAGGCTAAATCCAAAAACTGTTCGCTTTCTGTGTGACCCTGGTTTTTCCTCTCTCAAAATGGGTTTGTCATAACTATTTCTCAGACTAAGAATTAAGAAAAAAAAGTTACATAAAAGTATTATATTTTACACCCTAACTGGCACAAATAAAGCTCTCATCAAATAGCATCTTTGTGTTATCCACAGGATTGTAGCAGCTGCTGTTTCCAGGAGATAGAGATGTTCAGGGAAACAGAGCGGGTTGACAAACTGTACCCAGTGTCCTGATAAATGAGTGCCAGAGAACCTGGGAGGAAGGGAGGGCAATGAGCATTTAGCGAGCAGTACTCTCTAGCAAGTCCATTTTACTTCAACAACTCTGATCCCCATGAGAACTTGGTGCCATTTAACAAGGGAGTGTGCTGAGGCTCAGTGAGGTCACACAAAGTTATACAAAGCCAAGGAATGAAAGTCCAGCTCCATCAGCTTCAAAGCTTAAGTTCATTGTTTTGTGTGAGTGAAGGAGCTGGTGGTATGTTACAGTAGCCTCACCTTATCTATGGAGGATATATTCCAAGCCCCCCAGTGGATACCTGAAACCGTAGATAGTACCAAACCCTCTATATACAGTAAGCCCTCGCTGGACATCGTGGATAGGTTCTGCCACTTTAAGCAAAAAGAGGTATAAGGAAACCAATTTTACCATAGGCTAATGAATATAAGCAACAAACTCAGAGATACAGAGAATACATTATTGTTTGCCAGATGGGAGGGGAGTTAAGGGCATGGGTGAAAAAAGTGAAGGGATTAAGAAGTACAAATTGCCCGTTATAAAAATAGTCACAGGGATGTAAAGTACAGCATAGGGAATACAGCCAAAAATATTGTAATAACTGTGGTATCAAATGGGTACGAGGCTAACTGGCATGATCACTTCGTAAGTTACATAAATGTCTAACCACTATGTGGTACCCCTGAAACTAATATAATATTTTACGTCAACCTTAATTGAAAAATAAAATAAATGAATAGACAATAAATAAATACATTTTTTAAAAGTAAAAAAAAAAAAAAAAGAGTTAAGTTCCTACAACCTCTCATCAGCATTATAATGAAATGATTTTGAACAAAATAATGTTGAAGGAAACATTATTCGGGGACCTGTTCTACTGCATAACTATGATAAAGGTTAATTTATAAGTTAGGCACAGTAAAGAGATTAACAGTAATAACTAATAAAACATAACAATTGTAACAATATACTGCAATAAAAGTTGTGAATGTGGTCTCTCTCTTTCTCCCTCTCTCAAAATACCTTACAGTACTGTACTCACCCTTCTTGTGTTGATGTGAAATGATACAATGCCTTACTAAGTTGAGAACTTTCACCTTTTCACTTAAAGAAAGCACTTTATGGCTTCTCTTTGGCATATACGAATTGCCAACACCACTCCTCTTAGGCTTTGGGGCCATTATTGAGTAAAATAAGGGTTCCTGAACACAAGCACTTCAATACCTCGACAGTCCATCTGATAACCAAGAGGGCGGCTACAACAGTACGCAACTAAGGAGCGCTCAGGGAGTGTCCGCAGCGAGGAGATTCCTGGGATGGGTGCAGCAAATGACGCGAGATTTCATCTGCTTATGAATTGCTTATTTCTGGAATTTTTCATTTAATATTTTTAGACCATGGCTGACTGTGGTGTCATGCGGGGAGTCATGCGGGGTCTGTGGTCCCACTCCCCACATAAGAACGCAGGACATGGTGAGGCCCAAAAGGAACACCCACAGAGCCATAGGTAGGGGAGTCATACCACTATAGTCTTGCTGGCGGCTGGGTTAGAGATACAGGAAGCAGGAGCCACATGATCCACAATCCACCATCCACTTCTCTGCCAACCAACCAACCAACCAACCAACTAACCAACCAACCAACCAACCAACCAACCTAGTCGCGGCAGTTATATCAGTGGCTAATTGGCTAACTGGTCACAGCTGATGGCCGTCTACTACCCGAGCCAGCACCTTTCCATGTGAGGCGGAGAGCCTGGAAACTGCTCTCTGGGACTCTGTCCCCACCCTGGGTAACTGAAACCCCGGAAAGTGAAACTACAGATATGGGGGCACTACTGTACTTAGAAAAACAATTAGTGGTGACATAGTAACCTGCCTCTAAATACTTCAGTGTTTCTACCTTGTTTCCCTGAAAATAAGACCCAGACAGACCATGAGCTCTAATATGTCTTTTGGAGCAAAAATTAATATAAGACCAGGTCTTATATTTTACTATTAGGCCAGATCTTATCTAATATAATATAATATAATATAATATAATATAATATAACGTAATATAATAATATATAATACCCGGTCTTATATTAATTTTTGCTCCAAAAGATGCATTAGAGCTGATGGTCCGACTAGGTCTTATTTTCGGAGAAACACGGTATGTATTAAAGGGCTTTAATTTACAGTAACTTTAGAAGACAAAACCATGACCATCAATCTGTCTCTTTCCTGATTGCATGCTGCTGAAAAATCAGTTTCAAGGATACATGACAGTTTTCACTGTGAAATGTGCCAAAAACAACAAAACAAAACAAAAGGAATCTGAAGTCCAAAAGATTTAAGTCTGTTCTACAGATAAGCTGACATGAAGAAAATAATACACTATATGTGTAGAGTATTGGTGAATTATTTCCACATATATGATTGTATTTAATCTTCACAAAAATCACATGAGGTGACGATAGCTAACAATACTATATTATACTTGTAATTTGCCAAGAATATAGATCTTAAAATAAATGTTCTCATGCCCCCCACCTCTCCAAAATGGTGACTATATAGAGGTAATGGACATGTTAGTTATAAGGTGATAATTTCACAAGGTTATATTTAAACATCAAGCTATATACCTTAAATATATAATTTTTATGTTAATGATATCCCAATAAAGCTGTTAAAATTATTTATGGTACAAATGTATAATAATATAAATAAAATTTAAAATGAAAAAGAAAGTCCACAAAAAAGTAATAAAATATTTCACAAAGTTTAAAAAAAAATCTCATGAGGATGGGATCTTTTGTCATATCCGTCCATTTTACAGAGAAAGAAAATACAAACTTAAAAAAAGTGCCTTTGCCAAAGTCACAAGGCTAGCTGGCTATAATCAGAGCTTCTGCTCAAACCTGAGTTATCTGAGACAGGAGTGATGAATCACAGAGCCTCAGCAAAACAAATTTTTACAATTGAGTGTTTGTCAAATTGAGAAATGAAAATTACAATGATCCTTTCAGCAGCCAGAGTCAAAAACTTGCAGGGGAAAAAAAATTAAAACAGTATTTTCTATTCCAGAGGGTGTGAGGGGCCCAAGTCTAGCAGAACCTCTTTCATATTCCTTAGATCTACAGCTTTGGAAACCCACAGAGGGTACCCAGGCATAAGCGCTGTGAGCCACCTGGGTGCTGGGTCTCACGGGTGGTCCGTGTCACCCAGGCAAGATAAGTGGAAAGTGTGTGTGTCAGTCAGCTGGTCCCTGCCTGGCATCTAGACATAGATCCAAGGAGAGGAAAGAGAATTTTCCTTTTTGTATTTAAACTTTTTCTGCAAGAGTATCATGTGATGGTTACAAGAGCCCTCTGGAGTTCAAGTCCCGCTGCTGAGTTGGGTAATCTTAGGGAAATGAAACCTTCTCCACCCTCAAGTTCTTCATCTACTAAAGAGGGATGATAAATGTTTCTACCTCTTGGGTCGCTGTCTGGACCACACAAGCAAATGCATGTAAAATATTGTCTGAGTGCCAGGTGCAGAGTCAGTAGCAATACATGGTAGTTACCACCACACCACCACCACCACCACCACACAGGGCTACACTGACGCACGTGTAACAGAAAGACTCCTTTTGGGGTTGCTCAGGCTCCCAGTCTGACTCTACTCTTTATTTGACCCAAGTTAAGCCACAGAAGCCCTCTGAGTTTTATTTTTCTCCCGCCAAATGGAAATACTAATCCCTATAATATCTGTTTAGTGGGGTCATTAGGAGGATCAAGTAAGGTAATAGATTTGAAAGGGCTTTGTAAACAGTAAAATAATGTTCACAAATGAATCCAGGTCATTGCCATCATCACTATTGTCAGTCCTGAATGGTGGAAGTATTACTGTACTGAGTGAGGAAATAATCGACAGAATCATTGCTATTCATTTTTATATCTAATAGAACAATGTCCTTTGCTCTTTTTTCATTTTGTGTGTGTCCTTCGTTTCATGATCTGGTGCTTGCTCTTAGCAACCATTTCCATACTACACATCCATAACAGATATTATAATGAGAGCGATTTTTTTTGTTTGTTTGTTTCTGTTTTTCATGCCTACTGTATCTCAGGAAGAGACGCTTCCTCTATGAAATCAGAATGCTGCTGGGGCAGGTGTTATCCTCATTTTACAGACCAGGAAAAAAAAAGCTGCCCCGAGCCCCAGATAGAGACCCTCCTCTCCCTCTTTCCTGCCCCCCCCACCCCCAACCCACAAGCCAGAAGACAGAGGTGTTGGTTGCATATGCTGGGAGGTGCTTCATCAAATGACTGAGCAGGTTCCTTTAAAATGTTCCACTAAATAAGGCAGTAACTAACACATGCCTTGGCTGAGGACCACATTCTCTTACCTAGAAGTTTCCAAAGAAATGGCATGCTCTCAAATGCTACACACTCTTTTAAATGTCCCCAAAGATGCACATGCTGCAGATTTGGTTCAGGATATTTCTCCCTCTGTTCTGAGGCCACTTTCATCACCAGCTCTGACGTCAGCTGACTTTAAAGATGGCTCTGTTGATATAGATGCACAGAAGAGGAACAAAAGCCTGGTGGGAACTGGGGTGGGGCCGGGGGTAGGGGGTGGGGGGAGCAATTCCAAGCCAGGTCCCAGGGTATAACTGGAGTCCATTCTAAATATCACCTGGCGATGTTGTTCCTCCCACCGAGCATCCCTGTTCAACCCAGCTGTGAAGACCCAGGGTTTTAATTACGTATCTTTGTCAAACATTGAGTCAATCAGTCTTGCTCTTGACGACCCTGTACATAACATGTTTAACGTGCATAACTGCCTTGGTGGTTCCTGAAGCATGTTTTAGGGGGGCATTTTAAACAGCCAAGTGACTATGGATATCACATGACCACAAAGTGCTGTCTATGGTACAGCAGGCACTAAATCATTCCAGAAACAAATCACTTTACACCAAGTTCTCCCATCCTTCCAAAAGAAAAAGGGGAAAAATAAGTGTAACTGAGGACTTTTGTTCTGGTCTAATGTATGCCTTGGGTCGATATCCCCTAAATTAGTTTGCCCACTTCTACCAACAATGACCAAAGTTTCAGGTGTCCAAGTGTGGCATGTGTTTACAGGTAAATAAGCACTGTAAGATATACCACAAGAATACTCAATTCCTGGAACATCAAGATAGTTCCAGCATCACCCTATACATTAGGGTAACTGAGAGCTACAAATAGACTAAATGGAATAGAAATGTTTCCACTTTGAAATGTTAGCACAGTAATTACCATGACCAGAGCCCAATTTATCATGATCTGGGGCTCCCCCCAAAATATCACTCCTTCCCCGTATTCCCATTCTAAAGGCTTCTGGGCTCCAGCAAAATCAGGGCTGTAATCACAGCAGTCCTGCTAGATGAAGAACCCTCCAAAATACCTTAGAAGTATTAGCTCTTCATCCACTTAGCAAACTGGCCCCCTCCAACGTGGGTTGACACTTTCAGGAAATTAAACGATAAATATTTTAAAAATGACCTTTAGCACAGTGCCAGCTGTGTAAATGCCAGTATTACATCATGTTGCTCAGAGGCCTGGAAAGCTATGATTATGGGGTAGCCTGTGAGGTGAAGGTCTCTCCCCAGGGAGCTCTGGCCAGATGGGGAAGAGGCTACGGTCAGGATAGGAAGCAGAAGCAGGAAGTTAGGTCAGGTTTCTGTCAATCACCCATGGACCCAGTGAAAAATGCTTACATTGCCAGGGAAAGCAGGATACAAGGAGTACCAACTCAAGCATTTGTAAAAACCGGCATTCAAAAAGTTGATGTGGGTGGTGAGGATAGGTGTTCATGTCCTCCCTCCCTCCCTCCCTCCCTCCCTCCCTCCCTCCCTCCCTCCCTCCCTCCTTCCTTCCTTCCTTCCTTCCTTCCTTCCATCCTACTTCCTAAGTTTCCTCTCTCTCTCCTTCCCTCCCTCCACTCAACAAATACTAGCAGGCACTTTGCTAGATACTGATGACAATGTAGTAAAAACAAACACAAAATAAAACAAACCAAAAAAAAGAAAAACCCTTTCTCCTTCATTGTACTTTGATGTATTTTCACAAGCTGTCCTATTTTTTTAATAATAAAAAGGCATGTTTTTCTCTTTTTGACATAGAAATAAGTATATTATTTAAAATAGCTGGTTATGAAACTGTAAGACAATCAGGGAAATAGCCATTATGACTGAATAGCGGACACTATTAAGGACTTACTGGCAATAAGTTGCACATGAGCATGATTTTGGGGTTTTCAAGGTGGGGAAATATTAATTTTCTAAAGATATGCATTGAAGTATTTACAGAAGAAATAACATGAGGTCTGGGATTTTGACTCAAAGTAATCCAGTGTCTATCTATTGATAGTTGTTAAAACTGGGTGGTGAGTACATGGGGGTTATTTTACTAGCTTCTAGTTTTACATAAGCTTGAATTTTTCCTATATAAAAACGAAACAAAGATCATATAAAAATAAATGGGACAAGTCTACTGGGAAGTGCTGAGGTCCTGGGGTGAGGGTAGGGTTAAAGGACAGCAGAGTAATTACCTAGACAGAAGGGGGAGAAGACTACAGATTGGACTTAAAAAATTATTTTAACCTCCCTTTACTTCCTCCTTTAGATAAAAATTATCATCATCATCAAAGTTTCTTCAAACACACACACACACACACACACACACACACACACACACACACACACACAAAATCCCTCCTTTATGCAAGTTCTTCATGCAGAACCACAGTCTCTTCCGCGGTGGTCCCTACTATGCTTTGTGCAGTTTGATGATAGTATTTATTCTGCTACATGATAGTTCCTTTATACGTCTGACTTCTCTGTTAACTCCAGGAGGCAAGAAAAGACATCTTCCTATTCCTGAGTCTCAGTTCCTCACACTGGGCTGTATATACAGTGAACGCTTTGTTAAGCTGATTTCGAAAAATCCTGGTGCAGTTCATACATTTAAAATGTTTCCCCTAAATAAAATTTTAATCACATGCCATAGGTCAAAAAAGTGAGCAATGTACACGGATGTGAAAGCACAGTTGCATTTCTTTCCACGTCAGATCAGCCTGTGGCTTCTGCCCACACAAAGAACCTCCGCTGTCTCAGCTGGAGTAGGTATTTGGTTTTGGCCACGTTTGTAGTCCATGGAATAACCAACAAGCACGCAGGACGGTGCCATCCCAGGCACCTGCTGTCAGAATCAAGGAAATAAAATAAGGCTTAAAGTTGGGCATTCAATTACAGAAGCAAATCCCAACTACAGTGAGCAAGTTCAATGCCTCTGCTTTGGATTCTTGAGTGGCTAGAAGGACGGTTAGGTTTTTAGCCATATGACGGCCCAATGCTGTTAGGTTAACTGAGAGCTTCAAATAAACTAAATGGAATGGAAATGTTTCCACTTTGAAATGTGAACACCGTAATTACCATGACCACAGCCTGATTTACCATGATCTGGGGCTCTTATATAAGACCGGGTCTTACATCAATTTTTTTCTCCAAAAGACGCATTAGAGCTGATGGTCCAGCTAGGTCTTATTTTCAGGGAAACAGGGTATTATCGGCACCAGCACTGTGAGGAATTGGGGGAAGTTTGAGAAGCTGAACTCAATGACCATTCCCCAGACTCATCTGGTATCTTCAGCTGAAAATAAGTCCTTTGTGTGTATTCCAATGAAATGTAACTTGTATCCCATTTCTGAGTTTAGCCACAAACCCAGTTCTGCTGGATTCATTCCATCCCTACCATAATATCAGAGTGGTATCTTTGTAGTATGAACCAAACCATGCCATCATCAGCTTCAAACCCTTTAATATATGGTCATCCATTGAGCCACTTTCTCTGGGTTCCAGTACTTGTGTCCTCCCTTCACCCCTTAGGCCTAGGTTGGTAACAGCTCCCCTTGCTGCCACTTGCTGGGACCGTCACCATCGCCTGATAGAGCCCTGTCCTTGCCGACACCTCTGGAAGGAGTCCATTCATTAAACCCTTTTCACTTACCCCATTGAACATGCCATCTATTCCCTGCTGAGACCCTGACTGGAACAAATACACTACTTTGAAGAATAAGAATGAAGAAGGGGCAGTTGCTCTTCCAGATATCGAGCTATGTTATAACAGTATGTTCTAGATGGGGGAGGTAAACAAATGTATCAATAGAAGAGGCTCAGAGGCCTTGCATATGTGGAATTTGGTATATGCTAGAAGTGGCAATTCAAATCAATAGCGGGGAAGAATGCACTATTCAAGAAATGGTGTTAAGACATCTGGCTTGCCTCATAGTAAAATAAGCCCTGTACCATACACACTGGACATACGCTTACTAACAAGGCAAATCTGAAAACTGGGTCCTGAATTCTTCAACACTCAGCACATATTCAGAGACTCAAAAAAATAACAGAAGTTGGAGCAAAAATAGATGTATCGCAAGGATTCTTCCGGACCAGATCCCTGCATGCAGTTAGGGGAAAGGATCATTCCCATTTAACAGATGAAGCAATTGAAGCCCAGACTGATTAAATGGTTTGTCTAATAAGTAGCAAAGAGGGCACAATCAGGAGGATCTAGTCTCACGCATCATTGAACTTGAAGGCAAGACAGGTAACTGCTGAGTATTGCACCATTTCCCCTGGCGTCCCAGTTTCGGGTGCAGAGGCCTGAACACAAGGAGTGCAGACAGCTGCCGCATGTCAGCAGAGGGGAGAATAATACCTGTTCACCAGGGAGCTAATTCTGCAAAGCACACCATCTAATAGATACTGTACCCATGTAAATAGGATGCTCTAATCAGGGGGAACGCATGAACTGCAATCTATCCCTCATAGACCCAAAATATAATGGAGCAGTATTGAAGGTTTTACAATGCACAAAGCACTTTACCTGGAAGACTGACGCTTTTCCAAGCAAGGTGTTCATTTCGAGAACAAGTTCCCACACTCTCTGACATCCAATCTTGGGGAACAATGGGCACCAAACAAAGAAATGGCTGGGGCAACTCTTCAGTATTTACAGGCTCTGTGGGAGACAGTAGAGTGTAGAGGTGGAGAGCACAGACTTAGAAGCCAGGCAGACCTGGGTTCAAGTCCTGCTCTGCTAATTTGTAACTCTGGGTAAGTCTCTTCACCTCTCCAAATCTGTTCCTTCACCAGTAAGAGAAGGATGATAAAATCCAATAGAGGTGCTAAGATACTACATGAAATAATGTAGGTCAAGTGCCAGCACATTCTGAGCTGTCAGCGAGTTTTAACCATTGGGACTGGAGTGGCTAGATGGACTCTTAGACTGAGTTGCTTATGTGTCCCATTGTCTTGTTCTAAACAACATTCCCAGGGAAGTTTTTATCAGCACTGCTAGTACAAACACACTGCCTCGCAGAGGGCAGCCCTAACATGTTTTGTTGGCTTTGCACAGTTTTTCCCCCTTTATGTCAAATTTTTAGACAGTAAATAAAAATCATAACATTCCACATAAACATCTGGATTTCCAGTGTCTTTTGAACATTAACAGGTGTGGTGACAAAATACCGGCACTCCCGTTTGGCCACAGTGAGCTAGAGTTGAATGACGGCTGCCCTCTTTAGAAGAGCCACCATGGTTTCTCCACTGCCACTGTCCCCACCCAGACCACTCGCTGCCCCTGCCTGATCCCTGGAGACAGTTGACTTTGGGACACATCCCGAGGTGAAGTTGTCTTTCCCCAACCTGAAGATAGAAATATGTGGATTTGGGAAATCTAAGACTTTATCAGATGGCAACTTATGATCTAATGAATAAGAATTTTGAACTTTGACCAGAGTTTGACTTATGGCTTTGACACTTCTCAGCTGTGTGGCCTTGGCACAATTTGTCTCTGAAACTCAGTTATTCTGAAATTGTCCCTGAAATTCACATTTCTTTATCTGAAAAATAGGAATCAAATACTTATCTCCCTGGGTTGGTATGAGGATTAGAAGAGACAATGGGCATAAAATGTCTAGGACAGTATCTGGCACAGAGCCCACTCTCAGTAAAATGTAATTATCATAATCATTACTTTGGAAATAATTATTTCATTACCAAGGTAATGAATAAACTTATGAAATCTCTTCATATTGTTTCAGTGAATTAAACTAGAAAGAGTAGATGGCACATATTTATGAAAATGGCTGTTTCATACCTATTATTTTTATATAACTTGCCCTATATAGTTCATTTTCTTACACTACTCTTTGCGAGCTAGGAAACACTTCAGGCGCCTCCTCCCTCGGTATTTTAATGAGATGTCTGTGACTTTGTTTGCTTAGTTGCAAATAATACGTAAGTCAAAGGAATTGTTTCTGGGTTTGATCCTTCATCTCACCGTTTTTGATGGATTCACCTGCAGCCATTGGCTCCCACTTTCCAAATTCTACTCTGTTCCCTGAGAAGAAAGGTTTCTTTGCTGATTGAGATCGAAAACACACAATGTGAGATACAGATAATGTGTTACAGAAGTGTACACCTGAAATCTATGTAACTTTACTAACAACTGTCGCCCCAATAAAATAAAATAAAAATTAAATTAAATTTAAAAAGAAAAAAAAAGAAAACTTCTTTGGGGACTCTTATTTTACCAAAGTGACATTGCTGAGAAGGTGTTTTTCAAACACCACCCATGCAACAGAAGGCTGTGTAATCGTAACTCTGTCTATGAGAACTCTAGTCATTAAACACACACGTTCCATGTCTCCAGGTACCAGACTGTACACTTGCTGGGTACTGGGGAGAAAGCCATGAGTGGGACAGACATGGGCACGTGCCCATGAACCACAGACACTTGCCCGAGCACATCAGAACCCGGTCACTGCCTTATGCTGATGACCTCTATCTGTGCTGTGGGTCCTCCCTGGATGGCAAGGCCTTGGAGGCATGGGGGAGAGTTCCCTTTCCATCTCTCTCCACTCTCTCCCTCATCAGCCCTACTTCTATTTTCCCTGCCTAAGTCTGACTCTTTTTTTCTAGTTCTCTCCATCAAGAGTGATGTCAAGCTTCATATATATCTAACGAAAGTCCTCACAGGTGTCGAAAAGGTATAGCAAAAGCATGAATGAGGCAAGTTTACAGGTGGACAATGAATTACTATATGATAACATTAATAACAATGACAACAAAAATAATGAGAACTTATAAACATCTGGTACTTAGCAGGCAGTGTACTATCTCATTTAACCCAGCAACAACTCCTCCCAGGTAAGTATTACAATTCCAGCTTTATAGATAAGGGAACAAAGGCTCAGATCACATGAAGGCCTAAGGTGACATGGCTACAAATGCCAGAGTGAGGGCATTTATACCCTCACTCATGCCGCATGCCGACGGTCCTATCTACTACACTAGCTGTGCTATATTTGCCTTAAAAAAATCAGTCTCTGTAATTTACCACCGTGCAAATCTCTTTCTCGGGTGGATTTTACAGGGATGCTCAAAATTACTCAGCTAGACATATTTACAATACAATAGATATGTTGCTTTTTCTTTAAAATTTAGTTGTTTTTAAGAAAAAAAAAACACCTCTGGGAGACATGTTTCTGAATCTTCCTAATGAGGTATTTAGTTGATAATCCACCATGGCTTTGATTGCGGGATAAATACGGCATAGCCATTCAGGCTTTTGGGGAAATATATGTAACTACAAAGCTTTATCAAAGTATGAATAACAAATTGTTTTTCAACTCCTGGCACTGAAAATTGCAGCATCAAGAGGCTTTGGGCTGGGATGTTAAGCACCGTGTCTGCCCCCCAAAATACCCATTAGACTTCAGGTAAGTGCCTTTCTGTTGTGCCAACTTCCTTCTCAAAGAATTGGGTTAAGGTGTTTGCATGGCCTTTGATGAAGTAAAAAGCCAGCCCAGTGGCCCTGCCTTGCTCTTGGGCCTATTACTGTCCCTAACGAGTTAGCCAGTCTCAGAGCTCCCAGCGGCAATTATATTATGAACGATTCCAGGTTCCTTTTATTGGGAGGGTTTTGAAATCATGAGACTATAAAGCAAACAAGATCTTGGGTGTTTAAATCCTGCCAGATGGGCGGAAACTTCTGGAGGTGATGGATAAGTGCATGGCATTGATTAGTGATGATGGTTTCACGGGTGCGTACTTATCTCCGAACACATCAAGTTGTATGGATTACATACCTACAGCTTTTTGTAGGTCAATCATATGTCCATAAAACAGTTAAAATGTTATAATTGCTTATTTATTGGATGTGTAATAATGTATCAAATGTGCTTCAAGACATGTTCTCTGAAAGATTTTGTTCAGAAAGCGTGGTGGAGAATTGTGACGTTTTTACTTCTTTCCTATGATCAGTTCAAAATTCAACCCCAAGGGTTCTCCTAACAAAATATATTCTGAGTAGTTAAAAGAAAAAAAAGTCTTTCAGAGACAGAAGTCAAATACCATGTGAAGCTGACCTTGCTGCTTTCTAACCAAGCTTCTCTAAATTCTAGCATCTGTTCCCGAAACATGTTTGCCAAGCTCTGTTCCAGGTGCTGAGGGCACAGTGATGAATACGACAGCCCTGGCGACTGCACTCAGCTTATACTCCAGTGGGGAGACAAGCAATAACAACTAATTACAGGGTTAACGATCCACCACAACAGTGACAAGTGCAGACAGACGTAGGAGGCGCTAAGAAAGCACAAGAACAAGGGCAGCGCCACCGGATCGAGGGAGGACTTGGGAAGGTCTGTGGAGGAAGTGAAGTTGGAGCAGCATGGTGTGTGTGAGGAAAATGAGCATGTTCTGTGTGGGATAGGGCTGGTGAGACAGCAGCGGCTGCATCACACAAGGTTTGAAAATGTGTTACGGACTCTGAACTTTAGTTTGAAATCAAAAGGAACCACGGATGGGCTCTAAGCAAGGATGTCCACTGTGACAAACCACCATCGTGGTGAGAGGACAGTGAGTTGGAGAGGGTGGTGTGCAGGAGTCAGCTGACACAGCTCGCGAGGGCCATTATCTGCATCTCTTCCAACTCCGTGTTCAGTCATATGCTGGTGGCATGAAATCAACCACGGTGGGTGAGGTTTACACCACAGAAACTGGCAAACACCACAAATCAGGGATCTTCTCCATCACCCCCACATCAGAGAGCTAGTTGCTAAACATTTCTCGGGGAACCACTGGTTGGAGAAGACAGGATGGTGATGAGAAGACCCGGTAGGAACAGGAATCTAGGCAGGAGAGGAGGGTGGCTGGGACCAGGGTGATGGCCGCAGGGATGCAGGAAAGGCGGGGAGTGTGTGTTGGTCATTTGTGTTTGATGAAGGGGAGAGATTAACTCACAAACATTTCCTAAGCCCCTCCCAGGCCCAGGCTGAGGACACCCAAGGGAAAGGATGTTCTGCATGTCCTCAAAGAGAACGAAGCCATGTTAAACTTATTCTCGTTCATAGTAGGATACGTAACTTTCAGAATCCATCACATTCCACAAGATACATTCAGACAATGATAATAAGAAGAGCTGTAACAAGAATAGCAGCAACAGCAGCTATACTCCCTATTGACGGCTCCCTGGACGAGACACTATACGTTATTTAATCCCTATTATTACTCATTGCAGCAGGTATTACTATTCCTGTTTTACAGATGAGAAAGGTGAGGCTTAAAAAAGTTGAGTAACTTTTCCCCAAGTACCTATTAGTGTTGGGCACACAGAGGAGGAAGGTACCATTTCCCCAGGAAGGTGGTATAGAGCTCTGCCTTGAAGGACAAGGAGAATTGGGACATGGGGAGACTGCAGGTAGAGGGAACAGTGTGAGCAAAGGGAAGGAAGAGGTGAGCAAAGCCAGGACTCCCAGGCACACCAGGGCATTCTCCATAGCTGCAACATACAGGCTCTGTCACAACTACTCAGCTTTGCCACTGCAGCTTGCAAACACCCGTAGACAATATGTAAACAAATGGTCGTAGCTGTACTCCCACAGAGGTTTATTTATGGACACCAACATTTGAATGTCATACGGTTGTCACATGTCACAAGTATTCCTTTTCTTTTGATTTTTTCCCCCAACCATTTAAAATGTAAAAACCATCCTTAGCGAGCACACAGACCGTATAAAAGCAGTCGGCGGGCCAGATTTGTCCCTTGAGCTATAATTAACAGATCCTGGTCTAGACCAGCGCTGTCCAGGAGGAAGACAGCGAGTTCCAATCTTTTCAAAAAAAGTAAAGAAAAACAGGTGGAATTAATTTAATACGACATTTTATTTAACCCAGTATATTTAAAATTGGATTATGTCGATATGTAATCAATATAAAATTATTACTGGGAATCATGATATGTTTTTGTTTTAAATTGGTACTAAGTTTTTGAAATCTGATGTGTATTTTACACTTACAGAACATCTCAGTTTGGAGTGGCCACACCTCAAGTGTTCCACAGCCACAAAGAGCTCATGGCTATCCTGTTAGATGGCATAGGTCTAGACCCTCTACATTACTGACATGTTTAATCCTCAAAACAACCTGCATAACAGGCACTCATGTGCCCGTTTTACAGACTTTGCTCTCTCCATGGGACCTCCCCACAAGTGCCCCAGTCTGCTATCCGACACTGGAAGGATCTCCACTGATGACTCAGGGCAGCGTTTGTGGAGGTACAGAGCTTTCCCCTCATCAACAGAAACCTTCTCAGGAACTGCCCTCTCCAGGTCAGCCTCCTGATGAAGGCCCAGGATGGTCAGGGCTCCCCCAGGCACTCAGAGCAACTTGACCATGGCATTTGCTACCCTGCATGAGGGCGGTACATCCTAGGAGATTTGTTGCTCATGCAGTTTCAACTGTACAGTTTGTGGAGGCTGGAAAAGTGAGAGAGAGACTGAGGTGGTGTAAGGAACCTACCAGACCCTGGAGACTAGGCACATACCTGGTTTGAGGGGAGGCGCTGGACTGATATATGGGAAATGTAAATCCACTGTTCCCGCAAGCCTCTCATGGTGTGATTGTCTCTCTACTCCCAGAGCAACGTAACCTGTAGGCAACTTTCACCTCTGGACATGACATTAATCCCATCCCTGCTCCTCCACTATCTTGTATCTGGTGTTCAACTTCCCTGCCCCCCTCCTGCCTCCCCAATTCACGGTAAGTTCCTTGAGGACAGGAGATGTGTTGTGTTCCCCCTGGTATATCTAGGCCCAGTACGATTAGCCAGCAACTGAAATATATCTAAACACAGGAGAAATCACATTATGGTAAATGGCTGATAAATGAATGAATGATACAAGCCACTACAAGAAAGTTCTATCATTCATTCCACAGCTCTGCCAGCAGGCACAAGACCACACATCAATCAATGACTAAGTCACCCACTCACAGCTCTCATCCAAGACTTATCAATATTTTCTTCTCCCTGGGATCAAAAAAAGTAATAATAAGGCAGGTGCATTTACACAGCTCAGGGAAAAACAGTGCTACAAAAGATAGAAGCGACAGTTTGGAATTTTTTAAACCTGGGTTCACATCCTGATTCTGGGACAAATTAATTGGATCACCTTAGACAAGCCTTTCCTGGGCTTTGGGTCTTCATTTCCTTATCTGGAAAATGAGAGAATCGAGGCCTCACTAGCTTGGCAAAATTGGGAAGATAAAATGAGCAAATCTATGTGCAAATATTTGCAAAGGAATCCCTGCTCAATAAATGCTGTTTTTTTTCTTTCTTTCCTTCTGACCTTAATATATGCATGTCTGCTAGAAGCCCTGATACTCTCATTGGAGGGTTTCTTTACAAGCAGCTACTTCCCATGAGTCAGCCAGAAAGAGGACATTTGCACAGTATGGTGCAAGATTATTTTCATTCTCTCTCCCTTCCTGCCTCCCTCCCTCTCTCTCCAGGAGAGTCTAAGAATATGGTTCCTTTAAACATCTATTTCTCCTGCCAGCAGTTAATACATATCACACCTTCCCTGATGCACATCTGTTATTGATTAGGTACAATGGAAGAATTGCCATCATCATGTCAATAACTACTTGTGAAAATATGTATATAATTATTTATTTGCGTATAATTTTCTTGGCTCTATGAATTGGGGCTTTGGAAATAACCTATTTATACTAATCCAATGTGTCAACGGCCTGCTGAAATCACCCAAAAATGGAGCAATTTCATCATCATTTTGACCCAAATTACTGGAAGAAAAGAACAAGGAGACAGAACAAATGTGACATTCAAATGGCCTGCTTTAACCAAAAGAAAAAAGAGAAAAAAAAAGAACCCAACAATTTCTTCCTTGAAGCCTGCAGAAAGCGACAATTTGGATGGTTATTGATCTTTCTTTTTCTTTTGGGGGGTCTTTCATTTCTCAGGATCAAGAGTTTCAAACCTTGTCTGTGTCAGATTAATAGCAATAATAATAGAGATAGTCTCCGGCTGTAACTAGATCTGACCAAAGCAGGTGGAAGCTGCCGTTTCTTCAGTCAAAAGAGAGGCAGTATGCTGCTGAGAGAGGCCAAGTCCCACCATTTCCAGTGTGCTGTGTCCTGTGGGGGGAGGGAGGAGTTGGCACCAAGGCCTAAGTGTGCCCTCTCCCTCCCCCCAAGATCAGGGGCTCCTCTAGAGCCAAACTCCTAGGCAGGTCTCATGTCTATCCCTGCAGCACAAGCCTCACCCAGAACAACCAACCAGAAGAAGCCACTCACTGTTTGTTGAACCACTGTTCGTTCATCCAACACATCAAGCCTCCAGGAACAGTTTTATAATGTAATGAAATGAGCCATCAACTGAAACCATCTAGAAAGTGGCCCAGAGCCACAATTAACAGGGTGACCTTGGGCAGATCACTTGACCTCTCTGAGCTTCAGTCTCCACCTACCTCACCAGGGGATCGTGAGAATTAAATGCACAGCAATGTGAAGCAACAAGTACAGTGCCCGCTCTTGGCCAGGCCTCAGTGAATGGTTGCCTATAATACTGTTTGTAACAGTAATATCCTTATCAAGAAGCAGGGCGGCAGGGTGTGCTTGAAAGGGCACGGATTTTTAGAGTACGTCAGACCAGCTTTCCAACCTCCATCCTAGTGTCCTTAAAAACACGGCTTTGGAGCCCCTCTGCCTCTGTTTTAATCCCAGTTCTGCTATTTACTAGCTAAGGGCAAGATATTTAACCTTTCTATGCCTTACTTTCTCAAGCTGAAAAACGCACATCATAACAGCACGTACCCTACAGGGTTATTGCGAGGATTAAATCAGTTAATACACGGCAAGAGTTGAGAACAGTGTCCGGCACATAAATATTAACTGCTATCTATCATCATCATTTTCATTGTATTAGGCAAATTGATTAGCCTAATTTCCCCACCTGTAAAATGGGAATGACGACATCTGTCTCACAGAGAAGTGGGGAGTCAATAAATTCAGAGGCAACAGGTAACTAGTCCACAGGAAATGCCAAGTAAATGTTAGTTTTTGTCCATTTATTCTCCCCAATTCCAGTAACAAGCTTTGTTGAGGAGCTACAGCATTTGTAATGCATACAAGGCCATTCGTGCCTACTTTTATTTCTTTACAGAATCTCTTCCCCACCCCTCTTTTCTCCTAACAGTCTCAGGTCCCTAGACAACAAAAGAACAGGCCACATCCTAGCTGGGAATGAAATCTTTTTTTGTCTGGGAATTGTCCCAGTAGCTGGCAGGGCTAGGAGTCACGCAAAAGGACATCACTAAATTACCAACTGGTCTCAGAGGTATCCCAGAGGGGCTTAAGAACCTGGGCAAAGGTTCACAGCACTTAACCCACTGAAGCCTCTTCAATTGCAGCCTGTCACCCCATTGCATTAAGTGGTGGATGAAATCAGCATGTATAATTTCCCATGTTCCGAGTTTCAGAGGGGAGCATTACATTGCAGCATGATTAACACTGCTTTTCCTTTTTTTTCTTTTGTGTCCTCCCTTCCCAAGGACCAGTGGTAGGATTCAAAGAAATGGATAGAGACAGAGGTGAGTACTTCAATAGAACAGGTGCTCAGCTTTAAGTGAAACACTGAAAGAATTGATATTCAGGGAAAGAGATCTTCCTTTCCTCATGCTCTGCCGGATTTAGTAGTTTACCAGCAGTCCTCCCTGGGCAAGAACGAGAAAGAACAGGGTAAGAAAACAACCAACCTCTTAAACTCAGGCTCTTAGTCATCCATCCATCCATCCATCCATCCATCCATCCATCCATCCATCCATCATCCATCCATCCATCATCCATCCATCATCCATCCATCCATCCACCCAACCAACAAGGCCCCATCCCCCACCAACTTAAGCTGAACTCATCTGTAGACTTCAGACCATTTCCTTCTAGAACCTTTTCTGATCTGAGACTAGGTCAAATTACATCAAGATCTCATAGCTCTGAATATATGTCATCTAAAGCACCAACCACCGTGGCAAATACAACATTTAGTTATATAATTATTAACTTAACAAGTGTTCGTTAGGTTCAAATCCAGGATTGTCTGTCTCCAAAGCCTGGGATCTTTCTAAGTGGAGCAGTCCGAGCTCTGGCTTGGGGTTAGGAAGCCTGGGTTCAAGCTCTGAGTCTCCCACTCACAAGAGGTGTGATATTCCATAAGCTACTTCCTCACTCTGGGTCTGTTTCCCCATCAGGAAGGGAAGGACACCAGGCAGGGCAACACTCAAGCTACCCCTGTCCTGCTTTGATTTCTTAGGGTTTGTCATCATGTAGCACCGATGTGCATGAGGAACGGACCTGGGAGAGAAGCCCAGCAAACGACAGAGGCGCGTGATTCGCTGACAGGCAATTGCTCTCCTCCCACTGGGGTCCTTCTAGCCAGAGATCGGCCCACTAAGATAGAGGCCTGGGCCCACCAAGCCGTTATCAAGAATGATACAGGCCTGTCTCACTCCCTCTTTCCTATTGACGTTGAATTTCACAGGCATCTCTGTGCCCAACAGCAGGGCTTATCAGACTGGAGTGGAAACGGGGGCCATAGGCCTCCTAATCTCGAGATGTTAGAGCAGCAAAGCTCCCAAGGGACACCTTTGCCCATTAACTGGTGTCTTCGGGATGTAAGGTATGAGCACCCCTGAAGTTCAGAAAAATTAAAGAATGGAAAATTTAATTAAAGCCTCTCTGCCTAATTGCCTTCCTATTGGCTTATGGGGTCCTTTGAAGGGAAGAAAAAAAACCTCTTTACTCTCCCTGTCAGCCTGGGATTGATAAAACCTGAGCCTTCTGCTAGCAGGGCCACAAGGCTGATGCTCCCTCTGCCTCCACGAGTCAGGGGAGAAAATAGAGAAGAACATGTTTGTGACCTGCTGATAAGACAGGACTTCCCGAAACCCGCAAATGCACAGATTCTAAGTGATGAATTGGATAATCCTGGAATTAAAGTGCTTTGCTTCACAAAATTAATAGATGGATATAATTTGGGAGAAGATACTTGTCTAAAAGTGACAATGGATTAATATTTAGAATATACTAGGAACTCCTTTCAGTGAACTAGAAAATGTCAGGAACCCCAAATGGCAAATGGACAAAGGATATGAAGATATAATTCAATGAAGAAAAACTCCAAAGGTCAACATGCTATGCAGATACTCAAACTTATTTAGAGTCAAAGAAATAAAAGCAAGCAAATCAACAAACAACAACAACAACAACAAACAACAACAACGAACTATGACTGCACCTATCAGATTGGCAAAAAAAATAAAAAGTTCCACCCTAAGTGTCAGAGGCTATGAGGAGATATGGGAAATAGGAAGCTTGATGTCAGGGTGAGTGCAGATTGGGGCAGCCTTGAGAAGAACTATCTGGAAGTACTGAGTCAAGGTAAGTGCAACAACTGACTAATTCTCACATGGGTCTGTTCATAGTACGTATGTGGATGTTCACTGTGGTGTTGTTTACAGTGGCAGGAGCTGGAAACCATCCCCCTGTCCCTCTCTGGGGGAATGCATACATAAAACGTAGTGAAGGCACACAGAGACTATTTTCCAGAAGTTAGAAACAAAGGGCTAAACTGTATACACAGCAACACAGATGGATCTTTAAAAATTAAGCGCTAAAAGAAAAAAAGTAGGAAAGAGAATGAGGTCTATCGCACAGTATCATCAACGTAAATTAAAAATATCTGAACACAAAATAATACCTGTTTTAAAAGAACACTCATAAACAAAAGGCTTGACTTCAAACATATGGGAGAGGGGAATGACTTCAGCATCTCAAGTCTAGAAACAGCCACAGCGTGGACCTGCCTCATTGTTGGTGGCTGTTGCTCTGTCCTTTCACCCACTAGGGGCAGAGACTTATACTGAGATGGCAGCATGTTCCATGGCCTGTTCCAAGGAAGCTCCTGGGACCCAGTGGGATGTCAAGGGCCTGGAAATCAGACTGACCTGGTCTCAAGTCCTCCTCTATCAAATGGCAGCTGTGGGACTCCACCAAGCTACTGCACCTTCTCTAAACCTCAGAGGTCTCCTTGTGAGATAGGGTCCTGACCCCACCGCTCTTTGAGTGATTGTAAGAGTTTAATTGGATGCATGTGACACACCTGATCCACGGGCCACGCCCAGTCCCTAGTAGGTTCTCAGAAAATCGTAGTTTCTCCTCTCTCACCTCTAAGGTGTCCAATGTCCCCATGATTTCCTCCCCATCCCCCGTCCCTAGCAAACCCTCCTCTCGAGAAACTCCAGAACCCACACTAACCACCATTATTACTGGTCTCAGTGATATGAAGACATGGTAAAGCTGGCAGTCTCATCTCCACTCTATACCTAAGGAAACAGGGGCTTAGAGCAGTGAACTCACAAATTTATAAAGGCTTTACAGTCAATTTACTACTTTAGTCAAGTTCATTCAGGAATGAGGCTGAGAGTGAGAAAAGCTTTCCCAGGACCATGTACTCCAGCCAGCATCGCACGTGTCTGTGGCTCATGAGGGCAGTAACATTTCCAGATTAAGCCTTTCTATACCAGGCTCTGCCTTGTTTACTGGTGGATTATTTTCCTTTCAAAGAGAGGCTTCTTATGGAGAGCAGAATAACAATGCCAACATCCATTCATTCCACAAATAAGTACCTACTGTATACTAGTAGATGCGATTCCAGGCCTGGGGATATAGCAATGAACAAATGAGATATCACCCTTACTCTCACGGAGCTTACATTCTAATGGGGGGAGGTTAGATCACAGACAAACAATGAACAGATTAAAATACCGGTAACCCCCGTATAACACGGCACTTCTATAACACGGTTTCGCTCTAACACAGTTCGAGAACTGTTCACTCTAACACGGTTTGAGAATTAGGGAAATCCCCAAACAACGTGGACCGTAATAAAAGCTTAGTAGTGATGATGAAGAAAACATTATGTAATACATATTAATATGTTATACTTTTGGTGAAAATTGCTTTAATAAAGATATTTCTCTTAATTATAAAAATACAATAGTATCTTTTTAAAATTTTTGGAACCTAACCCCCTTTTTTGTACTAGTGCTTTGTTTCATATAACACTGATTCACATAACATGGCATTTATAGGAACCTAGCAACCGTGTTACATGGGGGTTCCCTGTATAATGTCAGGGAGTGATGACTGCTAGGGAGAAAAATAACAGAGAACAAAATGAGGGTTGGGGATGGGCACTGTTTTAAAAGTTAGGACTGAACCCTGACCAATTAAAGACAAGAAGAGCAGGGCAAGTAGACATGAAGGGATGTGTGTGACTAGATTTCCCAACCACTAATTGACTTAATTTAATAGTAAGTCTTGCAGGAACAGTCAAAATGCCTCTCTTAATATTCTCCCTCACCTCAAGAGTGTGCAGGTAAAGCTCTACAATTTGCAAAGCACTTTCACTCCCATCTTTGAATCTAATTCAAACACACACCTCAAGACTCAGAAGTGGTCTCCATTTCACACGTGCAAGAAGAGAGCTCAGAAAAGGGAAATGGCCCACCCAAGACCACCCAGTAACTACGGTAACCACCAGAGACAGGCCTTAAACCCCAGTCCCAGGACTCCTGCTCTAGGGCCTGTTCCTGCCACGTCACACTGCCTGACTTGATCAATAAAATTAGGATGAAGAACAAGAATGTTAATAACAATCATGATACAGGGTCATCTTATAGTTTCAAGGTGTTTTCACATTACAAGTTCATCGAATACTTCTAAGAAACGGGCTGGAGAAGAGTCAAACTTGTTCTTGGCCGCATGGTTGGAAGCCCCCTGGTCTCAGTTCTAGGGCTCTGATGTGTAAAAAATGCCACCTTTACCAGCTTGCTATGGGACTCAGTACCAAGACAACACCATCACATGCCCGTAAACACAGCACTCACAGTTGGCTCCAAGTTCTGCTAAGATTCACTCACAGCGCCCCCCCCCCCCACTTTACTTCCTATTCTAGGAGAAAATCTACATGAAGGGTCTGTCCAGATCTCTGCTCTTCCTCTCCTTGCAGCGTCAGCCCTGAAGTGTGCTTTCAGACAAGCTAGGCAACTGTGGTTCCAAAATTTGTTGCATTCTTTGAGAAAAGGCACAAAGGAAATATGAGCTGTTCATATGATGATGGTTATTACTAGTGAAGGCAAAAACCTCTGGGGAATGCTTATAGCACATGTGATCACCCACATCCTCAGCCCCCTGTAATTCTGGAGAAAAGAGACTTCATTTTACCTCCCGAGCTCAGAACCATACTTGTGTCCTGATAGATAACTGGGGCAAATAGTCCCAAGCAGCATGTAGCAAGTGTGCAAGGATGAAAGGTGGCTATAAATGGCGGCTTCCACTAACAAAGGAAGAGTTCCAAGATGTCAGTGCTAGAACTTGGACTTGGAAATGGCAATGAATCCTGAGACAGGCGGATGGATCAGCTGGGCTCCTGCTCTGCCTCTCCCCAGTCATTCACACACGAACTGGCTGGATTTTACAAGGGTCACAAAAAGTTTGACATAGACAGACTAGCTTTTGTGTCATTATCCCAGCTTATGAAATATGTTTTGAGCGGTGATTTTATTTTTATTTTTTCCAATCTCAATCTTGAAAGGTCAATCCAATACTTACTACATAGACATCCCAGAGTTTGTAATAAAGTCAAGACCCACATGATGGGACTTGGATAGCAGGACTATTTTCTTTTGCAGTAAAATGTAATAAGAGAATCTGCAAGAAGGGGAGGTTAAAATTATATGTTGTGGGTAGCTTTGCTGCGTCGGGACCACAAAACCCCTGCTCTTTTGGTAGAACAAGCCTTCTCCCTTCCCAGGCTTCCTACAGGGAATGGGAAAAGGTGTTGAGTAGGGATATGGGTTCCATCGCTCCACTGCTAATTCCTCACGTGAAATCAGAAACTGACTTTTTTCTCAGAGCCAATAACAGAAGCGGAGAGGACTGTAGCAAAATCAGGTAGCACTGGGTGTGAATCTTGATTTGAGAACTTGGACAAGTCATTTGACTTCTCTAAGCCTCAGTTTCCTCTGCCATAATATGAGAACACAGGCTTGTTTGGCAGGATATACAAGCTCATGAAGATACGGGGCTTGGCATGCAGTGGATTCTTAATAAATATAAGGTTCCACATTACTTCTTCCTTTTGACACATTAACTTAGAGCATTATACATGAGGGAGATGAATGGTGAGTCTTGGTAGTGTGGGTACAAGCCGACTCAGGCAGGGGTCCTGCTTCCACAGCCTAGTGGGGAATCAGTCAGGAAGCCAATAAAGAATATTCATGGAGGCATTTCCAAAGCACGGAGGACAGATGGCTGACTGCTTAGTACAGGAACTTTTTGCTTTTTTCATTAGGGCTGTTTTGTGTGTTTTTTTTAATGAAAAACGTACATGTAAAAAAGACATAAAATATATATATATATATGAAAATATTTTTCTCTTTTTTGTTCACTAATATATGTGTAGTGGTTAGAAAATACCTGATATATGGTAGATGCTCAATAAACAGCTATAGGAGGGATGGATGGATGGATGGATGGATGGAAGGATGGAAGGATGGATGGATGGATGGATGGATTTGCAAATCGATAGATGGGTGGGTGGGTGGACTGGGGAGCATTCCAGAGAGAAGGTGAGGAGAAAGTCAGCAGGTCAACACAGAGGGACAGAAGAAGGAGGTAGGGAGAGCATATGAAATCACCAAATTCCTGCACGTTCTCCAGCAATATAAATTACCATTTTACTAAATAAAAACAATTTTGTAAATCTAAAATGTAAAATTTGGTGAGGTAGATGATTCCTCAGTTGGATGATCCTTACATACAGGCCCAACACACCATGGAGATAAACGTTATCTCCAGGAAACCAGTAAGTTAAAGGCAAAGATATTAATTTCAAAGCTCAAGGGCCTGATTTCTAGCAATTACTTTCCATTCCATGAATTCCGAGCCAGAGGAAAGCAAGTATGCCAGGACATTCAGGGTGGAGGGCTGTCCAGGGCTGGACATTGGGGTCAGGTGGGAGAGAGGGGACACAAAGGTACTCCAGGGATGGTGGACCAGGAACAATCAATGTTTGGCCACCCAACTCAATGGGTGAGATGGAGATGGTGATTTCCATGAATTCAAGCCACAGCCAAGGGTCATTTGATGATTTCCCATGATAAAATTCAGGGAAATGATGGGTACTCCTTGAGAACGGAAATCTTCAAAGATTAATTTTTCCACTCTGTGACACATTGACCCCTTCAAATTACATGTGGTTATTCATACATAATTAAGAAGGATACCGGCAGGAAGGTCCCGTGTGCACTTTTGCAGGGTTGAGGGTGGGTGTGGGGAGGACAGCTGTGTCCTTAGGTGACAAAGTCACTTGTCACATAAATCTTTATATATATATATGTATATTATATATATATATATATATCTTTATACACACACACACACATATATATATATATATATATATATATATATATATATATATATGTATATGTATATATGTATATATATATATATATATCCCAGGGGTGCCAAAATAACATACACATTTTAAGAGATGTTATCTATGTATTACTTTTCAAAGTTGAATTGAATTACGGTAGCAATGTGTAGTATGACGTTTGCTCAAAAGGGCGTTAATCAAATGAATGCTAGCATCATTCATTGTATGACAATTTTAATGCAGTTTTTTCCTTTCTTAAAATGCGCAAACATTTCTTTTGGCACCTTCTGTATATACACCCACACACCAATGTAGAAACTGAATCTAAGGTGATAAACATTTTATATGTGTCCTCTGTTATTGAAAACCATCATTTCAAATGGCTGCATTTAGCCCATTGAGTGAACACAATTATAGTCGTCCCTCTGTATTCACTAGGGAATGGTGCCAGGACACCACTGCCCACAGATACCAAAATCCACAAATGCTCAAGTCCCTTATATAAAATGGAGTAACATTTACATATAACCTATATATCCTCCTATATACTTTAAATCAGCTCTAGATTACTTATAATACTTAATGCAATGTAAATGCTATAGACACTTGTTATACTGTATTTCTTAGGGAATAATGACAAGAACAAAAGGTCTATGTATTTCTATATATGTTCAGCACAGATGCAATCGTCATAGGCCTAACTACGTAACATTAGCCACAACATTTTTTTTACTTTTCGATTACAGTTGACATTCACTATTATATTAGTTTTCGGTGTACAGCATAGTGTGGTTAGACGTTGATATAACTTACAAAGTGATCACCCCCACACGTCTAGTACCCACCTGGCGGCCTACACAATTATTACAATATTATTGACTGTTTTCCCTATTCTGTACTTTACATCCCCGTGACTTTTTTGTAACTGCCAATTTGTATTTCTTAATCCCTTCCCTTTTTTTCATCCAACCTCCCCAAACTCCTCTCCCATTTGGAAGCCATCAGTTTGTTCTCTGTATTTCAGTCTGTTTCTGTTTTGTTTGTTCATTTGTTTTGTTTTGTTTTTTAGATTCTACATATAGGTGAAATCATATGATATTTGTCTTTCTCTGTCTGACTTATTTCACTTAGCATAACACCTTCTAGGTTAATCCATGTTATTGCAAATGGTAACAACATGGCCAAATAATATTCCATTGTATATATATATATATATATATATATATATATATATATATATATATATATATATATACCAACAACCTCTTCTTTATACAATCATCTATCAATGGACACTTAGGTTGCTTCCGTATGTTGGCTCTTTTAAATAATGCTGCAATGAACATAGGGATGCATATATCTTTTCAAGTTAGTGTTTTGGATTTCTTCAGATAAATACCCAGAAGTGGAATTGCTGGGTCATAAGGTACTTCTATTTTTAAGTTTTTGAAGAACATCCATACTATTTTCCATAGCGGCTGCATAGATTTGCAATCCTATAAACAGTGCAGGAGGGTTCCCTTTTCTCCACATCCTCGTCAGCACTGCTGTTTATTGATTTACTGATGATACCCATTCTGACAGGTGTGAGGTGATATCTCATTGAGGTTTTCAGTTTGCATTTGTCTGACATTAGTGACATTGAGCATCTTTTCACATGTCTATTGTCCATCTGTCTCTGGAGAAATGTCTCTTCAGTTCCTCTGTCCATTTTTGAATTGGATTTTTTGGTGTAAATTTGTATGAGTTCTTTATATATTTTGGATATTAACCCCTGATCGAATACATCACTGACAAATATCTTCTCCTATTCGGTAGGTTGTCTTTATGGGTTTTTTTTGTTTGTTTGTTTTTTAATTCAATTGATTTTTTTTTTTTTTAAGGAGGGCACAGCTCACAGTGGCCCATGCAGGGATGGAACCGGCAAACTTGGTGTTATTAGCACCACGTTCTAACCAACTGAGCTAACCAGCCACCCCTTGTCTTTATGTTTTGTTGATGGTTTCCTTTGCCATGCAAAAATATTTCAGTTTGATGTAATCTAACTTGTTTATTTTTTCTTTTGTTTCTCTTGCCCAAGGAGATCAACAACAACAAAATGTTACTAACAGCAATATCAGAGAGTTTAGTGCCTATGTTTTCTTCTAGGAATTTTATGGTTTCGAGTCTCACATTTAAGTCTTCAATCCATTTTGAGCTTATTCTGGTAAATGGTGTAAGAAATTGGTCTAGTTTCATTTTCTTGCACATATCTGTCCAGTTTTCCCAACACCATTTATTGAAGAGATTGACTTTACCACACTGTATATTCTTGCTTCCTTGTCATAGATTAATTGACCATATAGGCACAATGCAACATTTAAAATATATATATTTTCAATCTGGGTTTGGCTGGTCAACTGTTGTAGAAAACCCATTCCCTTACTGTCAGAGATTTATTTCACCTTGTTTCCAAATTTTCTCTATTACAGTTGACAGTGTAATCCTACCCTTATGTGTGAAAATTTTTTCTTATCTTGAATCATGTCCTTAAGGTAACAGTTCAAAAATGGCATCATTGATGCAAGGGTATAAACTTTACCAACAAGTCTTCCAAAAGGGTTGGAATGATATATTCTACATGAAGATGCTAGTTTTGTCACAGATTCACTGCTAGAAATTATTTCTAACGTTTACTTTTGGTAGCTTAATAGGAAAATATGATGACAGGTTAATTAAAAAAAAATCACTATAGTATATACAAAGACATAATGCTACAATAAAGTTTTAACAAACTCTACGAGTGCATGACAAAAAAGACAAATGCAGCTAAAAGTCTGGGATAATTAGTAAACACGTGCATGCTTCATGGGAATTCTGGTCTGGTTGCGACTCTGGGGCTGCCTTGATCTCACTCTACTTTCAAAGACTCTAACGCCACTTTGCCCCTTTTTTCTGGGCATTAGTCCCTGTGGGAATTCCGTGAGAAAGGCTGGAAAGAAATGAGAGAGATTTCAAACATTCCCTTTGTCCAGCCCATAATAAGGATCATTCTAAATCTTTTGTTCAGCATATATAAGATGCCATGGCAGTTAATGAATAAGTTAATTGGCTAAATCATTCTAGTGGGGGCTTCCAATTCATTCCCAGTGAGCCTGTAAGCCCATAATATGTCAGTAAAAGATTAGGGCTGCATACAAGAAAGGGCCAAGATACCAGACGGCTCAAAGGACCCTCACTGATATTTTAACTTTCTTTTTTGAAAATAAAATTATATATTTTCATTAAAAAAAATAAAACTTGGGAAAAAATGTAAAACAAGACAACAATTATTGTATAACTTCACAATCCATAGCCAATATTTTGATATATTTTCTAGAAAATATACACAAATTTTATAAAACTGATTAGACTATATGTAGATTTATAAACATTATAAACTTTCCTAATAAAAAAATTCTTCTAAAACATGTTTAATGGTAAAGATTTTTACCTAGCATGGATGTATCATGAATGTTAAATCATTCTCTTCATCAAATATTTCTGATGTTTGATTTAAAAAAAGTTTTTTTTTATTTAACAAAAAATCTTTATTAAATTTTTTATTTACTCAATATACTCATATATTTAGGGTATGCTTGCTATGTGGTATGGACTGGTTGAACTAGTCTTAGACCCCTGTCCTCAGGGAGAAAACTCTTATGCAATTAACACACACATATTTAATCAAAGCTTTGTAACTGTAACGAGAGAAGTGCCCTTTAGGCTGAGACAGGAAGGCTGGTAGGGGATGGCAGAGTCAGAGTGGGAGTAAGTGAATCCCAGCAGAGGGAAACTCGCTGGCAAGACTCAGGCAGGAAAGAGCTGGTGGGCTGGCGGAAGGACATTCTGTGTCCTAGGAGCACGGTGGGAGGGGAGGAAAGCTGCGTGGCTGGTCACTCTATCCTAAGCACACTGAAAAGCCATTCACACTGTGAGAAATACAGGATGTGCTTTTACATTTTAAAAGAAAATGTATGTTAACGCTGAGAGCACCATGGGACTGGATTCCTTCGACCTGACAAGCCTCTAATTAGCAGCCAGTTTGTGTTCAGATTTCATGGCTGGCCAGTCTGCCTATCCTGCCACTACAGGCCACCTGTACAAGGCAGCAGGCCAAGCATCCAACAGGAGACAAGCCCTGTCACCTCCCAGAACTCACAGACTCACAGAACCTGTCCTTTTCCCTTTAGTGGGTTTCACCCATAAGGAAGGCTAGGACTAGGACAGGGAAAGATACCAGGCACACTTAACTCCAGAGGGCAGGGTATACCGTGTCTGCTCAATAACTTTTTCGTGCATTAGTGAATGAACTGTGGTCCCAACATCTCAAATTTATGCTTATCAGAAGCTAGCCAAAGTGCCCCTCCCTCTGCAAGGACGACAATGATCGCCTGCTAACTTCTTGTTCTGCCCTTGCTGGGGCAGTGTGACCCTTCTGAGTGACTCTCATTCAGCCCTGCCTCCTGCCATCCACATCAGCTCTCAGAAGAGGATCCATGAGTATTCTCTGTGGGGGTCTAGAGCTGGTATGGTAGGCTGACTAATGGCCTCCAAAGACATCAAGTCCTAATTCCTGGAACGTATTTGGCAAAAAAGATTTTTGCAGATGCGACTACGAATCTTCAAATGGGAAGATTATCCTGGATTACCTGGGCGGTCACTAACAGCCGTCACAAATGTCCTTATAAGAGAGTGGCAGAAGAAGCTCTGGCATACACATGAGGAGAAGGTGATATGAAGATCGAGGCACACATTGGAGCAATGTGGCCATATGCCCAGGAATGCCTGCAGCCACCAGAAGGTGGAAGAAACAAGGAAGGAGTCTCCCATAGAGCCTCTGAGGGAGAGAGTGCATTTGACATCTTGGTCTCAGCCCACTGGTACTGATTTCAGACTTCTGGCCTCCAGAACTGCGAGACAATACACTGCGGTTGTTTTAAGCCACTGAGTTTGTTGTCATTTGTTAGAGCTGCCACAGGAAACTAATATAGCTGAGTAGTGGATGGTTCTGGGGGTCAGGATACCTGATGTGCCATCTCAGTTCTGAAACGCACTCAGCAAGTCTCTTCTGGACCTGAGATTCCTACCCGGGTTCATCTTCACTCACAGCCAACCCTGGGCAAGTCTTTAGCCAACCCTAGGCAGTGAGATGGGAGCGTAGCCGTCACCAGGAGGCAGAGTTGCTGGGGGACTGAGCAGGACGTGTATGGACAAGCCCTAGCACAATGCCAGGCACACAGAAGTCACACCACATGTATGCCTTCTGTTCTGAACGTAGGAGTCAGCTATCACCGAGCACTGACTGTAAGCCAGACCCTGAGCTAAGCCTTCACTTGAGAAGGAGGTGCTGGGCAGCATTTCTAAGAGGGGAACTGGAAGGTTAAAAGTGCCCCGAAAATGGAGGTGCTTTGAGCTTCCTAGAAAGTAGGGTAACAGAATAGGATTTACTGAAAAGGCACACTGTCCTAGAAAGAAACACAAGTCAAAAAAGAAAGCACCGACCAGTCACAAAATATACGATAGTTTTCTCCATAGTCACAGTTTCACTTTCTGCTCTTTCTGTTACCTAAGGTCAACCATGGTGCGAAAATATTAAATAGAAAATTAGAGAAATAAACAATTCAGAAGTATTTAATTGCATGACGTTCTGAGTAGCGTGATGAAATCTCACACCATCCGCTCCATCCCACCTGGGACGTGAATCATTTCTTTGTTCAGCACCTCCACTCTGTCCACACCACCCACCTATTGGTCACTTAGTAGCCATCTCGGTCAGCAGATCCACTATCGTGGTATCATAGCACTTGTGTTCAAATGACTCTTCTTTTACTGAATAATGGCCCCAGAGTGCAAGGGTAGTGATGCTGGCAATTTGGAGATGCCACAGAGAAGCTGTAAAGAGCTTCCTTTAAGTAAAAGGGTATGTTTGTGTGGGGCCAGAGCCCCAGAAAGCAGTTTCCAGGCTCTCGACCTCACATAGAAAGGTGCTGGCTCAGGTAGTAAATGGCCATCAACTGTGGCTAGTTGGCCGTCAGCTGTAACCAGTGAGCCATTGGCCACTAATATAACTGCTGTGGCTACGCTAGCAGGAAAATGGGGGCGAGCAAGAAGATGGTGGCTGAGCTAGCAAGAGCGGATTGCAGTTAGCACAGCGGATTGCAGAGAGGCGGATGCCGCCAGCGAGAATATAGTGATATGACTCCCCTACTTATGGCTCCGTGGGTGTCCCTTTTTGGCCTCACCGTGTCCTGTGTTCTCTTGTGGGGAGTGGAAGCACAGACCCCGCAGGCTGCCCTACACGACATTTGTATAGGAAAAACATAGTGTGTGTGTGTGTGTGTGTGTGTGTGTGTGTGTGTGTGTGGTTCAGTACTATCTGTAGTTTTGGGCATCCACTGGGGGTTTTGGAACGTATACCCCACAGAGAAGTGGGGGAGGGGCTACTGCAGAATTCTTCACTCTGCTAAGGTTAACTTTCCCCACCCTTTTGTAACCTGCCCAGGATATTTTCCCAGTAAGCGTGTCTTTCCCACAACACAGAGGTCACTAAACACAGCGGAACATCTTTTCCTTTTGTCATCTCTACTGTCCGTGCTTTTCTTGAGAACTGACTTTTCTAGACCCACTGATCTAAAATGAAAAACGAAAAGTAAATAAAAATAGACAGCTGCTGGTATCACCTACAGATTTGCAGGTTAAAGGATGACTGTTTCTCCCCAAGTACTGATACTTTGCTCTCTTGTGGGAAGTCTCACCCATGTCCGAGACTGTGACGAAAACCTGTCAAAGCCCCCAGTCTGTCCTGCGCCTTTGGGGCCAACTGCAGGCTGGAGGCAGAGCCCTGGGCCAGGAGGCCCCGTCTGGTTCCTACTCCTGGCCCCTGGCCGAGACCTCACAGTGTGGATATGGGATCAAGCCCTCCCACATTGCAAATGGGGAGGGAACAAAAGTAGATGAATGAGAACGAACAAGTAAGTCTGACAGAGAAGGTATGTTCCACAGCTGCCCAGCTAAGTGGCCAGCGTGAGAGGAAGAATCCAGGTCTTTCTTCTGGATTTCCAGTCCAGACTCTCACTTGGGGGCCCACCTTGTTGCAAAACACTGTCTCATCTCACCTTAAGTTCAAATTCGGTTCCTGCTCCCAAAGGAAGAAGAAGAGCTTGGTTAAATGGTGGTGGCAGGTTCCAGACTGCCTGGGTTTGAATCTCAGTCTCACCGCTGATGAACTGGGAGACCTTGTGAAAGGATCTCCACCTTTCCATCTATAAAATGGGGATAATAAAAGGGAGATGGGGAAAGTATCACTCAGCCAGGCTATAACTTATTCCTTCTTTATCCGCTGTCTGCATTCATTCTGGGAACATACAGTGAAACAAGTCCCTGTCCCCATGAAGGTTACAGGGCTAGTAGGGGTGCCCGACAATACATGAGAAAATAAGATAATTACAGCTATGAGGAAAAGCACATTTTGATGAGAAAGTCAAGGGGAAGGCCTAAGAGAGGGGCTGAACAGGTGCGTTACAGAACAGACAGCTAGCAGCATCTGCAAATTCTGTTGTATGGCGAAGAGGTAGGCGGGGTTCAAGAACGGAGATGTCAGAGCCAGAAGGGCACAGGAGGGAGAGCATGGTGCAAGGAAGGTCCGGGAGCTACTTCATAGGCTAGACCACGTCTGAGCTGTTTAAATCTCATTTTAATTGTGACGAGAAACCTATTTTAAAGGTGTTTGTACAGTGGAATGAGGTTGTCATATCTGTTAGACGATCACTCTGGCTGCTGTGTGGAGACTGTACTAGAATAGAGTGGAAATAGGACCCTGTCTGGACACTATTGCAGTGGTTCAGGGAGAGATGACAGTGGACCGGACCAGAGTGGCACCATCAAGATGGAGAGAGATGAACGGGTTCAAGAGGAGTATGGATAATATCTGACATTTATTTGAGCGCTATCCAGCACTGTCCAGAGCACTGAGCCTTCACTATCTCACGTGGTCCTCCTGGCAGCCCTCTGAAGTCACCACTATATTATCTCCAGGTAAGAAAACTGAGGACCAGAGAGGTCAGGTAAGTTCCCCAAGACCACACAGTTTGGAAGTGGTAGAGGTAGGATCTGAACCGAGGCTGTCCGGTTCCAGAGTCCATGTATCAAACTGCTCTTACTCCAACAGGCCTCAACCGCAGATGGGCTGAGGATGGCGAGGGAAAGAAAATAGAGTAGCTTCCAGGGTTCAGGCTTGAGCAACGAGGCTGATGGTGGTGCTGTTTACAGACGGGCATAAGTTGAGGAAGAAACTGGCTTACGGGGGACAAGGTAGGAGGACAGGGAGCAGAGGACCCCTGGGTTCAAGAGCTCTACTTAGAACATATTGAGGTCCACCTACCTTCATTTGCTCCTCACCCCTTTTTTGTTTGCTGCAAAGTGATGGAGGGAGGTGTGTGGGGAAGGGCTGGTGGGACAAAGAGAACCAGGACAATTTTTCTCTTTCTACATGATGCTCTGTCCCCCAATATATACAGGTGTGAACCTCCCCGCATTCTTTTATAAGAGGTAGGATGGCGGATGTTCAGAAAGGCAGTAAACATTTAATAAGAAAAGCAAATTAAAATATCCCTATGAGTTTTACGTTTTCTCGTAAGTTATTAGGAGTTCTTGGGAGTGGCACGCACGGGCATTTTCCTCATCAAGACTGTGAAGAAAAACAGGGAATGAGTGACCATACAGGGCTGTGCTGTGTTTCTGAATCCTGGAGGTGAGAATCCAAAGCTATTTCAGGGATGGGGACAGCATCAGGGGAGGGCATCGTCCTTGAGGTCCCATTGCTGAGTCAGGTCTTGGAAACAAGACTGATTAATCGATTTCCGTGTTTACTCGGCTCTGTAGGAAGCTAATAAATGCTAACAAAACAAAGGTTCTTGGTCACATCGACTTGGGAAAAACTAGTTTAATTCTCATACAGCGTCTTTACTGCAGGACGTCTCAGAATCTTGAACCTGGCAATGTGCATTGTGACTCTCCAAGAAGGAGAATAATTTCCCAAATGTTTTTGATCATGGAACACTTTTATAGCCAAGCATCTCAGGGCACGAGTGTTCCAGGGAAGAGACTGGAGGAAATGTTCGCCTAATCCCTTTCATTCTTAAGGGAAAAGCCAAAGACCCATTACTCAGAATTGAGTGCTGAAGTTTCCCATGTGTGACTGGAAGCCTTTTAGGGAGTGATAAATATTAGAGGCTGTGTGGTAAGGCTTGGGACGAATGTCTGCTGTGTGTCCATGAGCCGGCTAACGAACCATCCCGAATCCTGGTTTCCCAACTATCTGTTGAGGCTGAGAATAACAGAGAATACAGAGCTCTGTGAGAATTAAAAGAAAGAACGTATGCTAAGGCCCAGCTGCAGGAGATCAGTACACAGTAGACCTCTCGACATGCTCTGAGATCTCTGGCTGGCTTCTTGCAGCCCGGACTCTTTAGCATGTGACCTGTGCGAGTCAGAGAGTCCTGCTGACTTCCCTTCTTCCCCAGCTCTGCCTTTCCTTGGCAACAGCCTTCCTCAGGTGGCCCAATTGCCTGCCATTATCAGGCTTCTCAAGTGGACAGTCAGGGGACAGCTAGGTCCAACCTGGACTTCAAAACAAGCCCCTGTTGGGCAGGCAGTAATTGCAGCCAACAATGCAATCATGTCCTACAGCTTAAATGGCCTGAAAAAAACTCCTGGAGGAAAGAGTCAGAGTGCACAGCTTTCTAAATGCACCAGGTTTCTGGAACGCTCCAGGGCACCCTGTCTACTGCAGACATGGCTTTTGCAGTGGCTCAAATATGCAAGACCTAGCACTGCATTTCAGGAGTCCCCACCACTGGCTCGTCACTCAATCATTCATTCAACACATCTTGATTGATCCCCTCTCTGGATGAAACACAGGGCCAGGCATTAGGGTACAAATGACATGCTAGTCTAGTGGGGAAGGTAGACAAGGGGTTGGTAAGCATTGGAATAGAGTCATGAACAAAGGTGTGTGAGAACAGGAAGGATGAGGCTTCGGTTTATTCCAAACTTCAAAACCGGCGCACATTTAGGGAGCATTTGGAACGTATCACATAATGGTCAGAAGATTTTTGCATAAGTTATCTCAACTCAGACACAATCATGATGCCATTTTACAAAGGTGAAAACAGAGAATCGGGGAGGTATAGGGAGCTGCCCAAGATCACACAGTTCATCAGGCGAGGGCTGAGATTCAAGCGTAAGTCATGGGCCTGGGCACCCTTCAGCAGGCAACTCCTGAGCCAATTCAGCTGAGCGAACAGCGCCCATGCCAGGGGGTTCTCCGAGGATTAGAGGAGACAGTCTCTGTGAATGTCTTTCCTTAACCTGAGTGCTTCAGACATATGCTCACGTTTCTTCTGCTTTGCATTTCTTTCCTCTGCCTTGTGCAGACTTTGCTTTGGGGGCGGAAAGAGCCTCCTACTTATGTACATTTCACTCTCAGTCCCGAATTTAGTCAAAAAGAGCAAACATGGAATTCCCAAAGAAGCTTTTTCCAGCACCCACACTCTGAGATCAGCGTCAGGAACTGCACAACCAGCGCCCCAAGAAGACTTCCTAAAAGAAGCTCCCCTCCAGACAGAATCCAAGGGCTTCCTAGGGCCAGAGCCCCTGGCGCCCAGCGCCTGAGCCCTGTGTGGAGCTGAGGGTCGGGGGTGTGGAGAGGCTGCTACCATGAGATTTCCTCCCCAGAAGAGCCTGGGAGCCTCATCTCCAAAGGCTTGGGGCTGGCTCCAGGCCTGAGAAACAAAACCATCCCTTTCTTGTGGGGAGAATCCTTAGAGGAATATTTATGAGACATTAAAACCATTGCCATCAACTCTTTAAAAAAAAATTCCTGTACATGTAATTATGGGTCCAAGATGAGATTCCTGGATATGGTCTAATTACTTCCCTGCAGTTCACATTCCCCAGGGGTTGAGGGCAGGAACACTCTGCCTGTGGATCTACTTCCTCATCTCCTGAGTCCCCCCTGGGCTCCTATAGACTCTTCCCTTCATGAGTGCGCTGCTGCTTGTCAGCTGCTACCCCTACCCTCTAGCCATTCTCCACTCTCTGCCCTGATCTGAACCAGGAGGGATGACCCAGGGCATGGACCAGTGGGGCCCCTTGCACACCAGCATCAGCACCTTGTTGGGTTTGGCCAATGGAAGGTACTAGCAGGGGATGGGAAGGCCGGAGAAGAGGCCCAGGGTTTCTTTCCTGCTCCCTCCCTGGGTTGGCACCGCACCATTTACGACCACAGCTCCTCCTGCCCACAGCCTTCTCAACAGGGTCCCTGCTCTCCTCAGCCTCCAGAAAAACCACTGTCTCTCCTTGCCCCTTCTGACCTTGAGTGGTTTGGGCTCCACCCACCTATGTGGCCTCAACATCTCTGGCTTATTCCCTCCACCCTGCCTGTCCCACTTATCCTAAATAGATCCTGCATTAGTCTCTTTATTCGAACCATCTGGGATGCATTCTATTTTCTGATGGGAATCTGACAATAAGCAAATCAAGAAGAGAACTGCAATATTTTGGGCCCATGGCACAAACTAGGTAAGGAATAAACTTGCTCAATCACCACCTCACTGGCGTGTTTTGGCATTCAGTGCCATGTGCGGGCCCTGGAGATACAGGGGTGCTGGGCAAGAAGGGTGTCCTACAGCCAGGGGGGAGCACCTCTTCCTGTTTCTTTCTCCTCTGCTCCCCGCCGCCCCTCCTCCGTGTGTGTGTGTGTGTGTGTGTGTGTGTGTGTGTGTACCATATACATGATTCTATCTTTTACCCTAGTCTAAAACAGAACACCACATCACCCACATCCTTGGTAAACAAAATATTAGAAAGAACAATAGAGATTTATTTTTCAATTCATCATTCACCAAACTGGCCCTGAGAACCTTCTGTGTGTCGAGTCCTCTACAAGAAGCTGTGGTACAGAAATGAACAGCTACCTGAGGCTTGGGCCAGGCCTGTCCTGGAGCACAGACTACTGAACCTCACATTCCTACTGAGTGACTAAGGAAACCTTCTGGAGTAGAACATAACCCGCCCCTGGTCCTTCCCTCCCTAATGGATTCATGGGTGTGCACACTCGCGCTCCCCCACCACACACACACACACACACACACACACACACTTCAGCGGGTGACTAGGAATTCCTGTCCAGTGCCACAGCAATACTAATCCGCCGTGCTCTAGACCCAGGCAGTAGAGTGACAAACAGGACATGCACATAGCAGAGGGCCCCAGGGCACACGGTTCCTTCGCTTTCCTCAGTAGGATCTACTCAGCGTTTGGTGAAAAGAGTGATAACGTAATAGTAATAACGTGAAGCTTTGCAGGCACGCATCACGGATTCTTTCAGCATCAGTCATGGAGCATATGGTCCGTACGCAGCCTTGCACTTGCTCTTTGGGCTGCAGAGCTTCCAACTCAGCGTCCTTCTGTGCAGTCAGGGGCTCACACTTCCCTGCCTGCTCTTCATCCTCCGCCCTCTGCTGACACTGCCAGATCATGAGCTCCTGATCTGTGACGTAAGAGGCCTGGATCTGAGCCTTGGCCTATCACCTGCTGTATGAACGTGCACAAACCAAGGCCTCTATCCGATCCTCGGATTTCCAACCCGCCCAATGAGGCAGCTGAATGGGTGGGCGGGAAGGACTCTATCATGAAAAATCACTGCACATCCCAAAGCCCACTGTCACTGGGTGATGAGGGGGATAGTAAGAGAAAGCTGCCGGGAGACACAGGTGGGGTTGCAGCCCAAAGTGGCACTGGAGTGAATGGAAGGCCAGTCCCATGGGAGTGAACGAACTCAAGTTAGGCCAGTGGCTTTCACCTCATCTGGACATTAATCAACTGAGGAGATTTTAGAAATCCTAATGCTCAGGCTGCTCCAAAGACCAGTCAAATCACAATTTCTGGGGCTGCTACACAGGCATCGGTATCTTTTCAAACTTCCCTTTGTGATCCAAATGTACAGCCAAGGCTGAAAACCGCTGATGAATACTCACTGTCCACATTTTGAGTAACTTCCACCAGATGGTCAATAATATCCATTTAGAACATGTATTTTAGATTCAGAAAGTAAGGGGGTTTTAATCACAGAAAACTAAAAGAAGTCAGGTTATTAAATACTATTTTACCTGCGCCTCATCTATAAAACTAGAATCCCCTGTTAAAAAGAGCATGTATGGATGAACTTTATAATCAAAAAATATAATTAATAACCCAGTTAGAACAAGATTTTGAAGAGCTAATAATCCCTAAGTACAAAGTATGTACTCTCATTAAAATCTGACTATTACAATCTCTACTTATTCAACAAAAAAATCCCTTGTCTAAGAATTTGCTTTACTCTATAACTATAGAAAAATGTGCTTGTCCCCCTCCCTTTGGGATTACCCCCCTAAACTTTCCAAAGGTCCTAGTTCCTGGGTTTCTGCCTGTTGCCAGCACTATTCCTAACATCTCCTTCTCAATGTGTAACACAGGCTCGGCTTATCCCTCCTCCCTCCTGTTGCCCCACACCCCACCCAGCCAACCCCCATTTGCCATTTGGGACATTCAGTTACCTAATATGTCTCTGTTAGATAGCGTGGAACCCTCGAAGATAGCATATTATGTCCTTTCATCCTTAGCTTGTTTCAAAACTCACTTACTCAAATTCTTTCCACTATAGAATACTGAAAAGAAGATCACTTGGCAATCATATCGCTCTGGCCTAAAAATTTGACTTTAGTGGTCCCGAAACAGACCCACCAATGCGCAGTCACCTGACAGCTGACATTAAAGTAAGGTGGTCCTTTCAATAGATGTTGCTAAGTCAACTGGTTATCCATATTTTACAAAATGAACCCTGACCTCTGTTTTACACTATACAGAGAAATCGATTCCAGATGGACTGTAGATCTAAAATGTGAAAAGACAAAACATGAAAACGTTTATGAGAAAACACGAGAGAGCATCATCACGACCTTGGATTACGCCAAGTTTTCTTAACAAAACATAAAATGTGCTAACCATAAAGAAAAAAAAACTTGACAAACTGAACTTCATCAAAATTTGAAACTTCTCTTTATCACATGGTGCCATTAAGAGAGTAAAACTCTAAGCCACAGAATGGGAGAAAATACCCACAAGAGCTAACAAAGTGCTTGTGCCAGAATATATAAAGGATTCCTACAAAGAAAAAAGAGAAAAGCAATTTCATATTTAAAAATTCTTGAATAGGCACTTCACAAAAAAAAGAATATATAAATGTTGCAATAAACATATTTAACAGTGCTCTACTTCATTAGATACTAGAGAAAGTCACATTAAACCACAAAGAGATAAACTATACAACCACCAAAATGGCTACAATACAAAAGATGGTTGTTAGGGAGTATTTAGAGTAATCGGGACTCTCAGATGCTCCTGGTGGGAATATAAGTTGGTAAAAATCACTTTGGAAAACCTATTAAATCAGAACATACATACATCTTAAAACCCAGAAACTCCAATCCTAGGACAAAAATTAGTGCCAAAAGACATATAAAGAATATTCTTTGAAGTGCCATTTATAATAGTTCCAAACTGGAACTGGAAAGTGACCAAATGTCTAGTGGATAAATAAGTTATGTATACCCACACTTGGTTATACTTACAGAGCAATGGGAATGAATGAACTATAACCACATAGAATAACATGGGTAAATCTTACTAACATAGTGCTGAGAAAAAGAAGCACGCAAAAGAGTATGGGCTCTATGCCTCCATTTATATTAAATTAGAAAACAGGCACAATTAATCTACAGCATTAGAAGTCAGGAGAGCAGTTCCCCTTGCAGGAACTGATGAAGGGTCTGGTTACATGGGTATGTGCACTGTGAAAAACTCACTGAGTTATGAGCTATGTATTTATGAGTTGTAGGCTTTTCTTTATATTATACATTGATAAAAAGTTTACACACACATGCACATACATTTGATGGTTCTACCTTTTAACTGTGTGTGACCTTGAGAAAGTCACTTAATCTACCTAGTATTAAGTTTCCTCTTCTGTAAAAAAGTAGAATTATAATACCACCTACCTTGCAGGGTTGTTGCTAGGATAAAAGAAAAAGAAAAAAGTATCTATGCATGTATAGTACCTAGCACACTGAGCATGCACTTCATAAATAAGTTTCCTCTCTCTGCCCTATTGCAACTCTGGAATCGCTTCTTATAACCTGGGACCTAAAGGAACCATCTCTTTCACTTTTGCACATTAAAAAACAAACAAACAAAAACCAAAACAAAAAAATGCTTTGAGTGTTAAACATAGCACACATCTTTTCACAGATAGTCTTGAGATGTTTGGAGAGGCTACGGATGAATACGATCGCTACCTCCACCCAAGTTAGAACCAGCCATGCCTCACAGCAAAAGGGCTGTGATTTGAACCCAGGCATTCACCCCAGATCGGGGTTAATCCAAAAACAGTGACAGTGGGGACAGCACTAGGATGACAGAAAGAACACAGTAGTACACTGCCTGCCAATATGGCAGCCGCAATTTCTTTTCTTTTAACCACAAATGGGCTGAGTTTTCCAGCAGCAAAATTCTTCACAGATAGAAAGAAAAAGTCAAGGAAAAACCACTTTGTTTCCTTAAAACAAGTGCCAAGTCACAATGTGAGAAAGTGCAAGTTACAGAAAACATGAGAATCCCAGAAAATAAACTTGTGATTATAAGGAATTGGAAACCAACCACAACTGTAGCTTCACCCCCACCGCCTCCAGAGCCAGCTCATTCTGGGGCGAGGGAGGAAGGGCAAGTCTTCTCGTGTCCATGGGGGCAGGATGCTACCCAGGCCACCAAGCTTTTTCCTTCATTCTTTAATTTGTCCAGCAAACATTTATTGAGCATGGATGGATGGTGGGCCAGCCTCATGTTGGCTAGACACAGGGCATCTAGAGGAGAATAGGTTTGGACCCTGCCCTCTGGGAGCTTATAGTCTGTGGAATATTTCAACAGGTACATGTACAATTACAATGCAGGGGGCTGGGGTGCAAGATAAAATGCAGAGAAACACAGGGGACTCAGGGAACACAGAGGAGAGGACACCTTCCTAGAGAAGGGGGCACCTGAGTTAACGCTTAAAGGATGAAGAGTTAGATGTGAACATTCCCAAATAGGAGGCAGTGTGAGTAAAACCCAGAGTTAAAGACTTGCCTTTAGTGTTTCTGGAACGGAGAGTGCCAGGAAAGAGGCTGGAGAGGTGGGCGGCACAGATCAAACTCTGGACCTTTCACAAACTCTGTCCCGTAGGCCAGTGGTTCTCAGTTGTGGCTGCACATTAGAATTACTGAGCATCTTTCAAACCACAGTGATGTCACACCAGGCCTCCTGCCTAGCGAGGCTTGCCTAATGGGTGTAGGCTTGAGCCCCATCAGGAGTGTGTCTTGGAAACGCCTCAGGGGCAATAGCAGCCAGTGCTGCAAAGCATTGCTGCAGTTCCGGGGTCTGCAAACCATAGGCCTGGGGCTAAACCTATCTCTTTAGGGCTTGAGAACTGAGATTAGTTTGTACAGTTAAACATTTGCAACTGTGTTCACGGCGGGAAACACTAACTCCAATTAAGCAAACCACAATTTAAACTCCAATTAAGCAAAATGTTATCCCTCCAAAAAAATGAAATTCCATTCTTCTCATCAATAGACCTATATTACACACACATCAAAAAATAAATAAAAAACAAACAAACAAATAAATAAATAAATAAATTAGGCACTATTAAATTATAATTTCATTAATAAAAACTTTGTGAAAATTTGTTTTCTCTCTTATATGAGTACTCAAATAATATCCTTAATTTTGCCTATTGGGCTGCAAAACTTAAAATGTTTACTACTGACTTTTCCCACAAAATGTTTGCTCACCCCTGCTATCATTGATGGGGTGATTTTGCGCAGAATAACATGGTGTGTTTGTGTTAAAAAGAGGGCTCTGACAGCTGCGTGGGGACAGACTTGAGGAGAAGACACTGGAGAGAGGGAGGCCAGAGAAGTGGCCACAGTTGAGTTTGGGACAAGGAAAAGGCGTCCCAGAGAAGTGGAATGGACTTGGAGTGGGCAAGCCTGCACTTGGAGCTTCGAGAAGGAGGTGACATGCACAGGCCTTGCTGGTGATTACGTGTGGGAAAGGAGAAGAGGGAGGTCCAGGAAATGTCCTTGAGACCACCCAAAAACCATACGGAGCTGCCAGCACCACCATTTCCCCATCCTGATGGGGGAGGGGACCCCTGAGGCTTGTCCCAGCACATTTAGAGGAGACAACTAAAGCCTTCGCCTTCTCCCCTTCTTCCCAAAGATCCTATTTGCTGTCTGTGGCCCTTGGAGATAGTTCCCTTCTTGGTACATCTGTGCACAGACGGAAAGGCACAAAGAACGAAAGCATGCTGCAATATCCTTTGGCTCCCTGAACCCCAAGTACCATGCAGCGTGGCAGGCAGGGTGGGTGTTACTGTCCCTACTTTACAGACAGGAAGCTGGGGCCCAGAGAGGAGCTGCATCTTGGCTGATGTGGAGCCTTTGTATCCCTCGCCACACGCTGATATAATCAAGGCCGCATCTCTGCCCCTAACTCTTCTCAGAATGTCCTCCTTGTCTCTGTGTCATGTGTGTCCCTTCACCTCCTTGTAAGCTCCTGGAGGCCAGCGCCTATGATCTCACTCCCTGAGATCCTTGGCTCCGGGGCCGAGTGGCCCTGGGCTCAAATCCTCACCCTCCCATGTCCTCACAGCTTTGAGTCTTAGTTCCCACACTTTGGAAGCGCTGGTTGAGACTCATCAGTATACTATTGTTGAGAGGCTTACATTGGATGATACAAAGTGCTTAAGTGCTGCTCAGTAACGCATAGTGTTTCCTTAGGGTGGCTCCCCCTTGGCAGTCTGAATTCCTATTTGCTTGAGTCTGGCTGGAGTGGTTGTATGCAGAGAGGCAGCGTAGTTAACAGTGTGAACCCAAGAGCCGAAATGCTGGACTCCCAATCCCAGCTCTGCCACTTACTGGCTGTGTGATCTTGGGTGAATCCCTTATAAAAATAGATGTTACCTCATAGTGTAGTCTAGACAGTGTAGCTTCATGAGAAATCAGTGAGGGAAACTATGGAGGGCATTTGGAACGGTGCCTGCCAACAGGAAGTGTCCTATAAGTGGGAGCTATTGTTAATTGCTTTATAGTTCATTTTATTGGCCTTGGTAATTTTAACACAAGTCCAGTGACTGGGATTCAACAGGTCTTGTACCAACAGCAAGCCGCCCATGGGTGGTGTATTCACACACCATTTTGCAGGTCCTACCTCGGTGCCTCGTCTGTGCCAGCCCATGGGATGCCAAGCTGAGTGCTATCCCAGCATCCCTGAGGCCCTCGCTTCTTTGTGAACTACTGAACATTGATGTATACAGCCTCACACAGGCTATCCTCATCCCTCTATGGATTTATATAGTGAAGTAGTAAATATTTATCACATAAAGCCACAGGGTCTTATCAATCCTGGCCCTCGAAAAATTCGAAAACCAAAAGATTTTTCTTTTTCTTCAATAACTCATTTGGTGGCAAAACCTGATCTGAAGTGATGCGAAGCTATTTATTGCGTTTATTTTTTCTTGCTCAGTGTGAGCAGTCTGCTGCAGAAAAATGAATGGGTTTGATTATGGAGCCCTGTCCCAGATCCAACGGGGGGATCACAGAATATACAGTATACGAACCCTCGTTCCTTTCTAAAATCTAAAAACACACCCAGTTCCCAGACACATCTGACCCCAAGGGCTTGGGACGATGGATAGTAGACAAGCATTTACTATTTCCATGAAACAGCTGTGATCGCTCTTATCATTCCTTTCCACCAAGAGATACAGAAAATGGGTGTTTGCCCGTAACCAAATGTATTTTTCTTTCTCTTTGGAAAAGTTATCAATAGGGGGTGTTTTCAAGAGACATCCAAGAAATAAAGTCGGCTTTCCTCTTTTTCTGCAGTTGATATTTCCAAAGACATTCGCTTGTAACCGGCATAGACTCCATCAGACTGTTCTCAGACAGAAAAATCCAGGTCTAAGGTTAAGGACAACCAACGTCTCCAGGAGCTGAGCCCCAGGAACCGTGCAAGACAGATGTGGAGATGGAGCAGGGTCACTCACAGCTGAAGCCTAAATCCTCTGTTCCCACAGCCTAAGGTAACACTTCCCTTGTGATGTTTGCTCACTGGGAAATTCGGGGCAGACACAGAAGGCATGTGTTGAAGCAGGGCAGGAGAAAGGCATATTGTGAACTTGGAGGCAGAAGGAGGGAGGCAAATGGAACAATTACTTCACAGACTAGTTGGGAGATACCCACTTTGTAAATTGCTAATAGCCATGAGGCATTGGAGTGACAGGCTAAATTAGCAGGCGGAAGGCGGGGTTGCTTGCTAGTGAAAGTTCCCTTTGGTAATGGATAGTCCCAGGAAAGAAACACATCCTTCAGACATTTCTATATGTGCTCCTGGATCAAAAAGGTTTGGGAGTAAGGGAAGCAGGAAACACCAATTGGCCTACAGTGTTCCTCTTTCTCAAAGCCGTCTGCCTGGGCACCGTTCCTTCCTTCCCCCGTCTCTGTGGCTAAAAGGGTAAAGGGTCCTAGGCTAGCAACTGGGAAACGTGGGTCCTGATCTCTGCTATCTCCTTGCTGAGCAACTCCGGATAAACCACCGAGCCCTCTCCTGTCACCTTCCAGACTCCTGAGGCACGAGGCATAGATCGTCAAGCACCTTCCTAATCAAACCAGCTTTAGTGCTTGGGTTGCTTCAAACACCCGGCCTGCCCTTTCTCCCTTTTCTTTCCCCTCACCCAAAACGAAATATGGCATCCCCAGCTTTTAAAATGGAGAAGTGACAGTGATACACATATAGTAGCTAGGGAGTGAAGAAGACTGCTGACACATTAGTGAGAAGTCCATGCGCGTGCCATGGTTCTTCACCCAGTGTTGCTGAGTATGTGACCCTGCCTTCATCGCTACTCCCCCCACCCAACCCTCCACCACTCCCCTGTCTTTCCGCTTCCACACCCACAAGCATCCTGGCATCTTTTCCTTGTAACCATTTCCTTCCACTCGGAAATCCAGCTATCATCAACTGAGTGCCTACTGAGATGACTTTGTTTAGTCTTCCAAACAGCCCTGTGGACTAGAAAAGTCACCCTTCCTTTTAGAGAAAGGGAAATCAAGCTCAGAGATGAGAAAACTTGCCCCGAGCGGCATGACTGGCAGGTGGTAGAGGAAACACGGGTCCCTGGGAAGCTCCTAAGCATCTCTGGGCCTCCGTTTCCTCCTCTGCACGCCAAGCTAATACCACATTCTTCACAGGATGCTTTTAAAAACTTAATGGGATGTCAGGAAAGCTGTCCATCAGTCTTCAGTTCGCTACCAGAGTGTCATGATACCCCAAGAAGGAGTGAAAGCACAGCATCTGTCTCCCATTTGTGGAATCTGTGTGTGACAGGACAGCACCCGTCTTCTGGGCAGCTTCTCCTTTTTAAAAATGGCAAATGGGATGTGAATGAAAGAAGGGCAGCTGAGGAAATGGGGGCTGGGGTGAGCTGGCTCAAAGGAGCAGAGGTAGAACCTCTAAGATGTATATGGGAGCAAGAGGGGAGCTGAGTCTAACTGCTGGAAAAAAGGGAGACAGGAATGTTCTAGAAGGTAGTGGAGCCAAGGGAGTCTGGACGTTACCCTGGGGCAGTGGGGAGCCGCCCAGGGGGACTGAGAAGCAGGTATCAGGCTCTGGCCGTGACCAGGTGATGAAGGACACAGGGTAAGTGTGGGCCTGCAGGGAGGGGGTGACCCTGAAGGAGGAAGGGGGCCCAGACAAAAAAGGAGGAAGCTTCTGAGGCCGTACCTTTGGCAGAGGTCTCAGGCTTGTTCTTTGAAAGGAAGAAAATGAGAATTGCAACCTTGGCTCCCCCCCCCCCCGCCACCCCCAACCTGAAGTGAAATCAGTACCTCACTCACAGAAAATTCCATAGACTCACTGAACCCTATGTAGTTCTCCCCAAAACTGCCTTATGCTTTCTGACGTGGTCAGTAACAGTGATGTTTGCTACCCTTGAAGTTTCTCTCCAGAGCAAGAGTGAGCTCCCAAATGCAACTGGAGCCAACAAGCATTTACAGGATGCCTGGCACCCTCTGAGCATCTCGTGAGCCCTCCGGGCATGTGAGGGAGGGCTCATACCCGCCCCCCGCAGGCCAGCAGCTCCCATACTGACGCAGCAGTATGAGTTTGAGCAAATCGCTCTTTGAACCTGTTTTGGCATCTCTAATTGGACTGATTATGTCACCTACCCTTATGATTTTTGCGAGAATTTAATGAGATAATCACTGTTTCATGAACTATAAAACATACATATATGTATTATTCTGTTTACCACTAATATATGATAACCAAATATTGGGGGCTGAATTGTGTCCCGCAAAAAGATACGTTGAAGTCCTAATCCCTGTACTTGGGTCTGTGACCTTATTGGGAAGGGAGGTCTTTGCAGATGTAATTAAAATATAAATTAAGATGATATCTAACTGGGCTAGAGTGAGCCCTCAATCCAATATGACTGGTATCCTTATATGAGGAGAAGAGACACAGAAAAACATCGAGAGAGAAGGATGCCACATGAAGACACAGGGACACACAGAGGGAAGACGGCCATGTGAGGACAGAGGCAGAGACTGGAGTTAACAGCTGCCACCCAAGGAACACCAAGGATTGTCAGCAACCACCAGAAACTAGAAGAGACGGCGTCGACTGTGCCAAAACCGTGGTTCGGAACTTCTAACCCCCAGATTTACGCAAGAATAAATTTCCGTTGTTTTAAGTAATTCAGTTTGTGGCACTTTGTTATGGCACCTCTAGGAAACTAAGACACCAACCATGCCACCATGCAGAAAGTGCCCTCACAGAAAAACAAAGTGTTGCAACATAAAGAAGCGATTAATTCCTCCCCGAAGCTTGCATCTGTTGTCATCTCTTTCACGTCAGCCATCTGCCTTCCAATCCTGTGCTCAATCTGTTCTGACTTGTTGTCAGGAAGATATCTCTGGAAATAAGCCTAACTGGTGCTGACTACCATTTTCTAAAATAATCCATCACATAATAACTAAGCATCTACTATATACCAGGGCCAGGCACTGAAGGCACCGAGGTGAACCACACAGACACCAGTCCTCACTGCACAGAGTTTACAGTGTAGAGGGAGGATGCTTTGAACAAGAAATTGCAAGCAGCAAACGGGTACTAGAAAAGTGACGTGCATGGTACTCCGAGGAAATGTAACAAAAGGATAAAACATGACCCGCTATGTCTGTCAGCAGCTCCGTGTTGACAAGCTCACACCAGAAGTTCTGAAAGGCCTCAGGTATCAGAGCAGTCCTCCATTCAGGAACTTTCAGGGACTCCCAGGGGCAATAAAATCAGGTAACCATCCTCTTAGGTTTTATTCAGAATTCACCATCCCATTCTAGACACTTACCACCCAACATCACTTTATACCCACGGCATCAAACAGTCAGGCAACACAGGCTTTGGGGAAACTGAGTTAGAATGCTGGCTCCGCCGTGTGCCCGAGAATGCTGCGTGCCTTTTAATATCACTGAATATCGGAGGCCTGTTCTGGGGCTCTGTATTCAGGATACAAAGACTAATAAGACATGTTCCTCCCAACTCTCAAGCTGCTAAAGGGCTAATTAGAGCTCCTTGGCCTCGGTTTGCTTATCTGTAAAATGGAGGCATTATATTAGTCCTGCCTTACCATTTATGTGAGGATTAAATGTGTAATAAGTGTGGAGGGCTCAGCTGGCATCTGTGATAAACAGCAGATCCTCAGGCATTTATTTTCCTGAGTGTGTCTTTGCTCAGACCTTCCCCTGTCTATGTACTCTCCTTCCATCTGTACTTCTCCATGGTCAATACATTTTTGGAACTTAGATGAAATCCTGGTCCTTCTGTAAGCTTTTCTTGATCAGTGTAACCACTCCTCAGAATTCTGTCTGCTATAACTGTATGAGTCTCAATTTCTCAATAATCTCCACAGTTGTATGGTTCAATTAGGCATCTTTTCTTTTATCTGTGTCTTAATCCCATCCTAGCTCCTTGCTTCTCCTAGTTCTCTGTATCATGCTTTCTTTCAAGGAGTATCTGTAGATTGCATTGCCCATTGCTTCATCATTGCTCACCCCAGAAAAAGGGAGAAAAAAGCCACACAAATCCTCCCAAGTATTGGGCCACTCAGGAGCCAGCCCTGCCCAGAAGTTGAGACAAGGGGACCCTCTTCAATAGCAGCCTGTGATCTCCGGACCTGAATGGCCTTGTCACTTCTGCCTTTCTGGCTTCCAAAGCAGCCCAGCTGTTCATGCTCTTGCAGGGCCTCTGGGCCTAGGGGGGAGGAGATGACTGCCAAATTGCAGCCCTAATTGGGAGGCAGGCAGGGAAAGGCTGGGGACACAATAGCCCATGAGGGCAAACTGAAGCATCTGCCTCCTCTCCTTTTGTGTGTTCCCAGCCCATTAAAATGCAGAGTTCCCTCTAACCTTCAGGCATGGTGACTACTGGGTCTCCCAACCCCTCTCCCCTCTCTGGTTCATACTCCATGACCATCTTATCTCTCAGAGGCAGAGAAAGGAGAGCAGGTTGAGTGACTTTGAGTCAGTCACCAAAGCCCAGAAAGACACACTCAAAGGAAACCCGCTCTCTCTGTCTTCTAGGGACAATGACTGAGGAAGACATCATCATTGACAAAGGGGAGAATCTGCCGCTTATTCCTTCTTTCCATGAGTTTTTCCTGAGTGCTGCACCAAGGGGCTTCGTGGCCACGTCAAGGACACACAAGGTTCAGCAGAGACTTTATATTCAGATGGCAGACCTATAGGGCACAGAGAAGAAAGCCACCGACTTGGGCTTAAGGAGCTAGGGAAGGATTCTCCAAGGGCTGAGGTTCAGGGAAAAGCAAGAACTAAAAAGTCACAGGCCATCCAGCTAGCCACGCCTCAGGGCTGGGGACATGAGATTCATGGTTGCCCACCATGTACCAGGCAGTGTGCTCGTTGATTTTTATACATGACTTCATTTCATCCTCAAAATAGCCCTAGGGTACAGATATGCTTATTGCTAACATCACCGTTTTGCACAAGAAGAAAGCAAGCCACGGAGCTGAGTAACCTGGACGAGCTGAAAGCCGGTCAGGGACAGAATCAGGATTCTCATGCACGTCTGAGTGACCCCTCTGCCTGCCCCCTCTGCTCCCTCTGCCATGTGCTACAGGGCTTAGTACAGATGTTCCAACCCTGCTTCTTCTCTAGACGCTGCTTCTGGAGTTAATCACTATTCTCAAATATTTGGCATCTGGGTCATTCCTTTCCAGACCAGAGGCAGCTGTCATTCATGACCAACAAAGAAGGACACCCCAGTTAAGTAGATACAGCATAAGAGTAAGTGGGGAGTGCAGACAGCTGAGCTGCTTAGGGTGCCAGGAAGGCAGAGGTGAGTGGGTGGTCATCTTGTCTCAGAATTTTTAGGGATGGCTAGCGCCTGAATGGTCCAATACTGGGGACGGAAGAGGCAGATATGACTTTTTTTTCCCCTCCCATCTTCTGGGGCTTGCAAACTATCAACAAATCAATCTACAGATATTATCAAAGGGAGGCTGCCTGGTGGAGAGTTAGAAAGAAAACAATCTAGCATTTAAAAATGCCAACCCTACGCCACCACGCAAGACTTATTTATATGTGGTTTTTCATTAAATCTTCATGACAACCTTGCACAGAGGATATGATTGTTATCACTTCTACAGAAGAAAAATCACAGCCCAGAGAGACTATTTTTTAGATTAATAAATGTACTTATATGCGTTTACTCACATTTACCTCATCTTGTGCAAGAAAAATTATAAGGAGTCCCATGCAGACCAAAGATACAAAATCTGAAATGCGGCCCAAGGTGGCAGTAAGTTCTGTGTTTTCCTCCTTCCCGTGTTTTTCAGCACCACACCTGAGTTGAAAATTAGATCAGGTGCTTTTGGAAGTCTGCAATGTTCTCTCTGTGTTAAGGGGAGTGAGTGGGGAGGAGAATGTAAACATACTCTGGACACCATAAACTGCCGTACCCGGGTAATGGCACTCAATAATATGGACCCAATGACCCGACCTTAAGCAGAACACGCTCAGGGCTGACTGCAGAATTTATTCAGCTGTCTTCAATAGACATATTTGAGTACCTGGCTGTATGATGGAAGACAGAAGACAGATGCTGAAAAACATAAGGGCTACAGTGTGTTAGGTTCTAGAACTGAGATGGGGGCCCACCGTGGAAACTGGTACAGCAACCTAGGATAGATAGGAAAGGAGCTGTCGATGAGGGGATGCTGGAATCGAGTCTTGAGGAACGAGTAGGATTTGCCAAGGGGACACAAAGAAGTCATTCCAAGGAGAGGGAACAGCATGACAAAGTCGCAGAGGTCTGAGCCGTACGCATATAGAGCAAAATACAGAAATTCAGTGAGGAGGCGTGAGCCTCACTGGTGCCATGTGGGCCCAGCAGGACTGGTCCCATCCTTCTTCACGATCTATTCATCAGTGGGGCATCACTGCAACGGCCCTGCATGACTTCTCACAGCCAGGGTGCATGAAAACAGCCCCAAATCTCACAACCCAAAGGATTCCCAGCATTTCTTGTGTCATTCCTTATTCTGATTTGCTAGGAATTTCCTGAAGTCAAACCAATCCACTGGGCACCTGAGTTCCAACTGTTCTAATGAGCAGAAATCTATTGGTCCCATGCTCTTCCCTTGGGAAGGAGAATTGGCTGAAATGAGTAGTTGTTTCCCGTATTTACATGGTTACTTTCTTCTCACTGGAAATGACTTATGGGCATGGATTCCTCTGTTAAGCAGACAGAGAAAAATTGTGATCTCTGCCACCAGGGCCAAAGAGGAGGGACTGGTGGGTGGGAGGGCGATATTTTCTGCTTTGTCAGAACAATGAAAGACTTTGATTCTTTGAAATCTGAGAGGAGAGCTTAAAGCTTGACGAGATCTCGGAGGCGATCTATTGGGTTCAACATGCTACCCAGTGCTCGAATCCCTTACAACACAGCCGGCCCGACTAGCAGGCACCAAGACTTTACTTGAATAACTTTTGTTTATTAGTCTGATAATTTGATGGATCTTACTTCTGGTGGAAACACACACATTTCACATTAAGAAATAGAAGAAAACAGAAGAGAAAATATAGATTTTTGGAAACAGAGTCAAACTTGGCTCCTCTGCTTACATAGATTAAGTTACTATGACTTTAGGCAAGACATTGAAAGTCTCTGAGCCTCCTCCTCTGTAGAGAGTGGGTTATAAAATTTTCCTTGCTGGGGCTGCTGTAAGGATCAAGTGGACTAGTGTATATAACGTGCCCAGCAGAGCTGCCTGACACACAGCCAGCACTCAATAAATGGTAATTATTATCTCATTAGCCCAAACTCCCACCCAAGGTAGAACCCTTCTTTAAACAACCCTGACAAACTAGAGAACTATCAAGTCACTACTTGAATAAATATTTGTTGATTGATTTGGTAATCAGTTTGTTCTAAATATCCAGGGATGGAGTCTCTCTCTCTCTCTCTCTCTCTCTCTCTCTCTCTCTCTCTCTCTCTCTCTCTGTCTCTCTCTCTCTTCCTTCCTTCAATTTCTCAGAGATGCTTTAGCAATAAGACCACATCCCTTTCCACTGGGTGGTACTTAATAGTTAAATCCTTGCCAGTGTGGGGCCAGACTCTAGTCACTAAAACTCTTCTCCAGTCAATGGTTTGTTTTCTTAACTGATTTTTTTTTTTAACCACACAGACTCCTTTGAAGAACTTCCCAGAAAACTGCACACACATGGAGCCAATTGCCTACAACTTCAGGGGTGTCTTAGACCTTGTGAAGGGCTTGCGTATTCCAGGCGAAACACTGCTACTCTGGAACCTCACCAAACAAGGATCTGCGAGTGCAGACACTGCTCTTCTCCCTCGCCAAGCACACCTCTCACCACCCCACCCCGCAGCACTCTCCCTATAACTTCAGAAGAGAAAAGCGGTGTTGGACTCAAGATCTTCAGTCAGCAGACCACAGTTCAAATTCCAGTTTCCCCATGTAATTCATCGTTAAGCCTCAGTTTCCTCATCTACAAAATGGGGATAATAATAGTACATACCTAGTAGGGCTGTTGTGAGGGTTGAAGGGGACAATACATGTTGACGCTTAGCACAGTGCCTGGCACAGAGTAAACACACAATAGAAAATGGCTAATGTTATTTCTCCTAATACATCTGTTCCCTTGCCCTTCCCCTCGTATAGATACTAGAGTTTGCCATTGTTCCACTTAAAGGGATGCTCCTATCACTCAAGACAGTCCTGAGTGTTGTGCCCCGGGTATCAGGCAGGGGGCGCTCTGCCCAAGTCAGACTTGGTACAGCAGCTAACCAGTGCCAGATTCCACCCTGGAGGAGCTCTCATGGGCATTCCATTTCGCATTAAAAATGAGAAAAAAGTAAATCGCTGATTTAAAAATGCATTTGGTTCAGTACATTAAAAAACAAGTGTTTTGGAGACGGAAAAAAATAAAAGGAATCCATGTAGGTGAAAAAAGGAAAAAAATTGAGAATCACAATGTCCTTCCCCTTTTCATTCTCCTTCCTCCTTTCCTCCCTCTCGTCCCTCTTTTTAAAACATAAAGATGTATTGAGTGGTTACCTGTGTCGGCTTTGTGCTAGGCTGGGAATACAAGACTGGGTATACAAGACAAATAAGGCCAGGTTTCTGCCCTCGAGGAGCTCACATTCTAGGGGAGAGCAGGCTTCCAAAGAGAACACAATGGGACACGTCCCCCAGCAGGGTAAGTCCAGGTGCTGAGGCTCTGAATGACAGTCTCACACTCCAGGTGGGACAAAAGGAATAGGAATAATCCCTAGAGAAGGTGACACTCAAATCGAGACCTTTGAACCATTTTTATTAGACATTTTTGCTGGTTATAAAAGTGATAACGTATTTATTGCAGGAGATGTAGAAAGCACAACAACAGTGCCAGAACAGGGAACCATTAACCATTTCTCGCCACCAGCAGCAACCTCTGACACATTCTGAAGCATTTCTTTATCTTTCGATTTATGTACTTAACATACATGCGCTCCTTAGGGCTGCACAATTTGACAGGCTTCCCTTTTTACTTCAATTCACATTGAAACGTAAGCATGTTCCCATCAAGCTCAGTCCATCACAGTGACCCTTGGATCTCTGATTTGGGGAACAGAGCCCCGGAGCCCAGGGGAGATGACAAGCTGGGTTGGGTGAGCAGGTCGAGTCAGCAGGCCCTGGAGAGCATCCCACTTCCCACAACTGTGGGTGGTTGGTGAGCAGGGTGTGGCCCCCAGGAGAGTCCAGGCCTAGAGGCTCCTCAGCACACAGGTGGTGGTTGACGCCATGGGATGGATGAGATCACCCAGGGAGGGTGTGCAGGGTGAGAAGAGAGGTGACTAGGGTAAGGTCCCTGCCCTCTAGAAGCTCACAGTCTAGTTGCGTTCATGTGCAAGTCATTTACCCCCAGCTAGATTGTAAGCTCCTTGAGGGCAGTTACCATTTCACACACAGCAGTCCCTCGCCAACCCATGGGGGTTGGGTTTCTGAAAACCCCTGGGGCAGGAGAAGTCAGGCTTGAGGAATTTAGGACCTTACTGGGGAAAAAATAGGGTTAGGGGAATGAAGTCACGAGTGAACTTATGAAATCATCGTATTTTTACATTGACATAAAGAAAAACAACAACAGCATATTCAAAACATCAAATAACAATGACACACATTATCAATGTACTCTTAGATTAACAACATATACTTTACAATTTATTTTCATTTACCATCCAAACCTTTAGTAGTATTCTCCCCTTCCCAGCTTTCACAATGTACTTGTAAATCCATATTTGCATTGCTAGAAAAAACGACACTTGCTAAGAGTCATTTTCTTCTGTATGTCTCCCCATGAAACTGTTAAATGCCTTTCGGTTTTTATGACTCTGAGCTGCTGATTACTATCTCTTGGTCCTAAACACAAGCACCCATCCACACTCCAAAAGGCAGGAGTGGGTTTCTGACATCTGGTGGACCCCTCTCCCACTCTTCTCTTTCCCCCACTTCGCTACAAACACCTCTGCTCTAGTCTGCCATTCCCTGCACCAACTTCGCTCTCCCCATCCTCTGGACAGATTGCATCCTCCCCACAGGATGACCTCGGATTGTCCATGGCTTCTGAAGGAATATGCAAATGTGAATTTGTAATATTAGAATTTGTGTCTTTTTTCTGTAGACCCTAGCACATTGTGCCCTCACTAGATTATAATAGGTGCTCAAAGAATTCTTGCTGAAATGAGCAATTTTTCAGCCCAAAGTAAAAATGTGGATTTCTTTTTGTCTCTCTCCACTCTGCTCCAGATGAATATTAAAGCTTGCACACAGCATAAATATTGAACTATTTGTAGGCACATTTAATTTTCCCTTCTGACAGGTCATGATGACAAGAAGAAACTAATAGATACAATCTATCTGCATTCAGGAAGGCAATTTTGAGCTCCATATGACGTGCTGTCTATAGACTCAAAAGATATGGCCCTATAGTGAAGGAATTCTCCTTTCCAGTTCAGAGACCTCTTGGAAAAAGCAAAAGACCCACTAAGCCATGATTCCCCATGTACGTTCATGACACAAAAGGTTGTCAACCCCTTGACAAAAATGGGAAGACCAGCACTGTTTTGATGAGATACCAAGAAAACAATATCTTTGAAATGAAAAAATAACCAGTTACATTTACACAGCATTTCACAGTTTACAAAATGCTTCCATGTACATGTTTTAAATCTTATTTGTTCTTCACAGCGGCTCTGTGGTCAGAGAAGGCAGTGATATCTCCATTTTGCAGATGAAGAAACTGAGGCTTACCCTAAAAATAGGGGTCAGAAGGGGGAACAACTCACTAATTAAATCTGAACCCCCTCCCATTACTGTTACCAGCTGGGTTACAAATAAAAAACGAAACTGAATCGCAATGCGGCTCCACTGTCTTGTAATTACCAGTGCTCAAGATGCAGTGTTCCCCCCACTTCCCCACACCCCTCACCCCCACCTGTCTTCCCCTATCCATTAGCTACTCCTGACCATGAATTTCACAGCCTGGCCCATGAAGACATTTGAGTCCATGAGCTACACGGAAAGGTAATGAACACACACGTGCAGGAGCACAGGCACCAGAAACTGCATGCAGCATCATAGGCACCATCTCATTTGATCCCCACAATAGTCCCGCAAAGGAGACCCTGCTAGTCTCATCTTGTAGGTGAGCTGAGGTGACGTGACTTGCCCAACTCCCAGGGCTTGATGTGGAAGCCCCTAGTTTGAAGGGAGTCTGTCCCCCTTGACCTTGGTTTCCACTGTTTCCCACAGTGATTGGTAAATAGCAGGATTAAAATGTAAGTAAGCCCAGGTCCTTTGATTCTCGATTCTTGGGTAATCTTTCTAATATACTCCTCTGCTTCCAAGGCAGCCAAGCAAAAGTATGTGGTAACAGATTCCCAGGAGCCTCTCACAGCCCTATCTCATGGGTTCCTCTACAAAATACTCACAAGGGTCACTCCTTTAGAGACAGAGAAATAAGGCTTAGTGAGTGCATATCCTGACCAAGGTCAAGAGTTGCTGAGCCAGAATTTGAACCCAGCTTCAGTTTCTGGACAGCAGGACAGTCCCAAAGAAGAGTTTTACCAGCTGGAGAGCCAGGCGTGCGCTACCTCCAGCTCCCAGCTCCACACCAGCAAGGCTGAGAGGACTTGACCTCAGCAGAAATGACCACCTGATGGCAGAGCCTCCGCAAAGGGCCTTCATTGTGGACTAAATTACCTGACAGTTTGGTTAAGCCCCCAAAAGCCAAAAATCCTTTGTGAGGGAGAATAAAAAATCTGTATTTTAAACTCACTGGGACATTTTGGTTTTAAGGAAGTGAGGGCTGAGGAGACTCCTTCATTTCCCAGGGGGTCTTTAACCAACAGGCGAAGGGGAAAGACCAACGGGCACCAACCGAGAGAACACAAAGTTCAAGTTTGACACATGGTTCCAGTGAAATGAAAAGCAAAGCTGCACCGACAGAAAGGAACCTAGGGCTGCCAGGGGCTGGGGAAGTGGGGAATGGGCGCATGGGGAGCGATGGCTTCATGGGAACAGGGTTTCCTTTCGGGGAGATGAAAATGCCTTGGCACTAGATATAGGTGATGGTTGCACAACATTGTGAATGTACTAAATGCCACTGAACTTGTACACGTTAGAATGGTTAATGGTGATTGTTAAGGTCTGTGAATTTTACCTCAACATAAAAAAAGGTGTGGGGGGGAGGGGTAGCAGCATGCGCTGAGCAGAGAGTCTGTCAGACAGAAGATGCCTCGATGCCTCGGGATGTGTTTGTTAGCTGCAGTTTGTCTTCTAGGATATGGAGACTTTTCACATTGTGATTGCCCAGCACCAGAGCTGGGTGTGAGCACATGCACTTACTAAGTGAGTGCATGTGTGTGTGTTTATACAATGGGCAGAGGGGATAGTCTTCAGAATGACATTTTCACAGCTTGATTCTTTGGTTTGGTAACATGGTACGGCTCCCAAATTCACTAGCAGACATAACAATGATAAGAACAACCATGGCAACAGCATTGTTACGATATGGCTATTATTAAAAACAAGTACCATTTTAGTGAGAGACTGCTATAAGCCAGGCACCTCAATAAATGTCTTTTATGCATCATCTCATTTAATGCTCACAACAACCGACGAGAAAGAAACTCTCTCCATTTTGTCGGTGAGCAACCTGATGCTCACAAGGTTAAATACGTGTCCAAGGTCACACATTAGCAATGACAGAGCCAGGATTTTAATCAGGTCCATCTGACGGATGCCTGTGATTTCAATGGGGGACAAAGAGTATGTTCAATATTTCCAACTAGGGAAAAAGACTTACAATATAGGAAAGCATTTTTGAAGACACCTAATCACATTAGCCAGAAAGAACCACTATTAACAACCATCTAACATATTTACTTATAATGGTTTGTATATCTTGTATATAGTTGAAATAAAGCTACAGAAGCAATTGTGTATCCCGTTTTCCGCCCTTACATTGTACCATAAATATTTTACCACATCTCTGCAAGTCCCCATATATATAATTTTGAATAGCTAGACATATTCTGTGGGAGGGATGTCATAACTAACTTTCATCTTAATGTTGAGCGGGTGAGTGATTTCCAGTCACGTGTGCATATAAATAATGCTGTGGTGAACATTTGTGTCCGTTGGCTTTCTCTGCATTGCTGGTTCTTTCCCAAGGATTACTGGATTCTAGGTGTGCACTGGGTTTCATGTCGTCATGTGGAATCCTGGCTGGGCAAGAGCATCTCTGTGGATGTTGCTGCAAATTCACACCCCTGGCTCCACCTTAGAGCTAGCACTGGAATTTCCAGGGCTGGGTTTGGTGGGGGCTCACTCTGGGGGCGCTGACCTTAACCATTGGGCCCGGAAACCACGGGACCCAGACTCATGCTCCCATCCCCTTCCTGGCCTGAACGCACAGACATGCAGTTCCCTGTCACTACACTAACTCCTGGCTGGTAGAGCCTCAAAGTCATCTAGCCTCCAAACTTCCGGCTCCATCTTCAGATCCCTGCCCCATCTCCTGAACTATTATTAACCTAATTTTTTAAAATCCATTTACTTTTGTTTCTTGAATCAATTTATTCAAAATGGGAAACTATATCCACTGATGGTAAGTTAAAAAAACAAACAAACAAACAAACAAACAAAACATCTCATGGATAGAAGGAAAAACTTCAAAAATAAATACCATGAAAACAAAACACAGTAAAAGCTGTTGCCACCTCATCCAGACTCAGGCCTTTGTTAAAACAGGAGATTAGCAAGTGTCACAGAGGTATTAAATACCCGCCAGCGCCACAATCAGGTTCTCTCCTCCACTAAATCACAAAGATTGAAAAGGAATTGAAACAGCACTTTTCCCCCATGTGATTCAATGTTACTTAACACTCTGCTTAGGTAACACACCTACAACCTTTTGGTATCCAGTCCCCCGGTGAAAAACACTGATCTAGTCCAACCTTCTCTATTTTCATACACAAATAAAAAAGGCTGAGAGCTAAGTGACAGACAGGCCTTTGTCACATCCCAGCCTGGCAGAATCAAGCAGAATCAAGAATCCAGGTCTCCTGGCTCCTAAGTCTTATTTCATCACTCTTTGAAAACTTCAATTTTAAAAAAAAATGTTAGGCAGTGGAGTAGACAGGGAGAAAAACATACCTTTACTGTGATCTTTGCTTATAAGATCTCAAAGCATTATGATAGAATAAAGATATAGCATTTCTTTAAAAAAATTCAACCAGCACGTAATTATTGTCTATGGCTTCTGTGCCAGCCCCTGTGCTGAGTGCTGGCCTGTAACAGAGAACAAGGAATGGCATTCAGTCCCCACCCCCAACCTGACAGTGCCTTTGGGCAACACTGGGACTAGGAGTGGCGTCTGCGGAGTGATCCTTCATTCAATTCATTACCCACAAACAGGTATGAGCACCTTCTATGTGTCAGATGTCCATAAATCACTTTTTACGGGAGCACTGCCGTATCTTCTAGACAGTTACTCTGACAACTACTAAGGTTCAAATGTAAGAGGGGCAGGGTTTAAAAATCTCTCTCAAATCAGTTATAGAAAACTGTTTTGTGAAACTCATGCTGAACTCCTTAATAAAGGATACCATTTTAAAAGCCTTACACGTTTTAGATATTACTACTAAGAGCTAACATTTAAAAAGTCATATAATAATTAACAATTAGCTAATATTTATTAAGCCCTTATGATACACTTGGCATTATGTTCAACAGTTTTGCAGACACTGACTCATGTAATCCTTATAAGAATGCTGTAAACTCTTATTATCTGTAATATACAGACTTGGAAACTGAGACTTACAGAGGTTAACTCACTTTCCCAAAACCACACAGCTAATAAGTAGTGAGACGTAGATACAAGGCCCGATAGTGGGCTGAAGTTTAGAACGTTCCAAATTTGAAAAGCACACTTACTAGAGGGAAAATAAATATTTGTTGGAATTTTCTTCACTTAAATTCACAAAGAGGAGGGGAAATTCGAAAGCTCCTCCACGTTTAACTTCTAGTTTAACCATTTACTAGTTAACAAATGGGTGATGACAGCATTTCCCAAAACTTTGGAATGTAGCAGAATCCCCAAGTCACAGAGGCTGAGCTCCTCATCCATAAAGGAGAATATCGCTATTGGATAACGTGATTGTAAGGATGACATTAAATGAAATCATGGGTCCAATCAGCCAAGTACCTGGCATATAGTAGGTATTCACTAATCCATTAATATCATTAATAAATGATTCTCACGAAAGAATACACACTCACTTTTCCACTGAAAGTCCTACTGGAAAGAGAAAGGAACAAAACCGCATGGTGGGGGGATAGCGATATTTCATCCCAAATAATCATGCGTGTCTCTTCTCTGCATAAAGATGCTAGAAACTGGTGTCCAATAAAAAAGGGAGATAGATGTGGTGGGAAAACGCATCAGAGCCAAATGCTGGTGAGTTCAGAAAAGTGCTCTTGGCAGCGCCCAGTGTACGGAGTGGTAGCATCGCATCACGCAGAAGAACCAGAGGTGTTGGAGGCCTCTGGGCATTTTTGAGAGCTCACGGCAGAATTAGTAATTATAAAATAGCACTCTGCTGTCGAAGGGAGTAAGCGAGAAGTATTAAGCAGTACTTTGTTTCTTCCCGATTGATAAACTGTTGTCTGTGGGGGATATGTTGTGTATGCGTTGTGTGTGTTGTTTGTTGCTGTTGCTTTTAAAATAAGCCGCAAAAAAGGCTTGTTATGAGCCGTCTTGGTATGAGCTTCTCTTCCAGAAAAAGCAGAATATATTAAGGGCTGGTAATGGACCTTGGGGCTAAATATAGCTGTCTGTAGAGGGGAGGGGGCACATTTTCTAGCTGTTCGGAGCATTGGAAACATTTAAAGGTGTGATTGAGCAGGACTAGAATCATCTAATGAGAGATGGATTTCTAAGGGTATTTGTAAGTGTCTTGGCTAAAGAAGAGTGAAGCATATTAGTGTGACCCAGTGAAGAGGGATCAAAGAGGGATGGAAGATGGCAGAGACCCATCTTGGCTAGCAATTTGCATCTGCAGGGCCTGGGCTGAGGAGCTCTTACTCTTGGAGCTTCAAGTTTCACAAAGGAGGATAGAATACCTCCCCAGGAACCATTCTGGCTTCCGCCTACCTTGGTCCTTCATAGCCATCCCTCTCATTCAGGTCCCAGCTCAAATACTGTCTCTGACCACGCCATCTGCAGCAGACACTATGGATCCCCTCAACTTGCCTGCAGCTTCCATGGACAGTCTCCACACTGCAGAGGCTTCACACCCCAAGTCAGGCACTTGCATTTCTCTGCTGGGGACTCTCTGGCAGTGGGAACTTACGCATGGGGAGGGATGGAAACACCTGGAAGCAATCCACAGCCGATGAGGAGATAAACTGGCAGATGGATTATACTCCCACTTTTTGATAGCAACTCCCTTTCTTTCCCAAAATATAGTCCTGTCCTAACACACATCTATGAACCTGCAGAGGGATTTAATGGAAAGGATTTTGGAATTCAGAGAGCTGTGTGGCTTTGGGCAAATACTTTGCCTTCTCTGATCCTTCTTGAAACCACCTGGAAACTAGGAACAGTCACGCCTGCCTACTGGGTTAGAGAGGGAAAGTGCCCAGTTCACGGCATCCATTTAGTAAGTGTGAGTTCCTTTCATTTCCTGTTTCTTCCTCTTATCTTCTTTCTCAGCCTCCATAGTAAGCCCTACACTCTATAGAGGGATTCTTTGAATACCTGACTCCATGTCTGGCGTGCCTCTGTCCCCTACCCCCTTGCTAATCACCCTGTCCCTTTACACACACACACACACACACACACACACACACACACACACACACACTAGTAGATGGGAGTCACTGCATATTCTGTACTGTCTTCTGCCTCCACATAGAAAGAGCTCCTAGGCAGGTCCTGACCCTTCCATATAGGCCACTTGGCTATTTTAGGGAAAGTAAGGCTTAGAGAGAGTAGGTGATTGCTGGAAGCCTCAACACCAGGAGGACACAGCCTGCCTGACTCCCAGGCCCTCCATCCTCTCCAGGCCACACTCCTTTCGTTAGGTTCCCAGTGAACTCCAGAGCCCACCTGGCTGTGGCGGAGTAATGCCCTAAGTGCCTGCTGAGGTTTGCAGCAATACAGACCTCTGTACCCCTGGGCTAAATGGCCCTCCTCTTGATTTTGTTTAATGAAAACTGATGCAATGCCCTAAGCACTGTCCAAGGCAAACCCTTTGAGATAGGTATTCTTAGCCCATTTTACAACTGAGGAAACTGAGACTCAGAGAGGTGAAGCAATTCGCTCTCCATTTGAGTGAATAAGTGGTGGAATCACAGATCAGATCTAGGTGTGTGTGATCAAGAGCCTGAGTCGTCCTTAGAAGACCCATCCTTTCATAGCCTTCCTCTCTCTTCCCGCTTGTTCTTTATTGTTGCTTTCCCAGTGCCCTTCCTATAGCAGCCCTTTTAGGTTTTATTTTCACAAAAGGCAGGAAATAAGAGCATCCACTACATCACAAGCTCCCTGAGGTTTTCTTCATCTCATCTCCAGCCACTGTTATAAGCTCAAGAAAGATCTGTTCAATTGAAGCGATCAAAGACTCAACAGGTGTTGATTAGGCGGTGTTTTAGCTCCCTTCCAACTCTGGAAGGCTACTCCTCTGGTGGTCCATCAACACACAAAGACAAGTATTTGCAGCAATTCAAACCACTGCTCAACTTCTGGAGGGAATTCCAGGACAGTAGGAGCCAAGGATGGCAGATTCGCAGGAGAGCCCCGAGAAGCAGCACTCCTGGTTGGCTCCATCATGACATAACAGGGTTCCACTGTCTCAGCCTTCCTGCCAGGGAGAAGGCCCTGTGACCAGGCCAGCTTATGAGGAGGAACAGGTAGCCTGGCAGAGCCACCATGACAGCTCTGGAGCCCTCCTGAACACCAAGAGAGGACACAGCTCTCCCAACTCTATTAGCAACTTAGCTGGTCAAGAAAGTCCAAGAGCACTTTTTCAAGAAGCTTCATACTCACTGAAATCCTGCCCACAAGGGTGCCCAACAGGTGTGAGGTATCAGGCTCCGGGACGGGCAAAGATGTCCTTTGAGATGGCCAAGCTGAGTGGTCACCCAGATCAGCCGTAAGGCCATCCTTGGTAAGCAGCTTTGGGTGACCACAGTGATTCCCCTGATCCTGGAACACCCGACCCCACTCAACACATGGCAAGGTAGCTGAGAGTGGACTCACGCCGGGTTATCTGGGGTCAAGTCCTGGCTCTGATGCATACTATCCACGTGACCTTGGACAAGTCACGGAACCTTTCTATGCTTCGGTTTCCTCAATGTAGGAAAAATAAGAGTCTTTACCTGATAGGGTTGTAAGAAAATAAAATGAGTTATTAATAAGCACTTAAAATAGTGCTGTTGCATAAGCACTTTGTAAGTACTTATCAAATAAATAAATACTCATCCCATCTCCCAATGACTTCGTGACAACCTCTTGGAAAACATACCTAATTACTATGCTTTCATGCATGCACTGCTTCATTCATTTATTCTTCTAGATACTCCCACAATGTTCTGCCTGGTCATAGCACTTTTAGCTCGGGATCATCTCTTCAATTCCACGAGCATCTTCTCTGTACCATACCAGGCACTATATCAGCACTGACGATACAACTCTAGACAACACTCAGTCCAGAAGAGATGGGGACATGGGTAAGGGGTCACTAGGTAGCAAAGGTGGAGTGTGGGAGGCATCGGTGGTGGGCACCTCAGTGAAGTGTCAGTGTGCTGTGTCTTAGTGACGCTGTAATAATCAAGAGCCATCTGATCCGCCTACAGCAAAAATAAATAAATAAATAAATAAATAAATAAATAAATAAATAAATAAATAAATAAATAAAAAACAGCTCTAGATGTCTACAGGACACGTTCATTCCCAAAGAAATACAACCAAAAACAAAAGAGGAAATGAGAAGCAGAAAAAGAAATCAGAGTAAAAGCACACAGTCCAGGCTCCTAGTGTTCCAAAGTTGCTCCAAAGTTGCATGAGGCAGGGTTCCCAAACCTGAAGGCAATTGTACCCTATTCGCAAGGCCAGTCACCCCTGGGCTCATACTCCAGGATGGTTACAACTCCTCTGGCAACTTTCTGTTTCCTGTAACTTCCATGGATTCAAGTCACTCTGCTTTCAGCCGTCTTGGAATCCACAGCCTCTCTGTCAAAAAGCTAGATCACTCTGCCTTTCCCCGCTTCACTGAGATTCTCTATCCTGACGCAGTGATTCTAGCTCCTTCCACTGATTGGTCTGCAGACTTCAGTGGGAAGGCACAAATGTTCCCATGAGACCTTCAAGGCCAAACCCAAACAGCTGCTTCAGCTAGCTAGACCTTTTTCACTCTAAAGACTGCTTATTAAGAATGTTGGTTCAACATACCAACAAAATGTAATGCATACGTTCTGTTTGGAGCCTAGTTGAGAAGGGAAAAAAGCCATGGAGATGTTTTTTGGACAATTGGGGCAATCTAAATATAGACTAGACATTAGATAACAATTGTAAATTATTATTACTTTTCTTAGGTATAAATATCGTGTTATGGTGATGTAGAAGAATGTCCTTATTTTTAGCTGCGTGCTAGTATGTATTAAAAAAAAATCATGTCTGCAAGTTGGAGACAATATATATATATATTGACACACACATACATACAGAGATAAAGCATATATGGTACATATTTTAAGAAAAAGAAAAATCAATTTCTTGCGGTTCTATATAGACCTTAGTTATGCACCCTATAGTGAGAACTGAAAAAATAAGAGATACAGAAACACAAGATACATATAATTTATCTCCATATTTCAAAATTCAACTTGACTTTGCTCCTGGTGGGAAAAAAACCCTTGGCTCTGCCCTGCACCCTCCACACACACACACACACACACACACACACACACACGCTCATACTTTCACTCTCTCATACACACACAGACACAAGCACACACACACGTGTACTGGAAGGCACTTCCTTTGAGTTGAATGCCATAAAAGCAATCCCAGAAAAGCTGGCCTGGAACAGTAATAGAGCTGGGATTCTGCACGGGAAGACTTGGATTCCAGACCTGCTGTACAGGAGCTGGTGGTCCTGACAAGCCACTGAAATTCTCGGAGTCCCACTTTGCTCAGTCACCCAGGAGTGTAATAATCCTGCCAACCAATCCCACAGGGTTAGTCAAGGACCGGAGAAGGAAAGGGTGTTCACCATCTGACCATTCCTTATTACCACGTACGTTCACAAGTAAGAAACTCCGAGAACGGAATGCGTGGAGGGGTATTCACCGTCTCTCTAAAGCAGGGGTGTCCAAACTGTGGCCCGCGGGCCAACTGCGGCCGCAATCCATTTTTAATTGGCCCGCAGCAAATTCCAAAAATATATTCAGTTTACTTAAATAAACCAGGTGAAGCAATACGTACTTCACCTCGAGTGAGTGGCCCGGCTGTTTGTGTATTTTACCGCATATGGCCCTTGGTAAAAAACGTTGAAAAAAGTTTGGACACCCCTGCTCTAAAGGTTCCTGTTGTCAATCTTCTGGAATTGGGCCTCCTAGAATATACTTTTCCGGAGCTCCTTGCTCCTGGAAACAAATGTAATTCTTTTAGCCCAACATGTTATGGCCAAAGCAATAAAAATGCAACTGGCTCTTCAATATTTTTTTTTTTAAACAGGCATTCCCAAAGCAATCTTATATAAATGGATCTGAAACACACAGCAGAGACAAAGGGGCTGAGTAGAGATGGAACCTAACCAAAGAGTCCGGCTTGGGTCATGCACAAAGAATGCTAAAACCTTGGACCATTGCCTCCTGAACCCCTTGAATCTAAGACTTGGACAGAAAATCTCATTCATTCAAAATCCATTAATTCTGATGCTTTAGACTTGGCCTCAGCTGACCTTGCCACTGTTCAATCTGTGAAATGCAGTCTGGTTTACAGGGAGGGAGGGTCACGTAGTGCACAGGTAAGCATGCTAGCTGGGTGGCCCAGAGAACTGGTTCACCCCTGACCCCGTAACTTCGTAACCTTGAACAAGGCACCTTCATTCTCCAGCCTCAATTGTTGTCCTTGTCAAAGGACAATGTTAGATGAGAGGCTGTCCCTGTCTCATCCGATTTCAAGATGCTATGATTTGTCACTTCCTTTGGGAGGTTCTCCCAATCCCTTGAAGTACGTTTGCTGAATGGAACTGGTATCTGTGAAATTAAAGCATGCTTAATCAACCAAGGGAACAAACTGTTTCAGAGCATATTGGAAGCACTCATGTCCATGCCCCAAGCAAGTACAAAGCGTTTCAGTTTTCACCCAAGCTGGTTCATAAGAATTTTCACCTGTTTGCAGCTGCTTTGGGTCTCTAAGTACTCCATATACACGACAGCAATGCAATGATACTGTAACTATAGAAAGCAATATGCCAGAGTCTAGCTAAGAGCTTTATATACTATGGCAGTGGTGTGATGTAGGTTCATCACCTCCACTTTCATATAGAAAACTGCAGCTCAGCGAGGTTTAGTAACTTTCGCAAGGTGATGTAACAAGTGGTGGAACTGGGAGTCCACTCCATTCCTTGGGGTAGCATCTGAAGCTGACCCATCATCTTGTAAACAAACACTGGTTTATGAGTTTGCTGTCTTTCCTTGTAGGGGACATTAACTAAAACAAAACAAAACAAATCAAAAATAACTTTATTGATCTAGAATTGATGTACGATACTGTACATGTTCAAATTTTTTAACTCGATGAGTTTTGTTATCAGTATACCACTATCAAAACATCACTACAATCAAGATGAAGAATATATCCTCACCCCCATAACTTTCCCCATGCCCTCCTTCCATCTCCCCTCTCCAGGCAACCCTTGATTTGCTTTCTATCACAATGTACTACTTTGCATTTTGTAGAATTTTATGTAAGTGGAGTCAGACAGCATATATTCTATTTTGTGTGGCTTTTTCTACTCAGTATCATTATTTTGAGATAGATCTACGTTGTTGGGTTTATCAAGAATTCATTCCTTTTTTATTGCTGAGTAGTAATCCACTGTATGAATATACCCCAATCTGTTTACCCATTCACCAGTTAATAAATGTTTGAGTTTTTACAGTTTGGGGCTATTATGAACGAAGCTGCTGTGAACATTTCTGTACAGGTCTTTGTATGTAACTGTGCTTTCATTTCTCTTGGGTAAGTACCTCGAAGGGAAACGGCTGGGTCATAAGCTAGATGTATATTTCACTTTTTAGGAAACTTCCACTGTTCTCCATCATGTTCCATTTCTTTTGCTCCACCTCCTTGCCAACACTCGGTGTGATCAGGTATTTTCCTTTCAGGCATTTGAGCAGGTTCGAAGTCGTACCTCATTGTGGTTTTAATTTCTATTTCCCTAGTGACTAATGTTGCTATGGTGGTAGGCATCTTTCATGTGCTTATTTTTTACAAAATCATTAGTTATGACTTGAAAATTTGACAGAAATAACAGTGCTAGTTACCATTTATTAAACAGGTATCCTATTATGAAGAAATGTGATGCTGAGAGTTTTCCACACAAAACATTTCACCATCAATAACAACCTAGTCAGGGTGGTATTGAGATCTAGTTTTACAAATGGGGAAACTGAGACGCAATGAAGTCTGGGTCATTTGTCCCATGTCTTAGTTAGTCAGTGGCAGGGCCGGGTTCCATTCCAGGCCTCTGCCCTATACCCTCCGGGGTGTGCCTGCCACAAACACTGCTCTCGGGCAAGGCTCACATCCTATGGCTCACACACAGTCAGGACTTTGGAGCATAACCAGACAAAAGAAAAAAAAAAAAGAAAATGATAGACACTGCAGACAAATGTAACTCTGATGCTTTCTCACCACTCACACCGTCATTCCCTATTTGCTAGGAACATAGGACCGTTTAGCCAAGATACACTGTGGCTGAGGCCCTGATCAATAGATCGATACTGTATACCATTAAAGGCAAAGCAGATATCTGGAAAGTAGTTAACTGAGAGCCTCAAATCTAAAGACTGGCGGAAGAATGTCAATGTTTGGCACATTTATGTTGGGCTGAAGAAATCACTTAAAAGAACTTTATTTTTGCTCTTTAAAGTCAGGTGTATTTCAAGCTGTTGGCTCGTATGTCAGTGTTGGAAATATATGTGGAGTTTTCTTTGGCTCAGAGATTAAATGGTAGCACCAAGGGCAAGGTTGTATGGCGCAAGGGAAAGCTACGTGCCATGAGCAGGCCAGCCAGCCTGTCTGCACTGCCGTTTCCCTTTCTTGGCTGTCAGTGGCTCATGTGGGGCTGATCCCTAATATGCCTGCCAGTGTCCGGATGCTGTTGTCTGTACTTCAAGATTTGCAGGAAACATCAAATACCAGAGTGGTAGTAAACATGACAATAGAACAAGGAGAGCCCTACCTAAGCAGAAGAAATTTCAACACTGCATTTTCACTTTAAAACCTTCACTTTGAATGGTGGTGTTTAAGTTCCATGTCTACAGACTTATGCAGCCCTTTGAAGAACAGTATTCAAATCTCCCGCCATCCTGGATGATGCTCTTGACCTCTAGCTGACCTTCATGAGGTGACATCATTTTTATATACTTTCCCTGCACCATCAGAATAAAGTCAAGATCCCTAGTGGCCTTCCTTCTCCTGGAGGTCATATCATCCTACCCTATTTCCCTCACGGATGCCCTTTTTCAGAGCTTTCTTCCCTTCTCTCATGTTCTCTCCTCTGCCCAGGAAGTCCTTCCACATTTCCCCACGTAGACATCTCCTCAAATTTCAGGGCCCATTAAGAAAAGGTCTCTCCTCTCTCACTCTATTGGTCTCTAGGCAGATCTGGTCACCCCTTTAACGGTACTCTCTCCGGCTATGGTACCTGCTTGCAGGGAGACCCTTTCCCCACTTTATATCTCACACGTGTTTGCATTGAGTAGTGGCTCCTGTTTCCTCTCTCTCAACCACCACTGCCCAATAAAAGGAGAACATGAATGTGATAATTGTACATAAGTAATATAAACATAATAAAATCTAAATAAAATTTGAACTTCTATTGTATCCACATTTCAAGGACCCAACAGTGGCATGGAACGGATGACGACCATACGGGAGATCAAAGATACAGAACATCTCCATCATTCCAGAAACTTCTACTGAAAAGTACAGGTCTAGAGTATCTCTTTTAGGAAGTCCTCTCTATGTTGGTAAGCTTGCTGCTTCCAGGTGCAATTGACTTCTTTAAATAAGCAAAAGACACTGGGATTGCAATATGGAAACCATGGAGAACATCAGGAATTCCAACACTACGGTTTGGAAGAAGCCACTTCTAACTGGTGAATCACAGCCAACCATGTGCTTGTAAGGTAGCCCTGAAGGTCAAGGCTGGCTCTTCTGAACCTCTCCAACCTGTTCTTCATTGGACCACTACATCACCCAACACAACAGCCTCTGCTTGAGTCCAACTAAAATAACTTGATTTCCCATTTGCCTATGTATCTGTATATGCTGCTCCCTTCACCTGGAATGCCCTCAATGGTCCCCCTGCCTGACTGATCACCCTTCAATGCAGTTCAAGCTTCATATCCTCTGTGATACCTTCCCTGATTGCCCCCTTGCAGAGGTGGCTGACCCTCGTGTAAGCCCCCTGGTACATTTACATCCTGCTTCAATCACTCCTTCACATGGCTGTGTCTTCCACTACACTGTGACTTCCTTGAAGGCAGGGGTTATCTTTTCCCCTGACGTGCACCGTGACTGGCAAATTGGACACTGTTAACAAATATTAATTGAAAGACTTTGTGCATGAATGGCTGACCAAATACCCAAATTCCCAAAGGGGAGTCCAACCGTGTGTCTAGTAATGGCGGCATCAACTGAGTCAATGTGTGGCGTCCCCAGGTACCACTTCTGAGAGAAGCCAAACTCATTGGATTGTTTACATTCCAGGCCATATTTATAATAGGCTTAACTTACAAACATTTGAAGCATAGGATGGGAAGAAGCCCATGGGTGGCAGCTGAGCCATTCCCGTCTTCAGGACAAACTCACATCTAAAGCAGTAGAAAAGATTAAACACATACCTTGCTTTTTAAAGAATTCAAAACCACCCTCAGCAAGCCATGGCAATGTTGAATTAAGAACACAGGGCATCTCCCTCTACGTGCTGAGTCAGTGGCCTTTGTCTGCTGGATGACTCAGCCCACTGCTCATAAACCACTTCAGCAGTTGGGAACAAGGAAGGGAAGCAGCTCACGCCCACAAGTATGTCCTCTGCACCCTTCCATGTTCAGAATGGCACCCGCAGCAAGCACAGCACAGGAATGGATGTGATCCTGCCTCGTTAGGAGGCAACCAGGTCAATCCTAGCTCTTTCCTGTAAGTCAGGGGTGGGAGGTGGGCTAGTGGGTGACATGATAAAATCAGATTGGTAGTCAAGAAATGCATTCTGAACTTGACATGTGATTACGGACTTTACAGTGAGTTCAGATCCCACTAAATGGCCAGTTACCAGCCATAGGCCATGTCACTATACAGTTCCCGGCCTCATTTCCTCAGTTTGAGGTGAAAGTAACACCCACCTCCTGGGTTGGTAGTGAGGAGGTACAGAGATTAGGCTCTGCCACATACGTAGTAAGAGTTCAAAACATGTTAACCACGGCCCCCGTTTCCACCCCTTGGCATGATGTCCCATGAACTAACTGGCTTTGTGGGTTGAGGCAAGACCCTTTCTTTTTGGAGTTCTTAGTTTCTCCAGCTACATAAGTGAGCCAAATTATTCCTCAGTTCCCTTCCAGATCCAAGGTGTGAGGGTTTGAGGTGTGAGACTTCCGACTTCCTGTGTGATACTGTCTTTGTGTATGTGTGCGTGTGCGTGTGTGTGTATGTGTGTGTGTGTGCATCTATGAAAGAGAAAATATGAACGAGAAACCTTTTTTTTTTTTCAGTTTCCTTAATGGAATAAGACAGATTTAAATTATTTTGATTCCAACCCACTGTGTTCTCTTTGTTCCATATATTATTATAAAAGCTTATCTTTGTCTTGTAGCTCTTTCAACAATTGCAAATCCTTCTCACAATACAAGGGAAAGGTTTTCTCCCTCCTAATGACTTAACATACAAAAAAATGTTAAATCCTTATGCTTTGTATATAAATTCTTTGATGTTTCTAATAAAATAGTTTGGGAAGGGTTGGAACAGAAAACCACCCCATTTATCTGAGTGACTAATGCCTCGGAAACAGAAGGCAGGCTTGCAGCCTCCTGAGAAGGTCAGCAAACAGAGTCTGGGCAGGGCGGCCTTCTGCTCTGCCCACCTTTCCAAGATGGGAACAGTGATCTTAATAACCCTGTTCATTCGTTAATCCGTGGAGTCGAGTTCCCAAAGAGTTTTTGAAGGAAACTTACTCTTAGGAGATGCTCTGCAAACACTAAAACAAACAAACAAACAAAGAAAAACTCTCATGTGAGAAGTTTGGGAACTCTTATGCGCTATTTATCTCTCTGGGAGATTCACACTGGCATAGAGAAGTCTCAGAGAATTCCTGCAGTACAAAAACATGTTTAACCTGTCCAATTTGGCATTTCTCGAACTTATTTGTATACACACTTTTTTTTGTTGTTGTTGTTGTTTTGTTTTGTTTTTGTGTGTGTGTACTTCTCCCTCATGGGAAAAAAAAAACAAAAACAAAAAGCTATTACACCTCTCCATACACCCGCATACCTACCCCTATACGTGCACTATGGAAAAAATGCCTGAAACCCAGTTCCAGGAGCCAGTACGGGCAGAAGTAACAGCACGCATTCCACAGTCAGATAATCCCAGGTTCAATCCTAATTCCACAAGCAGTGTAGCCTAGGAATGTTACTTTCCTAGAGGAATGTAACCTTCCAGAGACTCAGCTTAGCTGGAAGTGAAAACTGGACGGATAATGTCTACTCCTACAGTGCTGTGGATGCGTTAGGTGACGCGAGGCTTGCACAAAAGCACCTGGCACACGGTAGGTATTTTTAAAATGTGACTCTCCCTCCTTCTCCTTCTCAACATCACAAGCAGAGACATTTGAAAATACACTGGTCATTTTTAAAAATGCTCATAAAACTTTAAATCAAATTATTTCACATAAGAAGCCATCTGGAATGTCATTCCATTACCTAGTCTGCATGTTTTCATAAATAGAGGCATTCAGAAAAAAAATGGTAGGGCTGCTTTAATATATATATATGAAGGAGAACTAGTATTTCATTTAGCTATCTGGAATTTAATATCAAGGAATTTGCCCATGTCAAATATTACTTTATTTAACGGAAAGTGATATCACTTGAAACAGTCATAAAGTGAGTTCCTATCAAAATACAGCTGTTATTAACATTACTAACAACTATTTTATCCCAGTGCATTTTATTGAAACCGCGACGATGGGCACTGTTGAAATACGTGTCCCTGGCTAATTGTCAGAGGCCTGTCTCCCACAGAGAGTTCATAGGATAATTCTACCAGGGTTTCCACCAAGGTAGAATGGGGAGTTTAAAATGCTTGAAAGAGAGTCATCCTGAGGTCACCCATAATTAGATAGGAGCTAAAGAGTCAGAATACAGAAAATGTGTAATCTTCCCTGGCTCTGAAATGAAAACAGATTATCAGTGAGAAAGTACCTCTGCGTGGAGACTTGATCTCAATCTGCAGTAGGATTCCTTTCAAGTCTGGATGTCTATTTCAAAATACATTAAAAGTCTATGATGGACTTTAATTATGAGAGGCAGATAATAAGAGTCTAGTTCACTCCCTCCCATTGTCCGGGGTGGTTTAGAGCTGTCAATCATCAGCCCTTCAAAGAGGCCCAAGGTGCAGATACCACCTTAAAGAGGATGGCTGGACTGTGAGGGAGGGTCTCTTGCCCTACAGGTGGTGCTGACAGAAGCGGGGACTTCAAAGTCCACTGAAGGGACCCCATGCTAAAAGCAGGGACAGTTTTTCCCATTATCCCAATATATTGTGTTTGAACCAAGAGACTCCCTCACCCCTGCTTCTCATTTCTCAGCCTCTGAGGTCCCTCTTCCCACCTCCCCTCACCTCCACACTGTTTGGGGGTGATCTGACATGGTGCCCCATAAGCTAACAGGTGGCACTGGCCTACACACACACACACACACACATACACACACACACACACACGCATGGTAAAGGAAAGAGCCCATCTCAGTAGAAGTAGCACCAGCAGAAAGACCTGAATTTGAATCCTGACTCCCTCCCTCCCTGCTATGTAGTTTTAAGCAAGTTACCTAACCTCTCAGAGCCTCCATGTTCCATCTGTCAATTGGAGGCAAGAATACCTGTCACCTAAGTTTCCTCTGAGGCCCCAGGTTCATAACAGGACACCTAATAATGCCATTCCCCGAAGGAGAAGGCAGAAGCCCTGCAGCCAGTGTTTGTCTGCCTCCATTGTTTCCCATAGAACAACTTCCTCTGCCCAGAGAGAAAAACTTGCTGGAGAGGTCAGCTGAGAAAGAAAAATGTTAAATAATTCAGAAGCACTAACATCAAGTTTAATGTGGGTATAAAAATAGTTACACAATAGTTACCACACTCCTCTTATTTTCATGACAGCCTGGCTCCCTGGTAGGAACAGGAGCAAGGGTCTGGCCTGAAGCTGGGGCTGGCCTGGGGCAGGGGCGCTTCACCAGCCTTCTATTTGGGCTCTTCTCGTCAGTCATTTTTGTACAAAGGCAAGGCAGGCATTTGCTTCTCACCTCTATCCTGTTTCCTCGAAAATAAGACCGGGTCTTATATTAATTTTTGCTCCAAAAGACACATTTGGGCTTATGTTCAGGGGATGTCATCCTGAAAAATCATGTTAGGGCTTATTTTCCAGTTAGGTCTTATTTTCGGGGAAACACGGTATATTTGGGATAGTAATTGACAGTATGCTCAGCTGGTCTGGGGCAGAGAGAATTCTTCTCTACATCCTACCTTCAGAAGGGGACCGACTAGTGAGCTTTCCGAGGATGCTGGGCCTGATCCAAAGCTTAGGTTCAAAGGAGGAGGCTGGTGGGGTGGCCTGAGCCCAACTGGCCTGTGTCACCCAAGAAGACTATGTTGTCCCTAAAAGCACACATTCAGGGAAGAGAACAGGAAGGCTCCAACTGGAGAATTAACATTTACTAAGCTCCTACTATGTCCCATGCACCCTACCAGGTACTTCGCCGATATTACCTCCTATAACCCGCACAACAAAACGCCAAATTAGTTGCAAGCCTCTACATGAGGAAACTGAGGCGTAGGGAAGTTATGGGACTTCACCCCAATGTTCCAGCAAAGAGTCCAGGCTCAGACCAAGCTAATCTGACGGATTCTCCAGCCTGTACTCTCTCCCCCTGGACCCTCCCTAAGAGCGGTGCATGCGGTATGAAAAGGTCTTCATAAAATATTCAGCTTCATTTGTAGCTGCTGTCACGTCCAAGCCAGATCTGAACGCTTACTCAGGGCATTTTCTTGCAAAGGAGCTGCATGGAGACACGTGTCCAATTCATACTTAACAAGTCAGGGAAACAGGGCCTGCTGTTGGCCTGCTCCAGCTTTGGGGACAAGTCTAAGCACTTGCGCAGAGCAGTAGGCACAGAGACTGTTAAGTGGGGCGCCACAGCCAAACCTACTGCTTCCAGGAGCTGAGGGTGTTAGAGGCTCTTTTCGAAGCTGTCCTTACCACCCTCAGTCAACCTGGGAATGGGGTTCTTTTTCTGCTTGTCTACTTCATGGCAGGCTCTGTGCTAGACGCTTGGTTAATGTCATTCCATTTCATCCTGAAAGCTGGTGTTATTACTCTATATTAGAGGAAGGAACTACCACAGAGGTTGTTTCATCTGCCAAAGGTCATGCAAGCTCGCACAGTGGATCCCAGCCAGGGACAGCAAGGGATTACCTAGGCATTGGTGCCCAAACTGGAATGCCTGGGCTAGGGATGGCTCAGCCAGGATGTAAACTCAGGTCAGTCTGACTTAAATTCATGATATCTGGTAACACTCTTAACTCTACCATAAGTGCCGTGAGGTGGGAGTGGCCTCTCCGGCCCTTCTGTCCTGACTGACACCTACTCCAGGCGGAGCTCACTCAGCAAACTCTTGCTGACTGATTAATCTGTATACTTAACAATGGTGCTGAAGAGCAAGAGGAGCAGCCCCACCAAAGAGACTGGCCACTCTTTAACTGAATCTTTAAAGAGGACAGTGAGTCCGCCTTCCCACCCCCTGCTGGAAGCTTCTCCTTAATATCCCGACAGCTCCCGCTTGCACTCTTCCCATGATGGGGAGCTCACTCCCCACACAAGAAGTCCAGTGCTTGGTAGGATATTCTCCCCGACGCGAAACTGCAGGCAGCTCTCCCAGCCACACCAAGCTTGGCCTCAGGAGCCCTTGGGGAAAGACTGCTGGGCAGCTCCTAAGAGACCAAACTCAAAGGCCTGGTCATATTCTCCTGATTCCTGGAATGGTAAAGTAGAAGAACACAGACTTGGAGCCAGAAAGATCCAGATTCAAATCCTGACTCCATGGTTCATATAGCTGGTGATGGAGCATCATAAGACTACTCAGTATGAGTTGCTATGTTCAGCACACATAGTCAGCACACAGTAGGGCTCAAACGGCCTAACTATCTTAGCTGGCAGGGTCTGTTCATGTGAACCTGACTCCCGCCTCTGGCATGCGCTCTCTGGCATCTGTTGGCCTTCCCCACATCACATCCTCTCTTTGCCCTCTGCCTGCCTATCTCTGGGGTCCACTTCTGAACAAGTGAATTTAATTCCATGATTATTAAGGGATGGGAAACTGAGATGGTTGACAACAAATCAAGAAATGACAACCATGAGAGTTACCATGGCAACACTTTAACTTGACAAGTTCCAGGAATGTGCTGTAAATTTTAGGTACACACACACACACACACACACACACACACACACATCACTAAATGTGGGGGCATTAGAAACCTGCTTTGATGCCTGAGACCATCACCCAAACTTGATGTAAAATGAATTCCCCACTCTAATTCCCACCTTAAGGGGTAGGTTACAGAGGGAAATTCTCCTCCTAGAAACCCAAATTAATTCTTGCTACGAGGCCTCATTCATCAGTGTAGGCCAGTATCGGGAAAGGCTAAACATCTTCTATTAAAAGTTTTAGCTGAAAATTCAGAGACACCTGAAGATGGTGCCCATGTGGCTCCTGCCACAAAGCAAACGGGGCAAGTGCCCCGCCCTCTATTCCCCATGAGCTAATTATACATCGCTCTTGGGGAGGGACATTTGCTTATGGGCAGATGGATCTGTGCAGGATCCCTGGCTTCCTGACTCACTGGGAGTGACCTTGGGGTGATGGCGTGACCTTGGGCAAGACGTCTAACTTCTCTGAGCCCCATTTCCTCCTCTGGGAAATGGGGAAAACAAGACCTCAGCTTGTTGTGAGGACTCCGTGAGGTGCTGTAGGCTAAATGCAGCGCATGAGTCCACAAAGACTGAGAGCATTTTATTAGCAGACACTCCTCTAGGAACGGGGGTTACCTCAGTCAACAAAGGACAAAGAACATCGCGTGGTGGAGATGTACAAGTCATGCGAGAGTCAACAGACAAATGACAATAGCCAGACCATACATGAAAACAGAACTCTGACTCCCATGCTCTGCAGCAACCAGCCCAAATGGTCAATAACCTGCCAGCTTTCCTCATTTTTGCCCCCACTTTCACCTCAGAACCAATGAGAGACCGTCAGATACGCTTCCCAAACCAAGCACGTAAGAAGCTGCTGCTTGTTATCCTGCCTCCAGCTTCCTTGGGTCAACAGCTTCCAAGGCAAGGCAGCCCTAAAGCCTTCCCTCTCTTCACTGGGAAGCTTCCCCACGCCCCGCCTGCCTTGGAGTCTCACCAAAGGCAAGCGATGGTGGCTGACTCCCACTATGGCAAGCTCCTAATAGCCTCTTCTTGCTCTCACTTGGGTGGTCTCTCTCTCTTTTTTTTTTTTATTGCCACAGTCAATAATCATAATAGAGAATTTATATAGCAAGTTCTGCCTTTGACCTGCCCTTAACACAGCAGACAGTGTGATCTTGTTAAAATCATAAAACCTAGTATTTAACACCGTGGAAAGAATATATATAGTAGACTAAGAGAAGTCTGGAACACTGGAGGCGGGGAAGAGGCGTTACCCATGTAATAGGATTGCCAGGGTGCACTTTGTTGAGATGTGACATTGGGCAAAGACTTGGAGGTGGGCAGCTAGCCATGTAGATGTCCCGGGGAAGAACATTCCAGGCAGAGGAATGCCCTGAGGCAGGAGTAGGCCTGACATGTTCCAACAGGCATAGGAGGTGAGGGACAAAGGACAGGAAGTGAGGTCCGCAGTGTAGGGCAGGCCTGGTGGTGCAGGAGGGCTTTGTAGGTCCCGTGAGGACTACGAGCTCTGTCTGAGGCAAATGGGGAACCGTACAGAGTTTTGAACCAAGGAGTGACATGTTCTGATTTATGTATTAACAGGATCTGGCTGCTGTGTTCAGAATAAACTGCAAGAGGACAGAGACAGAGCAGGGAGCCCAGTGAGGAAAGCCACTGAAATCATCCAGGTGAGAAAGCAGGGGGGCTTTGAGGAAGGTGGTCCAAGTGCCGATGGCGAGAAATACTCAGGGTCCAGATGTATTTGGACTATGAGCCTAAAGTGTGGGAGACACTGAGTACTTTTCTTCTCCCTTCCCCTCTTTCATCAAAAGTACAGACATCTCCACAGATCTAGAAGCAAAACATGATCTAGGTGAACCCTAATGGCCTAATGACCACCTCACCCAGTGTGACACAGTTCAACACACACTCGTGAGAACCTGGGGCACCAGTGGGGGATGTCTGCTCTGGGCTTCCCTAGTGATACCCTGGTATTCCTGGTAAGTGACAACTCCCCACATAAAATGGGAATGATGATAACTTCCCTGATCTAACTCCCACCAGATTTGAGGAAATTTGGATCAATCTTTCTGCAGGGCCATTGAGCAATACATAATCAAAAACCCTGAAAAGCTGCATAATCTTGACCTAGCAGATTTTAATTTTTCAAGTTAAAAAAAATGGGCTGAAGGAAATAGGTAAATACATAAAAATGTTGATCTCCCCATTATTTACAGTGGTGAAAAATTGAAAACAATAGGAATTGATTAAACAAATAATGATATATCCTTATGATGGAATACTACATAGCTATGAAAAGTCGTGATGGAGGAAAAATGTAATGGCCTGGGGAGATAATCACAACAGGCTAAGGTTACAGAACAATGTGTACGATCTGCTCCCAAATGGTGGGGAGAGGAGAGAGTAAAACTGTATGTAGAACCAACACTGGAGAGAAAATGTTAAGGGAACTACGTCTATGTGGCAGGACTGATTATGAGTTATCTTCATTTGTTCTCTGGGTTATCTTAGGTTTTCTAAATTTTCTACTGATGGTGTAATGACAAAAAACATATTAAATACAAACATGATAAATGTTGTACATTTTTCAAATACTCATCCTAGTAATAAAAATTGCTACCTATTCCGCAACGTTCCATGAGACTTAATGAGTCTGAGGACGTGAAAGAAGCCTGGCGAGTACAACGTAATACCTGGAACTGGAAATTTTCTGTGGCACTATGATAACCGCGACTCCTATGTACTATGTCTACTGCCACACTGCAGCTGCCACCACCGAGGCCACCACAATACTGACAAAGGTGCACAAAACAGACCCACTCCATTAGCTCTATGACACTCCACATCTGGTACCCCTGAACTTGGGGAGAAGGAGGGAGCAGGAAGATCAGGGTTTTAAAACCCTTGGGCCTTGAATCAGTAGCATCAGCCTTTCCTAGGAGCTTGTTAGAAATACAGACTCTCAGGCGCACCCTCCGACCCACTGAATCAGAACTTGCATTTTAACCAGTCCTAGGCTGCGCCTAGGCACCTTAAGTTTAAAAAGTCCTCTCCAGAACATAACACTTCTCCCCACTTTGAGATGAACTTGAGGTGCTCAAAAAAAAAAAAAAAAAAAGCAAAAAAAAAAAAGCAGTCAACTGAGTAGATAGAAGGTTTTCTCAAGCAGATACTATCTAAAATCACCCGAACCATCCAGACGTGCAAAGCCTCCAGGTCCTTCAATGTCAAGTCTCCGGCATTAGCTCGAGAAAGCTACTACCATCTGATAAGCCTTTTGTAGGAAGTGGACAGAGATCAGGCATTCCTCTCCTACCTGGGAATTCCTGAAGCCTCACTGGCTGGGTGGATGGTTGGGCGTGAATGGTTAACAGTGCTCTACCCAGAAGTGAACATAAAAAGAGCAAAACCAGGTCCAAGGAATATGACGACATCTCCAGGCAAGAGACAGGCCTTTCCAGCACTCAAAATGCAACTGGGTTGGAATGAGGAGACAGGTTGAGTAGGAAGGACAATTTCCAGACCCAGATACCCCCATTTGCCAGAAGGCAGGGAGGGGGTGGGAAAGAAGCCTTGACTACTATATTAGTAATCCCATGACTCAAATAAATTAGGTCACCCACCTCATGAATAAATTACTAGATATGGGATCCCTTTATGCTTTTTTGAAGAACGGAGGGAACACACCTTTAATGAGGCTCTACTTCTATGCATCATTTCTCAGTCCTGGCTGCACCTTACCATTCCCAGGGAGCTTTATGGAGTTCTGATGCCTGGTTCTGTTCTGCTCTTTACTGAGTTCCCAGGTGATTCTAATACATAGCCAGGGTTGGGATCCACTGTGGGGGCAGTGTGCTGGAACTCAAAATCTAGCACCTGACAGCAGCTCAGAGACGCAGGCAGAGAGCATCATGACCAAGCTGGTGCAGGGTGGCAAAGGAAAAGAATCAGAGCCAGGACCTGCTGGCCGAGATCTAGAGCCCTTTGGCTTTTCCACTTGCACAGGCACCACCATTTTCAGAAGGCAGGGGTGCCAGACGTCCTCTCAGTCCTGGAAGACGCTCCTTTAGACCCTCCCAGATTCCCCTCCACACTTAGGTCCATCACTGCACTGTGCTGATAGTTCAGTTCACTCCTGGAGTGCAGGGGCAAAGAGATAAGAGGACAAATAGCAACGCCAGGAGCTACCATCCACATAGAAGGCATTGCCTGTTAGGCGCTGTGCAAGTGACCTCACGAATCCCACACAACCCTTTGAGGTGGATACTTCTATTTTCCATTTCATACATTAAAAAACACACAATGATTTATTTTTTTACTTACATGTTCTGAATTTCAGAACATGTAAGTAACTAATTCAGAACATGTAAGTAACTTGCTTGAATTCACGCAGGTGACAAAGCAGAGCACTCAACCCAAAATCTGCTGGCGTTTTCCACTCTTACATGGCCTTAGAAATCATTTGCGTTTTCATTTACCTGCATGTGCCAGATGTTCTCCTGACGTGCACACTTAATCCTCATGTGTGAGATGGGATCAGTTGCTTTTGGAGTCTCGAAATGAGGACACTGAGACACAGAAGGGTTGCCCAGGGTTACATGGCAGGGAGGTGAGCATCAGGGTCTGAAACCAATTCTTGCAGGCTCCAAAGCTGATGTTTTCACTCCTATTTCATGCTGCTCAGTCTGAATCACCTCAGAGTGCATGCAGAAATGGACTTAAACAGCCATAAAGGGGAATTCAGGTTGGACATTAGGAAGTACGTCTTGGCCGGCCTTGAAGGCAGACAAACACTGGATTGGATAAGCCAGAAAGAAATCCCACAATTGCTGGAAAGGGCAGATGAGGAGCAGCTGGGAGTCTCTGAGCACACAACATAGCAGACAGAGCACGGGGTGTGTCCACCTTGAAGGCCAGGATCTACTCTTTCCAATGTCCAACCTTCAGTCCTGCTTCAGCAATGCTTGCTTTGAAAACATATTTGGGATTTAATAGTATACATAGTGTTTAGTATTTTTAAAAAACATTAAGTTTTATTGTGGCCTTTTCCATGTCACAAAAACATGTTTTCAAAAACATTTAATCTTTTCTAATACCCCACTGTTTGGCTCTGCCATACTTTTTTTGTCCAATCCAATTATCTATCTTTTTTCCCCCACTATTATAAATAACACTACAATGAACATTTTTATTCTTACAAAATTTTCTTCCTATCTCTGATTCTTCTTTTTTGGCTAGATTCCTAGCATGGGAATACTGGACTACAGGGAGTGTTTCTAGTGATTGCCGCATTGCTTTCCTAAAAGGGTGTATTAATTTGCATTTCTACCAGCAGCAAAGGAAGAGTACCTCTCCCAGCACCCTCTCCAGAATCCAACGTTGTCTTAGATATGATCTTGGCTAATAAAGACACTGAAAAATAGTGGCGTGAATCTGAGAAGAGGCACAGAGTGCTTGAATAACCTACCTCCAATCACACAACCCGTATGTGGCTGAACCAGGATTTAAACTCAAGTTATTTGGCTCCAGTGGTTAGGTAGGTCCCTAACCAGCGCACTTAGCCACAGCAAGGGTTATGTAATGGCTCTCACATGTCAGCTATTGTCTTAGGGCATTTTACAGGAGATTTCCACAAGGGCAGGGATCTTTGCATTTGTCTTTAATTATCCCAAGCTTCTAGACCAATATTTTCCAACAGAATTTTCTGCAATGATGGAAATGTTCTATACCTGTACTCTCTGACAGGGTAGGCACTACCCTTTATCGAGCACTTGAAATCTGCTAGTGCAACTGAGAAAATGAAGTCTTAATTTTAATTTTAATTAGATGTCTTTTAAATTGTGACTAGTGACTTCCCCATTGCAGAGCACAGCTCTAGAATATCTAGCACATCACTGCATAAATATTCATTAAGTAACAAACATATAATCTCCTCATTTCACCTACCTCTACCATACTTCCTGAAACGCAAGATTTTGCCTCTTCCACCCTCATCTTCACGTGTCTACTTGTTCTCTTGAAGGCAGGGTTAATGTTATTTATCTGCCATGTGGGGGTGATGTGAAGATCAGCTAATTAATGTTTGCAAAGAGCTGCACTGCTAACCGGTTCCCAGGATAATTGCACTTTAATAAAACGTTTAAATGGCCAATTCTCATCCTGAGGCCAAAGCCGGACTGGGTTTATTTAGCAAAAGGTTGGTTCTCTGACTCAACGCTGAACTGGATCCTTCCACTGTGGACTCCATCAACACAAACTCCTTTCATTTGAAAGGTTCCACCGATCAGAAGATATTGGCATTTACCTTCGCAATGGTTTTGATGTCACAGCTTGATGAGTAAATTAATAATACCAACAAGACTGGGGAGGGCGGATATTTAACCAACTTGAACAAATTGCTTTTAAGCTCTTAAGCACTTTAATTGCTTGCATGATAATGATGCAAATTTTTAAATGTCTTGATTCACTCTCAAAGCAGGCCCAGGAAAAGGACCTTTAAAGGGAAACACTTTTCTAAGCACTCAGTTTTTATTACGCGGCATTCTAAAAAGCTACAAAATGGCCATTCTAGGAAAAACAAGGGTTTAGGAGCCAGAGAGGCCTATGATCAAATGCTAGTCCGAGGTGTGTGACCCTGGGCAAATGGCTTGCCTCACTGAGCCTCAATTTTCCTCATCTAGAACATGGGATAACAGCAGCTACCGGACACACAGAAGGCACTTAGTACCTGTTTGTTTTTCTCTTGCCCCATTCTTCTACCTCCTCCCCCGACAACCATCAGAAGACAGGGTTGACTACGTCCCTCTCCACTGTCTTCTGAAATAAAGATGCCAATTCTCAAAATCCAAAAGGAAAGAATGGATACCTTCCTTTACAGTACCAATCTCCTACTCTAAGACAGCAACTCTTGACAGCGGGTGGCCATTTTATCACTTTCTGAAATAATGTCACAGTAGGAAGGAGCTTGAAACCTTGCACTCCACGTGCGTGCCAGGTACCAATCAGCATCGCACCACCTGGGAGCCTGTCAGAAATGCAGATTCTTGGGCCCCACTCCTGATCTATTGAATCAAAAGCTGCATTTTGACAAGATTCCTGGGTGATCCATGTGTGTGTGTACTCAAGTTTGAGAAGCATTACCTTACAAAGCATCAAATCCACACACTCCTCTGGCAACCTAATGTAATAGAGAGGGAAACATTCCAGGAAAGGACAAGTGTTTCACCCAAAGCCATAATGTATTCGCGGCAATCCTTTTGCTTGACTTTCCATGGATTCAAAGACCAGACTTTTAGAAATCAACAGTCATTCCACGGCAAGAAAATCAGCTCTTTAAGAGAAATGCATTCTTAAAACCTAATGTTCTAGAGGACTGCAATGATTAAACGATTGCATCTGTGGGCCCAGGCTGTAGGGCTACCAATCTGCAAAGCAAATGCAGGCAGGACTCTAGGGGACACCGAGCAGGAGGCCTTGCTCCACTGTTCCTGAGATCCTGCTACATTTATGTTGTTTCCTTTTGGTTTTCCAAATGAAAGAAAAGCCTTGATCTGATGTTCAGAACATGACAAAGGACAAAAACATTCCCTCACCTTCCCTAGTGAAACCAGAGTGGTGTCAGTATCAAAGGCAGCATCTAAACACTTGTCAGGAGTTCAAAGTCAGCCACCAGCAGAGTGGGTTTTCTCTATGGTGACCACACTGTCCCACAACCCTCCCGGTGACCTCTCTATCCCTTCTAAAGGAACCCCTGATGCCTCCTGCTGAGCGTGGGGCCACCTTGGAAACGGGAAGACTGGACTTCCTCCACTGGCTCCACTGAATTCTGTGTCAGATAACAAGTCATCTAACCACAGAGAACAAATGTTTTCTGGGTCACAGAAATCTGACACGTGAAAGAGCAAGAACGAGACTGACAAATACACATTCTGATTGAATTGGCCCAAGCAAGGATGGGACGAAAACCCAACTCCTTCCACTTTGGAAACAGCATGTAGGCTGTTAATTTCTTCTTTTCTTTCTTTCTCTCTTTCTTTTTTTTTTTTTTTATTGTGCCCAGGGACCATGAAGAGAGACAGTTGGGCTGATTTCCCAGTAAAATGCCATGCAGCAGGTGGGGATAAGGTTGCTGTGGGCTAGTCTCAACTGTTTCCTTTGTAAGATTTTTCTACCGTGTTTCCCCGAAAATAAGATCTAGATGGACAATCAGCTCTAATGCGTCTTTTGGAGCAAAAATTAATGTAAGACTCAGTATTATATTATATTATACCCGGTTTTACATTATATTATATTATATTATATTATATTATATTATATTATATTATACCCGGTCTTATATTATATAAGCCCGGTCTTATATTATAGTAAAATAAGACCGGGTCTTATATTATAGTAAAATAAGACCAGGTCTTATATTAATTTTTGCTCCACAAGACAGAGCTTATTGTCTGTCTAGGTCTTATTTTCGGGGAAACATGGTAGGTGTCTAGTGTAAGGACTCTGAACCATAGGACAAGAAACGGGGTAGGAGGGAGGAATCCACTGGCTCAGCAAATACAGATCCACTCACTTCTGTGAGGAACTGTTTGCCATGCACCATGGAGCCAGCCCCACCTACAACGCAGAGGAACATATTTACATATTTAAACTCTATTGCAGGCTGAAGCTCTACAGAGAGATGATTCAAGTCAGCCAGGGAAGAAAAATGTTCTTGGAAAAAGGATTTGCCTATCAGTTTAGCAGAACAGCTCAAAGTTATGCAAATCCCCTGCTTGAGGTCTGATTGTTACCCCTACCTCCCTCTACTACCTGGGCTCCAAGCCTGTAAGGGATTGCAACACAAACAGCCATATTCTGGTTCAAAAGATGAAGCAGAAATCACGGGGGACCCTACTGCTGCTCAAGAGGTCTTAGCATGGCATCTGCCTTTGACCCTACAACACCTGCTTTCTAGGAATTTATCTTAAGGAAATATGAAACATGCAGTGTGTACAAGGATAGTTACTGCAACTTTGTTATCATAATACAACACTAAAAATAAAAAGTCAAAATTTGGGTACCATTTAAATAAACCATGCCATATTAAAACATTGGGGTTTTACATAGCCATTAAAAATGTTGCCATAGGAGGAAAAGTTGTGACATGGAAAGACCTATCATTAGATGACAATAAGCATTCAAAATATTACAACTATGGTCTTATTTTTCTACATTCTTAAAAGTCACAAGGTAAAACCCAAAATGTGGTGAAACTTATTTTCTTTTTGCTTTTCTTTATATTATCTTACTTTGCTACAGTGAACATATATTACTCTGTAATTAGATATAATTGGCATTATATCTAATTATATAATTTGGTAATTAGATATAATAAAAACAAAAGTTGGAAAAATAAAACTGTGACAAAGTAATAAATATAAAACCCACAAAGGACTAAGCATCTACATTTATACTGTTTCACTAGAAGCTTTCCTTAAGGAAAACTGTAAGTTCAGAGATCCATGTATCTTGGTTTCCTTGGAAGTGAGGCATGTTTTACTTTCACAGTGGCCCCCATAGTAGTCTATAGGTGCAAAGCAAAGATGGAGTGATTCAGCTTTCAGTTACAATAAGCCAGGCTGATAGATCATATAAGAAGGCAGGTCAAAATCAGCTACTTAGATCTGGAATTGATGTTGCTTTACCCTGCTAGGCTTTTGGAATTAAATCTGCAAGGAGGTGATTTAAATCCCATTGTTCTTTGTTTCACTTTTTAGATTCATGGATGAGGGAGGAGGTACTGGGACAAGAACACCAGAAGGCTTGCGGTGCAGGCACAACAGCTGTTCGTTAGAACCAGAGAGGACCCAGGTGAGGATTCGTACCATGTGCTTATTCCATCTTTTTCCTTCAACTTCCAAGACAGTTAACGACTGTGAGTGGTCATCCTGAGTCCCTTGCTTGCATTGCCCAACAGTCTTTATCTTAAATGCCTAATCACCTTCTTTCCCATATTTGTAACTTTTGATCTAGAATACCAGGTTATGTAACACACCAATCTGTCCAAGCATGTAATTCTGTTAGGAAAAAAAAAAAAAAAAGACTCAATGAGGGAGAAATTCTAACAAAAGTGGAAATGACTTTTCTAAGAAAAGAGAAGATATTTTTGTTTCAAGCATTTGAGCTGGTTTTAAATAGACTGTGGATGCAGTGCTGCTGGTTCTTTGGGGGCTGTTGATTTCCAGGTCCAACCCCTACCCACCAAATGCACAATGTTAGAAAGGATTGAAGGAGGTGGGAGGGAATGATCCTTTGTGAATGGCCTACCGTGTGTCAAAGGTTTACTGCACGTTAATCCCTACAGTTCTGTAAACTAGACAATATCTTCCATACGTACAGGAGAGAAATGAAGTTCCAAAGGTAACTTGCCCAAGGCAACGCAACCATAATTCCCACCCAGTAAATTAAGGGGTTAAAGTCACATCCCATAAACTTACTCCCACAAAACAGCAGGGGTGAGATTATACCTCAAAAAGGAGAGCCTTGGAGATCCCAGTCACCCACTACTTCAATACCCCATCTTCTACTGGGGGTGGGGAGCTCACTACCTCATATTCCAGATCATTCCATTCGCTGTGGAACTGTCCTCTGATAGTTCTTCAGGGTGAGTACTGGTTCTGCCCCCTGAAGCCCGCAGTGGGCAACGCTGGTCCTTCCCCAACAGTCCATAGGTTGTTTTATTGGCTTACTGCCCTCATTCTACCCCATCCCCAAAGAAAGGCCTTGATAAGAACAGGACCCGGGCAGATAAATCCAAAATATCTCTCTCCAAAACCGAACCTCTCCATTCCTGACAACTTCCCTACCCCGGAGGATGGTGAATTCACAGGTTAAGCGGACTCTGCCCCACTGACTTTAAGATACATGCTGGGAATAAAACCTTCCAAGAATTAGCTTCCTAAAACCATCGAGCATCTATGTCCTTAGTCTTGCCTGAAGAACCCTGGGAGCGTTCAATTCCCCAAACATTCATAAGGACCTACTGCAGGCAAGGCACCGACAAGAGAAACACTCGTTCACCCCAGGAAATCAGCTCCGACTGGTCCAGCACCACTAGGTGGAAGGACTTCCCGTCATTACCCTCCCCAGAGAAAACAGATCTTTCTCATCATTCCCTTATAACGCCTACAAAGAGGGGAATCCGTTTTTCTACTGTGTCTGGCTTTGCCGCACACCTCCCTCCCCAGGACACACGGGGACGGACACACACACACACACACACACACACACACACACACACACTTTCAACGCCACCACCTGTGAAAACATCCCTCCTAACTTTGGCGAGGAGAGCTCCTGGGCAAAGCTGAGCCGCAGGGCGCCCGGGGCGCGCCTGGGATCCAGAGAACGCGGAGCAGCCCGGGAGAGGGGTGGGAGGCGCAACCGGGACCCCGCGCGGCGCGGCGCGGCGCTGGGGGCTAGAACGCAGCCTGGAACAAGGCGGCCTGGGCTCGCGTTTCCCGCCCAGGCCCCGCCCACCTAGCAGCCTGGCTCGCGCTGATTGCAGCTCTGTCCGCCCAGGAGCCCGAATCCGACGGCACCCTCCGGACGCCGGCAGAAAGCGCGAGGGGGCTCGGCGGGTGCAGCTGACACCGAAACTCCGGAGACGGCCCGAGGCCGGCGAGGAGGAAGGCTGCACCCGGCCCATGCCGAAGAGGGGGAGCGGGAATGAGCCGCCCCTTCGCGCGGGGAAACAGGTTGCTGCTGAGCCCCGTCCCCTCCCCACAGCCGCCGGCCGCGACCCGATTCTCGCCCTGGGCCGGGAGCGAACCCAGCCCCTCCTGAGCGCCCTCCTCCTTCCCGGACCTCCGCGGCGGAGCCGGAGCCCTTCAGGCAGCCAGGTTAAAGGCGCCATCGGCAAGGTCAAGGCGCGGCCGGCCACCACCTGGGGATTTTTCCCAGCAGAGCACGAGCTTTGCAATCGCATTGTTAAGGATCATGGCAGCGGCAGGAAATCCAAAGGGCCCCACAGGTCTGCGAGAGAGGATTTATTTTACAGCGCGGAACACTCACACGGAACCCAGATTTCAGGGGGGAGAGAATGTGGGGTTTCAGGACCCTGGAATGTGGCAAAAACAAAACAATCCCCACCCAAGCACACCACCACCTCCCGACTGCGGGGGGAAGGGACTTGAGGGGCCACTGTGCCCCAGACTTCAGCGTTCCGCATGTCTGTTAGGTCTGGGTGGCTTATCCCTCTACAGGCGAAAAACAAGGTTTCAAAACACTCTACTACTGTTGGTTCCTCTATCGAAAACCATCAGCGTGGCTACAGGCTGCGGCGGTGAAGGGAAGCAGCGAAATGGGGAGAGAATAAACGCAACAGAAGCAAACTGCCTTCCGCGTAGGAGAAAAGCTATGGAGAAGGAAGCCATACTCCGCACCCATCCCCATTAGCGCCGGCTGGCCCAGGAAACCAGAAATAGGTGCATAATGGTGGCCGACCCTGGCAGAGGCCAGTATGCTCCTTCCGAACCTCCCGTCAGAGTGGGCCAGGATGGCTGATGCCTGGCATTTCCAAAGGGGACCAGGCATCGCAGGCAGGTTTCAAACACGTGAAGGGCACTGGGTGTGAAAGATGGCGGGGGGGAGGGGGGCAAAGAAGGGGGACTTTGAGGTTTCCCAGGACACAAAGTCAGTTTCCTAAAACAGCATTCCCTGCAAGTCCAGCGAACATCCCTTTGGGCTCTGAGGATTCAATGGACCCTGAGTTCTGACCGGTTTTTTCTCTATGATCAACCCCGGATACTCTACCCAGTCCCTGCATCGATAACCGGTTCTGTGGGGACAGTAGCATCAGCACCCAACGCCCATGGTAGAAGTGGGCGCCGCCTTGATGTGAGGCGGCTCCCTGCTCTCCGGTCCCGGGGTGGGAGCGCCCCGGTACTTACATTCCCTAAGCAGGCAAACTTTCAGGCTTGTCTTTCGCGAACCGGCTGCTCGTATCATGCTTCTGGGTAATCATTCAGGCCGTTTATATAACTGCCAGAGAAGCCAGTCGGCTGATCTCCCTGCGTGCGCGGCCGCACAGCTCAGCACATGGGCACCCCCTGCGCCCCCGCGCTCGGATCCCGAGCGTGCCCCACCGCGGCCTTCTACAAAGCAGCAGGGCGATTTCGTGGGCTAGTCAAACACCAAGAGGGCACGCAGAATCCGGCAAAACCCAAGCTGCCTCTCTACGCCGCTTTCGCTGCATCGGTGGCTTATGGATAACTGCATGTCTACGAACCTTTTCGCCTGGGCTGGGAGGTAGGAGGGGGTTAGGGACCAGGCGGGGATTGGCGCGGTTCTTGAAGAGGTACCGTACCCAACTGAGTAATATAATAATACCCTCGGCCACATGGACCAGGGTGCACAAATCGCCTTAATTTCTCGCCCTGAAAGGGGAGCCAATTTCCAAAGTTAGTGACCACGCAGTTGAATTTCCAGTACTTTCCAACCTAGCCTAGGTGGGGGCAGGGCTGAGAAGCGGCCAGCAAAGCCCACCCTACCGCCCGCCAACGAGGACTCACCAGTTGAACCTCCCCTCGCCCCAGTAGTTAGCTGTGTATTCCCTGGTTGCGTACACACACACACACACACACACACACACACACACACACACTCATCCCGCGATACCACCTTCCCGTCTGCTCCAATATAAAGACTGTATTTTTAAATCTCGAGGAAAATGACTAAGAAGCTCGGTGATCACATTTCAACGCGGAGCACATTTCCCGAAGCCGGGGGTACGAGTAGTCACACACACACTCACACCCGGAGAGCTCTGAGCGTCCACCCGGCGGCCACAGCCTCAACTCGCTCAGAAGGGAACGTAACCACCGCTGCAAGGCGGCGGGCGAGGAGAGGCGAGCGCCGCACCCGCTGCGGAGGGTGCGGGGCTGGGATCTTGTCTACCGGTTTTCCGCTCGAACCGCGGCGCACGCGGGGCCACTGCAGCCGGCGCTCACCCCGCAGGGCAGGCTGCAACGTCTGAAGCCCGGCGCCGCCTCGCGGGATCTTCCAGCGCCCGCCAGGGTGTTTGGGTCGTCAGGTCTGCAGAGCGGCTGCAGGGCACTAGGGTTGGAAGGGGATCCCGGCGAGGCCGACGAACCCGGGGAGCGCCGATTCTCTCGCACCCTCGGTCCCGAGTCCCCCGCCCGCGCCGAGCTCCCTGATCTCCCCTCACACTCGCTCCCCGGCTCCAGTCCGCGGTAGGCTCCGGGGGCTGCAGCGTCGGAGACTCGGGGTTCCAGACTGGCTCGCGTCGCCGGCAACCCACGCCCCAGCCTCCTTCCCTTCCACCCCTAGTGCGGGCCGGGGGGAGCAGGCGAGCGTTCCCCGGAACCTCGGGCATCCGCGGAAACTGCCCCGACCCTGCTACAGCTAGTGAGCGCAGAGAAGCGAGAGAGCCGGCGAGGCGCCGCCGCGGTCCCCAAGGCGCTTTTCGTAGAGCGGATCACGCTGCCTTACCGTGGCTGCAGACTGCCACCGCCCGGGAAGCGGGGAAGAGGGCGGCAGGGAAGCAAGGCGACGCGCTGGTAGCTCCTCTCGCACTCGGAGGCGCGGTTCCTCCGCTCCGCGAGCCCGAACTGGGTGCCCAGGAAGGAGCAGGTCCCGGCTCTGGGCTCAGCTCCAGTGAGACCAACAATAGCTCCCGCGGGGAGCGGAGCACCAGCGAGCCTCCAGCAGCGCGCGCACGCCGGGCTCCCGCTCCCGGCCGTTCCCGGCCGGCGTCCCTGCCAACACTGCTGCCCCACATGAAACAGCTGCAATCCCGAGGCTTCTGGGGGGGTGGGGCGGGTGTGTGCGCGCGCGTGTGTGTGAGTGTGTGTGTTTAATAGCGTCCCTCTTCTTCTCCTCCCTGCCTGTTCGCCTGCCTGCCTCCGTCCCCCACCCTCGCTCTCTTACACACAGACAGAGAGGGCGAGCGAGAGAGACACACACACACTCACACACACACGCTCACGCACACGCAGGTTACATGAATGGGAGGCGGGAGCCAATCCTACGCGGCTGGGTGAGCCGCGGCGCACAGGCTCTGGGAGCAGGGCCGCACCACGACGCCGGGGGGCGCCACGCAGGTGATGCGCCTCCTCCCGCGGCCACTCACCAGCCTCTGGGCTCACCCGAGTCTCTGCTCTCGCCAATACCTTTCTCGCGCCTCCCCCTTTCCCTCCTTCTTCTCCGCTTCTTTCTCTACTCTTTTCTTTTCTTTCTCGAATTCTCCAAGTTCTCTCAGTTCAGTATTTTTCTCGGTCTCCTCTTACCGTCCTTGCTTGCTTTCTCGCCCCCTTTCTCAAACTTTCTCTTTCCTTATCCCGACTTTCTCTGCTTCCCCTCCTCTTGCCTTTTGTTCTCTTTCCCCCCTCTTTGGTTTTCTCTCCCGTCTCTCTGTAGCATTGTCTCGTCTCCTCTCCCTCCCCCCTTCACTTGCTCCCGGGTCTCTCTCGGGTGCGTGGCCTCCCTCCCTGCCTACCCCCTGATGTTATTTCACACACACACACACACACACACACACACACACACACACACACACACAACACTTTGCCAGGGACGATCTCTTGCGTTGCTGCTGCAGCAGAGCCAGAGTTAATTAAGAGCTGAGAACCTGAGTTCCTTCTTCAGGCATACAGGATACCCAAAGAAAAGCTCTCTTTCCTTTGACAACTTCTCCTAAACCATGGTAACAGCTAGTGAGTCGTGATAACAATCATTTAAAAAAATAACTGCAGTGAACAGGGTCTAAGAGATGTGTGTCCTTCCAATGTCTAGATTGTGATCGCCAGCGCACTTCCAAGAGGACAGTTTTATATGATGATGGGAGAGGCAGCTTGGTACAGTGGCTACTCTGGCAAGCGCTTTGGAAAAAGACTGGAGAAATTCCCACCCCCTGATCTTCTGCATGCTAGCCGTGTGACAGTGCAAACCATTACCCCTTACCCAGCCTGTTTCCTAATATGTAAAATGAAAAGAGAAAACAAAGAAAGAACTGGGCATATAGGAGATGCTCAACTAATGTTAGTTTATTTCCCTGCCAACCCTTAAAAAAAAACTCCCTTCATGATCTTCTGCTACATTATATCTCCATGATCTAAAGCGCTTAATGACAGAGAAAATGTGACAATACAAATTTCATATACATATGAAACAAGGTCTAGGATATTTTTCAAAACCCTATTGTGTGGTCAGGAGACTGTCTAGCCAGTTGCCATCCTCTGATTACAGAGGCAACAGAGAGATTATAAATATGAGGTGCTAAAACGCCCCTTTAACATCTAACTAAGGCATGCCAGAAAGGCAGGGATGGGGTAAGGGTGGGTGGGAAGTTTCCATGTACTCTGTCCGGTCTATTTTTAAAATCGTCATAACTGAACACTGACCAGTGACAAAGCCTCTAAGACTAACTAAAATGTCATGTTTCTGCCTTTGGATAGCATTTATCAATTTTGTGTCCTCACTGCAGACATCAAATGCTGGGCATAAGCTGTGTTAGATTCAATCCTTCAACAAGTATTTGTTGACCACCTACTCTGTGGTTAGCACTGTCATTGGATCTGGGCATTGGATCAGTGGTGAGGCCAACAGTCTCTGCCTTTGTGAGTATATAATGCAGTAGACATGTCTGATGAATGTGTAATAGGAAAATGAGTCATATATACCTTGAGAAATGCTATTCAAAATATGCTATTCAAAATATTTCAAAATATGAGGTTCATGTCAGAGGGGATAAGAAAGGGATCCTTGAGAGTAAAAATTCTGGAATCCACTGTTCATCCACGCACTTCATTTGACCAATGAGAAGATGGAAGCCCAAATGCTAAAATAAATGTAGTGGGTGAAAGTATAATGAGAAACAAGGTATTTTGCAGTCTCAAAGATTCTTTGCAATTTCAAAGGAAAAATAGTGACTTTACAGTTCAAAAATCTGGCCAACTCCACTTTCATCAGGTAATTAATAAATCAGCATTACTGTGAATATGACAAATAGATATGTACCTCCTGATATGATGCACTGAGAAAGACATAATATTATTTCTGTGGTATTCCTGACAAAATGAATAGACTGTATCTAATCATGAAGAAACATCAGACAAACCTAAACTGAGGACCATTCAATGAAATAACTGTTATGGACTCTGCAAAAATCCTGAAGTCATGAAAAACAGACTCCAGAACAGTTCCAGATTAAAGGAATGGTTTACAAGTAGTTGTCATGGCAATAAATGCAACATGTGGTCCTGGATTGAGACATTAAGAGGATAATTGATAAAATTAAAATAAGGTCTGTACGTTAGATAATAGCATATATCATTACCTTATTTTGATCATTACCATGGTTATGTAGGAGATTAGTCTTGTTTTTAGGAACTATACATCTGACGTATTTAGAGGTTAAAAAAAAGATGAACAAAGCCCAACCCCCACCGTCAAGGAGAGGCACAGTGTGGTGAGTTTCTTCCTGAGGAACAGGCAGAGTGTGAACACAGAAGGATGCCCAGTCAAAACCTTAAGGGGAAGACTTCCTATAGGAGGTGGCATTTAAGCTGAGTTTTTAAGGCAAGGGAGTTAGCTAGTCCATGAAGGGAGGGGAATTGCTTTTTAAATAGATTTAACAGTATAAGGACATGGACAAAGCATTATGGCTGCAGAGTTGACATGTGAAGGAAGTGCCTGGGTGGAGTCTAGAGCAGGAGGTAGGGTTGGATCTTGATAGGGCCTGAAAAAAACTCAGGATCTCAAACATCCCGGAAGCTCAGGTACTGAGTGGGGGTGGGGAGCAGAAACTTATTAAAGGCTTTAAAGCAGAGGAGGCAGGGGATCTTACAAGGTATTTGAAAAAGAAGATCTGGCAGCAGTCTGGAGAAATGGATTAAAGAGAGTGGCTTGGGAAGACCAAGATGCTTAGTTAGGTCCTTTAGGTAAACTAAAGGCAATTGCAGTGAGAATGGAAAAGGGAGGAGAGACTTGAGAGAGATCAAAGATGTAAAGTGAACAGATTTTGGTGACTGGTTGGTGGGGGTAGGCAAGGAGAAGTCCAAAGTGACTCCTAATTCTCAAGCTTGGGTATCTGGGTGGAGGGTGCCACTATTCACTTGGATGTCAAGAGAATTCAGGAGGAAATGGTTTTAGAGGAGAAAGTGAGGTCAGTTGTTACCATATTGTAATCTAACTCTACAGCTAGCTGGAGAGTCTCTGTATGGCCAGTCTGTGCCATAGGAAACACTGCTGTAATATTCAGCCTAAGACCCTCCTAACAGCCAGCCCCATGTATTACCCAGGAAACAAAGAAACAACAACAAAATAGTAGATTGGTTATGGTAGCAGTACATTATTTATGATAATGGGGAAAAAAATTGAAACAGCCTAAAGGGTCAAGTAGGATAAGTAAATTGTGACAGCCTTGCTGGAATATTATGCAAACTCTAAAGTTTTTCTCGTTTTTTTTTTGAAGAGTTTTTCAGTCCATGGAAAAATGCCAATGTTACCACGTTAACAAAATTTTTTTTAAAGCAGACTTCAAAATTGTTAACTACGTAAAAATTCTCATGGAGAATAATCTGGGAAAAAAAAAGCCAAAGATTAACGATGGTTGCCTCTGAATGATAGCATTATGAGTAAGCTATATTTTCTTCTTCATGCTTTTTTCATACTTTCTAACTTTCCCACATTGAACATTCATTACTTTCATAACAAAAATTAAAAGCTGTCATTAAAAAAGACCAAAAATTGAAATGACGCCCCCCACACACACACACTCCTCTTTCACTTTATCCCTTTTCAATCTACCCTTCCCACTCCCCCTTAAGACTAACCACCTTTTAAGCTTTATCTTTGAGAGTGAAATAAGAAGGCATTTAACAAATCAGGAGAAATTATTAGCTGGGCTGGAGAGGAGGAGAAGGTGTTCTTATGTAGGCAGATAGGTTGTTAGAGCTGTTGAAACTGTATATATTAATGTTTGCACTGCCCTTATTGATTCTGTGATATGTTACAAGAAAAGGAAAACCTATAGTGGGGCCATGAAAATGTGAGTCTTTAAAGGGCAAGTTTTAATTAGGAAATGTGTTTATTTGCAAAAACACTTGAGTCCGGCAGTTACTGTAAAATTGTTTCAGAGAGCTGGTATTTCAGGCAAGGAGACATGTAGGGGCAAGGGACAATGCTTTGTGGCTGTTGTCTGATATGACATAAGTATGCAAGCTGGTTACATAGGAATTGAACACCCACTGATAAGCGCCATCAGATGCTCACAATTGGAGGGTAGAGGGGGTGATTGCAGGCCAGTGGATGTTCTCATTCCTTAGAGAGGTTGCTGTAAATGGCTCTCTGGTAAGGCTTCCTCAGCATCAGTGAGTTTTCATCTCCCAGAAATATTTACTACGTATGTGGATAGGCCAACCTAATAATAACACCTTACAGAGGCATAGCCCTTTCACCTTTTCGAATCCCCCCATATCTGCTGATTGACCCTCGCCTTGTACCTACCCTTGCTGGGTTCCTTTTTTTCCCAGTTTACATGGGAGGAACAGGGACCCAGAGGGGCAGAGCAGTGGCAGGAACCAAAGGAAGAACAGTAGACATTTTTGGAAAGCCTTCTATGGCGCTCTGGAACCTTCATGGATATTATCTCATCAAATCTTTAAGACAACTTGGGAGGGAGGGTGAGTACACTGAGGCTTCTGTGATTCTGGCTCAACAGAATCAGAATTGGAACCTGGTTCTCCAAAATTCCCAAGACAGTGCTTTTCCCCATTTTTTCAAGCTAAGAGGTGAGGCCAGTTATTATTCTCTGGCAGGTTAGTCAGCTCAACCTATGAGCTATCTTTCTGTCTTGTGGGAATTCAAAGCTGGTACTGGGGTAAACAATTACTTTAGAATGTGTCTGCTAGAGAAGAAGAGGAAAGCCTCTGCTTGGATTCACTGTAAGTTTTCTCTTTTAGAGAAATGGCGGGATCTTGTCTCTCTCTGCCCCCACTCCAATGACCAGCCAAGTATTTGGCACTCAGAGGTTCTTAGTAAATATTCCCTCACTGAGTGAAGAAACCAGGGCCACTAACAAGATAGCTACGTAGCATGTACTGAGCACCGTGCCCAGGACTAAGCAAAGGGCACTGCCTCATTTAAATTGCAGAGCAACACCATGTGATAAATATGATTATTACCTCTATTCCATCGGTGAGAAAACCGAGACTTACAAAAGATGAGCAATTTGTCCAAGGTCACATGACTAATAAATGGCAAAGCGAGATTCCAGCTTGTATTGTTCTGTGTTCAGGCTCTTAGCCACCACACTGTATTAGATGGGTGGATGGACAGAATTAACGATACTGGCAGTGAAGTGTGCTCTCCGGGAACTTCAGTCCACTTTGAAGATATGGTTAATCTTGTCTAGATAGAGTAGGCCATGCCATTACTCTCCACGATTAAAGCCTGTTTATGCCCTTCCTCACCTGTTTCACAAGCTGAAATTATTTGTGTATGCATTTGTTTCACTTTTTATTAAAAAAAACAAAAACATTTGCCCAACCTGCAGCATAGTTCCCATGAGTATCTTGGTCACTGCTGGGATCCGCAGTATGTAGCACAGTGCCTGACACAAAGTCAACATACAATGAATACTTGTGAAATGATTGGATGAATGTGGGCTCCCAACCCTCCTAAGTATGTGTGCATGCACTTGTGGAAGATGGGTGTTTGACACACGGTTACCCCATCCCCTGCCACACGATGCTCTCCGCCTGTGAGGGCATGGTGGTTTGGGTAGTGGGGCTAAGATTCAAGTGAGTATATAATGGTTCTGATTGCTCCTCCACTGACATTGGTTCCCAGCTAGCAGGGAAAACACTGATCAGAAAACAGCAGCATCTGTTGGGGTCAAAGGTGACGAGCTGGCAAAATGCCAAGGTGGAAGCATCCTCTCTGATTAGGTCAGCACCCCTTTCACAGCAGAGAGGTGCTCTATCGCTGACATTGCTTACACAACACTTTCTTTCCAAGGGATGGTGGCAATGGTCTATCTCCTCAAAAGGAGCTCTCCTAAAGCTTTCCTCCTGCATGCTTAATGACATGTGATACATAGTTTCCCAAAACCATGCATCTTAGCAGAAGCCTCCCGGTTTTTTTTGCCCGGTTTTTGTCTTATGTCTTCTTATAATTTGCCTGACAGGCTTCTTTGCGACTAGTGAGGATTTGCCTTTTTCATGATAGGTAGATCAGGTGGCAGAGACCGGTCTTCTACAAAGCTACACCAAATTCATTCCTAGGCCTGGAAGTCTGTAGCCTTTATTATGACTGCATTTTGATCCAGAGGGTCATGGGTCCAGAAATCATCAAGAATGTAACAAATGAAGAAAAAGGGGACCACAAAGACCTCCACTAAATTACCAAAGCCTCTATAGGGTGATTCCAATGATTGTCATGCCAGACACTGACCTAATGCTTTACACATATTCATACATTTCATCCTTCTAACAACCCTATTAAAAAAATTCTGTTATGACTCCCAAATCAGATTGTCATACAATATTTCTAGACCTTATCAGCCTGTGGGTCAGAAGAAGTAACATTAATATTCATTCCCAAATAGCACATACTGTTCTGTTCTGTATAATACTTTTTCCATTATACAATATATCTCGGGATTAAGTGCCTCCTCATTCTTTTTTATGGTTGAATACTATTTCATTATATGGATGTACCATTTGAATTCAGCCACAGGCATCACAGTGATTATACTATATTCATTTAAATAAATCTCTATCAACTAACATAAGACGAGGCATATAGTTGCTGCTAAAAATTGTTAAATAAGGGTATTAAATTATCACCATCAAGTCTGTTGACTTTTAAAAAGAAGCAACCAGAGGATGTTGAAGTTTCACATCAATTGGGAAAGAATGAACATTTCAGTTAACAGTGTAACTGGAAAGCCATTTGATGGGGGATGGTAGTTAATTCCTATCCCTTATGGAATCCCTTTAAACTTTTCACACTAAACGTAAAAGAATGAAAATTCTAGAATAAAACATAGACGACAATGAACATGATTCAGGAGGTAAAGAAAGAAGACTGATTTAAGTGTGATGTAAAAAGGAAAAAAATCATAAAGGAAAATGTCAAAAATTTGATATCAAAATTTTGAAATGTTTGTATATTTATAAAAACCAAGACAAAAATCAAAAGAACAACAAAATGTTGGGAAATATTTAAAACATACATGAAAAGTGCTATTATCCTTAATACTTAATGAGGATTTATAAATATGTAAGAAAAAGTCATCTCAATAGAAATGTAGACAAAAGACATAAAAAGCTAATTTACTAAAAAGTACAAAGCTAAATATATGGTAGACATGTAACTCACTCATAACTCCAAGAAATGAAAGATACAATAATATTGAGTTTTGTTTTTTTACTTATCAAATGAGAAATGTATCAGAGAAAAATGACATAACTAGAAAAGTTACTCTCCCTATATTGCCAATTGGCACAACCTTTCTGAAAGAGAATTTAGTGATATTTACCAAAAGCAATATTTTCCATTGTGTGGAGCTTTCAACCCACGAATCTATGTCCACATTTAATGGAGTTAATTAGAAGAAAATAATCATGGACAGAAATAATTATGTCAGAGTCTTAATGTCAGTAGTAATAGTGACAAATTGGAATGATCTAAGTGTCAACCAATTAGCAAATAATCAAATGTATTATGGCATATCACAGAATGAGGAACTATTACACAGCTATTACAGATCATGGTGTTGAAGACTATTTAATGAATTTGGAAAGGATTCACAATAAATATTTTTGTGACCTTTCTTTAACTTCTTATGGAAAATTCCAAACAAATATAAAATTTGGTGAATAAACTATACCCATCACTTAGTTTCAATGATTATTAATTCACAGCCAATCTTGTTTTATCTGTATCCCTACCTACTTACTCTCTCCCCCTGTGTTATGAAGGAAATACCAGGCAGCATATCATCAGGTCCATAAATATTTCAGTAGATATCCCTAACATATATGAACTATTTTTGAAAACCCACAATATATGACTACATTTTAAAATAACAATAATATCTTAACGTCGTAAACTGGATAAGTTTCTCTTCAAACGTCCCTGATTGGTTCATAAATCCCTCCCCCCCCCTTTTTTTCCAGCTTGTTTGCATCAAGATCCAGATAAACTCCATGCATTGTAATTGGTTGGTATTATCTCTTAAGTCTCTTTTCACCTCTAGGTTTTCCTCCATATATCCCCTCGCCACCACCCCATCTGATACATACTTGTTAAAGAGACTGGGCCTTTTGTCCTCTAGAGTCTCCCATAACCTGAGTTTACTGATTGTGCACTCTTTTGGTTTAACATGGTCTTCTACATCTTATATTTCCTATAAACTGGTATTTCTAGAAGTTCAACCCAATTCAAAGTTAATTCTTTTTGGGGTCAGACTGCTCTCTAGATGGTATTCATACTTCCACCTGTCTTTGTGGTGTTAGAAGTCTTTGATGCTAATGGACTAGATTCATAATTTCACTAGAGGTTGTAAACTGCTCATATTCTGATTCTGTCATTCCCTCTTCTCTTTTAACTGGAATAATTCTATAAAGAGAAACTTCCTCTCATGAACTATTCGCGTACTGAAAAAGCAGGATAAATGTTGGAGTCTTTCATTTTATTTATCGGGTTTCTAAAGAATAAGTTGATTCTCTAGCATCCTCCAGAGGTAAGCAATGAGATTTTTTTTTGGGGGGTGGTGGGGGCAGTCATTATGAGCTCATGTATTTAAATATATTTTATGTATTTTCATTCATTTCAAGTTTTATTCACATTGATGTTCAAATTGCCCCATCTTTGGCTGGTGGGAACATCTTCATATTGCCTGTTGTCTACTGAATATTTGATAGCCTCTTTATTTCTTTTCCTTTTTTCTTTTTTCTGGAATAATAAGATGTCTCAGGGACATCTGGTACCTATCCAGAACCAGATCTGGAATCATCCATTTTTTTCGGGGGATCCCTAGCTCTTTTTAGTGGGAAATGGTTTTTAGAAACCACAGTCTTGCTATTAGGAGTTGCTCATTGCCTTATTTTTATGGACAGGTTTAGGAGATATGTAGTTTTCTTCAAAAGGAAAATTCACTGTGAGTACATACCAATACTTTTAATTCACATTTTAATTAACTTCTTTAGTCTTCTATCTGTATTTCCCTTCTTCCATCACAAATAATAAATCATGCTGTAGAAAAATATTTACTGATTTGGGAAAATAGCCATAATATCTACTTCAGTGGGAAATAATCATATGCATATGTAAATCATATATATGTCAAATATATATCAAAGATATGCAAGTAATCAGTGATTATTTCTTGATGATGAAATTAATGGTAATTTTTAGTTTTATTTTAGTTTCCTTTTTCTTTTTTTTTCTTTTTAGTGTTTACAACATTTCCATAATAAACCCATTTCATTTTTCCTATAAGAAAAAATTTGCTAAAAAGCAAAAATAAACCAGATGGTATAAATTATAATATAGTAAACTGTCTGCCAATCTTTATACGTGGATAGAATAATGATATTCTATTACATCTGTGGAGTGCTTTACAATGTACAAAGCATTTTACATCTATTATCTCTCCTCATTGTCACAGCAGCACTGTGTGGTAGTAGACAGGATAGGAATATTGTCTTATAGGATAAGAAAATTGAGGTTTCAAAGGATCACATAGGATGGAATCAAAGCTAGATCTCAGGGCTCCTGACTTCTTGGTCAGTGTTCTCTCCCTGGCATAAGACCTGTCTCTAGATATTGTTCCTATGAAATCATTTTATGGTAAGACAAGAGGACCCTGCCGTGTCCTGCCTGCTGCTTAGAATGTTTTTCTTAGAACCCTCTTTCTTTAGCCTGAGACTTGGAGGCCCATAAAAATGCCAATACTTATTTTTCAATTTAATTTTTATTTGTATCAAAGTGATTCATTCATTGCCATACTTTTAAAAGTCAAATACTCTACAAGGATGTTAATGCAAAACACCAGTCCTCTGCCTTACAATTCACTAACCCGCTCCACCTAATGTTCCTTGTCCCCAGAGGCAACCGCTTTTAACGACTTGAGCTATTTCTTCTTATTTTCATTTCTATATTATTACGTAATCTGTTTCTACTGCAATTTCTATATTTTTAATTGTTAGATATTGTCAAAGTACTTTCTGTCATTGGAGATGATAATCTTTAACTGCCTTTTTTCCTCTTCACACCGACACTTCTCTTTCCCCCATCCTTTCAGTGTACTTGCATCATAAATTTTAGTTAAACATTAGTGTTTCCACTATTACGATTGTGTAAAGATTATCGTGTACTATGATGTACTACTGTATTGCATTACTTTTTTTTTCCTCTTGAGTTAATACTTGGATTTTTTTTTTTTTTTTAATATTTTATTGGGGCAGGGGAACAGGACTTTATTGGGGAACAGTGTGTACCTCCAGGACTTTTTTCCAAACAAGTTGTTGTCCTTTCAATCTTAGTTGTGGAGGGTGCCGTTCAGCTTCAATTTGTTGTCCTTTCAGTCTTAGTTGTGGAGGGCACAGCTCAGCTCCAGGTCCAGTTGCCCGTTGTTAGTTGTAAGAGACGCAGCCCAACATCCCTTGTGGCAGTCAAACCGGGAACCTTGTGGTTGAGAGCCCACTGGCCCATGTGGGAATCGAACCAGCAGCCTTTGGAGTTAGGAGCATGGAGCTCCAACTGCCTGAGCCACCGGGCCGGCCCAATAATTGATTGGATCTTCCCCCCCCCCCCCCATTTGGTTAAGTGTTTTAGGTATCTATCACTATTTCATCTCTAAACTGTGCCAAATTATAAAACTGCTCCCAGCATATTCCAATCCATCAAATAATCTGTCAATTTCTTTTCTGCCCTTATATTTGCTTTATTTTTCTTTCTCCTTTCCTTTCCTTTCTCATATGAATTTAATTTCCCTTTGTCTAAATCTTCCAGGCTTTCTAGGCCTGCTGCACAGCTCTTGTTCTGGGATCTCCCTCCACCATATTTTTGGCAAGTTTATTGGATCTCACTCCTGTATTTGTATCTTTAGTTTCCAGGATCTCATGACTTCCTCCCCCTTTGTTTTCTCTTCACACTGAGAACAGATGAATGGGAGGTAAAATTTGAGAACTGATGTGTCTGGATATCAAATTCTAGGTTGGAAATAAATTCCCTATAATTAAAGGACATTGATGGTTCCAATGTCCTCTTGCTGCTGGTGTTGCTTTTAAAAAGTCTGATAGCATTTTGCTTCTTTATCCTGTTTATGTGATCTTTTCCTCCTCCCTCTCTGAAAATGTTTAGGATCCTCTCTTTTCCCCAGTATTCAGAATTTATATGATGATTGTCCTGGATCTTCTTTCTCCCAGTATGCTGAGCTGTTTCTGGGTTCTTTTACTCTGGAAACTGAGAGTTTTGTTTGAAAATTTAATTGGTGATTTCCTTATTCTCTATTTCTAAAACTCCTTTTATTCAAATATTGGACCTCTTAAACTATTTCTGTATTTAAATCTTCTCTTTCTTATTTTTCATATTTTTATCTTTTGTGTTCTACTTTTTGGGAGATTTTCTTAGCTTTGTCTACCCACCCACCTGTTGACATTTTTATTTCTGCTTTCACATTTTTCATTTGAAAGGTCTTGCTTTAGTTGTTTAAATGTTTCTCTGTAAATAGCTTCTGGTTCTTGTTTCATCTACATATCTTTCTTTATCTCTTTAAGGATATTATTGATACATTTTACAAAGTTTTCTCCTATTCCCTGTCTCTATGCTTTTTGAGGTTTAAAAACTTTGTTGTTTTGTAAGGGCTTTGCTCAGATATTGGTGAGCTATGGCTACCCAGACCCATTCAGCTAAAACCTGATTAGAAATTTTCCGGTGCACGATCAAGCATTGTTGCCTGGTGGGTTTCCCTGTTAGGATGGCCATTTTACTGTTAGGTGATTCCCTTAACAGTGGCTGTAAGTCTTTTCTCAGGGGCCATTCCGTTTCACCAGAAAGGAATCCTCCAGTCTCTTCCTGGGGAGGACAAGATTGGCTGCCAAGATTTTCTAGACGCCTAATGAGGGGGAGGGATTGGAAGGTGGTCTCAGCATTTCTATATACAGTTCACTTACTCCTCTTGTTTCTGTTTCCAGCACAGTGTCTGTACCCTTAGCTGTGCTGGTTTCCACATATTCAGAGCTTCTCAGGCTCATTCACTGTAGGCCATGGATCTCCTGTCCTCTCCTTGTTGGAGGAGGGACAGGCACCCAGTAGAGCAGGACAGAAGAGGGAATCTTAAGACGTTCAACCAATCTTCCTACTTTCAACCCTACCCAGACCATTCATTTTCAGAAGTGCCTGAGCTTCTAATTTCTGAGCGTTCCTGGAGCTCTGCAGTGAAAATGGGATCGCGTCTGGGTTTTCACCACCTATAGCTTAGGTTTTCCTTTCTCAGGTCTGTCGAAGTCAATTGTTTCTTGTCCATCTGCTTTATAGATCCAAAATGCTGTTGTCTCCTCTCCAATTCTCCTTTCCTTTGCGGTTTGGTTCCTTTTATTCATTTCTCTATCATTGTAATAGGTCGTTGGGGTGGGTGTAAAAGTGTTATGTGCGATGGAAGTCCAAAGGCTTCTTCAAGGCCAGCACTTTAAGAGGTTTCCAACCACCTTCACGGTCCTGAGCTCCTTCTCAGAGAAGCACTGTGGCCCTATTGTGTTTTATTTATTTATTTTTTTGCTTTTTCATGTTCTTATATTGTCAGGTTTTTTTTTTCCTTGTTTTTTTTTTTTAACTTTTTTTCCTTCATTAGTTTCAGATGTACAAAACAATGTAATAGCTAGACATTTATCACTTACATCCCTCACAAAGTGATAACCGCCCTCCCCCAATCTACTACCCCTCTGACATCGCGTATAGCCATTACATTTCCACTGTGTCTATTCCTAATGCTGTACTTGCTTACTGCACCCAGGGCTGTAGGTGAAATTGGGAGCCTGAGTTTCCTCACCTTTCAAGAGCAGATAATTGCACCTGCATTGTTAGTTATAATGAGGATAACTGGAATGCTGTCTGTTTAGTTCCTAGTCCTTTGAAAGCTATCAGTAAAGACCAGCTATATTTTTTAATACTAACATTACTGCAGGCTGTGTTCGGGGTGGGAGGGAGGAGAAAGCTCATTGGGTTACTGAGGGAGAAAGTAATGCGTAGGAAACTAGAGAAGCCTCTTCTACATGCTTTGGGGACAAATTCTGGATTATAAAAAAGTAATAGTAATGCTGATAACTAATATTTACTGAGAACATATATGCATCCATCACTATGCTTTATGTGCCATCTCTATTAAACCTCACAACAGCCGTACAAATAGGTACTTTTATTATCTTCATTTTAGAAATGAGCGAATAGAGGTGTGAAGATGTTAAATCACTTGGTCACTGTCGTACAACAAATACGGGGCAGGTTACAGATTAGAACCTCACAATACCAAGGCCAAAGCATCTCCAACACTAATGTGCTCCCAAATCACCTGGGGATCTTGTTAGTGGGCAGGCTCGGCATAGGGCTGAGATGCTGCTTTTCTACCAAACGCCCAGGTGACCCCGATGCTGCTGGTCTGGGTCCTGCACTTTGAGTAGTGAGGTCCCAGCCTGCAGTCTCACATAGACCCTAATTTCCCAGAGTACAAAGGAGGCCATGTGAACAGTCATGGCACCCATTTCAGGCTTCGTCTCCCATGTGAACAAGCAGGCCCACCAGATACCCACTTCCTCCACTGTACACCGTCCCTAGGAGTCCTCGGCACTCATTGTCCTCTCTGCTGCTCTGGCCGCAAGATGCTCACTTCTTTCCACCACCTGTGAAGTCACCTGAGGGTAGCCCCTTAGTCACCACTGCTTCTAGCGTTTTCTGGAGTCTGCCACACCTGGAGTTCTAACCCTAGGTGTTCTGAAACACAGAACCCTCCGATGGTGGAAATGCACTGAGTTCCTTCCTGCTTTCTCTCAGCAGAGTTGTGCCACGTTCCTTGCAGAAATAGGGAGAAGGCCCTCTCCCACTCAAAGTCACCTGAACCCCAAGCAGCAGGTTTTTTGCAGAAACCACTCTGTCAGCTGCTGCCTACAGGCTGACTGACCTAGGGAAATATAACTTCTGTCCTCCCATATCCCTTTCTCTCTCATTAACCTCCTGCTCCCAGCTCTCTGAGAATTCACCACCCTGGAAGCTAGTCAACTTAGGCCAGCTTCCAACTTGGGTGAAAGGCTGATGGTCCATCAACTTGCCAGACATATCTAGTTATGTATGAATCTCAGCCAGAGATTCTCTAATCTCTAGAACCATGCTCTGTGTAGGACACAAGGCATAGTAAGGGAGATTTTGGACAGGCGTTTTAAAGATTCAAGTACATCATGGGACCAAGGAAAAGCACTGGAATAAGTCTGGGATCTGAGGATGGAGAGCCACTCTGTCCCTACTTAGCTGTGTGACCTTGGGCTTTTCAGCAACTCTCTATTTCCAAAACTATAAAATAAGCAGGGAGAGGTTCCAGATGACCTTTAAGCTGTGTCTTTCAATTCTTTTTCACCTTCTGTCATCTACATATAGAACTTAGTGGTCTAGAGAAGTCTATGAGAATTTATTCCCACTTACCAACCATGGTTTCTACCAATGAGAAATCAGTGGAGTGCTCAGTAGAGAGAGTTCAAGTAATAAACTCACATGACTTGGCTTTTGCCCCTTACTAGCTCTGTGATGTTAGTCAGTTCACTCTTCCTCTCTGAGTTTTCTCACTGTCATGTGAAAGGGTTGGACTAAATGAACTCATAAAAATATGTAGAGGTTTCAAACTCTAAGCTCTGGGGCTGCATCCCGCTCACAAGCATGTTTTGATGGATTTGTACAGCATTTGAAAAACTTTGAATGAGTTGCCAGCCTTTAAAAGTTAGGAAACTGTACATAAAAATCTGGTTTCCTGGCTTTTTTGGAAAAATGAGAGAAAAAAAAATAGGTAACGTGGGTCATCCAATCTTGTAGAGCCATGGTGGGCCTGAACGGCACGGTGGCTGTCCTTTTAAAGGGGCACATGCCCTCTGCATTGCCTCAGCTCCCACCAGGCCCATATTACTCATCTAAATTATCTGCCCAAGTCCTGTAAGAAGTTGAGGTTGTGATTTCTGTGTATTAGGTACACTGACTAGCTGGACAATAGAAGGTTAGTGGTTACCCTTTCTAAGACACAGTATCCACATCGTAGACTGGGGACTGGAGACAATAAATGCTCACATTATTGCATTGACTATATTAATGAGACAGAGCAGGGATCAGCAGACTTTTCTATAAAAGATTAGAGAGGAATATTTTAAGCTTTTCTGTCTATGTAAGATCTCTGTTGCATATTCTTCTTGTATACTCATTGTTCTTTTTCTTTCTTTCTTTTTTTTTTTTTAAAGTATGAATCTTCTTAGCTCTCGGGCTGTACAAAAACAGGCCCCGGGTGGATCGAGCCTGTGGGCCTTAGTTTGCCAACCCCTGAAACAGAGTGTGTAATGCCTTTGCATTAATGCCTGCCAGACAGTGAAGACCAATAAATGTACGTATCAGTCTTGCAATTTCAGGCCTCTCAGTCTCTGACTCTGGGACATGAGTGGACTCCACAGTGCCCATCAGAAATCCCCATAGTTGCTTTGATTCTCTTCTGACAACACAGAGGGAGACAGCATTTTGTCTGTTGAGACATGTCTTTCTAAATAGAAAGCCCTGCATGGTATAGAAAGAGCTCCAAAGCAGCACGACAAATACAGTGCAACTGTGTCATCACCATGAAATCAAAGCCATTGTTTAAGCCATTTGCTAAACCACATCCCCATTCCAGTTATTCTGTCTGAAACGTTACCAAACAATCGCAGCTGGATGAAGAGTTGGAGGTCCTTTAAAATCTGATTATAGGTTCTCTGTTCCCATAGCCTTCCTCCTTTGTTTCAGTCCTTTAACTCCCCTCTGACCTACCCTCAAACACCTTGTTCTCTAGTATTTATTATAACTTGAATGTCAGGGTTGCAGCTTGCGATGAAAGGCACTTGACAAAATAAGATTGCACTGAGTTGGATGACTCTCATGCATGTGGCTTGGCATAATTAAAAAAGCGAGACATGATATTGTCCTCGCAATCAAAGAATGTGATGGCTGAATCTAAAGAAATGTCAGTTATTTTCTATGGTGTTCAAGGAACCCAAGGAGAGCATGCATTTAAATAAAGGAGCCAAGGAGCACATCAAGCGATTGTCCAAAAGATACACTTTCTTTTTTTTAACTCCCTTACTGGCTCTTCATCAAGAAATGGAATAAAATAAAACTTGGCATGAACCACGTTCCTAGAACAACTTTGGCCTAAAGTTCCTTGATCTGGGCCCTGTGTATCACATTTATAGGGACTTACCATTCTTCTCTTGACTTAGCAAACACTGCTTATGTCCCTACGATGTGCCAAACCATGTGCTAAGTGCTAGAAATGGAGGAATAAATAAATCAAGGGCTCTGAAATCTCAGCATTTGTGGTCCAGTGAGGAAGACAGATTTGTTAAAAACATAATCCCAATATAGCGTATTAATTCATGCTATTACAGCAACAGCCAACACTTAACAAGCACTTACTACATGCCAAGCACTGTTTTCAGTGTTTTGTGTATGAAAAATTCATGTAATCCTCTCAATGATCCAAGCGTTACATGCCATTATAAATTTCCATTTGACAGATGGAGGAACTGAGGCCAGGGGCCACATAATTCTTAATTCTTTAAGGACACATAGTTACTAAGTAGTAAACAGTTCTGTCAGATTCAAACCCAAAGAGCCTGACTTCAGGGCGAGAGCTCTTGAAAAGCCCCTGAAAATGCCTCTTAATAAAAGGGCTTGGACCATGTTCTGGGAACACAGTGCAGAAAAGCCCGATTTGTCTTTTGGGGTCAGAGAATATATGAGACAACATGACATTTGTCTGAAATCTTCCCTTCCCGCAGAAGTTGGGCAGCCCATTCTAGGCAGAGAAGAAGCAAGTGCTTAGAGGATGGTATTTGGAACAGACTGAAAAAAAAAGAGAATCTTTAAACCTGACTGTTATACTTGACTCTTTTTTTAAAAAGCAACACTTAGCATTACCAACAGTTGCTTATTCCATATTAGTCTTTACTGCAATTCTCAACACTTCAAAAGGGCAGGTACCTGTCTTGTTGACTATTGTATGTATGGTGAAAGCCCAGCATATGCTTATAACTGTATTTTGAGACGAACGAACAGACCTAGTCAAGGTTGAACAATAGGACAAGGATTAAGCTAATACTATATTCACTATGGACAAGAGTTCATGCTTAGCTTGACTTCATACCTATATTAGCATTTTAAAATTCTCATTTCTCACTGCTTTTATTTAAGTCATGCCCATGGTATTCTTAAAAGGCTTTAATAGCACAGTATTGCCAAAATTCCCCTTACTATGTGTATCAGTAACATTCTGTCCATATCTGGAGCAATTATTCTGTGCACAGAATTCTAAGTGTAATGCCTACTTTAGCCATGATAGCCATTAATTAGATGAAATGAAATAATGTTACAGTTGCATGCAGCACATTTTTAAGTGCAAACCCATGTGTGACAAGAAATGACTTTCTTTTTTATTCCCGTAGAAGAAAACCTGCCAATGGCCAACGTAGATTTTCTCAATCAGGCTTTCTTAGGAAAGCTGGCAGCACGGTCTAAAGCAAAGACAGGTTTTGACTTTGCCAGTCAACTCAGCAAAGATTTCTAAGGTTTGGGGTAAGAGGGAAAAGATGGGATCCATTGGCCAAGAACTTTGGGGTAGGGTTCTGGGAGGCTTGGTGATTTCATAATTTCCTTTTAAGATATCTTAGCAAGTATCAAATTGAGGACAGCATCTGTCTGGCAGGTTACTGCAACTCTCATACATATTAAAAGCACAGGGGGAAGGCACGGGGTTGGGAGAGTTGAAAGGGAAATCTCTTCATCAATTCTGTTGTTCTAACATCTCTATGAATCTGTGACTCTTTCCTGATCATTTTTTTCCACCCATAAATGTTTTTGATTAGGAATTATTGTAGAAGAATGATTCAGATATTTAAGTTGGGGTATTTGACTTTCCTCTAAAATAATTTTCCAAGATTGGGCCACTGACAGGTTTTTACCTACCACCATGCATAAGAATGTATTATTATGATTCCTGTGTATGTTGTGTAAGCAGTGGATTGTTGAAAACCAATAGCAGTGTTTATTTCTGCCTGCAGTGGGCACTCCCTCATACATGAAGGCAGAAGTTTCCAGCGTTTACCCTGCAAGTGGGCTTTCTCTCTGGATAACAGTCATCTTCAGGTTGTTAATACATCCAAGGAGGAAGAAAAGAGGAGCTTTGAGTTAACCTGACCCAAGTGCCACTTCTGGTTCTACTGCTGACTCGCTGTGTGTCTCTGGGCAAATGATAAGGCTGGTACAGAACAGTACTGGCTCCCCTCTCTGATTACATTTCCGACTCTGAGAATGGAGCAGAAATGGCAGAATCGGCCACGTGTTCCTTCAGAGGTAAAATGAAACAAGTTGTGACTTGCCTAATCCTGGAATTGGAAGGAGTTTGATGGCTGGAAAACAGCATGTTCCCCTGTCCTGAGCTCTGAGACAATATGAAACATGAAATTATTATTATGTTTTTTATTCTACAAAAATTTATTGTGTGATTACAATGTTCCAGCCACTATGCGAAGCACTGAGGACACCATGGAGAGCAAATGTAGACATAGGCCCTTTGGAGTGGTTTACAGTTTACCAGACTCTTCTGCGTATGTTGCCTGAGTGAGGTGAAACAGGTATTGGTGATAACTCCATATTACAGATAAAGAAACTAAAGCCAAGAGCCAGGCCAGGAAATCTGAGTTTTATGCAAGGAGGTGGAGTTCAGAGTTATACTCACATGGTCTGGCTCCTTGCACCCAACCTGGGACCTTTCCAGTTCTATACCAACAGCAACACAGATGTCTGTTTCATGTTGGGCAGGGACAAAGCACTTTTGCTCACTCAATTTCAATTAGTGTACAACAATTCTGTGACGTGGGTATTATTATTACTATTATTAATTACTATTATTATTATTTCCATATTTCATTGATGAAATTGACCCAGCGGTACGGTGGCCTATCCGAGGTCACCCAGGTAATTAGTGGCAGAGCCGAGACTAGATTCCAAAACTTCTGATGCCAAGCTCTGTCTGCCATATGTCGACTTGCAGTGTAACTATTTCTGAATTCAGAATTCTTGAGCCATATTTTCACTGTTTTAGATTATGTCCCTAATCTATGCAAATTATAATTAAATTCCTGCTAATAGGCCATTTTGTGGCAAAACCTTAATGATCAGTGTGCCTTTCTAAGGTCTGTAAGCTTAGAAAGTTATTTATGGTTAACTCTGAAGGATGCTATTACTCAATCTATATGTGCTACAGCAAACTGTTTCCTCGTATCTGCAAGCGGGATACTCCACTGCATTTTCTTTTTCTTTTTTCATTCCCCCTCAGCAAAAATGGAGAAACCAGCTTCTAGCATATGGAAGCACTTCTCCACAGCTAGATTTTCTTATGAGGGTGGGGTGGGATGGTGGAAGCATGATTTGCAACTATGTGTCAGAAGAAATACTGATTTTTTTGAGTGAGGCTGATTGGACCATATTCCACGTGGCAAAAGTTGTCTCCAGAAAAGAATTTTCCCCTCCACTTTACCCCCACTTCACTATTTGCGAAAATAAGTGCTTTCTGAATCTGCTTAACAGTTGTGAGGATACAAAATCCAGAAATTCCAGGCTTTTTTTCTTATACGAATGCTGATGCTTTCTGGTGGCTCAGGTTTATGCTGGCAGCTCCCCCTCAACCTGGCAGCAGCAGGGAGTGGAGAGCTTTCTTCAAGTTCAGCAACTCCACTTGTGACCACACGACAGTTGTTGTTGTTTTTTTTAAGTAAATTATGTTACTAAGTGTATAAGTACTGTCTGAATGGATGGTACCTTCAAACTTAAATTGTCCAACATGATAATTTTATAAGTAAACCCATACATAATGCATTATTCTATTCTCAAACTAACAAAGCTCTTTTAAAGCTGCAAAGGCCGTAACAATATGTTATTATCCTTGTTTTATGATACACATATTTTTAATGCTCTAAGAATTATCCATTTCTCTCCCTCAAACAATGTTTTTCCCTTTGCTTGAATGAAAATGTTTATGGCACTGGTCTAATGCTGCTGGTAAACACCTCTCAACTGCACAGGTACTTTACTTCTTTACCTAATTTGCTACCGTGTTTCCCTGAAAATAAGACCTAACCGGAAAATAAGCCTTAGCATGATTTTTCAGGATGACATCCCCTGAACATAAGCCCTAATGCGTCTTTTGGAGCTAAAATTAATATAAGAGCCAGTCTTATTTTCGGGGAAACATGGTATTTAGAAACATATATAAAGAAACCATAGGCGTTGTCTGCACAACTTAAAAGGATTTGTGGATTATTTTTAAACCAGAGAGTTTGACTCTATTTCCCCTGCTTTGTCATTTTCACAGTGCTTTAAAAATAACTAAATTTGTGACTCTCCTCCTGGATTTCAAAGAGCCCCACAGACATGCCCTCATTTGTTCCTCACAGCATCCCTGGAATGTATGCCATCCAGGGTTATCATCCTTGACTATAGATGAAAAAAACGAAGGAATAGAGAGACTAGATAACCTTTCTTAGGTCTTGTGAAGAAGCAGTGATTTGAAGTCAGTTCTGTGTGATTCTAAAGCAGAGTCTTCACCCTCCACTGGAGGAGTGTGGGTGTCCAGGGAGCTTTCACCAGGGTTTGTTGGAAGGAGTGTTGGACAGGAAGCTAAGGGACAGAGAGGTTTGCTCTGAATTGATTGTGGGGCCTGAGGAGGTAAAAGAGGCCCTGGAAACCCCAGCTCCGGCATTTATAGAGCAAGGGGACGGACCTGGGTGCCTTCCATAAGGATTCCCCCTGGTCTCTCCTTCAGGGTCTGCACTTTTAAAGCTCTATACCTCTGGGTAGTGACACAAAAGTTCCTTGATTTTGATTTAAAAATTTTATTTACTGTTTTTCAAGTATGTCATATAAATCAAATTCATAAATACTTAAGGACTATAACACTATTTCTTAAAGCACTCAGAAGGAGGTGGGAGATTAAATTTTTACTTAAATCTGACATCACCATTGCAATGCTCTTATGTATCTTTCTCTGCTAGATGACTTAACTCTTTAATGGCAAGTTGATGAATCCAGCATGACTATAGTCCCTCACTACTAGCACCCCACACCCCCTTTTCAGCCTTGGGGACTAGTGCACCGCCAGTGCCTACTAACTACTCAATAAAGAGCTACAGTTTCACTTTTCTATTATGACATTCCTATTTAATTCTACCTAATACATAAAGCAACAAGGTAAACATTAATTTAAAGAAGCATTAAAAATTAATGCCTCCTATAATAAAGTAACTTTATGGTAACATATTTAATCAGTATTATAACATGTTAAAGCTATACTCAAATAATAATTAACACAGATCAATTAAAAACAGGGGCACTTTCTAGGAAGATTTGAAGAGTTTCCAGTGTGACACTGAATAAGGGCATGTCTAATTTTTCCAGAACATTTCCGATTTCCTGTAATTTTCCCTTTTTCAATAAAGGCAAATCATTAAATACCCTGTTTCCCCGAAAATAAGACCTAGCCAGACAATCAGCTCTAATGCGTCTTTTGGAGCAAAAATTAATATAAGACCCAGTATGATATGATATGATATGATATGATATATAACATGATGTTATGTTATGTTATGTTATATAAGATCTGGTCTTATATTATAGTAAAATAAGACTGGGTCTTATATTAATTTTTGCTTCAAAAGACGCATTAGAGTTGATTGTCTGGCTAGGTCTTATTTTTGGGGAAACACGATATACAATGGGACGTGATTCTACCTTTATACCTTGGTTAGATTTTTCATGTGTATAAATTCATCAATTTGAAGAAAACAAATCCTTTCTTCTGATTTTGGCTTGGGAAAATTAGGTCCCTGTAGATTGGTGGCATGTGAGACACCAGTTGGCACACACACAATCCTCCATGTTAAAATGTGGGATCCAACAGACATACTGCAAATCAATTCATCCATAGAGCTCCCATGCAACGGGTATCCGCCATGAATGTTGTACTGTTCACAATACGCATGCAAGCTGACTCTTACCCTTACTTTATAGGCAAGGAAATCAAAGTCAAAGCCACACTGCTAGGAACTGGTAGAGCAAAGGGTCAGATGGTGGTGGTCTGCTGCATTCCAAAGCCCACGTTCTTTCCCCGAGCTGTTCTTCAGGGTACCAGATTTCTTCCTTTCTGCAAAATTCACTGGGTCCTGAGCTCCAAACTAAAAACCATTGCCTCAAAATGACAGGGGAAAACTGAGTTGGTCAGATGTGACCCAGAGCAAAGATCTAATTCAGAATCATTTAGTTTCATATCTGCCACCTGAGACCACAGCCATGTTCCTCCAGCAGCTTGATGGAAGAGCGTGTACTTCTCCACATGTACAAACCTATTCTCTTAGGCTCACTTTTTAGGACCAGTATTTAGAAGGTTCTGCTTCCAAACGACTTCCCAGTTACTAACATTTAAAATCACACTTAGTATATGACAGTGGAAACACCCACGACTACTTACTCAAAATTCCTGTTCCTGAATTTTGTGCAGATCGCCTCTTGCTATTCTGCCCTGTGCCTGCATCTCCAGAACCACTGGGCATATTTCAAAAGCAAATGCTCAATTTATTCTAATGATGCAAGAGGTAGAAAGAGCCTCTTGAAGCCTTAGCTACCTGCTAAAATTCACAGGACTCATGCTTTGCCACAGCTCACACTCTATATTAAAAACAAACAAACTAAAAAACACTGAAAGTATCTGATCTCCGAATGAGAAAGTACTTCTAAGGATAATAAAGGGACGAAATCACAATGAAAGATAGCAGCAAATCGACTACATAAGACTTACATTTCTGCCTGTCAAAAAATCATTAAAAAAGAAAAGGCAAATAACACCGAGGAGATATTTTTAATACAAGTGATAAGGGCTTAATATCTTTAATAGAGATGGATCTTTTATGAAGATGAGAAAAAAAAAAATCAGTAGAAAATTGGACAAGGGGCATGAATGGATAATTCCTAGCAGAGTAAAAGCAAATGGCTAATAAACATGAAAAAGTGTCATCTCACTAATAATCAAAGAAATGTAAATTAAAACAATATTAAAGGACTAGCTTTTGTATATCAATATGTCAAAAGGTGAAAAAGAAAAATAATTCCCAGTGTTTGTAAGCATGTGAGAAATGTTCTTACTTTTTTCCTTTTGATACATGCACACTTGCTTTTGCTTTTCATTGTTCCACTTTCCATTTCTTTGACTACAAAAAGTTTCTCAAATGTCGATGGTCATTGAGCCATTAATCCAAACCATAGTAAGGAAATAATAAAAGATGGATATATGAATTATGTTTTTTTATCAGAGCATTATCTACAGTAACAAAAATTGGGGGAGGAAGGAGACCTAACTTCCCAAGAAAGAGGACTAGTTAAATAAACTACGGTTCATATATTACTATGCAGGCACAAAAACTGTTATAAACAAACAGTTGTAATAACATTAGAAAATGCTCATGACCATATATATATATCCATATATATATATATATATATATCCATATGTACATATATACAATATAATCTCAACTGCTTAAAATGTATCCTATAAATATATACACACAAAGATGAAGGAAATTCACAAGTGTGCAACAGTATTGCTTCTGGGTGGAGGAAATATGGTATTGTGGGTGTTTTATTTTCTTCTTTATGTTTAACTGTAACATTTTCTATGAGGAACACATAATTCTTTTATAATCAGAAAGAAAAAAAAACACACAAAAAACAACAACAAACTCCAAAACATGTTAACAAATCAGATGAGAAAAACCTGTGGGCGACCTGTGTTGGAGGCCCCATCAATATAGTCTAAACATAGAGTCCAGACCCCAAGAGTTTCACATGACTGCATCATACAGAATAGCTGTTGAGTCAGACTCAGGAGAGTAGAGGCAGCACTATTAACCTCCTAGAACTTGACCCAGAACTGAAGTCTAGACAATCTAGTCAGAACATGCCTGTTTACCACCATGGCACCATGGAAGTAGCAATGTGCAAAATGCATTTTTATACCTGGTTACAATTAGAGTATAACACCCATGAGACATTTGCTGCCATAAAGGTGAAACGTTATTAGTTACTATTTTACTTGGTGAATAGAAACATTCTGTACTAAGAAAGCACCATCACTTAATATAAAATTCTTTTTAAAACATTTAAAAATTTTACTTAAAAAGTAATAAACCTACATCATGGGAATTTTTTTAAAAATGCAGAAAACTAGAGAGAATAAAATTATAGTTCTACCATGTGAAGATGACCACAATTCAAATTTTGTTGTATTTCTACCCTTAAGAATAGCATTTTATTTTTATTATTTTACTCTTCTTTTTCTTCCTCATAACTGAGATTATAATATATTTTGCTTCTTAAAAACATGACTGTTAAATTGGCTGCCCCTTTTCTTTTTTGTATTGGAGGGAAGATCATCATAGTTTAAGGGAATTGTAATTCATGGAGCATGCGCTTGAGAGAGAGGGGGGAAGTGATACTGTATCCATGCCCAGGATGGAAAAAGAGACCCTTAGTAGATGTTCACAGAGAAACCCACAGCACAAACTAACAAGCAAACACCATTGCAAGTACATTTGAAAATACTCAATAGTGGTATTTTCATTCCCCAATTTTGATCAGTATCTCTCTATATATATTTTAAATATTACATTAATTTATTTTTATTAAAATATAGTTAACATACAATATTATATTAGTTTCAACATAGTTTTTCTACATTTCTATGCCTAACAAAGTGATCACCCAGATAAATCTGGTACCCATCTGTCACCGTATAATGTCATCATGATATTATTGACTATATTTGCTGTGCTGTACATTACATCCCCATGACTTATTTATTCTATACTTGGAAACGTGTATTTCCTCTCTTATTCCCCTTCACCATTTTCACCCTTCTTCCTTCCCCACTGGCAACCATCACTTTGTTCTTTGTAACTATGGTATCGGGAAAACTGGACAGCTACATGCAAAAAACTGAAAGTGGTCCACACTTTCTTACATCATATACAAAAATAAACTCATAGTGGATTAAAGGCTTAAATGTAAGACCAGAAACCATGTAAACTCCTAGAAGAAAACATAGGCAGTACAGTCTTTGACATCCATCTTAAAAATGTTTTTTTAGACATTTCTCCCTAGGCAAGGGCAACAAAAGCAAAAATAAACAAATGGGGCTACATCAAATTAAAAAGCTTTTGCAAAGCAAAGGAAACCATCAACAAAATGAAAAGGCAACCACTGAATGGTAGAAGACATTTGCAAATGCCATATCTGATACGGGATTAATATTCAAAATATATAAAGAACTCAGACAACTCAACATCAGAAAAACAAACAATCCAATTAAAAAATGGGCAGAGGACCTGAATAAACATTTTTTCCAAGAAGACATACAGATGGCCAACAGATACATGAAAAGATGCTCACCATCACTAATTAGTAGAGGAATGCAAATTAAAACCACAATGAGACATCACCTCACACCTTCAGAATGGCTGTTATCAACAAGACAACAAACAACAAATGTTGACTTTTGGATGTGGAAAAAAGAGAAACCTCTTACACTATTGGTGGAATTGCAAATTGGTAGGGCCACTGTGGAAAACAGTGTGGAGGTACCTCAAAAAATTAATAATAGAACTACCACATGGCCCAGCAATTCCACTTCTGGATATCTGAAGAAAACAAAAACACTAATTTGGAAGTATATATGCACCCCTCTGTTCATTGCAGCACTATGTACAATAGCCAAGACATTGAAGCAATCTAAATATCCATTGATAGATGAATAAAGATGATGTCATACGTATACACAGTGGAATATAACTCAGCCATAAAAAAGAATAAAATCTTGGTTGTGGCTCAGACCACAATAAGAGAAGAGATCCAAGATGGCAGAGCAGATAAACACTTGTGCCTGCTTCCTTCTGTGAATACATTAATTTTAGAACTAAATTATAGAATAATCAACCTAGATAACTATCTGAGTCTGGCTGAACACAAGTTTTATAACTAAGGACATAAAGGACATAAAGAAGAAGCTACATCGAGGCTGGTAGGAGGGGCGGAGATGTGAATTGGGCTGGCCCCAAACGTCCGTATGGTGGTTGAGAACTGGGAGGGATATCTTGGCCATGGAGCTTTCCCTTGGAGAAGTGAGAGACCCCACCCGACACCGACACCGGAATACCAGCCTAGAGTACTGGTGCCATAAGAGGAGCTGCCACAACACCTGGCTGTGAAAAACAGAGGGGATTGTGACCATCCTGGTGGGATGGAAGGCAGCAGGAAATACAGACATCCTTTTAAAGGGCCCATGCACAGACCCGCTTGCTGGCACTCACCTTGGGCTCCAGTGGAGGGACAGTACCTTGGGGGGCATCAGAGGAATACAGGGTGGGGGGGGCAGACTGAGGTGTGTGGCTTCGAAGCGATAGCTAGAGGACCGTCACCATTTACCCTAGCTGGGGACCTTTTCCCATGCAGCCAGCGGGTGGGCGCCATCTTTCCTGTGTTGAACCCTCCCCCTACACTTATGGCCAAATCTAAATCTGATTGGTCCAGTGAGCTCCACAGCTATGCCCTGCTGACTCACTGGAACCTCACCTCACCCAAGTCCCCCAATGCCAGAGACACTTTCTCCAGGAGCCACCAGCCCTGCTCTCGTTGAACTCTTTCTTGAAAAACTATCAGAGTTTGCACTGTCAGAGGCCAGGTGGGCACTGGCCTCGTCGTGCTCTGAGACTTTGGCTGAGTAGCTCTAGGCTCAGCACTGGCATTGACCAGAGCCTGTATTAACCTGGTGACCACAACTCTTCCCATTCTAGTGACTCCCTGAGACACTTGTGTACTGCATGAGGCTTTATCACAGCCTGAACCTTAAGAGAGCTGGCAGGTGGCATCAGGTCTCAGAGTGTGCTGGCTTTTTGTGGAGCTACCCTAGACTTGGTACTGATGGCAGCTGTCCTCAGTTCAGAGCGTGGCCTCTCCCATGCACCTCCAGGGTTAGCACAGGCAACGAATAACCCCAGGTGACTTTGTAGCTCCTACCAGGTAGTCCCTGACTGGTCATAGGCAGTGGATGATGGGGACCTGCACTGGGGCCCTTTGTAAGAGACCTCACAACCAACATACTTGGAGGCTGGGTCTATAAAAGTCATACATCAATTTCACTTCTCAGTAATCCCACTTTAGGGTATTTATCTGAAGAAACCCAAAAGCTACTTTGAAGGGACGTGTGCATCCATCTGTTCATTGCAGAATTGTTTACAATGAACAAGATGTGGAGGCAGCCTGGGTGTCTGTCGATGGAAGAATGGATAAAGAGGAGGTGCCATATATATGTATATATACAATGGAATATTGCTCAGTTCTGGAAGGGAATGGGTTCTTGACATCTGCAGTGGCATGGATAGACCTGGAGGATACTCTGCCGAGTGGAGTATAAGACAGAAAAAGACAGATGCAATGTAATTTTACTTATATGTGGAATCTAAAGAACAAACCAAACAAACAATCAAAGCAGAAATGAATTCATAGACACAGAGAACATTTTGATGATTGACAAATGAGAGAGGGGGTGAGAGGGGGTGAAAAAGGGGGGTTGAAAATAAATTAAGCGGTACAAATGGTTACACAGTAGTCATGCGGATGTAGGGTACAGCGTAAGGAATACAGTCAATAATATTGTAATAACTATGTATGGTGTCAGATGGGTACTAGATTTGTTGGGGTGATAGATGGGAGGGGGTTGGGGAAAGCGTGGAAAAGGTGAAGGGATTAAGAAGTACAAACTGGTAGCTACAAAATCCTCATGGGGATGTATAGCAAAGCACAGGGAATATAGTCAATAATACAGTAATAGCTGTGTATAGTGCTAGGTGAGTACTAGACTCGTCATGAGGATCATTTCTTAAGTTATATAAATGTCTAACTACTATGCTGTATACCTGAAATTAAGATAAAATAATATTGAATTCCAACTGTAATTGAAAATTTTAAAAAGGGGGGAAAAGGTGAAGGGGAATAAGAGGTCCAAATTTCCAGGAATAAAACAAATAAGTCATGGGGATGTAATGTACAGCATGGGGAATATGGTCAATAATATTGTGACAGCGTGGTATAGTGTTAGATGGTTGGTGGGCTTATCATGGTGATCACTTCTTTAGGTACATAAATGTTGAATAACTATGGTGTATGCCAGAAACTAGTATAATATTATATGCTAACGATATTTTAATAAAAATCTTGAAAAAAATAAAAGAATAAAACCTTGCCATTTGCGACAACATGGATAGACCTAGAGGGTATTATGCTAAGTGAGAAATAAGTCAGAGTGAGGACAAATACTGTATGATTTCACTTATATGTGGAATCTAAAAAATAAAACAAACAGAACAAAACAAAACAGACTCCTAGTTATTGATGAGTATATTTTAAAAGACTTTGGAACTCTTTTTATTCCCCTTTTGGAAACTGAGGCTTCAGTTTCAGTATGTTCATGAACTCATATCCTCAGGCCTGAAATGAGGGAAGGAATCTAACTAGTAGTTTGAGGTTCTGAAGGCCTTTTATTATATCCATTTCTATGTCAATAAAAATAAGAATGAGGCCAATCACGGTCTTTCTTTTTAAGGGATTTATGGTTCTTGTGCAGACCACCAAATACTTTGTAAGACTTCCTTGGGTCTATACTTGTCATATGTCATAATCACAGCTAGCCCAGTTTCACCCCCAAATTTCACTGCTGTCTGGCAAGGAGATGCTGTTACTGAAATAAGCAGTTGAGGATGGTGTTTGCAACACAGTTAAAGCCTTGAGAAATTTCTACTACTTGAGTAAAATCCAGATAATATATTCGGTTCTCTCCACCTATCATGTCAGAAAACAGTGAGTGAATGAGTAAATGATAGGAGACAAGCCTCGAGAAGCTTTCTCGTGGAGAAAACAGGGCCCAAGTATCAGAGAAGTTACGTTAAAAACAGAATTAGGTTCTGACCTTTGTTCTTTGATCCTTTTATGAAATTATGGATTTCAAATAATCAGTGCTGACATAATAACCGGTGCCATTTATCAAGGGCCTCAAGCAGTGTGTGAAAGATATTCCAGTTAATTCTCTAATAGCCCTTGGTCAGCATCCCCGTGTCACAGACAGTGAAACAGATGCACAGCGAAAAAGATGGGATTTGAATGTGATGCTTTTTGTTTTTCGTTTTGTTTTGTTTTGGGCAGTGGATATCTTAATGCAGTCCTTCAGTTACAGTTACATGAGGTTAAAATGATCAAAAACGATCATTTTAGTCTTTGATAATAATTAGTTGAGATTCATTATGTTTTACAACTATTCCCATCAGTGTTTTGAGCAGTAGGGCACTTTGTTAAAAGGTGTTGTCTTCTTTATCCGCTTTTGTAATGTCAATAGCTAACATGTGTGCACTGTGACAGGCAGTGTGTTCAATGGTTGGCACTAATTACTGCATTTAATGCTCACCGCAAGTCTATTGAGGGGAGGAAAGCAACAAAAAGAAGAAAAACAACACCAAAACGCAACCAAACTCACAAAGCCATTTTTTCCAACAAGGGATCTGAAGCACGGGAAGGTGAAGTGACCTGTCTAAGAAACACACACGGCTAATAAGGGACATAACCGAAATTTGCATTCCCATTAGTACAGGCCCCAACTTCATTCACTGAACTATCATATCTATGAATCAATAAGACCTTCTTGTCATAGAATCACAGACTTTAGAGCAGGAAGACATCTTAAGGAGATTCTATAGACAAAGGAACAGGAAGCCCAGAGAGGTCCATGACTGGCCCTGAGTCACACAGCAAAGGAGTCAGAGAGTCAAGGCGACAAGGTGAAGCCCCCATTCTCTCTCACCTTTCGGACAGCTCTTAGCTCCTCTCTGCAGCATGCTTTTATGACCTCATTCCCCAAGGGGTCACCCCATCTGTGACCTGGACTCCGTGCTCAAAATCCCTAGGTGGGAGCACACTAAAAGGAAAACTAGAAATAGGTCTAGACTTCAGAGCACTCTGCCTAGAGCAGCCCTGAGTTGTTAATAATTGAAGCCTCACAACCACATTTGGAATTTTGCATTGCCTGCGTCACTTGGTGCCCACTCGGGCATTTCTCCAAGTGAAAAAGTACAGCAATAAATGCAGTTTGACCTTTCTGCTCAGTCCCCTTGGCTGTACTTAGGGACATCTCTGTCTCCCTTAGAGGTTGCTAGAATTGGCTGGAGAACAGTCCTTGACTCAAATAACTGAAAAATATACTTAACACTGCATTGATTTTCCATATAATTTTATAAGCACAAACATTCTCTTTCATTTCCTGACAAACAACTATATTCCCCAAAGTGTCCAATAAAAATCAGTAATTTGCACATCACTGTCTTTGTCAGTGCCTGTTGTGTGAAGGTAATCACCACGGCCAAGGTCTTTCTCCTGCTGTGTCCACCATCTTCCACCCCCGCTCCCCAAACAAGCCACAAAGGTGAGTCAGGAGTGGGAGTAGGAAATAGTTATGTAGACCTCCCTGACTCTGTTCAAAGACCTTTATGGAAAAACACCTAATTTTCAAACCATCTCTTGTGGACAAAAGAAACCAGACGTAGAGATGAAAGGTGTCACACTAAACACTAAAATGCTGCCTCCTCCCGTCTTGAGACTGTACCCTGCACAGGTCCCCTCCACAGCCTCTCAGCTGACAGTGAGCTAGGACATCTCCTCCCCCTGCCTATACCGGTGCTGGGATGAGTTATTCAGTGACTGGCAAATATCTGGGGCCAAACGGGCACCCTGACCTCAGTGCCAGGTATTACTCCAAGGTTGCATCATAAGACAAGCCCTGACAAGAGTGAAAATTGAAAGTGGGAAGGAATCTTTAATGTTGCGTCCCCTGCTTCTGGCTTTGGAACACCGGGGGGATCCACTTTACATGCCATTCCTGATTTCCAGGACAGCCTTTCCTCACAACCAGCCTCTCCTCTCTTTGAACCAGCGACCCAGCCTGAATATAGCAGCAAAGAAACAAAGAGGAAGGTAGGTGTTGATTCTCACCCAGAAGTCCTGTCTCCTCAGAATCCTTTTCAAGCGCAATTCTCTGGAGATAGGGCACTGGGGGTTGCCAAGGGGACCTGAAATACCGGTTTGCCACAATCCTGAACAAATCAGCTCCCAGGGCAGAGAGGGGAGAAGGTGTCAATCACTCAAAACCTTCTGTGGCTCAGATTCTGAAGTGGGGGAAGAAAAAAAAGCAAAGAAAAGCATCTCTCAGAGATGTACAGGCAAAACATACTAAACTAAGGCTCTTTTAGCCTGGATGGAGCCAGGACCTCTGGGCTGCTTGTGTCAGGAAGTGTGTATTCTTGCTCAGTGTTTAGGTGTTTTAAAAAAATGTTTTTTCCTCCCTCTTTCCCTGAGCCCTGGCACTGGGGATTGTGGAATGGCTCAACCTGTTGTAATCGAACATGTGAGTTGCTGCTTGTTGCAAAGATATTGCAGCAACCTGTTCATTAAAGGAGCCTGTTCTTGGATGCTAAGAATTCGTTTCCTTGTCTTTGGTTGCCTGCTTGTGCAGGGCTAGGCATAGAACGGGTGCTAGATTGGAGTATGGGGAGCAGGGCAAAGGGAACAGGGGGCTGAAGGGGACGGGCCACGACTTGACACTCCCTGCAGCAGGAAAGCAGGGTTACCACTTGCTGGAGCCAGTGGGCTTCTGATGACCACCTTGGTGTCCAGTTCTTAGGAGGTTTGGCAGGTGCTACAGGGCCTCCCAGCAAAGGTATTCTCGATGCACTGTTGGGCTGTAACCCTTAATTCCACCCTTAGACCATTAGCTGCAGCTTAAATGCTGCCTCCTGGAATCTCAACTGGCCCCCTGAACCTTAGGTTTTCTGATCAGGGGCACATTCAAAGGGGTGCGGTAGTCCTGGGAGGAAATAGGGAAGGCATTCATTTATCCATGTGTTGGCTCATTCAGTCATTCATTCATTCCTGCATGCATGCATTCATGAGTTCATTCATATATTCATTCATTCATTCATTAATCCTTGCATTAATTCATTTATGTATTAATTTATTCAATCTCATATGTTCATTTGTGCATTTAATAGTCCTTCATTCATGTATGAGTTCATTGACTCAAATCGCACATTCACTGACATGTTCATTCATTCACCTGTTAATCCATTCATGCAATCCACACACTTCATAAATGCACATACATTCATTTTTACGTATGTGCAGCATTCACTTTTTCTTACATGTATTTGTTCCTACACCTACCCATCCATTCATTCCATCTTTTCCAAATGCATTTACTCATAGATATGTTGTCCATTAATTTATATGTTCATTTATTTATGCACTCATTTATTCAACTCTTCTTCCACTGAGCATACATCCCAGGTGCCTACTACATGCTTGGCATTGTGGGGCTCATGAGAGAAACAAAAGAAAGATTCAGGCACGCCTCTTGGCTTCAGAGAATCAGGAAGAGGAGACATGGCTACAAGGAACCGTAACACAAAGGAGAAAGTGATGGGTGCTAAAAGAGAGGGACTGAGGAAGGTCAAGAAGAGAAACGGTAGGGAGACCAGAGGGGCCCTGCGGGTAGGGGCCGCTGGGGACACTGGGAAGAGTGCTGGACTTAGATTCAGTCTCATGGACGTGGCCTTGATTCGTCCTCTGCCACTTAGTGTAGCTTTGCCCTAGTTAATTCACTTCTCTGAATCTCAGTTTCTTACCTATAAAATACTAAATGAGGTAGGTTATTGATGTCAAGTGCCTCACAGATTTTTTAAAAAAGTGTTCAGTAAATATTCATTTTCTTTCACTTTCTCCTGTATATTTCTTTTCCAAACGTGTGTCAGCCAAGTTTATTTTGACCTTCTCTGGGGGAAGAGGAGAGGGGAGAGTGGGAGAAGCTGAAGAGCTGGTCTGAGGAGCTTTCGAGAGCCAGAAGTTAATCCTGAGAGGTTTTCTAGACCTAGCCTAGGGCCCCTGAGAAAGGCTGAGTAAAACTGTCAAATATTCTTTCATATGTAAAACCTGCCCAGTGAATTGGCCAAAGGAATCTATTAACATAGGATTTGCACAAATCCTCTTCAGTGGGTGAAAGGGGCTGGAGGACTGTATTAATAACAGAGCTGGGGGGAGTGTGATTCCTGGGGTGCTGGCCATACAGTCTCTGCTGGTCTGTGGCCCGGGGTGGAGGTGGGGGGAGGGCAAGCCACTCTCCTGTCCAGACCTAATGTAGACGCTGCATGTAACTTATCTCCCTTGTTCATCAGAGGGGCCTCATGAGCCACGTATTATTATAAATGAGGAAACTAAGAGGGTCAGCAGTTCACTCAAGGTTACACAATTAATAAGTGATAGAAGCAGAACCTAAAGGTAGGTCCATCTAATCCCAAATCTCTGCTTTTATCTACTGTGCTGTCCCATGATGGTTTCCACCCTCTGTGGCCATTTTTTAAGGCTCATCTCATTGGGGTTTAAATGGCCACTGTCTGAAGATTTCTTACTATCTTTTCTCTCTGAACCTTGAAACGTGAACAGAGGTAGGCCAAATCTTCAAGGGAATAAACGACCATTTTTATTTTAGAGTCATAGACAATGCATGTATACAGTACACATTATTTTCATTTTTGTGTTAAAATATTTTTTAGTGGGAGGGCATAAAACTATAACACTAAACACAAAGGGCTTCATGGTATCCAAGATGGGGGACCCCAGTCTGTGGCTGTGTTGGCAGCTCTGATTTCATAGCCCGGGCTTGCAGGGAGACATGAAGAATGTGGCAGGTTCCGGGCTGCTATTCCAGATATGTGACCACAGGTGTGGCAGGGGAACAGAGCCATCAGAACCTTGGCCCAGAATCAGGGGAGTGGCCAGTAGGGCTCTGACTGCGTCGTTCCCCTCCCCACAACTCATATGTTGGAGTCCTAAGCCCCAGTACTTCAGAATGTGACTGTATTTGGAGATAGGGCCATTAAAAGGTCATTTAACTAAAATGCATCCTGATCCAGTCTACCTGGTGTCTTTATAAAGATAAGATATTAGAATATACAAGGAGACACCAGGGATGCACCCAGAGAGAAGACCTTGTGAAGGGACAGCAAGAGGGTGGCCAGCTGCAAGCCAAGGACGTATCCAGCCCTTTGGAGGCTTTGGTCTTACACTTTTAACCTGCAGAACTATGAGAAAACAATCTCCTGTTGTTTAAGCCACTCAGGCTATGGTATTTATTATGGCAGACCTAGCAAACCAGGACAGCCAGGGAGCATCTGCAGGGGCCTGGGGTAGTTGGGGGAAGGGACTCGTGGGGATTAGGGACCTTGGCTGTTCTCAACAAATAGGAAAGCACTTCAGTATTTCCACAACCACTGCAACCATCCTGAGGCACACCCCCTGAATCCATCTGGGACAGTGTGACATAAATCAGGAGAGGCTTAGATGGGGAGACCCAGATTGTCAGTCAGAAGACACATTCTGAGGTGTCTGGAGACCCAGTGTTGCACTGTGAACTGTGCGTACTGGCTTCCCCAGAGGCTTCCCGAGGGCTCTGATTTCATGTGTGAAGGGGAGTTCCTGGCAAAGCACATGTGTCTGGTTTTATTCCCTTGGACAGTGCACTAAAGCTACAGGAGGAGTTTTTAGAAAGGCATACTCTGATGAAAACAGGGAGAATGGGAAAGATAATAGCATTTAAGCAGCTGGAAAGCAGGCGACAATGAACTGGAGAAAGCCAGACTCTGAGTCAGTGATGGGGAACGGCTGGAGGATGCTTTCTGGGCTCCCAGCCATGCCTGAGAGCCTCACTGGGGACTGTGATGCTGCTGCTTGGGGGCTGGAGTTTCCACAGGTTCATTCACCTACTTGCCAGGGAACAACCATCTATCGGATACACTTTGGCCAATGCTTGCTGGACTGGGCTCTTGCCGCTCTTCAGGATTATTCTCTACACGTAGGTCTCACCAGCCTTTATTCTGCATCGTCCAAGTCTCTTCCTTTACCCCATGACCCAAGGTGCCGGCAGGTGGGTGAGTAGTTAATAGCCTAGCCCAGGATGTTTCATGCCTTTCTTTACATAGAACACCACTGCCTTTCAGTATCGGTAGCTCCAAAACCAGGACCTGAGGCTAAGTGGGCAAACAAAGATACAACCTGTCTATACCTTTCCCTTTTGCACGCCTCCAAAAAAAGCACATTTGAACACTAGAGAGTGAGTGGCAATTGTTATAGGAGTAAACTTGAATCTACTCTAACTTTAAAGAGAAAATCATTAAGATGGTATCATGAACCATCATTAGTAAACAACATGCACCCTTCACTACAGATCACTGCACAGTGTAAACAGTGGGCAATCACGGGTTTATTGGAAGGAGGTCACACACCTTTGCTCTTCTATTCTCCTATATTCCATGGTGTACCCAGGAAGACACCTATCATTTGGAGAGAGAGTGGGTGTTGCACAGTAGTTTTCAGAACTACCAATGGAAATCAGTTTCAGGGAACATTCATAGCACACTTGAAGCTGAGCTGCAAGATTTAAAATATTCCATCGATGGTAACAACCAGAATTCTCATTATGAATTATAGTCACCCGTAACCCATGCACCATGGGCAAGTCCCTTGCTCACGCCTCTTTGCTGTACCTGTACAATGGGATGATATTTTCCAGCACAGCCTATTCTACGAGGTAAAGGAGCTTATAACCCTGAGTGAACTCTAAAATACCTCACAAGTATTGCTGCTGAAATCCTTCTTCCTCAGCACTGGGCAGGTTTTAAAGCATTTCATATCCGTTATGTGTTCTATCCTCCCAGCATTCCAGCCTGGGATGAAAACATCTCTGGCATTTTCTAGCAATGCCATTAGAAAGGGGCAAGTGTGATGTCGACTGAATGTCACTGGCATTTTGAATCTACCAGGCATAACTCGAGTTTTTCCAATGTACATTTTCTCATTTAAAAAATATTCTAAGCATTGATACTAAAACATGAGTTGGGTTGGTCTGTTGTCTTTGGCAGACATGGGTTCCCTACCAAGTATTGTACTTTACTCAGCTTAGTGTCCCATAGACGAATCTACCACATGGAAAGAGGAAGGGTTCAGATATGTTCCCAAATGAGTGAATGGGTTACCATTCATTCCCACACAGGGGATTGCCCTCCTGGTCAGGAAATTACTAATCACAAAGATATGGGACTGGGCTGCCTCCCAAAGTCATGAAGACAAGATAAGAAGTTCCCAGAATAAAAACTGGAATTATAATCTGGGAAGGGAATAGATTAAAATACATATGTAATTTTAAAATATGAAAACATGTTGCATTTAATTAAGATCAGCAATAAACAAATGAGAAGCCATGTCTACGTTGACATTTCAGTTCTTACTGTAATTTTTAACTAACTGATATTTTTTCAATATGACTCTTAATATATTAAAGGGGCCTTTTAAAATGAAAGAAATCCTGAGAATTAGCCTTGCAACCAGGCAATAAACAGAAACACCATTTTCTACTCTAAATTTACATAATTTTTACTCAACTTAAAAAAAAAAAATCAGCTGTCACTAATTAAGTGTTCCAACTTGGAGTGACTAAGAGTAGAATCAATACAGACCCATCCCCTACACAGCTGGCCACTAGTGGGCCTTTTCATCTGACTGACATTAGTGACTATATGAGGTCTGACAATTAAGTTCCCAAACTTATTGCAAGGATGTTGCAAACTTTTTTTTTTTTTAATATCAGAGGGATTATTTATTATGAATTTGTACCAACTGGACAAACAGTTAATCGAGTTTATTATCTAGAAGTGCTGAAAAGGCTGTGTGAAAAAGTTAGATGACCTGAACTTTTCGCCAACAATTCCTGGCTCTTACATCACGACAAAGCACCAGCTCACACAGCACTGTCTGTGAGGGAGTTTTTAGCCAGTAAACAAATAACTATATTGGAACACCCTCCCTACTCACCTGATCTGACCCCCCAATGACATCTTTCTTTACCTGAAGATGCAGGAAATATTGAAAGGAAGACATTTTGATGACATTCAGGACATCAAGGGTAATACGATGACAGCTCTGATGGCCATTCCAGAAAAAGAGTTCCAATAGTGCTTTGAAGTGTGGACTAGGCACTAGCATTGGTGCATAGCTTCCCAAGGGGAGTACTTTGAAGGTGACCATAGTTATATTCAGCAATGCGGTTATGTAGGACTTTTTATAGGATGAGTTCATGAATGCAATTGTCAGACCTGGTATATAGCAAGCAAGAGAAACATTTCACTAAGGCCTAGAGGCTAAAAGTAATTGTGCCTGTTGGTTAGAAATGCAAATCAAGAATCATTTATTTTTCCACCATGTAAAGCCTTCTCTGGACTAGATATTTTTCATATTAAACAGCAAAGACTATAATGGACATAATTCAACATTATGGGCGATGAGGAATCACTCATTTAACCACAGTTATTGTAGAATCTGCTTGATGTTGATGAAACAAAATTGGACAAACTCTGACCTCAAGGTGCTCACAGCCAAATAGTAAGAACAGATCTGGAAATCAAAGTACAACAAAGTCTCTTTGACTAATCACCAAAAAGCAACCAGCACAGCCAGCTTTATTTCTGAAACACGAAAATAAAGGATTACTTCTATTAAAATAGGGGGTGGGGGGAGAATAAAATGCTGAAAAGCTTAGAGGAAGAAGAGAGCAGTTGAGTTTCTTAGATAAAAGTTGTTGTAACTCATTTGAACCTGGTGTTTGATAGAAGTCATATCTAATTCTCATTGTTGCTAAAGAGGTCGTTCCTAAATGAAAACGGAGTCATGTTGCTCTTCCTTTTTTTTTTTTTTTTTTTTTTTTTAATTTTTATTGGGAAGTATTGGGAAACAGTGTGTTTCTCCAGGGCCCTCCAGGGCCCATCAGCTCCAAGTCATTGTCCCTAAATCTAGTTGTGGAAGGTGCAGCTCAGCTCCAAGTCCAGTTGCCGTTTTCAATCTTAGTTGCCGGGGGCACAGCCCACCATCCCATGCAGGAATTGAACCTGCAACCTTGTTGTTGAGAGCTCATGCTCTAACCAACTGAGCCATTCGGCTGCCCCTCCAGAAGCTCAGCAGCAGCTTGTTGTCTTCAATCTATCTGTGGAGGGCGCAGCTCACCAGCCCATGTAGAAATGGAACCAGCAACCCTGTTGTTCAGAGCTCGCGCTCTAAGCGCTCTAACCAACAGAGTCATCTGGCCGCCCCCCTCTTCCTCTTAAAATGCTACAATGTTTAACGTCCATGTTCCTGATTAGACTCCCAGTCCAACAGGGCAGAGACTGGATTTGTTTTGCTCACCTCATACTCTGTTCTGAGCAAAGTAAGAACTCACATTTATTTGTTGAAAAAAATGAATGCAGCAGACAACTGGAGACACCAGTTGATGTCTGTCAAATTTCAAAGATGTTCTCTTGCTTTTCTTTTTAAATCATTGTGTTCTGCTGGTTATGGTTTGTAAAAGTTTCACAAACCGAACAGCATGGAGTTAAGAGCATGAACTTTGGACCCCGGGAAATCCAGTTTAAAGTCCTTACTTCCCTTTTTCCTAGTTGTATGACCTTGACCACATAATTTAGCCTCTCTCAATTTCAGTTTCCTCATCTATAAAACAGTAATAGTGTCTATTTAGAAGGGTAGCTATTCAGGATTATACATTTATAAAAAATGATCAACAGACCCCTATCGTGTATTAATTGTTCAGCATATGTGGACATTATTCTTGTAATTCTCCTCCAAGTTAAAGACAAATTCCAAAGTTTTTACCATTGCTCAAATCTTTGGGGGGTGTAGGGGTTCAGAACAATATGTGCTTCTGTAGTATGCAGATTGTTTTGAGCTAAAGGCAATTTTAGCCTCAAGAGAAATTTCTGCCCTTCCCTTTAACTACCCAGCAGAACCTGAATTAGGTGCCTGGTCCATAATAAGAGATTATCAACCATAAACTTTTTGACCCACCAATATGGCAGAGCAAACTTTTATTTACTGAATATCTGCTCTTCCTATGCTCCTGCAATGACCCTTTGAAGCCCCTAAGGTGCATTACTCACCCCTATCTCAGAATGTCTTATATACCCATATTCCTTTTCTACCTCTGAACCTCGCATGCATGTGGGGTCTCTGTCTCATGTATGCGGGATTTCCATTCATGTGTATGTATTAAATTTGGTTGTTTTCTCTTGCTAATTTGCCTCGCATCTGTCTGATTATTAGACCATCCAGAAGAAGCTTGAGGGTAGAGGAAAGTTTGTTCCTCTCACGCAGGGGTTTCTTCTTAGGAAACAGCATTCAGGGGGCCCATTTGTAAGCCTCTCACAGGAACCTTTGGATCTGCTCCTCTTCTTCCATCACAATCTCAGGAAGAATTCACTGTCTCTAACTTGGCCACTCAGCACGTTCACCAGATTTGGCTCAAAATGATTCAGAATTATTTCCAAATTTCAATAGAAAAGGCCAAAGATTTGTTTGCCCTCATAGAGAAGCCTAGAACCAACATTGTTTCATTGACAACTTGGGGAGGGAAAAGAGAAGGGAGAATTTTCTAGAAGGGAGTTCTCCTCATCACTGGCTAAAAGGGAATGCCCTTTAATTTAATCCTTTGCCTACTGTAGACAAGTTAGTGTGTGTGTGTATGTATGTGTATTTTATTCTATTTGTTCGATCTTATAATTTCTGCAGGGGAAAAAAGTGATGGTAGTGAAGGATGTTGGAAGATTAGAAACAGAAAAGACACTCTTTCTGATATTTGACATTTTATATTTGAATTTAGAAATCAGATTTGGGAGAGTGGGGATACACCAATAACTAGGGCACAGAGCAAGAAATAGTCCTGTTTACCCTAGTCTGAGACAGGGTCACCAGCGATCTTAATAGTCTGATTTTGTAGTTTTGAAGCAGCCTTTTAATTAGACATGGTCTGTATGTATGTGTCGCACTGGAAAGAAAGCTGGAAGGGGGCTGGGAAGCCAGAATGTCCCAGCCGGTGTCTGCCCTCCTGTGGTGTTGTCTTTGAGCATGAGTTTCCCTTTTTGTATGTCAGATGAGTTATACATGTAAAATAACGAGGTCCTTCAGACCCATTCTTTTTGCTACCAAGGACCCTCTTTTCATTATTTTCCCCATAGGACCCTGTTTTTTACGAGAATTTGCCTACTAAACAAACAAGATTGGGAAGCTTGTTAATAATGAGCTTGCACAAGGGGTACTGGAGGCAGGCAAATTAACTGGGAGGCAAATTAGCCTTTGGAGGGCAATTCTGTCCCAATAACAGAGATAATCCCAACAATAATCCCAATTGTATTAACTGCAATCATTTATTAGGAGCTTACTATATGCCAGACACTCTATACCGATGATTTGTTTTAACCCTTACCACAAAGGAGGGGGGAGGTACCATCATGTCTCCATTTTACAGGTGAGGAAACTGAGGCTTGGAGAGGTTCAGTAGCTTGTCTGAGGTTACACAGTTAGTCGAGGTTAGAGGAGGGGCTCAACTCAGGTCTCTCTAACTCCACGGTCCAAGCCCTTAGCCACTAGACTCCACTGCCTCTCAGTTCCAATTAAATAATGTTGCTTGTGTAGGGCTTACATTCTATAATCAAGAAACATGTGGGAAGCTACATAGTTTTCTTTGTTGCTGAAAGTCCCCTAAAGTCATAGGTGTGGCAAGACGCTCACACTACAACTGAGACCAAATATAGAAGAAGTGTCATGTACCCACTCAGGTCTGCTCCGGACACGCTTTGTTGGCAGAAAAGTGGAAAGAATTGCTACCCCATTTAAAAATCTTTATATTATTTTTAATCTCTTTTTTCCTCCTTTTCTTATTGATTTTGTTGAAATTCCTCATATTAGTTTCCTATTGTTGCTGTAACAAATTACCACGAACTTAATGGCATAAAGTAAAAATTCATCTTACAGTTTTGGAGATCAGAAATCCAGAATGGGTCTCATTTGTCTAAAAACAAGAGGCTGACAGGGCTGTGTTACATCTGAAAGCTCCAGGGGAGAATCCACTCCCTTGTATTTCTCAGCTTCCAGAGGCTGCCTGCATTCCTTGGCTCGTGGCTCCTACCATCTTCGAAGCCAGTGAATCACATCACTCAGACCTGGGCTCCCACCTCCCAGCTCCTTCCCTGACTCTCCTGCCTCCTTCTTTCATCTCTGGTCCAGGTGGGCTTTTATCAGGCCCACCTGGACCATCCAGGATAAAGTTCCCACCTCAAGGTCTTTAACTTAATCACAGTTACAGTCTCTCTTTTACTATGTAACGTAAAACATTCACAGGTCTGGGTACTAAGACGTGGACATCTTTGGGGACATGTTTTTGCCTACCACTCTGCTTAAATGCACATACCCTGAAATGCCATCGCATTAAAGGTATGTGACATGTAAAGGCTCCTAAGAACCCACGTGCTCCTTGAGGGTGGGGTCCCAGCACCCAACACAGTGTTTACAGAAAGTGCTCAATAAATGTTTGTTGCATAAATACATGAATGAATGAACAGAATAGATACATCCAGTAATAGTCTCTCCGATGCCCCTTTTTCTATATGTTTTTTCTTTTGTTTGATATGACCTTTCTTTTCATGCTTTCAAGAAAATTGAAAACTACAGAGAATAACATAACAAGTGCCCACTAACATACCCCCCAACGTTGCTAATGTTAACATTATGTTTTATAGACACACTCTTCTTCAGAAAACGATATACTTCTTGTGTGACTGTGTGCAAATCTTGCTGACCCGAGAGCCATTTTGACTTGACCCTGCACAGTTTGGGGTTGTTGTGTCACAGAGGTTAAAAAGGTTCTCTTCCTTTCTTTGTTACTGCTAAAGTTCTGTGAGAAAGGGTGACCAATACTGCCAGTTCCAAAGCGAGAGCTACAAAGGTGAGATTGGTCAGATGTGTGTTCACAGACCCCCGCCTTTAAGGAATCACAGTGGCCTAGGGAAATATAGAGAGAATTTCTGGAGGGAGCCTTCAGTGAGCTCTGAGCTCCAGCCTTGTCCTTCTCTCCATGTGCCTAGGGAGAGGGCATCCACGGGACCACTCAGAGAACTCCATATGTCTCTGTGGAGCTTGGGGGACACTTTGCCCTGACGTCCAATTCACACCCCATAAATCGAAAGGGCAAGAGATCATGGCTGACTACTGCACAGATAGGTGAGCAAAGAGAGATGCTGCACCAAGGATGGCTGGATTCCCAGAATTTCTCAGCACTAGGTGTGGGCTACCTGAGACAGAGCAGGCCCAAGTTGGGTCCACATGCTGACAACGTGGGTCACCATGAGGGGCCAAGGGCAGAGAGAAGGAAGCTAGAAGTGACACTTAGGGACTGAGACAGGGGTCATAAATGATCAGACAGAGAAGGCTTTGCCTGTCTTAAGATCATTGCAGACAACCCTCTCCAGCACTGAGGTCTCAGAAGCAGTCAAGAAGGTGCCCTGTGAGAGAAGTGTGGCCACACCTTCAGAGCCTGCAAGGGAACCAGTCCAGCAAGGAATGCGGGCCCATTCACTCTCCTTCCTTCTCTGCTCCAACCCCGACAGCACTGTCTATCTCCAGGGGTCACCCTGAAGCTGGCCCGAGCCAGGGGATGGAAGAAGCGTCACTTTAAATGAACTTGGAGTTATGACCGTTACATAGGCTCCTTATAATAATGACTGAACTGAGCATTTTTCTGTGTGTCACAGAAGTGACTGGAGGCCATTTTGTACCCCAGTGACCTTAGATTTTGTGTGAGGGTAGCTCTAAGCTCACACAGCAGGTTGCAAAAAGTTGTCTTTGGAATACCCACAGGCATCCTGCTCAGACAACACAACGTTAGGACCTCATTCTGAGTCTCAGAAAGGAGCCTTCCTTCATCTTCAAGTTCTTGGTGGGGCGGGGCGGGGGGTAGGAGGGGTTCCACTCTGCCCCCTCCAGGTATGCCCTCAGGATCCCCAGAAGTAGTTTGGGTCTTTGGGGTTTTCTTCCTTGCTGCGTCTGTAGCTTAAGAACCCCTCCACTCTTTGTGTTTGGTTTTTGGTCTCAACCTCCCTTGCTTTCACTTCATCTGAAGGAGTATCAAACATGCAAGCATCAGAGGGAACTGGAGGGGTGAGGAGGCTTAGGCATGTCGGGAAAGGAAGTTTTCCTGGCTGGATACTGGTGAGTCTGGGAAGGCCTTGAAAGCACTCATCATTCATGAGTTTTCAACACGGCGGTGTCTGGAAGCCGTCTGAGAGCTGTCCTGATTGCCGTTTCAAATAAGCTGAAGATGAAAGGGCCTAAATACTTGAAGGAAAAGAAAAGTAGGCTCACTGCCTTCCCCAGGGACAAGGGCTCTCTGTGAGGCAGGTGGACATGCCTTTGGTGGGAGAAGTTAGGGAATCACAATGAGCAAGAGACCAGAGGACGTTCTGAGAGTGCTGAGCCCAGTCATTGAAATAAGCAGGGCCCAGGATGTTACGACCACGTGAAGGCCACATGGCTAGTGAGAGGCAGAACTAGTGTTTGAATCCAGGTCTGTCTGGCAGCAGAGCTTGTCGCCTTTCCCTTAAGCCCTGTTCCTCCCGTCACAGGATTGGAAGGGAACTCCCTGGATAGCAAAACTAATCCTTTCTTTCAGGTGAGTGAGGAAAGAGAGGTGCAGAGAGACAAATGCTTTTACACAGGGAGTGATTGGCAGGGTTTAGAAACCAGGCCTACTGATTCTCAGGACAGGCTGTTTCCACTCCCATGTGCCAGCATGAAGCCACACCCTTCCTCAGAGCTGGGTGATGAGCTCTGGCTCCGTGGAGTGTGTGGATTTTAATACCATAAGCTTCCCTACCTCACTCCATCTCACCCTGCTTCGATTGTCCTATAGCAATAGCTGTCTACATGGGCACTTGAACTAGAATTCCATCCTCCACTTTGCAGTCAGATTTCGTGCTTCCCACCCCCTTCTTCCCCATCCTTCTTCTACGTTTGCAGTAGGTTTTATATTAAACAGTCAACACTCCAATATAGGGGGCAGGATAGGACAGTGAGAAGAGTGTGAACTTCACATCAGCAATAATACTCACATAATAATAGTAACAGCCAATATATATATATATATATATATATAGAACTTACCACGTGCCAGACACTGTTCTAAAAGCTTTGCATGGAGAAACTCATTTAATCCCAGAGGTGGGCTCAATTATCATCTCCCGGGAATGAGGGCTCAGAGAAGTGCTGTGTCAGGCACTGAGACAGCCACAGGGGAAATGCAGACTAACGCTGTGGGCTCCAGGAACTAATCCAGCCCAATTCAGTTCAGCCCGGCCCTTACATCCAGTTCAGCCCGGCCCTTACATCCGGGTCCTGGGGCTCAAGGACAGGACTATGTCCATTAGGGAAGCATCCATTTTGCTTGTTTAACAATCTACGTTAACTGTTGCATTAAATAGCCATGCTTTAATGCCACTTTGAGAAACTCTACTTTAGAAGTTTCCTCAATCATCAAGAAACATCTCTTCTGAGAAGTGACAGAAAGAAGTCCTGGCTTCCAGTTCTGATTCCACCCCTCTGGGACCTTTGGCAAGTTACTTGACCTCTCTGAGTCTCAGTTTTCTCATTTGTGCAATGGGGATAATAATAATAGTATCTATTTCATAAGGCTGATGTGAGGATTTAATGAAGTGAGATATAAAAAATGCCAGCTATGCCACTGAATACCCTGATCTTTATGGTGGAAGGGAACTGTGGGTCACTTGTCTTTCTATCCAGTGCAGATGCCGTCTCTCTAATCTTCCTGCCAAGTATGGTTTGGGTCTGTGCCTTTTTACTTGGAGGGATGGGGGCACCATGCCTCGTGCACAGGTTAACTGTGGGCAACCACAAGTTCAAATGTGCTCGATCCTTTCGATGACATGCATGGAAAATCCCTAGTGAGGGTAGGAGTAATAACAGTAGGACGGTGGCAATAATAACAGTGATAGTTAATGTTTATCGAGTGACTGCTTTGTGCCATGCACACACTACATGCACTGTTTCCTTTAATTCTCACGATAACCCATAGGGTAGGAACGAATTTATATCTACTTTTAAGATAAGGAAACTTTAGCTAAGAGAGGTTAAGACATTTGCTCAACAGGCCTCTTTCAGGGGAAAGATAAACAAAATAAATTTGCTGAAAGCCTCCAGGTCAATACATGGTAGAGAAGATTAAAACCCAGATCTACTGATTTTAGAGCTTATAATCTCAGTCTCCAACTCCCTGCACACAGAGGGGCAGGTCATGTAGATGATGCCCAGGCACGTAGGACTGTGGTAAATTGTAGATCTCTTACGCCATTTAAACGGGGTGGCTGCTTATCAGTTTCAGCTTACCCAGTTGGGGAGGGGAGGTGGGCGGAACGCAGAGTTGTTAAATCTTCTCATTTTTCCAACAAAACCCAAGAATTTGGCTATTTTAATGTAATATCACTTTTATTTTATGATGTTACCACAAATTTTATGAAATTGTTTGTGACCTACCTAATTTCTATGTGCACAATGACACCATTTCCTGAGGGCTCTTATTCTGTCCCTTTCTCTCCCACTCAAGTTCTCATATTGCAATGGAAGCGAGAGAGAGGGAGGGGCTGATTGCCCAGAAAACCATGCATCCATTCTAATTGTCGGTTAGCGGACATTGGGCCTGAAGGTAGAATTTTAACCGTTACTTGTGATTGGTTGAGAGCCCTAGTGCTGGGATGTGATGTGTGGGGGACATGGGGGGATTGGAGATCTGGTGGGGGTGGCCAGTGAACGGAAGCAGCTCCTCAATTGCACACAAGGGAATGAGGAAGGGAGGAAGGGAAGCCTAGTGGTTTGCATGATCCCAGCAGCCACCAGGGACCCGCCCCCTCCCTGCTGTAGCCTGCCAAGCTAGGAGAGCAATAACCCTTTCTCCAAAATCTCTAGGCCAAATAGATTTCACAACCTCCCAGAGAAGGACCATGTCTTGGCCCATGCCCAGCTTCCAGGCACTTTCCCTAATCCTGCTTGCTGAGCAGTTTAACCTCCTGCTCACCTCTGGATTAATTCAATTAATTGTAAATGTTTTATTTACGGATTGACTGAAACCATTCCTTACTCCACAGAAAGAATCTGAGGGGTCTGAATTTGCAAAGCGAGGACCATATACTGAAGAGCGTTCACATCACGTCATCATTTAACCCTCACAACATCCTCATTTTACATATCATCCTAGGCTGGAGGCCAGACAGATTTTGTGACTTGCCCAGGTCACGTGGTGAGGAAATGCCAGAGGTGGAAATTCTAAACTGGCCTCCTGACTTTGATCCCAGTGCGCTGTTTCTTATGGTACGCCACGTTTAGGGAGCAAGAAATCATCATTCGGAGAAAATGAGGAGGGTAATACAAAGGCCATCCCTCTACCTCCCCTCCCATCCCACCCTCAGGACAATCAACCTCATCAGGAGCATACCCGTACCAGGAACACAACAACAGCAACCCCAGCGGCCTGACTCTCACATCCCCCCGTTTCAAGAACTTCTTACACAGCTCTCTGAAGACTATCTACAGAATGTCCCTGACGATACAGTTGTATCCCACACAGACTTTCCATCCTCTGCCTCGTGTCTCACAAACATCACTGCTGCGCTACCAGTGGTGATTGTTGCATCTGCTGATTGTATCGTTTCTTCATTTATCTTTTATGTCATTTTCCCCCATAATGATTCAAAGGTAAGATGGATTTTTGAGATGCTTTTAAGATATCAATGCAAAGATCTTTTTTGCTACTTATGTTTTATTTTGTCTCCACTTTCTTGGGTATTTACAGAGAAAATTCCTTTTTATCTGCTCAAATTTTTAAAAATGTATATAAATTTCTAGTATTTACATTTTCATGATACTTTCAAAATCCCTTATAAGCTCATGTACAGTAGAACTGTCTTTTAAAAGGCGGATAAAGCCAGATGTTGGCACGTGGTTACTTACATATTGGTCTTTAATGAGGTTTTCAAAAGTATCCATAAATCATATATGATGTCTTTGATAGAGTTCTCAGGTAATGCCTGGCTGGTAAAACGTTGCAATCCTGGAGGTATCCTTACTATTTAATTCAAAATGTTCCTATTTTACAGCTGTGCAAACTGAGGTCTATCAAAATAAAATGACTTGTTTCAGGTTATATAGCAAGCTGTCTTGACAAAAGCTGGCTAGAACTGCCAGATTGGACTGGGTGATATTTGAGAGTCACTGCCCAGGATGGAGATGAATAGCTTCCCTTTTAGACCACTGATTGCTCTACCAGCGTGGCTTATGTGTCTCCTGAAATGTCCATCCTTGATGAGTTAGGGGCTTACCGTATATAATCTTACTTTGTTGCATAAGAATAAGATGGGGTCTAAATTTCAGCATTTTGGGAACTTGATTAGAGGTTACAAGGTCTCTGTCAACATTTTCCTCAGAAGGGTATATGTTTCTATGCCTAGAAGACTCCTCTGAGTCTCCTCTGAGTTCCCTGGTAAAAATACCTCATGAGGCAAATAGTCATTCACATACTAGTAAGTTTAATTCCTCTCTAAAGAGATAGATCTTTGAGGCTAAGACTCTGCAAAGCAATAGAGGTGAGAGGTAGGGGGGAGATAATGTTCTGTTCTCTCATTTCTTTGCTATGAAATCCTATTTGTCTTTCAAGAGCCCACTCAAATGTCATTTCTTCCAGAAAGCCTTCCTTGATTTCTCTTGGTAGAGAGATTGCTCCCTTCTCATTGCTTCAATAAATAATATCTTTTCTCATGTTTTAGCCCAATACTTCCAATAATCTCTTCCATACATTTAGTTATTTTGTGTTCATTTTATATTCCTTGTATTCCTCTCTTACCTGGGAGTCTCTCAAGGGCAGGGGATACTTTTATTTCCTTATCCCTACAGATTGGATAGCTCGGAGAAGGTAAGGTTATCTTCTGGTTTCCTAACGCCCTGAAATTACTTAGAAGTCAGGAGCAAGGTGACTATGTCCAATTTGCACAGACTTCCCTAACTTCTTAGCCATCTTTCTATAGTGAAGTTTGCATCACTTGGAACGGAGCCCTCTATCTCTCTACTCTCACAGCCTGGTGGAGAACCAGTGGTGCCCACCCACTGTGCACTGCCTGCCAACCTGCTCTGATTTCAGATAATGTAGGGTAGATTCCCAGCTATGGCACTTCCTAGCTTTGTGACCTTGAGCATGTTATATCACTTCTCTCTTCAGTTTCCTCTTTTATTAAATAGGCATAATACTTGCCTCTTATGGCTGTTGTTCTGAGGATGGGAGATAGCACATCTGCAGTACTTAACACAATGCTTTACACATAGTAATTTCAATAAATAGTAGCAATTCTTTTTTTCAATGAGGTAAAGAGCAAAAAAAGCTTAAGGCTGAAGACAGTATCCAGCATGTCGGAAAAGCTGCAGGGGCTGTGTGTCAGTTGTCATTTTTATTCTTGTTTTAGGAAAGCAGTAAATATAGTGATACAGAGCAAGAGCTTTGGAATCTGCTTTGGGTCAAATCCCTGCTCTGCTAATTGCTAGCTAACGCATCTTGGGAAAAATTACTTAATATGTCTAAGATCAGATTTCTTATCCTAAAATGGGGGAAAATGCTGCCTTATAGCATTGCTGCAGTGATTTAAGAAAAAAAAAAAAAAAGTCTTTCAAAAGCTGTGGCAGATTATAGTTACCAAAGATGGCTACAATAATCTCTCATTCAACATGATCTTGTAGAATCTTACCACACAAGGGTAGTGGAACCGCCACGCTTTCCCACCCCCACCCCATCAAGAGCCAGAGTCTAGCTTCCCTCTCCTTGAATCTAGGTTGTCACATGAGAAGTCCACTGTGGGTTGAGGAATGGCCACGTGAATGGACTACATGGAACTGTTCTGCCAATGGTCCCAGCTGAGGCCCCAGCCGACAGCCAGCACCCGCTGCATAGATGTGGAATGAAGATGCTTCCAGATGCTTCCAGCCTTTCAGCCTTACCAGCTGAGGCCCCAGACATCGTGATGGTGGAGGAGAGACAAGCTGTTCCAGCTTGACTTACAGAAACTGAGTGGTTTTAAGCTGTGAATTTCGGAGTAATTTGTTACATTGGCAATAGCTGTGGGAACAGGATTCCAATAAAAGTGCTAGTACATAGTAAAGACTGGATACGAGAAAGTAACAGTATTTGTCATTGGAACAATTATTATGATTATGACCATCTCTGTGGGTATGTCCACCCAGCTATGATGTCCACCAGCTGCCAGGAGGGACTCCGCCCCTTGGGCTTCTACCTCTCAGCCAATGAGAATCCAGCCTGTAAGCCCTGCCACACCCTCCCCATGGTTGGGGCAGGAGAGATGGAGCTGGTGCCGGATATGGTTTTGCTGGCCTCCTGAGACACAAACTGCAGGACTGTTGCTGGCCCTTCTTCCTTGTTTGGGCACAGCTGTCTGCCCTGCTGGGGGAGCAAGTGCTTAAGCTGCTTTTGTGTGGGACTGGCCGGCTTGCCTGAGTGAGGGCAGCCTCGTTAATCTCCTGTCCTCTGCTGCTGTTACATAGCTGCTGGACAGAGGTCAGCTCTACTGGACACATTCTTTGTTGCAGTTAAGCCAAGCCCCTCAGCTCTTAGAATCGGTTGAAGCTTGATTAACTCCTGAGGAAAAGGAAAATTTTCATTCTGGGGACTGGAGAATAAGATATTTAATCCACCTTCTTAAAAATAAACACTTTCCATCTTGCTACTTTCAAAATCAGTTTCTCTCTCTCCCACTCCTTTTGCTCTTGAAATGGCACTTTTTTCTCCTTTCCTCTTCTCATGTCCTCTCTCAGTTGTTTGTTCTCTTTCTTTCCCATCTCCTCCAAATCCCACCTTCTCTGTTCTCACCCATCCCTTCTGTCTCTCCATTTGTGTCTCCCCGTTTTTTTCCCTCTCTGCATGGCTCCTCCCAGCTTTGATATTTGTCACTTTTCAGCACCTTTGTTCCTGAATGGCAAAGCATGCAGCTGTCTTTGAAGCTGACATCAGTGTGGTCCCTAGTGGTTACCGAAGGAGGCTGGAATTCTGGAACTTCTGCACTTAGCTTTGTTTATATTCTGAGCAACTTGGTGGAGAATGTGCTCGGCAATGTGTTTCATATCTAATGGGCCAAATCTTCCCTTGCCAGCAGAGGGCCAGTGGAAGCTACACTGTGGATTGCTAGCCCATCCACTAGGGCTCACGGGATATCTGATATCTCCCAGGCTGTCCTTTGTGGAACAATTGCAGGGCAGTGAACAAGGAAGAGATCCCTGGATGATCTGACCTCTCTGAAAACTGCAGAAAGAGCTCTCGACTTGGGCAAAAGATCTCTGGCCCCCCCTGACTAGGTATGTGATCTTGGGCCACTCACTTTACCTATCTGAGACAGCTCCTCACCCATGAAATGGAGTAATGACAATCATCTTGCCTTCCTCAGGGAGCCATTACGAGGCTCACATGAGCTAATGAACGAGAAAGCATTTTGTAAAGTATAAAGTGCTGTACAATTTTAAATGCTTTTTTATTATTGTTGTTATCATGATCATAATTTTTATGTCCCACTAATGCTCATCTTACAACTCGTCAGCATTAAGAAGAATAAGCTGTAAGTGGAATGGAATCTTGCTTCTCCCGCGTGACTGAATTTAAGGTGTACTCGTGGGAAATAAATATTACTGTTTCAAGAAGCCTTTATCAAGCCCCCAGCTTCTGCCCCACACTGCTGCTTAAAGCCTGCCTGGTCCTCCCCTACAAATGAGGCTGAAAAAGTCAGAGTTGGCACTCCAGGGGACCTGCCCTCTTTGTCCTATCCTTGTTGCCCTCATCCTGCCCCATTCCTGCATTTGCTCACTTGAGACAGAGTAGCTCCTCTGAGGGTAACCGAGTGTGCCTCAGGGCACAGCATGCCTCCTTCTCAAGTATTCCTTGCCCCTTCTGATCAGGGGCCCTAACCTGGCTTCTTCCTCCACCCTCAGCCTCAGTCTCTAGGGCTCCCCCTTGTGGCACGCCCTGGCCTCGCCCGCCTCACCGACCCTCCAGGAAGTCCTATAACTCAGGAAGCAAAAAATCTCCCATTTAGGAAACTGTGGCTCCTCTAACCTGAAGATTTCTCCATCCTTGCAGTCTGCTGAGACCACTGACCCCACGTATTTCTGGGAAGAGCAAGGGTGGCTGCTGGGAGCAGCCATCATCTCAACACCTGTGCATGGCATGGCAGCTGCTCTGTTATTAAAACAAGTTGACATTACGTTGTTCCAACCTGAATCAGCATTCTTATCAATCCTCAAACCTGGATGAGACCCATAACTCTTGAATATTGAAGAGGGGTTTACAAGGAGGCACGGGATAAAGGCGGGAGGTGCATTCAGCCAAGAGTTTGACTCCATTTACTTCTTGCCTCTCAGCACTGGGTGGTGCCAGCTTGTCCTGATTTGACCTGATGTTGTGTTCCTGACCTGGTACATTGTCCTTTCTTGCTGTCTGTAGGTCTTTTTCTCCCCTCTCTGAATTCTGGGGTAGTCTTCCACTTAGTTTCTCAATCCCATCCCCACTTTGGCTCCTATACCTGCTATACGAGGAGCTCTCATTGGACTTTACAGATGAGGAAACCGAGGTCCAGGAAGTAAAATGACGTGTCTGAGGTCTGAGGGCTCTTGGAGTGGTGGAGCCAGAAGGTGAAACAAAGCAGATGCCTATTCTATTACAATACCCTGCTTCCTCTTTGGTTTTATAAAAATAAGTAAGACTCGGCCTCTGCCCTCAAGGAATTAGGGCCTGATGGGATGGACAGGCACATAAACAAATACCTACCTCAAACCAAAGCAATAGTGAAACAGTGGGGATACTTACTCGTAGCTCTGAAAATACAGAAGAGCTTGGTATTAGTTTTACCTGAAGAATTGGTGGTGGCAATGGTGGTGGTGATAATGATGAGGTGTGTATATGTGTGTGTGTGTGTGTGTGTGTGTGTGTGTGTGTGTGTATCCGTGCATGTGTGTGTTATAACTGTTAGAAGAGGAGGCTGTCATGAAGCAAATGTGCCAGTGTTTCTCAGAGTTCAGAAACCTCAGAGAGCAAATACAAAATGTGTGTGCCACTGCACCTACAACCCTGTCCATGGCAGGCATTGCTAATCAATCTTCCCCAGGGAACCTGGAAATGGCTTCAGAATCCTTTGCAACAAAGTACCCTGGTGGCTATGCCTGTTGAATGAGACTGGTAGGTAAGAGGGCATTTTGGTCTATTCCTGGGTCTTAGACAAAAACTTGTGTTTTCTAGAAGAGGACATAGGCTCAGAGAAGGGAGTGATTTCTTTACACCATTATGATGCAAGGGCACCTGAAATTCTACCAGGATTTACTTCTCTGAGTGATTTTCTTTCTTGTACATTAAGGAACCAACATTTATTCACTTCTTGCTCTGCAGCAGGTTCTGTAATAAGAAGAGGGAATATTGCTGATAACTACCTTTCATTATCACAACCACCTTTGCGATAGTCACGATTATTGCCATTTTGCAGAAGGCAAACTGAGGCTCAGAGATGCAAATAACTTGGTCAAGATCACACAGCCAGAAGGCAGTGGAACTGAAACTTGTGTTCAGGTCCCTCTCACTCCAAAGCCTAATTATTTTTTTTCTCCTTCAAAATTTATTACAAAATGTTTAACATTTTAAAAAGGTTTATGATGACTACAATGCACACCCTGGCCCCTATTCTCTAGTTAGGCCATGAAACAAAGCCTGTTTATTTTGGTAGAACATCACACTGTCCTTCGTAATATTAAAAAAAGGATTTAATAAAGTAATTGAGCAATGTTGAACATTTCTCAATGAAGCCTGCTCTTACTGGAGCTTTAAATGAATTTTCTTTACAAATTGAAATCATAGCTTTGGCTAGTTCAGAGATTACAGTAAGGAAAGTCTGCAATTCACAGACCTGCTCGTCTAAGGAGTAATTTAATGCCACAAACATAAATCTCTGTTTCTCTTTTTACCTTTAATCAATTTTAACAAGCCAGATGGTCATTGCAAATGGGTCCTCTAGCCTCTCCCTTTTCTGCCTCTACTGCTCTCCGGGATTTATTTAAATTTGGTTCCTGGCAACAATCTAATGCCTGTCTATTCTCTGCCATTCCCTGCCACCATTTGGGTCCCTTTGCAGTATTCATAACTACATCTTCTCTAGCCTCCCAATTGGAATTAACCTTTCATGCTAGACTCTACAGTCTCCCTCAGCACATGGGTACCCCTAATAAAGCATACATCTGTCTTGCATTAGTTATTTATGTATGTAACTTCCCCCATTAGACCTAGCTTTGCTCATCTATAATCTATGTAACAGTAATTATCATAACTGCTAATGCTTTGAAGTTTGCAAGTACTAGTCACAATATTATTTAATACCTACAATATCTTTGAGGTTTTTTTTAGAAAATTATATTCCATTTTACAGGTACAGCCATAGAGCCTCAGAGAGGTGATGCAACTTTCTCAAAGTCACACAGCTAGCTAGTTGCAATTTTGTTAAGAGCAAACTTAGTATTCCTGTCTTATAACTAGAATATATTGTATATGTAACTTTAAGAAAAGATTGGTTATAGTTTTATTCAAATTGCCACCCATCAATTCCTTTACTCTATAAATATTTATTGAGCACTTATTATGTGCCAGGCATTATGCTGGGTTCTGGAGAAATGGTAGTGACGAAGACAAAGAAGGTCCTTTCCTCATGGAACTTAGAGTGAAGTAGGGAGACGGTAAACAAGTAATCCAATAAATAAAATATAGTAGACTGACTAATGTCCACCCACATGTAACATGTCCATACCCTAACCCCCCAAACCTGTGAAGGTTAATTTATGTGACAAAAGAGATTTTGCAGATGTGATAAACTTATGGATTTTGAGATGGGGTATTAACCTGGATCATCAGGGTGGGCCCAATGTAATAATATAAAAGCAATTAGGAAAGGGAGGCTGCAGGATTTACAGTCAGAGAAGAAGATGTGATGATGGAACCTGAGGCTGGACTGATGTAACTGAAGATGGAAGGAGGCCAGGAGCCAAGGAAAGAGGGAAGCCACTAGACGCTGGAGAAGACAAGGAAAAGGATTCTCCCTCAGAACCTCCCGAAGGAGTGCAGTCCTGCTAACCCATTTTAGATTTCTCATTCCCAGAACTGTAAGGGGATAATTCTATATTGCTCGAAGCCATGAAAACTGTGGTAATATGTTATAGCGGCAATAGGAAATGAATACATATGTACAGTAATTACAGATTACAATCAAAGCTATGAATAAAATAAACATTTTGATGAGATCACAACTGGGGAAGGACTCTCTGAGGAGAGGATGACAGTGAAGCAGCCTAAGGAAGAGTATTCCTGGCAGAGGGATGAGCAGGTGCAAAGACCCAGAGGAGGCAATGCAATGAGGAACAGAGCCAGAGCCAGTGTGGCGAGGTTTTAGGGAAATAAGGTTGGAGAGTTAGGCTGGAGTCGGCTCATACTAGGCCTTGTAGTCTATGGCAAAGAGTTTGTACTTTTGACTAAAAGAAATGGGGAAACATGTAAAAGATTGTAAAAAGGGAGGAGAAAAATTGTCACTGTATTGTCTAAAGTTCCCAGCAGAAAGAAGACCTTATCTTAGGACATGGGGAAAACTTATACCCAGTCAGAGCCAACCCATCCTGTAAATTAGTCCTCCTGTACTCTTCCAGGTTCTCAGAACGTGTCCGATTTTCACTAGGAAGCATGGAGTTTTATTTCTGCCCATGTGGCACTCCAATTCAGTAGGGGGCAGATACCCCCAATGTAAAGCATGGATCACCGTAAACTGGGGTGTGATTTATTACAGTGAGGGCTGACGTGCAACAGGGAGGGGAACTCGGTATTAGTGAGCTTAAAAATGTCCCTGCCAAGGGGTAGAACTTATCATTTGAGGTACTGTAAATATTTTGATTACTTTTTGCTTCTTTCTTTAGACTGTAAGTTCTGTGAAGTTAGGGACCATCTGTGCTTTTATCCCTGTGTCTCCAGTACTTGCTCACAGGAGGTGTTCAACAGGTACTTGTTGAAAGCATGGATGATAGGAGGAAAGGGCACACATTTTTTTAGCTCACTTTGGGTAGGAAGCAGAAACATGAAGAGGACTAATAAGAAGTAAAATACAAACCTCAAAACAACCGACAGTTCATTCTGCCAAAACGCTTGTGTTGAAAACGAATTTGCTCTCACTCAATTTATTGTGAGCATAACACAGCTTTCCCCCACACAAAATGCTAAGTTAACGTCACAACTCCAACCGATTGGAGTCTCCTAAGAATGTAGAAAATGCACGTGTGTACACACACACACGCACACACACACACACACACACACACACACCAAACACCCACCAGCTACCTTAGTTCACTGCCTGCAGTATGAACCACTCCCATCCACATCTGGGTTCAAACTCTGTCCAATTTCAGATAATCTCCCTTCACAGTAACTCATGGTTCTGATGCCCACGTCACAAGCAAACCGCAGGTCTTTGTCAAAGTAAAGTGCCATGTTGAGTGTAGTATTTATGTAACCATTTAGATATACTTAAACCTCTGCTACCGTTTTTTATTAGGTTTCCATCTTTTTAAAAAGAAAACTGTGCCATTGATGAAGTTTTTGAATGTTGCCTCCTCAATGCCATTCCCTTCATAAGCCCTGTGGTTTTTACTGCATGATTTCATATACTGGTTTTTAGAACACATTTGTGGCATGACAGCAGAACGGATTGTACTTTCTTCTGTCTGCAACTCCAGGTAAACAAGAAAACATACACGGTGATTAGCAAGAAATTGAAATCAAACCATTGAGAACTAAGAATGTTTCACGATGTTCTTCTGATGTACAGGTCAATCCTCTTCTTATTTACTTATCCATTTTGAGTCATACGTCTAGTCATTTATTCTACAAACATGTATCAAATGCCTACTATGTGTCAAGTCCTGAGATAGATTCTGGTGGGATAACACAGATCAAAACTAGAGTCTAAGGGTTGGGGAAAATAATATGTAAACCAAAAATAATGAGCGTTGCAATGTACTAAATGTTTATGTCTCCCCCAAATTCATATTGTTGAAATCCTGACCTCTACTGTGATGGTATTTGGAGGTGGGGCCTTTGGGAGGTGATTAGGTCACGAGGGTGAAGCCCTTATGAATGGACTCAGTGCCCTTACAAAGGAGGCCCCAGCGAGCTCCCTTCTCTTTTAAGTCACGTGCAGACACAGTGAGAAGATGAACCAGGAAGTAGTCTTTCACCAGAAACCGGATCTGTCAGCCCCTTGATCTTGGACTTTCTGTCCTCCAGAACGGTGAGAAATAAATTTCTGTAGTTTGTAAGTCACCCAATCTATGGTACGTCATTGTAACAACTTGAGCTAAGACAACAGTTAATATTTATTGTAAGCCTACTATGTTCCAGGAACTAATGAGCAGCACTTTAAAGACATCATTTTATTCAATCCTTTCAATACCTGGTGGTTATTGGTGGGTACTACCAGTAAGTGAGGTGGGCATTATTCTTCTTCCCATTCTCCAGATGAGGATACTGAGGCTCTGCAATAAGTTACCATTTATTTACAGTCAGCATTTCCACCCAGGAGTCTGACTTGAGAGCCTGTGCTCTTAAATTATATTTTTGACACTTCTCTCCCCTCGTCTGCTTGATTACCTCCAGTGATGGGGGACACACTGCCTCGCAAAGCAGCCTATTCCACTTGTGGCAGTATATCAAAGAGGTGAAGTGGGATGAAAAATATATTTTACCAGTGAGCACTAGAGTTCATTATAAGGGGAGAATTGAATTTGCTTAAGAAAATACATTGGGGGGGCACTTCCTGTGGGGATGCAGAGGAAGATGAGGAACAACCTGAAAGGACACCAAATTATACTCTCTTGCATCAGATTTTAATAGGGAATTGTGGGGTGGGGCAGAGGAGGGGAGAAGAAGAGAGTGAAGGGTGTGTGGAAGCTGCACCGGTGCCCACTAGGGACAGTGGACAATGAGGGGGTCCTGAGGGTGGTGGCTACAGGCTTTCAAAGGCCAGGGAGGCAAATATTCCCCTTTACATTGTTTGCTGTGACACAAGCCCTTCCCATCTCCCAGACCTCCATAAGCCTGCGGTACACCCCGGCAAAGATAAGAGCTGAAGGGTTGTGTCCAGACTACGCTGAAAGGGAGCATGCCTGGGTAGGAAAGGCCCCCAGTGCATCCCCAGTAAGTAATGGTCAGCCACTTCTGGCCTTCCTTGGTCAGCCACAGGAAGTGAATGCCATTGTTGGGGATGCAGGAAATAGAACTGGCTGTGCAGTGAAGACCCAAGTCCCAGGGAATGTGCCCGTGTCTGGGAGGGTTCTGGTGTGGATTACGGCCTACAGGCCCATTGTTACGTAATTGTCATGGGACTAGGGACTCTCAGACAGCTTCTGGGTTTCAGTTGTCAGAAGCAAGGGCTCTCAAGTAGGGAAACCCAGGTTGGAATTCCAGCTTGGCCATTTAATGGGTGACCTTGAAGAATTTACTGAACCTGCCTGCATCTTAGCTTTCTTCATCTACAGCCTGAAGATGAACTTGTGGGTTATATTGAGGACTGAATGTATATAAAATGTTTAACAAAATGCCTGGCGTAACAATCCACGGATCAATGGCTACTGTTATAACTAGCGCTAGTGGCATAGTGTAAACAGCATAAGCTTTCTGTTTATTGGGATGAGGGTTCAAGAGCCACTTCCATTACTTGCTAGTTCTGTGTACTTTGGCATGTGACTGTCCTTCTCTGGCTCGCAGTGAAATAGGGAAATAAGACCTAGCAGGCAGGACTGTGAGGATGAAATGAGAGAACAGAATCTGCTTAATGCCCCACTGGGCAGACACAGGTGCCCAATGATCAGGGCCAAGGCTAAGCCACACGGTGCCTTTTGCAGATTAGACTTTAAAGACAGGCACCCCTTCCTTTGGGCAACAGAGCCCACACAGGATTCAGCCCCACTCACCACCCTGGCCCGGGGGTCTCTGTGCAGTGTGCAGCTGGCACATCTGTAGGATACAGGCTGCCAATGACTGTTACGGGCAGCTGTTAGGACTGTGTTAATTCCTCTGCCTCTCACTTGCCCCCTTTGTTCTGGTGCAAGACTGTCCCATGTTTGGAAGAAAGCACCTAGGCCCTTTGTGATTTCTTTCTCCTGACTTCTGCTGTCTTCTTCTTGTAACCTCATTGCTCCTCTCCATGCCCCCATTTCTAGCCTCCTTCTCTAGCAACCCTTCCCCCACCCGAGGATCCTGGCCACCCCTGCCTGTGCAGCTGGCTTAGAGACCCCTGGGCTGGGAGGCTGGACCTGTGAGCTCCTTCCCATCTCACAGGCCCAGCCTAGGTTCTGGAGCAGCCTCTGCCGAGATAGTCTAGTGCTGCAATTGCCAACATCCCTCAGAAGGAAGCAGATGATCAGTGCCCACAAAGGGCGAGAATCCTCGTGGGGAACTGGGCTGGCTGAAGAATCACTGACGGCTATTTTTAGTGCCAGGCCACAGAGGTGCCAGGAGAAAATGCCAAGTGGGAAGGCAGCCTGCCTGCAACTTTCAACCCCAGCCCTCTGTGGTTCCTCTCCCTTCACGATGAGGGATCTGATCCAGGCATTGCTCCTCGTGACAGTCAGCCATCCCTCTGCTGGAAGACACAGTGGGCCGGGAGGGACAACAGTCACTGGTGCCTGTGTTTAAGATAGGTGTTGCACTGGCTGGCAATACTTACCACCAGGGGACTCAGTGCTCCTACACTGCCCATTCTGCAGGCGAAGAAACTGGGCCTCAGAAGTACGAAATGAATTCCTTAAGGCCATCCCACAGTAAGTCATCACTGTAGCTGTCTTTGTTGGTGCTTCCTCAGATCATGTAGTCAACAGAGTGGGGAGGGGTGCAGCCAGAATCCCAGGGTTTGCCCCTTAGCCTCTCACTGGTATGTGATCTTGGACAAGTTACCTACCCTCTTGAGTCCCAGTTTCTCATCTGTAAAGTGGGGTAAGAAAAGCGCTACCATGCTGTCTAGGGAGAACTAAAGGAGAGAAAGTATGGAAGGTGCTTAGAGTTGTGGGCAGTACTCAGTAAATGTTAGCTGTTGGTGATATTACTTCTGTTGCTGGGCCATCTGCCAGTACTTGACGTACATCCTAGATATCCTCACAACAGCTCAGCAACGTATTATCAGCCCCATTTTTCAGATGCGGAAACTGAGGCCCGGAGAGATAAACTGAATTCCTAAGGGCACACAGCTAAGAAGAGTAGGAGATGGGCTTAGAGCGCAAGGCTTTGCTCTCTCATGTCCAAGATCTTTCTTCCATGTAGGCTGGCGCTTCCTGTGTGCTGTGTCCCTTGAGAACTTGAGCAGAGGGGGCAGGTGTCAAGAAGGTGGTGTGTGTGTGTGTGTGTGACGTGTTAGAAAGGTTGGTGAGGAGGGAGAGGAAAAGAGCTATGACGCAGAGCTCAGCTTAGCAAAGATCTAGCTCCCTTTCCTCCCGCCTGGCTTCCAGGGTGTGCTGAAACAAACATGGAAAGAAGGAGCACCAGAGTCGTCCTGAGTGACCTTCCCCCAACCCCTACACGGGATAGATAGCTCTCCCATCCTGCCCATGCTCAGTGCATGGTGAGCGGCTGTGCAACCCGGGGGCTCTCCTTTCATTGTAGGTCTGCCTGAGTCTAGGTGTTGCCCCCATGGTGTGATGTCCGGGGTATGTCTCCCTCAGCCCCACCAGGCTGGCTCTGTCCCTGACCATTCTGTGCTCTAAATATCTCTTATATGTCCCCTTTCCCATCCAGCCCACTGCCTCCACCCCCAATTCAAACCTGCGTCTTTCAGCTGGGCCATTGCCACAGCCTTCTGACTCATCTCCCTGACACAAGCCTAGGCCCCTCCCACAATACACAGGGACTACCTGAGAGGGAGCCTCCTCAAATGTGAATCTCTGGAATCACATCCCTTCTCCCATCCCTTCCTGAGCTTCCCAAGGACCCAAAGATCACCATCTTGAGGTTCTAGCTCTCACATCAGCCACATCTGCAGTCCCTTCCTCTCCCTCAAACACCCCAGTGATGCAGCCCCACAGTTTCCAAAGAAAGGTGTGTCCCCAGAAAAAAGGCCTTTGGATTATTAATAGGCAGGCTGGCAGTAGGGGCGTATTCCACGGGAAAATTACTATGGGGAAAATAATGAATGAGATTCAGCAGGTTTATTTGTTGTGGGACTTCTCTGAGACTATTATGCTAATTTATGACACAGAAACCTTCCAGTTGGTCACTGGCAAAGTAATCTTGAAAACAGTATGATCCCTTAGTTTTAACAATAGTTGACACTAATGTAACACTGACTACATGTCAGGCACTATTCCACGTTCTTTAGTTATATGAATCCATTTAATCCCTACAACTCTGGGAGGCAAGTGCTATCGTTATCCTCATTTTATAAATGAGGAAACTGAGGCACAGAGAAATTAAGTGGCTTGCCTCTATTCACCCAGCTCGTCAGCAGTCGTGCTCTGATCCCAGCCCTGAGGTCCGCTGAAATCAGCACTCATAATAGCTACTATGCTAGACCTGAACTTGGAGGCTCCTTAAGGACCTGGCTTTGGGATAAGCATCTTACTTGCATTATTTCATTTAATCTTCACATTAACCCCATGGCAATGTCTTCATCTTTATTATTAAGGAAACAGAAACCAAGAGAGTGCACAATGAACCAAAACGGGTCTGGGGTGGGACTTGAACCCAGGTCTTTCCATGAATTATGACTCTCTAGCTTGTGTGCTCTAAATGAAACAGGAAATCTTTTTTTATTGAGGGGGCATTTTGCAGGGTTGGTGCTCTGTAAAATACACACTGCAAAGTGCTTCTCTGCTTACCTGAAAAGATTCATTGCTACCAAGTTATGTCATCCTGTTTCCTGCCACCAAGACTGGGCTGTTCCCTCTACCTAGAGTGTCATCTCTCTACTCAGTCCTTCTGGAGCCAAGAACTAAACTAAGATCATATCTCTGTTTTTTCCAGACTTTTCCTTTCCAGCTCTACACTTCCATTGTATTCTATGAAAAAAACGGTGCAGAGATTTTACAGCACAGATTCCTTCGTTCATTATCTCTCTTTCTCTCATTCATTCATTCCTTCATCCATTCACTCAATGAATGTTTACGGAGCAACTACTAAGGGCAGGGCATTGGTGTAGGCCCTACAACAGTGAACAAAACAGACACAAGTTTAGGTCCTCAGGAAACTTACATTATAGTGGGAGAAAAGACATAATGTGATAAATAAACTTACTGAGCATTTTTGAAGGAGAATAGAGATAGTGACGGCTGGGGATGGGACACAGCTGTCATTTTAAATAAGGTGTTAGAAAAGGCCAACCAGAGACTGTGACCTTTGGGCAAAGACCTGCAGGAAGTGAGGGAGCCAGCCAGGCGATATCCTGGAGAAGTATCCCAGGCAGACAGAGCAAGGAGAGGCAAAGGCCTTTGGCAGGTGGCGTGTGCCAGACTGGGATAAAGGCTTCTATGGCTGCTGTGAGGTGAGTGAGGGGAGAGTACCAGGCAGTGCTCAAGGAAGGTTCGTTCATTTGGATTGCTACAGGAGAGCTTACGGCTTACCCAGCAGTGTTCTCTCCAAACTTGTCATCAGCATTGTCAGAAGATATTTGATCACAGGTGTGATCGCTAAGCATCTAACCAGCACCTAGCAGTGCCAGGGGGTGATGAAAACCCAGGCCAGGGAGTTAGGGGCCTGCTTTGCCTTTGATGTTGGGCAATTCCCTCCCATCTTGGCCTTTATGTTTTCACCTATATGAGGGACCAGAGGATTTCTCAGGTTCCTTCTGGTTCTGGCTTCATGCCATTTCAGGTGCCGCAGTCTCCTTTTCTGTGAAATGGGGGGCGGGGGGGGGGGTTATAATTCTTGCCACTCGTCCCTTTTTTTGATTGCTATGTCATATCAGGTAAGGGTATGATTTAAAAAAAAATGTGGAGTCCAAATTAGACAAAGGCTAGTTTTGACAGAGACTCTATCATCTCGTGGTAGTAACCAAATCTGCCATTTCTGAACTTTTGATTACGTGTATATCCTCCTATTAATTGTAACAGTGACGTTATGGCTTGGGCACAGCAGTCTCATTTCACGGTTGAGGAAACTGTGCCACAGAGAGACTAATCCACTTGTCCCAAGGGCACAGAGCTAGTGAGAGGAGGACCCAGATCCATTCCAGAATGTGTAAAAGCCTATGCTGACTTCTCAGCTGCATAGAGGTAAGGCTGAGACCACAGCTAAGTTGACAGGGACAAAACAGCCAAAGGCAATGTGAAACCAAATGAAAATTCCCAGCCATTACAGTGGCTGTGAGCCAGGAACAGTGTACTAAACAGTGGAAACAAGATGGAAGGGTGAAATGAACTGTGGGCCACTCCTGGGGAACCAGAGCTGTGGACCGAGGCAAGGCTTTAGGTCAGCTCAAAATGAGGGATGGCGTGGACAATCTACTGGCCAGTCCTGGCTGTGGCCACACATCCTGGTGGGCAGAGAGAGACATGCCAAACTCCGGCTAGGGCATCTATAGGTAGCAAAGGGCCAAGGGAGTGAGTCTTACCCCATGGGGTTATTAATTATGTTAAAATAAACATTAAGGAAACTATAACACAAGAGAAAAAAAAATAAGGGATAAAAAACAGAAAATCACTTTATATATATTAAAATAAATAAAAGGCCTAAACAAAACTATCTTTATTAATATTTCCACACTAGTGCTGAGACAGATGGATTGGAATTAGATATAGAAAAATTTAATATTCTACAAAGGAAACTCTAGGGAGACCCATGGAGTTATGAAGGTCATTTCTCATTAAGGGTGAACGCTTCTATTCTTTCTTCCCCTGCCTTTCTCCTAAGTAAGACTCTGCCGGAGCAAGCAATTCCCCATTCCTTTTGTGCACTGGAGCTGGGCCGTGGCACCAAATGCCCCCTCAGTCAGTATAAGGCTATTCTTAGCTCTGCCAAATAACTGATGGAATCGTTGCCCATTCTTGGGTGGTAGTTTGTTTTTCTTTTTTTGTCTGTTCAGCTGCTCTGGAGTACTAGCAGCATATTAACTGCATCTCTTGGACACCTAGGGCAGGGGAAAGTGGTTTTCCCCTGACTTCGGCCCCAGCAGAAGCAAGGGTTCCTGGATTTCTGAGGTAGCAGGCACACTGGGAGGACGTCAGGCTTTGAGGTAGACCTGAAGTCCCCAGACAGAGGTGCTGTGGCTGCAAAATGTGCATCACAGTATGGAGGGAGTGTGGTTGTCTGTCAAGTGCCTATGATGGAGTCTGGAACATTCAAGGAAGGATGTTTCTTCCAGGTGAGATAGTATTGGTGTCATTCACTCTACAGCAAACGTTTGTTGAAGGCTTGAGACAGTATATGTGAAGTCTTAGCAGAGGAGATTTTTGTTGGCGAGGGTTACATGTTAAATTATGAATCCCGCAGCCCAGAAAAATGTTGGAGTCCTAACTCCTAGCACCTCAGAATGTGACCTTATCTGGAGATAGGGTCTTTAGAGAAGTAATCAAGTTAAAATGACGTCATTAGGGTGGGCTGTCATCCAAAAAGACTGGTGTCCATATAGAAAGAGAACATTTGAACGTAGAGAGGAGCACAGGGAGAAGGCCATATGAAGATGAAGGCAGAGGGCAGGGTGATGAATCTACAGCTCAAGGTATGCCTACTCAAGGGTCACCAGGAAACCACCAGAAACTAGGGCAGAGGCGTGGGACAGAGTCTCCCTCGCAGCCCTCAGACGGAGCCAGCCCAGCAGACAACTTCATTTCGGACTTCTAGCCTCCAGAATTGAGACAATACATTTCTGTTGTTTGTGCCACCCAGACTGTGATATTTTGTTAGGGTAGCCCTAGGAAACTAATATAGGAAGCGTTTACGAAATTGTATACTATGTGAATCTCTGGCTCTGGCTTGGCATAGCGCGAAAGCTTAATAAACCCTTCTAAAATGAATCCGTGAGATAACATAAAGGAAATACCTCCTATGGTATGTGACATGCAGTAGGTGCTCATTATACTCATTAAACGAGAGCATGAATGAGGTTATACATAAAGCATGTGTCCTAGAGCTTGGCATATGGGCAGACGTTCGATGAGTATTTGCTAGTTGGATGTCACTGGAGCTAACATATATATACAGCATTACTTACTGTGAGTCAGGCAGTGCCCCAAGTGGTTGACGCGTATGTAACCCTGTTTTAATCCTCCCAACAACCTTATTATTTACCCCATTTTAAAGATGAGGAAACGGAAGTGCAGAGAGGTTAGATAACGTTCCTGAATTCACTCAGTGAATGAGTGGATCTGGTTGGCCTAGAACCAGGGTCTCTGTTAAACACTGTTCGAAATAATGTATGTGAAGAGATTGGAATAGAGTAAGTGCTCAATTTCACATCAATAAGTGGATGAGAATAGCTGGGAAATGCAGGGAGCGCAGGGTCCTGCCTCTGGTGGCCTTCCAGTGGCTCTGTGGCCCTGTGTTCCTTCTTCCACAGACCTTGGGGGTTGCTTCACACTCCTCCAGGTCAGCATGGCAGCTGCCTGGGCCCAGCCAGAATCAGTAGGGAACCTCATACAAGGTCGGACAATTAAGTTTGCGAACTCATCCTAGAAAAAGTGCTGCATACCTTACTGCTGAATATCACTATGGTCACCTTCAAAGTACTTGGGAAGCTATGAACCGATGCCAGTGCCTAGTCCACCCCTCAAAGCAATTTTGGAACTCTTTTTCTGGAATGGCCATCAGAGCTGTCGCCATATTACTCTTGATGTCCTGAATGTCATCAAAATGTCTTCCTTTCAATATTTCCTTTATCTTCAGGTAAAGAAAGAAGTCATTGGGGGCCAGATCAGGTGAGTAGGGAGGGTGTTCCAATACAGTTATTTGTTTACTGGCTAAAAACTCCCTCACAGACAGTGCTGTGTGAGCTGGTGCATTGTCGTGATGCAAGAGCCATGAATTGTTTTCTGTCTAACTTTTTCACGCAGCCTTTTCAGCACTTCCAAATAGTAAACTTGGTTAACTGTTTGTCCAGTTGGTACAAATTCATAATGAATAATCCCTCTGATATCAAAAAAGGTTAGCAACATCGTTGCAACAAGTTCGCAAACTTAATTGTCAGACATCATATGTCAGTCACTGCCCCCACTCCCAGTTCTTCTTCTGGGCTAACCCCAGAGGAAGCCAATTTGATGCTTAGGAGAGGAGTGGAGCAGAGACGGCGTCAAAACCTTGCTCTGTCTGTCAGCAAGGTGGTTTGGCTGTCAGACGGATGGTAGTGTAAGTGTCCTGCCTCCTCTCCATAATTCATCCCAAACCCAGGGCAGAGCGCTCACTTGGCGCTTCCCACCATAGGGCCCCGCTGGCTGTTCACACACTTTCCCAGATGTTCCTGCACTGGGCCAACTACCAGGAACAGCAGTGATTTATGATGTCACAGGCCCAAGTCCTCTGCCCTGACCACTGCTCTTGGCCATCGGTTTAATTATTTAAACAGATTTTCCATTTTATGAGCAAACCCTCAGGCCTGGCAGAAAAAAGCCTTAGGAGAAAAACATGTTGCTTGAAAGATTAAATTGAAATACGCAAGGACAAGGTATAGGAAACATTCCAAATTCCTGAGTCTGAGTGCGGTGTTCAAGGCCCTTCTGAATTTGCCCCATTTTACCAGCCCTATCTCTTGCTGCTACCTCCTCCCTCCGCAGTAAATAACACATGTCTGCCTCACTGTAGAATAAAGTAATTCTTTATCATCCTGCACGTTCACAGTTTTGCTTCAGCCTATTTGTAATGCATGTGCAATACACACGCACACACACACACACACACACACACACACTCACACAACACTCATTCATTCACTCACTCAGAGTCTTGCTATGTACCTGGCACTATGGTGGGGCTGTGGATACCTTACCGAGCAAAACACACTCAAAACCTGGCCTTTGTGGAGCTTCCATTCTATGGCGGAGGCTTCCTTACCTCATCGCTTGGAGACCCTGTTCTTCCATGAGGTCCAGCTAACATGTTACTTCTTCCGTCTTCCCTGAACTCCCAGGTGAAATTAGTCACTGTAGTTGTCTGTACTCATAGTGCTATACCTGTCAGTGAACTTGCTGCTACCTCACTTAAACTAAACTCCTTGAAAATAGGGACTGTCAAATTTTGTTTCTCCTCTTAGCACCTGGCACATAGTCAGTGCTCATAATATGGGTGGCCATTGGAAGACTCTTCTGCCTCTCCTTTCTGGCAAAGAGAATCTCCTTGTGTGTTCTTTCTACACTGATGTTTCGTGGTTCCTTTTGTTGTTCATTTGTTCATTCACTCACTCACTCACTCACTCATTCATTCATTCCGTCAGTCCGTCAGTCAGTCAGTCAGTCAGTCAGTCAGTCAGTCAGTCAACATAACTTATTGAGCACCAGTATGTCTGAGGTCCTATTCTACGTGCTGAGGATATGCTGATAAAGACAGAAAGGGTCACTGTCCTTGGTGTGCTCGCACTCTGGTCCTGAGACAGGTAGCAGTCTGCTGTCCTCTGGTTCTTTGGATGTCTGCTTTTCAGATGGCTGCGGGTGGCCCTCAGAGCCATGGCACACCCAGGCTGGGCATGAGATGATGCACCCTAACGCTCAGGTTAAGAGGGGTCTGTTTTTCCCCGCCGGGCTCAGATGACACGGCTGGAGAAAATGAATCTCACCAATCTCCCTCTCCCAAGCTCTGCACTTCCGTGTAAACTGGGGACAGAAAAGTCCAAGGCTATTAAAATAATAATGCAAATAATCTCTATTTTTCATCTTAAAAGCACTTCTGGAACATCCGATAAATCTTCCCAGTCCCATTGTGTGTAGGTAAGTATAAGTTTTTGCTTATAGATGAAGAAACTGGAACACAAAGTGATTAAACTATTGGCCTGAGGCTATAGTCAAAGCAAGGTTTAGAGTAGGGATTCGATTCATCGGTCTTTAGTTATTTTGAACAATCGCAGACTCAAAGGCCCATGTCCCTTAGGCAGCTGCTAGAGAGTGGAGCCAATTTGTCTTGGCGGAGCAGTGCAGTTGGGCAGCCAGGAGTCAGAGCTTTGCAGGCACACAGACCTGGGTTTGGCTCCTGGCCCCACCACTTCTGGTCGGGTGACCTTTGGCAGATGGTTCAAGCTCTCTGCACTCTAGTTTCCTCATCCACAAAATGGAGATGAGGAAAGTGAAAATAAATGAGATTATGTTTGTAGGGAGCTTAGCATGGTGTAGGGTATCTTTTTCTTAAAGACATATTGAGACAGAAGCATTTGAAATGCACAAGGTGTTTAGAGCTGCTAATCACCACATCACCATCGTCCAACATCATTTGGGCACTTGGTACATTCCAGACATAAAGGTATCTTAGCATAATTTCATTAAATGCGTGATGCCTTTTTATTAACATCAACTGGTCACTACACCTAGGTCATGTCATTCATCTGATTTCTTTCTCCATGAACCATTGCCAAGCCCCTGTGCTGCATGCTGTGGGAAGATGCAGAATAGCCTTGAATGTGGACCCTGCCTGCTGCCTTTGCAACCCAGTTACAGTAATGAATGCCCTGAGTCTACACCTTATCTTCACCCAGGTGCTGGTTCCTCAAAAGCCTTTGTGTCACCAGCAGGGAGAGTTGCAACCAGTCTTGTTATAAACAGCTACCATTCTAGGTGTGCCTGGATGACACCAGGCATGTAATACACATTCTTTGGTTTAATCCTCACAACAATTCTACGAGGCAAGAACAATTCTCACTCCACTTTTGTAGATGAGAAAACTGAGGTGCAGAGAGAGAGGTCATTTTTGTAAGGCCCCATAGCCAAGCACACAGTTAGTCCATCCTGAATCTGGTATGGCTGACAGCAGATTTGTGTCTGAAGAAAGAGCAGAGAGAAAGAAATGAAAGCCAGATTCAGAATCCAGTTCATGATAACTTGCTATGCGGACTTCAGGCTGTCACCAAATTTTCTGTACAACTTTAGTAGATCATCAAGTATTAATAGGATCTCCGTTATTGGTCCAGACTCTGGTAGGCATTGTGAATGTTATAGAGCAGTAGAGGTTTCCTTTTTCCTCAAAGACGTATTGAGACAGCAGCATCGGAATTGGACACAGTGGTAGGAGGTGCTAATAACCATTATTATCATCATCACTGCCATCCAACATCTTTGGGGCACTTGGTATATTCCAGATATAAAGACACTTAGGATAGACCATCCTATTTAATCCTCACAAAATCGCTATGGAATATGTATTATTTTCCCCCATTTAGAGATAAGAAAGCTGAGCGTGCTAGGAAGCTCACAGAGGTTAAGTGAGTTGCCTAAGGTCAAAGAGCCAGCAAATATGAGAGCTGGGTTTTAGCTCATGCAGGGTTGTGCACGCACATAGGAGGGACTGCTGCCACTCCTGTTAGGGCCCTGTTAGAGCAGCCCCCTGCCGTATTTCCTCCCTCGGTGCTCTAGTCAGCTTTCTCCTCCAGCAAGAATGAAAATTAATAGCTCTAAAGTTAGAAAAGTCACTCCTTGGCTTGTAGGCTTTTACAGGGCTGTCTTGGGAAGACACTTAACCTCTGTCTGCACCTCCATTTCTTCTTCATTAGCATGTGCCTGCCTCCTGGGGGTGTGTCTGTATTATTAATGACAGCAAAGTGATCTAAGCACACTTCACTGAGATTCATGAGAAATGGAAAGTGTGATTAATCTCGAGAACCATTCGACAGCCACGTAGAGCTGAAGGACACGGGGACCCTCCATGGTGCAGGGCGTTGGCATAAATGCTTTCACACCACTGTCACAGCTGATCCTCTCAAAACCTTGCACAGTAGGCTGCGTGTAAAACTGGTGGAAGACTATTGGGGCCACAGAGACCCATAGGGCTGTGGGAGGGAAAAGAGAGTTAGGGCCAAGGACAGATCAGTGGCACAGAATGGCTAGTGCTCATGCCTGTCACAGCTATACCAATTTCCTAGCCTTCCTTGCAGCGGGGTGTCCATGTGACTCAATCATGCCAATGGAATGTAGGTGGATCGGGTGCAAACCACTGCAGGCGAGGCTCCTAGATGCCTCCCACTTGTGATCTTGCTCTCTCGCTGCTAGAAGACTTAAAGGAGGGTGGAGCTATAAGAGAGAAGGAGCCTGGGTCCCTGAGTGACTGCTGAGTTCCCTTGTCAACTCAGAATGACCTGTGACGTGGAAAATAAATTTTACCATGGCAAGTCACTGAGATTTGGGGGTTTGTCTATTGTATTCACGGGCATTATTTGCCTAATAAATAATAAAAATAATGTGACATTTATAATGTTTATAGCTTTCCAATCACTTTCATGTATATGATCATTGTAGTGCCCTTGGGAGACATCTGTGGTTTCAGTATGAAAAATAGTTGTGTGATTTTGGAGAAAATTACTTGTCTTCAACCTTAGGGATATCTTGTGTATTGAACACCTTTTCCTCTGATACCGTGGCTGCTAAAAAGCTCACAGAAATCGTGGCCCTGTGATCAGGGCTGCATGGCCCACTGTTGGTACACTGAGGTTTGTGTACCAACCTCCCTACTGTCACCATCTTGCTTCCCAAGTGATTCACTCCCTCCAAACCTTCGTTGTCCCATCTATAGAATGGGGATAGACAGAGGGCCAACTTGATTGGGTTGTGGTGAGAATTCTATCTGCCTGTGAAGCTTATACCTAACTTTGCTCCGGAGTCATTTTCTAAAGGCTCAGTCCCAGAGCGTGGGATACGGAAGGGAGCTTAGAGATGACCACTGAGACCTTCATTCAGTGCTTTTCAAACTGCTAGTGACTGTCAATGGGGCCTCAGGAGGTGAACAAAGCTGCAGAATAAACAGGAAACAATTTTGCTGTAAATGTACAGAAATAAAACGTCCGAGTTTGATGTGGCACGTGCATAAGCAACCTCGGGAAACGTTTTCTTTCCATGTTACTCAATCTCAAGGTTCTCTCCAAGCAACAAAAATCAGAAGGTAGAACATTTTTACATGTCCTAGAGCAAGGACAGCTTGACACGTGCCTGTGACCAAAGTGCTACCAGACGTACCCCGTTGTCCTGGCTGCCCTGCTACCCTAACTGCAAGAGCCCCACCAGGTTGCCCCTCAAAACAAAGGCTCTGGCTTCTCCCAGACGCCCTGAGAGTAGCCTTGTGAGTCATCTTCTTGCCCTTGCTCGTCACTCTCCGATTTGTAGCAAGTGCAGCACATCAGGAATTTCTCTCCGGCTTTTATGAAGGAAAAGCACGTCTATCCCAAGGAATGGTCGTCTGCTCTCCTGCTGTGATAGGAGCCCTGTGCCAACTATCAAATGCCTCCTTTTGCCTTGGCAGTCCGGAAGCCCTGGTGCCAGGGTTTGCACTCCTTTGTTTTCTCTTATTTTACATAAACATATTGTGTTTTCTCTCTTCCCCGCCTATTTCTGATTTTTCTTAAGTTTATGATGAATGTCCATTTTTGGTAACTTTCCTCAAGTCCTTTCTAGATTGAGGCACCATATAAATCAACTCAAGAAATGACATAATGCCCATGGGAGGGCGGGGTTAGCCTTGTTAAACTTATAAGTGGGCCAGGTCTTTTTTTTTTTCCTTTGTGCCACTTCTCCCTTCCTCCACCCTTGTCTCGCTGGGCATTGCATAGCTGACATTTCTCACCCAAAAGTCCCTCGGTAACCTTCCCACCTTCTTTCCTGCCTTCTCATCCTTTATTTATCACCCTGATAAATAAGCCTGGCAAAACCACAAAGTGAGAGGAACTCGTAGCGTCAATCAAGCAAAAAAGACCTTCAAAGCTCCACTTTTGTGTGAGCCTCAGCTTTTGGAAACACCAGAGGTGGTATGGAGCAATCAGGCCGAGGCACTGCAAATGGAGCTCCCCACAAGGGGATTTGCAGGGCAGGGGTCTCTGGCAGACAGGAGGGTTGAGTGTGGAAACAGATGGGTTCATGCAGAAAAGAGGGTGGTCAGGTGTGTTGGCAGGGCTGAGGCTGGCTGAGGAGCTGGCATTACTATTTTAAAGTGAGTTGAGGAGAATAGGGCTTTTTTTCCCTCTGTGTTGGATTAAAAAGAAAAAAGTAATACTGGAACGTTGTGCTTAAAACAAGCCTACTGGAAACAGAGCCCAGGGAATTAAGCCTCTATCATCAAACATTAAAAATCACTTTGGACTTAAAAAATCCATTTGCTAGCTTTAAATGCGTTTAATACACATATTTAAAAGCTCTCACCCTCTTTTGTTTTTATTTTTTCGATGTAATGTCTCCTGCCTGCCTCCCCACCATAACATCTCAAGTGTTTGTTTGTTTGTTTGTTTATATGCATGTAACCACATCAGAATTCATTTTGACCAGGTTCACTGCTAGATCACCTCTTCCTCGGTGGTTTGAGACCAAGGGTAGAAAATTGGGCGCTGACACAATTGCAACAGGGGTAGTCCTGCCAAGTGCTGTTGATCCCATGTGCTTGCAGGAACTGACGCTTGCCTGTGTGAATTCTCCAGACAATGAAACGGGACACAGACCCTCCCCCATTCAGCGCATGCAGGCTGACACCCTCATATGTGCTGATGGGGAGTTCAGCATCATCCTTTTAGCTTAACTCCTTCAGCTTAGAAAGGAGGTCACTGGAGTCCAGAGAGGTAATGTGACTATCCTGAAGGTCACAGAACCTGTGAGAGGCATAGCTAGTCCAGAATCCAGGCCTCAAATTCTTTGCTTTTAGAAAGTCTGGAGAATTTGAGCCTAGGAGGAGGCACATGAGAAATAATATTTATTGAGCATTTACCATGTATTGGACATGACCTTAGGTGTTTTCTTACTACTACTGTGACTACTGCTAGTGTCAGCTAACACTTGTGGAACGCCAGTTACTTGGTAAGCACTATGCTAAGTGCTCACGTACCTTGTGTCGAACCCTTATGTAATCCATGAGGCAAGTACTATTCCCATTTTTAGAGATGGCGAATCAGCCTAGTATAGCTAAGTTACCCAAGGACACATAGCTAGGAATTGTGGGAACAGGGATGTGAATGAACCCAGGGCTGCCTGACTCTAAACCCATGTTCTTTCCTGAATCTCTATCACTTTCCCCCAGGACAGAGTTCTCATTCAACTAGCCCAGCCTTTGCGATGTCACAGCGTAGGTGTTTGTGATTCAGGGTGTGGGTAAAATGTGTCCCTTTCTGAGGTGCTTCCTTTCCTTCCCCTCTCCGCTTCCTGCTCTTCTAACTGAGATGTACAAACTTTGGGGGAATATGAGTGGTAGAACAGAGTGAGTAAATGTCAGCTCAATTCCTGCTCTGACTCTACACACCATGAGATCAGGCAAGTTCCCTGGTTTCTCTGTCTTACTTTTCTCATCTTTTAAAGCAGAGATAGTAATACTTTTGCCACTTCTGGATGGCCTTGCTCTTAGACAAACTATGGAGAACTTAAAGTCTCTCAAAAGCTCCAGGAAACCTGAGCTCTTATCCCTTCCACTTCTGCATGTGACCTTGGGACTGGATTTCTGGGAGGGTAGGGCTGAGTGAGCATCTACGTGGGAGCCCTTCTGGGTCATGTATCATTGCCAAAGGTGGGAACCATTGGGTTCATCAGATCCATCTCCTGGTGAGCTGATTCCCACCCTCATTATAGGGTGATGACAAAGATTCTCACTTGTTCTGCATGTACTGTGGAGGAGGAGAAGAAAAATATCTCCAAACCATAACTCGGGACGGGGGAGGAGTTCCCAGAGGTGGATGCCAACAGCTTCCCACAAACACTGAGGTAGGGCAGTGAATAAGAGCCACGTGGTTTGGTGATGGGAGCTTTTCTGGCTTCGTGGATGTGTGCACGGGTGCTTGATCTCAGTTGGTGTTTTTCCTTTATGTGAAAGTTCTCTCATGAAGCTAGAGGCTTGGTCTGTTTTAACCTGGTCCATTGGAGACACACATCAGTATGGCTGCTCTAGTTACCATGAGAAGCTTTGAGGTCTAGGGTAGTGGTTCTCAAACCTGGCTGTCATCAGAACCTGGGAGCTTGAAAAAAAAATCCTGCAGAGTTCTAGGACCCACCTCTAGAGAGCAAGGTCCTGGGTGGATACCTATTTGTATTTTCAAAAGGCTTTCCATGTACTCCTGCTGTTTAGCCAGGTGAGATGTTATTGGTCTAATGTACAGGTCATGACGTAGGAACCACACCTGGGTTTGAGCTCCCTTTGCTAAGGACTAACCAGACACCAGCAGCTTTGTGTAACATCTCATTTGCTTGTCAGAGCCACGTTTTGTGGCATGTATCTACATGCTGGAAACACAGAGAAGGAAAAAGCCTTAGAGAGGTTGTCCCTCTGGGCTGGGTCTCACCCTGGATCAGTGCATTTTTCCTATCACTGCCTCATCTGCAGACCCAGGAACATAGGTATCTTGGCAATGACTATCCTGAAGAACCGGGGTCAGACACACCCCTCTGGGCAACAATGGTCATTTACTTAAAAAAAGTAAATTACAATCGTTACATTTTCCATCTGCAACAATAAAGAATAATTTCTCTTCCTTGGGTACAAGCGCTCCAATTATGATTTAATTCAATTCCGATTAACTATGCTTTGATGGCATTTCCATTACATAAAAAATAAATGCATTAGCCAAGCATAATGTGTTTTGACTATAGTTCTGATGCTAATAAGGAGGCTGTTTGGTAGCTATGATCCCACACTTCATTCCACAGTTGTAAAGAATAAGGGAGGGAAAAAAAAGAAAGATGAGGCAAACACACTGAGAAATCCCACACAGAGGGGCATCGTGATTTGGGGGTGGGGTAGGGCTGCCAGCATATGCTTGGTATTCACAGGTTTTCTCTCACAGCTGCTGCTGGAGATGCTTCTGGATGTGAGTGTGGGCAGGTACCAATGGCAATTCTGCCTCTGAGGGTAGTTTCCTGGGCAGGGGTGGTGTGGGGGAGAGGTGTGAAGATGGAGCTGACTATATACTCTGCATGTGGGAGTCGGCAGGCCTCTCCTCACCGTACCAGTGACAATGACGTCCTTGCCCTCTCTGGAACTCTGTCACCATGAGAAACCCACAGGCTGTACTTCAGCTTCTGGCCCCTGCTCGCCTGGTCTCTGGCTGGATAGTGCCCTTGAGAAGTCCATCGGCCCTCCCCGCTGTCCCTGATGCATTTGCACAGTTACTGACGCCCTCCTTGGGTCCCACAGCACTGAGGCATCCTTCTATCCTTGAAGAAAGGGACTGACCTGGGCGAGCCTTGGTCCCGAGACTTGTTGTATAGCCATTATTCTTTCAACAACTGCCCAACGTAGGTTTCCATCCCTGATTCCACTTCAAGGAAATCTTACAACCCCACTGGTATGGTTCCTGGACCAACCTAACCAAGTCAGGAGCCAGGTTGGGGCAAGGAGGTGACTGAGCAAAGTTCTGGGCTTCTCACTAAAGACTCCCCATCTGGAGAGAAGCAGATAAGGGATGTGGACAGGCCATCCAAGAAAAGCTTCATATCTCCTCTTCACTATCACCAGGATCTGAGGATAAAGCCAATGCAGGCAGCCTGCCCCAGCTTGCCGTTTCTCTAGGATGTTATGTTTCTGTAACGAAACAGGTTAGGACGCATTGCCTGAGACCACTGAAAAGTGCCTAGTAGTCCAATACCACAGCCGGGAAAGGTGGAACAGATATCAGCTATAACGGGAAGGGAGCTGAGAAAAATTTAACCACACCACATAGAATTACAAAGAAATAGAAAGACTAGTCAGAACTGCCCAAGTTAAGCATGAGCAAGATGAGAAGAAACCATGTAGAAACTAAGCACACATTACAGGCCCCACCCCAGTCCAACCTGCATGGAAGGAAGGAAGGAAGGAAGGAAGGAAGGAAGGAAGGAAGGAAGGAAGGAAGGAAGGAAGGAAGGAAGATATATATATATATATATATGTATGTATGTATATATATGGAGAGAGAGAGAGAGAGAGAGAGAGACTATTGCTTGCAAAAGACAAATGGAAAACCCAATCTGAGAGAAAAACGTATCCCAAGAAAAAAAGAAAACTTCCAATGTGTATTTTGCACTATAAAAGAACTTAAGAATCTGAATCCAATAAAACAAGGGCTCAACAATGAGAAATTAGATGACAACGCAACACAATGACATTAAAAGAGAGTTCACAATACTGAGAACCTTGAGAACTCAAACTACAGTATTATAGAAATCATAAATTATAAATAAAACAAATTTAACCAGACAGCTAAAAATTGTATTTCTGACATAGAGAAAAGGTTTGCTGTAATAATGGTGAAAGCCAAGAAAAGAATAGAGATTGAGACAGTTAGAACAAAGTCGATTTAAAAATAAGGATAATTGGTGTCCCTGCTGAAGAGAACCCAGCAAGTGGAATATAACATACATTTCATTCTGTTACCTAAGGATTGAAAGGGCATACCCTCTTACAGGAAAAAAATCAGAATGATAAACTTTGTTACTACCAAACTTGAATAATGAAGAAATAATTCTTCTGGCATCTAAACAGAGAGAAACAAATCACCTTCAAGGAGGGAAGTCAAGCTGATCTCAGACTTCTCCACAAGGATGTTGAAAGCCAGAAGGTAGCAGAGCAACGCCTGACAAGTTCTGGGGGAATGGCAAAGGGACTAAACATGATCATATCTGACCAAATCGTTGTGGGAGTATAAAGGCAAAAGGTAGACACTTGAAATTGAAATATAGGGACTCAACATCCACCAGCCTTTCCAGAGAAATGACTCAGTTGAAATGCAGCCATCGATGGCAAAAATGGAGAAGAAATAGCAGAAAAGCTAGTGCCACACTCAAAGGCAAAAGCTGGTGAAGCAACATCTATAAGATCCAGGGGGCAAAGTGTGACCCATGATGGGGCCAAATTGCCTGTTATTCATACATACAACAGAGGAGTACTGCATTTTCAAACTTTTAGGAACTCAGAGATTATAAATATGAGCCTTCTGTTTAAAAAAAAAGCTGGTTGATGGTAGTCAGCCACTATAAGATGAACCAATACACAGAACTCTAGAATAAATATGCTTTGGTAAAAGGACTATAGGTGAGTATTAAGTCAATCTAAATAAAGCAAAACTAAAACTAAGACGAAACAATTATAGGAATTGTAGTTATGTAACAGAATTTAAATGTTATAAGTGTCGACAAATTAAAAGTACTAATACACCCAAAAATTGGGAAATAAGACAGGGGAGGAGGGAGGTTTATAAAAGTTCTAATTTTCTTATGTTTTATAGCAAAAGGTCAATCACTACTGTCTAAAATTAGATTATGGTTAAAAAACATAATGACTCAAACTTCTTAAGATTCTTTTTTCAGAATTTTTTTTCTTAAAGGAAATTGATTTCATTTGTGTATGTTATGGGTTGAATTGTGTCCCCCTATTTAGATACATTGGAGTTCCAACCCCTTGTTGTTTGTTACATGCCGTTGATGGTGACTTTGAGTGAGTGACATCCATAGTGTCCTGTCCTCCCAGCCCTGCTCAGCTCCTGTAGACGCATGCCTATGGCTTCTGTTATGGAGTCCCTCGTCACACATTTGGTCTTCCTCTTTTCCTGCTGCCCAGTACCCCAGAATGTGACTCTGTTTTGAGATAGGGTCTTTACAGAGGTCATCAAGTAAAAATGAGGTCGTTAGGGTGGGCCCTAATTCAATATGATTGATGTCCTTATATAAAGGGGGAAATTTGGACAGGAGGACATGCACGCACAGAGAGAGTGGCCCCCTACAAGTCAAAGAACACGTGAGGCTACCAGAAGCGAGGAGAGAGGCTTGGAACAGATCCTTCGCTAGCACTTTCAGCGGGAGCACAGTCCTGCCCACACCTAGATTTCAGATTTCTGACCTCCAGAACTGTGAGACGATACATTTCTGTTGTGCTACCTAGTTGGTGGTCTTTTGTTACATCGGTCCCAGGAAACCAACACAACAGTTTTAAAGGTCTGGCCTCATAAATTACCTTTCTTGTGGTAAAAAACAACATTTTCCTACAGTTTAATAATCCCCCCGTTTTACTTCAATTACCATTTTTTGTAAATTATGTAAAATAGGTAGAATGGTTTATTTTCCGAATACTAGCATTATATGAGGCCATTTTATGAAATTATTTTCATCTTTAGCCAAACACTTAACCAACCTCACCTATCCATCTTTCTATATATAAGGTTCAGAAATGTGACTGGAATGTGGTCACCTTATTTTAATGTTGGTTATTACTATAGGTGGTAAGATTTTGACAGACAGTTTTGCTTTCTTTTTTTGGACCTGCTATTGTTTGAAATGTTTTTCCATGAACTTGAATACTTTATTTTAATATCCTAATGTTGGCAGTGCAAAATTCATGTATTTCAGTCCATGGCTACATATCTCATTTTTAAAAAGCCATGGAATCTTAGACGGTGTCTGAATATTTTTAAGGCTCTTTAATACCCATGGTTGTATTCGTTTCTGGATTATAACGGTTTACAGTCATACAAGCAATGCATTATGATGCCAGCCTTATTACACTATTGTGTCATTGAGTATTATTATTAAAATAGCAATTTGATGGCATCTCATTTTAATTTGCCTTTCTTTAATTACCAGAGAGGTTGAACATTTTTCACAGATCTATGAGCTGCTTGTGTTTCTTGTTCTGCTCCTGTTTTTATACCTTTTCTATGGCTGTTGCTTACTTATCACACACACACAGGCACACACACAACCATCTGTCCTGTCTGTTGCAAATATTCTTAGTTTATGTTTTGCTTTGTAATTTTCTTCTTCATGTTTTGAAAAATGCTCATAAATTTTTTAATATTTTAGACGGTTTCATTTTCCTCTCACTTCTCTTATTGATTTTAATTGATTATATTTTGGCATGTTTTATCCTTTTTTATGTACACATCACATCCTCCCCACTACTCCAGCTCTTCTTTGAGGGTAACATCCCCCACACAATGCATGTTTCCTCACCATTTAAACCATTTTAAAGTATATAATTCTGTGGTTTTTTTTTTTGTCCTTTCACAATGTTGTCAAACCATCACCATTATTTAATTCCAGAACATTTACATAACAATAAAAAGAAACCCATGTTCATTAAGCAGTCATTTCCCATTCTCCCATCCCCCCCAGCCCCTGACAACCACTAATCAACTTTCTCTGTCTGTGTATCTGCCTATTCTGAACATTTCATATAATGGTGTCCTACAATGTGACGTCTTTTGTGTTTAGCTTCTTTCACTTAGCATGATGTTTGCAAGGTTTATCTATATTGCAGCATGTATCAACACTTCCATTTCTTTTTATAGCTGAATACTATTCCATTGTCTGGATATATCATATTTTATTTGTCCATTTGTCAGTTGATGGACATTTGGGTTGTTTCCCCTGTTTGGCTATTATGAATAATGCTGCTATGAACATTTGTGTGCATGTTTTTTTTTTTTTTTAAACTTTTTATTTTAAGTGTGTTTATCTAGGACCCATCAGCTCCAAGTCAAGTAGTTGTTTCAATCTAGTTGTGGAGGGCGCAGCTCACAGTGGCCCATGTGGGGATCGGACTGGCAACTTTGTTGTTAAGAGCACCGCGTTCTAACCAACTGAGCTAACCGGCCACCCCAGTGTGTGCATATTTTTGCTTGAACACCTGTTTTCAATTTTCTTGGTATATACCTAAGAAGGGAATTGCTGGTTCATATGTTAAACTTTTTAAGGAATCCCCAACCTGTTTTCTACAGTGGTTGTACCATTTTACATTCCCACCAACAATGTATGAAGTCCCTATTTCATGATGTTCTCCCCAACATTTGTTATTTTCCATTAAAAAAAAAACAAAAAAACAATTACAACTGTCCTAGAGGGTGTGCTATGGTATCTCATTGTGATTTTGATTTCCATTTTCCTAATGACTAATGATGTTGAGCATCTTTTCCCCACCCCCAGCTTTTCTGAGATATAACTGACACATAATATTGTATAAGTGAGATAGGGCAGGGGCTGGGCCTTCAAGAAAACCATGAGCCGCCAGCCAGAGACAAAGGACTAGTAATCATGATGGGACAAGAAGACCAGCCAGGACTGACCCAGACCAAGATGGTAGATCAGAGTCACCTCCAAGTAACCTCTAGCCACATTATATGGTCATTGTAAGACATTTCCATGCTAAATGACACACCCATCTGTGCCATGACACATCCAGAGAAGACTGTTTAATGACAAAAAAGAGGTGTATCCAAAATTCCTGGACAAATCCACCCCTTCTGAGAACTAATAAGAATATTCCTCCCCCTTATTCCCATATTGAAAAGCTTAACTAATAAAAACCACAACCATAAAAAGGGTCGGTGTTGTCTCTCGCTCAGAGGCAACCTCTGCTCTGCCTGCGGAATGGACCTTGATTCAATAAACTACTTTTGCTTTATTTCCTGGCTCACACTTGAAGTCTTTCCTGCGTGAAGCCAAGGACCCTCTTTCCTGCAACATTAAGTATAAAGTGACCAACGTAATGGTATGTACATGTATATATTGCATCTAATGATTCAACAGAGATTCCCTTAAATGCTGAGGTTTAGCTGTCATTTCTTGTTTAAGTGTTTGACTGGTTTCTATAAACTCTTGATTACCTTCTTCAGTTCTGATAAAGTTCATTCTTATACTTTTTGCTAATTTATTCACTGCTTTTGTAGATAGATAGGCTTTGGGGATTTCCCAACTCTAGTATTTTTGCTGATGTTACTTCTTGGGTCATATCTTTTATGATTTTCTTTACTAAATGAGTGAATAATTACAGCTATTTATTGAGCATCTACTATGTATAAGAAACAGCGGTGGTTGCATTCATATATTACATTATTTAAACCGAAGGACACCCTTATAAGCTAGGCCTTACTATTGTCATTTACATTTAAGTCTCTTAGGTCCGAAATATGGCTGGCTGTCCTTGATAGCAGGGAGAGGATGGCTTGAGGAAGTCCCCCTTGGATATCTTAAGCTCAGTTGCATAGGTGACTCAGATTTTGGTCAGGGAGGGTTTGAGCCTCAGGTGCCAGATTCTCACCGCGGCTGGTGAAGATTGTCAGGAGCCGATGACCTGCAGGGAGTCTGAGGCAACCGAGCGCACTGCCAAAGCCATAGCTTCTAAATCCGATTGACCAGGGTGCTCGCCTGACCAACCTGAAACTGCACCGCTTCCTAGTCATTGTATCTTAACTGTTTTGGTTTGTTTTTTTTTCAGATCTATATATTTATTTAATGACATTCTTCAACCAAAGTAATATACATCAAAATGAATAACCCTAAAATGGAAGGGTTATTCCAACACCAGTTAAATACTATAGACTTAAGTAACTTGAATTGCATGTAGCTGATCGTTTCTTTTGTCTGTTCGTTTATTTTGTTCTTCAGATTCCACATATAAGTGAGATTGTATGGTATTTGTCTTTCTCAGTGTCTTAACTGTTCTGAACCCCCATTTTCTTCCATATGGATTTAATAGTAAATGCCTTTCCATGAGAAAGCTCCTCACAATGGCCATGGTTCAACAGATGGGGAATTTCAGTTTGCTCTGGCTTAAGGAGGAAAAAGCTATGTGTTGTGGAGCCGATTATAATCCAGGCACGGTATTGGCATTTGAGGTCCCAGGCTTTTCTCTACCATACTCCTAATTCTATTACACATTTGTCTGGTTTTGCAGGTCTAGTTTTGGGATCTCCTGTCTGTGTTTTCCTCACTACCGTGCTTTTAGTCAGGCTGCTCCTTTCACTGGAAACCCTGCTCTTTTCTCAGCTCCATTTGTCAGAATTCTAAGAAGACGTCATATCAAAGGCCACCATCACTGGGAAGCCTGTCCTAGCCCTTAAACTGGAAGCGATCCCATCAGCCTCTTGGCTCCGACAGCACTTTGTGCAGAGCTTCGTGCTTTCTCAGCCATTCTCACTCACTTGCCTCAGGAGTCTTCCTTGAGCAGGAGAGTTACAGGCCATGAGAAGCTGCCAAGCCCACCACGCACATAACCTATCTCATGAGTGCCCTAGACCACAAAGACCCATTCTTACTGATGCTTGGTTAACAACTAGACATTATTGTAGTGATTACGAGGTCCGATTTTCATAGTTAATTTTTAAAAATGACTTTATCATCTTTTGGTGTTTTTATAAAAATTTGGTTATTTGGGGGAGGACAGGTGTTTACCCATGTGAATATCGTACCGTACGGTAGCAGACACAGGAGAAGCCCTTCAGAGAACCTGAGCTCAGCAAGCTGGGACCTCACTTAATCATGGCTGTGTTTCCAGCCCTTAGGCATCCTAAGCCCCAAGTCGACACTTGGGAAATGTCGTGGAGCTGATTTATCAGATTCCCACAAGCAGTTCTTTTCCGTCTGACCCTTTTCTTTGTCTGCATTCTAGTTTTTTTTTTTCCCCAAACAAAAGTCAGGTCCACATATCCCAATACATATAGAAAATAACTTTCCTATCCCTTCTTTCTTTGCCCATCTCTCTTCACAATCACATAGAAGTATCTTGCCCCCATATTAAGTGTTGAGTTAGAAATATTAATTTGAGGACTTCTCAGGTTAAAAGGAAATTTCACGTATATTTGGGATCTTAAACACTCCTTCCCTGACTTCCACCTACCCCCACCAACCCCTCCACCCCCCGCCAGGCTACGTTCTAAGTTCTCTTGAAAGAAGCCTGAGGGTGCCAAGAGGAACCTGCTGACTGAGAGGCAGGGATCTGCCTCCAGGAAAAGACCTGCTAAGGTGGGAAAGCTGTAGGCTTTGGAGTTCAGATAGCCTTAGATTCAAATTCTGATGTTTCGCCTATGGTTTGGATTTCTATGGGCAAGTTTCTTCACTTCTCTGAGCCTCAGGTTTCTCATTGCAAAATTAGAGCATAATATCTACTTCATAGAACAATGCTGAGGGTTGAGTGGGAAGCATAAATGCTTGCTGAATTCACGAGTGAATAAAGGAGTAAACAGTGTCCATCGTCCAATGTTGGAACCCCACTGTTGGCCTAAAAATTCACTGACTTAGGCAACAGTTTGCCAAGGAATATGGTGGGAGCAGAGGCCCCTGGGAGGAGTATTTTATCATGGACATAATTTAGAACTGCCAGAGCACAAGGGTACCACAAAATAGTCTGACTTTTAGTTTTATCACTGTTCTTAAATTCTCTTCAGGCGGTGCGCCCCTTATTGCTTCTACCCTAATTGGACTGTTCCCCACTCCCTGACGTCCTCCCCCAAATGCCATTGGAATCAGGGCCACTTCACTAAAGATGGGCCTAGAGGGTTATGGAGGGAAAGACCTGGCACTGGCTATCCCTCTGGGCCCATAATTGTAGATTCTGAGCTATTTCTGAAACTCCTTGCTTGTTCAATCTGAAAAGTAGTTTGCAATGGAAATTTCTCCCCCTTGAAATCCTTGTTAATCTAATTGCAATTGAAATGCATAAATGAAATGACAAAAGCTGCATTTTATCAGCAATTACAGCAATTTTCTTTTATTTACTGGAGTCTGACCTCTGCTGTATTGATGAATTGCACTTTTTCAAGGTCTATTTTCCCATCAGCAGTCAGGTTGTTTATAAAATGATTGGCATAAAATGTTGTTCTGCCCTCACCTATCCCCCCCCACCCCCATATTTTAAATATTGCGTCCCAAGTCTGAAGAAATTGACTAGGAATTTATGGAGGCAGCACATCTCTGAGTGTATATTTGTACAAGGGAGCTTGAATAATCCAACGACAGTCTTTTCAACACCAAAATGTGGCGGGGTGGGTGGGTGGGGGGAAGCAGCATTTAGCATCTCGCACCTCTGTCTCCTTGGAAATCTGGTGTGTAAAATTTGCACCGATTATCTTTTCAATCTTCCATCTAATGACTCCTTTCCAAGGTGACATTGTCAGAAAGTCACAGTGGGAAGTTTCAGATGAATGAGGGGCCTGGACTCTCTCCCATGTTACCAACAAGTCCTGCTGACCCTACCTCCTAGAATTCCTCCCTTTCTCTCCATCCCTAGTTCAGCCTTTTATCCACTCTTCCCTGGATGACAGCAACAGCCGCTGCCCTGGCCTCTCTGCCTCTAGCCATAAATGCCTTTCCTTGTTCCTTTTCCATCCTCCACATGACTGTCAGAATGCTCTTTGAAAACCACCAATAGAATGTGCCATTGCTCTGCTTAAATCCTCCAGGGGTGCTCCAGTAGCGCCATCAATGTCTTCTCTGCCCAGGATGGCTCACGGGGTCTTAAGTGACCTGAATCTGATTCTCCCCGTCTGTCCACATCACAGCCCCCCTTTCCGCTCCCTGCCTCTTACATGTGCTCCAGGGACTGCTTTTCGTCTTTTACGCCATGTGGTAACTGCCCTCCTCCCCTTCCTTTATGCCCTGTGCCTGAAAAGCTCTTGCCTCCTCTTCCCGCTTCACCTGGCTAACTCTTATGCAAGCTTTACAACAATACAGCTGTCCTCTCCTCTGTGAAGCTTCCTTGATTGCTCTGATTTGCGTTATGTGTCTCTTTATCAAAGTACTTACTACTTTCTGTTGAAATGGTAGGTCTTCAGTCTGTGCTTCCGTATCAAAACATGGACAGGCTTCTCGAGGGCAGGAAACGTAACTTAGTTTGCTCTATCTCTCCGGTGCCTAGCTCAGATAGCCACTTACACTCTATCTTTCAAATTATGCTACCTAGTAGTTGCTCAATTATTGCCAATTTCCTTTTTGGCTTTCCACATTCCTTGGAATACTGGTCTCCCCGTCTGTAAACCACACATGAAGTTACTTGTTTTACTTAGCTCTATGCATTGCTTTGAAAGTCAAATGACCTACGGGCTATAAACGTCTGATACACACTTGAAAGTATTTCCTGATGTTAATTTTTTTCTGTGATCACTCTTCTTTGGCAACTTCATCTTCTTTGGCTAACTCTCCAATCATGACCCACCACCCCCACCAGAAACTCTGATTAAATAAAATATTTCAGATAACAAGCAAAAGTCCCCTGACAAATCAAACAGCATAAAGCAAACCAAAACAAATGAAGTGGAACATGACTAAATTAAACTCATGTTGGGGGTTGATTCAATGTTTATCCTTTTCCCCTTCAATCATCTAGATGTCCAGGCTGGAGATTACCGACCCCTTCTTGGTGTCCCATCTCACAGTGTAGCTCTCAATTCCTTTCTCATGGACTGCCTCAAATTTCTCTCTCTCTCTCTCTCTCTATTTTTTTTTTTTTTTTTTTTTAAGATTTTATTGGGGAAGGGGAACAGAACTTTTTTGGGGAACAGTGTGTAATTCCAGGCCTTTTTTTTTCCCCAAGTCAATCTTAGTTGCGGAGGGTGCCATTCAGCTTCAAGTTGTTGTCCTTTCAGTCTTAGTTGTGGAGGGCGCAGCTCAGCTCCAGGTCCAGTTACTGTTTTCTAGTTACAGGGGGCACAGCCCACCAGCCCTTGTGGGAGTCAAACTGGCAACCTTGTGGTTGAGAGGATGCACTCCAACCAACTGAGCCATCCGGGAGCTCAGCGGCAGCTCAGCTCAAGGTGCCGTGTTCAATCTTAGTTGCAGGGGGCGGAGCCCACCATGCCTTGCGAGACTCGAGGAATTGAACCGGCAACCTTGTGGTTGAGAGCCCACTGGCCCATGGGAGAATCGAACCGGCAGCTTTCGTCAGAGTTAGGAACATGGAGCTTTAACTGCCTGAGCCACCAGGCCGGCCGGACTGTCTCAAATTTTGAGCAAATGAAAGCTAACACTGTTAATGATAGCTGATATTAGCATTCACTATGTGCCAAGTGCTGAACTGAATAAATTGACCCATTTAATTCTCCCCCAAATCCTTGTATGTAGATCCTCTTATTATCATCATTTATAGATGAGGAGACTTTGGACTGGCTAAATCACTTGTTCAGAAGCTCCCAAATTGGTAAGAAATAGAAGTGCGTCCAGAAGCTGTACACTTAAACCTTCACCCTCTACCACCTCTCCATGTTGTGTGTCTTGTTCTCGCTCTGGACTGCAGTCTCTTGGATGGCAGGGGCTTGGTCAGATGTACACATGCCGCTCTAGACTTCCAGGAGACACTCCTCTGAAATGGAAATATTCCCAATGGAAGTTTCACAGTGTCTGGGAATAAGTTCTCTGGAGACTGGAGATTCAGATTAAAAACCTGGCTTCCCAGATTTAAAAGTGAGCCTCAGTTTCCATTCCTGGAGAATGGGAAGAAAACAAAACTGACCTCACAGCCATCATATGGAAGATCGAAATGAATGGAACATTACAAGTAGAAACAGTTAGACAATGCCTGAGTCAGAAGGGGTGCTTAGTAAATACTAGTTTGAGCCTCTTGGAGCTTCATTTTTGCCATTCATGAAAGAGTTTTTCCTATATATTATCGTGTTAAAGCTGGACATCAGCTCTTTGGGGTGTGTGTGTGTGTGTGTGTGTGTGTGTGTGTGTGTGTGTGAGAGAGAGAGAGAGAGAGAGAGAGAGAGAGAGAGAGAGAGACAGAGAGAGAGAGAGATTGCCATTCTCATTTTATGAAGGAGGGCTGAGGCACAGAGAAAGGTTGATCTAATATCCCCTGAGTAAGTGCCCCCTGATTTGAGAAACACGGTTACCCTGGCTCTTCTGAAATGCTCCGGATCACTTAGGAACTTATTGCTATTGCTAGGCCTGCTCCAAGTCAACTTGGACGACTTTCACTCCATTTGCACTGTGCAGAGTCTGGTGTAATAACTATAAATGATTCTCTTGCATCATGTTTTTCAAAAGTCCCTCAACCAAAAATGTAAGATGTTGCAGCTACCCAGGTAGAGTGAGGCCTTCAACCTAACGTCAACCGAGGGGAATCTCTTTGATTTCATTTTGTTGACTTATTTTTGTTTTATTTTGATAGTGGGACCTTAAATGCCTTTGGCTGTGAGAGTACAGACTATGCCATCCAGGATTGAACAGCTATGACAAAGCCCTCTGGCACAGATGAGGAAGAGCCTTTTCTTACCCTCAAGGAATTCCTGGACATCTGGAGACTCTAATGGCAATTCAGAATTCCAGGAGAATTATGTAGAAGTCCCCTGGATGTACATTGAATGTGTGCCTCTGGTTGGAATATCAGGAAGCAGATTTGGAGCTGGTCCTTACAGAACCCAGGGTAGATTATCAGGAGGAAAAAGTAAGAAAACCTCGCGTGGGTGGAAGGGCGGATGGGCAAAGGCATCCTGACACTCAGGTCTATAGCAAAGAACCAGCTTTCTTTTTGGAATGTGATAGAGTCAAGTTTGTGTTACATCTTGAATTGGCAAAGCAGCAGGCAGGTACATATTTCAAGCATGGCCTCCTAGCCAGAAGAAAACAGTACCTACCAGTCTTGGCTCTTCCCTTTCCTGGGAACTTATTTCTATACTTGTCATCTTAGCACTACCAAATATTTAAAGTATGAATAATGGGGACCAATGGTAAGGAAATCAAAGTCTGATATTTCTCTTCATTGAGATTAATGATTGTAATTTTCTCTGTGGTGGGGCGGGGGAGTGGGAAGAGTTGCTTAAGAAGAATGGTTTACTCTGTGTGGAGCATAAGCTTCACATAGGCTTAACTTGACAATTACAACTTTGCACAGGGCTACCCAGAGGAACTTGATGCAGCAGAAGTTACCTGGGGGATGGCTGGCCTCAGGGGCAGCCTAAGCCAGTCAGGTTTCTTTCTGAGACCCCAGCTGGTCAGCGCCTGGCCCGATATGGCTTCTTTAAGTTTGGTTCTGCAGCGAACCTTGTGCCATCACAGTGCGCTATGCACTCAACACAAAATCAACAATAGACTCAACATAAAAATAACACCTAAGAGGCAATATAACACAGCAGCTCAGAACAAGGACTATGGAGCCTGGTAGATGCAGGAACAAATGATGGCCGGCCACTTGACAGCTGTATGACCTTGGGTGAAGTAGGTCGTTGCTCTGGGCCTCAGTGGTCCTCATCTGTTGGATGAAGGTCATAAGGATATTTAAGGCACCTGGAACATACTAAACCCTCAGTAAATGGAGGACGATTTTCTCCATTTCTCTAGATATCTTTACCCTACGCTACGTTCATCACTGAGACTCTCAAGGGCACCTGGAGAAGCTGCCTATTGCAATTGTTCTGCTCAGAAAAAACCTGTAGCTAACTCTGTAGATAAGATGTCGAGAGGCATTTAGCACTTCCCCAACTCTGAGTGTGTTCCTTCCCTTCGAGACAGTGGCTACTCCCAGGGATGGGAGGGATTAAACTATGACCAACAAGAGATCTGGTAGGATCATGGTTGAGAATATCACCTCTAGTCCAAAGCTGTGTGTTCAAATCCCATCCTGTGACTCCCTGAGTGTCCTTGAGGAAGGAATGTTATCTCTCTGAGCCTCATTTTTCTCATCTGTAAGATGGAGATAATAATAATAATTGCCTTAGGAGCTGTTAGCTCATTAACATGTAAAGTTCTTGAATTCTTGGGACAGAGCCTGGTGCATAGGAAATACTGTGTAATCTTTGTTATCAGTCTTGCTTTTCATTGATTCTTGCTTCAAGATTTATATATTTTTTTTAAATTGATTGTGTCACTATTTCATCATTCCCTTTGGGAGAAATGTCCATATGTTTTCTGTCTTCTTACTTTCTTCTCAGCCTATGTGCCTTGAAATGCCAGGGTGATAAAGAGAACGTAATTTTGTGTACGAATATTGATTTGAGCTTATGATTGTTGCTTTGTTCTGCGTCCAGTCTTTCCTTTTGTGCTGTGAGAGCCCTGCCACATTGCTGAGAAGTTGAAAAGGTAAATGAGAGGGGAGTCTACCTTTGTCAAACGAGGAAACCAAGTCAATCCTTAACCCCTCTGAATCTCTGCTTTTACATCTGGTAACTAAGGAGTTTCAACTAGATGGTCTCCAAGGGCTTTCTCTGCTTAAAATTTCCGACACTAAGACAGCATGAATTGAATTTATCTGATATATATAAAAAAATGAGACTGAGCGCATGGGGCAAGATCTGTTCCATATAAGAATAATGTATTTCCAAAAGCAATGGTATATTCATGTGGCTATTTAAAACAAAACAAAAAAAAATCATCAGACAATTCTATATTATCCTGTTTTAGCCAAAAATAAAACGAAACACCGCTATGTAAGTCTGAGTATGACTGTGATAATCTGACAATTAAAATCCTAAAATGCATTGTTCAAGATTTTAGCATAAACGCTGTTGCTAAATAATCTTTGAATATTCAGAAGAGGGGGAGGGGTGTCTCCCATAGACATAACAACAGTTCCATTAATTACCAAGCATTTCATCATTTTAATTAATTTCTTCTTATTGTCGTTTTGCCCAGGGTGCAGTTGGAAATACACATCATTAATTCAGAGTAGCGGTCTTCTCTCATTTTTGATAGGGGGACAAAGGGGACCTCTCTATCCTATGATTAATAGCAGTTTTGAAAAATTTCTGGTCCCATTTTGCTAATAGAAAGTAAATTGTCCTCAGCCATGACTTCTGTATGGTTAAAAATAAATCAGTCTTTGTAAAGTGACACATGGGTGCCTAACTTCTGCTCATATCGTTGTTAGAGATAGCTATTTCCCAACACCCTGCAATGGCAGATCAAGTTGGTTTAAAGTCTCCTTCCCCAATAAACCAGCCCAGCAAGGCATTTGGAAACAGTAGATAAAACATTAGTTGCTTTCTGATGTCATAACCCAGTTGTTTCTGGGATACTAGAACTATAATGCTAAGGAAAGGACACCTGGATTTCATGTCAGGTTTTGTTAATGATTTGTTGTGAGACTTCTTGTCAAGCACTTAACCTCTCTGAACCTTAGTGACCACAACTGAGACATAGGAAGAACAAGGTTTACCTTTTTTTTCCTCCTAGGCTCGTTCTGAGTATCAGCATATCATGATGTGAAAGTACTTTTGAAATTCTACATGTTTGTAGACAGGTAATTAAGGGATAGTTGTTAGTAGTCAACATACTATTGCTTAAGAAAGGGTACCCAGTAGTAACTCTCTGAAATATTATGAATTTAATCTAGCTCTGCAAATGAAAGGTGATCGGCAGTGTGAAAACTTGCAATAACATGATCAATCAATCAAAAGTTAGTTATAAATCACCTATTGTGTGCCTTACCTAGCTCTGCTAGGTTCTGTGGGGGGATGCACAGTAGGGCTAGAACTTGCCTGCCTCCTTTCTAGGGCTTTAACCCTCATCTCATATAGGACATATTATTTACCTCTCTTCCTCCTTCCATCCCTCCCTCCTCTGCTCCTCTATCTCTCTGATAGATGTTTATTGAACATTTATTGTGCGACAAGTATTATTTAGGTGATGGAGATAGAGCAGTGTATGAGGCAGAAAAAGTCCCTGCCCTGGGCAAGTTTAAATTTGAATGGGGTGATGAATAAACAAATACACAGTATCTGGTAGAGATAAATACTCCGGAAAAAACAAACGAACAAATATGTGGGTTAAGGAGAGGGAGAGTGTCAGGGGACTATCTTAGATAGAGTGGTCAGGAAGGGTCTCTTTGAGGAAGTGCCAAGAGCAGAGACCCAGATGATAGGAGGGAGTAGGTCATTTGAATGTCTGAAGATCGTTCAGTGAAGAGGGAACAGCAGCGTTGAGCCTTTTGAGGCTAGACAGCAGGGGGTGTCATCATTTGGTTAGGTTTTAGAAGGCCTCTGCTGGGTGCTAGACGGACAGCAGATGGTGAGGTGAGAGGAAAAGAGAACACAGCTGACTAGCAGGGGAAGGGATGGTTCTTGGACTGGGTCAGAAGGGAGCTGATGGTGGCTGCACATAGGCTGGCAGTGATGGTGGAGGTGAGACGTGAACAGATCATGGTATATGCTGAAAGGAGAAGCAACAGCACTTGCTGATGGAGGATGTGGGGAATGAGAGAAAGAGGGATCAAGCTCTAATGTGTTTGGCCTGAGCCACTGGACTGAGAGGGTTTCCATCTGGCAACATACTGGAGACTAGGAAGAGTAGGTTTGTGGTCAGGGAGTGGGAATCACAAGTGCACTTTTGAGATATCAATTTGAAGATGTTTTTGGATATTTGAATGGAGGTGTTATATACACCACTGGATATATGAGTCAGGAGAGAGGCTGGGGCTCGAGGTACTGGATTCACCCAGGGACTCCCTAAACACTTGCAATCTGCCCTTTGGGCAGAGGTTTTGTCTAATCACATTTTTATCCCTTAATGCTTGTTTAACATGGAACAGTGCCTTTCATTGGTAGTTAAGTGCCCAATTCATGTTTCCCTTGGCCTGCCAACCTCAGTGTTGAGAACGCACAGATCAGAGTAGGGAGGTCCCTGTGAATTCCCCCTTGGTATATATTGGCCACTTTGCTGCTGTCCAGAGCCCTCAGGAGTACTGAGAGCGCCAGGGTTCTTTGACAGTTTTGACTATACATGCATCAGAAGGAAATACTGATTATCCTGTTTATTCTGGTTTCTAATCATAACCTCCAGACTCAACCCAAGTGCACAGTCACAGATTGCACTCCAGAAACCCCCATCAGTCTCCCCCAGCTTTCCGGCGTCTCGCTGGGAGTGCAATGTGTTTTGCCTGAAGCTGTGACCACGTGTTGAGAACTCACATTTGGGGGAAATTAAGAAGTTGCGGCAGACAACTACTGCTGGTTCATTAGCTGACGGGAAGCTGTCACCCGGCCATTCTCCCAGACTGAGAAAAATAAGGCTGCTTCAGAGTAGGAAAGAATGTCAGCTGCTAAGCACTCACCTAGGTGGGAGAGAACTCCGTGTTGGCCAGATCTAGGCAAGCACAGCAGCACGGATGGTGGAGGGAGCCCTGGACTGAAGTCAGGTGACTTCTGTTCTAGTCCTGCCACAAGTTTTGTCATGCTGTGTTACCTTGGGGAAGCCGTGTTTGCTTATGTGTTTATGAGGCTGACTTACGCGATGTGAAGCATCCTGTCGGCTCTGACATAGTAAGAGGCAAGCAGACCTGGAGCGGTAGAGTCAGAGGTGACTTCACCATTGTAGTTCCCTCTGCTTGCTCTCTTCTGTCTTACCTCCTATGTGTTGGGGTTGCCCAGGTTGGATCTTCTGCTTGCCTCTCTTCTCTCTCTACATATGCAAGATGGGGGTGCACCCCTTGTGCTGAGGCGGGAGCTACTGCCCACGTGCTGATAACACCAATGCCTCTGGCTCTAGCCAGTGTCCTGCTGGGCATGTTCATCCACAGGTATTTTAATATCAAGGTGCTCAAAATGGAACTCATCATCTTCCTTTCCAGAACTTGCTTTTCCTCTTGAGTTTTGTGGCCTTGTTAATGACATTTTTGTCCCCCTATTTAGAAATTGGAGGCCATCCTCGGTCTGTACCTCTTATCCATTCACTCATCAATCCCTGCCAGTTTTACTATGTTGCTATCGATGCTATCCATCCCAGTTTTCCCATCCTCCTTGCCAGTGTCCTGGTTTAGCCTGACATCATCTGCCTCTTCTTTTAGCCTCTGGCTGTCTTTAGCAGTGTTCATTTTATCACCGGTCCCAATATGTTTAATTTCTTGCTTGAAACCTCCATTGACTTCCTACTGCCTGGTGAAAAAACTAAAAATTAGCACCATGGGCAACTGATCAATGTTCGTGGAAAGAATCAATGTTTACTCAAAAAATGAAAGTTCAAATTTTAAAAATATTAGTAGGTATTAATTGTATTGGGTGTAAAGCTTTATTTTTATCTTATTTCATCTTCATAGAAACCCTGTGTGGAAGGCATTATTGTCCCCACTTTATAGGTGCGGACATTGAGACTTAAAGATGTTAAGTAACTTGCTGGAAGAACCCTACGGGTACGTGGTGGGACTGGGAGTGAAATCAAGGTGGGGTCAGATATTTAAGGTCTGCACTTCATCTCTGTCCTGTTTCAACCTGCAGGAGCCTTCACAAATGATCTCAGCGTAGTCTTTGTACCGTGTTTCGCCGAAAATAAGACCTAACTGGACCATTCATGACATAGAACCTGTGAATGTGACCACATTTAGAAACAGGATCTTTGCAGGTGTCATTAAGATGAGGTCATACTGAATTACGGTAAGCTCTACTCCAATGTTAGTGTCTTATAAGAAGAGGGACATTCAGACATTAGCGACAGAAAGGAGAACATCATGTGAAGATGGAGGCAGAGGCTGGAGTGATGCACCAACAAGCTAAGTCACACTAAAGATTTCTGACAACCACCAGAGGCTAGAAGAGAGTCACAGACTATATCCTCTTTCTGGGGCCTCCAACAAAGAACCAACCTTGCCAATACCTCAATTTCAGACTTCTAGCTTCCAGAACTATGAGAGAGTAAATTTTGGTTGTTTTTCAGGCACCCAGTTGTAGTCCTTTGTTATGGCAGCCCGAGGAAACAAATTGTACTCTAGATGATGATGATGATGATAGCAATAATGCTGGTAATAATCTATAAAAATAGAATTGAATTTCTCTCTGTGGGAGTGTTACTGTATAACCTTTGAATAACTGCATGTGTTTTGAACAGTTCATTTGGGTTGGTCTGGCTTAAAAATTAGACCAAGTGCTTGACATGCACTTACTTGTCTGCCTTCAAAGGTTCCTCAAAGAGATAGACAATCATCCTTCAGGAAAACCCCCTGCAACTATTGCTTGGGAGAGCTATGTTATGTACCTCAAGAGGCCTTGGACAGTGAAAATGAACAGTGGTTTGTAATATCAGGGCCAAACAGAAATGCCCAAGGACAGATGCGGGACCTGCAGGCTCTCTCTTGTAAAGAAGCCACTTCTCATAAGGGCGACTCTATGTACCTGCCTTCCAGGTGAGAAGGAGTGAGGAGTACCTTATTTCAGTGTGGTTAATGGTTCTTCAGTCTAACCCTGGGGGTCCAGCTGGTACGTCAGAAGAACCAGCCCTTAGGGATGACTTACTCTGTGTCATAAACTTTGTGAAGCACATTATGTCATCTCATTTAATGCTGAGACCCACAATCACCCACATCTTACAGAGAAGGAGACCAAGGCTTAGAAAATCCAAGTAACTTCACCCAGGGCACAGGATTTGAATCTGGGACTTAGGTTCTGGAGCCTGAATTCTTGACTACCACAACACTGCATTTGGGAATCCTTCTCATTTTTTCTTACCAGAGAGAATTCCAAAAACTGGTCAATGGGGTTCTTGGTAAAAGGTCCAACTAACTACCCGTCTGTCTACACATCCTATTGTTCAGGATGAATGAATAGTTTCTTCTGTCATTTCTTCTATCAAGTTCAAAACATTTTCTTCCAGAAGCTTCAAAGTATGTTGGCTGCCTTCTTCTTTAGCACACCTTTCACCCAGGACAGTATTCTAGTTGGTTTTATAGATAACCTAGATGCCATTTGAGGTTCTCTATCCTTTAAAATTCAAATTAATTTGGCTTGAAATCCATCCTTGGGCACTGGGAGCCTCAAATTCTCTCCATCTCTGATGATTTTGAGTGTGTGTGTATCTGTGTGTGTGTGGAGAAAAGGAGAGAGAGAGAGAGAGAGAGAGAGAGAGAGAGAGAGAGAGAGAGAGAGAGAGAGAGGAGAGATAGAGAATGTTGTTTCCTTAGTCCCTTCTGCTTCCAAGGTTCTGTTTCTGCTTGATAAATTCAGTTAAGGGATCATCTCACCATTTCTTTGGTCTGTCTTGGTTCTGTTACTGCAGATGGGGAACAGAAAATCTTTCCTTAAACTGCTGCTCACAGGCATTTGCAAATACAGCCAACTTGCAGGTTAGAGGTGATGAAGAATTGACATGGCCAGGTTGCTCTTCCTCAGGCTTTTCTTCTTTTCCAGCTTTCCTCTCTACCGATTCCCCCTTCCTCCTCCCCCAGAAAGTCCCACCTTGCCATATGCAAAGACTCAATAACAAGCTTTGCTAAACAATGAGCTATTTACTTGAGGCCTATCACTTAACAGTAATAAAAAGTTGGCAGAAGCCTTGGAATTTGGGTTCATGTTGCCCCTGTTTATCTTAGTGAGGTTCAGGGAGTAGTTTAGGAATAAGATTATTCTGATATAAATTAAAAAGCCCTCCCCCCTTAGAAAGCACAAGAGGCTACTATTAATTTATGTTGTATATTGCAGTGATTTTTGTTCTTCTCCTCCTCCAGGTCACTTGTCTGACTCTTCTGCTGGAGGTAGATAGCTTTTCTACGTGGTCAATTTCTGGAGAGGTCACCATCAGAGAATATAATTCCTTGCTTTAGACTTTTAAATAATGGGAAAAAGAATGTACATACCTGGGAGAGTGTTAAGGGGCAGGGGTTATTTAGGGAACACACCTGGGATTATAACTGCTGGCTCCTTTTATCTCTGCTGTTGCAACCCTAGCATCCTGGCTCCTTTGTTGGAAGCACTGCTTGATCAGGGCACCTTATTTAGATCAGTGGGGATTCTTCACCATGAAGAGAACTCATTCCCTGCAACCCCAGGGGAGCCTGAGTCAGGCACAGTGGGGGCAGGGCAGGCAGCTCCCATGCTGGCAGGTCTTCATGTTAAATGTCCAACTAATTAACACTGCTCAGTGGAGGGGACATCCCTTTGATTAATCACAACTCACAGAGAATTCAGAGACTGAAAAAGCAGCACTTATACTTAGTACCTACTTTGTACTAGGCATCTATATCGCATCTTTACCTCTACTTCTAAATTAAAAACAAAAAAACTTTTTGAGGCAATTATGCATACATTCTTTGCTTTTGCAAAACCTACTTAGAAAATTTTACATAATATGGTCAGGGGAAAAAAACAAAACAAAACAATAAAAAACTAACCAAACTTAGAAGTTTTTCTTAGAAGTTTGAAGTGTAGGCCTTCACGAAGACAAAATTTTGGATTTAGTCTCCAGCTGCCATATGTCTGTGACACCCCCTTAATATTATACCTAGAATTAGACTATGCACATAGTAGGTATTAATTGGATGATTAAATGGAAGAATAAATGAGACAAGAAAGTGAGATATTGATGGATGGGACCTTGCTTCCTCCCACTCCAGCACTGACACACTGAGTGCACAAACACAGAGGGTTATCCAGGGATGTTTCAGAAACACACTGCTCTTATGCCCCCAGAACATATCTGTGTCATCTGGAGTTGGGTAGAATTTTCAATTGCTGATATTCTCTTACCAATCACAGCATGCCTTATTTCTAAGATATAGATAATAAAGAAGCATTTGGCCACACTTTAATTGGTGGAGTTTTTTTCCTGTATTAATGTGCATATAATAGTGGTGCGTCTTCACTGGTATTTTGGATTTGATAACACACAGTATCTGGAGTCACTGTGAAATGTGATGTTCACTCTTTTGTTATTATCTAAGTAATGTTTTGTTCTATTTTGGTTGTTATTTCTGCCTTCTTAATTCTTTGTTGCCTCTGAGTCCTTTTTCATCTGAGAAGAAGATAAAAGGGACATAATTGGGCTGTAGTATCTTTTAACTCACATCAGTAGGCTCTGGTCAAAAGAAACGCTCCCAGACCAGGGCGCATATACAGAGTCTGTGCCTTTCCTCCTCGTTCCTCCTGTGCCTGTGTCAGACATTACCAATTGATCGCCGCACTCTTTCCTATTGAGCTTAGATCCTCCTCATTACAGCCCGTGGGGTGTCAGTGCCAATTCTCTGGGCCAATTCAAGATGAAACCTATCTGACATCAAAAGCATTCTAGATCCTGTTCCTAGATCAAGCTGGACAGTTAGATGGGTTTACATTTGTATCACATTTTCTTGGCATTTGGCAGCTATGCTGTAGGCTTTTATTGAGAAATGATACAAACATTGCCTTATGAAACTGTTTCCTGCATTTCTGTGGGGAGGTTTTAAAGTCACTATTCACTACATCACTTGGTCCAGGGATTTTTTTTTAAAGTATTAACGGCTAGGAAATACTTAAATCCTTTCTATCTCTTGAGAAATGACTCTATTTCTTCCTCCGATGATTAAGACGACAGAACTAACTGGGTCTCCCTTTTGGTTCTGGCCGCCAAGAAGCTCAGAGCCAGATCTGAGGGATATTTTTAGATTTATTTAGCAATTATGTTTGTGTTCTTCCTCTAGCCCCAATTTTTGACTTTCAGCCTTTATGTCTTTTATAAATTCATCTTTTCTATTTTATCATGTACTACACCTCCATTGCATTATGTGTATTCTTACTGTAAGGTGGGCCAAGGTGAAATTGAAAAAAAAGAGTTACATTAGATGGTTCAGTCTATGAGGCCAACAGGAGTTGAGGCAAGAGAAAGAGAAGGTCAAAGTTTTCACGGAGGAAAACAGGCACGTGCATGATGTGACAGGAACTCTGACCCTTCAAATCTGGGGGACTGTGGGAGGCAGCATCTAAAATGGTTCTCAGTGTTTCTTGTCACTGGGTCTTCATCCCCTGTGTAATCCCTTCCCCTTATTGCGGCCTGTGAGAGAACTTAAGCCAGAGGACCCAGCTAAGCCACAAACAACTGTGAAATAAGAAACTCTGCTGCTTCAAGCCAACACCTTTTGGGGTCATTTTTTTGTGCAGTAGTAGACAACTAAGACAGTAACACGTCATGGCTTATTCAGGCCTCTCATTGGATTCATATGTCAACACTAAGTGTTATTGTCACTCCCAGTGCAGAGGGAGGGAAACTGAACCTCAGAGAGGAGCAATGTCATGGTTAAGCTCACCTAGATAATGGCAGAGAACTTGAAATCAAGTTGTTCCAAGTAAATGCTCTTTGCTGTACAACAGTGAGTTCCTAACTCAGGGTAAATATGAGCTCTGCTGTACGGCAACTGACTTAACTAAATTGATGGAACTCGACAACTTTCACCTGCATTCTCCTGCTGTAGATACAACATATTTTACTGAATGTCTGGACGCTCCCTCATTTGCTGGAGTTTTAATCTTCATATACAAAGTAGGTTGCATAGTGAATATATTTAGCAATTATAATTTTATAACAAGCATATATTGAGTATATGGGTGTCAGTTACTTTTACACCTCTTATCTCATTGAATTTATGCCATTTGAGCTTCACAGCTACCCAATGGGGTGGATTACAGATAAGGAAGACTGAGGCTCAGAGAAGGTGAAGGACTTGCTCAAGATTATCCAGCTAAATAAGCCACAGAGACGAGGTTTAAAACAAACTCTGTCCAATGCTAAAGCCTGAGGTTTCTTTGCCACAAATCAGCAACTTACATTGGGTTCCTTGTCTGTAGCTAGACTAATTTCACAAAACTGCAAAGTAGCGAAGTAGAGGGAAGTTTCCTTCTGAAGTTTTCTTGTGTTAATAGTGGAGAGAATGTCTTTTTGAAACACCCTAAGACTCCAACAAACACAGTCAGACATCTACTTATACCACTGTTAAAACGTAGGGCTCAGCAGCCACAAAATTGCCACTGTATTAAAGGACATCTCTCTGTCCCCAAAGATAAAAGAATAAAGACATTTTGAAATTGGTACCAGCTTCATCTTTAACAGATCCTTCTCAAGGACTTTTACATGTAAACAAGATCGTTAAACACTTAATTTGACATTTATTACCCTTAAATATTCATAAGCCGCTGAGTACTGGGAAACACCTACTGCACCATTCAAGCCTGACCGAGTCTCTCAAAATATGATGTGCACGTGAATTACATTTAGGAACCATGAGGAAACTTCATGGTGCAGCTTTCTCCTCTAAAACTTGAATGGCACTAACTACATTTATGAATCATATTGTTTACGAGCAAGGTGTTAGGTTGGTGCAAAAGTAATTGCGGTTTAAAAGGTTAAAAAGTATTGCAAAAAACGCAATAACTTTTGTCCCAACCTAATAGGATACCCAACAAAGCAACCTGTGTCTATTTCATCAGACACTGTGAGTAAACTTCTGCTGTCCTTTGAAGAAGCGAGTTGAAGGACATGCACATTTCATCGACTTGTTCTCCCGGCTTTTGCCTCACCCAGGGTTAAACCACCAAACTCTGAAAGGTTGAAGGCTGCCTCCTTTTCAGTCCTGATCACTGTGACCGACGTTTGGCATCAATTCTAGAACGAGGGATGAGAAACTGACTTAGCCTGACCACAGTGAGAAGGGAAATGCATTCCTATTATACTGCAAATATTGTCCTATGTAGATGGGGAAAAACCTATACGGTGATACCCTGCTGAACTCTGGTTGTGCACTTTTTTCCCCTCTCAAATAATGAAGTAAAATCGTATTATTTGGATATGAAGTCAGAGCAGTAAGAATCTGCCTAAGGATGTGGAGGTGGTAAGGGTGGGCATGTGAGAGAAAGAGATGTATTCTCACCCTTTACAATTACTCTAGGGCAAAGTCTTCTGATATTGTTGATGCTATAGTGGTCAGTATCAAATCTCTTTCATGTTTATAGTAATCATAATAATTATCATCATGCCCATTTTATAGGTAAGGAAACTGAGGCTCAGGGAGTTTGATCAATTCAAGGTTGCACAGCTGGGGCTCAAACTCAGCTAGTCTTATTCTAGATTTAGGACTCTTTCTGCTACTAACATTTAATTTTAAAAGTTCTGCTCTGCCTTTTGGGATTTCCCAGCATCCTCGGAGGAAGTAGAAATTAAGAGGATGACTCAGAGAAGGCCAATAGGAGACATGCTTTCTGTCTTCCAGGAGAAAGAATTAAGTTAGGCCTGTTCTGTGTGGTAGTAGATAACAGAATTAGATCCATTGATAGAAATTCAAGGAAGAATTCTCTAACCATCAACACTATCCAACAATGAAATAGGAGACACTGTTACGGGGTGAGCTTCTGGTTTTGAAAATGCAGTGGCTGGGATTCCCGCATTGGGTGAGGAGTTGGACCAGGAGCTCAGATTCTGTGGTGTACTTGACTGCTGTGTACAGAGGTGTCTGTTATAGCTCAGCCTGATGCTCGGTTAGCGCACTAATGTAAAACTAACGTAAGAACTCCAGGATTCCACAGAGGTGCTACAGGCTCCTACAGACACTTGATTTGAAGTTGAATTTCAAAAGTTTAACTTTTTTCTAATGAAATAGAAAAAAGACCTTGAAATAGAACTCCACCTACGAGAATTTGGTAAATAATTAAAGGTGACATTTCCAAAAAACCCCCAAGAAACAAAAACAAACTTCAATAAATGTTTTGGGACAAATGGCTAATCATTAGAACAACAAAAACGCTGGATCCCCTAACTCATTCCTTACACGAAAATAAATTCCAGGTAAAGATGTAAACCTTAAAAATACATATTAGAAAATACGTGTGAGGAAACACACATATACACACATGCATACACACTCCCATGCACGCATGCACTGGCATAGAGCCTGTGATAGACAAAAGGTTGACTTCCTTAGTCTAGTGCATACTTTGAAGTTCTTGCATATGTATCATTGATCAGGAGATTTGTAGCTCTACATTTTTTGATTATTAAAAGTCAGGTTTGTGCATGTTGCTAGTGTACGTACATCTGTTCATCCCTACGGCCCAGGATATGCTGAAGAGAATGATCTGATCTATTTATTCACAGCAAGGCTGAGGTGCCTGTGTCCTTAGCACGCTCCTGTCATAACAAAATGGACAGCTGGATAAAAAATAGCAACCACATCTCACATATTTTATTTTGTGGTAATAAATTAGGAATCGTTTTGTTGTTTATTATAACTGTTGGGTATCCCTTTTCTATCTCTTATGCACATATCACAAGGTACTGTTGGAAGTCATTAGTAATTCAACTTTGAAAATTTCCCTCTGCTCCTCTTTGAAGTTTCGGACCAGGTGATTTGAGAAGATTCCTGAGAGTGCAAGACAAGCTATTAAAAATGTACCATTTACAGCTACTTATATAGGTAAGTCAAGGGTATTTTTGAGGCTGGCAAAAACTATATGATGTAGAAAAGTAAAATGAATATTGACCTTGACAAAAGGTTGTAACTTCACAAATTCATTGTTCTCATTGACTTCCTAAGTCAATGTTACATTTTCAACTTAAAAAAACTAAATTGACGCTAAACAGACTTTTGTTTTTCTAATTGGGGCTCTTGGTAAGATTTCATTGGGGGAAAATAGTTTTCACTGTTAAAATGTTAGAAAAAATCAATGACTGAATGTATTTTTTGCTTTAAAAGCTGTCATCTTTGATTATCATTGCTTTTCCTTTTCTCTTTTTGTGGTAGGTGTCATGATGCTCAGAACTATCATATGTTTCCAACTACAATTCGGCACATAGCTTAAGATTTCTGGGATAATTACTTCCCTTTTCTCCTTATCCTCACTTAAATTCTTTCTGTTAAAGACATTTTTTTCCTGCTATCTGTAGACTGGTTGCCTTTAAAAAAAAACAAAAACTATTTTTTTTTTTAATCTAGAGGCAAGTGGGGTATATTCATTCAACAAATATTTAATTTAGTAAATACTTATTGCATGTCTACTATATTTCAAGTACATTTCTACATAGGTACAGAGACATAAGATAACAAAGTCTCTGGCCTAGAGTTTACAGTCTAGTAGACTGAGGTAGATAATAAACAAATAAATGTATAATAATATGTTTGGAAATGATGAGAGTCGGGGGAAAATGAAACAAGGTAAAGAAAGGGGCAGAAGGTAAGTGTTAGAGGAAAGGTTCTCATATTAGGTCACAAGTGGCCTCTCTGAACTGAGGCTCAGATATGACAAATCCATTGCCCTAGATCTCGCATCTTGGAAGTGGTGAGCAAGTGTTCGAACCCAGGTCTATATAACCCCAGAGAATGAGTTCTTTCCACTACCAGGGGCTTAAGAGTAGGAAATCCAGGTTTCTGTGTAGTCACTAAGAAGCAGCCCACCCCAAACACATGCATTTTTGGTCTTAGCTCAAGGGCAGGATCTCTTTCATGGTTCATGATTAATGCACTAGCCCTTTGTTAGAAGAACATCTTGACTGGTATTTTCCAGAATCTTGCCCAAGGAGATGGCACCTGCCCATCATGACCTGAGAAACCACTGATTCAAGTTTTCTCTAAAAATTACGGACAACTGTCACTTTTTGAACCTTGGACATCACTGCTGATAGTCCTTTCGGCTGCTGAGTCTCCAATGCCATGAATCAGGCCCAGCTTTGCCACATTATTTATTTATTTTTTCAGTCTTTATAATGTGAACTTCTGGTTACCTGTTCCAGGGGCCATTCCTTTAGCTCGTGATTTTCTTTAGCCTGAGTTCCAGACAGACCCTGCCTGGCTTACTCTTCTTTCTGAGTTCCCCTGGGTTATGATCCTTTTCCTTGATGTGAAAACATAATCTATCAATGAATAACTGTTTTGAGCATTTTTGCCAGGATCTTATCCCCTATGTGCTCACTTTTTTTGGGATATGTTCCAAAACAATTTTTTTTTTTTTTTTTTTTAGTATAGTTTCTGGAGAGAGAGATTATTGTGTTTAAAGCCTGATATTTCAAGGGCAGATGAAAGTTCTTTCACGAATTAAGAAAACACTCCATCACTTATTTCTTTGGCAGAGTATCTACATTTGTTTCCCTTAAAATCCTCAGAAATTAAGACCATACTGTATTCATTTTCAAATTACAGAAAATAAGCTAAAGGAGTAAATAGCAGAAAAGAAAGGTATACTTTGCTGAAAGCAGAGTTTTCTTAAACTGCTTGGTCACATGGATTCATTTATTTGTTTAAAGAAGGAATTGGCAACCTTTATTTATAAAAAGGCCATATAGTAAATATTTGAGGCTTTGTGGACATACAATCTCTCAGAACTACTCAGCTCTGCCATTGTAACTTAAAGCAGCCATAGACAATACAAAACTGAATGGGGGTCACTGTATTCCAGTAAAACTTTATTTATAAAAACAGGTGGTGAGCTGGATTTGGCCTGTAAACTATAATTTGCTGACTCCTGTTCTAATAAAAGAACACCTACTATGTATCAGCTTACGACAGCAACAAGATAGAAATAAAGATGGTCAGAATTTGAAGTCCTTCATTTCATCTATGAAGATTTGTTGATTACTCAGGGTGACACAGCTTGTTAACAGTACCATCAAGAAAAGAAAGAAACTAACATTTTTGACTACCATGACAAAGATTGCTGTTTTCCCTAATATCCATTTTCCCCATCTTCTTTAGTAATGTAACCTCAGATTTTTATCTGGATTCATGGCCACTGGAATTAAGAATATATTCCCTGTTTCATTTGCTTTGGGTTGTTATCAAGTAGTTAAATTCCACTCAATGTTTATCTGCTACTTAGAGGAACTATCCTTAAAGAAAGAGAATATATCACTCTTCCCCCTTTTCTTCTCTCCTGGTTGGAATGTAGATGCAATGGCTGAAGCCTGAGCAGCCATCTTGCACCATTGGTGAAAGCATCGCATTAGGAAGAGTGAATCGATGAGAGACAAGGAGCTCAGCTGCCTGATGCTATGGAGCATTGTATCTGGACTGAGCTTCCTCCAGACTTCTTTAATTTCAGCACTTGAAGATGCTTTTCCACTCTTCTGGCTTGGACCGCATCCAATGAGACGTCTGTTTTTACTCTCACCTTTGTTCTTTGTTCCTCTCTACGTAACGTGTCATTTTCTTTCATTGCTCTTAAGATTTCCTTCTTATTGCAGATTTTTAGCAATTTGATTATGATGTACATTGATGTGATTTTCTTTGTGTTTATACTTCTTGAGGCAAGTAAAATTTGCAAAATTCGTCATTATGACCTTAAAGTTTGTTTTTTGTCCCCCAACCCAGTTCTGGTTTGTTGGACTTGAAATATATGCATGTTTGATAGCTTTATAGTGTCCTATGGATCCCTAAGACTTGGTATCACGTTTTTTGTTTTTTTTTTTCTCTGTGATTCAGTTTGGATAGGTTCTACTCTTGTTCAAAGTCATTGGTTGTTTTATTTCCTGCTGTATCTAACTGGCTGGTAAGCCTATCTAGTAAAGTTTCATTTCAAATATTGTAGTTTTCAGTCCTGGAACTTTTATTTGTCCTTTTTAATAGTTTTCATTATGTTCATATTTTCCCGGAAATCATCAAACATTTGTAATAGCTTTTAAAAAGACTTTCTCTGCTAATTTTGAAATATTTGTAAACTGTATCTATTTCTATTCATTGATTTTTACCCTGGTTATGCATTACATTTTTCTGCTGGCTCACATATCCAGTAATTTTTTATTGGATTCTAGATATTATGCATCTTATGTTTTTGAATGTCTAGATTTTCTTGTCTTCTTTTAAAAGAGTATTGAGTTTGATTTTCGCATGGAGTCAATTTACTTATACAGAACAGGTTGATCTCTAAGGCTGTATAAAGATTTTTTTTGTTAGGGTAGGTCAAGTGCTTTTATTCCAAGGAGAGTTTAGCTCTGTACCTAAGATGTGATCTCTCTGGTATCCCTACAGAATATTTACTGAGTGTTCAATAAGTTTCAAACTCTGGACATCGTTCAACTTACAGCTTCCCCAGTTATTCTCTTTCTGTTAGGTATTCTTCATCTGGCCTCATGAGTCTCATCCTACATATGTACAGCTTAGGGTTAAGCAAAAATCCATAGTGATTTTTCTGAATTATTTTTATCTATAGTTCTTGCTTCTCTGCTACAGTACTCTGAATGTTAGCTGCCTCAGTCTCCCTAAATATTTTAGTTGGGTAAGACTGCTGTACTTTCCTTGTGCCCCACCTTCCCCATTTCATTCAGGAAGCCTCCAGGTAGAAATGTGGGGCAATCTTTAGTTTTACCTTTTTTGTTTCCCTTATTTCAAGGATCATAGTCATGCCTTGCCTTTTGGCTAATGTCTGAAAAATGTTGTTTCATATAGTTTGCTCAGTTTCCTACTTGCTTATGGTAAAAAGGCTAGTCTAGTACCAGTAATTACGTCATAGCTGGAAGTTAGATTATACTTGTGTGTAAAAGAAAGAGAATAAGAAATAACTACTGTATCATTTAAACCACCATAATTTTCAGCTTTTCTATTACTTGCAGCCAAACCCAATTTTAAATACTTCAACATGCAAGGCCCCACACTGGGTGTTTCATATGAACGATATCATAGATCTCACTTTAGCCTCATGCAATTCCCATAAAGTAGTAGTTATTGTTATTCCCATTTGGCAGATGAAGAAACCTGAGTTAGAAAGGAACAGAAAATGGAATTAAGGAGTCTCTTGATAATTCCACTGAGTAAATAAGGGTCTGTACTTGAGTGATCACAGACAGAATAAAAAGTAAGGTACCTAAAAGACACTGGAAAGATAGGATCAGTTGATATTAATGAGTAATTGATATGGAAAGAGAGGAAAAAGCCGTGATTCTTGGTCTCTAGCATATTAACAGGATCCTGAATATACCCAGGAACGATCCAGTGATGGTTACTGCACTTACTAAGGTAGGAAAGAGACTGTTGGTATTGTATAAGGAAAGTCAAAACTTGAGGCAACATATGGTACTTTGCTTATGATATCATCAATTGGAAACTCACAATCCTTAATTTTTTCCAGATATATAACTAGAGTTTCACTTTTTGGGATTTCTGTCCATCAAAGAGGACTACTTCTATAAACACATTCAATAAGCCCAGGGTAGAGTCTTATGCTTTGACAAAACATACATACTGGATGTCTCTTATGCCTCACCTCAATGTTCTCTAGGCCCAATCTCTTACTCCGGTCACTACCCTGACGATCAATTTCATTAGGCTTTGGCAGCTTTGTGCAGCTATGATTGTATAGAACCTTGCCTTGGGTCTCATGCCATGTATCTTTTATTCCTTCCTTGGGGCTTCTCAGACACACTATGGAAACTGCTCTACTTATAAAAATGCCATTAGGAAGTTAAGAGGAGTTAACATCTATGGGACCATCCTTGGCTAATGGGGGAAAGAACCCAAAAGGATAAATGCTTCTCCCTCTCCTCCCTCAGGTAGTTCATTCTGAGGTACATTTCATAGGGGCTTTGGGAAAGTCCTGGTAGGATTGAGAACCAGTTGCTTTAGTGGTGACTAACTCAAAATCACATACTTATTTTGGCTTTCTCTATTTCGCCTTTCTCTTACAGCTCTGCCCCCTAGGATCCCATTCCCAAATGTGACCTACACACAAAACATGGCCTTAGGCTCTGCTTTGGGAGGAAGTTAGGCTAAGACTCCCTGTAAAATGGAACAACTCACAGGGAACAAGCTTGAGAGTATTGCAGGTCAGCATTTTTGGGTCAGTCCCTAGAGATGAAGGCACTATAGGGACTAGAAAGATAAAGACAGAAGAAATGTGAAAATGGAGAGGAATTTCCTTAAACTAAAACAGGAGGTTGTGCCATGTGTTATATGAAATACCTGATCATAAAGTTAAGAGACAAGTGAGCTCTTCAAAGCTTTTCCTGTGACCAGCTGTCTAGCAATCAACATGGCTTTCTGAAGAGAAATCAATTAAAAGCAACTTAATTTCCTCTTAGGATGGATGGTTAGGAAAGGGAGAAATTGGTATATACAATTCAGATTATAGAGACTTGATTTCTTTGGATCTACAGGGTCAGGAGGCAATGGGGGCCACCTGAACTGAACTCTTGATGACAAAGTCGACTATACAATGCTCTCACCTGAGCTCCCCACCTCCTGCATCTGTGCGTTACCGGCAATCGATTTTACTCAACAGCAGCCAGAGAACTATTCCTAAAGCTCAGCAGTGGTAAGACCAGCCCTCCCCCTCACAGAAACTTCAGTGGCTCCCCATTGCTTATTTTAGCTTTCAAGGCCTTCTACAATATGTTCCCAATTCATCCAAAATTTCAGCGAAATTGGACTACTACCATTCCTTGAATGCCTCTTTATACTTTCATGTCTTCAGGCTATTTTCTTTGCTTGGAATGTCCTTACTTAACTATGTCTATTGTAGTCATACCCACCATTTGAGAATCTCCCCTGCATACTAGTTTCTTGAGGAAGCCTGAACATCCAACCAGAGGTGACCACTCCCTGCTCAAAACCTTATGGCATCTTGCATTTCCTCTCTAGGGCTTGCTATAAGCTACTTTGTATTAGAGCTATTTGTGAAAATGGCTGTATCACCCGTAGGGTATGAAATATTCTTTTTTATCCATATGTGTTGGGTTGAATGATTACATAGGTATATAACCAAAAGAGGTGCATAGAGAACTACAAACTAAGAATCCATATTCTTTTTTTTTTAAATTAAATTTATTGAGGTGACAATTGTTAGTAAAATTACATAGATTTCAGGTGTACAATTCTGTATTACGTCATCTATAAATCCCATTGTGTGTTCATCACCCAGAGTCTTATAACATACAGTGTTGGGTGAATGGGGAAGGAGGACAGTAAGGGAAAGAGAATTCACCTATACGAAACATCTACCACGTTCAGGGGCTTTCCTTACTTAGCTTATTTTCTGAGTCTTCACAATACCCTGGAAAATAGGCAGTATTGATCTCATTTTACAGAAGGAGAATGTGAAGCTCAGAGAGGTCCAGTAAATTACCATAGAGTGCAGCTATTTAAGTGGTAGCGTTAGGATGTGAACCCAGATCTCTGTGACTTTAAAACCTTTGCTTATTCCATTATATTTAGGGAGATATATAATTTATCATCCTAATTGGGATGATTTTGAAAGTGAGTGCTATTAATAATTATACTGGGGCAACGGAAGCAAACTGGAATAGTCCTAGGCAAACTGGGTCTTATTATCACCCTAATTATAAACCTCGAGGGCCTCCTTGCCTCTCGAGTACAAACTGGTCTGTAGCAGAAAACTAAAGTAAATCTTTTGTTTAGATCTTAATTCTCTCAGACAGGGTAACTTTTGAAGAAATACTTTGGTGTTGTAGAAAGCTTCCTTTACTGGTTAATTGTAAAGAAATCCATAGTATCCAAAAGAATAGACGAAGACTCATGTATTCTCATGTTTCTTTTAGGAGAGTCGGGAACACTTCTTGTCCCTTTCATTTCCTTCTCTAAAAGGGTTGGGAGTTGAGCAAACCGTCAACTGAGGCACAGTTGGATGAGCTCACCAGAATCAAGACAGGCTGGGCCCAAATGTAACTTGACCACTTATAAAACAGGTGATAATAATAATAGCAGCCATTTTATTGAGCTCTTACTAAGTACAAAGCCTTTTATATGTATTATCTCACTTGTTTTATATGATGCACTATCTCTTTCATTCCCCCACAATAACCCTGTAAAATTAGTTATCTTTTTATTCTCATTTGACCGATTGAAAATTGAAGTAGAGGGTGACCAACTGAGTTACCTAAAGCCACTCAGCTATTTAAGAAGCTGAACACTATCTGTTTGATTCCAAGAGGCGGGCTCCTAGGTACTGAGCTATGTGGGTCTCCCCTCCACCCCAAGGAGATCATGGTACCAAACTCATGGGGTTACTGGGAAAATTAAACAGTAGCACACTTACAAAAGTGCCAAGGACTGTGCTGGGTAGTAAGTAGATATTCAACAAACAACATATGCTGTCAGTATTTTCAAGCCCAGCTACACCTTCTAAGGAAAACATGCTACATGCCTGTTAATAGCCCTTGTCTCTCTCTAACCTCCTCTTTGATTCTATTATAGAATTGCAGGTTAGAAATGGAAGGACAATCCACTATTTATCAAGCCAGTGCCAGGTCCTGGAGACAGAAAAAACCCAGCGTCCTTCCTTGTCGAAGTCACATTCTAGCAGAAATGCCTGACATCTAGGATGTGCAAACTACTGCCAGATATAAGTAAGGGATGCCCTTGCTGCCCTGGAATCATTCACTCCAGGAATATTGGCTATAATGTTCTAGGCCGCAGAGATACACGGAGTCAAGAAGGGTTAGTTCTACTCAGGGCAAGTCAGAGAAGTCATAGGGTCAAATAACCCCTGTTAAGATGCCGCCATTGCTTGGTGTTGCCACATCTGCATGAGGACCCTTCCGCTGGAGGTTTTCTGCAGCATTTTGCCCCCGCCCATTTGCTTAACTTCTGGGCCAAGCTTTGGAAATGCGTGCTTTATGACTCTGTTCTGAATATGCCAGGGAGGGGAGTGACAGCTGACTTTCCTTGGTGGGGGATGGCATTTCACAATTAAGAGATGTAAAAATCGCATCACACCTTTTATATTGGTGTCTGGGCGTGGCTCCCTTGGAGTAACATTTCTGCTACGGCTTCATTCCGTTGCATTTCAGCTTCCACATTCCTGTGGTCAGTACTCAAAACACAAGGAGAGCTTTTTTGATGGGCAAATGTACAACACAGAAACTCCCCAACCTATGAAAGAACACAACTGAGGGTAGGAAAGAGTTTTCCGAAAACCAGTGAATGAATGTTGGAAAGATACTAAAATAAGCAGGTCTTTAATTCCATTTCTGTAGAAATTGCCCTCCTGAGGCTTTGTAACTTTAAGGAAGTGGTTTGGGCTAGCGTTGAGGCAAAGAGGAGGGAAACATTTATTGAGCACCAACTATGTGCCCAGCACTGTGGGCAAAAAAGCTCAGCTCATGTAACATTTATTGAGGGTCTACACCAGGGTATTATGGGCTGAATTATGTCTCTCCCATCTTCATATGTTAAAGTTCCAACCTCAGCATGTGACTATATTTAGACATAGGGTCTTTAAAGAGGTCATTAAGTTTACTGAAGTCATGAGTGTGAGCCCTCATGTGATATGGCTGATGTCCTTATAAGAAGAGGTTAGGTAATGGACACCAACAGAGGGACGGTCATAGGAAGACTCAGGGAGAAGATGACCATTCACAAGCAAGGAGAGAGGCCACTAAAGAAACCAACCCTGCCAACACCTCCATCTCAGACTTCCAGCCTCCAGAACTTTGGATTAGGAAATTTCTGTTGTTTAAACCACGCAGTCTTGGGTGCCTGATTGTGGCAGCCCTAGTAAACTAATACATCAGGGGTTGGCAAACTTTTCTTAAAGGATTAGACAGTAAATATTTTGGATTTTATGTGTGAAATGGTCACTGTTGCAAATGCTCGACTCTGCTGTTGTAAAGCAAAAGCAGCCGTAGACACGATGGAAACCAATGAACACAATCAAATTGTATTTACAAAACCAGGCAGTGGCTAGATGTGGCTGTGAGCCACACTTTGCTGACCCCTGATCTCTCCTGTCTAGGCACCGTGCAGGGTAAATGAAGCCTGACCCTGCCTGAAAGATTGCACAGTCTGACGAGGGAGACACAATTACATATTCTGCACAGCATAGGTAGTTCGCAGGAGTGGGAAACTCAGGATGTTGAGGGGTGCAGAGGCGGGGTGTGTGGTATAACTTGAAGGTGGCTGGGTAAGGACTGGGAAGGCTTCCTGGGAGGAGGTTAATGCCTGAGCTATGTATGGTTTGAGAGCCATTTTATTTAGTTAATTCCTGGTATTTTCTGAAATGGAATCATGTCTTCCAGGACTCACGATAAGGTCTTGAGCCTGCAGAGCTGGAGTCTCTGCATGTGTAAAAAGAGTGTGGCATGGTCTCCACTGTGCTTGGGGCTCAGCCAGGCAAGGACCTTGGGACTGTTGTTCTCTCACGGTGGGGTTCCAGGCCCCTACTTGAGCTTTCTCACTCTATAGCCCACTGAGCTAAAACAATGGCCTTCACCCCAGGATGACCATGCCTCCAACTGCTGCATTCCATGGCTATGCTTTCCAGCTGGCTGGCCTGCCTCCAGAACACTGAAGGACATGTCTGAGAAGCCCCAGTGCACACCAAGGCCCAATGCCTGCAGAATGACCACGGCTCCCTCTGTGTAGGGCACTCGCTGTACAGGCCTCCTGTCCACAGGATGCCAGAGTGACGAAAGTCCTTGGAGTGCAGGCCTCCGCGTCCTCACTTTGCAGACTGTGAGAAAGTGTGCCAGAGAAGGTGATGGCACACTCAGACTTCACACAGTGACAGACCAGGACCGAATTCAGGCTTTCTGCCTCCTGAAGGCAGCGACTGTTTCTCTGGACCACTCGTGGGGTTGCCTGAGGGGGGCTCAACTCTCACAGGAGATTACCCTCCCCGATAGCGTTCATCACTATATTTTGGAGGAATATTAATTTTTTTCTGGTAACAAAATTAATACATACTAATTGCAGAATATCTGGAAAGTATAGAGAAGTGTTAGAAAGTATAGAAAGTATAGAGAAGTATGACCAAACAGGAAAATTCACCTATGATCTTATCTTTCCAAAACAGTCACTATAAACATATTGGCACATTTTCTTTTAAGTTGTTTTGCTAATTTTTTTTTTTTTTTAGAAAATATATCTGAGCTCTGTTTTTTTAGTACAATTTTGAAATTTATTTTTTGTTCTTTAATATTATAAGCATTTGTCCTATACCATTTACAATGCCCAAATACCATTTTCCTTTCCCTTTGCCGAGTCTCAAGGTACTTGACTAAAGCTTTCTCTAGACAACAATTTACGCTTGGGGGCCGAGCAAAAGGAGACCTTGGAATGGGCATCAGGTACCCCTGCCATTGACTTGCTGCTGGAATGGGTCTGGGTACTTGTTCACCAGCCCTCGGTTTCTTCATTTTTATGGAGAGGCCTGGTCCGAATGCCCTCCGGCTCCAGGATGCTCCTGTATGCTCTGCTCTTTCTAGTAAAGTGCTCAGACAGATGCACTAACAGATAGTTAAGAAAATTTCCAAACTAGCTGTCCTCAAACATGACACTATTTTGAACATACTGACTATATCATTGAGTGCTTTGAACAATTAAAGGAGACAGACTGCCCTACAGGGGCAAACCGCTGAATGTATAAATCAGATACTGTATTCGAAATCATGCCACCATTTAACAATATTTTGAAGTTGGGGAAGGGAGGAGGAGTAAATGGTGCAGGGTGCAGGGGGGTGGGGGCGGGGAGGGATGGGGCGGGATCCACAGCTGCTGATTTTCTTTCTAACACCCTGGCTCCCTCCCTCTTCTGTGTTCTCAGGGTTCACCGTGGGCCTCTTCTTCTTCCCTCCACAGAATTGAGAGTTAGTAAAAAGTTTTCTCATACTACATTCCCTTGCAACGATTGGGGTGGCAGAGTTTGCATTTTATTCCAAAGCTAGACAGGAACCACTGAAAGGTTTTGATTTACCCAAGTGTCTCATGGGCATCGGAGGGGCACTGACCTGGATGTGAATCTTGGCCCTAATACTTTCACTTGTGTGACTTTGGGAAATTGCTCTGAGTCTCAGTTTCTTCATCTGTAAAGTGGAGATGGTGATATCAAGCATGATAGAATTGTTGAGGGAATAAATGAAACAACATATATGACGTATCAAGCATAATGTTTAGGAACGTTATAGGGAGTATTACAATTCTTGTAATGATAGTGGGCTTGGTACTCCCATGTGTATGTGTATCATTTATGTCTTATTATTAAAGAGTGAGCTGCCTAAAATTCCCAGATATCATTCTGAAGACATAAACTACCTGTAGCCTCTGGCAGGGCTGTGTGCATCCTCTGTGTACAGAGTGCACGGCGAACGAAATTGCATTATAATAATCCGATAATTTTTTCCTTGAGCAATGACAGGATTTTAAAACCTTTCCCTGGGAGAGATTTTGATAAGAGCTTTAGGTTGATTACTTTTTATATCCCATGTCCTGTCTGCCTGATAAGCTCCCAATCTCTGCATTTCACATTGTTTTTATCTTCCTGGGCTGCAGCCATCCTGTCACTGTCATCTTGTCAGTTGTCAAAATGAAATTGAGGGAAGACAGAGGGGGACTGAGGCACTGGGAAGGAGTGGCTAAGCCCCCAGGCGAGGGTGACAGGTCAGCGCTTCCTTAGAAATGGCTATTCTGGACACAGGAATTAAGCAGATAATCTCTAGGAGACAGGTCCATTTACTAACCTGGTACACAAAGCCTGGCTCTCACATGATGCAAAAACTCCCGGTCTCCTCTTTGGCCTGCCTTGGGCTACCGAAATCCTGGATTTTTACAATACTCGTTTTAATTCAACGTGCTGTCTAATCCCATTGTCATCTCTTGGGAACCAACGTGTTTTGAGAATCATCGACTTTTAGAGTGAAAAGAGACCTCAGAAAACATCCAGTTCGGGGAGACAAGGCTAATGGAAGAGGAATGGCTTCCCCAAGTGACTCAACAGATTAGAGATGAAGTCATAGGGTCTGAGCAGTTTCCCTCTGAGGGCTTCACAGGCCCCTGACTGTGGACAGGGAGGGGGCGGTCCTTGAGTTATTTATAATTGCACCGACATATTTGTGCTTAAGCGATCTGTTAGTGAGCTTGGGTTCTTCCATAGTGTGGGTTCAGTTCGCTACATAATTCCTTCAGCTTATAAAGCCTTGATTTTTAGGGCCCCTGCAGGTGCTGTTACGGAGAGGGATCCAAACAATTTTGTAATCACTACACTAGGACCTCATTTGAAAAGCTAGAAAACTATTTAATCTTTCGGAATGGCATTTGCTCTTGATTGAGAACTGTGGTGGGTACTGGTTTGCTTTACATCTGTTTCATCATGTCTTCTTATAATACAGAGACTGGAAAACTAATAACTATTTCCCATAGTGCTCCATGGCTGAGGTCTACGTTCCTCCTTTTAGACACAGCCATGCAAGGTACAACATTGTGCCACTGGGCTTCCACTATTTTTGCTGTCAAGGACAGTCATGGAAGCATTTGATGTGTGTGGCTCTAGCAGAGGTCCCAGTGGGATAGCATTTTTATCACAGCAAAGGGGGTACTGCTCTAGAACCAGCATGTACAGTGGTAGTTTCTCATTGTGTTAGGCAACGTCCCATTTCTATTGCTTCCCGAGGACAGCAGGGGCAGCTGCTCTCTTGGAAGCTCAATTCTGTTGTGTAGCTTTGAGGTTATCCCTGGAAGCTCAGCCTAGCCTCAGTTTCTTCGGCTCTCAGTAGTCCTATAATTCAGAGGCCAGCAAATGTTTTCTGTTAGGGACCAGGTAGTAAGTATTTTAGGCTGTGTGAGTCATTCAGTCTCTGCCGTAACTTTTCAGCTCTGCCACTGCAGGATGAAAGCAGCCTCAGATAATACATAAGTGGGTGTGACTGTATTTCAATAAAACTTTATTCACCAAAGCAGCGAGTGGGCCAGATTTGGCGCATGGGTTTGAGTTTGCTGAGCCCTGTATAATACATCCCTTACGCTAAAACTAACTAGAGTGCATTTTCCTTTCTACCATTGAACCCTGAGCAATGCTGAGATGCCTGAGTTTGAGAGTGAATGGAGTGTGAGAAAGGGGGGAAGGGAGTTCATGCCCCAGGTTTCTAGTTCAGGGGGCTGATAAATAAGTAGAACATGCACGTCCTTAGCTAATTGTAAGGTTGGCAATAATCTCTGTCTTTTGTGCTTTTCAGTTTACTGAATGTTTTCAATACAATATCTCATTTGACTTTCGCTACACCCTGTGAGAAACATGAATGGGGGTACAACTGGGGAACCTAAAGAACATGTGGACAAGTTGTAATTTTCTCAAGATCACATGGCTTTTGCAGAAGGGAGGCAGAACTTGAAACTAGTTCTCCTGCCTCCCAGTCCAGCGCTCCTTCCAGGACTCTATTCATGGTCGCAGGAGATCAGAACTGAAGCTGAGGTAACCTCCAAAGAAGAGTCTAACAACACTTGGAATTCCACTTGTGGAAGTTCTGAGAGCATGAAGGGACTTGGTCTAGAAAGGCCTGGTAGGAACTGTCCACAGCTCTGCTACTCAGTGTGTGGACCGTGGACCAGCAATACCTGGGAGCTCGTTATAAATACAGACTCTCAGGCCCTGGCCTGGACCAACTTTTTACCAATATTTCCAGGTGAGTCAGATGCACAGTAAAGTTTGAGATTTACCGTAAGAGCACAAAGAGACATATTCAAAAGTTTAGTGCTTGCAATCGAATTGCGAAGGCTCAGGGGAAACAGTTTACATAGCATAGTCAGAAGTCAAAAGTCATGGGGATGTTGAATACTATTAAAGGCTGATAGTAAGATGTTATTGTTATGTTATTTGGCTAGGAGATCCAGGGGTACCTGAATTCTCCTTGATCTGCCATTTCTCCTCACAGTAAATTTATGGAGGGGAATGTATGCCCAGAGGAGGAAAAACAAAGCAAAGTAAACCTTAAGCTAGAGCTTCAATAAGCATGTTCCCCATAAAACAGCCCTTATTTTTGCATTTTCTCACTGAATATTGCCCCAGAAGCCTTGTAAAATAGGGGCTGTTATTTTATTTTCCATTTGAGCTCATCATCATCATCATCATCATCATCATCACCACCATAAATCTTGCAGAGCTTGAGTCAGGTTCCACGTCCTTTATACACACAACTGACTTACCCCTTACAATAACTTCTAGATAGGAAGACTGAAGCACATAGAATTTAACTAACTTGCTCCAGGTCACGCAGCTAGTATGTGGTAGAGGTGGGATTCAAGCCCAGGCAATTGGGCTTCAGATGGCATGCTTGTACTCACTGTATCACACCCTTGTTGCTGAGCAGAATGGTCAACTGGCTCAATATCACAGCTCTAACAAATGGCGGAGGCAAGGTTTACACCAAAGTCTGACTCCAGACCTTTGCTTTTAATCACAACATAGTGTTTTCAAGCATAATGAGATTCCTGGATCCATGCTAGACTTCCTGTCTCTCTCTCTCTCTCTCTCTCTCTCTCTCTCTCTCTCTCTCTATATATATATATATATATATATATATATATATATATATATATACATACATACATACATACACACACACACACACACACACACACACACCAAGGGGGCCAAAAAAATATATATATATACAAGTGGACACTTTAGTCAACGTTGCTCAAGTAGTAGGTCACTGTGACCAGAAGTGTCTAGACGCTGATGGTAACCACTTTGAGCACCTCTTGTAATTGCAGAAGTCAAACGTGACTTGTATTCATCTTTTGTTATTGGTATATATTGAGTATTACACTTTTAATAGTTTTTTTCTTTCTTAAAATGTGTATACATTTTTTGGCACCCTCTATATAAAAACTATTAAAATTGTAATACTCAATATATACCTGTAACAAAAGATGAATACAAGTCACGTTTGACTTCTGCAGTTACAAGAGGTGCTCAAAGTGGTTGCCCTCAGCATCAACCAGACACTTACAATCAGACACTTCTGATTACGGCGAACTACTGCTTAAGCAACATTGACCCAAGTGTCCATTTGTATATATTTTTTTGGTACCCTCGGTGCGTGTGCGTGTGTGTGTGTGTGTGTGTGTGTGTGTAATATGGATATATAATGACATACAAATATGTAATTAAACGTATACAGTTAAAGCTCCAGCTATTCTATGCCCAGGTCTGGCCCAGCAGCAGAACAGCACTACCCTAGCCTGCCTCTGCTTAATTAGACACTTTTGTGGTTTTACTGCACTGCTAGTCTTTACAATATGTGTGCTGTGTCTTATTCATCTCGATGTCCCCAATGCCTAGTTCATGACTTGCCTTATAGTAGATTCTCTATAAATGTTTGTTGTCTGAACTGAACTGATTACTACCCTGGGGCCATCATTCTCGGGCACTGGATCTCATGTACCAGTAGCACCTGGAAGGTTGGTAAAAACACAGATTACTGGCCCCACCCCAAAATTTATGATCTGGCAAGGCTCCAAAATTTGAATTTCTAACAAGTCCCCAGGAATGCTGATGCTGTTGGTCCTGGGACCCCAGTTTGAGAACCACTGTCTAGGACGCCTTCAGAGAGGAAGAAGGACTGGACCAGGCCTTGAAGGACCCCAGAGGAACCCAGACAAGTGAGGAACGTTATCATTATACTGTTTAAATTTCACATTTCTCGAGATGACTCACTGTACCTTTTCATGACTACATGACCCAGTACATGAAGTGTGGGAAAAATATGACATCTGATGATACATGCTTTGAGACAATGCGCCTTCAATTTCATCTATTTGCTAATGTGAAGAAGTGTAGATGTAGGCTTCAGCTACCATCAACTAATTGGGAATGAATGGTCCACCTTTCCATTTTCTAACAATGCACCATAGTTAGAGATTCATCGTTACAGGGTAGGGTGATATTACTTGGTATGTATTTGAATGTAACACATTTCATTAAGTCATATTTGGGTTAGAAATCAAAAAAAGGAAACCTTATCTAAAATAGAAATAGACAAAATGAATGAGTAAAGACCGGCTATATGATATTATTTGCTCTCACTCTTTCCTAGCAATGCAAAGTGGAGACAGCTGGCTGTTGAGGCCAATAGCACATGTAGCCTAAACCAGCATGCACTCGGGAAGGGGTTCAAGATTTCTATACCCATGGTCTTCTTCGGTTAAGAATTTTATTCCAGCAAAGGGGATACGGGATGGGGCAGGAAATATTTCTCCATACCATCCTTTCCCCTCCTCAATTAGATTCTCCCAGGAATCACATTCTGAGAAAGATGTAGATAAAGTGGAGCCACCTAGGGGATAGTGCCAGGTTGTTAAGGGGTCTGAAGAAGAATACTAAGAAGGAGGGAAAGTTCCTCCTAGAAAAGGGAGTGTCAGAAGTGTGTGTGTATATAACTGCCCCCTCATGGTGTCACCCCTCATATTTTCTCTTGAAACTCTAAACATTGCGTATTGCTCTTGAACGGATCACACTGTAATCTATCAATTTATTTACTTATCTGTTTCTCCCGTCTCTCTCTGAGTTCCTTGGTGGACTCGGTTTTATTCACCCCTAAATCTCTAGCATCAAATACGATTCCTCGAATAGTATGAGACCTCAACAAATGTTTGTTGATTTTAATTTGAATTATTGGGAAGAGGGGGCACCCCTAGTCTGTATTCTTCCAGATGACAGAATAGGATCAGGGTAGATATGGAGAGGGAAATTCATGGTGACCTATTCTATCACTTTTTGCATCTATATTTATACATGGGTAATAATGCTACTTGGGAAGAATAAATGAGATAATTTTCTAAACGCTTAGCACATTGCCTGGGGCATAGTAAGTACTCAATTAAAGTTTTCTATTATCATTACTATTATCAAGTGGCCCTTTTAAATTTCATGTTTTAAATATTCATGGATACCATGCTTTTGTTCTGAATCTCCCTTCCTTCCTCTTTCCCGTCTGTTCTCCCTCCCTTTTTCTTCTTTCCACTATTACCCATCCTATCTTTCCACTCATCCATTCAAGTATCTATCCAACCACTGAATGTCCATCTATTCATCCTCTCCGTCTACTCTTTCATACATTCATATTTATGCTAATTAATTACTCATTCAACCCACCCATTCATTTCTAATTGGGAAGTTGTGTAGTAGAAAGTGCCTGGATATAGTCACATCCATGCCTTCTCAATTGAATCTTGGATGGTACCAGCTATAACAGAGAGAGGTGGACATTGGTATTGCTTTGTGTGGCTGAGAGGTGGGCTGTGGTACCTGTCCAAACGACTTTTCAGGGGTACTTCTGAGAGCCATGGAGGTCTGCAGTCCCCATCAGGCACTCCGGGAAGCCACTAGAAGTAGCGGTATTTGAGCTGCAATGTGCACATTTACAATTAGATGGTATTATTCATCAGAGTACTATTTTATTTAGAGAAACCAATAAAGCAGATGGAGACTGCTGAAGATGTCACTGTTTTAGCTGGCATGTTTGTTCAGCAACTGGCACAATACGAGAGGTGCAGAAGTATAGACAAGATAAAGAAAACCAATTATTTTGATTTTCTTGAAGAGGGGAACTGAGATCACAGTTTTGACCTTCACAAATTAGAAAATTATCTGGATTCTAGGAAGTTCAAGATAATCATGGGATACTTGGCAGAGCAAAAAAAAATAAGCTGTGGCTTTAATATTTGACTCCCCTGTACAGCTGAATTAATTAAAGTGAAATATGTAAAGAAAGGGGAGTGATCCTGCTAATGTAGTAGAAAGAGCATGGGTTTGGTGTGGTTCAGATCGAGGTTTGGATTCTTGCCTTTCTACCTATCAGCTGTGCATCCTTGGACAAATCATTTAATCTTTCTGGGCTTCCCTGTCCTTACTGGTAAATGGGAGATAATTAACACTATTACATTATTCAATGAAGATTAAAATGAGGTAATGTTGATAAAGCAGCTGGCAGAATTCTAGGTGCCACTCAATACATATTGGTCCCTATTGGTTCCAACATTGTGCACTGGTCAGGTGACACCTGGAATATTCTGTTTCCTTCTGCACAAATTCAATAATAGTTCAGCATATGCTTCGAAGGGTGACCAGGATCGTGAGGGACTTGAATCCATGTCCTGTGTCCAGTTGAAAGGAGATAAAATGTCTAATTTGAAGAGGAGAAATTTGGGGGAGACAATGTTGGGATCTTCAAGTACTGAACAATGTTGAGAAAAGAGAGTAGAGACTTACTGTATATGTTCTCTAAGAGACCAAAAAGTGAAAGCTTTGGAGAGATCAATTTTAGCTCAAATATGGAAAAAGAAACAAAAAACTTTCTACCAGGGAGGCCAATCAAAGGGAAGGGGAAAGACTGTTCAAAAGAGGAGATGGCTGAACTAGGTCTTGAAAGCCCAGGGGTGTCTTAGGGAGCCTGCAGCCGCTGGTGGTGTCCAGGTCATCTCAGGCAGAAGAATAACAGCTATGAAGACCCAGTGAGGTGAAACCGCATGATGTGTATGGGGAGCCAGGCACTGTTAGCAAATTCTGGAACTTGGATTAAATAGAGGTTGGGGTGAGTGGCAGAATGTGACAGTTTGGCAGGGGTCATGGAAGATTTAGCGGTTTTTCTGAGATAAGGAAGGTTTTTAGCTGGAGAATGATGTGATCAGATTTGCTTATCCTAATAGAAATGATAATGACACACAGAACACCCACCATAGCCAGTTACAGCTCTGCCATTCTGTGTGCAAACTTAGGCAAGTCATGTCGAGGCTCCAAGACACACTAGTACAATGGAGGTGATAATCCTGTCTCGCTTTCTTCTTGAGTTTACCTGAAGACCAAAGGTATCACAGATGTGGAAACACATGAGAAAAGTGCGAAGTGCCCTGCCTAGTTAAAGACCTATTGTTTTATTGCTATTTTCCTCACTTCTGAGGAAGGGGAGGAGTGTGACAATGGGAGGAGAAGATACCTTTCTCGGAGATCTCGTTTCCGTTTGTTCCGTTTTTTTGCCTTGACTGTGCACAAACAAACCACAGCAATGCCTTGCCTCCCCATCTCATTTCACAGACCAAAAATGTTCTGGCCTGTCCCTTCTTCGTGGTCTCTGTTTATCCCATGTTATGTAAATTGTGAAGTGCTGTCACACGAGGCTGCTGTATCCATGTCTCCATTATAACATCGATCTCATGGTATAATAAAATGAGGCCTGAGAACTATCATAAATATGCTATGGTTCCTAGTTCCTCCACCGGTAAGTGGGGGATCAAATTCCTGACACCTAAGAGCATTGTAAGGATCAAATGAGGTACAATAAAGTGCTTGGCGTATCATGCATTCAATAAAAGAAATAAAAAATGAAAACTCTAGGAGGCAGTCATCACTTAATGGGCCATACATATGAACATATTTATATATTTTTTAATTATGTGCATATGTATTATATAGCCAGGGGCTTTTGTTGTTTGAATTAGAAATGAAATCAAGAAAAAAGAAGCCCTGGATAAAACCCGAGTTCAATACTCAGTGAAACTGGATGTTTCCTCAACACGGAGACAGGACTTAGACATTGCATTAGCATGTTCTCCAGCCTGGAGTGATACCTTGTTTAGGAGGAACTACGGAAGCATTTTGGAGGCACAACCTCTACAAAGGCATAGATGTGGGCCCTGTAGCCTGAGGAACTTCAACATAGATTCCATCAATGGGTCATGGGTTCTGGGTCAGGCTCCCAGCTTCCAAAGTCTCCTCGCAGCGCAGCCATCTTGTTTGCTTTACTTTCATGCACAGCGCTTGTATTGCTCGCATCATCTCCCTCTGCTCCCCGTGCGGACTAGAGTGAAATTCAAAACCGGAACCTGCTCCCGCTCTCCAGGAGCCTGTATTGGGAGGTGGACTTCGCAATCTACTTTTCTGTAGAGATGGCTCCTTATTTTTCTGGGGTGGTCCTGCCAAAGGCAGAGGCCAGGCCCTGGTAGCTATGACTGGGTTCTGGGAGCCCTGATTATGAGTGGCTGTGGGGTGGGATTGGGGGACATCTGTAAGAGGGATACTGACTGCTTGTGTCCTTAAGGTGACTTTCACATTATTTTGGGGTTAGACATTTTATCGCCAACTTCAGATTATAGAAATGGCCTTTAGGGGACCCCCCAGTATCAGCCTATATCAATTCTGAGCATTTGTGGAGGTATTTTCCCTTGTACAGTTCTGATTTCGATAGAATTTTCATGAGGCACAGTATTCTCTTCCATATTATCTAAGAGCAGTATTATATAATAGAATGATTTTGGTAGTTCAAGTTAGACTAACATTGGAGTTTGAGTCTGAGGTCTGCTTATTACTTTATGATTCTGGGATATCCTCTTAACTTCTTTATACCTCAGTTTCCACATCTTAGAAAGGGGAATGATAGCACCAACTTTCCAGAGTTATGATTTGTGAAAGGTAATATAACTTGGCTAAAAACCAACCCCATTTTAGTGTCATATACCCAAATGGCAATAAAAATAACTGACAAGCATTTTCATTTTTACCACATACTCTCTCAAATACATTAAATATCGAGTACATTCATAGTATAGAATAAAATTTATTAAAATACCATTTTCTCCTTCACTCTTTTTCTCAACATCTTTCACACATTACAGTTCCCCCAGAGACTTTCTCCTTCTGGACACCAATTGTGCCCAGGCTGTCTCATAAAAACCACCCGTTTCAGCTCTCTGGTCTCCCTTTCCTCCCATTCTGCTTTCCCTGGCCTTACCCAAAAAAGAGTCCTGGGCCGATACTGCACACTAGAACAACTCCTCCTTAGCAGAGGGGAAGGGAGGAGGGGGAAAGGTCATAATCACCCACAGCTTAGGTAACTGGGTGGAGAGTGGGGAATCTGCCACCAGAGTCTAATGTTAGGAGCAAAGAGAAGAAAAGTGTCACATTCTAAGAAACATACTCAGAGGCCACACATGCTGGCCCCGACCTCCTCGCCCACTCACCCTGAAAGCTATTTAAGCAGAAGACTAGGGAAACAGCAGGAAATCCTTCAACAGCCCATCATTAGTCAGGACAATGAGCTGGGTGAAAACCACCCATAAAGACTTTGGCTGTAAGAGGTTGTGGATGGACCACATTGGATGGCCACTGGGGGAGGGGGCAGGTTTGGAAGAGGTTGGCCAAGGTGTGAGCTCCCTCCCGCATCAGAAGACCTGAACACTGGGAAGATCTCCTGACCTTGCTGCCCGCCCCCACTCCCCCAAGAACTCGCATGTGTGCCTGCAAGAGAGCCAGTGTTTGGATATCTATCATCTGTCAGGCGCTGTGCTTAGCCCGAGAACCTCAAAACAGACATGATCACAACAGAATCCAGGTAAGTAAGAGAACTTTGTTTCATCTCATCTTCCATTCCCTACTTGAAGATATGGGCATGCTTCCCTCCTCCCTACCTCCTTGATGAATCGCTGAGGCTGCCGAGTGGCTCACCCTTTTGGAGAGAGGACGCAGGAAGCATGAACTAGGACACGAGATTGAAGTTTCTAACTAGGTGGGGCATTTTTTAGACTCAAAAGGAACCAGAAAAATATGGAACCTGCCAAAGGTGTCATTCAAGGGTGGGAAAGGGAGATTTGACAACATGGTTGAAGGTGGTGATAACAGAGAAAATAAAACCTATTTGTATTGAGTTCAGACTGTTCAATAAGCCAGTTATGTTTGATGAATTTTCTTTTATTCCTGATACAGTACAGATGAAAATGTTCTGTAAACTGGAATGAGCTAGACAAATGCTGGTTATGATTAATAATCACTGCAAATAGGAGTAGAGAAGTAACACGAGGGTTTTCTTCATTTCTTTCACTGTTCTTTTAGAAATGCACAGCATAATTCCTGGTCTGAAGTGACACAGAATTAAGCAGTGTTTCAAATGCCTAGAATATGGCCACAGGGTAGCCGGGAAAGAAGGTGCATTCTGAATTTGGCTCAGGGTTCTGGCAGGGTGGGGTGTGTGTGTGTGTGTCTAATTTTACACCGTCCCTAATGACACCCCCCATTTCTGTAGATATCCAGAACCCTTTGATTATTTCTCTTTCTCTTATCCCTTACCTCAAAGCAGTAGCCAAAAAGCTGTAATAATACTTCTATGCTCCCACTCTCAATCTTCTCTCTCCACCTCCATTTACAGAAAAGAAGCCCTGTGAGTGTCTGATCCTGTCTATCCCTCGTGACATTCTCCCCGTACAGCAGCCCCATGAGGCAGGCACTACATTATCCCCACAATGTCAATGAGAAGGCGGAAATGCAGAGGGGGAAATCACTTACCCACACTCACACTAGTAGGCGACAGAGGGGAACCATGACTTGAAAGCCTTTCCTGAACCTACGTGATCCCTACATGCATTCTCCCCGTTCCCGTCCATCTTCCAACCTGTGCCAGGCTGCTCTTTCCATGTCTGGTGGTGTCACTGTCCTGATGAAAACCCTTCATGGGCTCTTTAACGTCCTCAGACACATCCCACATCCTCAGTTTGTGGCCAAGGCTCCCCATCAACTCATTGCAGCCTCTTTCAGTTTCCATAGTCCTCAGCTCTGGAGCACATGAGAGTCTCTGAATACCTCCTGCTTTTTTCTCAACTTGTCCTTCCACCTGGACCCCTGTCCTCCTCCAAGTACTGGAGAAGTTCTGTGTAAGCACTGGTGGACCTACATAGGCCACTCCAATCCTCCAGGCAGAGGCAGTCATGTGTGGGGGCTGAAGCAGAGCGTGAGGAGCAGATAGACCTGGGTTCTTCAGCACAGGTTACCCTGTTAGTACCTATGTGAACTATCGTGTTTCCTCGAAAATAAGACCAGGTCTTATATTAATTTTTGCTCCAAAAGATGCATTAGGGCTTATGTTCAGGGGAAGTCATCCTGAAAAATCATGCTATTTTTCATATTTTTGGGGAAACACGGTAGGGCATTTCTTCGCCTCCCTGAGTTTTGGTTTCCTCCTCTGTGAAGAACAGTGATAATGACAGAGAGTATGTGCTAGGATTTACTCACATCATGCAGGCAAGGTGCTGAGCATGGCGCCCAGGTCATTCCAAGCCCTTCATTCCTTCCTTCAATATAAGAGGTCTGACAATTAAGTTCGTGAACTTGCTGCAACGATGTCGCTAACCTTCTTTTCATATAGGAGGGATTATTCATTATGAATTTGTACCAACTGGACAGTTAACCAACTTCCTTATTTGGAAGTGCTGAAAAGGCTGAGTGAAAATGTTAGACGACCTGAACTTCTCACCAACAATTCATGGCCCTTGCATCATGACAATTCACCAGCTCATACGGCACTGTCTGCGAGGGAGTTTTTAGCCAGTAAACAAATAACTGTGTTGGAACACCCTCCCTACTCACCTAGTCAGGCCCCCACTGACTTCTTTCCTTACCTGAAGATAAACAAAATGTTGAAAGGAAGACATTTTGATGACATTCAGGATGTCAAGAGTAATATGACAACAGCTGTGATGGCCATTCTAGAAAAAGAATTCCAAAATTGCTTTGAAGGGTGGACTACCGTATTTCCCCCTGAACAGAAGACTTAACTGGAAAATAAGCACTAGCATGATTTTTCAGGATGCTCATAATATAAGCTCTACCCCAAAAATAAGCCCCAGTTAAGATCGTCAGCCAGACGGACGCATTTAGTACATCTGTTGCAACACACGACGAACGTATTTAATTATAAAATAATAATATTAATATATAATTAAATATAAATAAATATTATTGACATTAGTATTTAAAATAAATGATAATATAAATTATAATTAAGTATTTGTAAATACCCATGGGGGCACATTTGGATGAAAGGTAAACGCCTATATAAACAGATGAACTCAAGACTTATTACCGAATGACCAATAGGAATACAGACGTAACGTGTGAATAACATTTGCACTTGCTAACGAACAGAATTGGTTGTGTCTAATATGAATCTTCATAATTCAATATGTCGTGTGTTGTAACCGACGTACTTAATGCACTCGTGTGAAATAAGAAACATTTTCTGAATTTTGGTACCTGCAATTTTTTGTTGCTTTTGTGTGGACCATCATTCTTAACTGTCATCATTTTTGTGGCCATTACTGTCTCGTAAGTCTTCAATTAACACTTGATTTATTGGTAGATTTAAAGAGAATAATATTTTGACCCCCAGACATGATGAGTGAAAAAAAAGAGCTATTCCGTTGAGTACAAGAAAGGAATTGTGGAGGACTCCAGGACAAGAATCTTACGTCTTTCTGCAAAGGGAAGAAGTTAGATCTCCAAATGATCCGAAAATGGTGATCAGAGTATGATAACCTCAGTCAGAAGGTGGACGAGGGAAATGCTAAGAAGCACAACTGTGGATCAGGTCGGCAATCATTATTTCCTGAGCTGGAAGACATCATCTGTGAATGGATTGCAGACAGTAGATCAAAGTCTTTCGTTATGCGCAGGGCTGATATTCAAGAATCTGCCCTTGTAATGGCACCACAGTTAGAAATATCCCCAGAAGAATTCAAAGCATCACAACACTGGCTGATGGCTTCTTTCAGTGATAGGAACTGTCTCTACGATTGACACCATTGTTCAAGCTGGAAGATACTGAAGTTATTAAACGTGCACTTGCATTCAAGACCTTTGTTGATGGCATCAACTTTTCTAAATAGCAGCTCTCCAACATGATTGCTATGGATGAAACTGCAGTGTTTATGGGCCAAGGATCTCAAATGACAATTGATCAGAGGGGTGCCTCGTCAGTCTACATTCCCTCCACTGATTACAAAAGTGCACGTGATACCTGTATTTTGGCAATTTGTCTGGATGGAAATAAAGCCCCACCTCTACCGTGTTTCCCTGAAAATAAGATCTAGCAGGACCATCATCTCTAATACATCTTTTGGAGCAAAAATTAATATAAGACCCGGTATAGATTGTTGTACATGATTGTTGTACAAATGTAGATTGTTGTACATAAAAAAAATAAAACATCCCCTGAAAATAAGCCCTAATGTGTCTTTTGGAGAAAAAATTAATGTAAGACCCAATCTTATTATCAGGGAAATACGGTAGCCTCTAGCATCGGTGCATAGCATCCCAAGGGGAGTACTTCAAAAGTGACTGTCTTGGTATTCAGCAATGAGGTGTGTAGCACTTTTTCTAGGATGAGTTAACGAACTTAATTGTCTGACCTCGTATATGGGGTGTATCGTGTGCTGGGGCTATGCTAGGTTACAATGATGAACAAACCAAGTCTGGTCTCTGCCCTCCTACAGTTCACAGCTTAATTGGTGAGACAAACATTCATGAAACAAACACACCATATTTTGCCATGTATGATGTACACTTTTTTGCCCAAATTTGTGAGGGAAAAATAAGGATGCACATTATACATGGGTAGTACTAATTCTGTATCTATATAAATGTTTTTAATTATTTTATTTACATTTATGAGTTAATAGTATAACTCATAATAATGAGTTAATAGAAATCAATAACGATATCTGTTTGCAAAATAATAACCCAGAATAAACGATCAGTTTTGTTGAACTTGCAACGATGGAGAGTTTTTGGCCTTCTATGACACGCAAATATCGTAAATTTGTCACCGGCACATAAAATTTCTTGTACCTTGTATCTGTTCTTGTGTTTTGTAATCATTTATTACATAAAATTTCTTGTACCATAATATGTTAAAAATAAATGCTAAAATTCTTTTATTAGACAAAAAACAAGTAAAAAAATAAATGTAAACAAATAAAATTTTAAATTAATGTATTAAAATGAAAGATTTTTTTCCGTGAAAATTTGAGCCAAAAACGTGGGTGCACATTATTCATGGGAACGCATTATACATGGCAAAATATGGTAATTATTTAATTATTTGGGATGCTTTTTGAGTATGTTCCCTGAGATGAGACTAGGTGGTATGGGGACAATACTGTATTTCAGAAAGTTCAGCTCTGGGAGGCAGCAGGCACCCCTAGCCCCATTTTACAACTGAGAAAAGTGAGGCCTGGAACCTTTAAGAGATTATCTCAGGATTAGCCAGACAACAAAGACTGGAGACAAGTCTGAAACCAGATTAGTCCAACTTCAAACAATAAGTTCCTTGTGTTATACCTACTACCTGCCTTGTACTGTTGACAGAAACTGGCTACCGCAAATAGTTCTAATCTATTGCTGTGGAATGATTAGATGACTGACTGAATGAATGAGTGATAAAACATTAATTGGTGAAAAGGCTAAAAGAAGACCTCCCAGGCTAGCAAAGGAGAGTCTCACTTTAATCTTTCTTTCCTGATGATCCCTCAGGGGTGGGAGGCAGACTTAGGCCAGCCAGAACCTAAATATTTAGGAGTGTTTAGTACATGTCTTCTGAATAAATGGACAAATATTTCATAATTTTGTAAGTTGGCACCTAAGGAGTTAAAAACAAAAGACATGGCTTTGCCCCACCTTCCCACTACCTTGCTTCTAGCCCCAGTCTAACCAAAGCAATGTTAGTATTATCAATTTCATACTGGCCGGGGTGGGGGGAGGGGGATGAAATATTGCTTATCTGTAAAGATTCTATGGCTTACAAAAAGTTAAAACCACTGCTCCAGGGTATCAGCTGCCACAAGATGGCTCAGGAAGATCTGCAGATCTCCAGAGCAGGCAAGAGAGGGGGCGGCTGACAGCTGCTGCTTACCTTGAATGCTACTCACTATTCCTTTCCCCACCCCAGTACCTTCTTACTCAAAAAACCCTCAAAAACAAACAAACAAACAACTACCACAACAACAAAACACGTCTGCCTTATGGTTGGGGAGTGTTTTAGAGTTTATAGAGCTTTCACATACATTATCTCAACTGACCGCAACAATGACTCCTCAGAAACATACTGAAAAAGTGGGGTCCTCTCTGAATTAAAGATGAGAAAACAGTCTGGAAACAGTGAGTAGCTACGAAGTTGCAGAGCCCAGGCTCTCAGAGTTGTGCCCGTCCTCCCGTGTTGCCTCGTGCAGGCTGGGCATGCTGCTGTTTCAGAAGCATGTGTGTGTGAATTGGGGAGGGGGCTCTGGAGGAAAGAGTCACTGGACTGAGGGGTTCAGAGAACACTGCATTTCAGAAGAAGAAAAAAAACTGTGCAGAAATCCTTGCACCCTTTCCAAAGTAGCTTGGAGGGGCCGGGAGGGGAAGATCTAGCCCATTAGGGAATGTGGCTTCTCTTGGGAACTGTTCTGTCCAGACAACTTGGCATTTGTTATGGCTACATTTCCACAGGAACCTAATCAACCAACTCTCTGAACAAAATATCGGCAGAATGTTATAGCAGAAAGAGCAGTTGATGCGAGGTTCCCATCTTGCTTCTACCATTGAACACTTGGTAATAGCATTCCTTCCCAGAGCCCTTGTTTCTTTTGCAAACTCAGTGACCTCTCTCATAGTATGTTTCCAGCAGCCTCCTGCCTTCCTTCTAACCTCTGTTTCTCTTGGTTGTGATTTCCAGACTCAAGTCCATTTGCTCAAGACGTTTGTCTGAGCCCACTCCGGGTCCTTGTCTATCTGGGCTCATGCCTGGACCTGCCATTGCCACGTGTCATGGAGGATATTTGCTCCTGATGTAGGCCCTAGGAAAGCCAGTTGGATATGTTTCTGTCTGTCTGATGGGCTATTGCCTCCCCTGCTCCTGAGCTCATGGAAGTCATGTGACCTCCCTGTCCAGAAGGTTAAGACCACCCCTCATCGCCCCAGACCATCTGTTACATGCACGATCACAGCCAGCTTCTGTAAATCACCTGTACAGTCTCTCTCTTTTTGCCTCCAGGGGCCTGGCATTGAGCAATGGCTAACTTCAGGGATCAGATTCCTGCTGCTAGGAGGTTAATTAAAAGTCCAGAGCCTGAGGTGGCCTTGCTTTCCCTGCTGGGTAGGAGAAGAAGGATCTAAATGCAATAAATGCAGCCCTCCTCATGCCTTCCCCAGGTCTCTCTGATCTTGAAGGTGGGTTTAGATGAAGAGGAGGGGATCCCAGGGTGAATGGGTGGAGTTAAGCAAGGAGAGAGAAAATAAGGACAACATGAACAATGCAGAGAGATGGTTCTCTCTTGTTGTGTTGGTAGAGCCCGCGTTGGGGCAACATGACACGGAAAATAACCTGGCCTTGAATAGCAAGAGCCTGAAAACTGTTCATGTCATTTCACCCAGTGACTCCTCTTCCTCAAATCTGACCTAAGGACCTGATCAGAAATGCAAATAGAGGTTTATACACATGCACGTTTATCACAGGGCTGCATATTAGAATAGTGAATATTGGAAATAATCTAAATGCCTGATCTGGGATTCGTTATGTAAATCATGACTCATCTGTATAAGATAGAACATTCTGGAGCAATTTAAAATGATGTTTATGAAGGCATTTTCATGGCACGGCTAAATGCTTATGATGTAATGTTAAACAAAATCAAGCAGAACAAATTTTAGGAAAAAATTATCAATAATAAGTCGTCATGATAAAATATGCTTAAGAAACATCCTAGGAGGCATATAACAACATGTGATCAGTGGGTGACTCTTGGATGGGATAAAATTTGTTTGAATTTCCCAATTTTTAAATAATGATTATGTAATTTTTTATAATAAAAAAAAGGGGGGGGGCACAGTTAAAGAGAACTAAAGAGCTACTTTCTCCCTTGAAATTGTGAGTGATTGGAACTTCTGTTGGGCCCCTGGCTCTGTGAGGTTGGCCTAAAGGCAGCAGGCTCTTGGTTCTATCAATCACCAAACCAGAAGAGTCGCATATGGAAAGGCCAGATAAAGATGGTACGGGGCTTCCATGTCTTCTCCTGGCAGACCACTCTCTCCAAATCTCCAACCCTGAAGCTCTCAGAACCTAGTCCTTCTGCGTGTTTATGGAAGTGTCATCACATAATCATGAGAGATTAAATCATTGGCCATACGGGATTGATTCCACCTGAAGCTCCTCTCCCCTTCTCTGAGGTCAAGGGGTGGGACTGAAAGTTCCAACCCTCTCCTCACCTGGATGGTTCTTCTGGCAACCGGTACCCACGCAAAAGTCACCACAGAGGCTTTATGGTTCCCATCACTTAGGGAAGTACAAAGGTCTTAGGAACTCTGTGCCCGAAAAGGGGATGAAGACCATATATATATATATAATTTAATTAGATATCACCATGTCACAGTAATGGTCTCCTGACTTTACCCTGGGGAACTGCTCTCTCCCACACTGTTCATCCAGGGTGGAGTATGTAACTCCAGCCAGTCAGCATAGAGGTCTCCTCACGCCCCTGTGCTGGGCTTTTTGGGTCACACGACACATTTCGAGCCACTGAGAGGAAATGGGAATTTGGGGAATACATGTGGGAATGAGAACCTCAGTTTTTCTTCTGGGCCCTGAAACTAAGACAACGCAGGGGCTGCACACTTCAGGCTGAAGCCAGTCCAAGAAAAGATAGATCGCAGAGATACACAGTCAAGGTCCCCACTGGAAAGATACATTAGAGATCTTATTAGAATCAGGATCCAACAGGAAACAGATGGTTCCTTGAACTAGATAATATGAGGCAGGTTTAATAAAGCGACCGCTCACTGTGGGCAGAGTGTAGGGTGCCAAACTACGCAGTGCAAAACTACCATGTGAACCCAGGGCCAGTAGAAGTGGAGCTGTTAGCACCTCTAGATCCAAAGGGATGTGAGAGGGAGTAGTTAGCAGAACCTACAGGACAGGGCCAGGTAGAGAAAAACAGTGACCTTGGATTGAGGGACATAGCCAGCCTGGGGTGAGCCTGAAGGAAGGGGGGAATAAACATCCGGACCTCCGTTTGCTCCCTCATTCCAAACTTCTGTTGGGGTTTCCCAATGGCCAAACCCCCTGGAAGCCAGAAGTTGCGGGAGCCCTGTTGACATGGCCCCGACAGTGCAGGCTCCCAGGACAGAAGGCAGGGAGAAGCAGGGCAGCAGGTGAATCTGGAGGGGCACAGGAAAATGACCCAGCACAGCCCTGATGCCAGCCCTACCCCGGACTGCCCACTTCACGCGAGCTATCAAATTCCCCTTTTACATAAATCAATTGGCTTGGGTTTCTGTCATTTGCATCCAGCAGAATTCTAATTGACTCAGTGGTTTAAATGGGCTTCACTTTCTTCCTCCTCACCCTTTTTTTTTCAACTGCTTTAAAAAATGTGGTAAAATATGTATAAAATGTGCCATTTTAGCCATTTTAAGTGTATAATTCAGTGGCATTAATTCCATCCACAATAATGTGCAACCATCACTGCTATCTAGTTCCAAAATATTTTCATCACTCTGAACGAAACTCTTGTAACCATGAACGAATAAATCGCCGTTACCCCTCTCCTCAGCCCTGAGTAACCTCAAATTTACCTTCTAGCTCTATGAATTTACCTTTCCTGGGTATTTTATATAAGTGGAATCATACAATTCCTTTCCTTTTCTGTTTGGCTTATTTCATTTAGCAAACTGTTTTCAAAGTTCATCCATGCTGTAGCATATATCAGGACTGCATTTCTTGTTATGGCTGCATAATATTCCATTGTAGGGGTATATCACAATTTGTTTATCCATTCATCTGTTGATGGACACTTGGGGTGTTTCTGCCTTTTGGCTACTGTGAATAACATTGCAAAGAACACTTCCCCTGTATCTCAAATACCTGCCACCAGAAGGAAAGCTAAAGAATAACGGAACTGATGCTAATAAAATGCATGTACCTTGTGTTGGAGCTCATAAACCACCGTGAGAGCTATTGCCATGATGGGTCAGAGCACGCTGCCCACTCAGTGTCCATCTTTTCTGAGACTGGGCCCCACACCGCCCGTGCAGAAGCAAAGAGGGTGAAAGCCATTGATTTCTGGAGTGTGGAGGCCTAACAACTTTGGGTGTTATTTTTAAAAATACCAGAAGCCTATAGTAACCTAGTAATTAGACTGGCACTGTCGCCAGCGTTTGTTTAACGGTTGAGTGATCAGAAGTTTTCTTTCTTTTTTTTTTTTTTTCTTTCTCCTGTCAACTCTGGCTGATTAGAAAGGCATGTGAATCTTTCCTTACACATAATTTTCCAAGTCTGAAGTGAGAAATTGAACTGAACTCAATTACAGCAGCCAATCTAATGTATTTAATTGCACACAGAAGCTAGGAATTTGAAGGGTTCCTTGGAGGATGGGGTGAGCAAAGTGGACTTGAAGTTATTGATGTGACATCTACCTGTGGGTGAGTACGTGGCCTCGGGGGCACCCACGCTCCTCCCAAGCACACATTTGTGTGTGCATGTTGATGAGATGCAGATGGTGTAAGATCACGTCCTCCGAGATGGTGGCACTTTCTCCGATGGTTTGGCTTACGAATTTACAACTGCTTTCAAGTGCTAATTCAGAAGCCTGTGCGATTAAAAACAACTATGTCTCCTCCTTGAGAAACTGCATGAAACTAAGGAAAAAGAGGTCAAGCAAAGGAGGAAAGTTGATTGCAGGGCAGAGCCTGCTCATCAAAGGGAAACGTTGAAGGACTCATTACAGGACTCGTTGAAACCATGCTGCTCCTCAGCAGCAGTTGAGTAGCAGCATCGTGGGGTCTGTCATAGCTACCGGGCACTGTGATCAATACAGTGGCCCTGTCGCCAGGAGCTGATCATCCTCATGGTGACAACCGCTCACGCAGCACTTCCTCTGTGCTGGGTATTGTGCACCTTCAATCTTGAAAACAATCCTGCATGGCGGGTGGTGATATTCTGGCTGTACAGATGAGGACAGTGACCTTCAGAGGGTACGCAGACGTGCTTGAATGGATGACTGCACAAGATTCGATCTCAGATCTGAGTCAAAGCCAGGGATTGGTGCGTTATGTGCCAGTGTCACATGGAACTCCAGAATCTGTGGCACAGAGACTGCCAGGCAAGGCCAAAACACGAATCTGCTCCTCTTTCCTCCTTATTTCCTGTCTTCTGCTTCTGTTTTTCCTTTCCGTACTCCTACTCTTTCATTTTTCCTTCTCTCTCATCTCCATCCTTCCCCCAAACTATCCTCCACTGTTCTTTCTCCCTCCCTCATCAATTCTTTCTCCCTCATCAATTTTTGATCAAGGACTGGTCATACGGTTGTCACTCTGAAAATAAAGGAGCCCTGGGAAAGAAAACTTTCCTTTGACATACTGTGAGCTGCAAAGTTGGCAGGAGCCACCAAGGCGCCAAAGTTGGCATGAGCCATGAAACTGAAGGGCAGCAATGAGCAGCCCAAGACTGAAGGAGCCCTTGGCCGTGGCTCAACCCCGGGAGCTTAGGACCATGCTCTCAAATCCTCTGGCCTAGGCTGTCACTCAGCGAAGATGCCAGAGAAATGTCTTCAACCTGGAGTGGGGGGAATTGTCCAAATCCAGGGGCTGTGTGGAATTGAGCATCGGATGTTGAAAGAGGGAGTTGCATTGGCTTGGTAAACAAGGCAAGGAGCAGCCATAATAAACCAGTCCATGGAGCCAGGGAAGGTAAGGGCCGGGAAGATGTAAGCAGTGAGGTCACATCAAAGCCAGTCAGCAGGAGGGAGGTTCCCGGTGAGCCCAGGCTTGCTGCCAGTGACTAGTTCTGATGTGCCCGGCTCTCCATGGCATGAGGTAGGTCAGGTCTGAGCTATGTCAAGGTCCGGGAAGAGTGTTGCTGTTATCTGCTCTTTGGCCAGTACCACTGTTCCTTACTCTTAGCTTCTGTACATTTCAGTCCCACTTTAGTGAGTCTGACCATGAAGTCATGAAGACAAGGACCAATTACACAATTATTCACTTTTTTATAGATGATGAAACTGAGAGTTGAGGGATCGAGGCGATTTGGTCAAGGTTGCAGAACTCGGAAATGGAAAAGCTGGGATCAAACCTAGAAATTCTTCCCACTTGCCCAGGCTAGCTATGTGGTGCCCTGTTCGAAGACGAGGTGGAGTGGTAGTTGGAAACGAGCATGGGACTTGCAGTCAGCCAGACCCCGTCCCAAATCTTGACTTCAAAACTTAGTAGCTAAGTTCCACTCTCCACATTTTGCTACCGTACAGACTCTCTCGGTCTGTCTTGTGGTCTGCTTTCTACAAGCAAATACAACAGAATTCACAGAGAGGAACTGCTTCTGGGGGCTTGAATGCCTGGTCTGTGTTAGCCCCTCTGAGTTCACAGAAGGCAGTCTGACAGCATGGGCCTGTGAGAGGGAAGCCTGAACACTGCCTGGAAAAGCCTAATTATACCCAGTGAGTATCTTTCACCTGGCAGGATCCGGGCTTGCAATGATGTGTATGGGTGGCAAAGAACATTTTCCAAGCGAGAACTTGGATGCTGTAAAAACAAAATGGAATGATTAGGGAGGTGCTGGACCATGGCATGTTTTCCTTGAGCAAGTCTTTTAACCTTGCAGTGAAGCTGGCCCTCTCTTAGGCACTGACAGCCTTTTCAGAACAGAGGAAACAAGCTAAGTTCTTTTTAATGTATATTAAATTGAGCCTGTCAACCTTGACAAAGTCTTTTTAAGTAGATGGTCACTAAGAGGACAGCCTGCCCAGGCATGCCGCTCTGGAGACTGTGTAGTTGGCACTCCCTCCCACGATTAAGGTGGAACAAAATCTCCCTCTCTCCCTGCTTTCCTTTCTTCCTTCTTTAATCAAAGCTATCACCTATTAGCGATCACAGTCCAAAACCTGTGCCAAGGACTTAATATGAATTCTCTAATGTAATCCGAATAACATTCCTATGAAATGGGTTCTAGTTTACCCTCATTTTACAGAAGTGGGAAGCAAGCCTCAAAGAGATTCTGAGTCACTAGCTTCCAACAGGCAAGTCTGACTTCTATGCCTAGGCTCTCGATTTATTTGGATATTATTATGCTAAAAAATCAAAGTATTTTCATTTACTAAGTTCTCTTCCAGGCCTTGCTCAGGTGTATACATAACTAAAACTTTTATTATTTTACAGTGATAGTTTGGTATTCTTTTCAGGGTAAGTTTCATTTTTTTAACAAAGTAATACATAAATATTTTTAAAAATCCAAATAGTGTAAAATACATGTCTTAGGAAACAGCAATTCCTGGTCTTACTCAGTCTCTTCCAACTGTTGCCTCTGATACTGATCTCCACATTGGTAAATAATATGTTTATGTGGCGTTTCCTTAATTTGTCAGTTGTAGACACTGACTTCCTCAAGCAGGAAATGAGGACCTGTTCTTTCCCTCCCGTCACTTCCCTTCCATACCACCAGCACAGTTACATCACACTTTGATCCCTAAATCATGAGGATTTGTTATGACTTTGTGGGTATTGTACAGTCAAGTTGTATCTCCTTCGTGTATCATACTTTATTTTTTAAAAGGTAATGATTGCCTTGCTTTTTATTTACATACTTTCCTCTAATCTATTCCCTAGTTTTCCGCACATGTTCTCACCTCTCTGTCACTCACCTATCCATATTTTTTTTCTATGAACGCAAACATATCCATTCCAGTTTTTTGTTTGTTTGTTTAGTTTTTTCTCCCTAGAGATGATCCTTTTGGAGCCATCTGTCCTCCTGTTCCACTCTGAACTAGTTGCATTCCAGGATGGCTGCACAGCTGGTGCAGGGGGTCTTATTTTGATTATCACCCTGGGAAGTCCTTTTGTGGCTCTCTGTTTTGATTTCTCATTTCCTGCAGCCATAGCTTCCTATGTTGTGATTTACTTTTCAATTTACTTTCCTAAGAAAGGGTATATGAGTTATAAAATGTTTCTTGAGTCTTGGATTGTCTTATTACTCACTTAAATTTATGTGACAGTTGGCTGGGTATAAATTTCTAGTTTGAAAATGATTTTCTTTCAGAATATTTAAAGCATTTTCTATTATCATCCGACTTCTGGTCTTAGTATTGAGAAGTCTGACACCAATTTAGTTTCAAGTTCTTTGTATGTGACATTTTATGCTCTCTGGAAGCTTTGGGATATTCTCTATTCTTCAAGTTCAGAAATTTCTTGATGATATGATTCAGTGTGGGTCTTTTGGCATGCATTGCACTCAGACCTTGGTGGATCCTTTGAATTGGAGACACCTGTTCTTTAGTTCTGGGGAATTTTCTTGTCTCACATTGATTTATGGTGCAAAGATCCCCAAAGTTTAACCTAATCTTTTTTATTCTACTTGGAAGACTGGAAGTCAATTAAAGTTTATTGTACAGCTACTATGTTTCAGTCATTGAAACAGAGACTTTGTACGTGCTATTTATTTTATCTGCATAGAAAATCTTTAAGATAGCTATTGACATTACTATTTTATAGGTGAGGACTCTGTGAGTCAGAGCAATGGAACAATTTGTCCCAGTAATTAAACACCATAGCTATTAAACAGCAATAGCTATTAAGCATCACAGTCAGAATTCAATCTAAATCTGGACAACTCAGTCCACTAAATGGGCAATTCCCCAAATGTGTTCCTTGGAACACCAGTGTCTCATGTTTCTGTAGTTTAATATGTTTAGGAAATGCTGGAATAAATACATGTCTCAGTTATAGGATTTCTCAGAGTTGTTGATATCTTAATCTGCACTGTGAGTCTCTAAGGAGGAGATTATGTAATGCATCATTTCCCAAAGTAAATGGATGTGATATTAAAGCTGTGCCTTGAAGGGTGGGTAGAATTTGAGTATAAGATATTAGATCTGGTAGCTGGCTAGTAGGCTATAGTAACAATGGACTCTGTGGGTCTTTCTATGATACCTTGTCTCCTCAATACTACCCTTCCTTGTTTCATTTCCCTGGCCCATCTTGCTCACTCGGCACTAAATACAGTACCCCTGCCCCCCCTCCTTTTTACTTTTTATTACTCAAACAGCCATATTGTCTGTTTTTTAAGCCAATGAAAACATCTTTCCAGTTTTCTTTTCTTTTTTTTAAAATTAAATTTATTGGGGTGACATTGGTTAGTAAAATTATATAGGTTTCAAGTATAAATTCTATACTGCATCATCTATATAGTGCATTTTGTGTTCACCCCCCCCCCCCGAATCAATTCTCCTTCCATCACCATATATTTGACCTCTCAATGTGGTACATACAAGTATATACAATGGAATATTACTAGGCCATAAAAAAAGATGAAACACTGCCATTTGTGGCAACATGGATGGATATTGAGGTTATCATGCTAAGCAAAATAAGTCAGACAGAACAAATCAAGAACCATATGACTTCACCCATATGTGGGATATGAAACTGAAAGCAACAAACGAACCAGACAAACAAACGAAAGCCTCTTTGTGCCTTGGGGTTGTCTAATATACTGCTCTCTCCCTGGAGTTCACTTAACCATTCTCACCTCACGTATACCTTTTTGTCCTTCAGAGTTTAGCCGAAAGGCATTCTCTCAGGGAAAATTCCCCTAATCATTCTGATTAGGTTAGGCCTCCCTCCATTATGTGCTCAAAGTATACTGCACTTCTATATCACAATGATGATATACCACTTGCATACGATATACAACATAGCAATTTCAAGCATAATTATGTTGTTTTTTAAATTTGTTTACTGTCTATCTTTCTGTAGACTCTAAGATCCTTCTACAGCAGGGACCATGTCTGTCTTGCTTATCACCATATGCCTAGAACTGAGAGTTGTGTCTCTGTTATGTATGCTACGTGCTCAGTTAAAAAAAAAAAATCACACTTGTTGAGTGATTGTCTGAATCATCTAGTGGATAAATGAAAATGGCTACTTCATTTGTCATTGTCATTAATGAGGATACTAATTAATGGATTTTGCTTAAAATGGTGGCTCTTGTTAGAGTTCCAATAATCCAGATCTGCTTCACTATAGGTCTGCAATGAGGCAAAGACATAATGCAAAACATAACCTCAAATGTGAGGACGATTCCGTGAAACAAAATCCTAATTAAAAAAAAAATTTCATTTGTGTTCTGTACATGAATTATTTTGCCAACAGGTATCTCAGCAGGAGACTGCCTCCACCCCAAAACACCGAGACTCAAAAGCATATTCAAGCAGTTCTTCACGAGTCCTGTAAATCCAGTTCTCGTCATGAAGCTAAGAAAGCAAATGAATATTCTTGTTTAAAGAGTGGAAAGGCAAATGATTGGAATAAAAAGAGTCAGGTTGGATATTTTTAAGGGCTGTTTTTTCTAGTCTTTGCTGGCTGAGCAAGCAAGCCTGACCCAGAGTCTTGGGCCAACGCTTCCATCTCGTGAAATTTGTGATTCCACCAAGATGGGGTATCTGGAGAGCTGTGCCTTCCTTTTACCATAGAGGATTTGGGAAGGGCTAAATAGCAAAACATCCCCCAAAGCGTCTAGCACAATGCCTGCCCATGCAATAAATAAATATTAGTTCCCTTTCCCTTCATCTTCCTCATCTGGCCCTCTCTGCCCTAACTTCATTAATTGATTAATAAGCTCTTTCATGGGTACCTTCACTCTAGACTGTGGGCGCTTAAGAGTAGTAATAATGTCTTATTCATCTCTGCGTCCCCAGCCTGCCTACAATGTCTGGCACATATGAAGCATTCAATAAATGTTTATTGACGAGGAGTGAATGATCCCATCAACAGTCCTGTAAAGTGAATGTGAGACCTTTTATTATCCCAAATTATACAGTGGAGGAGATTGAATCTCAGACAACTTACTTGCCTAAGGATCCAAATGATGACACCCAACCTGTACACACCCTTAATTAAGGATGACAGTCACAGGCCTGCATGACCTGGCCCCTGCCTACCGCTCCAGGACTTGCTCCTGTGATTGTTTTCTCTCTTGTAGAGCAGAACAGCAGTGGCTCTACCCTTGCATTGACTGATTGAATAAAAGTCAAATAACTGCTTGTTTTGTGAGGCCGGGCCTTTGATCGGCCTTTGATCACTTTGTTCTCTCCCATGGAGAGGTCCTCCTTTTATTTACCTTTCAATCCTCTGTTAAGGCTTACACTCCTCCTGGTAGCCTTCCAGAGCTAGCTCTTCCCTGCTCTGGGGTAGGTCTCCCTGGCTCTATGCACTGATCATCACATTTGCAACATTGCACAGTGATTGCTTACTGGTCTGTCCCCAACTGGACTGTGAGCTCTTCTAGGGAAAGGGCTGGGGCCCACCGAGGTCAGCAGAAGACATGCTGCCAGTAGAGTTCAAATCTGTATGAGGAACAACCAGGAATACACTCAGGGTCCCATCCTGGCCTTCCTGGTCCAGTGCTGTCCCCCAGACACCATGCTGTTCTACACATTGCATAATATGAGCATCAGGAGAGAAAAATAGATCAAATGGCAGCACAAACCCAAATTGGCAACCATCCTCAAGATGATGAGAGGCCACCCATCTGCTCTAAATCCACAGTTGTACCCTCCATGCTGAGAAAGCTGGCAGCAGCTGGCCCCCTGCTGCAAGTGAAGAAAGGAACAATTTATTACAAAGGGCCCTCTCTAAATCAATATGCGAATTTGCTCCAGAGGTCTGGGAGCAGAAGCGGCTTGTGGGCACTGTCCAGTCCATGCTACTGCCACATCTGCATTCCAGCTACATACTGCCAGCGTGTCACTAGGGCTTGAAGGAGATGCCTGGTATTTATTTCTGGGAGCAATTTTAAGAAATCAGATATTAGAACATTTGATTCCCTGTAATACACACGGGTGCAACTGCTGGCACGTCCCAGGGCTGCAGCAGCCCCCACAGCTGGCATGTGGGGGATACTCATGGTGCTGGGTGATGGTTTCTGGCCAGTGACATCTTTTATGGAAACTGGTTTCCATGCCCAATGCCTCCTAATATCAAATGACGTCTCTGGCAGCCACATCTGAGAACATCTCTCCTTCAGTAATCACTTAACCGTATTTTTATCCTCAGAGTTGGGATTTGCAGGTTGGATAGTGAGCTACTATCCAACTACTCTTAGGAAGTTAAGATAACATTGGAGGTAGACGTCAGCCCTGATGGACCAACGTGGATCTTTTCTAGAGGTCAAGCTTCCCTACTTGGAGCCCGAGCTGAAGGTGTTGGCCCTCTGCAGCCCCTAATTATAAATACCATCCTGCCCTCTGTTCGGTGCCGATTGAATTCATTAAGAGAGCCAATCCACAGGCTTGCCAGCGAGCTGGTGGTCTGGTGCAAACGATCAGCTGCGCCCATGGCACTTAGTGCCTTGGGAATGAGAATTAAGAAATTCCCCAGGAATGAGGCTATTAGAGGTAAGAACTGAAGCTGAAAGGTCAGATGGAGAGAGAAATAGGTGGGTACTGACGGGCTATATGCAAACTGAGGTTAGCTGGGAACAGAACACTAAGCGGAAGCCATGGTGTGGAGGGATGTGGGCGTGGCCAGTGGGAAGGGAAGAACGGGACAGATGAGTGGAGAAAGGAGGTTTCATGATTAGAGAGACCACAGAGCCCTGGATGGATGTTCCCTGAACCACGAAAGCCCTATTTATGCATTTGCCCAAAAAACGAGCCTAAATGAAGCCCTGGGATAACTGCGGGGGGGTACAGGGATGATGGGGTAAGACCCTTGATCTTCAGTCCGGTGGGGGACAGGCATGTGTAAAGGGAAAATGACACAGCAAAATGCATAAACGTAAAAGGCGAAATGGATACAGAGGGAGGGACATCTAAGTTTGCCTGGAATGTCAAGGAAGACCATTCTGCTGGGTGGAGGGAGGGTGGGTACAAATTCTAGGCATTTGAAATAGACTGTGGAAAAGCCTGAGACGGAGCACGGCATGTTTGGAGATCTGTAAGAAGCTGGGACCTGTGGGAACATAAAGCTTGAACATTCATTCAAAGAAGAAAATCTAAGACTAGGGAGTTACGATGGGAAGGTGAATGAGGTAATAGGCATCGGCAAATTAGTCTTCAGCAGCAAAACCCACAAAATTATGGAGATGGAAGGAACCTTAGCGATCTAGTCCAAATGGTTTACTTTTCCAGTAAGGAAACTGAGGCCCAGGGAAGGGACATCACCTTCATGCTGTTGTGAAGCTTTCTGGAATTGCCCAAAAAAGTAGGGACAGGGCTGGGACAAGATCCACCCCACCTCTTTCACCCCCCTCCCCGAGTGCTGGTTCCAGCCTCTGTGTAAAGGGCAGGTAGCTAGAGTGATACCGCGGCTTTCCCATTTCAGCCTGATATTTTGTGGGGGGCAGGGACTTCCAAGTAACAGCTGCCAAACAGAAGCACTGAGAACCCAGTGCACAAACCATGACACAGCAGACGCTGACTGTGACCACAGCTATAAGTGAATGCTTGTGTCCAGTGCTTGCTGACAACCTGGAATGCCCTCGTTGTCTTCTCCGAATCCTCTACTCCCCTTGGTTGGTTCAGCTCCCTCCTCCTCCAGGATGCCTTCCACAACCAGCCGGCACCCAGCGTGTGGAGACACTCTCTCATCTATGGCTTCTCAGGCTCTGATGCTCCCAGAACCCTCACATTCCCTGCCTGTTGCAAAGTGACTTTCTTGCTCATCCATGTGATTACTTCTCCAAGTGGAAGTTCCTGCTCTGTGGAGGGGTTCCCTCTCATACTTTCCTGTACCCTGCAACACTTAGTCCTATGCCTGGTGCAAGGAAACACTAATGGCTTCTTTTAGACTTTGCAAAATGATCTTTTCTGCCTTGCCCTGTAACCTTCCAAAGCGAATTGGACTTATTATATTGTTCAGTTTCTACTGCTGCCTTCTAGTTCCCTGCTTTCTTCTTAATACTGAATGACAATTGTAACAACGCTTTATGTTCATATGCAGCATCATAGTTGAAAACTACGCTGCTGTACCTGTGGAGACCAAAGGTCAGGAAAGTTAAGTGACCCTCTAGGTTTTGCAGGTAACGCTGATCAAAGCGATGGATGAGTTCAAAGTCACATGCATGTGAACTGAGGGCTAACGGGAGGCTCAGGAGAACCACTGATTTAAAGTTTCAATTAGGTGGCTTTTGGGGAAAGCACAGGATGTAGAGACAACCCCCTTTTGCATCTCAGAATCCTCAAATAGGAAATGATCACAGCGGACAAGATTAGGAATCTTTCACATCTGACAGTCTGATAGTGCAATAATTACTACGTGGGATTCATACTCCTTGTCCAAACACTAGACCTGTTTATTTGACCTATCTAGGGTATTGTTTTGACAGATAGTGATATGCTTCCTTCCATTCTCTGATAAGTTCTAAAATACTGCTTTTACTTCCTTCTTCCCACATCATCTTCCTCTTAATTGACTGCATTTTCAACCTCTGGCTCAGTCACCTTCATCACATGACCAGCGTACGTCAAAGGAGGTCGCTATGCTGGGTCTATTTCGTATGACCCCCGGATCCACTTTCCACTCTTCTCTGCCCTGCTGTACCCACAGAGGCCACCCTCTAGGGAATGCATCGATGCTCTTGACCTCTGGTATCTGACTGGGTTTAGCTACCGGGAAGCACTGGCAGGAGGTGGAAGGACAGGAGGAGAGTGGAGGTCCGGGTGTATGGTCCCCTGGCTCCCACCCTGATAGGTCACTGTGATTTGATGGCAGCTGTCCAGTAAAGGTCACAGCTCCTGTCAGGGGTACTCTCTACACAGCCATCTTTCCTGGTTCTGGAAACTCTCCTTTTAGGCCTTGGGGTGGTAACAACTCCCTGCTGTTCCTAATCACGTGGTTTATATCCTCCCTTCTCGTTTCCTTAAATCCTGTCCAAATCTTTGCAAATACTCCTTTTTTTAAGTTCACTTCAATTATCCAATTTGAGTATGCCATCTGTTTCTTGCTGGGACCTTACTGAGAGTCACCATAACATTTTTTAAAAATGGAATGATTCCATGTATATGAGGTACCAAGAATAGTCACGTTGATAGAGACAGAAAGTAGAAGGGTGGGTCCTGGGGCCTGGGGGAATGGGAAGTTACTGTTGAATGGGTATAGAGTTTCTGTTTGGGACGATAAGAAAGTTCTGGAGATGGATGGTGGTGATGGTTACACAACAATGTGAATAAACCTAACGCCACTGGACTAGACACTTAAAAATGGTTGAAGTGGTAAAATGTATGTTATGCCTATATTACCATAAAAACATAAATAAATAGGGGGAAATAAAAGCTGATGGCTTATTAATGCTTGAAGCTGATTGTTTATTAATACTTGATAGGCTAAAGCCAACAGAATACCTTTTTTTTTTTTTTTTTTTTTAACATTTTCAATATTCCAGTGAAGGGACCATGATGTTGGGTCAGCCCATGCATTGACTGGGAACATTTTATCCCTGCCAAGCAACTTAATCATGTTCGGGGTGGTGTGTGGTGTGTTTGGGTAAATAGATGCATGCCGATATTGGTCTGGAAAAATAATGGCACTGGTACACATTACGGACAGATAGCAGCCTACTCGGGTCTTCTTAGTTCAAAGCCCAGCTCATCTCCACTTTTTTCATGAAGCTTTCTGCAATTGTCACCACACACTCTTGTAGCTCTTCCCCTTCCTGTCTCTGAACGCCAATGGTACCGTGCCTGCTCTGTAGAAGTGAGCCCCTTGTGCCACGTCTGGTTCTAACCCCGGACAGTTGTGTCCACAAGATACAGAGATTTTTGAGGAGAAGGATCATGGCCTGTTGCCATAGTTCCCCATACACCTAGACTGATGCTGAACGGTAATCCGCACGCACTTGGTGAATGATTACAACCTTAGATAGACGGTATTGTGCAATTTACATAATGGAAAGTACCAAAATGTCAGTGTGTTTCTCTCTGGCTCTGATTCCTACTGGCAGGAAGACTAATTTTCTCAAACTTATAACAGCCCAGACTCTTGACAGCAATTTGACATCCAGGAACAATGGATGCCTTGGGTGATTTTCTCTCCCTTTTCCTTCAGATTTCTGCAGTCTCAGAGCCAGAAATGTGTAGAGATAGCTAAAAATCTTCAAGGAATAATAAACTCCTCTCCAGGAACCTCGGAGGTGGGCAGCATCAACAAAGTTTCCGTTTCGCCAGAGAAGAGCCATCTGACTGTTGTTGCAGCCTCCTAACTGTCTCTCTTTCTGAGTGGTAAACTACATGACCTATTTATATCACGATCCTTTGTTGTTTTAAGCATGGCTTTTTCAGTAGAAGAGAGAATTTGGTTTTATTCAGACTATAACAAATGCTAGTAAACTCCAGTCCCATTCATGGGCATTGCTCAAACCACCAGATATGTTAGAGACTTGGCCAGGGAAGCCATAACATCTCTAGACTTATTCTGCTCCTGGTCTCTGAATTGGATACTTGAATGTCCGCAAATTTGAATGTGAAGACGAATTAGAATATTAGTATGTTCAAGTTCTTAGCTATTTTATTCATTATAATGTGTTTTATTGGTTTGAACAAATGCCATATTAAAGATAATAACCGACCATATAACAAACGTATCACATTTTAAATTAATTTGTTTGTTGTCTCAATTTTGTTGGTGGTACTTATGGAAACTTCTCATTTTTATATAATCCTTCTATATTAACATTTGTCTGGCTGAGTATTCTGTTCCATTGAATTGTTTTGTTTTGTTTGTTTGTTTGTTTGGTGTGTTAGTAACTCACCAATGCTGGTGAGTCAAGTAGGTATTTTAACACTTATTTTTGTGTGAATATAATCGATGTAACTTTTCAAGAAAAGCAATTTGCCAGTGGATTGCAAGGGCTTGAAATATGTTCATATCCTTTGACCCAATAATTCCCCATGGAGGGATCTATACTAAAGAAAGAGTAAGAAATGTGAAATATTTATGCACTAAAGATGTTCACTACAGTATTATTTACAATAATGAAAAAAATGGATATAATGTCAGAATTAGAACTTTTCATAGATTATTATGTAGCTATTAAAATTTTAACTGCAAAGAAAATACCAAGACCCAAGAAGTTCATGATATAATCAGTGGTGCGCTAGCAAAGGTTTAACAACAGGCTCTCTGAAAACATAAAACAAAACAGCCCTGCTTTGTAGTGTCTGCCAATTTCTGTGGTGTACATATTCCCACCATGGCTTATTTCCAGCTCCCAATGTAATGTCAGTGAATTCGGAGTTGGAAAGAGATGTGCATGGGCTCTTGTGAACAAATGTGAGCCAGCTCCACCACACCACTAGTTACAATGCTATGTGACAAAAATAGGATGCAAAGTGTGTATACAGTGTGATCTCAATGATATAAGTAATCTACTTACAGAGAGGCTGGAAGCAGAGTGGTTGCCTTTGGGTACTAGAATTATGATGGATCTGTTCCCAACTGCATCAAAATATTTCTCTGAACTTCACAGAATTTTGAGAGAGAGCCCAATTATTCGTACCATTGCTGCTTGTCCTGTGTCCCTCCTTCCCCCATCAATGCCTCATCATGGAGCTTGGCTTATTTGGTGATCCCACTGACTGTAGTGACAATAATGCATTGGGGTCTTTGCTGAGGTCAGCTTTGAAGACTTGTTCTATCTTTCCAGAGCCTTTGCTTTGCTTCAGACTCTCCTGTCCCTACACCTGTCTCCTTTTTCATCCTCTGCAAAGAAGGTACTTTATTGTCTTCATATAGCAGGCAGAGGAATAAGAAAGGTATACTTGGGAAACCCCAGGACAGCTGATATTTCTGTCGCGTGTGCTGATGTGTGCCTCCTGTCACACAAAGCTGATGGGAAATCCTCATTCTGGAAGAAATGAGGATTTCCTCATTCATTGCCAGAGGGGGGCCAGGAGGCCAAGAGATCAATTTTGAGGACTCAAAATGAGCTCGTGTCTGGGAGCCCAGGTCTCCTGACTCCCAGATGTCTATAGGGTCTGTCGCCCAGACCTGAAGGCAATGATCAATCTAGAACTTTCCATGTAGGAATGGGTAAGAGAAGGCAATGTCTTTGTATCCCCTCACTCTCTAGGAAGACTCACGTGGACATCCAACACCGTCACTGGGAACTTTGCCTCAGCCTGCCGGGGAGTGGGATAGTTCTGGGGAAACTTTAAACCTTACCGTTTTCTGGAAAACAACACTCCCCCATTTTCCTTTAACAAGCGCATTTTTGGATGTGGCCAGTTATTATTGAGAAGAGGGGATGGCAGGTGCTTTGGGGAAGGTAGAGAACATTGACTTCCAAAGCTTCATTTCAATAAGCAGCAACTCTCCAGGGAGTCAGTTAGCAACAAAAGCCATAAAGAAAAATGTGTGATTAAGGTGGGAGTTGTTTTTTCCTACAGTTAGGACATGCTTGAAGTGGGGGCCCCTCAGCCTTTCCCCCTGGGCAATGCTGACCCTTGGGGGTGGCATCAGTGACGTCTTCTCCACTTGTAATTCTGAAATACAGTGTCATTGCTTGAACCCTCCAGTCATTTTCTAGGATGTGGCATTCTTTCCCAATTCCCCATCTCAGAGAAGTGGGCACCGTGTCCTCCCTTGTGGACTCATCCTGATTTGCTCTGACATTCCTTCCCGCTCAGCCACATTATCCTCCAGTCCGCCTTGAAACACTGTCAGTTTCACTCTTAGGGCGCTCCTAGAGTTGCTCCACTTACATCCATCTCCCCTATCGTAAGCCAAGCTGCCATCCCGGGTTGTCTGGATACTGCAGTAGTCTCCTACCCTGGCCATTCTGCATCCATTCCCTTCCAGTCCGTTCTACACACGGTACCCAGGGTTATCTTTTCAAAATACCCATAGGTTCACATCATCCATCTGATTAGAAGCCATTTCTCTTAAAACAAGATGGCTTATGTGCCTCGAAGCACCCGCTCTCCACCTTCATCCCCCTCTCACCCTGGCTTTGTGGGCTCCAGCCCACTTTCGGTTCCTCGACTGTGCTGTGCTCTGTCCTTCAACAGGACTCTTTGGGGCCATGTCACCGCTCTTCACGCTGCTATTCACAGCCCCAACAAGCCCATCTTTCCCATCCCTCAGCTCAAGCGTCACTTCTTCAGGAAGTCTTTGTTGACTCCTCCCTTCCCCAAAACCTCCTGAGGTGACTGGGTCCTTTGTAATATGCTCACAGAAAATCTTGTCCCTTTCCTTCAGAACACTTATTGTAAATTGCAGCTATGCATTTGTTTAACCATATCCACTTCCTGCTGCAACTATAGGTGCCATGATAGCAGGGGCTCCATCTTTCTTTGCTCATGATTATACTCCTAGCATCTACCACAATGCTTGGTAATAGCTCATTGAATGTCATTTCAATGGATGACTGAGTGAATGAGATATGACCTTCCTCTGTGAACCCTTCGAGATTGTCCCTTGTCGAGTTGGTCATTCCTGCCTCTAGCTCACCTGGCATTTCTTCATATCCATCTACTGGTTTCCCCATCTGTAAAATGGGGCTAACCGTATGTCACAGTGTGGAATGGAAGGTGAATTATGATGATGGATTTGGACATTCCACAACAGCTATCATGGAATAGGTGCTCAAAAAAAACACAAACTGCTTCTTTTCTTTACAATCATACTTGTTTATTTTAATCATGAGCACTTAGAAGGGACAGGCGTCACCTTATTCATCTCACTAGCCCTTCCCAGGAGGGCCTTGTACACAGTAGGTGGGCCCCCATAAATGCCACTGCGTTTGAATGATGGGACTGAGACCTTAGCTTACGTTGTCCTTGGCTGCCTTTTCCAGACTAAACCTTAATTACCTCATCTTGCTGCGAAGCATCTTTTCTGATCACATAACTTGTGGCACTCTCTGGCTAATTCATTTTTGATCAACTGGATTGCTCTACACTTACATTTCTGTGTAACGTACCCTCTGGAGTTCCCCTCAGCACCCGAAGGCAGGCTGGTTCATTTGAACAAATTGCTTAACATGTTAAATTAGATTCAACCGTCCTTAGACAGAAAAATTAAGTAGGAAAAAAAGATGAATATCAATTGTCCTCATATCCACAATCTTCCCAAACTACCTCATTTTACTATTGAAAGCTCCCAAGGCATGTTTGCGTTGCTACTGCAACATGAGCCAAGCAGGAGGCTTAAGCCACTTTTACCATGATCAGCCGAAAGTCTCTAAGAAGGCACTGGATGCTCGGTACCACGCGCACAGCACTGTAGAAACGTTTATGACCTTAAAAGATGTACATTGCAGCGGGGGTACTTCATTCATTGATTGTTAATATCATTAATTTATCTGGTCATGCTTTTGCCTTTCACCATCCATTGTGTACCTGTTGAAATACTATTTATCCTCTAAGCCCAGCTCAGAGATCTCTTCCTCCCAGCAGCTTCTCCATTATTTCATAAAAAATTAATCACTCCTTTAATTGGGCTAAATCTGTGTCTTAACATACTTCTATTTTTATTCTCAACACTATATTTCTTTGTTAAATATTTATCTCCCTTATTGGAATGTGAGATACCGAAAGGTAGGGAAATAATTGTGCCCTCAGCATCCAGCATGGCGATTAGTATATAGTATATGCTCAATAAATGCTTGCTGAACTGAACTGACAAACTCATTTGGCCAAAAAATATCGATTGCACCTACTATGTGCTAGGTGCTAAGGAGAGCATCCAGACCCTACCTTCTAGGAGCTTGCGGTTATTTTGTGACATGGCAGATACACATACAAAATGTAACACAAAGTGTCATAAATGGAATCACAGAGGTGCATGTGAAGTGCTTTGGGAGCCCAGAGGGGTGGGATGGCTAACACATACATTAAATACATAGACACATCACCCCGAAGCAGTAACTCCTGAGAAGTGAACCGCTTCTAAGTGGGTTAGAGAGCACAGAAATGAGTGTGACTGGGATGACCAAGGCAAGGTCTGGGCTGACCCTGTGATATTTGGGGTATGTTTGATTTACCTAAGCCGTCGTTCCTTTCATCACGATCGTACCAGTGACGCAAGTTAAAATACACAGTAGGTACCCATAGTCCAAAGGATAGGCCCCAACCGAAGAGTGTGAGAAGCGAGGGGCCGTTGACAGCCAGTCGGCCTTGATCTCGCAGCATGAGTAACATCCTATCAGGGCCTGCCTTCTGAAGCCTATTTGGCTGAGCTTTAGAGCTTGGTCACTAAAGAATATAGAACTAAATGAAAATAAAAAAGTTCCGGTTTTGCAAATTTCTACCCTGTGGTACGGCACATATTCCACTGGGAACCAGGCACGGCGACTTGCCTTCCTCCAGGAGTCAGGCATCCATGCTGAGAGGAACAAGAGTAAGAGTGCCAGGCCCCTGGCCTCATGCCAAGAGAGCTGGCTCTATGCACCTCGGGCAGCAGGTGGTGACTGGCACACTGTCCCCTACTTGAACAAGGACTTTCAATAGGAATCCAGTACTGTGACCATGGTGAGCTTGCTCAATGGGGTCAGGTGGCCTCTAGGAGGTTCTGAGCACCCTGTGTGTGTGAACCACCATGCAACCAGGACAAAAGCCCTTGGGACACTCTCTGGGAAACTGTACACATTCATGAAAGCGCCTCTGTAAAATTATGGCATTAGGACCCTTCGAAACAGTGTCACAGAGTGGAAGAATCAACGATGGGAAATCAGGAGGTGTGGGTCCAAATCCTGCCTACCTGATAATGTGGCAGACCTACGTGGGAGTTTCAAATGCTTCTTAGGCACCTTCAACTTCAGGTCTAGACTAGAGGAAGTCACAGATGCCTGTCACTAGACCACTTCCCTCTAATCGGTGCTGCAGTCGGGTCCTTCCTCACCTTAAAAATTCACCATTTTGTAGGAGACAGTGAATAGGGAAGATGACCCCGTCCTTTTCCTCCAAGACCTAGTTCAGAGTCACTTAACGATCTGTCTGTGTTTCCCTTCTCTTCTGCTCTGTCCTGGCCCTTGTGAGGGCGACCCTTGCACACCTTCCCTGCAAGCTGCAGAGGAGGGAGCCCAGGCAATTAGAAAGAGGAGCCACGGTTGGGAAGGCAGTTGTAGGCTCAGTCTACTTCCTTTTATCAGCCCTTTCTGCCTTTCCTTTAAAGTCCCAGCTTGTTTCCAGAGGCCTAACTGTGTGTGCCTGCATGGGCCACTTCAGAGCTCGTGCTCTGGACCAGGGAGAGGCCTTGGCCTCCCCCAGCACCTGGGCTATGCCACCAATGGGCTTGGTGCCCAGGCACAGAGCAGCTTTGGGGGAACGCTGCAGGGCACAGAAGAGCACCAGCTGCCCCTCATCCACAAAGCATTTACTGCTTTTTACTTTTCGGTCCTCATAACATCCTCAAGAAGATAGTATTAGCATGATTTACATGGAAATGGATGGGTCAAGGAGAGAAGTTCGTTGCTGGAGTCACAGCTTTACTGGAATCAGCTTGCTTGCTACAAGGAAGATACCAAGTACCAAAAATAAGTCTTTGTGAAAAAAGCCATGTGTGGACCCAAAATGGAGCCACAACCTGGCAGGAAGAGGTGGCTTCAGGGAGAAGGCATTCTGGCTCTGCCTTTGTTTCTTTTTCATGGAGACGTCCGTGCTCTGTGCCCATCTGCTCCAGTCCGCCCTCGTACTGGCTGGCCAGCCCTCCCCTCTTTCCCAGTCCACCCAGAAGGGCCCGTGCGAGTGGTTTAGTCACAGCTGTTTTCCCAGTTGGGCAGAGCTCAGCTACTAGGGCACCTCACTGGGATTTGAAAACAGTGACTTTCATGTTGAAAAAAAAAATCCTTTCATTATGATCCTTTGCAAAAAGTATATTTTACATCATTAGCAGGTACGTAGACATTCACAGCATGAGATAAAGATATAAATTCATATGAACAACATACACAGATACGTATACATATACACATATATAAACACACATGCTTATTTTAGAAACGTATACAACCGAGAAAGTTCTCATGAAACAATACTATATTCAAAAAGTACTCTGATATCTTCCATTCCATTCTGGCTGATTGGTACTGTTTATTATCCCCCAAACTGATTTCATAAGCCACTAATGAGTTGAAACCCTCACCTTGAAAAGCACTGATCTAAATGTTGGAGGGCCTCAGGGTTCAGTCCTGGTCACTCTTCTGTTCTCTCTCTCATCCTCTGCTTTGGGGATCTCATCCACCGACATGATTTAAACACCATATACACTGATGCTTCTCAAATTTACACCACCACAAACTCCTGACCCCTATGCCACGCCCGCATTGTTTGCAGCAGGCCCCGCCTTAGTAAACAGCAACTCCATTCGTGCAGATGCTCAGGCTACGGCACTTGGTGTGATCTCTGATGTCACTCCATGTCCATGCCACCTGCAGACACTCTTGGCTTCAAACGACATCTAGAAATCCACACGTCTTCACCACCTCCACCAAACACCACTCTGGTTTAAATACCATTATTTCTACCCTGGATCATTGGGGTGATCTCTTCAGGGACCTCCTTGCTTTCACCTCAACCAGAGCGATCCTTTAAAAGTATGTCAGATCATGTTACTCTTCTGCTCAAAACCCTCCATCGCACGCAGCATAAAACCCAAAGCCATTCCACGGCCTTCAAGGCCCCACACCACTGGGCCCAGGGACTGCTTGTTGCCCCCCCCCCCCCCCCCCCGGTGCCATCTGCTCTCATTGCTCCCTGGCCAGCCAGCCAGACTCCAACCTCAGGGCTTCTGTGCTCACTGTTCCCACTACCAACACCTCTCCCACTCCAATTACCTACAAGGCTCACTGTACTGGGGTTCTCCAGAGAAACAGAACCTACAGGATGGATATAAGTATAGGAAAAGATTTATTATAAGGAATTGGCTCATGTGATTATGGAGGCTGACACGTCCCAGAGTCTGCTGTGGGCGAGCTGGACCCCTGGGAGAACCAATGGTGCAACTCTAGGCTGAAGGCCTGCAGGCTCGAGATCCAGGAAGAGCTGATGTTTCAGCTCAAGTCTGAAGGCAGGAAAACCTGTCCCGGCGTAAAGGCAGTCAGGTAAGAGGAGTTCTCCTACCCAGGCACCAACTAGGCCCGACCCTGCTTAGCTGCGGAGATCAGATGACATCAGGTGCGTGCAGGGTGGTGTGGCCGTAGGCAGGAGGAATTCTCTTTCCCCAGGCAAGGGTCAGCCTTTTGTGCTATTCAGGCCTTCAACTGATTAGATGAGGCTCATGCACTTTATGGAGGGCAATCTGGTTTTCTCACTCTACCAATTAAAATGTTAAACTTGTCCAAAAACACCCTCACAGAAACATCCAGAATAATATTTACCAAATATCTGGGCACCCCATGACCCAGTCAAGTTGATATATAGAATAAATCATCACATTCGCTCCTACACCTCCTTTAGGTTTCTGCGTAATTGTTGTTTTATAAGAGAGAACATCTACGAGGTCTGACAATTAAGGTAGCAAATTTATTGCAATGATGGTGCTAACCTTTTTTTGATATCAGAGGGATTATTCATTATGAATTTGTACCAACTGGACAAACAGTTCACCAACTTTACTATTTGGAAGTGATGAAAAGGCTGAGTGAAAAAGTTAGATGACCTGAACTTTTCGCCAACAATTCGTGGCTCTTGCATCACGACAATGCACCAGCTCACACGGCACTGTCTCTGAGGGAGTTTTTAGCCAGTAAACAAATAACAGTATTGGAACACCCTCCCTACTCACCTGACCTGGCCCCCAATTACTTCTTTCTTTATCCGAAGATAAAGAAAATATTGAAAGGAAGACACTTTGATGACATTCAGGACATCAGGGTAATACGACGACAGCTCTGATGGCCATTCCAGAAAAAGAGTTCCAAAATTGCTTTGAAAGGTGGACTAGGTGCTGGCATCAGTGCGTAGCTTCCCAAGTACTTCAAAGGTGACCATAGTGATATTCAGCAATAAGGTATGTAGCCCTTTTTCTAGAATGAGTTTGCAAACTTAATTGTTCGACCTCATAGGACCATTTGTACATAATGACACTCCTCTCCCCTGTGATGTTCCTTCAAATCCCCTTACCCTGCTTTCTCTTCCTCCAAAGCACTTATTATTAGCCTGACTTACTATTGATTTGTTGTTTATTTTTATCTATCACAAACTGCAAAGTGGGTAGACACCTTTTATGGTTTTCAGCCATCTTTCCAGTGTCTAGAACAATGAGTGGCGAATAATAACTGCTCAAGTAATATTTATTAATGCATGAGTCTCTAGACAGCCAATAAAGAAGTCACTTGGGGACTGGTACTTGCCCCAATCCAGCCAGTGGCCACCCCTTGTAAAGAACAGCTGACTTTGTTCCCTGAACTGGAAGCAGCAGGCAGAACTGAGTTAGCTAGAAGGAGCCCCTGGGCACGACAGTCCCACACACACTGAATTGCATGAATAATAAACTACATATTTTCTCTCCTTGGTGTAGAGTGTCAATAAAGAGTTTGGTCTTCTTTATAAAGTCCCATGAAAGATCAAGTTACATAAGCCACAAGAAACTTGAAGATGCTATGCATGTTCAGAGGAGGAAGGGATTGATTGTAGCTAGTGGAGTAGACAATCTTTGTGGAGAAAAGGTATCTTAGCTGAGCCCTGAGAGTAGGACTCAGGGCTGGAGATGGGGCTGAGCAGAAAGGGTATGTGAGGCTGAGCAACAAGCATACACACAGGCAAAGTGCATCTGTACACGAAAAAGAGTGGGTAGTTTTGCTCAGCATCTTGTAAGTACCAACTGAAGACCAATCACTGCCCTGGGTGTCAGATCACAGGAAAACTTAGGTGAGATACCATTCAAGCCCCCAAGTTACCTTTTCCCATGTCGTGGTTTGGTGGCTCGGATTACCCAGATCATTGCTTCGCCTATCCCCTCTGGAGGGTTCTGTATCAATGCAGGTAAAAGCTTAGAAATCTCCTGGCTGTCCTGCCTAGGACACCTTTGATGTTCAACAGGTACGAGTGAGATTAACTAGAAGAAGTGATGGGGACCTGCCCTTGCAAAATGCTTGTCTTCACTCTCTGAGTGTTTAATTAGGGGATTCTCACATCTTCAACCGCACAAGGGCACCTGGATAATCCTCATTACAACATTCATTAGCTTCTTCTACAGATCAGAAGCAGGAGGCAGGGTGGGGAGAATACGTATTTGACCAAACAATGTTAAGCTTGCCAGAGTCATGAGTCCATGATTTCAGTGCTGCTCCTTATGTGTTCAGACTTGCCAAAGAATTCTATTCTTTGTCACCCTCCTCTTCCTGAAAATTACCAACTTTTCATCATTTAAAGGACCTCTTGGAAGAAAGATTTAAAAATGTTCTTCGCTTATAGGAGTCTGACTTTATATTTTTTCTTTCTGTCTCTCTCTATTTCGGTGTCTACATCTTTGCCTGTCTGTGTCTTCCTCCCTGTTCTCTTTTATCCACTCAGTCTTTCTGAAAGGCAATCGAGTATACTGGATAGGAAAGAATACTTGGGAAAGAATAAGGAGACTTGGAATCTGGGTTCCAGTCCCGGTTCTTTCACTTAATAGTCAGGTATCATGAGGCACGTTATTTCACCTTTCTGAACCTTGGTTTTTCTGAACAGATAATGTGGAGGATTGGGGAGGCAGGGTAGTGTCATGAAAAGCAAACAATTCTACTTGGATCAAAAGACCTAGGTTCCTCTGTGGGACCCGTCACATAGTCACGCTGTGCCCGTGAGCGGGTTCTTAAACCTAGCAGGGATGGTACGGCTTCGAGCTCAGGAAGGCTGGGGTTTGATTCTCACTGGCTACTAGCTGTGTGGCCACTAGCTGTAAGTTACTTACTAATATTAAAGATTCACTGTGTATGTCTCACATGCCAGGCATTACTCTAAACTTTTATTTGGATTATCTCAATGAGTCTTTCCAAGTTGATGAAGAGGGTGGTACCATTTTCTTCATTTTGCATATGAGAGAATGGCAGCTCTGAGAGGCGCAATGTCAAAGAGCAAGGACTAGCAGAGCAGGAAAGCAAGCCCAGCTCTTCTGCCTCCAGAGCCCGCACTCGTTGCCAGGGGGCTAGCATGACCCCAAGCCTTCAATTGAGCTTTGCAAGTCCACAATAGAATTGCTTGCATAATAGGTAATAGCAATTACTTATTATATATATTAACAATTGATAATAGTCATTATTGACATATTAGTATCAATAATAGGTAATATCAAGTAATACGTACCTCATTTGGCTATTTCAAGGAGTAAATGAGATGCTACACATAAATGACTTATCACAGTACCTTGTATAATGTAATTCTGCAATAAATGTCAGTATGTATATGCCCCTTAAATATTTATTTTTGGAACATGATGGTATACAACATATACAACACATGTATGTGAATAAGTGGCTTGTGACCCTTTATGTACTATCCAAGTCACTGTCATGATGACAACCTCTACCTTGCCTTCTAGCTCTTAATTCAGACCTTCTCTGGCTCATTTTTCCCTAGGCTGTGTCAGCTCCGGTGAAAGTTCCCAGACCATTTTACGCAGTGAAGACAAATGGTTCCAGAGCTCTTGATTTCTGTATTAATTAAATGTGAGAAAACATAGAGCTCCATGTAAAGACACTTCTGTGGTATATTTTTTAACTCTGTACTTCCACCATACCTTGCAGCTGCTCCATTCAAAACAGCCTTCAACAGAACAATATTCTATTCATTCAGCACGGTGAGTCACAGATCAGTTAGTCAAATTGCGTCTCATATTCCAAAAGGGAAAGATGCACTTTGAGAGGCAGGGGAAGCAAAAGGTGAATCAAGGGGCTTTGCATAGTTGATGCAAAGGTCACAAATAAGATGCCGAGCTTTCCCCACTCACTCACTCACCAATCTGTTGTTAAGCCCTTACTCTGTGCTAGCACTGGAACAACAGTCTGGTAAGTCTTGCTTCCTGTCTTGGAGGAGGAGGAGAAAGGAAAGGATTTCCCATCTATTGATTGCTTACTTTTGGCTGGGCACTGGGCTAGGAGTTTTACATTTAATCTTTATAATGATCTTCTTGACATAAGCATTTTAATTCCCATTGTAAAGATAAGGGCATTGAAATTTAGATTATCCAAGAGGTTTGCCTATGGGTCACATAGTTGGGAAGTGGAGGCATTGGAATGGTTGGTTCTGCCATATTTGATTATGCCTCTGCTTAGAGAAACTCACGACTAATGGGGGAGATAGACCCATATCATTACTGCACGAAATGACAAGGTTCTTGGATATTTTGTCCTGCAGTACATGTGGAGCCCACAGTGAGCTTCCCACAGCCGTTAGACCCTCCATTCCCAGCCTCAGAAAGAAGGAGGATGGATCAAGTGCTCTGCTACCTATATTATCTCAATCCATGCATGTACATCTTTTCAGTTCAACTGCTACAGGAAACGTTGACGGTGGGGAGGGTGCAGCCACCTTGCAGACGGTCACAGGCTCGGTCTTCCTCATGAAGCTGGAGGAAGAGTCTGTGTAGCACTGGCTAGTATATTGTAGGACAGGCTCCCCACAATATTCCTGAAGCACAGGTCTCACCGTATCACTCCTCTGATCAAAGCCCTGCCTTCGGTAACTTCCGCTGGCATAGAAAAGGGGCAAAGTCCTGAGCTAGGTTTTGAGGTTCCTCTGTGAGGCTCCAGCCTGTCTTTGTAACTTCCTTGACCACTTCACCACTTGCTTCCTACAACTCCAGCCACACCAAGACCCTCTTCTTCATTTCAAGACTTGATGCCTTTGTTCACCTTTTATTCCCCCACTTATGGCTTAAGTTACATGTCTACTTTTCCATGAAACCTTCTCAGATATTCCCAGGTGGAATGAATCACTCCCTCCCCTGCGTTCTCACAGAACTTTGCTGACACTTCTGTAATAGCACGAGGCACAACCTGCCCTGGATTATACCTCATCATGAACACATTCCTTCAGGAGATTTGGTCATCTTGGATTCCTCCTCGGGCCTGGCATAGAGCCTTACTCACAGTGTACTCAGTAAGTGTGTGTGGAACTGATTAGGAAACTGACGTGCACACAGTTGGCTCTAATGTCTGGGTAGTTATTTGCCTGTGTGCCTTCAGAACCACTCCCACCATTCTCCTGCTCTGCCCTGGATTACAGGGCCCTGATTCTTGCTAACCATACTTTCCAGGTGCCTTAGCAATTCACATTTCCCACGGTCCTTTCTAGGTTCTGAGTCAGGAAACCTAGATGCTGATTCTGGCTCTGCCACTAAGCATTCTTGGGTAATTCACATAATTTCTCTGGTCTTTTGATGGTTCTTCAATAACATGATATTGTTGAACTGATATTCTGTAAGAGCCAGAGCATCCATCCATTTATTCTTTCTTCCATCCATCCATCCATCCATCCATCCATCCATCCATCCTTTTATCTACATATTCATGAAAAACGTTTTCAGCTCTCTCCTTCTGCCAGGCAATGGGAATACAGAGGTGGGTACAGTATGGTCCCTACACTCAGTAAACTCACACTAGAGCAATGGAAGTGGCTTAGAAGGAGCGTGATGTGAGTGGCCATTTTCTTTAGAAAATACAATAGATAGCCTGCTGTGGGGGCCAATGGGAACAAATTTGTTGAGGGCAGAATGAGAGCAATAGATAGAAGTCAGAGGAAGTCTGATGTCATCTCAAGATGACAGGGTGAATTTTCTAAAAATTAGATGAGCTCCACACCGACCATGATGAGGTAGTGACGTCCTGTCAACAAACATATCCAAGAAAGAGTTGGATGTTGCCCTCACAGGTGGCAGGAAATGTTTTCCTGCTTTGGGAAGATAGAATAAATGGTTTCTAGGTTGGATTTTTAATTCTAAGATACTATGATTCTAAAAGTCAAGAGTTCTATTCTTCAAATTCGTGGTTTTGAAAGTATTTTAGAAAGCAGCGTGACTTTACCTTTAAACAAAACCCCATGGCATCACAGCTTATAAAGCAAGTACAACTGAAGTGACTCTGGCTAACAGGCAGGGCGCTCCTCTCCTGACCTTCTCCTCAGTCCCTCAGAAAACAGGTTAACATTCACAACTTTAAAGAATCTAGGATCTTTGGCTTTCTTGTGGCTGAGCAGTTCTGTGCAGTAAGGCCCTACTGGTCCCAGCCCTCCCCCCCCCCACCTTTTATTCCCCTCACGATGACCTGTAACCTGCACTCCTAAGATGCTTTCTGCCCTTGGCCACGTGAGGTTAAGGATCCGACTCGATGCCATGCAAATTGCACCACGTGGCCCTGGCTCCAGGCCTGGCTCTGACTTTGCCGCGCTCTGATGTTGGGGATTCTGCCAGCACTGACTCCTAGTCTCCACCTCCCTGACTCTCAGCCTCACCTGCAGTCCCCATCAAGGCACCAAAACATTTCCCTCCTTTCCTTCTCCCTCCCTCCCACTCTATCCTACTCTTCATCCTTAGCTCTGAGAACCTCCATTGTTGGTCAATGACTCACATTTTCTGAGTGTGCTCTCTGAGTAGGGCACAATGCTCCTATTTGATCCTCACATCGAGGCTGTGAGTCAGGTATTAATATCTATGCCTATGTCACAAATGAGGAAAATAAGCCTCCTAAAGGGCAAGGGACTTGCTGAGAAGCTGCTGAGCTGAGATCATGACCCTGCCTGGCCCTGGAGCCCATGTCTGTTTTACAGCCCAGGGTAACCCAGTCACTCCTGGGTCTGAGCCCTGCCTTTCTCTTCCTGGTTGTCCTTTCAGGTGCCAGGGCCTCTCACTGCTTGAAGACAAACTTCCTATCTGGTTTTCTGAGTCTCAATTTTATCTGGATTCTGTTTACATAGTCTCCCATTTATTAAGCTCTGTGTATTGGGCATGATTTTAAACACTTTACGTGTATTAAGTTATTGAATCCATTCAACAGACCTATGAGGTAGGCATACGTCTTATACCCGTTTTATAGATGAGAAAACTAAGGTCCAGTGAGGTTGGATAACACAGTCACACAACTATTAAATGGCAGAGCCAGTATAAACCTGGGCATCGGGCTCCAGAGCTTGAACTAATAACTAGACCCTGTATACAGAGCTTTGACTGACCAACATGTGTTCTCCTCACCAACAGTTGAGAAGGTAAGATTCAATGACACAGGTAGTCAATGGGCTTAGTGACTAACCTTCCCCAGAGGTGTCCGAATGGCAACTACTCTGGTAGTTTAAATGGTAACATAGCTACTTCGACATGGGAACATTTTTTATTTAAGCTAATAAATCAATCAATGATGAGAGCTGTGTGAGTGAGTGTGTGTGTGTGTGTGTGTGTGTGTGTGTGTGTGTGTGTGGTGGGATGAGGAACAAGGATATCTCTGCAACATTACTTGGTTAGACAACTTTTCCATTTCTACCTAGCTGCCTCAAACTGTCTTGTTTTGCTCCAGTGAATGGCTGAAGTTGTGGGTTGACATACAGATTTCATCTTCTGTTCCAAAGTTGGTCAATTTATCATGGTTGCTTGGAAGCATGAGTTGGGAAGGGTTCTCAACAAGAAAGAGAGCATGACCTATTAGAATGTGTGCCCCATGCAAGGGAGATGATGAAGATGATGAGGATGAGTTGTTTATCTTATAGCCGTGAACTGAATTCCTATCCTGGATCTTTCTTATCTGTTTTATCCTCGATCAGTTAAGTGGGAGAGGCCTATCCTTATCCTAAGATGTGACCTGAGCTTGCCAGGACATCCATCTACTTCACATCTGGATGTCCACAACATGAACATGATGTGGAGTCGAGAGATGGGAATATGGGAAGAGGGAGTTACGCCAAAAGTGTTTCTTGAATATATTTTGTCTTGGCATTGCTTCATAATTCAAGCAGAGCATCGAAATTTTCATCAACAGCTTGGAGAATCAGTAGAGAAGGTTTCTCTCTTCAGTTCTTGGGCACGTCGCTAGGAAAGCCTTCCCAGTGGCACTGCAGTGCATCCTACCTTGCTAGAAGTCATGGCAATACAAACAGTAGCTCCACTGTTCTGACTCAGTGTCCTCTCAGTGGTCTTACACTAGGTCCTGGGAGACTGTGAGATCTGCAATATTCTCCCTCCCAGCTTTTCAAAGCTGGTTTTCCCCCATCTTTTAGGTTTTCACTCACGTGACCCTACCTCAAAGAGGCTCTCCTTCAGTACCCTATCAAATGTTATCCTTGGCCACTCTCTATTGTACCATTCTATTTTGTTTTCTTCTTGTCTTGCTTTGTTGGCATGACTTGTTTTTCTTATTGAATTGTTTACTTGTTAAGTGCCTGCCCCCTCACGTTTGTAATATAAGCCCCATTGTTTTTTTCTTGTTCACCACTGTATCATAATACCTCTGAAAAATAAAACAAAAACCAAGATTGATGCTGTAAATTCCATGTGTGGTCTTCTCTGAGGCGAATGACAACTGCCATTTCAGGGTCTGCTGGTGGTTTTGACAATCTGGCACATGTGAGACAAGTTTTCCTTGAAGCAACCTGGATCTCTGCAGTTTCTTATAATCCAAATGCATCTCTAGCCTTAAAGATCTTTTCCCAGGGTGCACACCCACACGCCCTCCCAGCTGGCCTCCAGCCTGAGGTTTCCAGCAGGTCTGTCAGAGGCTGGGGGTATCAGGTATCTGGTAGTTTCCAGTCTGAGAGTGACTTGTAGCTCTTCACTCCTATGACCTTCTTGGACCAAGTCCAAGAGTTTCATGCAGGCAGGAAGAGCCCACGCGCCCAGTTTCTTCCAAAATGACCTTTCTGATAAGCTCCGTTGGTCATGTTCCTCCTAGACCCCCTCCAAAACCTTCAGGAATTCCTCAGTGCCCACATACCAGTCTAAGGTCTTCAGACTGAGGTGCTCAAAGCTTCTTAAATCTCCCTGTCTCCTGTTCTCTTGACTTAAGTCAAGAATGACCTTGGCTTGGTCCCTGAACGTGCCTTACACACATTGTCTCTTCTTTGCAGTCCTTGCCCAGGCATCACTCCTTGGGCAGTCTTCCTGCAAAGTCTCCCTTATCTTTGGAATGGATGACTTGCCCACGGTCCCCTAAACCTCTTGCACATTTCTGCATTGTTGCACAGACATATGGTTTTGAAATACATTTGTACATGTTGTCTGAAATAATAAGCCTATAAAATAACATTTTAGCCTATTAACCTAAATAATAAGACTGGGGTAAGTACTATCTAATTAGTTTTTGTATTCTTAGTGCACCTAGCAGAGTGTCTAGCCAAGATTATAAAAGAATGAAGAGAATCACTTCTTCATCTGTAGGAATGAGAAAATCAAAGCTCAGAGTATAAATGTCTTGCAGAAATCCATACAGCTGGTTGCCAGAGGAAAGAAGACTTGAACATCAATCTCTTATATTTAAATTAGAGGTCACGCAGTCAAATGTCAAAAGGGATCAGGCACTAAAACACTAAAGCATGTGGGTAAAATACAATCTGAAGTGGGAAAACTGTGTAGGTAAGAAGCCACCAAACAGCTCAACTGACAACCATCGGGTGGGCACGTGGGTCCAGCTCTGCCAGACATTCAGGCTCCATGGGAAGTTAACATCTCACAACATTTTTAATGTTGCTGACTAGTTCTAATTAAAAATACCGTGTGGTCCAAACACATGCCCTCTTTGAGTCAGATGAGGTCTCAGCCTGCCAGTTGGTGACCCCTGCTTTTTATCTCTGTAAGGTCACCCTGGATATGGTGCAATGGATCAAGTGACTCAGACTTGCAGAGTAAGAGACAATTGCCTTTGTGGTCGAATTATTTAAAGTCACTGACATTGGGCTGATCTTGGGGGCCTCAAGGTCAGCGGGATGAACACCCTTGAGTTTCACATGGTTGTGTCAACTCCAAATGACAGGTTTTCTGGTCATTAAAACTAACTAAGAACTCCAGCAATGGTCTGCAAATGGGCTCTGCTGTGGATAAATGCAAATCAATACAAATTATAAAAGGGGCCCTGTGTGGATTGGCTGGCTGTCAAGAAAGATAAAATGCTGAAGAATTGTAGCAAGGGGGAGTCTCCAAATGCCTGGCTCTTTGGAAGTAGAAGGCAATTAACTATGTAACAATTACATACATGGAGGGGGGGAGGGGGCTTGAGTTCAGCTTAGAGAAAGTGATCAGTCTGCCTTAATATTGGCACTGAGAGCCAGGCAATGGGAGTTTTGGTCACATTGACTTGAGCATGCATTTATTATGACAAAATGAGCCAGTATTGACCTGGAGGACCTAATGCAGGATATCAGCATATTAATAACAGGCCGTTACATGCTCTGTCTAAATGCTGAGGATTAAAGTATTGCTGTGCTTTCAAACATAAAGGAAATGGTGTCCTTTGGATTGGAACAATCACTCTCAGGTTATCATGACGACATGCAAACTGGAGTTTGGGCAGAGAACAGGGATGGTATGGTGTCAGCATGGGCTCACATCTTCATTTCCCTCCCTACAAGCCTTATAACCTTGAACATGCTGTTGCACCCATTTTCAGTCTCAGGTTTATCACCATTGAAATAGGGATAACATTTGCGTCTGGGGTTTGTTGGGAGATGACTTTGTACAGGTACTTTGCCCAGTGCCTGGCACAGACAGGATGCTGTATGCATGTATATTTCACTTCGCTTCTCAATTTCCATCGCACTTTATCTGAGTCACTCTTAGGACTTGGTTGGCTTTCTAGCTGAATTTTACCGTCCTGTCCATATATTTTCATCTGTTAGGCAATTAATTAGTTTGGAGCTGAGTTCTCCACTGAGTCATCTTTGCATGTTTCACAGGACCCGCCCATAGTAGGAACCCAATCACTGTTTGTAGCACAGATAGAGCCACAGTTTAATGGCACAGAGATTGCGGAAGTTTTGGTCCATTAAACCAGTCGGCATCTTCCCTGTCGGTCACTGTGCCGTGCAGTTGCTCTGTTACACCAAGTTGTATGTCTCAGGATGAGCATGAACCTACTTGTCCTGACGCTTTCCTAACTCATCACCTGCTCCAAGTATGGACTAATGGTTGCTGAGCATGAAAAGAAAAGCTACAATTTCTGTGACTGAGGGTGGGAGGGAGATACTAGGAGGCTTCCTTGAATGGATGACTTTTGAGGTGGGCCATCGAAGATCAGGGAGATTTTTCTAGATAGAAAATGAGGAAGGGCATTTTAGGCAGAAGAAACAGCCCTCACAAAGTTATGGAGGTGTAAAAACAGGATGCGTAGCTAGAGAAAAAAGAGAACTTGAATTTGTTGTGCACCTACTATGTGCAGGAACTTTATCTCTGATATCTAATTTCACCATCTCACTTGTCTTGCTAGGGAAGCATTGTCCCTCCTATTGTAAGGGGAGGGAAAGATTAGTGATTTAGTAATTTGTTCAGACCCCACAGCATGAATGTGGCAGGGCTGAAGTTTGAGCCTAGGTCTATCTCACAGCAGCAGTCTCGTTCCCATGGTATATGGTGGGGGACAGGGAGCTGTGAGCTAACGGATGAGAATTTACTGCAATTCCCCAACGTACTATTGTCAACGTCAACCCCGAAGGTGAGCACAGTGTCTGCTTCTCTGCAACTGTATTCTCTTTCAGTGTTGACAACTTCCCATTTGTTTGAAAGGAATACTCAAATCTCCAGAAAGAAGTGGGGTGGAGCAAGCGAGGAAAGAGATCTATCTTTCTCGTTTCACTTTGCAAGTCGCAGCCAAATTGCTTGAACTATTTTCATACTTGGATTTCAGACAACTTGCTGAGATCCATATTATCAGATTTAGGGTATTTTAGTGCAAAGCCTTTTTATTTTATCAGGTGTATTTCACTCCACCACAACTTAGGCTGCTCAGCCCGCGATGCCTCAGGAAACTGGGCTGGCAGTTTTCAGAGCTGGAGACAGTCGTTTCCACAGGCGGTGTTAGTCCAGGTGCAAGGGGGCTCCTGAGAGAGTGTCCCTGGGGACTAATTTGGGAGGCCTCCTTCTATCTGATGTAATCATCTTTTAGATTCTGTGGGCCCCTGGGTTCTGATGGCAGGCTGAGCTGTCACACCGTCTTTTTCCTAAGTTAAATGCAATCCTCAGTGTCATCTTCTTAAACTGGATGTAGACATTTCTTTTTAATTAAAGGCATGTGGATACATGGATGCTGAACAAACCCTATAAAGTTAACAGAGGGGCTTCTCTGTTCAGGAACTTCAACTTTGGGGGCAGACAACTTGGATTTATTAATAGAATCCTTCTTCTCTCCTTACCAGTTGTGACAACAGGTGAACATTTTAACCACTGCACGCCTTAGTCTCCTCAACAGAAATATAGGAATAAGGATAAGTTTTTCCTAGGGTTGTTGTGAGAATCATATAAAACAGCATTCATAAAGCTCTAACTACACTTCCTGGAATATACCTTCCCCACTCACAAATCCCTGACTGGGAAAAAAGTTAAATGAGTTAAGTGATAAATAATTTAAGTGTTATTTTTATATTACAACAAAGATATGCTTTATGTAGGAGATATCAAAATTTGCACGACAGCATACGATTAATAAAGGAAACCTCAAAGAAATTTTAAGGGTGTAGCAGTTGCCTTCATGTAAGCCTCCAGGTCTCTAGAGGAAGATAGTTTGGGTTATTGTAGAGATTTGGTCAAAAAATTCAAGTCTGGTCTGGTCTAGCCTTCCAACCACTGAAGGAAGAGTCTAGTTTTTGGTTTTTGACGCTCTTCACACATTTAAATGTCCTTTTCTTAGATGGCGTTCAAAACTGTCTCTGGGAATGGTTATGTAATCTCTTCATTGAATCACGGAATTATGAGGAGCCAAAAGGGAGCGTTCTTTACAGCAGATGCATTTCACCCTACCTGCCACTTGCTATAATGGGCCTGGATGGTTCTGGAAATTGGTTTGCTGCTTGCAGAAGATCCTGAGACAAGCATTTCCACAGGAGGTGGGACTTCAGGTGCAAGGTGGCTCCTGGTAGAATTTCTGTCGGGAGTAAGAGCAGGACTAGAGACCATGGAATCTGAAATGTTCTTGGTGAGAATGTTGGACATGCCACAGGACTTAGAATGGGATTTTAAGCCTATTTCGTATTGATGTTAAGGAACAAGGGACCCAAGAGGTGACCTCCTGGTAACAAGTATTTAATATAATGGCTCAATGTAGGGGCTCAGGAGTCTATGTCTGAGTTCATATTGAGCTCTTAAGACTGGCAGGTCACTTACCCATTCTGAATCTCAGTTTTCTCCTCTCTAAGGTGGGGCTAATATGAGTAGTGACTTCATTGGGCTGTGGTGAGGATGCAATAAGAGAAGCATGTAAAGCTGTCACTGTGGAGCTTGGTCTATGACAAGCACGCAACAACAAAGGGTGACTTACACCTCCCAGCACTAAGTACCACAAGTGAACTTATCAATAATGTATGGCTGATCATGCTCTCCCACGTCTGTAACACACTGCATGCCTCTTTTGTAAGTTACGTTGCTGTCTGTTTCTTGTCTGTGTCATGTCCCCTCTAAGCCCTGAGCACCGTGACCTCAGCTCACTTATCCCTGTGCCCTCCCAGCCTTCGGCCTAGGCTGGGACTTGGTTCAGATCCCCAGAGAAACCCCTTCTGCTGCCTAACCCCTTTGCCCCCAAACAGAGAACACTGTGTCGTGATGCTTTCTTTCTGGGGTCACCAGTTGTTCTGCGATTTAATTGGCACCTATAGACCTAAGGTCTGATGCTGATAGCACTGATTGAATCACAGCCATTTGCATGTAGGCAAACGACATGTTGAAATGGGCGTGAGAAACTGACTGTTACTCTATGTTGTAATAGGGTTGGTGGGTGTATTTGTATCTGGGCCATTCAGTCCGGATGCCTGGAAACTTTCACAAAGAGAGACAGTGGACATACAACGGTTGTGTGCGATGTCAGAGGGATAGCGGATGGGGGAGGGGGGTTGACACAGTGTGAGGGATATAAATGATAAATGTCTAACTATTCCATTGTTTTGTGCACCTGAAACTAATTTAAAAGAAAAAAAAAGAACTTTAGCTGGATGAGGCCAAATGTATTTAAGAAACTATAAAAACAAAACAAAGCAAAACAAAAAAAACCCACACCCAGATTGCCCATGAATAGACACGATGTTATGGCCTTTTGTGCACCAGATACAGGCTCTGGCCATTGCATCAGAGGCAAGCCTCAGAAGTTGCCATTTTCTTCCTGTTGGAGGTTTCCTGGGGACCAACACGCTGCCAGGGTATTTGCACCGCCCCTTCTCTGTTTTAAGAGGAGGATGTGTCTCGAGGGGTGAAAAGCAAGACCCTTTTCTGGCCAGGCATCCTCCTTTTCTTCCTCTTGGGACCTGGGAAATATAACAGGGGTTTTAACCCTCTGTTCTCTATAGAAAGCCCTTCATTTAGGGGAAAAGAACCTGACCTCAACTCTTCTCTGGACCCAGAAAGTCAGTCTCTGACTGGACCAACGCAGGGTAGCATTTAGTACTCAGCGATACATTCCATGATCTGTGGTAGTGGGGAAAGGATGCGGATTTTAGAATAGGCAGGTCAAGATTTGAATTCCTGCTCTGCCGCTGACTTTAGGCAAGCAACTTCTTTAAGCTTGAATTTCCTTATTTCCAAAATAGGAAAGCTACCACCTATGTTTCAGAATTGAAAGAATTTAATGAAATAACATATTAAAAACACCCAGCAGTGCTTGCCTGGCACACAGTGAGTGCTAAACAAGTTTTCCTTCTTTTTGTTTCTCTTACTTATTTGTTAAAAGGGTATTTTAATGCTGAAATTGGATTGCATGCCAGGGTAACTGAATTCTGATGCCTATTCAGGCATTAACGCCTGGTGCAGCCAGAATTATAGTAACCGACCTTTCCAGATGTCAATTTTCTCTTCTTTAAAACAGATGATAGCTAGAAAATTTGTTCTAGAGTGTCTCGAAGTTCCGTTCTAAGTTTTAGCATTTTAGATTTACTGTAGACCTTCTTTAAGGATAAACTAGCAGTCTGCTAAGAAATCTTAGGATTCCACTTCTCCGCTACCCCACAGATAGCTGTCTTTTGCTCTGTTACACCAAACAGATTTCAGGTGCCCAAGTCAGTTATCCCTTCATTGCCTATTAATAACTAATCCAAATCAGCTCAGAAATCTACTGCCTAGGTATTGCCACAGTGCAAAGCATATTTCAAAATGATAAAACTGGGTTTTCTGTTCAATGCAGAACAGAATTTGGATTATAGCCAATATGTAGCGTAGAATCTTCTATTATTCTCTAGTTACTGTGATCTCATTCCCTCTAGTCAGGGATGTGCATTAACCTTTTGCTTTACACATTCTATTTGTACACTGTGTATACCAAGAAGCAGAATGTTATAACCAAACACAGGATTCGTTTTCTCAAGCTGATCCAAAATGGTCACTTGTATTATTTGTTGACTCTGGTGGGCATGGCAACACCTTCTTGAACCTCTAGGTCCCCACCAGGAAAATGGAGACATTAACACCTTTCTGATTCAGCTCTGAAGGCTGCTCAGAAGATGGTAGGAACATAATATGTGTAAATTGGGCTGTATGAACTATTTTTGTATCGGTGAATTCTTTTTTACTCTTCTAAGGCTCGGTTTCCTCATCTGGAAATGGGCTGATTAGGTTATCCTCAGGGAAGGTGGCTAATGTAGCTGGCACAGAGCAGGCACTCAGAGAATGGCAGCTTTTAATGATCAGTGCTGATTTTCATGATAACCCTTATAATGTCACATTGAAATGACATTATAATTCCATTTTACACATAAGGAAAGTGGTTGGTAAAGACTACTATAAGAGTACTTATCACTACAGTTATTATGTGTCAGTATTTGGGAAACAAACAGCACTAGTGTATAACTCCGAGTTCCTAGTCTTCAACAACAGTACCCTGGCACTTAAGGTAGTAAACATGCTTATTAGCAATCGACAATTCATTGAAACCAATGAGAAGTCAGCAAAGAATCCTCTTATAAGGGGCTCTGCCTTGCAGGAGTGTGTACTATCCTTAGGGACTCCTGGCTGCTCACGAGCCCCGTCCTCGTCACTGTGGCTTTTGCTGCTTCCTCCATAAAAAGTAGTATGTGACAAGCCCGCTGGGGCAGGAAATAGTTTTGCGCTAATGAGTTTGTGCTTCACTGACGCTTTCCCATTAAAATCATGTTAACTGTGCCCCCCTGTTAATCATCCCAAAATCAGTTTATTAATTAACTCATTTTGGGAAATCGCAATTTAGTCAGAGCTCTCCAGCTCATTAGCATGTTACCAGGAGAGGGAAAATAGATGTCATTGAAATTCCTCCTTACGTGTTTAGCTCATCAGGGCATGGAGTCTTCTTCAGTCCTGTTGGTTTGTTCATTCATTAATTCATTCAATAAAGGATTATTGAAAGTGTCCTATGTGCCTGACTCTACACTTGGTTTGGGGCTAAAAGATGGAAGGCGCAGTATCTACCTCAAGAACATCAGAAGGTGGAAGGAGTGAGAAACTCCTTGTGAATGGAAACGAGTGACAGGGGGCCTGTTTTGGGCGTAGCGCTCTTCAGGCTGTCCTTAAACTAGGCAATGCCTCAGGCACTGCATCTCCAAGTCACTTCCAGTTCAACTGTAACCGGCTAAATGCATTTGTATAGGGAGCTCTGAGATTGTCCAGTTCAATCTCTCCATTTGTATAATAACGATAATATTATTGACAATAAGAGCTGATAGTAACTGAATGATTACTGTGTGCCGGGTGCTGTCTTAAACCCTTTCCATATAATAACTCAATTAATAACAATGATTTAATCAATAATAACAATTGAGTTAGCAACTCATTTAATCCTCACAATAACCCTATGTTAGGTACGAATAATATACCCATTTACAGGTGAGGAGACTGAGGCAATTTCCAATGCACAGGAAACTACGCATAGATTTGCACACAGGCAGTTTGGCTCCAGAATCAGATGGGAATGAGAACCAGGAAAGGAAGTGACTTGTCCCAAGTCACATAGTGAATAGTGAGAACAGAACTGAGGTGGACCTAATGGCCAAATCTACATTCTTTCCATTGTGCCCTGCTGTCTGCTTCCAGAAATTCCTACTTGCGGATCCGGCCATTGTCTGCTGAAGGTTCCCCCTAATCTACAACACAGACTCTAGGTATCTTGGGGGTAGGATCCAGGTATCCATTTGACTCCATATCTCTATATTATTGGGCACATAATATGCACACGATGGATATTTCTGGATTGGTTATATGGATGTGTAAGCACTTAGGATTTATCTACTTGGTAGCACAAAGATCTCATCCTAGAGAAGCCGCAGCTTTCTAACCGTATGACCTGGGGTAACTAGGAATCCTTTCTAAGCCTCAGTTTTCTCATCTGCAAAATAAATCTGAAAGGAACTTCCCAGGGCATTGTGAGGTTAAATGAAATGAAATTGAAGTGTCCCATGGAAGAAATTCACTATGCCAATGTCAGCAGAAGTCACTCTCCTTATTAACCTTGCCATGTTTGAGTGTCAGGATGGTTCTCACTGAGTGGCCTGAGGGCATCAGGGGCCAGTCTGCCTGAAAGGAGATGTTGGCCTTTCCTTTTGCTCACCCGGCACTCAAAGGGCAATGCTGGCATTGGCGAGCTTGCCTACAGATTCTGAGATTGCCCGGGAAGCCTTTGCCAACAGAAGACGCAGCCATCAGCGGGCTGTCCACAGCTTATCACGGCACACGGTCCAGAGAGAAAACATGCCGAGCCCCCCACCGTGCTCGTTGAAACTTTCTTGTTTGAACTCTGGGATCCATCTTGTCTTTATTGCTAATGCCAGTCTCTGGGCAGGGAAGGCTGGTGCCCAGGGGGAGGTCACGAGTGTTATCAGCCTGAGGAGATGCTACGCGTCATGGTGAGTGAGAGAGAAAAGCTTGATTGGAGTCTGGGGAGTGAAACTAAGATTAAAAAGTAATTTTAGGGATAAGAGGCAGAATCTATGTGGACATAAATCAATAAATACTAAATAAAAATAAAATGGGGTTTCCTTATTTTACTTAATGGTTTCTTAGCAGAGCCTGGGGATATTAGAGACAGGAGTCATCACGACCAATTCTTCCCTCTCTAAGAATAACAAAACCAGAAACTTCTTTGCCCTGTGACTGACCATGAGCTTCCTTCTTAGTGGAGACTCTTGGAGTCCATCTTCCTACGAAGGCCTGCCTGGCAGGCTGCCTGACGGTGCCCAATCCTGAAAAGCTATGAGGTGGTAGGACTGGGTGAAGGGTCCTCAATCGCCGATTAGGACTTTCTTCAGGCATTTCCAGGGAACTCAGCCCCCGTGAAGCAGGACTCCTCGAACGCTTTGTGAAGGAGACTTAGAGTAATCACTAGAAAGGGGAGATGTTTTGTCTGCCTTTTAGAACCGCTGTGTATTAGGAAGAACTGCTCAAGTGATATGATTTCCAGTGAGCTGAGAGGAACCTGAGAGATTATTTACTCCAATCCTCACTTTTCTTATGGTGAAATGGAGGCCCAGAGAGGAGTGGTAGGTTTGAGGGCTTGTTGTGAACCTAGTCCCAGAACTCAATTAGATGGTGATGACATGATGCCAATAGCTGCCCTTTATGGAGCAGCTGCAATTTACTCATACCTTGCGCATGACACCTTGACAATTTGAACTTATTTAATCCTCACATTTACTGTGCGAAGTAGTAGGGTGAAGCCATTGCTATGTGTTCCTCATGCCATTGTCTCTTCCCAGACATCAGAAAGACATTTTCCATCCCAGCTTGCAGTTATGTTGGGGTCCATATAACTAAGTCCTAGCCAATAGCATGTGGGTCAACATTATACCTCTTCCAAGCTTGGCTATAAAAGGCCCCATTTAACCCTCCGATTATTTCCTTCTCTGCCACAGCAACCCCAGAGGTCATATGTTCCAGATGGGTGGCTACAAGCTAGAGAAAGGCGACCCACATCAGACTTATCATAAGCAAGTAATACATAGTATAATAAGCCACTGAGGTTTGGAGGATAGTTATTACTGCAGCAAAGCCCGATCTATTCTGATCAGTGCCAAGATGTTCTATTGTGATCCCATTTTACAGATTATGAAATGAAGTCCTAATGACATATACTAGCTAATAAATGGCAGAGCCAGGATTCAGACCCAGGTTGGTCTGATGTTATAGCTGTACTCTTTCTATCATACTATGACTATGAGATAGATGGAGAGAGTGGTGAGATGGAAAAACAGCAAAGAACAACAAGACATGGACCCAGGTGTGTAACTTTGGACAGGTTTATGTAGCTCTTTGGGTACTGTTTTCTGGCCTATGAAAGAGAAAAGCAAATATTTCCCATCGTCTTTGGATCTTGACCAAGAAGTTGAGTGGCGGTGAGGAAAACAATATTGCACTGGGATTTATGAGGTCTGGGTCCTACTGCCTACCATTCACATGTGGGTCCTTCAGCCTCTGAGGGCCTCTTTCCCTCTAAGGATTTCTTCTTCATAATCTGTAACAGCAGGGGACTGGACCAGATAACCGGTGAGGCTTTTCTTTCTTTCTTCCTTCCTTCCTTCCTTCCTTCCTTCCTTCCTTCCTTCCTTCCTTCCTTCCTTCCTTCCTTCCTTCCTTCCTCTCTCTCTCTCTCTCTCTCTCTCTCTCTCTCTCTCTCTCTCTCTCTCTCTCTCTTTCTTTCTTTCCTTTTTTCTTTTTCTTTTTTGCCATCAAATGAACCTGACCGGCTTTGCAGGGCCCGCGTGAGGGTCAAATAAGAGGTTACAACGCCAGAGTTTGCAAACTGTAAGCAGCATGCCTAGAGGAGGGAGCACCGTGGTGAGATTGCTTCAGGAGCCGCAGAACTTCTGACCTGGAGCCTGGCTAATCGGAATAAACGATTCCTTTTGGATTGTGTCAAAGACACAGACGTTTTGGAGGCTGCTACCAAGGAGCTGATGGGCAACAACGTGGGCGAGCGTCGTTCACACAGATTCTCTCAGCCACAATGAACAGACTGTGGCATAGGCTTATCCTAATTCAAGAAACTGTCGACCTCTGGACTCCGTTCCTCTCTCCCTTCCTTTTACCTTCCTTTGCTTAAATGTTATCTTTCAGTCTGAACTTCCCTGCCACACCATCTAATGTATCTCCCTCACCAATCCCCCTTAGCCCACTTTATTTGTTCCCTGGCATTCAGTGGTCACGACCTGACAACACTGCATACTGTCTGTTCCCTGGCTGACATGTGAGCTTCACAAAAGCAGGCACTTGTCTGATTTGTTCACTGCAGCAACTCCAGTTCAAGAAGAGTGCTTGGCAGCCAATAAATATTTGTTGAATAAGTTAAAGGAACCATTGATTCATCTGACAAGTGGTTATTCTCCACTCCTCTTGGGAAATGCATCCAGAGAGAATTCCCAGAAGCGCGGAACTTGAAGGCACTTATAGCATCAGGTACCCCAAGCACTTGGCTTGCCAGAGGGGAACGAGGGGTTCTAGAGATAGGGAGAACTTAGAGGAGAGGAAACCCTCCCAACAGCCACAGGTTAGATTTGACATTTGGGGGCCCTTCTAACGTTGAAAGCAGGCTGCTGTGACTGTGGTCCCAAACTCAGGTACATTCTGTGCTGTGGAATGAGAAGACCGAATTGCTGCACAGCGTGGTGCTCTGTCTTCACTGAAGTTCTGGGGCGGTAGAGCCTCAGCCTCCATAGGCAGGGAAATGACTGGTTCGTGCTCTGGGGTCCCAGCCTCTAGCAAGGAACCATACGCAACGGCCAGTTGGTGCTGAAGAAGTGCACGGAGCCGAGAACTTTCCTTCATTTTTGGGTCTCCCTGCTCTGGCTTCCAAAATTTCTCCCTCTGTTTCCAATCTCATTTCAATCATGTTACATTTCTGCCTGTTCCCCATTTCTCTCAGTCTTGCTAATAATTCACATTTCATACTCATTTCCTCCATCAAACTTCTGTTCCTACTTAGAAAGAATTCCTTTCTTGTCTCTCTTTTGGGCATTTGGTTTTTTGTGGGCAGAAACTCCCTCAATGCCTCACACAGTGTCTGGAACCAAATGATGATGATAATGAGGATAATAATGACAGTAGCTATCATTTATTGAGCACTTGCTCGATATCAGATACTATGCAAAGCATTTTACGTGATTCATTTCATTTACATCCATGAGTTCATGAATTCCCATTCCCATTTTACAGATGGCAAAGTGTTAATTAACTATTAGGACTCAGAACTCAAAAGTCATAATAATTATCCAACTAAATATTAACTAAATTAAATTAGAGGGGAGGAAACAGGATGAAGCAGACTGAGCTCTGCCTTCTGTTCTCTATGTCTCTGTGTGTGTTGTCTTTGTTTTTTCCTTGAGCACCAAGAAAAAAGAATCCTGTTTCCTAGAGCCTGCAGACATGCATTGCATGAAAATGAGCCAGCCCCAACAGAGGTACTGTGATACCCATCAGACATTTGGGGACTGATTGAAGGCTTTCTGTGAGGCTCCCATCTCCCTTCTTGGAGAAATTTGTGACTCAGCAGTATCCACTCCTCCCTAAGATACAGGTGGCACAAGGACCCCCAACCCCACCCTCCCACAGCAATTACAGAAACCCGCTTGACTTGCAAATTAATATGCAATTATGATTTTGGCAACTGCCCCAAGGAAACCCAAAAGGGCTTAATTGAGTGGCACTTTCCCATGAGCCCAGCCAGATAAATGGGACAAAACATTTCAGATGTGCTCTAGCCCCAGACAGCACAGAGGAGAGTGTTGCCTCAGGGGTGAACGGTGCTGACATGTGAGGTGTCGTGATAGAAATTCAACCAGACAAGTGTTTGCTATTTGGGTTTGCTAAGCTTCAGCGGCAAATCACACCATTAAGGATTCACAATGTAGCGGAGGAGATGGGGAGGGGTGGGGCGGGTGTAGCACTACAATTAAAATAAAATGTCACAAGTCTTTGCAAGTGGGACTGGTTGGAACCCAGTGGAAGGCTGATGGTTCAGCCAGTGCACGAGAAGGTGAAGAAAGCCAGACCCAGCTTCAGGGCTTCATAGCCCTTGAGCTTGAGCTGGGCAGCGTAAAGGGCAGAGTCAAGACCCAGGGATGAGACGATAGGAAGGCAGCCTCAGGCTCAACCCAAGCAAGTGACATTATCATGAATATATGACTTCCCACCATACACAACAAGAACCTCCAGGTGCATGAAAGATTTAAATGGAAAAAGGGAAGAGAGTTAGCAGAATATATGTATTAAGGGAATACAAGGAAACTTTCCTAAATAAGACAGGAAATTTAGAAGCCTAAAAGGAAACAATAAGCAGATAAGCATTTAAAATTGGTGCACGTTAAGATACCCTAAACAAAGGCCAAAACCCCAAGCCAAATGAAACAAATGACAATCTGGAAGAATATTTCCAGCACATAGAAAAGAAGGTTATAGGGACCTAGGTGAATGTGTCTGTATAAAAAGTGCTTTCACAAATTGACAGGAGAAAGTCAAACAACTTACTTCAATCAATAAGCCAAGATTATACACAGGCAATTCATGGAAGAGAACATCTAACTGGCCAACCGGCATGTGGACGATGCTCAACCCGACGAATAGCAAGGGAAGAAAATGGAAATTGAAACAACAGTGAGATACCGTTTTTCACTCTCTTGATTGACACTGTAGACAGCCAAAGTACCGGACTTAAAAGGAGGATGCTGGCCAACAGGTGGTCTCAAACAAACACTGCTGGTGGGAGTATGATTTAGTGGTGCTTTTGGAAACTTACCTGAGAACATCTCTTAAAATTAATATTACACATACCATTTGACCCCGAATTTGGAAATCCATCCGATACTTACAAACATATCGGTATGTAAGGATTTATTTATAACGATTCTTTTTTTTGTAGCTAACAACACAAAACATCAACAAAAGAAACAATTTCAACGCCCATTAATGTGGGAATAGTGAATAAATAGTAGTACATTGATACTATGGAATCTCGTGCAGTTAGTATGTTGTGTAAGTTAGTTCTATATCTTTTTATAAATTTTGACCTGGAACACTCCTACTGGTACTGCTAAATGAGAAAAGCAAGCACAATGTATATATTATAATTTGGAGTGTAAAAACAAATAACATCAAAGCTATTTGTGCACGTATGTGTGTTTTTATGAGCATGGAGAAAGGTGTTGAAAAGGGAGTGGAGTGGGGGATACATATTAGATTTTTACTTATTCGCTTTTAGTCAGAATGCACATCCATTACTTTAGTAATTAAAATCAAATCAAAATAACGGGCTTACAAAAAGAGAACCACTGAAAACTGATGACTAAATTATATTAGTTACCAAACAGTCTAAGGGAATGCGCAGCCATTGCAGGAAGAAAGCTGGAAGAGGTTAGTTGATTACAAGCTGGGATTCCTGCTCTGGGAGGGGTTTTAGTTCAAGATATTTGAATTCCCCTCTTAGCTCTAGGAATCTTTAGTTAGGTTGAGGAAAACCAGGAGAGTGCAGGGTCACAGCAAAACAATGAAGGGGAGATTTTCGAGATGGGAGTGGCTCAGGTAGAGGTGATTCCACAGCGGGGACATGAGGGTGAGGCTACAGGCTACCATCCTTGATGGGCAGGAGGTGGCTGGTGCCTGTAAGGGGGCAGCCTCGGAAGGTCTGTAGCAGCAGAATTTGGATTTCAGGGAATGTAGAAGTGAGAGGGTAGGAAAGGGAAAGAGTGTAGTCCGCTGCATCAGCAAGCTCTGGGCTAAAAGGGAGGCGAGAGACTAGCAAGGCAAAAGAAAAGTTTAGGCTTGGGGAGACCTGATCACCTTCATGGAAAGGGTACCGTTGTGAGCTGATAATCTACTCAGTAAGGTCTGCCAAGGGGCTGGGCGTATGTTGCCAGGCACAGTGAGAGGGTGCTTGTGTCTGGCTTGGAGACAGAGCCCTTGCTTTCTAAACAGGAGGGCAGGAAAAGGCCAAAATGACAAGCTTTGTTTCAGATGGTTATATCTTCGGAGGCAGATAGATCCCAGTTTGGAATTGAAGTTACTAGCTCTGTAATCTTACCTGTGGAAGCCTTAGTTATACTTATTACGTGCAGATACTTAATGCCTCCAGCTCAGGCTTGTTGTCCGTATTAGAAAAAAGTACACATAGTGTTTGGCCCGTCTTTGGCACTGAATACGTTATAACTGCTGTTGATGCTTAAGAGGCAGTGCAGTGTGGAGGGGAGGCGGTGCCCTTTGGACTCAGACAGACCAGGGCTGGATCCAGGCTTGGATACTTACAGCACTGCAATTGGAGATCCTAAGGGAGGCTTTTCTCATCTAACCTATGATGGGGGCGATGGATGTAATGATGTTGTAAGGTTCAGAGATAATTTTGGCAAATACCATGCCTGGAACAAAGAAGGTGCTTAACATATAGAAGGTATTACCATTTATTTTTCTCACCATCTTTTTCTTAAGAGGTGAGGTCATGGGATTGCAGTCTTTGCGACATATTAGGAACACCCTGAGAAATCCATAATTATTTTCCAAGTGGCAGAGAGACCCTGCACAGTGGACATGGTGTGCTCTAGCTGTTCTCAGCTTCCTGGAATTGGAAGGGGGGAAGGAAGATGGGTAGTGAGAAGAAAGAAGGAGAGGGTAAGGCTGGTTGCTCACTTTGGATCACCCCACCTCCACTCTTTTTTGTATAATAACTAAACTATTTGAGCATTTATCTTTTAATGATTTATATATATATATATATATATATATATATATATATATATATATCTGGTATTATATGGAAGAAGCAGCAGGCTGGGGCTAGGTGGATTTGTGATGTAATCACTACTTGCTGGATGATACTGAGCAAAATGTTTTACCGGCGTCAGATTCCTATATGTAAGTGTCTGATAGGATTAAACAAGCATTGTTGACACTGAGCAGGGCACAAAGTAGCTGCTCAGTAAATATGAAGTTTGCTTCCCTTGGCTGGAAATGAGAGCCCATGTTGTTTACATCGCTCATCTCTAACCACCATGAGGCTTGGCCTAAAGAAGGTACTTAAATAGCAATTCATAAGTTAATGAATGAACAAATGAACTAATGTATGCTTGTGAGACCAACATCAAAATGGACAATCCTTGCAGATATCATCAGCCCACAGCATATAATAGAGCTGTGTGGTTCTGGTCTCGGGAAGTACAGTACCTAAGAGACCTTTCTTCCTGCCATCAGAAACGTGATAAACGATAACTTATTTTATGACCGGCAGTAATTAGACAAGGGGGCTGTTGCAGTCTCTCTCTCTTTTAGCTCTCCGGGAACACTTAGGGGGGCTCAGAGGACAGCCATTTCCTACCTCCCCTGCATCTGGGCTGGTTCCCGCATTCATGGGCCTCATGGACCCAGTGCTGGGGGAGAAGGCCAGTGCAGGGCTGGCTGTTGCTGCCTACCTCTGCGTGTCCCAGGTCCATCAGAGGACTTGAACGGAGTCCTGGGGTGCCAGACAAATAAGTAGGATTCATTAGCTGTGTGAGCACTGCCAGCCCTGTCCTCCTCTCAGTTCTCAGTTCTCTCTTCTATAAAATGGGGCATTTACGTTCAATGACATTTAAGGTTGTCTCAGCTTTTGAAATCCCATGTCTGTAAGTGACCTTTCTGAAGCAAGTATTTAGCTTGATTTGTAGGTTTAGGAATGCCCAGAGGAGAGTGCTTGTATGGGTTTTCTGGAGGTCTTCTCTGAAGCCCTCGAATGCTTACAGATGCTATACTTACTATAATAAACTCAGTTGGTGATTAAGGTTACACATGCCATAGATTGTTCTAAAAGGAACCACACAGGTGTCTCCTAGTCTAGAGCTAAGCTCTGAAGTCCTGCTGGCCAAGTCTGGCCCATAGAAAAGTTTGGTTTGGCTGTCATCATTCTTAAATGTTTTAAAATCCCTTATTATCTTAACATACATCCTGATTTACTGATTCTTATCGCCAATCTGCTTCTCAAGACATTTCAGTTTGTGACTCTTGAAAGTCAAGTCTTTCATTTTATACATGAGTCATCATCCACTGAGAAGGAGGCAAGGCGATGTGTCCAAGGTCCCTCCTCTGGGACTCCAACAAGAACTTCTGATTTTCAACCCTGACCTTCTTGCTCCATTGCAATCAGAAGATGCGACTCAAGTACAGGTGCAACGGGGATGGGCAGGTCTTTGAAGTGAGCTACCCTGGGGGGGGGGGAGGGGGGTGTCTAATAACAGACTTTTCCAAGTAGATTTTAATGGGAAGAACAGAGAATGAGAACAAAAGCCATATCTCAGATGGCATTGGCCTGAGTTTCTTCATTTATGATAACTGGTATGACCCTGCTCTTCTCCCTACCATGAAGAGTACTGGGGGGTTTCAGTGAAAAAGTGCCTGGAAAGGAGTCTCTAGGTGCTCAGGATGGAGGGGCCCTTTTCCTGTGTACTGCCTGAATATGGATGGCCGAGGGGTTGACCGAGCCTTACCTTCCTAATCTCCCAAATTGTAACAATCACATGCATTGTTGCTTTCAGGACCACCTGAAGGTGGGGAAGGTGAGGGACTGACATGAAAACGCACATATGCACTTTGAGCTCTCTTCCAAGGAGAGTCCCAAGGCACCAGCCTCTGGGCCACCTCAACTCACCCTCCTTCCTTCAGTCACCCATGCCTGAGACCGTCTCCTGCTAGAATGGGCCATGGGTTTGACCCAATTTCCCTGTGTTTGCATAATGCAAAAGATCATTTACTTTAACAGTCCTAACTTCTCAAAGCTCAGATGCATTTTCCTTTCCTGAAAATCGCCCGTGCCGATGCATCACATTTCTGACAACACAGTCTCTCACCCAACAGATTGCAATGATCATTTAAAAGCTCTGAGTGAACGTGCAAGCTCCTGATTGATCCGATAATACTGTCTTGTTCCCATTTTAAGCTACCTATTCTTTAAATTGCATATAAAAATACAGCCCATGCAATATTAATACACTAATGAATAATACACTAACAATTTGAAGCATGCCAACCCACCCAAGGATTTTTCATCTCCTGCATGTTTCATCAGAGCCCCTTGGTATATACTGAATAATCGTTAGGGTGATGAAAATGATAATAACAATGAAATAAATATAGAGCTGTTATACTGTGGTGGGGAAAAACATGAAAGGTAGTTTTCAATTATAAGTGAGAAATGGGTGCTTGTGATTCAGGGTTGGGCCCCTGCTTTTGATGTATCACAGGTGAGCGTGGCTGGAGCTGTGTGTGAGTGTACGTGTAACACAGCCTCATCTGTCTGGTGCTGTCAGAGTACGTGATAGTGCACAAAAAGGGAATTTCCTGATGTCAGAGAGAAAGCGGTTTGGAGGGAAAGGACGAGAACTTTGGAGACAGCTAGCCCTGGATTCAAATACTGGGTCTGCCACTTAACTGCCCTGTGAACGCTTTCAACTTTCTATTTCCTATTTTCCAGACAGGATAATGACTACATCCACAGTATCTTGGTGTAGATTAAAGCAGATCATGTCTATGGAAATGCTCGGACCAGGGTCTGACAGGTGTTCAGCAAACAGTTTCCTCCCTCAAAGCACAGAGCATGGTACCTGCAGAGGCTCCATAAATGTTGGTTCCCTTACACTTACACCTGAAGCTTGAGCTGTGAGGCAGCTGGTTGAAAAATCCCGAGGCTCTTTCATCCTATCTGTGGCTTTGAGAGTACATCTCAGATGAGTGGGGTTTTGGGATACCTGATTTCTAAATAGAAGGATGTTATGGCTCATCTGCATCCGAATATGGATAGAGACGCATGGACGGAACGCCAAATTCTCTACCAAGAGGAGACCTACAAGCCTTTAGAGAGCATTTACATTTTTAGAAGAGTCTACAGGCATTTATAAACTTTCTTTTGACCATGAAGTAGATGAAAGTAATCCATTATTTTGAGAAAAGCATTTAAAATGGGATTTGTTTTGTGAAGTTGTGGATTTTTTCTTAAAAAAATAAAAATCAAATGCAGGCATTCATTCATTCATTCATTCATAGGTCCTATACTGAGTGTTGATAGTGGCTTAGTCACCATGATGCAAATACTGAGGTGAAAAGACATAATCCAAGGATGATGACAGGCCTATAAACTATTGATTAGTTAAGCATAACTAAAAATGCTAAAATAGAGGACAAGATACATTTGAGATGACAGGTCAATTCGGACACCTGTGATCAGGGACTCCTTGAAGGAAATGATATTTAAGTTAAAGAAGGTAGGGAAGAGCAGGCTGGGCTTATGACATAGTATTAGAACTAAGGAGAGTACCTGGGTCTCCAAAGAATTTGGAGAATGGTGTCGCAGGATGGTGGCAGGGTAGACTGTGTGAGGTACGCCGTACCTGTATGTCTATGAGGGTGCTGGTTGGGTATGATTCGAATACTAATTGGCTATTAGTCACTGGCTGCTGAGGGGTTCCAATGTACCTTGCAAAGCACTTACCCTCGTCATCGCATTTTTGTCATTGTAACAACTCTGTAGGCTATGCATGGTTGTCCCCATTTTACCTTTGAAGAAACAGATTCAGAGAGATAATGCCTAGCCAATGTCATACTTGGAATTCTCTTCCATCCTTCTGGTTCAAAGGCTGTGTTTGAGAGCTACTGAATTCCAAGGCATTGCATTAGAAGGGATACAGAAGAGAATAAAACAAGATCCTGCACTCAAGGAACTAGTTGTGAGGGTAAGACTTAGATGTGAGAAGATGTTTTAAGATTGTAGTCAAGGTATGATCAGTGCCAACCCAGAGGCAGGTGAGCTGTCAAGTTCACGGCTGCATTACAGTTTAACAGGGGAGAATCTTTTTGAATTAGGTCTTGAAATATGGATAGGACTTTGACAAGCTGAGAAAAAGAAAGGAAACAGCAGAGAAGGGGACCTTTAGAGTCTGGAAAGCACATACCTAATTCTGGTTAGGGAACAAAAATAAAGACAAATGAGATGAGTAAAAAACAGAAGGGACCAAAAAGAGTTTTAAACTTGGCGCAGATATTTTGTTCCACTTCTTTTTCTGGCTAAACGTGACACCTTAGTTAGGCAAGGCTTTTGACCTTTATTTAATGTTTTTCTCCCCATCCGTCAAGAATGGTCTGAGGAACTGTTATGAGGTCAAATTTGATACTACGAAAAAAGCAGTGAGAAGTCACTGGTGGCGAAGGCACTCTGTCAACTTAGGGAATAATATAATAATGAACATCAGCAACAGGGCCCAGAATAGTAGGTCACCATGACAGGGGGAGAGAGAATGAACTTGACTCTCACATACCTATTAGAGCCACTTCTCCATCAGGCAGCAGACATCAGGGCTTATACCCAGCCCAGCCCTGAAACGGAGTTCACAACTCCTTAAATTGTCACTGTTAAGCCTTTAGCAGTCTAGGGAGAGTCTGGAGCCACATGATGTTAAGAGACCAAGCCAATTAAAAAGGGCATATGCCACTATTTGCGCAGTCCAGTGAAGGAAATGCCATTTTGCCTGCCTGGATCTCAGTTTCCCCATCTGTTAAATGGGGAAGTAGGAGTAGATGTTCCCTAAGTTTGCCTTTAGATATAATGCTCCATGACAATGGAAAATGACAATTCATCTAGGGTCTCCTGTGTGTGATCAGTGTTTCTCAAAATATTGTTCCATGGGGTGTTAATATGTATCAAGCAAAAGTCAAAATAAAACAAACAATAAAAACAGAGAAAAAATAATAAGGGGGGATTCTGTGGTCAAATTGGGTCAGGGTTATTTGCTAAAAGGCTTTAGTGAGTTAAGGTGCACTGAAAATGTTCAGGACGATGAGATATAGAACTTTTCCAAAACTTACCTGCATAATCCTTTTCTCCTAGAACCAAGGTTCAGCAGATCATACTTGGGGAAATGCTACACTAGTCTTGGCCTAATGAATTCAAACCTTGGCATTTCTTTCTGAGGCTCAGGACCAAGAGTGATGCAGTAGAGAGAGTCCTGAATTGGGTGTGTGGGACTCAGGGGTACCCACGCTTTAAGTCCAGTTCTGTCCTCTGCCTTTTAGTGTCACCCTGGGGAAATCATGGCCTCTTCTTCCATATAATTATAACAAATTGGATAAAGCACAAATTGGTAACCACAAGATTGCCACGGGGATACGAAAGACAGTTTGGGGAATATAACCGATAATATTGTAAAGATTTTGTAGGGTGTCAGATGGGCATTTGTCTTATTAGGGAGACCACTTCATGGACGGTGTAGATGCCTGATCACTGCACTGTACACCTGAAGCTGAAGCTGAATAATAATGAATGTCAACTATAATTTAATATATATGCAATCACAGGATGAGGAGTGCAGCATAGGGAATATAGTCAATGGAATTGTAATAGCTCTATACGATGTCAGAGGGGTAGTAGATTGGGGAGGGGGGTTATCACTTTGTGAGGGGTGTAAATGTCTAACTATTACATTATTTTGTACACTGGAAACTAATAGGAAAAAAAAAGAAAAAAGAAAAAAAACAGTTAAAAAAAATAGCCCTCAAAATACAAATTGGAAAAATTAGTCTCGAAGCTCTCTTTTGGTTCTGATACTTGATGAATAAATAACTTTCCATAGCTTATGTGTTCATTCTTTCAATCAGTCAGCAAACACGTGTTACAGCCTAGGCTGTGTACTCACAACTGGAGACAAAGATTGAAAAACATATCCTATACCTGTCCTGGAGGAAGTCCTAGGACAACGGAAGAGATAGATACATGCACATGCAGTAACAGGCCAGTGTGATCAGGGCTTGTATCCAAGGGTGGTTCAGAAATGACATCTCCACAGCCTGGGGGAGGAGATGGTTATAAAAGGCTTTGTGGATGCAATACCCCTGGAAGGATGGATGAACAGGCATTGACTGGTGGGAAAAGGAGCCTTGGATGACAGAACATCATGGATAAAAGCATGGAGGGAAGAGTCACAAAATGTAACACATTTTGGAAACTGTAACAATAGCATTGTCAATAATAGCAGCAACAGCTGATATAATATTTTGAGCAAAAATTAAGGGTAAGGTCAAAGCTAAATAATTTGCATTCATTAATCTCAAATTACTACAACCCTATAGAGTAGATATTATTATTCTGATTTTATAGTTGAGGCAATAACAGGCAATTCATTATGCTTTGTGGGGATTTTCCCTGAATACAGTTAACTTGCAGCAAATCCCCATTGATCTCCCCACTTCATCTATTACTCATGTCAGTTTCAGTCCAAGATTAATTTTTTCCTTTCATTTAAGTTACTTCTGGCTGCCTCTGACCAATTCTAGTGAAGACATGCAAACACAAAATTCATTCAATATTAGCTTAGGCAAAACATTTGGATGCACAAGAATCACGATGCATTTTTCAAACCAGAAATGAATGATTTGCAGGGTTTTTTTCCCAAGAAATAAGTCTCCCTCCCATTGGGATGGGTCACTGGAATCAGGGCTTAATTAACGCAGTTGTCCTCCCTGAAGGAAAGGCTTGAACGTCTTTTTCTATTAATGCATTAATTCGTCAATCATTTATTGAAAACCTATCCCATGTCAGGCACAGCTTAAGATACTCTGGAGATTACCTCAAATACCCCATGATTCAATATAGGTGGTACCCCTTCCAGGAAGTCTTTCTGGCTCTATTCTTCCATCCCCCTACCCCTACAAAAAAAACTGGGTCGGGGGACTTTCTCTGTGTCCCCAAACTGCCCCGGACCTTGCTAAACAAGGACCTTGCTGTCCTGAATCAGAACTACATAACTCTCTGTTTGCTTATTTGTAAATTTTGGTTTTGAGTCCAGATTATAAAGTCTATGAGGGCAGGGACGATGTGTGTAACATTGACCACCATATTTCTTGTTCCTAACTGGCTGCTTAGTAGGTGTTCAACAAATAGCTGCAGATTGAATAGATGAACGCTCAGTTCTTTGAATGTGGAGACAATGTCTAACATTTAAAAAATTCCTAGTGCTTATCAAAGTGCCTGGAAATGGTAGGGTCTCCTTAGATATTTGCTGGATGAAATGAATGAGTAAAAGGTGAGAATCATGCTCTCGTCCCAAGGAGCTTAGCAAGTAAGTTGATTTCTTCTTGTTGGCCAGCATCTATCCGTTGCTGGGCAAGAAGATTCCATCCTTCCGTACTTGTGGGTCATGTTGTTTATTTGGATGGGCCTCCACCTCTGGCTGTAGGGACACAGAGCTCATTCCAGAGATTGATTCAGGAGTGGGCACCTAGGCCAATTCTTACCAGGGAATAAATATGAGCCCTAGGTGTTAGGGGTGAGGGAGCTAGAGAGGACCCTGGCTTCCATTGTTGTTGTAAGTAAGGATACGATGCTTGGAGCTTTTGCAACCAGCTGGCTACTAGGAGGGAAGCTGGTTGAGAATGGAGCCAACCGAGAGCAAGGAGAGCCAAGAGACTGCCCTAACCCAAACTCATGGCCAGTGCCGTTTCCTTTGTGCTGACAATGACATGCGTTAGAGTTATCAGACATTTCTAACATGAGAGTTCCAACTGGTAGAGGCAGGGGCCCATGACATTAAAAAGGAAGAGGGCTCTACAAAAAGCTTAGAGCATTCAGAAGAGAGCTTCGGAAACAGGTGGGAATGTTCTAATCAGGCCACCAGTGTAGGTGATCGCTTTGACTGAGAGCGCAGGTAAGACTCACTTGGATATGTCCGAATCAGGCCTTCAGAGAGGAATAGAATTTGTCAATCAATGTAGGCAGAGCACTTCCAGAAGAACAGGAGCAAAGTTATGAGGTTCAAAGCACAGGAAACAATTGGGAACAAATACTTGGCTGGAACCAGAGGTTCATCCTAGGCAGAGGCAGGAAGAAGCAAAGACAAATGGGTAGGGGCTGGCTCACGGAAGACCTTGAGTGCCAGGCACTGCCAATGGGCACTGCCGATGGGCTCTGCAGTGAATCTGAATGTCTCTTCCTGGGCGGTATGGCATGGAGCAGTGGTGCTGTCCCACTGAACATCTACTGACTTGTATGCTCGGGCCCAGAGAGAATCCCGAGTCTACACCACACATTTGAGCCCACCTGTCTGCTTTATGGCAGATACTGTCACCATCTCTTTTTTGATGCCCTATGCAGATTTCTGACTATTTTTAAGGAAAGGAAGGGAAAAAGAGAACAGAGAGGTACCCATGAAAAGGCCCTTTTAAAGCCATGGATTCCAAGAGGAAAACCACATCCCAAAAATACGTTGTCCCACAATGGGAGTGAACCGAGTGAAAGCAGACCAGGAAAAACAGTGCCATGACCATCTTCCTGACTTGTCAGGGATGGAAAGGAAGATGGGGCCTGGGAAGAGACATGACCAAACTGGCAATCAGAGCAGTCCCTAGAGGCAGGAGACAAGGGTTCTACTTCTACTCACCCTGCTGCCTGGACCAAAGGGGCTGTTTTGGGCTGTTTCTATTCAGCTCATATTCAGCAAGATCTTAAGCAGAACAAGCCTTCTATGCACGGCCAGCTTCATGAGCATGCAATCTAGTCAGTTGCACAGGGCCCCACGTTTACGACGGCTCCAAGCTTGGTTTAATGCTCTGCTGTCGTGATCTTGAAATTCTTAACACTGTTTTGAACAAAAGACCCTGCATTTTCATTTCACACTGGGGCTTTGCAAATAGTAAATATGTAAATAGCCTATCCTGCTTTTAAGTCTCTGAGAATGGAGGAAAATATCAAAGGTTACTTAAGTTACCAAGATTCTGCTCCTCTCCTTAGGCCGTCCTGGATGGCCAGAACTTGCTTTTCCTAGTAGGTCTTTACGCATGCCCAACACGTGCCTGATCTCTCTCTTTCTCTTAATTCTCCCTCCCTCAGAAAATGCAGCCCCTACCTCCATGAGTCTAAATCCTATCCATCTCTTGGGAGTAGCTAGAGATGGCACTTCCTACAGCATGTTTTCCTTGATTCTTCCTGTTAAATTTATTTCCTCTTCTTTCTATCATCTTACATTGAACTTTTGCCACTTTTGCTTTGTATTATGGTTACTTGTGCCATGTAAGATGGAGCCAGCATAGCTTTCAGCGAGAAGGACTTAGATTCAGATGTATGATATTGGGCATCTCAAACTCGCTTAGTGCAGGATTTTCATTGGCAAAATAGCAGTTAGTACTGCTTACTGTTCAGTGTTACTGAAGACAATGCGTGAGCTACAACTAGGGGACTGTATCTCTGGTTTGCCCAGGACAGTGCTGGTCTATTGCCATTATTCAGACATAGTTAGTAATAGTGCCCCTTTAACTCCAAAATGTCTTGGTTTGATGAAAAGTTATATGATTCCCGGGTTTCACATTTAAAAGTTCCCAGCAAGGCATCTGACATATAGTAAGTGCTCAAGACCTATTGCTGTATGAGTGTGAGCATTTTTGTATCTCCACCCAACTTTGCAGTTTATAATTAATGACAAACTGTGCAGAAGCTCAGAACAAAACAAAACACCATGATGACAAAACCTCCACTTTCATCATGCTTCTGATTTTCCAAGAGCTGTAATGATGGCTTGTCATTTAAATAGCTTCAAGGGAGGGAGCAGAGGGTCATGCTGAACTTTTGTTTTATCTTCATTCCAGCATCCACAGGTGCCTGTCAGTCATGGGCAGCGTAGAGGCAGCTGGACGACGGACTGCTTTCATTTGTCCATGTATGCTGAATAAAATGATGCTAATGCAGGCTGTGTCTCCTCCATTTCCTTTGGGGAAGAACTGGAGTTCTCCCAAGTAGAAGAGGGAGCTCCTCTTTGTGCAGCTCTGACCTATTAGGTATCTGCTTATGTGGTGAGCACCAAGGCCAACCATTTATATTGGATTCAGTGGCATCTGTGTCTCCTTGCCAGTGTTAATTGGCTTTATGGAATTTTCGCTTCAGCTGGCACATTTCCCTTTCCTGCAGGACAGGGAACCTCTGAACTATGGACCAGGTTGGCTCAACCTGCCCAACTCTCTGGCTGAATACCTTACCAAGGCCCTGTTATAACAGACGTATCAGGAAATGAGGAAAGCAGGGCATTTGAACTTGTTGTTTGGGTCAGAAGAGTTGGCCCTTTTGTTTTGCTTTGTTTTACTTTTCTACTATTTTTATTTTTTAAAATAAAATTTGTATATATTTAAGGTGTACAACATGATTTGATATACCTTTATGTATCAAAATGATTACTGTAGTCAAGCTAATTATCATTATCTTATCACACAGTTGTCTTTTTTTTTCTTTTCCCCCCTGTGGTGAGGACACCTGAAATCTACTCTTTTAGCAAATTGCCAGTATTTAATACAGTGTTATTAACTATAGTCATTATGCTATAAATAAATTAGATTTCTAGACTTATTTATGCTATTCATGCTATGGAACTACAACTTTGTACCCTCTGACCATTTTCCCCACCGCCCCGTCTTTGGTAACCATTGGTCAACTCTCTGCTTCTATTTGTATATGACTTTTTTTTTAGATTCCACACATAAGTGAAGTCATGCAGCTGTTTTCTTTCTGTGTCTGGCTTATTTCACTTAGCGTCATGTGTTCCAGGTTCATCCATGGTGTTACAAATGGCAGGATTTCCTTTTCTAAGGCTGAATAATATTCCATTAAATAGGTACCACAATCTCTTTACCTATTCATCTGTTGATGGACATTTAGGTTATTTTCATATCTTGGTTATTGTGAATAATGCTACAATGAACATGGGAGCATAGATGTCTTTGAGGTACTGATTTCATTTTCTTTAGGTTTATATTAAGAAGAGGGATTGCTGGACCATGTGCTAATTCTATTTTTAATTTTTTTTTTTTTGAGGAATCTCCATACTATTTTCCACAGTGGTTGTACCAATTTACATTCCCACCAACAGTGCATGAGGATTCCCTTTTCTCCACATCCGGGCTAATACTTATCTACTTGATAATATCATCCTAACAGGTATGAAGTGATGTCTTATTGTCACACTTCCTGATGATTAAGGATATTGAGCATCTTTTCATGTCCCTGTTGGCCATTTGAATGTCTTCTTTGGAGATTTTTTTTGCTCATTTTTGTTTTTCTGCTATTGAGTTGTATGGATTTCTTGGATATTGACCCCTTATAAGATACATGGTTTGCAAATATTTTCTCCCAATGTGTAGGCCTTTTTCATTCTGTTGATTGTTTCCTTCACTGTACAGACACTTTTTAGTTTGATGTAGTCCACTTGTTTATGTTTGTTTTTGTTGTGTGAGCTTTTGGTATCATATCTGAAAATTCATTACAAAGGCCAATGTCAAGGAACTTTTTCCCTATGTTTTCTTTGAGGAGTTTTATGATTTTAGGTCTTATGTTTAAGTTTTCAATCCATTTTGAGTTTTTTTTTTTTCTTTTTCTTTTTCTTGTGTGTGTGTGTGTGTGTGTGTGTGTGTGTGTGTGGTGTTAAGATAAATATCCAATTTCCTTCCTTCTTTTGCATGTGCGTATCTAGCTTTCCCAACACCATTTATTGAAAGACTATTATTCATTGCTCATTGTGTATTCTTGGCTCATGTAATATGTAGATGGGTTGGAAATGTTAGATTAGAAATGCAATGAGGAAGACATTAGTATGATCCTGAAATGTCTTGATAGGTATTATATCTTATCTATGAATTAACTGAAAAAACAAAACAAAACAATACAACAACAACAAAAAAACGACAAAAAAACCCCAAAACAAAAAAATCCCCATGAAACCTACTCGTTTTCTTTCTTTTTGTTTTTCTAAATTAAATCTAGTTCATAATGAATACTATTGGTGAAAAGGTCAACCTGAAATAACACTATTTGCCATCAAAACTAATCTATCCACAGGCTAGATTAGGTGCTTCTTGGCCCTTTGAAATGTGATGCTTATCTCTACCCTCACTAGTGGTCACATAATTTTATAACATCTGAGCTTATGTGTATCTCTTGCTAATAAGATGAGAAATTCACTGAGAGCAAAATTCTCATTTCTGTGTCTGTGTCAGGCAGCAGTCCATTTGTCCAGAATTCTAGGACTCATCTCACCTAGGGAGGTGACTCAGTTTATCCATCAGAACCTTCAACCCACCCCACCTCCATTTTAGAATTTGCTTTGTGTATGGAGGAAACAAAATAATGCCTTGTAAGTCACTGTAAGGATCTTCATTGGATTGTATTTTGAATGAGATGGGAGCCCTTGGAGGGTCTTGGGCAGAGAACCGACATGTTCTGACTTATGCTTAAAATAATTCCTCTGGCTTCTAGGTTGAGAATAGATTATGGGAAATGGAGGCACAGGAGATGGGCTGGGATGCTATGTCTGTCATTTGGATGAAATATGATGGTGGCTTGAACCAGGGCAGGAGTGGAAGAATGGTGAGAAATAGTCCGCATTTTGAATACCGGGCTGATGGGGTAAGCTGATAGAGCAAATGTGGGGTGTGAAGGAAGTAAAGGAGTCAAAGATGATTCCAGGGTCTTTGGAAAGAGTAACAGTTGGAGTTGCCATTTACTGAATTGGGGGAGAGCAGGGGCGGGAGTACATTCAGAATAATGTCCCTTCCAGGGTAGGAGAGGACTGCTGTTTTGGGCTTGTTCCCAGCCTTTCCCAGCTCCGCATTCCTGCCTTTAGGAAACCTCAGTCCTGTCACAGCTCCTAAAGCACCAGCTTCTTACACCTGCCTCCTTCAATATCACTTTACGTGCTGCCCTTTCCCTGGGATGTCCTCATGTCTGTCAGACTCAGCGGGAAGGAAAATCAGGTTCTACCCAATTAGCTCGTCTTAAGTGGATTTCACTGTGCATTTAATTAAACCTGTTATAATCTTGAAGGGTATTTTGATACATGGTACTTGATACAGAGTAATTAGACTACTGTGGGCATGCACATAAATATCTTTGGGCTGAGGTTTTAAACTGGGCTCTGCTTCTGTGGGTCCATATGAGCTACCCTGCCAATAATTTCAAAGCCAGTAATGTTTACACACTCTAGAGTTTGCAGCCTTTTCAGCCCTTCTGATTGATGGATCAATTACAAGGTCATTGCTTATGCTTTTCAATGGCTTAGGGGAAGAATTCCTGATTCCATCACCCTCCTGTTCAAATGATTGTATGGCTCCTCACTGAGTATGGAATGAAGTCAAAACTCCTTGAGTATGTGTTCTTGGCCATACACAATTTAGTAACCACTATGTTCTCAGTACATACTGAGTCTGCAAAACTTCATTCCATGGGCTACCTGTATCTCTTCTGCCTCCAAGCCTTTGCTTCCGCGGCTTCTTCTATTTTGGAATTCTTTGGTCTTTCATTTTGTCTGTCAGAGCAGGCTAGGATATGCTGCAGTGACAAAGGACCTGCAGTGACTTACTATATACCAAAGGGTTTTATTTCCTTTCTCATTCCATATCACCATGGCAGGTCAGCTGCAGCTCAGCTCCATTGCCAATTATCAGGGCAGAAAGGAAAACAGAACATGGGGAATAGACAAAAGAACTTACTGGATCTTAAAGCTTCTACTCAGGAGTAGCACATCCACTCCCAAGAAACACTTCCTGAGCCAAACATGTCACGTGACCAAGTCTGCCATCGATAGGGTGGGGACATATCATCCTCTCCCAGGCAGAGAGAGAGTGTTTGTGAACAGTACAATCGAGAGTTGTATTGTGGTTCTTTCTACGATGACCCCTCATTTTTATTTCCAAAGCAGTGATCCTTCCGCACTTCCCTTTTATTTTTTTAAACATTTGTGCTTTCCTCCTTGAACAGACAGTGTGCAGCTGGAGAGCAGGGCGGTGTTTGTCATCTGTCACCTACAGTACCTAGGAGAGTGCTTTGCTCCTACGACAGTCAGTGCATGTCCTGTGAATTACATGTTGCATTTTCAACAACGTGCCCAGGAAGCAGCTTGATGAACTTGACAAGCATGAGAAAGCTGGGACTGTTGCCCTTAGAAAGACACACGACTCTCTTCAGTGATAATTTTCTCTTATTCACTCCTTGCGTCAGCCTTGGGATATGGGCAGGATTTTTACTGCTGTTATACATAGGAGAACATTGAGTCCCAGAGAAACACAGCCATGCTCACCAGCACAGGGAACTAAATTAGGTCCAGTTTAGCACTACATTTGAATTTAAAACTATGTACAAGAATGATTACTGTTTCATAGCCAGAGTGATAAGCCCAAGACTTCTAACAGGTGATTACTTTTGCTAATACATACACTCTCTGACTTTCAGGGAGCAGAGGTGGGGGAGAATCACCCAATAGCCCAGCAAGAATCAGACAGAGTCACTTAATTATTGGGATTTACTCACATTGTATATTCTTCCACTAGGTTTTTTTATTAGGGCAAACCAGGGAGTGAAAATGGATCATTCATGGTGAGAGTGGACAGAAGGGAGAACATAGGAAGAGAAGATGGAGGAAATGAAAATATGAGCGAGGATATGTTTTAAAAAGTTTTAAAAGTATAGGCATTAATGGTAATTCATTATTTAGTGCTCTTAATTGACCATCCATGTGCTAAGATGAAAAAGAACTCGTTCTTGCCCTTGAAGAAACCTTCAGCCTGGAAGAGGCGATTCCTCAGGATGCAAGGCCGAGTAATACCCATCCCGTAGAAGACGCAACCTAAACACTTCGGGAGCACACGCGAGTGAGGAGGGGAAGTCAACGCCGGAGCGAGAGCTGCTGATCCCAGCAGTATTACTCTAGTCCGGGCAGCTTATTAACCAGATTGTCAATAATGTCACGGTAAATGTTTCCAGTGTTTTTTAAAAAGCCTCCAAGCATTTTATTGCATTTGACCCTTCATCTAATAAAGCTATCTGCCTACGCCAAGTGGTGTCAGCACACCACTTAACATGAGTGGCCGAGTGAGACCATTCCAAGGCCCACGGGGGAAAAAGGGGCTCCTACGTGAAAAGCAGTCCCTCCTCCCCTCATGTCTAATTCAACTCACAGCCCAGGGCAATCTGAGCTGTGTCCTGGGGTGTGTTGTGGGTCCTCGTCCCATGCTGGATACCAACAAGCTGGTCCTACTGGGAGTCTACATGTTATGACATCACCCAGGAGTGAGCCAGCTAGCCCGTGGGGGTTCACAGCCTGGTCCCACCATGGAGCGGGGCGTCAGTGTTCTCATCTTTAAAATAGGAATGATAAGCACCTGCCTGGTTGACGTCCTGTGGTTCCTGTAAATGCCTTAATGATTCTCTGCTACCAGCCCTGCCACCACCAGCAATACCCGACGCTTAGAAAAAGCTTTGTTGGTGCCGAGAACTAGGCTAGGCGCTTTCTGGGCAGGACCCCATTTAACGCTTACAAGGCCCTGGGGTTAACTGTGTCTTTACCTTCATTGTATCGATGAGATCACTGTGGCTAAGGTACTTCGAGTAACCTCCCCAATATCACGCAACTATTAAGCAGCCAAGGCAGAACTTGAACCCAGATTCATCATGCTACCAGGATAAACCCTTTATGATCACACTCGACTCAAAAAGGAAGTAGAGATGTGGTGCCTAAGTGAGGCGAAAAGAATTACTTAGGAAAGATACACCACAAAGCACGCATGCACACACTCACACACACACTCCCGGACAGCTCCCTGCAGATTTTGATTCAGTATATCTGAGTGGGGTCTACAACACGGTTTTTTTTAAAAAACAAAAACATAAAAAACAAGCAAAAAAAAATGCCCAATGATTCAGGTAATTTTGACATGGCTGGTTCTTAGAACAACTTTTGGGACCTCGATTTCACTTAAAGGATGTCTTATTCAACTCTTCTCTGGTCCTTGAGTCTGGTCTTCATCCTCAGACTTTCCAACCTTGCTAGCTCATCTATCTGTCCACTGATCCTGTGTACCTTTGTGCCAGATGTGGCTGATACAGGCAAGAGGAAGGCACATGTCCCAATTTGGAGGCATTTATGGCTTCAGTTTCTCCTAAGTTCACCGGAACGCTACCTCCTTCCCACTGCTGTACTTAGTTCCAGAACGTGTTTCTGAGGGCCCACTGGATGAGTCCCTTGTTGGCCGCCAGCCCTCCCTTGTTCCTCTCTTCTTGGGGCACGATCCCCCTGAAGGAAAGGATGGAGGGGAGAGTGGTTTGTGAGGGGGGGTGAGGTCTTTAGGGCTCACTGTCCCTGGCTGTTAGCTTGGCATGTACCTGTGGTTGCTCTGTAGCAGTTCCCCTAATAAACATCAGCAGCCAGGGTGGGATTTATCCAGTCCCCACCTTCCACAGGTAGGAAGGGGTTTGGAGGCCTGGAGAGAGCAAGGGGTGAAGCAGAGCCAATCCAAGGCTTCCCTTGGAGGTCATGGATGGGTTTTAGAGGGACCCATGAGCCCATGTGGGTGGTCAGGGAGTCCATGACTGTCACTGGGTTTACAAAACATTTGTGGCTCTCAAAAGTGTAAGAGTTACTGCTATTCATTCCCTCAAAGTGGGTAAAACCCTGCCTTTCATTAGGTCTCACACGTCCCTCAATTTCTTTCTAACAGTCTTATCTCATTTGATCTTCGCCACCTTGCTATGAAGTCGTTACTAGCTCTACTTAGTGATGTTTGAAACTGAGGTCTTGAAGATAAAAGAGCCTGGCTCAAGTTCCACAGCTACAAAGTGGCAACAGCTGGACCCACACTTGGATCCAGCTGTCTCCCACCCCAGGACTTAGGCCTCCCGTCATTCAGGCCTGGCCATGGCCATGGTCTGCTGCTGGCCAAAGACTGAAACCCTGTTAATGTGGAGGAAGCCATTCATTCCACTAGAAGAAATGAAAGTTTCTTTCACTCTCAGGAAAACCCAGGGAAGCAACCAGTGTAAATTAATAATGAAAATTCAGTACCACTTGTGGAGTACCTATTGCATATATGCCTAGCACTTGTGTATACTATTTCATTTAATTAACTAAGAACCCTTTAAGTCCAGTCTTTCTGTTGTTCTACAGATGAGGAAAATGAATCAGCGAGGCTGGATTACATTGGCCCAGTTTCCACTGCTGGAGGGCGAGCTGTACGGAAGTCTTCACAGTTTCGTCTCTTTCTAATTCTCACACACTGGTGATTTACAGGATCTGTGCAAGAAGTAGTTGGCTACTGGCTAAAGCAGAGAGTTGAGGGAAGGGAATGGACAGGCATGATGGGCAACTAAATCTCTCTGAACCTCAGTTTTCTCATCTGTGAGATGGGAGTAAATCACATTTTAAGCAGTGGCTGTGGAGATCGAATGAGATAATGCATTTCAGTGCCTGACACCTGCGTGTAAGGCCTCCTTGCATTTAGCTGTTATTATCTGATTAGAAGGAGAAGAGCACAAGCTTCCAAACATTCAGGCTGCCTCCTCCACTCCTCCTTAGGTCTCTGCTACCTAGCAAGGACGCAGTGGCCTCCTGTGAGGAAGAACCAGCTCTATTACAGAGTTTCTCTTTTTCATCCTGCTGGGAGATTTGAGGAGTTAAAAACCATTTTTCAAAATATGTTTTGACATTTAATTATACACATCTTCCTCTTTAGCTATAACTTCCCTTGTCATGTCTGCAACAAACAGGGGTGTTTGAAGCATTAAAGCACAGCTCCTGCCCCTCGATTATTAGTTTCCTGCCTTTAACAATTAACAGTCTGAACATCGAAGTCCAAACACCCAGGTCACTTAATTATTTCTCCTTCTCTTTCCCTTAGCCATGAAGAACCAACACATAACACATTGGTTTATCTAGGATTTTTAAAAATGCGACTTTAGATTGCACACTGGAACCAATGACCCTTCTCTCAGACCACATTCAATTAATATGCAAATAAATTAGACCTTCTGGGTCAGCATTCAAGTTCAGAATCAAAGGAGTTAGGGAGGGGTGAGAAAGGAATTAACAAATGCTTAAAGGAGTAGTTCAGACAGGGTACAGGGTCTGGAATCAGATGAACCAGGATTTGAATCTACCGTGTACTTGCTTTGTTACCGTGGTCATGAGATTTACCCTGTTTGAGCCTCAGTTTCATCGCCCTTAAAATGGGGATAATTCTCTGCCCCTTTTTGACGTCACAGGTATTACAATGTTTGCCACACGGTAGGTGCCTCACAGGAGAGCAGGGACTAAAGTCTCTGTCTTTTTCTTTCAGGAGTTGTCATTTTCCTCGGGTGCAGATGTTGCAAACTCAAAGTCCTACCGGTGCTGGGTTGGCACTGCAAATCACTCAAGGGGGCTAGAGTAGCCTGGGGACAACAGGGAGTGTTGGAGACTGCGGCAAACTAGAGAGTGCCATCTAGAAAAGGTGGCAGCACTACCCAGCCTCAGATGGAGCAGACCTGGGTTGTCACAACTTGTGGTTTTTAAAGAGAAGCCAGAGACTTGGATTTTATGTAACACCTCCCAACCCTGTGCCTACACAGAACATGTCTGCAGGCTCCATTTAGCTGGGACACACCCATCCCATGTGCACCTCTGTCTAGTTATGTACGGGGCCTAGAAATTTAGCTTGCTTTTGATTAGAGTTCCTGTACCTGGCAGCCAGCCTCCTTTTGCACCATCTCTAATTTTTCCTTTGGCTCCAGAGAACCCCCACCCCCAACTCCAGCCCAATTCCTGCCGTCACCAACCACAGATAGAAAGTAAAACAAACAAACAAACAAACAAACAAAAATTCTGTTATTTTGTTATGCAGAGCCACTTAGCTCTCATTTGCCATCTACAAACAAGCTCTGGAACCTGTGCATGTCCACGTCAGAAGGTCTATTAGCGAGCCTTCCTGAACAGAAGAGCTGTGTTCTATGAGATGAGATCACAGCTTGGAGCGGGGCGGAGTGGGAGACCTCGGGAGAGCAGCCCGAGGACGGAGATTCCATTTTTGGCTCTACCACGAAACATTGTGTGGAAATGTCACTGGCGATGCTTGTGTCTTAACATTTTCATTTCCATGATAGAAATGACACACACCTCCCTTCCTCCTCAAGAACTTAGGACAGTAAAATTTCAAAATCCAACAGCAATTCAACGATGACTTCTGAGTGCCTGCTGAGGGACAGGCCCTGTGCAAGAAGCTGGAGACACTCAAAGGAATGAGACCATCCTTGTTTTCAAGGAATTCAGAGTCTAGTGGGAAACACACGCATGAGCAACTGTTTGCTATAGAATAAGGTGACTGAACCATAGGAGGAATGTACCAGAGCAGTGGGAAGGGGGAGGATGGAGCCTCCAAGCCATCTTGGGGTTTAAGAGGTCAGGACACATTACGTTAAAATAATAATAATAATGATGATGATAATAATAATAATAATAATTCTTATGGGTTGGGTGAGAGAAAACAGTAAAATGTATTCTGTCAAACAGCAGTGATGCACAAAGATATTAGAATTTCATTTGGTTTGTTTACTGTTTATTAATTTATTCAACATATTTACTGAGTTCCTGTGCTTAGAACATAAATCTCACTGTCTCACTTTAATCATGACTGCTCGATCAACGTATTGATGCCGTTCAGTGATCTGGTATCTGTTCCAGCCTCTGAGTATAGTCGAAAGTGAGCGAACAGAAGAACACACGGATGATGCAATCTGAAACCTCAGAACTGGCTTCTAAAAATCTTTGCAGAGATAAATCTTTTGTGATTCTACTAACTGGGGTCTAGTGCTGTCCAATGCACTGTGTTTGGGAAGAACTAGGGAACGTTTAGAATTCCTGAGTTCCTCGGCTTTAAGAAGATCGCTTTTTCTGCGAGGCCAGTTTATCATGTGGTTAATAAACTGCCTGGAATTGACTCCAGAGACGCAGGGCGGAGTGTAGGAGTGGGACCCAGTATTAGCAGCCTTTCTCCCCTGCTTCCTTTGTGCAGTGTTGCTTCTGTGGTGAAAGCAACGGCAGTGTTCATTTTGGCCCAGGTCTTCAGTATTGTGTTTTAGTAGACGATGGGGTGTGTCTCACTGCATTCTAGAGACAGGTGAGGCTTCCAGGAGAGTGGAGCAGAACTGGCACAGAGCAGGGGAGAGTAGGGTGGGGACTGAGGACCGAGCAGGAGGCTGGGGAGGTGTGCAGTGACTCAATCTGAGCTTGTGGACACCAAGAACCTTCTTTGTGTAAATGTTCAAGGCATGCTGGCTATAACAGCATGGCTCTCTTTTTGGCTACAAAACAAAGCCTTCATCCATCCATCTACCCATCCACTGACTCTTCTCTTTCTCTACTGACCCATCCACTCATCCATTCAACTAATCTCTATTGGCAGGCTCACTTCTAGCCACTGGGTATATGAATAGGGAGATATTCATATACCCAGTTCATATGAATAGCTAGTTATATACACAGGTTAAGTTAGGATACAATATACGTAAAACAATAGAGAGATGCTGAGAAAACCCAGAGGAGAAAATGACTAACATGGTCAGTGGGAATCACAGAAGACTCCCCAGAGTAAGTGCCAGTTGGGCTGGGACTGGAAGAATAAATCTGAGACTGCCAGGACCGGCGATGGTTGTGACTTACACCAGGAGCTGTAAGGAACGATTTCAATGGAATAGAGGCAGAAAAGGTCTGGGATATTCTGGGACAGGGGAGAAGTTAAGTGTGTGGCTGGACATTGTGAAGTTTACACCACAGTTTGAAGGACGGGTTGGTTGATTTTTAGTTTGTTGAGTTTTCAAGAGCTGACCTTAGATGGTATGGGCCTTAAAGACACCAGAATGTATTTTAATATCAAATGAGACCAGGTTGTATACCTGCTCTATGCTCTCATTTGTATGTTTTCTGTATGTCCCCATGTGAAATGCCAGTTGCACAACACTCATTCCTCTATTCATTCACTGAAAAATATATATTTATAGAGAAAGCACTGTACGCCAACAAATGCAAAGAGAGGCTAGTCTTCCACAGTCACCCAACTACATTCATCATAGAAAATGACAGAGGAAAACTCAAATCCCAAATCTCCTGCTCCTTCCATTTGCACCAGACATCATACAATGTGATTTTTTTTCTGTAGACGGATGAAAGAATGTGAAGTACTCGCTGTTGAAGGAACCTGAACTCTTCTGTGAGTCTTACTTTGCCTTGGACATAATGTTATTAAGGAAGCATCTCCTCATGACTCACTTCTGCCCTTGTGTATAGGAGTGAACAAAACATATAAGGGCTCCTGTCCTTGGGGAGTTTATAGCATAGTGTAATTAGTCCATGTTACCTGATCAAGACGGCTTTACCTTCCAGACATTAGGTGCAATGAAGGCTGGGGTTATGTCTCTCTTATTCAATGATCATTCTCATAAACCAGACTAGCTCACATGAAACAGCCTGTCAGCTGTCATTTAATACTGTCATGATGAAGGCAGACCAGAAAGGAGAAAAACAATATATTGCGGTCCTACTGTGTGTCAGGCACTGTGCTGAAATAATATATGGAAAGCACCTGACCTAGTGCACCTAGGCCATCATCAGCCTGTAATAAACTCAGAAAATGAGAATTATCAATACCAGCATTCAGGTCTTTTCAGGAAATGTGTTAGGCTGTTTAATTTTTGTAGAAATAATCTAGAACCTACAAACAGGGGGTTTGAGCTTGAATCCTAACTCTGTCACTTGTGAGCTGGGTAATATCATCTCTCTGAGCCTTGACTCTTCATCTTTAAAAAAAAAAAAAAAAAGAAGTAGGTTCAATCATTTCTACTCATAATTCTTCCTCAGCTAAGCACCTTCCTCTCAATTTCCAGTGCTAGTGAATTGATTCAGCCTCTCTTAGGTAACAATGGCTGCTACAGACTAAATGTGTCCCCCACAAAATTCCTACGTAGAAAACCTAATGCCCAAGGTGATGGTATTGGGATGTGGGGCCTTTGGGATGTCATTAGGGCATGAGGGTGCAACCTCATGAAGGGGATTTGTGCCCTTATAAAACAGACCCCAAAGAGCTCCCTTGCTTCCTCCTTCCACCACGTAAGGACGCATGTGAAAGATGGTCATCTATGAAGCAGGATGGTTCTCATCACCAGACACTGAATCTGCTGGTACCTTGATCTCAGTTGCACTTCCCAGCCTCCACAACTGTGAGAAATACACTTTGGTTGTTTAAACGCCACCCAAATACACGAAGACAACTGTCAAGCTTCCACAGCTAGTTCTTGTACAAAATGGAAAATGGTGATCCATCTGGGCAAATTAGAAAGAGATGACTTTCCTTTGGGCCAACACAGCGCTGTGACAGAGGGGCTTGTGAGAGAACTGTGGGCTTGATTTTTGACCTGCATTTTCTCCCAGCCAGGTACTGTCGCCTGGTGTACAACCTGCTCCCCCACTAGCTGTGGCCCTGGCTTCCTCATTGGTCTCCCGGCCTCCAGACACAGCTGACCCTTTCCAGTCCTCCCTCCACACCATTCCAGGGAATCACTCTCAAACTGAATCTGGCCCAGTCACACTCCTTCCTGCGTAAACACTCCCTGGCCACTGATGGCTTCAGGATAAAACCAAGCTGCTTTGCCAAGCCTCATATGAGCTCTTCATCTCTCGGTGAACCCCTACCTACATCATACATTTGCGGTTCCCTGAACACGGACTGCTTTCTCTCATTGCCATGCTTCTGCACACGCAGGGCCCCTGCGCAGAAGGCCTTCTGAAGGTCCCTCCTCTCCACCCTTCCTCTCAGCTAAAGCCCAGTTTGACACTGAGACTCAGTTCAAGTGCCATCTCTGCTCATCCTTCTGTGGTCCCCAACACCCGAGACAGACTGGGGGTCCCCAACACCCGAGTCCACTGAGCCTTAGCACGAAGCTACCTCTTCCTGTGATGGGCCTCATGTTACCACTGAGGAAACTGGGGCCCAGACAGCGGAAACGTTTCTGACGAGAATGACAATACCAGCAGCAGCAGCTATCACGCCCTGAGAACTCACTGTGTGCGGGGTACTGACAGCTATACTGTGATGCAAACACTGTCCTTTCCACTTTCAGGCTGAGAAAGCTAAGGTTAGGAGGGGTATCTGTTATCTAGTGCTGTGGCTCTCCACGTGTGGCTTTCCAGTTGTGCAGCCTCAGCATCAGCGGGAAACTGAAGAGAACTGCAGAATATCCAGATGACCCCAGTCCTATTGAATCAGAATCGTGGTGGTGGACAGAGAAATAGGGGTTTACAAAGCACTTCAGGTAACTATGACACACACTAAAATTGGATTAACTTGTACGAAGCACTGGCCTAATATTATCCAGCTGGTAAAGGGTGGAGCTGAGATTTAGAACCATATGAGGGATGGTTCAAAACAATTAATCAGCTGTGCTTTTAACTTCTATGCTGTAACCACCCATGGGCTTTGCTCAGGGAGCTTCTCCTGGCCACTCTATTTAAAATCACAGCTCTTCCCCTTCCACAGTCCACTGTCAGCATTTCCTATGCCCGGCCCCGTTACTCCATAGCACTTTCCACCAGCTGGCATACTATAGACATTTTCAGAATTTATTTATTATTTATCGTTCTCTTCATCAGCTTGGGCTGCTATCACAAAATGCCATAGACTGGGTGGCTTCAACAACAGAATTTAATTTTCTCATAGTTTTGGGGCCTGGAAGTCTGAGATCGGAGTGACAGCATAGTTGCATTCTAGTGCGAGCTGGCTTCCTGGCTTGCAGCAAGGTGCGACCGCTACCTTCTTGCGGTGTCCACACATGACAGGGAGAGAGGGAAAGCTCTCTAGAGTCTCTTCTCATAAGGGCACTAATCCCATCATAAGGAACCCACCACATGACCTCATCTAACCAATTACCTCTCAAAGGCCCTAACCATGAGGGTGAGGGCTTCCACATAGTAATTTGGGGAGGGCACATTTAGTCCATAACAATCGCCTGCCAGCCGATTGTAAGCCCCAGTTGGGCAGGGGTTTGTCTGTGTATTTCACTGGTGAATTGCTAAGTCCTCAGTGCCTAGAGCACTGCCTTACACACAGCAGGTGCTCTATAAATATTTGTGAAATATGTGGTCACATGGCTGGTTGGTGACACAGAAAGGAGACTCGCTCGGATCTATTTACTCTCGTTCCAATATATTCCATATGCTTCCCCCACCTTCCTTGCCTCCATTTAGTGTTCTCCTGATTAGCAGCTAATCCTTCCTAGAAGGGTCGTTTTCCAGAAGCATTCCTTCACCAATCATCACTTGCAGGAAGAGAGTCTTTTCCCAACAAGCCCTGCAGAGCGGTTACCCTAGGCACGATTTAGCTAATTTACTCAGTGCTTTGTCTTAATGGCTCACCAAGTGGAGATTCTTTCAGTAATGACAGTAAATGCATTTGAAATGTAGATATTGACCCAGGCAATGCTGCATATTCAGCTCATCAAATTTTCATGTTAAAATTAAAATCTTTTTTTTTTTTTTTTTTTTTTATGTGGTAAGAGAGATTTCAATCCAATCACAGTGGCATACTTTTATCCAAATGAAAGAAGAACGCTTTAATGGTACATCCTTCCCATGGCTACTGCCACATAATAGGCGATGATAACAAAAGAGAGGGAAAGAAACCAGATTTGTTTAGAGCCTATCAAGTTCTACTCATGGCGTTAACTATCCACAGTTTTAAAAGGTGCATGGGATTCTTTGTCTCAGGCAAAAGAAATGCCATCAACATTCAATTATTTCTTTCAAATAAATTATTCCCAGAGCTCCCAGCTTGCCTCAGTCATTATCAGAGGTCCTCTAACTCCTGCCACTGTTTTTCATCTGAGTTATTTGCCTCCTCAGTATTGCTTTACTGACCATCGTATTCATGCAGCATCCTTGTTCTTGCTTATTATCATCCTGGTTACCTCCTCCTAGTATTTATCATACTCCACCACTATTTTTTTTTTCTACTACTTTATTTCCATCAGTTTGTGGTCTACTCTTAGGAAAGCCAAGACTTACAGAATCACAGGTGACCTCTCCTTCCCGGAGTGGGGACATGGAATGGAAACACCAGTTTATTTCTTATTTGCCCTGCTACTCATACTGACCTGACTTGTTACTTGCAACAACTCCCTGAGGCAGGATGTTAACACCACTACTTTGTAAATGAGACCACTGAGGTCAGTTAAAGGATTTGGCTTGTACATAGCAGATCATAAGTGAGGGGACCTCAGTTAACAACCAGGTCTGTCTAACTCAAGCAGAGATCGGTGGCAAAGCTTACAGGCTCCGAAGTCAACAGACAGGATTCAAATTCTGGCTCTGGCACCTACCAGCTCTGTGACATTGGGTGAGTTATATAACCTCCATGTTTAGTTGTCTCACCTGTGATATGGCAATAATAATAACACCTACTTCAGAGGGTGGCGAAGATGAAATAACTAAAATATAAGACTTAATAATTTCTGACACATGGTAGTTACTCAATACATTTTAGCTAGAGTTTCAACTTCACCACGCTGGAAATTCATAAAATCTCACATTTGAATAGGCTTTTAAAACAGTCTGAATTAAGATCGGTGCTCTCTGCACACTTCTCCTTAACATTTCCCCATTTTTCAGATGAGGAGACTAAGGACCGGAGATTTACAACCATTTGCTCAAAGTCACAGAATAAGACTCTGGCAGAGTTAGGACTAGGTCCCGAGCCCCTGGCTCCTCCTCCAGTGGTCAGCCTTTTCAGGCCAGAATTTTATATGGGTTCTATGTTCCCAGGTTGTATCTGTGGCCTTCAGGTGTCAAAGCATTTCCAATTCCTTAAAGGAACCGACAAAAAACATAAAATGCAAGTGAGTCATTTCTCTGCCAAAGCAATGTAGTGCAAGAGAGATCCAAGCTAAGGTTGTAGAAAGATGGGCTGCCGGGCCGGTCTGAGTGGTGACCTGGGCAACCTGTAAACTCTTCCTAATGATCAAGAAAGGGTCTTTCTGGCAAGACTGGTGCCTGCCAGCACAGTGTGTTTGGGAAAATTGTGCCTGAATCTTCCTCCTCTATCTAGTATATCCAAAATCTCCCCAAACAGACTGTCAATTCCACCATTCAAGACACTACCTTGGGATACAATGTTGCCCCTCTATCATCTTGCCCTCAAGGCTGGAGAATGTTTTCAGACTCACTTCTCCAGTTCCCCCGCCCCTCCCCCACAATCCCAGGTTTTCCTGTAATCTACCTGCCAAATAATCCTACAAAGCAAAAGGAAAGGAGTCTCATATTTTATCTTGGGCGGTTTCTATGGTTCAGAGAGAGGTAGTATGTTTGGCTTATACAAGTATTACATCATTTAATGCTATATTGACACTGCGATATAAGTAGCATTCTTTCTTTTTGATGCACAAAGAAACAAACTCAGAAAGCTTAGATAACTTGCCAGAAGCTACATAGCTCATAGACATGGACCTAACATTCAAACCCAGGCACATCCAGCTCGAGTCCCTGCTGCTTCCAGGGCACCGACATTTACAAGGTCATCAGCAGAGCAGCTTGGCTTCCAGTGCCCCCGTGCACAGACTCACACAGCCTTTTCTGCCTTTACTGGGCCACTCAAGATGGTGCACTTGGAATCCCCCTTTTGCAAACTTGAGTCTGTTTTCTTGGAGGGTAGTGGTCATGCTGAGGTTCTGGAAATCTGCTTTCCTAAAGTCAAGAATGTATGAGGGCTCAAGTAGAAAGTCTTGACCTCGTTTGACTCCAATGTGGCACAGTTTGTTTCTACCAAACTCACGTCACCTGTGCATCACCGTCAGTGATTCAGTTCCACTCAGCCCCAAAGAGCAAATCTTCTTGTGGCTCCTTCCTTTTGAGTATAAAGTGGCCAAGGAAAAACAAATGTATCGGTTGTCCTCCCAGCATCCGAGAGACTGGTGGGGGCTCTGCTGTGGCTCGACCCTGCACGAGTTCTGGCTTCTGTTAGGGTTTCCGCCAGATGAAACTGCTGCGTCATTGGCAGCTCATTCCCACAACCTCACTTTTGCGTCTTTCGTTCCTTTTATCCATGACCCAGCTGCTTCATGTTACACTTCCCCAGCACTACGTAGATATTCAGCATCTTAGTACGCAGAGACCCTCAAACCCTTCTTTCATTGGAGTTTTTTCTTTCTTTCTTCTTCTTTTTTAAGCGGTATTTCTCTTTCCACTGTCATATTATGGTCCTGCAACTCAGGCCACCAAAGCCTTGAAGTGATATTGGAGTTCCTGGTGTGCATTCCTGAATTTTCTTTGCTTCCTACCTCTACTCCCAATAACCACCCATAGATCACTGCAGCCATACATACACTTCTGAACAGTCTTCCCTTGTCTCTTCTGTTCTACCCAACAGAAAGACACACAATAATGTAAATCTTATCAATTCAATCTTTAAGGAAGAGGCATCAACATGTACTGAGCATCACCCATGTGCCAGGCACCCACTTTCCCTTATGTTGTCTTAATTGCACCTCAGAACAACCAACAGAGGAAGGAACATTCACACTCATTACACAGATAAGAAAATTGAGGCTCAGAAAGCTTAAATAACATGGCTGACCTCATACTTTTAAGGGGCGAAGTTAGAATTTTGATCTTTCTTTTTCTAACTCTGAAGGCTAGGTCTTTCCAGTAAAAGCACTGGGAAGCACTGGAGACCTTCAGACTCTTCTGACTTGTTCTTCCTTCTGGAGGAAGCAACTATTACAATATGCTTTGTTTTGTCACTTGTGATAAGGTAGGTTGAAAATTAGAGCTAGGTACTTCAACTTTTTGCCTCAGCAGTCACTCTGTAAAGCAACATGAAACACACGTCAGCAAACAGAATTTAAAACAAACCGTGACTTGTTAGAAGATTTCTTAGAAACTATGTTCAAAAAACCATTTATGAACTGTTCCATCCACATTCACCAATTAGGTGGCTCTGTCATTTATCTGCTTGAACATCAAGCAGATCTACAACTATTATTTTAATTAATTCATTCAGCCCTTTGTCCCCAGGAAGGAACCTGGGAGACGCCTCACTTCTTTTCACAGAGGTCCCTGGTCCCTGATACTCAGCTGTCATGCCACGTCCTGGCGGCACTCTGGGCGTCATGCAAGGCCAAGCACTTAATCTCTTTAACGGAGACCTGTCACCACTTTCCTTTACTCCGTCACAGCCCCGGTCTATGTTGGGACATAATGTCTCACGCACTTGTCTCTCCTTTCCCATCCTAACAGCCACCATCTGGGTTCAGACACTTCACAATTCCACTCTGAATCGTCGTTCCTGAAATTCATAGAGGGCCTGTTCTGTGGCTGGCACCATGCTATGTGTTTCATATTCCTCTTCTCCCATCCACAAAACTGCCATGCAACACAGTATCCTCTCCAGACTCTCCAAAACGAGATGGAATCTTAGCAAAGATTCCAAAGTGACTTGACCAAAATCCCTCAACCAGGAAGTTGCAGAGCACAGATTTGAACAGAGTTCTGTACTGACTTTAATAATTACGCGTCTTCCCCTCTTCTGCATTATCTCTAGCCCTACCTTTAATCTCTGAGCTATGGGAATGAAAGACAGGCGACAGCTAGGCTATAAACCGCATAAAAGGGTAAAATAGACAGGGGGAACCCCCAGAGGAACTTGGCAGAGAGAGGGCCTAGGGGAGGCAAGAAATGTCAAATAAAACAATCTTTTGTGGCTATGCCATGTAAATTCTCTCCACAGTTCCTCTGTGGACTCCTTGGGAAGCTCCACATGGCTTCTGATACTTATGTGCAACATTTACTTGGTGGTGGTGCTGTAACAGGTGTCTAGGGCGAAGAGGAGAAGGAAGAGACAATAGACATTTGGATGCCCTCCGTTTTATAACACTGGTTGATTAAAAAAAAAAAAAAATAGCAGGATATTAAGGCGGGGTGGTCCCCGATACCCTGAATGAGCGAGGAAGGTATTTCAGGTGAGAAAACAGCTTACGCTGCTTAGAGCTGTGACAGGGCCCACACTCCCCAGCCATATGTGCTCCTGAGTGTATGATGGTTCTTTCTGTATAAGATGAGATTCAATCCCAAGTTGACTTTCACATTTTTTCCCCTTGCTGTTAAGCAGTAAAAAAATCCAGCCATTTCACATCCATTGCTCCTTAGCTGCCCTGGGGGTGCCACCTCTAAGCTGAGACCTCCCATAATTATTTAGGGTACATTGGACCTCCCAACAGCACCTTAATTAAATGCCATTACAGTCCTGCCCCAGGTTCTTAAAGCTTGGTACCTGCTCTCTCTTTGCCTCTTGCTGCCAGAGGAATTGCTCTTAAAAGCCAACCTTTATGCTACTAAATTGCCTCTCTTTACTGCATCTTGCATCCAGGTAAGATGGTGGGACAAGTAAATCTCTCATTCTCTGAGCTGTGGGGAAGCAATTTGAAGCATGTCTGCTGAGTGTTTTGCACAGTGTGTCCTGTAGAACACTGGGCCCATGAGATAGTCTTCAAAATGTAAGTTTAGTAGTCACCTATCCTTGGGAAACCCTATATCCCAGTCCTGGAGATCCCTAAGGCATATCGGGAGAATAAAGGCACAGAGAAGTCCTGCAATGAGAAACCTTTTTAACCCATTATTTCCTAAACTTATTTGGTTCAGGAATGCTACTTTTTACATTATCTTTACACCCTTTAAGAAGCACTGCTCTAGATAATAACCATCCAGGTACATGGTATCCAATATTTTACATTCTGTTAGAGGAAGAAGTGAGGAAGATAGCATTATTTGTGTTTTACGAGTGACAGTGAAAGGCAGACATGCAAGTGACTTATATAGAGAATGCAGCTAGTAGGAGGCACATGGAAGTCAGGGTTTCTGATTTGTATGGTGGGGATCTGGTCACCAAGCTACATGGCTTTTTTTTTTTTTGCTGAGGCCATTTGCACCCTTTTCTCTAGCCACATCTAGACTGCGCACGCACACACACACACACACACACACACACACACACACACACACCACGCACCCAGCAAAATGAGCTTTGTAAATTGTAAAGTTATTATTACTTAAAAACAAATGTCATGGGTTAGGTGGGGAAAATTAAGGAAAGAAATGCGTGTTTAGTGCATAGAGGGAGCTGGGTGCTCCACCTACATTACCTCATGAATTTTTGCAATAATCCTGAGAGGTAAGTATTGTTATTCCCATTTTGCAGAGGAACACACTGAGGCTCAGAGAGATTAGGCAACTTTCTCAGAGTCACACAATACCAAGATGCTCAGCCAAGGTTTACATTTATGCGTAATTCCGAAAAGCATTCTGTCCTCTTACCCTATGACTTTTTCTAATGAATGGCACCATCCTTGTTACCCTAGACCCCAACAGAGAGAGGTAGATTACCCAGACGCCTCTGAGAACTGACCCTATTTGTGTACCAGCAGGTTCTTTGGGCAAGACAGGCTCCATGTTCCGATTCCAGAAGAATAAGAATATGGAGGATTAATAACAGCTCTCAAAGAAGATCAAAGGGAGTTCATGCTTCAATGGTCTGACAGTGTTTTGTCCCACCCTGGAAAGCATATGTGGGATCTATTCCCCAAACCTAAAGGACTGTTGATGTCTTCTTAGGGAGCTGAACGAAAACAACCAAGGCAGGACCCGGATGGATGTCCCTCAGGCTGAGACGCTGCTTATGTGGAGAGAGCAGTGGCAGGAGGAAAGCCCCTGGTCTCATCTGGATTGTGCCCCCACAACGTGTGTGGTCTTCGTAAATCTCTTAAACCTGTTTGGCCTCATTTTCTCATATATAAAATAAAGGAATGTGAGCATATGCCCAGAGGGGATAATACTGTGGGGGATAAGATCTGTCTGGAGGCCAGAGGGACCCGTGATCTGGCTTGGATTACATCCTCTAGTCAGGTCAGTCCTGGAAAGATAGGTCACCTTAGGTCCACGGGACAGAAGATTCGGTGACCTCAACCTTCCAAAATGAAAATGAGATGGGGTGTCCCTTACCTTCTATCTCACAGAGAAGGCTTTGGGAACCACAGACCAGGTGCCATAAACATAAACTCACCAGAGGATGTTGGGGGCTTTAGCCCACTGGCTGCTTGGTTACCTGAGTTTGAGTCTCAGGCAATGAACCTGTAGAGGGCTTGTTTGTTGTTTATCTGGGGAATGGTTAGTGCGGAGGTGCAGGGCCCATTCTTTCAGTGAACGCTGCCTCCTCGTCTTCAGCCATGCTTGGGTGGGGAGGGCCCTCAGGGAAGCAGTGGACAGGGGTAGTGCTTAAGGTGGAAGGAAGCAAATGAGGCCCCTGGGCTTGTGAGAGGGCAAGGAAAGGACCTGGTTGCCAGCCTGAGCAGTAGAAATTTCCAGAAGTTCCCACAATAGGAGGTTGGTTTGGACAATGTCTCAGCTCCCTCCCAGGTCACACATTATGTGTTGATTTCATTGCCCTGCCTTCCTCGAGCAACACCACAAACAAGTGTCTGGGATGAGCTCAGATGTGAAAGTGACTCACTGAAAAACGTTGGGGCTGCCAGGCTGCAGAGACCAGATTACAATCAGCGCCTTCGCAGGCCCCCGCACACGTGAGGCCCGCTCTAGAGGAAGCTCTTTGTCTCCTGCCCTGGTTTCCACGGGCAAACACAGTGCACAGGTGGGGTTCAGGCCCCACAGAGACCAGCTGGGCGCTGGATTCCAGACGTCACAGGGGCCTCCCGGGGACTACTGACATTTTGCCTGACAGAAACAATGATCTTAAGAAATCTCACCTCATAAGGTCCTCAACAGATGAAAAGGAGTGGGCCCCTGTTACTATTTGGGAGAGAGACACAAAGGCAGCCACACCTAGTTTCCAAAGCGTGGGTGGAGGGATGTCATCAATACTTGAGCAGCACCAGCTGTCAGGACCCACCCTCAGGCTCCTGCTCCACCCCTCCTCTCAAGGCTGGTGTTTTTCCCACCAGAGAGTGTTGGCAAGTTTTTCCAGCATGGGGGCTGGATCCTGCAAGCAACACAGGCAAGGTGAAATTAAAATGTGTCATCCCCAGGGGACAGTCAATCTGTGGGTAATGGCTGAAGATGTAGCTTAGAGGTTCAGGGTGCAAGCTCTGTGAAGGTAGGGGCAAGTCCCGCAGAGTCCTTGAATGAATAGCTGTTGAATGACTAACTAGTGCAGAGAGATTGTGAGGCGGGATTACTGTGTGGGTCTTAAGGCATAATTGGAGATCTTGGGAAAGCAGAAGTCTCATGAATTTAGCTTCTGAGAAAGAAAGGGAGAGTTAGAGGGGGATGGAGCACCTATTCCGTGGGACAGATGTGGTTGGAACTTCACATAAATTACTTAAATCCTAACCAGGAATTATCATCTGTCTTTATGAGCTGAGGTTTGAGAGGCTAAGTGAGTTGCCCAAAGATACCTCATCTGTAAGTGGCAAAGGCAGGATTCAAACTTGGGTCTTCTGATTTATCTGCCTTCACATAGACAGGCCACGATGTCTCTCATTTTACAGAGAAGACCGAGGCCCAGAAAAGCAAACTCACAGCTAAGAGAGAAGGCAGATCAGGGACTAGAACTCAGAAGTCCAGACTCACAGTTTCACTCTGTCCAACACCGCATGGCCGGCCTGATGTTTCCCAGGGCACATAGTCTCCCTCGCTTCAGGTGGCACTATCTTCAGCAGCTCGTCCTGTCCCCAAGGGGGCTTGGACTCTCCCCATCCTGCAGCCCTCAGCTTCTCCCTCATCTGTTCATCGAGAGCCAGGGAATCCCCTGCATCCCCATTGGGGAGGGCAGACATCTGGCTCACAGCTGGCCCGAGTACGGCTCATGCAACCCTAAGGCGCAGAATATGGGCTTTGTATGTGTTTATTTTTCTTTTCTCTGCTGATAATAAAATTGGATAATGAGCCTGATGAATGAAGCCCTGCCAGAGACCGGGCAAGAGTCCTGGTTCTACCACTTGCTTGAGGTGACAAGCTGTGCCATTGGACTGCCCTCTCTGAGGCCCCATGTTCCCATCTGTAACACACGAGGTTGCACAAAATGACACCCCAAATCTTCTGCCAGTGCTGACCTTGTAGAAATCTATTTAAAACAGGTCAGCACACACATACCAGGAGAGTCAAATATGCTTTCCCGTGTAACAAAATCTAAAATTAAACATGCATAAAATATTTTGATGCTTAAATCAAACCTTGGCATTTTCTAGTCCCTTTTTATCTGTGTGTGAATTTTTAAAAAATAGTCTTCATTTTATGAGAAAAGTATATTTTCCCTTCACAGATACACAGAATTTCAAACTCTGCTTTTCTTGTTCTCATGCATTTAAAAAGTGCTAACTAAAAACAACGAAACAATAGGGTGAGCACAGGGGTACAGTGGCTTAAATTTAAAAACTTTCTGGGGTCCTTGTTTATCACCATCTTGTGATGGTTAATTTTATGTGTCAGCTTGGCCAGGCGATGATACCCAGCTGTTGGCCAAATCCTAGTCTAGATGTTGCTGAGAAGGTATTTGTGGATGTGATTAACATTTATTAGGGTGGTGCAAAAGTAATTGCAGTTTAAAAGGTTAAAAATAATTGCAAAAACCGCAATTACTTTTGCACCAACCTAATACAATCAGTTGACTTTCAGGAAAGCAGATTACCTTCATAATGTGGGGTGGGCCTCGTCCAATCAGTTGAAGGCCTTAAGAGCAAAGACTAAGACTTCCTAGAGAAGAAGAAATTCCGTCAAAGATTCCACATGGAAATTGTGGTCTTTAGTTCTGTTTCTCTGGAGAGCCCTGACTGATATATATCTGTTTGAGTCAAAGCTTTTTTTCACCAGAAATGTCATAAAATCCATTGTTCTCAGATTTTTCCAGGAAAGCTGTTCTCACATTCTGGTTATATTATGTCGTGGTCATGAGTTTGAAATTCAAGTGATCCGAGAGTGAATCTAATCCTACTGGCTACTAGTGTGGGGCCTGGTGTAGGCAGCACTCCCTCTAGGCCTCAGTTCCCTCATCTGTCAAGCGGGAGGTGGGGAGTGGACTTTGTGATGATAATGCCTTGCTCAGGGATTGCTGGGATGGTCAGATGTGATGATGTGTTAAATCACCTAAAACATAACATGAACTCCATAAAAGAATAAATGCTACTGGTATGATTAGTGTGACTCCTCCTCCTTCTTCTGTCGTCATTATTAATTGGACTCAAACAACATTTAGGGAGCACTGACTGGCTGCCAGGCTCTATGCTGGGGAGCTGGCAATGAGAGATGAAAGTCAACGTCCCTCCCCTTCAGGAACTCAGAGTTCACTGAAAGAAGAAAGCTCCACGTGCTCCATGAGCCACAAGACAAGACAGTATAAATCAGAGCTCTCCCTAGCTTTCAAGGCTCAACCCAAATCCTATCTTCGTCACGGAACCTTTCCAGATCCCCCGATTGGAAATTAATCTCCCCACTCCCATGTCTCCAGGGCTTTTGCCTTGTTCCTTTCCTGCAGTACTTACCACTATTTACCTTGTATTAGAGTGATTTATGTACATGTCAGCCTCTCCCACTAGAATGTGAGTTCCTGAGGACAGAAATATTTATGAAGGGACTTTTGATGACTTTGGCTATTGTGTGAAGGACCAACATTAATAGCATCGATAATCTGCTTCACATTTAGAAATGATTTGATGACAAAATAATTTAAATGAAATATAATCCTTAAATTATTTTCACATTTTTATTCTCAGAGCCATCGTCTCTTTTTCGTGTCCATTTTATAGATGTCACGAAGGAGGGAGCGCGCTTGCCATGACCCATACAAGGTCACAGAACTAGTTACCAGCAGGGCGAAGCCCAGAAGCTGGCCCATGTGTGCTCAGCTGCATCAGGCTGGCACGTCACTGATATGGCGGTGTTGCATATTCCTCGTCCCATTAAATCACCCTTACCAAGTGGGTCCACGTTCTGCCACACACAAGTAGTTTGGCTCCCTTGTCATGAGTGCGGTTTAGCACGTTCCCTCCCTGTTTAGACATAAAAGGAAGCCAGATGAAACAAATTGCATCTTTTAACTGTCTTTCCAGACTGATTGTAAGTCCTGCCCTGATGATTTTCAGGTTGGCAGAAGCCGGTCTTTAGCAATTTCCCCAACAAAACCATGTGGCTTCAGAGTGATTGGGGTTGGGTCTGCTTACACATGGATCTTTCCACTCTTCCTCCCCGGTACTTCTCAAGGCCTTGTGACAACATTGAGAGATAGGCTCCATTCTCTGCTACTGACAGATGAGGACCTTGAGGCTTAGAGAGATGAAGCGAGTTTTGTGCCCAAAGCCGCACACAGCCAGGGTTCAAACACATGGCTGTTCTGATGCTAAAGACTTTCCATTATTCCCACACTGGATTCCTTCTCTAATTGGGAAGGACTAGGAAAACGGGCCGACTCTACTATCTCTAGCTGGCAAACTTTATTTGTAAGACGCTAATTAGAGGAGTGATTCTTCTGGGGGAATTAGTCAAATTCATTAGATAATGACCAACCCAAAGAATCAGAGATTGGTACATACTAATATAAAGCTGAACATGATTTTTTTTCCCCTCTCCCGGTTTGGTATTTGAACCCATGAATTGGCAGCACTCTCCAGCGATTTCCACTACACCATGCCTTCTGGCAGCCATATCTGACTAATGGGAAGACTGACTAACACCCTCATCCTTCCATCCTCATGCCTTCACTTCTGCTGTGTTTTGACTTTGAACGTGCTTTTTCCACACCTACAGCGAGGCTCCCTTTCCTCCTTCAAGATCCTATTGGACTGGCTGAATCTGTACTGTGGCAAGACCAGCCTTCCTGCAGTGGACAGTAGGGGAAGAGTCCAAAGCAAAGGATAACTAATAATGAGAGGCCAGGTGGGAAAGTCCGTGAGAGGCAGAGTTGGTTAAGATAACTGAACTCCCTTTATCAGGCAGTGCAGAGCCATGGAGCAGAGGGGTGGACCACATGATATGACTTATGATTTGAGAAGGTGAATCTGGTAGGCAAAAGTAAAAGGGTAACAGCGGATTAGGAGGCTCTTAGAATAATCTATTTACAAGGTGATGAGGGCCTGAGCCAGCAAAGTGACTGTGGAGTGGAGAAGAGGGAAAGATGGGAGGTATTTTGGATATGATAAACTCGAGTTATGTTTTTCTAATAGCATCTTGATAAAATGTGGCACAGCACAGAAGAGAAGGTATGGACTTTGAAATGAGGCAGTCTGGGTTTTCAGTCTCAGCTCAGCTCCTACAGGCATGCGACCTTGGGCAAGTCGTGTAAACTCACTGAAATTCAATTTCTTCACCTGTCAAATGGTAATACATATTACGAACCACTCAGAGACCTTTGTGAGAATCAACAAGAAAACAAATGCACAAAGCTCGTCCCATGATAGGTGATCAGTGAGCGATCATCATTCAGGGGGACCGAAGGGCATCCCAGCTAAGACCTGCAGTAGGAGCGTAGCAGTTCTGCCTCTTGGCAGCTGTTAGATCTTCAGCAAGTGACCGAACCTAGGTGAATCTCAGTAAAATGTGGGTAATGATGGGTCTCTCACAGACCTGTTGTAATGAACATTAAGTGAGAGAAATGTATGTCAAGTGATTCGCGTGTGATGGGCACGTAGAAAGCACTCAGGTACAGGGGAGTGGTTATTATCAGCATTATTAGATCTCATGGACACTGCTGGGTAGTCGAACTGACTTCCGTTCCCACCCCCTTCTCTGTTTTCCTCTCATATTATAGAATCTACAAAAACTAAATACTCTGGTGCCGAGCCTCCTTTGCAGCTAGGAGTGGCCATGTGACAGAGTTCTGGCCAATAAGACATGAGCAGTGTCTGCTGGCGGATTCTGGGAATGCTCTTACTTCCATGATAAAAAGAAGAGACCCAGTCAGTCAATGTGGCCCAACCCCCTTCTGTCTTTGAGTCCTGCCTTAAACTCAGGCATGATGCCTGAGCTAACTCACAACCGTAAAGGCCAAGAGAATCACACAGATGCCAACCAGCCCAACGCTGGGGAGCTACTAGTCTACACCAAGGCTGACAGCCATCCATTTACCCAGAGTTCTTGGCATGTGAGGAAAATAAACTCTATGTTTAAGTCACTGTATTTGGGTTTCCTGTGTACTTGTCACTGAATGTAGGTCTAATTGATAAAAAAGGTAATGGAAAGACAGCAGAAAAAAGTCACAAGGTGATTTTCAGCAGCAACAGGACAGCTAAAGAAAACTATTCCATGTTCTCCACACAGGCTCTGCATTCTCCTCCTTCTGTGCTTTTTCTTACAGGGAGCTCCCTAATGGGACCTATCCTCTCTGCTCTGCCCCCCATCTCTGTGTGCATACATCCCCCAAGCTCAGCCAGTGCCACTCCATCCACGAACCACCCCCATTCCTCCATGTACAATGAAGATTTTTTATGTTTTAAATTATGTTTTCAAATGAATATGCAGTTTGCTATTGATGTTCATATCTTACCTCCTGTAGTAAAAACTAAGATCCTTTACATACATTATTTTAAAATGAGAATGTGCATGACAAAATCTTACAATATTAGGTATTATTGTTATTTTGTACTTCTGAGGTTTGGTTTATTCATTCAACAAACATGTACTAAGAATCGATGTGAACCATCAGAATTCATAGCATCTGCTCTGATGATAAACAGTTTGGGCTCCATGGGACAATTTACTCAGTTTCTTCCTCTTTCAAATTGAGATAATGTAGTATTAAGTTGGTGCATAAGTAATTGCGGTTTTTGCATTTTAGTAACAGAGGTATGATGGGGCATAAGTGAGTTAATATATGTAAAGTGTATAGAATAGTATCTTGCATGCAGCAAACACCCAGGGGATATAATTATTACCATTATTATTATTTACCAGGCCATCTATTAGTCTCAAGGTATGTATCTAACATGTACCATATACTAGGTCTTCAACAAATATGGAACGAATCACTTGTGTATGTGTACCTCTGAAATGTTTAAAAATCTCCAAATGAAACTAATTTAAATTCATATATACTTAAGTTATATTAATGCTCATGAATAATTCACATTAACAAATATGTGTTTTTAAATTGATTTTCTTTGGAGATTACACTGAGAATTTCACAACAGCTCTTGAAGTAATTGGAGAAGCACTGGCAAATACCACAAAGCCAGAAAGAGGAATTACTTAGGTCAATTAGGAAATTCATTCACTTTTAAATTCAACAACTGTCTCCACTTTCCCTGCTCTGGTTCAGCACCTGGGGAGACTTCCACCACCTGGGCCTTCAGAGTGAAAGTCAATCCTCCCCTCCGGCCCACAGGGACCCCCCTCCATCAGAGTCCAACACAGAGCAGCAGCTTTGTTTTCAACCCTCAGCCAAGAGTCCAGGCTCTGCAATGAGAATACCTGGGTTCAGAGTTTTGTTCTATTGTGTGCTAAGCGCATACTCCCTCTGAGCCTAGCCTACCATGTCTAAAATGGAATGACAGCTTCCCTCATACTGACTCCCTGTGAATGCAGCATACCTGAGTTCATCCAAGCCAAGTGCTTATCACAGAGCTGAGCACATGGTGCGTGGTCCGTAGGTGTGGATCGCCTTAGCCCAGTCACCTAACAGGACAGCGGCCCTGAGCTACTCCAGGGCTCCTTTCACATGCCCCAACTTTGCACCTGCTCTTCACGTGACATAGGCCTTTTTCCTGTTCTTGACTGGATAAATCTCTATTGATTCATTAAGACCCATTACAAATAGCACCCTAGAGAGGTGTATGATATAACAAGATCATGCATTCCCAGAGTTTGTAATCTTTGAGGCAAAACCAACATGCAAACAATAGCACTAACACCACCACCAACTAATGTGATGAGTGAACCATTTAAAGGGCCCCTTTCTCAAGCACCCACGGCTCCTACTTGTCAGGCATAGTTGACACGTCTCTCTACTCACCGCTGCATCTAAGTGAGTCCAAGTTAACACCCTCTGAAGAGACTCCTGTTCCCTTAAACTGAGGTTTAATATCAGCTCTTTGCTGAGTGGTCAGGGAGGGGACTAGTATTTATTCAGTTCCTACGATGTGCTGGCCCCATATGAGCGCTTCATATGTCTTCACATGTAATCTTTACCACAACCCTATGAAGGAGACAGTATTATTCATTTTACACAGGAGGAAACTGAGTCACAGAGAGGTTGTCTGACTTGCTTGCTTTTATAGAGCTATACATATTGGCTCTGGGGTTTGAATTCAGATGTCTCCGCTGACAGTCGCGCATTTCCCTCGGTTTTGTTAGGGAGGAGCTTACGCGTGCAGGATTACAGGAGTGGGTAGAGAATAAAGAGAAGACCTACGGCAGCAGGCAAGCCAAACTGTCTACCTTTGCCAACCTCATTAAGCACTGCTCCTGACTCAAATCCTGCCAGGTGTACATTAATAACAGAGAAAAGTACATCTGTGTAGGCTCCCTTTATTTGCAGAATGGGAATGCCTGGGCCGGGATCACACAGAAGTGTTTCACTTGGAAACTGAGAACTTTGATCATCTTATTCTTCTGAATTCGTACTGAATTACTCACGGGATGTTGGAAAGCCAGCTTTAGAATCAGTCATTCCTAAATTGGAATCTGGATTCTAACGCATGAGTTGTCAGACTTCAGGTAAATGATTTGACCTCACTGAGCCTAAGTTGCCTCCTCTGAAAATGGGACTGTTGGTGATATCCGCCCAGAGGAGAACACCGAGGGACTATTAAATGACATATCAGTAGGCTAGATATATAATTTATTGTTCAAACAGGGACACTGTGTGTGTGAGTGAGACGGGGCAGGGGGGTGGGGTGGAGTCCTGCTAAAAATTATACTGGAACCATAGGTATAAAGTGGTATCACCTTGAGCAAACTGGATTGTTTGGTCACACCAGGTATGATCTATAGAAGTGTCTGGCACAGGGGTTCCCACCTAGTAAGCACCTATGCATGCTCTTCCCTGCTAGTATTTTAAGCACGATTCCCAAATTAAGCTACACTGTGCCACTTAACATTTTCTGAATATGTTAGACTGGCAGGCAGATAAAGCTCAGCCAGGGTCCTATTAGTCAACAGTTATTCATATGTCCAAGTCTGACAGACCAGTGAACATGCACAGACTCATCAGTACAATGCAACAGGCTTCTCCGTGTCGTTAGGAGAAGACAACTGGAGAGAACTTGTTCAAAGGGAAGAGGAAGGAAGGTATGTGCTATAATCTATTGAAAAACAAACAGAACATATCCAGGCTTCAGATCAGGAGATGGGAGGTGGGAAGTGTAAAGTAACAGAAGAAAACAAGTTAGAACAGTCCATTTATTCACCAATATCTGCTATGGAGTGAAGGGAGCAGCCAAAATATTCCAACAAAACGAGGCGTCTTCAGCAACTGCTGAACAGGACTCTGGTGGAAATGGCAGGGGATAAAGGTAGAAATCCTAGGATTTCGTCTTCCTGACAAACAGTGTACTCTTAATAAATGTTAGTTTTTTGCCTTTTGCTTCCTTGGTGGTAAGGATTTGTAAAATAATCTGAGAAACTGATTTATAGTTTATATCCATAGCCTACCTGCTGCTGGACCAAGTAGAAGTTGATGATAACTAATGCCTGCTTAATCATCAATCTCCCTCCCTTCTCTCCCTCTGGCCCTCTTTCCCTCCATCCTGTCTTCCTCCCTCCTCCCTCCCTCCCTCCCTTCCCCAGCTATTTACTGAGAAGGAACTGAGGAGATGGCAGTGAATAGACAGGCTCACAGTTATCAGGAAAGACAGACACTGAGCAGATAATTAACTACAATTGAAGTGCCTGGAGATCAGAGTCTGCTCCTCGTCTCGGGCCCTTGATTTTTCATATATGTTTGACAAGTACATGTGGCTATCCCCAAAGCATGTCAAATCCAACATATGCAACACACAATTCATGATCTTCTAACATCTAGCTCTTCTTCCTGCTTCCCTGAGCCCTTCTCTTTTTACTACACCACAAGGATATTTGGTTCATCTGGAAGAGTCTTGGGAGAACGCGATTTGTGTTTGAGAGAAGGGATCCCTGAGTTGAGACAACAATCATAGATCTGCAAAGTTCATCATGTATTGAGGGATGTAGATCACTTTTCCCCTCCACACCAACCTTTCCCCCTCACTTGTCAGCTTCATCAGTATCAAAAAACTAAAATGTGGCAGGAAAGTACAAGTCTTTGCTCAACCTGCTTTAAAAGAGTAAGAGAGACTTATTTGCTAAATGCCTTCTGTGACAAGAAAACAGCAGCTTTTGCAGCAATCGCCATCCAGACACCCTCCAGCCCCATCCCTCCTTTATCTATCATCTATTTACCCATTTGAGTAATGGGAGGAAAAACCAGCTTCACAATCAATTTCATTTTCTCTGCGTATTTGGAGTTTAAAATCATTTGCATTTCGACAATGGTCCAGCAGTTCCTTATCCCATCCATCAATTTGAATGGTAAATTGGCTGCCCACTTTCCATCTGATCTTAATTGAATAACTGCATGTTATCAACACAACTTTGCAGTTTGACCTAGAGTTTGTTTGGGGGGTGCTTTCTTTCCTTACTAAAGTGTTTCTAATTTTAAATGTATATTATATCCACATAGGATGTGTGTATGGCGAGAAAGAGAGATGTGACTGGGCGTGGGGAAGAATTAGAAGTGAAGAGGCTGCAACTGCAGACATGCACACCACTAATTAAAATGAGAAAATGAAATTCTTTCACTTGGGGCCACAGGCAATGACTGTTCTTGAACAAAAGCAAAACAACAACAACAACAACAACAACAACAACAAAAGAACTGAAACCTCTAAGACTGCAACCGGATAATAATAACTTTGCAAAATGTGACTGACAGTTTACCAGATTATCTCCTTAATCACACCTTTATTTCCATTAAGCAGGGCTTATGCTCCCAGCAGGTTTCAAACGTGTTAACAGTGAACATCCCAGGGAAGAATCAAAGGGCCTTAGCAACTGGAGCTTTGGGGAGGAAATCGACAAATAGAAACGTTCAGAAAGGGGCAGAAAAACTAGTGCAGCAAATACAGCTCTAGTCTTCTCAGGCTTAAACAAATGTCTCATCCCACTTGCAGCGCAGAATGTCAGCAACTCAAGAGAAAGATGATAGAAACGTAGGGGAAGGCATGCAAATCAGCAAACCCTGCAGAAATAATTCTAATTCTAATTCTTCTTCTCTCCCTCCCCCCTTTCTTTTGTCTTAATGGAATCTTAGAATTCTAAGAGTTGGTTGTTTCAAAGGACTATAATAATTCCCTTAAGACATAATTAGCATTTATACATTTTATTACGAGTTTTTGTTTTGTTTTGTTTTTTTTCAATCCAAATGTCTAACCACTATGAACAGTTAACCTGGCAGTAAACCCTGAGAAAGAAACGAGGATGATTAAAGTCCCAGCCTTTGTGGTTTAAAATCAAGTCCAACACGAAGTCCAAGGTATCTTAATATTATAATTACTGGGACCTCTTTCCAGGAGTTTGGACAGGAAGGATAAAGGGAAATAGACTAGTGAAGGGTCTACACTAGGTACTGCATACATATTACCTAGGTCAATTCTGTCATCTGCACTCTGAGCCAGGTATTATTATCTCACGTTGCAGATAAGGAAACTGAGCCGAGATTTATGAACTTGCTCAAGGAACCATAATTAGAAAATTGTAGAGCTAGAATTTGAACCCAGATCCTCCCTCATTAGCCGGCTTAGTGAATGGAGCAAAGAGCCTGGGAACGGCTTGGAGGTTTTCTCTCTGGATCTCATTGTGAAGGATCCCCACTTTCCCTCTGTTCCTCCTCTTCCTCTTCTTCTTCCTCTTCTGCTCCTTTGCCCTTCTTCCTTCTTCGTTTTTAAAATTTCCTTCCAATCTCCAAGTATGTGGGTGTTTTCCATTGGTTCCTCCAGAACCACTCTTTCCCACCCTGATCTGTGCTCCAGAAACAGCTACCCTTGACCTCTGGCTTGGAGCTGTATTTAGTTAATGGGAGGCCGTGCTAGAAGATTGGCAGGAGAGAGACGATGCTCTTCGGGGTAATTGTTTTCCCAGACTTCCTCCCTGACAGGTTGCTGTGGTGGCTGCCCAGGTCCTGCCAGATGGCCATCTTCTACATTAATTCCCTCTGAATTGCAGTCGCCCAACAGTTCCCAAATGTTTTGTTCATAAGACCCTTTTAGACTTTTAAAAATTATTGAGCACCCCAAAGAGCTTTTGCTCCTCTCTCAATATTCACCACATTAGAAATTAAAACTGATACATACTCAAATACAAGAATACACAAACAAACGTTCCGTTAACCATCAGAGAAACAACTCCATTACAAGTCATACGGTTGCTAGAAAATTCCATTGTGCACTCTGGAGAGAATAAGAGAGAAGGCGGCAAAAAATTGTCTTGGCATTATTGTAGAAATAGTTTTGACCCTGTGGACCTGTGAGAGCCTCAGGGACCCCAACAGGTCTCTAGCTTTGAGAACCACTGCTCACTGCTCAAACTGCTCCTTCAGACTCACTCCAGGATGCTTTTCCATTCCTTGATGGATGCCCTCATTCTGCCCACACTGTCATAATTACTCCCTTTATTCACTTCTCCTCAATCACTCCGTTTGAGAATAATGCCTTCTGTTTCCTGCAGGGATCCTGACTCATCACTGAGTAGGAGATGGCTGGAATTTCACCTGGGAGGAAGGGCTGGGGCCAGAAGTGGATCAGGAATGTCAGCCGCAAAGAAAACATTCCTTCTGCCAGCACTGACCTTTTTCCTGTGACCTTTGATTCAGCTTTTAAAATTGTATTTATCACTGCTTCACTGATAAGAGTGTCTAGAATCAGAGCGATTCCTGCTTCTCTTTCCTGGACCCAGGCCAGCACATGAGATGTTTCCTGTTCCAGGTATAGACAAACTGGACCACATTCAGAGGACAAGTGAGAATCTGGAAACCACATCCATGAGGAAGAAATGAAGGAATGATTACTTCTGAAGAAAAAAATCCTCAGGGGACCTTGGCCATTTCCAGCTATCTTTTCATCAGCTGCTAGCCTTTCTTGTTTTACTGAAGAATCCTTCATTCCTTCTTCTGGGCTCCAACTGAATTTAAGTCAGATCTCAATTGCCCCAAATCAATTTATATTGTCAGTATTTGCATACTTCTCTTCTCCTCTTCCCTTCTAGACTGCCAGCTCCTCAAGACTGTCTTAGTCACCAAGGGGTATCATAAATGTTTGCTGAAGAACGAAATAGAGACGACACTCTTTTTCATAACTACTGTGTTTCCTATAGTCAGTTGGAGACAGTTCATGCTTACCTTCAAAAGCATTTGTTTTTTTTAAACAGCTGTACTGAGTTATAACTACAAAAAAACAAAAAAAACTACAACCCTACAAACCACAACCCTACAACCCTACAGTTTTTTTGACCCTACAAAAAAACTGTCCATATTGAATGTACAATTTGATGACCCTGGCCATATGCAACCACCCCCAATACCCTTTGCACAATCAAGGACATATCAAAACCTCCTAAAGTTTCCTTATGCTTATGTCTCCTTTTTATTTATTTGTCTATGGTAAGAATACTTGACATGAAATTTACCCTCTTAAACTTAACAAATTTTGAGGTACAAATACCATATTAACTATCTATCAGCCCTATGTTGTACAACAGATCTATGGAATTTACTCACCTAGCATAGCTGAATCTTTATATTCACCAAACAATTCCCCTTTTCCATCATGCCTAAGTAGTACTGTGTTCTCCACTTCTATGACTTTGACTATTTAGGTACCTTATATGAGTAGAATCACGCAGTGTTATTTTTATAAATCACCCGGGAAGTCAATGTACCTGCAGAACCATAAAGGGAAGCCCCAGAAGTGCACGTGTTGTGGTGTCTTAAAGATAAACTGGATTTGAAATTCAAAAGGCTGGATTTCAATCCCAGCCCTAGAATGACCAGTGGAGCTGCCTTTCACAAGTCACTTCCTTGTTTTAAGCCTCATGCCTTCAGGATGAATGGTTTGGACTAGAAGACTGGATGCCAACGTGTGTCTGTGGTTCTCCGTCGCAGGGTGTCATTGCAAGGTATCTTGTAATCCACCCAAAAGGGTATCAAACATGGTGGGCTACCTAAAAAATTAGTATCTCTCTCTCATATCTGAATTATGTTTTCATATATATGGAGATGTGGTTATAACTGATAAAATGCAAGACTCTTAAATCATTCTTGAAATTATTGAATCTATTTTGCCTTTTTTTCAATCAAGAAATAATAAAATTATCTGGTATGGAGAAGTCCACAAAAATACTCTGACAGTAGAAATAAGCTCTTGTTCTTGGGAAAATTGGAAATCACGGAGCCTTGAGCCTCAGTTTTGACTCTGAAGCCTGTAGATCTAATGCAGAGAGCAGAAGCGGGGCAGTTTCTTTCACCCGAAGATAAGAAGGGATTTGCTAACCATAGTTACAAACACTGATGTAGAAAATACTCAACAAAAGCCAAGGAACATGTTTTCTAGTTTTCAAATTGATTTTCTTCTTTACAGACAGAATCCATGACATAAAAACAAAGCCCCATATTATGAGAAGAGTATGAAAATGTTTAAAGGGTGTAGAGGTAATAAAATATTTTGAAGTAGACAAAGCATTATTTTTTCTCCCTTTCATCCATCCTAATGTATTATGATCACTCAAGAATATTTGAGAAATTTCCTTCCTGTAATGGATGAGGACAATTTGGTGGAAAATTTAAACTACTTAACAGCATGTTTTGGGAGCCCCTTAATAGATTAAAAGAAATTCTTTAACTTTTAGGGGTATTTGCCAAAGCCCAGTTAAAGGGACTCAGTGACAATTGAATGGAAATTGCCAACTCTTAGAACCAATGAGCTAAAAAGCAGTGCTTTAAAATTTTTCAGTAACAGTTTTTTCATACATTTTTCTACTTTCTACTTTCTAAAATAATATATTGAAGAATTTGGAAAATACAGAAAAGCTTGAAAGAAGAATATATAAACTACCATTAGTTTACATGTAGTATTTTAAATTCTTGCATATGTCTCTATCTCTATATTTAGAAATTACAATTATTTCATATTATTTATGTTATTTGATAATTTGACTTTTACTAAAAATTTTTATTATATAATATTAGGCACATATAAAGGACCATAAGTAAGGTATATGTAAGTTATAAAGTATGATAATAAAATGAACATCCATGAAGCCACCATCCAATTTATAGACTCAAATATCATCAGTATGGTTGAATCTGTAAGCTCCTCCCAAATTCCCCATGTGGTAACTATTCTGTATTTGTTGTTTATAATCCCCTTCTTAAAAAAATAAATGGTTTCTAAACAATCTAAACAATATTTTTAATTGTGCTGATTTTGAATCTTGTACTAGTGGTTTTGTTACTAGTGTATATTTTTCTTGAGATTATTCTGAACCCATTATATATTTATAATGCAAGTTATTATACATAGGCTGTATTTCAAAACTTTCATTGCTGTGAATATACTGCACTTTATTTTTCTGTTGACGAACAACTGGGTTTCAAGTTTTTTCTTTTTCTTTTTCTATTTAATAAAAATACCATCATGCAAATTTTTATATTTGTTTCCTGGTACATGTGTGTAGGAATTTTTCTAGGGTACATACCATAAGTTGACAGGAATATATATTACTATATGTTACTATATTATTAAATTGTTTTCCAAAGTAGTTACACTCTGTTACCAGTATATACCATGTTTCCCCCAAAATAAGACCAGGTCTTATATTAATTTTTGCTCCAAAAGACACATTAGGGCTTATGCTCAGGGGATGTCATCCTGAAAAATCATGCTAGGGCTTATTTTCTGGTTAGGTCTTATTTTTGGGGAAACACGATAGACGTCTTCATTCTTTTACATCCTCAGCTATTTTAAATAATTTCCATTTGGTATTGCCCATATATTTCTGATTATGGTTTCAATTTGCATATCCTTAAATATTTTTAAATGTTTATTGGACATTTGTGTTTCCTTCCCTGTGACATACCCTTTCAAGTCTTTTGTCCACCTGTCTATTGTTTTGACTGACCTTTTCTTGTTGACATGTAGCCCACATTACTGATTAGCAGGAAAGGGGGGAATTCTTTTAGTATTATAGTATTTATGGCTGGCATGTGAATGGGCCAATCAGAAATTCTTTCTAACCCCCTTTCTCTTGCTGCCTCATAATATTGACATTTCAAAGCCAATAACTTTCAGAGACTCCTCTGTAGTCAGGGGTGGCCAGGTGACTCATTTTCGGGTCATGTCATATAAGCGTAAGACTTCTGTGGGTGTATGTGAGAAATTGTTTGCTTTCTTGATAAACAGATTACGGACACAGCTGTCACAACCCTGTGCCATCTTTGCTTAATCCTAAGTTGAATGCAGACGTAATGCTGGGAGCTACAACAGCCATATGGTGGGCATGAGGGAAAGGCTAAGCGACTCATGAAAATTCTGGCCTGGACAATTCTTACATGCATCTATCTCCAAATTCCTGGTTATGTGATTAAAAAAAAAAAAAAAAAAAAATTCCTGTTCTTAAAGACTGCAAATCTAATTTTCTGTGAATGACAGATGGATGTCATCCTGACTGATATGACATTTTTTACCCACTTAGTCCCCACTCTAGAGCCTCATGTCCAGCAGTGTCCTAAAAGGTAGTAAAGATGCTCCACCAAGAAATTTTATTACTTCCGAATACACATTTCTTAAGGCCAGTACTAGAGTCTAGCCACTCCCTTCCTTTTCATCCTCCTGTTGTACCACCCCACCTTTCATGCACTCAGCTTCACCCACTGGATGCTTTATCATTTCCAAGAAAATACTAATTTCTTTCCGACTCCATAGCCTCCGAGCATTCTATTTCACTTGCCTGGATTCCCTGTCCACCTAACTGTTCTTCCCATTCTAAATGAGCCCTGCCTATTATTATCTCTTTGTAAAGCATATCATGATATGTCTCCCCTCCTAGGCTTTGAGTTCCACTAGAGTACACTGTATGCCAGTTTGGTTAATTGTACACCCAGCACAACCTAGCATAGCCCACGAGACAGTAACCATTCAAAAATGTTTTGTGAAGTGCACAGGTGTACATCTTGAGTGCCGACCAAATATCAAACAAAGCCTATCTTTAGTTTCTTGTTCACTTCCTAAGTCTCAGTTTTCACCTTTGAGAGAGGCTAATAATCCATGTCTCTCAGTGCGGTTTGAGAATGAAATGCGATTATTGTCTGTGTACTTAGACAGGCGTTTGGAACGTGGTTCAGGTCCTTTGCCTCTGATAAGGGGGATCTTTGTTCCCAAATAGAAGGTTTTCCTTCCAATTTCTGTTCTTCACACTTTAAAAGTAATACTTGGTATAATTATCAGGGATAAGTATAATTCAATCCAACATATATTGGATGCTTGCTCATGTACTTTATATGTCAAGTACTTTATATACGATACCTTATGCATTTGTATGATGTAGCCTTTGTTATAACCCCCTTTTATAGATAAGGAAACTGAAGCTGAGAGCAGGGACGAGAGTCTTGGGGCACTTGGCCACTGCCTGTGGACATACACAATGAAACTGTGGTTGGTCCCAGGCTACCTAACAAGGCAGTCTGCTATCTACAGGCTATGTTCTCTATACTTGCTGCATTCTGGGTTTTATTTTTGTTTTTTCCTGAGAAAAAAGGCAAAGCAGAATAAAATGTGCCGATATCCGATTTTTTTTTTTTAGAAAAGCAGCTTCCAAAGTCTGCTCTGAGGTAAATACATACAGATTTTCATTCCAATCTTCTCTCTTCCTAGATCCACAGACTCTGAAATGAAAACGGATGCTCAAGCTGGTGATCCTAAGGCAGGAGCCTCAAGGAGAAAGCAATGACTGAGTCAGTCTTTGTGCAGGATACTTTGGCGGTCGGGAGAGTAGATTGATACGTTACAGAGATTTCGCTACAACAATGGAAAGCAAAAGGCATTTATTTTAACCAGAGCTCCTGCTTTAGAACCTTACATGTAGGAGGTGCTGAATGAAGGCTGGTGGAAATGCATTCCATGAGTTCATGACATAGTGAGATTTTATTATATAGTTCAGTGTAGTTTATTCTGAATGCCACTCAATTTAATAGAGCGATCGAAGCTCTTCAAAATTTGCCCCGACCTAGCCTTCTCATTTCTTAACATTCTACTCCTTGCACACAGTTCCAACCACACTTAAGTACGGTTTGCTGGATCCCCCCTGACGGTTAGCACCTCTGGGCATTCGCTCATGCTGGTTCTGCTTCCTAGAATTCCTGCAACCTGGCTTCACCGCCTTAAAAAACAACAGACCAACACATCCTGCAGGTCTCTGTTAGGCTAATTTTTTTTTTTCTCCAGTAAGCCTGTCTCAGGTAAGACATATCCACACCTGTGAGCCTCCACATCTTCTAGATATAATTACGGCCACATTTTTCATTTTGTGATGTGGTGTGGCTGGTGGGTACAGCATAGACGTCATAGTTGAAAATATCGGGGCATACATTGCAACGGGGCCGCACAAAAGTCATGCTCCCTGGTGTGTGTGATCTGCCTAAATGTGAGCTTCCACTTCCTCTTTGGAAACAAGCGGGTTGCTGTGGGAGAAAGGAAGGGGACATCTAAAGTGCCCAGCACAGAGTCTGGTTCACTCAGCAGTTGCCTGGCTGTGGTTATTCAGGTTCTCAGCTCAAATATCTCTAGAAAATGGCCCCTATCTAACATCCTGTCCCTCCACCAGTCCCTTCTTTGGACAATCTTTGACCCAGGTTGTCCAAATTCAAATTCCAACTCTACCACTTATTAGTTTGGGTAAGTTACTTAATTCTCTTCCCGACTTAATTCTCTTCCTCACTACCCCCCTGCCCCAGCCCCCCCCCCCCAGAAGTAAAATGGAGCTGATAATAATGATGAACTCACAGGCATGTCATAAGGATAATTTATACCTCAAATTAGTGCCAGACTGAATTAGTGCCAAATTAGTGCCAGACCAAATTAGGGCCAAATGAGTAACAGCATTCTAGCTGTTACTGTATTGTTCACTCCTAGGTGCCTGGTTCAAGGAGGTACTCATTTCATATCTGTTGAACGAATGAATGCATACACTCTGGTTTGTTCCCCTCTCCCTGGCATTTCATCCCTGGTTCTTAGGATGGAATGTGGGCGCCTCTGGGGCAGAAAGATGGTGCCATTGCTACTAGGTATTCAGTTCCCAGCATAGGGTGTGGCACCAGGTGATGCTAAGTCAATTTCATGGAATGGAAGGGAAAATTTTCCACTGTGTATTCCTGCTGCATTCTGCTGGAAGTGAGTTCATTAGCATCAGCTGGCAGAGCAGTGGGCACTCCACCCACTTCTGAGCAACCTCTTGCCACCACTTACTCAGGCTTACTCAACAGGGTGACCCAGGGATGGAAAGCCACTTCCTCTTTGGCATGACAAAGACTCAGATCATTGACTGGGTACAAGATTGACTTATTCTGTTGGCAGCTTCATTTAAACCATGCCCTGTTTGGCTGGCAGCAAGATTCTTTTCTTTATTGTAGGTCTAGTCCCTTGAATCAATATCTGTTCCCACCTCCCTCTGTTTACAGACAGAGGCTACTAAGTATCTCCAACGTAAGAGGACAAACATGGGTCACGATAAGAGGACCTGGGAAAGAGAAGGAAGGGCCTACCTGATGGCATCTCAACAGGTTAGAGGCTTTGCTTTCTAGTAAAACCATTCACTTCCTTGGTGAATTCATTTAACCTTTTTGTAAGCTTCCAAAAAGAGGTGGTGTACAATGACTAAAGGGGCAGCCAATTAAAATGCAGTCTGACCAGCAAAGAGAAGTAGGCCATGGCTGACTAACAGAGAGGCCCTGACTGAGACAGGCCCTGGCACCAGGCGTCCACCCTGCCTGACTCTTCTTTTCTTCTAAAACAAGAGGACCTCCCAAATCAGGGCGCTATACTGTCCATGGCTGGGTTTATAAAGTGTGTGTTTCTCTCAGGCGGAGCCCACAGTGCGATCCCTTTGGCTCACTGTCTGTTCTCTCCCTTCCTCTCTACAGGACACAGAATATTTCTGTCCATTCTCAATCACATCACCATTGAGTTTTCTTCCTGTTGCCAAATGTAATATCTGCACATCGCCTGCAGGTAGATGCTGAGTCTGCCGCTAGACAGGTCCCATTTCATAAGACTTTCATTTTTCATGCCAACGTAGAAGTCTTTCCCCACATCCTCTTCCGGCTGATCACATTTTAGATTAGATGAGAGGAAAGAGACGGGGAGGCATGGGAAGAAAGAAGGGGGAGGAGAGAGGGAGAGAGAGACACTAAGGAAGCCAAGGAAGGATGAGATTTGAAATTTCAAACTTTTAAACCAGATGTGGTGGAAGGCCTCTTGAGAGGATGGTCTACCCTACACATAGCTGTGTGTCCTTGAAAATGGGTGTGAAAGCTGAAGCAGGAGAATGTCAATCAAAAAAACGTGTAGAATAAGGACATTCTTATAAAAGCTAAATCTCATGAAGCATATACTAATTTTTCTTACTTTTTACACATAACAGTGATACACACTCCTTTCATTTTTGTACATGCTCTTTAATTTTGTACATGCTCTTTTCTTACACAACTGAACACAGGTTGGCAGGTTTCAGTCTCAAATGTGTCCAAAGGAGGCCAGAGTTTACTTTTTGAATAGGTTTAAACTTTGTTTTCTTGACTCAGCTTTATTAAGGTAATAAGACCTACTGCTACTTGCTGTAGCTGCCACTTAGCTATTATAATTATCATTAGTGGTATTGTCATCACAGATAAGGAAGGGGACACCACTGTTGCCTGGGGGACAGAAATTCCATGTTCACAGTGATCATTTCATCAAGTGAATGACAACAACGCATCAAGTAGAAAAGTCCTGGCTGCTAAAAAGCCAAATGTCATACAGTCAAGAGTCATCTGTGGTAGGCGAAACCATGGGCTTTGTAAACAAAAGAGGACATAAGTCCAGTTTGCTGGTTCCGAAACTCTTTCCATAGTGTCTGGGGTCCAAAAGACCATGATATCTTTAAAGGTCAATGTTATAAATACCATCATTACAATGAGCTAAAGTCTAATAATGGGAGGAATAGGGCGTCAGAATAAGAATAAATCCTACTGTTAGCTAGTAGAGAAATTTATTTGCCCTGGAGGCCTTCCATCACATCTGGCCAGTTTTAACACTTGGCAACTCTCATCTATCAGTGAACCCCGAGCCACCCAAGCTGGGCTTTTGTCCTTTTCAGTAGGGCAGAATGAAGGTCATAGGCTTTAGAATCTGAGAGACTTGGCCCAGATCTGGGCTCCCATCTTCTGAATGAACTTGGGTACTTTCATTACATCCGCTGAAATTTCATTTCACTTATAAAATGGGGGCTGTGCTACTTAACGCTGACTCTTAGAAAGGTTGTGAAGTTTAAACGGATATATAAAATTATTAACACAGTCTAACACATAATGAATACTTAGACCAGTGGTCCTTAACTGGGCATGGTTTTGCCTCCCTGGGGACATATGGCGATGTCTGAGACACTATTACAACTGTAGGATTGGGGGCAGTGGATGCTATTGGTATCTTGTCGGTAATGTCAGGAATGCTGATAAATAGCCTACAATCCACTGAACACCCCCCTGCAATAAGGAATTATCTGTCTCAAAATGTCAGTAGGGCCGAGGCTGAGAAACTCTGGCTAGAGAGACAATAGTCATTATGCATCAGGCATTTTCCTGTACATGTCTGATCTCTTCTAACCGCACAGGTTCCAAAATGTGGATGCTGAAATTTAAGACCGATAGTAATAGCATCCACTCATTTACAATGAACGTTCATAGAGTTATTTCATCTGATTTTCAAAAGCAGCTGTTCACAAGCACTGTTCATGCAATCTTGATTTTACAGGTGGACACACTGAGGCCCAGAGACCTTGGGTCAGTCAGCTGGGGACCAGAAAGTCTCGGCTGCTTTCAGTTCTTGTGCGTCCACATGCATATAGCACGTTCAGGTAACATGGAAGCTCGGCTTTGAATCCTTTGTGTAAGCTGTTCTCTGTGAAATGGAACAAATGATGGTGATCTGGGGAGGTAACAATGACATGATGGGGGCCGCCCGGTGGCTCAGTTAGTTAGAGCACAAGTGAGCTCTCAACAACAACGTTGCCGGTTCAATTCCCACATGGGATGGTGGGCTGTGCCCCTGGTGGGCTGCAACTAAAGATTGAAAAATGGTGACTGGACCTGGAGCTGAGCTGCGCCCTCCACAACTAGATTGAAGGACAACGACTTGGAGCTGATGGGCCCTGGAGAAACACACTGTTCCCCAACATTCCCCAATTTAAAAAATATATTAAAGAACAACAACAACAACAAAAACAATGTTTAGAAAAAACGAAGAATGACATGACGTGACACACACAATAGACACTCAAAAATCAGAGCTCAGTCAGTGTCCTTGTTTCCTCCTGATGATTGGGCGACAAACAGTCCTCAACCCTCCGTTTTTTACGCCGAAAGACCCCTCGCGGCCAAGTCAGGCCTCCTGTGATACATCGGCTTCCCCAGCGTAGCTTGCGCATGAGCCCCAGGCTTCCCCGGGCCCCAAGCCCCACGGCTGCTTTGTTCGCTGAGTGACACCACCTGTCAGGCATCACCCTGTGCTGGTCACGGGAACTGTGCAGGAGCCGTCAGTCCTTCTTACGCCCGGGACGCTGGGGCTGACGCCTTGACAACTGTGGCACTGCTCTCTCATTACTTATCGTGAGGGTCACCTTCCTGACAGACAGCTTGGAAAATTCTTTATTAAGAAAATGTTTTTAGAAGAAAAGACAGATTACTTTATCGTTCTGACATGCTCTACTTATGACATGAAATAGTGTTCTTGTTTCTCTGGCTTGCGGACATTTAGCTGCTAACTGATTCAACTGGCATATCATGGTAATATATTGGTTATTTGGTCAGACTTTCCAGAGCCTATATGTATGTATTAATTAATTAATTAATTCATTCATTCATTCATTCAAATTAATTCATCCATCACTCTTCTGTACATCTGAGTATTTACTATGAACCTAGTATTGTGCTACGCATTTGCTGGATTAAAAAAATATATTTACATTTAGTTCTTAATGTGTAGGACATCCCAATCTAGTAGGCAATGCAAGGATGTAAAGAAGGTAAGATTTTCAAATGATAAGTGAAATAAAAAAGATACGTGTTGTATCTGGTAACTAAAGCTTTGGCAGGCGGAAACCAGAATTGGCAGTGGATTTGCAGAGCGGGGTGCCTGGTTCACGTTGACTGGTGACAGGCAGGGTAGCCGTAGAGGCTGAAGATTGGATTTTGTTGGAATATACTGCAATCTGTGTGCAAGGGATGGAAGAGGAGTGAGCACCCACAACTGAAATAAGCTGATGATACTTCATCCTGGAAGAAGGCCTGGATGCCAAGTTTTTGGCCCTGAGTGATTTTTAATGGTCCTGACATACATTTGATGAATAGCATCTCAAAGGCACCGCTGAGCATCGGAATGTATTAGTGGGAAGCTGTAGAAAATGGATTCACTAACCTTGCCTGGGGTGGGGATGAGGGTGGGGGCAGCATCCCAGAAGATGGGATATTTGTATTCAAAGAGGCTCACCCTGTGGGAAGGGAAGTGAGGGTATTCTGGGCTCAGCAAAGGTGAAGGTGATGCATCTGAGATGGTGGATGATGTGGTTAGAGCTACACACAGGGGAGACTGAGGACAGGTGAACATTAAGGGCACTCTGGGGCCACTGGAATGCCAGGTGATGGAATCTGGGCTCTCTCCAGCGGGACTTGCTGGGCTTGTGGCCGATGTATGCAGAGTGGCAGGCTGGTGGGATCTGCCCTGCACACAAGCCTCTCTGGAACGGTGTGGGGTTGTGGGAAGATGGACTAGAAGCTCAGAGACAGGAGACAAAAAGACAAGTCGGGGGGCTGCTGCAACTGCCCCAGAGAGATTGTAAGGCCCTCCTTTGGGTTTCATCCAGCTGAATAGCGTAGTGTCCGTTTCCACAGGCTGGGTAGTCATTCTTCCATTCAGATGACTCAACACTTATTTAGAGAGGGGGAAAAAACAAACAAACAAACAAACAAAAGAACCCCAAAAAACAACAAAACAGGAAAAGGCCAAGGATGAATGAGTTTCTTAAACAAAAATTTAAAAGCCAAAACTAATGTGTTAAATATAGCATTCCAGGGCCTAGTGGAATTTGAAGAGCATGTCTTTTTTTCTTTTTGGAATAAATGCATAAAGACATCAGAAAGAATGAAGTGTGGAGTAAGGGTGAGGGTCTAGTAAAAGGCGCCCTGAAAAAGTCATCTGATAACTTGCCACAGTGCAAATGTCTCTAATTCCGATGCACGTGTGAAACTTGGGGTTAGTGATTTGACTTAGCCTCTCGCTCAACATCCCATCTCCATGAACATATCACCTGCTATGGTTCATCGTGCACAATGCTCAGGGTACCACATATATTGTCTCAGGACATCTTAGTAACAACTTCAAAGCAGGCTTTAGCGAGCCTGAGGTTCAGAGAGGTTAGGGATTTGCCCCAAGTCACAGAGCAGTCATTGTGGAATTAGACTCGGACTCCAGTCTGTCCAACTCTAAGCCTTTTGCATCAGTGCATCCTACTGAGTACAGCAGAGGCATCACTGTAGGATGACAAATGCCTGCCAGTTGTTAAGACCACCTTCCTTTCTGGACTCTGATTCAGTGTCTTTAAAATATTGACGTGGGCAAAAAAATCAAAACTTTTGGGTGAGGAAGGAATTGGTAGGAAAGACTAAAAGGAGAATAAAATCTCCAACTCCAACTTTTGTTTTGAGCTTGTGTAAGTTTGTCATCCTCTTTGGATATAAGATTTTTCTTCAGTAAAAGGAAATCAAGCAACTAACTCATATGTAAGCTACATTCTGCCTTAACGTTCCTGGGATTCTATGCCAGGAGCTGAGACTGTTATCATATAGTGGAAAGCAACATTGTGAAATAAAATGGCTTTTAGTTTTGAAAACCAATCTAAAGATAAAATATGAAATCTCTGTGTTCCATTTCAGAAGATAATGGAAATGTTAGAAACCTTGAAGAGTTTCCAGATTTAGCAAATAAAAGTTTAGGGTATTCAGTTAAATGAGATTATCAGATAAGCAACAAATATTTCCTTAGGATAAGTATGTCCCATGTGGGACCTAGTTATACTAAAACTTTTTCACTGTTTATCTGAACTTCATATTTAAGGGGTGCCCTGAATTCTATCCGGCAACACTGAAACCTTGACAAAACAATATGGCAAAGCTGACTAAACTCAGAAGGAAAAGTCGAGGAAAGTGGAGAGGAGCTGGTTTCCTCATCTTGCACAGTGGTAAACCAGTTGATACTATCTATAGTGAGAGTTAAAGAAACCAGGTTTAAGTTTAGTATTTGTAGTTATAAAGGTAACCAGTAGAAAAACAGAGCAGGAAAATATAGTAACAACAATAAAACCCACATGAGGGTGGGAGGACAAGAAAAGTAATACAAAGGTATCAAATTCTTCTTTTACAGAATGGAGCTCAAGATGCAGTCTTTAGTGGATGAATCATGACGCAAAAACATAAAAACCTTAGCATTAAGGTGGTAATTATCAAAGAATTGAAAATGAAGCAATTAAAAATGGCTTTCTCTGGGCAGTGAGGCTTGGAAAGTGGGTGAAAAGTAAGTTAATTTTCATTTTTATTCTACCCTTATGAGATTTTAAAATTTTATGTCACGTGTAAAATTAAATTAAAAATAAAATAATTATATTAATCAGTATTACTGCCAACCACTCTCCAGGAAATTATAAGATTTCTGTCCATGGATAATCTCATGTTCTCAATCTAATGCTTATTTTATTTGCCTCTACCATTTTCCTTTGGGTGTAAAACTACTAACAATCAGATTTACAAACCCAAAGGATGCATGAATGCCTACTGGTGCTATGCTATGATATGTGGCAAAAATATTTCCATGTTTTCTAGTATAAAAGAAAAAGTAAAAACCTTCAAATAATAATAATAATAATAATAATAATAACATGGTTCATTTAATTTATAACAAATATTTGAGGAGAGGTACTCCCCTCGCATGCCTTTAATCGTGAGTTGCCATGCACTGCCCTTAACACATATGTGCAAATGAATTATGCTTTCACAAGCAGAAATCCAAGTACTAGCCAGAGCACACTTTGGTTGATTTGCTTAGGGTCTGATTGGTTTAACTTAGAAATAGATGGATTTTCACTCAACACTTCCATCATTTGGAAGGGAGGTGCAAGAGTTCAGTTGGGGGTATCAGAGAACGTCAAGCATGAAGCAGTCACTGGGTGTTGAGACCTGATCATGTGGACATGTGGGTATGCGTGGGTGTGTGACGTGTGCGGTTCAGCATGACTAAGAGACAGATGGTCTGAACCATAGAAGAGTCGCTGAATACAAAGTGAAGCCCCATTAGGAGAATGCTTGTTAAGTACTGTAAAGACATACTATGATAGCTTTTAATGAATGGCACTTCCACCCAAAACATTACTACTGCGCGCTGCAGCCCGCAAACCCCAAGTCACCTTACATCAGACAGATCTTTACAGTCTGCGAACTCTGCTGCCATCTCCAGCTGGTTGTCGTCCTTTAATACGAATTGTATAACGTATGAACACACACCGTATTTAGAAGGGCAGTAGAGATCCTCAACAGCCTTGCTGGATCTCCCAGGACGGAGATAAATATCCAAACCTGATTCCTGGGAAGTACTGCATGGAGGCTTTGAAGGGAGACCCACAGTCCCCACCCTTTAGCTTAGCTCTTCCTCTCAATTGCGCTGCTATGGAATCAAAGCCTTCTTTCACTGCCCGGCCCAAACACCACCTCTTCCAGAAAGACTTTCTTCCCCCCCCAAAATCATGAATATCTCCTTCTCAACTCCTTCCAGAGTTATTTTGAAGAGTAAAGAAGATGATGATGGAAGCTTATGACTGGGTTCAGGAACTAATAATTTATAATATGTAGAACGAAAAAGCCAAGGCCTAACTGGTTTCAGTACAAAAGACCTAGGAATTATAAAAGTAACAGCAAAACAGCAACACCTAGCACTGCAATTTCCACCATTTATTGAATACCTATTATGGGCATATTAGGGGTTTTATAATTTTCGTATTATTTAATTATCACCATTGCACATGAAGAAAATAAGGCACAGAGGGGTTAATATCCAAAATACAGAAAGAATGCATACAACTCAATAGCAAAAAAGAAAAGAAAAAAAGAAGAATCTGATTAAAAAATGAGCAGAGGAACTGAATAGACATTTTCCCCAAGAAGATATACAGATGGTCAACAGGTACATGAAAAGCTGCTCATTATCACTCATCATTAAGGAAATGCAAATCAAAACCACAAAGAGCTATCACCTTACACCTGTTAGTTAGACTGTCTATCAAAAAGGCAAGAAATAAGTGTTAGCAAGGACGTAGAGAAAAGGAAACTCTTGTGCACTCTTGGTAGGAATGTGGATTGGTGCAGCCACTATGGAAAACAGTACTGAGGTTCCTTAAAAAATTAAAAATAGAACTACCATATGATCTAGCAATTCAACTTTTGGGTATTTGTTCAAAGCAAATGAGAATACTAACTCGAAAATATATGCGCACTCCCATGTTCATTGCAGAATTATTTACAATAGCCAAGACATAGAAACAACCTAAGTGTCCATTGATGGATGAATAGATGAAGAAAATATGGTGTGTGTGTAATACGTATATCCTGTGTTTTCCCCAAGATAAGACCTAACCGGAAAATAAGCCCTAGCATGATTTTTCAGGATGACATCCCCTGAACATAAGCCCTAATGCGTCTTTTGGAGCAAACCTTAATTTAAGACCTGGTCTTATTTTTGAGGACACACGGTATATATACATACTGGGGGTGCCAAAAGAATGTATAAACATGACTTGTATTCATCGTTTGTTATCAGTATATATTGAATATTACAATTTTAATACAGTTTTTTTCCTTTCTTAAAATGTGTCTATATGTTTTGGCCATATATATATATATATATATATATATATATATATATATATATTACATTTTCTGTATACACACCACACACATACAATGGAATATTATTCAGCCATGAAAAAGAAGGGAATCCTATCATTTGTGACAACATGGATGGACCTTGATGGTATTATGCTAAGTGTGGTAAGTCAGGTAGAGAAAGACAAATGCTGTATGATCTCACTTACATGTGAAATTAAACAAACAAACAAACAAACAAATTCCGCCGAGTTTATAGTCACAGAGAACAGATTGGTGGTTGTCAGACCCAGGGGTGGGGTAGTGGACAGGTGAAGAGGGTCGACATTTACAAACTTCCCGTTACAAAATAAATAAGTCCTGAGGATATAGTTTAGAGTATGGTGACTATACTTAATGATACTGTATCGTACATTTGGAAGTTGCCAAGAGAGTAGATCTTAAAAAGTTCACAAGGAAAATTTGTAACTATGCGTGTGAATAGATGCTAACTAAACTTCCTGTGATCATTTAACGACATATACATACATTGAATGATTATGTTGTACACCTGAAACTAATATAATGTAGGTCAATTATACCGCAAAAGAAAACAAGGCCAGAGAGGTTAGGTAACTAGCTTAGAACCACAGAGCAAAGAAGCTGCATTGTCCAAATTCAAACCCAAGTCTGTTTCAATGTGAAGCCCACGCTAAAGACTAGTCCATGGAATTGCCTTGCTGGGATTTAGTAGCAAGGCTAGAGGAGAAACTGATACAAAACTGCAGAAGCGGCTCACAAATGAACACTGAAACATTTTGTGTGTAGTCTGCATGGCCTATTTTAAACCACGTACCTAGAATGCCACGGTAGGAAGAGCTCATCCCTCCACCCAGAAGTGTTGAGACATACCTGAGCACGCACTGACTGAAGGTGGTGTGCCAGCTGTACGTGATGGCACACTGCTGCATCGTGACTGTGGGCACAGAACAGAGGAAAGGCTGGGCTGCCAGCAAATGCGAAGGCGGGGGTTATCCAGCCCTGTGCAGTCCCTGAGCAGCAGTGAGCCTTGAGATTTGACACAGCCTGCTGCCTTGACCGTACCGAGCCTAGCAGCAAAGGAAGCTGATCAGATCCACCTTTGGATGTCTGCTGCTATGGGGCCACGAGGGAGACTGTGGCCACCTGAGAGGGCTTCTGATTGCAATGAGGGGTTTTAAAGCATGAAACAACTTCTGAAGTACGGGACGGGCGCTAGTTGTTCTACAGAGAGGCAATTCCATGGACTAGCTCAAGCAGGGGCTCCACGTTGAAACTGACCTGCGTTTGAATTAATGGCTTTGCAGCTTTGTTGCTCTAGGATGCTGGGGCTTGTTACTTAACTCTTTGTGCCTTATTTTCCTCATTTTGAAATGAGAAGTAATAATGCCGCATCCTGTGGTGAGAATTAAACAGGATGAAAGCTGTGACACCTCTAAGATACTCATAATAAGTAGTCAATAAATGGTGGACGTTGTGGTTGTTGTTGCTGTTTTATTGTAGCTTTTATAATTCCTGTGTCTCCTGTACTGGAACCAGGTAGGACTTGGCTGTTTTTCTGAATCCAATTCAGACTTGCCAGGTCTCACGGCTGGCCTGGCGAGAGAGGAGAAGCTGCATCCTTGCTAATTCAGAGGATGGTTCGAGATGAAGTTCTGCCCATTGTGAGTGTGGCTGCCTTTGTTTCTTCTTTCTTGCTCAATTTTCCACCTCCTCCTTCTATTTATTTACCTTTCGTCTTGTCTCTTCTTTCCCCTTGTTTTGGTTCCCATGGAATTCTTGGTCCCTTGTTGCAATGCCCTTTTTAAAATTGCTGTTGCTGCCTTTACCTGCATCTTACCCCTGCCTTCTTTCTTTCGTTCTCCCTTTACACAGAATACTCCGCACTGCACCCAATAATGTAGATATGGAAGGTAGACTCTTTCCTAGGACCCCGACAACATCACATATAACAAGAACACGGGGTAGGTTATGTTCAGTGTCATTCCAAAGGTGTTTATTCATGCAGGAAATCGTTTTGAACAACCCCTTCTAATTACCAAGCACTGTGCTTGGCACAGGTCAAATTCTACATGAGTTTCAGAAGGAAGTAATTACTTCTGGCTAGCTACCTGCAGCCAAGAGGGCAATGTTGGGGAGACCAGGAGGGCAATACTGGAGAGAAGAGAACACTTACTACAGATAACTGCTAGGCTGTTGTAAGAGAGATGTATTCCTTTACATGTGGCTCTATCATGGCCAATCAAACAGAAATTTCTGCTGCTACCTCTGCTCTCTGAGGAAACCACCATCTCTCCATTCCCTTATCGGGACACAGGTACCATGATATCACAGACACACACGTGCACACAAAGCATCTCCCCTCTCTCTTCTCTGTGTTTCTCCTGTTCCCTCTGATTTCCTCTTTTCCTTCTTCCCTTTCTCCTCTCTTTAGCTCAGTTTATTCTGGCAGCTTTAGTTTTCATGAGTAGTACTTGGCTCACAATACTTGCTGACCTCAAAGTGTTTTCAGCAGTGATGTTTTAATCCTGAAATATGTTCAACAAGCTGAATGTTTAACATCAGATGTGTGGTTATATGAATCATTGTTCATCCATTTCATGGAGTATTACAGGGCCTCATTTTAGTCAGACCTTTGCTTAATTGTCATCTCCTCAGACAGGCTCTCTCTCAAACAGCACACTTGCATCTTCCCTGCCTTAGTTTCCCTCACAGCACTTATAACTCATGAAGCGAGTTACTTATTGTGCGTCTCCTCTAGAACACTGTAAGCTCCATGAGGCCAGGGGCTTGGCCTTCCCTACTGGTCATCTGGCAGATATTCAATAAAAACTTCTTGGAATGGATAAGTATAAGCATTATAATTGTATAAATGAATATTTAATAACATGAAATTTCTCTTCATATTTAGTGAAACAGTAGACACAAAACTGTGCTATATACCATGATCTCAACTGTATAAAACATATAACAGAAAAACCATGGAAAGAAAGAATTCATGTTCACTATGCTTATGTCTGGGTGGTAATATTGTCCTTAGATTGGTCTATGTTGATTTTAACTTCCCCAATATCATCCAATGAGCATATATATATATATATATATATATATATATATATATATATATATTAAAATTAGCTCCTTTAAATAATAGTTAATGTTGCTGGCTCGGTCCAAAGATTCTGTAGCTGTGACAGTTTGAGTGGATGTGAAAGTGACAGAGGGATCAGTGCAGTGGTTGGGAAAATAACCCAGGTCTAGCTGATTCAGTGCCCTAACCTTAACAATTGACAATTCCTTTGATTGCTGGTGATATGTTTAAAGTGAATGTTTTGATGATATAAGCGAAAATGAAGAAGTAGAGTCAACAGGCTCAATGTTGTTTTAAGGGTGTTAAAACGTTGTTTTAAGGGTGTTCGGGCTGAAACATGAAAGAAAGTGAGGGTTTGGCAAAGCCTGTGTTTTGGTGGTGCCAAACCCCAAATGATCAAAAACTGCTTCAAGATGTCGATGAAACCTCAAATAGAGGTTGCACGTAGGCCATTCATTCAGTCTGAATGCTTTGCAGCCCCAGGACAGGCTCTGAGACAGAAGATCACTCCTGCGGCTGAGCTGACTGGGGAAGCTCGGTGCAGAAGGACTTTCTCTGCCTTTCAGACTGTCCTTGCTGCCACTGGTAAGATGTCCCACCCACAGACGCAGCTCTCTTCTTCTCTGAGAACATCTTCATTCAGAAAAGTATTTCAAACTCATCAAGCAGGGGTTTGAACAAGTCTTGCTGTCTGAATGTTTATCCACTCATTCACCCAATGTTTGCAGAGTGCCTACTATGTGCCAAGCACTGAACTGGACATTGGGAATGGAGCCATTAATAAAACAGACAGAAACTCTTGTCCCTACTGAAGCTTACATTATAGTAGTGGGCCTATAATTTAGCCTTAGGTGTTTGCCAAGCCCTAGTCTTCTCTTATTGCTTTTTCAAAAATTTCTGGAACTGTCTTATCTTCATAATTGGATGGCTGCCTCAGTTTCCCAGTTAGCACTAGTTCTCGGAAGGGGCTGGAAACAGCCTTGGAAAACAACCTTGGCTATGACCCTCACCTGCACCTAAAAGATTATTTCCTTAGAAATCTGGAGACATGCTGCCCCCTGAACTCTTAGAACCATCTAGAGTTTGCCTATGAGTTAGAACAACCACTCTGTTAGCTACTCATCGTTTATTGATTACTATTCACCATGTGCCAGAAATGGGCCAACCTTTTTCTTTCATTGTCTCATTTAATATTCATGATATATGTGAGGTTTCTGCTTTCAGTACAGCCAAGTAAACTCCTACCAGATCCACCCTTCCACTGATCACAACTGGAAATTGTGGACTAAATACAAAACAAAAGTGAACAAAACAAAACAATGACCTGTAAGCACTAGAAAGTAACAAAATAGCAGGCAAATTCTGAAAGGAAATAAAAAATTTGGAAGAAGCGGGTAGTGTGTTTTTCTTTCTTTTTTCTTTCTTCATTCTTATAGTTTTTAACCTGAGGAGAGGCCAAATTGATATTACATACAGTGGGTAAATCTATGATATAAACCCCACAGTCTTTCCAGCCTAGAGAACAAAATAACAGAGTTCAGGGCAACCACAGCCATTGAAAAGTGAGAAAGGCATCTCAGAAAAAGAGACAGAGTCAAATTCTGTTTATAAATTCTGTCCAAGTCCAGGGCTTACTCCTGCATGTGTGGGGCAAACAGAAAGTTGCTCATACTTAAGGTTTAAAGAATACAGGTCTACTACTTATGTGAAAACTTACAATGTGAGGTAACCAAGTGTGATGGTTACTCTCATGTGTCAATTTGGACAGCTTCTACTAGTATGTAGTTACTTAATCAAATACTGATCTAGGTGTTGCTGTAGAAAAGATTAACATCTACAGTAGGTTGACTTTAAGTCAAGATTGCTCTTGATAATGTGGATGGGCCTCATCCAATCGACTGCAGGCCATCGGAACAAAAACTGAGGTTTCCTGGAGAACAAGGAATTCTGCTTCAAAACTACAAATACAATCCTGACTGAGTTTCTAGCCTCCAGCCTGTCCTACATATTTCAGACTTGACAGTCCCCTAATTGTGTCACCCAATTCTTTAAAATAAATTTCTTTTATCATAATGATATGTGTTGGTTTTCTTTCTCTGGAGAACCCTGACTGAGACACCAAGGTCACTGACTGCTGAAACAAACACATCAACACTCTTCAGAACTACAACTTAATCTTGAGGCTCCACAACGTAATATTCACAATGACCGTGATAAAATCCAAACTTATTTGAGGTACCCAAAACCATGAAATTGTAAGCCAGTTGCAAGAGAAAAGACGACCAACTGAGACTCGCCCTAATATTACCCAAGAGCTAGAATTAGCTGACGAGGATTTTAAAGCAGTTATTATAGTAACTATGCTCAATAAAGTAAAGGAAAATATGCTTGTGGTGCATAAAATGACAAAATCCCAACAAAGAAACTACTGAAAAAACCAAATGGAAATTATCAAACTGAAAAATACCATATGTGACATAAAAATTAACTAAATGGGCTTAATAGCAGAATGGAGATGACAGAAGAAAGAGTCCAGATATTATCCAAACTGAGAGGAGAATTACAAAAAGTTCCCTTCTGAATATCCAGAAGGAGAGGAAAGAAAGAATTAATTAAATTCTTTAATTAATTAAATATGTAACTAATTAAAATTAATTAAAGATATAATGGCTGATGGCGATGGCTAACTTCACGTGTCAATTTGACTCGGCTAAAGGATGCCCAGACAACTACTAAAACATTACGTCCAGGTGTGTCTGTGGGAGTATTCCCAGAAGAGATTAGCCTTTGCACTGGTTGACTGAGGAAAGATCACCCCTATCAATGTGGGTGGGCATTATCCAATCTGTTGAGGGCTTGAATGAAACAAGAAGTGCCGGAAAGGTGAATCTGCTCTCTGCTTCAACTGAGAAATCCATCTTCTCCCGACCTCAGGCATCAACATTCCTACGTAGTTCTCAGGCCTTCAGACTGGGACCGGGACTTACATCATAAGCCCCCCCCGCCCCCCCCATTTCTAGGCCTTCAGACTCATCTGATTTATACCAGCAGCTTTCATGGTTCTCCGGCTTACAAATGGCATATTGTTGGACTTCTCATACTCCATAGTCTCATGAGCCAATTTCTATGATAAGTAGAAATTGGCTTCTTTTATATACATATCTATATATGTCCTACTGGTTCTGTTTCTCTGGAGAACACTAACTACTACAATTGAAAATTCTCAAACTTTGTAAAAGGCATAAATTCACAGATTCAAGAATACAAAGAACTCCAAGCAGGAGAGATATAAAGAAAATCACATCTAGGGAAATCATAGTCAAATCACTGAAAACCAGAGATGAAGAGAAACATTTAAAGCACCCAGAGGAAAATGACACATTATATAAAGGGCTATAACAATTCAGAATCTTGCTGACTACTAGTAACTATGGAGTCCAGAAGTGGTGCAAATATCTTTAAAGTGCTAAAAGAAGAACAATTAACCCAGAATAAGAATACCCATTGATATTTTCTCTTAAGAGTAAAACTGAGATAAAGACATTTTCAGATAAAACAAAACTAAGAGAATTTATTGTCAGAAAATCTGCACTACATGAAATAATAAAGGAGGGACTTCAAGTTAAAGGGAACTTATACCAGATGGAACCTTGAATCTTTGGGAGGGAATAAAAGGTATTGGAAATTATAAATATGTGGGTAGATATAATAGATTTTTCTCTTAAAATGTTTACAATATATGGACTCTTTAAAACAAAAATTGTAACACTGTCTTATGGGGATTATAACATATATAGTTGTAATAATATGGCAGCTATAACACAAAGGAAGGTGAGGAGTGATAAATGGACTTATGGGATTGCAAGGTTTGTACATTTCTATGACAAGTGTTGAAGATTAAGTAGAGAGAAAAGTTAAGTGTGTATATTGAACTCACTAGAGCAGTCACTTAGAAAACTGAAGGAGATATATTAAAAATCCAAGAGATAAAATAAAATTGGATTCTAAAAAAATGTTGAAAAGATTCCAAAACAGGTAGTAAAGAAAAAAGAAACAAACGAAAACAGAGGGGACAAACAGAAAACAAAGAGTAAACTAGTAGACCTAAAACCAACCATATCAATAATTACAATAAATGTGAATACAGCAAACACTCCTATTAAAAATCAAAAAATTACAGAATAGATTAAAAAGAGACAAGAAACAACTATATATACTGTCTAAAAGAAATACATTTTAAATACAAAGACACAGATGAGTTGAAAGTAAGTGGATGGAAAAAGATTAACCATGCAAACAGTAAACAAAAAAAGGCTGGACTAATTGTTTCCATATCAAACAAATTACACCTTTTGCCAGTTAATCAGTTTATTTTTCTCAGCTCCAAATCTATCCTGCTTGGCCTGTTTTGTGGTACTGGAGGTGGACCCTGAAAACATTTCACCTTTGCTACCTTGTTCAGTTTTGTCAGTAGAGGGCACTGCAGGGTCATTGCAAGAAGAAAGGGCTTCTCTTCCCGATGGGTGTGCCTTTGTCCTTTCTATCCTTTCTGGGTCATGTGGTGGTCTGCAGTGTGTGTGCAGGACCTCCGGTGGTGCCCTCTACTCATTGAGTGTCAACGGCATCCTCGTGAGTGGCTTCTTAGCAAGTTCAAACCAGCAACCCAGGTAATTTTCCCGTGACTCTCCCAGGTGCCCGATGGGCACCTTCTCAGTGAGTTTCACACGCATCTAAACTCTGGCATCTTCCCAGACTTTAGTAGGTGACTAAGACAGAGGCTTTTTAATGAGTCTCAGTGGTATCTCAGTCAGTAATTTCCAAGTGAATTTCACCAGCACCCTAGTGTGTTCTTTCCTGCATGCTACTTCTGGTCTGTAGCACCTCAGAGAACTTCTCCACCATCCAATGTGCCAAAGGCACACACTTTCCAACAAGGGCTGATAATCTCATGCTTAGGACCCTCTTCAAACTGTGTTTCTTCCTTAGGTGTTATCCCATGGCCCCAGAGGTAGTGGCTGCTCCCTATATCTGCTAATCTTGGGTTTGTTAGAAGTCTCTTTGCTCCTTAGCAATTAATGCCCTATCACTAATTAATATGTCTTCATATTAAACTTGCCCTGTTCAAATTCCATGTGATTTCTGGACCCAGAGTGACAGCCTGCAAAACGAAGAACTTTATCAGGGATAAAGAAAGTGTTTCTATAATGATAAAAGGGCCCTGATGAAGAAGACATTTAAAAGTGACCGATTTAAAGAGAGAAATAGGTAATTCCAGTCATTGTTGGAAACTTTAACACCCTTCCCTCAGCAACTAGAAAAAAAAGTAAAGACACAAATGTTTTGAACAACATTATCAATCATCTTGACATAATTAGTATTTATAGAACAGTATACTCTACAACTAAAAACCACTCATTCTACTCAAGTGCATATGTTCATTAAGATAGATCATGTGTTAGACCACAAATTAAAAAAAAAAAAAAAAGAAAAAGTTAATTGAAAAGGATTGAAATCACATAAAGTATGTTCTCTGACCACAATGGAATTAAATTGAAGATGATAACAATATAATATCTAGGAATAGATCAAGTATTTGATAATCAATCAATACACTTTTAAATAATACATGGTTCAAAGAATAAAATATGAGGGACATTAGAAAATATTTTTACCTGAATGCTAACAAAAATACAACATACCAAAATTTTAGGATGGGACTAAAGCAGTGTTTAGAGGAAATCTAATTTAAATTCTTGTATTAAAAATGAAGAAAGCTTAAAAAAAGAATCAATGACCTCTGATTTTACCTTAAGAAGCCACAAAAAGAATAGTAAAGTAAATGTAAAGCAAGTAGGAAAAAAAGGGAAAAATAAAAATGTGTAGAAATCAAGGAAATAGAAATTGGGTAAACAATAAAGAAAATTAACAAAGCCCAAAGATAATTTTTATGAAAAGCCTAAAAAACTTAGTAAAACTCTAGCTAGACTAATTAAAGAAGAGAGAACACAAATTACTAATATCAGGCCTAAATGAGGGATGATTACTACAGATCCTACAGACATTTAAAGGATAGTGAAAGAATATTATGGATAAATTTATACTACAAATTTAAGACTTCAGCAAATTCCATGAAAAATGTGACTTAGCAAAAATAGCTTAAGAAAAAACTGAACTTCTGAATAACGCTGTATTTAACAATAAATTAAATTCATTATCAGATCCTCCCACAAAGAAAATTTTAGGCCTAGGAAGTTTTACTGGAGAATTTTATCAGATATCAAAGGAAGACATAATATCCTATCAGACATTAAAGAAATAAATTAAACCAATCAAAAATATTTCAGAAAATAGAGAAAGAAAAACTTCCCAATTTGTTTTCTGAAACCAGCATAACCATAATACTAAAACTTGACAAAAACATTAAAAAAAATTAGACTAAACCCCTATTGAACATAGATACAAACATACTTAACAAACGATTAACAAATTGAATCAGCAATATTACAAACGGATAAAACATCATGGCCAAGTAGTTTTTTCTCCCCACCATGCAAGGTTGTTTTAACATTTAAAATCAATGTCATTTGCCATATTAACACAATATAGGAGAAAAACCATATGATCACTTCAATAGATACAGAAAAATAAGTTTAACAATTTCAAAACACATTCATGATTAAAAAAAACCTCTCAGAAAACTAGGAATAGTTGAGAATGTCTATAACCTAATGAAGAATTCCCATAGAAATTCTATAGCAAACATCATACCTAATAGAGAAACACTGGTAAGGAGCAAGTAAAAAATAAATAAATCAATAATACGGGAAAAAAGTAAAACTGTTTCCATTTGCAGATAATATAACATTTACATAGAAAATCCAATGGAAACTACAATAGTTATATTAGATCTAATAAATGTATTTAGTAAGTCAGTAGGGTCACTATTAATATGCATAAATCACTTGTAGTATTATATTCTAGCAGTTAATATGCAAGGTATTTCAATGAATGAATTTAAAAAACATGTGGAAAACCTCTACATTAAAAACCACAAAACATTGCTGAAAGAACTTAAAGTAGATCTAAACAAATGGAGGAATATACCATATTCAGTTTAAGATATCAACTCATCCTGAATTGATCTAAAGATTCAACACAATCCTTATAAAAATCCCAGGAGGTTTTCTTTCCTTTTCTTTTCTTTTTTTTTGGTAGAAATTCACAAGCTGATTATAAAATTTATATGGAAAGGTAAGGATATCCAAAGCAATCTTGAAAGAACCAACTTGGAGGGCTAACATTATCTGATTTCAAGACTTACTATAAAGCTTCAGTAGTCAAGCTAATGTGGTCTTGACATAAAAATCAAGAAATAGATCAGTTGTACAGAAGAGAGAGATGGAAATGGACTCCCATTTATTGTCATTTCACTGTTTAACAAAGGCATCAAATCAATCCAATAGAAATAAAACTTTGTATTAACATTTACTATCTTAATAAACTTGACATTTACTATCTTAATCATTTTTAAGTGTCAGTTTAGTGGCAGTTGGTACCTTCATATTTTTGTGCAACCGTCACCACCATCCATTTCCAGAACTTTTTTAATTTTGCAAAACTGAAACTCAGTACCTATTAAATAGTAACTTCTCCTTCTCTCTTTCTTTCAGTTCCTGGCAATCGCCATTGTACTTCCAGTTTCTATGACTTTGACTTCTCTAAGTACCTCATATATAGGTGAAATCATAGAGTATTTGTTTTTTGTTTTCTGTTTTGTTTTTTTTTGTGTTTTTTTTTGTGACTGGCTTATTTCACTTAGCATAATGGCTTCAAGTTTCATCCATGCTGTAGCATGTGTCAGAATTTCCCTTCTTTTTAAGGCTAATAATATTCCATTGTATATACATATCACATTTGCTTATCCATTCATATCCATTAATGGATACTTGGGTTGCGTCCACATTTTAGCTATTGTGAATAATGCTGCTATAAACACGGGTATACAAATATCCCTTTGAGATTCTGCTTTCAATTCTTTTGAGTATATACCCAGCAGAGCATTTGCTGGATTGTGTGGTAATTCCATTTTTAAATGTGTGAAGAACAACTGTACCATTCCTACAGTGGTTGCACTATTCTGCATTCCTGCCAACAGAGCACAAGTGTTCTAATTTCTCCATATCCTCACCAACACATGTTATTTCTGTTTTGTTTGTTCAGACTCTGAAGCCAGATCTGTCCAGAAAAGTTTTTTTTTTTGCTATTGTACCTATGGCTAGGATTTGTTATAGTGATATAAAGTGAAGATTAAAAGATGCAGCTGGATCATAAGGGAAAAACACAGGCAGAGTCTGGAGAAATTCATGTGCAGGTTTCCTCATGTCCTCCCCATCCCATGAGGGGACGCACAGAGCACACTGCTTTCCCAGCAACAAAACTGCAGTAACATGTGTGTGATGTTTTTGCCCAGGGAAGCCCACCTGAGATTCAGCACTTGAGATATTTACCAGGAGCTGGTCACATAGGCACCAGAAACACTTTTAACAAATGTGCTTAATAACTGTAAATGTACAAAACAATGACAAAAATACACCACTATGGCCCTCCATTCCCACCTCTGACCAGACATAAAATTAATTCAAATGAATCATTTCACTTTGACTAGTCATGTGCATCCCTACTAGGGAAGCTGAGGATCAGAGCTATGAAGTCATGCGGCAAGCCACCCAACTAAATGGCAAAGTCAGACTTTGAAGCCAGATCTGTCTGTCTTCTACACCTGTGTTCTTTACTGATCTTCAGTCTCCATCCTTGAGTTCTGTCTAATCATCTTTTTCATCATTGAACCCCCAGAGCCCAGCAGCATCTGTACCCAGTAGATAGGTGTAAATATTTGTTGAAGGACGTTTCAGTGGCCTCTAGAACACCCTGCCGTCTATCTGAGCCCAGCCCTCACCACAGTATGCAGCACACCTCTAGCAGCCAGCATGCTTCCCTGGCCTCTTCCATACAGAGATTGGTTTTCAAACTTCGTGCTTAGAGAGTGTAGCCACAATATCAAAGAGAGAAAAAAAACAAACCAAAAAAACCCCCCCAAAAATCAGATCAGTAAAAGACTGTACACTAGAAAGAAAATTTTACCTAGATAGCTAGTGATATGAATTTAAAATAAAAACAAATATTTTAGTTCAAAATCAATATCATTTTCCTTTGATTCCATTGAGACAGTTTAAAATATTCATTTGTTTTTCTTTAAAATTAAGAAGGGGGCCATCAAATTCTATCTAAGATGTATTACAATTGGTGGAAAGAGAGGGCTGGCATGACGATGGATGGGACTGGAAGACAAAATAGAGAAAAACATGGAAGGGAATGTAGGTAGAGAGAAAAGCAAATGGACAGTGGGGAATATTCTGCTCATTAAACAATGCACAGAACTGGCTCAATTTTAAAGTATCCTGATGGCCAGGATTCTGTCCTGGAGAATTTTGTCTTCCCTGTGGGTTGGGATCCCCGATACTTCTGGGGTATTCTGTCTCCTAAAAATATGATCTACTTTTTTTTCCTTTTTTTCTTTTTAGAATTTTTTTTTTTTTTTTAAGATTTTATTGGAGAAGGGGAACAGGATGTTATTGGGGAACAGTGTGTACTTCCAGAACATTTTTTCCAAGTCAAGTTGTTGTCCTTTCAGTCTTAGTTGTGGAGGGCACAGCTCAGCTCCAGGTCCAGTTGCCATTGCTAATTGCAGGGGGTGCAGCCCACCATCCCTTGTGGGAGTCAAACCAGCAACCTTGTGGTTGAGAGGATGCACTCCAACCAACTGAGCCATCCGAGAGGCAGCTCAGCTCAAGGTGATGTGTTCAATCTTAGTTGCAGGGGGCAGAGCCCACCATCCCTTGTAGGACTCGAGAAGTTGAACCAGCAACCTTGTGGTTGAGAGCCCACTGGCCCATGGGAATTGAACCGACAGCCTTTGGAGTTAGGAACACTGAGCTCCAACCGCATGAGCCACTGGGCTGGCCCCTGATCTACTTTTAAAATCTAGTCTCAGGGTAGAGCAATGGCTTGGCGGAATTGTGTACTGGAGCACCTGATGTCTCTCAATATAACGTGGCCAAACACCGAGGGAAACCCCAAAGGGGAAAAAATAGGGGTACAAGAGCTACTGTGATATTCGTAGAACACAGATTTATGACTCTGTAAGAGTTACGCATGGGACGCACTGGGCTGGTGCAAACCCTCGGATTCCTGCCTTCTCAGTTCCAGGTGTGCCCTTTCACCACCACCACCACTTTATTGCTTGCCATCCAGGTCTGCCCGAGTCCTTATCACTTTCCCAGTTGAAGTGCCCAAAACCGTTTCTTTAGCTCCCTTGGATAATTTATACTCAGTTTCCTTAATCTCAGACTGTCACGAGGACGATGACACTTCCACAGTCCTTGGCCACCTGTTTGATGGGCATGAGAACTTTACAGGCACTCGCTCAGATGGAAGAAGCATTTTATGATGGGATTGGGGCTCCTGGTCCACTTACAGAATTGATCAGACATGAACACTCCTGAGAGTTAACTAGAGCCAATTAATAACTACATGAGGACAACAGATGAATTGTGCTGGGCTGGATGTATGGTCACTCCAGTTATAGACTTATACTAAATAGATACTCCAACCCCAAACTATCCTATTACCGTTTGTAATAAAAATGATCACACAGCGAGTAAATAGTTTGTTTTCTTCCGAAGAAGAAGAGAAACAGAGGGAAAGAGGCATACACATAAAACTGTACAGATGAGTGAGTGGGAGAAAGAAAACAGAGAAAGAAGAGGGAGGATAAGAAAGAACAAAAGGGGAAGACAGTGCAGGTAACAGTCTCTCTAGGTACTGTATGAATGCTCCTAGCTTAGATCTTTTTTTTTTTTTTTTTTTTTTTTTTTTGTATTTATACAGGAGATACTTGTCCTTTGAAATGTTAATTGCTCTATTTCCTTAATTCCAAAAGGAATACTTTTTTTTTCTTCATATTTTAATGATTCTGAAATGTGAATGTGTATTACAAGGGATGACAAAAAGAACTTTCTAGCTCCTAGGAAGAGGAATGATTTGCGATGGAGCTGTTATTGCCAATGCCTGTGTGGACTTGGCAGTGTGTAGAAGGTAGATCTGTTCAGACTGACATCTCCCATGAGACACGCGCATTGGTAGGACCGCGCTTGCAATTTTACTTTGAATTTCGATATGCACTAATTGCTCAAAACGTCCCCAGAAAAGGGGGGTTACTATGATGTCACACTATAGCAAAAAATTACAACATGCATAGAACGATCTGCACCTTCCAGGCAGTGCAATTAAAGGCCGTGAAAATTACCCAATACCTTCATGTGATTCATAGAATTTTCAAATCTTAATAGAGGCTGATGCTGGCAGGTCCTGCTTCGAGCAGACAGACTTAGGTGCCTGTGCTCTGTCAGAAGCTAAGGCTGACTTTTAAGAGAAGTCTCTAAAGATAATTAACTCAATTAAGCAAAAAGGAAAAAAAATAACTGTGAATTTAACCAGACAGCTAATGTAAATCAATGGTGGTCTCCTATCATTTGCCTTGATATCACACTGTCATTTGCAAACGTGGTAAAGAGAACAGGAGATGAAAACCAGGCTTGCCCCACGATGCAATGCATAGCTGATGACCAAAAGATTCCAAAGGATCCTGAGTATTAATGAGGTTGAAACTCAAATATTGATGGTGACATTTAAAATAAGTGGTGAGTATATGGGTAGATAAAGTAACAATGTTCATTAGGTTTTCTTAAAGTTAATTTGCACTCTTATTTCCATTCCCTCTATCCACCAGCTGCCCCAAACACAGTAATTGAATTAATGGTTCATTTCATAACTGACTGTCTTAAAAGGACATATGATGCTGGTCAGCTCCACAACCGCCTTAATGCTGGACTCCATCATCAAATGGTCAATCCAAGTTGCCTACCCTGGTGGGAATTACTAATGACACACGAGTAATAATTAGAACCCCTTCATTTCCAGAACTGAGAGAAATCTGACCAAAAACCAGATTTAGCTCTGAGGTGAAAGATTTATATTTCTGATAGAAGTATACATTTTAAAAATATACACTAGTATTCTGAGTTGTCTGAACTAATTAAAATATAATGAGTACGTGAATACAATACCACTGCAGAATAATACGTACATAACAATTTTGACAGCATTCATGTCACATCAATACAAAAATTTAAAACATTCACCCAATGGGAATTATTAAGTGGCTATTAAAATATTTAAAATGAAAGGTAAATGCCTGATGAGAAAAGATTTGTCTTTAATCTTGAGTTAATAAACTTTAGCCTCAAAGTGAAACCAAGCATTCATTGACTGTGCATCTTAGATTATTTCTTTTAGATTTAAGAGTCTCACATGGGAAAGTTAGAATCCACCAGACCATTAAAAATCCTGAGGAAAAAGGTCAAAATACATCATCTGAAAGGGTAGTCATTCTTGTGGTACTAACACAATGATCTTTCTATTGTTTTATAGAACATTTACAGAAATATTTTTGTTGAGATAATAGACAAGTCTTCTATCCAACTTGCCATAAAAGTAAAAACTGACTTTAAATGAGGTAAACATACTATTTCCCTGTTACATAAGTAATTGTCTGAAACATTTAATGCTCTTTCCTATATTGTTAGCAACTGAACTGGATATAAATAATTTCCCACAGTGTGCTGAGGGATGCAATAGAAATGTTCCCTGCAACTTATTTCAGGTGGCATTTTGGGATTTTTAAGATGTGCGCAGTATGTTTTTCCAATGTAATTGAAATTCTGATTTTGTTTTTTTTATGATGTTAAAAAATGAAAAAGCTTGAGTGCACCAATGTTTTCAACAATGTGCTGACAATCCAAAAGTGATTACTTTGTACTTGGATGGGAAAAATAGAAATGAAATTGGCTGAGAACCAAAAGTAAAAATGTTACCATTTGTGACATGATGATGGTTTGTAGAAAGGGAGGGAAGAATATGTAAACAGGTTGGTAGAAGACATATATTACTTTATTTTTTGAACCAAAAAACAGAGCATAAAATCTAAGACTCCAAATAGATCAGAGAGAACAAGGATGGAAAGTTATGGCTGGCCCAGAAAACCCAAAAGTTGTTGTTCCAGAAGTGCATAAAAAGGTAGTGAAACATTGACAGAGGTGTTAATACAGGAGGAAAAAAACAACAACAAACTACAAAAAGAAACCAATTGCTGCAAAGTGAATTATATTTCAAACCTGTTTCTGTTTTCCACAAATTATTCATAGTAGGTACAGGTGAAATGTGTGGGTATAAAAAAAAAAAGTGTTAACTGTGTCTACTGAGTACATTTCTTATTCCCAATCTGCATTTATGCATCAAGAAATATTTTTTACTAAAACAACTTAGTCTCTAGAATGAACTCTTTTCTTTATAGAAACAAAAGATAAGCTGATCACACACATCTAGGTACTGTGCCTACCAGTAAACAAAACTCCAAATCAACATCCCTCAAAACAACAGCAGCAACAACAAACCCAGAACAAATAACCAGAACAATATCTCAATCGATCATTCAAATATAACAAAATATGCCCTGATGAAGAGACCAGAGCAGATAACATACCTGGAAATATATTCCATTTTTCTGCAGGAATGCAGCTTACTTGAAGGTCAGGAATCTTTTCAGGAAGTTTTGAAATACCTCATTTTAACGTCTACCCTTTGATATTTTTTCAACATGGGGCAAACTCTGTATTTTGGCACCAACATATCAAATCAAAGCCATTATGGTAGCAAAGTTTCATTATTGAACATAAGGTACACTTCCAGTGTGAATAAATGATTGCTTTTTTGAAGACAATGAAAAAGGAGTGATTATTAATTTTTCAGATATATTTGTCACTTTGTAACTATAATTTGTGTTACAAAGGATTCCTCTGAACATAATAATACTCTAGAGGATTTAAACTTTATATATGCCGCACAAACATTTGGTTTATACACAACTCTTCAGCAATGCAAAGGTGGCCGAAAGGGCGAATGCCTCTAACAGTACACAGTATACCTAATGGAGTATCCTAGCTACAAGCAGTGTAGGACTTGGACAACTCGGAGGAGGTTTGAGAATCATGGATATAAAATAACCCAAGAATAAAGAGCACTAGTCAAGCTACCATAACTTGGCTCATGACCAAAGGTGACAAATGGGAAATAAAGAACCATAGTACTCACCAACATAACCAGTTATTTGGGTAGAGGGACCTGTGACAAATCCAAGCTCTATCAATGGCTGATCTGTAAAGAGAGAAAGGAAGAGTGTTATTTATCACTTTATGGAAGTGGAGACATTTGTGAGCAAGGAATGTACTGTGTTTCCCCGAAAATAAGACCTACCCTGAAAATAAGCCCCAGGTAAGATCGTCAGCCAGACAGAAGCAGTTAGTACGTTATGACGATGTTCCAGAAGAAGATGACATGACTGTATTTGAATAAATATAGATTGTTGTACATGAAAAAATAAGACATCCTCTGAAAATACGCCCTAATGCATCTTTTGGAGCAAAAATTAATATAAGACCCAGTCTTATTTTCAGGGAAATATGGTATAAGACCTGGTCTTATTTTCGGAGAAACACGGTAGTTGACTGCATTCTGATAGAACCATATTGCAAGGCAAGCTTGGGATGGGAAGGGAAGGGGATTGCATATTAGAACTGCCTTGTTTCTCCTTCAGCTATGACCCCATGTATCTCTTGGACAACTATTCCTCTGGCCCATACGGAGGTCAGTTCCATCCCTCAGCGAGAAGTAACTTTCAAAGTTTTGATTAAAACCCTCTAATGTGCAATTAAGTGCATTTTTGCTGGTCTTTCAAAACTGCAGATCTCATCAAATATCTGCTTAAATAGCTTCTCACTTTGAGGAAGGAAAAACTCTTTACCAGGGTTTCTAGGGCTCTTCAGGACCTGATCCCAGCTTCCTCGCCTTCCCAACTTTGCTGTCTCCATTCCTTCCTTACTAACTCATTTACATCTCTAGAAAGTCACACAACCCCCCTCATCCATAGGCCACTGAGTATGAAAACCCCTTCCAAGTTCCCACAAAACCTCTTGCCAGCCTCACCCCACTTATGCTCAGGAACTCATTCAATTATCATCTTCTCAGAAAGCCTCTCCTGACACCCAATCTCATTCAGATCCATGCTCATCATATTCCTACAGTAACTTACTGCTAATTCTACTTTAGCGTTTAGCAGCTTGGGTTGTGACAATTTGCCAGAGAATCAGATCTTTATCATTTTGTATTGTTATACATCTTATTTGCTGATGTATTGTCAGTACCTAGTAGAGTTCCTGCCATATAATGAGTGCTCAATAAGTGTCTGATCACGACTATATAGACTGAGTGCATTGTAGCATAGGACAGAACAAGGGAATAATTTAGTCGGTATTCATCAAGCACTTATACCGTGTTTCCCCGAAAGTAAGGCCTAGCCGGACCATCAGATCTAATGTGTCTTTTGGAGCAACAATTAATACAAGACCAGGTCTTATTTTACTATAACATAAGACCAGGTCTTATATGATATACTATAGTATAAGACTGGGTTTTATATCAATTTTTGCTTCAAAAGACGCATTAGAGCTGATGGTCTGGCTAGGTCTTATTTTTGGGGAAACACGGTATACCAGACACTGAGCTAAATTCATTATAAATATTCACTCTCTGCTCTTCTTGCCTAGATTCTGTCTTCCTATGGTACAAATGACTTGTCTTGATTCTCGAGCCTATTCTATTCTCAAGACTATTTGTTATTCAGCCTTCTAGTTTGAGTTCCAGTTGCCCAATTACCCCAAATTGGAATTTGCCCGACCAGATCTGTCTTACTGGACTTACTTGAACTTGAGTCTTAACTCGTGTGACCACAGGAGTTTGTCAGAACACTTCTTAGTTTTGAATGAAGCTTTCGACGTTTTTTTGTTTTTGTTTGTTTTTTAATAAGAACTTCAAAACTATTTGGTTTAGTTTAAGAGGTTGGCAAACTATAGCCCCTAGGCTAAATCCAGACCAGTTTCTGTGGTGGTGAATGAAGTTTTATTGGAACACAGCCATGTCCATTTGATTACGTATTGTCACTGGCTGCTTTTGTGCTACAATAGCAGAGCTGAGTAGTTGGAATTAGACTATATGAGTTACAAAGACTAAAATATTTACTATCCGAACTTTTACATTAAAAGTTTGTCAAGTCCTGATCCAGATCATCTTCTTACCTAAAAACAGCATCCCCCTCTACAATATTCCTGATAGCCAATTATTTAGTTTTAACTCTTGAAGAAGCTCATTTAATTATTTATTGGATGATAAAACACAGAAAGATCTCCATTATGTTAAAATAAATCTATAAGCTATAAAGGCAGAGAACAAGACAAGAAGAATCCAAAATGTTAACTTTTTTAGTCACTTGTATATTTGAATTATAGACTTTTGTCTACTTTACTAGATTTTAAAAATATTTTTTTCTTCAGTGAAAGAACATTTCTTCCATAATGGAAAAAATTAAAACACTTTTATCCATTTGTCCTAGATCTGTCTACTCATGTGAGTTCATTATGGAGGTAATAGAACCTTTCCCTGAAATTCTCTGAGAAGGGAGACTGTAAACTCAACACAGTGGTGAACAGAAACGGTGGCAGCCCATATAGGAATATGAGGAGAAACAGGTGGCTTCTGAGTTGTGTTGGAGGCTTTAGTGGGTCAAATAGGAAGGTAATGAGGTTAACAGACCACTGATAGTTTCCCTATAGAAAGAGTCATATGAGAGTCTTTTTGTTGGACTCCCTGCCTTTGATCCGCTTTTGTCAGAGTTCTTGAGACCACCAAGCTTATGGCTACAAGGGCTTGAAAGTCGTTTGTCCTCACCTATCTAGTCCCTCAGATTCGCCTACACGCCTTCTCTACAGGCTCACGCTGCATTTCTCCAACAATGGGGTACTTACTCTCCCCACAGGCAATGCAGCCCACTCTTGGAGTTTTACAAGAGTCTTTGATCTCTTATGGTGAGATTGATCTTGTAGCAGCTTCCATTCATTGGTTGTAATTTTTTCCCATGTGACTACACACCAGTCTACTCTCTTTTTTCATGGCAACTCTGCAGAAGTTTAAATCCCTGACTTTCTTCCTCCTCCAGTTGAACATTTGAGTCTCTCCAGGTTTTCCCCATGTGATATAATCACTGGTTCCCTGACCAGTCTCGGTGCCTTTTCAGGTGTGGTTTGCCCCAAAGGCAGAGTGGCACCATCACCTTCCTCCTTTCAGCTACTATGTTTGTACGGAATCACATGAGTCCAAAGTCTGTTACATTAGGCTTGGTTGTCACACCCTTGCTCACAGTTCTCCAGCGCATGGTTATGTATAAGTTCCAGGTTTTTACATGAGTCTCAAAATCATAATTTCAGATCATTTTACCATATTCTCTTTGGGAAAGACCATGAGTTTATGTGATCATTTTTTTTATATTGGATATTTAGGTTGTTTTATATTTTTCCAATTATAAACAATGCCACAATAAGATTGCTTTGTCAGAAGTCTTTCTCATACTTAAGACTATTTTTAAAAATTTCTTCCCAGAAAACTATTCCTTATCAATAAATACTTTTTGGTTGAAAATTATAAGATAATGCAGTGTAAGTAAATTTTAGAGATCACTGAATCCGGTCTCACATTTTAAGAAAAGTCTGAGAACAAATAGAAAACTTATGCGTGGGACTTAAAATTAAAGAATGCTTTTATTAATTCCCTCTCTTACTCTTACCCCTGCCCAGAACTATTATCTATGTTTATTTAAAAAGGCACATAAAGTCCAGGTGAGTAAAGTGTATACCTTACAAATAGACACAATGATTAAACAATAAAAGTAAAACAAATCAAGTACCTGTACAAAATATCCACCAGAGTAGATACATTTTGAAAATATTTCCATTTCATTGATTAGCTTGCTATAGGAAACAATCTGTGAATTTTTAGAATAGAGATTTCTATGTAGAGAATAGTCTTTAATTATTTAAAACCAGAATTGTTCACTTTTTTCAATCCTGCCTATATGAGAAAGGTTCTTCCACTGCAAACATATATTTCTTTAAGTATGCATAGTTCTTGGGTTATGTACAGGATTTGCCTCCTCAAAGGCCTTAACAATACATCTCTAAGCACTAGTGCCACTTTCAAAATACTAGACACTGAAAATGCTTATCCAATGCTCATTTGGAACAAGACGTGTTACGTGCCAATCGGAAAGAAAATGTCCTCCCCTGCTATCTCTGATACGTTAACTTAGAAAATAATTTCCCTCCTCTCTTTTTCTTCACTTCCTACCTTCCTTCTCAGACTAGTGAGGGAGTATAACAAACAATACTTTTCTCTTGAGGTTTATGCATCATTTAATTAGATCTCTCATTTCCACTGGGTTTCAGGCACCATGTTGGGCATTAAGAACAGATGGACGTGGTAACTGCCCTCATGGTTCTCCTTCTGCCAAATCCTCTTGATAGTTGCTGCAAACTATCATTATGATCTTCAAGTCTCTGATTCTGGCTTCACTTTCCTCATTGTCAGCAGTGTGCTGAAAATATGGATAATGTAATGAGGAGAAAGTAACAGACTTATTTTACAGTCTGGCTTACAATTCTCAGTTTATAATTCTCTCTCTCTAAGCCTCCCCAGCCTGTTCTATATAGTAGACTCCTGGCAGCCACTTGGTATAAGACTCTACCTTCCTGGTCACATTTGCTCAGACCAACTGCTGCCAGCCTGCTACTCACAGTTCTTTCCCCAGAAATTTGGAAATCGAACCATGAGAATTAGTTCTTCTAGGTGGCTGGATGGTAATATGTACATTTAGGAACTGGAAATAACCATGACTTTTTCCACGTGAACAAGACTCCCCAGAAAGCCAGTCCTCAGAGGGAGAAGAATCGAGCGGCCATGTCGAGAGGGGCAGAGATGAGAGATGGAGAGACTCCAGGTAGAAGTCTGAACTTCACCTGCATTCCTGACTTGTTTTCCATGAGACAGTTTTTCACTCTTAAAATAAATCCCACGTTTTTGCTCAAATTACTTCAGGCTGGTTTCTGTAACTTAAAATCAGTTACCTTACTTATATGCTGGGGTGGGACAGTGGGAAAGGGGAGAAAAGAAGCCACCTCCATGAATCCAGGTATCACAAACCATCTCACAATGAGAGTGAGGGGAGTTACTGTAGGAAACACTGCTGGGCAGTCCTTATAAGATGAAGGTGGTAGGGATGGGGGAGTGGGGGTGGGGGGGAGTTCTATGCCCAAACTTGATGTAAGTTAAAAGAAAACATGAAAATTAGAACTAATCAAACCTCAGAGCTGCCAGAATTTGAGAGTTGGCACAAAAAGCCTTCTTCATCAGAGAGAAAGAGAAAGATCCTTGGAGATGTAAATTACAGGAAAACAGAGAGGTGGATTTTAGGTATAATCATTCAATATATAGCCTTGCATGTGAAGTAATGAGACTGACTTTCTTTCTTTTTTTTAATTAACAGGACGATCAGAATTTAAACATAAAAATCATCCCTCATGGATTAAAACGGTCACCTAAAAAGATGGGATTCTTATTCCCACAAAGCTGTGTGAACCAATTCCAGGATGCCAGTTGTTCAAATCACATGGTGGACAGCAAAGTATATTCTACAGACCCCCAGCTGTGTCACATCAGGAAAGCCAACAACCCTCTATAGGCCTTAAGTCCTTCCATCTGAAAAATTGGGTGGTGTACATGTGACTTAGAAGATTTCAGTAAGAATAAGTGAGATAATAAATGAGAAACAAGTAGCATAAGACCTGGCAAGAAATCTGTCACTTAATATCTGTTGATTCTCTTTCTTTTTGGCTTTTGATGATACACTTATGTTTTGGTCAAGCCAAAAGGCATTTAGAAGAAAAACTAGTACATTTGAACAAGGTGAGAAAGTGTTTAAAATATGGTGAGATTATCTAACAAATATTTATTTAGCATCTATTGTGCCAAACAATGGGTAATGAGGTATATTCACTTCTCTCATATTGTTACTGAACGTAAACTTTGGTTTTCCTAATTTTGATGGACATTCCAAATGAGAACACAACATTCAATAGAACACAACTATTGCACAAAAACTGAGGCTAATTAATTCTTAGTCCTATGCCTCATGTCCTGAAATGGCCAAACAAATGAACAAACAGTCCTTACCTAGCACACAGTATTGTGATTGGTTACTTGTCTGAAGCCCTAGATGAAAATAAGCTTTGTAAGGTAAGCACACTGATCTGTTATTGCCTGATTCAATGACAAATTCTGAGCATACTGCCTGATATACAATAGGTACCATGAGAAGGAAAGAGAAAATAAGAGGAGGGAGGGAGGGAGGGAGGGAGGGAGGGAGGGAGGGAGGGAGGGAGGGAGGGAGGGAGGGAAGGAAGGAAGGAAGGAAGGAAGGAAGGAAGGAAGGAAGGAAGGAAGGAAGGAAGAGAGGGAGAGAGGGTGAGGGGGAAGGAGAGAGGGAGGGAAGGAAGGAGGGAGAGAGGAAGGTAAGGAGGGAGGGACGGAAGGAGGAAGGAAAACAATCTATAAAATAAGGGACATGGATCTAATAATGTTTATGGTCTTTCTATCATCAGTTCTCTAAGACTCTGTAGGTCTATTGCTAGTAGCAGAAGATAACTTAGATTTCTACTCTGCTGCACCAACTGGGCCATGGCCCGGAGAGCCTCCTGCTTTTTATGACCCATCACACAACAGGCAGAACACGTTCCCCAGAAAGCTAAATTCACACAGAAGTCCTAGTTGGGAGTTGAAGCAGAAAGGACTAGGTATCACTGGCAGAGCTCCAGCTCTACTGACTGAAGTGTACAGATACGACCCCAGGGTGGGGATATAGTCCTAGGAGGGAAAAGCCCACGGGCAGCAGGCAGCCCAGGGCAAAGTCACCATCCACCCACCCATGCACCTACCCCCAAATACGAGAGAGCTCGTATTTCTTGGGCTGAGGTAGTTTTGGGGTGGATAGGAGAGTTTGGTGATACTGGATCTAGGATGTAGCTTTGCTACTAAGTCTCTGGGAGACACTTTCATTCATTTACATACATTAAGTTATTTAACCAACTAAAATTCACTGATTAGGAAGGTCCCATTACATAAGAGTCCACGGGATGAATCACTGACCTAGTCTAAACTTTAGGAAGATGGCATTAATGTTAGGAGGTAACATTTCAGATGAGAGAGTCTATGAGTATGAGTTGGCCAGCTGAAGAGTAGGAGAAAGGAAATCCCAAATAGAGGGAACAACATACACAAATACCTGATGACCAGAGAAAATATGGCATATCTGGAGGAGCTACAAGGGATCCACTATGGCATAGAGTGGGAAAAGAGAGGAAAGGCAAGTGGTGAGGCTGGTGTCTTGAAGGGGCCAGGTCTAGAAGGGTTTTGTAAATCATGCTAATGTGGGTGCATTTTTTTTTTTTTCCACAGAGCAGTAGGGACCACTGAAGGAAGCTGGGAGACCAGTTTGAGGGCTGCTGAAGCAGTTCAAGAGACAGACGATGGTGATCTGATCTAGAGTAATAGCCGTGGGAATAGAGGGAAGTATACAGATGACACATAATTAGGAGGTAAGAACTTGAAGTCTCTCTGTGTTTCAATAGGCGGCTCAGGTCACATTTTCTCTGTGGTTTGGATCCCTCATTACACGTCTGGGTTGTAGTTTCAGTGCTTAACAAAAGAGTCATCGTCATTAAATGGATGTTAACATATTGTCATCACTTGTGAATGTTGGTCAGGGTCTGGCTTTTAGCTATGATATGAGATTAGCCAGATACCGCATGTAGTCTGGAGGATATTTTTTATTTTTTAGCTTGTCCATACCCAAGGTCAGGGACTCTATCTGCTTCACGTCCACGAAGCTAGAAAACCACAGCACACGTAATGTAACACAATAGACCAAAAAGTGACCCCAATTTTCCCATTGGTCTGAAAGCCCTGAGGTCAGCTCTTCTTGGGGCTCTCAGCTGTTTAGCTCTAACAGAGTGGAAGACCTCTGCACTTTGGCCCCACGTTGGCCAAATGCGTGTCACAGTTAAATGTGCAATATTAAGAGAAACAAAATTGAGTTCAGAAAGTGGTTGCTGAGGCCGCGGGTATTTGATCACGCTACTTGGAGTGTATGGGTTACAGGTATGCACTGTCTTTGATTCCAATTTATATGATCTTCCAGGCTGAGGATTAAGGTTCCTCTCCTTGCCCCAGCTCCTCAAGGTATGAATATATACATTAATTATGTGTTGTGTTCTTCGTCTACTTCCCCCCTTACTCCCAACAATAAATGCAAGCTTCATCTGGGGAAGTTTTCTGGGGGTGTTCTTGTACGGTACTGTATTCCCAACACTTAGAACGGTACCTGGCAAAGAGTAGATACTCAATTAAATTTGTTGAAGAGTTAAATTAACTGAATGAGCTTAGGGGACATTCTCAGGCTACAGGTTTATTCGCAGTTCAAATGGGACTTATCATATATGTCTTATACCTCTTTCAGGGTTCTTTTGAAGCTCAAATGAATAGAAACAAAAGGCCCCTAGTTGGATGTTCAGTTGCTATCTTTTATATTTTGGCTAGTTTACAGTGTCTTTCTGTCTAGTGGCTGTCCGTCCGTCCATCCGTCCGTCCGTCCGTCCGTCCATCCATCCATCCATCCATCCATCCGTCATGTTAGTTCAGCACCTGTTTTGCACCTTTGTGGATCATCTAGCACTAGCACTATGCCAAGTCTTGCGCTAGACACTACATCCCCGTTTCTAATGTTAACATCAGTACTGCAATGCGATGCTCTGTGTCTTCTTTTCATAAATGAGGAAGTTGAGGCTCAGCAAGTTCACACGTTTGGGAAGTGGCCGACAGGAATTCACATTCCAGGTCTGCCTAATTGGCTTTTGACTATTGGCTTATCTATTTTTCTCTCTAGAGTTTTCTCATCTCTGAAATAGACACGGAAATGTCTACTTCACAGGAGACTACGCATGTGCCTGGCATATATACAGTAAATTATTATTACCTGTTATTACAGGTATTCCCAAGGGGCTCCCTGAATTATAATTCTTATGGCAAATCACACTCAGTGTCTTTTTTTAAATTACCCTCATGTCATTCATTATGTATGATCATTTCATCAGAAAAACCACAAAGGGCTTGCCCACTCCTGCTGACTGCTAGGGTATGCTGGCACCTAGGTGCCCTGTCTGTGAGCTTTCGAGAGCCCTCTCCAGCTCTGTTACCCTGTTTGGGGTAAACTCGCTCACAATCTCTCTCTGGGGAAGCTCCAGGTGTTTCTTTATGGCCTCTCATCAGTCCCTTCCTACTTAATTCCCTGTAAAAGTCTTCTCTTAGAGTCCTTTTAGTGAACAAAATTAAATTTGATAGAAACAGTAGAAGTATTACCCTATGTAATATTTTATATGAAGCTTAGAAAACAATATTAAATACTAAAAAGACTACAAATGTTTTATTTCCCCCTATTCAATGTGGCACTTTGGGGTAATTTCTCCCAATACTGGGTGTCAGGGCCTTGTCTAGTTATGTAGAGAGGATTTTTGATACAGTGGAAAGACAAACATAGGCCCAAATCCAACCCCCGCCCCGTTTTTAAAATTAGCCTGCTGTGTGACGGTTCCTTGGCCACACAGTAATGCCACCTTGGCAACTGATTTTCTCTCTTTTTCCTTCTGTTTCATCATGGCAAGGAGGAGAAGAATGGTATCTGAGCACATAGTGCCTCGTTTCTTACCCAGATCGCAGGGGAATAGAGGGCTGGGAAGTAACAGTTATCGAATGGTTGCAATGAGTCAGGCAAAGGACTAGGGGCTTTATACATGCATTGTGTATTTTTAATATTTCACAACTCTGCAAGGCACATGTGTGCTGCCACGCAGCTGCCTGGCCATCTGTCCCCTGGTGCCTTTCCCTAAAGCAAGGAGAGTCTGTGAGATGGATCCTTTCAGGGACTTTGCTTTACCTTTGTGCTTGCACCTCATGTCACTCTGTTTGGCCCCCAGAAGATGGTTGGTCAGCCAATGACGGGTAAGATTCCCCACAGGGGGAGCAACCCAAGCCAGGCGCAGCCACATGGGGACCCCCAGAAGAACTCACGGGGTTGATAGAGGTGAGCACAGCCCCCCACCATCCCCCGGCTAAGGAGAGGTTCTGCCTCTGTGGCTACACTCCTTCCCACAACCTGCTTGGGAAGTGATTCTAGATGTGATAACATCAGTTCTCCATCTCAGCAAGTTTCAGCATAAAGGTTTTGTCCCCTGGGGAGGTACAAACAACAATTACTAATACATCATGGGACTTTGGGCAGACAAGGGTGATTGGTTTGAACCAGTTTCCTGGTATAATGTATGAGACCCACAGACCGTAGTAAAACCAATGCTACTTCCCTGTATGTGCATCAGTAAAAGCCATAAGGTGGCCCGATTCGGGGCTCTCAGTCCTTTGAGGTTGTGAAACCCTTGGCCCCTGTTTCAAAACTTTCTTGATGTCTATTTCTTTCTGAACCATTCGCCGCCCCTTCTCGTTCTCTCACTGCCCATGTTGCGCTGGACGCGACACATGTGCCCATTTTTTAGATGTATAACTCAAGGCTCAGAGTCATAATTTGTCCACATCACACAGGATTGGAGCTGGGAATTGATCCCGAGTTTCTTTAACTCCAAAGTCACTAGGCTATCTACTTCCTCCACCCCATCCTTAGCACTGCCCATTTTTACCTCTTCTCTGCTTTGTATTATTTCTGTGCATGGCGTTTAGCCTCCTTTGAAAGTGAAAGTAAAGTCTTCTATTTTTAATTTTGTCCACTAGCACCTAGTACAATATGAATGCTTCATACATGCTTTTAAAACATATGCAAACATGCTTTGTTTCAATTATTAACTACTAACTCCATGCACCGGACACGGGAATCAGACTTACTCATCTTATCTTTTGTGGCCATCTGTGCTCAGACCTGTCTTACAGATTTTGCCCTTGAAAAATGGAACTTTAATTCTTTTAGTTATGAGAATACAATAAAATCCCCAAACTAATAATTTGTTGATTTTTTTTCTTACTTGCCTTTTTTTGAACTTCTATAACTTACATAAAAATGGCAAACTGCCTTTTTTATTGCTTCAAATTACTTTTGTTAAAATACTTCTGTGCTGCCAAGTTTCAACCTGAAGCCAGTGTTCATATTCAAGTCACAAATAGGAATGAAGGACATGTTTGCATTCTTCCCCCTTTTTCAGCATCTCCAGACTTTTCTTATGTTAAAACTATCCTTGTGTTAATATTTAAAGACACTGAGATAAAAGTGTTTTTCTGATGATTGCATCTGGAAAGAGTTTGACCTGGCCTCTATTTATATGGATTCCAGTGAAAGCCAGAGACAAAAAATTAAGACAAACAAGACTGTGCTGTACTTACTCATATGGAACAAAAGGTCTGCTAACATGGATGGCTCTGGAAAGAACAATGGTGTTTGTCACAGTGCCATGCTTTGGTCACTCAAAGCTCCCTCCTCAAAACAGAAATAATCCTCAAGAAACAGAAATATGGATTAGAGACTAAATGGTGACTTTAAGGAGGCAATCAAACTATTACAGTGATGGATTGAGAGTTTTGACTGCAGAAACAACAACAAAAAAATCTGATCTCACTATGGTTTGTTATTTTCTTCTATGCTGGCAAGGTACATGTTCAGGGAGTACTGAATGACAACTCCGTCCAGATTTGCAAGACAATAGGGCAAGTACGGCGGGGTCCAAAGAGGGAAAATGGAGCACCTAATCCTGCCTCTAGGTTGTATATTGAAAAAGCATTAGATGCCCTTATTATGCCCTCTCCGAGTTCTTACCATGATTGTCAGGATGGCATGTGAGATAGGGCCTAGGGTTAAAATCTCAGTATGTGTGTGCTCTCTTTAGACATGCGAGGTCTAACAAAGAAGTTTGCGAACTTGTTGCAATAATGTCCCTAATCTTTTTCAATATCAGAGGGATTATTCATTATGAATTTGTACCAACTGGACAAACAGTTCCCCAAGTTTACTATTTGGAAGTGCTGAAAAGGCCGCATGAAAAAGTTAAATGACCTGAACTGTTCGCCAACAATTCATGGCTCTTGCATCACAACAATGCACCAGTTCCCAAGACACTATCTGTGAAGGAGTTTTTAGCCAGTAAGCAAATAACTGTATTGGAACACTCTCCCTATTCACCTGATCTAGCCCCCAATGACTTCTTTCTTTACTCGAAGATAAAGGAAATACTGAAAGGAAGACATTTGGATGACATTCAGGACATCAAGGGTAATGTGACGACAGGTCTGATGGCCATTCCAGAAATAGAGTTCCAAAATTGCTTTGAAGGATGGACTAGGCGCTGGCATCAGTGCATAGCTTCCCAAGGTGAGTACTTAGAAGGTGACCATAGTGATATTCAGCAATTAGGTATGTAGCACTTTTTCTAGGATGAGTTCGCGAACTTAACTGTCTAACCTCACATACAGGAATACCTGTTATCGCAGGTAGCTGGAAAGGGATGTAGCTTGGCTATATCCCTTCTTTAGAGACTACAACTAACAACTTGATTTCTTTGGCCCTTGATTTCTTCATCTATAATAAAGGTATAGGTATTTTTTCATGATAAAAGAACTGGGACTGATGGTAGATGGGAAATTGCTTTGCTAAGGCTGTACGGATCTGGAGTCAAATTGCTGCAGTTTAAATCCTAGCTCCACCATTTACTAGTGTGGCCTTGGACAAGTGACTCAGCCTCCCTGTGCCTTGGTTTCCTCACCTATGAAATGGGTATGGAGTTGTAAACATTAAATAAGTGAATAAACACAAAGTACTTAGACGTTTGTTTGCATACAGGAAAGATAATATTAGTTTTATTATTGTTTAAGTCCAGACTATTTAAATAGCATTTCCTGATCTAGTAGTGCTACTTATCCACAGATACTCAAGACTTGAGTCTTGATGATAGAGGACTTGCTGTACTTACTAGAAACATGAACTCTGCATTTATTTATTATTGCAACACATTTTTTACGAACATCAGCTATGCCAGGCACTGAGTTAGATACTGAAGATACAAGGGCATACAGGACACAGCCTCTGTCCACAAGGAATTCTGAGTCTAAGAGGAGAGACAGATGAACAAATGAATTACAACAGAGTAGGAATTCCTGGCTATAGGAACACCATGGGAAAAAAGCATCTAACTCAACCTATTCAAGTTCTGGAAAGGTTTCAGAGAAGGCATAACGTTTGAGCAGTGGCCTGAAGGAAGCTCTAGGGAGACAGTGCTCCAGGCAAGAGGAACAGTAGTTACAAAGAACTGGGGGTGAGCAAAAGCGTGGTGTGTGTGTGGGGGGACCAGGGGGTGGGGAGAGAGAGAGAAAGAAAAGGAGGAGAAGGAGGAGGAGAAAGACAGGGAGAAGGAGACAGGGGACGAAAAGCGATTTCTGGTGGCTCCTGAGCCCCTGGTCCTCGACCTCCAGCTCCATCCCCAGATTGTCCTGGTCTCTTTGAGAATCCCCGACTCCCCAGGTGTGGGAAGGTGGGTGGAGGAAATGGAGGAGATCCTTTCTCATTCTGCTTCTCCCACCTTCCTTAAGACACTCTTCTGTATCCTCATTCTTCATTTCCTCCCATCCTACTCTGTGATGTCCACACTGAGATTCAACCTATTTTCTTTCCTCTATTCCTTTCTCCCGCATTGTGGTCTTTTGTAGAAGACATGGTCTTGGCAAATGACTTAACTTTCTGAAAACCAGTTTCTTTCTTCCTGAAACGCTTCCTGAGGCTCTTCGCGAGTAACACTGGCATTATTATGAGTGGTAGTCTGTCCGTGGCTCTGTGCTGAGCACTTCTGGGAAAGAGTGTGGGCAGAGACAGAATAGAAAGGCTCCTTCTCTATAACCTCCAATGAATCCTTCAATGTTGCGTGAGGCACACGAAGTAGGGGTTCTCTCCATTTTACAAACGTACACACTGGCAAGCAAGAGATCCAGAGGCCCGCCTGGAGCCCTCCTGCTTACGACTTCAGAGTTTTGGCCAGACATTTCCTGACTTCAAGTACCATACCTTTTCTTGAGTAAAGCACTTAAAAATTCCAACTCTCAATAAACCAAAGGTCAAATCAATGACATCAGGCTCCTCCTTTGCATATTTTCTGGGGACATAAGAGCACTGAATAGGTAAGTATTGAGGGAATCAGGTCTCAGCATTGGCTCTACTATAACTTTCTCCTTGACCTCAGTCAAGCACCTCTTGGGCTCTCAGTTTCCTCATCTGTGGAATGGGCAAGTTGGGCCAGATGACTGTGATTTCCAGCTTGAAAAGAACAGAGTTCTACTGAGTTCGAAACATGTTTTTAGACACATGTTGTCAGACATTAACATCTATTTTAGCCTATAAAGCTCAAATCGATTTTGTTTGCCTCAATTTGCTTGTCTTCCTTCTCTTTCTCCTCCTCCTTCATTTTAAATAAGCCACATGCCCCTGTCATGATCTCACTCCCAAAAGGTGTTAAAATGATGATCCATCCCTCAATTCTGACTTTGGAGCGTTCTCGATGCTTGCGGCGTGGTTAAATTGCTGGCCTCCTTAGAAAGAAGTAGATCCTTGCTCTGTTCTGGAGCTGTATGTAACCAAGCTGTGGGATGGGGCCAGGCGGGGCAGCTGCACCAGCTTGGCCCCCGGTAATGGAGGAGTCCTAAATATGCCCTGTGCACCCGTCTTATTCCATTCACTTAGTGCATCACTCAACGGCATAACTGCTCTCTGAGAGCCTGGCCTGGCCCCTGCTTTTGCTACCAAACTAGAGACACAAAAACCCTTAGACAATAGTCCAAAGCAGCAGTTATCATTTGCTGTATCAGACTCAGTGGAGTCCCTTGCCCCTTGGAAGCTGTGGTTTCCACATGTCAGTAGGCGCTTCCTCTAGGCCAGAGGGCAGCCACATCCCTGGCCGGGATGATAACATACATGTATGCTCAGAACCCTTTATTACTTTCACCTACACCTTCCTCGTGTAAAGGCAAAACTAATCCTGAAGGTGGGTTGAAAATTTCAGGTCCCTGAGCATCGCCTGTAAGATTCTCTGAATCAACAGAAGGGGTGTCAGTGGTACCAATAGAAAGACCGTGGCCTGCAGGAGAGATGTGACAGTCCTCTGCCTGCTTCCCTGACTACACTACAATAGGAATATTGTGTATAGGCCTCAACAGCACACTTTACACACCGTGAGGCCTGGGATCTTCATTTCTTAGACAGTCATGCATTCCAGGGAATTGATTTTATATTTATACGCATAGTTATAAAGCTATACCTGTCTGGAGGATAGGCAGTTGTGTCCACTGGTAGGGCTGTGTCAGTTGTTCAGTTTCCTGCTTCAAGATGCTCTGTGTCCTGTCCCCCGGCAATGTGGCTACTCCGGCTCCTCCCCCAGAGCCTGCAGACCTCTCCTTGATGTGGCCGTTAAAGCATTAATACCTGGACCATCAGAATAACCTGTTCTAGCCCCCAGATACATGTCTGTTCCCATGGCCCAGTGCGCGTGTCATCTGACTTGCTATTGGTTTTAACATTGCTGCTCTGCTAATGAATCAGGGACATTATACACTAACACAAAAATGGGAATGAAGAAAGAATTAGTGAAGAGGAACAGACAGAAGTTCTCGTCTTTTCTTCTGGTACTGCAAAGGGTCAAATCACCCCTGTTTTGGAGACAGCTGATTTAGATTACTTTATTGTCTTTTAAATCCAACTTCTCTCCTCTTTATTCGTCTCATAACCTTTGTTCAATCATCATTGTTTTTCACATGTAACAGCATACTAGTTGGTTCTCCTGCCTCTCGACTTTCTATCTGTAAACTTTATCTCCACACCAAAGCATGAGACGTATTTCTGTTGAGGGCACCCTGACCTGAGACTCCTCTGCTTAAAGCCCTTTGATGGTTCCCCAGAACTGACTGAGGGGCCTCATAGTAGAGCACCTAGCAAAATATTCCCCTGGAGGAAGGCACAATATGTGTAATGAGTGAGGTTTCCCTTGCTAGAGTAACCTGGAAAACACTAGGTTACACATTTTTTTTTTTTTTTAAACTGGGGAATATTGGTGAACAGTGTGTTTTTCCAGGGCCCATCAGCTCCAAGCCATTGTTCTTTCAATCTAGTTGTGGAGGGCACAACTCAGCTCCAAGTCCAGTTGCCGTTTTCAATCTTAGTTGCAGGGGCCGCAGCCCACCATCCCATGTGGCAATCAAACTGGCAACCTTGTTGTTGAGAGCTCCTGCTCTAACCAACTGAGCCATCCGGCCGCCCCTCCGGCAGCTCGTTGTCTTCGATTAGTTGCAGGTGGTGCAGCTCACTGGCCCATGTGGGAATTGAATCAGCATCCCTGTTGTTAAGAGCTTGCGCTCTAACCAACTGAGCCATCCGCTGCCCCACGTTTAATTTTTTAATTTCTATTTTTTATTGCAGGACTGCTATGAGCCTTGAATATGCTAGGTGAATTGTGAATCTTATGAAAGGGCACAACGCACACCATTTCCCAAACGTTTTGGTCATGAAACCTCTTTTCCAGTGCATTCCTACTAATATCATTCAGAACAACGGCTCATTGAACATCAGTTTAGGAAACACTGGCCTTTAAAATAAAGTCCCAACACCTCAGCAGGGCTGTCAATGCTCTGTATCATCTGTCCCATAACTACCAGTCCTGTCTCTTTCTTTGGTATGCTTTCCTCTTAAGGATCCCCGCTCCCATCCTTTGTTTTAGTCCAGTGGTTCTCAAAGTATGGTCCAGGGTTGCCAAGACCCTTTCAAGAAGTCCATGAGGTGAAACCTATTATAATCTTAATAATACTAGGATGTTACCTGCCTATTTCACATTTATTGTCTCAGGGATATAGAGAGGAGTTTTCAAAAGGCTATGTGATGTGTAATGTTTGCAACAGACTGAGTGCAGTACCAGATATGATAATCCAGGTGTCTTTTATGAAATCACATTAAAGAGATTTGAAAACATGTAAAACAATTTACCTTTCTTTTGTTTTGGGAAAATACAGTTACTTTTGATAAAGTATGTTGTGGTCACATAGACCAGATTTATTATTATTTTACAAGACTAATAAATATTTTTAAAGTTTCTCACTTTTGATTTCTCGTACAGTAAACATTGCTGGCTGTAACCCACAGAAACAAAGTGTCTTTGGGCTTGTTAATCCATTTAAAAGCGTGATGGAGTCTTTTATTTTTTTAACCTTCATTGATAAGAAATAATTGACAAATATAATCGTATGTATTTAAAGTGTATGACATGATGATTTGATATACACATGCATTACAGAATTATTACCAAGATCAAGATAATTAACACATCCATCACCTCACACAGTGAGCTCTACGGAAAGGTCAATCCAAGTAGGAGGTAACTGGGTATAAAGTGGAATCTCCAGAATAGAACACAGGGGTTTGGAGTGGAGCATAAAACCCCACAGAAAGAATCTCTGTGGTCCTAGGATTAGAACCACAGGGATATTTGAGAGCATGGATGAGGCCTTCACCAGAAAGGGAATAAATTGGGTACGTGAGTCCTAAGACAGATGATATGCAAAGCGAGTTTCTTAACACCTCTACATTTTTCTTTTCTTTTCTTTTTTTATTCATTTCCTTTTCTGTGCCACTAGGAAAAATGTCCCACACACCTTAGAAGGCCCTAAAGAGAGAAGGGGTCTGAAAGACATCTGTGAATGACTGCTGTCACATGTATTCTAATCACAATAGTCAAAGGCTTTTTGTCATTCCTCCTCAACTTATATCACACTCTTGGCTCTGTCTTTTAAGTTGGTGCTAGGTCTGTGTGTATGTAATGCAAACAACTTGACTCTGTTTCGTTTTCCCAATACAGGGTCCCCAGTGATCTGCAGTCGGGCTATTACTCCCCATCACCATATTTGTTCCAGTCTATCTTTGTGTTGTTAACATTATTTGTCAATAAATCATTGCCTTTTCCTGTGTGTGAGTGCCCAGAGGCCATTGTGTTTGGGTTTATCTCGAAAATCCAAATAATGTGAGTAGAAAACATAAATAATAGATCAGCTTCTTATTCCCTGGGGTTCCTGGCAGGCCTTTTCACAAATGTAGTTTCTTTTAGTCTCTGTCCAGTTCAATTTTAAGGTCTGTGGGAGCAGTGTTTAGACCTGAATAAGAAAACATTAACGGGGAAGATTCCTACATATCTTGTGTGCAGAAGGGTAAGTATAGGGCTATATGTGATCAGAAATGGACAAAATTTGGAAAACATCAGAATTCTGGCTTTATTCCCTTTAGTTTTCAGGACGAGAGGGGAGAGAAGATGATAACCCTTGTACAATTGCTACTTATATTTTAAAATAATAATAAAAAATCTCCATTAAAAAGGAACAATTACCTGCTGTGAATTTAACAAATCTTATCCTCAGGCCTATTTCTGTCTATTAATTTGTTTTTATTTATTTATTTCCTCTCATATTCTTTCACACAAAGACAAGACTATCAATGAAGGCACTTCTTTCCTCCCCACTAAAAGTGAAAGCTTAGCACGTGCGTGTCCTTATTCCCTGGATTTGCCCAGAAAGCTTCTGGTTCCTTATTTTCCCACTCAATTTTTCAGGATCATCTCGTGACTGTTCCTTTGTTCAATTTTGTTTTATTCCCCCATCCACTATCCAACAAATAATGACTTAGAATCTACCATATATAACCACTGTGCCCCTAGCCTCTCTCCCTCTCAAACTATCTTCCCTATAATTATCAGCTAAAACACACATCTTATATTCCCCCACTGAACAGACTTGAACTGCTCCCCATTGCCGCCATTACAAGATAAAGTATAAATGTCTCATTCAGCATTCAAGGCTATCAAATTCAACTCTGTGGATTCTGGCCCAGGTGGAATCACTGCGACCAGATAGACCCTCCTGTCTAAAATAACTGAAAACCAAACTAGAGAAAATGTATGAAACAATCGTTTTCTAACACTTCATCAAGCAATACAAAGGTGTGATTCCTGCTAGAGGGGAAACACATGAGAGGGGTCCTACAATTGCCCCAATTTACTCTCTGGAGGGAGTTTCCAGGCCACAGCACAAGGAGCCTAAGGCAGAGCGTCCAGGACTCCTTGAGTGGGTAACATAATTCCCGAGCAGAGTATCAGATAAAAGAGAGCTGCTCAGAGACCTCCAGAGATATACAGAGGGTCCTCCAGTCTTTATCAGAGCACTGATCACAACAGACATATGAGGAAACTTTCCAAGGAGAAGGGAAGAACTCCCCAGACACAATATAGAAAATAATCACTGGAGCTCACACAGGGCTGGAAATAGTTCTTGTTCCCACCAACTAGAGTAAAATAAACATTTCTCATAAATGGTAGAGTAACACGTAGAGGATTCAGACAAATTTTGCCTTGGTGGTGAGATAAAGTTAGCACTGGACAAAAACCTCCTCAAGTCCTTCTTGTTAGGCAAACTTAGAAAGAATTAGATTGTTCCCAAGTGATTTAACTGCATCTCAGAATAACGTTTAAGACTATTTATAGGAACACAAACCATCCAGCACTCAACCAGATAATAAGAACAGATTAGATAGAAATGGAAAGAAAACAAATAGCAAGTTACTAGATTTAAACCTAACCATATCAATAATCACATTAAATGATTAAGTGTCAATTAAATGGCAGTTTATATAACTATATAAATAAAGAAAGATTCAACTATGCACTGCTTTCAAGAAACCCAGTTTATACTCAGAAACACAAATAGGTTACAACTTAAAGAATAGAAAAAAGTGCCATGCTAAAAATAATGAATACGATGTATTTAAATCATAGTACATGGTAATATTAAAAAGTAGATTTCAGAGAGAAAATGAGATTTTTTTGGTAATGATAAAGGGGTCATCTTATCAAAAGGAAATGGAAATCCTAAATATTTATTCACCTAAGAAATAGAGCTTTGCAATACTTGAAGAAAAAACTGATAGAACTGCAAGTAGAAATAAGCAAACCTACAATTATAGTCAACAATTTCAACATGCTGCTACATAATTTATATAAAAAATAGAAAGGAAATCAGTAAGGATCTAGTAGATCAACCAACTGTTAACCAACTTGCCCTATCTACAGTCTACCTAACACACTACCTAAGAACAGCAGAATATACATTGTTTCAAGTATATGTGAAACATTTTCTAGCATTGACCATATTCTAAACAACATTACAAGTCTTAATAAATTTAAGAGGATTCAACTCATACCACATTTATTCTATGACTATAGTGTAATTAAATTAGAAATCAATAAGAACGAGTTCTGGAAAACCCCCAAATACTTGGAAACTAAATAATATATATCTAACTATCCCATGGGTCAAAGAATAAATCAAACTGGACTTTTTTTTTAACTAAATAAAAACTGAACACAACATTAAAAATTCATGGGTGCCGCTAAAGCAATACTTACAGGAAAATGTATAGCAGTAAAACACCAATACTATAAAAGAAAGTCTCAAAACGATGACTTTCATTTATACGATAGCTTATAAAACCATTCATAATCTGATTCTGCATACTTTTATAGTGACATTTCTCTCCACTAACTACCAACCAATACCAGTATTAGTACCAGGAACATTTGTAACAGCAATAGTAGTAACAGCTGCTGCTAATTTATTGAGCACTTACTATGTGACAACTTTTCATACATTACCTCATTTCATGATCTGATAGGTGTTACATATATCATCTCACTTATTCCTTATTACAGTTCTATGAGGTGGTATTATTATTATTTCTATTTTAATAAGGATCATGCTAAGTTGTAGGGAGATTATAGAACTTATACAAGGTCATGTAATCACACTGCCAATCAAAAATTATTGAACATCACTATGTGCAAGGATCTCTTCCAAGTACATAGCTAGTGAGTTTCAAATTCAGGGCTCAACCTTCAGATTTGTGCGGCTTCAAAGCCTGGTCTCTTAGCCATCTTGATTTTTGGCCATTTGAATACTCCCTGATTCTCCATGAATGTTCCCCTCCAACTCCAGCGACTTAGTACAATGCTTGGAACATAGTTGGGGATAGAGGAATTGAGAGAGAAACATTCATAACTTATTGAATGATCCTTAGGTACCAGATCTTATGATTGCCTTTCACATGTTACCTTTATTATTCATCAGGATAGTGTGAGCTTAGTATTATTATCTGCATTCCAACTTCCAAATGTACTTGGTTCTTTTCTGTTTTCTACATCTTCTCTACTTGCACTACAGTCTAGACACTATCATTTTTCCTTTTCTAAAATTGTTTTTTAATTTTTACTTTTTAATTAAATTTATTGGGATGACATTGGTTAGCAAAATTATATAGGCTTCCAGTGTACAATTCTGTAATACGTCATCTATATGTTGTACTGTGTGTTCACCACCCAAAGACACTATCATTTCTTATCCAGACTACTGCTACAGTCTCCTAACTGGTTTCTCAACTTCCATTCTTGCCTCCACGAAATCTGCTTTCTACAAAGTAACAATAATAATCCTCTAAATAATATTAAAAATAATACACATTGGTTCATGTATCTTCTGGGCTTAAAAGTCAAGTACACTTAGATAGAAAGACAAACTTCTTAGTGTAGCAAACAAAATCTGGTCCTGTCCATTTTATCAACCTCATCTCTTTCCACTTTGCTCGTGGCTACAAATAGCCTGGCCATACTGGGCTTTTAGTTATTGGTATGTAACAATTTCTTTCCCATTTGTAGTTTTCACTCATGTTGTTCCTTTACCTGGAGTATATTCTTCCTCTCTCACCTGGATAAGTCTATCCATGCTTCATACCCGTCCTCGTACATTATTTCTGGTAATCTTTTTGATCCTCTTCCAATATCAGCTTGCCTCATTAATCCTTCTCATGGCTTCCCGTTGTTTTGCTTCGTAGCTCTTATCACAACTTAGAATCATATAGTCTTTATTCATGGCACTTAGATTCAGTAGAGATCTAGATCTTAAACAAGCTGGTAGTCAATTCTCTATCTTACTCTGCTATGCAGTAGCACTTTACCCCCATGACTGTCTGCTTTTCCATTTTTGAAACAATTTCTTCCGTTGGCTCCCATACCACCACACTCTTGTGTCTTTTAAACTCCTCCATCGACTCCGCTTCTTATTTTTCTTTGCTAGAACCCCCTTCTCTTCCAGAATTCTAAATGTTGGCATGTCTTGGCTCAGTACTACACAATGCTGTTTCCTCTATCTTACCTTTCACTCATATCTCATCTTTACACATGGTTTAAATCCCAATCACGCACTGATCACCACCTGCCTACTCAATATCTTTACTTGGATGTCAAACAGGCATCTCAGACAACGTGACTGAAGAAGATTCTCCATGGCCCCAAACACACCAAACAGATCCACTCAAGCCTTCCCCATATGAGTAAATTGATCCACCATCCCTTCAATTACTCAGACAAAAATAATTAGAAGTCACTCTTGATTGCTCTTTTTCTCAGACCTAATGAACCATCAGTAAGTCCCGTTGAATCAAATAAAAAAAAAAAATGAAATGTGATCTTTATCACTATCTCCATGGTCACAATTCTAGTCTAAGAGCTACGGCCATGTCTGAGTTGGACCCTGGTAGCCCCTCCCATCGTTTGTCTTTCGTTACAGCTGTCAGAGGGCCAGAAGGAGGGAACATTTAGCAGCATAAAGTGAGCCATACCACTTTCTTAAAATTCTCTGATGTCTTCCCTTGGCAACCAGCATGAAATCCAAACTATGGTGGTCTACACAGTCCTGTGTGCATGGACTTGCCTATATCTTTCACTCTATCTCCTTTCACTCTTCTTATTTACTATGTTCCTGCCACAGTGGCTTTTCTGTTCCAAGAGCATTCCAACTTCTTTCCTATGCCAGACCCTGTGATATTATATCTTCCACTGGCATCTTTTCCTCCAAGATCTTTGCACAGCTGACTCCTCATTATAAATGTATTGAATATCATCTGCTCAGATAAGAGTTTCCTCTCCTTTCCTACCTAAACAGTTCCTCCCAATATTGTTTTTGTCATAGCACTTCTCGGAATCTAATACTATGGCATTTTTCGATATATTTATTGCATCTTCCCACCAAAGTACAAGTTTCTTGAAAATGCAGACTGCCTGTTGCTCTTTGCTTTATAGTTTAGAAAAGTACCTGGTTCATATAGTCAAATATTTGTTGACTGACTGCCTAAGATTTTCTTTGATGAAATTATTTGTCTAGGCAGACTTCACTGATCTTCTAATGTGATACCAAGATATGAAAATATTTTTTATGCCAATGTGCATGCTTTTTCAAAGTTGACATGAACAGCTGAATCCCAAGAAATGCAATGACTCACCAAAAATGTTAAGTGGTCTTTCCCCAAACTGGAACGCCCCTTTGAAATCTCAAAGACCTCCCAATGAAACTGAAGCATCATCTAGAGAACGGAAAGTTATGAGGACCAATTTTGGATCAGGATACTGAGATCAGGTTATTGGCATTGATTAGTTTATCAAATGTCCAACTCTCAGAAATTTAAGCATGATTGCAAACATCTTTGTTATGGATTTGAGTTTCTAGAAACTAGCTATACCAATAACTAAAAGCCCAGTATGGCCAGGCTATTTGTAGCCACGAGCAAAGTGGAAAGACATGAGGTTAAGATGGACAGAACCAGATTTTGTTTGCTACACTAAGAAGTTTGTCTTTCGATCTAAGTGCACTTGACTTTTAAGCACAGAAGATACATGAACCAATGTGTATTATTTTTTAATATTATTTAGAGGATTATTATTGTTACTGTGTAGAAAGCAGATTTTGTGGAGGCAAGAATGGGAGTTGAGAAACCAATTAGGAAACTGTAGCAGTACTTTAATGGTGTGTTTGCATTTGGGTACTTACTATATACTAGATCTTGTACAAGACTCTGGCAATACAAAGAGAAGGACAGAAATGGACACACACACACACACACACACACACCCTCACTCAATCCCAGTGTTGCATAGTCAACACTACAGAAGAAGAATAGAAAAGAGCAAGTACCTAAATACTAAGGAGTTGGGAAGGATCCATAGAAGGTAACATTGAGAGGTCAAACAGAATGTTTACCTGGTAGACCAGATAGCAAAGGGATTCTATGCAAGGCTCAGTGAAGAGAGCCAGGCTGGTTCAGGAAATTAGCAAGCATTTTGGAGGGGCCAGATAGTTGGATGCTTGGGGGAGGGTGGAGGAAGGTGAGCCAGGCTAAATCAACACACAGAAGACTTCAAATAGGCAAAGGCATGTGGCTTTGACTTTGAAAAATAATAAGCTGGGTTAGGATGGTCTTGAAGTTAAGACAGAGGAAAGGCGATGAACTATAGAGAATCAAAGTTGGGCTTCCTAAATTTAGAGATAAGGGTGGTGGCTACTTCACTCTTTTTTCACTCTAAAAATGTTCAGGTAGATGAAATGAAATAATGCTTAGGGCCATTCCCAAGATAAGAATTGAAGAATTCTGAAATAGAAGAGCTAGTACTTGAGCTAGGTGTACAGTGCTAGAGCAAAGAGAACGATTCTTTGAGCAATTACTCTGTTTTATATCTATCCATACAGACACACGCACACATGTGCGTACACACACACACACACACACATATACATATATACACATGGTCATTTTCTTTTTCCATGAATGTTCATAGCAACTTTATTTGAAATAGCCCCAAACTGGAAGCAACTCAAATGTCCATCAACACATGAATGGACAAACAAACCCTGGCACATATCTATATAATGAAATACTACTCACAAATTAAAAACAAAGAACAGCTAATACGTGTAAGAACAGGAATAAATATTAAAACAATCAGGATGAGAGAAAGAAGCCAGATTTTTAAAAAATGAGCACATACTATATAATTTCAACCATATAAAATGCATAAATGCAAACAATTCTATAGTGTCAGAAAGTATACCTGTAGCTGTCTGGGGTATGGCCCTATTTTTAATCTTATAACAACTGCATGGGGTGGGTCCTGTTATTATTCCCATTTTACAGATAAAAAGATGGAGTCTGCTGTAGTACACTGATTTTTCTGGGAGTGTTTCTCTGATACCAAACCTTAATATTTATTTTTAACCTTACTGTTATGTTAGTATTTTAAAGACTAACCATTAATTTTTTTAGTATCAACTATTAAAACAATGATAGCAAGATTTCTGTTGGTTTTCTGTATCCCGATCTGGTAGCATATAAAAATCATCCAGAAAACTTATAAACATAGAGATTCTTATTTCTTGTCCTAGAGTCTCTGTATTTTTTCCATTAGTGCTCCTGGTGATAAACACTGTGGTTTGCTAATCACTAATCAAATAAATTAGAATGTTCTGAGCTGTGGCCTGATATTTGTATTTTTAAAAAACCTATCAGATAGTTCTGCAACTAATTCATGGAAGAAATTTTGGCTGCAGGATAAAATCTAAATTATCGTACTACATAGAATCCTTCAAAATCTGGCCCCAAATTACCTTTCCAGTCTTATCTGTACGCTTTCAAACAGCAGACATTCTTGCCAGCCTGTACTCTCACAGTTTCACATGATGCCATCCAATGGACCATCCACAATGCAGAGGCACTGTTCTTCCTTAACTTCAGTCCTTTCCATACCCTTTCTCAAAATGCTCATTCCCTTTCTCTTTCTAGAGACTCATAATGTATCATGTAGAATTCTGGTCAAAATATCTCGCCCTCATCAAAGCCTCCTCTGATACCCCAAGCCTCTTACTCTGTGTTCTCTTGGCATTTGGGGATTGTCACTTATCCCTCAGAATTGTTACTTTCTCTGTTTATATACTTCACTGTCTGCATCTTAAACCAGGAAATCCAGTCAAAATAGCAAAGACGTTTGGTCATACGGATCTGTGTAGATTTCCAGCTGTGACACTTAGTAACTAAATGAACTTGGCCAAGTTATTTAACTTCTTTACACCTCTGCTTCCTTCTTTGAAATTAAGATAATAATTGTATCTCTTTTATAGAGTTTTTATGAAGATTGAAGAGCTAACAAATGAAAAGCATCTCCTGTAGTGACTGGGTATAGTAAGCACTCAATATAGGGTAGCCATTATTAATGTTACAGTGTAGGTATAGGATACTGTATCGGTCTTATTCACCTTCCCATTTACTGTATATGGGAGGCACCAATAGGTCTGCTGAATGAATTTGTCTTCCTTATAACCTGAGTACACCCAAAACTTTCTGTTCTAGGGAAGACCATTAGTGACAAAGTTTGTTAAACTACAAACTATGTTTCTGGCATGAGAAAGGTCCTGATACAATGTGCCATCCACACGATACTCTCCGAATACACAAACACTGGGCCTTTTCAAGGCTTGCCACACATGTCAAATTGCAATGCTTTGTTCATGCTTACAAAGCTTGCAACTCAAGCATGGTTTGCACACCCCTTGTGCACACACCACCTTCTCCAGAAATGTCCTGGAATAAATGATTCTTGGCTTTGGAAGCTTACGACATAGAAACTGCTCTCACTCCTATGCTCTGTTCCAGGGAAACAGGGCAGGAACGACGTCCATAATCAAACGCACACAGAAGATGGGTTGAAGAAGACAGCACACAATGTGGTGGGGTGTTTTAATGATGAAGTCAAGGTTAATTACCAGGAATAGGCAGCCGTCTTTACTGTGAAATGAGCAGCAAGAATGTTAGGCCAGCAGGAGGAGGAAACGGGCAAGAGTGCTACTTACTGATTTCTGGGGTCTGGATTCTATTTATCTTTGGGGCCTGCCAAAGTAGCAGTAAGAAAAAGAAAATAAAATGCAACAATTATCTCTCTCGGCATTTCAATTCCTTCTGGAGTTTTACTGCCAAATGGCTGACACTCTGAATTTCTGCATGAATGACTCAGATATATTAAGGATTAAGACCGGGAAGGAGGTAAAGTAACATAGTTTTAATTGAGGTCCTCTGGTGATTAATTTTGTCCCTGCTTCAATCTATCCTCCACAAAGTCACAGGCAAAACACTCTTAAAATTCTAATCAGATGAGTTCACTCTTGACTGAAGGCCTTCAATAGCAACCTGCTGTCTACAGGATCAGATCCAAATTCCTAACGGAGAATGAGTCCCCTCTTGTCTGCTCCCATAAGCTTCTGTTGCCTGATGCTCTATATTTTAGTCTTAAGAAAATATTTGCTCTTCTCAGAATGAAAACGTTGTTTCCTGAAACTCCATGCCTTTGCAAAGTTCTCTCTCTTTTTTTTAAGAATGCCTTTCCTCTCCTGACCTACTTAGCTAACTCCTATTCATTTTTTAAGACCCTATGGTATGCTGTCTTTGATCACTCCCTTCTTCCCCATGCTTTCCTCCTCCACAAGTGGACTGTGTCTTATCCCCAACACCTATCTCCATCCTAATATTGTAATGCAATTAATTACTGACCTCTTGTCTTTCCCATTGGACTGGATATTCCTTGAGGGTATTGGACAGAGTACTTGTCATAACTCTGCCCATTCCTACCTCCATAGGACACCCTCAACCTGGAGTAGCACTGTGTATCCTGGTCATATATGTGGGCTGATGGGGAAAGAGGGAATGCCACTAACATTTGGAATTGGGTAATGGGAAGGGTGTTAGAGAAAGTAATAGTACCTGTGAGCCAAACGTCATGATGGCAACATGAAGCTGAAGTAAAGAAAGTACTTCCTCTTGAATTTGCACTTCTAGAACATTTATCATATTTAAAGAATTGTGAGAACGTCTTTAGTATGCTATCTCAATTCATTAAACAAAACAACCTTGAAAGATAGTTCTAATTGTTATGTAGTTTTAGAAATAAGAGAATCAAATGACTTTTCCAAGATGCTACATCTTGTAAGAGATCCAGAACTGGAACTGAGTTACAAGGGGGAGAGCATTCTTTAACTAATTAAATCTACTATTCATTAAGCATCTTATTTTCCATGAATTGTGTTAACTTCTATATGTATATTATCACTAATTCATAATATGGTACGTCATCATGTACAATTATCCTTACCCCAGATAAAGAATTAACCTTTGGCTCAAAGAGACAAAGTAATCTTTCTAAGAACACACAACAGGCAAGAAGCAGAATTAGTATTTGAATCTGGATCCAACTGACACCTGTACCCATGCTTGAAGTTTTTATTTCATATTCACCCAATTCTCTTGTAATATGCAAGAGCGCACAGAAACCCACACAAAAAGCCCCCAACGAGAATAAAGATTTAATCAGTCTCTGTAGGTGGAAGGAAAAGGTCATTTCAGTGAAGAGGTAAATAAAGGATCTGGAAAACCTCAGAATGTGAAGAGAGAGAGGATCTGTTATTAAAGGCTATTTTAGGAAGCAAGAATGAAATAGTCCGTTCCTCTCCTCTCCCGTTTTCTGGTTCTTGTACATCCACCAAGGAATCCATCGAATGGGCCTTTGGAAAACAGCTGAGATCATGCAGAAAACTTGGATACCTTCAGGATAGGGAACGACCAGTATGGTGAAGACTCAAAACCACACTCTTTGAGGGAAATTTGAAAGAATATAGACATTTTAGGCAGGGGAATGAATGACTCATCATATCTAAGAGAGGACTCTTTCAGTATTTGGAGGACATTCATACAGAAGAAGGAACAAAACCAGGACAGAAACCCCAAGGAAAATTAGATTTCTTTCTAGGGCCCATATGTGGAAACAACCAAGAAACAAGTTTCTTCTCAACTCATAAGAGATGAACTTTTCTAAATTACGGGGGGAAAAGTGGTGGGCTGCCATCATGGAAGATGCTCCGATAAAGGTGCTATGACCACTTGGTGGGGATGTTGTCGAGAAAATTCAAGAATTGTGAAGGCCTTTAAAATTCCTGCCATTTCAGGCCCCTTTAATTCTGATGGCTGCATTGAATCCAAATGAATAACACTGAAACCATATTTACCACAGGCATTATCATGTTTCTAGACGTCTGAGGAGATGGATAGTGTCTTGGCTGTTTAGATGGGAATATCTAGTCGGGAACAGAATCCAATCACACTAGGTACCAAATGGACGAGCCCCTGGGGTATAGCAAATCAGAGCCCCTTAAGGGAGAAGATGAGTCACAGATTACAATCATAGCTGGAGTCATTACAGTCTTCTGGGCCCTGTGCTACACAGAAATGAAATAGGCAGAAAATATTATCTCCTTGGGGTGATAAAATATTCCTCGGTAAGCACACAGATTCATTTTCCTAAAACAAATAAATCACTTATGCTTTTCTTCTGCTATATTCTCTATCAACAGGGTAAAACACAAGCCTGCCAAAAATCTGTCTAAAAAATAAGTGTAGTTTTGGAGAGGGATGATACAAAGAGTAAACATAAGGAAAGTCCCATATCAGCGGTCAAACAAGGCTCAAAACATTTGCCTATTTTGATGGGAGTCGGAGAATCAGTGCTATCAACATGTGCACTTTTTGTGACAAGCTTAAGGGTCTGAATTCTAAGTAACTTCCAATTTTCACTGAAGTCACATAGTCCAGAACACAGATGGCTTTAGGTACTGAAGAGAAAACTGTTGCCCAAAGTATAAATTCTATCTAATAACTCATATCTGTATTGTTTTCCTCTTGAGTTTTATTATGCTCAGACTGAGATTTGAATGCTAAATCTAGGACAAACTGAACTTTGCTCAAATAATTCCCAGTTCTGGGGACTTGGAGGTTGCTTTTAGAACACTTATAATGGGAGTATTTTGCAGAGGTAACATGTACTGAATTTATTCTTTGAGAAATTACTTCTGAGCACTATCTCTGCCCCAGGTATTCTGCTGGGCATAGGAGTGGACAGTGTGAATAAGACATAGCTCCTTCCCTGAACAAACTTATAATTTAATGATGGGGAGACAGATTTACAAACATATAATGCAGTGTTCTAAGGGCTGCAAGAGAGGTATTTATAAGGAACGGCAGTGATGTAAAGGAGGGAGTAATTGACTACTTGTGTGTGTTGGTGGGTAGTGGTAAGGAGGCAGCTATAAAGCTTGGAGGAGAAAGTTTCTCAAAAGAATGTGTAGCCTGTGAGCTGGATATTGGAGTTTATTTTTTTCTATGTAGGTAAAGGCGAATGGGCATTCCAGAGAGACAAAAGAGAATATGCAAAGGTGCCAGGGTGTAGGAAAGCATGCTGTATTTAGGAAAACGTGAATATGGCTAGTAGGGTACAGGTAAAGTGGTGCAGGAGATGGGCTGGGAGGTCGCAGAGAGTAGAGGAAGCGTTAGTATGTGCAATGCAATAATCCTTTAACTGTGGGGAGGCAAAATGTTTTTAACGAAGGAAGTGACTTGGTCAGATTTTAGGATTTATAAATGTGCATGTCCGTAATATGGAGGAGATTGGACTGGGAGGGGAAGAGAAAAGAATCTAGAAGTACAATTAAAAATTGATTTAAACATTTTTAAGTTTGATAAAATCTAGCGTTGGGAAGACTTTGGGAAAACATGTATTCTTTCACACTATTGGTAGAAATGTAAATTGGTTCAAATTTTTAGAAGACAATTTAGTAATATGTAGCAAAAAATTTCTTGAGTTTATTTTATAGATATATTCACATGCATGCCTAATAATATTTGCTATGAATAATTGTGAACACCTAAATGCTTATTAATAGGGAACTGGCTAAATAAAGCAGCATGTACTTACAATGTAATGGGCTGACATCATTAAAAAATAATAAGGCAGATACATACATATTGACATGGAAAATTGTCAAGGTATATTGTTAATGGGAAAAAGTGAGTTGCAGCACAGGTTATAGCTCGTTGGCTAACTATATAGGAAGTACTAAGTAACTGGTAACCTGTTAGGAATAACTGGAAAAGCTAAACCAAAATGAACAAATGAACAATATATTTGAAAGGAGGTGGAGCCTACAAAGTCATTAAAGAATTGTAGATCTAAGATTCAGGCAAACAAGAAAATCTGGAGACATGAGCCTAGCACTAGTATTCAAGGTAGCTCTTCTATTAGAATTGTCTGCTGACATCTAAGAAGCTGAGAAATTGTACATAGAGTTTCAACAGATTCCTAGAACTGAGAGAGCAAAATATGGAGTTTGGGCTCCCCAGGAAATGGGGTGACATTGTAATAAACACCTTTGTTTCCAACTGAGAAGTTAAAAGTCTGCACCTAGGAGTAATAGTGAACCAGGGGTACATTTTCCCTCCAAAAGAATGAAGTCTAGCTTCAGGACATATTAACTTCAAATTGGATTGATCCAGGATAGCTATTAACACTAATAAATGGGCCTAAAAGAATATGTATTATATATACACACACAACAGGCTTATGGGACATTCAGACAGTAAAGGTATAAGCTAACATTTAAGGTGTAAGGAAACATTTAAAATAGCTATGCATTCAAGGAAATAAAAAAATAATACTAAAAATTTCAACAGAAAATTGAAAACTATAAAATAACCAAATGGAAATTCTGTAACTTTTAAATATAAAAATTAAAATTAAGAACAACATGGAAAGGTTTAATTACAGGTTAGAACAATTAAAGAGAATTAGTGAACTGGAAAATTGGAAACATATAAAATGGAAATATGAGTGATGAAAAATACAGGAAAGAAGTGAAGAGACCTTCAAGGTCATCTAGACCACATCCACTATAGCAGAAATCAGCAAGAAGTTCATCAAAACATTTTTCATTTCCCCCTGGTCACAAAAAGCTAGATTACATTTTCCAGCCTCTCTTAAAGTTGAATATGGCCACATGATTGAATTCTGGCTAATGGAATATAGGAGGAAGTGATGTGTTCCTCTGCGTGTGGCCTGTAAAAGACATCTTATGTACTCGTAATCCTCCTCTCTTCTTCTGTCTGGGATGTTGACACACAGGTGACCTTGGAAGCCACATGTTGAAGATGGCTGACCTTTCATCATCTTTGGTTCCTAAATGGCTGCATAGAACAGACCATTTCAACCCCTGTCTCTGAATGAACTGTACATGAGTGAGAAATAAATTGCTGTTGTGTTAAGGTACTGAGATCAGAGTTTTTCTGTTGTAGTAGCTAGCATTCCTTAACTAATATTCTCAGCAATTCCAGAGTCTTCTTTGCTATGACTCTCTAGTAAGTCTACTTTAAGATTTAACACCTATAGTGAAGGGGCATGTACAATTTTCCAAGACAACTCATTCTTTCTGTTGAAAGATCTATCACCTGAAAAAAAAATTCTTCCTGATGCTATTATCTCTTTGTGAATTTACTCATTTGACTTATTTGTTTATCTAAAGCCTTTCAGAGGCAATCCTTTAGATAGTAAATCAAGTCCTCATCAAGAAATTCCATTTTGGAATGTATTTTTGAAAGAGAAATAGAAAACTGAAATCATCTAGCTGAATGAACTTAAGTATGTCTCTTTTCCTTGAACTTGGCCTCAGGTAAAATAATTGCATTAGATTAAATCAATCCCTATTGTTTCTTTTTGTTCAGATAAAGTGATATTGAGCTTTACCAATTAGCTCAGAAAAAAGAATGCAAAACAGGACATAAAAAAGCAAAGCATTTTATTAAATATATAATGTCATATCATATAACATAATATAATACGGGCAACCCCCATATAACACAGTTGTTAGGTTCCTAGAAGTGCCATGTTATGTGAATCCATGTTATACGAAACAAAGAACTAGTACAAAAAAAGGGGTTAGGTTCCAAAAATTAAAAAAACCCCCACACTATTATATTTTTATAATTAAGATAAATATCTTTATTAAAGCAATTTTCACCAAAAGTATAACATTAATATGTATTAAATAATGTTTTCTTCATCATCACTACTAAGCTTTTATTACGTTCCATGTTATTTGGGGATTTCCCTAATTTAAAATGAGATACTTTTTGCTCTTAAAAGCTCTTATTATGCTCCCTATTGTTCGGGGATTTCTCTAATTCTCAAACTGTGTTAGAGTGCAACTGTGTTCTAGGATGCCGTGTTGTACGTGGGTTACCTGTATATCTATATCTAATTGAGATGAGAAGAGTGAAGATTAGATCTCTATCTATATGATAAAGAGGGATGGTATTTCATACACTGATACATTCAAAATTCACAAAATTAAAAATCTTCCTTAAAAAAGAATCTTCCTTTAATCCAGTTCTTCCCCTAACTCTCACCCCTTTCCAGCTTGAGTTCCTTCTACCATACCTCCATCAAGTGAATGTTCAGATACTGCTTGAATTCTTCGAGTGACAGGGAAGTCATCACATCCCAGGGAAGCAACACAGTTTTTGCTGATCAAAAGAGTTCTGATACTACATATTAAGAATAGATTTTAATAATGTCTGAAAATAATTTGACCATAAGATTACACGTCCTTACGCACATACACACACATATTAGCACAGTAGACACAATAGATATGCAGAGACATAAACACAAATAGTGCATACTCGCAAGTTGTGTAAACATGCATATATGGAATTATTCATAGACTTGTTGACATATTTACACATTCAGATAGCATCACTCACTAATCATTTTGATTTTGCTTACTCTTTTCAATAAGGATAATGCCATTTCCTATGTCTTTAAGAGATGTAGAGTGAGCCCTTACTTAATGGGTCTTATGAGAGAAACTAAAGATAGCCTTCCACAGTACTGCTGCTTTTAGTATTGTCTGGTCCAGCCTGACCTTCTGAACACAAGAGTTTCTCTTCAGTAGGCCACAGGAAGATGCCTGGTAGGAGGAGAGAGTTCAGGTGGAATTTGGTATCCTGGGACAAGCATCGTTTTCCACACCATGCAATGAGTTATATCTATTCCCATCCATTGTTCTGGAACACCATCATTTCATATTTGTATCATACACAGTGGTTTGGGGTCAAGAGCTATACACTTACCACTTGAAGTGGCTACCTAATTAAATATTTACAGATCACTCTGGAGCTGACAAAGTGTGTTATGATGCATTGGTTCTTTAATTTTCATAGCCACTCTTGAGTTAGGTAGGGCAGGTACCTTATCTCTATAGTTTGGAAGTCTGTGGGCCAGTGGCTTTAGCAGTGATTCTGAGATCACTGGAGAATTCCCACTTAATATCCATTGACACCCTTCTTACTTAGTAACAAATCCATTGTTTTGTCTACGATGGCAATGTGTGTAGTCTAAACTATGTGATCTTCTACACAATTCTTCAGGTAGGGTGGGCATATGGTTCAGTGGTGGCCAATAAGGTAAAAGTGGAAGTTTTATTAGAAGATGTCCATTTTAATGAATAAAAAGACAGAGTTTGGCAGTAAAAGGGCTCTTCCTTTTTTCTACCTGGAAAGCAGGTATGGTGCCTGATGTTACTATAGCTACTTTTCAACAGCAAAAACCACAATCATAACAGTAAGGGCTAATTTATAACTGATATAAATTAGCCCTTACTTGAAGCTCAATATTTCTAATCACTTTCTACAAACAAACTCATTTAAATGCCATAACAGTTATTACTTAAAGATGTGAACACTGCGGCATAGAAAGGTACTATAGTGCATAGAAAGGTGAAGTAAATTCTCCATGTTTCTGTAGTTAACAAGTGATAAAAGCAGGGTTTGAAGCCTGGTAGTTGGGCTCCAGGGTCCATGCTGAGGATGGCAGAGCAGAAAGTGAGAAGAGTCTGAATCCTTGATAGAATTACTGAGCACCCACATGAGCCTCAGACACCCACCCTTGATCTGGTTACGCTCAAAAACCAAATCTTGTACTTATTGAAGCTACTATAGTGGGTTTTCTTACAGCTGATTACAATCCTGATTTCTGTTTGGTTTGTTGTGATACAAAGGAGAGAGTCCTGCGCTGGGTGCCCACTGAGCTTGGGTCAAGTTCAAGCTCTGCCAGGTAACTTGCTATGTAACATTGAGAAAGTCACCTCAGTTCCCTGAGCTCAGTTTCCTCACCTTTGAAAGCAGAAACCTATATGAAATAACCAGACCTTTAAATGTCTACTCTTCTGAGATTCTACCTGTTTCTCAGGCTGCCATTTCCTATTTTCGGATACGTGTCAATTGCTACATCAAAGGGCAGGCAAGAATCAGTGCTTGCTATGTGTAAGGCCTCCGCGTACAGACAGCACAGGATGCCACTGTATCTGAATGTGACCCTTGTCTTTTACCATCCTGCAGGCTACGAGTTCACAAAAATCACTGGAGAACATAGCATGTGTTGAACTTAATACATTAGAGACCAGTTTGCCTTATCATCTTAATACCTTAACACTTCCCTCTATAACTATCCGTCAGCACATGGATGCCTAATTCTGTTGAAAAAAAGAAAAAGCTTTGCGAAGTGTTGGAATCAGCAATAGTAGGAGTTAATGAGAGGAGTTTAGCTAGGAGAAGACAACTTTGTCAGGACAACTACACACTGTAACTTAATATTGCTTTTTCTCAGTCATTCCTCAGAGGTGCTGGAGTCACTTTAAATCACCATTTTGGTTTCAGTTTGAGAAATCCTCTGCTTTAACAAAATGCCAACAACATAAAACAAAATAACAGAGCATCGCAAACATACACACAAATAAGTTCTGGTGATAACACAGCGGAAGATATAAATACGGAATAACCACTAAAGCTCTCTGACTCACCAGCTCTCAGGCCTCCTATTGCCACAGATCATGAAGAGAAAGCTACCTGAATGCAGTTTTCTGATGGGCTTTAAGGCCATCTAGAATCAAGGACTAATTGAACGTACTGAACAGGATTGAAGCTTAGAGGTCACCGTGTCCATACGTTCGCATTTTTGCTACACATTACAATCACCCACGGGGCTTTGAAAAATCCCAACGTCCAGGCTTCCCCCCAAACCACTTAAATCAGAGTCCCTGTGAGTGGCACACAGACAGTAGTCTATTTTAAAGCTTCTAGTTGATTCTATGTGCAGCTAAGGTTGACAACCACTAATCTCAGACATTGAACCCCTTTATTTAGATGAGAGGATGAGGCTCAGAGAGGGGAAGTGACTTGCCCTAAGTCTCATCATTTCAAACTGAGGTTTTTGATTCCTGGGGTCTTTGCTCCCTACCACGTCAGAGTAACCTCACTCTGCAATTCTGGTCTCAGACAACCTCCATCACACTGCCAATTCAAATCCTCTGTGGTACTCTATTTGCGAAGGTAGGAGGTCGAGTTCTGACTCAGAGATGCTTTGAGAATCGACCTGAAACTTTTCATGCCTACACAAATTCGCTGTGAAGAGCGACAGGCTATGAAGCCCGGGTTTGAGTAATGATTCTGCTGTACAGCATAGAAGGGCATGGTGGGCTGGAAGACCCACTTAGAGGGCGGGACAGGGAAGACGTGAACTATACCTGCTGGGCCCAGTTCTCTGGGAGGGTCAAATGCTAAACTCTCTACGTAGGTGAGCTTTTAATCTTCAAACCCAGGCTACTTAGTTGGTATGTTCAGGCATAGCAGTACTGGATGTTAAAATATTCAAATAATTCTATTGATATTGGTGAATAGCTATTGTTCCTCTGCCTGCTAGCCCTGTCCCCTGGCCACCGGCTTCTTCTTTTCTGCTTCAGCACCCTAAGGATTAACACACAGCACGGTGGAGGAGTTTGGACCCTGCTCTAGTGCTAAGGTCTCAACCCTTTCTGATGACTCAGTCCCCCCAGGAGTTGTTAAGCTTTCTGAGTATCATTTCTGTTCACATCATCCCCCCACGGCAAGTCAGATCTATCACTTTATAGATAAAAATGCAGATGCTCAGAGAGGGTGAGAGACCTGTCCAAGGTCACACAGTAAGTACGTGGCAGTCGCACCAGCCAGTCCCTGTGCTAGAGCTATCAGCCAGTGGCTGTGTTTGAAGAATGATGCCCAGTAGGTGCTCTGAAAGCAACTGTGCATTTTAATTCTTCATCTCCTCCTCTTTAAAGCCACAGTGTGAAAAGAAAACCACAAGGGCTCTGCTTCATGTCTCTCAATCACAAATGTACTAAGATGACTGTAGTGAAGATACCAGCACTGCCTGTGGACTTTTTAAACAAACAAACAAACAAACAAACAAACAATCAAAACATGATTTGAGAGGAAAAGAATGACCATTTTAGGCGTAGCCTGGGAATTGTCTCCAGGACTTGAGTCTGGAGTAAATCATGTAACCATATTGCCTATATCCACTAACTTCCCCTCTCCTCCCTTTCTCATTCCAGAATTCCCACCCCTAGACTTCCAAACAGTGATGAACCCTCTCAGCTACTGCCTGGGCCTGTAATGCGTGAGAAGCCCTTAAACACAAAGAGTGCTAAATAGGTACTATTTACTGCCCCTTTACCACCCTTTGTCCACAGTACAAATAAATCTGGAGATCATTTCTTAATATTGCAGAGCTGGGCTACTTATTCTGCATTGCACTCTACTTTCTTGTCCTCCTAAGACTCATAAAGACTGTTAATAAATTCTATATATTGCAGAGTTTCATCAGCAAGAGAAAGAAAATGATCAAGAGTTAGTTTTCATTATTTGAGTGAACACTTGGGTGCAAAATCATGGAGTCCAGGTCTCCCCCCTCCCCCCATGCCAGGCACAGTACTTGGCACAGAGAAGGCACTGGAACAAAGCTTGTTTAATTTAACGTTGAATAACAGTATTAGGTGTCTACAAAGAAGAGTCAAGGAAGAACCAGGGTTGAATATCTCATTTCTAGGCATAGACACAGGAGCAGTTTGTCTTCATTAAGTCATAATTTTTCAGCAAGCTCTCATATTCCAGGGGATTCACTCCTCTTTGTTAAATTAGAATAAATTAACTTTAAAGCAGGGTATGATAAGATAAAATCTAGTAGTTATGAAAGAAAAATTTAAGTATTTTTATTCACAGACTCTATCATTGCTATCCCTCACTGACACATTGAGGCAAAATAATGCATTGAGAGTTTCACAAAGAACCTCGACGGGGTGACACAGTAAGATATTATAGCCAGACTTTTCCAGGTAGACAGATCTAGATCCCAATTCCTGATTGGCCATTTACTAGTCATGTGACTTTGGACACACCTCTTAACTTTTAGAAGTATTGATTTCATCACATTTCACAGGGATCATAACTCTCCCTGCCTTCCTTCCCGGGCTGCTAGAAGAATTAAAGGACATGATAAGTGTAGCATTTATGGACTGCGACCCAGGGCATATTAAGTTTTAGGGAAACATTAGTCTACTTTCTCCACCATAGTTCAAAATTGGAGATACAGCTTGAGATGCTAACGAAAAAACCTTATGATTTTCTAGTGTATGTGTGTCATACCATACTGAAAACAAGACTTTGGAATTAAGTTTTCCCATAAGAAAATAAAAAAGCCTACAACTAAACCAAAGTATTAGTGATTGTGCAGTTTATTTTGTAATCACAATTGCCCTCACCTCATTTTCCCCACCTATATTACAATTATAAAATCATCCATAGTTATACTTTTCCTAGAATATTGGGGTTTCATAATATTTTATTTTTTCCAAAAAGTATAAACTTTGAGGAAAGATAGGTAATTTGAAAATAATCTAAGAAACATGGATGATGGATATCCACATCTCTGGATGAAACGGATGACAAATAACTAAATAACATAGTGAAGGCGAAGGATAACGTTATCAAACGCATTGCTCACTATGAGGTAAGAACATTTGTTTTTGTCTTCACACATAAGCCAGGTGACCTTGTTCCAGAAGGTCAAGTCCCTTATCTAAAACCACACCATTATAGTTGAACAGTTGGGATGTCCAGAGCTGACAGAACCACAGCTGGACACCTGAATTGATGAACTGGGTCATTCAGATGCTCTCTTTTAAGAACCTAAGAGTAGGAAAGTGCTGGGCACTGGTAAAGTCCTGCTGAGTAAAGATGGGACCAAGGTGGGACCTCAGCAATTCAAAGTCTTGTGAAGGCTCTTATTCTAGGGAACAGGGGGCAAGAGTCTTATCTGGGGAGAGGAAAAAGGCCGGAGAAAAGAGGGATTTTCTATGTTTAGGTTCCATTAAATTCCTCTCTATCCATTAAAAACAAATAAAGGACTTTTGAACATGTTTCTGTTCTTTATAACCCAAGTTCTCTAAGTTGGGAATATTTACAACAGAAAGAAAAAATACTGTGTAGAGATTAAATTAGAAAAACAAGTATATATGTATGTGTAATATACATAATATACATGTATCTACATACACGGTTGGACAACTAAGTTCGTGAACTCATCCTAGAAAAAGTTCTATATACCTCATTGGTGAATATCATTACAGTCACCTTCAAACTACTCCCCTTGGGAAGCTATGCATCAATGCTAGTGCCTAGTACACCCTAGTCCACTTGTTTTCTGGAATGGCCATCAGAGCTGAAGTTGTATTACCCTTGATGTCCTGAATGTCATCCAAATGTCCTCCTTTCAATATTTCCTTTATCTTCGGGTAAAGAAAGAAGTCACTGGGGACCAGATCAGGTGAGCAGGGATGATGTTCCAATACAGTGATTTGTTTACTGGCTAAAAACTCCCTCACAGACAGTGCCCTGTGAGCTGGTGCATTGTTGTGATGCAAGAGCCATGAATTATTGGCAAAAAATTTAGGTCGTCTAACATTTTCATGCAGCCTTTTCAGCACTTCCGAATAGTAAACTTGGTGAGCTGTTTGTCCAGTTGGTACAAATTCTTAATGAATAATCCCTCTGATATCAAAAAATGTTAGTAACATCATTGAAACAAAGTTCACAAACTTAATTTTCAGAGCTCGTATATACATACTGTTTCCTTGAAAATAAGACCTAGCCAGACCATCATCTCTATTGCATCTTTTGGAGCAAAAATTAATATAAGACCTGGTATTGTATTGTATTATATTATATTATATTACACCTGGTCTTATATTACTATAAAATAAGACTGGATCTTATATTAATTTTCACTTCAAAAGAGACATTAGAGCTGATTGTCTGTCCAGGTTTTATTTTCGGGGAAACATGGTATATACTTTTATGTATTTATTTATTCCTGGTTCAAAGCTTAGAGGAAAATGCCCTTTATGCACATACCCCCACATACAAGTATGCAGATATAATCTATTCTCATGGTGCAGCATAAAGAAACAGGAAAAGCTGAGGGTGGCAATGGGGACTGAGCAGAGTCTCACTTCTTTTACTGCAGCACAGGACTCACGCTATGAGAAACAGTATAAACTAGGGCTCTAAGTGCAACTGAAACAGTCTCTATATTTAAAATGAAACCTGGAGCAACCGAAAACAGGAAAGAGAAGTAGCTATCACTGGTGTAAAACCTTAATGCCAGATGCGACCAGGCCACAGAGACAGGAAAGACATGTTCAGAGGCAGGGACCCGAAAAGATAATCAAGGCATCATAAAGGATCGGGATAATCCAGGGCTATGAAAAGAAAAGAGATGAATGCTTTGGCTATTCTGGGTAAGGGTTTTCCTAGGTCCTTAGTGAGAAGGCACTGAAGTAATGCCAGAGACACATGTGTACTTTTCATGCTTTGCTGTATCTACTGTGGTTTATGTAGCTTTAAATAAATTTTATGTAGTCTATTCCATGATGGTAGTAATAATAGCTATTATTTATTGATGTCCCGCTATCTACCTGATATTTTGCTAGGCATTACATACATCCACATTTCCCTGCTCACATGACCCCCACCCTGCGTAGCCCTCTTTCCTACTTAATCCTTCCAAGCGTGGAAGGTATGCACTGGCTGGTGTATCAACCTGGGCCTGAGGAGTGGCCAGGGGAGTCTCTTCCTGTGGGGGTGTGGACGAGCTTAGACATACAGGTGGAGGTGTCTGCATGCGTGTGAACTGAGCCCCCTTGCAACATCGATGGGAAGAGACAGAATAGGCTGCGGGTTGGTTCGACCCTGCCATGTTCTAGCATGGAACTTGGAAGGGCCCCAAATTTTTAAAGTAGAACCTGACCATCTGGGTTTTTATGAAGTTAGACTTGTCAAGGGTAGAAGATCAAACATATTTTATTTAACAGTTAACTTGACTTGTATAACAGGTAATATTTAGCCATAGGACAAGGAATTCTCCATGGGGAGCCAGGCCTCCCCCACAGGCCTGAAAATTCAGGGTCAGGCTCGGTACCCAGTACAGTGCCTGGCACATAATAAACATATTTCAGATAATTGGTAAGTGACGATTTTTAAGGCTAACGCCTGCTTAGGATGCCTTCAAGTTATAGAAAACATAGTGATTCAAAGTGAATGTTGGATGGGGTTTTGAAATACCCAACAATTCGATTCTAGAATTCATCATCCACACAGAACAAATCTGAATTCTTGATCGAGAAGGTCCCAGCAATTACCACAGCTGGAGAGAGGCTGCTGAAGGAGCCGAGGCCTACAATATTCATGGCCACTCTACTAGCCGGTAGCAATTAGCTGGGGGAGAGGGGTAGAGGGTGGCCCTGACAAAGGAGCAGCTGTTTCTGCAGCTGTTGACAAGGACACGGAGCCTGCATGGGAATGAATGCTCATCTTCATGAGCCGCATTGTTTCCGCAGGAGAGAGGGTCAGCCGTTTGGAAGTCCCATGGAGAAGACGACCAACTCGACGTGCCCCAGGATGCTGAGACCACACGGCACATCCTGCTCTGACAACTTAGTCACTGGGAGAACTTTATCTCGGTAATAATGGGGAGCTGGAATTCAGTTTGTACAAGGAAGACCAGACAGGGATCGTGGAAAGCACTGGGCTGGAACTGGAAGACACGTCCCCCATCTACTGAATGTCTATAGGGAAGTCACTTCACCTCTCTGTGCGTCATTATTTCATTAAAATCATTAAAGCACTTAGCACCGTACTCAACATGGAACCACAGCTGAGCATTCAATTAACAATAGCAACTGCCTGTACTACTCCTGCTAATTATTTCTCTCCTGTGTAAGGAGGAGATGATAATATCCTTTCTGCCTACTTCAGGGTAGTAGTGAGGACAAAAGAAGTAATGGATGTGAGAGTGGTTTGAAAGGTGCAGACACTGCTCAAATGCGAGGGGTTGTTAATATTACACATTCCAAAGGAATCATTTAAATGACCCCCAAAGGCCTACCTGACCCCTACTATCTGGTGTATAGAATTCCTTCTATCAACATATTTCACTGGTGTCCAGAATTCCTATATCCTTGCTGTCCAATGGAACTTTCCATGAAGATGGAAATGTGTCATGTCTGCACTGTCTGTGCTAGCTAATACATCTGGTTAGCAGCACTGTATTGGATAACACAGCCTTATGTCAATTCACTCCTAAAGAAGCAACATACATCTTAAACACATTTCAATCCCAGTTTCTTGCCATGGGTAACACAACTTTGAGTTTAAACAATGTCAAGAATTTGAATGATAGTCATATGAACACCTACATACTGTACAGATGTGGCAGCTGATGTCACACACAGAATATTCACAGCCTTCTGAGCTAGATGTTGTTACTCCATTTGATGGAAGAGGTATCAGAAGCTCAGAAAGATGAAGATTTAGATAAGATGTAATAATATTAAAGAACAACAATGGCAAGCTCTATTGAGTGCTTTCTATTCAGGCCAGGAATTGCCTAATCCTTTTATAATCAGTACCTTATTTGATTCTCACACTAAATCTAAGTATTATTATTATAGTCATTTTGAGAAATCTGAGTCTAAGTAACTTTCTTAAGATCACACAGCTACTGTGTTTCCCCCAAAATAAGACCAGGTCTTATATTAATTTTTGCTCCAAAAGACGCATTAGAGCTTATATTCAGGATGTCATCCTGAAAAATCATGCTAGGGCTTATTTTCCAGTTACGTCTTATTTTCGGGGAAACACGGTAGGAAGTTGAAGATACACAGTTTTTACCTAGGATGTTCGACTCGGAATACAAACTGCCCTACCTGAGTAGGTATCTGCTTCCCACTGCTCTTAACCACTACTCCCTGTGGGTTTTCTTCATTGTTTTTACCATAATTTAAAAGCATGAATTTGTTTTGTTGATTACCTTTCACTCTCCTTATAAACTCCATAAAGCATGTTTGTTTTACCCACCAATATTATTCACCCCTATAGTCGGTGCTCAATAAATATCTGTTATTGAATAATTGTCTAGGGCATTTCGGCCATCATCATAATTATGTATCATCATCATCATCATCATTGCTTACATCATACCTACCACACTGTTTTATTTTTGTTGTTGTTTGTTTATGTTTTTTGGTTTATGTATCTTTCCTCTCTTAGACTAGGAAATCTTTGAGGTCAACAACTCTGTCTTTTTTATCTCTTGGTATACCTAACCTGGCACATAGTAAGCCTTCACAAATATCAGCTACATTAAATGGAATGGAATTAAACTCTTTCTGAGTAGGAGGAGGAATCTGAGAAATTGAGACATGGAGTAAGAAAGAACTCATGGAGGCAAGGGCATGATGGAACTAGAGAATGGGCTCAAGCAGCAAATGCTGTTGGGAATGTGAAGGTGGGTTGGCGTGAGACCCCAGAGAAACTAGGGAGGCAGGCAAGCAAGACAGAAGGCATCCTAGCTACAGTGGTGGGGGCACCCCAGGGGCTGGGGGCAAATGGACCAGGCAAACCCTAAAAATATCATTTGTGACATAGGAGGTAGGTTAACAGAACTGTTTTTGGGTGGAAAATGTGTTAGTTAAATTTAACTGAACCTTCTTCTCAGTATCTTCTTTTAAATGCTACCAGAGCATGGCTTTTCCTTTTCCGACTGTAATAAACAATGTCATTTGTTGGGTATCATTTCATGATGGAAAGCTTCCCTGACCTCCTCTGGACTAGGTCAGTACACCTGGTCTGTGTTCTCAGTGCTATGTCCTTTCTCTTTGCAGCCCTGTCAGAATGTTAAGTGATTAATTGTGCAACTATTGGTTTATGTCTGCCTCCGCAGTGGACTGTTAGCTCGTGGTTACAGTATTCACTGTCCTATCGCCAGCATCTAGCATGGTCCTTGGAAATAATAGTAGGTGATTATTAGTTATTGAATTAAAAATGACCATAAGTGAGGAAGTGCTAAGGTTTAAGTGTATGGTTTTTATTCTCTGGGGAAGCCTCTCATCCAAACATCATAGAGGCCTTCTAGAACATATGCCAGGCACTGTCTTAGACATATCACCGAAGGTTTAACAGTGAGAATACATGGCAATCATCCAGTGCAGTTCTGGGCATATCATAGCCATCATGTGTGTGTCAGTGGCTTTTCCTCCTCAGCTCTCTCTGAACTTTACTATATAGGTTGTCAAGTATAAATAATGAATCATTCTAAGACAAGATAAAATATAATACATAAAATCAATACAACGAAAATTTGCATTTACATTTGCCAGGTAGGCAGTTTATGGCAGTTCCTGCCTCATGTGCAAGAAGCCGGCACTCTGAACCAGGGATGTGCGTGAGAATCCCTGGGGAGTTGTAAGCATGCACATTCCTGAGGCCCACCTCTAGGAATTCTATGCACCTTTGATGCAGTTCAGAATGGTGCTTATCAAAACTTTATGCGGCTCACACTGTTTCCCTCTTTTTGTGTTTCCTAAAACGAAACATAACTGGCGCATTCCCTGGCAGAAATGGAAAAAAGCTTGTTGACTCCTCCACATCCCAGACACTAGGTAGCAAGATTGGGTTTTCCCCTAGGGCAGGGGTCACAAACCAGGCTGACCAGTAGCATACCCTGAGAGGTACATGTTAAAGAGAAGACTCCAGGTGCCCAGAACAGGAGCTGCGGGTGGTGGTTCCAATCAACTCGATCTAGGAATTGCTGAATGACTAGATATGAGGGTTTCAAGTTCATACGGGAGTTGCCTTCTCCAGGCCCTCTCTTACAACCCCCCGTTTCTGACACACCTACATGGAAGGTCAGCCCTGTGTGCAGTTCATGAGCAGGAACCTCCGCCTCATCACAGCCTGGGCTTGAGTAAAACTTGGACGATGGCTAAGCCAGTACAGGACTTTCCCTGTCCTCTCCAGCATTTCCCATTCCTCCTAGACCTGCCTGTACCCTGAGACCTAATTTATTTCTTAGGTCCTTGCAACACCCATCCCCAGGGCTGGACCCTGCTGGAACACATGTTGATTAGAAACCGTCATCTTAGTTAACATCTAGAGATCTGCTTAAGATCTACTGTTACCTACCTGGCCATAACCACTACCTGCTGCTTAGACAGTGACTCGATCTATGGCTCACGGCTCCTCTTCCCGCCTCTGTCCCTTTCTTCCAATTGATCCTCCTTGAATATAGACGATTTCTTGTATCACACATCCTTTAGTGGGCACTGAGTATTCATCTGCTGTCTGTGGGAGGCCTGGTTCTGTGCTCACCCAGCACGCCTAGCATGGTTGCCAATACTGATTTTGCTGAATATAATACTATTCATTCCATGTTCATGTAAATCATTTGGCATTTTTAAGAAATTATTTTGTTTTATTGCGCGCGTGCACGTGTTTGACAGGGTGGGGCCAAATTAATTATGAATCTTCTATCCCAACAATTATTCATAAAGCCAGCATCATTTGCATCTTAGTCTTTAGGAATTCAAAGAATACCACAGTCACAATGATAAACTCAATAATAATTAGAATTATTCCTGGGTTGTTAAGTAATGCAGACATATGAAAACATTTTTACTTGAGGTTATTATGGTCTAAGCAAAGAAAAGCTCGGCGAAAGGGTAATATTGGTAGTAGCTCATCCATTACCAACTCCACATTCTCTTTGGCTGTTTAGATATGGCCTAGGTGTTTATGGAGACACACAAAAAGGATTTCAAAAACTCACCACCACCTCAAGTCTATGGACTCAAAACTCAAAAGCAAAGCAGAATAAAAACTTTATTCAGTATAGTTATTTTTAAATTAGAATTTGTCAACTCTCCTGATCTAATAAGTAATCCACTTAACAGAGTTTTGCAAAACTTTTTAATGCAACCTTTATTTTTCAAATCAATATGCTCTACTTTGCAGATATCTGTCAGCTCTGAGTTTTTCTTTTTTTAAAGATTTTATTGGGGAAGGGGAACAGGACATTATTGGGGAACAGTGTGTACTTCCAGAACTTTTTTCCAAGTCAAGTTGTTGTCCTTTCAATCTTATTTGTGGAGGGTGCCATTCAGCTTCAAGTTGTTGTCCTTTCAGTCTTAGTTGTGGAGGGCGCAGCTCAGCTCCAGGTTCAGTTGCCAGTTGCTAGTTGCAGGGGGCACAGCCCACCATCCCTTGTAGGACTCGAGGAATCAAACTGTCAACCTTGTGGTTGAGAGCCCACGCTCCAACCAACTGAGCCATCAGGGAGGCAGCTCAGCTCAAGGTGCTGTGTTCAGACTTAGTTGCAGGGGGCGGAGCCCGCCATCCCTTGCAGGACTCAAGGAACTGAACGGGCAACCTTGTGGTTGAGAGCCCACTGGCCCATGTGGGAATCCAACCGGCAGCCTTCGGCGTTAGGAGCACGGAGCTCCAACTGCCTGAGCCACCGGGCTGGCCCCAGCTCTGAGTTTTATTTGGTCTTATCCTACCTCATCCTGCACGACCTAATCCTATCCTATCCTGTTCTGTTTCATTTTTTTTTTTTTCTGTATTCTTCATTCTAGCACAGCTTATTTGGTTCTCTGCAGTTCAATACAGCAACCACTGGTTGGTCACCGATGATGAAGAGATAAATAGGTTAGAGACTGCTCTCAAGCGTTTGGCCTCAGGGTGGGGAGGAGCCTGGGAAGTGTACACATTAGTATAAAATAGGACAGACCTGTGATATGGGGGGCTGAGTGTCATGGGAAAGACACATGTGGCAATAGAAAGAGATTGGTGTGACATTGGGGGAGGGGCTTCCCCTCAGAGATGTCCCTGGAATGCCCTGACACATGATGTCATATCACGATGCTCAGACAGGGATGGGGCCACCTGCTGGACAAACCACCAGACCACTGAAGGGATACAGAGGAAAGACAAAAACTCCCAAGACAAAAGCCACAGTTCTATTCTATAAGTCTTATACAAATGGCAAAAGTTTCCCCCGAACAGAAACTGAACAGAAGGAAACAAAAATACAGAGCACCACCAGATGAAAAGCTCCGCCTTTAGCTGTTCCTAGCTGCCTGCAGCCACTGCCCCTGCCTCCCTGTCCCCTCAATTTCCTTGCATTTCCACCAAATCCTTTTCACCTCTCTTCACATTATTGCTCATCTGGCTGAGTAATTTACTTTATTATGTTTCATCTGTTCTTAGGTGGGAGCATCTCTAAAACCTACAAAACACATGAGACCTATATGCTGTTCTTTGGTAACAGAAAAAAAAAATGATGATAATAATAACACTAATAATAGCTGCCAGTTTGGGAGCACCGCCCAGGTGCCAGTCATTACGCTCAACCCTTCCCATGTGTTATTTCTTGTCCTTATTAATGACAAGGTAAGATTGGGACTAGCCTTACCCCTAGACAAAAGTGAGCTTAAGCGAGAGTAAGTGACTAGCACAGAGCAGGAGCGTGAATAGTTGTTGAATGACTGAACGAACTAGTGAATGCAGAGATTGTCCAAGTCACTCTGCAGTACAGTATGGTGTCTTGAACAACCATGTGACGTGGAAATACTTGCTCTTAACTGCCCTGCTGTATAAGGGGGTTTGGACTTTGGAGGGTAGATGGGGAGAGGGAGACAGGGAGGCAGCTATGGAAGGAGGTGATGGCTGATAACAGCCCTGAGGCAAACAAGAACAGGGAGGCTGGAGAGCTGGCCTGGGTGGGAGAGGGGCCCGGGAGCTGCCGGATGGAAAAGCCTGAGGGCTTCACTAAAACATTTCTTCAATGAGCCCATGTTGGCTCGAAGTGTCCCATTTTATTGTTCTCTTTTCTACATGACACTCCCAGTTCCTTCCTTTCACTTCTCTGGCAGGACTTACAGTTTCCCCTCTGTCATTGTCACCCTTCCTTGGCTGGACTCTATTTCTTTTGGGTTTCTTCTAACAAGGCATATGTGTGGTGATTCCAATTGCTATCCGTACTTTTTAGCTAGAGAGATTTGAAGAAAAAGTTTGCGAAGTTTTAATTATTATTTTTTTAAAATTTCACTTTAAGGAAGGCAAAAGAAATCTGCAGATCTACTTCAGGACATTGTTCAAATTGGCAAAAATTCGACTTCATATTCACATCCTGCTAAAGATGACGTGTGAAGAAGATGCCCACCCTGTGAGAGATGGGAAGTCCTGCACTGGCCAGGGAGCTGGAGGAAGGGAGCAAGGAAGGCTCTAAGCACAGTTAGGGATCGTCACCAAAGAGATGTACATAGTCCTTTTAAGTGGAAAAATTGATAAGAGAATCTGATTGTTTTATTCACCCCGCCCCGACATCAAGCATAAACTCCCACACAAGTCATCTTTATTATCCACAATAGTCGTCAGAGCATCTTGCATTGTATCTATATATTTTTTCCTTCATCACAAACTCATTTGCATGTGTCAGCACTGATTTTCGAATGTGCCTCGAAGCAGTGAAAAATGAAACTTCAGATGGGTAGCAGCTTTCAAATAGCATTCACCCACAGCTGGCTTTCCACTTTTACTTGTTCTTAAAAAGGGGGAGAAGCAAAATGGGTATTTTTTTTTTATTGCTCTAATTAAACCTTTAAAAGTTGCAATGGCACAGAAAAGAGAGGGAGGGTGAAAAAACAGCAAAAACAAAACAAAGCTCCTATTTTATAAATAAAAGTGCCAACTTAATAAAATTCACAATGACAAAGTCCATGAAATTACATCTTTCTCAAACCGTTCGTCCCTGATCTGCACTCCTGAAAGAAGTGGGCCTGCCTGCAGAAGAGAACTATTTACTTTTTGGGAGAAAATAGGACTTGAGGTTGAGTTTAATGTAGACTGGGAGGAAGGAAGGAAGGAAACGCTCTGTACAGAGGACCAGCCCTGTTCCAGAACCTCTTCTAGGAATTTTGTTTGCATTGCTTCATCTAATCCTCACACCTGCTTCCCGGAGCCCATTGGAGGTGAACACCAAAGGAATACAAAATAATAAAAACTAAAATAAGTTGATTTCTGACCATGTACCAGGCCCTGTTTTAAAGGCTTTATGTGACAAATCTCATTTAATTCTCACAGCCATATGAGTTATGGACTATTTTTACCCTTTTGCAATCGATGGGCTACTGATAATGAAGGTAAGGAAGAGCTCCACATTGAATCCTTGTGGAGCAATGTTTTGAACCTAAGCAGTTTGACTACAGGGCCCACAGCCCTAACCACTACAACACTGTTACTAGGATGGGTTTCCTATTGAGAGACGTACACTCTTCAAGGCAGACAGTACTAGGAAAGGTACTAGCTCTCCACTGTGGCTGAAACCAGACTCAGTCCTGCACTGAAAACTACAGTGAAGATTCTAGGCTTTATTCTAAGGAGAAGCCACTGAAAGAGTTTTAAGCAGGGGTGTTACAAGGTCAGGTTTTATTTTCTGAAAGATTATTGACTTTGGAGGATGACAGATTGGAGTGAAATAGGCAAAAATGTAGAGAGAATAGTAAGGGGCCTGTTGCACAATCCAGGTAGGAGATGGGTAAAATATTAGAAGTCAGTGGTGACTGATTGGATATGTGTTTTTGAGGGGGTGGGGCTAGTGAAGAGGAAGCTGGAGGAAATGTTGAGGATGTAATTAGAATATAAGGAGACAAAAAAGAGCAAAAGGTTTTTCTTTGGACCTGGAGTTTTCTAATTCTAGAATGTAGTTTCAATATTCCTCTCTTTTCCACTCATTTCCCTTGGAAAGATGGAGCCACAGCTAATTTCTATATGTTCAAGGTAATGTCCTGTGTATTTTAAGAATTTGGTGCCATCAAAAGGAAGAGAATATGCTTTTACAGCTATAATCACTTAGATAATGGTAAAGTGGAACATATAGGAGATGAGGAATCAGAAAACTTCCTCAAACTGACAAAGGGCATCTAAATAAAAGCTAAGTTAACCTCATACTTAATGGTGAAGACTAAATGCTTCCTCGAAGGCAGGGACAAGGCACAGATGTCAACTCTCATCCCTTCCATTCAACACTGTAATGGAGGTTCTAGCCTGTGCAATAAGGTAAGAAAAATAAACAAAAGTCATCCAAACTGGAAAGTACAATGTACAAAGTTACACTGTCTTATTTGCAGAAGATATGATTACCTATGTAAAATATCTGTTGAAATCTACAAAAAAGGTATTAGAACTAATAAGTAAATTTAGTGAAAGTTGAAGAACACAAGATCAATATAAAAATCAATTATATTTCTGTATATTAACAATTAATAAGAAACATAAATTAAAAATATTTCATTTAAAATGTTGAATCACTATATTGTACATGGATCACTATATTGTACATGAAATGGATATAGCTAATATAGTGTATATCAAATACACTAAAATATACTAAAATAAAAATAACGAAAATTTAAAAAGTTGCTTTAAAAAAAGACAAGGCTAAGTTGAGAAAAATTTGCAAGACCCATAACTGAAAATTATAAAATACTGAGGAAATTCATGAAGATCTAATAAATAAGAACACCACATTTGTGGACTGAATGACTCATTTATTAAGATGTCATTTCTTGCCAAATTGATCTACAGATGAAACGTAATCCGGATCAAAATCCCAGCAGAAATTTTGTAGAAATTGACAAGATAATTATAAAATCCATATGGAAATACACAATACTGATAACAGCCAAAACAATTTTGAAAAAGAACACAGCTGGAGGAGTTATAATACTCAATTTCAAGACTTATGATTAAGCAATAGAAATCAGTACAATGTATACAACATGGTATTGGTATCAAGATATATTAATAGATCAATGGAACAGAATAGAGTCCAGAAATTGACTCACACACATGTGTTCAATTATTTTTGTAACTAAATTTATTATGGTGATAGTGGTTCATAAAATCACATACATTTAAAGTGTACAATTCTATAATACATCATCTATATATTGCATTGTGTGTTCACCACCTAAGTCAAATCTCCTTCTGTCACCATATATTTGACCCCCTTTACCCTCTCCATCCACTCCCTTCCCCCCTTACCCTCTGGTAACTACTAAACTGTTGTCTGTATCTACAAGTTTTTGCTTGTTTGTTGCTTTCAGTTTCATATCCCACATATGAGTGAAATCATATTGTTCGTGACTTTTTCTGTCTGTCTTATTTCACTTAGAGTGATAATCTCAAGATGCATCCATGTTGTTGCAAATGGCAGTATTTCATCTTTTCTTCTAGCAGACTAATATTCCATTATATATATATATATATATATATATATATATATATATATATATATATATATATCTCACATCTTCACATCTTCTTTATCCAATCATCTATCAAAGGACACTTTGGTTGTTTCTTTGTCTTGGCAACTGTGAATAATACTGTAATGCACATAGGGGTACACGTATCTTTAGAGATAAATGTGTTCAGATTTTTGGGGATTGCTGGGTTGTATGGTAATTCTATTCTAATTTTTTGAGGAACCTCCATATTGTTTTCCATAGTGGCTGTACCAATTTACATTCCCATCAGCAGTGTAAGAGGGTTTCTTTTTCTTCACAACCTCTCCATCACTTGTTATTATTTGTCTTGTTGATAACAGCCATTCTAACAGGTATGAAGTGGTATCTTATTGTAGTTTTGATTTGCATTTCCTTAATAGTTAGTGAAGTTGAGCATCTTTTCATATATGTGTTGGCCATTTGTATGTTTTCTTGAGGAAAGTGTCTGTTCAAGTCTTCTGCCCTTTTTTTTAAATAGGATTGTTTGTATTCTTTTGTTGCTGAGTTGTATGAGTTCTTCATATATTTTGGTTATTAGCCCCTTATCTGAGGTGTTATTTGCAAATGTCTTCTCCATTTCGGTTGGTTGCCCCTTTGTTTTGCTGATGGTTTCTTTTGCTGTGCAGAAGCCTTTTGGTTTGATATAATCCCATTCATTTATTGTTGCTTTTACTTCCCTTGCCTTTGAGGTCAAATTCATAAAATCATCTTTAAAACTAAGGTCCCTAAGTTTACTACCTATGCTTTCTTCTAGGCAATTTATTGTTTCAGGTCTTACATATAGGTCTTTGATCCATTTTGAATTAATTTTAGTGTATGGTGACCAATATCAGTCTGGTTTCTCTCTTTCACATGTGGCTTTCCGATTTTTTCAGTACCATTTATTGAAGAGGGGTTCTTTTCTCCATTGTATGCTTTTGGCACCATTGTTGAAAATTATTTGCCCCTATATATGTGGATTCATTTATGTGTTCTCAAGTCTGTTCCATTGATCTGTGTGTCTGTTTTTCTGCCAATACCATACTATTTTGATTATTGTCGTTTTGCAGTATAATTTGAAATCAGGGAGTGTGATACCTCTGGCCTTGTTTTTTTTTCTTTTTTTTCTTTTTCTCTTTTTTTTCAGGATTGCTATGACTGTGTGGAGTTTTTTGCAATTCCATACAAATTGGTTTTGACAAAGGTACAAAGGCAACTGAATGGAGAAAGGATAGCCTTTTCAACAAAAGATTTTGGAACTATTGTATAGCCTTATGCAAAACAAACAAACAAACAAACAAAATAAACCCAAAAAACAAAAACAACAACAGCAACAAAAATGAAACAAAACACAAGAAAACAAAAAAACTTTGTTCCATTCCTCACATCACATGAAAATTTACTCAAAATGAATAGAAATGTAAGAGGAAAAACATAAAAATCCTAAAATTTAATTAGGAATAAATATACATAGTTTATTATACTTAGATTATACTTCAAAGAAAGGAAAATAATCTTTATGACCTTTGTTTAAATGAAGCCTTCTTAAATTATCCAAAGCACAATTCATTAAAAAATAATATATTGAACTTCATTAATGTCAAAAACTTCTGCTCTTCAATAGACACTCTTAAGAGAATGAAAAGAGAAGACAAAGCTAGGAGAAAATATTTACAATCAACTATTTTTGGTAAAAGATTGTATCCAGAATATACTAAAACTCTCAAAACTGAGTAATAAGTAAACGAACAAGCCACATTTAAAAAAGAGAAAAAAATATTTGAACATACTTTTCACCAAATAGGATATATGGTTGGCAAATTAATGCAGGAATAAATGATCAACATCATTATTTATTAGGGAAATGCAAATCAAAATCACAAAGAAATATCAATATATATACTGGAATGTCTAAAATTTAAAAGACTGACCTACCAAATGCTGGTGATGATGTGAATCAACTGGAACTGGTGATAATATAAAATTTAAAAAATTCTTTAAAACAGTTTGGCATACACCCCCCCCCCCCAACAAAAAAAAAATTAAATATACACCTACCACATGACCCAGTCATTCTACTCCAGGGTATTTAGCCAAGAGAAATAAGAGCATAAATCCATACAAAGAGCTGTATATGAAAGTTCATAACAGATGTATTTATAACAGTCCAACACTATAAACAACACAAATATTCATCAAATGAATGGGTAAAAAAATTGTGGTATATCCTTTAAAAGAAGATTAATATTGCTACATGGACCAACGTAAATGAATTTCTACATAATTATGCTTAGTGAAAGAAAAAAAGACAAAAAGAATACTAACTGAATGACTTCCTTTACTAATCTATAGTGACTGAAGGCAGTTCAATTGTTTCCTGGGATGGGGAAAGGAGAAAAGGGTCAGAAGGAAGGAACTAGAAAGGGGTGCCAGGAAACTTTTGGAGTGACAGATATGTACACTATCTTGATTCTAGGGATGGTTTCATGAGTGTTTATGTATGTCAAAACTTATCAAATGGTACATTTTAAATAAGGGTAGTTTATTATATTTTAATTATTCTTCACTAAAACTTTTTAAAGAATCTCTGTGCACAATTAGATTTTATTTTATATTCTGAGAGCCTACATTTCTAAGAATGTACTCTCAATCTGTATATATAACCCAGAGCATTTCCAGAAGTGATAAAGGCCATCTTCTGAGATGCCCAGTGGCTTACCCCTGAGAGGGACAGGTTGTTGTGTGAGAAAATGGAAAGCAGATTTCTTGTGAGACCCATATCTAGCCCAAGGGCCTAGAAAAATATGTAGCCATGGCTGATAGATGGAGAGCCAATTAGTATAATAGCAATGTTTTGCCAGCTGTATTTCTTGTCTATTGAGATGTCCCCCAGTTAAAGTGGCAAATTGACTAACATCTGCCATCATTTCTGTCTTTGGGACCTCTGAGAATCACATTCTTCTGTCTCACTTGCACAGTGGAGATGCTGCTCAGCTTAGTCTTGACGATTGTTCAAAAGATGAACATGAAACATTTACATCTGAACCTCTTCTTGGGAGACAGTGTTTGGCATATAACTCTGTTATGACTTTTTAATGCAATGTGTTGTTTAAAGTTTATATGTATGAGTTCATAATTATGACAATTATATCCTAGCTCCTACTGTGTTGTCCTAAATCCTTTATACATAGTATCTCATGCAACCCTCAAAACAATCGTACTCCATATTAAAGATTAAAAAAACAAACCAACCTCAAAACCTGAGGATTCAAAGGTTATTTGTCCGAGGTAATTCCTCGTTAGTTTTGGAACAGAGATTTAAACCCAGATCTAGCTGACAACAAAACCAGTGATTCAAACCACTTTTCTACTGTGTCTCATTTATTTTGTCTTTTTCTACAAAAACACTGAGACATCTTATTGTGAACACAATATAAACTAGCAAATGATTCAATTGAAATTATACCTCAGAAGAAGTATCTATGTTTCTTTCCATGGACTGTGAGAGCTGGGACTTCCTATTTTTTAAACAGATTTTTTTTAATCATGCATGATTTATTTTTTGCCTTTTTGTTAAATTCCCAATCTATTACATCCATATCCTGAGTCATTTTTATAAAACTTTTCCCTAACACCAGGTTTATAAGTTACAGATTATTCACTCACGTTTTCTTCTAGTACCTGTATTATTTCACTGTTTCATATTTACATACCGTGTTTCCCTGAAAATAAGACCAGGTCTTATATTAATTTTTGCTCCAAAAGATGCATTAGCAGTTATGTTCAGGGGATGTCATCCTGAAAAATCATGCTAGGGCATATTTTCCAGTTAGGTCTTATTTTCGGGGAAACAGGGTATATGTAGCCCACTTGAAATTTTTTGTGTGGGAACTGAATTTATTTTCACCTTTAGTCAAATGGCTCTCTAGTGGTCTCAATACCATTTATCCCAGTCCATTCAGTGACTAATCTAACAGACAATAAAACATATTGTAAAGGCTCTATAATTAAAACGTGCTATCAGCATATGAATAGATGGATATAACAACCAGCTAGAACAAAAAGTCCAGAAATAGACAAACTACATGTAAAACTCTAATAAATGCTAAAGGTAGTATCTCAAATATTTTAAATTTTTTATCACTCATCTTTGGTATATCTACTATACATGAAAGTTTGGTGAAATGTATATTTTCAGACAATCCAGGATTACAGGACTTTGTCTATTGTTAAAAAGAAAGAATTTTCCCATTTACAAACTTTTAAAGAAAAAAGGAGACTTTAAAATGTAAAAGCAAGAAAGGTCACCACTTTCACTTTAGACAGGTGTTAGGCCATTTCTATTTTATTTGTCAGGAAATTTTGGAGGCATTTACTTGAGTATTGCATTAGGAACTCTGGAATTTCAAGACTGGTCTGCAGAGATAATAAAAACTGAAAAAATGAGGTATAATTGTCAGGCACGAGAGTGACTAGAATTACTTCTCTCAAACTAAAAAGGGGAGGTATCTGTGATCCCAAGACTGTCTCTAGGAAAGCCAGAAATGTACCCTGAATTAGCTTAGTCTTTCAGTTTAGTGGTAATGGCTGCAAGTATGACGCTAGATAAAAATAACCACAATCACTATATTTACTGAAATCTTACTATGTTCCAGGCAGTAGCACTAAGAGCTTTATATGTCTTGCCTCATCTATTCCTCTCAGCAGCTTGGCAGTGAACCTGTAGGTACTATTATATCTGCATTTTACAGATGATAAAACCGAGATACAAAAAGTGTCAGTAACTTGCCCAAGGTTTAAGAGATAAAGGAGATGGAGTGGAGATTCCAGGCTGCATCCTTAACTTCTGTGCTATAATAAGGCAGCAGAGAACCCCCTTGGTCATCCCTGAGGAGCTTGGTGAGTGTCTCCAGGCAAAGCTGTGAGGCTGAGTGACCAAGCAGTCAGGGAACAATTCAGGATTGTCATCCTGATGTGGACCAGCTGAGGTGTGTATTAGGGAAGTTGGGTTGTACTGGTACCACTGGCATGTTTGAGCCCCTTTGGACCCATGGGGCTGGAAGGAGACCAACGGCAGGTGGTCCCTCTTAATGATTCACATGCCACGTATTGAGCACAAGTCAGAATCAGACCAGACCGTGGGAAAAGGGAAAGCCGTATGTGTGTGGCGGTGGGGGAGGTGAGGTGGCGGTGGGTAGTGTTCAGGGTTAGAATTTTAGAAGGAAAAATAACAGAAGACTGTAACATATCACACCTTCATTTGGCCTCCCATAGGACCTAATGTTTTCATTTATTCTTCACTTATTTGCAATTTGCATGTATTTGTTGAGTACCAACTATTTACCAGGCACTGCGATATTAGTGCTTATTGCATAGTTATGATCTGCTTTCTTCTCTGCTTCCCCAGCTGCCTGGGAGTTCTTATTGAGCAGGGACTGTCATTTTTATCTTTTTACACTCAGTAGAGAACATAGTGGCAGGCACATATTAGGTGACTGAAGAATGACTTGGATTTAAATCCTGAATCTGTCCCTTAATAGCTATGAAATCGTGGCTAAGTACTTAACTTCTTTGGACCTTGGTTTCCTGACTAAAATTTTCTATCATGTAAGCAGGTGAAGATCAAGAGAAATAATGCCTATAAAAACACTTTATAAAGCACCAAGTGCCGTATGCATGTTACTCCCTGCTTTCTTTAGACTCCTCTTTCTTCTTCCCTCCCTTTCTCCCTAGTTGTTCTTACTTACCCTACTGTTCTTTGTCTTTGCTGTTTGTACTCCCATTTTTTGTTATTCAGTTAAATAGCACTTGTTTAAATCGCTTGCTTCTGAAGTAGACCAGAAGCAAAACAGAAAGAGGAGATAAACACACATTTCAAGGACAAAATTTGCTGTGAAAGCATAAGCAAGTGGATCCTTCCTTGTAATTTTTTGTATCACTCTTTCACCTTCCCACAGCTTCCCCTTGAGAGGGCTGGAGAACATTCTGTACTTTGTGACTTTGCTCTGAGAACCAGGTTAAGACAATGTGTCAGATTCTGAAGGTTCATTCACAGAAGCTCTTAGAGTCTCTTCAGCTCCCATGTGCAGGACTGTCCTTCAGAGGCTAACCAATCCCAGCACTGGGGCATCTATGAACAGGGCATGTCTTCTCAGCAGGGTCAGTCACACAAGGTCCTGTCAGCCTAGCTCATGTGGAGAGATTCAGGAAAGAGGAGTGACCTCAGTGTTTCTAAGGAAGACGGCCTTGAACAGGTATCCATGAGGAACTGGGCTCCTTGAATTTGGCCATCTGGTGGGACATCACTTTTAGAACCCCTGGGCATCCTGCAGGCAACCCCAGAACTAGGGCCAAGGTGGGAGGGGCCTGCTTACCTAAAGATAACTTCAGTCTCCAAGATAAAACCAAGCACTTGATGCTACTATTTGCAAAAGTCATCCATGGGTTTCTTCTAAAAACACACACTGGAATGATTTCTCTAAACTGTGAACAAGCCATACCCCTTCAATGGCTGCCCAGTGCCTATGGTCTTTAATTCACCCCAAATCCTTTGTGATCTAGATCCTGTTCTACCTTCAGTAACCATGTGTCCTCTGCTAGAAAGTCTCCATTATCCCTTTCATACTTCTGTACCTACCATGTGCCACTTGCCAGGCATCTGTACCTTGGAAAATTCTAACAGATACTTCAAGATCCAACTCACAAATTAAAGTTACTCTGGGCCATCTCAGAAGAATGCACTGTTGGATGTTCCCACAACACTTTATTCATGTCTCTGTTCTAGAACTTTTGTGGGTCTCTTTTCTATCAGGCAAGCCTTACTGAGGGCAGAGTACTTTATTCCTCTTTGTTTCTCAGTGATAATAAATGCTGGTCTTTGGGGTGCACCCTAAATCTTCTTGGGTGTATCTCTCCTTTCCCACCCAAACCCGTTTCACTACACTATGGAGGGAGAATCTTCAACTAGGTTTGCCCAGTTCCACCGGCACCCAGAACACTGGACTTGGTCACAGTTGCTGTGGGTCGATCTTTCAAAGTGTTAGCGGGAATGGTTACAGCATTCCTATATCTGAATTCCTTTCTCTCCATGTACTTCTCCCCTGTTGTAGTACCTTCTAGGTATAGCTAAAGGCTGAGTCTTCCATGTAACGACTGATAAAAGGACCCCGGGGCTGCAACAAGTATCTCTCATTCTCATTCTCCTACTATGCTTGTTTTTTTTCTCTCAAACACTGGTACAGTGGTATCTCGGTTTTCAAAAGTAATCCATTCTGGAAGACCGTTCGAGTTCTGAAATGTTTGAAAACAGCCAACAGCTAGGCCTCAGAATCTTGCACTCAGCAGAAGCCGTGTGACATGTTCGACTTCTGAGGCGTGTTCGAAAACTGAAGCATTAACTTCTGGGTTTATGGCATTCGTAAACCAAAATGTTTGTCAACAGAGACATTAAAAAAAACCAAGATTCTACTGTACTTGTGGCCTTTCAGTCTCTCACTCTGGTTAGTGCAGATAATTGGGTCTGCACATTGCATGAACATATAGTAAGTTTAGAATTTGATTAGTTTTAAGGATATTCAACCTTACTGGTAGTGCAGTAAGGGTCTGGGTCTATGGGCAGCACTAATTTAAAAGTCTCATGCTTATGTCTTATCTCCTCAAGCTTCAGAAGGTAAGGACTATAGTATTTTTGCCTTGTTTATTTGTTTTGTTTTTGTTTCTCTCCATGAGTCTGTCAGGGATTGGCATGTATGTTGAATTAGATCTGACTGAACCAAAATCAGCAGAATGGGTAGAAGTGAGTCTAAATTTACTGCTTGCCCACGGTATGCTTATCACTAAACTGAGTATTCTATATATGTTTTCTTACTTGAACCTCAGGACCTTTGTGAGAGATATTGAACCCAGCCAGGTGTAAATGGTACTCTCCAGGTAGAATAAGTAATTTAGTCACAGTCACATGACTAGTAAATTGTAGAGTTAGGATTTGAACTCACATCTGTCCAACTCGACCTGCCATACTTGTTCATGAGTGCACTAATTCATTTAACAATGTTTTATCAATGGCCCACAATGTGGCAGATGTGTCATTGATTGCTGGAGATAAAATGGAGAGAAACTCAGATACTGTCCATGACCTTATGGAGGTTACACTACTGAGACAGTCATAGAAACAAGGAACCACATTTCTGTGTAATATTTGCTAATGGATGAAGTAGATGGTACACAGTCTTTCCACGACATAGCCTCAAATTGCCAAGGGTAGAATTTAAGATGGTGTGACAAGTTGTGGGAAAGAGTGCTCTCCAGAGTAGATAGGTCCAAGGACCTCTCAAGTGATGTTGCACTGACCCATTTAACTTCATTTACAGGACTGCCCAAGTTATGGACATGTATTATGAAAATACTTTCCTGACGTTTATCCGGAAAGATATATGTACTCTGATGTTCACTGCAGCATTACTTACGGTGGCCAAGACATGGAAAGAACCAAAGTGTCTTTTGATAAATTACTGGATAAAGAAGATGTGGTATATACACACAATGGATTACTACTCTGCCATAAGAAAAGATGAAATACTGACATTTGCAACAACATGGATAGATCTTGAGATTATTATGTTGAGTGAAATAAGTCAGACAGAAAAAGTCAAGAACCATATGACGTCACTCATACATGGAATATAAAACTAAAAGCAACAAAGGCATAAGAAGAGTAAATAAACAAAAACTCATAGACACAGACAATAGTTTAGTGGTTATCAGAGAGTAAGGGGGGGAGAGGAATGGTCAAAGAAGTTAAAGGGAGTCAAATATATGGTGATAGAAGGAGAGCTGACTCTGGGTGGTGAACACACAATGCAATATACAGATGATGTAATACAGAATTGTACAGCTGAAACCTATGTAGTTTTGTTGACCACTGTCACCCCAATAAATTTTAATAAAAAAATACTTTCCTAAATAACCATAACACTACATTATAGAGTTTGCTTCTTGTATTTTTAAGAGTAGAAAAGTCCCTATTAATACATTTGCAAGTGTTTGGTAATGTGATAAAATTAAATTTACTAACTTACCATGGCATTGAATTTGTTCAATTATTAGCACAAATATGAAAATTATATTCAGCATGATATTTTGGATGTGTTTGGGAATAGTGTTGACTATTCTAAACCCAATCTCAGTCAGGCAGGTTGAAACCAGCTTTTGTACTGGTGTTGTTTTTTAAATTACACACAGAGAAGTGCAAAAATATCAGGTAAGTTGTTCAAGGTCACACAGCAAATGAAGGGCCAAGGTGGATGAGGAGATAGCTACTCAATATGGTGTGTGTGTGTGTGTGTGTGTGTGTGTGTGTGTGTGTGTGTGTGTGTGTGTATCTCACATACATCCCTCTCCATTCTGTCTTTCATTTAACTTTTTACAAAGAAAGAAGAAAAGGCTTTCAGGATCTGCATATGGTGTGAGGAGTGAGTTCAGGACTGCTTTTAATTGAAAGTTCTGAGGGCAAAGCTTCCAGAGTAGGGTAACAGCTGTAGTGCATGGAACTGCCCCGTCACGCTTGTGTTGCCAGAATAGACAGGCTTATTATTTTTTAATTAGGAGCTTCAGTGTTTTGTTAAACTGGAAATGTATCAGGACCTAGGGATTTGGTAATATACTAAACTGTCTTGTGTTTAATCTTTCTGGAAGCTTTTGGGAGACACAGGGTCAGTTTTCAAAAGGCACTGTTACTGTGGAATAACAATAGTCAACATTCCCTAAGCATTTACCATTTTCCAGACATTAGGCTGAATATTATTTAGATTCATTTGTTCAACCAACCCACCAATTGATACATATTCCTTGAACTCCTACTACTGTGTTTTTCTGAAAATAAGACCTAGCCGGACAATCAGGTCTAATGCATCTTTTGGAGCAAAAATTAATATAAGACCTGGTATTATATTATATTATATTATATTATATTATATTATATTATATTATATTATATTATATTATATTATATTATACCCGGTTTTATATTATAGTAAAATAAAACTGGTTCTTATATTAATTTTTGCTCCAAAAGATGCGTTAGAGCTGACTGTCTGGCTAGGTCTTATTTTTGGGGACTCAGTCTCTAAAACATTATAAATACATAAAATGTATGTTTATGTAAATGAAATGGAAAATATTTTCCGATTAACACCATAAGGGAAGAATAGTTAAGTGCCTCCCTCCACTCACAGACTCACTCTTCCCCAAGTTTCCTCCATTTGGGTGTAAGGCACCTTCGTCTATCCATCCACTTGCTCAGGGCACCAATGCCATGGTTATTCTTAATCTCGCCCTCTCCTCCCCATTTGTATCGTATCCATCACTGAGTGCTGCCTATTTGACTTCCAAAATATTCCTCGAAGTCATCTGTTCTCCTCTTACTACCCCCAACCACAACTTAAGCTCTTTATCTGTACTCTCTTCAATAACTTCTCAGCTGGTATCCCCAACACCATTCTCGCTCCTTCTAATCCATCCTCCACACCCTAGCCCATGTGATTTTGTTAAAACTCAGGTCAGATGATGTCTCCCTTCTGCTTAAGAATCTATAATGATACCCCCTTGCAGCCCATGATGCTCCTGGCTTACCTGTCATTCTTAATCATTATTCCCCAGCCCCACCAACCTTCTTTGGTTTTCTTCCATGCACCTCAGGGCCTTCAAAGTGCTGTTATGATTTTGCCACCAGTTGCTATGTGGGAGGCTGTCGCATGTCCTTCAGATATCATCAAGAATGCTCTTCCTCCAGGGAGAGGTCCCTGGTTCCAAGTTAGAAGTGCATCTCTATCACTCCCCTTCCTAGCATGTTGTTTCTCTCTTTCATAGCATGTATTCTGTACTGTAATCACGCATAATGCCATGTAATTATCTGTATGTTACATATTTAATGTCTATATCTTACACCAGAATGTCATCTCCACACAGCATCACAGCACCAGTGCCTAGAGAGAACTTGGTTCGTATTGGGCATTCCACAAATATTTGCTGCAGGAATGGAATAATAAATATACAAATAGAGGGTAGGAGACTTCTGTACATTCAGAGGAAACAAGGACTCCTTGTGCTAAAAAGAGTAGGTGGGGAACTGAGGAAAGATTGGAATTTTAAGTTTGATCCTAATGCATCTAGTCAGACTAGAAGTAGGGCAGTTCAGGAGATGATTGGGGAGGGTATTCCAAACAGAATATATATTAATAGATGTGTCTGAGTTTCATCCTTGGCCTTCACACCTGCTATGTGGTCCTGGTTGAATTACATGACCCCTCTCTAATTTTTTCCATAAAATATTAATGTAGAATACATATATATATATATATATATATATATATATATATATATATATTTTATTATTATTATTTTCTTTTCTGGACCCTTGTGAGCGTCCAGTGAGATGCAGATTATTAAAATCTTTTGACGATCATAAAATCATAAAGGGACTTAAGTATTTTTAATATTTGTATTTTAAAATTTAGATTGTACATGTTTTATTGGCAACGTTGTCCAACGATAGATGTTCCTCAAATCCCATAGGTTCCTTGGTTTCCTTGTTTTTTCCTGCCTTTCTCTGGGAAGCTGTCTATTGGCGCATGCCACGGAAATATGTTGCCTGCCTCAGATAAATTCTGTATTTTCTTCTCTGATGTGGTATCTCTGGCTAGGCTCTTTGAACCTGGTTCTAGTCGTATTTTCCTTGTTTAATGATTATTCTGCAAAACCAAAATAACCAGGCACACACGGAGATGATTGTCTTAGCCACTAAGAGCTGGCAGCCTTGTGGGGCTGAGGAACCAGCAAGAAATGGACCTTACGGAGGAAATTCTAATTTTTCATTGGTCTCTGGACATCTGTGTTGGGGCAGTAGATGTGTGAGGTGGGGTTAGGGGCTTAAGAAAATGAACTAACGCTTACATGCGTGATATATAAAGAGTTCCAACAGCCCTATGGGCTGTACATTTAATATCTTAATATTTCCATTATTACTGATCTATTCCAAGAACTGCTAAAAACTACCATATTTTTTTAATATCTCTTATGGGACCAGACAGTTTGCATCAACTTCATTTGCATTATTTTATTTAATCCTCAAAGAAATTGTTCTTTGATGAATATAAAGTTGTTTAGGGTTGTAATTCTCACACTTTAGTATTTATCACATACACCTGGAGGGCTTGCTAAACTCTGGATTACTGGGTTCTATTCCCCAAAGATTCTGGGGTCTGGGGTGGGGCCCCGTGTTTTCATTTTTAACAAGTTCAGTAGGTCCGGGGTGGAGCCTCTGTATTTCCATTTCTGAAAAGTTCTCAGGTGATGCTAATGGGACAGGTTGCTAATGCTGCTTGATCAGGGACTAAAGTTTGCGCCCCACTGTTTTAGAGGATCAGAGACAAGTGTCACTGCTCCTGCTCAGCCAAACCGGGAGTCGAATCTGGACTCATCTGAATCCAAAAACGATGCCCTTTCCTGCAATATTACACTTGTTCACTTCAGCAAAAGCTGGAATGTGAATTTCACCAGGGAGGGATGGAGGGAGGAAGAAAGAAAGAAGGAGGAGGAAATGAGTCAAGCAGGCAGGGAAAAGCCCAGCATGTTCAGTCAGGAGGATGTTTGGGATTTACTTGAATGTCCTTGTCGTACCTGCCTTGTGACCGAGAAGCTATAGAGCACATTACTGAAAGGCCATTATACTTTTGAAGTAATGTCATCAACATGGTTAATGACGAGAAGGTGACAAGACAGCCTTTCTCATGCAGACAGTGTCTGAATGAAACTCGATTATATTTCTTTGATCCTAAATGTCGGTGGCTTCCTCAAGCGTCAAGGCCTTGCAAGTGACTTCACTTCTCTGTCAAATCTTTTCTGGTAAAATATTGATAATAATAATGCCCATTTAGCAAAGGGGCAGCCAAAATCACAAACGCAAACTATGGTAAATCAGGAAGTGCTGGCTGATGTGCATTAAAGTGATCCTCTGTTCAACTCCAATGGACTGATAAAAGTGACATTATCAACATCACTCATGACTTGGATTCATATGAAGCTTTCCGTGCACTCAGAGTAGGTTAAAGAGGCTAGCGTTGGTTGGGGAGAAAGGGACCGGTGCAAATTGGTGAGTACAGACCCTGAGGTCTCCTGAGAAAAGGGGAGAGATGAAGAATTTTCACACTGTCAGTGCCTTAGCAATTTAGTAGTGCACCCACGACCTTAGAGTCTGTCATTTATTTTTTATAAATGACTCTGGGCATAAATGCAAGCTGGAAAGTAGAGTGTTTAAGACTGGGGACTTCTCTGTCAGCCTGCGATCTTTCAAATTCCTTTTTTACCACTTAACAGCTGTGTGACTTTGGGCTCAACATCTAACTTCACTAAATTTCAATTTCCTCTTTGTCAAATTGAAATAATAAGAGTACATACAACATGAGATTTCTGTCAAACTTAAATATGTTAATGTACATTAAAGGCTTGGCATAGTACCAGAACTACCTCATTTTGACATGCAGTAGAAGTTCAGTAAAAATACTGGGGAATAAATGAAGTGCATGCGCATGTACACGTACACGTACACACACACACACATACACACACATACACACACAGACACACACAGACACACACAGACACACACAGACACACATATACACACACATACTCACACACATACGCACACATACGCACAGACACATACACACACATACACACAGATGTACACACACAGACACATACAGACACACACATACACAGACACACACATACACACATACACACATACATACACATACAGACACACACACATACAAAGACACACAGACACACATACACACATACACACACATACACACATACACACACATACACACACATACAAAGACACACACACACAGACACAGACACAGACACACACATACACAGACACACACACACAGACACAGACACAGACACACACATACACATAGACACACGCACATAAACACACATACAGACACACACATACACAGACACACACACACAGACACACACACACACATACACACACGCCCATTCATAAGTTTGCTGGGAGGTGACGTGGCCCAATGGACCCCTCCTTTATGTCTCCTTTCATTGAACTTAAAGTTTCCCTGTCTCCTCTTTGCCTCTGCATGAGGCTCCCACCTTACTCCAGGGGTTCAGGTCACCTGAGAACATGGAAGCATCACCCCAATGGATTCCCCTTGTGGTTTCAGATTAATGGCTGGCCCCAGTATACTGAATGAGAAGAGTAGGCAAAGGTGACATAAAAAGCACTTGTGTTATCATTTAAGGAAGTCAAGAGGAAACCACTGTTCTGCATTGAAATTGTACAAGAAGTCATGGTGACCTCTGCTCTATATTGGGAACAGAAAATAAGCCATTTACTTGCACAGGGTACATGGGAAAACAACCCTGGAGGGGAATTACTTATGTCGTACATTTATGTAGGGTTATAAGACAAATTATGCTATCAGCAAATGAGGTCAGAGGAGAAGGGAGGACTGACGTAAAAAAACAAAAAAAAAAAAGTGGCTTTCACGGGACAGGTTGCCTTAACTGTATGTGAACCTGGAAACAGATGATGACATTTTTAAAGTGCTGGGTTAAAAATGTGTCACTTTTTGATAGCAATGGCGGTAGCGAGGTGGTCTTCTTGAGTTCTTCTCCGGAACTTAGCACAAATTGAACATCCATAACCCATCAAAGGACTCTGCTCATCACACAGAACAGCTAAGAGACTCATACGAGGATTACTTGAGGTTGGGCAAAGCGAGTGAGAAGGGGAAGAGGGAAGGGAGCGGAGTGGAGACACAGCCCGCATCTGTAGCTGGGGAGACGCAGGGGGCCCCAGGACAGAACAGAGACCACAAGAGCCAGGAGGTGGGCTCTTTCCCTGCGTCCCACAGCTGACCTCTCCTGCTGAGAGAGCAGTATATCCAGTGTTTGAGGCAGTAACCTCAGCTGAGACCTCCAGCTGGGCCCTAGGTCAAACAAAGAAATAAATGCTATACCTGGGCCCCTCCCCCACTCTCCCAATCCTACCCTTGCCCTTCCAGAGACTCAAGCTGGCCCCTGAACTGAGGAGTAGTGTCAGATTACAGAGGAGCCATAGTGCTCAGGATCTAGGAAGACCCAGTTTGCAGCTGTGACCTAGGGAAGAGGCTGGGAAGAGTGTGACACTGCTGGGCTGGGAGAGACAAGACTCCTCCATCCCCAGCCACCACCTTTTCTGGTAGGGCAGGGCAATCACAACTACAGAGACACACCCAGGAGTCAGTAGCAGGTGGTAGAGGCAGCTTTGGGCTTTCAGAAGTTCAGAAACCTCAAGCCCTCCACCTTACCACACCCCTCCCCCCGGCCCTTCCTGATGGAAGAAGTGCCCTAAGACTAAGGAGACCTGGGCACAGGGCTGGCTGTTGTATTCCCAGCGTGTGTATGTGCAGGCAAGAGCAGGAACTGCACTGACTTTGTAAAAATTACCATCCACACCCCACAGTCCAGCTCATCTAGAACTGCAGTGCCAGGGTCACTCTGGGCACCAGGTGACCAACTCTGCCTGCACAATACACAGAGGACTCTGTACAGCAGAGCACAACCTAGAGATTACTTGGTGGGCTTAAGCCAAGATCGCACTGCTTTTTTTGTTTTGTTTTTGTATTTTTGATATTTTTGCCTGTGTTGGGTGTGGGTTATCGGTTGTTTTTACATGTGAGTGCATTTGTTTTTTTCTTTGTTGTTGTTGTTGTTGTGCTTGGTGATTTGCTTTGTTCTGAAATTGCCCTACCAGGGCCCAGCTTAAGAGGCACAAGATTCAACACACCCAGAGGCCAACTCCAGACCAAACCAGAGCAGTACTGGGTTTGACCTACAAGCGACACACCCAGGGGGAATTATCTGAAGACACAGGAGCCCACTGGGGCCAAGACTCATTTGAGCGGTCAACCCTCATGCAGCAGATCATCCACTGTGGGCAGAACCAAGTCTCACAACTAGTCAGCCTAGGAGTCAATCCCACCTACTGACAAGCCAAAAGCAATTAAAGTTCAACTTTAACAGGACAATATACACAACACAAGGGTCACCTTTGGAGCACACACACAGGAGAATAGGGAAGTGGTGCAAGTCAAATATAAAGGACACATATTACATAAGATAACCCAGCAAAGACCAAGAACTCCATGGCATCTACCTAATACATTGAAGCAAACAGAGAGTCAGCCAGAATGGGGAAACAAAGAAACATGTCCCAAATAAAAGAACAGAAGAAACCTCCAGAATTGGAACCAAATGAAATAGAGGTAACCAACCTATCAGAGACAGAGTTCAGAACACTGATGATAAGAATGTTTAAGGAGCTTAGTGATGACATAAAGAAGGATAGAGAAATCACAATGAACAACCTAGAACTAAAGAATACAATAAGTGAAATAAAGAACACACTTGAAGGAATCAACAGCAGGTTAAATTGAGGCAGAGGATTGAATCAGCGACTTAGAAGACAAGTTAGCAGAGATCACCCAAGCAGAACAACAAAAAGAAAAAAGAATAAAAAACAATGAAAATGGTTTAAGAGACCTCTGGGATAACATCAAGCACAATGACATGTACATCACAGGAATACCAGAAGGTGAAGAGAGGAAGGAAGGGATTGAGAACATATTTGAAGTAATAATGTCCGAAAACTTCCCTAACCTGATGAAGGAAACCAACATACAAGCCCAGGAAGTGCAGAGAGTTCCAACCAGGATAAACCCAAACAGGTCCACACCAAGAAACATTATAGTTAAAATGGCAAAGGTTAAAGACAAAGAGAGAATCCTAAAAGCAGCAAGAGAAAGACAGCGAGTTACATACAAGGGAACTCCTATAAGACTATCAAATGACTTTTCTACAGAAACTTTGCAGGCCAGAAAGGAGAGGCAGGAGATACTCAAAGTGATGAAAAACAAAGGCCTACAACCTAGATTGTTTTATCCAGCAAGGCTATCATTTAAAATTGAAGGAGATATAAAGAGCTTCACAGAAAAGAATAAGCTAAAGGAATTCATTACCATGAAGCCAGAATTGCAGGAAATATTAAAAGGGCTTCTGTAAGCAGAAGAAAGATGAAAACAATCTAACTACAAATAACAAAATGACAATAACTATGTACCTATCAATAACCACTTTAAATGTAAATGGATTAAATGCTTCAATCAAAAGGCATAGGGTGGCTGAGTGGATAAGAAAACAAGACCCTTGCATATGATGTGTACAAGAGACTCACCTCCTATCAAAAAACACACACAGGCTGAAAGTGAAGCGTTGGAGTAAGATACTTCATGAAAATGGAAATGAGATAAAGGCTGGAGTAGCAATACTTATTATATCTGACAAAATAGACTGAAATGAAGAAAATGTTAAAGGGCAAAGATGGGCACTATATACTAATAAAGGGATCGATCCGACAAGAGGATATAACCCTAGTAAACATCTATGCACACAACATAGGAGCACCTAAATATATAAAACAGATATTGACTGACATAAATACAGAGATCAACAGTAACACTATCGTAGTAGGGGAGTTCATCACACCTCTGACAATGGACAAGTCGTCCAGACAGAAAATCAATATGGAAACAACAGCCTTAAATGACACTGTGGACCAGTTAGATTTAATCAATATTTTCAGAGCATTTCACCCCAAAGCTTCAGAATACACACTCTTCTCAAACGCACACAGAAAACTTTCCAAGATAGACCACGTTAGGCCACAAAACAAGTCTTGATAAATTTAAAAAAATTTAAATTACAACAATTGTCTTCTCTGACCACAGTGCTATGAAATTAGAAATCAACTAGAGGAAAAAAACTGGAAGACATACAAATACATGGAGGCTGAATAACATGTTACTAAATAATGAATGGGTCAGGGGAGGCTGGATGGCTCAGTTGGTCAGAGCATGGGCTGTGAACAACAGGGCTGCCTGTTCCATTCCCACATGGGTCAGTGAGCTGCACCCTCCACTAGACTGAAGATAACGAGCTGCCGCTGAGCTTCTGAAGGGGTGACTGGATGGCTGTTAGTTAGAGCACGAGCTCTCAACAACAAGGTTGCCAGTTCAATTCCTGCACGTGATGGTGGGCTGTGTCCCCTACAACTAAAGATTGAAAACGCTGACTGGACTTGAAGCTGAGCTGCGCCCTCCACAACTAGATTGAAGGACAACTACTTGGAGCTGATGGGCCCTGGAGAAACACACTGTCCCCAAATATTCCCCAATACAAAAATTAAAAAAATAATAATGAATGGGTCAACAATGAGATCAAGGAAAAAAAATCAAAAGCTATCTTGAGACAAACAAAAATGAAAACACAATGACCCCAAATCTATGGGATGCAGCAAAAGTAGTTCTAAGAGGGAAATTTATAGCAATGCAGGCCTACCTAAAGAAACAAGAAGAATCACAAATCAACAGTTTATCCTTACACTTAAGGGAGCTGGAAAAAGATTAGCAAAATAATCCCAAAGGGAGTACAAGGAAGGAGATAATAAAGACTAGAGTGGAAGTAAATAAAATAGAGACCAAAAAAAAAAAAAAAAAAAAAAAAAAAAAGGATCAGTGAATCAAAGAGCTGGTTTTTTGAGAAGATAAACAAAATTGACAAACTTTTAGCCAGACCCATCATAAAAAGAGAGAGGACCCAAATTAATAAAATCAGAAATGAAAGAGGAAAAATGACAACAGACACCACAGAAATACAAAACAATGTAAGAAATTACTATGAGCAACTATATGCCAACAAATCAACAAATTAGACAATCTGGAAGAAATGGACAATTTTCTAGAAGCATACAACTTTTCAAGGGTAACTCAAGAAGAAACAGAAAAGCTGAATAGACTGATTACTACCAGGGAAATTGAAGCTCCCAACAAAAAAGAGCCCTGGACCAGATGGCTTTACAGGTGAATTTTATAAAACATTCAAAAAAGAATTATCACCTATTCTCCTCAAACTACTCCAAAAAATCCAGAAGGAGGGAAGTTTCCCAAATACTTTCTATGAGGCCACTATCACCCTGATCCCCAAATCAGACAAAGACATTACAAAAAAAGAAAACTACAGGTCGATATCCCTAATGAAAATAGATGCGAAAATCCTCATCAAAATATTAGAAAACAGAATTCAGCAATACATAAAAAAGATCATACACCATGATCAAGTGGGATTCATTCCTGGTATGCAAGGTTGGTTCAACATTTGCAAATCAATCAATGTGATACACCATATTAACAAAATGAAAAATAAAAATCATATGATCATATCAATAGATGCAGAAAAAGCATTTGGCAAAATCCAGCAGTGATTTATGATAAAAACTCTTAAGAAAGTGGGAATAGAGGGACCATATCTCAACATAATAAAGGGCATATATGATAAACCCACAGTTAACATCATACTCAATGGGGAAAAGCTAAAACCATCCCTCTTAAGATCAGAAACAAGGCAAGGTTGCCCACTTTCTCCACTTCTATTCATCATAATTCTGGAAGTTCTAGCTACAGCAATCAGACAAGAAATAGTATATATCAATAATAAAATATCAGAAGGAGAAATTAAAAAACAAACAGTTCTATTTACAATTGCTTCAAAGACTGTAAAATACCTAGGAGTAAATTTAACCAAAGAAATAAAATACCGGTTCTCAGAAAATTATAGACACTGAAGAGAGAAATCAAAGAAGGTACAAATAGATGGAAACACATACCATGCTTATGGATGGGAAGAATTAATATCATTAAAATGTCCATATTGCCTAAGGCAATATACAGATTCAACGCAATTCCTATCAAACTACTAAGGACATTTTTTCACAGAAATAGAACATACAATCCTAAAATTTATATGGGACCATAAAAGACCCCAGACAGCCTTGGCAATCTTGAGAAATAAGAACAAAGTGAGAGGTATCATGATACCTGACATCAAATTATACTACAAGTCTACAGTAATCAAAACAGCATGGTACTAGCGTAAAAACAGACACATAGATCAATGGAACAGAACAGAGAGGCCAGAAATAAATCCATGCTTATGTGGTCATTTAATCTATGACAAAGGAAGCAAGAATTTAGGATGGGGTAAAGACAGTCTATTCAATAAATGGTGCTGGGAAACTTGGACAGACACATGCAAAAAAATGAAGCTGGACCACCTCCTTACACCATATACAAGAATAAATTCAAAATGGATTAAAGACTTAAATACAAAATCTGAAACCATAAAACTCCTAGAAGAAAATATAGGAATAAAGTTTACAGACATTACCTGGAGTAATATTTTTACTGATGTATCCCCTTAGGTCAGGGAAGTAAGAGAAAAAATAAACATATGGGATTACGTCAAACTAAGAAACTTTTTTACAGCAAAGGAAACCATCAATAAAACAAAAAGGGATCCTACTGAATGGGAGAAGATATTTGTCAATGACATATCCGATAAGGTGTTAATATCCAAAATTTATTTAAAAACTCACTCAACTCAATTCCAAAAAAACAAACAACCCAATTAAAAAATGGGTAGAGGACAAGAAGAGACATTTTTCTAAAGAGGACATACAGATGGCAAACAGACATTTGAAAAAAATGCTCAATCTCACTAATCATTAGAGAAATGTAAATAAAAACCACAATGAGATACCACCTCACCCCAGCCAAAATGGCTATCATCAATAAATCAACAAACAACAAGTGTTGGTGAGGATGTGGAGAAAAGGAATCCCTGGTGCACTGTTGGTGGGATTGCAGATCAGTGCAGCCACTATGGAAATCAGTATGGAGGTATCTCAAAATATTGAAAATGGAACTACCTTATGACCCAGCAATTCCACTCCTGGGTATCTATGCAGAGAAATCCAAAACTCCAATTCAAAAATCTTTATGCACCCCTATGTTTATTGCAGCACTATACACAATAGCCAAGACATGGAAACAACTGAAATGCCCATCGGTAGATGACTGGATTAAGAAACTGTGGTATATTTTTACAATGGTGTATATTTATACAATACAGAGCCATAAAGAAAAATGAAATCTTGCCATTTGCAATGATATGGATGGACGTAGAGAACATTATGTTAAGTGAAATAAGTCAGAGAAAGACAAATACCATATGATCTCACTTACAAGTGGAATCTAAAGAAAATAATAAACAAATGAACTAATCAGAAACAGTCTCAGAAATACTGAGGGTTGCTAGATGGGAGGGGGGTGGAGATGAGGGAGAAGGTGAGGGGATTAGAAAGCACAAGCGGTAACCATAAGATTGCCACGAGGATACGAAAGTCAATTTGAGGAATATAATCAATATTGTAAAGATTTTGTAGAGTATCCGATGGACACTTGTCTTATTAGGGAGACCACCTCAGGGAAGATGTAGATGCCTGATCACTGCAGTGTACACCTGAAGCTGAATAATAATGAATGTCAACTATAATTTTACACACACACACACACACACACACACACACACACACACACATATATAAATATACACTCACTAAAAGTGGAGTCCAGCATTAGGAATAGAGACAGTGGAAATGTAACGGCTGTATGCCATGTCAGAGGGATAGTAGATTGGGGGAGGGGAGTTATCACTTTGTGAAGGGTATAAATGATAAATGGCTAACTTTTACATTGTTTTGTACACCTGAAACAAAAAAAAAAAGTGTCATTTTGCTTTAAACCCTTAGAGCTAAACCTGCCATTTTATTTTGCATGTATTTTACATTCATACATAGCATTTTTTGAAGTGTAATAGTAAAAATAGCATAACTAGACATTTTGTTAAGAAGCAGGAATAACTGAAGACTTTTTGTTTTAAATATTGCTGTGTATTATTGATCTGTCTGTTCTATGGGTGTCAAATTCAAATGCCTAAGAAGGACAGGCCAGGACTGTTAGTGACCCCAGCAGGGTTAAATCCGGGAGATAAGAGGGAATGGTGGCCGTGGTAGTGAAAGGGAGCGTACACACCCAGTTAGAAACGGGCAGCTGATTCTGAGCTCTAGCCAAAGGAGTGCTTAGTGATGACAAATCAAGAGGCACTAAAAACGAAAAGTCTTGTGTGAGAGCGCCTGTTGTTTAATGTTGACTGGATAAATTAAAAAAAACCTCTTGAAGTCAAATATAACTTACTTTTGGGTTAAATCTGGCCATCATCAGTAAGTGACCTCTGATTTATTCAGATGTCACACCACCTATGGTCAAATCCCCAAACCTGAAGTCTTTGCCCGTGACTTTATACATTTAAGCCAGACCGGTCTTTCCCCACACTGAGCAAACTGAAAATATTTATCAGTGTTCTCTTTGTAAAAGGAAAGGGGCTGGGATGATTCAAGGCCGGCGTGATCAGCCCACTGAAGAGGCCATTGGATTGGGTTCCTGGCAGGCAGGAAAGGTTAGATCAGTCCTCAGCTTCACTAGGGTAGTTTACAGCTGGGTTTAGAATAAAAAATCTTTAGGAGTAAATCACGGTACTCCATATTTACCAAATGTGTGACCAAGGGTAACCTGGGTCTCAGTTTTCTCATATAAAAACTAGGGATAATAATATTCCAGGGGGTCACTGCAAGGTTGAAGTAGTTAGTGATGGTGCTTGGCAGGTACCCACCGCTGAGTGCCCTGGGGCGGCTGCTACCAGTTTTTCTGGCTCTGGATTCTTCACCACCCACCAGCCTTGAGGAAGAGCCAGGAAAACCACCCTGTAATTGCTGCTGGCATTGTTGGTACTTGTAATATTTAAACATTGCCTCTAATTCTGTGTTGCAGTGTAAACTGGGAAGCTGTTTGGGGTTTGTTGTTGTTGTCTTGCTAAAGTGATGTACAGCTTTGAGAAGCTTTTAAAGCCTCAAGCCTCTCTTTTAGCTAAAGACTGCGCAAGTTGAAATGATGAATTATTTGATTCATTCACCTTGGCTTAATTGACAATGATGGCCACACTTTATGTTTACCCCCCCCCCCCTTCTCTGCATGCTCTGCTAGGTGCTACAGACATAGAATATTTTGACATGCATTTCTTCCCTTTCAGTTTCCTTGGTTCATTTTCTGCATATTGAAGGGAAAAGGGCCTTGGAGCCACTGACTAGATTTGTGGAACCTTGTAATATTCTCTCTTATCTTTTCTAAGTCTTATTTTTCTCATCTGTAAATGAAGAGGAGGACTAAATAGTTTCTAAGGTCTCTGTTCTGACATTTTAGAACTAAATTTATCTTGTATTTGCTTGCTCATTTATTCAATAAATAAGTATTGATTTTATTGCATGCATAGGTTTCCATGGCAGTAATTAACTCGGGGCTGTGTAATTGTTTGTCTGCGTCTCAGCATTGGAAACATAGATATAAAATGACAGGATCTCTGTTTTGAGGAGCTCACAATCTTGTAGCGGAAGTGCAAACAGACAATTACACTCTGGTAATCTAATTACTGTGATGGACCCTTGTCCAAGTGTCAGAAGAGTGTCAGAGTGGCTGTAGCGCGGGGTGGGTCAGGGAGGGGCATGGCCATCGGCAATCACTTAACTATACAAATGAGAGGTTTATGTAATTATTAATTCATAATGCCTTTGCCCTCCAGAAGCTAACAATCTAATGCAGGACGCAGACACACAAGTGATCACACATCTGTATGTCAAGTTCTGTAATAAAAAATTGGACAATGTCATCTACAGATGGAGGAAGGAGTAACTAGTTTGTTTGGCTCAGACTACGACCCCTACGAGCTATGCAAGTGATTCAGAATAAACCTAGGGGAAATGAACTACAGGAACATAGCCAAAAAAAAAAAAAAAAAAAGATGACAAGAAATGTATTAATTTATGATATGACTATTTATTGAGTGTTTTGTTATATGCTAAACACTGCCAGGAATAACTCAATGGTGCACAACATACTTCTTCTAACTTATAATGTTAGGAGGGAAACCAACACAAAATTAAACCTGAACTTGTCAAGAATTTGGAGCCAGAGAACCAGACTTGCCCTAGCTCCTCCATTTACGAGCTGTGTGACACAGAGAAAACCCCTTGACCTCTCGACTTCATTTCCCTGGTGTATAAAATGGGATAACATGTACAAGAGAGAGTGGTGTTAGGGACGGGACCCAAATAAAATAAGGGTTGTGAAAGTGCTTTGTGGGCTGTTAAGGAATCTACACATGTTACTGATTATCATAAATGAAAAGAGAGGGAAGTGGTTGTGCTTAATCTGAGATGAGAGAAGGCAATGATTTCCACAAAGAGTGATCGTCTGTCTTCAGGGCTTCAAGGCCACGCCATACCAGTAACTCCCAAGCTCTTCCTTCGCGATTAGTCTTCCTTTTGCAGCTGCTTATCAGTAACAACTGCCTTTCAGACTTCTCTGTTTGGCCCTCCTCCTGGCACTTTATACTAGGCATGGCCAGAACTAAATTCAACTTCTTCCTCTTTTTCCACTCCCTTCAGACTTTCTCCTGCTCCCCAATTTCCCACCACTGTAAACAGTCCCCCAAACGAGAACTCTCTCCCCTCTCAGCTCCACAGCGACTGGTAATCAGGTCCTGGTCAGTTCTCAAGTCACTCCATCCTCCATCCTCTGCTTGCTTCAGACATCGTCATCTCTCCTTGGGCTACCGCAATAGTTCCTTCAGTAATATCACTGCCACGAGACTGTGTGATCTCCCGCCATCCTCCATCTGGCCTACTGTTGCCAAAGTGCTTTCTACACTGATAACTTCACCATGTTACTACTCTTATTTAAAAAGGCTTCCGCGATTCCTCATGGCCCACTGGATAATTCAAGCCATTAAGTAGAATCACAACAATCTTTGTGATGTGGACCCTGCCTCCCTTTCCAGTTTACCAATTTCTTATTTACCAAGCTACTTATATTGAACTGCTTATTACTCTTCTCTGTGACTTTGCTCATGCTCTTACTTGGCCGAAGACGCTCTTTTCTCTTTGATTGGGAACCACTACTACTTAAATCAAGGTTCACCTCAAATGTCACTTACAAGAAAGAATTCTTCAAACTATTCATTTGTGTCTTTCCACTTTACACATTATATGGCAGTGTATACTTCTATCATAGTCCTGGTCCACTGCACTTACATACGAGGTCTGACAATTAAGTTCACGAACTTGTTACAACAATGTTGCTAACCTTTTTTGATATCACAGAGATTATTCACTATGAATTTGTACCAACTGGACAGTTAACCAAGTTTACTATTTGGAAGTGCTGAAAAGGCTGCATGAAACAGTTAGACGACCTGAATCTTTCACCAACAATTCATGGCTCTTGCATCTTGACAATGCACCAGCTCACACAGCACTGCCTGTGAGGGAGTTTTTAGCCAGTAAACAAATCACTGTATTGGAACACAATCCCTACTAACCTGATCTGGCCCCCAGTGACTTCTTTCTTTACCCGAAGATAAAGAAAATATTGAAAAGAAGACATTTGGGCAATCAAGGGTAATACGATGACAGCTGTGATGGCCATTCCAGAAAAAGTTCCAAAATTGCTATGAAGGGTGGACTAGGTGTTGGCATCAGTGCATAGCTTCCCAAGGGGAGTACTTCAAAGGTGACTGTAGTGATATTCAACAATGAGGTATGTAGCACTTTTTCTAGGATGAGTTTGCGAATTTAATTGTTAGACCTTCATATGTCTGTGCAGGGACTAGCTCTTAATCACCTCCATGTCTCAGCACATGGCTCAAAGCCAGATGCACACCCCCTGCTCAGCAACGTTTGAACTGGTTGGTGGCTCTTCTGGATGCTAAGAGACCTTGGAGTTTATCGCTATATTTATACGTCTCTAAAATGCATTCTGACAAGTACTGTCTACTAAAATATCTGGCTTTCTAATACTTTCAAAATAACATGGCCTTGGAACTTTTAAGGGGAATGGAGAAAGGAAAGGAAAAAAGAATGAGACAAGAAGGAAGGAAAAAGAAAAAAAAGAAGAGAAATAAGTAAGGAGAATGGAGGGCACGAAGAGATAGATAGAACATACACATTATCATGGAAACTGGTGAAAATAGAAATGCCTTCAACGTCTAGAAAAGTATCTGAAGAACTCTTCGTAAAGAGGAAACGGTGCACTCTTCATCTGATCACAAAGCAAACCTTTTGAAAAGATGGACTCTCACCTAAATCTAGTGCTTCTGATTTCCCTCTAATGCCATAATACCAATTTCTATTTATCCCAACACTTCATAAGTAATTCCCTCACAAGCTCTCCTGATGATGTATTCTTGCCCTGTTTTGTAGCTCTAGGTTGTCTTGTTCCTCTGGCCACTGGCAGTGCCATCACTGAGTGAAGAGCTGCAAAAAGAGGAGCTGAGAGAAGGTGTGCTCTCATGTTCTGTAGCATCTAGAAAAGCCAGATGTTTTGTAAGCATAACTCAGATCGCATCAATCTAGGACTAAAATAAGGACATTTCTAATCCTTTTTTATGCTGATTTTCTTGTTGCTGGTATTTTTGTTTGTTTGTTTGTTTTTCTGTTGTTGTCGTGTGGTCTCAAATTGAGGTTTTATAAAACATCATTAGTTTTATGGCCTCCTCCCCAGTTGTCCCCCAAGATTTTGGGAAGTCCCCAAATAGTATTTCCCAGGTGTCTATAATCAGTTGCAATCACAGCACCTGACCCTCTCCATTCATCTCTCCTTTGGATCCCACACATCAGGCCCATTTTCTATGATTAGATTCTAGCTAAAGAAGAAACAGTCCACAGTAATAGGTTCTAATGTCTACAGAGAACAATGAACACAATTTGCTATTTGATTGTTTAGATGTTTCTTGAGGAAGGTCATCCTTTGTTAGCTTTTATCTTTGCTGCTGGTGCCAGTGGAGGCACAAGGCTCATGTTAAAAAAATAAAAAAATGCCTACTTGTGGGACGTCTAGCACATTATTAGTTACTGATGGCACTGATGACTTCAAAGGAGGCAGAAGACATTTGTGGAAATGAAGGATGACTGGCCTTGACAGCAGATATATAACAGTAACCCAGATTACTCACACTAAGCTAATCGTCGCGCTATGGTGCATACATTAGTTTTACTTTTGTCACTTGTATAGACAGATACAATTATGCTGGTCAACTCTTCACATGTATTTCAAGGATAATGGATATACTTCTTACTTCAGAATGAGGGCGGTTAGTTGTTGTCTGAGAATTGCTGGCATTAGTCTTAATTTGGTTCTCAGGCTTAACAATAGCATTAGGGGAGATTGAGGTTAGACATTAAGAAATGCGCACGGGCAGTACTAGAGAAATCTCTCTGTGTCAGTGTTAAAATGTTTCACAAATTCTTACCTGTCTGAGATAGATTAGTGACTTTCCTGCCAAAGGCTACACTATTCTACTTCCAAACATCTCCTCTGACAGTGGGACTTTATCCTATTCTGGAAGATATATTTTTATCCATCTATCCATCCATCATTTATTGAACTCAGCAAGTTTAAGAACGTGTGCTTTTCAGTAGGAATGAATATATAAACTAAGAAGCCCCTGCCTTCAAGGAACTCATAGTCTAGTGGTGGGAAACAGATGTAAGAACAGGATTAGACATAGAGAGTAAGAGTCAGCCAGGTAACTAGGTGCAAAGGGGAGGGCATTCCAGGCAGACAACAGTAGTGTATGCACAGAGGTGGCAAAGCAAGAGAATATGACTCATGAAAGCTGCTTCATAGCTGGACTCTGGATCGATATCATGGAGCTCTAAGAGGCGAGTTTTGGAATATCTGCAAGGACAAGATGAGGGAGACACCTGTTTGGCTTTGTGGCAGCTGCGCCAGTGAGCCACCCAGGTATCCTTTAAGAGAGAACCTGCTGCAAAGAGAATTAACTGGTCGACAGCCTCCAACTGCCACAGTTTCGGGTTCACACTGAGGCCTCACTCTCCCAGGGATGCACCCAGCTAACGTCCCAGGACTCTTCTAAAGGCAGTCTTTGCACTGGGGCTCCCAGTGGGCCTGACCTTGACTTTCTCAGAGCTGCAGTCTTCAGCACTTCCTACTCAATTCTCCTCCCTTCCTTTTCCCCCCTCACAGGTGTCAAATCTGTACCGCTGTCTGAAGCTCTCCTTGACTACCTACTTCCTCTTGCCTTTATCCCTTACAGGCATTTCCCTCACAGATCTTGTATACTTTGAATTCTGTCTTGGTGTCTGCTTCCTGAAGTGGCTGAACTCACACGCAGGAAGGTGAAGTCCATGAGAAGCCATCGAAGGGTTTTGCACAAGGACACTGAATACTAAAAATTTTGTTATAGAAAGATTATTGTAGCTATAGTGCAGGGGACACATTTAGGAAGAGTGAGACTTGAGGAAGTGAGACTTATTAGGAGAAAAATATGAGGATTTTAAATGGGGCAACAGAAGGGGGCAGAAGATGGTAGGAGTTAGAAGAGAGAAATTGGAGGTAGAAACAGTAAAACTTGAGGATCCATTGGTTGTCAACTGCAATGGAGAGGGAGAGTAAGGGATGATGGGGTCATCTAAATTGTTAAGCAGGGCCGCATTCCTAGTCTTGGGGGATTCTTGGGAGGTAGTTTGCTAGTGGGTAATCCTCACATGAAATGTAGAAAACGTAAGCTAGCCGTCGTCTATGCTCCTTCTGCTATACTTTCTCTCCATGGGGATGGACTCTGTGGGCCAGGGAAGCATTGAAGAGGCCCATTAGGGGACTGGGCTGAAGGCTCAAAGAAACTGAGCCCTCTGTTCGGTGCACACACTCAAGGGTTGGCAGAAAGAGATCTGCTCATGGCAGTGGCAGTGGTGTCAGCCTGTCCCATGTAAGATACTCTAAGGTGGTAGGATTATGTACTATTTCCTAGGATGGCCCTAACAAAGTACCTCAAATGAGATAACTTAGAAGAACAGAAATGTCATGTCTCACAGTTCTTGGGGTTAGAAGTCTGAGATCAAGGTGTTGGCAGGCTCTCCTCAGTGAGGACGCCAAGAAAGAATCTGTTCCTTAATTACTCTTCCTAGCTTTTGGTGGTTGCCGACAGTCCTTGGCATTCCTTGACTTATAGCTGCAAAACCCCAATCTCTGCCTCTGTCATCACACAGTGTTCTCCCTACGTGTCTTCACATCATCTTCTGTTTGTGTCACTCTCTGTGTCTCTTCTCTTTTTGCTAAGGATACCAGTCATATTGCATTCCACATCTACCAGTATGAACTCATCACAACGAACTATATTATCAAGGATCATATTTCCAAATAAGGTCACATTCTCAGGTTCCATTAGGACATGAATTTTTGGTGGGACACTAATTAACCTAGTTCAGAAGCACCAAGTGTAAGCTTAAACCCTTCACTATGCCACCCTGAAACTCCATCGTTACCTTATGAGATTGGGAAAACAACATTTAATAAACCTAAGCCTATTTCACATCTGTTTCTGGCTACAATTTCTTCTTATACCATCAGCGCCAATGCATGTGTCTTTGTGACCATTCTAAGGCTCACACAAATATTTCTCTACAAGGTGCTGGATGGAGGGCTAGAATAAGGCAGTCTGGACAGGTATCAGCTTAGATATTGTAGAATCCTCCCTCAGTTGATTTGGATTTCTTTCAAGGTTTCCATCACTTCTCTTCCCTCAACCCTGAATTAACCCTCCAATTTCCTTACTACTATTTGAACATATATTTCTTTTCCCAATTATTGCAAACCTTACTTGACCAAGCTTTGATATTGCTATGTAATGGAAAACTTTGATAATTTGGAGAACACCTTCCTTTTTTGTTTTCTCCCAACAAACCTGAACATCAAGATTATTGTTTTGTTATGAACTTGAAACCATCTATGTTTGAAACTCAAAACTCAGCTGTGATCCCTTTGTTCTCGGCAGTACCAACCCTTGAGTAAGAAGATGGTACAGTGACCTTAGCATCCAGTCCTCTCCACCTTATCCTTTTTCTGCCTCTATTGTAGGGGCCAGTGAGCCAACTACTCAACTTCCCTGCCTGCCTTGTAACCCCAGGTAGCCGAGGGACTAAGTTTTGTTGACCAACATGTAGGTGGAAGTTTGCTGGGTTATTTTAGGAAAGCTTTTCATTTTCTTAATAAAAATAAAAGAGATATGGCTGATACTTCCTCCTCTGTTCCTTCTACCCCTCCTGAATTAAATATGGCGGGATGCTGAATGTTTGCAGCAGCCATCTTGGGATAGTGAAGTGGAGGCTAATGTGACATTATTGAACCAATGAACCAATGAAGTCAACACCATGTACCTTTTTAGGTTAGAAAAATGAACCTCTAAGCCTTAAGCCACAGAAAATTGGAAGTGCAGTGAATGAATTCCTAATAGTTCTCTGGCTTATGCAATGAATAAAACTGATTCAATTGGTGAGGAAGCAGAAGGCCTTCAGGAGACCCAGAGAGTTTTATGGTCTTGGTATCAAAGTGTAGCACAGAACTGGAGAGGGGCCCTTCATGTGACCTCTAGGCAGACCCAGGCACCTGTGTGACATATCTTGGAGTGGCATCTTTAGAGCAACAGGAGAGAACACTCAGAGCAGAGACCCAGAGATAAGGAATATTCTTGATAATAGCAATCGAAAGGCTCCTTTAGCGCACTTCAAGAAGATGAAGAACATGATGGATGCCACGGTGTCAAGAAGACTAGATCATGAGCACAGACCCACGCAAGGCTTAGCAGCTCCCAGAAACAACAGAGGACACTGTACAGGGTAGTATGGAGTCTGGCAGTTACACTGCTGGAGTCTTTATAATTTGGAGTATTACTATAGAGATTTTTGTTGACCTGCTTTCACAGGGGTTTATCTATTACAAAAAACACTTAGAAAACATTAGACATTTAAAAAATCTCTAGTGGTGAATTACAGTGATGGTCCTGATTTTTAATGCCTCCTTAGAAGCAATCCTTTTGCCCATATAACTTTGCACTGCCCTCCCTGTAGGTCAGCCACCAGCCAGGCATCTCTTTCTTAGGTATGGAGAGGGCCCAACCAAGATCAATAGAACCAGCTAGTCAATCCCAGATTACCCAGCCCGTGGTAGACACTTACTACTGCATGCCACTGAGATTTCGAGGTTGTTTGCTATGTAGCATTATTAGTAAAAGTGATAACTAATGCATCTTTTAAAGTGAGTGATACTGGGAATATCACATGTTTTCTCTGCGTCTCAGTTTTGGATTTTTTTTATTCTGTAAAATAAGCATAACAAGACTTACTATGCCGATGTATTTTGAGTATTTAATGTGATAACTCAGCATGTAAGATCATTATCATTGCTTGGCAACACTGACTATGTGAATTTTAAGATCTCATTGTAGGGTAGACATCTGTGTTTCTGCCCCCAGGGATCATGTGCCAATAAATAATTATGAATCCCAAGTTTTGTGGGTGTGGTTTCACGTGGGTTGACTTGAAGTGCATGCTGAACTTCAGAGGGTGACACTACTAGAAGTGTCTCTCAAATGGAATTCTGTAGCAAACTGAGCACTTGTAGAATTGGGTCTTATAAATGCATAAGGCAAAGAAACCAGGAGGTCAGACATCTTCATGATGTTCAATTGGAAAGGGTATTTTGGAAAAGGTGGCAAAGTAGAGGGAGAGTAGAAATGCCATAAGTTTTAGAGCTTGAGAGCATTGAGTAGAAATCTAGCCTTCCTCATTTCTCAGCTATGGGACTTTAGCAGGTTCTCTAATCTCAGTGAGCCTTGGTTTTCTATCCAGTAAATGGGAATATGAATAAACATCTTGCAGAATTGTTGAGAATATTGGAGGAAATACATGCATTTAAGGCTTCTGGGAGAAAGTAGATATTCTTGCAAATGGATGTCAGAAACATTTTTATGTGGACTTGGAGTACAAGAACTTAGGATCAGGGCACCAACTGACATCAATAGCAAGCTCAGGTGCTGAGCTGTGAGGGGGAATTTGGAAACAGAAAGCAGCAAAGAAGTCAGTCTTTTTTTGTATGTCAGTTTTAATGTATAAATTTTTTCTTTTCCTTCCTTCCTTCCTTCCTTCCTTCCTTCCTTCCTTCCTTCCTTCCTTCCTTCCTTCCTTCCTTCCTTCCTTCCTTCCCTCCCTCCCTCCCTCCCTTCCTTTTACATTGCACTCTATTTAGGTACAAGGTGGCCCAGAACAAAAGCTTGAATTTATTTTTAAATGTTCAGACAATGAGATGACTGGTGTTGTATATATCAGCATCACATTTCCAAACAGAATAATCCTACACTGTTATCAGCATTTCACAAATATCTATTATAACGTTGCAGTCTGACCCTGCTTCACTCAACTTTGCAGCTTTGACTCTAAATGTTAAATATGATACTTTACATTTGCATAGCAATCAATAACTTATAAAACTCTTGCCCAGATATTATTTCATTTTTGACCTTCTCAACAACCCTGCAGACTAGCAAATCTGATCCTTAATTTGAAGATGAAGGAATCAGCTTTATGGTTAAATGGCATGCCCAAGTTATAAAATGAGTACATGTGGGTCTAGCTTGTAAAGTTGGTAATGGTGGGAGGCATTCACTGAGACATTCTGTGTACCAGGTGCTATACTAGGGTCATAAACACAAAACACAAAACCCTCCTGTGGCAGATCAATTGGTTACCTCCTCATTAGTCATTGTCTTACCCTCCTGCCTTGCTCACTGAACCCTTTTTTCTTTTTTTCCAGATGTAAGTTGAGTGTGTGTAAGGATAAAGGACTCCTATCCTAGCCCTAGAGGATAATTCTTGGATAGTCTAAAGTGATTGTGACAACCCCATTCTCCTTTGCCAAGGACTGCTATAGAGATGGGCATGTGATCTACTCTGGCCAATGAAATAAAAGAGAAATTTGTTAGAGGCTCCTGGTAAAGAACCTACCACATCGCCTTTGTAAAAAGAGAGAGAATGCACAAGAGGAATACCCAACACCTTCTTTCCTGATTTGGGTGTTGTTATGTGAGGATGTGATGTCTGGAGCTATGGTAGCCATTTCAACCCTATTGAGAAGGCAAAACAAAACAATACAAAATAGAGAAGCTGATCCAGAAGCCTGATATCCTTGAATGGTTTGATTAATCAACCTGGAAAAGCCTACTTTCGGATTTACTTGAGATAATTAGAAGTTCTTATTGTTAAAAAGACCTTTAGTCACATATTCTATCACTTGCTTTTAAAATCGTTCTAGAAGATATATCCTCATAAATAAGTATTGCGGTCACTGTTTCACAGTTGACATCACTGAGGAACAAAGCATTTAAGTAGACCAAGGCCATAAATGTGGACAGTTGCAGATTTGGGATTTGAACTTTGTGTGTGTGATGTTGAAATCTTGCATCTCCTGAAATATGCTACAGTGTTGCCTACCCTCCCCCAAGCCACTGTACCTCCTTCTTGCCATCAGTCTGTGTGATGGGACAACTGGACGACAAAGAAGGGTCAGACATGTGTGACCCAGGAACACTGGTGGATGTTTCCTGGAGAGGGAGAGCATCGCCTACCAGGCAGTGAGTGGGCCAGGAAATAAAATTGCCTACTTTACATTTTGGCCTACAATGGCCCTCTTTATTTTGTGTATCTCAGAACTGGGGAACGCAATCTGGAGAGATGGAAAGAACAGAGAACTCGGAGGTAAAAATTCTGATCTCAACTTCTGTGTTTACCATTTTGTAAGAAGAGTGTCACTTTGGGCAAGTCCCTTGATCTCTTTGAGACTCAGTTTTTACCCATCAAATGAGAATAATAACTTCTGGCCTATTTCCTTCCAAGGTTATAGTGCAGATGATAAGAGAGAATTCATGTAGAAATCTCTTTCTTCACTGCAGAGTATAAAAGATTCTTATTATTACAGAAGATGTCCTCAGGGCAGACATGTTCTCCTCATGATCTAGTGTAGAGACTAAGGATACTAATGGTCTTTAACATGAGTATTACAATAATGTTATTGCTTTTGATAAATTTATAATTTGTAGGTTGAAAATTCAAATATTCTCCCCTCTGAATGCCATCCTGAAGGTTAATGAATGAAACACATGATTTTTAAATCCCAACAGTTGGTGTTAATTGGAAGCAAACACACACCTTCAGGTTTGATCTCTCATAACAAGACAGTCAGACAACTTAACCTCAAAGCAATTCATTACCGTACCACTCAGAGCTCTCAGAGGATGGTAGACATTTCAAAGGCTTTGGATGTGTGTTATGCTTCCCTCCACTTCTCTGCAAAAATAGTAAACTTGAAAGAAGAAAGGGACCAAGGGAAATTTAGAACTTGATGGAGGATTTTTAAATAACCTGAAAATATTAACTCCATAGGATTTAATTAGAAGCAACTCAAGAGTCTGACGGTTGCTGGCACTTGCTACTTATCCATGATGGAATATATCCTGTAAGCTTTAAAAAGTGTGACCTGGAATAGTGCAGGACACTACACACAGGGTCAGGTGAAGAGATAATGGTGAGATGGAATGCATAAGCCATATGAACCCATGTAATAAAACGGGTCATATAAACACACCCATATGTGCACGCACTCACAAACACACAGCTGGAAGGAACAATACAATTTGGCTCTGACAGAGAGAGGGCTTCAAATTCAAAGCCACACAGTATATTTTTTAAATTGAAACTTTGCATTTGCCTACTTTCCCGAGTTATAGAATGAGGACATAGCTTTCAAAATATATTTTGTAATGGTGTCTACTTATTCTGTGGTTACGGTATGCTGCCAGTATGCTAAGCACTTTACATGTACTTACCCCCGTTTAGTTCTTACAGAGGAACGTACTATGATCACTCCAGTGTTACAGCTGGGGGGAAATGAGGCTCACAGAGAGTAAGGCTGTTGTTTCAGACCTCCCAGGTGGTAAATGGTGGAGCCTGGAAGAGAAAGCTGGCTGACTCCACAGTCAGTTCCCTAACCCATTAAAGTTATGCCTTCTTCACTAAGTTGTGTATACACACACACACACACACACCGAGGGTGCCAAAATATGTACACAAGTGGACACTTTGCTCAATGTTGCTCAAGCCGTATTTCGCCATAATCTGAAGTGTCTGGACACTGATGGCAACCACTTTGAGCACCTCTTGTAATTGCAGAAGTCAAACATGACTTGTATTCATCTTTTGTTCTTGGTACATATAATATTACATATTACAGTTTTAATATTGTTTTTCTTTCTTAAAATGTGTATACTTTTTTTTTTTTTTTTTTTTTTTTTGGCATCCTCTGTATATGTGAAATTAATTAAACTGCATGGGAGAATGGGAAGAGCAGAAAACTTCACTGTTTTTTTTTTTTCTTATATTTGAAATAAAACTAAAACAAAGGTCATTGAGTCAGAAGCACTTCACTTGACCTCCTGAATGTTTTCTACATCTTGCCTCTTTTCCCGCTGCCACCTCCTCAGTTTGAAACTCCCCATCTCGCATCATATGATTCTAGTGGTGTCCTTACTGGTAGGCTCTCTGCTGTCACCCTTACCCTCTTTCAATCTGTCCTTCAGAGTCAGCTTTCAAATACACAAATCCCATCACTTCATGCCTCTGCAGGAAATGCTGCCAGAGCTTGTCTGTCAGGAAAGTGCCCACAGACCTGGCGTGCGGTGCTGGAAGTCCGCGCCCCTGCCACGGCTGCTTCTCCACCCCTCCTCTTGTTTCTTTTTCTGACACCAGGGTTTTTCAAATGGCAAGTCACAACTTTTATAAAATAATAAATTTAATGGGTCACAAGCAGTGTGAAAAAACAACACAATAGGAAATACTGGAGTGCATAACAGGTAATGAGCATAAGTATAATTTCATTAAAAATTTGTCATAATGTTATATATTTTTACACACAAATCCCGAGTTTCCCTGCAACATCTATATTTCTTCCATAGGTTCTTCAAACAGCTACCTGGGCTCCATCACATCACACTGCTCCAGTTCTCCAAACACTCTAAGTCATGTCTCCACCTGGGTCTTTGTCCTTTGCTCGCCTCACCTCTGACTTATCCATTAAGCACAATAGGTATCATGGTCTACAGACCATGATACTTTTAGGCACTAACAAAAATGTTTTCATGGGAGAAAAAAAATTAAAAGTAGAAGAAAAAAATGAACATAATCCATCCTGAATTATATTTACCTTCATACCAATGTAGTCACTGTGTGTGTTTGTGTGTGTGTGTGTGTGTGTGTACTGTGTTTCCCCGAAAATAAGACTGGGTCTTATATTAAGTTTTGCTACAAAAGATACATTAGGGCTTATGTTCAGGGGCTGTCATCCTGAAAAATCATACTAGGGCTTATTTTCCGGTTAAGTCTTACTTTTGGGGAAACACGATCTCTCTCTCTCTCTCTCTCTCTCTCTCTCTCTCTCTCTCTCTCTCTCTCTCTCTCTCTCTCTCTATATATATATATATATATATATATATTTTTTTTTTTTTTTTTTTTTTATAAAGGCAAACAAGATCCATGACAGCAAAAGTGCTCAGGGACCATGAAAGCTATGTTACCTCGCTTCCCACTTCCTGGAAGGCCTGTGGCCCATGTAGAGAAGTCTTACTTGTTCTTAAAAATATTCCCCAAGCATCATGTTCCCCAATAGTCCTTTTCCAGAATTTTAATTAATGCATGTATTTATTCATTTATGTATCTACCATTAGAGAAGTCTGGGGGGCCTGTAGCTCTTTAGCACCTCTTTTGTATGTCTATTCTGGGATTCTTGAGTCTAACATAGTAAACTGTGTCTTCAACTTCTTGCTTAGGTATAAAGCTATCGCTTCAGTTGTTTTCTCTTTCATTTGATTCCACATTCGGCCACAGTAGAGCAGTGAGAGTTATTTGGGCCCTTTAAAATAGCAACACGCTCCCAATCACAAGGCACAGAAACAACTCAGAGGGAGGTGTAATACACTGGCTTGAAATGGTTAGAGAAGGCTTTTTGGAAAAGGGGAATGCTGAGGTTTGTTTGTTCGTTTTAATCAATCTTTATGTAGCAAAAAATGAGCACGAATTTGAGAGTAAAAGCCTTGAATTCAACAGCATATCGAGGGCACATGGAGCTCTGGGTATACACTGACTAATTAAACAAACATTCTTGATGACGGTAGTGAATCTTACTTAAAGTGGTTACCTACTAGCTCTGATTCAAGGCGCTAGTATTTCACATGGCTTATTTCACGTAATCCTCACACTGTCTCTTTAAGGTAGTAAACATCCTTTCTTTTTTTTCCATAGATGAATAAGATTCATAGAGGCTAAGTAGCCTGCCCAAATCATCAGAGCTACTTGATGGTAAAAAACAAAACAAAAAAACTTTGATGACTATTGTAGACTCAACCAAGTTTGTCTGTCTTCAGGGCTGATATTTTTACACTATTCATTCGGTCTTGACCACCATCACTGTGCTTTGCATTTAGCGCCTCTACAGCTCTGTTCCCTAGATGTTGTGATTATCTGTTGTTGCTTTATTTTTCTGTCTCCTATATTAGAACGTGAGCTCCATGAGAGCAGAAACTGTGTCCTAGTCCTTTCTTTTACCTTCAGTTCTTAGCAGGTTCCATGTATTCAAGTAGATTTTTCATGAGTTTTGCTATTTGCTAGACAAACATGCAATGCAGGACATGCTTTGCTGAGCAAGACATATGTCATCCCTACGCTATGGTGCTAATAGTTAATGAGGGGAAACACAAAACCCAGAAGTTAAAAAGAGCAATTCCAAACTAACATAAGTGAGATAAAGAACCAGTAATGGGATAGGATGTGTAGAAGGAGCGTGGGCAAGGAAAGCCTCACTACAGATTATCAGCTAAGGTTTGATGAATGAGAAAGAGCCAACACTATGGGACACGCATTTCAAGAGGAGGGAAAAGAATGAGTGAAGGACCTGATACTGGAACAATACTCACATGTTCAGAGTTAAATGACCAGGGTGAGTGGCAGATGAGAATACACAGACCTTTGGAGAGGAGTTTGGATTTTAATGCAAGGGCAGCAGGCAAACACTAAAAGCGATAAGCAAAGCAATGACCATGGGGATGAAGAAATGAGATTGTGTCAAATTTTTTTCGAAGGCAAAATTGATGATGCTTGCTGATGGTTGGTTGAAAAGTGAGAGAGGAATCAAGGTGGACTGAGAAAGGATTTCTATCCTGAGCGACTGGGTGAGTGGTGGTACCAATTTCTGGGATGGGGAAGATGAGGAAAACATAGGTTGGAACAGAGTGTTGGGGAAGATACCACAATTAACTTATATTTGAGATGACAGAAACCTAAGTGGAGATGAAAAAATTGACAAATGACCACAGCTTTTTGCCCTTTGGTTATTTTCTTGTCATTTGCTGGTGGGATGTTATATACCTGGATGCAGAATGAATAAATGGGCAATTCACAGTAACAGACATTCATACCTTAAATGGTATTAAAAAGACAGTCAAATGCCCAGTGCAAAAATGTTCTAATGTTCCCAAAAGCCAGAAAACATCCATATCAAATGTCTGCCTGAGCTCATCTTAGGAAGCTCTTTCTATATTGAAAAAAACGCAGTCCTTATTTAAAATGAGAGTAAATGTCTCAACACACACCCCTGTCCAACATTTATTTCAATTATAGTTCTAAAAATCTGTCTGAGGATGGAGTTGAGAGTGAACGTCTAAGACAGAAAACTTTCATCTTTAGGACACCCCCCTTTACTTCCTAACATGTACTTATTTGGACAAGAGTAACCAAGCAGCTTGGGAAAGGAAAAGGCCACCTTCTAGCATCTAGCAGGGAACAAGACATATGCAAATCAACGTTTATTCTCTTGCTAAGCAAACATTGTCAGTTATTACAATGGGCCAATGAGGGAATAGCAAACAAATAACAATGTGAGAAATAAGAATTTAAATGAGAAAAATATTAATAATAAAGCTAAATCGTTGTTATAGGAATGTCATTTGAGATCATGGAGGGTGACAAATGCCATGATTTATTTTCAAATACATTTTGATGGCTTCCATTAGATGTCTGTGAAGGTCACTAAAGACACTGCTGAAAAAATTGTATAGGGAAAATACCTTATAATTGCTTTAGTATGATATTGATATTTTTGGCCCAATAGGTAGACTTATAAAATATATAACATAACTCAGAAAAGCAACACGTATCTCTAGACCTGGGTTTTCCCCAAGAGAGCTCTATATTACTCTATAAAATATTGATAGAAATGAGATAATTATGAGAAATAGCTTAGAAATGCTCTAAAAATAATTTTAAAGACTTGCAGTCCTTTTCCCTATTTTCCTTTCTCACCTGTACTGAAGTCTTATTTAGTCTCCTGTATTTCCCAAACGCTCTGATGGAATGTCAGAGCAGAGCAGTCCATAAGCCTTTCTATACCCAATGCTCTGACCCGTGTGAGAACTCAAAACCCTCTTGTGGCCGTGTGTGAAGAAGTCATCATTATCTGAGTGATCTATTTAAACCCGATAATATGACCCTAATACTCCCCTACTTAAATTCCTTCAATGACTGCCCAATAGCCCTAAGATAGAGTGCAAATTCCTTAGTAGAGTTTTTACATAGTCCTTCATCACCAGCCCCACCTATAGCCTCATCTTGTCTCTCCCCATGTACCTTACAACCCAGCTTGAGCTGTTTCCCACATACATCTTGCTGCCTGTCTGTCATATCTAGATGTTCCCTCACCTCATTACACAATTTACCCTTCAACACACCACACCTGGAAAGGTGTTCCTCACCTGGCTAACTCCTGCTTGTTCTTCCTTCTAGATTCAATCCAGGCATTACTTCTTTCAGAAAGCCATTACCATCCCCGTCACTCTGGCATATGGCCACAACATCCAACACTTACCCCTGTCATTGCACTTCCATTGTGTGATTACAATTATTTGCTTCTATGCCTGTCTTCATTATTAGACGGAGAGCTCCTTGAATAATGAAAAGGTGTCTTATTAATCTTTTATTATCATCATCTGGCATTTTATCAGGCATAGAGGTAGTTCATATATATTTTTGTTCTTTGATGGAGCAAAATAACTCAATACTGATTTCACTCTGCTTTGTCCCAAATCTCCTTGCTCAATACTTGCAGAGACATCCTCAACACTTGAAAATAAGATTGTGGTCATTTCAGAGGCAAAATCAATAGGCCTCTCTTAAGAAATGTGAAGTTGGGACTAAGAAGAGAGGATTGCTTTGATTAAGTAGAGGGAACCCTAGAGAGTAAAGAAGGCCAGCCAAGGTCTGCCACAAAGTGACAAAACATGTTAATTTCACGTAAGGTACCCCTAGAGTGTCTGGAGATGTAGTGGGCAAAGTCAGATGGAAAAACACAAACATCTTGTAATCCTCCTAAAGTTTCTGTTTCGATTTTTGCAGAATTGTAATTGACCACCCACACAGGAGAGAGAATGCAAAAGTCTTTTGAGTGGAAATTCCTGGAAAGCCTAATACAAACACAATGAATATGGGAGGGACAGGCTTTGTTTGTACATACTTGTATATGTGTGTGCGCTTTAGTTTTTAAAATAGCATTCTAAAATCTGGCTAATAATGCAAATAATAATCAATGCTAGTTTATAGGTAAACTCATTAAAGATTTCTGCAGGCAAATTCACCAAAAATGTGGACAGTCCTTGCTTTTAGATCAAACATTCTTAAAGACTGACTTTAAAGCTGACCTGGCAATGTTATTCCTTCCTGTATAAAGCCATTGCCTTTGTTTTGTTTGATCAAGGAGGTTGGAGAAATGAAAGTTCCTGGTAAAGAAGAGAGCAGAGTGGTTTGTCAGGAGGTAGCGTCCTTGTTTGCAGAGACTTTCATTTCAGTCTCCTTCATGAAACATTTATTGTGCACCCACCATGTGTCAAGGTGAGGTTCTCGAGATACAAAGGTGAGCACAACATTGGCTCAAAGAAATTTTTACCATTCAGCAAAATAACACATTTCTGTGTTATTTTCTACTATATTAAAAAATATCCTTTAATTCTCATTCTAATTGAAAGCTTACAAATCTCTGTTCCCTGCCCCCTCAGTACCCTGTGCATCCCCATATTCTGGCACATAATGTTAGTGGTTATTATTATAGCCATTCTCATACTATTCTCTTATTATTGTTTTTTTGTGTGTCTTCTTCCAGACTAGACCAAGAGATTCTTGGGGTAAAAAAAAAAGGAGCGATTAGGTTAGAAGTGGTTAGGAATGTTGATTCCTCCCCAGGATTACATGGGTTCACATCTAAAGTCTGCATTTATTAGCTGAAAAGATTGTAGGCAAGGTACTTAGAATCTCTGTGCCTCAGTTTCTTCATTTAGAAAATGGGACAATAATATTCCCTGCCTCAAATCGTTGTGATGAAGATAAATGAGTTGATACACATAAATGCTTAGAATAGTGCTTGGCAGGGAGGAAACACAATGATATTAGCTATGAAAATTTGTATGCATACAGAAAACCAAAATACCCAGACTCTGTGTTAGAACTGCCAGTGTAAACTGTCAGTACTAGTTTTCAGCTTAAGGTCTGACCTATAGTTGATGTGTTTGCATCAATTATGATGTTTCCGTTCACTCAGTTGTCTAAGAGAGAAACTTAGGATCTATCCTTGAAAACATTCTCTCTAGTACTTCTGACATGCAATCCAGCATCTGCGTTCTCCATTGTAACTCTACAATATATCTATAGTCAAGTCCTTTCATCCCTACCACCCCCTGCTCTACTTTAAGTCCTCACCATTCATCGTACTGCGGTCACCCCAAAATTGTTCTCCCTCCTTCTGCTTTCATACTGTCCAGTTTATTTTCAATGCAGCAGAGAGGCTTTTAAAAACATAAAATAGGTCAAGCCACTCTCCACCATAAAACTTTTATTGGGTTCTTAAGAGTGAAAACCCAAGGCCTTAAATGGTCAAAGAACTAGAGTGTGATCTTGTCATTCCCTAGTAACTCAGCCTCATCTTGGGTCACTCCTGACCTATCTCCAGTTCCTTGAAAGTGTCAATCTCTCTGTCTTCTCAGGACTTTCCATATGCTGTCCAATGCTCTTCTTCCCACCCTTCACATCATGTAGAGCTCAGCTTACAAGTCATGTCCACAAAAGAGCCTACCCTGGCCCTCTTTTCCCCCACTCTAAGTGCTGTCCTCTGCCACTGCCCAATCCTTCCCTTTACAACAACTAGTACAATTTGTACAGATGTATTTATTTGTGGGATTATTTGTTCACTCTTCATCTTTCCACCGGTTTGTAAATTCCATGAGAACAGATGCTCTATCTGTTTCATTCATCACTTTTTCCTCAGTTCTTAGCGAAGTTCCTGGTGCTCTATAAATAATTAACAAGCACATGAATGCTCAATAACTATTTATTTAATAAGCATATAAATTGCAGCACTGACTAAACAAGAAAAATCTGATGAACCTGCACCATAAAGAACACTAGGGCTCTGATATGCTTTACTTTTCTTTTTTCTGCCCAATATGATTTTACTGCTGAAGGAGCTATATTACAACCCATCTAAATACAGGGGGGGAGGGCGCGCAATTTTCATTTTAAAATACATTAGATGTACCTTTGAGCTCACTCTTGGAAAGTTTCTATGAAAACACAACCCTGAATCCTTTCTTGTAAGGGAGCTCTTGGCAGTGACCACTGTACATCTGATCTTGTTATGATCTGTGTGTATGAATACATGTAGAATCATTCCCAGCCCTCTAGAATCCATATTTCAAGAAGCCTGTATTGAAACACTCATCCACTACTAACTAATTCAGCTAATAATTATACATGGCGATGACCTGGGGTGAGATGGACAAGAAGTGAATTAGATTTGTGGAGATGAGAACAATAAGACCCTGAACAAGACTGGGTGAAAAATGAAAGTTACACATACGATGGAATTGAAGACTGACTAGAGACAAGATTAGAGATGAGAAATCACTATGATCATCTTGTAGAAAATAAGAGGGAAGGTAACATAGGGCTTAAGAGACATGCTTTAGAATCAAACAGACCTGTGTTCAAATCATGGCTTGGCCACTGGCAACTCTGAGGTCAAGGCCAACTTATGTACACCTTTCTTATTTGCAATTTATTACCTGAAAGACAGAGACAACACACTTTTCTTGAAGGATTTTTGTGTGAGCATATAACATAAGGTAGATGATATAATGCATATAGCACAGTGCCAGGCATATCCTGAGTCCTCAAAAAGGGACTCGACAGGGTTACTATCTTTTATTATCTAAACCCATTATTTTATGGATGGAGAATACAGAACTCCAAGAGGACACAATTTGCCCAAGGTCACATGGCAAAGTAGAGATAAAGCCAGGACTGTTATGCATGACTAACAACTCCCTGTTTGGTATTCCTCCCACACCCTAACCCCTTTCCTCTCTTCCTATGCTTTTCCACATGGACCTCGTAGAAAATGCAGCAATTGGTGGAAGACAGTGGAAAAGTCATTCAAAGGTCTTTCTGGTTTTGGCAATATGTACAGCAGAATATATGATTTGAAGACCCTTCTGTTATCAGTACTCCCTGTTATGGCACTTATACAACTGAAATAAATATAATAAAACAATCCTTTAAATGCTTATGATGAGTTTGAAATAAAGAAAGCTAGTTCTCCAGTTTGAAGAAATGAGGGGAACTGAACACCTGGTCTGAGAGAACCGTTGATGTAGCTGTCTGGCCTCAGGACATAGGTGAGAGTGGAGATCAGTTTCTGTAACATTTCATTACAAATTGGAGACGTGAGATGATACCTTGTCCTGCACAAGACAGGCAGTTTTCACCAAAACTCTTATATAAATTCAGGATCATCAAAGGGTGGGACAAGAAAAGAACAATCTTCATCTCACAGGGGGAGATGGTAAAGATTTTGTGTGCAAGTTCATACTGTTGCTTGTGTCTAAACTTTGAGAAAAAGAAGAAAGCTATTTTAATCTTGGATCCATGCTTCATGTGGATTTGAGGTTCAAATTTGAATCAAGAAACTCCATACTGAGAAATTTATATGAAATTGGTTCTAGTTTAGTGATAATCCTTAAATGCCTGGTAGAAACAAATGCAAAAGCCCATCTCGAAGGAGACTCTCAATAACTGAGAACACTGATAACAGTGGAATCTGATAAGGATGGTAAATTACGTATGTTTAAATAATTACAAATATAAAAGTATAAGTTGAAACTATATAAGTCCATAATAAAGAGTCAGGTTTGATTAAAAAAAAAAAAAAAGCTAGAACTTCTAGACAATTTTTTTCTAAATGAAAACCTAGTGAAGTAATGGGTTGAACAAAGGATTAGATAAAGGGGGAGTTAGTGAACTGAAATATTTTAAGGAAACTATCCAGGATACAGAATTGAGAGAAAAAAAAGATAGAAAATACAAAAGAGGTTAAGAGACATGGGAAACAGAATAAGGAGATACAAAATAGGTCTAATAGTAGCTGGGAAAGAAAAAAACAGAAGGAATGTGAGACTGTAGGTAATGCAATATTTTAAAAACTCATTACCAAAAACTTTAAAAAATGGATGAAAAACATAATCCCTCATATTTAAAATTATAGTGAATTCCATGCAGAATAAAGTCAACCTAGACCTAGAACCATCACAGTAAAATTACAGAATACCAAAACAATGAGAAGATCATTAAAAAGACAGATTACACAGAAATAAATTACCTCTATTCTGACATCAGATTTCTCTTTAGCAGAAAAGAAGTCAGGAAACAATGAAATAGTTCCTGCAAAGGGTTGCAAAAATAAAACTATTGTCCTAGAATTCTATATTCACCTAAATTACCATTACAGAGTAAAGGCAAATAAAGATATTTTTCAGATACATAAAAACTAAAGGAATTTACTGTTTAAGAGATTGAGCTGAAAATACAACAGCATCTATTTCAGGAGTAGGAAAACTGAGCCCACAAAGAAGGCATGGGATCAGTGAAGGACTAGGAAATAAAGAAGCTGATTAACACATGAGTAAATCTTAAAAAAAAAAAGTGACAATATTTAATTTAGGAAGAGTGAAAACAAGATGGAACTGGCACTAGATAACAATAATAGGTGATACAGAAGCTAGTGACTTGGGTAGAGTGCTCTAAAGTCCTGTGTTGCTAGAAAAGAAGGTGAAGATATTGGTAACTCTAAGAATCTAATGGTCGCCAGCAAAATAATAGAAAATAGAATAGAATAGAAAATAGAATAGAAAGAAGAAGAAAAAGAAGAAGAAGAAGGAGGAGAAGGAGAAGGAGAAAAAGGAGGAGGAGGAGGGGGAGGAGGAGGGGGAGGAGGATAACATCCTAGAAAATTGAAGAATCGAAAAGGGTAGAATAAAGGAAATTAGATCAATTTAACAGAACATATGCTAAAAAAGAAAAAAAAAAATAGAAGACAAAGCATGTGATAGAAATAATTCCAAATAAACCATTTATAATAAATGTAAATAGTCTAAACTTGCCCTTTAGAGACACCATCTAAAACAAAAGGACACACAAAATCTAAGCTAAACGGATGAAAAAATATATATTTTTGAAAAAAAGATAGGCTAATCAAATAACACACACACGCACACACACGCACACACATTAGTCTTGATATGCTATTCTTGATTTGTCAACACACCACACAGTGTGGGAAGTTAAGAGGTAATATTTTATGTTTTATTAATTCATTTTAAATTTAAATATATAAATTTTAAATATCTCTATCTCTATCTATCTATCTATTTATATAAACCATTAAATAAAATAGATCTCAGGGCAAAAAGCATTATTGGAAATAAAGAGGATCATCATATAATGTATTAAACAATAATTTCTTGAGTGGCCCTATCAATTTTAAATTTGTATGCTTTACAAAACTAGCCTTAGAAGTCTGTAAAGCAAAAATTGAAAGAACTACACAAAGAAATTGGCAAGAATTGGCAAGTCCACAGTTATAGTTGATAGATTTTAACACAATTATCTTGGAAATTAATAGATAAAATATTTTTTAAAGTTATTAAAACTATAGTAGTGATGAACATTAACAAGTTTAATATAATGAGCAAACTGGAGAATGTATTTTGAACAAACTTGCAATATCTCAAAAAATTGATCATGTATTAGGAAACACAGTAAATCTCAGTATATACCAATGAATCAATATCATTGAGTACATTCTCTGACCACAGGGCAAAACAAGGGGGTAAATTAAAAATTCCCTCTTTGGCTGACAATTAAAAACCATATTTCTAATTAACTAATGAGTCAAAGAAAACAGCGTGGAAATTAGGAAATATTTACAAATGGATGATAATGAAAACAATACATTTTTAAAACTTATGGTTTACAGCTAATGCAGTCCTCAACGGGCATTTATGGCCTTTACATGCTTATATTAAAAACGAAGGAGGCTGAAAATTAGCTGAATATTCAACGTCAGTGATTAGGAGGAAAGCAAAAAGAACAAACACATACAATAGAAATAAAGAATAATAAGATATATCAACAAAACGTATGAAATAGGAAATAAAGAAAAAGTAGAGAGGATTTAAATGCTCAAAATTTGCTATTTGAAAAGAGCAACAGAATAATATTTTGTAAGATTGATCAAGGAACCAGGAAAGTAGTTATCAGAGGGTAAGGGGGGAAGAGGGATGGTAGAAGAGGGTACAGAAGGTGAAATATATGGTGATGGAAGGAGAACTGACTCTGGGTGGTGAACACACAATGGGATTTATAGATGATGTAATACAGAATTGTACACTCAAAACCTATGTAATTTTACTAACTGTTATCACCCCAATAAATTTATTTTTTTTAAAAAAGAAAACAAGATACAGAGATATGGATTAGAACTAAAAGTGCAATAAACTATGTATGTATCAGAAATTTTAAATCCTAAGGTAACACTATTTAAAAATATTTTGTCAATAAATTTGAAGAATTAGACAAAGAATTTCCTAGAAAGTTGGAACTTAACTAAAATGGACTCAAAGGAATAGAAAACCTATACGAACCATTAAATAAACAGAATAGTTTAAAATACGCAGCTTTCTTTCTTTAAACTCATTTAGTCCCATGTTCTTCACATAAAGAATTTCAGGAATGCCACTATCCCGACCGCTTTGCCTTGGCACGCTACTCATGTCTTTTTGGGGGTGGGGGCAATTATGTGAACAGCACTCATTCTGTGTCAGACTCTCTTCTACGTATATGTGATTAAAAAAAAAATGGATCAGACACAGTCCTTGCCCTGGAACGGCTCACCATCTATCAGAAGTTCAGATAAATTCACCAATAATGTAAGGAATTTAAAGGCAGCGTGGGCTCATTCTTGATACAGGGTAGAAATACATACAGCTATTCTTGATTTGTCAATACACCGCACAGCGTTGGAAGTGAAGAGGTAACACTTTATGTTTTATTAATTCATTTAAAATTTAAAACTCTTTATTTGGAAATCAGTTGAAATTTACAAAAACATTGCAATAACTGTACAAGAACTCTTGGAAGAATCATATTAAATCATAACCTAGCGGTATGGAAGATTGAAACCAATGTGGGAGAAAGAACAAACCATTAGAGTTTAGTCCTCTGAAAAATGTGTCCCCATTGTCTTCTCACCAGGGTTGAGAAAGGGAAGGAAATAATCTTTATAGCCCCATGCTACCTCTGGAGTTTATACTTCTCTGGCTCTGGCTGCACAGTTTTTTTTCTGATTTCAAAACGTTCTCAGCCGGAGATGTCTCTGGGAGTCTCTCAGAAGTGTCCCATTGATTGTGAAGGACCCTTAAATATAATGCCACACATAGTCACATGAAGACGAAATGGCATTTCTCTCTTATTGCACTCTTTTTAAATACCTTTTTCAACAGGTCAATTCTGGAATTAGTTTGATGCATAAATTGCACTCCAGGAAAAATGTCTTCAACGAGATTATTTATTAAAGGAACTTTGCCATCAGCCAGGCCTGGTCCAGAAAAGACGAAGCAGTCACAGAAGCTCTCCACTACTTTGTTCTCCCCATCATGGAACCCCTTGGGGACTCAAATTTTGGCAGGTCACCTTTCTTCCATTTAGCTTTCGCTTTCTTAGTATCTCCATTTTGGTTGGATACATCTTCAACTTTGGGCTGGACTACAGAAAACTAATATTTATCACATACTGTTTCTCACTGAAAACACTCCAGGACTTACTGTTTAAAAAGAAATGTTGAGACAATTGTTGATGGTGGAGATTTCTCTATGAGGAACATTTTATGATTCAAATTAGACAGGTTTATATAATGCCAGAGTGGAGAAAATGTTTGAATTAAAGGAACATGTGGCTGGCTGCTGGTCACGGGAATGAGATAAGACTGAATGGAAGCTTATTCGTAGGTTTCAACCCCCAATATTCTTCCTATTCCTCATTTCTTTGTTCACTTCATTCTTGATTGTATTTGATTGGAAATGTAGGACAATCAGTATCCTATTCTATAATTAATCTTCTTAGGACATTTTGTGTTTTTCTTTTCTTTCAAATTTCATTTGTGGCAAGAGCCCCTCGCCAATGGAAAGAAGGACCAGGTACCAACTCAGTCCCAGATAATAGCTCACAACTTCCCCCATGAATCTCTTTGCAAATCACCGTGTCCTTTCTTCTGAAATAATCGATATGGATGCTTGGACTGTTCAGAAACTTGAAGTGTCTTTCAACTATCAGTACACATTAGGGATACTCAGAAAGGTTTCACAAAGCCCAGTGCCCAGGCTATACCCTAGACCAATTCAATTAGAATTTCTGGGGGTGGAAACCAGGTATCTGTCATTCTTAAAACTTCCTGGCAATACCATAATATTAACATGCCCCCCAAACTGACAACTGCTATTTAATTCAGTGCCCCTTAAATGGAATGCACATGTAGATTCTCTGGGTGTCTTGTTAAAAGGCAGATTCTGGTTCAGTTCATCTGACATAAGCCTGAGATTCTGGATCTCGGTTGAGCTCAAAGGTGATGCTGCTGCCAAGCCACAGATGTACTTTATGCAGCAAGGTGCTCATGTAAGTAAGTCAGCCCTTGTCCTTCCCAGTTCTCCTGAACAGAAGACAGGGCGTGTCTATCTGAAGACCGGGTATGTTCAGTAGCAGATACTGGTGCAGGCAGGACTACAAGAACTCAGCTCCGTCATCCTGGAGCTTCACGTGACCCCAGCGCCGTGTACTGTGTTTTCCCCCAAATAAGACCAAGCCGGACCATCAGCTCTAATGCATCTTTTGGAGCAAATATTAATATAAGACCCGGTCTTATATTATAGTATATTACATAAGACCTGGTATTATGTCATACTAAAATAAGACCGGGTCTTGTATTAACTTTTGCTCCAAAAGACGCATTAGAGCTGATGGTCTGGCCAGGTCTTATTTTTAGGGAAACACGGCAGGTCTCGTGAATGTCTAGGGTTGAGCTGATCGGGAAAGGGTTTTCCTAGATTCCTCATAGTCAGGACAGGAGAGTGCCTGCCCTTTCTTATAATTCTCCCAACAGGCAGGATCAGGTACCTGCAGGAGGAGAAGGTAAGGAAAGGGTATTTTTGAAATGTTGAGGAGACGGGTGTCTAATGTGTTTACTGAAAAATAAGCCCTGTTGACAGTGGGCCACATTTGAGTGACTTTTTAAAATCAGTGTTTCACGGAAGCAGGCACAGATGTTCCTGGGGGAGCAACAAGAGAGATTATAGGGGTAGGTCATGTTTGAGCCAAATGAGAAAAATTTGGCTGAACAGCAGGACCTTGGGTGAATTGGCTCAGCCATTTCCCTGGAGAGAAGGTTCAGCATTCCAGCCTCCCTTTCGGTGACATTCTAATGAATAATAATAAAAATAAAATACGCTTTATGCTATTTACAAAAGTAAGCCAATTCTTTATTTAAAACGAAATGTATAACAATTCACAAGAGACAGTTTTTATATCCTTGTTTAACCTGCTGCCTCTAGCAGACCTCAGGAAAACCAAATGAAGTTCATCTTTCACTGCTTTCATAAGGGCTTCCTGAAGTAGTTAATCACACGAGATGACCATACAGCTCAGTAGGATATACAAGAATGAGCCTTGATTTTGAAGCCAAAAGAGAGATGGGTATGGACGGGGACTCTGGTCTGCAGTCACTGTGTGAACCTGGGCAACTTCCTTTAATCTCTTAAAGCCTTTGATCTGTCATCTGCACGATGGGTTCTTGTAAGGATTAAAGATTACCTATATTCACAACACCAGGGTCATATCAAGGCTTAATCAGTGGTAGGTATTAGTATTCTTAAGTTTTTCCTTAATTCTTGGTGTTTTTTTTTTGGGGGGGAAGGGTGTTTTTAATTAATTAAGCCCAGTTAGAAAAGGCTGTTAAAGATGGATTAGTAGCTGCGAGATGTTTGAAAGGTTCCTGGGCTCTCCACGACTCAAATTCTTCTGGGAAATGAAGTCCAAGTAGCACATCTTGAGTATTTAACACTCAGGGAAGGAAAGGCACACGGACATTCTTAGCAAATGGTTGTCCCTTCCTGTGTCCTTCTCTTTCCATTCTGAGTGGGTTTGGAATAAGAGGCTGAAGCCTGGGACAGTACCAAGCCATATGACCTGGGGCTGAGACCACTTTGTGGGCTGAGACCACTTTGTAGGCTGAGGGTGGTGGCAAAGGAGAGTTTATCTCAGAAACAGTACAGGGTGGGGTATCCAAGGAAACCAGAGCATCCGAATCCCTCCTCTGCATTTCCCCAGAGCAGGAAGACGCTGGCTCTTTCTACTGTAGACCCAGCTTGTACGGGCTGTTTAAAGGTCCTCTGGGTTTTCTATAATCTGCTTCTCAGCAGATGAGTCACACCATGTAATTATGGCCATGAATTTGCCACTTCCTTATTTCCAGGTTGAATAGTTCATACTCGAGAACTTGTGTAAAATGCAGTAGCCTTGGGTTTATCCTTCTCCCAGAAAGGTTGCTTCTTCAGCAGGAAAGATTATGAGGGTTTTGATCATTCAATTTAAACTTTGAACTGTGGCTTATTTTAAACCTGATGTATCATTAGTTTGCAAATTGAATGTAATTATTTTATATGATTAAAAATGCTACTCTCTAAAAGGAAATTAGAAACACTGTCCTTCGTAAAATTTTAGCTTCAGAACAAATGTCTATTTTTATAGAACCTGAATTTAAAAATAGATAAGGGGATTGACTGTTACAGAATTTCAACATATTCTCAAGATGTACAGCTAATAAGTGGCTGAGCCAGAAATTGAACACAAATGAGTCAGTTTGTTTATACTAACTAATACTGTGGTAGAAAATGGCTCCAACATGTTAGTGGCTTACAGCAAAGTCTTCCTCATGCCCCTTCATGCCCACTGCGGGTTGGCTACGGCTCAGCTTCACATCCGTGTCATTCTGTGCCCCAGACGAGAGGGACAGCCCTTACTTGTCTCATGGCAGAGAAAGAAGACTAATGGAGCACGCACTGCTCTACTTCCACATACAGTTCTCAGACCAGAGCAAGTCACTTGGACAAGTCGGCATGACTGTGGGGCCTGGGAAGGGTGGGATGGAGGAAAGCAGTTCTCCCATAGGGAAGGCAGAGAAAATTGGAGACCACGCAATAACCCACACTACACTACGTATAGTGTTCTTCCCGTTCTGCCATATTGTGTAGATGCTTTATCAGCTGTAGACTGTGATACAAAAGGTGTTATTCATATTACTGTTCCTACATTTATGAAATCATGTGTTTCAATTTCGGTTTTGCCTTCAAAGACAACTGATGCCAGTCTTTATATAAAAAGAAAATTTCATTATAGAGATGAATAAGCCACAGGGCCTCTCTGGAACCCTGATTTCAGAAAGCCTATTTATGTAAATATGCCCCAAAGTATTTTGTGATACTCGTTTTTATTGTGAAAACTATGATTAGTCCTGAATTGTTCTGCATTAAAGCAAGGAGGCTGTGCCAACGTAAGTTGGTTGGGCCATAGAATGCCACTACATCTGGCCCTATTTCCTCAGTGAATCCAGGCAAAGCAAAGAAGTCTACTCTGCCCTCCTTACTTGCCCTTATCATCCTTCAACCCAATATCAACACAACCTTCCACTGGCATAGTCCCATTGTCTGTTGATACATGTCTCGTGACATATTGAGACCATGTGTACAACACATTAGACTTTTGCACACAGAGGATAAGTTGCTATTGGGAGAAAAGGGAACACTAAGGAATTTCCTCTCATCAAAACAATAAGTTCAGTCAATATAATAGCACACACTGTACTATTTCAAGAGGCTCAAAGCACTTCCCAAAACAGAAGTAACATCGCAGTGAGGGCAAGAATATGGCCTTTCATTCTAGCTACACCATCACAATAGCACCAATCTGCAGCCCCCTCCTCAATAACACATACCCACCCACACACACACTGTTACTCACTCATGTGCAAACACACTCTGCGTGAATGTATCGAGCATCATTTCACTCCCAGTGGAAAGCACAACTACTAGCAGATGTCTTCAAATAAAGATGTCTCAAGAACAACTTGGTAAAGGAACTAATATTTACTGAGTTTTATAATGTAGCAGACAATTTTCCAGGGGCTTTGCATATGCACTGAGGACAGGTTATTTTATGTTTTCATGTCTTAATTTCCCCACATGTATTAACAACAACAATAGTTATATTAAATTGCTTAACTTTGCTGATTTATAATTTTTTCCTCTTTAGAAGAAGACTAATATTTAATTCAAAGAAAATTTAAAAAATATAAAGACAGAAACCTAACATAGTTCTTCGTACATCAAAAGCACCTGTAATGGCTAATTATATGCGACAGTTTGGCTAGGCCCAAGTCTCCGCCCGGTTATTCAATTGAAAACTAATCTCGGGGTTACTGTAGAGGTATTTTGTAGATGTGATTAGCATCTACGATCAGTTGATTTTAAGATCAATTATCCTAGATAATCGGGATGGGACTGATTCAATCAGTTGGCAGGCCTTAAGAGCAGAGCTGAGGCTTTCCTGAAGAAGATGAAATTCTGCCTGTGGACTAAAGCTTTAACTCCTATCCAAGAATTTCCAGTCTGCCTTTCTTGATGACCAACTTTATGGATTTTAGATTTGCCTAGCCAGCCCCCAGAACTGGGTAAGCAAACTCCTTGCAAAAAATCTCTTTCACTTTTGATGGATAGATTAGGTTAGATAGATAGATAGATAGATGTACTAATGATAGATAGATGATAGGTGTATGAATGACTGACTGACTGACTGAATGGGCTTCTTCATGAATAGTGAGCTCTGCGTCACTGATGAATGTCAGGGCAGGTTACATGGACATTTGAATATGCTGTAGAGGAGATTCAAAGAGTATGTGTGATTCACTTTGAGGATTTTTAACTTTCTTTCTGACTGACTTCTGGATGTCATTTTGAATTGTTCCCTTTAAGGAAGGAGAGGGTCTAATAACTAAGAATAAATACAAAACCATGGCCTGAAAATGTTAATATTTTTCTAGAGAATCCAAATGCTGCTTTTCTTGGGATATGTGATGAGATCTAAGCTCAGACTTATGCTCCTCACAGTGTGGAATACCAGACACTCTTCAAGGTCCTACATCAAAACTACTAGGTACTAGATACAATATTCCATTTAAAGGTATTGCTGGGTTTTTACCAATTAAAGATACAAATTCAAGACACCACCAACCCTTCGCTAAACTGAATCACAATAGAGGATATTATAGTAATTTCACCTCTTCTGAAGAAAACAATGTTTCAGGACAGCGGCAGGTTTGATAACTGCCAGGGACCCGGAAGGGCAATCAGATTAGTCCCAAGTAGAATAAGTATAGACCTTCATTGTAATAAAGGATCCTAATAGAGGCCTCCAGTATTTACAAGATTAAGATAAATGAAAGGGGGGCTGTCAATCAAAGATCACCAGACACCTAGAAAATAATCCACTGCTAGTTCTCTCTGCTGGAGAAGTTACACAGAGTACAGTAGGAACAGGAGAAATATGAAGAGAGTATGTCTTTCATATCTCTTTACCTGAGTACACCTAAATGCACAATTGGAGCACAGAAAGGAAAGAAGAAATGGAGTAGAAGTGATGTAGGATGTTGCTTAGTGAATGCCGGGGTTCGTAGTCTCGTGGAGCTGAAGAATGGAATCACAGACCAGGGAGAGGCAGAGAGTTGCACAGGAAGATAGTTTATTATAGTCAGCAAAGAGTTACAGCTCCTGAGTGGGAGGGGGTACCTGAAGCTGGGATGCCCACTAGCTAAGGCAAAAAGCTTGTGTTTATATACCTTTATTTCTATCTGACAGGGGGAAGTTGGGATGTGGGTGCCTATGGATACAATGTTTCCCAGACTTGCTCTACTGCTCAGCTTGGTGGGAGGCCACTGAAACAAACCCATTTGCCCCAGAGTATGATTGGTGACAGTTTTGTCCTGGTATGGTTGTAGTGGTATGGTTGTCCTGTACTCTGTTTTTGTTCTGTTTTTGCTCAGTCTATCAAGGATACTCTAACTGCCTGATTTCATACTAACATGTCTCAGAAGCATTTGAAAAGAAAATGACTGAATTTCCCAGAACTAATGAAAGATACAAATTCACAGATATAGGAAGCATAAAATAAGAGATCTTAAAGCCAACAAAGGAAGAAAGGCAGGTCACCTGTGGAAGAATGACAAACAGACTAATAGGAGAACTGATGGAAGCCAGAACAAGGTGAAATGGCAACTTTAAAATGCTAAGAGGAAATAAATCTCAATCTAGACATATGTGCCTAGGAAAATGATCTTAAAATGAAAATAAAGATAGTTTTAGAAAAACAAAAGCTGAGTTTACTAAAAGCTGAGCAACAGTCCTTAACTAAAGGAACTTCTAAAGTTAAAATTCATCGGGAAAGAAATTGATCTTCAAGGAAAGATGTGACATGTAAGAAGAAGCGGAAACATAAATTGGTAAATATATGGATAAATCAACACAAATATTATCTGTATGAAAATAGTAAATTGTTATTTAAGGGGTTATAAAGAATCAAACTAGAATAGTAGACAATAATAACAGTGGGCAATAAGTTGGAGGGTGATCAAACTTAAAATATTATCCAGTTCTCGACTTGCTTGGTATTAAAATATTAACATTATACTTCATTAAATTTGTATGATAAAAGGAAACTACTTAAGAATACACATGTTCCAAAGCATTGGGGGTGGGGAGGTGATGGGAGTGGAATATGTAAGTAAATAAATCAATCAACCAATCAATCACAAACTGAATCATAAAACAAACAAAAAAAGTAAGATTCACATCATACGCAAGAATAAACCCAAAATGGATTAAAGACTTAAATATAAAACCCCAAACTATAAAACTCCTACAAAAAAGCATAAGCAGCAAACTCTTTGACATTGTTCTTAGTAATTTTTATATGTGGATATATCCCCTCAGGCAAGGGAAACAAAAGAAAAAATAAACAAATGGGACTATATCAAACTGAAAAAGTTTTTGCACAGCAAAGGAAACCATCAACAAAACAAAAAGGAACCTACTGAATGGGAGAAGATATTTGCAAACAATACTTGTGATAAGTGGTTAATATCGAAAATTTAGAAAGAACTCATACAATTCAACACCAAAAATCCCCAAACAATCCAATTTAAAAAATGGGCAGATGACCTGAACAGACATTTCTACAAAGAGGCTATCCAGATAGCCAATAGGCATATGCAAAGATGTTCTACTTTACTAATTATCAGAAAAATGTAAATTAAAATCACAATGATGTATACCACCTCACACCTGTCAGAGTAATATCATTAATAAATCAACAAACAACAAGTGTTAGCAACGATGTGGAGAAAACGGAACCCTTGTGCACTGTTGGTGAAACTGCAAATTGGTGCAACCACTGTGGAAAACAGTATGGAGTGCCCCCCCCCCCACCCCTGACAAAAAACAACAACAATAAAACTAGAACTACTTTATGACCCAGCAATTCCACTTCTGGGTATTTACCCCAAGAAATCCAAGACATTAATTTGAAAAGATATATGTATCCCTATGGTCACTGCAGCATTATTTACATAGCTAAGATATGCAAAGAACCTAAAGGTCCATCAATAGATAACTAGAGAAAGAAGACATGGTACAGATGCAATGGAATAGTACTCGGCCATAAAAAAGAATGAAATGTTACCATTTGCTGTAACATGGATGGACCTAGAAGGTATTATGCTAAGCGAAATAAGCTGGACAGAGAAAGACAAATACCATGAGATTTCATTTATATGTGGAATCTAATAAACAAAATAAATAAACAAGACAGAAACAGATTCACAGATACAGAGAACAAACCGATATTTGTCAGATGGGAGGGGAGTTGGGGGTCTGGGTAAAAAAGGTGAAGGAATTAAAAAGTAGAAATTGACAGTTACAAAATAGTCATGGGGATGTAAAGTACAGCATAGGATATATATAATATAGTCAGTAATGCTTTAATAACTACGTATGGTATCAGGTGGGGACTAGACTTATCCGAATGATCACTTTGTAAGTTACATAAATGTCTAACCACTATGCTGTACACCTGAAATTAATATAATGTTGAATGTCAACTGTAATTGAAAAAAAGTTAAAATTTAAAAGAAAGAAAGGGGAGATTTGAAAATCAGGACAAATGGAAAGCAAAAAACCTGGTAAAACGAGTTCAACCCCCACTGAACTTAAACAAGGTAAAAGAGTTATCGGACTTCCGGTTATATGTTTTTATAAGAGATAAACATAAAATATTAGTATGTAGAAAGGCTAACAGGATAAAAATATAACTGATGAATATAAACCAAGAAAAAACACAGGATAGGTATATAACTTAAGGGGGAAATATTATTGAGAACATAAAAGGTTACATAATGACCAAAATTCTTCACCAGGAATTTATAGCACTCCTAAACTTGTATGTATATAGTTAAATATATGATGTTATACATATATCTCAATATTTTTAAATACATAAGATTTGGTAGAAATACACTGAAAAATTGACAATTCCACCATCATCATGAGAAAAATCAACATTCCTCTTTTAATAATTGATAGGTCAAACAGAAACCTCACCAAAAATAGTAAAATTTAGAAGACCTAAACAACAAAAATCTTGATTTAGAAGACATATACTATAAATTCTTCTATCAAGTCAATTAGCAAACATACATTCCTCTCAAAAAACTATGGAATAGTTAGAAACCTACCTGACCATGCATTAATCTGTAGATAAATCTTACTGGGTTAAAAACAACCGATGTCATACTGACCAAGTCATGTGATCCAATGCAATTAGGTTACAAGTCAATAATGAAATACATAAACATAATATCCCCACACATTTGAAATTAAAAATAGAATACATCTAAATAACTCATGGGACAAAAAAGATACAATGAATATTAATATATATATAGCATTAAGAACCGACTAATAATTAAAATCCTACATATAAAACTGTGTAGGGTGCAGCTAAAGTGGTACTGCTGGTAAAGTTTTAGTTTTTGATATTTTCATTAGAGAAGAAGGCTTAAAATGATCAAGCTAACTATCTACTTTAGAAGGTAGAAAATGTGCAGACTAAATCAGAAAGTACAAAGGTAGAGATAAGAAAGATAAGACCAATAAATTTTAATTAAAAAAAAGATAAGACCTACTATCTCAGAAGGAGAAAATAAGACAGTTCTTGAAAAGATTAATAAAATAGTTAGAACTGTCAGATCTGATGAAGAAAATTAGGTTGTAAATACCACTTAAAACCACATCAATGAAAACCAAGACATAGTTATAAAGCATCGTATAAATATGGCATCTTTTTTTTAAAATTCAAATTTATTGGGGTTACAATTGTCAACAAAACTACATAGATTTCAAGTGTACAATTCTATAATACATCATTTATACACTGCATTTTGTTTTCACCACCCAGTCAGTTCTCCTTCCATCACCAGGTATTTAACCCCTTTTACCGTCTTCTACCATCCCCTCTGCCCCGTTATCCTCTGGTATCCACTAAACTGTTGTCTGTGTCTATGAGTTTTTGTTTCTTTTTTTGCTTGCCTCGTTCCTTTGTTGCCTTCAGTTTTATATCCCACATATAAGTGAAGTCATGTGGGTCTCGATTTTTTCTAACTTATTTCACTTAGCATAATGATCTCGAGATCCATCCATGTTGTCACAAATAGAACTATTTCATCTTTTCTTATGGCAGAGTAATTCTGCATTGTGTATATATACCACATCTTCTTTATCCAATCATCTATCGAAGGACACTTTGGTTGTTTCCATGTCTTGGCAATATGACATCTTTATGATAATAACTATGCCAACATGAGTGAGCAGACTTGACTATTATTCCTATTTTGCAAATGAGTAAGCAAAGGCTAATCACACACCACTTATGTTACGGACATTGTGACATGCTCCAGGGCAAGCAGAGGATACGTTGAAGAGCCAAGTCCCAATCCCTATTTTAAATTCCCCACATTTGGCCTATAAATAACAAACAGCACCCCAAACCATCTAGTCAAAACATATATGATGCAGCTAAGAGAAGTTGGAAGGAGGGTCATAAAATTACTGTTGGAAATATTTGAGCTGAGATGGAGCAAGAGAAAGAATAAAAAGGCTAGAAAAATGCAATGGAGACCTGCCTCTCTTCATCTCATTTCAATAATCTGAATATCAAAGTCAAGAGCTCTTTATAGTTATTCCTTGTCAAGTCCTCAGACACAGTCATCTACAAAACCATTCTCCTAACACCTTTCTCTCCAGTTTCTTTGCTGCTCACCTGGATTACATTTAGAGTTTGAAATTCTTTCATTCAACAGCTATGTAAATAAGGACCCATGTGGAGGTGGACATAACAGGTAACTTCGTGCACTGTTCCATCCAAAACTCAGATACATTTTTAGTGGCCAGAATGGCAGAAAGCACATTTGTCTTTAGCAGTTACATAAATACACTGAAAGGAATGATAGAAATGACGTTTGGGAATATTTAATACCCTAGTCCCAGCTGGGCAATTAATCATCAGATAATCCTATGAGAGAAGACAGACAGAGACGATAAAGATGTGAAAAATGTATGGTCTTTTCTGGAGGTCTAGCTGGGCGTTACCAGAGTTCACTAAGCAAGTGTACCAGAATGGCGATAACAAGAGGAAGACAGAAATGTTTCCTGAGCAGCTCCTGTGTGAACGTGTTACACCTTTGCAGATAGTACCTACAGGAAACTCGTGGGGCAAATCCTATTGACCTCATTTTATGAATAAAAAAATGGTAGCTTAGGGTGGAGAAGCTTGCTTAAGCACTCTCAGAAAATAGAGTCAGAATCGTGATTTGATTGTCTTGAAAGGCTATGCTCAGAAAAATGACACGTCTATTATATCACAGACCACATCTGAAAATGGATGCATCACCTCCTCTTCCTCGTTCACAGCAACTTCTTCCCCCAAACTCCAAAACTGATTCTGATCAAGAAAATCCTAATTCTGATCAAACTCCCAGCAATCAAGGCTTTAAACTTCTTTTTTTCTCCACATTCATGTCCCACGTCCTGTCTATTCTATCTCAGAAATGTCTTATATTTGTCCATTCCTTTCTATTCCCACGCTCATAATCCAGAGGCACATAACCTACTTCTGGATTAAAGTGATCCTGTGGTTATAGTCTTCCAATTAATTTCAAACGTCCTCCTATAACTGTCCTGCCCACTCAACTGGTGATTCTTTGCCAGGGGCAGATCAGAATCACCTCAGGTGGGTTTTTAAGGCATATGCGTGTGTGGTAGGAAGCAGGGCTACTTTCACAAATTAACTGAGCATTCGTCTCCCAACCTGCTCTTGAGATTCCTTGATGGGGTCCTTCCTGTCCCTCTGCTCCCACGGAAAGAATTATTGTTGTAGGAAGCCTGTGATGCTGCTAGTGTTTTTCATGTTTTTCAAGTACGCTGTGTGAATGAGGCTTGGCACTTACTGCACTAGACCATGAACTTATTGAAGGAACATCTTCTATCTCTGATCTCTAGTGCTTAGCACAGCACTTGACATCCAATGGATGCATCATAAGTATTTGTTTAATAATGAGCAAACCATTAACTCCTTGGAGGCCGGGACCATGTTATTTGTCATGTATAGTTAGCCCATAGTTGGTGCTCAACATGTTTATTGAAATAGTAAATAAATGAATGAATAAACAGTATCATTTTACTAACACAATCAGCTAAACTTGGCAATGTTGCGTTGACGGCCTCCTCCTCTTTTGTTGTTTACAAGTAGAATGACTGAGCTCTTGACCATTGACATTCAACCTAGAATTCCAAGGTAAAGGTACATAAGAATTTTTAGAGATAATAATGGGAACTGAAAGTTATTTTCTACCTTCCAAAAAGGCTAACAAATAATACATTTACCCATATAAAGGTTAATTAAAATAATAAATTGCTCTGCCTTTGGCTGGAATATATCAAATTTGTGTGTGGTGACTTGGTGCTGGAACATCATGAGTCCTGACTGGTTGATATATATTTTTGATTAATAAAAATAATCTGACAAATTAGTTACTGCTAAATAAATACAGGTTATTTGATACATAAAATCTTTCAAAGCATGGTCTTTGTAGAAGGAAATATATTAAAAGGGTAGCTTTCCCTACCCTTTCTTAGTAATGAAGCAGGCATGATAAATAGGTGAGAGGTCTAGGCCATTTCAATTATATATATGTATACATGTATATATATTTATACATACATATATATAATTGAAATGGCCTAGACCTCTCACCTATTTATCATGCCTGCTTCATTACTAAGATCAATTATACACACACACACACACACACACACACACACACATATATGTATATATATATACATATCCTTCAAGGTTTGATCTTGGATTCTGAGAACTGACTTTTAATGTTTTCCCTTAGATTTTGCAAACAATTTTAATTAGTTTTGTCATTCTAAAACTCTTGGAGGCAAGTTGTTTTTATTTCCTCCGTTTTTGAAAGCTAACCTTGGGAGATTAGATGACCTTACAGCAGTCAGAAACCACAGAACCAGAACTGGAACTTGCCCCCTCAGTCCCAAACCAATCATTTAATTCACATCACTATTCTTATTCAACTATTTATTCAATAAATATTTATTGTACACATATTCTGTGCCATTTGGGTTAGGGGAACTCCAGCTGGGAGATTGGCAGGTTATCAGAGGAGGCAAACAGGGGCGCTGGAAGATGACCCCAAGGAATCTAGAAGGAGACTTCTACCTACGTTCTTCTCTTTGGGTCATACCCTTATCGTCCTCCGCAAAAATCGATGGCTTTCCATTACATGGTTCAAACATTTTTAGTCTTGGTAGTTTGAGCATTCCTTGAATGGGCTTGCCTACCCTTTCCTTCACCATTTGTTCCTTCATAATCCAGTCATAAGCATTTGTGACATTTTTTCGACACAGCATCCACATGCTCATCAATACCCTTGTTCATGCTGTTCTCTCTCATTAGAAAGGCTCAACACTCATTCTCCAACAATGGAACGTACCCTGTTCAGTGACAGGCTTTTCCCTGCGTCTGTGTCTCTAAAGCAGTTCATTTTAGTCCTCCCTGTACTTCAGTCACTCCCACTAGACAAAGTTCCCTGAAGCAGGATCACGTCTCACTCATCTGTCTACCCCTACAAAGTGTGATACTTAATACTGACAGCCTCCATACATGTTATGTGTCGACTCTGACTCTGTTCCAAGCACTGGAACCCAACACAATATATGCTTTATCTCATTTAATCCTCACAGAAACCCACAGGGAAAATGCTATATATTTCGGAGGCCCAGTGTAGTCCTGGCTTAGGACTTTTCCTTCTAGGACTCCAGACTTCAATACGCACCCTTTTCAACACAGAAAAATAAAGAGCAAAGCCCATAGAGATGTGGCTCTCCTCCTGTATCTAAGTTTTGTTCAAGTGTTACTCATGAGAAGGTAGGAGAGAGCTAGGAGAATTTGGGGATATTTTGGGAAAGGCAGTCTCATGCATGCAACCTTTCAACTCCCACTCAGATACATAAAAACGAGCCTTGGGCCTGGAACACTCCTAACCAAGAGATAAAGAGGCCACGTGGCCTGTGCTGAGCTTCACACTTCGTGTAGGAATATCTTTCCCTGTTTCAAACTCAATGTGGACTCCTTTGTTCCACTTAAGAGCATGCATCATTGGCTCTCAGGCATGCCCCCTGCTTTCTGTATTTCAGACCTCATGGGGGTGGAGTTGGGGTCTTTCTACTAGAGTATGAAGTGCAGAGTGTGTGCAGTTACATCTCCTGTGTTGGCTGAGAAGTGGATCTGCTGGCCACAGGGGACAGACACATTGCAAGAGGCTGAATTCTGTGCATTCTTTCTCTCCTCTTGCTCTAAATAAACCCTATGTTACTTGAGCCTGGTGTGCCTATTGTCTGTTCTCAGTGACCTTGATTCCTACATTTAACCTTGGCTGCAAAACGTGACTACCTGGTGAATAGTGAAGCAGGGTACCTTCAGGAGACAGAAAATGGCCTCAGAAAAAGGTAGCAGCTTGGGAGTCTGAAGCAAGATATTGAATTGAAAGGATATTTGAGAACATGGCCCATACCCACTGAAGGAAACTCAGAAGTTCTCACAGAGGAATACAAGGCAGATTCTTTCCTCTGATCTACTCTCTATTTGGGATTATTATGGGCTTCAAATACGCCTTTGTGGTGAAACTCTCAGGGTACCTATGATTGTCAGAGATTGCTAAATGATTTACGATTTTTGAGAGACTTCTGAATGCATCTGCTTAATCAGATAGTTTCTTTCCCTTATCCCAGTGACCTGTGTTACAGGAAGTCCGACTAGTGCTACTGCAGAACAGTCATAGCAGTGAACACCTTGGAAGAATCCAACTCTAGGCTTTCTGCAAGGCTACTTACAGTGTGCCTGGTGCGGTAATAACAAGCATGCTGCCTTTTAGATGTGAAATTATGTTACCAACAGGACGGGGATTATTCTTGCCCCATGTCAGATTTGAAAACTGAGGTACCAGTTAGTTGAGTGACTTGCTCCTCGTCACACAGCTCATCGTGGGGCATTGGGCTGCTCTAAGCTGGATTTCCTGCTGAATGCACGTGGGTTGGGGAGTACACTCTTTTTCTAATCTCTAGTCATAACAAAGGAGACATGTTCAGTGTTCACTGCACAGTCAAGGTTTATAGCTAATGAACAAACACTGTTATTTTTCCTCTACTGTATTTCATTCTGGAGCTATCATACTACCAACATCTACTTTATTGGTTTAGAGTAAATTATTCAGCTCTTAATTACCATGTTATGAATGTTTAATTTTTGCCCTGATATTGTCAAAGAGAGAATGTGCCCTCACATCAGTGGGCTCTGGCCCCAAAATGTGGTTCCACTTTTATTTTTGCAGCAACAGCAACCACTTTCACAGCGGCCCTGAGAACGGGCCATCTTTGCCTCAGGATTTCCCAAAGCCACATACTTTCCCCATTAGCTAAGAGCTAGCAATTAAAGCAGGCAATTATTAACTTCTGGCCTGTCTAAGACAGTCCAATTCTTAAAATGATTTTCAGGGAAACAGGAAGTCATTTCAAGAAACAAAAACTTTGGAGTTTCATTTATTTGGAATATATGTAATCAACTTTCCTTTTAACTAGGGTGGCAGCCAAGCGAGACATTTTACTGCAAAACAAATGGATCTTTACTACCTATGACCAATGCGCCTGTGTATCTGCATCATTTGCATAAGTCCATAGTCCCTCTGTGCCTGCTGTCCACCCAAGGAGAACCTGGAGGTCATCTTAGCATCCCTCCTGTCCAACTCTTCCTTCACACTTGGACAATTATAAGGCTTTCTTATTCTGTCTTTGAAATCTTCCAAATCTGTCTCCTCCTCATTGAGTCCACTGCCCTTTCCTACTTCTTGCTCTCGCCACTCATTACCTAGACCATCGTACGAGTTTCACAGCAGGCTTTTCCTTTGTGGTAAGCCCTCCGACTCATCTTCCACTGCACCCCAAAGTGATCTAACACCTAACACTGACCATATCAGTTTTTTGCTTACAACCCTTCTGTGACTCTGACCTCTTGAACTTTTCAGTGGAGAGGTCCATGATGATGAGGAAAAAGAGAGCATGCCCCAGGGTGGGGGTTTTAGTCAGAGCTGGCCCACCACAAGTGCAATGTTTCTTTGCAGTCTCTTATTTTATCTTAAAAATTGTCAAGAATTTTGCATCCCACTAATCACACAGCTTTTTTTTTTTTTTTTTTTTTTTTTTTTTTTTTTTTTTTTATTAAATTTATTGGGGTGACAATTGTTAGTAAAATTACATAGATTTCAGGTGTACAATTCTGTATTACATCATCTATAAATCCCATTGTGTGTTCATCACCCAGAGTCAGTTCTCCTTCCATCACCATATATTCGATCCCCCTTACCCTCATCTCCCACCCCCCACCCCCCGCCCCCATTACCCTCTGGCAACCACTAAACTATTGTCTGTGTCTATGAGTTTCACACAGCTTTTAATATACAAATTATACCTTTTACCACCACCCACTAAAATCTTTGAGTAAATTGGCTCTCTAGGAAGATGCTCCAATTCTGTCCCTGGCTTTTGCAACCCCTCTGAAAGACTACCTCATATTCTCATATTGTTTGGCATATGTGTATTTTAAAAGCTCTATGAAACGATTCCTACATGATTGAATATGAAGGACACGGCCATTTATTGAGCCTCTTCCAAATACCTGGCTATTAGATCCTTCCCTTAGAGGATCTCATTTGTTGTCTAACCACCCTTGGGTGATGGGAGAATTACTCTTATTTTACAGATGAGGTAATTGAGACTTAAACAGGCCATGTAGTTTGCACAGAGAAAGGACAGGAGGGACATACAGCAAATAGCTACCAGTGATTATGGGTGATTTTCGTTTTTGTTTTTTACAACTTTTTCTCTTTCCAACCTTTCTACAATGACCATGAATTGTTCTTCCTAATATAAACTATATGAAAAGATTAAATGAGATAATCCATCTGAGAGTCCTTAGCACAGTGCTTGGTACATCAATTTTATTGCTGTTCTTTATTCATTTTTGTATCCATCACAGCATGCAGCACCCACACTTCTAATAAAGAGCCAATAAACCTTGGTTCCACCCAATTGGATTAACAATTCAACGGAGGATTATTTTAATGATATTTTTCCTCAATAATAAATACACAACGATAAATTACATGCGTATCCTGGTTAAAATATGTCTCATTAAACTGAGTTTAAGATTTTGGTTATCCAGTCCAGGTATATCTCGCATTTATGAAGATCTTACTATGCAATAGGTCCTATGCTTTGTATTTTAAAGGCAACACATCTTTTAGTCATGTCAAAATTTTTTATGAGATGGGCAATACTATTATTCCCCAGTTATAAAAAAGTAAATAACATGTTCAAGGTTACCTGAACAATAGTAGAAAAAACGAGATGCAAACTCAGTTTTATCTGATTCCAAATTCTTCCTTTAGAATCCCCATGCTACGTTGCCAGCCGAAGCCTTGTTGCCATTTCCACACAGATATTTCTAATTTTAAACTACCTCCAAGTTATGGAGGGTCTGCTACGTATCAGACACTTTAATTCATCTTGTTTTAGCCATATAATAAAGTCTACCTCATTGGGTCCTTTTACCTATGAGATAACAGGTTCTACAATTTGCCTAAAGTCCCACTGTGTGGGGCAGAGCTAGGATTTAAAACCAGTTCTGACCCAAGAGCCATCTGGGTTTTGCTGCCTCTGCTGTTTGTGTAGGTTCATAAAGGCCCAGAATGTGCAACACATACACCAGGTTCTTAAACACACTTGCAATAGAATGGCAAGCCAACTGTAAGCTCCCGATTTGCCTTTAGCAAAATTCAGCCTCTACTCTGTCAGCAGAGGCTTTCAAAGCCTGTAAAAGAAGTGCTGGCCCTGCTCAGAAACAGTTCATTTGTCTCCAGTCTCTGCGGTTCCTGTCCACTAGGGAGGTTGATGGCCATCCCGTCCATCTTGAGGGACGCTGCCCACTAAGCATGTCTGTTTCACTACAGTAGGCAAATGGACTCTATGCAGAAGAGAACACACTGATACTCTGCTCCACTATTGATATGCAACACATCCTTGTGCTAGAAAATGGTCCTGAATCACAGCAACAATTTATAGACCCTGGTTCCGCTGGGCTGAACCAGAAGACAAACAGGCCGGCAGGAAGTTATTTGCTGGGGCCTGATGGCTGGATGTGGATGCTCGTGGTCCTGTCCAAGCTCATGAGCCCATGCAGGCACCATCCTGCCTCCCAGGAAGCTGATGGGGCCATATCATGGAGGATGCTGGTGGAGAAGGCTGGGGGGCAGCTAAACAGGAAGGGAAGAGGACTCAAAAGTAGACACATTCTAAGTGGGTGAATTAGGCTTTTATCTACCAGGCCAGTGACTTTTCTATAGGGTTCTCCTCCAATAAATAGTGTCAGCTCACACCCACCCAGTCATTCCTGAGGCCATCTGGACCAGGGCCACTGTGGGGGAGAAGTGGGTAAAAAGATGTGATCTGGGATTTCTCTGGATGCCCCAGACCTGCTTAAGAGGGAAAGGCTGAGCTCACGGAGTTGCAGCAGTCCTGTGGGTGGGCTTCTCTCTCAGCTCCTAATGTTTACCTTAGCTTAGCTCCCTTGTTAGGAGGAGAGCCCCACTCTGGATGCAGACATGCCCTGCTTGACTCAGGTAGCATTTTCTTCTGGCACAGGTCTCTGGGAAAGTGTCTGTTCCAAGCAATACTGAGTATTTAGTCAAGGGAGTGCCGTTCACCTGTCTACAGATACAGGGCTTGTTCAGGTTTCCCATTGCCACATCCTACCCCAAATTCCTAACCCTATTGCAGATCTGGATGTTTCTCAATCAAGTCCAGATTTAATACATCCTTTTGGACATCTTTTGTATTGCTAGTTGCCTATTTAATCTTTCGGTGTCTATGCACTTCTTAACTTATCTTCCTCCATTTCTCATGGGACTGTATCATGGAGGACTAAGTCCACCCTGAAATTGAGCCTACAGATAAAAACCTCCCACACAGAGTCTTTAAGACATTATGGGTTGAACACAGTTCTATGACACCTGAGTGTGGGTAGGTATAGTCACACTTGCAGTCATATATAATGAACTCTATTATGTACTTTTTATTCTGTGAAAATACAAAAAAAAAAAAAAAAAAGAAAAATTAGAATTGAACCTTTATTTCCCCGGGAGTTGTAGGAAGTACTTTTTAAGGTGAATCATTTCATTAGCAATATAAATCAGTAAATGTAAGGTATCTACATGTCATGGAAAAATATCTTGGAACAAGAGTAATAGACCTGAGTTCCAGTCTCGAGTTTTCTACTATTATATGTGTGATTTTCTCCAAATTACTTAACCTCCATAAGCTACAATTTCATCATCCATAAATATGGGTAAAATACTCCTTTCTCTCATTGGGTTGTTGTGAGGATCAAAGGAGGTGTTGGTTGTTGTAATAATTACAACAAATGTTACAAAAAGAACTATGTCAACTATGAATCCTATACAAATGCTAATATGTGCATATTATCCTTTGTGTAATAGCAGACAGCCAAAATAGAATTATGAGTAATATGTGCCATAAGTATTCATTCAATGAGAGAAACAGAATTATATAGGTTCATTCATCCATTCAATAAATATTTACTGAATACCAGGTATTCAATGCTAGGTACCAATTCTCTATTGGTCCAGGAGCTTATAATGGAGAGAAAAGACTGTATGAGGTAGATGCTATGGGAAAGAGCATAATACCAGTACAGTGAGGTGGTAGTGCTGCTTTACAGTGGTCATGGAAAGTCTCTTAATTGGTGATATCTGAGCAGAAATTGGAATGTGGGAGTAAATTATGCAGATAATTGGGGAGAGAACATTCTAGGCATAGCAAGGAGTGCATCAAAAGCCCTGAGTGAGAGGGAGATTCCATATTTAACGTACAGCAGAGAAGCCAGAATGGCTGGAGAGTTGGAGGGGATAATCTCGGAAAGATAACGTAGAGCTGGGGGCCAGGGGACTGGTTCATGCAAGACCTTGCGGGTTATGCCAAAAAACTTTGAATTTATGCTGAGTTGGATCAATGTTGAGGATTTCACAGAGCAGAATGGCCATATACGAACTGCGTTTTTAAAGGACCATCCTAATGTTTGCGGAGAGATTATAGAAGACCAAGGTCAGAAACCCATGATTGGGGTTTGAACCAGGACTGTGAAAGGTGGTTGGATTCTGGATTACTTTGCAAATCGAGACAAAAGAACTTGCCGATGATTAAATGCAAGGTGTGAAAAAGGTGAGACAAATGTGACTGCAGTGATTTTTGTCCTGAGACAATAAAAAGAGGGAAGACTGGGAGCATGGCACATCTGTTGGCAATGCAGGTGGAACTGAAGAGCACAATGCGGGGTCTGGTCAATCTGAGATGATTCATGATATTCAATTCAAGTAGGAATATTGCACACGCAGTCGGATTGATGGATCTACAGTTCAGGGGAGAGGTCCAGGCTGGAGATTTACAGTTGAGTTATCAGCTGTAGGTGATTTAAAACCCTGGGATTCCATGAGCCCATCAGAGGAGGGAGTGTAGAGAAAGAAGAGATTCTATGCCTGAGAACCACAGGTTGTAAAGATTTAAGAAATAAGAAGTGTCCAGCAAATGGGGAGGGATTATAAAAAGCCACATGGAGGCAGTGAGGCATGAGCTCAACTTCCTTGAATAGTAAGCGCTGATATCGCCTGCATGGGTACCTACACTGTACCTCCAGGAGCCGGGTGCTTGGCTTGCATTCCCTCAATCCTAACAGAGAACTAGCGAGAAAGGTATCGCTGCCCTTGAGTCTCAGAGAAGTGACATGACTTGATCGGGTTGCACACTGGCACAGGGAAGAAACAAGGTTTTAAAATCAGGTCTATCTTGCTAAGTAGAATTTGAAGAGTGACAAGAGGAACAAACAATTACTGAGTGCCCAGTATCTGGCACTGTGACACCGATGCCTCAGGCATCATGCTAGGCGTGGTGACACAGCCATACTGGGGTCTTACTTAATCCTCACCACATCCCTGTGAAGTCACAATGCTTATCTGCTTCTCAAGTTGAGGAAATTGAGATGCATAAAGCTTAAGTAACTTGTCCAAGGTTGCACAGCGAGTGGAGCCAGGATGGGAACTCAGGCATCTGTGACTACCAACCCCTTTCTCTTTATTACTCTCTCCTCATGCCGAGGGCAGTAGAGAAAAAGGCAGTTCCACAGGGTCCGGGGTAAGATAGAAAAAATGCAAGATGGGCCAGCCAATCTATCTGAAAGCAGTCCACACTCCAGCACTCTTTCCTGGCCTTTCCTCTGCTCATCCAAGGCCTGGATCTTCCAGAAACAGTTCCTTACTGAACTAGAACCCCGAACACATGAAGGCAGAAACAGCTCATCTGCCGAGACCCCTTGATAGCTGATCTGGTAATTGGGACATGCACTCACAAAAGCACTGTGATTTGTCATCAAACAAATTACCTGGCACTCACAGCCCAAACTGGAGATTCAAGGTACATACCTGGTTGGTATTGGACGGATGTGCTCTTTTACATCCTGATAACAAACATAGAGTTTCCAGTATATATGAGAAGCAAAGGAAAATGACTCTGTGACTACTATTTGGAGACCTGCTACTATGTTCCAAGCACTATGGTCACTAAATGTGTGTGTGTGTCTGTGTGTGTGTGTGTTACAACTGCAGGGAGAATAGAGGATCACAATCCCCATTTTATAGATGAAGAAACTAAAATCAAGAAACTCAATGAAGTACATTGAGTAAGGGGCTCAATGTAAAGGGCAGAGTAAGGGGCTAGATCCAGGTGTACCAGACCCAGAAGCTCATATTCTACAGTGACAATAGAATTATTTTAATTTCCTCTCTCCCTCCCTTTTTTCCTCCCTCCCTATTTATTTTTATTTGAGTATTGAACAAAACAAAAGGAGAATATAAATAACATGGGAGAGAAGATGCCCTAGGAACCTTTTATGGTGATAGGATCATTTTAGGAAGAATTGGAAAGAACTATTAGGACTTTTAGAGGAAGGCTGCTTGGACTTCAGCGTGTACGTGAGCCATCTGGGAACTGTGTTCAAATGCAGATTCAGATTCTGTGGGGCTGGGAAGCAGCCTGACTGTCTGCATTTCCACCAAGCTTCCTGAAGGAGCCAGTCTGCAGATCATACTTAGAGTTGGAAAAACTTTTAACACCTGGTACCATGTTTCCCAAACTTATTCATTCACATGCCAGCTATGATATTGTGTTTAAAAGTCTTACTTTTTTACTTAAATGTTGTATCACTGAAATAAACGGAAAAGTATCATTCAACACAATAACAGAATTACATTACTCATATATTATTGCTTGAAGTTTCTGAGCCTGACATCTGATGTCTCTTTATTTAGACAAATATATAGAAGAAAACGAGGTGGGGGGGGAGCACCTGCATAATAAAAAGGTACTGAGACATGCTAGAACCAAAGCGAGCCTTTATCCCTGATATAATCAGAAGGTATAAAAGAGAATTTTAAATGGGCCAAGGTTTTTTAACATCTAGGTTAAGCTGCACTCTCCCCATTGGCATCTCTTCCCAAGGCAACACTTGTCTTGTCCACCACTTCCAGGAGGGACTGTTACTTGCTCAAAGGCACAAAGCCATTTAATGGCAGGATCAAGTTGTGATGCAGCTCTTTCAACCCCATGCACTTACTTCATCCCATCACGTGCGTTAACCATACCTGTCCCCATTATTCCCCGTTTTATCCCTTCCTGAGGCTTGAATAGGGATTCAGCAAGTCAAAGCAATTGCACTCTTTATTCAGTTGTCAAGTGGTAGAGGAGGCAATACTCCACAATCGCCAACGTCCCAAAAGAAACCTCCCTACCTAAATGAATAATTTCTAACTATCCCAGTGAAGATTGGGTTTAGGCCTTTCCCATTTCTTTGTTTATTCTGTCATCCTGGGGGTTTGAGTTCCGTTCTGTGCTAAACCCTGGTCTGTAGGTCTCTTCCTGAAGTACTGCCTTGTTTGCACTCTTAGGTTGAGTCACACAGCTTGAGGTTCTTTTTTTCCCCATAAACATCAGAATATCTCAGCCCAAGGTTGCGAATAACCAGTACAAGCAAGTGGGGGGTGACAAGTAAAGAGTTTAGTGTCAGGAGTCCTGGGTTGGCAACTCAACTTTTCCAGGAGAGAGAGAGAGAGAAAGAGAGAGAGAGAGAGAGAGAGAGAGAGAGAGAGAGAGAGAGAGAGAGAGAGAGAGAGAGACACAGACCTTAGGGAGACACCCCCTTTCTGATCTTACCCCTTATTCCAATTGGGACTAAGTGCCCTCTGAGCTTCTCTAAACTATTGGGAAGCTCTACGTTCTCATATTTGTTGTTTATTGAGTATATCAGCATTTACTCACTTTGTCTGCACAATTAATCCAGTAAGGATCCAGGAAGGTATTACCTCCTGATGTAAGATTGAGACAACTCCATAGAAACGAGAAGGCCATGCACACATAGGGTGATAGCTGAAGTAGCCCTTTCCTTATTCCCCAACTTCATTCCTGTAAGTCCAGATTTTCAACTAACAATAGTTAGTCTGTGTCTATCTGTCTGTCTGTCTGTCTGTCTGTCTGTCTATCAGTCATCTATCTAATCTGAATAAATAGATATCACCCTTCCAATGCCTTTACCGACATGGTGCGGATAAAAGTGCTCATCATTTACAAGGTCTTCAAACGCAATAAGGACAGTAAGTCCTCACTTACGATCGTCAATATGTTCTGTCGCTGTAAGTGAAAGGACTTATAACAAAGCCAATTTTACCACAGGATCATTGATATAAATAAGAGTTAAGTTCCTAGGGCATCTCATCAGTGTTATAGCAAAAGGACGTTCAATGAAATCACGTTATTCGAGAACCTGCTCTATTTGTTCCAGCAGAGGCGGGGTTGGCATTATTTCATCCATAGGATGGAAAAAAAAAAAAAATGTTACAGTCACACGAGAAGGTTTATTTTTAGCTTGCTTTATTTTTTATGCCTTGCATCTACTATAAATGAAATCAAGTGAAGCCTCAAGACATAGGACTCGGTGTTTTGTTTTGTTTTCAAAATGAGGAAGAAAAAAACAAAGAGGGGGTGGGGGGAGGGCAAGGTGGGGGGAGAGGCCAGATCTCAGATTATGACATTGTTTCCAATACCCTTACCAGTTATAATAATGATAATAATACAAGAAAAGTATAAGTTTAGAGATCAGAAGATCTGGGTTCTGTGTTTCACTTCGCTACCAACTTGCTGGGTAAGTAGCAGAGGCTGTGACCTTCCTCTCTTTGGCCTTTAATTTCTCAACAACGGGGCTGCTTGTATCTAACGAGTTACTAATTGTTGTCATGAAATAACAAAATTGATATAATTAATACTGCAGGTTCTTTTCGGTTTCTAATCACTTTCACACATGTCATCTCAGAGATCGATCCATTCAGGCATTCAATAAATATCTATTTTGAGTCAGGTCCCATTTCCGTCACTGAGAATACAGGTATAATGAGACTGAGAAAAACCTTATTCTCTTTGCAGCAGATACATGATTTTCTTAGAGAGAGACCCACTGTGTTGGGTTTTGCTTTGATTAGTCTGCTATGGCAAGAGGGTCCTAGGGAGATTGGAAATCTTCTGTTCCCAAGGTTTTAGAGAAGTTGATAAAGCTGCTCTGCATGAAACAAGGACAAGATTGATCTGCTGAGGAAAGTGGAGAAGGCAAAGCAGAAGGGAATGGGAAAGCCAGGGAGGAGGTAGAGCTGTGCGTGATAGGCTGAGCTGAGGTCTCTCCCCACGCCTCTGCAAATCTGAAATACAATTGCTAAACTTACAGGATAGCTGCAGTGAATCAATGATATCTGTGGAAGCTGGAATAGGGGGTTGATGAGTAGCCAAGCGGGGAAAGCACTGACAGTGCTCGGGTTGGAAGAAGGGAGCAGTCTCCAGATTTGGTTTTCGAAATGAAATGAAAGTCCAGACCAGGCCCTCAGGTAATTCATGGCCCAGGACAGCCAGCAGACATCTAAGTATCTGATAACACAGCGATGAAACTCCAGAACAGAGGTGAGCAGAGCATGCAGACACAGCCCCTAGGACCGGCCACTTGAACGCTCCACAGGAGGTGAATGCACAGGAGGTGACACTCGAGCTGCGCTAAAGGATAACTGGAAAGTTTCTGGGTAGCCGGGGGGCATTCCCGGGAGATCAAATATCTTGTACACAACTATCAAGACACGAAAATGCAAAGACCCTAGGAGGATGCCTTGTGCCCGGGGAGTACGGTAGAAGGCAGAGTGGGAGAGAGTGGCTGGAGAGGTGGACAGTAGGGCCAGATCTCAAAAGGGTGCCGTATAGATGGGTGACAGGCCACCACCAAGAGTTCTAAGGATGACAGTTCTGGAACTTCTAGGGAGATGAACTGCGCTGAGAAGGTGAAGACAATGAGAATTTGGGCGAAAGATATTCCAAGTCCAGGGGAAGCACTGAGGCTTGGAAGTGGAGTAGCCTGACTTCCTGACGGGAAGTGGACCCCAACAGAAGGGCCCTAACTCGCATCCTGGGCCGACTAAAGGCACTCATAGCTGGGTCAGGGTCTGATGGACAGACACTGCTCACTGTTATCAGAACCTGCTCCTCGGCCCAGCGCCTATGTGCTACTTACTGGGTGCAGGGAGGCTTGAATTGTCAATGTTCCGTTTGACCGCAGGGCTCTTATGAAACCCATGCTGTCTCTGGGCATGAGCTCCCTTCCTGGCCAGAGAGGCAACCTCGTGTTCTCTCTCTGGTGGACAACATGGAGCATGGAAGCCACCTCTGCCCTGCCCTCCAACATCTGTTCTCAGATTCAGGTATCTGTTTGGTAATGTATTATGAACCACATTGGGTGACAAAGACCATATCAGTTAATTAATTCATTCTCCTCAACGATCCTGAGTTCTTGGTAGGTAACTCCTTATACCTGTTACATCTTTACTGATAGGTGCAGAATCTGAGTTGCTGAGAGGTATGTGACTTGGTTCAGTAATTGGGTGAGAGAACCAGGGCTTGGACTCAGAAAAGTCCAGTGCTTTACATTCTCGTAGTAGTACTGACGCAAGCTTGGAGGTAAAGCCGTTCTGGGTCTAGAAAAAGAGTTGAAAGCACATGCTCTAACCCTCAAGAAGTTTACTGAGTAGAGGGGAGATAGGCAAGCAGATAACCCATTGTAATGTACCACTATAACCCTTACAATGCCAGGAGGTAGGTACTATTACTATTCCCATTTCACATATATAAAGAAACTGAGGCACAGAGAGGTTGAGCCAATGGTCTCAAGTCACACAGCTAGAAAGTGGAAGACCAGAGTGCAGACGCCCACCATTTGGCTCTAAGTCTGTGGTCTTGACCATAGTCCTACACTGCGCTCTGACTTCCAGCTGGTGACATCATGCTACTCCGTACTCCCTGAGCCTACAGCCCTTCTGGATTCCTCTACCACAACAGTTCTCAGCCAGGGGATGTTTTACCACATGAGGACGTGAGGCCACGTTTGGAGACATTTTTGACTGTCACTCCGAGGGAATGGGGTGCTAGTGACTTTTAGTGAACAGAGGCCAGAGATGCTGCTAAACCTATCACCATGCACAGGGCAGCCCCCACAACAGAGAATCACCAACCCCAAAATGTCAACAGTACGAGGTTGAGAAACTCTGCTCTACAAGAATACCTCCAAGGCCACTCTAAGCGATGGATTCTTGTCCGTCTTGCTAGATAGTGAGCTCCCTGGGCCTAGCACAGAGCTGGGCGTGTAGTGATGATGATCTAAACATCTCTGTGGAATAACTGAACATATGTGTATGACTGAATGAATGCAATATGCAATTTGGGCTGGCTGTATCATATCATTTTAGCTATTATTCATTCATTCGTGGAGGAATTTTTTTTTTAATCTGCAAAAATGAACCAGGCCCCACTGTCCCCCAGCTCACAGTCCAGTGGGGGAGACAGCAGAGAAACACATATAACACTGAGCCAAGTCAGAAAGGAGAGGTACGTAAGACGGGGTGCCCCCTGGATGAAGGAAGCTCAGCTCCAGGCTTCTGTGAGGTGTTCCTTTGCAAATCAGGCAGTGGTTGGAGAGCTATAGGGATCACTTAGATTTTCACTTTGGATTTTTCAGATGTGTGAACTCAATTAACATTTGGAATAGATTTGGAAATTTAGTGATACTACAAAGTACCTCCCTTCCCACTTCCCTGCTGCTCTAGTCCAAGACTGGTTTCCTTAGTTCCTCCTTATTAAGGATATTCAAGATGGGAACTGGAGCAAACAGACAAAAAAATTCCAATTTGCAGACTAATTAATTAACGGCCTAGATAAATTACAATGTTATTTATTGCTCAATTATAGCAATTATTTCACCCATGTTTTTACTACAATTATCTCCCCTTTTTCTGCATGGTTGCTGATTCCTCCTTTAACAAATAGATTTCTCTATTTCTGTGATGGTGTTTTTCTTTGTCACTAAATAACCCTTTGCAGGAAATAGATAAGATACTACATTACAAATAAATAAATGCTGACCCACATAACACCGAGCCTGAAAGTGCCTCAGTGGCCAATTTCATTTTACATGCGAGTACACTGAGTTCTGAGACGCAAAGTGACATGTACAAGGGACATAAGGTGGCATTGAGAGCCTTGGGATGGGGACTTGGGCTTGCAGAATATAGCTTATATTGAGATCCCATAAGCGACTAGTAATTATGAAGCATACATTTTATTTTTGCATATAATACATGTATAACAAACAACCATTTGTGAGAGAATACCAGGAGATCTATCCCTGTATTCACATGGAATGACTTTAAGCTTTGAATCGCCGAAGGCTATTTTCCTGTTACATGTTTGGCTCCCCTCAAGACACATGGAACATGGATCGCAGAGAACCACAGATGAGTAGAGCTTGTTACTCTTCTCCAACTCAGAATCAATTTTCCTATTTAAATTTAGAGAAATGACAGGTGGCATGTGGCAGTTCCATCTAGATTTTTTTTTTCCTAAAGGGGCAGAATAGCACAGCAGAAGAAAACAGGGCTTTGGGGACTGAAACCTGAGGCTTCATCCTGGCTTCAACTGCATCTGACCTTGAGTGCGTTCTCTAAATTTTCGGTGCCTCAGTTTCCTCACCTAACCAAAACTGCCCATGCTGACAGCCACCCGGTATAGCTGAATGCAAATTCTTATGGCACAGTACATGTCATAGAGTGTACACAGAGTGAGAGCTAATACACAGGAGTTATAAGACCTCTCAGGTGACCTTATGAGAATGTGGCATATAGCAATTCTTTGCTTCTAGAGGAAAATGGTGAATGTGATATCCAACGACTCCAGCTGAGAACACAGAGTGAAGACCAACTTCATTCAAAGAGTGTGAGGTCAATATTGAAAAGCTATGCTGAATGAATCAAAGTGAAACAATGATGGCATTATAATTTCTTCTGCTGGAACGATGCTCATCCTCGCAGTAAGTCATTTAATCTTCTCAGCAAGGCCCCTCATCTACAAATGCGGAAACTAAAGCTCAGAAAGTTGAGGTGTGTAGCTCAGGGTCACACAGCACGTACGGGGAGCCACAGAACTCAGCTCTTCTGACAATTCTATGTGGGAGTGTAGTGCCAGGAAGGTGCTCTGCCCAGTTCTCCCGAAATTCGGTGTCATCCACGCCATAAGCTGGCTTTATAAGAATGCAAGCTCCACACCTACGGGACACAGTCTTTCCTTCCCAACAAGAAGTAAGATTCTTCTGCAACTCAGACGAAGGGAACTCGGGGCTCGCATTTACCCTGCAGGGTAGGCAGTGGGCTTTGTGGGAGGGGCACTGTTACGTCTAGTGTCCTACCCCTCAGTGCAATGACAGCTTAGCTCCGCCTCTGTGCCACGTGTCTATTTGTAAACAAGGTGATGGTTTCAGATTTTCACTTGAAATGGAAACGAGGGAGGAAAGAGGCTCAGTACCCCAAAACTAAATATCTCTTTCCTACCTTTCCTCTTATTAGTTGGGACCTCTTTGATTGCTACACTTGTATTTTGTATGGATAAATGAATGAGTGGTGAGTGGAGATACACACACACACACACTTTTCTGGGGATTGAGTCAGTGACCAATATTAAAATTTTGTAAATTATGGAAATGTAAGATGAAGACTGAAAAAAATTGCCATGAGCCCAATGCCCTTTCATCGAGTTTACATTATGACAAAAAAAAAAAAAGGAAGGGAGCTAGTATTTCTTGTCCTTAGTATCTGTGATGTCTCACTTAATCCCAAGAGCCGTACTAGAAGATACATAACATCTTCATTTTTATAGGAGTGAAAATTAAGATGCATGGAGATATGGCAACTTCTCAAAGTGACACAGTCAATGGCAAGGGTGGGAATTGAACACTGACTCCAACATCCGCAATCTTAGCCATAGAACCCCACTGTCTCACTTGTGGGGTGGCTTTGAAGTCAGAGAAGTCTGGGTTCAAATTCCCATGTACTCTTACCAGCTGTGTGAACTTAGGCAAATTATTTCATATCTCTTAACCTCAGCTACTTTATCAGTTCATTAAGAATATAATCTGTTGCCTTAAAATAATTGCATAACGGATGCAGATATTTTGAAAAAGTTTAGAAAAGTATGCAATGTGAGCGGCAGTGTTTTGGAGGGGAATGAGTATTATCCTGTGGTCAATAATGTTGCCGTTGGACTGAGGAAACCTGTCAGTGCCAGGCAAGTGAGCAGACAGGGCAGATGGAATGGCATGGGAACAATGCACCCTAACTTGTCCCCATTGAATGAGGCCCTCCTTGGTGCCAGCAAAGAAAGAGGAAGCCGATGAAAATGTAAAACATGAGGCAGCAAATTATGGCAGCCCCAAACACAGGCACTGCCGCGTCCTATGCGGATCAAAGTGAATGCATCTGCAAATAAACATATGGGGAAAATTGGGCCCATAATCCCGGCCATTATGATTACAGTGCTGCGTGCACAGTAACTGCTCTTAAGTATCATGTGCTGTTTCTTTTCATACTCTGGAAATGGACTGAATGGACCACAAAATGTATTTCAAAAGGTAGGCAATCTGTGATGAGAATAGAAACCTCCTTTATCTTTGTACAAAGAGGCCTGCATTTCACAAACGTGGTGCGAGTGGAATGGTGATTCTCCTCAGGTAGAATTCTGATTAGAAAATGAAGATGCTTTGTTTGTTGTGTGCATGTATGTGTGTGTGTGTGTGTGTGTGTGTGTGTATGAGAGAGAAGGGAGAATAAGTGAGAAGGAATATCTGACTTGGCTGATTCTTTTGCTTCATCAAAGGATACTGAAGGCGTATCCCACACTTGAAGCTTCACACTTGCGGAAGGCAACCACTCTTTGTCAAGATTTGGTTTGGAAGGAAGGGAGATCAAGGCAATGAGCAGTTGATACTTTGCAAAGTATTGGCAGGATAGGCAACATATCCCTAAGGGTGTGCTGTGTCCTACGAGATATTCTAGGAGAAGAAGCTTTTATAGTCATAATAATTTGGAAAAGAAATATGTTATTATATTGCATCACCTAAAGGCTCATCATGCATTGATACCTTTACCTTTGGCAGGTCCTGCAACAAAAATATCCATTTATTTATTTATTTTAAAAATTTTCTACTTTCTAAATATATTCGATCCAAACAAATATTTTTTGGGTGAAACTAATACACTTTAGGCAAATGTTCGTGTATAGGATTCATACCCAAAAGAATCAAGAATCCTGGTGTTTGGTCCTGACTTTGACACTAACTTGCTGTGTGATACTAGAGAAGGGAATCTTTGCCTCAGTTTACTGATCTAGCAAATGGGGATAATTGTCTTGGCTCAACTTAGCAGATAGGCTTGCTCTGCACTTAAAATGCTATCACTGAACACATCATCACTTCCAACAGTTAGAAATATTACTCCAGTGCAACATGTTATCACATTTCTTGGTAATTAGATGATCATAAGAAAGGCTTTAGCAACAAAAAGAATAAACAAATGGGACTACATCAAATTAAAAAGCTTCTACACAGCAAAGAAATCAAAGTAAAAAGGTAACCTACTGAATGGGGGAAATATTTGCAAATCACATATCTGATAACACCCACAATATATAAACAACTCATCTAACTCAACTGCAAAACAAACAAACAAACAAACAAACAAACAAACAATAAATGAAAAATAAGCAATCTGATTAAAAAATGGGCAGATGATCTAAAAAGACAATTTTCCAGAGAAGGCATACAGATGGCCAACAGGTACATGAACAAATACTTAACATCATTTATCTTCAGGGAGATGCAAACCAAAACCATGATGAGATATCACCTCATAACATGTTAGAACGGTTGTCATCAAAAAGACAAGAAATGAGTGCTGATGAGGGTATGGAGAAAAGGGAGTCCTCATGCACTGTTAGTGAGAATGTAAACGGTGCCACCACTGTGGAAAACTGTATGGGGATTGCTCAAAAAATTAAACATAGAACTACCTTATGACCCAGCAATTCCACTTCTAGGTATTTATCTGAAATAAACAAAACATTAACTCGAAAAGATACATGCACCCCTATGTTCACAGCAACATTATTTACAACAGCAAGATATGGAAACAACCTAAGTGCCCATAGTAGATGGATGAATGAAGAAAATGTGGTATAGATATATATAGTGGAATATTATCCAGCCATAAAAAGAAGGCAATACTGCCATTGCGACAACATGGGTGGGCCTAGAGGGTATTATACTAAGTGAAATAAGTCAGACAGAGAAGGACAAATATTGTATGATATCACTTGTATGTGGAATCTAAAATAAAATCAAACCAAGTTGTTATATACAGAGAAGAGATTGGTGGTTGCCAGGAGGCAGGGGGTGGTGGATAGGAAAAACGGGTGGACAAAGTCAAAAGTCACAAATGTACAGTTATAAAACAAATAAGTCATGGAAAATGTAAAGTACAGGCTGGTGACTATAGTTAATAATATCATACCACACGCTTGTAAGTTGCTAGTAAAACAGATCTTAAAAGTTCTCATCATAAGAAAAAACATTCTGTAACTATGTGTGGTGATAGATGTTAACAAGACTTACTGTGGCAATCATTTTGCAATAAATACAAATAGCAAATGATTATGTTGTACATCTGAAACTAACATAATGTATCTCAATTATGTGTTAATAATAAAAAAAAGAAAACTTCATTTTACTCTCATGTGAGAGAGTGTTTCCCTTACTATCACAGCAGAGCCTACCTGACCCAGACTAATAGAGTGACGTTACGGTACTAATCCCTTTAAGCTTTGTCTTCATCTAAAAAGGCAGATGATTATTAATTCATTGCAGGGTTATTAAAAAATAAAACATGCAAACAAGCCAAGTTTAAGCACAGCAGATACACAAAAAATACTTGATTCATTTCACCTACTAGTGACTTTTGAAGATTTAATATTAAACATTGTCTATAATGAGTTTCTGAAATTATATCCTGATAGTTTAGGAAAACAACAATAATAAAAACAATGTTAACAATACATATTATTATTATGTTGTATTTTCTATGTGATGTGCTTTCCATGTTAGTGTGCTTTCTATCTGCTCAGAGTTTAGCAACTTGACCAAGGTATAAGGTTAGACAAAGGGAAGGACTGGACATAGAATCTAGGTCTATTAAACTTAAACCCATGACCTTAACCTAGCATATGACTCTACCCTGCTATATTTGAAAAAAAAAAAAAAAAAATTGCCATTCATTTCCCAATTTGAACATCCCGTATTTTCTGCTTTATTTGATAGAATGGGGCCTTAACCGGAATGTTGGAGTTGCCCAGGAGGCGGGAAGCCATATCGAGTACCTGTTCTCCTTTATGAATATTTATGATTCAGGGAGAAGTGACTGTGCTGGCAGTTCTAAGCCCTCATCATAAATCTTCATGCAGAGGCTGTTCTGCCACAGACAGTTGTAGATTGGATTGGACAAGGAAAAACCAAGCTTGGGAAAGGTTCTTTGAAGCTGCATAATCAGATTATGATAATTTCATCACAACCCATTTCGAAAAGCTAACATTTATCATTAGTTTGTGTACCTTCTAATTATTTGATGAGAATTATTCCATGCAGGAATGATAAAAAAAAAAAAAAAAAGAATCTGGCTGGCTTGAGAGAACTTTTTAATGTAGTGTGTACGTAGCCAGATATATGGCACTGGCATATGGGTCACATTTGCATTTGGGGATTATTTGAGACAGTTCTCTGAAAATGTCAAAGGAGGTGACATATTTTAAAAGATTGATATTTGTAATGAACATTAATTTCTCTCAGACATTTTGCTACAGTTAAAAAAAAAAAAAAATTTGCCCCAAAGTGTTAAGTATTTGCCAAGAACAACAAAAACGAAAAATTACTCAAAGTGCACAAAGTTCAAAATACTTTGCTCAGGAGGATACCAGAACCCAGCAACACTGAATCATCGAGAAGGGAAGGCATTTGTCAGCCTCTGCATTCTCCAGTGTCTAAATCCCTTTCTCCTTCTGCATCCTCTGTCTGTTTGGAGGCCCCATCTTTCACCCAGGGTCTCAAGCTACAACACGGAGAATGATCCTTGGTGCCACTCCTCCTTAATCAGCAAAAACAAGCCAATCACTGAATCCTTTAGTAGATGCTTTACAAATCCATCTACTTAGCTCCCTTCTTACACTTCAGTACATAGGTTGAGGTTGCCATTGTTTCCTCTGAACCAGTGGAACATATTTCACATTTTTAAATGGTTGGGAAAAAATAAAATCAAAAGAAAAGTAATTATGTCATTAACATGTCAAAATTATATGAAATTCAGATTTTATTGCCTGTAAGTAAAATGTTACTGGAACATAGCCATGTTCATTTGTTTGTGTGTTGTTTGTGGCTGAGCTTGTACTACAATGGCAGAGACGATAGTTGGATAGAGAACATGTGGCCTGCCAAGTCTAAAATATTTACTATCTGGCCCTTTACAGATACAGTTTGAGGACCCTTTTTCAGAGCCATTGCTATAGCCCCCTCATTGTTCCCCCTGCCGCTAATCCTAAGCCTTCAGATGTACTCGCCCACTGTACTCAAATGATCAGCCTAAGCTTCAGCTCTGATGCTGCTTATCTCCTGGTTAAGATTCTTCAACAGCTCCCCAGCCCATAGTGCAAAAAGACTAAGATTCAAGGCACTTTCTAGTCTAGTACCTACTGGTGCCTGTTTCATCCAACACTCACTGCCTCCCATTGATATTCCAAGCTCTCCAAATACACTCTCTTATTTTTTCTTGGGTCTGGACTGCTTTCCAACCTGTTAAGCATTTCCTAATTTACAGGACGATTGCCTACTTACCATTAAGACTGAGCTTAAGTGCGACTACCTCCAGGAAACTTTCCCTGACTCTCCACCTTGTCTGGATGCTCCAAGCACACAGTGCCTTTTTTCCTTCTTTTTCCCTTTCTTCTCTTTTCTTTCTCTTGTTATAGCCCATACCTTAGTATGTGGTAATTATGGATATGTATCTATGACCTTGAGAATTCATGGTTTATATTCTCCCACCCCAAACCCTAAACTGAATGTTTGGATTATTAGAGGTGCTCAGTGACTATGATTAATTAGTGATGTTTTATTTGCTCATATTTCAAGATTTCATTCAACTGTTTCATCGTCACATGGACGTTCTCTCAACATCCCCATTAGTCCCACCCGGGAGAAGCCATGTGTGCCTCTGGGAATGGACTATGAAGGGATGAGAGATGGTGTATATTTTACCAATAAAATAGTCTCCACATAGAGATAACTTCTCAAATTTTTAGTAAATATTGCATTTTCTCTACATTTTAATTATACCGGTTCTTTCCTCTAAAAGCTATTAAATTAATTAGATAAAAGTTGAATGCCACGTAAGAATAAGATTCATTTCTAATTTTATCATATTAATCAGCTAATAAAAGTTAGTTTTTCTCTAGCTTAGTTTCTGAAAAATTTTTAAATTTTCAGAGCTTAGGTAATAGATGAAAATGATCTCTGGGGCAATCAGTTTTAGTGTTTAAGTTCTGTAATTCCAAAAGAAATCTCTTGTTTCTCTTCTTTCTTTCCATTCCCCTTGCTGTCTTTTTTACGTTCTCTCTCCCTCCCTCCTACCTGGATTCATTTGTGACCAGTTAAATGGTTTCCTTTCAGGCCTTGTGTTCTATATAATAGATTTTTGCCAAAATCTGAAGTTGCAGCAATAATCGTTGTAAATCAGTTGGGTGGCTATTTTATAAACCAGGGGGGACAGAGAAATGACCAGTTCAGTGTATAGTGGCAGCTATAGCCCACTTATACTACAGTTTAGCCCTGAGCCATTTTCTAAGTTAAATGTCTGAGTGCCTAACTAATTGATCTAGTCCAGGCAGAAATGGCTTATTTGCTTTCTGATTTTCACACCAGAAAAGTTCATGAAATCGAAATCTCTGCTTCTGGGGATCCATCGCTCCTCTACTTTAACTACCCAGTAAAATACAAAGCTGGAAGTGTTTGGGGTCTCCCCTGAACGTGAATGTGACTCTCACCCTCACATATCAGACATATGCAAAAAGATGTTCAGTCCAGCTTTATTTACATTAACAAAACATTGGAAACCACCTTAATTGCTGTTTAAACAAATTGTGATATATCTACTTACTGTTATATTATGCAGCCACTAATCACTCCATTGATTATAGTATTACATGGAAAAATGCTTATAACGTGAAATAAAGGAGTGATGTCTCATATGAATAATTACATATTATGTGTGTGAAAATACTTTGCAAAATGATGTGCTCCTTTGTTAGGACTGTTGGTTTATGGGTAAATATGTTGGTTATATTATCCAAATTTTCTGTGATATTGCTGCATTACTCTAATGACTAAAACTTTAAAAGTGTACTGTCATTATGCCGTGGGCTTTGAGTTTCTTCCACAGTAATTGCTAAGATTGAGTTAATTTGTATAATGTGTTTGGAATGGAGAAAGGACAGAAAGGGTAGAGATTAAAAGGAAACAAATTCAGATTTGGGAAGGAAACCTCAAAGAGCAACACCAAAATGCGGTGGAGGTGAGCTGTCGGAAAACCATTTACCACAGTATCTCAAGATTGAAAAGACTTAAAGGTCACCTAATCCTACAGCCCGCTCCTTTCTATCTCTGTTTGGAAACCCTGTCAAGTTTTGTTCTTGGTACTTAAAAGCAATGCCATCATGGTGGTAGAAGTCAGAAAACTAGTGACCTTTGGCAGAGGCCAATGATGGGTGTGGGCAACAGGGAGATTTTGGTTGTCTGCATGCCCCTTATCTTGACCTGGATGGAGTTCTTTTTGTAAATTTAGTGAGCTTGTGACTTGTGTATTTTTCTGCACATATGTGATATTTCAGGAAAAGTATTTAAAGTGAATTTCTCCATAATATATAACTCTTTCAGATAACAGAGTGATTTAAAATTGGGTTTATAAGCAAACTGGATGTTTAAACCATGCTAAGAGAACCAACAGAGAAGTGTTTTCATATATACTTCTGAAGTTATATATGCAATTTATTTAATATTTTGTATTACACATGTGATATGTAATGATTTATGTAATTATATAAATAATTAAATTACTAATCACTAGCTCTAGCTCTAACATCTGTCTATAACATCTATCGCTAACAGTAATACATGAGAATTTGTAATTGTTGGTAAGGCTCATATTGGCCAACTATTTCACCATGGAATTATGGGAAATCTGGTAAAGGACATCTTTTCTATCAATTTGTAATACATAAGATGCATCTGATCAAAATAGAAAGAAACTCTCAGCCAGATGAAAGAACCCAAAGGAATTCTGAGATCAAACTGGATTAAAATCACAAAGCTATCCACACACAAAAATTACTAGCTGTACGTAGAGTTAGTATTTACGAATGGGAATAGAAAGAAGAAAACCAGGATAAAATTTAGCAGTTAGAAGAAAGGTATCTAAGGGTTGGCACATTTTTTTTTACTTGTATTCAAATACTTTTTGCATCTAATGTTGTTTAATACTGAAAAAAAAAATCTATTTAGGTGATTTAATAAATTGTAATGCAATCACACCCAATTTGAGAGACAATCATGCTCAAGTTTATTTCAGAAAACTATACCTAGTTTTTTTGGCCATGGGGCTAATATATAATGATACATATGCAGTAATTGCTGAAATATCCTAAATGAAACTCATAACTTTTTAAATGCTAGGGTTATAAACCCAAGTCTATTAAATAAGCTCTGATCATAGGGTTACATGCTATCTATCTACAGAGTACACGTATGCATACGTTTTATAGATATAGAGTTTTCCATTAAATTATTCATTCTGATTCACTAAATACCTGCTATGGTCCAGGTGCTCTGCAAGACATTTGTTTATAGAGCTGCAAAGAGAGGGCCCTATTCTGAAGGAACTCAGTTTCCTGGAAAACCGAAAATATAAACAATTAGTTCATTCTAGGCAGAAAACCTAACTGTCTTCCTGGAAAAAAATCAAGGAAGGCTTCACTAGGGAGGGAATATTTTATAAAGACACATGAAAAAAGAATTTTCTGTGTGGACAAGAGGGGTACTATATGTGTCACATGCTAGGAGTTCGAGAATATAAGCAAAGGTGATGACACACGCAAAGGTACAGAGGCATAAAAGAACATGGGTAATTTGGGGAACTACCATTGGTTTAGTCTTAAAAGAATATGGAAGATAAGGTGGAGAATAGGGAACAGAAGAAGAAAAAGAGAGAGAGCAACAGTCAGACTGCTGAGCGCTTTGGTGGTCGGAAAAGAAGCTTAGAAATGAATAGGCAGTGGAATATCATTAAACCTCCACAAACAGAGAGACAATGGAGGCCTAGAAAATGGATATGAAGAGGAGAGAATGGATAGCATTTACCCGTATTTAGATAAGGAAAGCTGGGGAAATATAGAAATCTAGGATTGTTTCCTGGTTTCTGGCTTGTGGTGTAGATTAATTAAGCAATGCAAGAGAAAGAGCAGAGTTGATGGGAGAGGGAACTGATGAATTCAGTTTGAGGAAGAAGTTGAATTTCAGGTTCACATAGAGCATCCAGCTTGAAATAGCAAGTGCATACAGAGAATTAGGAGTCATCGGGCTTAATCAGTAGTTGAAGCCATGGTGTATGCGAGTTTGCCTAGGAAGGCATAGTGAGAAGAGAAGAGGGTAGAGAAAGGAACCTTGAATAGCGCCAATATTGGAAACGTTGGAGAGAAGCAGGTGCCTGCAGAGTTGGAGAAAAATCATCCAGCATGTTGGAAGGAATGCTGGGAGAGTGGTGCCATGGAATTTAAGTTAGGAGAGGATGCTAAGAAGGAAGGCCTTGTCAAGGATGTCAAGTACCTTAAGACTGTCACATAAGATGAGGACTGCAAAGCATTTCTTAGTTTTGGCAACAAGAAGATGGTCTCCATTTCTACAGCAATACCACTCCAATGGAGGTGGATGACAATATTCAATAGTTTGAGAGTTGATAGAGAGACGGTCGATAACTCCAGACCCTTGTCTGTTATGAGAGATGAAAGAGAGAGGCAACAAAAAGGTAAGTAAGGAAAGAGAGAAAAAAGTTGAGGCTCAGGAAAGTTAAGGAGTGGTGACAGTGCCACACACACTTGGAAGCTGAGTCCAGGTATTGAAGGCTTTGAATATCATGGTCTTCCAACTAGTAGTGTTGTTAAGCCGTGAAAACTTTTAACATGAAGTCAGGTTCAGATATACAAAGGAGAGTATCTTTAAAATGGGCACTCGAATGTCAATACAGTGCTTAAGGCTGTTACTCTTGGAGCTAGACTGCCTGGAGTTGATTCACAACTGTGCCATGTACTCATGTATAACCTGGGATAAATTATTGAACCTTCTTTGTGGCTTTTCCCATCAGCAAAATGAAGATATAGTTATTGGGAGAATTAAGTGTATTGACAAATAGTAAGTGCTTAAAACAGTGCTTGGCATGTAAATGCTAAAAAATATGTTAAAATATTGGAGAGGAAAAGGAAGGAAACACCTGGCAGAAAGTTTTCACGAGGCCACCAATGGTATACATGTATTTAAGTGAAATGTGAAGAGGTGTGTTCTGTTTAAGGTGGGTAATTGGGGATAGGCAGGGCAAACAGTTTTGCGATAGGTCCTAGTGACTGAGAAGCTTTTCTGCAGACCTGGATCAGCAGAGCTTGTCCCCAGAGAGCTCTTCCAGCTTTTTGTGCATTCTAGATTTCAGTTTCCGTCCCAGTCTATCAAAGACCTGCATGGTTCTCAGAATAAGAAATGTGGATAATCCTGAATCAATACTACTACGCCCATACTGTGTACGCACAATTTTACAGTTTACAGAGTATATTCGGGTATAGTATCATGTTTAATCTCAAAAACAGCCCTCATGTTGGTAACTGTTGACATTAATGCACCTAATACCTGTTTAGCTAGTAAATGATGGTGTAGGGGTTGGGATCCATGTCTTCTTCTCTCAGAACACAGAGGTGATGCCTGGAAGTCTGAAACGCCTGACTAGTTAATGGATTCTAGCCATTCTTGGCCTGGAAGGGCTACAATCTAGATTTACACAGTCCAATTCAAAGTGGCGTTTTGATACTTGCTTAAACCTTTATCCCTAAGAGAACAAAAGCCCCTCAAAGGTATGGTTTGTGTCAGTCATCTTTCCTGCCAGAAACCTGGAACGAAATATGTACTCAACATATGCTTACTGAGCGGAACTCAGTGGATGCCACCTCTGCCCAGGGCATTACCAGGTAATAGCATTACAGAACCCATGGATAGCCCTCCGGTCTTATGAGGCTGAGCAGTGCAAAACAGCACCAGTGATGCTGCTTTTCTATTTGAATGGTTCCATTTTTCAACATAAAGAAAAATGTCTTGGGGGAGATGACAAAATATAGATACTTTTCCCCCCTTTGATTCAAAGGCTTGCTCCATAGTGAGTAAAGGCTTATTTAGGCAGTTGCTTGGTGGGGCGTGGAAAACAATGAGTACAATAGAACTCATTTAGACTAATATCTGTAAAAGGGCCTGATCTGCTAAGTGAACAGATGTTGCATGAGCTGAACCAAATTAGAGTGGTGTGGAATCGTAATGAGGCTATGGATGCAAGACTAAACCTGTTAAACCAATACTGTATCCTGTTAAAAGAACTGTGTGTGCTGGCGAGGTAAAGAAGATCCCACCAGGCTCTAGAATACAAGGCCCACTCAACTTGTCCCCAAATAGATTTACTAACACCACCAAGAATGGGTTGTAAATTTGGAGGCAATGTTAGGGTGCTGAGAGAAAGTTTTAATGATAAAAGGTGAAGTGTGTTGGCTGCCATTGATTCATCACTGAGCATCTACCAGGTTTCATGAAAGGCGTATTATAGGTATTGCCATCTCCAATCTCTACAGTACCTGCACGTTTAGGTACTGTACTGTTTGGGAGATTCTTATCTTCCAGATGAGAAACTGAGGTTCAGAAAACTTAAATTACCCTGGGTTATACAGTCAGTAGGAAGCAAACCTGGACAGGGCACCAATTCAATATGGTTACTAAGTCAAACTGTTTGCACTATAATTACCTTCATCTCCCTCAAGTGAAAAGGAATTTGCTGAGCATGTAAGCACCGTGTCAAGTAGGAAGAGAAGGGAATGGGAGGGGGTACCCTGTGTCTCCCAGGCCCCACCAGATACCTCACACCCATATCCCAACGTAAAGCTTCAATAGCCTGGAGGCAATGACACTTAACTGTCAGAAATGGCATAGAACTGCCTCAGCACAAGAGACAAGCCTTGTCCATTATGAAACATTTAGTCACAGTTCTGTTGGTTTCTCACCAGTGTAAGCATTACCAATTTTTTCTTGTAGTTCGTAAATAAAAACAGAGGGAAATCTGAGTCCAATTTTGTGAAGCCATTTAACATCACCATAGCTAATGAATCTGTGCCCCTGTACCATTTTGCCCATGCTTAAGCAACCACTGGGAGTGGGGAATGGCTTCAGGCGATTCACATTGTAAACATCAACATCGCAGGGCACATTTATGGAGCTGTTGGCAAGGGCTGGGCAGGCACTTTCTCAGCATCTATATGGATTATGTCATTTAACTATCACAGTAACTCTGTGAAGTAACTGTTATTATTATGCCTATTTTACAGGGGAGGAAAGAGATGCTCCGTGCAGTGAACAAAATTTGTTTTCTTCTCTTAAGGAATTTACAGTACAGAATGAGAAAAATTCTATAATTCAATGCATTATTTTGGTGAGACCAGCCAGGCGCCTGCTGTGCCTGCGACAGGGTTGGCCTTTTCTTTTTGTTGCTTAGAATATTTTTACCCAAGGCACAGGCTAATTCTGGCTTCCAGACAAACCCTGCGAAATCCGGCCTCCAGGTGCTTTGTCATGACACAGCGTTCTACTTTCGTGGCTGTTTCCCCTTTGCCATTCCCCTGCTACATGACCAAATTCTTAGAGCTGAGCATTTGCCTCTCCTATTCTCTCATTTTTTCCCTCCTTAAAGATGAATAAACTGAAGTTCAGATCAGTTAATTAACTTGCCCAAGGTTGCTCAGCTGCTTACGACCCAGGATTTGAACCCATGAACAATTTTATTCTACTCCCCTTCCATCATACAGTAAGGTGTGTTGGGTAAGACCATTAAGTGGGCTGGGACCAGGCTATGGATACTGCTGAGTGCCAGGTAAAGTGTTTAACTCATACCCTGGATACAGTGAGAGCCCCCTTGAGCTCTAAGGCAGGGAAATGATCAGGTCCTTTTCTTACAAAAGCAATTTCGGCTACAATATGGGAAGGGGGCTGGAGGCAGAGCTATCAGAAGTTACAAGGCTGAAACATCTGCTTTGGCAAATGTGGATGAAGATCACACCTGGGGAAGCTGCCAGGAAAAGGCCACAGAATAAAAGACACTGAAGAGCTGTGCATTAGGTGCGATGAGATTGCTAAATTAAGACATGATGGTGTTGCAGTGAGAATTAGAAATAATGCATGTACAACACTGAATGCGGTGTCTGCCATTACCCGTGCAAAATGCTGCTCTTATTACTGGTACCGTGACTGCTGCTGTTAAAATGTGGCAAACATTCCTCTAACCAAACTTTTTCTGACTTTCTTCCCTTAGCAAGGCATTCCTTTCATCCTCCTTCAATCTTATTCTAGATCACCCTTTTAAATCATTAAATCATAGTTGTCAGAGCTGATAGGAAACCCACAGGTCAAGGAGACAGACCATCCTTCCTTCTTCTGAGATGCCCATTTTCCTGACAAGGAAGCTGAGGTTCAATACCATGTTTCCCTGAAAATAAGACCTGGCCGGACAATCAGCTCTAATGCAGCTTTTGGAGCAAAACTTAATAAGACCCAGTCTTATTTTACTATAATATAAGACCGGGTCATACAATACAATGTAATATAATATAATACAATACAATATAAATATAATATAATACCAGGTCTTATATTAATTTTTGCTCCAAAAGACGCATTAGAGCTGATTGTCTGGCTAGGTCTTATTTTCTGGGAAACAGGGTACCATGGCAGAGCTGGAGTTCCCATGTGCTGGAATTCAAGGATGCCTCTTTTAAGGGCCTCCAGCCATCCCCTGGATTCCCACCCATTACTCTGGATCAAATGCCCCTTTCTCTGGATTCCTACCTTGCTGTTTGTTCCCTAACTTAATGCTTTGCTATTTTAATACCATTTGTGAGTCTGTCTCCCCAGTTGGCTATGACCTCTCAAGGGAAAGCCCACCAAAAATATAAGTCCACGAATCTCTGCATTGATCTTTCATATCATGTGTCATACATTTTTTTACTTACATTATTTAGCATATATATATATATATATATATATATATATATATATATATATATATATATAGTCTTTCCTGCTAGACTGTAAAATTTTAGAATGTAGGAGGAAATATCCACCTTTTCACTATCACTAATAGCTAACATGGTGCCTAGCCCATGCTGGCAACTTGAAACATATTTGATGAATTAATGAATTAACATCTGTATTGTATTCTCTGGGTGAATGAAGTGCCTATAGTAGGTGCTCAGTATATGTTTGCTACATGGATGTATACTAATTATTTATGTAGTTTTAAAAATTTGAATTGCAACCCTAAAAGCTTGAACACAGCCCAAAGTGTATAAATTCTAAGCGGCTGACATATTTCTCCGAGAGAAAAAGAAACAATTATTTAAAAATGGCCTCAAGTCTAACACTTAATGTTTAAGCATGACTTATTTAGTATCTGGAATTTTTCCCTTGGAGAAATATGTGATTCAACACAAGTCACATTAGCTCACTTAAATGTATGACAGAAATGGCTTTGTAATTTGAAATAATAAAAAATTATTTTGATTTATGGTTTACCAAGGTTCAGCTATAACTAGCTATTTTCTCTTGTGTATTTATATAACTACACACCTCTACATGTATACATGTGAAGAAAAAAATATATACAAGAAGCCTACAGAAATTTTATTATTGCTGTTATTATTTTTATTATCATTATTTTCTCATTTCCTACCTTACCTTCTCCCTTGGGTAGGGTAGGATGTTTTAAGGTCAATGATTAGTGAGTCTTTTAAGATAACGCCATGCATTTTGTAAAGTTCTATTTTTCAGCAAAATAAAAAGGAAAAAAGCATACAATTTGGAGTCTGGAAGACCAAAGTTTGAAACTCAGTAGACTTCTATTTTATTTTTTTTTTCCAGTCTGTTAAACATATGCATATGCAAATAATAATAATACCTATTCAGCAAGGTAGGACCAGCTAAAGAAAGAATGGGAAGCCCTTTATTAGGAAAGTATTAAGAATTTCTTGACGGTGACAACAAAATACGATCCTTCTAAGTGTGGGCCCTGTGTGACCACACAGGTCGTGATGCTTATGGAGCCAGCCCTGCAACCAGTTATGAGAATAAACTGAGATTATGTAATATGTCTGACTCATAATAGTGATTTCACAAGTTTGAGTTTCTCCATGTCAGTGTTCAATCTGCTCTCACAGAGCCCATCAAGTCTAACACATCTGTTGTTTGTGTCAGGAATGAGTTCTCTGTAGCCCATGGGGACAAAGATGTTTGAAATGTAACCCATTTAAGTCCCTCTTTAGGGAAGAAAGAAAAAGACAAACACTCAAGTATCCAAGGCTTGTAGAACCAAGGTGTGTCCCAAACATTAGATGATTCCATGTGGTCCTGTTTCCATTTGAAAGCTCACACTTTGAAACCGTGTGCTACCTGCAATTCAAGATGGTGAACTTAAGGAACAAAACCATCAAACAGAAGGTTCTGGTTCTCAACAACGATAATCCCAGGCACCTCAGGGAGGGCATGTTTCCTAATGAAGGTGGAAAAAAGAACCCAGAACAGATTTGTCCCAGATGGCCACAGGAATGGGCTCCTTGGGCTTTTGTAGCTCCTCTCCTTACCTCCAAATTTTGCTGTGTCATTAACAGAGATGCTTGGTTCGAGTAAGGCTATAATCAAGGGGTTTTACAAAACCTCCTCCTTGTGGAATGTATATGACATCTGGAATTAAAGAGGTATTCTCTTTTAATCACTGTTCAATCTTCCACAGGGATAAGCGACTACATGGGTATCTTCCAGCTGCCCAAACTGATTTAGTTAAATAATGTAATCTATTTGTACACAGACGCGGAATAAATGTCACTGAAGTTCCTTAGCGTGCAGTTATAATGAGTTATCCCTTTCTCGAGGTGATTAGGAGTGTTTAGTTTGTTTCAAATGCATATCAAGCCTCATGATTGCCAATGAGCCAGGGACAACCTAAATTAGCCTCCCACAGTTGCTGACCTCTGCAGCTGCAGCAAAGCCATTCCTTTGGGGGATAAGACTCTCCTCTGAAGGTAAACTTGGAGCTGATTTTTTTTTTTTTTTCATTCCTTTTAAAGTATAATGTTCCTATCCAGCCTCCACAGACCCATGGCTCCTCAGAACTAGTCAGGAAATGCAATCAGAACTGTAGGATGAACAGGACCGTAGCACTCATTCAGTTACATATTTTAGAAATGGGGAATCTAAGGCCCAGAAAAGTTAAGTGATTGAGTGTCAGATTCCGACATGTAGGTCCTTGCTTTTTCTCACACACACGCTTAGATTTCAACCTCTTAGAAGGACAACTTACAGGGCGAGTTGTCAGTGTGCTACTTGGGGGGATTTGGCTTATCAAAGACCAAAGGTTCTCCATATGACCTTGAGCAAGGTATTTCACAAGTGGGACTCAGTTTCCTTACCAGAAAAATGGGAATTTGGCCTGCTCTCTAGGGACTGTCTATTCTATCATAGACATTTTACTGGTATTTACTCTTATGAATATTTGTTACTCCTTTAGTTAATAGCTGCATTTCCTGTTCTCACATACATCTTTGTAGGGATCTTTACTGGTTTGCTAAACTGACAACGCACGCGTGCGCGCGCGCACACACACACACACACACACAAAATAACAACAACACAAAAAAAGTGAAAGCTAAATGAAGAATTATTTTACATATTGTCTTCTCTAAAGAGATGACACATTCAAGAAGGGAGACAGAAACTATCAAGTCAACTACATAAGATTGTGCCTTTTGTTGATGAAAATCCCTCTTCCTGTCTTGGGCACAAGGCTGTGGAAAGAGTAGCTCTATCACCTTGTGCAAAACTGATGTCTCTGCAGCTACTCCTGGCTTTCAAGAGAAAAAGTAATCGCTGTGTGCTATTTGAATGTCTTCATAAATATAATTTATAGCTTTGATACTGATCAGTCCCGCATGGTCTTAGACGATCAATAGTGCCATGTTCATTAGTCCTGAACTGAATACCTCTCAGACTTTGGCCAGAAGATGGTAACTGTTTTTAATGATTTTTTGCCAGTTGGCATCAAAAGTGGATTTTATGTCACTGGTAATTTCCTTAGGTGTCTAGGGGCTTTTCATTCCCTCACCCAACCGTGAAGGTCAGAGAGTTGCTCTCTGTAAAGATAACTATGGCTGCATTCTTGGACTCTTAGGAGAAAAGGAATAATTATCTAGCCACTTATGGGTCATTGTTTCTTTTATTGAACCCTATGGTGACGGGGAGCTCATGCATTTTCCCCATCATGCCACTGTTAGAAGAAAATGGAACAATGTGGGTTCTAATTCCAGAAGTAAGGCATGCTTACTGGTTTCGAGTTTAGGGAAGTTATTCAATATGGGAGATTGCTACTTTGATGGCCCCTAATAAACCATGCCTCTCAGCATAGATGCTCTTGTATAGTCTCCTCGAAACTGGGAAGCTTTAAACATGAGATATTTTAACCAATGATTGATTTAACCATTATTTTCTTTAACCAAAAGAACACAGAGGAACTGACATTCTGCCAGTTGTGGAAATAAATCTTAAGAAGGCTTGAAAGCTCCCACTGTTACACTCTGCAGGTATATAATCATTCAGTAAGAAGTCTGGCTTTATCCTGAGACTGCCATGCTGAGCTGCTGTGAGGAAGCCCAAGCAGCCATGTGGTCATTCCACATTGTTCCATGGTTCATTGCTCCATGGTTCCTCACACAGAGGAGAATTAGGCTATGGTCGATACTCCAGCTGAGCTCCCAGCCGGTGGTCAGCACCACAGCCCAGCCATGAGACTGACGCCATTTTTCACCTTCCATTCACCCAGTGAAATGATACAACATGTGGCAGAAGAGCACTGGCTTAACCAACTGACTTGTCAAAAGTAATACATTGTGTTATTTTAAGCCACTACATGTTGAGTGTTGCTTTTATTATTATTATTATTATTAATAAAGTGGTATATAACAGAAACGGCCAGACTTTCAAGCTTCTCTCTCTGAACCCCCGTTTTCCCACCTGGAACATGAAGTGTGGGACTAGAGAACCTATAACCCAGACCAAATACTTATGACATTCAAGACCTTGCTCAATTATTACTCCAATATTTCTAGCTTTCTCTTCTCTAGTAGACCCCAAAAATGACGCTCCAGCCACTTTTGGCCACTTGGAATTCTTTGACTATCTGAACTGCTTTCAATAGTTCAGATACTTCATGACTTTCACTTTCTTCTTTTTCTCTTCCTGTTTCTGTGCGATGAATATCTTTCCCTATCAGGTAAAATGCCACCATGAAGCTATTCCCACTCACCAGTGCCCACCTTCCACCTACATCTGCAAAGCAATTGCCTCTGGGATCGCAGAAGTATTATATTAAGGCAGACTTCTCACTACAATGATAGCTGAGAACAAATTGCAAATGCCGTCAAATGCCAAATCAAAAGACACACTTACATCTCCTTGACCACCAGTGATCATTTTTTATTTAGAGTTCGTCTTTTAAAAACATGGTTATTAGCTTTTTTTTAAAAAAAAAGATGGTGTGCTATCTTGCACAGACACATAAAAGCAAGCATTTATTAAACGCTCAGTATGCACCAAGTATAGCAGCAAATGTTTCATTTAGATCTTCTCTTTGAATCGCTATAAAAACTGTATTAAGCAAGTATCATTAGTATCTCCACTTTACAGATAAAAAAACTGAGTCTCAGAGGGACTTCACCAAGTACCCACGGCTGCCAGACTGGTGAGAGCTTGGCCAGGATTTGAACCCAGGCTACTTGGTTTCAGGGACAAAGCTTTTCCACTGCTGCTCAGAGTCCTATCCCTTTACCTTTGTGTCCCTAGCTTGGGTTGAAGTACCTGGCACAGAGCAGGTAGTTAATAAATATTCGTTGAATGAATGAACAAGTGAGTGAATGTGTAAGGGAATGTGTAATTCACTTCAAATATATAAATAACATTTCAACTTACAATTTAGGCAAGGCAAAATTAGAATACACTTCACAAAACCACTGCTCCAGCCAAAGTATAGTTGTACAGAGCCTCTCTCTATCATTTGTGTTCAGAGGGCTGTCAGCTATCAGTGGTGTCACATTTCTATTCGAGGACCGCAACTTGCTTGTTTCTTAGTTTCTGAGAATGGAATCCTGAGACACAACACCCCCTTTGACGTAAGTACATGTTCAGTGGTCTCTGCTGGGAACAAATGGCTTTACATTATTCCCAAAGTGTCATGACACTTCCTTACGGTATATTTACTAAGGGTCTTATTTGCAGATATGTGAGAGAAGCAAGAAGCACAAGAGGGACAAATTCACATTGATTGAAGGCTGTGTGTTACACATGCGACTTGATGGTACCAGGGATGTTACATTATTTAATTCTTAGAATTAGATACGATGTGAAAATGCAAAAATACCTCAAATAGCCAAAGCAATCTTGAGAAAAAACAACAAAGCTGGAGGTAGCATGCTTCCTGATTTCAAACTCTATTTCAAAGTTACAGTAATCCAAACAGTGTGGTACTGTTTGGATTAAAACAGATACATAGATCAATGGTACAAAATACAAAGCCTAGAAATATGCCCAGGCATATGTGGTCACTTAGTTTATGACAAAGGAGCCAAAAATACAAAATGGGGAAGGATAGTCTCTTCAATAAAAGACGTTGAGAAAACCAGATAGTCACATGCAAAAGAATGAAACTGGACCACCATCTTATACCATATACAGAAATCAACTCAAAATGGAGTAAAAGCTTGAACTGAAGAGCAACAACCATAAGACTCTTAGGAGAAAACATGGGTGGTAAATTCTTTGACATCAGTCTTGGGAATGTTTTTTGGATTTGACACTAAAAGCAAAGGCAACAAAAGCAAAAATAAACAAGTGGGACTATATCAAACTAAAAAGCTTCTACACAATAATCAATCAATAGAATGAAAAGGCAGCCTACTGAATGGGGAAAATACGTGCAAATCATATATCTGATAAGGGGTTCATACCCAAAATACAGAGGGTGACAAAAAAACATATAGACATGTTAAGAAAGGAAAAAACTATATTATGTTCATGGTAATCACTTCGAGCACCTCTTGTAATTGCAGAAGTCAAACCTGACTTGTATTCATCTTTTGTTATCAGTATATATTGAGTATTGCAATTTTAATATAGCTTTTTCCTTTCTTAAAAAGTGTATACATTTTTTGGCACCCTCTGTATATAAAGAACTCATACAAACTCAATCATAAACAATCCAATTAAAAAATGGACAAAGGAGCTGAATAAACATTTTTGCAAAGAAGATATACAGATGGCCAGCAGGTACAGGAAATGATGCTCAATATCACTAATCATCAGGGAGATGCAAATCAAAACCACAGTGAGATACCACCTCACATCTGTTAGAATGACTTATCAAAAAGACAAGAGATAAGTGTTGGTGAGGATGTGGAGAAAAGCGAACCCTCATACACTGTTGGTGGGTGTATATAAATTTGCCTTATACACATTGTGGCAAATTGGTATAGCCACAATGAAAAACAAAATTGAGGATACTAAAAATAATACAAAAAGGGCTACCATATAACCCAGCATCTCCACTTCAGGGTTTTTATCCAAAGGAAATGAAAACACCAACTTGAAAAGACATCTGCATCCTATGTTTATTGCAGCACTATTTACAATAGCCAAGACATGGAAGCCAACTAAGTGTCCATTGACAGACAAATGGGTAAAGAAAATGTGGTGTGTATATGCACAATGGAATATAATTTAGCCATAAAACAAAGGAAATTTTACCATTTGATACAGCATGGATGGACCTTTAGGGCATTATGCTAAGTGAAGTAAGTAAGTCAGAGAAAAACAAATACCGCATGATATCATTTACATGTGAAATGTTAAAAAGATTATCAGGTACAAAGAATGGAAATTATTGCCCTCAGGTTATACAGATGGTGAACAGCAGAGGTAGATTGTAATTCAAATGCAAATCTATCTGATCCCAAAATGGTGCCTCTTCCACTCCATCATACTGCTTCTTATGGACACTATTCTTGGGGAGTCCATATGGCATTTGTACATAAACATCAAATATACAAAATGCTTTATAATTAAATGCTACACGAGAGTTACAGATATTTATTATTATAGGGCTTGGGGGAGAGGATGTAAAATTGTGTGCAAATGTAGTCTGAGAAAGCTTCCTGGTTGAGGTGAAATTTGATATGATATTTGACAGAAATCAGAATGGGGTTACAGACTGGCGAATGGGAGGTTGGAGAGTATGCACAACATTAATTATTCTTTTCTTCCTTCAACAATGTACTGAGAGCCCACTATATGTAAAACACTGTGTAGGTGTGATGTGTGACACACAATGAGTAAGACGAGGTCGCTTCACACCACCAGGCCTGCCCACGCATATGCTGCTCCTTCTGCCTGCCATGTTCTCCCCTGACTGTCCACCTGCTGAATCCCCCATTACTGAAATCCAGCCTGGGTATCTTCTCTATGAAGTCATTTATCTTAGTGGTTATATCTGTGAGTTCTTGAGCCAGATTATCTGGATTTGAAATCTGCTCTTCTAGTGAGTAGATGGGTGAGTCTTAGCTAACTTCTCTGTGATCCAGGCTCCTTATTTGCAAAATGAAGACACATACCCCATAATATCATAACAAGGATTAATTTAGTAAGTCTGCATAAAGAAACTGGCATAGTGTCTGACAACATTCTGAGTCAACAAACATCATCTGGAATAATAAAGGTGATGGGTGATCTGATGAAAAGGAAGGAAGTAGAAGCTTTTCCTGACAACTCCACACCCCCAACAGAGTGGATGACACTGTCCTTGGGTCACCACTGTCTAAAGAACAGACAACTTACAGATCTGTCCTCCTACCCCCTCCCCACCCTCATTAGAAAGTGAGCTTCATAAAGGTGAAAACAATTATATGCACATCTGAATTTCCGCCGTATAGCACCAACTCAACTTTCAGCAAATGCTGAATAAAAGCATGTTGAATGATGCAGTACTCATCAATATTGCCTATGGCTGTCCAAAAGGAAACAAAGGGAACAAATGGATAGGATTTTTAAATATACAAAATAGAAAAATAATTCTCCTACGGGGAAGTAAAAATTGCCAGATAAATTGAGGAGAGGGAAGAAAGAGAGTATCTGTTGAGCACCTGACATGTACTAACCACTATGTTGGGAAAGATGAAAATATTAATTTTATTTATACTACATAGAGATTCCATTAACTTGTGATTATGTGTCTGGTGATCACAAAAGATAGTGATAATAAAAACATTAAAAATAAAAGTGATTTATTAACCTTATTGTCTGAATCGTGCCAGGCAACATGCTAGTAACTGCTGAATTTTATCATATTTGATTCTCAAAATAATTTTTTTTTTCCTGGTAGGTATTATATTCATTTTTATGAAAGAGGAAAGCAGGTCAGTGAAGTTAACTGACATGACCAACGTCATATAGCTAGACAGGGGCAGAGCCAGTTCAACCAAATCCAAAGTCAGTGATCACCTCTTCATGGAATAATGGTTGCACTACTACCAGATGTCAGGACCTGTTGGATTACATCACTAAATAGCTGGTAAATCCATTACCAAAAAGTCAGAATTGACCCATGGTGTTGCGGAACTGATTTCCTGTTCTGTCAACCTTCGGGTTATTGAAATCTCACTCAGAGAAGGAATAAATGATATGTGAGCGATGAAGCATCTGTAAAAACAGATATTTCTAGAGAGACAGCAAAGCAATACCCGGGTTTTATCATACACATTAGAAGGTGATGTATGACGCAGCCACGACAATGCACCTTGGGACCTCCAACTACAGGGCACTCATTGACCAAAGGCCCTGGCTGCCGCTCTTTCATATCCATGTTGGATATGCAGCAAGGTCATGTCTCCCGTGTGCTTTTCCACACAAGGACTGAACATGTGGGGACACTAAGGTAGATTAGTTCCTGGGAGACCAGGCCTCCTCTGAACTGGCCTTGGCTTGAGGACTCCCCGGTGGCCTTACTGATTTGGCTAAGATTGCATAGTAGTCCAGGGTGTTTCCCGCCAACTATCTCTCCCTCTCTCCTTTGCTTGGTGTCAGAGACCTGCCTTGCTGTTAGCTCTCCGAGTCTTCCCTGGTGACCTCCCTGTTTCTTTCATGAGGCATCTCCCCTCACAGTCTCTTTTTGTACGGTTATTCTGGTCTTGAAGGGTCCTGATGAATACAATGCAGAACAGACGTGCCTCAGCAAATCACCTCCCAGAGTAATTCAGTTCTGACAATAATTTTCATGCAAAATGAGGAAATAATCATAAGGCTTAATAAATGATCACTCGTTTGGGATGTGAATGCTCTTAAAATATGAAAAGACATTCTAAAATTTATTAGGCGTTTTGCATAAGGGATCTTGTATATTTCTGACCACAACCTTCTAGTGTAACATAATCATCTTCAATTACAGTTGTCCAGATGAGGGATCTGAAGTTCCAAAAACTCGCAGAGCACTCCCGACGTTACACAATGAGTTGGTGGTGAGCTAGGCTCCATCCTAGGTCTCAGGACTCAGAATGTTCATTGAACTCGTTTTCAAATACAAAAGCTTGGGTATATTCAGCATCAGTTGTTGCTTATGTCACTTAATCAGTCTTCTTAGATTTGCTATTTATAGTACAATGCAATGTGGTCTCGATCTAGTTAAATGATTTCTGAGAAAAGAAACGTGCGTATGTCCAGTGCAGGCCTAGTGGTAAGTGTTCAATAGTTGAATTAAATTGAAAATTGATACACATGGATTAGTTCCTGGGAGAAGAGGTAGACACATGACGTTTACCAAGAATCTAATAACTTGAAAGCTATGCAAATTTGAATGGATTTGTTTAGGCTTTCAACTTTAAAATATCATGTTTGTTTTTTAAAAGAAAGAATAGATCCACAGGAAGTAATAACTAAATATGAGAGGCCGGTAAATAGTGGAAGCTGAGCACAGAAGACTTTCTAAAGACTACAGGCCTAACATTCACAGTATGGAGCAGCTTATCACGCATGTTCACAGAGAGTGCCACCATTTCATCCTCACGACAGCCCTGGGAGAGAAGCATGATCAACCCCTTTCTAGAGATGAAAAAAATGAGCTTCAGAGAACAAAGTAAAAGCCACACAAGGATTACAGTAGCAAGGGTTCCTGGCTAAAACTTAAGGGATTGGCATGGGTAGAGCAGGGGAAGTTATGGGGCTAGAGGCCTATGTGTGAGGATTTGCGCAGGAAGCTTTCCATGGCGGAAGCGGCGTTTAAGGAGTGCCTTTCCTTGCTGCACATAGCAAGGCAGGATTTCAGGATGCATGGCTTTGTGAACACTGGTTGGCAACACCCATGGCAGAAAGATGGGCATGACGGGTGTAATGGCAATTGTGGGTCACTCTCGAGTGGCCTCATGGCCGTAGACAAGATCTGTGGTAGAGGAATCTGGAGATTGGATGAGGAAGAAAGTGCCAAATGCCATGTGATGACTCTCCAACGAATGAGTATTTGAGCATACATGAGATCCCTCCACAGAGGACTGTAAGACATAACTGGGTCAGCTCTTACAGTGTGACAGATTTCTTCTGTGTGCTGGTTTGGACAGGAGCCGGTAAAATTTGGAGTCTTACCTTTTTTTTTTTTTTTTTTTTTTTTTTTTTAAGGGATTTGTTATTTATTTTTTACTGAGTTTTACTTTTCATGTGACTTTCCTTCCCCTTTCTACAGGCTAAAAAAATTCGAATTCCTCTTACATGATTACATTAAGCACTTTGAGAGGCACCTGGGCCATAGCAGAAGCGCTCTGAGCTAGAAGTCAGACAGCCTGCATTCTAGTACCAGCATTCCGACTGACTCGTTATGCAGCCTTGAGCAAATCCCTGCTGTTCAATATTCCTCCAAAGAGAGGGTTAGACAGGAGATAACGTGCCTTCAGGAGCCATGTAGGTTATGTACCTGTTTTATGTGACAATAGGGAGTGGCAGGGGCCTTTGTAAACTGAGGAATACGGACATGCAAATACAAAATTTTTAAAACTCAGTGTTGCAAAAACTGTAGTCCAACTTGGGTTTGTGGATCACCAATTTGTAACTGCCAGACTACCTGTTTCCTACCCTAAAGTTTGATAACTTCAAAGAGGGAAATTAACAACATTGATTTCTTTGGAAAAGAAACACAACAAACTAATAATTGTTGAACAGTTACTATTGTATGGTGAATACTGTCCTCATAATAAGTGTGTGTTTTGTTTCTATCTTTTACTCCTACTCACTATAAAAGCAACTGGCATTAAGTGGCCCGTAAGCGGTAAACTCAGGGAGATAATCAGAAACACTAGTGACTTAGTATCTAGCTGTTTGAGATTGTAGGTAGACATTTGCTAACAGCAGAAAAACCAAAAGAGGAGGAGGAATGGAAGGAAAAGACTAAGAAAATCATGAGACTAGTGGACTTACAGCACAGCTTCACCTTGTGAATCATCTAGAAGGGGACCCACAGGTGGTAAAGGAAAACTGGAAGGCAGATGGTGGAGACGCTTGTGAGAGGCTGAAAGAGGGCCCAGTCACAGAAACTAAAGATAAGTTTCCAGGATGTTTCAGAGTGGACACTAACAACAATTGTCTTCCCAGCGTGTGCCCAGAAGACTAAATGAGAAGTCGTCGGTTCCATGTTGTACATCAGCAGACTAGCAAAGGCTGAGTTGGGGTTGTTAGATGGTAGCAGACTTACAGAGTCCTGTGAACCTAGTGTGGCATGGGGAAAGCAAGTTCTAATTCCCTAAACCTCTAGAGAAGGGGCACAGAGGGCAGAGTGAGGTGAAGTGCTAAAAAGGATGGTTCGTTGGAGGACTAGGATCAGAAAGAGAATACAAAGTTGGAAGACCTACCACTAGACTCCATGGCAAACCTCAGGCAGAAGCAGGAGCTGCCAGTACACGTAACCCTGGCATACTGTGGGCATTTGCTCAATAGTAGTTCCTTTAACCGATCTCATGGGGCCTTCTTTTGATCTAAGACCAATTAAGTTGATAATCACTGATTGAGCCCTGATATACCAGTCACTGGGCTCGTTGTTAATAGTAAAATGTGACCATGTGATGATTCTGTGTGGGAGGCAAAGGGCACCAAGCCATGTGAGAACAAAGGGAGAAGGAAAAGGTTTACCAGGTGAACACAAGAGGGGAAGGCATTCTAGACAAAGGACACCAAACAGTACCAAGAGATGGAATCATGTTGCTCCTAACGACAGGGGACTGAGGTTGGCTGCAAGGAGGGTGAGCTCGTGATGAATCACTTGCATGAAAAGGAAAGAAGCAAAGGGAACTGAATGTGGAGAGTAAATAAAACCACTCTAGGCCCGTGACTGAGGGAAACCCTAAGGAAAGACAAGTAAAAATACCAAAGGTTATAGTTTATAAACAAGACCTGAGAGGGGGCTGATCACCATGCAAGAAAGGAGAAATGAAGAAAAAGGGGCTCTTTTCGTTTCGAGCTAAATAATCCCGTGAGAACATCTGCATTCCCTTAAATCCAAATCATGCCTGGAACACAGCAAATGCTCAATAAGTACTGAATGAGCGAATGAATTTCTGTTCAAAATGAGGGCACACTTTCTAAGAGTTAAAAAAAAGAAAAAAGAAAAACACACACACACACACAGAAAGCTCAAAGAGAGGTTTGGATACCAAGGGAGGTATGGAGTATTTCAAACTCTAATTGCTTGAGGGGAAGGTTGGGGTTGGGCCACACAACCTCTGTATTTTCTTCATGTGATGAATTCTTTGAGCCTGGGGTTGGAGGTGGCAGGAGGAAGTGGATGAGGGGCAGGGGACAGTCATGGGAAGCTGCAGGGACCACACACATCATTGCTTCTGCCACATGGCCTGGGGACAGCCTTGCTAATTAACCATGTGGATGGAGATGATGGAAGTAACCAGGTCCTTTATACCAGCTGCTCCCAAACAGCCGCAGGTGTAGCCTAAGTGACAGTAAGTCGTCTGTCAAAACATTCCTCTCTAGGGACACCCACCCTCCCATAGATGCTAAGGTATTGACCTGAAACAAATTGAACATACCTGCCTCCAAAAATGCTTCCTGAGCACAGCCAAAAACCCAGCAGAATTTCCCAGAGGATCAGCACATATGTCTTGCTTTTTCTGCCATCAACTGAGAAAATGGTTTGGGGGTGGGGGCAGGGGGTGCGGTGTCCTTAAGGAACGTCTCATTAATTCTCAGGTCTCCTGAGCACACATCTTCCTGAGCAGCAGGAGGGAATCAAGAGAAAGGCAAGACTGGTTCCCAGATAAGAAATAGCAAATCTAAGAAGACTGATTAAGTGAAGAATTAAAAGTTTATTATAATTGGCGCTTCTAAGTAGGTTGCCCAGTAATTGTTTTAAAAAAATAAAAAAAAATAAAACATGCACAAGATGAAGTTTCAAATCCCTATTAGGCAGAGCAATGAGATATTATTAATTTGTGTGGTCACTGTAATAGAGTAATGAATTTTCTGGTTGAATAATCTTTGGGAAACTATATTGCCAATTAAACAAATATCAGCTAAATAAGCACAAACAAATGCAAAATAAGGAGGCTGGAAAGAAAACATTCCATGAGACCTTCATCATCTGGTCCCACTCACTTTTCTCTCACCACATCTGGATATTGAAATATGGATCCTGCCATGTTTCCTCTCCGTAGAATGCCTCTGCCAAAGGAATCCTGTCATAAGAAATCCTGCTCCTTGGCTATTTCTAATGGTTCTGTTTACCAGCACTTTGTGGATGATGTACTGTAACCCACTTACTGGTTTTCTTTTTGTTTCCCTAGGATTCTGTTTTGGGACTTATCATATTGTGTAATTACTAGTTATTTATTTGCCTGTCTCCCCTGCTTGCCTGTGGATTTTTCATGGGTAATAAATATCCGTATTTGTGTGCCTCAGGTGCTTATCTAACATAATCTTGGTACACAGTAGGTTCTTTTTTCCCTGTATTTTATTTTTTTCAATTACATTTGACAGTATTATATGAGTTTCAGACAGTAGGTTCTTAATAAATATTTGAAGGAACTGCCATTCTCACAGCCATTTATTCTTTCTTATTTCAACGATGAAACACTTAATGCCTACTATTCACTAAGTGTTGAAAGACAAAGATGTATGTTCTTTCTCCTATACAATATGACTGCTTCCCTTTTCTGCAAATTTCATTCATCAAACATGATCCAGCTTAAGGGTCAACTCCAGAATCTCTTCCCTGATCATGCCAGGTCTCGTTATTCACGGTCAACGCACCTCCATAGTTCCTGCATTGTACTCTATCCATCCAAGCGATGCTGACTGTCTCTCTGTTTTTACAGGGAGGCACTATAGAGGTATCTAGAGGGACTAGAGAAAAACTACACATCTTAGAGTTTTAAAATTAGATTTACTTGGATTACTGAAAATTACATCCGACTTGTCTCTTAAATGCTATTTGTATTAGGTTGCTAGGGCTGCCATAACCAATGCTATACCCTGGGTAGCTGAAACAACAGACATTTATTTTCTCACTTCTAGAGGCTAGAAGTCCAGGATGAAGATGCCAGCATGTGTGTTGTCTCCTGGGGTCTCTCTCATTGTTTGCGGATGGCCATCTTCTCACTATGCAAATGCACAGCCCTTCTGCGGTGCATGTGCTTCCCTGGTGTCTCTCTGTATGTCCTAATATCCTCTTTTATAAGAACACCAGTCATTTGGATTAGTGCCCACTCTGATGGACTCCTTTTAACTTAATTACCTATTTAAAGGTCCTATCCCCAAATATAGTCACGTCCTAGTCTAAGGTGCTGGGGGTTAGAGGTTCACCACATGAATTTTGGGGAAGACACAATTCAATGCATGATACTAATAATTTCCAGCTCGATGCGTAGGTCTGGAATTGCCAATTAGATGGAAAGTCCAAGCTCCTTAATACTACGGACTTTGCACGCACCTGCAGCCAGGGCCACGAGGGCAAAATACAGACTATCCATGGAAAGTCTTCCAACCTTCATAGCTTCCTCATGCTTCAGGGCTAAGAAGAGCATGGGAGACACAGACCTGTGGGAAAGGGAAAACTGGTAGAGCACTGGATAGGATGCAAATTCACTGTCCACTGCTCAAATTGTGGGGTTGACTTATGCAGGACTTGGGTCATTGCTTTTTCCCAAAGAGGTTGAAATGCTTAGTGGGATACTGTTTGTGGTGAGACTTATATTCAGTTGGAGAATAGCACTGCGTCCAGAGCAATCACTGCATTGGTGGCAGGCAGGCAATTATAAAATTCAATGAACGCTTATTACCTGTTCCTTGAGCACAAGCAAACTGTAAAAACATCTGTTCCAGACTTTGGAATACCTATTATTTGCAATTTTTCCTTGGCTCCGTTGGGACTGGGAATGGTGAGGGTTAACATGGGAAGGTACAAAGTTGAGTCAGCTACAGTGTACATGAGATAACTGTCTAGTAGAACAGATAAAGCATGCTCATAAATTAGATCAAATGACATAATCCCTGAAAGTCCTTTGTGAAGTGTAGAGTGCTACATAAAGGTAAGTTTTCTCATAAGTGAGTGGATCGCAGTACTCCATGATGCTGGTGAGGCAGAGACAAAGTGTAATGGGAGATCAGAAGACAACGTCATTCTTCTTAGCATCTTGCACAGTATTGGGCCAGAGCAGACATAATAAATATACAGTGACAGGGGCCACGAGGCCTAGGAAAGTCTTTTTCTTCCCATTTCCTGGGATTCAAGGAGATCAAGCTTCTTCCTTCATGTTTCCCACTCTCTTTCTCTTCAATGATACCCAAAACACAACGCTAGCAATACCATGAAGTAATACAAGAACTTGAGTCTAGTCCCAGCCCTGCCACTTGCCAATTACACCATGGTAGCATTGCTAGCGATGGCCTGAGTTTCAGTTTCATTAGCTGTGAATGGAGTTAATATTTTCTACCTTCCATCCTGTAAATGGGTATTTTAATTGCAATCATTTTATGTATAGCACAGAGCACCATTCCTAGTACAAACTAAATGATTTCTTCTGGTCTCCTCTCTCAGTTTTTAGAGCAATTCCTGTACTGGAGATGTTATACAGAACCTGTGGTAAATTGCACATCAATCTTTTGCCTGTCTTCCCACC